>NW_024429201.1:7960182-10907682 GCF_017639785.1 Mesocricetus auratus | reverse complement strand
ACAGCAGTATAGCACCATCCCAAAGAAAGTTTGATTTGAGTTCTAATTTAAATGACCTTGCATCCTAAAGTTTCAGATAGTCATCTTCACTTTTTATTTTAAAACAACGAACACACTCTGTACATTATGTGCGCATCAACTGTAGTATTCTTTTATCTCATGAAACTTAGATAATAATGCATCTTATTTTATTGGGGACACAATAAATTACATTTCCTGATGAAATATGACTTGTTTGATTTACAGCACATACTTGAGCCATTCTAATGGTTCAGTGTAAAACTTTCTCATTCCATCTTCCCAAAGATAAGCTTGACTTTGTTCTGCACAAAGACTGCAAGTGTGTTGCTTGGGTGGAATAATGCAACATACAATGTATAATTATAATTCAATGTTTGGGGGGGAAGATATTTAGTAATACACATTCCAAAGTTTTTTTTTATTAATATTTTTTTATTTTCCATTTTAAATTTAGATAAGAAACAAGGTTGCTTCACAAGTCAGTACGAGGTCCCTCTCCCTTTCCCTCCCCTCCTCCCGTGCCATCCCCCCATCCCCCCCCCCGTTATCCCCTCTTTCCCCCAGGGAGGGTGAGGCCCTCCATGGGGGTGTCCATAGTCTGTCATTTCATATAGGGCAGGGCCTAGACCCTTCCCCAAGAGTTCAGGGTGAGAGTGCACCTCACATTGTTCTATGGGAGTCCAGAGACCGTGTGTATACTTGGGATGGGTACTGATCTGCTGTCCAAGGCTCAATAGATTACCTAGGCCTCCTCACTGACACCCAGATTCAGGGGGTCTTGATCAGTCCCATGCTGGATTCCCAGGCTGTTGCCTGGGATTCAAGAGTTAACCTTTGTCTGGTCAGCTGTTTCTGGGGGTTCAACCAGCCCAGTCTTAATCCCTTTGATCATCAGTCCTCCCTCTCTGATACTGGCTTTCTTGAGTTCAGCTCAGTACTTAACCAGCCAGTAAATGAAGTTTCTGTTTCCCAGACACTCTGGCAATAGGATTGTAGGCTGGCACTCCCCAGATCTATGTCTAAAATCCATATATGAGAGAGTACATGCCATGTTTCTCTTTTTGTGACTGGGTTACCTCACTCAGGATGGTTTCTTCTAGTGTCATCCATTTGCCTGCGAATCTCATGATTCCATTATTTTTTTCTGCTGAATAGTACTCCATTGTGTAGATGTACCACATTTTCTCTATCCATTCTTCGGGTGAGGGACATCTAGGTTGCTTCCAAGTTCTGGCTATTACAAATAAAGCTGCTATGAACATAGTGGAACAGACATCTTTGTTATATGAATGGGCATCTTTTGGATATATGCCTAAGAGTGCAGTTGCTGGGTCTTGTGGTAGGTTTATTCCCATTTTTCTGAGGAATCTCCATACTGCTTTCCAAAGTGGCTGAACCAGTTGGCACTCCCACCAGCAATGGAGGAGTGTCCCCCTTTCACCACATCCTCTCCAGCATAAATTGTCATTGGTGTTTTTGATTTTAGCCATTCTGACAGGAGTGAGATGGTATCTCAGAGTTGCTTTGATTTGCATTTCCCGGATGGCTAAGGATGTTGAGCACTTTCTCAAGTGCCTCTCAGCCATTTTAGACTCCTCTATTGAAAACTCTCTATTTAGTTCTGCAGCCCACTTCTTAATTGGGTCCTTTGCTGTTTTGGAGACTTGCTTCTTGAGTTCTTTGTAAATTTTGGAGATCAACCCTCTGTCAGATGTGGGATTAGTGAATATTTTTTCCCATTCTGTGGGCTGCCTTTTTGTCTTGCTGACTGTGTCCTTTGCCTTACAGAAGCTTCTCAGTTTCAGTAGGTCCCATTTATTAATTGTTGATCTCACTGTCTGTGCTACTGGTGTTATGTTCAGGAAGCTGTCTCCTGTACCAATTCTTTCAAGGGTACCACCCACTTTCTCTTCTAAGAGGTTCAGTGTGGCTGGATTTATGTTGAGGTCTTTGATCCATTTGGACTTAAGTTTTGTGCATGGCGATAAACATGGATCGATCCGCATTTTTCTACATGCCAGTCTCCAATTATGCCAGCACCATTTGTTGAAGATGCTTTCTTTATTCCATTGTATATTTTTAGCTTCTTTGTCAAAGATCAGATGTTCGTACGTGTGTGGGTTAATACCCGGATTTTCAATTCGATTCCATTGGTCTGCCTGTCTATTTTTGTGCCAATACCAAGCTGTTTTCAGGACTATAGCTCTATAATAGAGCTTGAGGTCAGGGATAGTGATGCCTCCGGACGTTGCCTTGTTGAACAGGGTTGTTTTGGCTATCCTGGGTCTTTTGTTTTTCCATACAAAATTGATTATTGTTCTTTCAAGGTCTGTGAAGAATTGTGCTGGGATTTTAATGGGGATAGCATTGAATCTGTAGATTGCTTTTGGCAGGATTGCCATTTTTACTACATTGATCCTACCTATCCAAGAGCATGGGAGATCTTTCCATTTTCTGAGGGCTTCTTTAATTTCTTTCTTTAAAGATTCAAAGTTCTTACGATACAGGTCTTTCACTTGTTTGGTTAGCGTTACCCCAAGGTATTTTATGTTGTTTGTGGCAATTGTAAAGGGTGATGTTTCTCTGATTTCTCTTTCAGCCCTTTTATCATCTGTATATAGTAGGGCTACTGACTTTCTTGAGTTGATCTTGTAACCTGCCACTTTGCTGAAGGTGTTAATCAGCTGTAAGAGTTCCCTGGTAGAGTTCTTTGGGTCACTGATATAAACTATCATATCGTCTGCAAACAGTGAAAGTTTGACTTCTTCCTTCCCAATTTGTATCCCCTTGATCCCCCTTTGTTGTCGTATGGCTATAGCTAGAACTTCAAGTACCATGTTGAAAAGGTATGGAGAGAGTGGACAGCCTTGTTTTGTTCCTGATTTTAGAGGAATTGCGTTGAGTTTCTGTCCATTTAGTTTGATGTCGGCTGTTGGTTTACTGTATATGGCTTTTATTATGTTTAAGTATGTCCCTGTTATCCCAGATCTCTCCAAGACCTTTATCATGAAGGGGTGTTGGATTTTGTCAAAGGCTTTTTCAGCATCTAGTGAGATGATCATGTGATTTTTGTTTTTCAGCTTGTTTATATGGTGGATTACGTTGATGGATTTTCGTATGTTGAACCATCCCTGCATCCCTGGGATGAAACCTACTTGATCGTGGTGAATGATTGTTTTGATGTGTTCTTGGATCCGATTTGCCAGTATTTTATTGAGTATTTTTGCATCAATGTTCATGAGGGATATTGGTCTGAAGTTCTCTTTCTTGGTTGTATCTTTGTGTGGCTTGGGGATCAAGGTTATTGAAGCCTCATAGAAAGAGTTTGGCAAAGACCCTTCTGCTTCTATTGTGTGGAACACTTTGAGAAGAATTGGTATAAGCTGTTCTTTGAATTTGTGGTAGAATTCTGCACTGAGGCCATCTGGACCTGGACTTTTTTGGTTGGGAGACTTTTGATGACAGCTTCTATTTCCATAGGGGTTATAGGTCTATTTAAATTGCTTATCTGTTCTTGATTTAGTTTTGGCAAATGATAGCTGTCCAGGAAGTCATCCATTTCCTTTAAATTTTCGAATTTTGTGGAGTACAGGTTTTCAAAGTATGACCTAATGATTCTCTGGATTTCCTCAGAGTCTGTTGTTATGTCCCCCTTTTCATTTCTGATTTTGTTAATTTGCGTGTTCACTCTCTGCTGTTTGGTAAGTTTGGACAAAGGTTTATCTATCTTGTTGATTTTCTCAAAGAACCAACTCTTCGTTGCATTGATTCTTTGTATTGTTTTCCTGGTTTCTACTTTGTTGATTTCAGCCCTCAATTTGATTATTTCCTGGCGTCTACTCCTCCTGGGGGAGTGTGCTTCTTTGTGTTCTAGAGCTTTTAGCTGTGATGTTAATTCTCTGGTATAACTGTTTTCCTGTTTCTTCATGTGAGCACTTAGTGCTATGAACTTCCCCGTAGCACTGCTTTCAAAGTGTCCCATAGGTTTGGGTATGTTGTGTCTTCATTCTCATTGAATTCGAGGAAGTCTTTAATTTCTTTTTTATTTCCTCTTTGACCCAGGGATGGTGCAGTTGAGCATTATTCAATTTCCATGAGTTTGTAGGTTTTCTGCAATTTGTGTTGTTGTTGAATTCTAATTTTAAGGCATGGTGGTCTGATAAGATGCATGGAGTTATTCCAATTTTTTTGTAGCTGCTGAGGTTTGATATGTTGCCAAGTATGTGGTCGATTTTTGAGAAGGTTCCATGTGGTGGTGAGAAGAAGGTATATTCTTTTTTATGTGGATGAAATGTTCTATAGATATCTGTTAATCCCAGTTGGGTCATTACTTCTATTAGACCCTTTGCTTCTTTGTTGAGTTCCTGTCTGGTATTCTTGTCTAGTGGTGAGAGTGGTGTGTTGAAATCTCCCACTATAACTGTGTGGGGCTTTAGATGAGATTTAAGTTCTAATAATGTTTCTTTAACGAATGTGGATGCCTTTGTATTGGGGGCATAGATGTTCAGGATAGACACTTCGTCTTGGTGGGTTTCACCTGTGATGAGTATGTAATGACCTCCTTCATCTCTTTTGATTGATTTTATTTTAAAGTCTAGTTTGTTAGATATTAGGATTGCTACCCCTGCTTGTTTCTTGGGTCCATTTGATTGAAAAATTTTTTCCCAACCTTTAACTCTCAAGTAATGTCTGTCTTTGAGGGTGAGGTGTGTTTCTTGTATGCAGCAGAAGGAAGGGTTCTGTCTTCGAATCCATTCTGCTAGTCTGTGTCTTTTTATGGGTGAGTTAAGGCCGTTAATATTGAGGGATATTAATGACCATTGATTGCTCATCCTTCTTCGATTTGCGATGGTTGTTGTTGGTGGAATTATGGGTGGAATTTCGCCCCTTTGTTCTTTTGGCTGTTGGTAGAGAGGGATTCTCTAATGCTTATGTTTTTCTGGTTGTAGTTAGCTTCCTTGGGTTGGAGTTTTCCTTCCAAAATTTTCTGTAGGGCTGGGTTAGTGGACACATATTGGTTGAATCTAGTTTTGTCATGGAATATCTTGTTTTCTCCGTCTATAGTGATTGAGAGCTTTGCCGGGTATAGTAGTCTGGGCTGGCATCCATGGTCTCTTAGTGTAGGTAGAATATCTATCCAGGACCTTCTGGCTTTCAGAGTTTCCATGGAGAAATCAGGTGTAATTCTGATAGGTCTGCCTTTATATGTTACTTGACCTTTTTCCTTAGCTGCTCTTAATATTCTTTCTTTATTCTGTATGTTCGGGATCTTGATTATTATGTGGCGAGGGATTTTTTTTGTGGTCCACTCTATTTGGTGTTCTGTAGGCTTCTTGTACCTTCATTGGCATGTCTTTCTTAAGGTTGGGAAAGTTTTCTTCTATGATTTTGTTGAATATGCCTTCTGCCCCTTTGAGGTGGATTTCTTCTCCTTCTTCTATACCTATTATTCTTAGGTTCGGTCTTTTCATGGTGTCCCATAATTCCTGGATGTTTTGTGTTAAGGATTTGTTGGATTTAAGGTTTTCTTTGGTTGATAAATCCATTTCTCCTAATGTATCTTCAACACTTGAGATTCTCTCTTCCATCTCTTCTATTCTGTTGGTAATGCTTGTATTGGTAGTGCCTGACTGTTTGTCCAGCTTTTCTATTTTCTGCCTTTCTTCAGATTGTGTTTTTTTTAGTGTCTCTATTTCAGTTTTCAACCCTTGCAGCGTTTGCATTGCTTCTTGCAATTTTCTGTTTATCTGTTCGTCCGTTTGTTGCCTTTTATGAATTTTTTGGTTTGTTCTTTCTTCCATTTCTTGCATTTTTTGGTTTGCTTTTTGTTCCATTTCTTGGATTTTGTGCTTTGTTTCTTCTTCCATTTCCTGCCTTTTTTGGTTTGTTTCCTCCTCCATTTTTTTCATTTTTTGCTTTGTTTTTTCTACCATTTCTTGCATTTTTTGCTTTGTTTCTTCTTCCATTTCCTGCCTTATTTGGTATGTTTCTTCTTCTAATTCTTGCATTTTTTGCTTTGCTTTTTCTTCCATTTCTTGAATTTTTTGCTTCATTTCTTCTTCCATTTCGTGCCTTTTTTGGTTTGTTTTTTCTTCCAATTCTTGCATTTTTTGGTTTGTTTTTTCTTCCATTTCTTGCATTTTTTGGTTTGTTTTTTCTTCCATTTCTTTGAGGGATTTTCCAATATCCTCTTTTAGGGCCTCTATCATTTTCATGAAAGTGCTTTTAAGGTCGTTCTCTTCTGCTTCCTTCGCGTTGGAATATTGGCGTCTTGCTGGTGTGGAGTCTCTAGAATCTGGCGGTATCATATTTGTTTTTCTGTTGCTGACTGTGTTTTTGTATTGTCTCTTTCCCATCTCTTCTTTTAGTGGGTGCAGAAAGAGCCCCTTCCTGGTCTGGGGACCAGAGTTCCCTTTTGGTGGGTGCTAGTAAGTCCAGTAATCTGGTGGTTCTTCTATGCCTTGTCCATATGCTGGTCCGTGGGTAGAGAGGAAGAACAGGAATCTGGGGCGCTTAGCCTCCTACCTGGTCCCCTGGACCCTATGCTGGGTCCTGTTGTACCTGATCCGGAACAGCTACTCCCCTGGTCTCCCTGGCTCCTGTAGTTTCCTGGTCTCTTTGATGGGAGAGAAGATCTGGAGTCTGGGGTGCTTGGCTCCCGCCGGGATTGGGAGCTCTGTGCAGTTCCCAGGCGATCTGCAGGCTCTGGAACACAGGCCAGGAAGCTGGCCTGTTTACCTGATGCTCCCGCCGGGATTGGGAGCTCTGTGCAGTTCCCAGGCGATCTGCAGGCTCTGGAACACAGGCCGGGAAGCTGGCCTGTTCACCTGATGATGCCAGAGGGACAGCTACTTCCCTGTACTCCCAGCCTCCTCTCCTTTCCTGGAATCGTTGGTGGGAGAGAAGATCTGGAGTCTGGGGTGCTTGGCTCCCGCCGGGATTGGGAACTCTATGCAGTTCCCAGGCGATCTGCAGGCTCTGGAACACAGGCCAGGAAGCTGGCCTGTTTACCTGATGCTCCCGCCGGGATTGGGAGCTCTGTGCAGTTCCCAGGCGATCTGCAGGCTCTGGAACACAGGCCGGGAAGCTGGCCTGTTTACCTGATGCTCCCGCCGGGATTGGGAGCTCTGTGCAGTTCCCAGGCGATCTGCAGGCTCTGGAACACAGGCCGGGAAGCTGGCCTGTTTACCAGATGCTGCCAGAGGGACCTCCAAAGTTTTTTTCTGTAGAAATGTTTTTATTTTTAGAAACACCATTATTTATATATCCATCTCCCCCATTCCCTCACCCTCCCAACCTCCCATGCTTCCCACTGACCCCCAACATGTCCATTACCCACTCTCCAGGTACAGTGAGACCCTCCATGGGGGATCATCAAAGTTTGGTTTTAAGCAAGTTCTCTCCAAACATGTCTCTTCCAGTGGGATAGTTGCCTGGGTGATTGCATGGGCAGTCAGGATTGAGAATAACTGAGGGATTGCTCTAGGATGTTTCATTTTCCCAACTCTCATTTTCTCCCATACCCTGTTCTTGGGAATTCCTCAAGAAGTTTAACATAGTAACTGTATTTTTCAGTTATATGTCCAAGAAAATTGAAGCGGGAACTCAAACACAAACCTGCACATGCAATCATGGTGAATATGATTACAGTATTCACCATAGTAAAGAAAAAAAAAGGTAGACACAACACCAATAAACTTGCAGAAGTTTCAAAATAGCAAAACCCTTTGCTTCTATTACAATAGGTGCTAAGAACTGATGTTGAAAACAGTGAAGTTAGGAACAAGGACCAAGATCACTAATGTATGTCATAATAAAATTGAAGACAGAAGACAGGTTTTTATGAGAAACAGAACAAGGAAAGGAAATGCCACCCTTAGATGAAAAGATACAGGCAACCAGTGACTGATGTGGTCTCCAGGGATGAGCCCTTGACAGACTAGCCAATCCCAAGTGGTCAGAACACAAGTACATAAGAGCAACATTAATGTGCTCATCAGGATTTGTGCTCGTGTGTGTGTGGGGGGGTATGTGTGTGTATATATAAGTAATTAAGTGGTAATCACTTTGAGTAGTGACATGAAAAGAGTTGGAGGGGTAAGAGAAGAGGGTGAAAAAATGTAAATGTACTACTTATGAATGAAATTCTAGGAAACTAAAATTTAAAAATACTATAAATTTACTTGATGGCAAAAAATTGAGAAGCATTATTCCATAAAAGAGCCTATATTCTACATATAACATAATAAAATCATATTAACCTTTATCTTAAAATATGACAGAGAATAAAAAAATTGTGCAGCCAACAGAAGGGGCCATAAGGCCAGTCATAGCTGAATTCCCATTAAGTCATTTATTTTGATAACTACTATCATCTTTTGTTAGGACTTGTGACAATGAGATTTATTCCAGTCAGTGATGTTTAATGACTTTTTTCACAGTCATGACCCAATACTACTTCCAGAGAATCAGACAGATCACACATACATAAAACAAAAGAGAGACTTTCTAATTGGATATTTTGGAGAAAAATATCATTATCATTTGACATGGCAATCAAAGAGTATTCAGCAGCAGCTGCAGGGGGAAGCTTCTAGAAAATGTCCAGCAGCTAATCAATGAAAATTATTTTATTGTTTCTTAGTTTTAAGTGACTGTGGTCTTTATCACCTTCTGAAAAATCTGCATCTCCTTGAAGTTTTTCATTTTAAAAAAAAGTAGTCATTGTATTTATTATTTTATATCTACATCTAGTAGTATCCAAAATGTTCTACCTCTAACAAATATCCTTTATATACATGGATAGTAATTCCATAGTAATGTATCTAAACTTACTAAGTATGATATATTTAAACATACTTAGTATGTATATAAACATACTAAGATATATAATTGTATTCATTTAATACAGTTTATATTTTATATTATTCCGATAAAATCCAAAGCTTTTAATTTACTGACTACCCAACCATTTTACATACAATGTAAAATAAAGGAGGCGAAATATCTGAGGATACAATTCAGCCTTAACATCCTTGCATAGCGTCTAGGCTACAATTCATTCAAGGAAACAGAAATTGCTTAAGCAATTTCCCCAGCCTCAATAAAATATCATCAACATGATTTAAATGTGAGATTAGCTAATGCAAGTAGCAATTAGAATTAGATTTAGCTTGTAAATTTGGAGTCTTGATGGAGAACCCCTCTGGGGACTGTCATTTCATCCAAAAGAAGAATGAGAAAGGAAGAGACTGTCTCTCCTGCCCTTCTCCAGAGCCACAATACTTCACGATGTCCTCAGGAAGAAAAAGAGTAGAAGAGCAGCGTGGAAGAAAAGTGTATAATTATTTTCAGGTCCATGCTTTTTTCTAAACAGGAATAGCTATATAAACCCTGTGTTACAATGGAGGGGTTGTTACCATTCTTAGTAAAAAATGGTAATACATGTAGTTAACGACCGAAATAATGGTGTTATGACTTCCCTCCACTGTTGTTTGACACCCGTGTAGCCTCTGATTTTATTTGTCCACTTTCTTAAAGAATGGTGCCACTGGTGACTGCTGAGCGTCTGTGTTCCTGGCCATACTTGATAGCCATTAACCATCAGACTTCAGCATTTAGCTTTAAAAAAGGTTTTTCCGCATTGCAAAAATTTGCTTGTCTTTATGCTAGCACTGTTGAAAGACGGAGTCACAGGTCCACAGATGTTGGTGTATAAAGACCTGCAGAGTCCACCTGCTTCAGCACTCTAGTTCTACCACTGAGTATAGAGGACAGGGGAGATGAAGGTGTGCTGGAGAGCTCAGACCCCTATTTCCAGACAGAGGGAACCAGGAAAGCCCTTGGCATTTCCCATCACACATTGCTGTCTATGACCTTCCATGAGCTTGTCTTTACCATGGATTTGCAATTATTGCACTTTAAATCACATTCAACAAGGAATACCCTGCAGGCACTCTCATATAACAGTTAGCTAGCTTATTATAGGGCATCTGAGAAAAATGGTCCACTAACCTCTCAGATGTTTCTCTAGACAAATTTCATTAAAAGCACATACAATGCAGCTGAAATAAACATGCAGTCATTTTTTATTCAATAAAGATTTGTGACTCATTGGGGTGAAATCTTGTTTATATTTAAGCTCATTTGGAAACAATTCATGAACTAGGGGTAAGACAAAGCAAAACACTTTTAAAAGGCAATTATATGGAGTTGTAACCCATATATATTTATATATGTTCCAAGTGTATAGTCACTGTTTAATATACTCATAGCATTGTGCAAACATCATGACACTCAATTCTAGAACATGTATTGCCCTTAAAGAGATCCTGTGCTCCATAGAAGCATCTCTATTCTTACTCATTCCTCTTTTCTTTGTCCCTAGCCTTAGGCAGCTGTGTGCCAACTTTCTGTAATATGTGGTCTTTGTTGATGGTTCTGGTTTCTTTTACTTAGCATGTTTTCAAGGTTTATCTTACTGTGGCTGACTGTTTTGTTGTATGTATGCATGCAACCATATTTTATGTATCTGTTCATCACTTGAGTGTGTTTCACTTTTTGGCTATGAATAATGCTTCTGTAAACATCCATGAGTTAATTTTTTGTGGGGGTTGTATTTTCATGCTTCTCATGTGCAGGTATATGTCTGGAAGCAGGATTTCAGGGTGATAGGATAGACCTATGGTTAAAATTTTGAGCAACTCTCAGACTGTTTTACAATCTCATCAGTCACTTATGAAGATTCCCACTTAGCGACGGCCTCATAAAAGGCACATTGTATAATAATTTCTTGGCAAAAAATTCGGTGAGCCATTCTCTACTAACCACCTGCTTTGTAAGAAGTCCTGTGAGGTGGTGTAACTTGTTAATATATGGAGAACACTTGTGGAGCCGATTTGAACTTTCTCAAGAGAATTGTGTCTTGAGGGATTCTGCGTCAGAGTCCAGAGAAGGGACAGAACCATACCAGTAACTTGGCAGGGAAGGTTTAATACAAAGGAGTATTAACTAGTAACATCTGACACTACAAGAGAGCTAGGTTGATACTGTGAAGCACAGTAAAGTATTTCTGCATCCACCGGGGAGAATGGTGGTGTTGAGGACAATAGTTGCAGTGGCTTCCAGGGCTTTGGCCAAACCTCAGAAGCAGTTTTTTTTTGTGATTTCACACTGTTGTGGCTTCTCTTGCCCTGCTCTCTGGGGTTGCAGCTCTCTGCAACTTTATTGCTGTTGATCCAAGAAAGAAGGCATACATAGATTTCTAAAGAAATGAAGATTCTGCTAGCTTTTTGTCAACTTGACGCAAGTAAGATTTATGTGGAAAGAGGAACTCATTTGAGGAGATGCTTTCATCAGATTGGCATGTAGGCAGGTCTCTGGGGACACTTTCTTTCTTTCTTCTCTCCTTCCTTCCTTTTCCTTTTTATTGAGGGGCAGAAAGGAGTTTATTTGGTTTACAATTCCATGTCACAGTCCATCATTTTGGGGAAAGTCAAGGCAGGAATACAAGGAGAAAGTCACAATGACATCCACAGTCAAAAGCAAAGAGAAACACCCATACATACCTACAGTGCCTGCCTGCTTTCTCTCAGCTAGCTTTCCTCACTCATGTGAGATGGCACCGGGCACATTCAGTGTGAATCTTTCATCCCAGGACAATCAAGACAACCATCTGTAGACAGCTCACCATCCAATCTGTCTAGGCGCTCCCCCAACTGAGACCGACTTCCCACGTGGTTCCATATTGCAACAAATTGACATTTATAACTGCTATAAGCACAGGGCATTTTCTTGATTGGTGATTGACGTGGGAGGATCCAGACTAAGGGGGTGGTGCTGAACAAACCATGGGGAGCAAACTAATAAGCAACATTCTTCTCTGGCTTCAGCTTCCGTCCTACCTCAAGATTCCTGCCCTGACTTCCCTCAGTGATAGACTGTGGTAGTCTGAATAGGTTTGGCTCCCATAGACTCATTGGTTTGAATGCTTGGCCTACAGGGAGTGGCACTATTAGCGGTTGTGGCTTTGTTGGAGTAGGTGTGTTATTGTGGGGGCAGGCTTTGGCCTCATATATGCTCCAGCCACGCCCAGTGAGAGAGTTCACTTCTTGTTGCCTGTGGATCAAGTTATAGAACACCTTTTTTGTTGTTGTTGTTTGTTTTGTTTTTAAACGTATGAGTGCTCTGCCTGCATATACACCGGCTTGCCAGAAGAGGGCATCAGATCCCATAATAGATGGTTTCTGGGAATCGAACTCAGGACCTGTGGAAGAGAAGCCAGTGCTCTTAACTGCTGAGCCATCTCTCTAGCCCCAAGATGTAGCACTTTTAATTATCTCTTCAGCACCATGTGTGTCTGCGTGAGATGTTTTGCTTCTTGCCATGACAATAATGGATTAAACCTCTGAAACTATAAGATAGCTCTGATTAAACGTTTTCCTTAACGAGAGTTGCCATAGTCGTGGTGTCTCTCCACAGAGTGTTACCTGAAATTGGAAGCTGAAATAAACCCTTTCCTCTTCAAGGTGTTTTATCACAGCAAAGAAACTTTAAGATATCTATGAAAATGTTTAAAAAACTATATATATGCGTTGTGTGTGTGTGTGTGTATGTGTGTGTGTGTGTGTTCATGTGTGCCCCTCCCTGTGGGTATGTGCACTATGTGAGAATGTCCACGAGACCAGAGCAGGGCATTGGATCCCCTGGAGTTAGAGTTAGAGTTAGAGGGATAGAGTCACAGTTATGTGAGTTACCTGACATGGGTGCTGGAAACAGAACTCTGGGCCTGTATAAGAGCAGCAAATGCCCCTTACTATTGAACTTTCTCTCTATGCCCTCCATGAACAACTTCATAATTCATAGAATAAAATGATGTTTGGAATGTTAAGAATTTCTTTGGGTTGAGTTGCATAGATGTTTGTTATTGAGAGACTGATAAATGATTATGTGGGATAAGAGTTTCTCCTAATAAATGAGCAATAAATGATATGTATAAGTGTTCTTGAGGCATAATAATTAATTGGACATGTAGGTATGTAGATCATATATAATTCTCCTCTACCATTTCTACTTTTTCTAAGCTTTTGTAGGCTATTATTGGTTATTTATTCAATCAACCACATAAGCTGTAAGACTCTCTGAATATGAATGAGATAACAGATTAAATTCAGAGTCTCCAGTAAATACACCTAATTGAGTGTCATAGTCCAGTCTTCTGGCCTTGCTCTAATCTCATTTTTAATATACTCAGAGACTAGTTCCATCAGCATCCCCCATCTTAAACATTTATAGTAAATTTTTAAATACTTTATTTAACTTTATTTTATGTGCACTGGTATAAAGGTATCGTATCTCTTGGAACTAGAGTTATAGACAGTTATGAGCTTCCATGTCATTCTGAGAATTGAACCTGGGTCTTCTGGGAGAGCGTCCAGTGCTTCTAACCTCTGAGCCATTTCTCCAGCCCCCAGTAAATCTTGAGATTCATTTGATGAATAGATTTTTTGTTTTTCTTTATCCTTTGCGTATTATGCATCCCAATCTCTAGAGTATGTTGAGATTTTTAGCCCAATATTGTGGCTAATTGGCTAAAAAAAGGTAGTTACAGTTGTGGCAGATCTTGAAGAGAATGTGTGACTACATTTCTCAAACAAGCTCTCCTGTATGATAACACAGGCATGTTATTGTTGTTTGTTTTGCTTTATTTTTGCAAGGAAATTCTCTTCTCCTTTGGCTAATGGAGAGCAAAGCCTACTCCTTTTGGTTAGGAAGACCCAGAATTACTAGTGGGCACATGATTGTGGGTTTTTAAAAAATACAATCAGACATTCTCATTCAAAATATCAGGGCTCCATTCTTTCCAAATAAGTGACTCTATTTCAATAGAGACTTTGGAGAGAAATAAAGTGAAATGAAAAATTAACTGCTCTGTCCTACTAAATTTTATCTTTGACCTTTGACAAAATTTTTTATTTTTGTTTTGAGAGAGCCTTCTAGAATTACTTGGGATGTGGCAAGAGCAGAGTTAAGAACACAAACTTGTCCACTTATTTTCATCAGTTCCCAAAGGTACTCAGTGAAATCCATCTACCCCAACTTCCTTGTAGTCAACATTATAGCCATGACAGTCAAGAGTCATGGCCATTGATCTCCCATTTGTAACATATTTTTTACAACATAAATTTATTGAACTTAAGCATGTGCGGCACTGTAATTAATTGTGATGCTAGTGCATATCATGGTTACTAGTATCCTGTGATGGTTAGTTTCCTGTGTAAAGTAAGGCTACAGTGCTTTAAGGATTTTTTAAAAAATACTGATAAAAATGTTACAACGAATTTTTTTGTAGATGTGTTAAGCATCTATAATCAGTAGATTCTGAGAGAAAGTGATTAGCCTGGATAACATGTATGGGTCTCAGTCAGTTTATAGCATGGCCTATGAATTTTAGGTTCAAGACTAAAATTTCTACTAGTATAAGCTTCCAGGCTGCTGGAATATCTACCGATGTCAAACTGTCCAGCTCTTCTCAACTGTCTGAGCCAATTCTTCAAAACTTCCTCCCTTCTCTCCCCCTAAACTCACATGTACCTATACATACAAAACTATGTCCTTTCTATTATCTTTCTCTGATGAACTCTGATATACATCCCATTTTCCACTGGTTAAAAACTCAGTATCGCTCAAATCCAAGGACAACACCCCCCTTGAGCCCATAATCTCTTGTTTTCAGAGATACTGATTTCTTATCAGTCAGGAGCTAGACCCTCATCTATGATATGGCCAGGGAGAATGTAACATAACATGTAGAGAGTAGCTACCAATTTGTGTGAATGAATATGGCTATCTTATTTTAGTTATATTTTGGAGTCAGAGTCTTGCTATGTAGTCCAGGCTGGTCTTGAACTTGCAATGTAGCCTGGTGCCACCACACCTGGTTAGATCAGAACTCTTCAGAGAACTTAGGTTCAATTCCCTGAATAGCTGGGTGCTGAGCAGGATTGAACCCTGGTGTGCTGGTAAAAACAGCTGGACCCAGTCATAAGGGTGCACAGGGAAGTGTTCAAGGAAGGGTCACTTTCCAGAGTGCTGCTTGAAGTCTCAGTAGGGGTAGATGTCTTTGCAGGTCCCACACATCCCAGTGTCTATGCCACAGGAGCCAGAGGGAATGCATGCCACATGACTAATGGCCTCACAGTACTTGACACCCAGTCTTCATAAGCATGGCCACTTGAGGGCTGTTACCTCTCCATCTAACTTGATTTTGAATAAGGCATGTGATTTTCTACTGCATGCAAGGCATATTTGCCCTCAAATGAATGATGACTTAAGAAGAAGTGAAACTGACTCAAGGGAAGAATGATACTTATTAAATACTACTTTGGCCTTGGTTTTGTCTTCTGCTATGGCATACTGGCTACAAGCCTATATGAGAATAATAGGCTCTATTATAGACTGAAACAAGTCAAAACTATTATCACTAACATACTTTATCATATAGAGTAACATTTTGATTTTTATGTGTTCGTGTATGAATTTGCTAAGTAGTAAACTTTCTGATGTGGTAGACATTGTGAATAGATAGCAATGAATTAGACAGTCTCTGAGTAAAGTCCATCCTGTCTCTTTGTATAACTGAGAAAAAATACTACAGTGGCTAAATATTTCCATCATAGTGGGTATAAATCTCAGGATACAAATATTGTTCTTTAAAAAAAATCACTATTGCTAATCCCCATTCTATTGGCATAGTAGAAATATTCAGTCAGGCTTGGTTTCACCTTTTCTCTTGCTTTACATTTTGAGTTCAATTGCTAGACAAGCAGCTAATATTGGGCATGACCTGTGTGTGACTCTGTATGGGTAGTTCTCTGTGAGATAACAGACCATGCTGCTAGTCCTGGTCCTTAGTTCTCCTCTGCTGCTGTTGAGTCATTCCTGATTTCCCTCTGCATAGCATGTTTATCCTGTGTGGGTTTCCCCATGGTGTGCACACCCTGTGTGTGTGGTTATGTCTTTGAGGTCTTCTGTTTCTGTGCCTTCATAAGGGGCACAGGGTGTCAATGTGTCCCTCATCTCTGCTCTACTCTGTACAGTGGGCTGAGAATTTTGTAAATGTCTTTCAAGGTTTAGTTCTTACCCATAACATGCTCCAGAAATGAATGCCAGGAGAATTGATAGGCCTAGTCTACTTTCTATCTCTATTTACCCTTTTTTGAAGATGATGAATAAAGACCCGAAGTTTAAAGCAAATACAGAGAAAAATGAGTCAAAAATAAAATTCCAGAAACTCTTTTTTACTTATTAGGTGATAAATCTTAAGGTAGTTGTCCATTTGAAATGTTCACTAACTAAAATTCTACCAGTTATACATTGCATATTTATTGTATGTTGTATTGCATGTTATATATTAAACCCTATTGTCTGCAATATGAGAATGCATTGTAGCCAATTCCTCTTAAACATTTTCTCTTGAACTTTGGATGTTTGAATTAGATTCAGAATGTGAAACAAGCTCATCTCTTAAATGTGTCAGACATGCTAGATTTCTTTCTTGGCTCTCATGGAAAAAGTAAACACAACATAAAACACCATTAACTTTTAGGGGTTAAGAACAGTGTTTATCCCTGGCATACAAATGGACTTCGTGTGTCCATAACACAAAGAGGGATGCTCTCTCAGCCTGGACTCTTAGGGGAGTGCCTGGACTCTGCCCTGAGTGAAATGACGGACTCTAGATATCCCCTATGTGGAAGGAAGTGGTGATAGGGTGGGAGGCTGGGGGGATGGTGAGGGGGTACGGGAGGAGGGGAGGAAGAGGGAACTGGGATTGACATGTGAAGCGAGCTATTTAAAATTAAAATAAAAAGAATGTGCTTTATGTACTTTATGCTAAGAAAATTCCCAAATTGTATAAACTTGCAGATTGCAATGACTTATGGTCATGTGGGATGATAGCAGAACTGTTAGCAAGTTCAAGAATTTAGACACAAAGGTGAAAGCCTTTTTACACTGATCTGAATCTCCACCCAAGTCTAGGTTTCTGTAAGGTATATTTGAAAAACTCCCAAACTGTTGTGCATGAAGACTTTCTCACAGTATGCCAGCCAATACTGAATGTTGTCAGTCAGTCTGGTTTAGTATGCTGCCTTGTAGGCCATGTCAAGAAAGTTACCAGTGCTGAAACAGAAGAGGATAAGATAGGCTCATTGTGAATATAACTGTTTCCCACTTCAGAAGGGAAGATAGTTTATGTTATTTTGAGAATTGTGAAGTGGGAGAAGATCAGCATTTCATACTACTAAAATAGAATCCTCCTGGCCCCACATCTTCCTTATTCCTTGGCCCTAATTCTTTACAAAAGAAAAAAAAACCATTTTCTGCATTTTAATGGAACAGTCTTATAGTTGTACTTGTCTATAAATGTGGTAATGGTGAACTGTAAAAATAGCTTATTTTGTGGCAGCATGAAAGACTTTTCTTATTTATTTCTCTTAGTTTTATTTCCTATCTTTGCCTGCTGAGGATGACCAGAGGGTTTTATGCAAAAAGGTGTATTATGCCTTGCCTTTTGTTGCATAGACATGTGATTTTGGAACAACTGGCTGGAAGGAAGATAAGATGTTAGAGATGTGAAAGCTCTGCAACCCCTGAAGTTGGCGTTTGTGAATTAAATATGTGTTTGACATCTTGGAGGTATGGCAGAGGCTCTAGAAGAATCAGCTACTCTTTAAGTGACAATTATCCAGTATATGGCAAAACACTTGGGTTAGACAATATAATTCAAAGTTTTGAGATCATGATAGACCAAAGACCAGATTAGAGATCCAATATCAAATGTATTATATGATCCCCTGTGCTCTTATATTTTTGGGGGGATGGAGTAGTTGGTAGCTCAGAAATGACTGGGATTGTATTTTCTGTAAAACCATAATGGAAAATAATTTATCAAATTGGAATTAGATTTTTTTTAAAATTTTAAGGTGAAGAACATGGGTTCCACATGCCTACAGATTGTGGAATGGACCCATATTCATGTGTGCTTCAAAAGATAGACAAATGCCTTTTCTACCTGTAGGGCATGGAATGGTCGGATCATGCCAGAGTAAGAGAGAATCTGGCTTACTGGGTCCAGAAGATTAAGTTCGGCCAAAATGTTAAGAAAACAAAAGAAATGTTTACTGATCCACTATTTTTCTGTGAGTATGGGTGGGGTGTGTTTAGAAATAGTCTCTGCCCTTGAGGAACCAAGAGAAACTGAAAGAGCTTATAAATTAAATCAATAAAAAATTAATGATGCCAATAAAAGTTCTTATGGGTGTGGTCAGGAATAGTCCTGGGAGTTCCATCTCCAGCATTGTGAAAGAATTCGTGTTCAACCATATTTCATGGGGCAAAAAACAGTCTAATGCACAAAAATTTTGGAAAGAAATAGGCATATTATTTGTCTGAAGTGTGAGTTTATCCATTATTAGACATGTCTATGTTTCCTTAAAGCTGCTTGGTAAGCAATAAATCTGTACAATTGTTCATGATAATAATCCGAAGATTTAGGTACAGATAATTTTTGTACTCTGAAGCTCAGAGAGTTTGTTATTCTGCTAGAAAATAACCCAAGCAGCATTACTTGGGGGGGGGGAACAACAGAACAGAGTGTCAGAAATCTTGAGGTCTTCCCTGAAGAAAACAAACTGTGTGGAAGCTCATCTTAGTTAAGAACAGAAATGTGCTTGGGCTAAGAAATCAATAAATGCCCATGAATCTTCTCAAGGCAACAATTCTGATTACTTTAAATGGAAAAAGGAAATGCACTTCAAACCACCATGTTAAACTTTACCCCTTATTAATTAAAAAAACGAGAACAAAAGCAGCTACAGATTCATTTAATACCAGGTAGCGATTGTCCTAGTGATATTCAAGAAGAGACCAAATTCAGAAAGATAAAATGCATTCATTTGAAGGATTCAGAGTGATAAGACCCATTGGTTATTCTATGGTGACTCTAAGCTGGAAGGTGAGGAAGCTTATTTAAAATCTCTACATCAGGTACATGTGTATGTGTTGGAGTACCAGGGTGTGCAGAGAGGAGAATGAACCATAGCCCAGCTAATGGGGGTGCTTCTAGTTTCTGAACTATCCGAAGAGCCTTAGAGGCACCAAAAATGCCTTCCTTTGCATGATTCTATTCTTTCCGGTTATTCAACAGCCACAAATTGGGTCATATTTTCTGGGAAAGACAAGAAAACAAGTGAAAATGCCTCATGGGATATTTTATAGCAACACATCTTCAGATTTAATTGCTATTTTTAGAAAGCAGGGAAGAAGTTGCTTGTAATAATTATTGAAGATACACATATCTTGGGAGATACTGCTATTCTGTTATATCCAAATGCACAGTTTCACTGTAAAGAAAATGGAAAATTCAACTTTTCTTAAAATAGAATAGGACCAGTGGAGATTTGGGCATACATGATCACACATAAGCAAATTCTGATTTTCTGTGTAAGTCAATTCCACACCAAAGTAAGTAGAGAATTAAGGATACTTGGGCACATATGATCACACACAAGCAAATTCTGATTTTCTGTGCTCGTCAAGTCCCTACTGAGGTGAGGTGAGTAGAGAATTAAGAAGGAACAACGGCTTCAAAGTAAACGGAATGGAAGACCAATTCCATCAAAGAAAGTGCATGCCTCATACCATAAACCAAGAATCCCTGGCTTGGGAGCTCATAGGTCCCAGGAATTAATCTAATACTGTTATTTTGCCCAAGTGAACCTAGTATCAAAATGCCCTCTAGATCCAAATCTCTATACACACAGATTAGCACAGCTTTCAGTCCTCATCAGGGAAGCTTCTTTGTGGAATGATGGATAGCAGTAAATGTGGGAGTTCACAGCTGGACAGAGTGCAGAGAATACATGTCTGTGAAGTGCTCAGGCATTAATGGGACATCTATGTCCTACTCCCTCCCCACAGGGCTCAGGGAACATGGAGGAAGAGAGGAACATTATAAGATTATGGGAAGATTCTAAGAGCAGAGGTTGCCAAGGACCAGGACAAGACAGTATAGTACAGTACAGTACAGTAGTACTCCTGAACTCACAGTAGTTATGGTTGCTTTCACAAGACCTGTGCAGTATTAAGGCAATCAAAATTCTAGTATGGGAGGGCTCAGAGGACTCACAAGCTTTTGCTCCTAGCTGAAGAGCTGCTAATAGCTGATGACTTCTTGGAGGAGTGAGAGTTAGTTTCCTTTAGGAGTATGATCCATGGTAGTTCAACCAAGTGGATGGTTCCATACCCATGCATACATTGTAAGCACTAATTAGAAGCAGTAAATTATTAAAAAATTGAACATGATATTGGGAGGCAGCTTAGGAGTTGGACTGTGGACAGGTTAGTGGAAGTAGTGGAGAGTGTGAACTAATCAAAATTAGTAAATGTATAAGTAAAATGTGATATCTGCCATAAATCAATAAAATATTAATTAACCACCACCACAATGAAAAAGTAAACTGAATGAGAAGTAAAGATTTTCAAGAATGCAGTCATCAGCTGTCTCTATGACAGGATTGGCCTCTGGATTGAGCACCATAAAGGCTTCTCTGATCTTACTATGAAGTGTGTGTGTTTGGTTGATTGGGTGGTTGGGAGTGAATTCAATAGAAAAGAAAAAGGGAGAGAAGAGCAGACAACTTCATCAAGTTTTGGCCATTTGTGATTAACCAACTGCATTTCAAGGTAGACTCTATGACCAGGGAGACTTCATTGGGGAACTGGTATAATTGCTTTCCAGGCTATCCAAGTTGAACATCCCTTATCTGAAATACTTTGGCCCACAGTGTTTACAATTTCACATTTTGCAATATATGCATACACATGGAACCTAAATTTAAGTATGAAATTCATGTGCTCCATGTCTACTTCTTCACATTTCCTGAGGCTACTCAATTTTTGATGTGCTTACATTTGGACTCTGACTATGATACACAATGTCAGATGTGGAATGTCCTACATAATAAGACAATTTTAGACTTAGAAGCATTATAGATTCTAATGTTTGGATTAGGGATTCTAAACTTGTAAAGAGTGAGGGTTCATTCAGGAAAACAACTTTCTTGTGAGTTTATGTTCCAAAGGACGTTGATTATTCCCATTAGGTGATTTTCCCATCTTTCAAAAAACTCTTCAGCTTTAAAATGATGCATGTAATTATGCTTGTTTCTGGAGCATAGTGTGATATTTCAATACTTGAGTGTGTGTAATGTTATTGTGCCACGGCTCTGGCACATCCATCCCCTCCTTGGCCATTTCCTTGTGTATTTCTCATTTCTAGTATGATGTATCACAGAATACAATGTTGTATGGTCTATGACAATTCATTCTTCCACTACTTTGAGTCCAGCATGTATCAAAAGGCTTAACAAGTATCATTTGTTTAGATTGCTGCAGAACAGGAGCCCACAGAGAGAATGTGTTCTTCATATAGTCTTTTTCCCTGTGACTTCCTACAGTTAGCTTCCTGAGAATCCACGGAAATACTGCTAACCAATCTGACTGCTTCCCTGCTGTGTGGTGAACCTTGTGCCTTGGGAAAAAATTGCTTCACAGGATGTGACCGAAAAAGATGAATTCATTGCTTTGCCTCCGCGTTTGAGTTTCCAGAGAGGACTTTTACAGGAAGGACGTGTCTATTTTTAGAATTACCATGTTCTGTTTCAATGCTGCGAACACTCATTTTAAATTTACTTATTTAGTGAAGATTTGATGACCCATACAGGGAAACTAGTTTTAAGTAATCACCTGTAATTCCTGGCTTATCAAAATGCCCCCAAGACTGAGAAAGGCAGTTTTAGCTACACCCAGTGAGGGCCGCTGACAGGAGAAATTCCATGGCTTGAACGTAGTCTGAGTATAGGAGTGCTAGTGAAGCTTGTCTTCAACATCAGCCACACCTGTTGTAGCTCTGCCCTCTCACCAGGACCTGCTCGTGCAACCTGGCCTCTAGGGGCAGGAGTGGGAAGTGAGGAGGATGTGACTGCTCGAATGTTTGGATGGTATACCTTCCCTTTCTACATGGAAATCATGCTTGTTTTCTGAAACAACACTCGGGAAACAATATTTTTTGCATCATTTACAGGTATGTACAATGTTGGGGGACTAGGGTCTGATGCAATTTCATAAGTTTTTAATAATGCTATTTGGTAATGCTTGGTAATGTTCGGTAATGCTTTGTTCTTACACTTCTGTTGGGGGCATGTTCCAAAAGCCGTGACTAAGAACAGTCAAGTGGGACCAGTTAGAGCATTGTATCTGGAGTCAAGGATGATTGGGACATAGCTTAGTCTGCTAGTGGGAGACTGGGGAAGTGCTAAGTGCCACTAAAATGTTCTGAGAGAGAAATTATACCATACACATTCATGTGCTTATTCAGCAAAGGCTTATTGACTGATTGCAGGATAATCCTGATCCTTGGCAGGGGGTGGTATTCATGAGTAGAAAAGAATTACCCACTAAGTGCATAATCATAGAATGGTGAGGTCTCACTAGGATAGGAATGTTGTATGATATGAGTAACAATAGAATTTGGTATGATTGGGTGAGTGAGTAAAGGCTGAGAAGTGGTATTGGGCAATTTTCTGTGCCTGTGAGACATCAGAGGCTGTTGCTGAAATGCAGATTTCCAATCTGGGTCTAGAGTTGGGAGGGACTTGTGAATGTATATCTAACAAGCTCTCGTGGGATGCTGGACCACACTGTGGGTACAATGGATACTACTGAGCAAGGATAAAGTGAAGCATGGTTTCTGGGAGAGATGAGCATGTGCTCACACAGTCTGCATGCCACTTTCTGACTCCCAGCCTCCCAGGCAGAGACAAAGGGATTACCTTACTTGTCTCAGGGTTAATTTTCAGATCTGTAGATTCTCCTGGCAAGACATTGCCCTCCTTATAAGCTCGCTATTAGTATTAACTTTAAAGACGGTGTTTGTAAATAATGGGACTTGCCATTAAGAAAGCAGACTAAAGAGGTCAAAGGTATGTCTTTCACCTTTCTTCACAAATTTTGCCAGAATAAATGAGGGAGAGGTTAAAAAATATATATATATATAATGTATGACATTTTATATAACATATACTGCATTATATGCATTTCATATGTATATTTCATACAAAGTGAATACATATGTATTTATATATGTATTTCATATGTACATTTTTCTATACATATGAATATGTATAATGAACTCTCAAGTGACAATGTCTGCGGAGGGCTGCCACAGCAATAAAGATCAAATATGGGTACAGAGAGACCCAGAGAAGATGCATTTGTGTGTAGACATCTCAGACATAGGTGGTAGAGAACTGTTTCCTTCGGCAGCACATGCTGAGAACAAACCAACCACTTCTTTGGAATCCCAGGAGAAGCATGCATGTGTAGGCTTACTGCAGTATTCCTGGGCTCTATTTGACCTCATAGAAAAGTGGAGCAAGCAGAATTGGACACACTTATGACTGCTCCTTTTGGGCCCATCTCCCGGTAAGGTAGAATGGAAGATGGTGTGTATGTAACAGCCCATGTCCATTGTCTGGAAAGTAGAAACCTTCGAGTCTCTCCTAGATCCAGAGAGAACTGCTGACTTGGAGCGGGAGCCAGATCCAAGGTCAGGAAAAACAGACTGAACATAAATATGAGTAATGAAGAGGGAGTGGGCGCTGGCTCCATGAAGACACAAGAACATAGAGTGACAGGAGACCTAGAAGAAAGGAACCCTCTTGAATGAAATTCTCACCAGTTAAAAATAAACTGCCACCAAGAAGTTGAAAATTATGACAAAACTGAAGTTCATGAAATACTAAAAATGGACAGTGAAGAGGATCAAAGCAGATCAATTATAAGCTCTTGGAAGACAACATAGGCACTACAGAGGGAGATAAAACAGAAAGCCATTAAAATAGTGGGACTAGGCTAAGGGTTGTGTCAAAGAATCACTTAAGGAAGACATTTGTTGTTGTTTTTTTTTTTTTGGTTTTTCGAGACAGGGTTTCTCTGTGGCTTTGGAGGCTGTCCTGGAACTTGCTCTGTAGACCAGGCTGGCCTCGAACTCACAGAGATCCGCCTGCCTCTGCCTCCCGAGTGCTGGGATTAAAGGTGTGCGCCACCAACGCCCGGCTAAGGAAGACATTTGTTACACTTAGTTTTCAAAATATTACTTCGTGTGTGTGTGTGTGGTTAAAAACATATAACCTAAATTTGTCATCATAAATATTTGAAGTGTGTGATTTGGTGACACTGATTATCTGTGCAGTGTTATGCAGCTGCCATCATGTGGAAGACACACTGTGTGCCTTTAGCACAGCACTCCTGAGTCTGGGATCTTCTGATTCACTCTTTATGAATTTGCCAAAGCTGGTGCTTCATGTAAGTGCTCTCATATAATATTTTCGCTTTTGCTTTTTGTGTGTGTCATGTTTTCAACATTGTTACATGTCATAGATTACATCAGACCTTTACTTATTCTAATGTCTGAATACTATTCTGTTGCATGTATATGCCACTTAGTGTGTGTGCTTGTGTGTTCTTGTGCACATATGTTGTGCTGAGGTCTGAGGTTTCAGCCTTTTGCTAGAGCTCTATGACTGAGCATATACCAAGTTCTGTCTCTGCCACATGTTGCTTATCCATCTTGTGTTTGTAGACACTTGGATTGCACCTACTTTTTGGTTACTGTGAATAGTTGTGGGACACATTAATTTTTAAAAGAAAGAAATCAAAAGTAGATGAAGCAAAATAATGAAGAAATAAAGACAGAGGAGTTGAACAGTGATTATTTGTTCAGCAATATGTAGATTGTTCAACATGATAATTTGTTCAATATCTACATATATGTAGAAATACAGATTAAAATATGTAGTTCTTACATAGAATATGATCTAGGACTGGCCACATCGCATCTTCAAATAAAAATATTAATTGAAAGAAAGGGAGAGAAAGATACAGAGAAAGATTGTCAAAAGTCAATGCAAATGTTTGCATAAATTAACCCCTATAAACCTTAATGAATGAAGCATTTTGACCACTGACTTCTTTATATGATATTGAAATTATATTGTTGACAGAGTCTACCAAAGAGCAAATATACCCCCCTACAAAGAAAGAACTGTCAGCTAGCATTTAGATTTCAGAGCACTTGTAAAAGAAAGATTTCTTGTGTAATTTTCAAAGTTTGTATGTACCATTTGTTTGGTATTGTCTCTTCATCAGGACTGAGTCATGTGAGATTAATTTCAATAACAGTGAGATTACTCATCTTAGGAAATGTACTGAAATATTGTTTGGCGTTGACATCTAAATAGCAGAGTCACACAGTCAAACTATGGTTGTGGAAAATGTTTATTAGAAATCCAAAGTCCTAATAGATCTTCCTTGCTATTGAGTTACAAGAAAAAGAGTAGCCCATAAAACAGACTGAATTTGTAATTTCATGCTTAAAAATATTTGGTCTTATGCCAAAAGTAGCTCATGTGGATAGGGTAAACAATGGACGCATTCACAGTTAATGAGGTGAAATGCAACACTAACATCATTAACCATTGATTTGAGGTGCTGGCCAATTTTCTTTAGGATAAGAAAACAAAGGGGAAAAGAAGAGGTAAAAATAAGCATACCTAAAAATAATGTAACTGTGCTTAGAATATTCCAGAGAACTACTTGGAAGAGCACTGCTAATGCTATAACCAAGAGAGGAGAGTAGGGTTGGCTAGATGCAAAAAACAGCATTATCCATGTAGACACTTGGTACATGGTATGACACAATAAAGAACCACACAGCCAAGAAGCTGGTGCTGACATTTACAAGGAAGAATAAAACAGTCAGGAAGAAATTACCCTCAGAGAAGTCATGAGAGAAGTATTACAGGGTTCAATTGCTACCACAGCCTCCTACTGGTGCAGAGAGCTATATGGATGCAAAGAAGGCATAGTTCACTTGTTCTTGAAGTCCACAACAGAAAAGGTTTGTTGGATACAAATGTTGCATAAGCAACCTGCATGTCTACTGTTGTGTATGTATGGAACAGCCTTGGAAGCACTTAAGAGACCAACCCTCATTGCAAGCCTGGAAGATAGGGAGAGATCAATGCTATTGCCACTGTAGTTTCTTGTGTAATTTGCAGATTTTATATCATTTGTGGTATTGTCTCTTTAGCAAAGCAAGTCACCATTTTTTTATTTTGTAAAATCCAGTTAAAGATATAAACAAGGTTATAAAGAAACAAAGATACTGAGGACGAGTGTAGGGGTTTGCTTGGATTGCAGCAAAGGACCCAAGTGCCTTGATTGTCAGCTTTGAAGCTCCCAGGGTTGAAATACCTTAGGAGGACTTGGGAGGTTCAAGGCAGGACGAACTCTCAGACACCAGCCTTTTTCTCCAAGGTTTGGCCTGTGTGGCACTTTCCCTCTTCATCCAGTCTCCAGTAGAGGGGGCAGGAGGGATCGGAGGTGGAGGCTTGAACCATTCCAGTTCCACTAGGGTGAAACTGATAACTTCCTGATGAGATCCAAGAGGTTGCCAACCAACATTCTGTTCACACGAATATAATCTGCTTGGAAATACAGATGCATGGATATTCCCTTATAAAAGGTATAAGAACATATATTCAGCATCACTTACCATCAGGGAATTGCAGATCAGTGTATGCTACTTGTTAAGAATGACTAATACACAAAACAGGTAAGCAATAGCAAAAATTGGCAAGGATATAGAGAAAAGCAAATTCCTGTGTGCTGAGGATGGGAAGGTAGGTTGGTTCAGCCATGTGGAGGTTCCTAAAGAAACCTATTAGAACTACATGAGCCAACCACCCTTCTTCTGAGTCATACATCCAAAAAGAATGGAATCATTGCCCATAAAGAGATTTATGCCCTCGTGTTCATCACATTAGGCAAGATGTATATAAGCAGATGCACAAAGAGGTTGCAAAATGCATCACTTACCTGTACTTACCTACACTCACATAGTTCAGTATTATAAAAAGGAGTCAAATTATTTGTGACAGCATGAACAGATCCAATTAATGTTACAATAAGTGAATTAAGCCAGGCAGAGAAAGAAACATGCTGTATGCTGTCCCATGCAGAACCTAAACAAAGAAAACTCAAAATCTTAGTGTATAGAAACAGTAGAAAAGTGGTCAGTTGGGTTGGAAGGAGTGGAGGAAATGGGAAAACAGGGACCAAAAGGTATACATTTTAGTCGTGTGGAAGAAGTAAACCCAGAGAGCCAATGTGCAGTGTGAAGATTAAATAGTGTTACTTTATATCAGAAATTAGCCAAGAGAGTAGATTTTACCAGCGTTTACCAACACACGCACACCCCCCCCCCGTGTGAGATGGGGGAGGGGGATGTCAATTTGCTCTATCCTCCTCATATGTAGAGACACGAAGTTCCCTGGCCCACACCCAGTCTGCTCCCAGGTTAGGATACTTTCTTCAGTGAGAACAGCTTGGTTTATTGACTAGCATGGGCAATATCACAAGTATGTTTAACTTGTGTTTCAGAAGGCAATGCAAACACGGATATGTTTACATTGCCCTTTACAAGTTTTCCCTCTGGCAAAGCCTTTGGCATGGAACAGGAGAAATGCTAAACAGAGTAAATCCCAACCTCGAAGTTCTTTTCGATAGGTGATTTTGGCAAAAATGAAGGTCGAATCTTGGAAACCAGGGTTATTATCAACTGTGTGCTGAAAGTTCATCAAAAGCATAGGTCTGAGGCATGTCCAAAAGCCCCTGCTTGTTTTAGGAAAGAGTAGGGGTGTAGACAGTAGGAGTCTACCTGGCAAAATGCCCTATCATAGTCCCTGAATTGAAACCTAAACTGAGGAGGACGTTCTAGACCAAGAGGACACTCCTGGCGATGTTGGACTAAAGCCTGACTATTGACTTGTCATCCTCTGATGGCAAGCTCTGGAGTGCTTATAGAGATTGCAAGTTTATTTGAACCACTAAACAAAAGTGGTAAGGTCTTACTCCTAAAATGGGTGAAGTCCCAATTATAAACAGAAATTTACTCAAGTAAAAAACTATTACAACTGGGTTTCACTTTTAAATTCTCTCTCTCTCTCTCTCTCTCTCTCTCTCTCTCTCTCTCTCTCTCTCTCTCTCTCTCACACACACACACACACACACACACACGATATTTCCCCTTTGGTAGGAAAAGGTGCAGAGATAAATCTGACATAGTAAATTTATTGTACACTATATGTAGAAGCAGAAATGCTCCACCTCAAAAAGTATTTTACTTAAGCTCCTTTCTTGTTGAAATCTCCAAAGCTGCCCACATCGTTTGGTTCCCCACAGCAAGTTATTTCCAGTCCATGCTGTCGTGTCTCTCCCCTCCTCTCTCTCCTTTCCATCAGCAATTTTGTGCTCCTCTCCTTTGCCAATTAGATGTGTTTAAGGAAAAGCCACTTGAGTCTAACTCTGTCCCTTGGTAAATTAGGAGTGTGGCGTAAGCATGGTTCTGACCCATTTTGGAGTTTATCAGTATTGGAGTAAAGGGGCCACAAATTTTGACATTAATCAGCAGATGAACATGACATTGAGAGTAACCTGAGCCAGGCTGTCTTTGCCTCCCCTGAGGGATGAAGAGCCGTGGTGAGCAAGCACATCCAGTGCTCACATTGTTACCACATGATCGGGGGAAGAAATACTTATCTTTCAGGAGCTAAATAAAATTCTTTTCGAAGTTACCATTGCATCCAACATTTTTTTCCCTTCACGGTACTAAATTTATTTCACAATTTCAAATAGCATTAGAGGAAGGCACACGATTCTTGTGACTATTCAAATGCTGCAGCTTTTTCTCCTGAGTAAGTTAAGCATTTCTAAGGCACTCTTCAGTTCATCATATGACTGTGAGCATGTGGCCCTTCTCGGCCCAGGAAGCCATTTAGAACAAACTTACTTATCTGCTTTGTCCAGGCCAGGCTTACTTCCTTCTGTGCAATTCCTCTCTGAAATCTTCCCCTCTGACATCTGAAGAGGGGGACCTCCTTGCCTCCCTGCCGGGATGAATCATTCCATCTGGACTGCACAGCTTCAAGCAGCATGGGATCTACTTATCCATAAGGTACTGTTGACAGTAGCAGGGGGGTAGGTGTAGAAATGGGAGTAAAAACAAAAATATTTTCTGATGATACTAGTGGCTAACATTTGCTAAGTGTCTTTTATTTTAAGGATTTCATTGTCTTTGTTAACTCTCTGGAACAGCCCTAGGGAGTGGGTGTTAGAATTATGAATGCAGGTTTCCAGAAAGGAAAGCTGAGGCTTGGGGAGGGTCATACAACTTGTTCAAAGTGGTAGCTACTAGAGCCAGGATTGAAATCTAGGCTGTTGAGCTTCTACAATCGACACTTCCGACCACTGCTCAGAAAGACTAAGCCGTGCGGTCCAGTATTGCTGCTATCTGCATCTGCCTGCCTTTCTCAAGGGAAAAGCAGGTTGTGTTTTCATCTATCCTATTATAGCATGTGTGAAGTATAAGGCAGACTGAATACACACAGTAGTGCATGAACCCCAGGGAAGAGCAAAGCCTTTCATAAAACTTCTAATCAGCATTGTCATGTAACTTGTAATCGATCTAGTTATCCTAGCCAGAAGGCAGTCTGAGGGTTCATTGGGCAGGCCGTTGCAGTGATAGCTAGGGTTTTTCATTATTATTATTGCTGCTGCTGCTGTTTATACGGTGTATGTGAACACATGTACGTTTGTGTGAGTGAATGCTGGTGCACACATACCTCAGCGTGCATATGGAGGTCAGATGTCAAGCTTGGGTGTTGGTCTTCACCTTCCACCTTGGTGGAGACAACGTGTCTTTGTTGTGGAAACACAACCAGAGTTTCCAGAGATTCCAGCGTCTTTGTCTCTCATCTCTGCACAGGAGATCTGAGATTAGAGACACTTGCACCATGCATCTAGCTTTTACATGGGTTCTCAGAATTCGAACTCCGGGTCCTGTGTCCCTGTGGCAAACACTTTTACCCGTCGAGCTAGCTCCCCAGTTTCATGTCCAAAGTTTAAAAGTTTTGTTTAAGTTTTCCTGTCTGTCTCTTTCTGTTTGTATATTTTTGTTGTTGTTGTATCCCAACCAAAGTTTCCTCTCCCTCCCCTCTTCCCAGTTACTTCTCCCTATCCTCCATTCCCCATGCCACCATCTAACCCCATCCACTCCTCCTCCACTGTTTCTCTTCAGATACAGGTGGGCATCCCATGGATTCCAGTCAGCCATGGCAGACCAAGTTGTAGTGAGACTAGGCACCTCCTCTTCTGTTAAGGCTGGATAAGGCAATCCGGTAGGAGGAAAGGGTCCCCAAAGCTTACAAAACACAGTCAGAGATATCCCCTGCTCTCACTGATATCAGAGTTTCACAGGAAGACCAAGTAACACAAGTGTAACATATATGCAGAGTGACTAGATAAATCCCATACAGGCTCCCCAGTTACTGGTTAAGACTCTATGAGACCCTATGTTTCCAGGTTGGTTGGTTCTGTGGGATCTCTTGTGTCCTTGATATTACTGGGCCCTACAATCCTTCCTCACTCTCTTTTGCAGGATGCTTTGAGCTCCTCCTAATGTTTGGCTGTGGGTCTCTCCATCTGTTTCCATCTGTTGCTGGATGAAGCCTTTCTGATGACAGTTGGGCTAGGCACAATTTAATAATATAGCAGAATATCTTTAGGAATCAGTTCATTGACTTTTTGTCACTCATTTTGGTTCTATCATAGGTCTCTGGGGGTATACTGCCTCTGGGTCCTGACCCTGAGATTGGGGGATCTCCCTCTCAGGGTATGGGTCTCCAGGGTAGGTCACTCACACAGTTTCTGTGCCATCTTTACCCTAGCACATCGGTAGGCAGAAAACATTGTAGGTCAAAGGGTTTATGGCTAGGCTGGTGTCCCAGTCCCTCTATTGGAAGTCTTGCCTGGTTACAGGAGATGGCTGGTTCAGGCTCCATATTCCCTATTGCTAGGAGTCTTAGCTAAGGTCACCCTCCTGGATTTCTTGGAGTTTTCACTGTTGTAGTTTCTAGCTCTTCCTAGAGATGCCCCAGACTTCAGTTGTCTCTTCCAGTTCTCTCTCCTTCCATTCTTCTCCTACTTGTTCCCTGTTGTTCCACCCCGACTTCCCCTTCCAGGTCTCTCCCCGATCCACTGGCAATGTCCATTCTATTTACCCTTCACAGTGAGATTTATGCATTTTGGTTGTCTTTTTGAGTACTTCAATTGACGAATAGGAATTCGAATAAGAGAAATCTAGATCACCCTTTTAGTTAAGAGCTGATAAAGATTTTGGGGTGATTTCCAGAAACATAATCAGCATCTGGAGGTTGCCATACTTGGATACATGAGTTGGTTTTAATTTGTCTCGTGATCTTTGATTTCCTGTCTGATGTCAAAGAAGCAAGTGATTAATTTTCCATGAAGAGTTATTTATGTTTTGCTGCTTAATTCCAGGCTTTATGATGGAATATGGTTATTAAACAAATTACTTTAAGGTGTCCTTTCAAGCCCTTGGGTCAGTAACTTATGGTAGTATCACTATGACTTTATTTTTAGTTATTTACTATTTCTAACAGGGTTTACTTATTTTATTTTATGTTTATGTGTGTGTCCTTGAGTGTATGCACAAATATCATGTTCATGCAGGGTTCAGGAGAGGTCCCTTGGAGCTGAAGGCCCAGATAGTGGCAATTTGCCATCTGGGTGCTCAGAACCAAGTCACAGCTTTCTACAAGGGCAGTCAGTGCTCTTAAGCACTGAGTCATTCTCCCGTCCTCACTAACACTTTTAATATGTCAAGTGATCAACAAGTATGTCGTTGTGAGGGCACTATGAATGCTTCTGGAGTATTTTTGGACATTTCAATAACTACATTCTCAAGAGTAATTAGCTTCAGTTATTGAGTGATGTTGGAGGTGTCTCCCAGGCTGGGGTATTTTCATTAGTGTAAATCTGAGACATGGAAGACACAGGTGGCCAGCAGGTACCCACTCTCTGATCAAGGCACTATTGTACATTTGGTTTCTTTTTTTCTCTTGGGTCTAGGAAGAAATGTGATGATGATGTCCCATTGCTACCCTATTCCTCTCCTCTCATTGAGACCACACGACAATTTCTTCTTCTTGTTCTCTTTTTTCACCCTCTTGGTTTTTGGAAGATGGCTTTCTCTGTCCCTTACCATGAATGTGTCAAAGGGAGGGAAACACAGGATGAAAGTGGGAGTTACTGGTGAAATTTTCCTGTTCCTTGCTACAGACACTGACTCACCACTCACTCCCTGCCTTAGCCATGACTTAGGTGACACTGAGCAACCTTGTCATGGTATAACTTCCCATGGAAAGTTCACTGAACTATGCTGAACAGAGTCTAACTCAACGTGAGTGCCCCTGCATAAGTTCTGACCATTTTCTTTTTTGAGCTCCATGTTTCTTAGCTTTTGGCTCCTACCTCTTTAAACATAGTCTACATAAGATAGCTAAACTTATCTTCACACCATGCTGTTTTTAATGTGTTAATTTATCTGGCAAAGAGAAAAGGGAACCTCCCATGGCTTCTGAAGACCGAAATTAAAATCAAATTTCTCATGCTGGTCTTCAAGGTCTTCAATAATCTCACCTCAGCCTGTGACTAGTGTTAACCACCCATTGGATTGTAGCCACTAGGCCAACAAGCACCCTCGTGGCTTTGATAAAGGTATCCAGAGGACATTTGGAGAACACTGCTTTAGTATTATTTAGCACACTATACCTATTCCAGGTATAGCATGCTTTCATATAGTTATTTCTCTAAATCTGTTACCTTGAGGTAAAAATTGAGTGTGTGTGTGTGTGTGTGTGTGTGTGTGTGTGTGTGTGTGTGTGTGTGTATGTATGCGTGTGTATGCATAGAAGGACTAGTACACTAGGTTTGAGGCAGCTTGCCCTTTGGAATACTTGTTTGCAAGACTGGGCCAGGGTTAGTAACTGGAGACTTGGTCCCTGGAGTGGTCTCAGTCGATAGTTAGCTACTGTGTGGTTCACTGTGTATCAGCTCTTACACAAACCTAGTTGTTTAACAGCTGATTCCTTTCTGGGAGTCTGGGATTGTTTTAAATGCTGGAAAGAAGATGCCTGTGTGAGTAGCTCCATTAAAAGCCTGTGGCACTAATTCTAAAGGGCTGGATAGACTGAAATGTCATACACAAGTCACTACTTTTTAGAGGCTGGGATCTGTGATCCCTCACAGGATAGAAGAGCAGCAAGAAGTCTGCACAAGGGACCCTTCCTATGCTGCCAATGTGCCTCCCCACTAGGACCTGCTTACTTTGAATTTCAGAAGCTTCCCAAACAGCATAGATACTTAACACACATTTGCAGACTTTTGTGTCCTTACTATTTTCCTTTTATTTTGGCAATAACTAAATCAGGCCAATAACTGTCATGGATACAAACTTTGAAATACTCTTTTACAGCCCTAGGTCTGGTTTTGCTCTTTGTGTGTATGTGAGTGTGTGGGGGGGAGTATGTGTGTGAGTGTTCTTGTATGTTTGTGTGAGAATGTGTGTGAGCGTGTGTGTGTGTGAGTGTGAGAGTGTGTGTGAGAGAGTGTGAATGTATGTTTGTGGTGTGTGTGTGTGTGATTACCTACATTTGAAGTGAGGCTGGACCTTGCCAGTTTTTGGAGGCTTTAGTGATGCAGAATCAAGGTGAAAGATTCAGGCACTACTGGAAGACTGAAGTCCGAGGGGTGGGGCTAGAAAAGGATGTTTTGGTGAAGGGTGTAAAAGAGAAAGGGGCATGAAAGGGCTTATGATGTGCCACAACCACATGAAAGCAAGGCTGCTGTATGGATTGCCCATGTGGACAAAGGCTCATGTCACAATTTCTGAGTACTGCCAGAGAGGATTTGCTGCTTTGAAACTACTTCTTGATAGCGGAGTTGTTTTTCTTTGATAAAAATCTCTAAGCACAAATTGTGGTTCATGGCTTAGGTTTAAGGTTTTTGTTGATTTTATTTGATGATATAGTTCTGGATTTAGTGTGTATAGACCTTCAGTAAATTTTTGAAAAAGGGGAGGAAGTGAAGTTCAGCTGTAGAATGCATGATTAGCATGTGTGAAACTTTGGGTTCAGTCCATTAGCATACACACACACTCTCTCTCTCTCAATCTCTCTCTCTCTCTCTCTCTCTTTCTCTCTCTCTCTCACACACACAAGATCTAAAAAAAAACAAAACCAGAGAGAGAGAGACAGAGAGAGAGCACAATAGGCTTAACAGCAGACAGTTTTTAACCACTGAGCCATCTTGCCAGCTCCACAGACACAATTCTTTTTTTCTTTTGAGACAGGGGCAACAGTCCTGGCTGTCCCAGAACTTGCTTTGTAGACCAGGGTTTTGAAGTCACAAGGATTCACCTGCTTCTACCTCATAAATGCTAGAATTAAAAGTGGTCGCCACTATACCCAGCTACATGTACAATTTTTGATGATAATATGTTGCTTCACTCCCAAACATTTATTGACTGCTTGTTACAGAAAAGGCACCAGATGCAAGAGTAAGTGAGACGAAGTTCCTGCCCACAGCAGAGGGGGCTGACTTGCACATGCGAATTTCTGATCTCTGGGGCAGAGTACAGGACCCTAAGGAGCTCCTCTCTCAAGTCTCCTGGGGACTGCTTCCCAACTAAGCTTGCCTTGCAGCTCACAGCCTTGATTTCACCGATCTGTTTATCTGGTGGTGCTGATGAAGACCATGTATTTCAGTTTTCTCCTTTTGTAGTTATTAATTTCAGCTGTTTTTTCTGTCTTTCTTTAGCTACTGGTTTCTTGATTAATCTAGAATTAATTAGCATCAACAACAGACTAATTTTTGCAAATTCATTACCACTTAACAACAGGGAAATATTATTCATCATCTATTAGCCAAGAAAGGTTATATACTAGTGGAGTTGGCATCAGATTCACGGAGTCCCTAGGAGCTCACATTATATACTTACTGACACCCAGATGACAGCATGATTTCCCTCAGGTCGCATACCTAGATGATGGTATAATTACCATGATTTTGCAGTTCCTACTGTTATGTGTATAACTATTTGTATCATCTACCCATCTTTTTGATACAGAATGTAAGTTTATTGAGCATAGACATTTGTGTCTTTATTTTGACTTCTAATGAATAACATATTGCTTATGGATGAAAAGACCTGTTGGATAAATGATTAGATGAGATATTAGCAGAGTTTCCAGAGAAACAGAACCAATGGCAAATATATAGATGTGCAAGAGAAAATTTATCACAGGAATTCACTCATGCTTATGGAGATTGAGAATTCTCACAATATGTTGTCTACAAGTTGAAGAGCCAGGAAAGCTGGTGGTAAAATCTAGTCAAAGTCTCAAGGCCTTGGGAGCCAGGGAAGGGAATGTTACAACATCTAGACTGATGCCACAGACCTGAGAAACCAGTGGGCTGCTGGTTGAAGTCCAGAGATTTGAAGGCTTAAGAACCAAGATTTTCAAGGTTCAAGGACATTGAGAAGATGGACCCCTCAGCCTAAGGTCCTCTGTGAGAAGAAGGGCACCTCAGCCTAAGGTCCTCTGTGAGAAGAAGGGCACCTCAGCCTAACATCCTGTGTGAAGAAGGACACCTCAGCCTAACATCCTATGTGAAGATGGACACCTCAGCCTAACATCCTGTGTGAAGATGGACACCTCAGCCTAACATCCTGTGTGAAGATGGACACCTCAGCCTAACATCCTGTGTGAAGATGGACACCTCAGCCTAACATCCTGTGTGTGAAGGATATCTCAGCCTAGGTCCTGTGTGAAGATGGACACCTCAGCCTAACATCCTGTGTGTGAAGGACACCTCAGCCTAAGGTCCTGTGTGGAGATGGGTACCTCAGCTCAAGGTTTTTTGTTCTGGAGATGGACACCCCAGCTCAAGGTCTTTTTCTTTTTGTTTACTCTTAGCTGAGGAGTGGATTGATTGAGGACTTCCCTACTTCTTTATTTGCTGTGTTGATTTAAATGCTGATCTCTTCCAGACACACCCCTCAGACACACACCTGAGTCTGAGTTTCTCTTAGACCCACTTAAGCTGACATGTGAATTGATAGTAATGACAAAGGAAAAAACAAAATCTCTAGGGTTTCCACTTGGATCCACAGAATTTTTCCATATTATAACATATAATATGAATAAAATGTTTTCATTTTATTTGGGACACATCATGATTGAGGTACTCTGCTAGGCACTCTATTAAATAGGACTAACCAGGTGGTGGTGGAAAACACCTTTAATTCCAGAACTCAGGAGGCAGAATCTGATGCATCTCTTGAGTTTGAGGCCAACTTGTTCTACAGAGTGAGTTCTAGGACAGCCAGGGCTACACAGAGAAACCCTGTCTCCAACAAAACCAAACAATAAAACCCACAACAGAAGTGTTTACTGGTTCAACTCTGATTAAGACTAAGTGCCTGTCCTGAAGATTGAGGCAGGCACTAGATATTCTAGTGACTATGATACAAGTAGGATTTAAATATTTTCATGGAGATAAAAATATTGGTTAAAGAAAATCAGAAAGTAGAAGTAAGTTCCATAGATCTTGGGCTTGAACGTTAGTGCAGAATCTAAATTCTAGAGGTAAAATGAGGAAGAGCAGGGAATAGGAACATAAGTGACTTGTAGGAACCTTTAAACATGTGTCCTTTAGGTGTAGTACATGAAGTGAAGTGTGTGTAAGTGAGGGAGATGGAACAAAGTATGACCGGAAAGTCAAGTTCTCAGGCAATTTCCTTTGCTCAAGTTCAGGGCTGGATTGTTGATCAGCTAATGTGTGGCTGATGCACACCAGGTAGCAGAGACGGATGGTCTATGTATGAGTCCAGTCAGCAGCACTTAGAGGACAGAACTCGGTGTCTCTGCAGGAGTCAAGCTAAGCACTCTGCAGTCACAAAAGGAAGTTGGGAAGGGAGCTCATCTTTGTTCCCTTCAAGAAAGGTGCCTTCAGTGACATTGCCACTTTCCCTAGAGAGTAGCATCCGAGCACCAGCGTGGGCCGTTTCCTTAGGTAGCGGCAGATTGGCTTTACTTTGCGGTCAGTCCCACTCTGCCACTCTTCTTTATGGCAAAGGTGCCTGTGATTCCCACCCCACCCACCCCTCGCCTTCCCACCTCTCCCCACCCCCAGGGTAGGATGTTTTCTGTGGACAATTTAAGGGTTAGGGTTACACCTTACTGTGTTTCTCATCCATGACAGAGTGTGGTGATGGTGGGCATTTTGGAAGTTAGAAATATCAGTTTAGTTGACTTCCTGCTTTCTGTTTTGGAGCTCTGAGTGTCACTTCCCATTCCAGTGGGATCTAACAGCATATACAAAGCTGAGAATTCTCGTGGAGTTGGTTTGCCTTGGGGATAAAGTAAGTTCATGTTTCGGGGGTATGTGCCCTGGAGTGTGCCTTTCAGAATTTTTAAAAATATTTTGTTTTTATTGTTAATACTAGGAGTGGAATGAAGAAAGCTTTTACTACTATGCTTTAGGTTCAAGTCCCGAGTCTCTAGTATGTTATTTCCATGCACCTGAATTTCAAAATAAGCTTCCCAGGTTAAGATCTTAAACAGGCCTTGAGATCATAGTGGCTTTCTTGGTCAGTTGCTAGGGATATTTTATGTGACTTGTCATCTGTAGGTTTCTTGTCTAAAAGGTCAATGTGCCTACCCATGGGAGGATGATGGAGAGGAGGTGCCTTCAGTGTTTTTTCTCCAACCTTTCCCTTCTTCTTACCCATTTTTTCTCTCTGTAGTTTAGTGTCTTCAGGTTCTTGATGTCATTTGCTTCCTTCACAGCTCAGTGAGAGGTGGGTATTCCAATTTCCTATTAATTAAGTAATGTTAGAAACAAGCTTGTTTTACATGCAATCCCAGTTCCCTCTCCCTCCCCATTCTCCCCTGCCCTCTCCACCAGGCCCTCCAGTTCCCCAATCAATCTCTACTCTGATCCTCAGGGAGAGTGAGGCCCTCCATGGTGGATCTCCAGTAACTGTCATTTCATCCAGGGCAGGGCCTAGGCCCTCCCTCAAGAATCCAGGCTGAGAGAGTATCCTCCATTGTGGGATGGGCACTCAAAGTCTATTTGTATGCCAGGGATAAATACTACCCAAGGTCCCATAGATTACCTAGACCTCCTAACCAATTTCCCCTTTATAGACAGTGAAACAGGTTTTAGTGACTTAGCCTAGATCACGTAGTTAATGACATCGTGATAACAAGTCTCTAGAGTTCCATCTTCAGATGTCTTGTGTTTTTTTTCTCCCCATACCACATGGATTTTCTGGTAAGATGTTGGCAGGAAGCAAGGAAATAGTGGTTGGGCTAGGAAGCATGGGCAGATTCCTATGTAATTGAATTTTGTACCCAGATGAATAAAATCAAATTGGCATGCAGATCCTTCAGCATAGAAGCCCTTTTTTGGGGGGCATTAATTGCTATCATGGGGAAAAACTAAAATGTCAGGTGTGGACCCAGCCCTGTTTCATGCTGATTTTGGTGGTACACATGTTCTACTGGAGGTCAAGACACATTCATGTTATCCCAATCTTGGTAAGGCAAATAAAGGTGGTCAGTTGTGAATTGTGTCAACATGAGCATGCAGCCAAGACAAAGGGGTCAGAATTAGTGCCTGCTTAGAAGAAGTCAATGGTGGAACTCTATTTATTAGGAATTAAGGGAGAGAGGCTGTGGAAGCCATGGCTGCTGCCTTGTTTCACAAGTTTATGAAATGACCTTCTGTGTCAGGACTCTGGAGAGGACCCTCAGATTCTAGAACAGGTCTCAGGACTTGGCATACAGCAATAAACTCCAAGGGTCGTTCTGTGTCAGGGCTCGGAACCAGCAGGTGTTTTGCTGGATGTCTGTGAGCAGTCACCAGGCATGCAGTGGTTGTTCTTCATGAATCAAACCCCTCCGTCCACTGCCCTAAAGCAGAAGTGGGTAGGTGGGTGGGTGGTGGCCTTTAGCCACAACCCACAGGCTGCTAGTCTTGCTGCTGTTAGAGCCTGACCTTTCTCTCTCTGGACTTACAAAGAGGAGTAGGCGAGGGGGAAATGAAATGTTATGGAAGGGACAGTCTGGCAGACATGGACACAGCCAGCAGAAGTCTCTAGAGTGTGCATCAAAGAGGATTTTGAGATTTGCCATCTCCAAAGCTGAAGTCCCAATGAAGAGGGTTAAACATTAGCTAGTTCTTACTGACTTTATCATTGAAGTTCTAGTCAATCCTGGAAATGCACATTTTAAGTAAAATTCTGTTATCAACAGTTCATGTGCAGAAAACAATGAATGTATTACTGATCTTCTAGGATTACAAATCTTGAGATAACATGATTTCAAATTTCAAAATAAACAACAAAAATCAAGGAGACTTAGATTTGGACTTGGCTATGGTCTAGATGTAAGATTCCACATAACTGGCCAATGTAGGAGCTAGCACTGATGGAAATCAAGTGTATGGGACACCAATGATATCTCAGAGGTCAAGGATAAAAAACAGAGGCAAGAAAGAGCATGAATTTGCAGTGATCAGAGGCAAAAAGGCATTCTGGGCCAGCACCTATGTAGAGTGTGCATGTCTGCACATGGCCCCCAAATGAGCTATGCAGTGCTTATTGTATTTTATTATCTTTAGAGGCTGGTGGTGGAATGTTTATAAATTGAATTTTATTTTTTAAAACACAAGGGAATCTCATCACTTAAAAGACTCTCGTGGGAATTACCCTTTAACAGCAAAGGATTATTTTAGGGAGTAGATGCTCTTTCAGTGACTGGCTTTGAACTTCTGGATTTTAAAGAATTTCCTCACAGTAGGGGCCAAATTTTTCCCTTTTACCGATTCTGGAATGCTTTCTGTTCTTGAGACAAGGTCCTACTCTATATGCTGGGTTGGACTTGAGTTTAATGATCCCCTTGCTTTTGCCTCTGCCTCTAGAGTGCTGAGATTACAGGATGCACTACAACACTCAACTTTGGTTTATTTCCCCTACTAAGTGATTGGTTGCAAAATTCATAGCTGAAGTTAGTAATTATTTTCCACTTATTCTTATTTCAGATAGCCTGAAAGTTGGGGGTACTATTTTATATGTAGAATTTAAAGAAAAGCACAGCATTGTTTTCTTTAAGGTTCTGTGCTTCTTCAGGGCAAGGCTTGTCTAGTAACACTTTTGGAGATTGTTAGCAAAGGAAAATCTTTCCAACAGAGGTGCTCAGCCACTATGTCTGGCTTTCGTAAAATGAACATTATTCTTTTTGCAAAACGTACGCTGTGAGCTCAGTCATGTACACCATGAAAATAATTGGTGTGTTTTAGCTTGCCTTGTGCCAGATTTCATGCTTGTTGAAAGGTGATTGGACTCAAACCAGCATATTTAAAGGTCAACTGGTTGTTCTGAAACTGCCGAGCTTTAACTCTCTCATTTTCCAGGGCTTTAACCAAATGGCCACGTTAGGAAGGGGCAGTATGCAACGCATGCTAACTTTTGAAGCATTTTGTTCTTGAAATAGTTTTTGTGAAGTTCTCTGGGCTCCCAGTGACTACAGAGGATCTGAGGAATGAGTTCTCTGCTGGCTTTTAGAAATCAGTAGGAACAGCAGGGACTGACTTATTTCCCATTTACTACATTCCGATGGAGCAGCTCTAATGTGACTGTGGTCATCACAAGGGAATCACCATGGGCTCGAAGTCCTATCCCACTTTTAGAAGAGCTTCAAGTTGTTTAGAAAAAACAATAACAAAAAAAGCAAAACCTAGACCTGTCTCTTTCTTCTTTGTTTTTCTACCTTCGAGCAACCTTTTAAGTTCCTTAAAGACCTAGATAAAGAAATTCTCGAGTTTCCAGTATCAAACCCAGCTGCTTGACAGTAGCTCTAGGCTGGTGGTTCATCGAGGATGGGGTTTTTATGGTTTTTCCTAACCCCATTGATGGGATACCTGGGATCACGTTGTTGATCTCCAGAATATCTCTCCTATCTTTCTGCTAGGTTTCCCAAACAAAGGCTGAGGATTGGCCTATCTCAAACTGGGTGAATTTCAGTTACCTAATGAATCAGTTCCTTATGCTTTACGTTGGTGTCCTGGTGAGCCCCTAGACATTGGCCAGCATTGTGCTATGAAGACTGATTTGGAAGCGCCATACACAGTGTGTTTCTTGAGGAAAAGCTTGAGGTCTGACATTGTGCAGACCCACAACTGTCACACAAAAGTCAACAGGAAAAGGCAGGTGGATCAGCATAAGGTGGAGACCTTGAGTGTGTGTGTGTGTGTGTGTGTGTGTGTGTGTGAGAATCCTTGTGGTTCTAAGTGAATGCAAGCTAGAAACTTGCACATTTGATTTTTAACAAGCTGACAGTGAAGCATCCTCCCCTTTCTTTGCTACTTCATAGTCTATTCTTAGTTCTCTTCTTCCCATATTCCTCACAAATTTTATCTGAGACTATGTGTTAGTTGCTTTAAAACAATCCTATGCCTCATTAACTTCATCTGAAAAATGGAGTTGACATTACCCATCTGAGCATAATTGTGAAAATCAGATGATTTGATGCTTGTATAAATAAAATAGGTGATCAATTAATATTGACTCTCACTTAAAAAATCATCTTATATTTTTAGAATTCTTCCCATGCTGCATACCATTTATTTGGCCTGTAAGGTTTCCTTTTGGCGGAGTTTCACAAACTTATGAGGTTGGCTTAAGGTTGTTTTCCCCATGCCTTAAAATCCCAGATTTCTTCCCCTGCCCTGCCTGCCCCCCATGAAAAACTAGCTGAGACTGGTTGAAAGACATTTGTGACATGGATGTCCTGATCCAGATAGTAAAGGTTCTTGAGGGTAGAGATAGAAATGTCCCTTTCTAACTGATGTCAAGTGATTGTCAGCCCACTGAAAGAATTGAAGAGGAGAGAGAACAACACACAAAGGAACACAGCCCAGCCTGGCTCATAGGAGGGAACCTGTCCATGGAAGCCGAGAGATGTGGATAAAGGACCGCTGTCCTTCATTGTTGCTCCCGCTTCTGCAAGGCCTGCTCACCCCTCTCAATGTGTGTTGTGTCGAGTACCCTTCTGGCTGCTCCTAAATGCGCTCTTTCAAATTTTCTGACCTCTGCTTACCTTTTCTTCTGTAATAAACTCACACATGACCCACACAGTTCTTTCTTAACTCGATGCTTTAATTATGAAGTTTTCATTGTTGGCTTTCATTCAAATTCTATTTTATCATTAATTAACACTCACAAACTAGTGTTTACATCTGAGCTAAATAAAAATGCTATCACTACAAAATACTTATTTACATGTATGAGTCAGTTTATTTTGTCATTATTGTGAAAGATCAGCAAAATTGAGGAAATGAAATTTTTTTTGATTCCTACTTCCAGGAGCTTTTGGACACAGGTTTCTTTCCTTTCCTTTTCTTTTCTGCTCTGTTGCTTTGGGCCTAAGGCAAGGTAGAATTTCCTATCAGAGTCACAGAGAGAATTTTTCACCCTAGAAGACACGAGGGATGGAGCAAAAAAGAGAGGAAGGAGGGCAAGATAGATTCTTCAAAGACTCTCTCTAATGACCTACATCTTACAACCCAGATGCATGTCCTAGTAACCACCACCTGCCAACACCATGAATATATCAGTGGATTAATACACTGATGGGGTTTTAGCTCCCAAGATTCAATCACTCGCCCTTTGGCCCATCAGCTGAAAGCAAGCATATATCACATGAACCCATAGGATAAAGGGCTTCATATACAAACTACAATAAACAGTAACTACCATGTGTTACTATAGCAGGTTATAATATTTATGATTCTGTTGGTAGTCATCAGTACAGTTTAGAAAATGTCTGTCTTCACTCAACAATAAGAAATGTATTCCTCATTATAGTTTATATATGCACATATATTTGTGTGTATATTTACATATATATACATATGTATAGCATACACAAATATTTTCATGAAGCAATGCACACAATCTGCAGTTTGAAAAACTCTATCACCTAGAGCAATTTATATCCCTTGCACTCTTGAGTACTCTCTGTATTACAGACACCTCATACAAGCTAGTTTGTGGCCATTCTGGTTGATTGCATTTTGAGGAACTGTTTTCCCTTTTCCTTATTTAGAAATAAAGAAGTGACTGAAGGAAAACTCAGGCCAGAACCACCACATCATCTGCAGAACATAGCGTTCTTTCCTAATAAAGATTAACTTTTCCTTTTGTGTTCCTTCCTAATTAAGACTAACTTCCAATATTTCAAAGTAAGCCAGTTTAATGGTTCTTAACATTATAGATTAGATGTGGAGTATAATAGACTGTGCTGTGCTCACATAAAAATGAGACAACTGTATCATACCCCCCACCAACCCACCCAAGGCTCAGGATCATTGCAGATGAGGGGCTGGAAAGATTTTAAGAGTTAGAGGGAGCCCAGTATCTGCAGGATGTGTAGGCTGATGGGTACACGAACTATGGCAGCTGGGATGGCATGCACAAGACGTGTACAGGACTGAGGATGTAAGAGAGAGTGAGGTGAGGGGGAGCAGGGTGGTGTGTGAAACGGAGAACAAGCAAAAACCTGGCAGGCTGGGGAAGGGAAAAAGGCAAATGGCACAGGCAAAACCAAGCAAGAAGTGTAGCCCAGAAGCAGACCTGTAGCTGAAGGAGGCTTGAAGGAGCTGAAGAGGCTAATTCATAATTACATTTATTCATAATGGAGCAAGAGAAAGGGTAGGAATCGAATGAGAATTTCTGAGGTTTAGTATCTCAAGGTGAACTAAGGCTAAAAAATGATGCAATAATGGCTAAGTGGATGGGGAAAAATCAATGTATTAGAGTATTTTGTGAATCATGATATTTCATATATTCATGTGATAAACTTTTCATGGTATTTTCATATGTTCATATATCTGTTGATTTTATCCATCCCACTAACCTCTCTCATTCCTCTTCCTAATACGCTCCTACTTTAAGGCCTCTCTTTTTTTTATTCCTCCAATGTTGCACGTGTCAGAGAAACCACACAATTCTTGATTTTTCTAATCCTGACTTATTTCACTCAGTGTGATGATCTCTAGTTCTCTGTTTGCCTTGTAGTTGCAGCTTTTGGTTCTTAGAGAGCCAGGATTAGAGCTGCAGACTGTACCTTGCTTTTCTATGTATTAACATCCCCTCCCTTCCTCCCTTCCTCCCTTCCTCCCTGCCTCCCTCCCTCTCTCTCTCTCTCTTTCTTTTTTTTTTTTTTTTTGAGTCAGGGTTTCTCTGTCTAGCTTTGGCTGTCCTGGAACTCGCTCTGTAGACCAGGAGGCTGGCCTCAAACTCACAGAGGTTCACCTGTTTCTGCCTCCCCAGTGCTGGGATTAAAGTCGTGCACCACCACTGTCTAACACATCACTGTTTCTTTGTCATTGTTAGCTTCCCTGTCACCGATTTCTTCCTTCTTGGTGTTCATCCTCTCCGTGCTTAGAATGAAGTTGTGCCCTGTCACTACAACATTTTTAGACATGTCTAATCTGCCACCTTACCTAGGAGCACTAGTCATTCCTTATTTCCAGATTCCGTATTTCAGAAGGTATCTATTTGCTAAAGTTTGTAACACTGGAGGGAGCAGTGGCAGACTTTTGCAGTCATTCATGGCTAAAGAGTCATGTAAACTTTGAGTTGTAAAACAGCCTCAGCCATGGTTAAATAAGGTGATGGGCAGATTCTGTGTTCTGATCTCCTACTGTGTATGAGTAGGTATCACTTTCATGGTGTGGTTGCTACTATGTTTTTGAATTTTTGTGGGTTTTTATTTTTTATGCCTTTGGTGGTGGGTGATTGGCTCCATCAAATGGCTTTCATGCACAGGGATGAAGCACCCCTAAGCACAAGAAGACTAGTGTGTTCCTAATGCTGCGACCCTTTAATACAGTTCCGCATGTTGTGGTGACCCCCAACCATAAAACTACTTTCATTGCTACTTCATAACTGTAATTTTGCTACTGTTATGAATCGCAATATATTCATGTTTTCCAATTCGTGTTGCACAGGTGACCCCTGTGAAAGATTGAGAACTGCTGCATTAGAAGAATGTGTGTGCTAGACAAGTTTCTTTCAGATATGAGTTACAGAGCTGTTTAGTGTGTTCAGCATTAACAAAGTATCCATGAATGTCTAATGAAATATCTTTAAGCAGAAACACACAGGAAACAGGGCTTATTTTCAGACTGTGGTTGATTAAGTGTTGTGAGCAGAGGTTCACATGAACTTGGGAACAATAAGCCAGTGTAGACAGACTTTCTCTGACGTACCAGGCAGCTCTGTCTCACCATCTGGCTCCCAAGTAACCACCCAGAGACTTATTATTAATTATAAATGCTCAGCTGATAGCTTAGGCTTCTTGTTAGCTAGCTCTTACAACTTAAATTAACCCATAATTTTTATGTATGCTCTGCCACGTGGTGGTACCTTTTTTCAGGCATGCTTCTCTCTGCATCTCCTGGGGACTCCCATGTCTCTGCCCTTCTTTCCAGCATCCTCTCAGTTTGGCTCTCCCACCTAACTTCTTCATGCCTAGCTATTGGCCAGTTAGCCCTTTCTTAAACCAGTGAGAACAACATATATTCACAGTGTACAAAAAGATTGTTCCATAGCAGACCAGTGGTGGCTAATTTAGAATTCTCAGCAGCCTAATAGAATACATAAAGCACTGTGAACATGAATCAACTGTGTAAATGTTTTACTTAAGCTAAATTATGGTCAGTGTGTATCTGTGTGTAGACAATTTGTGGAGTTATAATCAACTTAAGCAATGTTGACCTCCTTTTATTTAATTTAAGAGACACTGTTCTCTTTTGTTTAGAACAAAATTCTAAACAAGTCTCTTTTTGTTTAGAATTCTTTCAGTACATTTTAGCAGATATTTTCTGATAAATATGATGAATATATTGGGCACACTTGAGTTACACAATTATGCTCTTAAAGTATTTCTAATCTATGACATAAGGTGGGAGATGTATTTAGTAAACTATACTGAAAGACATTTGTCTTCTGGAGCAGATAGCAGATGTCAAACCGACAGAGTTGGTGAAGGTCTTGATTACTCCTGCACATCCAGAAACCAAGCATGAGTGAAGGAAATAAGCATGCATTTTCCATAGGACAGGGAGGTACATCATGGCAGTGAAGGATGGGCTTTCCAGGAGCTCCAGGGACTTGCAGAAATAAGGGCTTTCTGAGGTCGATCATTAAGCCTGTTGAATGTGGAGCAGTCAGTCCATGTTGGGCTCCAGCAGTCTATTTTTCCATTTACGGGTATTTTAACAGGAATATGTTCATACATTTTATGTGATTCTCAAAGGGACTGGTAGCTCCAAAAAGTAAAAGAACGTCTGTGTATGCTCAGAAGGTGACTTTACGTTATATGGTGTACAGTGGATTCAGGTTAATGATGAATTTGACATTATTGTATTTTGTACCCAGTCTAGCAGAGGACTTAAAAAACATGCAGCCTAAGGAGTGTTGAGAGAAAAGTTTTTTTTAAACCAGATATAAAATTTGCCCTTCAATGATAGTATTCCAAGGAGGTGATTACAAAGTAATTAGAAACAGGAAGTAATGAATATTATATACAAAGATACAACACTTTCATTTTAATGTAAAAATTAGGAATTAGTGTCAACTTCTAAACATGTGGTTTTCAAAGATTGCTTAGTTTTTGCAAATGAGACTGTGGATATTTCTTTTCTTTTTTTCTACCCCTCCTGCTTGTTACTCATTTTGAAAAGGCCAGATGAAAAAGTTCCCAATGGCAAGGCAGCTAACCTGATACAATTAATACCATCACCCTTAGAAATGATGACTTTCTTGCCATTTCCTCTTCTAAGATCTATTGAGAGGTGTGTGTATTGTATGTGCATCTGTGAAAGCTTTTTTCCCTTTTGTTTAAAAAATTTACATTAGAAACAGGTTGTTTTACATGTCAATTCCAGTTCCCTCTCCTCCTCCTTCCCTGTCCCCCCAACTCCCTATTCTATCCCCTTTCTGCTCCCCAGAGAGAGTGAGGCCTTCCATGGGGGATCTTCAAAGTCTATCATATCCTTTGGAGCAGGGCCTAGATTCTCCTTCATGTGTCTAGGCTGAGAGAGTATCCCTCTATGTGGAATGGGCTCCCAAAGCCACTCATGTACTAAGGATAAATACTGATTTACTACCAGAGGCCCCATAGATTGCCCAGGCCTCCTCACTGACATCCGTGTTCAGGGGGTCAGGGTCCTATGCTGGTTTCCCAGCTGTCAGTCTTGGGCCCAGGATATTTCTTTTCTTTTCCTTGATCTTTTTCTTTTAATTTTAAGTCACCAAATGACCATATATATATTTTAAAATTACTTTATTTTTTGAGATTACATTATAATCACATTATCCTCTCCCTCCAAAACCTTCCATGTTACTTCCCCATTTCAAACTCATGGCCTTCATGTTTTCTTTAATTGTTGTGTGTACATGCTTGTGTGTGTGTACACATTCCTAAACACACAAGTTCAGCCTGCTCAGTACATTTAATGTTACTACGTTACTTGTATGTATATGTTTTCAGGCCTGGCCATCCATTTGGTACTGGGTACCGAACTGGTGTGATCTTCCCTGGAGAAGACAATTTCCCTGGCTCTCGGGATTCTCTAGGTGCCGGTATTTCCTTGTCTACGGTTGAGGCCTCCTGAGCGTTCCCACTTCCACAATAGCACAACTGCCACACAATCTGTAACTACATTCTAATGGCTTGTTCTTACCCGTAGGCAAGTGTAGTCCTCACCCCTCATCAAGGAAACATCTCTTCACAACAGACAGAGACCATTTCAGAAAATCACAACTGGTTCAGGTGCAGAGCTGTGGAGCTCAGTCCTAACTGATGCATCTACAGCACAACCCCTGCACCCAAGGCTCAGGGATTGCAGGAAAGCGGGTGGAAAGGCTGTAAGAGCCACAGAATCAGGGGGTTTGCTCTGAGACTGTGTCTCCTAAAAGTGTCAGCCTTTTCAACAATGCAGCCTAGATATGGCTGGAACAAGGATGACGCCATATGTTTTCACAATCAGAAAAATAGTAAGGTGCATTGTGTCTCACTGGGCTTGTGACCTGCCTAGAGCAAAATTTGTTATTATTATTTTCTAATATCTTTGATTTTTTATATGTTTCCATTATATTCTTTCTCATCCCCCAACTGCTCTTAAACCTTCCCCATGCCCTCTCTCTCTCTCTAAAGTAAAACAGAAGAAAAAAATCCAAAACACATGTGACAAAAAGCATCAAAACAAAACAAAATTCTTGAGCCTGGGGCCTCCCGTGGCATATGGCTGATGAACCTAGTGTTACTCCACTGAAGAAAAATGATTTTTCTCCTCCCTGCAGCTATCATCTGTAAATAGCTTATTGGTTAGGGGGTGGGGTTTTGTTCCCACTTCCCTTGAGCTTTTACAGGCTTTGTGCACACTGCCATAGTCTCTGTGAGTTCACATGTGTGTCAGTCAGGTTGTGTTTGGAAACGGCTGTTTCCTTGAAGTCATCCTCCACCTTTGGCTTTTGTAATCCTTCCTCCTCCTCCACAACACTCCCTGAGCCTCGATGGAAAGGCTTGATAATGACATCCCCTCGGGCTGAGTGCTCCAAAGTCTCCTGTCTCTGCACATTGTCAGTCTCTTTTAATTCCCATCTGTTGAAAGCAAAAGCTTCCCTAGTGAGGGCCGAGCAATGCCCTGATCTATGGTAATCGCACTATGCCACTAGAAGCCTTTTTTTTTTTTTTTTTGCTATATTCCTTTAATAGAATAATAGTAGTAGGTTCCTCCTAGGGCCAATAGCCTATGGAGTCTCAGGTTCTTGGACACTGGAGTAACGTCAGGGATAGGTTCCATCTTATGTCTCTTAAGTCCAATCAAAAAGTGGCTGGTTACTCTCCTACTACTTGTGCAACTGTTGCACCAGTGTTATCTTGCAGGTGGGTCACTGCTGTAGGTACTAGGGTTTGTAGCCGGGTAATAGTGATGATTTTTTCTACAATAGCATGGAAAGTGCCTCCCAGCACCAGGAATGCTAGAAGTAGGGGTAAAGCTTCTAGCCAGGTCCCAGCTCCATTCTCCATGATCAGTAACATAAATAAGTGGTGCCTTCAGCAGTGGTACATAACTCAGTCTGTGGAGAGTAACCTGTGATGTCTTGCAGGGATTATCTATAGACCGCTATCACTTTGGTCAGCAACTCAAGATATAGCACATCCCTGGCACTGAAGGTTTTACTTGGTGACACAAGATGTCTCCCATCATACGGTAACTCCATGCCTTAGTGTCTACATTTCAAAATGTCCTTTTGTTCATATAGGCTGAAAGTTAAGATGAAATGTTATTTCCCTTTCTTCTGGTAGTCTTATTTAGTTTAAACCTTTGTACTCAGCTTTTTTTTTAATTTCCCTTTTTGCCCTTTCTTTCTCTGAAACCTAATCTCTGTCTGTCCTTTTAATGGTGGCACTGGCATATTCTCTTTCACACTCTGGATATGGTTTTCATGGTTTCGTTTTGCAGATATCCACACTACTCCTCATTTCTGATGAGTGACGCTTCTAATAGCTCCTTATTTTTGGAGGAAGCATCTATCAAACAATCTCTTCCAAACTTCCGAGCCTTGGTCACGCACATGTATTATTTTCATAATTATTTATCCCCTTTGGAATTTCATTAATATTTCTCCTTTATCTTCACCTACATTAGGAACATGTGTTTATGTCCACATATGTATACATATATGAATATACATATGTGTGTGTATGAGTTAATATTTGTATACATGTATAAGCATATATGCACACATATAAGTATATGTAGGTACATGTTCTGGTTCTTTTAGGTTAGGCACGTCACATCCTCTATACTCTGCAGGAACACACACTGAGCCATGCTCACTGCCTCTACTTACCTTTTTGATTCCACTTTCAGAGAATGCTGTCAGGGCCTCAGGCTGCATCATAGATGACAAGCTACAAGCTAGCAACTATACTTTGAAATCTTGGTGATGAGGTTATAAGTTGAGCAGGCTCTGTCAGCTTTCCAGCTGGGCCAGAGATAAGCAGCATGACATGTAATCTCCCCCAAAGCCTGCCAGGTAACAGACAGATACATATATTAGATGACAGTGAAAGTCCATTCATATGCTCTATGTGTGAATTCAGACCACATTAAAATGCCACCTTGAAGAAACTGTCAAGGGCCAGATCAGAAGACTCTCTGGATCAAAAAATCAATAGCAGAACTTATACGATGCATATTTCTGAGTGTTCACTGAAATTCAAAGTAGGTATGTGTAATTGAAGTACCATGCTTACTTTATTTTCATAAATCTGAGGTCTGGCTTTGAAGTTGGCTCCAGGGCATATCCATCAGCACCAAGCCTTGAAAATCTGCCTGCTGAATCAAAGGTCTGATGAAAATATGACACTGACGTGCAATGTACAGACACCCATGACTGTGTTACAGTGCTGAGCTCAGTGACTCATACTGAGGGGCTTTTTGTAGATGAGAGTTCTTCATCCATCACCCAGGACACAAAAGTGAGCAGACAGAAATATAACCAACTGGATAAAAGCACCACCCATTGTTAATTTCTTAAAATTCAAAGTGATGTGGATGGAATATGTGTTTCATAAAGCTTCCCTGGTCAGAAACAAGCAGGTAAAGGTGCCACGGTGGCTGCTGTTGCTCTCACATTGCCATGCTCTCCATGGTGGCACATGCCTTTGATCCTAACACTCTGAAGGCAGAGGCATGCAGATCTGTGTGAGTTTGAGGCCAGCCTGGCCTACAGAGCTAATTCCAGGACAGATAGGGCTGTTACACAGAGAAACCCTGTCTCAAACAAAACAAACACAAACCAAACCAAACACAAACAAACAAACAAATGGTGCTAGCCATAATTGGCCTCTAAAACACCGTGAAACCACTGATGGTCTTTCTCCCGTTGAGCTCTTCTTGCCTGCCCTACCCTCTCCTTTCTGCGTTACCTTCCAGTGTGCCCTCTCTTTTTCTCCTTCCCGTTGGCATTAGTCCTTTTCCTAAGACACTCTTTCAGGAAGGATCAGTCAAACACAGTTTAGTGTAGTATAAAACTCTTATCATTCCATTTACAGTCGAATTTGACATTGTATGTCTTCAACAGGCAGGTGTGCGGAGCACTGAACGGGTAGGGCAGGATGGAGGGAGCTCTTGCATATGTTGCCTGTTCTTCACACAGTAACTGGCATAAAAATATAGAGTTAAATAGAAACTCTTCTGCTATTGGAAATCTGGCTTCTTGTTTAAAAACATTAGTCCCTTTTTTTTCTTTCCAACATGAATTTTAATTTTCAAGTAACAGTCACTTCATCAACTTCAATTTCAAATAAATTTAAAAGGAAGATGCAAATCTGTTGGAAAAGATAGCAAGAATGATTATATTTTAGGCTTGGAGCTTATTGATAAGTGTCCAGTAGTTTAGCTTCCTACCTTCTGTGTGGAGGAGGCTGTCTTATGACCTTATCGTTCTCTGTAGACAGAATGAACTGCCCAAGGACAATGCAGGCAAGGTCTTAAGGGCAAACACTGCAGAACCGCCTTTAAAACGTTGCCTTCCATAAACCTAGCTAAACACATACCTAACACGACCAAACTCCAAATCAAACCAACCAACCAACCAACTAAACAAACAAAGAAACAAAGGAAAGAAACCCAAACCTCTGAAAGATCTAGAAAAGTAGGATGTGATTATATTAAATCAATATGCAAGATTATAGAAGCAAAAAAAATGGCTTCAAGGAAGTCCTACAGACCTTTTTTAAGTCTCAGGGTTGCTTACAGTAGGGATTGAACACAGAGGTGAAAAAGCTGTTAGAGTCATGTGGAAAGCTATGGGAAATGGTTGACTAACATTTGGGATAGCCAGAATGCCCCTGTTCTCTTTGGCTTTCCAGTACTCTCTTCCTTACCTAGTTGGCTCAGATTTGTCCCTCTTTCTGAACTAAGATTATCTCTACACCATGATGATGTGCCCTTGCCCTTCCATTGTTCATTGTGTGGCTTGTCGCTCTGACTAGATATTAAGCTTGTTTAGGTCAAGAAAAACGTCTTTGGTATTGCTTCTCTAGTTTCACAAGAACCATTGTGTTTACAGATGTTGTTTAAATGAATGTTGCTTGGCTCACTGAGTGTTTCCAGAATAAAACATGTTACTTATATTCCAAATATTAACCCATATACTGGTGTGTGCGTATGAATATTAAATGAAATATTTTTAAAGCTCTAAAGAGAATGTCCCATATTACAGAATTCATATTTGCTTTTGAATTGGGAAAATGCATATGAAAATATTCTGTTTGTCTAAGATGACACCCAAAGTCCTCAAATGTTTAAATCACTGCTTTGGGATAATAGACTGCTGATTCAATATGACACTTAAACTGTGACCTTCTCTAACATCTGGATGGGATACTGATCAGTTGTGGATCTTTAGGAGGATTCAAGTGGGAACTGTAGGTAGATGAAGAGTTGGTTTTCTGGTGCCAGTACCTCCACCATTGCTTTCTGGCAGCAGATGGGCAGTGGCCGATAGCTTGCTGATCCTCTCGTGTTACTGTTCTGGTGCAGGACCCAGGGTGCTAAATTCTAAGCTCTATGTGACAAGCACCTCCGCTTTTACACAGGTCTAGGAAGCTGGAATTCCTAGACTTTGACAGCAGATACGATTCCAACTTCTGGGCCAAGTGTGTCTCCCCCGTCACTTGTTATTTATGCCCTGGGCTTTCCCTGGAACTCTCCAGCTGCCTCTATTCACCATTGCCCCCGTCACCACTGCCACCCTTGTGGTGGCCCTGTTGGCTTGAGGCTGCCTCCCTGCTGTCACCTTTGTTTCTGCTTTTCTGCTACTGTTGCCTCTATACCTGTGTTGCTATAGCTGCCACTACTGGCTATCACTACCAACGTCATCAGCACAGTCATTGTTGCATCTTCCTTCATGTTACATCTAACTCTACTGACGATGATGATCAACGGAGTCAGTAAAAGACGACCTAAGAGGTTTTTAAAAAAAATTAATCCAAGTGTTATACTATCTAGGGGAGGATGGTGTTTAGCATAGAGTGTCTCCCAGCAGGCTCATAATGAACCTACATTTGTAGCTAGGAAAGGGGTGATTAATATCACTCACAGAAGACCTTCATTTAAGTGAAGGACTGTGCTCGTACCCATCGTGCGATTGTCTCCTTGGCACCAGTCACAGATGTCTTCTGCTAGGTCACAAGGGGAAGTCCTACTTTTCTTGCATGTGTGGAAGCAATTGCATGATCCTTTAGCTTTCACTGAGACGTGTGAAGGTGATAAATTCAGGTCAATATGTTTGAGATAATTGTGATTTGGGCATTGCACAACTTAGGAACCAGAGCTCTACTTTAGTAGCAAATAGTCGTGGTTGTCATGTAGCTTCCTCTAGGCATCTGTAGAGGAGTATTTAAAGTGACTGATCCTGGCATAAAGGTAGTTTAGCTGGTCTTGAAATTCAGTGTAAGTCCTCACTCACTGAAGTCTTGGTATCGGAGAAGGGTCTGAGAGCCGACAGTTAGGATGTCAAGTTCCCCTTCCCTCAGAATCTTAGCTTATTTTAAGGGAAAATTATATTAATTATATTTAAATTGTATTTAAATATAGACATCATTATCAGTGAGTTTTAGCACTGTTTATTTGCCAACTGATGAATCTCTTTCATTGCAGAACTGTTGTTCAGGACCTGTTTGTTTAGAAATGATACTCACTTCAGTTAAAGGGTAGATGACATTTCTGAGTACTCAGATATGTCAGTACTAGCATAAATTTGAAAGCAGGCCACAAAAGGTTTGAGTGATAACATGTGAGGTAAGACACATGGAATCCTTAGAAGGCTTTATCTGGCCCCAGTCAGAAGAGAGTTTGCTCCTCATTTTCCTATTGAAAATATTTTAGAAGCAGAGTTTTAATTTAGCAGTCTTGCTGTTGAAGGAATGATCAACTTTTTTCAAGATCCAGAAATTAACCCCGATCTCCAATAATTGTGCTTTTTATACTGCACCTGTGCATATATTGCAGGGGACCCTCCTGTGGGAGAGTGGAGACAATATTCCAGCCCCAGAAGCTGTAGTTACTGGGCAAATCACTTACTCTCTCCAGCCTCAGTTACTGCATCAGTAGGAAGGAGAAATGGCGTCAGTCATATCTTACAATGGTGATCACTCCCATCTCTAAATACCTGACTCCTGTCAGCTGCTTGCTGTGCCCGTGGCATACATTATCATAAGCTTCTCATCTGCTCTGCATGGCAGGAATAATATTATCATTCATGTTTTACAGCTGTGAGAGCTGTAGCTCAGATTTCTTCAGTAAGTTTCCTACATTCGCAGAGCTAACATGTGGCTACAGCAGATTTAATAAAAATCACTTATTTATTTCTGGTGAGGAAGGCATGTGTATGTGGGGGTCAGAGGACACTTATGGGAGAAGGTTCTTCCCTTCCATTGTGTAGGTCTTGGGGATTGAATTCAAGTTGTCAGGCTTGGCATTAAATACTTTTATTCACTAAGCCATCTCTCTAGCCCCATAGCAGATTATAAAACTTCATATGTATATTCAAAAAGTCCCTGCCTCATTTTCCTTGGAACTTTGAAAGTCGTTAAAAATAATTCATGAGGTCATTTTGAAAACTTCCAGGTTTTCTGAAAATGCATGTTATTGTTATCTCCATCCTGATGGGTGTGAATTAGTTATCACGTATATACTGAGTTCCTTTATAACAAATACTTAACTTTGAGTCAAATTTTAACTAATCTATGAAATTAGGGATTTCCCCCTAATGTATCTTGTATAAGGTGTATTATAAGGAAATCTTATTGTCATTCTCAGGCTCAGGTGTTCCTTTCTATTTCATTGTTTTTAGAGGAAAGGAATAATGAATCAAATTTGCCAATAAAAATTGAGTAAATGTTTTAAGAAATAACCAACTACACATAACACAGCCTTCATGTAGCGCTCCCTGAAACATGAATGATGCTATAAGAACATCAGAGAAGAAGAGAAAAATATCCTACAAGGACCAGTGTATCTCTACTGAAGATCCAAGCATCATCTATGCTCCTGACCAACCGTTTAACTGCCCACCTGACTCTTGCATGTTTATCTTTAGAGTCAATAGTGGCCAAACAGGTTTGTTAAACTTACTTGAAAAGTTTACTCTTCATTCAGAGGCATAAAATTTCTGTGAGAAGATGGCTGGGAATCCACAGAACTTCCCTGATATAAGCATCATGTTTTGGAAAATGGTTTTCTTTTGTAGGGAAGCACCCTATTTCCACAGAGAGGCAGCAGTAGGAGATATCTCTCTGTCTTTCTCATCAAGGAAGGAGCTATGGGAGTCAGGCTATCAGGTAGCCAGTTAATCTCCATGACAGGTTAACATTCAAGAAAGGCTGCTTTTCCATTGACATTTTCCAGAACTGCTAACATCTCCGTGAAAGTCAGTAAAGCTGTGCAGAGGAATCAACTTAGCCCAGAAGTGAGCTGCCCTTTCTGCTTCCTTGTGCTTAAGGTGCAGATAAAAAGATCTACCATAGGAAGGAACTGTGAGATGAAAGCCAGGCATATCCCCACTACTGAATCCAATTCCGATTTTCCTAAATATACCTTCTAGTTGTTCTTGAAGACTGGGTGTGTTCTATCTTGCTGACCCATGTAGATTATCTAAAGAGTACAGAAGAAAATGCATTCAAATTCAGAAAAGATGGAGGACGTTTGATCTTCAAGGTTTTATCAAGCATCTGTGGTGTATGGAATATAGTTTTGTGTAGGTTTGGCAAGAGACACAGGTTGAGGTCCAGAATGAGTCTTACAGAGGGAGAAATAATGCCACTGGAGTGCTAACTTGCTACTTATTTCAGGTGTCTTTAGTTGTGTGAATATTGGGACAACTCAGTCACAGATTTTATTTAAAAATTGTAGGTGAGATGGGATGGCGTAGCTTTGTCTAGTTCTTCCGTCAGAGATTTGGCCATATTTGGGTTTATGAGTGAAGGCATGAGACTCTCTGGAATGACCCACAGCACAAGCTTTCCTTCACCCAGAGTTCGAATTTGGTTGAACCTTAACAGACTAAGATGAAACAAAATTGATTATGAACTTGATATTTATAAGGAAAATGATGTGTCCTGCCCTACTTTGCTATGTGTATTTGGTCATTGATTTTGAGTAGAGTATGAAATGGGCAACCTTACATCTGAAGCTTTCTTTCCATAGCTAGCAGAACCATGCCAACCCTTAGAAATGAAGACACTTGCCAACCGCATGACTTGGCCACCTCTGTGCAAATTCCAGGGTTTAGGATAAAGGGATTCTGAACTGAACACTTTTTATTGTAAACCCTCACACTTCGGGAGGTAGAATTAACATCTTAAGCTCTGGAGGCTCAACTTGGGCTCTGCTTTACCTCTGGTCAGTTCCCTCTGGTAAAGCAGGGGAGTCGGGGGCTTACTCTCGGGCCATTGATCTTAGTTTGCTTAATGTGCACTGCCTTCATCTTCTGTGAGTGAAGACATCTTAGGTAATTTCTTGTCTATTTCTGTCTGGGATAGGAGTGTGCTTGCACGTATGGTGTGTGTGTGTGTGTGTGTGTGTCTGTGTGTGTGTGTGTGTGTCTGTGTCTGTGTCCTGCCCTTCTCCAGCGCCCCCTTTCTAGGGACATTTGTCTGAACTCCCATTGGCTTCTCTTCCTATCCAAACTTCTCTGTGCTGGAAAAGATTAAGTTTGAATGGGTCATTGTTTCTTGTGAGATAAACAACAGTTGATAAAGGCAGGGGATGACCTACTTCTGAAGCCAACAAGCAAGGAGGAGTTTATGGCTCTGCACTCTTTAGACTTAACCAGTTTTTCCTCTTGGAATGCATTTTATGGAACCTGACTAAGCACCCTGGCAATATGTTACCAAAGTCTTTTTGGCTGTTGATCAAAGTCTCCACCAGTCTAGCACATGAACTCTGAAAACCCAGACATTTAGAGCAGAGTGAGGAGCGGGAGAAAATATGTGTAAAGAATGTTGGCTTTTGACTCCCATAGGACAGGGAAAAAAAGAACAGGGGTAATGAATTGAGGGAAGAATTGTGACTAACCAATGCACAGGAAAAGATGCCCAACCTTCTAAATAATCAAAAGAAGTAAAAATAGAGGTAACAATGCTACAGGCTGTTACCACCGCCCCCAATCTTATTTCCAGGTATGTAAATGGTTGGCCAAACATGCTGTGTCTCCGAATCTGAGAAATTGGCATGCTTTTTTGCAGTTTCCAGGTACAGCCTTTAAACACAGCTATGTAAAATATACAGCTTCTTCACTCAACAGATCTTAGTTTAGGACTTATTTCTGGGAGATAGCTACATGATATATGCACAAAAATACAGTGTATTATGTGTTCACAGAAGTGTATTCACGGAGGAAAGCCAGAAACAGTGTTAGGTGATTGGTATAATAAAGTATGACCAATACCTACTGTAAAATCCCATGCAGTCAACATATCCTATCCTGTAGCACTCTAGATATTGCCATGGGAAATTATCCAGAGATGCAAAGCAGGGTGTTAAATAGACTCACATCCATCTGTTCCTCTAAGGCAATGTTAGCAGAAATGTGACATGTCCACTTAAATCTTAACAGGAACAATTGGAGTGCTTTGTACTTCCTTTCCAATCGAACTCCCAGCTGTGTGTCTTATCCACTCTGTCCTTAGGGAAACTTACACAGACTTTCTTATTCTTAGTCAAAATGAAGATAATAAAACCAACCTCTTTGAGGTTGCCGTATGACTGAAGTTATAAAGCGCACGTCAAGCACCTGGGATGAAATAAATAAAAAGTTCTTTGATTTTTTTTTGTCCATTCAGAGTTACAATTTTCTTTTCACTTTATAAGGACAAACAGCTGTGTCCTTATGCTTAAGATTCAAAGGGAGGCAGCTAAGTAGGTTTTGAATAGCTTCCATTTATTTTAATGCAGGAAGAGCCCTTGTTCCAAGTATGTGGACAAGTATTTTCCTAAGGCTACAGCCTGCCAGAAAATAGCCATATTGAATCATTGTTTTCTGAATCCAGGAGAGGAGACTGAGTGATTGGTGCTGATGGAGAGGCTGAAATAATATCTCATTCTTGTCATCCTTAGGCACTTTAAGACTATGATTTTGCATAGATCTACAGTTCCCCTCTTGGTCTGGAAGAAGAAAGCTTTTGTTATTTATGCTCTTAGACAACGGAGCTTTGTCCTATGCCCAGGAGTACAATCCCACCTAATGTTCCTAATGGGAGACTCTGTTCCAAGTGCCTTCAACCTCCTGCAGAGGACCTACATAGTCTGCAGAGGGTGATGGGCAGACTCACAGAGTACAGCACCAATCAGCAGTAGGACTCAGTTCTGCCATATTGAACTGAAGTTAGTGAACTCAGCCACCTGGAAACTCCCCTTGGGCCCATTTAGCTCTAAAGAAAAAAACGAATAGCACCTCCTACTTTTTTCTTTCTGTATCTGGGGGTTGAAAAATGAAATGGTATTTTTTATGTTTTTACTTTGAAAATCTCTGGTCCATGGATAATTATTTTAGGTAATTTTGCATAATCTTTTTTTGGAACTATTGACAGCATAGAATGAGGGATAATTGTGGCTCAAGGATTTTTAGCACTGGTTAAAGGATCATTAGAAGAACATGAATTAGATGGTCAGTGTCCTATGACCTTCCTCCCATTTCTCTCTTCTACACAAAACAACCCCTGGCTTGTTCTCATACTACCACATCTATGTGTGATTTTCATTTAGCATTAGGTCATATCTAAGGTGAGAACAAATAATACTCCAGCCTTTGTGTTATATGGTTCGTACATATTGTCTTGATATTTCTCAAGGGCAGTTCAGAAATGGCAAGTTTTACAAGCATGATTGGGAAACTGTGCAAAGGAAGTGCAGATTCCAAGGCTCTGTAATCTAGACTCATGGTAGTCTAGTTCTCTAGACTCATCCTGTAGTAGGAACCAGGGATCTTCCATTTTAGCAAATGCCTTTTGGTAACACCTATGCATATAAAGTTTAAAGGCTCCTCTTATTTTCTAGTATCCATGGGATTCAAATGTAATGTATTTTTTCTTTCCAATTTTCTGATTTCTGTGCTCACATTTCAATGACATACAAAGAAATAGAAATAAAACCTCATGAACTGTTGAGTAGGGAGCAGATCATATCTCCTTCAGTTGCTGATGATTGCAAATGTGTTTCTATAGCTAAGTTACCTTTTAGGAGATAAAATTCGTACCTGATTTGTATTATAGGAGTGAGAACTAAGTGAGAAATCCCCTCTTGCTGAATGGTACTACACACTTTGGAGAGGAAGGCTAACAAGTCCCAGGGATAGGATAGGGATGTACAGGGCTCTCTGTGGTAGTCCTGCAAGGAGATAGTTTCTGATATTGTGGTGTGAGTCTCACGCCAGAAAGTCCTACCTACTTTTTGTGTGTCTTCTTGTAATGCCTACCCCTATTAAAATGAAATGCCACTTGGAAGTCAGTGGGGACATTTCATTGTATTTTCTCAGGCTGGCTTAAGCTGTTCCTCTAGGAAGCTGGGCGTTGGTGGTGCACACCTTTAATCCCAGCACTCAGGAGGCTGAGGCAGACAGATCTCTGTGAGCTCGAGGCCAGCCTGACCTACCGAGCAAGTTCCAGGACAGCCTCCAAAACAATACAGAGAAACCCTGTCTCAAAAAAAAAAAGCTGCTTCTCTGGGGATGGACCTAAAGTGATTCATTTAATGAGAGGAGCAGAGAAGCCCCATGGGCTCCTTTGGAAGGGCGAGTTAGGAACATAGGGAGGTTATGTTTGAGGGGACACAATAAATTGATTAGAAGAAGGTCTAAGACAAATGTTACTTCGGTCCTAATCATGAGATTTCTGTATTAGTTTTGTATCCCTGACACAAGTTATTTAGGAACTAAAAAGACACTTGTTTTCACTTACATTTTTAATATTTGAGTTCAAGATCATATAATCCATAGAGAACATACACAATCCACTTTGGCTGCACCTAAAAGCCTTCCACTGAATATCATTCTTAAATGCACATAGCACCTCCTAATACTGCAATCTTGAGGACTAAGATGTTCTATCTGGACCCTTGGAGAAACAACCCATAGCAGTTGTTCTCTGGTATACCCAGAAATCTTTAGCCTCTTGCACAATCCTCTTTCTCAGTGGATGTCCAGTGTAGGTAGTCTAACGTTCTTAGACTGTAACAGTACTTCAGATAGTGGTGCCTCGGGGTCACAAGTAGGTGTTGAGAAGGAGGAACGTCATGTCCTGTGGCAGCGGAATCAATAGAGGGGGAGTGAGAGCTAATAGCCTGCTTCTGAGTCCTAAACACCCCTGACCTTTCAGTGGGTTTTGCCAGGAGCAGGATAATGAGAATGAATGAGATTTAGTTCAGCTTCTTATACTCTTTTCCAGGCCCCACACAAAGTTTTAAATATGTGATTATTTCTAGCAAATACAATGAGCTTTATGGCATTTCCTTACCAAGTCGAGAAAGGCCAGAGGTGATTTTGTAACTCTAGCAAAGAATTAGTAGGTATATTGATTTTACTATGATTCTGACATTTCTTTGTATTTTTTGAAGGTTTTATTATTATTATTATTTCTAAGCTTAAAGTGGCCCTCAGTTTTCCCAATGTTTATTTTCTTTTAGTTACCATTTAGGAGATAAAATTTGTACCTGATTTTTATTATAGGAGTGAGAACTAAGTGTGAACTCAACTATGTGGGAAGTAGTGCTAATTCTTTAATTTACAAGTATGAAGTAACCATCTTCCATAAAGAGGAGGTGAACAGGAAAGGGCTCACAGTGAAGAGGAAGTGAACAGGAAAGGGCTCACAGTGAAGAGGAAGTGAACAGGAAAGGGATCACAGTGAAGGGGAAGTGAACAGGAAAGGGCTCACAGTGAAGGGGAAATGAAAAGGAAAGGGCTCACAGTGAAGAGGAAGTGAACAGGAAAGGGCTCACAGTGAAGGGGAAGTGAACAGGAAAGGGCTCACAGTGAAGGGGAAGTGAACAGGAAAGGGCTCACAGTGAAGGGGAAGTGAACAGGAAAGGGATCACAGTGAAGGGGAAATGAGCAGGAAAGGGTTCACAGTGAAGGGGTTCATTGTTGGTTAGCTTGTGTGGGTGAGTCTATATTCCCAGAAGCTCAGCTCAGAGTAGAATCAGGTAGATGTGGGTGGTAGGTATTTGTATGGAAGTAGAGGAAGGAAGATGAGGATGAAGGCCTACTGTGAAGGAATAAGTGAATGGATAGGGGAACAAATGAATGAAGTCTATAGTCCATCCAGAGGGAGGCTGCTCCTTTAACAAGTTGACTGACCTCTTCTTCCACTTCTCAAACAGTTTTATTAAAATCTCAGTTAATAAGTCATTTGCTTTGAGAAAACTCTCACTAGAGGGAAGAAATGAATAATTAGCTTCAATGTTCTCTCATATTTAAGCTGGGAATTCAGCATGAATTGAGACATGGTTCGTGTGTTTTGGATAATCAGCACAGTTCGGGCCAGATACCTCCACCCCCATTCAAATCTTTTTGGTTAAGATACCAGAAATGAAGACTAATGGCTCCATTATTATTTTTTCTTCATGCAAGACTTTTTAACTTGCCTGAAACCTTGTACCAACTATCCTATGAATTATGTTTGCTTCAATTACCTCTTTGTCACATTCCAGGAAAGTGTACTTACGAAATGTATCAATGCAGGTTGGTTTCACAGTGTCATGTGACGACCAGGTAGAAAAGTAACAGCAATGACTTACCATCTCACTGTGCTTTGATCTCAGAGGCATCAAGACAAATACCTTATGTATAAATTCACCTAAGGTGCGGTATGTGATAATAGTAGATCCATACCAACACTCCTGGGTGCTGAATAATTCACCTTCATTTTGTATACTGTGTACATATATTATTATCTTAATAATAAAAACAATGAAATGATAATTCTTCTCTTAGGTTCTGTTAGGTATTATGGCCAGACTCTTGATGAAACACCACAGCTGGAATTTGAACCTAGACAGTCTAGTTCCTTACATGCTTGAAGCCTTGTTGGAAGGTTTGAGCAATGTATGTTAGTAACACATGCCAACATTTTCTCTTACTAAATCACCAGTTTTTGCATATGGCACTTCATAATACTTCAGAGAAACAGGCAAAGATCATGGAGGGCCACAGAAAAGTGGATTTCTCTCCTTCTTGTAAGGTCTTCTTACACAGAGGAAGAATTCCAACTTAACATGAATTCATGTTTAAGTATAAGAAGATAACAGTTTTCACTAAGCTTAAGTGTGATCTATCATGTAATGTATTTTGAAATTCTTTTCACATACATTATTAGTATCATTCCATATGTTCATACTCTTAGAAAAGACTGAGTTAAAAATCATTTAAGCTGAAGTGTAATGGATTTTAGAAATTTGTCACATAGATTATTAGTGTGATTTCTTATGCTTATGTTCTTAGGAGATACTGAGTTAAAAGGCAATTGTAGCTCAGAAGAAGAGTGCTTGCCTATCTTGAGGTTCTGGATTCAATCACCTTCTCTACAAAATAAATAAACACAGAAAACAAACAACAAAGTAGACAAAACCCCTGTCCAAAGTCAGTCAATATGGTGAGTGTAAATTTGATTTGAAACCTTTGTCATGTAAATCAGGAACACAAGTCAGTCCTCCAATGACCACAGACTTGGTACTTTAGTACTCATACTTTTAATTTGAAGTATAACACTTTTGTTGTAGTAAGGCAAGACTTGTTGACATTTTCTTTTCAAGTAGACTTTTCATAAGGTGCTAACTGTCAGATGTATCCTACCAAGGAACAGGCTCTGATATCTAGGCTTCTTAGTAATGAGTTTTGCATTGTGAAAATGATACAGTTGTTTGTCCCTGTCACAAAGAATGGTTAATATCCTGCCGGTTCTAATTGGTTTGATGGACCATCGTGGTGGATCTGAGTATATCAGTCACTTGTGAGTAACTTCTTTGGCTCTATAAACTGCAATGCCAGACAAATTAGCTCATGGGTCCATAAATCATACTTGGCCCAAGTTTGGGGACATTTTCAGTCAATCGTAGCTGCTCTGATATTTGAAATTTGCTGATGCTCTTGGGTCAGAAAAGAATTTATATCCCCAACAACTCCAGTTATTGGTATTGTCTTAATCCCTGTCCCTAGAGTTGAGGTTAATGAAATATGAGCAAGAACTGAATTCAGTTGTTTTGGCGATTCTTGGTTCTCAATACCCATGACTTCTCAATACCTGGTGCAATAGCTGTTAGAGATGAGCTATGGCAATGACAGGGAATAGTCTCTCAAGCTACAGCCTCCTAATCCAAGGCCTGATGGTTTGAGAATGATGTCTGCTGTAACTGACTCTGACATGCTGGCCTAGCAATTTTAGGCAAGAGGAAATGATAATGATAGTATTGGTATGTGTATTTTATTTTCTTCTTCCTTGATTTGTTTTTAATAGGGTACATGGAAAATGTGATTATACAATTGGTTCAAATTGAATCATACTTCATACCTTGTCATCTCTTTCATTGTTCAGTGTTGAGTCCCCTAACTGTGTCATAGCACCAGTTGCTATAAGCTTAAATCCCCAGAAACATGTCCTGTTGCAGGAGCTATCCCAAGGTATTATGATTATTACAATTTTGGGAGGGAAGACTGTAGTAATATTTTTGAAAGCTCATTGCATTAGTTTATTGGGATGACCAGTAATTATTAATCAATGAACAATTTGTAATTAAGTCAGCCACAACTCGTAGTCTCTCTGAGGGTCAGAGAACCAGGAGTTTGTTATGTCATGACAGAGTGGAATGTACAATGACAGTTGGCCACTGTCCTGGGTGAGACAATGCTCTGCAGAATTGAAGCTGATGAGCTTTTTCCAGTTGAAAATTTCTGCATGAAAATAAACGTGCAAAGACTTCCATGCCTCAGTTTACCACCCAGGAATGTCCAGCTTGTTGTCTGTGGGCTGCACACATGTCAGGATGGCTACAAATGTGGCTTGGCACAGGAGTGTCTTTTTAAGATCCTTGAGGATTTATTCTCTAAGTCAGTTGTATAATGTTTTTTTTTATTTTTTCCCTTTTTTAAAATTTAAGTTAGAAACAAGCTTGTTTCACATGTCAAGGGCAGCTCCCTCTCCCTCCCCTCCTTCCCCGCCCTCCCCACCAGGCCCCCCAGTCCCCTGCCCAATCTCCACTCTGATCCCCAGGGAGGGTGAGGCCCTCCATGGTGGATCTCCAGAGTCTGTTGTTTCATCCGGGCAGGGCCTAGGCCCTCCCCTGAGACTCCAGGCTGAGAGAGTCTCCCTCCATGTGGCAGTTGTGTAATTTTTTGAGTATGAATTCTGAGTAATGTTCTGTTACAATGCCAAAGGGTTGAAGATACCTGCTGACTACGCTTGGCCTTGTCTGTTGAAATGGGGGTTTGAAATGAGAATTCAAGAAGGATTTAGTGATATTTTATTACCAATTAAAATCAGGGATTTTGAATTGAAGATTCAACAATATTAAGAGTATGGTTTTCCATTTCAAACTAATTCATTTATGTTCTCTCTGAGCAAAACGGACAACAGTTTTAATACCCTTACTAGACATTTCCATTCTCACAAGGTCACCGTAGGCAGCAGCAGTGTCATAATATCTAATTAAATTAAAAAAAACCTAAACAGAGCAAAATATTCTTTTCTGGCTTGTCACAAATTGGGCAAGTCAAAGAATGAATCCTGGGAAGAAATTGCCCACAGATATTTTTTCTATTCTCTGTATTCTGTTACTTTATTCCTGGTGTCATATCTCAAGTTGAATTCAGTCACTTATCTATAATAAACCAGAAGTATGCAAGTGTCTCTTCCATTAATGTTCTTTATACTTGGTTACCAAATGAAGCATTTTCTCTCCCTTTGGGAGATTATTAAAGCAAAACGCAAATCAAACTTTTAATAATTTCTCTTGCCACTTTGAAAACACAACTTGATTTAGTTATTTGAAAGGTCTTCTTTTTTGAGAATTTTTGTTTTTGCTAATATCACATTTGCTACAAATTTTGTTGAAGATGTCTAATCTTCTGGGCATTTGTATTTGTTACCAGGGAAAAGATGTTTAGTATTTAAATGGTGTGGGGTTGTGAATATCTTGTTTTCTTTTTTTTTAATTTAAATTCTTTTTGCTAACTTGTTTAGTGAATTCAAACATTTTCATAGGTTCTTTAATAAAAAGTGTAGAAGTGTGGTGTAGTAAACATCAGGTGTAATTAGTCGTTAGAATTTTGTGGTAAATAAGAGATATAGAGGGGAATAGTAAAACTCCGTCTCCAGGAGCGATGCAAAGTCAGCCTTTGATTCTGGTTCTGAACATTTTCTACTTCAGCCCTCTCTCTCACCATGGGGCATTCTTGTGGCTCAACAGCCAGAGGAGCTGAGCAGCAGTTTCTCTTCCTGGCTTCCCCTGTGCACAGTTATTTCCTCCCTGTTAGAGAAAGCAAGCAGTTCCAGTTCGTCCTTTCCCCTCCCTGTCGGCCCGGTTGACCTGTGTTCTCAGGAGTAGATAAACAGACTCTCCTGTCAGTGAGAGAACTATGCGACTGCTCCTGGAAAATTACTTATTTCCCTACCCCAATGCATGTTATTTCAGGGACACAAACCTACCAGACGCAAACCTAATAAAAAGTGGTCCACGACAAGCATGGGACCAAGAAAAATAAAATGAAACAGAAGCCTATTTAGTTGCTCAAGCAACTTGGTGGGTATCGTTTCCTCTCAGCGTTTTTCCTGCTAACAATAAAAGGGAAGCTGAAGGTTACCTCAGGGTTTGTCTGCGGCTCGCCCTTTGGTGTCTGGGGTGTCTCTGGTCCTTTAATGCCGGCATTTGCTGGGACTTACACGCCAGGAGATCTTGCTCCAGCTTCAGTTCGTGCCAGATCACCTGCCCTCCTTCACTGAGACAAAGAAGCTGTGATTTTTCCCCCCCTCTGGCCTTCCCAGGCAAAGTGACTGTATAGATAAGCAAAGTATTGTGTGGAGTATCTCCTTTGCCGGGCTCCAGCACAGCCCTTCAGCTGTCCAGAGCCAGTTAGACTTGTTATGAGGAGCTAACTGATTGGCTGGGTCCGGGATCAGTTTCATAGATTATAGCCCGGCGGTTGGGAAGCACCAGCCCTATAGTTGCTGTAGTCCCGAGGCTTGCCAGTTCCTGTCTTAATGCATATGTTGTTGTCACTGAGTCCTAGCACGGCCTTGGATGTTTCTGTCCTAAATAGCTGACATTGCATCTTCAAGACTGTGTGAGTAATCCAGAATTTTTTTTCAAAGCTCAGGAAATTAATTACATGCCCTGGGAGGGAGTGATTATAAGGAGAAAATACTGAACTAGTGGATGATTCATTTTCAAGGTGCTTTGCTGTAATGGCTCAAGTTCAACGCGATGAATCTTAAAGCTTCTGGGACCCGACAGGGCTATTCTTGCTTTTCCCCTCTGTGAATCACAGCCAAGCCGCATTTGAAGGCAGCTTCTGGAGGCATTTGTTAACCCTGCTTGTTTTATGGGGGTCTATAAAATGATAAAGCCCAACCCCAGCAGGTTGAACCAGAATGCAGGGATCTCAAAGCAGACATCTAGAGACCCCGAGTGAGGTAAATTGCAGGGTTTCCTATCTGCCCTGTGAAAACTGAGCTCGAGTAGCAGTGGAAACCACCCCCTGGGGACATAGGTCCATAAAGGGAGAGCCAGGGAAGGAGAGAAGGTGGCTGGAGTATTCCTTCTCTGTAATTTGCAGCTAATTTAAAATGCACATCACGAATAACTAGCAGGATTATATGTGCAAAAATGCTGTTTGGGAAATTTATTTGGTAGAGGGCTGAATGGGAAACCAGGAATTTATTTTCAAATGCGGTGTGAGAAGCAGTTTAAAACACACACACACACACACACACACACACACACACACACACACACACACACACACACACAGAGCTCTAAGGGTGGAAAGTCTATGAATTGGACTCTGTGGTTGGTTTGGGTAATTACTGGGGTAACTTCTGTCGTTAACAAGGTTTAGGGTAAAGCTGAATCAGACAGAAGGAGAAACTGGTAAACTTCACTCTATTCTCTCTAGCACATGCTTCAACACTGGCATCACACTGAGTGTGAACCGCTAAATGCAAGCAGTTTGTTTTACTTGCAAATCCCTGTTGATCTCTCTTGGCCTTTAACACACAAAAATGCTAATAATAGGGCTTTGCTTATGGAGTTAGTGCCTACGAAATTTTTCATCTTCTCAAAAGATTTATATATGTATATATATTTCTGAATACAGATTAAAGTGATGCTATTTCTTGTCGATTTGGATGGTTTTCCAGGTTACTTTCTATCCCATTTTTTCTCTTTAGACTTGTTGATTCATAGCTATGTATTTGTGCTACATATGTCTTAAGCATCAACAATTTGAAAGTTTTTAACACCCTGAGTTTCCGTGGTAAATTTTCTAATAGCTAGAACAATGACTTGCCAAGTCCCAGACTCAAAGCAGCTTAATTTGGGTTGTATATATTTAAGCACTGGACACCATTAGCCTGTAAGAGAGACATATTCATTGTGGTTTTACACTATTTTAATTTTAGATGAAGTTTAATGTTAAAAGCATTTCTTTTCTTTCTGAACTACCACCCTTTTAGATCATACCATGGGACAAAATTCATTAAAAGACATAGAATTCTTGTCTGTATCAACCAAATATGCATAAGATAATTAAAAAATGGGAATCTAATATAGTCCATATAAATGCATTTACTGTGTGCAGAAATGCTACTGAGTTCCTTTACTGTGGCAAACAGATTTCATTCATTAAAACAGCCAAGAATGCTAGGGAAGGTGGTTGAAAAACTCAGTTTTTCATTTCTAATCAACTCTATCAGTGGGAAAGATGAGAGGTTCTTCTGTGACAGTGACACGCCCCTTCCCCAGGTATCTGTGGCCATCGAAGAAAGGGGTGGTGGGTAGAAGCTGCCTCAAGGGGGACTGGCTTTTGACCCCCCCCCTGCTCCCGTTCTTACCTAGGGTCACAGTTTAGGTTTTATTATAGCCTTTAAAAGTATTTATTTTATTTTTGAGATTATGATATAATTGAATTATTTCCCTCTTCCCTTTCCTCACTCCAAACCGTCCCACATGCCCCTCCTTTCTCTCTTTCAAATTCATGGTTTCTTTTTTCTTAAATTGTTGTTACACACACACACACAAAGACACACACACACACAGACACACACACACACACACAAAGACACATACAAACGCCTAAATGTCACTTGTTCAGTCTGTGTAATGTTCCTTGTGCGATTGTTTTCGGGCTGAGCATGTGGTGTTGGATAACCAGTTGGTGTGCTCTTCCCTGGGTACTTGGCAACAGACAGAGACCATTACAGACAACCACGGCAGCTTTTGCGTCCTTACCTTTCTCCCCTTTATTCTTCACGCCTTGGCCTCTTATTGGGATAAATCAAATAGGCTAAGATTATTTATCAACCACTAACTTGTGTATACAGCTTACAGAGTGTTTGGAACCAGCAACCAGAGAGATTCTGGTGGGTCTATATGGGAACGTTTGTTTGCATCTTATGTTGGCACTTCTCGGACCTTCATGCTTTCCATTCTACTGGGCATGTCTGGGTCACAGCCCTTTTGGTAAAGGGAAAAAATGAGCAAAAGAAATTCAGGGTTGCCAGGGACCCAGGGGACAGTGAGAAAAAAAATGTCTCAATGTCTCTCCAAAAGCAGCAATTGATCTTTCCTCTCTCTGTTCCCCTTCAGTTTCTAAAGTCTTTTTTTCTTTTGGCTTACTGTGGAACTTATGTTGCAGAGAAGTTTCTGTAAAACTATGCGTGTCTGCCATAGACAGATGGATTTGACAAAAGATGTATCCAAGAAGGAATTATTACATCATGAACTTGCTAAGTGGCATTTGGAAACTATTAACACTACCTACAAGTGCAATGACATAAATCCAAATTGAAAAAGGAAATATTTCTTGATTGAACTACATTTTCCAGTGTTATTTAAATTTTTGTTTTTTGGAAGATCTTACTCTTCCTTATGGCATTTTCCCCCCCTTGGAGTATACAGGGGCTAGTCTGATTGCTTGCCTTTGCCTGAGCATTTAGTGATTTCAGTGAGTGTTTCCAAGAGTTGCGATCCCACTTTGAGTGTGCATTGGAGAAAGCAGGGCAAGAAAAATGCAATGCCCATTCCAGTTCACAACATAAGGCGTGCTGCCAAATGTTAAATACTTCAGACCTTTATCATCCCACTCCTGCCCTCTTCTCCACTGGTCTCAGAGGAGCGCTCACTTAACTTCTAGGCAATCAATTATCTCATCTTTATGATGCCAGCAGGTGACACAGCTTCCAGTTATATTGATGGCCAGCTCCAACTGTGTCTTTATAATTTCAAATAGCAGAGTCTTCCAGTAAGTCAGTCTTGGTGTCCCTGGGATCACATGTAAGCCATGGAATCTTTATAAGCTTCGGTCTTTGCCTGTAAAATCAAAACAGGATGCGTGTTCTGGAATTTGGATGAATTGTTGAATTTCCACAGGGCAATGAGAAAGTGCTTGCGTGAGAGCATTGTAACATGGACTTTGTAATGTTGTTATTACAGCAGCTAACTGTACCAGGCTCAGTGTACTTTCTTTCTGGAAGCCAACTCCAAGGAAGGAGGAATACTATTCACGTAAAGCAAGCCTTCCTTTGGTATTGAAGTTATAAAGGGCTTCAGTCCTTATCTGTCCACAGCTTGAAACACAAGTGGCTTTGCTGCGATAAGTAAACATGGACACGAATGCGCAAACATACTCAATTAACTTGGTGCCGTGTAAATGTCACCCACTGCCACGATTATCAGTATGTTAATAGAGGTTATTTATAACTTATTACCTTTAAGATGGAAACTCTCAGATACAGTTCTTATTGATTAGTTAACTTTCTACACTTCAGCCATTTCTTTCAAACAGGGTGGATTTCTTCAATTGGGAAGCTTATGTGATGATTTTTCTCCTACTTAGGTAAAACACTATGGCAACAGTTAGGTAAGCACTCCCTTGTGGCCTGAGTTTAGAACTATTGATGACGTGGTTTTGGAGTACATCATTTCCTCACAGGGAAAACTGAGTTTGAAAACTCAGAGTGACAAATGTTCTTGGATATTTTGTTCCTGTCTTGAATCTTTATTAAATTTCTCCAATAGTGTGTTCATGTGGGTTTTCAGCAAAGCTTATCCTTGGCTCTTTTTATTGTAACTTTCTGACTTAAGAAGCTCAGTCATCAGGTTTGAATCCCCAGTTTTTAGCTGGTTCTACCTTGGAAGGTTATCATTCGTTTTGGAACACTAGCTATAGCTGTGCCCTTTATTTTGGCGACGTGAGGGAACTTTCTAGAAACAAAGAGACTTTATTAATAATAGTTTGAAAAACTGACCTGAGATCACATTCTCTTGGCTTTCTTGGGCCTTTGATAATGAGATGAGGTTTTCTTCATTAATTAAAAAGTTCAGTTTAAAAAATGCACTAAATTTTCATGTAGTTTAGTGATGATCAGTAGTTATGTGCCAGGAATATAAAAATGAATAAAACATGGCTTCTGCAAGAAACTTCACCTGATAGTTTATTTCATGTTTGCATAACTGTCAGGTAACTCTGCAAGAAGTGGCTCCTTTTGGGCTTATTGGCCATTGCTTCAAGTATTTAGTGTGACTAAAATGCTTTGTAGAAATATTTTATGAAATTATGTTTTTTAAAGAGCTGAATTTTTTTTTTGGTTTTTCGAGACAGGGTTTTTCTGTGTAGCTCCAGCTGTCCTGCAACTAGCTCTGTGGACCAGACTAGCTTCAAACATACAGAGATCTGCCTGCCTCTGTCTCCTGAGTTTTGGGATTAAAGGCATGTGCCACCACATAGTCTAAGAGTCATAATCTTATATAGTCCGTTTGCTATGATTTTTATGGACAAAAGAATGGTGGCCCCAACATGTTACTGAGTTTTGTTTAATTTTCACACATAGTAGAATTCATCAAGAAGTTTGTAGTACAATTGTTTTCTCTTTACTCAAGTTTTAGTTTCTATGATTTCAATTACTAATGGTCTAATATGGTGTGAAAATGTTAAGTGAAAATTCCACAAATAAGCAGTTCATAGATTTTAAATTCCACGCATACTACACAGCACAGTGTTACACTCTTCTCTAGTTTAGGATGTGAATATCCTATGTCCAGTTATCCATACCGTATGTGTGTCCTGCCTAGCAGTCAGTCAGTAGTCCACCCGCTTCTAGGACATCTGTGCAGATACAACGATGCTTCTGTTCAAGCAATATCTATTTGACCCAATGATGGTCTGAAAGTGGAAGAACAGTGCTGGTGAGCATTCTGATATGTCAAAGAGAAGCCATAAAGCATGTCCTTGTAGTGAAAATGTAAAAATTTATGATGTAATGAAATAAGCAAACTGCATGCTGAGGCTTCTACCGCCTATTCAAAGAACAAATGACCAAACCATCTGTCTATGAAATTATGAAGAAAAGACATGAAAGTGTGCTATGTCTGTTGTCATATCTCAGACTGCAGAAGTTATGGCCACCATGCATGGCACATGTTTAATAAAGACTAAAAACTTGTCATACTTCTGCATGTATGTACAGGGAAAAGAACAGTGTGCAATAAGGCTTGGTATCTACTTAGTTTCAGGCATCCAGGTGTCATGGGGATATAGTGTGTCTATGGATTGGGGGAGGCAGGAACTATTTTCAAAACTGAGGCTAGAACCCTGATCTCTTGCCTTCTTTTAGGGTCTTACACATTAGGCAATAGACTACTATATAAAACTGCACTTGCATATTTTATAGCTATGACAATCACCTGTGAGCATGATATTTACTAGAAGATAAGTGAATAAAATATAAGATATTTAATAATGATCCAAAATTATCAGGAAAGGAATAAAATTTTATCATTCCAGAAAAATCTCATTTAATTTTTATTATTTAAATTTGATTAGTTTCTACACATCAGCTCTGCTAACATTAGCTACCGTAACATTTGCAATCTCAGTGGCTTTGCCTAGAAATTTCTCATTCCTTGAAAGTCCAAAGAGAGTATTATCTTCCCCACATGGTATCTTTGTAAAGATTTAATTTAATTTTTTGACAGTTTCTTACTTGTGTGCCAAGTACTGTGGCCATATTCCCCTCCACCACTAATTTTTGTTATCCCTCCACACCATTCATCACTTTTTTTTGTCTCAACTGGTCCTCCTCTTTTCATGTGTTTGTGTGTGCATATGAGTGTGCATGCATGTGTGTGCACCCATATTTATGTGCATATGAGTGTATGTGCTTATGTGTGTGTGCATATGTACTCACTTGTGTGAGCATATGTGAGTGGTAGTACATGTGTGTGCATGCACACACGCATGTGTGTATATGTTTGTGTGTGCACATGTGCATTAACATATGTGTGGGAATTTGTGGGTGCATGTCCACATGTGTGCATATGTGTATGTGTGTGCACATGTGTGTGTATGCACCTGCATGTATGTGTGTGTTCATGTTTACATGAGCATTTATGTGTGTGTACTTGTACACACGTGTGTGCGTGCACATGTATATATGTATGCTTATATTTGTACATGTGCAAGGATGCATGTGTGTGTATACATGTGTATGGATGCAAATTAGTGTGTGCATGTGTATGTGATTGCATATGCATGTGTGTGTATGCGTGTGTGTGAAAGTCTTATGTAGATTGTCACAAATAATGTATTTTTGTGACTACAATGGCTGTGTTTTCTCCAGGAGACTCTGCCTTGTAGTACTCCTTATTCCCTGGCTATTAAAGACATTCTATCAAAGTATAATAATGATAATGATAATAATAACAATAATAAATAATGATGATAAAAGCAATATAGACACACCACCCCTCTGTGGTGTCCAGCCTGAGAACTCAGCAGTGTGTTCTCAACTTCCAGAACATTGCTAAAAGAGATTTTTCTAAGGCTGAGAGTTGCCCCAGTGTGTGGTGCTAAGTATTTAGAAGGCAGTTTAATTACACATCCATTAAGTGAGACATCATTAGTAGGTTCCATCACTGGGTCTCATGACTTTCCTAGTCATAGGTTTTTTTTTTGTCTTTTGTTTTTTGTTTTTGGTTTTTTTTTGGTTTTATGAGACAGAGTCTCTCTGTATTGTTTTGGAGACTGTCGGTCTAGCCCGGCCTCGAACTCACAGAGATCCGCCTGCCTCTGCCTCCCGAGTGCTGGGATTAAAGGCGTGCACCACCACCTCCCGGCCCTAGTCATAGGTTTTGACCAGGTTTACAATACCAGACACATATTCTCTCTCATGGCTTCAGATCTAAGGTGGAAGTGTTTGGTTATTCTTTGAACAGTCAAATCTTTATTGTATCTTTGGCATATCTTGACTGGCAGATTAGTATTGTAGATACAGGGTTCAAAGTTGGATTAAATCATTGATGGCTTTTCTCTCCTAAAGACTGCAACACTATCAATGCAATTTGGCAGGGAGGAAGCTTCCATCTAGGTTACAATTTAAATTTAGTGTCCAGTATCTAAAGTATGTGTTTTCAGTAATAGTGTCTTGCTGTCTAGTTCTGCTGGCAATAAAAAGCAATGGCAGCGGTCTATTTGCTTGGGAGATCCTAGGGGCTTCCTTACTAACAGCTCATAGGGAGATATCTTATACTTGGCAATGGGGTTTTTGTTTAAAGACTTATTACTTTTGGAAGCAATATTATCTATGGATGCTGGAGTGTTCTGTTCAATCCCTCCCATACTTTTTTGATTAGCTTATAAGGCAGTAGGTTCCTGCATAACTTTCCCATACATCCTTGTTTCAGTTGGCTCTCCCTATCACTCCTACATTTTTCCCACTCCCTGCCTTTCTCCTCATTTGAACCCTTCCCATACTACCCACTCCTATATTAAATGCAGCTAGTTGAGCAGACTTCTCTCATGTATTCAAATGATGCCACTCCCAGCACGTGTCACTGCCAGAATTCATGTGCTGTGCTTTGGCAAAGGAGCAATCACCCAAGCTTGGTCACATGTATGGAGCACTAAGGTCTTAGACGCATTTATGGCAGGAAGGAAAAGCAAGTTGGTTTGGAGTTTTCTTTAATTTGGAATGTGTATACCAAAGTACCCATGTCTGAGGCTAGTAGGTGGCTTGTCTGCAACCAAAATTTGTTTCTCACTCTCTTGCAAAGTGTAAGTCTGAAACCAGGGTGCTAGCATCGTTGGGTTCTAGTGAAAGCTATCTTCTAGGTTGTAGATGAATGACACATTATTGTGTCTTCACATTTTAAAAAGAGAAAGCTAGCTCTCTGGTTAAGAGGGCTCCATTCTATGATGCAATTTCCTCCTAAAGTTCTTATCTCCAAATACCATCACATTATGAATGAGATGGCAACATATGAATGCTGGGAGAAATAAACATTTGACTCATAACAGTGATCAACTAACAGATTACTGTCATACCTTCATTTCTGTTTTGAAAATTTCTCTTTTTTCCCCAATTGTTTAGCACATCTCTGTACAACATAGTCCTTATAGACAGTGATATAAATAAGAAATATATTGGTTCTTTATAAAAAATCAGAGGTATAATTTAACTTTTACTTTTTTATCCATATGCTATGTCTTTTCCAAGGCCATTAAGATATAACTCAACATTATGATTGCAATGATTGCTACAATGTAATGATCCTGTTTCAGTGTGAAAAGTGTTTCTGGAATGTTTCTCTCTCCCCACTTTTTCCTCCCATGTGTAGGTTTATTTCAAGGTCTTGCTTTGTCATCTAAGGAAATAGCTTGTACAAAACTGGCAACAGTGTTAAAATGGCTTATCAAAATGTAGCCATTCACTATGTCTTCCTGAGGATTTATAAACTTTGTATGGATTCTTACCAGCAGAAGCTTCTTGATTTTTGCTGGGGAGTATTTGCACAGCTTCTGGGGAACCCATTTGTCATGGGGTTCAGCCAGTTCTGAGACCAACATGAACTTGGTTCAAAGCCTTTCTGGTTTTTGGAAGCTGAAGTTTGTCTCTACTCTGAATTTCCAGGGACTAATAAACATATTCACATCACAAACATGAAAGAACATAGACATCTACTCATTGAATAAAATGTAGTTTTCAAATAGCTGCTTTAAAAAGGAAACCTGTGAACCTTTAATTTTCTTTTAACAAAGCATCATAACTGAATTTAGTCCTTCTCCTGTATATAGTGGGTTCAGATATTTTCTTAGGTGTTAAGCCAATAATAACTTCAACTGAATTGAAAATCAAATTACTTTCCTTCTTTATAAAGCAAATTTACAGTCAAGCTATTTAAGAAATAACGATGACAAACAAAATTCTCCTTCAAGCTTTATATTCTGACCCAGAGAACACAAGAACTGACTTGTCCTAACATCCTCACATTTTTCTGATTGAACTGAGAATGCCCGAAAAGAGTTTTCCCATAGCCCATACACTTGTTTATTTTCCTGGCTCATTCCAAAAACATTTTAAATGCACCACTGGAAATGAGTAAAATGTCAATCTAACATCCAAGCAATCTTTTTGTTTCCTCAGAGCTAAAAAGGGAAAAAGAAAACAATAGACACTTAGAATTTTTACCCCAAGGCATTGAAAAATACTGACATGTCTCAATATTTAAATTTAAGAATCTGAAGAACAGATTATATTTAGTAAAGACTTTAAATACATCCATTTCTTTTAAAATATGTATTTTGAGAATTTCTTTTTTCTTTTCCTTCTTTTTTATTTAAATTAGAAACAAGCTAATTGCTTCATATGTCAATTCCAGTTCCTTCTCCCTTCCCTCCTCTCTTGCCATTCACTAAATCCCCCAACCCCCCACTCAATCCCCAATCTGCTCCCCAGGGAGGGTGAGGCCCTCCATGGGGGATCTCCAAAGTCTGTCATATTATCCAGGCCAGGGTCTATACCCTCCCCCTTGTGTCCAGGCTGAGAAAGTATGCCTCCATGTGGAATGGGATCCCAAAGTCCATTTGGATGCCAAGGATAAATACTGATCTACTATCCGAGGCCCCAGAGATTGCCAAGGCCTCCTCACTGACACCCAAATTTAGGGGGTCTGGATAAGTCCTATGCCTGCCTCTCTCAGCCATCGGTCTGGGGTCCATGAGCTGTTTCTATGGGTTTCACCAGCTTGGTCTTGACCCCTTTGCTCATCTCTCCTCCCTCTCTGTGGCTGGGTTCCAGGAGTTCAATTCAGTGTTTAGGTGTGGGTGTCTGCTCTGCTTCCATCGGCCACTGGATGAAGGCTCTAGGATGGCATATGAGGTAGTCATCAATCTCATTATGCCAGCACCATTTGTTGAAGATGCTTTCTGTTTTCCATCGTCTAGTTTTAGCTTCTTAGTCAAAGACCAGGTGCACACAATCTACCTCCACCTCCCTCTCCAACTCTCTCTAGACTCTCCCCAATCTCCATCCCAACTCTGTGCCTCTTTTAAAAATAAAATACATCAATGAGTCCAGTTGTTTCTGTCTATATGTACATAACTATGGGATTAACCACTAGAGCATAGGCAATACTACAAGGATCCATACTCCTGAAAGAAACTGTGTCTCCCTATTCCAGCAAGCCCCCATTGCCAATAGCTACTCAGTAGATGGGAGTTGGACTTTTTGAGCTCTTTCCAACCATCCTGAAATATTGACTGGCTTGATCGTTTTCTGCCATGAGTTTATGAGTGTAATGTCCCTATCATGTCCAAGAGACAGGATTCTCCATGTTCTCCCCAAGCTCTCGTTCTTAAAAAACTTTTTTTTATTATTTTAATTTTAAATAGCTTGTTTTATATGTCAATACCAGTTCCCTCTCCCTCCCCTCCTCCCGCACCCCCCCACCATCCCCCCCCCAGCCTCCTACCCTATTGCCACTCCCTTCCACATAGGGGATATCTAGTGTCTGTCATTTCACTCAGGGCAGGGTCCAGGCACTCCCCTAAGTGTCCAGGCTGAGAGAGCATCCCTCTTTGTGTTATGGACACACGATGTCTGTTTGTATTCCAGGGATAAACACTGGTCCACTGCTCAGGGCCCCATAGGTTGCCCAGGCCTCCTCACTGACTCCCACATCGGGGGCTCTGGATCAGTCCAATGCTGGCCTCCCTGCTGTCGGTCTGGGGTCCAAGAGCTCTCCCCTGTTCAGATCAGTTGTCTCTGCTGGTTTTGCCAGCCCATTCTTTGCCAATTTGTTCATCGCTCCTCTCTCTCTGTCACTGGGTTCCTTGGGTTCAGTTCAGTGTTTAACTGTGGGTGTTTGCCTCTGCTTCCATCAGTCACTGGATGAAGGTTCCCGGATGGTTATAGACATCAAGTTCATTGTCAGGAATGGGCAGTCGAGGTGGTCTCTCCACTATTGCTTAGCTTGCCAGTTGGTGTCATCCCTTTAGATCACTAGAGGTCATACTGGTACCTGATCTGTCTTCTAACCTATGACTCCCTCTTCCCCCTATTCTACCCCCCCCCCCCCACTCAACCTGGAGAGATGGCTCAGCCATTAAAGGCTAGGCTCACAATCAAAAATATGAGTTCGTTCTTAAAAACTTTATGCCCCTTCCTTTGTAATGTTGGTTTAGCCGCTAACAGGGAACGGTGTGACAGAGATGTGCCGTTTGGGGCTGAACACTCTATAGTCACTTGTTCTCTCCTTCCTGTTACTTGTGACTCTTTATGGTTACTGTTGTTCACTGCATTAAGAAACTTCTCATACCAGGAAACTTCTGTGGATGCAGAGCTGTACTAATCTAGGGGTATTGAGAAGGCAATTTGATACTGTGCCAGTTTAGTAAACTAATAGCAGGAACTTCTTCCCTAGGGTGTAAGACCTCTCTAGGCATAGATTCTTTTTTTTTTAATTTTTATATTTAAATTTAAATTAGAAACAAGGTTGCTTCACATGTCAATTCCAGGTCCCTCTGCTTTTCCCTCCCCTCCTCCCATGTCCAACCCCTCCAATACTCCCTCATTTTCCCAGGGAGGGTGAGGCTCTCCATGGGGAGTGTCCATAGTCTGTCATTTCATCCAGGGAAGGGCCTAGACCCTCCCCCAAAATTCCAGGCTGAGAGTGCATCTATCATTGTTGGATGGGAGTTCAAAGTCCATTTGTATACCCGGGATAAATACTGATCTAATACCTAAGGCCCAATAAATTACCTAGGCCTCCTCACTGACACCCACATTCAGGGAGTCTTGATCAGTCCCATGTTGGATTCCCAGGCATCAGTCTGGGATTCAAGAGCTAACCCTTGTCAAGTCAGCTGTTTCTGGGTGTTAAACCAGCCCAGTCTTAACCCCTTTGCTCATCAGTCCTCCCTCTCTGTCACTGGATTCCTTGAGTTTAGCTCAGTGTTTAGCTGTGGGAGTCTGCCTCTGCTTCTATCAGCCATTGGATGATGGTTCTGTTTCCCAGACTCTCTGGTCATAGGATTATAGGCTGGCACTCCCCAGATCTATGTCTAAAATCCATATATGAGAGAGTACATTAGGCATAGATTCTTTGCCTGGTTACAGTACCAGGCACAAGTTTCCTGCTGTGGAACATACCTTAAGTTTAATCAGAAAGCCATTGTTACTAACAACATCCATGCCACTATTGCACCAATGGGGATATTTTGCCAGGATGATGGTTATTATACTGTACAGAGCTGACAGCTTGGTCAGACTATGAATGGCTTTTCTTCCCTAGAAATCTGCATAGCACCTTCCCAAACTGTTAAGGTTAGCCAGGTCAGTACCAGCTTGATTTCTTTATGCCTTATGACCTTAGTGTGCAATATCCTTCACCACATGGTTTTACTATCAATTTATTATTGGTAAACAACAGCAATGGCAGTAGTCTGTAAGGTTTGTGTATGGGGATGTCTAAGTCCCTGTCCTGCCTAACACTTGTATTCCATTCTTGGCGTTGATTCTTTTAATATATAACCTATGCTGAGAGAAACATCATCCCCTCTTTTAGGTAGATCAATTCAAACTCTTTCTCTCTGTACATATTGATTTTCTAAATATCCTCAGTGTTTGTTATCCAGCCTTAATCATTCCTCTCCTTTCACCATTTAGACTTTCCACTACCACTCTTTCCATTTATACCATTTGCATTCTCCTAGACCTGCTCCCTGGAAATGGCCCTCCCCTTGCTTTGTGCCTCTATTCTAGTTTCCTGGATTTTACAGATACTTCTCACCAACCACATAGGTCTAAAGATCTGACACCAAAATCCACATATGAGAGGGAACATGCAGAATTTCTCTTTTGAGTTTGACGGATTTTATCATCTCAGGTTGAAAGCTAAGGTGTCTGGATTTAAGGTAATATTTTGACATAGTGTTATTCTTAAATACATGGTATTGAGAACCATGTCGTCTTGGTTTAGACCTCAGTTCTGCCACTTAATAGCTTGTTACTCTGGAAAAACATTTCATCTTCCTGTGCCTTAATTTTATTATTAAAAAAATGGGGTAGCTAAGAATACCTAAGTACTTTAAGTGGAGATTAAGTAAATTAATATTTATAAAACACTCAGAATGATGTATATCTCATATGAACTGCTTTGCAAATGTTTGTTGGCCTTGCTCATATTATTGAGGGAACTGGTTCTTGCACAGATTGTGTTTATTGACTGAAGTTTATTCTGCTAGTTTCAAAACTAGGAGGAATTCATTTTCATGGGCTTTTCCATATGGATCCTACATAGCTCTGTGTCACTCTGTTTCAAGGAGATTAAATACAACCTTTCCTTTATTGATTCCATCATCAAAAAAGCAGATACATTACTATGCATCAAAATTCAACTATGCTATTATTGCTCATTGGTCTTGAGTAGTTAGCACAGGGGTTCTTAGGGGACACTGAGAGTCCCAGGCGTAGTCTTTTCTCTTACACACATGGACCAACAGTACTGTTCCAATCCTCTGATTATGTTCCAAAGGATTTTGGCCTTCACTACTCTGGCTTATCCTAACAACAGTCATTTAAAATTCCTGCTTCTATGTAAGTAAGAAAATAGCCTTGCTTCTTTTTATTTGTCTATGTGTATGTGCTGTAATTGCATATGGGTTATGTATGCACATTTACGTGTGCAAAGGTGGCCATGTTCATGCTATAGCACTTTGTGGAAGTCAGAACATAACCTTAGATGTCAGTTCTCACTTTCTACCTTGTTTGAGACAGGGTCTTTCTTTCTTTTTTTTCTGAGACAGGGTTTCTCTATGGCTTTGGAGGCTGTCCTGGAACGAGCTCTTGTAGACAATGCTGGTCTTGAACTCACAGAGACCCACCTGCCTCTGCCTCCTGAGTGCTGGGATTAAAGGCGTGTGCCACCACTGCCTGGTGTGATAGGGTCTTTCTTTTTAAATTGTTTTTCTATTACATAAGCTGGAATAGTTGGCTTGTGATCTTCCAGAAGTTCTCTGCTTCTCATTCAAGGGTATTCAGTTACAGACAGCTCTGTTATGCATTCAGCTTTTACCTCGATTTTAGGAATTCCAACTCAGGTCTTCACATTGGCGCAGATGTTTTTATCCACTGAGCCATATCAACAGACTCCCCCCAATTAGCCTTGTTTCTGATATTCCTGATGAAAACGAGACAATAGGTGTCACTAAAAGAAGTTACTCTTCCCTGAGAGTGAATAAGAACACGGAGGTACCTTTTCCTTCTGTATGAAGGTTATGTTTTAGAGTAATGGTTGATAAACTACTACCTGTGGGCCAAACTCTAGTTTACCTGTTCTGTTCAATGATCTGTAACAGATACTGTATCCCTTAATTGCATTTTGGATAGATAAGAATTCATTTCAGTAGTCTTCATTGGGTCTGCAGAAACAGCATATTCAGGGCAACTCAAGAGGAGGTAGAGATGGGTACGTCAAGTGCCATTGTGGGGAATCTTCATTTTGGTATCTGTTGCTCTAATGTTATCAGTACACAATGTCATGACAAATTATATAGTGTTCTGTAGAATGTTGTTCTGGTAATGTTACCATTTGGTAGCTGATTGTTTCACATAACTATTCAAAGGAAATGTAAATGCTTTGGTTGACTATATTCCATATACTTGTATTCTTAAGTACATTTCTGTCCTTTACAGTAAGATATGCCCCCACCCACCTTGTATTGTACAGGAGCATAGTGCATGTGGATTTGCATTCAGACTCATTTGTTTTACTGAAGAGAAAGCCGCCAGAAGTTGTATTTACAACAGCTTCCTTGGTTTCCTAGTACGTAAAATAGAGGTGAGAATGCCCGTTCTGCTTCACGTCCAAGCAGAAGCCCTGATCCGTGCACAGGAGAAGGCGAGGGTGCATGCTTTTTCTTATGTTTTTAACGATATTCTCAGAACAGTTTCTTTCTGTGCAGGGATATGTGTGTCTATGGAGTTGAACGGAATCTCACTCTGCATGAACTAACACTGTCAGCTGTGCTGGGTGGGTTTGAGTCTGTTAGTGAGGGGGAGCTAGGTGTGAGAGAGACCCTCTAAAGAGCCTGCGCATTCCTCCCATGTGGAGTCTGTCTTGTTCCTCACATCTTTTATGTAGAAGCTTCAGCTTTAGTGTGGTACTCCCGGGAGATATGCAAAGATAAAGGCAAGATGGCAACCTCGGAAGGGAAGAAGGCAGGGTCTCTGCCGCGGCAAAAGACAGAATAGAAGCGTATCTTGCGGGTCTATTTCAGAAGCAGTGCCTTTAAGTGAATCTGTTACACAGACAGCAAGGTTGCTAGCTTCTTAAAGATAAAGGAAGGAATGTTTCCTTTGAACAAAAATAGACTTTAGTTGGTAGAAACGGGATGTCTCTCGCGATGAAGCAGGAGCAGAGTTTCTGAGGGGGTGTGGAAAACATATGTGACTCCATTTTGTTTTTACTGAACTGCACAAAGAAAGTCAACACTCTGCTCAGTTAAGGCATTCATGCGTCTAAGAGATCACTGCTCTGAATTGTAACCACACTAAACACATTTCCTCACATTCACATTGTTTCCATTACGTTTTGAAAACCCTCAGTGAGAACTTACTCTTCTTTGCATAAAGGACTCATCATTTAATTTTTGTTAGACATTTTAGAGGATATGTTTCAAATTATGATCGTGAATTTGATTTTAGAAAGACCCATACTTGTTCTTTTAATGTCTTGATTATTTGGAGGATAATTATCCAAGTTGTGCTCTTTCTCTATGGCTATATATAACCAAGCCCCCAAAACCTTGTATCTTAAAAATGTCACCCAGGGATTGTTTTCCCAGTCTACCAATCACCTTGAGTGTTCTACTTATCTAAACCAGGCTGTGATTATTAACTGGCAGTGTAAGGAGGAATCTAAATGTTCCACACATTTTTATATCTCTCCAGCAGACTAGTCTAGGCATGCTTTCAAAATGGGTGTTTAGGGTCTGTAAGCAGGCAGGTCCAATTATATAAAAGGTTAGGTCACAGCACACACACACACACACACACACACACACACACACACACACACACACACACACACACCCTAACCTTCAAGTCTTGGTATCACATTTGCTAACCCCCCTTGGGCCAAGGGAAGGTGTGGTGAATCTCAAGTCCTGGAAGAGGAGAACAAAGCTATGAGTGCAGTGTGTATACAAGGCAGTTGTGATTTGAAGCCATTAATACACTTGTGTACCAAAAGTCATTTAAATTTTTTTCTTCAAATCTGTAGCCTCTGTTTCTCCAGTCGTCTTGTTCTATGGCATTTCTAAAGACTTGGTAAAATAAAAACAAAATAAAAATCCTCTAGTTACTTCTCAGTACCTATTTTTAATGCTTGCTGAGAGGTTAGTCTGTCATTAAATGAAAATCTTAATTTACTTGTGGGCCCACCACTACTTAAATGTATCAAATGGTATAAATTCTCTAATTCCAAGGTTGTTTTCAGTTCTGTCTGTATCTAATCCTGATCGCTAGTCTATTCTAAGCAGTTCCAGTATTTTGGGACCTGTATTTGAACATCAATTGGTGGGAAAATCTGTGGGTTTTAGTCTTGGCTTTTTGTGTTACTTTTATACATTCTTCAGCTCATAATTCCATGTTTCCATTTATTACTGTCTACTATATGTATCCTAGAGAAACCTCAAATGCAAAGAATACTCATTGTCTTTTTTTGGTTTCTAACACCCTTGAATGGGAGCCCATTGAGTGGCTTTCATACTGTTTCAATCATAAATTATACAGTTGTACAAAAATAGACAAAATGTAGGTCTTCTGGGAGCCTAAGATTGGCTTGGCCTAACCAATACTAAACAAATGCCTGACTATGTATGCAGACTAAAGTCTGGCAGCAATATCTGTTGTGGAGGAAATGAAGTAGTGTATAGATGGAGCGATAGTGGACGTGCTTTTAGGTTGGGTGTTCAAGGAAGGCCTCTGAAGTGAGGAAGTGAGCTGTGACTATCTGGGCGGAGTGTGTTTTCAGCAGAGGAATGAGCAGGTGCCAAGGCTGCTGGGACTTGTAATGGAAAATTAGGAAACACCATGAGGAGACGTCTTTGAGCCAGATCATACGGGGTCCTTTTGAACGGTGAAGTCTTTGCACTTAGATTGTAAGTTCAGTGGCAATCTGTAGGTCCCTTTGGCAGCAGGGGAGAGATATGATCTGATGTCTGGCTGCTGTGTGAATAGGCTAATCTAGGGAGTCAGGCTTTGAAGTTGGGAGCCTGTGATGGCTGTGTTGGAGAGAGATGCTGTTAGGCGAGTAGGAGTGGAGGCTGTAGGAGGAGGGCAGATCCTTCAAACATGTTTCATTTAAATCATCTAAATTTAGAGACCGTGATCAGCTCTGCAAAGCTGAGCATATGGAGTGTTTCCCAAAGCAGGCCTAGCATACATCCGGTGACATCTGAGTTAATTTTAGGTTCTCTGTCACATGAATGGATTTCCAAATTTTAACAGCTACTTACGAATCTGGTGCTCCTTAGGAAACATAAGACATGCATGTAAATCCTGTAGTTTCAGTTTTTATTTGAGCAAGAATAAAGTATTGATTATATGCTGGAGGTCGTAAAAATTAGGAGAAATATTGACTGTCTAGAAGGGGGAATGCTGATATGAAAGCTCACAAGATTCACTTTTGAGGGGCAAGTTTTATACCATGTTGTAACCATTGGATATTATGCTTTTGGTTATTCATTGAATTACGGATTCCATATTAGATGATACCGTATTCTGTCTCACTCTAACCCTGTGAGATGTAGGTGGTAAAGCTTTAGCGTTTTCATTTAAGACATTAGGGAAGTGACTCTCACAGGGAATCAGAACTTGTTGTAGGAAGTCTTCTCTGGATTCTCAGATATGGCAAGACTGTAAGAGTCATCCGTAGCCGTGGTGACTCCTCTCATAATAAGGACTTAGTCTGGTTTGCAGAGCGATGCATCATCGGGCCCTGGAGTAGTTAGCTCCTGTATGTGACAAACTTGCTCAAGGGATGAAAGAGAAATGAACAGATCTCTTCCTCTGTAAGTGCTGGGGGGGGGGTTGTTTCCCTCACAGCAGGATGTTTTAAGGGGCAGTCATCCAGGATTTCCCTGGAAAGGCCATATTTGGGGACTTTGCAGTGACTCACTTTGCTTCCTAGTTACATGTTTTCCAGGTGTTCAGGCCACGGTTTCATCTTGGTCTCTTTTCTGCCTAGATATTCAATGCTCAAACCCCAGTCTTGCACCTGAAACTCTAGCTGTGGAGGGATGATCTCACTAACAATCTTGGAGCCTTTTTAGGCAAGATAACCCCAGGTAAACGACTTACCTTCTTTGAACATTAGTCTCTATCAGTGTAAGGGAGAGAATCCGAAGGAGAATCTGAATCCAGACTTAATTGATAGCCCCCATGTGCAGGTGAGGTTGAGTGGCCAGGTGTCAGGCAGAGCACCGTTAGGACCAAGGGGACCTAGATCAGGGTGAAAGTGATGTCCCTTCCTTGTGGGCATGTGTGTTCTGTTTTCTACCTGGAACGTTCTAAAAAACCAGACAGACTCCTTTAAGGGTTTTTGTTTGCTTATTGTATTTTTTAAAGGCTTATATTATTTTTTCTCTAACATATTAGGAGCTGGAGACCTAACTTGCTTGATGATTGAATTCATCCCAGACATGTACGCACATGCTTGTGCACATGCACACACACACACACACACACACACACACACACACACACACACAGAGAGAGAGAGAGAGAGAGAGAGAGAGAGAGAGAGAGAGAGAGAGAGAGGGAGAGGGAGAGGGAGAGGGAGAGGGAGAGGGAGAGGGAGAGGGAGAGGGAGAGGGAGAGGGAGAGGGAGAGGGAGAGGGAGAGGGAGAAACAGAGACAGAGACAGAGACACACACAGAAATACAGAGTCAGACAGGAAGAGACAGAGAGACAGAGAGAAACAGGGAGAGACAGAGTGCCAGAGTGATAGAGAAATGCAAACAGAAGGAGAGGCAGACAGAGAAAGGAGAGGAGGAGGAAAGAAAGAAAAATAAAGGAAGAAAGGTAAAAAGGACCAGTTTTAAGGGCCCAGCCAAGTTCTTGCAGTGCCAGTCAGTAGGGAATCTTGATACCACATACTCTGGTGAGCAGAGCAGAGCATGCAGGCCGGTGGGAGTGGGGGTGGGCAAGCAGGCAGAGTGAGACAAGCTCAAGTGACTGGAAGAAGAGCTTCCAGAAATGGACCAGGGGCATCCAAAAAAGAGCACAGTTATAGGGTAGGTGTGAACCTGGATGTTGTTCCTTGGCCTTTCTTTGCTGAGACAGGAGCAGAGGAGAGCAGGGACAGTGCCTAAATAATCACATGTTCAGTACTCATGGAAGCTTTAGCCTTTGCCTTGTCTCCTATGTTTGTTGTTCCAAATGGCTAGCCAGCCCTGGAGGTGCAAGCTGTTTGAATTCATTTGTACAAATTCAATGTGAAAAGATATGCCAACTCAAACCCTACAAACTTTTGACGTGCTGAATGAAAGATATGTAGATTAAAATGTCAATAGGACATTTTAATAGGCTCAGTGGGGGTAAGAGCTAAACATTTTGTATCGTGTGCTAGATAGTGTTATGTCAACTTGACACAAGTCAGTCATTAGAGAGGAGTCTGAAAACAAGTCTCTGGAGCATTTTCTTAGTGATTGACAGGGTAGAGCCCATCCCATTGTGGGTGGTGCCATCCTTGATCTAGGTTTTATAAGAAAGCAGGCTGAGTAAACCTTGATGAGAAGTCCAGTAAGCAGTACTCCTCCATGGCCTTTTTATCAGCCCCTGCCTCCAGGTTCCTAGCCTGTTTGAGTTTCTATCCTGACTTCCTTCAAAGAATGAAGTAAAAGTGTAAGCCAAACAAACACCTTCCTCCCTGACATGCTTTTGGTCATGGTGTTTCATCACAAAATAGAAACCCTAACCAGGATACATTCCTTCCATCATATGTTGGAATTTAATTCTCAGATTGCTGGTATCAGGAATGGAGCCTCTGAGATGTCATGACATTGGGTAAAGCCCTCATGAATAGAATTAGTACTCTTAATAATCAAAGGGGAGCCAGGCGTTGGTGGTGCACGCCTTTAATCCCAGCACTTGGGAGGCAGAGGCAGGCGGATCTCTGTGAGTTCGAGGCCAGCCTGGTCTACAAGAGCAAGTTCCAGGACAGCCTCCAAAACCACAGAGAAACCCTGTCTCGAAAAACCAAAAAAAAAAAAAATAATCAAAGGGGAAAAGCCATCAAATTGATGGTTGTTGGAGGAATGGGAAGGTTGGAGGAAGAGTATCTAGGATATGCTGGAGGGAAGAAAGGGAGGAGGAAAGTGCTGTAATTCAATTTCAAATGAAAACATATATTTTAAAAATTGTAGAACTCAAGTCATTATGTAATTTAAATGTGGTCTTTGAAGTCACCATGCTAGAGCTTATTGGTTGGATAATCTTTGACAAGTATGAGCTTGGGTTTCTTGCTTTATTGAATGGGGATAATACATGTAGGTTCATTGGAGTCTAGAATGTGTTAGATGTCCAGTAGATGACAAAGAAAAGAGAAGCCTGGAAAAACTAATACCTTTCATCTTTGTGCTATATTAGAATATATAAGTGGTGATAACTATTAGAAACAGGCTCTTCCTAGACACTAAATCTACTGGTATTAATCAGTAAGGAATTTAAGATAGAGAGCAGAAATGCAAGAATGAGTTTATGTAGTATATTCTTAATTTAATAGTGATCTAGAACTCCCTAGCCTCCAGAATTGTTGAGCAATAAACTTTTAAAAAATTATCTACTATAGGCTATTTTGTTACAATAACTCAAATGTACTAAGACAGTAAACCAAATGTGGAGGTTGGCTCTTGCTCTTGCTTTGACAGAGTAAACTGAGTAAATTCCAAATGAATTGATCATGGAAGCCCTTTGGAAGAAGTAAGATTTGAGGTAGGTCTTGGAGGGAATATGTGAAATTGATATGGGTCTTCAGGAAGAAAGTGGGCCCCAGCACAGATAGCAGAAAACCGTCTCCAACATGTAGTAGTAGGAAAATGATGAGTTGGTTCTGGAGAATGTAGGAGCTGTCAAGGGCCATAATGATGTCTGCATGGGTCAGTGGGCAAGGAGGCTGGGTAATTTTTAAAAACAATTTTATTCTGAAATATTTTGTGTTTAGAAAAATAAGTATAAGAATTGTCCAGTAGCTTTATAGTATTTCTCAGCTGGATCTAGGACTTACTAATGCTTTTCTATGTTTCTTCATTACTCTTCCCCCTCCCTCTCTCCTTCCCTCTCCCCCAATATAGAACTTTTTTCTTTAGATCAGTGGTTCTCAGCCTTTCTAATACTGCAACCCTTTAATACAGTTTCTCATGTTGTGGGGACCCCAGATATTTTGTTGCTACTTCTTAACTTTAATCTTGCTACTATTATGAACATCTGATGTGTGACTCCTTGAAAGGGCCATTCAACCCCAAAGGGGTTGCATACCACAGGTTGAGAATCATTGCTCTAGATCAGTTGAAAGTGAGTTACAAATGTAATGTTTCTTTTAACTCTAAATATTTCCTAAAAGCTTCAAAGCCAGGATTTTCATTTGTATAACTTGGATGAATTATAAAAATCAGAAATTTTAATATTGTAATACAAATGTTATCTGATTTAATGACTTTATTCAAATTTTGTAAATTTTCCCCAGAGACAGAAGGCTCATCTTCATTCCTCAATTCCCTTAATCTATTTCTCCTTCCCTCTCTGTTTCTGCCTCTATCTTCCTCCTCTCTTTCTTTATTGGCATCATGAATAGTGCTCAAGCAGAAATATCAGCCATGGGAACAAGATATCCCTTGGAGTAGACCAAGGTAACAAGGCAGTCCTTTCAGAGAATGTGACAACAATGCACTGTAAGGTTAAGAGATGAAGTCAAGCTGATAATGAGGATAGATACAAGAAATACAAAGATGCTCTTATGTTCTGGGTTTTTCATTTAATTATAGTGCTTTAATAGGAAGAAATGCAGTACAGCTGGAGGCATCTTGGAGCAGTGGTTCAGGGCACAGCAACTCCAAATAGGTTGGGAATCAGGCTTTGGTATTTAGTCACTGTAAAATTTGGGAAAGCTACCTGGGCTTTTTCATTTTCCATGGGTCAAATGAGGGTACTAAAACAGATTGCCTAGTGGGACTCTTGTGAGGATCAAAGGAGGTATTATTGGCAAACTGCTATATTGCAAATCTCCTTGACATATAGTGCTTGACAAACCAACATATGTAAATGGCTTTCCTATTGTTATGTACTGAACCTTCATCATTAACTTTATAGACATAAGCGCTATTATTATTATTATTCCTAGTTGAGATTCAAATGTCAAGTGGTGTACCAACCATGAGTGGCTGGTGCAGAAAACATTTATCTTATTATCCATACTTTCTACCTGATGATATCCACCAGGCAATAGAGATGAGACAGTAACTCCTTATTAATAAGGTAGAGGCTAAAGGCCCCAGAGTCAAAAGTCCTTTATATAGAAATACTTGAAGATAGGAATGTGTGTGTTTGCTAAGGGAGAGACTGTATAGGAGACTGAATACTGAAAAAATGTTGCTTATGAAGAAGTAAGCAGATGAAGAACTAGTGAATGAAGTTGTGTAGGAACATCCAGAGAGCTGGGGAACAAACCAGGATTGACAGAAAGGGCAGGATAAGTGGGGCCAGGGAGATTTTATGTGTTCTTGTGAACTGAAGGAAGACACATTCAGAGCTGGGACCTATAATGTTGAAGTGTTTCCTTAGTAACCTTAACAAGAACCTTGCAACTGTTGAAAGCAGAGGCCTATTTTCATTGGTCAGGAAGAGAATAGAAAGATAAACAATATCTTCCTTGAGTGTAAGCATGTCTTTAAAGACACTTGGGAGTAAGGGTATGGGGAATTTTGGGAGAAGTAGGGTAAATAAATGATCCATATCTGGCAGAGGGAGTTTCCTTTGTCATGTAACCGGGGAGGGCAACGGCTGAGGACACAGGAACCAGTAAAGAGGCTGGGAAGAGTAGCTGGCAAGGATAATCTTTTTGAGTCATTGGCTAATAGGGTCTCAAGCATTATCGGCTATTGTGAAAACTATTGGCTACCCTCCATAACCTGATATTAAGATGCTGTTGTTGAAGACACTACATGCTTATGCTATAGGACATAGAGAAATTGATCTGGTACCCAACTGAAAGTTTCATTCCTACTGAATAGTGTTCATACTACTAGAAGGTTTTATATATATATATTCTACTTGATGAGAAAAATAATCATTAATATCACCTAACTACAAAACTTTTGAAGTATAATAGTGACATGTCTGCAAGATATGTACATCAATACAATAGTGGCAAAAAAGTTATAGAAAATAAACAACTTTTTTTTTGTTTTTACAAGACAGGGTTTCTCTGTATTGTTTTGGAGGCTGTCGGTCCAGCCCGGCCTCGAACTCACAGAGATCCGCCTGCCTCTGCCTCCCGAGTGCTGGGATTAAAGGCGTGCACCACCACTGCCCGGCAACATTTTTTTAATTGGATTTAAGGGCCACTCCATGAGATGTAACACATACCTGACACTGTTAATGAGGCCAAGAGTCTGAGACCAGATAGGCTGTATGCCCTAGGGGATCACCTATTGTTTCTCTAAAGGACAATACCAATATGACTCCTATTGCCGTATCGCTATATCCACAGATCAGAGCATCCTCATCAAGGATGCTACTTCATGCTGTGGATGGGAATTAACATAGAGGCCCACGACTGGGCAGCATTCAGAGAGTGAGACATGTTGGAAAACAAAGCCCTAAATGGGACGTCTTTATCACACTCCTCCCTTCAAGAATCAGGGATCTGTACAGAAGAGGAGGAAGAAAGATTGTAAGAGTCAGAAGTAGTTGGTAGACAGCTTCAAGGAAACAGAATTTTCCCATCACAACAGGGCTGATGCATATATGGCTTGCAGAGACTGCAACAGCATGTACACAGCCTATACAAGCTCAAGCCACATGGAATCCCAGCATGGAGAAGGGGAAGTGGGAACAAAGTGCCTCTCCTAATCAAGAAGTTGTTCACAGTGATAGCTTCTGGGAAGAGGAAAAACTCTTCTTCAAAGGAGTGACACTGAATATATCAACCACACTCCAAGGCAGGTTCCATGCTCAGGAGTAGTTGGATAACACAAATGGATTGCATATTATTTTGTGCCCTTGTTTTTAAAATTTTTTATTTTTTAATTAAAATTATTTTTCATACACTATATTATGTTCATGTTCCTTCTCATCTCCCAATGTCTCCAAGATTCTCCCACCTACCTACATTAAGTCAACTTTATATTGTTTCTTTCTGTCTTTTAAAATAAAACAAAAACTAAAAATACAAATAAACTCATAAAATACAAAAATCAAAATCAAAATAAATAAGCAAAAGATCAATAAGACAAAAGTTCCAAAATGAAGACACACACACACACACACGCACGCACACACACAAAAACCCAAAACAAAACCACAGAGTTTATTTTGTGTTGGCTAACTACTGCTGGCATGAGGCCTGTCCTGGAATGTGGTTGATATACCCATTGACACTTGTGGTCCTGCTCCCAACCAAGAAGCTATTGGTAATTGATAACTGCTGGCAAAGGGAAATATCAGTTTTCTCAATTTTTTTAAGAGGAGGAGGAGAATCTGGGGAAAACTTGGGAAAGAATATGATCAAAATCTATTGTATGGAATTCTCAAAAACAAATGAAAACCTAAAAAGGAACATAGTTTCAGGAGCAATCTCAAAAGAGAACAGGGATCCTTTCTGGTAATTGATGTATTTAAAATTGTCTCAATCTCTGGGAAGTGAACAATGAAGCTGTTTACTATAAAACAAGTATATTTGAGACTATGGACAGAGGTAATTTAGGCATGGCCTGTGCTTAGAAGTGGGGAAGTCTTCTGTGTTGTCTCAATGGTTATTCTTCTCTAGTGTTACCCTGGGATTTGAGCAGAAGAAATGGATTGAGTCAGTCTAACTAAGAGTTTGAAAGGAAGGTCCACAATCCTGAGAAACATGAGAAGTCATGGAGAATTTGGTGGAAAATGGTTAACGGTAGGCGATGAAGACAAGAGAAGGCTGTGTGGACTAGGTTAATGCTTTCTCAATTTTTCTCTCAAAATATTCACATCCACAGAAAAGAGAGGAAAAAGCTCATCTTTGAAGTATGAGAGCATGGCTCAATGTAGTATGTTAGAAGCATGAAAGTTCTGTTGTCTTAAGTTTTAACTTTGATAAGATTTCAAATGTTATCTATTTTAATTTAAAATGAAGCACTAGGCTCTTAATAAAATAGATACCTAAAAATGCATACCTTGTTTTTCCATGTTAAGGACAGATGGGGGTGTGACTGGGGGGTGGGGTTCCGTACTCCAGATTAAGAAAGTCAGGAGAGAAAAGCAAAGAAAGGACGGGTCAAAAGGAAAGGACAGCGAAGGGCGGGAGTGGGAGGGATTAGGTATGGTGGACACGTGCAGATAAAGATGAATGTCAGCGTGTCAGCTTGAAAATGAGATGGTTCTAGGTGCCAAGAGGCTCAAGAGTAGCACCGAGACAGCCACTGAGTGATGGAGACTGGAGCGATGGGGCGATGGAGGAGACTGCCTAGGGTAATTTAATTCCATTGGGTTGTTTTTGGTTTAGATCCTCAATGCCAAATTTCTCTTTTGAGGAAGCACAGAAGAAAAATTAATATTTCAAAGGAAGCATTTGTAAGATGCTAAGCCAGGCATTCATTTTTAAGCATTGTCTTGAAGTGAGAGGCAGAGATTAATAGAGTCAATTTAAATCCTCTTAGGGATACATCTAATGCCTGACACTTGCTATATAGTCTCCATTAAGTATAGACACAGGAAGACCTATACAATTGAAATGTCATCTCTGACACTGAGGAGGTTTTAAAAACACATTTTCCATTCACTCATAGAAGCCTTTATTTATTTTACCTGTAAAAATGTCTGTCTCTAACAATGATTTGTGGAATTCATGGCTATTTCAGGAGAGTAAGCTATCATTTGTGCCTATCTTGTCCTATGTCTTAAAGTTGTAGATAAAGGTTTCTATCCATAGTAGTGGGTGGGGTTTAGCAATGACATAGAACATGAACAGTTGATAGTACCAATAAAAGAAATGATGAGCAAAAGCCCAATGCTAGCCATTTACTCTTAAAGTTTAGAAATGATAGTGGTGTTGATTGCTCTCAGTGGTAAACAGCTTAAACATTTCCACTTAAACCTTGTTTTAAAGGTTGAAAAGCCTATCAGTTGTATTTAAAACAGAATGGAGCGTAGTGGGAACAAAAAATATTCGACCAACTCAAACTGACCAATGAGAATGTTGCACATTTCATTAAAACGTGTTTCAAGTGATTTCATGATGACTTGATGTGTATGTTAATGGTATTATGCACACTTTATGTATAATCATGGAAGGTGAACATTTAGCTTAATTTAAAAAGTTATTCTGCAAAATCGCGTGAAGCTTAGTGAAAAGAACAATAAAGAGAAAAGAAGCATACATTAGCAGAATGGCAGTGTGAGGACTCGTAGTCGGATAAGATACTGCCTGAGCACAGCAAGCAGGTCAGTGAGCCAGTGGGTGCATTTCCCATACTTGAATCTGGTCTTTTTGTTTTAACTTTCCAGCTCCCTGGAATCTGAAGCAGTGTCAGTGTGATGAGTGCAAACCTGGATAGCATGCTTAGCATGCATTTGGTCCATCGGCAAGGGGGACTCATTATCTCACAGTGTTGAGCTTTTAGACTGTCAAGATCAGAGGGCTTTCATGGTAAAGTTCCATCCCTGAGATCTGGAAATCCAGAGGCAAGTAGTGGCTGTTCCTGGGGGAAGTGTCAATCAGTGTACTGATTGCCTCACTAAGCTGGGTATCCTCAGAAAGATGCTGGGGAAGTAGAGTTCTGTCAACAGCTCACTCATCTCCACTTTGCTAATGATGATAGCATCCAGAATGATGTGTAGCTTCCCATGATCTGCCTTTTCATAAAAAATTAGGGACTTCCACCTGATCACGTTTCTCAAATTTTCCTTATTTCAGTCATTCTCTAAAGACAGTAATACACCTATTTAAAGTTGTTTTTTATTATGCCACATTATTTATTAAATACAAAGTTTAGATTGATTGATTACTGTAATTTCCTCTGGTTTGTATTCTGGATGGATTCAATGGCAAAGGAAGCACGATTTCTTAACCCTTGAAAACATTTGGTTCATTTTCAAAAACAGAAGATTGCATGATTTCATGGAGATATTATTGTTCTAGAAACACAGTACATCCACCCATTGATAATCACTACTGTATAGGAACTCATCCCATGGATCATAGTCTTGCCTGCTAGTGGAATGAAGAGGAAGAGGGGAGAAAAGGATTAAAAATGGCTTACAGTTTAATTCAAGAAAATGATTTTGTCAGTAGATTAGGAATGACAGCTGGTAATAGGAGCCCATTCTGAAGCTGTAATTTTTAAAATTGTGTGTGTGTGTGTGTGTGTGTGTGTGTGTGTGTGTTGGTTATGTGTCTGTGTGGGGGTTTATGAAAGCTAAAGGTTGATATATGGTATTTTTTCTACTCTCTCCACCTTAATTTTTCAGACAGTATTTCACTGAACCTCAGAATCAACCAGTTGGCCAGGCTTGCCAACAAGCCCATGAGATCCATCCACCTGTGTTTGCTTCCCCATACCCTTGAGTTACAGATATTTTCTGTGGGTATTAGAGATAGGAACACAGATCTTCATGCTTTGTACAGTAAGTGCTTTACTCACTTTTATTTTCTACTCTTTTATTATTATTTTTTTAAATAAAGTTGTTTCCATGATAGAGAATGAAGAAAGAAACCTCTCAGGATGTGTTGGAATTGGCAGTGAGTTGGAGCTTGGCCAGTACAGGAAAGGGCAGCTCTTTGTGTGGCTTCACTGCCATCGTGTTGGGCAGAGAATCTTCAGATGTTTTTAGAAAGGTCCCATGGGGCAACAGACTGGGATAAACAGGGTGTGAGGGTGTGACAGCATCCTGGTCCAGCAGAGTTCTCCATGCTGTGTGTTGTTCTAGCTGAGCTTCTCTAGGCATTGAATGACTTTGCTTTCACAGTCATCTTGCTTGTTTACGAAGAGTGGAACTGTCTCATCATCATTTGGGACTTCCTGATTCAGTCTCACTGGGGTGTCGCTTGGGAATCTGCATTATGAATGTGCTCCCAGGACAACTGCGATATTCAGTTGAGTCGGAGAACTGCTAGAGTCAACAGTGGTGAGCAGTGGGGACAGCTTGGCAGCATCGTGTGTCCGTCGGGGTGTGCCTTGAAGCTTCTGTGGGATGAAATCAGTCTACTGGAATTCAACAAGGAGCAGCATGGAAGACATATTAGCCAGGTGCCAAGGATATGGCATTAGGCCTTCCCAGAAACCCTGTCCTTTAGGGTGTGACCTTCTGGAAAGTTCCATCTGGTTTTGATTATATACTGCATCCAGATGCCAGGGCAGGATTGTCTCCAGGAAGGTCATCCACAATGTTTCCTTACTATTTGTCTTTGACTTTCTTTCTCCTTTGGGAGTCTTGAGAGAGAGAGAGAGAGAGAGAGAGAGAGAGAGAGAGAGAGAGAGAGAGAGAGAGAGAGAGAGAGAGAGAGAGAGAGAGAGAGAGAATGTGTGTGTGTGTGTGTGTCCGTGCCCGTCAACTCTCTCTGGGGGTATTTGTAAAGCTTCCTAAAGTCTTGCTGATTTCTTAATGGTTCTCATTTTGTATGCTTTTATTTAGGATGCCAACCTATAACTTTAATAGACTAACCCTCGTAGAAGCTCACAGAAGCTGCAGATATGTGATGTTTTTTGTTGCAGGCTGAGGAACTGCTGTAGTTGAAAAGAGTGCTGTTATATTAACCCTCTTGGGCCTATCAAGCATGACATTCTCTAACTATGGGGAAAAGTCTAATGGGGAAGAAAATGCTGCCTGCAATGTGTGGCAACTCTTCATGGAGCTGTGGGCTCGTGCCAGTGAGGGATCATTTCAAGGGAGGATCATCTACAGTTTGGTGTGGATGAATTGGACTTACATTCCAGTTTTCAGGACTTTCTTAGTTTTACCTTTTGAGCTGATGTACATTTATCTGGTTTAGGTCCTTTATGCCCAATGGTGTCCTGGTTTGCCTGCCAAAGATTAAGAGAGAAAGAGAAAAATGAGGCAGTTTTTGAAGATCCAATATATCACTCATTTTCCCTGTGTGGTTTAATCAAATTAAGGCCTATCCTAATACCTGTAGATAGGTACAAAAAGCCCCATTATCCCACAGCTTTATTCTTCTTCTGCCTGCCCTGATTTCACTGTATTCTCAGGGAGGCCTCTAAAGTGTTTGTATGGACATACCAGCTTGATTACTCAGCTTTACGCATAGCCACAGTCCTGCATGGCCATACTGCATGACTGTGACACATATTCTGGATGCGAAGTGTTCTGTTCAGAGGGAACAAAGGCTCCCACATTCTTGGGTGCAAACTTTGGACATTTGAAACATGGGATTCCAAAGTCATGAGTGCCTGAGAAACGGGTCTAGGAGGGAAGTTGTCACTGCAGGTATGTTATTCCCTATTGCAGACAGAGTGATGGTCACACATAGAGGCATGGCTTGGAGACAAAGAGGAGACTGGAAAACACCAACCAAGTTAGGGTTACTTGGCTCCTGAGTGGTCCTGCTCTTTCTCTTCCTGCTTTTCAGAGGTACCGTTTCTAATATATTCTCAAGCATCCTAGGTATACTATGCCATTTAAAAGTGTTTGGATAAGAGTACTTCACCCATAGATAGTAGTTGGTCATCTAGTTTAGATCCATGGGATTACCTTCAATTGACCTTCTAGAAACCCCTTATTCAATGCCTAGGCCTCTTGTCCATAAAAAGACAACTTTAGGTTATCATCCTATTGCTAAGGGCAAAAGAAAAGCAAATAATATGGCTTAATGTTTTAAAAGTCAAGCTAAGGGGGAGGCACCTTTCCCCAGAATAGTTCATTGATGGAAATTTGCTGTAGCTTTTCTTTGCTTGTTGATATGCTCTACCAGATGTGTGGGTATGAAGGCAGGAAAACTGACTGATCAATCATTCCCACTGGGGCTTTGTTTGTCTGAAGATCAGTCAAGTGGAAAAACTTCCCCGTCTATGATTACAGAATGAAATCTCAACATCTCAGACATGTATATACCTAATTATAGCACTTCTTAAATAACTATTAAGACAGGCATATACTTTTTCTTTTCTATGACTTCTTAGTATTAAACTAGCCCAAAGGCAACCAAGTATTTTCCAGTGAGGAGTACTTTCCTGAAGATAGTCCAGTGAGGAGTACTTTCCTGAAGATAGAGTTTTGAGGTATAAAGCACACAGATTGGACACTGTACAGTTCTAGAGGTAGAATTTCTAAAACTTCCTCGTGGATCATGTAGAGTAACAAGAACCCTGTGTATGCATTTGGGTCCTCCCTCAGCTACCACTTAGTCAGCAGTTCTGATTTCTTCATGTACATCTCATCACTATATGGAAAAGAAGAGTGCTTGATAAGAGGTTTGAAACTCAGGCTATTTCTTCATTTTCTGCCTCCTTCTTTGGTGGAGAGATGATTCTTCTTCTGATATTAATGTGAGCTAAAGAAGGAGAAGCCACCAAGGACATATACTGTACATCCAATGGCTTTCTAGTGAGCATATTAGACAACTTTAAACACGGGTCAGTTTATGTCACTGGGATTTCTATTGGATTGGTCAGATTTTCATCACTGGGACAAAATACCCAGGAAAGTTAACTAAATGGAGGTGGGTTTACTTTGGCTCATGGTTTCTGTCCATGGTTCCATTTGCTCCATGTTTCCAAGCCTGTGGAAAGCATTTTGCCTCATGTCAACCAGAAGGCAGAGGAGGATAGGCATAAGCTCAGAATAAGATGTCCCTACTTTTACCAAGGTGGATTTCAACTTTGAAAGTCACTATCACTTCTCTATCATGCCGTCAAATGATGAATCCACTAGAGGATGGATTAGTTCACTATGTCAGAGCCCTCATTATCCAATTACTGCTAAAAGATTGAATCTGCCGTTGGGAACTTAGTCTTAAAAAGCCAGTGAGCCTCCTTTGTACGAGGGGGAGGACATTTGATATTTACACCATGACTGGTTCCGTGAAAAGCTATAGTTCTGTGCTGATTGATAGTTTAATATGTGATCATCCAAGATTAGTAGTATAAACAGAATCCTTCAAATCCTCATGTTACTGATCATTTGTAACCAATAAAACTTGCACCAACCCAAACGAGTTGGGAGTGATTATCTATAAGTAAAGTACACTTTTAAAACTTCACAGAAACTTACAGAAACTACCCTTTATTTCCTTGTAAGAAGAAACCTGGCTGAGCAGAAGTGCTATTCAGATTTGTCCTTTAGATTTTTGGTTTGCCGCAGCCACAGAACAAGGAAGGGTGCATTTATATTGCAGAATAAACAGCATATGGGGTCTGGTGTATGTTTATGCTCATGATCTTTATGTAAAGCTTTTGAGTACATCTCTCTTTTGACTACTGGAAACTTCCGTTGCTAATAATTTAATTTCTCCCTACCAACCCAGCCTCCCACGACAGCCTGAAGCCAGGCTTGATGAAGTCCAGATATATTTTAATTCACTTTTATCAAGCTAAGGAGAGCATTTCTTAGAGACTGTTCTGACTTCTGCATTTGAAAGAACACCAACTGTGGGAATTTTTATGCATAATGAAGCTCAGGGAGCAATGGGCTCCATTCCAAAATTCTCTAAATAGTTACAGTTTAAGCAGGCAAACATGACACACATTCTTAACTATTTTCCAAAAGGAAACCACACTAGAAGCATGGTGATTTGAAAAGAAAAAATATGCAGTAGTGACTGGACAGTGAATGGTTTAGGTGCTCAGTGGGGAGTCTTGCTATATACTCAATGTATAATTAGATATTTGTAGGCTGAATTAGCCAGTGGATTGTTTTTGAAAAAAAATATTAAACAGGGAATTCTTTGTCATGGATACTCAGAGCAATTGTTAAGTGTTGAGCACCACTGTATCACACACTTTTTCATTCATATTTTGATTTTCTGGAACAAATCTCATTTTAGAAGTGATACTGAGGTACAGAGGATAACTAAACTATTTTCACATGGCAACTGAACATTAGGACCAAGATCTATTAATGTGGAACACACATTTTCCACTTTGGAGCCTGGGGTTATTCATTGGATTCCAATGGTTATCTGCCTTTTTGAACTCACAGGGCTGAGTCATGTAAAGAAGCATCTGAAAGCTTTGGTAGTCACTGGGAATCCTTATATGGAGGGGGAGGGTAAAGCTAATACCTCATCCACTTCCAAGCAGCCTTCAAGAGGAGGGAATAGAGAATGACGGTTATAGTTAGGTCTTTCAAGCTATTTCTTTTGATATTTAGGTCAAGTCTTCTGTCTTTTAATTAGTGTTCCCAGGAAAACTTATGGTAGGATGAAACTTCTGGAACTGTAACAGAAACCAGGAAAAGAAACATTTTGCTATCCGATTGGATCCTTGTGCTACTTGGTAATACAGCTTTATTTCCCTTCAGAGACTCTGTCTGTTGACCTATGTTTGGACACTCTTAGCACAAGTTTTTTCTTGAGTTTATAAATTCCTTTTAATTTGTTCATATACAGCGGCTTCCCAGTGGGCAGCCAATACCTGTGTAATATATATGTGATGTTATAAGAAGCTTGAATACCACTATTGAATACCACTATTTTCAAAAACAGATGCCTTCTGCTGAAGGTCTATCTGTAAGTTAAAAGAATGATGTAATCATAAGAGGGCCTGTTTACAGTGTTAATTAACTGTGACAGATGATCAATTTCACTGATAACACTCACTCATCTATCGGTAAATGGTAGACTATTCTACTATATAGATGTTTATTCTACTAGATAGATGATCCTCACTTAATAAAAGCCCACAAATATAAAAAAATTATTGGTGGTATGGAGAGAGAAATAAGAACATGGGACACTTTTGTTGATGGACTAGATTTACATTACTATAGGAACGATTCCCCTCAGTGTGAGGTGTTACAAGAAGGAAGAAGGAAAGGGAAGGCTTACTGTTAAACATGGTTTTTGGCCTTTGTTCAGTCTTGATCCATAATGTCTTATAACCTGAAAGGAAGGAAGAAGCAGCAGAGGTGGATTCTTAGTCACAAACAGCCTCCCAAACTCTTTGTGCTAGCTTATTTTCAAGATGTAGGTATGTGGGACTTTGTATTTTATGCTCATAACTTTCTGCAAGCCCAGTTACATGGCAGGACAGATCTGACATTGAAAAAAAAACACAAGGGAGCAAGCTGCCATCTGGAGACCTCAGCTCCAAAGTTTTAGGGATGGGCTAACATTTCAAACTTTCCAGATGGAAACTGTTTAAAGTAACCAACTTTTCTGGATTTTAAAGGGCATGGTGGTAATGAGACTTCAGTTGATCATTGAGCTTCACCCTCCACACCACCCTGCCCCATCTGCATGTCGACAATAGTGGATCACAATTACAATTGTGCTGCACATGCCAATAGCATAGAACACAGTATGACGCTCCTTTAGAGCACAACTTCATGTGGCTGCTATTGCTCTTTCATGGACTCTGAAATTTCCCGTTTTCTTATGAATTTGGTTTTTTTTCCTTGAATACTAGCCCATAGGTATGTGAATACATTCTAATAAAGTGAAGATTCCGACTGTCCATTTGTCCTAGTTATGGTCACTTAACTTCTTATTGTAATTAATTCTCACTGCATGGTCAAAACCTAAGGAATTTCACATGGCCATATTTTATCCTCTTTTCACCTCATGTTTTATAATGCAGGATCTTTGTAGACGGAAGTTTCTGTCCTGCCTGGTCCTGTAGCCGTTTAGTCCCAATTAAACATGCAGAGGCCTATATTAATTATAGTTGGCTGATGGCTCTGGCTTCTTATTGGCTATATCTCTCTTAATTATTAATCCATTTCTATTAATCTGTGTCTCCACGTGGTCTTGGCTTGCCAGTGATGCCTAGACATCCTATCTTCCAGTAGCTAGCTATATGCCATCTCTCTGGTGTCTCACTCTCTGAGTTTCTCTTTCCTGGTTTCTCCTAGTCTGGTAGCCCTCCCTGTACTTCCTACCTGTTCATTGGCCGAAACAGCTTTATTCATCAACCAATAAGAGAACCATATCATCACAGCATACAGAAGGTCATCTCCCATCAGATCTTCAGGCTCCAGATGATTTACATACCTTTTTACAATGTAGCTTTTGGCCAGGCATGGTGGCACATTCCTTTAATCCTAGTACTTGGGAAGCAGAAGCAGGCAAATCTCTGTGTATTTGAGGCAAGTGTGATCTATATAGCAAGTTCCTGGTCAGCCAAGGTGAGACCCTGTCTTACAGAAAAAAGCCTTTATTACTCCATCTGTTCACATTTTTACTAACAGTGGTAGACTGTCGATTTTTCTGTGATTAAAAACATCATTGTCTAAAATGTCATTTTTTTAACTATTTAGTAAACCATATCACATTGTAAATCTTCACAGGATTTAAAATCAGCATTTAATTGTACAACCATTTTTGATTTGTTTCAGGAGAGAACAGTGACAAAACACCTGTAATTATTGTTGATTTGCAAAATTTGAAATTATTTTAAATTTTATATTATACTGCTGTTAGACCTCTTTTTCCTACCATGGATAGAATTCTCTTTAAATTTTCTTCTTGGCCGCTTACAAGTACTATTTGAAAGCCTCTACACTGGGGATAAAGTAGCATAGTATGAATATGACATATCCCCCACAGACCTATGTGTTTGAACTGTTGGTCCCAAGGTGACGGTGCTGTATTTGGAGAGTATGGAAACTTTTAGACAAGGAGCAAGTACCTTGGAGATTCAGGGACATATGGGTAGGACTAGCAGGTTCTGGCTGATCATCCAAAATGTAGCAGGCCACACTGGAAGCTCCTGCCACAAACAATGGTGTGCTAGCCAGCTTACTTCCCTTGTCATGAATACATGAATCCAATAAAAGCTTCCTTTCTCTAAGTTGCTTCCATCATATGTTTTGCCCAAGCAATAAGAAAAGCAAATAATTTAGAAAACTGGCACTGTATAGTGAGGCTGTTTCTACAGCAAATCTAACTGAATTTCAGGTCTTTAGAACTGGTTTGCTGGACGAATGTGGAAGAATTTGGAGCATGAAGGATAAAAGAGTGACGAGGTCATAGATGCTTGTACCAGCTTTCAAAAAATCACTGATAATCAGAAAATATGTAGCATGGATATATTCTTCACGAGGAAGCCCTGAGAAGTCACTGAGAAATTCTGTGAAGGGGAAATCCAGGTTATGATGGAGACCCAAGGATGTTGTAAATGCTAGGAATACAGATGCCCACTAAGGAAAGCTGTTGGCACCCGGATGGTGCACCATAAGCCGTGGATGTCGAATGTCAAGTTGCAGGGTTTGATGATGCCCTGATGGGTTTCAGTCTTGCTTTGGTTCTGTCTTTGCACAGTTCCCCCAATCTTTCCTTTTGGAACAGGAGTGTTTGTTCATTGTATGTTGGGAGTATGTACTTTTAAAATTATTTTTGTAGGGGTTCCCAGTTAAGGAATTTTCTGAGTTTCAGAATTTTAAATGGGGTTGGACTTTTTTGTGGGGGGCAGGGGAGGTTTCGAGACAGGGTTTCTCTATATTGTTTTGGAGGCTGTCCTGGAACTCGCTCTGTAGACCTCGAATGGGGTTGGACTTTTAAACATGGTTGGACTGTAAAACTACAGGGACTTTGAAGTTGGACTCAGTAGGTTTTGCATTATGAGATATCCAGAGTCAATGGGAAGTAGGGCAGAATGTTAAGGCTTGAAGTGAACATTTCCCACAAACTTATCTCTTTGTTTTGGGAGGCTGTAGAACCAGTTGGACATGGAGCTGATTGGAAGATGTAGGGCCATAGTTCTTACCACCAGAGAGTCACAGACTTATTTTATCGAGGACTGTGCTTCCTGTTCTGCTGATTTGTGAAGGCCACGCTGTTGTCTCTCATTAACACAACTACTCACAGTGTAGATCCAGCTGCCATGGCCCTGGTGCCATGAGTCTGTGAGTGAAAATCCCCCTACACAAAGGTTGTTTCTAGCAGGTATTTTGTCCCAGCCATGTGAAATCTTACTAACATACCAGATCAGGTAGGAAGGAAAGTATGTTTATTAGAGGGCTGTCCAAGAAGGTAGAAAAGCGGGGGCTCTCAAAGCTCTATATTCAGAACTCAGGGAGGCAAAGGAAGTTCATGGGGCAGAGGACAGGGAGACTGCATGCTTCATGAGGTCTTCATCGTGTACAGTAAGCCTCGTCCAATTTTTTACTCAAGACAGAACATCAAAGCCAACCCACACCTCACTGGGCTTGTTATACATACTGTACTTTCCTGCAGATTAGTCAACACAGCCATTTCTATGCTTTGTGATAGTTGATGCACAGGATTAAATAATAACATTCTGATACTAATCAAAGGTCACCACATGTTCTGAGACCAATAAATCGAAAGAAAGATTAAAGGGTGGTTTAAATATTAATCATGCAGATGCAGCTGTGTGGGGCAAAAGGAGAGCGAGTGGAACTGGACAGGGCAACTTCCAAAGCAGAGGCAAGGCATGGTTGCAGTCTCTTTCCATAAAGTGTGTGTCTATTCTCTTTCCTCGTATGTTTTCCCCTGATGTGCACTCAGACTCTGCTGGGCATGTGTCTTTCTCTCCCCTGCTATCTTTTTTTTTTTTTTTTGGTTTTTATGAGGCAGGGTTTCTCTGTATTGTTTTGGAGGCTATTGGTCCAGCCCAGCCTCGAACTCACAGAGATCCGCCTGCCTCTGCCTCCCGAGTGCTGGGATTAAAGGCGTGCGCCACCACCGCCCAGCTCCCCTGCTATCTTTCTCCTGGCTATTCTGTCCTCATCTCTTTCTTCATGCTTGTGCCCTTTGTGGCTTCCTGACTGTATCTACCAAGGGAAAGATCAACTCCTTTTTAGGTGACAAGTGACATCTGCAAATTCCTATTAAAAGCTATAGTTTAGTTAGTTTCAGGCTATTAGAACCACGGAGAATGATCATTCACGTAGCGGGATCCTCATTTGTACTGAAGATGGACCCAGTAAATGGCAAAACTTGCCCAGTGCCGGGAAATGACCAACCATCTCCATATTTCTGACTTCCCAGTCCAGTCCTCTTTTCCTTCAGAATAGCTTCTAAGTAACTGTAGGTGAAGATAATTGGCCACCATGAGTTACAGAGGAGTAGGGGTGAAAAATGAAATATCATGTAAGTACCCTGATGAGCCATTTTCCCCAGAAGGTCAACATAAAAATTTCCAGTGAACGTTCTATAAAAGTAGTTCAGAAAAGTTACCATAGGGAGGATTGTACTCCTTCTAAGAGAATGGAAGTGCATATATTAATCTACACAGAAGAGGAGGATTTAGGGACTTCACAGTTGGAAAAAGAGTGCTTTGAGAGAAAAATAGAAGTGATCTTTTACCTTGACACTTCTTATTTTGAAATTTATAGAGATAAGTACAACGAACCTGTTTTATTTGATTAATCAAAATTAATATGCTGCCATTTACTTGGGCAAATATAAATTTAAAACTCCAAGATAAACCAGCTGTAATTATATTCCCAAAGACCTCTTTTTATCATTACTTACAGCTAACAAGACATTTATGTCCTCTTCTTGGTCGGCGTGGTGAAGCTTTTTTGGCAACACTTTCCTGACTTGAAATTCTCATGTGTGTGGAAATCTAGTTAGGGAAATGACTATGTAAATAGCGACTCCTGAGAGTATAATCTCTCCTTTGTGACATAAATTAGATATCTATTCACATCTGTGGAATAATTCCCAGTTTTGCAATTAAAGCCTCTGATATGCCCGAGCAAACATGCCAGTCTCTTCCTAGTCTAGGGGAATTGAGTCAACTTTCTGCTCGAACAGACAAGCTGAGTGTGCCTCAGAGCAGCGGCAGCACTCTCTCCCAATTTGGCTGTAAAAGGAGGGATCTGCAGTGAGATGGATCATTAAACATCAAAGGTAAGAAACATCTCACTGTGCGTGTTTCGAGTGTTAACTGAAAAAAAATAAAATGTGACTTGGAATCTTCAGGGTTTGAGAATGCATGTGTTTAATAAAGTGGTATTCCTTCCCTTCTTTTAATCTAAAGGTTACTGGTTTTTGGAAATTGCCTGTCTTACAGAGTACGGACAATGTTTTATTGATGAAATTTGACTCCTTTATTTTTGTGTGTGTCTTTCTGGGATATGTGTAGCTAAAGAAAAGCAAAACAGGGATACCTTAAATCCATTTTTTAATGTTCATTTTTCCCTCCTTTATCCACAATGCTTTGTTTTCTCAGATGTGTTTAATAATCTGGAGTATTTCCAAGGGTGATTATTAAAATTTCAGAAATCTTCCTTCTTTCATGACATAGATGTTGTCCCTGGAATTCCACAGATGTGTGAGTTTTCCTTATTTATGGCAGTTATTACATTTTTCCTCTATGTTATAGAAATTTGGCATGCAAATGTTTCTTCTACACCAAACTTTAAGGTCAGTCTTGTTTCCCTAGGGTTGATAGAATATTTGTGGACTCAGAGAATGCAGAGAAAATATGCACTGCTCTCTGAGGATGAGAGGGGGTGTGTCTGCCTGTTGCTGAAAGAGGATTAGTTGGCACACCCATCCATGGATGCAGAGACAGTGTGCTTAGAATTCTCTACAGATTCTTTTGGTTCTTTGAGCATGGATGGAGTGCAACCAGGGATCTACGCTTTAACCTCTCTTTTTCCAGTTTGGTTGAAAATGTTTTGCTCAGTGTGATTGTATTGAAAATGAGAGGGCATTTAGGTAAGGGCTTTTGAACAGGTAATATTTTATATTTTTTAGGTTTGTACAAAATTCCAAGAACTAGGTATTCGTCATTATATAGAATTCATGACCTGAGGCATTTCTTCTTTCTCATTTGACTGTTCATTAATCCTTTTAAGAGAAGGAATAAGAAATACAACTGTGATTTTTATTACTGAACTTTACAATAAAATTGTTTAAACTCTCTTTTGGACTTAATAGGTACTTCCCCAAACCGTATTTTGTCACTTTTCTAGGCTTTTGATATTATTTAGAGGAATTCCTGGTTATTGTATCCTGTATATGTCAGTTTCATTTTGCTTTAGTGCAACATTAATTTCAACAAGCAAAACATCACCTACATATCCTGGTCAGTAATATTAGGGAGAAAATTACCAAATTAGGCATCAAAATGCTAGCAAATGAAGACCCAGTATCAAGAATAGATTACCCCCTTTTGAGATTTTGGCCAGCAGTTTCCCAGAGACCCCCAAAATGTTTTAGGCTGTTACCATTGCTCTTGGTTTCCCCCAGAACTTGACTTTAAGACCATTTTGCTAAAGAATAAGACACCACATTCTTTTTTCTTTTTGATTTTTGAGATTATACTATAATTATATTTCTCCCTTTCTTCTCTTTCTCCAAATCCTTCTATATGCCTTTCCCTGCTCTCATTTAAATTTATAACCTCTTTTTTCACTAATTGCTACTGTATGCATATATATACACATATATATATATATATATGGTATTTCCTAAATAGAATCTGTTTATTCAATATAACGTTACTTGTATGAATGCTTTTCAGGGCTGATGATTTGTCATTGGATAACCCTGGGGGAAGATCACCTCTCTTCCCAGCTATTCTTAGTTTTCTATAGTTCTTTTATATAATTGAGGCCCCATGGGCTTTTCCCCACCCAATATGACATATCCATTGGTGTCTTCCTTGTTCGGCTCTTGCTTAGGAAATCATGCTGGCCAGTTATACACATATAGCTTAATATACATATAGTTTACATCAACGTTAATGGAAAACATAATCTCACAGCAAACAAGGCACCACATTTTTGAGTTAAAGCTTAGAGAAATCAAGTGGTACCTGGAAGATTTATCTCTATTGGCTAGCATTCATTGTGCTGGAAGGTGTTATGCATGTTATTGGAGGAGAAAAGTAATCTTTTAGTCTTACTCAGCTGCTAACTGTATAAGCTACAATAATGACTGACCTGGCAAGACATGGCCATTGGTGCAACAGTGGCATGAATATTATTAGAGCTACCAACTACTCTCTGATTGGATTTAAGGCCTGTTTCTTGAGATGGAAGCTATATCTTATACTGTCAATGATGGCAATAACCTATCCTTAGATAGGTCATTGACCTTATAATAATATTAGTAGGTTTTCCCCTATCAAGTGGACATAGCAATAAAATGACTCCTAGTGATTTACTGTTATACCCATAAATTAGTGCATCTCTCAACCACCATCAGAGAAACTTCTTGCAGTAAATAGTAACTAACATAGGGACTCCAGTTAGTCCACATGCAGAGAATAAGAGACTGTGGAGTACTTAGTTTTAAATAAAGTCTTCATCGCATCCTTCCTGACAAGACCCAGAGAACTTTGAGGAAGAGGGAACAGAAAGATTGTAAGAGCTAGAGGTGGTAGATGACTACAAGGAGACTGCCCTCCAGACACTGCAGAGTAGTTTCAATATGAACTAACAATCATTGTGACAGCATGCACAAGACTTGTGAAAGCTCAGATTAGACAAAATTCTAGTGTGGAGGAAGGCAGGTGAGAATGAAGTACCATCCATAGGCAAGGAGTTATTGGTATTTGAGAACTACTGGGAGAACAAGAGTTAATTTCTTTAAGAGTGTGACCCCTTTGTAAGTAGACTATGCTCCAGGGCAGGGCCCACTTCCAAAAGTTTTGGGACAGCACAAATTTTATTTCAGAGAGAGAGAGAGAGAGAGAGAGAGAGAGAGAGAGAGAGAGAGAGAGAGAGAGAGAGAGAGAGAGAGAGAGAGAGAAAACATGGGAAGTTAGAAGTTAGGTGGGTAGGGGGTAGGGATAGATTTGGAAGAAGGTGGGGAGGGAAATGAATAAGATCAAAATGCATTGCATGATGTTCTCAAAGCATTAATAAAATATTATTTTAAAACATGCTCTTATCAGAAATACTACAGAACACTACTGAACTACAAGTTCATTTGGTCTGTAGAAAGTTTAATAGAGGACCCAGTAGAAATAGAGATGAAGTGGAAATTTTCTTTTTGATTCTGCAATGAACTCCAATGATTTTGAATGTTTTGTCTTTTATTTAGGAGTAGAGACTAAAATCAACACCAGAAGATTTTAGTCAATCCTTCTTGTGGATTGATAATTTAATTTAAGGTAGCTGCTATGACTTTTTAAAGTTCTGTAGTTACTGAGAGACATGGGAAGTCAGTGTCTATATGTTACATCTGATCAATAGACTATCTGTAGATGAAGATACTTACTGTGCATATGCCTGTATTTTCATAGCTCAACTGTACCAGGTCAATGAACTTTATACTTATATTGTAATTTTGGAATGTAGGAAATAAAATAAACATTAGGTAAAATTAGAGTTAAGCTTTTTTATCCTTCCTTCCTTTCTTTCTTCCTTCCTTCCTTCCTATCTTGTGTGTGTGCTATCAGTTTTAGATGCAGCTTTGAGGCCCCAATCAATCTTGTGTTTTCATTTAATCATTCCTCAAAGTAGTTGCATGCTAAATCTGTTCTTTTAAATGGCTCACTCAGGCTTCTCATTCTTCCCTTCCCTGCCATATAAATTAAATAACCTTCATTATTTTGTTATAAGATTCACCCTGTGTAAAATAGGCTGGGAGTGGGTTAATTAAATTATTATATGCCATAATTAACTTGGATTAGAGTTTATATGAAATTCTGGTGAAATATTAAAAGAATCAGAAAAATAGTAAAAATGTAATGAGTATTAATGTTATTGTAGATGCCTTGATGGCAATGTAAGAATCATTTTGAGACATGCAAAAGAAATGTATCAATTGTCACTGACCATTCCCTGATTGCTCCTTTTAAAACATGAGTCTATGAGCCACCTTGTTTATGTTAATTTTATCTCTTACTCATTTGCAGAATATGATAACTTTATGGTATATGGACCAATTTTTTAAGAGTCCAGTTCAAAAGAATTTTACTGTTTTAAAAAAACTTGATTCTTTCATCATACAAAATAGCCTGGTTACAGTTTCCCTTTCCTCTCTTCATGCCAGTTCCTCCCCTCCTCCCCTTTCATCCAGATCCACTTCTTTTTCTGTCTCATTGGAAAAGAACGGGCTTCTGAGAGACAGCAGTCAAGCATGACAAAATGAAAGACAGTAAGATAAAACAAAAGCCATCATATCAAAGGTGGACAAGGCAAACCAATGAAAAGAGCCCCATAGAATCAGGGACCAACTTGTTCACACACTCAGGAATCCCATAAAAATACTAAACTGAAAGCTGTCATTCATACAGAGGGTCTGGTGCAGACTCGTGTTGGCCCTGTGCTTGCTGCTCCTGTCTCTGTGAGTTCATATGAGATTTGCTCAGTTCATTTAGATGCCCTTGTTCTCCCGGTGGCCTCCATCCCCTCTGACTCTCTTACACTCTTTCTACCTCCTCTTCTGTGGGGTTCCCTGAACTCTAAGAGGAGGCATCCCAATTAGAGTAGCATGTTCCAAGGTCTCTCCTCTCTCTCTCCCCTCTCTTTTTCTCTCTGTCTCTGTCTCTGTATGTGTGTGTGTGTATAATGTCTGGGTATAGGTCTGTGGTGATATATTATTTATGATTTATTAAAACTTGCCCGAGGATTCAGAAAGCAAAGCCAGCCACAAGCTGTAGAGGTCAGGCAGTGGTGACACATACTTTAATCCAAGGACTCAGGATTAAAAGGTAGATGGATCTCTGTTAGTTCAAAGCCACATTGACTATATGAAATTGATCCAGTTCTAAAAGAAACAGCTCACACAAAGGTGACCTCAGCACCTGGGTTCACACGCCTTTAATCACATGCCTTTAGGGATGTGGAGACAAAAGTGATATGGCTGGGTGGAGAAAGGAATGAAAGGCAGGAGGAGACAGGAACCGAGACCTTTTGCCTCTGAGGATTCATGGAGACAGGATTGTCATTTTAGTGTGGTGGAGATAAGATCTACTGGTTTGGCTGCTTTGCTTTTCTGATCTTCAACTTGAAGTTTGAATCCCAATATCTGTCTCTACGTCTTTTATTTTTCATGCTTCATAGGTCTCTGTGTTTGTTCCCATGTGCTTCAGGAAGAAGTTTCTTTGATGATGCCCGAATAAGGCACTGATCTATGAGTATAGCAGAATGTCATTAGGAGTCATTTTATTGTTAAATTTTGTTTTAACATTTGGCTTTAACCTAGGACTCTGAGCTATCTGGTCTCTGGTTCTAGGTCACTCAAGCAGTGCCAAGTATAGGTTTTATCTCATTGAACAGGCCTTAAGTTAAATCAGACATTGGTTAGTTACTTCCCCAAATTTTGTGTCTCTGTTCCCTAGAATATTTTGCAGTCAGGGCAGCATTGTAGATCAAAGGTTTTGTGACTGGCTTGGTGTTTACATCTCTCTGTTGGTAGCCTGAACGATACCTTCCTGGACCAAAGACACTAGAAGATGAGGGTGACAGTTCAATGTAGACACTAACTTGACAACTCCATGTTTAATGAGTTTTGTGGGTATTGTCCTCAACAATGGGGCAATGTGTCCATTTGTGTAGAAAGACCTATTATCTTGGCAACCACTTGGGTTGTTTAAGGATTACCATGGAACCCTTTGGTCAACAATTCAACTGGATATAACCCTGTCCCAGGACTGGAAGCTTTGTTTGTTTATTATAATCAGTGTTAACAATGGCTTCTCAGTTTTCAATCTCATTTACAAGGAGCTTTCCTTTTTATTGTTTTTGGTTTTGCTTTTTTTTTTTTTTGAACACCAGTAAAGTACCCATACTGACTGTCACATGGAATCTTGTATCTTGAATAGCTGCTTTTGAATCTAAAATACTTTACAAACTTTCCTAGGATTTTTTCCAGACATTTGAAAAAAACTGGGTCCAGAGAGACATTTGACAGGCACATTCATGGTTTCTGCATTAAAATCTTTTAAAGAAACTTTCATGATGCAGGAGTTGGGGTGGGAAGGGAATAACCGGACGCCTAAGTCGAAGAGTTTTCTGCTAACTTGTTTGCTAATAAAGATGCAGGCAGCTTTATGTAAGCACTTTGGAAATTCTAGATGCTTTTCCATTTCAGGCTTAATATAGTTGGATCATAAATAAATATCAGATACGTTTTGGAGACACTAGAAACTAAACATTATGCAAAGGGCACCTTCTGTTGCGTCAGGGACTTGAGTTGTTTTCGTTAAAATATCTGGTGTGAGAGCACCGAGATTAGATGTGGTGTTAGCTCCCTGTATTTTCCTGCTATCGAATGTCGAAGATTTCTATTGTTGGCAGAAACCGAGATTTCGTTTCCCTTGGGCCACATTCTGATGCTGGCTCACAGAAGCAAGTCTCCCTTTCCAATTATTTTTCTGCTCAAGGTAAGCGACAGAAGGAATTTAGGGGTGAAGTGTGTTTGTGGATGAAGGGTGGGGGAATCCAGACAAGCATCCTCAGAATGAACGTGTATATTTTTGCCTGAATATAGAAAACCTGCTCAACATAGACTAAGCCTCCTACTGGTGTAATTATAAAGATGTGTATGTGTATTTGTGTGTGTGTGTGTTCATGTGTTTGTGTGTTTATGTGTGTGTGCATGCATGTGGCCAAAATAGGACTAAAGGTTTTTGTTTTTTTTTTTTCCTGTAGCAAAGTGCATGGGATCAGGCATCTATGTGCCTGCCTTATATTTATGAACAAATAATTCTGTTCCCATAGATGCTGTCAGGTCTTATCACACCATGCTTTGTTCTGTGTCATTCTGATGAGTGGATGATTTTGCTTTAAAATAATCATTCTTGGAATTTCTGAAAATGAAGAAAAGTCAAATGTAATTGATGCACACGATACCTTCTTCATCAAATGCAAACTTATGAAATTGGCTGGTAATTGCATTCCTCTCTTTACAAAATATTGCTTACTATTTTCTCCTCATTGAAGTGACTATAAATGTCAACAAAATAGAATCAAATAACTTTTATGTATGAGATCCCAAACAAATGATAGTAAGTAAAATCATGATGGAAGCCAGTTAAAATAATTGAGCTAGCATAGACTGTAATAAATTAAAACCAATACCCCCAAAGAACTGTGCTTAGTAACCTAGGTTGTCGCTGAGAGATGGAGCAGAGCCCTGTAGTACTGCTGTAACCCTTAGGCACTGCTGAGCAGAGCTGCACACTGTTGATTAAGGAAACTGGATCCCTCAGCTTGGAGCCCTGTGTGTACTCAACTCACCCCTGCTAATGCTCAGTGGTCTTAAGTAAAATAGAGTGGCAAATATTTAGAGTGAGCTTTATGTATCTTTGGGATTTTTCCTTCTCCACCATTGGTAAATAGCATAGTTCCTACACCAGTCTGTGACCTTTAAGATAACTTCCCCTTTTAAACACACAATCTCTTGTGTGGGTGTTTGTGTTCTTTTTTTCTGTTTCAGAAAGCCATTCTTGCTCCCATCCCCATTAAATTGCTTTCAGTATAGAGTTAGTTCTCTAGTTCTCAATGTTCTCATGTGCACAGTTTATAAAGGAGAATATCAGGAGCAAAGGAATTAACAATTACAAAGATAACTAGCCTGGAAGCACGGATTAAATAGAAACATGCTTTTTCCATTGTGATTGGTTGTAGCGCCTGGTAAAAACGTCAGAATAAAATACAGGTTGGCTGGGATGCTGTTCTAAAATATTTTAAATATGATTTTTATTGATATCTGAGCTTATCTTTGTTATTTTTAGATCTTCAGAGACTCCATATGTTGAATATGAAACATATGAATGAGGATAAAATGAATGAGAAACTTGGCACTTACAAACTTGTGTTCTTAGGAATCAGTATGAGTTAGAGAGATAGAAGCCACTAAAAGATGTTTGAGTCTCCTGGGGTAAGTTACATCAAAGCTGTCACTGTAGAACTCCCAGCTCATAGATCTGGGTCAGTGTTTCCCTACTTTTCTTCAATCCATGTCATTCCTGGAGAACTTGGGGTTGTCCTCAGGAGAGTACAGTCATAGCCCAAGTCTTTTTCTTCCTTCTTCAATTCTGTGTCAAAGGGCAAGCAGTTTGCCTGTGTTCTCCTGAGTCAGAGTTTAACAGGAAGAAAGCAAGACTTGGGGGAAGACATGAGTATGCGGAAGTATCCAATGGGTGATATCAGCCACGTTACATCACAGCGGTGGAAAGTTTGCAGAAACTGGACTGTTTGGATTCTGTTACTAACATGTGAGTCAGCCTGCTGTTTGCTTAGTTGTTGTGTATTTTTTCTGTTGTTATTTCTAAGATTGTCACTACTACTACTAACAGTATGGCTATTATTGATTACATCAATGAAAGTGAATGATAACGCAAATTAATCTCTCAGCCACCTATGATTTCTTGATTGATGGTGTGGCTTCATATTCATTTTTCTCTTTTAACAAACTAGTCTGAACATCTTTCTTTACCATTTAATATTCTTCACCAACACACTTTTTAGAATAGGATGTTCTTATTATTAGAAAACATTCATTTATCCAATCAAATTTAAACTTGTAGCTATGTTAAAAATTATCACATGCCACTGGCAGTTGAATTAGGAATGTTTCCATTAGACACCCAGAAGCAGAAACTTCAGGCTAGAGTATGGTTGTTTATGTGTTCCTTGCATTTTATATAATTGTTCTCCAGGCATTTTCTCTCCTTCATTTATTTTCCCAAGAGGAATATGGAAGAGTGCACATTTTCCCATATCTCACCTGGCTAAAAACACTGTCAGCCTAACACAGAAGAAATAGTGTTTTACTGTGGCTTTATTTGCATGTCTTTAATTCCTAGTGATGCTGGGCAACTTTTGCCCCTGAGAATTGCCTATTAATGGTCTTTGTTTAGTTTACTCTTGGGACGCTTACTTTCTAGTCAAGTTTACTAGCATTTAAAGATGACACAGGCAGAAATCCATTTGTTTATGGATTGTCTATAATGTAAATGTTTTCCTCTACTTTTGGACATTTTTCCTATAATATATTTGTATCTGAGAAGTCTATCTGCATGGAATTAAGTCACTTTGGGTTTTGCTTAAGGAAAAAAACCACTTTATCATTATTTATGTGTTTTATAGAAGGGGACTTGCATGTTGCAGCACATGTGTTGAGGTCACGGGACAAATTTGTAAAGTTGATTCTCTTTCTATTTTTATGTGGATTCCGGGGCTTAAACTCAAGTTATTAGGCTTGCATGGCAAGTGCCTTTACCAGCTAAGCCACTCTCTGCCCTCAACTCCTCCACCCTCAAAAGTGAATTACAATAAGAACAAACATTATTTTGTTCTGTTTTGTGAGACAGAGTACTATGAAGGCGGCCCATAGACTTCCTGCCTTCTTCTCTCTGCCTCCTGTATGCCACCATAGGAGTGTGCCACCATGCTGAGTGCTAAGATATATGTGAAGACCCATGTGTGTAGTGCATAGAACTGTACAACACATCCCTGTTGCATCATCATTTTGCACAATTGGGACCTAGCAGGAATTGACAAGTGTTTTCAGATTCACCCCCTCTGCACAGCCCTGGGTAGCAGCTCCTATTCTCTTGTGAAGTTTCTGCTTTTGTTGTTAATCTCAAGATTATACACACTTTTTCTGGGCTTACTTTGCATTTTAAATCTTAATCCATCTGGAACTTTCTTCTGTTGTTTGAAAGTATAACAGTTTAACTGTGAATGACTTCCAAATAGTTTTCTACCTAGCCTGACAATGATTCTCTAAATAATTTATCTTTGCTTTCCAAGTTTTACCTTGAAAATCAACACAAAATTTCATCCCTAGATTTTCTGTCTTTTTTATTGGTGTCTTTACCTTTCATTGGCTGGAATCTTTTTTTTTCTTTTCTTTTTCTTTTTATTAATTTTTTTCCATTTTAAATTTAGATAAGAAACAAGGTTGCTTCACAAGTCAGTACGAGGTCCCTCTCCCTTTCCCTCCCCTCCTCCCGTGCCCTCCCTCCATCCCCCTCCCTGTTATCCCCTCATTCCCCCAGGGAGGGTGAGGCCCTCCATGGGGGTGTCCATAGTCTGTCATTTCATATAGGGCAGGGCCTAGACCCTTCCCCAAGAGTTCAGGGTGAGAGTGCACCTCACATTGTTCTATGGGAGTCCAGAGACCGTGTGTATACTTGGGATGGGTACTGATCTGCTGTCCAAGGCTCAATAGATTACCTAGGCCTCCTCACTGACACCCAGATTCGGGGGGTCTTGATCAGTCCCATGCTGGATTCCCAGGCTGATGCCTGGGATTCAAGAGTTAACCTTTGTCTGGTTAGCTGTTTCTGGGGGTTCAACCAGCCCAGTCTTAATCCCTTTGATCATCAGTCCTCCCTCTCTGATACTGGCTTTCTTGAGTTCAGCTCAGTACTTAACCAGCCAGTAAATGAAGTTACTGTTTCCCAGACTCTCTGGCCATAGGATTGTAGGCTGGCACTCCCCAGATCTATGACTAAAATCCATATATGAGAGAGTACATGCCATGTTTCTCTTTTTGTGACTGGGTTACCTCACTCAGGATGGTTTCTTCTAGTGTCATCCATTTGCCTGCGAATCTCATGATTCCATTATTTTTTTCTGCTGAATAGTACTCCATTGTGTAGATGTACCACATTTTCTCTATCCACTCTTCGGGTGAGGGACATCTAGGTTGCTTCCAAGTTCTGGCTATTACAAATAAAGCTGCTATGAACATAGTTGAACAGACATCTTTGTTATATGAATGGGCATCTTTTGGATATATGCCTAAGAGTGCAGTTGCTGGGTCTTGTGGTAGGTTTATTCCCATTTTTCTGAGGAATCTCCATACTGCTTTCCAAAGTGGCTGAACCAGTTGGCACTCCCACCAGCAATGGAGGAGTGTCCCCCTTTCACCGCATCCTCTCCCATTGGCTGGAATCTTACAGCACATTTAAATGTTTGAAGGTTTAAATCGCTCTTAACTCTTTAGACAGTCTCTTGGAAGTTTCTTTTGTCACTTTCTGTCCAGGTGGTGTCACATTCTCCCATCAACCTTACCTGATTCTAATCCATTCACAACAGTGTGCACTGGGTTATTGCTCTAACCCAGAAACTGAATCACACGATGTCTGTGTTTGTTGTATGTACTTCCAGGTATTTTTCTCTCTCTGTGTGTGACTATGTATGTGGGGTCATGAAGACCAGAAGAGAGCACCAGATCCCTTGAAGCTGGAGGTATAAGTGTTTGTGAGTGTAGTTAACTTTCTTAGGTTTGAGTTTTCCTTCCAGTACTTTCTGTAGCACTGCATTAGTGGATATGTATTGTTTAAATCTGGTTTTGTCACGGACTACTTTGTTTTCTCCATCTATAGTCATTGAAATCTTTGATGGGTATAGTCATTTGGGCTGGCATCCATGGTCTTCAGTGTTTGTAGGATATCTTCTGGCTTTCAGAGTTTCTGTGGAGAAGTCAGGTGTGGTTCTGATAGGTTTGCTTTTATATGTTATTTGGCCTTTTTCCTTTGCTGATCTTAATATTCTTTCTTTATTCTGTATGTTTGGTGTTTTAATTATTATGTGGCGAGGGCACTTTTTTTGTGGTCCACTCTATTTGGTGTTCTGTAAGCTTTTTGTACTTTCATTGGCATGTCTTTCTTTAGGTTGGGAAAGTTTTTTTTCTATTATTTTCTTCTATGATTCTTCTGCCCCTTTCACTTGGGTTTCTTCACCTTCTTCTATACCTATTTTTCTTAGGTTTGACCTTTTCACAGTGTCCCATATTTCCTGGATATTTTGTGTTAGGAATTTGTTGGACTTAAGATTTTCTTTGGTCGATGAATCTATTTCTCCTAGTGTATCTTCAACGCCTGGGATTCTCTCTTCCAACTCTTGTATTTTTTTAGTTATGCTTGCATCTGTAGTTTCTGATTATTCACCCATCTTTTCTAATTCCAGCATTCCTTCAGACTCCTTATTAATTTTCTCTATTTCAGCTTTTAAATCTTGCACTGTATGAATTGTTTCTTGCAATTTTTGGCTTGTCTTTTCCTCCATTTCTTGAATTATTTTTTTTTCTTCCTTCCATTTCTTTAAAGGATTTTCTCATTTCCTCTTTTATGGTCTCTATCATCTCCATAAAATTGTTTTTAAGGTTGTTCTCTTTTGCTTCATCTGTGTTGGGATGTTCAGTTCTTGCTGGTGTAGAGTCCCTAGACTCTGGTGGCGTCATATTGGTTTTTCTGTTGTTGATTATATTCTTATATTGTTGTCTCCATCCCTTCTTCTAGTGGGTTCAGGCAGGGTCTCTTCCTCTACTGGTGGGTACAGGTCCAATGTTCTCTTCCAGTGGGTGCAAGCGGGTCCAATACTTTGATGGGTCTAGCACCGTGATGTCAACAGACTCTGGATGGTTTGGCCTGCCTGCAGTCCCCAGGCCAGGAGATCCCAAAGGGGGTAAGCAGAAGTCAGTCCTGAGACAGGGACCCATGCGCCAACTTTTTATAGTTTAATATCTATCTATTCACCATCATTGTTGTTATTGTTTAGTTTGTAATTATACTTAGAGTTCTCCATTCAAGAAACAACCCAGCCAATAAAACTCTGGCTTGAATTTACTAGTTGCACATTTTAATACCAATTTTTCTTTATATCAACAAACCTCTCTTGAATGATCTCCCCTTCTGCAATGTCTGCATCTTCTTGTCATGCATCATAATCTAGAGTACTTCATAAACTGGTTTCTTCTTAGAGTCACCAAATCTTTAAAAGGTCATGTATTATTGTTCTCAAAAAAAAACATTACAGAATACATCTAATTAAGGAGTATCTATTAGATTGGCCACATATCTGTTTTTCCCAAATGATTTTAATTTTTACTTTAAATGTTTCCAGCATGGGACTGATCAAGACCCCCTGAATGTGGGTGTCAGTGAGGAGGCCTAGGTAATCTATGGAGCCTTGGGCAGTAGATCAGTATTTGTCCTGGGTATACAAATGGACTTTGGACTCCCATCCAGCAATGTGAGATGCACTCTCACCCTGAACTCTTGGGGAGGGTCTAGGCCCTGCACTGGATGAAATGACAGACTATGGACACCCCCATGGAGGGCCTCACCCTCCCTGGGGAAATGAGGGGATATTGGGGGGGTTAGGGAGAGGGCACAGGAGGAGGGGAGGGAAACGGAGAGGGACCTGGAACTGACTTGTCAAGCAACCTTGTTTCTAATTTAAATTTAAAAATAAATAATAAAAATAAAAAAGAAAAACATTATTTTCATTAAAAAACAAAAGTTTTATAAAAGAATTTTAATCACATGAAATTAAAGAAATGAACTGGATTATGTTAAAGCACACATTTCTAGTTGTCTTAAAGCATGATTTTATACTTATCTATGTAAATTATTTACATTAATTTTTAGGGTTATGATTTTTAATAAACATTTATATGTTCATTTAAAAAAGTTTCTCTTAAAGTCTCAACTTTAGGTAGGTTTGTTTCTCACCTGCCACTTCTGAAATAATGACACAGAGACATACTTTAAATTATAAATACTCAGTTGATAGCTCAGGTGTTTTACGAACTAGTTCTTACAACTTAAATTAATCCATTTATATTAATCTGTGTATTGTCACTTGGCTTGTGGCTTTACCTCTTCTCCAGCATGCCTTGTTCTCGCTGTGTCTCCTGTTAACCTTTTTCAGTTCTCAGTTTGGCTCTTCTGCCTAACCTTATCCTGTCCAGCTATTAGACAGTCAGCTTCTCTATTAAACCAATCACAGCAGCATATTCACACAGTGTAAAGGAACATTACACATGCCTCCCTTTTTGTATAATTAAAAGGAAGGTTTCAACTTTAATATAGTAAAATTATATACAACAAAATAGTCATCAAGTAAGAATTACAATTACAATGTCCAGTCCATTTGTATTTGGCAAATTAAAGAAAATACTGTATTATTTACTCTATCTTGATGAATCCAAAGCTCTGTATCTAATTTACCTTCTATCATAACTAAGGAGAAATATAGCTATGGCTACCTAAGTCTTCAACTCCATCTACTCTATCTTGATGAGTCCAAAGCTCTGTATCTAATTTACTTTCTATCATAACTAATAAGTATAACTATGACTACCTAAGTCTTCAACTCCATCAAAGACCCCAGAAGGATATATTATCTGAGTAAATGGGAAGTGAAGGACAAACGACTTCTAAAACTAAGAAATAGCAGAAACAGGAGGACTCCTGGACAGTCACCCAAGGTTCCTCTGCAACTTTGGAGTATCCATCTTTGGCCTACAGGTCTAGAATACCTGACAGATTTCTATGAAGCAGGAAATTTGAAGGACTGTCCTACTTTGCCATGGCAAAATTTGGCAGTTACCTTCTATGCATCCTGCTGGTCCAGGTTGGACAGTAAACTGTCAGCCCTCAACATTTTTTTTGTTGACACAGACTTAAAATTTTAGAATGAACTCTGGCTTCTGATTCTTCCGTCATAGCGATGAATTTCAAGAATTTTTTGATTTTTACCTTTTCCTCAGTCAGTATATTAGATGATTTTTTATTGTTATTGAGAAAATAATGCCTAACGAAGGCATTTTAAAGAAAGAAAGATTTATTCTGGCTCACCTTTTCAAAGTTTAATCCATCATAACAGGAAAGGCATGGTGGCAGGAACTGGTCACATCATAACAGTAGCAGGAAGCAGAGGACAATGGAAGGTTCTACTCAGATCTGTTTCTCTTTTGATTAGACCATGGCCCATGGGATGATGGGGCCCATGCTTAGGGGGAGGGTCATTCTGCTTCACTTTCATAATCTTCATACACCATGCATTTTCTAAATCTCATTCTTTGTCTTGGTCCTGCCAGAATTCCTCATCAACCACTATCACTCTGTCTTTTAACTACAACATGTAGTTAAGAAGTAGCCTTCTTCTGTAATCCCCACACATTATAGCAGTCAGAAATGGATGCTTATGTTTCTGAAAACATGTAGGATAATTTTCAACTTTTCCTATTCACTTAATTCATCCTGGCTTTGGGGGATGGTTACATGTGAATAAATATCATGTTGCTTGATAGGCTATAAGCTCTTTGAAGATTGGGTTTATGCTTTTGATAACATAATAAACATTTAAAAATGAATATATAGGAAAATGTGTGGATTTGGAATGTACAATTGTCCTTATCAAACCATTGAGAAGTGATAAGAATATTTTTAAATTCATACACACAATCACCCTCTCTTATCTATTCCTATTAAGTAGCTTTCTACTAATTACCTTCTGGCTCTTCCTTAGAAGATTCAAGATAGAGAAAGCTTGCTATAGTTAGAGATACAATGATCAACATAACTGTAGTATAAATTTGAGGGATAAAGTGTCCTTCATGGGTTTAAATGGAAAGATGCTAGGTAAATCATGCTAGAGCTTAAATGCCAAATCATGGGGTTTGGATTGTTTTTTTTTTAAAGAACAGAACTTCCAAAAAGTATTTGTTTTTGAAGAGGAGTAAAAGGAGATAAGAATAATATATCCTCCCAGGGAGTCTTTGAAGAAAATTAAAAAGAGGGAAAAACACACACACATGCACACACAAAGTAAGTCTATGACCAATATTACTGATGAAAATAGATGCAGCAATTCTCCATAAAACACTAGCAGATTGAATCCAACAGTAGATTGGCAATTAGTAAATATAATCAATCTAAATAATAGAACAATGAGTAAAAATCATCCCATTACTCAATAGATAAATCAAAGGCTTTCTATAAAATTCATCATTTCTTCATGATAAAAGCCTTAAACAAATCTGGTATAGAGCAAGTGCACCTCAATATAGTAAAGACAGTATACATCAAACTCTTGAGTCAACATTGCACTAAAAGGAAAAGTTGACAACATTACTTCTAAATTGAGAAACAAGACAAGAGTGTTCACTCTCCCTGTTCTTAATATAAACCTGACAATTTTATGGAGACAAATTAGGAAAGAGAGATGTAAATCAAAACTACTTTGAAATTTCATCTTATCTGTCACAGTGACTTAGATCAGTAATAAAAAGGACAGCAAATCTTGCTTGAACTATCCCTGCATCTCTGGGATGAAGCCTGCTTGATCATGGTAGGTGATCTTTTTGATGTGTTCTTAGATTTGGTTTGCCAGTATTTTATCGAGTATTTTTGCATCAATGTGCATGAGGGAAATTGGTCTTAAATTCTCTTTCTTTGTTGAGTCTTTGTGTGGTTTTGGTATCAGGTGCCTCATGGAAAGAATTCAGCAATGGTCCTTCTGTTTTCGTTTTGTGGAATAATTTGAGGAGGATTAGGATAGCTCTTCTTTGAAAGTCTGGTAGAATTCTGTGCTGAAATCACCTGCCCAAGACTTTTTTTTCTATTTATATTTTTATGTGATCTTATTTAACTTTGGTAAGTGGTAATGGAAAACTGTCCATTTCTTTTAGATTTGCCAATTCTGTGGAGTACAGTTTTTTTTTAAAGATTTTTATTTATTATGTATACAGCACTTCATGTATGCCTGCAGGCCAGAAGAGGGCACCATTACTCATTACAGATGGTTGTGAGCCACCATGTGATTGCTGGGAATTGAACTCAGGACCTCTGGAAGAGCAGCAGTTAGTGCTCTTAACTTCTGAGCCATCTCTCCAGCCCGGAGTACAGGTTTTTAAAGTATGACCTAATGATTCTTTGTATTTACTTGGTGCCCATTATGTCTTCCTCTTTGTTTCTGATTTTGCTAATTTGAATATTCCCTCTCCCTCTTTTAGTTAGTTTGGATAAGGGTTTGTCTATCTTGTTGATTTTTATCAAAGAACCAACTCTTTGTTTCATTGATTCTTCATGTTCTCCGTATTTCTATTTTATTGATTTCAGCCCTCAGTTTGATTCTTTCCTGCCATCTACACTTCTTGTGTGTGTGTGTGTGTGTGTGTGTGTGTGTGTGTGCTTCTTTTTGTTCTAGAGCTTTCAGTTGTGATGGTGTTTCTAGTATGAGATTGCTTCAATTTCTTTATGTAGGCACTCAGTCTCATGAATCTTCCTCTTAGCATTGCTTTCATTGTGTTTGGGCCCCTTTCCTGGCCATAGACTGGAGACTGATGAGGAGGGGATTGGGTAGTGAGAAGAGCAGGTGGGGTGGGGGGAGGAACTGGAAGGGGAGAATAGAGTAGATGGGTTGGAAGGGGTGGATTGGGGGAGGATGCAGCCTGAATGTAAAATAGATGAATAAAAAAGAAAAGACACAAAAAGTTTCTTCATAGAAAACAAAACAGAGTGAAAACACAACCTGTAGGGCAAGAAGAAACATTTCCCAACTAGTCTTCGAAAAAGGACTAATAAAGAACTAAAAGAAGAAAATCTAACAGCAGCAACAATATCCCCAGACAATCCATTTAAAGGGACATGTGATCTGAATAAGGGTCTTCATAAAGGAAGACATCAAAATGAACATCAAATACCTTAAACAACACCCAATTAGCCATTAAGGAAATTCAAAAGCACTATGCCATATTATTTTATCCTTGGTAGAATGACTGATATCAAAACAACCTCAAGCACACATGATGAGGAGGATGTGGAGAAAAAGGAAGGCTCTTATTGTGTTAGTAGAGTTTGGAATTTATAAACTTATGGAAAATATACTTTATGTATTCCTTAAAATACTAAAACTAGACTTACCATATGTTCTTCTTGTCCCACTTCTGCATATATATTCAAAGGAAAGGAAGCCAGCATGTCAGAGGGACTCCTGCAAACTCATCCTTGTACAGTATTTACAATAACCAAGATAAAGAACTACATAGAGCCCCTCAGCAGATGGATAGAAAGAGAAAATGTGCGTGCGCGTGCGCAAACACACACACACACACACACACACACACACACACACACACACACACGCCCCACAGAGGAATATTATTAAGTTCTAAAGAAAAATGAAATCCTATTAGTTGCATCAGGATGACATGGAAATAGAAAGAAGGCATTAAATTAAGTGAATTAAACCAAGCATAGAAAGACTAGTACTACTGATTTTCCATAGAGACAGTAGAATTGCTAGAGATTGGGAAGAGGTGAGCAAGGGTAGCTGGTTTTGCTCATTGCACATTATGTGAGTGTGATGAAATATTACATCAAAATCGGATGATACATAGAATTAGTGAATGTTAATTTAAAAAGATCTAACAGATAAGGACATCTGGAGCCATTTATAGAGAAAATAGGAAAACCAGTATCTGATGTAAAGAGATCGTGGATTATCCCATTATTTACTGAAAGCTACTTTATTTTCAGTTAGTACCAGCTGTTTTATAAATGTCTGATTTCAAACTGGTTTTTGACTTTTATCCTTAAGAGGAAGTCAGTCTTTCTATGGAAATTGGTTGCATGGCTAATCAAAATAAAGTATCTATGACCAGGGTGGTCTGGAACCAAAAGCTGCTTTTATTTAATTTGCTTATGTGGGAGATGGTGAAACAGAAAGACTTTAAGGTTTTCTTATGTAAGTAATAATAATTGAAGTTCTATAATGAATATCAAGATATGAAAATATCTTTAATTTTCAAATTCTTTCTGAACTTAGAGTCACAGAAAGAGAATTAATAGAAATATAAAGTTACATAAGTAAAAGTCAAGTGTATTGAGAATATTGGAAGACAGGGTGATAGGGCAACAATCAGAGGTTCAGGGTACGATACTAGGAACATGTGCAACCTGTGAACGTTTATTGAACCCTGAAGCTGGTTACTTAGCTTTTCCTGTGGTCTGAAGTAAAATGTGAAGCAGTTTAAGCGTATATATATTCTAAGGCAACGTGCTAAGCGCTGTTCACTCCCCCACCCCCCGCTTCTAAACTCGTGTGAGTGATGGCTGCTACCTGTGTACCTGTGTGAGCAATCTGATGCCAGTCCTGAGAACTTTGAGATGAGGGGTATTTCCTGGTTTCCTTTTGAAGGTTGAGTTGGCAAAGATGAATTCTTGGTGTTTATTTTTATCCATAGTGAAACACATCACAAGCTATTCATTTTTCAGTATAAGTGCTGTGGTCCAAGTGTAGGAATCTGTGTAGGAGACACATTCCAAAGAGAGCTCAGGGAGGTAAATGAAAGCTGGTGGGCTTCTGAAATCTCTATGGAAGATTAATATTGGATCATGATACACCCTCACTCTTTGTGTCTTGGCTATCAATGAATGATTCTGCATAGTCAAACACTACAGGTAATCTCAGAACAAAGATGATAACCACATTTCTGGTAAATTGGCTTTATTTGAGATCAGTGGATAACTGTTCCCATTCTTAGGAAGTTTCAAATTAACATTTGTCTGGAGGAATTTTTTGAAGTCCCAGGAAGTTTTAGTGCACAAATTATCAATATTAAACTGCATTGAAGATTCAGATGGATTCTCACACTAAACACACATACACACACCAGCTACTCTGTCTTTAGAGATTCATAATCTAAGCTATTATCTGTGTTGCAATTATTTCTGATGTTTTCCGTTTTTTTGATCAGTCTTAGTATGCTTCTTAATTTTATAGTCCTGACAGTACAGAATAACACTTTAGGGTCTGTAAATTGAAGATCTATACATTTTTCCCTCTAGAATAACAAATACTATCCTGAGAAAATGTGCTAAGAAAATGCACTCCTCTTGTTCTAAATAATTGTGTAATTTATTTAAATAGAAATAAAATGAGATAGGGTTACTTCCAGTTTAATATAATATGCCAGGCTTTAGTTTCTCAAGAAAATCTTGGAAGCAACCTGCCTCACAGACTCAAGACAAGGAGATTCAGTAGATACCCACCTTTTTGGTTAAAGTATTAGCTAGTATGAATTGTCATAAAACTTCTGAATAGAAATAGAAACTTTTACTTGGAAGAAAACAAGTGTAAAACAGTGAAACTTACAAAATGTCTTAAAGATTCTCCTGAAATTTAAACATTGTTTTGGATATATCTGTGAGGCAGGTATTTTAGGAAAAGAGAAATTTAAAAATAGACATTTATGTTCTAATTGTTGTCAAAGAAATTTACTGTGGAGTGATTTTAGTAATCAGAGTTGAAAACCATGCAACATGCTGTTCCAGCAATCATAACTCAAAGGGCCATCTGTGCCGGATGTGCTTAGGTTTCAAGTTCAAGTTTTCAGTCCTACAGATGAAGGAACTACTTTAGCGTTTCTTAGAAAACAATGGTCACAGAAAGTGTTGATGTAGCCTCATGGCAGATACTCCTCACCCTTTTCTTCCTACTTTATATTAGCATGTTTGTTCCCCTTCATGGATGCATTGGGCAAGGCATTCTTTGGCCTAATTTGTAACTCATTATTTTTCTTCCAGTGGTTATTCATCTAATTGCTTTTGTACATTAATTTTTTCCTATTATCATTCCCCTTTCAGGAACAAAGTCCCTTTATTTGACAGACAGACCCACCTCCATCACTTAGGGATGAAGGGATAACACTTTTCTTTTATCTTGGTTCAATGATCTTAGGATCATCGCTCATGCATTGACTCCTGGAAGGAGGATGGAGAAATAATTATAACTATGGAGATATAAGAGTGAATTTTAATTCTTCCATTAATGACTGTTAGAATGCCCTGTGTATACTACCTTTTGCATTTATCCAGTAGGATTATATTATCACCATTAGTGAGTGTCATAAAGATTCAGTGAGGAAGGTAAGACATCTAACAAGCATCTACCACACAGGAAATGCTTAACAGATGTAGCATGTAGCAATGGTAATTATAGATTGATAATAATAATATGACTTAGCTGCCAAATACTTCATTAAATGGACACCTTGACATGTTTTTTCTTTCCCTTGTAATTTTCTGCTTGCAGAGTGCATGGATTACAGATGCTTTTGTACAAGTAAAGAAAAATTGTGTCTCATCTAATTGAACATCAGGATGATTTAGATTACCTCTTTTGGGGCCCATTTACATCCATCATGTTTTTTCACTTTGTTCTTAAAATTGTGTTGCACATCTCCTGCTATTAACTGCCTTTTAACCCCACAAAATTGAGACAAGAGAGAGCCATCTCTGTTTCTCCATCTTACCTATTTGGTTTCTGACCCTCTGGATTTTCAATTTTTATCATGTATGAAGGTCTATGAAGAGTCACTTCCACTTTAAAAATGTCTTGTAGTACCAACCAGCCCTATTATTTATAAATGAATACATCATGTTTCCTCTAAACCAAGGAACTCATTTTGCCCTTCAGCCTCATCCTCTTTTCGGTCTTGCAATTCCATTTGTCATATAAAAATTGACCCTCAAAAGTCATCTCTCAAACTGAGCCAGAAGCTCATCTATGGTCATTTCTAGACTTAATTTTAAAACAAACATGAATTAACTATGTCCAGGGAGTGTCTGCATTCCTCTTCTCTATTTAAAGAATATTAGGAAATTTCTGTTAAGTGAGAGAGTGACTAAAGAGCCCAGATCCCTCAAAAATAGGAACAAATCATTTTAGGAATCCTCAAGTTACTTGGTAAAAAACACTTTTACCCTCTATGTTTTGTGATGTTTGTGGTATTTGTCACTCAACTTTGTAATTGTTGTGACTTGGTTTATTCTATATAAATATTTATTTTGTATCATAAAAAGTCATCTCTCAAATGAAGACTATATATCTTGCCAATAAAGAGGACAACCTTTATTCTATGATGCTGTATAGTCAGAGAGCATCTCATTGCCTGGGGTTTGTGAGAGTAGATAGAAGGATCATTGGGACTCACACTGAGTCAATATCCATAAACTGGAGCTGCCATGTGCAGACTGAATATATCTTCATGGGGTTATGGCTTTTGGGATTCCTGCTTGTCAATGTAAAAGACCTTGAACCCAAGTCTCTTTGGTTACAAATTCTGTCCTTTACATGCCTTACGCCAATTAGTTTCTTTGCCATTCTTTCGTTTTCTATAGTTGTTGATTACATATTAGAGGTTATTGGACATTATTTATGTGCCAGTGTTATTCACCAAGATTATAGTATTATTGGCTTTTCTTTAAATAGTAATCATTTAAAGACATTCTAAGAGGAAATAAAGCATACCCACTCATATTTACCAATTTATTCAACATTCCCAGTGCTAATTTTTTTAGTATAAATCTAAATTTCTGTCTAGTATGGTTTTCCTCAGTCTTTTATGTGTGTATAAGTCTGCAGGGGATTACTTGGACCTTGTTTATCAGAATGTTTGTTTAGTTCATTCTTGACTTTGAAGGGTATTTTTGTTGGGCATAGAACTGTGGATAATAGGGTTTATTTTTCTTTTTCATTTCATTAATTTAATGAGGCCATTTCATTTTATTGTTTCTGATAACCTGTGACAATTCTTCCCCTTGTTATCCAGTATCTAGTGGTTTTCTGCACATTGCCTACCATGTGCCTGTACCTGGGAATGGTTCTCTGGGAATGGCTCTCTCTGTCTCTGTCTCTCTCTGTCTCTGTCTGTCTCTCTGTCTCTGTCTCTGTCTCTCTCTCTCTCATGTTTTTTTGAGACAGGGTTTCTCTGTGTGGTCCTAGCTGTCATGGAACTCAATCTGCAAACCACACTGGCCTCAAATGCACAGAGATCCACCTGCCTCTGCCTCCCAAATGCTGGGATTAAAGGCGTGCACCACCACCATGGTTCTCTTGATGTTAACTCTTCCTAAGTTTACTAAACTTCTTGAATCTTTTTGGTTATTTCTTGAAATTACTGAGCATTATTCCTTTATATATTCTGTCTAGCCCATTTTAAATCTGTTTTTCTCCTAGGAATCTAGTTATATTTATATGAAAATTGTTTGCTATTATTCCATCTGTTCCCTTCCTTTCAAATTTTTATGTGTTTGTTTTTCTCTCATGAGGTCTCCTTATGTTATCTTAGGATGGTCTTGAATGTGGCCAGGGACTACAAACGTGTGTACTATACCCCAACTGTATTACCTTATTTTGATACTTTATTCATTTAAATTTTCTTTCTTCTTCAATTACTAGACTGAAATTTTTTTTTCTGTGGAGTACTTTTGGATTTTGTCTTATTTTCCCTTACCATCTCCAACCAGCTACCAATGCTTGTTCACTAAACTTTCACTCCACTTGTTTTTTAGTTCTAGAATTTTCTTTGTTCTTTTTTTCTGCTGAGACTAATTTTCCATTTACTCCTCTAAATAATGTGTACTTTAGTTAATTGAAGATATTTTCCTCTACTATTTTAAAGACTATCTTTATGTAATTACTAATATCCCTATGCGTATTATGTATAACAGGTCTTTAATGCATTGATTAGGTGAATTGGAGCTTTATTTTTATTTGCAGTTTTTTTGCTCATAAATATGTCATATTTTCCTGTTTCTTTGTCAGTAATACTTGAATAAGTAGTGTATAGTTTGGATAGCTGGTTGTAAAGTCATTGGATCCTGTGATATTCTCCTAAAGAACATTGATTGTTTTCATTAGTATATTGTTCAATGATTGACTTGAACGTACTTAAGCCTTAACTTTATGATTTGCTAATGTAAATCTTTAGAAAACCTAAGGTACACAGCTAAACACTGGCTGAACTCAGGGAACCCAGTGACAGAGGGAGGACTGATGAGCATAGGAGTCAAGACTGGGCTTGTTTAACCCATAGAAACAGCTGACCTAAACAACGGGGAGCTCTTGAACCCAAGGTTAATGGCTGGGAATCCAGCATGGGAATGATTCAGATTTTTTGAATGTGGGTGTCAGTGAGCAAGCCTAGGCAATTTATGGGGCCTTGGGTAGTAGATCAGTATTTATCCTTGGTATACAAGTGGACTTTGGGTGCCTATCCCACAATGAGAGATGGTCTCTCAGCCTGGACTCTTTGGGGAGGGTCTAGGCCCTGCCCTGGATGAAATGACAGACTATGGATACCCCCCCATGGAGGGCCTCACCCTCTCTGGGGAAAGGAGTGGGGATTGGGGGAGGGGGTATTGAGGTGGTTGGTGGGAGGGCATGGGGGGAGGGGAGGGAGAGGGAGAGGGAGCTGGGATTGACATGTGAAGCAACCTTGCTTCTAATTTAAATTTAAAAATAAAATTAAAAAAGGCTAAAAAAAAAAGACAAGAAAACCTAAGGTGCTTCCCAAGCCTGTTCAACTTGCCCACATTCAACAGTGTCAAATAAGGTTGGTAGGGACCTGAAGCTTCTTTCAGCACATATCCTGTATCTGCAGAAAGCCAACCAACTTTCTGTGACTCAGAATGGATGGCAAGGGTGGTAATGAGACATTTATTAATGAAATTTCTCATTCTTATAGGCTTGGACCCTTGAAGTGTTCTTCTAGTTCTACCTGGCTTCTATTAGCACTGTTATTTCAATTCCATAACATTTTTCATCTGGTAGGTGCACAGGATCTTATCCTGAAAATATGCAGACAAGATCTTAGCCAGAGACTTGTGTACAATACCCACTTGGGCTTCTGGATGTTTTTGTCTTCATGATTCTATTGTGTTGAGTTCTGTCTTCTAGATTTTGGCACATCAGGTTCCTATGCTTTGATCCCTGCCTACTTGCTTGAAATGACTATCATGTTCTGTTTGAACTGTCCCTCTCTATCATGAAAACATGCTTTTTTAGAGAGTAAGACAATCTTAGTGTTTAAATCTGGTGAGTCTGTGTGCCCTCAGAGACTGCAGTTGTCTTATATTCTAGAAACAGCTTGCCTCCTGTACTTAATCTAGTTATAGAAGTGTTTTCTGTAGGAGAACTCATCTTTTAGTGGCTATCCTACTGTAACTGGAGGCACAAACACACAGGCATTGGCTTGATTAGTGAAGTTTCTACCTTAGAATGAATGGTACCTTTTGATATATGCCATAACCAAATTCAAATTCTATAGAAAACTATCTAATTATAATTCTTTTAGTCTAGTAGTATAATTTTGCTTTCTATGTGAGAAGTGTTACACTTTTTTTGTATTCCTTGATAGATATTTTACATGAAATGTTTTTTTCATTTATAATGTGGGTATGGCCTAATGGAATTCATTGTTAAAATGAAAATATTGTCAAAATAACTAAAAAAATACATTTAATACCATGCATGCACTTAGCCCACAAAACATCACAGTTTAGTCTAGTCTATCTTTTAAAAACAAGATTTATTTGTATGAGTGTGTGTGTGTGTGTGTGTGTGTGTGTGTGTAAGCATGTGCCTGGCCATATATGTGAAGGCCAGAAGAGGCAGTGGGATCCTTTGGGATTTATAGGTACTTTGTAGGATTCTTGGCTTTTTACATGGGTGATAGGATCCAAACCCTGATCCTCATGATTGCTCATCGTGTTCTCTTTTGAGCCATCGCTCTAGCCTCAGGCATGTGTGTGCATGTGTGCGTATGTGTGTGCATGTGTTCATGTGTGCATGTGCATATGTGTGTGTGAGTGTGTGTATGGGGGTTCCAGGGCCGTGTATGCGTGTGTGTGTGTGTGTGTATGTGTGTGTGTGTATGTATGTGTGTGTATGTGTGTGCGTGTGTGTGTATGTGTGTGTGTATGTGTGTGTGTATGTGTGTGTGTGTATGTGTGTGTGTATGTGTGTGTGTGTGTATGTATGTGTATGGGGGTCTAGGGCCATGTGTGTCTATGTGCTCTCATGCATGCACATGTGCATGGTGTGTGTGTGTGTGTGTGTATGTGTGTGTGTGTGTATGTGTGTGTGTGTATGTGTGTATGTGTGTGTGTATGTGTGTGTGTATGTGTGTATGTGTGTGTATGTATGTGTGTGTGTGCGTGTGTGTGTATGTGTGTGTGTATGTGCGTGTGTGTGTATGTGTGTGTGTATGTGTGTGTATGTATGTGTGTGTATGTATGTGTGTGTATGTGTGTGTGTGTATGTGTGTGTGTATGTGTGTGTGTATGTGTGTGTGTGTATATGTGTGTGTGTGTATGTGTGTGTATGTGTGTGTATGTGTGTGTGTGTATGTGTGTGTGTGTGTGTGTATGTGTGTGTGTGTGTATGTATGTGTATGGGGGTCCAGGGCCATGTGTGTCTATGTGCTCTCATGCATGCACATGTGCATGGGGCATTGTATAGGCTAAGCATGAATTCTACTGTTGAGCTATATTGAGCTTAACTGTGATCAGAGCACTTTTATTAACCTACTGTTAGGCAAATTTTGTCAAGCATAACACTTATTTTATGATAAAGAGCTAAGTAGAGCTCATCGTTTATTAGATACCAATATTAAAAAAATCAAAAGCTACCAATCTAACAGCCTGGCAACAAAGTCCTCAGAACCTTGTGATCAAGTGGCTACCTGGGAGCTGTGTGTCTCTGTAGCTGCCCAGAACTGTAAAATACAATCATAATGTATATACCTTGTCTAGAAAAAGGCCAGACATCTAAATGTGGAATCTCAAAAGTTAAATAATTTTAAGTTGGAAACCATCTACCTATCAAATTTTCCTCATCCATAAAGATCAGAAAGCAAATGAAGTATATAAGCATCCTTACCTTATCTGTTAATTATAATTAATTTTCTTCCTTAATTGTATATTTTGCAGCCTATGCATATTAAATATAAATAATTTCCTCATTTTCTTATGGAAACCATGACGTTCAATTGTTTGAGAGTACTGTAAATCATCTCATTGATCCATATTTATATTGTATTGGTTTCTTTCCTTGTTGTTACAACCAAACATCTCACAGAAGTAGCTCAAAGAAGGAAGGAGAGCTGAGGAGATGTGCTGTTAGGATCTGAGTGTCTACAAGCAGGAAGTAGACAGTAAGCAGGGAGTGGGCTCCAGTTATAAAATCTCAAAGCCTATCCTATTGATCTACTTCTTCTAGCAAGGCTCTATCTCCTAAAGCCTCTAGAACCTTCCAAAACAGGTCTACTAGCTATACAACAAGTATTTAAATAATTGAGCCTATGGGGTCACTTTATATTCAAACCACAACAATTATACATTTTTGTTGTTATAAATAATGGTGTATAAACTGCTTTGGCCTTACCATCTGATACATGTCAGACTAAACTCATAGTAGTGCAATTGCCACTATGAAAGTTATGTATATTTGTTGTTTAGACGTTGCTAAATTTCCCATTATTGTGACTGTAGCCTTTGTATAAATGAATGGGGAGGATGCTGACATGTTGTTGTGTCTCTCGTGTTAACTTTATCCATGGTAGAGCTGAAAAAGCTTTTAAAACAATCATTCTAGACTAGAGAGATGGCTCAGCGCTTAAGTGTTCTTGCTATTCTTTTAGGTACCCAAGTTTAGTTTTCAGCACCACCTGTAACTTTGCTCCAGGGGATCTGAGGTTCTCTTTTCCACAGGCACCCACACACAAGTGATATAAATATAAATTAAAAATAAAAATCATTCTTATGTTTATTCACAATCAGTAATCTCCCCTGTATTAGGTCTATTATTAAGAAACAGAAAACAACTATGATTTATAAAAACTGCAGTGTCAGCCGGGCGTTGGTGGCGCACGCTTTTAATCCCAGCACTCGGGAGGCAGAGGCAGGCAGATCTCTGTGAGTTCGAGGCCAGCCTGGTCTACAGAGTGAGTTCCAGGACAGCCTCCAAAACAATACAGAGAAACCCTGTCTTGAAAAACCAAAAACCAAAAAAAAAAAACAAAAAACAAAAAAAAAACAAAAAAACTGCAGTGTCATTGTTATTATTATTGATGCTGTGGTTCATTTGTTCAGTATTGTAGCTGATTATTATTTCCTTTGTGAAAGAACCAGATTTTATCTGCCTTAGTGATATTTCAAGGACTTCTATCTTAGTGTGCTCTAACAATATGGGTAAAGCATATGCTAGCCTGTTTCCCAATATGACCTCAATTATGTATTTCAAATGCCTCATCTGGCTTTATTAATTCTTCATGGACTCATGTCCTTTGAGCTAGTTCATTTTTCCCTTGTTATTTTTCTTTACCTCATTTGCTGCTCTGAATTTGAGATGCTAAGGATGTCTGCATTGAGGTGTGTGTAGTCATTGAACATTCTGAATTACTTCCTTTTTGTAGAGAGATTGACTTTGATGGAGCTTTTCTACATCCTGGAACATAAAGTTGTCATTAGGTAATTTGGGGGCATCTTTGATGGTTCAGATCCTTGGTACTTTTCCATGTGACAGAAATGAATTTTAGTTTTCAGGGGAGTTTACCCCCTAGCATTAAGTTTAACCCTTACCCATTTAAACATGACAGAGAAAATTTCATTTATTTATTGTTCTCTGTATCTGTTGCTATTTTGAGCTCAGTTTTCTGTTAGTGTAATATACCCATGGAACTAATACTGAAAAGAATTCATGTCAATAAAATAAGAGTTAGAAAATGAAATATATTTTCTTTCATATATATACAGAATACAGATTTAAATTAACAACACCAACACCACACACACACACACACACACACACACACACACACACACACACACACGATGGGTAAGCAGATGTCTAAATAGAGGCAGGAGGAGGGGAATAAGAAAGGTAGTGAATAATATGACATGAGAACAAAACCAAGCGTCCATTTTGGGGTAGGCTGATTATCAGCAATGTGGGGTAAAGGTGACAGGGGAGGCAGTAGAGGCACAGATAAGAACAAAGTATAATGATACATTTGCATGAAAATGTTACAGTGAAGCAGGCATATTTCCAATTATGCTGACTAAAATTAATAATTTCTTTTTGGCAACTGCCTTGTAAGGAAAATTTATTCTTTAGTCTAAGCCCCAAATCTCCATATTGAGATTCCTGTTGCCAACCACTTTTGTTCACCTCTGTCAAGTATGCTTAGGAACCACTGAACGAAGTTATCAGAGATGACTGTAATTGAATGCCTTGAAAAGAGCTCCCAAATGCAGTTGATTTTTCTTCCTTTAGGGAATGTATTAACTCACATATGGGCATTTGTCATAGTCTAAACTTAGTGCTGCATTAGGGGAACTAAACTTTGAAAATAATTACATGGTTTTTGCCATCAAGAGGTGTAATGGTTAAGAGTGCAGGATTTAAAGTCAGGTGGATGAGGAATGGGCAGTCTTGGGTGAGTTACACTAAAATCTCTGTTGTTTCTCAGATCGTATCTCAAATACCTGAACTTGTCTTAAGTAAATCTGTCAGGAGCCTTCCCCTTGGAGCTCAGACACGTCATTGCCCTGATAACATTTGATTTTTGTGATCTTCCCAATTGTTGCCCACCAGTCTTTAAAATATAGCAGCTCAATACTACTGTTGTTTGTCTGTGATTGCTTCATGTCCTGAGAGTAAAAATGAGCTTGGACATTGGTTTTATATCTTTCAAATAAAAATTAGTAGCCATATTATGTATTTGCAGCCAGGATTACAAAGTGTGTAATTCAAGGTCAGGGCAACACTAAGTCCAAGCCCTTCACCTCAGTGTCCTGATGTACTATGCATTTAGTATACACACCACATGGTTCAGTGTGTCTGGGGAAGGATGAACCACAATGTGCTCTATGAAGTTATTAAGGTGCTCAAGGCTCTGTATGTCTGGTGCTTCTCAGGGCATGGGTGCCCTGTGCTCTCCACATCTGGCCAGCCAGCTATAGAAGGAAGGGTACATGCAATGTAATATCGGGAGTTTAGGAATGAGGCCTGGATGCATGGGCTTCACTTCCACTCATATTCAGTTCTTCTCTAATTCATTATAGAAATGTTCTATTCTGAAGAAAGAGAATGATACATATTGATGAGTGTCCTTAATCTTTGCCTTTCAGAAGCAAAGTTTGGGTTTCTGGCTGGTATGTGCGGGTTGAATACAATCACTTAGGTATCCCTGCCATGGGACCAGTTACTGCAAGCTGGCTTTATGTGGTGTGACAGCAAAGGATACAGATTTTATGTCCCTTTCTAGGGCATTTTAACTAAAGGAGGAATTGAAATACTTGTGCTATGGACAGGTTGGAACACCGGGTGTGCAGATAAGTGCATCTTAGAGTATAGGACTATTGATGGTGAGTGTCACACTGGATAGCACCCATCTAGACTTATTGTGACAGTGAAACTAGATTTTCAAAAGAGGTACCACTTCTTGTGCACTCTTACTAGTGCTATTCTTAGTGCTCACAATAGAAAGCTTGGACAGTCGTCAGTATTGGTTTCTTGGAGCTGCTTAGACTGTTGGATGACAGTGTTTATGTGTACCATTAGAAGCAGGTCACAGCTTTTGACCTCTCTCTCTCTCTCTCTCTCTCTCTCTCTCTCTCTCTCTCTCTTTCTCTCTCTGTGAAAACCACTTTTCACTGATCTTTTCTTTCTATACATCTCCTAGAAGTATACAAAAGAGAACTTTCAAAATAGGCTTAAGTTATAGTTGCCCATATTCTGTATCAGTATTATTACCACCAAATTTTAAGTGACTTAATATCTGTCTTGGAAACATGTATTAATTATGTGATCAAAAATAGTGAAGATCGGGACCAGAGGCACTGCTCAGTGGTTAAAGCATTTTCTGTGCAAGGAATAAAAATGGAGTTAAGATCTCAAGAACCTAACTAAGTGCTGAGATGGTGTGGCAGTTCACATGCACATCTGGCTTCAAAAGGCAAAGGGAGGAGATCCCCACACCAAGATGTTAGAAAGATTCGCTACATCAGTGAGCTCTGGTTTGATTGAGAGACTCTGCTTCTGTAAGACACAGGAATAATGAAGGAAGAATTCCTTTATCAACTTCTGGTCTCCACATACATATTCTGACACATGCATGTGTACCCTCCTCTGTATAACCTCTATACATGTAAACATATATAAACATCTACATACCATATACATGCATACAAAAATAAGAAAAAATAGTTAAGTTTGAAATTTTTGATAGTTTTCTGGTCCACAAACATACTCAGTATAATCAAATTTGTTTGTATGATTACTCTTTCCCGTCTCTGTGGAGAAAGATTAATATATTCCAATGATCTAGTGAATATAAAAGTAATTTGTTGACAATATGGTATGCAAGGTTACTAAGCAATATGGAGATCAAAGACAGGGAATATCTAGTGTATAGAACTTGGCTTGGATTGCTCTTTTGATTAGTCTGAGTATAGATCCCAAAACATATAAGAGAGGACTGTAAGCACAGTGGTCAGGGACACAAAGCCATTTCTGAGTAGCTTCCAAGGGGAGATAGCTAGTGCATCCCTCAATAAATTTGATAGAACAGTAGTTTATGAGACTAGTTCATTGTAAGATATAGAGAGTAGTTCTATTTTGTCTGGGGTTGTATAAAACAAGACAATGAAGTAAATGGTAAGTTCAATAAAGCATCTAAAAAAACCTATGTTTTCTGTGGATATGGGGATCCTTATGACTGGCTGGAAGTATTTTAGTCTTCTGAAATGATGAATTACTTTGCTGCTTTGGAATCTAATGCAGGGCAGAAGCAAGTCAATTAAGACCTAATGGTACTTGTTCCATATTGAAGTTTGTCAACATTTTCCTAACACACACACAAAGAAACTTTTTAAACAAACTGCTCCCAAATGTGTGGCATTGCAAGTTTGTAAGAACAGTTTATTCTTGTTGCCTCCACAGTTGGAAGAAATAACCAGATGAAATTGTGTCCTTTTACCAAGTCTGCATTAGTGGGTGTCTGATTCTGTGTGGTCTTCCTGGTCCCTAGATCTTTTCCCTGCTTTTACATCTTATCCTCAGAATGTGAAGGTTGTGGAAGCTCATTACATGTTAGTACCTTCGGGATCAATACAAAACACAGAGCAATATGGATGCAAAAGATGCTTCCCCTCCCAGACTGCTGAAAGGTAGATTAAATGAAAATGGAATGGATGACCTAGCTTTTCTTGCCTGTGGCTCCAATGAAGTAATACTACATATTGCTCTCTAAAATTCTTGATGGTATTTGAATGAGTGGTGTGATAAAATAGGACTACAGCAATTCAGGAGATCATCATGCAGAAAGTATGTCCCAGAATCAGATGAAGCACATGATAGCAAAGAAATTGGGTGTTTGTTAGCTCAGTTGATGAGGCAAAGAATGAGAATGCACACATGAAGTAACTTTATTAAATGAAATATAGAAGTATGCCATATGTGAAACTATGAGTTGTGAGGTAATTATGTCATACTCAAAAAATAAAACTAGAGAAAGTTGGCTTTAAATTCTGGGAGCATGACTTTATAATCCATCACTAGTTGTTATGGTTTGAATGAGAATGGCCACCATAGGCTCACAGGTTTCAATACTTGCTTAGAGTGGGAGGGCCTGTTTGGGAAGGTAAGTCCATTTTTAATTCTCAAAAGACTCATGGCATTTCCATTGTGATCTCTCTCTCTCTCTCTCTCTCTCTCTCTCTCTCTCTCTCTCTGTCTCTGTCTCTGTCTCTGTCTCTCTGTCTCTCTGTCTCTCTTTCTGTCTCTCTTGTTTGTGGATCAAGATGCTGGCTCTGAGCCGTTCCTGTTTTGTCTTGCCACAATGGACTCTAATGGCTTGAAACAGTAAGCTCCATTAAATGCTTTTATTTTCTTTACAAGTTGCCTCAGTCATGACATTTTGTCACAGCAATAGAAAAGTAACTAAGAAGTTGCTACCAGTAGTAGGGCATTGCTGTGAGGAACCCAAGTATGTTGATTTTGGAGGAATGTGCAGGGCTTTAGGAGTCTGAACTAGCCAAGTGGTTGAACTCTATAAGCAAAGCTTAATGGGCCATCTTAGGAGGATCCTTGAACAAAGTGAGTTGAGAGCTGTGTGGACAGACTGTGAAGGCCAACTCAAGAGGTTTAAGAAGGAAACAAAGCTGGAAACTGGACTAGGGATGATTCATGTTATACATTAGCAAAGAACATGGCTGCATTTTGCCCTTCATTAAGAATTTACCCAAGGCTAAATTGAAAGGTAATGGACTAATTTCATTGGTAGAGATTTCAAGGCAGCCTAATATTGATGCTGTCATGTGGTCATTAGTAATGACCACAGGTCTACACTGAAAAAGAGAAAATTGGGGCAAAAGAAATACAAAATGTATAGTTTGAAGAGAAAGAGAGGACCAGGAAATTTAATATTGGAATCAAGTCTTGAGCTGGAAGAGATAAGCAGATCAAGGTGAGGCCTTACCAAATTTGGGATAAAGGGAGGGATTCCTCAGGACAAGACCCCACACAGATAATCCTGCAATGAGTCAAAGGAAAGACCTAAGGAAATTTCTGCTCCTAAACAAAACCATGTCAAAGATTTTGTAAGTGTGATTTGAGGGGTCATTGTTCACCTCAAGTTGGTAACTGAAGTTGATAGTGTCATCCATATGGTTCTGGCTTTCAGTCAGGAAGGATCCATGAGTAAAGTTGTAAATTTTTCCTCTGAGGTTAAGGAGAATGGATGAGGTCAGGTGTGTGCATGGAGGCCCTGAGGTCATTTAGTGAAGCTATGAAGGTGAAGCCTGAGTTACAATAGACACCCACCCAAAGATGTTAGATGTGCCAGAGCTGTGGGATATCTGCCAAGGAGAGCTATACACAGAAAAGGGAGCTAGCCCAAGAGAGAGAAGCATACTTGGGCAAGAAAGCTGGAAGAGCAAAACCATTGAAGCTCTCTCACATCAAACATAGATTCAATGCTTGCTCTCAAGGTTTTTAGTCTTGTCTTGGTCTACTATTTCTTTACTAAGCTCTCATTCTTTTTTTTTTTTTGGAATGGTAAAGTATATTTCATGCCATTGCACTCTGGAAGTAAATACTTTTCTTTTTGGTTTTATAGGAGCTTGTAATGAAGAGATTGGCTTGAGTCCTAGAAGACACTTTGGAGTTTGGACTTTAAAACATTGTTGAGGCTATGAAAGACGATGGGGACTTTTGAAATTGGACTAAATATACTTTGCATTATGACATAGCCATGAGCCTACAGGGGTCAGGGAATGGAATATGTATATTTGAATGAAAATGGTCGTTATAGGTGCATACATTTGAATACTTTGTCCCCAGTTGATCATACTATTTGGAAAGGATTCAGAGGTGTGGCCTTGTTGGATGAGATGAGTTACTGGAGGTGGGCTTTGAGGTCTCAAAAGATTCCTGTTATTCCCAGTGTGCTCTTTTCTGTCTCCCTCTTGCTTGTGGATCAAAAATTGAGCTCTTTGCTGTTCTTTCTGCCATGCCTTTTCCCTATTATCATGTACTCTAACCCTCTGAAACCATAAGCCCAATTAAGTGTCTTTAAAAATAAGTTGCCTTGGTTATAGCATTTTAGCACTGCAATAGAAACGTAACTAAGATGTTATTTTAGACTACTTTAGTCTAAATATTCTATTTATTTTGCTATTTGAAATAGCAAAAAATATTTCCTAAGGCAAACATTCCCAGAGGATTTGTTGTAAAGGTTATAGTAAATAATGTCATAGGCTTTGGCAAATAAATAAATATATGCTAGCTGTTGTTATAGTGTGGGCCACAAACTTTCTTTGTAATATAACAAAATACAATAAGATGAGGCAAAATCCTTCACGCTGAGCCTGGACAAGGCAACCCAACAGGAGGAAAAGAGTCCTGAATTCCTTCTGTGATAGATTATGGATAGTTATAAGATGAAAAAAATTCTTCCATATTTCTTTTCCCCCTTGCTTCTTGGTGTCTTAACTGGTCTACTGGTGAGATGGAAATGGTGGTTATATTTTCAGAACATGTGTAATTAAGTTTTTGGTATCTTTTTGAGCATGGAGAGACATTTGGCCATTCCTAAGGAAGATCTAAAGGGCACAGATGTAACAGCAACAACTTCACTGGGATAAGAACACTTGCTGCTCTAAGAATGTTACTGTTTCATTAAGTTGAATTCATGCCATCAATCCTTTTTATTAAAACATGATTTGCTTTGGGGAGTCTTCAGAGAGACAATAAATATGTTCAGGGTCACACCTATCACCTGCCACCTTTGGTTTCATCAATGGTGACAAAACAAACTACAGATCAGAACTGGGATCTTTATGCAGCAAGACTGGGGAAAAACTGTGTAAATCATAGGTAAGGAAAACGTATACCTGACTTCAGAGCTAATTTCCCCCCATGTAAACCTGATTTTTAATTTTCTGATTCAGAGCCAGTCTTTAGGTATCACTTTTTCTGTTCCATAGTTTAATTGAATTGGACTTAGATATTCAGAAATACAGTTGCAATTTGAAATGCTTTGATTTTTGATATGAATTGAATATATTCATTGAAAAAAGTTATTTTGCATAGTGATCATTTGCCTGACTTATAGTGCCTTGACTTTATAAAATAATCACAATAGTGGTGATGTTAGCTAGCGCTACTATGCTAATTTTTCTTGTAGGTTATTTTTTATTGTTTCATATAACCCTGGTATGACTAAACATGAAATTCCAGGGCAGTTTTAGTCTGTAACTTAGCTTTCTACTAAAACTGTTCATTTAATCCATCTTTGTGGGTTTGTGTGTGTGTGTGTGTGTGTGTGTGTTTAACTACTTGTGACTGTTTTAAAATAGAACTTTAAAGTGTATGGAAAATGAACCCTTTTGGAAATTGTATTCCTTCTTCATGAACTGTAAGGGTTATACCACTAAAAGTTTTATTACAGTTTCACATTGTGACTTGGGAGACTTAGGATTTTCAAAGGTCTTTGACTCCCTGTCTCCAGTGATTTGTTATAAACTCATTTCTCATTCTCTTTGGTCCACCAACCTGGGTTCAAATTGATTTGTGGTGAGTTATTTAGCTTTCGGGGCTCAGTGTTCTTGCATGTGAAATGGGAATGATCCCATCAACTTCAGCTGATTGTGGTAAGGCAGTAAGCACTGTATTTTCCTTATGGAAGGTGTGTTGTATTTTAAAATAAGTAGGGGCTCTGAGGCTCATTGCTTAGTATTGCTAAAGGGCGATTGCCAAGAGTGTTAAGGGAAGCTTTTTCTTTGCTAGCCGCTTTGGTTTATCCCCCCGCCAGTCGCCTGGGCTCTGCCGCGCCAGCCTGGTTCTAGAACCGCATCAGTCCCAAATAAACACACAGGAGGCTATATTCATCATGAAGCTGTTGGCCTTGTTTGTCCCTTACTGGCTAGCTCTGCATTAAGTAATTACCCCATAATTGTTAATCTAAGTATGTTTCTTACCGGAGAATAGTTCCCGGCTTCTTACCCCTATGGTGTCACATGTCGACTCTCTTGTGTTTCCCCTTCCCAGAATTCTCCTGGACTCCTAGTCCCTCCTATCTAGGTTTCCTATAGGCTCAACAGTACTTTATTGACAAATGCACAGGACTTCCCCCAACAAAGAGCACCAAGGAAATACCTGTACTGAACAAGCATACAAACTTTTTATTCTTTTGAGACAGGGTTTCTCTGTAACTTTGGAGGCTGTCCTGGAACTCACTCAGGAGACCAGGCTGGCCTCCAACTCACAGAGATCTGCTTGTCTCTGCCTCCCAAGTGCTAGGATTAAAGGCGTGCACCACCACCACCCAGCTGAGCATACAAAATTTTGAAGGCCCTATCAGTCATTTAGTTTCTTCATGAGCTTTGGCAGATTGTTTAACCTGAGCCCCTCCTCCATTGTTGTAAAATGGGAGGAGTCACAGTCTGCTTCATGAGGCTGTGCACAGATTGAGTGAGATGCCATACATACCATGCAGATGAGATCAGGGTAGCCTCCTTATTGCAACTTTAACTGTTTTCAGGAGTTTCCTCCTGAGAAAACCTCTGCTGGCTAGAAGGGCTAGAAGGGGGAGAATTCATCAAGTGTCCTAGTTACCTTAAATCTTGATGAGACCTGAAAAGCTGTTTCCTAAACAGACGTTTTTCTATAGGATCTGGGTCTTGTTCCTGGCACTCAAACAAAGCAGTTTCAGAGGACCAGTTCCAGAGCATCATACACTCCCTTCTGGTCTCTTCAGGCACTAGGAATACACGCAGAACATACATGAAGGCATTCATCCATGCACATGAGAAAAACACATCTTTCAATTTTGTTCTGACATGTTGGTTTTAGAGAGTGCCTCATGTCTAGGAACTGTGTACAGGCTCCCAGATTATTCAGTGTTCCAGACATTGTTTTTAATGGTTCCTCTCCAATATGATGGCTGAATATACAGGAGAATGAAGAGGGGCTTAAGCAGTCTCTTGGTGGGACAGAAGACTCTGGACCTATAGTCATGGCTTCTGCTGGCTCCACTTGTTTTCCCAGGTACTCATGGCACACTGCTATTCTTGACTGAGGTTCTACTGGTATCACATGGACATTGGTGTGTTTGGGACTGATGGGTCCTGCCAGTCTCCCTGACTCTTTTGACTCCTAAGGGTGTAATCACTCTCAGTGTGTCCCTGGCATGCTAGATCCAGGTCCCATTTCAGGAAGGGATGCTGGACTGGCTCTCTACACCCAGCCTCTGCCACAAGACTGTCTCATTCTTTACTAGGCTGATATAGTGGCTCTTGGCTTAACTACTTTCTCATTTACCCACAATCCTCCTGATTCTTAGATCTACCATAGTGATTACCACAGGGGATAAAGAACTGATCCAAAGAACAAAACTTTGAGGTTCTCTTTTGCCTATTGTCTTCAAATACCATTGATGGGGATTACACCAAGATGGCATATCTTCCTAAACTCATAAATAAGAACACAGGCAGCAATTTATTATCACTTTAGCTCCCGTCTATGTATTACAACATATATTCTACTACCCTCCTCATTTTCCTTTCTACCACTGCACAATCCCTGGCTTGGATGAGGCAATAGTTTCCTCATAGAAACTTCCTTATTCTGTGATGCATCTCTCCTGATGAAGGGAGAACTCTTGGAACTAAGTTCTCATATGTAAAAGGTAGCAAGTGAATTTAAATATTCTTCCTTAAGACACTGCATTAGTAAGACTTGCATAGGCTCTATTTTGAGCATCATATCCTGAACATTAACTCCATCTTGTCTCTGGATTAAGGTTGTTTTAAGTCAAAAATCAGAAATAGAGCACAACAGTATTTTCCAAAATATAAAACTGAAGTTAGCAGATAATCAAGTCAACTTTGTTGCGATGGTGACTAATACTATGTAACTACTTGCGTGGGATAGTTTTTAATTCTTCCTGGTTATTTTTTATATTGCAAAGCATATGTCTTCTGGCACAATGATAACAAAGACATCTTGCAACTTTTGGAGCAGTGTACATTTGGTTTTGTAAATGTACATAAGGTCTACCTCTTGTGTTCTCACTCCCCTCTCTCCATCCTCTTCTCTCTAGCCACACATGCTTTTTATTCTTGGAAATTAAACTGACTTCCTTTTCTTGTTCAGGGGCTTTTGTATTTTTCTTGTGTCTTGAAACTCCACTGTTTGTATCTTCTCAGTCTGCCTCTTATCTTTAGGACCTACCTTAAATGTTGCAATCTCAATTGCCTGACCACCCAACCAAAGTAGCCACCCCAACTCCAGTTACTTTCCACGTTGCTTCATATTCTTTATTTCCTTTTCTGCACAATTCCCTTGAAAATGTGTACATACCCATTCATATCTACTTCAATAGAATATAGGCTTAAGGAAGACAGGACTTTATCTGTGCTATTCTTAGTTACATTCTCTGAGCTGGCACATATAGATGTTAATATTCAGTGACTGAATATATGAAAAATGATTGAAGGTTATCTTATCTTAATATAAAGGATTACTTTTATTAGTACTGTTGGCTTACATGAATGAACATACCTTGTAGAAGCATGGGAATAGGATCCTCAAAGCTTTTTTGATATATCATGCAATTGTGAAATAATTCTGAATTATTTTGTTCTATTCTGGTGGTGGTAGAAAAATGGTTTAGCTGTACTTCCTAAACAGGATAAGAAATTCTTTGGGAACAGACCTCATGGTTTATATTTTTCTCATGTCTTTTATGTTATTTAGTTGTTTGGTGGATACAAGTCAGTTGTGTTAGCCAGCGTAGGGAGTAGGTGAGAGAAAATTGTAGGCCATTACATTTCTGTGAATAAATTGGGAAGACTTTCCAAGAGAGGCAGAACTGGGAAGGTTTTTGGTTGCTAGAAGAAGGACACATATTTAACATCTGAAAGGGTGGAGTCATGATTTGAGGAGCTTCTGTCAGCCATGAGATGTATGGAAATTTCATTTGCATAAGATAGCTTGGGGTCAACACACAAGGGAAAAGTTCTCATTTCAGTATTAGAATCTCCATGGAGAACTATCAGAGGTGGCAATTCAGTAAGAGGATTGTTCCAGAAACTACTGCTGTGCAACAAATTACCAGACAGCTTAGTAGCAGAGGCCAATCATTTTGTTATATTCACACAGTGAGGACTCTGTAAGGAATGGGCTGTGTGTGCTCCAGCTGTGAGGGCCAGAAGGGCTGAAGAGACTTGATGCTGAGGCTGGGGTCAGATGGAAACTCTTACTTACGTGTGAGGTGACCAGATGTCACCATGTCACCTCTCCATGAGACTTGGCTTCTTCTCAGCTTGGTTGTCATATTGTATGTGGAGCTTGGGGTTTCAAGCATCTATGTTCTAGCAGAGAAGATGGAAGCTGCATGGCCTTTCGTGGTCAGCCTTTGAAACCACATGGTCTTACATCTTCTATGTATGTGTAGCTCACCAGAATTCAAGTGAACAAATTTCCTCTTGATGGGAAGACTGTCTACTTGTTCATAGAAGGAGCATCTAAGACATTTGACAGTGTATTTTGAGATTCTATAAGAGTAAAAGAAGCAATAACAGGGAAGGTTGTATCCTTGTGTTTTGTAAAAGAAGATAAGCTTTGAATCTGATGAAATCTAGGTTTCAATCACTGTGCATTTCTCTGATCACCAATGCCTTTCAAAAAATTAGAGTTCTTTGGTCTTCTTAAGGAATTTCCTGACTCCATTCTAATGTGTTCAGAAGCTGAAAACTGGCCAACAATCATTGATGCCATTGGTGGCCATTGTAAGCCAGGTAGAGGTACTGTCAGTTATGACACCATGCCCTTTTCTCCAAATGGTTACTCCTCAGAGTTTTCCAAAAATAGACTTTTATGGCCAAATTGAATGCCTCCTTTAATTCATGGCCTTTTAAATTTCTCATCTCTACATTGTCCTAAATCTAGTCAGCATTTCATTGAGCCCACTACTATTGGTTCTAAGAGAACCAAGGGCTCGTTGTGCTGAGTTTATAGTACTTTTCCAACCAGCCACCAGGAAACAGATTGAAATCCCCATTCTCATTTATACTGCTGTTAATTTCAGTGTTTTTGTAAGAAGTAGAAGGGATGGGTATTAGCTAATTGTACCATATAGTCCCATTTTCTTAACAATACATTTTATTAACATAGCTGAGAGAAAATGAAATTTATCTTCATTACAAAAGGCTGCAAATAGAAAACTTAGAGTACTGAGCATCCAGGAATAAAGTGAAGACAGTCAATAATAACGTTGCTATTTTGGGAGTTTTATATTGAACTCCTATACAATAATATATCCTGAGGTATAATCATAAATTTTTGCCTGGAATTTAGAATTGTGGCAGCTATACTAGGGCACATTTACAGGAAAATCATGAGCTCAAATGGAATTTGCTGAAGACTATATATCAATTTACCATCAGGACAGACAGTACAATAAATTCTGGACTGTTCTCATTAATCACTGTAGATGTGGCATCTCCAACAGAACAGAGCTGTGACTGTTATAAATAGTGTATCAGGAATTTTTATTTGAGATATATAAAACAATGGTAGTAGTTGATACAGCAGATATACTGCCTCAGGCTCTTCTATTTCCATTTAGTTTTAGAAACAATAGAAGTAGATGGGGAAAGACCGGGAGGCCTAACACTATACAAAGAAATATAAATGACTGAGGCAATGCTGCTAGGGGAAGGTGCATGGCCGTTCATGGCCAACCCTTGAAACCACATGGCCTTACACCTTCTATGATTCTGGTTGCAGGAAGACATGAATCTCACTAGGATTCAAGCAGAAAAACTTCCTTTTGATGGAAAGACTATCTATGTGTTCATCTGAGACATTTGGCTAGTGATGTAGTTTATCGCCTACGTCCGTATACATCTTTAGTCATGCCTAAAGTGGGTGTGGTTAGTGGTGTGGTAAACCGCCCTTTTATTACCTCATCTGAATGCGCCTCTAATATGCCACATGGATAATGGCAGGGTTCTGTTTTCTTCCTACACTTACTAAACTTATTTTGTTGCTATTTTGTTTTAGCAAGGCCTATCTTTGTTATTTTTTTCCTCAGTTGATGTGAATGCAACTTGGGTCACCAGTTAAGGCTAAAAACAAAATATATGAAAGAAACTCATCTGTTGGGAAGAACAGGAAGCCTTAGCCAGGGTAATGACAGTGGGATAGGATGTGGTGGGAAATGCTAGGCTGGGGGAGGTCTAACTTGCTTTTGAATTTTGTTTCTAGAACTTTCTCTTTTGTGTTCTCGAACAAGACACTTCAATAATCTGTGATCAATAAAATTAGGAGTGATAATCTCTAGCTAGGAAGAGTGTTTTAGAAATTAAAATATAATAATTATAAAATTCCTAGTAAAGGATTTTCTAATCAGAACCTCAGCAAATATAACCATCCAAGTGGATATGAAGGCCATGATGAAATAACAAGCCATCCTACAGCATTTGAGTATGTTTAAGCAACAATTCATTTGCTATTTGTTCGTTGTTCTCTTAATAGATACAATGAAATGCTTGACTAATTTTTATATGAGTACAGTGGTGAGTATCTCTGTGGAATGGCTTAAAGAGTCCTGGGCAGAAACAGTGGCCTCACTGTGCCTCATGAGAACTGTAACCTGGCAGCAAGTTTGGTTGAAAGATGGTGAAGTGCTTCTTAGGAGGCTTCCATAGTTCTGTCATCATAGGACCCAGGGTGGGAGGCCTCATTCCTTCCTCTGTAAGATGTCTGTCTTAGGGCTTCTGTTGATGTGGTAAAACACCATAACCAAAACAGACCTGTGTGTGGGAAAGTTTAATTCAGCTTATAGTTGTAGTCCATCATGAATGGAAGTTAGGGAAGGAACTAAAGGCAAGAATCTGTAGGGAGAAATTGAAACAGAGCCATGAAAGAATGCTGCTTACTGGTTTGCTCCTGTGGTTTGCTCAGCCAGATTTCCCACACAATGCAGAACCATTTGCCCAGGAAAGGCATAATACATAGTGAGCTGGTCCCTCCCTTATCAAACATTAATTAAGATAATACCCCACAGGCTTGCCTACAGGTCAGTCTATGGAGGCATTTCCTCAATTAAGATTCCTTCTTTCCAGATACATTTCTGTTTGTGTCAAGTTGGCAAAAACCAACCAGCATAATGGCTTACAAGTTTCACAGTCTGTTTACATTTTGTTATCTGGTCCTTTATGGTCATTCCAAGTTGGAAGAACAGAAATATGGAGGGAAAGAATGTATCAGTAACTTGACCTATGGTCACATGGAAGCCTCTGCTCCACAAGAGTTAAGAGTCTGTCAAGGAACCTAGATATCACTTTACTGCATCCTAATCTAACCTCCACCAATTGATTTTCTTATGAAAATTCATTCCTTTAGAACTGTGATGCTTACTGTGATGGGCACCAGCAACGTGTGATTACTTCTATTAATTAAAATTAAACAAATCAAAAAGCATAGTTCTACACACACACACACACACACACACACACACACACACACACACCTCATTTCAGGTGCCCACTTTCCACATGTGGTAGTGGCTATTTTGCATGTCAGAATTTACTTGGAAAGAGCACCCCTGTCATCATGGACATTGTGTTGCAAGCTTGGCTGTAGAAACCTTGTCTTCTAGAGTTGTCCTCAGTGACCTGACTTCAGGGAGCCTTTATATTTGCCTAGGAGAAAGATTTGAGTTTTAATTGCACTCAGGTTAATAAACTGATTGTTCCATTCAAAATAATGGTTTCCCAACATTCCATTCTGATGATTTCTTCATCAGTCAGTGAATATGGTTTTATTAAATGCCGCCCACTCACTGTGTACTAGTTACATGAGGAATGAATGTGACTCTGTCTTCAGATAAATGAATAAAATGGAGAAGGGATAGAGAAGAATGGGGGAGAGAGAGAGAAGGAAAACAGCTTAATTAGACTGCAGAGAGAAGAATAGCTTTTATTCCTACTTGGAAAACTGCAGACAGTTTAAATGACTAGGCCTTGATGAAATTCTGTGCCATTTATATACTAATATTGGCATTTATTGCAATTTGCAAACCAGAGAGTCATTGAATTCCAAACTAAACAAAGGCTTTATAAAAAAGGTGTGTCCTGTTCAACCTTAAAAAGAGAAAGCTTTTAATACATGCTAAGCATTGTGCTGGCTGCTTCACCTTCTTTTCTTTGTGTGAGCTTCACAACATTCTCTGACAAGGTCCAGCTGGGCACCTGCTGGGGAGCCAGTGCCAAGATCAGGTTAAAGACCCAGGTCTGAAGGTGAGCAGGTTGGTCTCAAATCCCAACTCCTCTACTTACTAACTTCAAGAGGGCAGGTGTTTGCTTGACTTTGGTTAGCCCTAGTTTGCCTATCTGTAAGATAGAGGACACAGTATCTGCTTTTCATGTGATTGTGGTGAAGGCAGAGTCAGACACCACAAAGTGCTAAGTATGCTACCTGGTATATAAAGTATGAATAAGGGGTAGACATCCTCTCACTCCCGATAGCACCATGCCTCATACATACTGCACCCTCCACAAGTATTTGTTGAACTGATGGCTGGTTGGAAGGATGGAAGTCATGTTTTCCATCATTAGCACAGCAGTCTCTGAGAATGTAGGTGGAATGATTTGGGGGAGGTCAAAAGAGTCCTATTCAACCTCAGATATCTTCCCACTGGTTCTGGCTGCTGTTTGAAAATTAAGCATCACTCATTCTTTTCGGTTCAAGACCCCTCTTAAAAGCAAGTATCACTTTAAGAAGGAATACACTAAGCTTTTGTGCATCAAAGCTCTGGTCTATCAGTCAAACTTCCCACTGAGAGCAGCAAAGTAGAGCCAGCTTTGGTCGGGAATCTGGGGCTTCTGGTTTCTAGGTACAGCTCTTTCCACAGATAGTATCACATCCCTGGGCTTCAGGACCTCATTTTCCCTACTGCTTACATGGAGAATTAGAGCAGATCTCCAATAAATGGTAGATTATTTGGTGAGTGGGGCATCAGGCAGCTAAGTTTTGTGGTAAGGCTTGCAGCGTATGCTTGGATTAGTGAGCCTTGAAAAGCTACACTGAAGGGATTATAGGTTTGGAAGGATGAAGAGCATTTATTGATGATGGTCATGGTTTGCCTGAAAAGGAGGACCCAAGAAGAGGTGATAATAGTGGACAGAGGTCACCATGGCAGTTTTTAGGACTGCTTCACAATACTGTTTGAAGCCAGCCTGGGTCATAAACATCATGTAAGCATTTTACTAGATAGTCACTAACACATGTCACTTGGCATGAAGCCAGTCAACTACTCTAAACATCATGCAATCCTTTTGCAGAAAGCCTTCCTGCACATTGCAGAAAATGCTTCCAATTTAGTGCTTCAATTTAATGGTGCAGCCTTGGATTGCAGTAAGTGAGGGTGTAGTGATACTGGCTGGGCCCACAGCAAGCATCAGTGATGTTGCCCTTTGTGGTTGTAGGTGTTTCAGGGAACAGACTTGGAACCAGCAATTACTGTACAACTTCTACCTCTGGGCAGTTATCTTGAAGGAGTTCTTACACTTGTTAGCTCAAGAATATCTAGGGAATAGACAGTATGACCTTCTCTCAATTATCATCATCATCACCATCATCATTATCATCATCATCACCATCATCATAAACCAAGGCTCAATAAGGAGAGCAATAGAGCTAATAGTTCAACATAAGATCTCTGGTTGCCTAAATTCAGACTTTTTTCTAAGTATGTAATGCATCCTCTAGGATGCTTTTCAGATATTGCTATTAAAGTTCAGTGTTCTTTGCCCATGGGCATTGTGGATGAAATTATTGTTCTCATATTATTGCTATTTTCAGACTTTTCTGGAAAAAATAAATAACCACTACCAGTAGCTCCTGTCACCATCCACTCTGAGTGAGAATACTTGAAGTCATTAGTTTGTATTTTTCAGCTGTCAGAGATCCAAATTAAGTTTTTTAAAAAAATTATTGTTATTGGATATTTTTTTCTGTTTTGTACTTCACAGATTGGTAGTTAGAATTTCGTGTTTTCTTCCTGGATTTGGGAAGTCATGTTGAGGTTTTATTGTGACTCATCTTGCTGTTTCTTAAAAGTTAAGGAAGAAGCTGGATATACCCTGGGTTTCTTATTCAGGTGTTGCAAAGATGAGCACAGGATGCATCAGTGTGTTGTGCCAGATACAGCTGGATACAGAGGTGGATGCTACAAACAGATCCTGGAAACAATTTCAGTGTTCTGGAGAAGGTGGACCATTAATTGTGGCTGGGCAACCAGGAGGAGTTTCTCAAACAGTGCCAATTCAGATGAGGAAATAGTTAAGTCTCACTTACGCTGACATGGATAGATCTCTGAGTCGGAGCCTGGAGTGAGATGCTGTGAGGAACAGTCATTTGACACTGATGAGGTCAATATTGTGTGATCACCACCCACTGTATGCCTTTATCCAGTTGTAGAGTCTGTCTCACCAGAATGATCTTGCCAAGAGAAAGATGCAGGCTCTCTCCTCCATCTTAGAATAAGTATGGGAGGGTGTGTTTGCTTCAGGGCTGTGCTGATTATTCTCTGAGGCCTTTCCAGCTGAGTAGCCCTAAGAAAGAAGTTCTCAAAATGTGGCCTTGGTGTCTTTTGAAAATCATCCATTATTTTTCATTTCTATTATGAAAATGGCCATATTTTCCAGAATTTGTGTCATCTGTAACTTAAAGCTGAGGATTGAATTACGCCACGTCATGCACTGCTCAATAGAACTGGAAGCTGTCTCCTGGTGCATCCCTTCCAGGAGCTACCCCTTGAAGTTTATGTCTATCATATCCTGGCTTTCCTAGGCACTCTTGTCACATAGTGTAGGTGTTGTTTCTATCTCTGTTTAAAGCTTTGCTCTGTCTAATAAAAATCTGTGTACACAATAGCAATATCACAATGTGCCAGTGTTTACAAAGACTGGCTTTCTTCTATAGTAATGTAGAAGGCCATATCCCAAGTGTTCCTGTTCTGGTGTTTCTCTGATACATCACAAAATGAAGAAATTTGTACAGTAAGCCACCTTCCACCTTCTGTCCACCAATACCACATAGGCTTTGTTTTTAGTCCTATGATATAATGTGTTTTAGAGCGGGATGCTAGCATAGTACATTTATGTTATTAGACCTACTTGGAGTATGATAAGAATTTACAATCCATGAAGCAGAAAATGAATTAAAAAATTGGAGCCACAGTCTCACCCACTGCTGTGTTCCAATCCACATCCTTCCATAGCGAGTGGGGCTCTTGGTAGTGTCTATTGCAGAATGCAGTCAAGAAAAAGTAGACTGTCGTCATTGTGGAGATTTTTCCATATGGATAAACCTCAGATGCTGAGGTGGACTTAACGACGGCTCTTACCCTGCAGGATGCCATCACCGTTGCTCTTACTCAGTACAAATGGGTTCATTTACATCATATGTTCATCAGGCAACCAGTTTAAATGGTCTCTGACTGGCTAAAGAGAAAAAGAATTGATTAAGAGGCTCCAGCCATCTACTGGGGTTACTGGGGAGATGAATGAGAAGAGGGAGAAGCTGGAGCCACATCGAATCACACACCAGAGAGCCATCCTGGTGAGCTATTGCAGATGGCACGCTGTGTACCAGCTGTGAGACATGCATGGTCACTGCTGCTCAAGCTGCAGACATTACTGCCTGGCACACTGGCCTGGTAACTGGCTGCTGCTACCACAGTCACCAGAACAAAAGTCCCCTGCTCTTTGAGTCACTGGCTTCTGGTTTGAAGCATGAGGCAGGATGGCCTGTCTATGATGAGGTTGTGACCTATGCCTTGGCAGGTGAAAGATACGAAGATCTGGCTATCGGAATGGCTCTAGAGGAAGTGGTTTTGACCCCCACTGAGCTTTATGTGGTGGGCAATCCATGCAGTACAGAAAGGGATCAGAGGCTGAGGCCATACTTTGATCGTATATAGTCAAATAATTTCATCCAAAGACATCCTTTCAAGCCTTTCATTTTCCTTCTCACTGCTGTCTTCTTTTCTTTAAAACCACTTCTTATTGGTGCCTTTTTCAGAAGGAGAAGAAAAGAATGCTAAAACCACTTATATTATTATTTTTTTAATTTTCTGTAATCAGTACCTGGAGATAAATGTTATGCTGACCCCTCCCATCCACAGCACTACCTCTTGACCTCTCTCACCCTAGTACTAGTAATTTGGAGATGTGCAGAACTTGCCTTCCAAGTGCACAACTCTAAAAGAGGCCTAGAATGGACGGGTGGGAAGGGCATGTAAAGCCATTATTGAAATAAAGTTTACCACTGGTGTACACCTAGCATTTCCTGTCTCATTTAAATTAATAATCAGATATTGGAGTTTCCAGGCACCTAAAGTTCTGATTGTATTGTAGAGTTCATGGATAATCACCAAGGTGAAATGGAGTGGAAGTGGAATGATTGTAATTGGGGTGACAGTGATTAAGCAAAGGGGACGGATGGCTCAGCGGTGTGCTTCATAAGGCATGGGAGACAGACAAACCGAAGTATAACCTTAGCACAGCTGAATGACTATAGACAACATTTTCACTCCATTTCTAATCCTCACTTGAGAAAGGTCAATGATGATTCCTAGTGCAGAGGGTTGGTGTAGGAAGTAAATGAATTGATGCAAACTGCCGAGTAAATGTTCAGTAGGAGACAGTTCTTGTTCTAATTCCCAGCACAGGAGAAGAGGGAATGCCTCTCTAAAAGTGAATGAGACTCCTGGGGCCGGTTTCAGGCTCAATGGAGCAGCTGAGTGTGGTGGCTGTGGAAAGAATCCCTGCACCGTGGCACAGGGAGGGGAAACTGAGGTGCTTTCAAGGCATAGTTTCTTTTTCCCCTCCGTGGCTAACTCCTGGGCCATAGTTTTCAGAACTTGGCCCCTTCTGCTCTTAATGGCAAAATATTAACCATGAATGCCCAGAATATAAGCACTCATCTGGAAATAGGCACCATTTGCTAGGATGGAAGGCAGTGCACTAATCCATCCAAATAATAGAAGCTTCAAAATAATGTCAGAACCATCACTCTAACTCCTACCCTCTTCTCTGACTTGATTTAGCTTATGTATTGAGTGGGCAGTGGCTGGAAGAAGCTGCCAGAGCAGCCTTGGGTGAATCCTTAATGAAGATGCAAACATGCCCATAAATTAGTGTCCTTAACCTGAACTAACTCTCCCCCACTCCCCTATAAGCAACTCAAATCAATAAAATTCATTAAGAAAGATATGAGGGCATGTTGGGGAAGGGAGAGTGACAAGGGAAAGTGAGGAAGAAATGTGAGAGAAATTGTGTGTGTGTGTTTGTGTGTGTGTGTGTGTGTGTGTGTGTGTGTGAGAGAGAGAGAGAGAGAGAGAGAGAGAGAGAGAGAGAGAGAGAAGGGACTAGTTGGAAAGAAAGGAATTAGAAGGAGTGGGAAGAAGACAAGTGGGTAGTGCAGTAGATATTATGGAAATACATTATATTCATGTATGAAAATGTTATAATGAAAGCCCTTATTATATAGTTAATGTTTGCTAATACAATGCCAAAAAGAGGAGTATTTTCCCAAACAGCTTATTTACCCTGTCACTTCCTCCTGGCATTTTCCTTTTAATCATCCTCAATCCAGTAGTTTGGTCTGCATAGTCTGGTAACTGTAAATGTGCTCACTGAGTTTTGCTACATACATGTGAATATCAAGATCTAGACTCTCTGATATTTATACGGTACATTATTTCTTGTGGTATCATGTGGTCATTTTATAGGGGGCTATTATCAAGTTTTTCAAGCTTGGCTGCTTACTCAGAATGGCACACAGGATGGCCTTAAAATTACTTGTTAATAACTTCCAAATATACAATATAGTTATTCATTTCAAGTATATAAGACACAATTATCATGTTGTACAATAGGTCTCCTAAAATTATCCATTGCATTTATCTGACATTTTATATTCTTTGACCAATCTCTCCCTAACTCAATCACAAGAGCCTTGACCTTTAGTTACCACAATTCTTTTTTCTTCTATCGATTTGACTTTTTTTTGTATACCGTATATAGATGAGATAGTGATTTTTTTCTGTTCCTGGCTTATTTCACTTGACATAAAAGTGTGAATAGTTGAATCTTATTCTGCTCACATTGCTTCAGATGATAGGATTCCCCCTTCCTTTACTCAGGGATGAATAGAATTCCATTGTCTGATTTTATGCTTAGGATATGAGGTAGCCCCAAAAGGTATAATGTGTGAAGGTTTGATCTCCAGATAACCTTTTATATCTTCATACCATTGAGATGGCTAAATCATGGGTGCAGTGTCTTTATCAATGGATGAAACTATTGATGAATTCAGAACTAAAACAGGCTATTAGGAGGTGGGAACAATATAGAGGAAGTAGATGACTGAAGGTGTATGATGGAAGGGGGTACACTCTGTCTGGACCACTCGGTATCTAATTTTCACTGCTTATTAGTTAGCATAAGGGGAGATTTCTTTTGGCATGCTCTTTCTTCATGGTGTCTCAGCCTTACCTCAAGTTCTTCACCTGCCTTGAATAAGTCACAAAGATGGAACTAGCAAGGATGTGCTTCTCAGAAGAGACACCTGGTCTGGACTAATAGTCTTGTTCAAGGAAGGTATGTTAATAAAATAAAGGAAGAAACCAAACAGAAACATTTGATGGAATATTTTCCCAAGTAGGAGAAGTCCAGCCCACTTTCCCTCCCGGCTGACAAATGCAGATACAAGAAATGAGAAGTTTGGTTCAGATGGACTCCATCATCTAGGAAGTGTGCCATAAGAAAGAATATGGGTTGCAGGGCAGTGGTGGTACATACCTTTAATCATAGCCCTTGGAGGCAAAAGCAGGTGGATCTCTGGGTACAAGTCCAGCCTGGTCTATAGAGCAAGTTTCAGGACAGCTGAGGCTGTGTAGAGAAACCCTGTCTTGAAAAGAAAAAAACAAAAAGAAAAGTAAAAGAATATGAGTAATTCATTTTTAACAAGTCTATTGTAAGTCTGGACATTTGGGCAACAGACAGGTCATCTTACATGAATGAGAAGAGGCATGCATCAGGGCACACAGATGCGGCTTTCTCACAACTACTCCCAAAGCTGTTCAACAGTCCTTCCTATCTGGACACTAGATTCTGATCTCATAACAGCCAAGGGCCGGGGTTCAGCTTTCTCTTGTCCTGCTTAGATGAGTACCTTGTGCATTCAATAGTTTCTACCACAATACAAGCTACTGACTCTGGGGATAGGTAGTCACTGAGGTGTTAACACTGGGTATTCAAACAACCCTGGGATGGGCACCCAGTAAGGTTCAGGGAGGCCGAGGCGAAAGGCCAGAGGGATTTGAAGGGAGTTTGGTTTGTACGCTTTTTTATATGCTTGACCTTGACACCTGATATTAATTAATAGCATGCAGTGTGGATTGTGTACTGTTTCCCAGACACAAAAGGAAGCCGAGGAAGGGGCACAGTCAGTGCGTCTACGATGTCTGCGGTCTAGTCCTGCAATTGCATGTCCCCTCCTTTGTCCACTTACTGCATTTACTCGGAGAGCTTCCTTGCTAAACTGAGAGAGCTGAGGCAAATCCAGATGCTGTGATAATGAAATCTCGTACTGTGGTCTTTGATTATGCTTCCATTCTGGAGCCTCAATATTTCACATCGTTAATAATGATGTTCTCTGTAGGAAAACTCCTTAATTTGAAAATGTTGCAGATGGCCTTTTATCAGAGGCTGTGGACTATCAAAGTAAACAGATCTAATTATGAACCATTGTTGTAGAATAGGCCATCTGAAATAACAGAAGTTAGGTTTCTCAGAAATTAAAAAATGACCATACATTTTGAAAGAATTGCAGAATAGCCAGTGGCCTTTGCTCGATTGGTTTTCAACAAGTTATTCAGCCAATTCAGGCGGCAACATGAATGCAAGAATTCTTCCAGCATAGGTGGAGATTTCACAGGATTTTGGGCAGGAGGATGCCTCTGTACCTATCTACTGAGTTGGGGGTACTAGAAAATGTCTTGAGTTGAAGCACTGGGACAGAGGGGGGCAGTTGGTCCAGAAACATTGGTGTGGTCTCAAGTGCCAGTGGATTGAGCACTTACTGATTTCAGAGGAGACTGGGATTCAGTTCCCAGCATCCATATGGCAGTTTACAGCCACATGTAACTAAAATACCAGGGGATACAACACTCCCTTCTGGCCTCTGTGAGTACTAAACAAACACAAGATATACATACCTACTTGCAGGCAAACATTCATCATATAAAAAATGAAAATAAATGAATAAAGGACTTAAGCAAATCCCAGGATCTGCTTCCATGGGACTCAAGATATAACCAATTTAAACCACCATGGAATAGAAGCATCTCACAATAGACCAACTTCCCAAGAAGATAGTGAAAGGTGCATCTTTGAATAAGCTACCCTGAGTGGTTGTGGAGGAAAGGTTTTCCCAAGCAATGAAAATCTTTGTACAGCACATGGTTATATACATTATTAGAAGGAAAATGAGGCATCCGTTGCATGTTTCTTTTTGAAACTGAAAGAGTGATGAAAATAATTATGCATATAGCCCGCTGAAAATAGAAAACACAACTAACAGATCAAATCTATGTTTTTCACCAGGGAAGAGCCATTACAGTCCCATTGTTCAGAACCAGATCTCTGTGGGCCAAGAGCATCTTTCAGCCTCAAGAGAGTTTTTCTTGTCTTCCTAGAAACATCAGCTACATCATTCTAGTGGGAGCATCCAGTTACATCTGTTTCATGCTTCACTTCCTTTACTTGACCGAGAAGTTCAGCTTTTCCCCTTGTAATACCCAATACTCTTTTTGAGGAACTTTAGGAGAAACATTGGATTATGAGACGGGTGGCTGAAGGCTAGTAGTCCCCATTTTAGAAAGTTACCTTAAAAAGAAAGAATTTTATAGCTTTATAGAGTTAAAAAGTAATTTTCCCTTTGGAACTTGAAGTGAGACTTTTTTTAAAGCTATGATAAAATGAAGACAGAGTAGTCTATAACTTTATCAGTAGCATGAGCAAGTTCCTGATGTGCATCTCTACTTAATCAACTACTCAATCATTAATGTTTTAATTTGTTCATTAATTTCACAAATATTCTTTAGACATTTCTTTAATAAATTTTTATTTAAATTAAAAGCAATCTCATTTTACATATCAATCCCAGTTCCCTCTCCCTCCCACCTTCCCATGCCCCCAAAGACTCCCTATCCCACCCCCATCTACTCCCCTGGGAGGGTGAGGCCTCCCATGAGTTATCATCAAAATCTGACACATCATTTGGGGCATGAACTAGGCCTTCCCCCACATATCTAGGCTGAGAGAGTAACCCTCCAAGGGAATGGGCTCCCAAAGCCCATTCGTGCTACCAGGGATAAATACTGGTTCCATTGCTAGAGGTCCCATAGACTTCCCAGGCCTCCCAACTCACACTCACATTCAGGGGGCCTCGGAGGGGAGAAGGGTGGGAGGATAACATGAGGGATCAGGAAGATGGAGTTGGGGGAAGAATAGACAAAGAGAGCAAGAAAAGAGGTGCCTTAATAGAAGGAGCCATTATAGGTTTAAAGAGAAATCTGGCACTAGGGAAATGTTCAGGGATCCACAAGGATGACACCAACTAAGAATCTAAACAATAGTGGAGAAGCTGCCTTAAATGCCCTTCCCCTATAATGAGATTGAAGACACCTCAATGCCATCCTAGGCCTTCATCCAGTAGCTGATGGAAGCAGAAGCAGACACCCACAGCTAAGCACTGAGCTGAACTCCTGGAATACAGTTGTAGAGAGGGAGGAGTGATGAGCAAAGGGGTCAAGACCATGCTGGGAAAACCCACAGAAACAGCTGGCCTGAACAAGTGGAAGTTCACGGACTCCATTCTGACAGCTGGGTAACCAGCATAGGACTGAACCACGCCCTCTTTAGATACTTTTGTCAGGCCATTTTTTGGCACTAGGGTTACAAGGTGAATGAGAACTATTTTCCCTTTCCCCTTTAAAAGACTAGAAGGAGCTAGACAGATGACTTCAGCACTTGTTTCTCAGATGGTTAAAGGTAAAGATTAGCTGGTTCCCAGTCTGGTATTTTGAAGAAAACAAAATTCATGTTCATATCTGGTATGTATATGCCATGCCATTACCAGCAAACCAGGTATTGAAGTGTAGTACTTGGACATTCAGAAACATTGTCCATTTTCATTTTTGTACTTTTCTGCATTGTGCAACTGAACATTTATGCATTTTCTTCAGGAATTAACACAACCAGAACTCCCAATCAGTGGCAAACTCAGAGTGTCCTTGGTGCTGGAGAGTCCAATTATGATTGAGTCCCTGTGTTGTGTATTTGATGTTTATAAAACTTTCACATATTTTTCTTTCTCATGAAAGCCCTGTCAGTGGTTCAGCTGGTCCCAGTTTCTATGGAGAAGATTGAGTTTTGGTGACTGAATTTGACTTTGTCATCTAAGTTAAAGGAACAACAATTCTTGAGAGAATAAGTGAAGTGTTTTTTGCCTCTGAGCTGGGAGAGTTTGTTCTACATCCCAACAAGAACCAACAAAAGGCAAAATGTGGGGATTGAATGTGAATCTGGGAAAGAACATTACAGTTGTCTTCTTGATAGAGGAGGCCCTGTCACTTTTGAGGTTGCTCAAGAGGAGGTTGAGCCCACGTGGTCCTCATCTTCATCCCTGGAATTTATGAATATACTAGATCTTAGGATCAAGGGGGAATTAAGTTTGTTACTCATATAATCTTCAAATATGGATTATCTAGGAGGGCTCATTGTGATTCTTAAAGAGAAGGCAGGAAGAGAGAGAGAGATGTAATAAAGGAAGGAATGTCAGAGGGACATGGTTGTTAAAAATAGAGACGAGGTCTCCTACATTTTGGAAGCTGGCAAAGGCAAGGAAACAGACTCCTCAGAACCTCCAGAATGGAATACAGCCTTGTGAACACCTTTCAACCATTGGGCTACATTGGGCTTTGGATTGCAGAAATATAAGATGTTCAACTTTAGTTATTCATACCATTTGTGTGGTAATTTGCTAATGCAGAAGTAGATAACTAGCATTGATAAGTATTTGTTGAACCAGAAACAGAGTAGGCTATGTGAATGGGAAAGATAGTTACAGATTAATCAGTGGTTCATTCAACTACTAATAAACATTTATTTTATATACCTACTTGATACCAGTTACTGTGCTAGTCCCAAGTAAACCTGATAAAAAATTCTTGTCTTCATGAAGCTAACATTGGAGATGGAGAGACAAGGAATAATTAAGTGAAAAATACGTTTATTAGTAATAAGTGTTTAGGAAAACTATAGCGTGTGTGTGTGTGTGTGTGTGTGTGTGTGTGTGTGTGTGTGTGTGTGTGTACATGATGGGCTAATGAATGGAAGACAGTGGCTGGGTAAGCATGGATAAAACCTTCCAAAGCTCCAGGTTGAGCAAAAGAATAGCTGTTATAGTCACCTCCAGCCCAGCCATAGAGCCTTCCTCTTGCTACTGCAGAAAACACACAGGCAGTTGTCAGAAGCTTGCCTGAGGGAGCCAGAGGGGAGTATTAGGGACTGGTTCAGTGCTGAGAAGCAATTTTATGGATCAGTCATTTGAATTAATAAGGTGCATTGGGGAAGTGGTGCAAGTAAAATTAAGTCTCGTTTGACATTTCCTTGAAATTTTTTACTCATAAAATTCTTTCTTTCTTCCTTCCTTCCTTTCTTTCCTCCTCCTTCTCTTCTTCCTCCTCCTCTTCTTGTACTGTGCAGATGTTGGGAGTCTGGTGAGCTGTCCGAGAACAGACAGCAGTGTGAGAATGCTCTAAATTCTGCTTGCAGTTCACAAAGCAATGTGAGAAACAGGAGGCTCCTTTTTGCCTTATATTGCTTATGTCTGATACAATCCCCTTTTATCTCACCATCTTCAGGCAGAGCTCACAACTACAGCACCAGCATCCTCCCCACCCCCACCCATAGTGATTTGCTAGGTTTCTTTAAACAAACAGGGCACACAGAACACTTCATGTGACTAGCAGGGGAGGAAGGAAGGATGTTTTAAGAATTGGACACATGGAACTAGAAGGAACCAGATGTAATCAGAGAAGAGCAGCTGACTGGCTAGGGGAGCCGGTACCAGGCTTGCCTTGGGTAGTTGGAAATGTGAGAAATGTCAGCTTGTTTTTTTACATAGTAAAAAGGGAGAAAGAAAGGCAGGGTAGAGCTAAGCACAGGAGGGAAAAATATCCCTGGCTGCCAGACTGAATGATACTGTGTCCATTTTTGGGTACTGGGCTTAAGAAATAAGAGATTTTATTTGTTTTTTGAAATTCTCACACTTGGAACACAGGCCCATATTTGAAAAAAGCTGTAACCATATCAAAGAAAGGCCATAAAAGAAGGAAGGAAGGAAGGACCAGAAGCTGGTTCCCACAGCCCTGTTGAATAACCCCCATTCATGCTTCATAAAGCAGTGATAAAATGTCTGTACGTTTTTGGGAAGACAAAAATGGTTGTGGGTATTTTAAGTCAGTCTTGAGGTATCTTGTTATACACTGGCAATTTCAATGAGGTGTATTTAAGTTTTCAGTAAAGAGAAGATTAGGTGTCATTTGTGTGAGAGTATGCTTTCTTATTTCAAATATATGTTAGAAATCATATGATTAAAATAATTCATTTGTAATTTTTGCTATCAAAAAAAGTTTATACATCATACATATAGTTTCAATAGTCCACAGGGCCATCTACCTCTTCACATCGGTGTGGACTTCAGCTCCAGAAACTCAATGATTAGTTTCTCTTTCATCACTACTTGTTCTAGAATGAAAGCTGGCATACGCTTAAGGATGGATAATGGAAAAATGATGGACTCTCTGTTATTGGGCTTGCATTGCATTTCAGTCCTTTCACAGATTGCTCTTCGACTGTGGATAAAATATAAACCTTTCTAAATTACATTTCTTTTTTGGAGTGGTAAAATTGGATTAAAATTCTACCCTTCTTTTTGTTCTTTTTCTCAAAAGAATTCTGATATTGAGAGAGAGACAGAGACAGAGACAGAGAGAGAGAGAGAGAGAGAGAGAGAGAGAGAGAGAGAGAGAGAGAGAGAATGAAAGGAGGGAAGGAGGGGAAGCAGAGGGGAAGGGAAGTAAGGAGATGGGGGAAAAGGAAAAGGAAGGAAGGAGAAGAAAGGGAAAGAGAAAATAACAGAAGGGTGGGGATAAAATACTTGGAAAAGTTATCATGTGCCCTGAGGTTCTCAAAGCATATTTGTTGAGTTAATTGTTAGCTGTTGTTACCCACTGGTGACTTCTTGATTAAGTATTCCATCCTTTAAGGGCAAGATATTATCCTGGGACATGAGCTTCAGGAAAAGAAAGTCAAGGCATGTAGGAATGGAAAATGAAATGGAGTATAGGTACCCACAATTCCTTCCCAATCCCATTCTCCTTACTTTTATAACTAGTGTAGAGCAACTAAGAGAAACAGTAGAGTGCAAAGATTGGCATCCGTTTACACCAAAGCAGACCTGCCCAGGAGCACAGGACTTGGAGGCAGTACATGCAAGAATCTCACAAAATATAAAAGCACAGAAGACATTAGATTTAGCATTGGCGTCATTGGGCAGAAAGTCTATTTACATTGTGTCTTATGAGGTCAGCAAAACATTTTGAATAGCAAGTACTTGGCTGCCTGCAGTGGGTCTGAAAATATGAAATAAAACACACACCGCAGACCTGACGTAGGAACAGGGTGTTCCAAGTTTCCTTTTGTGCTTTCAGCTGGAACAGATTGCCTTGTTACTGTATTTGTAGATTCCTGTCATCTTGGATTAAAAAGATCACTGCTTTAGTGTAGGCAGAACCCAAAGGCACAGACAATGAAAGACAAAGTTCAATGTTAAGGCCTTCAACAAAGAAAGTAGTTGTTCCTCATTTGTACTGTGAAACTGGAAGGATGGGGATGGCACAGAAGAGAAAGAGCGTTCACTAAACACATTTTAGTTTTCATCAATGGCAGCGATCAAGGAGAGGAGAGATCTCAACAGTTGCTCAGTACAAACTGTGCCACAAGTTCCCAGATTAAAACCGTCTATAGTACATTTCATTTTGCATTGTGTAAGTAGAGCCAATTTTGGATAAAACACTAGGTCTTCAGGAAATAATAATGTGTGTTGCCTCTTTCACCTTTTCTCCTCTCTTTTCTCAAAAAAAATCCTCCAGAATCTTATTTTAATAATTATTCAGGGCTGGGTAATTCACATGGAAATGTGTGGCTTGAAATGAGTCCAGGTGAAACAAGGCTCTCCCACCTTTCCCATGCTACATTGACTTTATGTCTGGCAGCATTGAATCTAGCAAAAGTCCCTTGGGTGGGGACAGAAGCTGGTGACCTTGCAGTGCCTGTAAGTAAACCTCAGGGGGGTAATTATACTTCTTCTTTGTAAGGCTGTCTACGAGGTTTCAGCGTGAAAGCCTCTCTGCCCAGGAGGACTCTCAATTTGAGAAGTTGAAAATGCAGTCATGAAATGTCTGTGAGTCCTTTAGGCTCAGAGTTTCTTCTCAGGGCTTCCTGAAAGGGTCCCTTGGGTTTTAGATTCTCTGCAATGGAATGAGTGCCAATCAGAGGCATATACCTTAAGGAGCTGAAGCAGAGTGAACTAAGTTCATCTGTGGTCCATACGTTGCAGGGACAGGGGTGGAAAATCCTAAGTGGCTATCAAAAAGAGTCAAGTATTACAGGGAAAGTTACTCTTTTCTTCAAATGTTTATATTTGGTCTAGCTTTGTTTACCAAGTTAACTGCAGACTTGTATCATTCATTTTTCATGGTGTGCTTCTTAGTTTTTATTTTTTGGTTTTTGGTTTTGTTGTTGTTATTGTTTTGTCATCTTGACCCAAGGTTGAATTACCTGAGGAGATGGAACCACAGTTGAGAAAATGTCCCCATCAGATTGACCTGCAGACAAGGCTGTAAGACATTTTGTGATTAATGACTGATGTAGAAGGGCCCAGCCCACTGTGGGTGGTGCCACCCTGGGTAGATAGTACTGGTATGTATAAGAAAGCAACCTGAGCAAACTATGAAGAGCAAGTCAGCAAGCTTACTGTTTCTCTGTGGTCTCTACTTCAGTTCTTGCCTCCAGATTTCTGCTTTGATGTTCGCTCTCACTTCCCTTCATGAGATAAGATGAAATAAACCCTTTCTTCCCCAAGCTATTTTTGGTCATGGTGTGTATCACAGAGGTAGAAAGCAAACTGTGACACATGGCAAATAGACAGTATAGTAGTTTTTTGTTTGTTTTTCCTCTTTTTTTGTTTGTTTTTACAATACAGGGTTTCTCTGTATTGTTTTGGAGGCTATCAGTCCAGCCCGGCCTCGAACTCACAGAGATCCGCCTGCCTCTACCTCCCGAGTGCTGGGATGTTTTTCCTCTTGTTTGGCTTGTTGCTTATAGAATCAGTAAGCAAGTTGTTACTTTATAGAGTCACACTCTGGTGGCTTGGTAAAGTGAACAAATGCTGTTTGATAAGGGAGAAAAAAGAATGGAAAGATGGAGGTGTTCTGTCAAGTGACAAGAATGAAGAGAATGCTTGAGAGAGGGAGCTGTTAAAGAACTCTATTGTGTCAAGAAGTTGGAGTGCTCCAGTTAGATGTAGATGGGATTGGGTGGTAGATGGAGATTCTAGAAATCAATGACAAGAAACACAAAACATAGTAGTGGCAAAGGCATCAGGCATTTCTGAAACTATTGGTAGATTGGTAGAACCAGAGAATAGAAACATTAGGCCAGACATCCTGGAAAATTATCACAAAGACATCAGAGGTCCTACTTTTAATCTAAAGCTTCTGAGAGCCTTGGGAGTGTTTTTGTGCTTGGCATATTCCCTTGGTAATCACTGTTCTTGTAGAACACAACAATTAAAGGTTATGTCAACTGCAGGAATAGAGGACTACACTAAGGGGCAGGCCTGACATGCTAGGAGTGAACACTTGGGGGACAGCCTTATAACAGTGATGTCCCCCAAGTGATTCATTGCTCAGTGTGGTATGACTGTCCCTAGCGGATTGAGTCCCACTATGAACAACAGTTAGCTAATTATTTACACACCAGTATTGTCTTCCTTCATATCTCCAAGATGCTCATCTAGACTCAGCATATACTTCCTGGGGTCACTTCTCAAAAACTACTTGCACTTAAATTATTAGCTCAGGATCTAGTTTTGGGGAAACAGGTTATGGTACTGGGAGGAACACAGCAAGAGAGTGAAAGTCTCAAGAGCCATTCAGAAGTACAGTTTGTAGCAGTGATCCTCCCACACGTATTCTGAAAGGGAGGGAAGGAAGCTTAGATGGCTCAAGGTCTATTAATTTCTGAAAATCCACTAAATAAAGAATCCAGAAGGGTAATAGCCTTTTTGGTGAAATGCAAGGGCTTTGGATCTGATGACATTGGAGTGGGGGTAAAGCTGCGAATAATGCAGACTTGGGGAGAGTCTAGTGTAGGGGCCACAATGGAAGCTGAGCATCAGCCCACAAGTATTCACAGTAGGTGTGGGGGTGACTATGCTTACTCAGATGGTGAGTGGGAGAAAGAGAACCTCATAGAGACAGAACTCTAGAGTTTACAACTCATGGATGTCAGAAGGCAGAACCTGCCAAAGGCCAGTGTGGTCTGAAAGACTGGGTAAGGGCCCAGGGAGTGATACCACAGGGGTCATAAGAAAGGTGTGGGTCAGGAGTGGGGAGGAGGCAACTAGTGGAAAGCTCTTGCCATGTTAATTTGAACTAATTAGAGATACAGGAGTATCTTCCCCACTTAAAGGGCTTTATTAGTTAAAAACAGACTCGCCAAGAATTGCTTAAGACTAGATAAGAATGATTTCTAATTATAGATAAGCATGGCTTAGCTGGCACACTGAAGAATGATGCCTTCTATTTAGATAATTTGTGTGAAATTGGATATGTAGAAACTTTTGGATTTACTCTAGTAATTGCATAAATTTTTCTAAGCTTTTTATTGTTGTTGATGGTTTTTATTATCTGTTTTAATTAGCACATATTTTAATTTTATGTTGCCCAAAGAGTAAGGTTTAATCTGATATGTGTTGTTCCTATGAATTTTGAATAGCAATTCTACTTTCTATAGTTTACTTAGTTCTTTGTGTTATGGATTTGACATAGGAGCTGGGTGGGTCTGCACATGTTTATAATTCTAATACTTGGAGTGGAGGCAGGAGGAACTGTGTCCAGAGTGATACTGGCCCATAGCATCATGGCTCCACAACTTATTCTTTAAGATTCTTACTTCTCTGTATCTAAGATTCCTCACTTTTAAAATGGGGATAATAATATAACCTCAGTGGGTTATTATAATATGATACAAGTTAATTTATATATTGTGATTTAAACATACCTGGCAAAGATTACTAAGAATTATATTATCTCCTTATATATCAGTATGTTTTAGTATTACAAATGTTTGTTGTTGTTCCATTTTATCATTCATCATTCTTATAGGAAACTGAGAGGAGAGAAAGCTAATAAAGGAATAGTGACTGAACTAGAAAATATTTGGTATTCCAATTATTTGTTGTGAAATGTGTTACATTTGTTTATGCCCCATATGCTTAACAATGTAAAGATGTACTTCTCTGTCTGCCTAAGCACCTGATTGGTCTAATAGAAAGCTGAACCACCAACACCTAGGCAATAGAGGGATAGGTGGAGCTGGCTGGTGAGAAAATAAGAGAATGGATCTAGGCTGGAGAGAACCAGAGAAGAGAATGAGGGAGAAAGAAAGGGGGATGATTGGGACCAGTTGGCCAGGCAGACATGGAGTAGGACATTTAGAATGAAAGGAAGGTAAAAGACCCTGAGGCAAAACCTAGAGGAAGAGAAACAGGTTAATTTAAGTTAAAGAAAATAAGGTAGTCAGCAAAGAGCATAAGTTAAGTCTGAGCATTCATAACTTACTCTGTGTCATGATTTGGGAACTATCTGGTGCCCCAGAGAAAGCCTGTTGCAACTATTTGCTGGTGTTTGTCATATTTATTACTTGTTAATGTTACTGAAAAAGGAGAGAGCGTTTGTTGTAAAGGAAAACTGATTGAATTACTAAAGGGAAGACAGGACTCTGGGTCTCAGTTTCTCTGTCCACTGAGTGGGATTAGAAAGCTCCATTCATTTTGAGTTCATTTGTTTTGATTATAACATGTGGAGGTTGGAAGGATGAATCTTTGAGGCCAAAGTTATTTGAACATTGTGGAAACCTCTTTTTTGCATGAGAGTACTGGTTTGCACAGTAGTCTTAGCCATAGTATGTTTTTCCCTAAGGGAAAGATAAATGTTCAGAGAGGAGAAACTGGAAAACATTTCCATTAGGCAAATCGTTTCTGAAAAGTACAACACATGCTTTGGCTTATTTTTATGTAATTTGTTTTTTGGGTTCAAGCACATAAGTCAGTTGCTTGTATTATATCTAGATAGCTTGTCGTTTTTTAAAAGTGTATTTATACTTGAAACAAATCCACTTCCTTTTCTTTTCCTTCCTTCTTCTTTTCTCCTCCTCCATCTTCTCCTCTTCTCCTTCTTTTGTTGTTGTTTTAAAAAAGTGTTTCTCCCAAGAAAATAAGTATTTGGGGGTTATCTATTTCTTTGCTGATGTTGTAATTCAATCCATTTACATTATCCCTTTTGACCTTGGGCTTGACACTTGCAAATAGAATCACAAAATGATATCTTCTTGTACTATAGCACAATTTTTAAATTCTGAAAATTGGCCTCTGTTCCCATTCTACAATCATTCTGATGACCTTTTTCTCTCATGAGTTATTTTTCTTGTGTGCACATGGGGGAGCTTTTGAGACACTGGCTTGAATGCAACATTCTGGCGACTTTCTCAGCAATTTGATCCTAAGGGAAAAATGAGAATGAGTGGCCACAGAACTGACAGATTCCCTAGAATTAACTAATTCAAAGTCTAACAATAAATCCCAGAATTCTCTTCTAAAATGAGCCACAAGTGTGTGTTATAGATCACATACTTACAAAGACTACATAAAAACCATAAACACTGGGGTCTACCTCTTCATGTGGGAGACGCGGGGACAGTCTTCTGATATTGTCTTTTGTGCTGTTACTTAAAGATGTGTCAACCACAACACCAACTTTCCTCTGTAGAAAAGGAAAACAATCTAAATCTTCTTTTCCTTCCTTCCTTCTTCTTTTCTCCTCCTCCAAGTGGAACCTGATGATCGGGGAATCTAAATCTTCTTATAATTTAAGATAAAACTGTACATAGAAATATAGCATCATGTGAAATGAAGCCAAGGGACCTCTGCTGATTTTTATTATGACCTATCTTTGACTCCAGGCTTTGGATGGTTTTACATGTAAACACACTTATGAAAACAGCCCTGGTGGCAGCCATATTAGCAGGTGGTACCATGGATATCTGAGGCATCGTATAAACTTACATAAAAGTGAGCAGACCCTCCTTTATGATGACTTAGAAATAGGTAAAAAGCCTGTCTTCCTTCTTATCCACAGCCTCTGCCCTTTGAGTTTGCCTCCCAGTTCTTCCTTTTTGGGACTCTTTTTCTCAATTTGTAATCTGTATGTTTCAGTCTCCTGTTTTCAACTCACAAACTACATTCCAGTGTTGAGCAGCATGCTATGACAGGCTCAAGCTGTATGTTTCCTATTGCTTGTTGAACACTTCTTATGTGGATATTGAAGCCTAATTTAATCCCCAGCCATCAAACTTAACTTCTGTTCTACACTTGCCTCCTCTGCTTTCCTATCCCACCTCAGAGGTCACTGATTCTCCATAACTTTCCCATTTTTACTTTATGAAGCTTGTTATTTCTTGAGTGATGTGGGGTTAAAAATTTGGGGATTTCATTGAGTCTCGTTCATGTTCTGTCTTATATTGGGGTCTTCCAACCCATGAGGCTTGCCAAGTCACCAAAAGGGCTCTAAAGGCTCAGAAAAGCTTTAAATGCTGGTTGTGGAGTTTTATTATAAAAAAAGATGCTGATTAAGACCAGAAAGGACGAAGGTGCGTGGAACAGAGTTCAAGAGAAACTCACACAAGTTTCCAAAAGTTATTTTTCTCCCAGGGGAGTTGAACAGATAGATCCAGTTTTCCAAGGCACAGGCAACAACTTGTCAGCTATAGGAGCGACCCTGTATTTGTTGTGTGGCTTTCACTGGGGTCAGTCATATGGGTATGCATCAAACATGAATTACCTCACCTACTCAGGTTTGATTCCAGCTCTCAGAAAACAGGCATCTTGCATCTGCCAGGATCATGTTGGTAGCATACAGTATCTGGTCAAACTTGTACCCCAAGGTCTCAATCGCATAACACTTAACAGATAGAATATTCCAGAGGGCTCAGGCAACAAGCATTCTTTGATGCTAATTGAAGCCCAAGCCTGAAGACAGACTTGTCTTGAACATGTATGATTTGAGCAACAGTAGGGTTGCTTAATTAACCTTATTCCCTCCATCTGTACAGGGAACATGCAACTATCAGCCTCATGAATTATTTGGAAAAACTGCAAAGAATATGCACTGTGGTGGTAATCAAAGGTATCTGAGTTCTGATTCTGTGATATTTAAGTGAGATATGGCTATCATAATGCTGGACACATAAATGTAAAAATTAATGTTAGGCAGCATTTTCCTGTTATTATTGTATTGTGTCCTTTTCTCTTAATATATCCTAAGATTTTAGTTATGGATATGTGTGCAGGTATGTGCATGTAAATAGAGTGCCCTCAGGTGCCACAGGAGGGTGCTGAATTCCCTAAAATTAGAGTTATACTGATGTTGGTTTTGAGAACCAATCCTGGGTCTTCCGCAAGAGCAGTTTGAGCTTCTTACCACTGAGCCACCTATAGGGTCCACCACTGTACAATTTCTAAAAAAATAGTATCACTTCGTCAATCAAATCTTAACCCTTCATTGTTTTTCTCTTGGTTCTATGTTGACTTCCATGTCAGTTGGCCTGGGATGTGATGCTATACTCAGAAACAAACCCAAATTTGAATAGTTAATAAGGGTGAGGGAGAATGTCTGTTCTCTGTTCCACCACATTGTGGGTTCAGGCTGAAGAAACAGTCCCAAGCTGGAATACTGGGGCTAAGCAGAAGTGCACATCATAGGCTTCAGCAATGGCTTCTAAAGCTTCGCTTGGAAATGGCATATTTCCTGTCTGTTTCCATTTTGTTTCTGAAGTAAGTCACAGTAGACTGCTGTCAATGCACTGAGGATGTATCTTCCCTTGAGATGATGGAGGCTGATGGTTGATTGATTATATAATATACCAGCCTGTTATTGGGTATTAATAGCCTCCCTTATTTTATCCTATTGACCATCACCAAACCCATACTCTCTGAACTCAGTGGTGGTAAACTAGTTCTCTACTCTATTGATGCTTGCAAGTTAACCTCCACTTAAGCCCCAGCACCCACGACTTTCCCATATTTTAGTGACCAGAATATTCCCCTGCCCTAGATATGTTTTGTTTTGGCAACCCTTTTGCATGTTTACATACACCTCATGGTGATTTTAGCTCATGGAGACTGAGGGCCATTTTTCTGAAGGGACATCTTATTTTGAGCTTGAAACCTTTAGAGCCAAATGCCTTGCCCATAGTTTCTTTCATGCCTGAAGCTCACGGTGAATGAATGGAAGAATGTCTGTTGCCACACCATTTCAAAGAAATCCAGGTGCTGGTCCAAATAATGAGAGAGAAAACCAGGGAGAAGAGAGGTTGAAATCTAGTCCATGTTTTGTTCACAAGGCAAGTCCAGTGAGATGTGGTGGATGGGCTGTGTTTCACTAATTTACCCCAAGCCTTTCCTCAAAGGTCTTTGGATGTTCAAAAGACACTTTCTACATAGGGACCATGTATCCCCAAAGGAAATATATTCATGGAAATGGTCACAATATGTGGGGGAAACATGTTGTTTAGGCTCTACTTTCTTGAAATTGTCACATCATGCCCTGATCCCATAAGTCCTCCACCTACTCAACATTTTTCAGATATAGGTGACTCATGACATCTTTGCGAGAGTGGGTCCTGAGAACTGCTCTGGTATTTGTTACACTGGATCTTTTTCTTTATGTTTCATTTATCTCTAGGACAGCACCTCTTTTCCTAGAGAAAGTAGCTCTTGAGGCCAAAAATATCAGACTGGAAATAAAGATGAAGAAAAAAAGGAGTCAGATGAGCTGTGCTTCGTAAGATGTAAAGCACTGGCTCATGAAAATGTTCCTAAAAATAAAAACCCTGGTGATGCAACAAACAGCCAAAATGACTTCTTGTGGTTGAATGGTTTTTAAGGTATTTCCCTCTCTACAGTTTTAAAAACGGTTCCAAAAGCAGCCTGTCCCAAATTGTGTGCCAAAGGGGAATATTGCCCACTGGCAGTCACAGTAGTCAGAAATAGAAAGTTATGCATAAGGGTTTTGATTGCCCTAGGCACAGCAGCAGGGAGAGGGTGGTTACTGCTGCCTGTGAAGTGCCTTAGTGGGGAAGGTACCGGTTTAGTCAAGTTCACGACAGTGGCTTTAAGCAAGTATCATGCTGGCCTGGGCTGCCATCAACATGCTGCACTTTTAGTTTTTGTAAGTAATGTTTTATTTATGTTCCTGCTTTGTGTAAAGGTGTTCATAGATCCCGAGGAAATAAGCCAAGCCAAATCAGCATCGTTTAGAGTAAGGACTGATTTTGGTATTGAGGTGCTGGGAATAGAGTGATGATGACTAGAAAGCCACTGAAAAGTCCTATGGAGCAGGCGGATTTTGAGATTCTTTTATTGAAAATATTGGCATTCAAGTGTTCTAGGCACAGTGCCCATCTGGGCAGCATTTTGAGGAATCAGTAAAAAGGGGGATGAGGGTATTTCAGCAGTAGAACACTTGCCATTATGTTCGAGGCCCTAGGCTCAGTCATGAGGACTGCCCCCTCTCCCACAGAGAGAAGCAAAGTTGCATCAGCCTGATACATTGTGGGAAATGCACAATGGTATTTATGTTGTGCTTATTTGATGAGATGGTGAAGTGTTTGTAACATTTGGGGTTCGCAGTCATCACCATGAAAACCGTTCATGCTTCATCTTTTGGGTTTTCATATTGTCCTGAAATTCCTTCATATTCCCCTGGCAACTTTGACCCAGTGGTCAAAAATCACAGTCCTATGCTAGGGTTTTGGCGCCACTTGGTCCTTATCTCAAAGTCTGAGGACTTTCTGGAGCCTGGAGAGAGTGTGGCCTGCTCTTGTCTCCACTTCAAATATTTTTCTTACAAAAGATGTATCCTGCTTCTAGTAGATGGCCCTCCTGGGGATAGTGTCTTCTCCTTCATCTCATCGGGTCTTATTGAGGAATTCATTTTACTTAGCCTTTCCCCCCAATAATGGAAAGTCACTCAGCTATCAGTTCAGGGGATTTTGCATCTTTGCAGCTTGTCATAAGGCTTTTGACTAAGCTGGAAAGTCATTTTTCACCTAGGCCTGAGCTGGTCCCTTGGTTTCCTGTTGCTAGTGAATAACACTGAGTGAGATTTCACAGTTGGCAGCTTTCTCTCAATTCCTTATAGATTCTATTTCTTCAAAATGGTTAAAGGAAAACAATCCATTGATGTAATTTATGGCAGTTTGGTGCTGAAGAGGCAGATACTGATGCTTGTTTGCTCATTTACTCTCTGCTGTTTGAGTGTCTACTGGTGCTGGACACTGCTTGATGCTAGGGGTCAGTAATAGGGTCAAAATCATTATAGTATTTGACCTTATAGTTCTTAAAATACTTTAAATCTAATAAGGGACAGAGAAATAATCAGACGGCTACATTAGATTGAGACAAGTGCTTTGGTGAGTAAGCACATGGAGTCAAAGACAGACATTTGTTTGCTTTTACAGTTCAAAGCTGAATTTATAGTTAATTAACCCAACAGATGCTGTCTTTGCCATAGTGAAAGTTGTTACTGGAGGCTCCTGTATTGGCTGAATCAGCATATACTTATGCCCATAAATATATGATAGGTGTGATATTCCTATAATGGAAGTGTGACGAGTGTGAGGTCCATTGGGGATATGATTCAGATTGGCTGTTGAGAGAACATTTGTCTGAGTTATGAGTGGGAGTTGGGAAACTAAAGAAGAGGAGACAAAGACCTGACTCTGGGGAGGACATCTTGTCCAATGACAGAGCAGAGTGCTTGGCAGTGCTGTGTCAATGGCTGCAGTAAGGCATAGAAGGAAAGGAGGCATATTAGTGTCAGATTATAAGGAGCCTGTTCAGCCACAGGAAATAGTTTTGACCTTATTTTGAGGGAGATGGGGGTTTGGAAAGAGTTTGATCATGAAAAAAATGATGAAACCTATATCCTTAGAAATCTATGATGGCAGAAGTGATGGGTTGATATGCCTGTGTAAAGTACGATCAAAGCGATATAGGGGAGCCAAAGTGTCTTTGTGAGTATAGGTGAGGTTAGGAGAGTATGGGGGAAGAAATATGCTCAAAGTATATTATGTAATGTGTAACAACTTTGGCCATCACTATTCTTCACTGCCCCTGCTTCTTGTTTCTCTAAATGACCTCTCCTGGGGTATTGTTGGCTAGTCACCATGTAGTAGTTTGTTGCACCATGAGATATTTATGGTTATGCCCTCTGAAGATACATGTTTGGAGGTGGGAGTGGGGGCGTGGCTGGTGTAGGTAGAAAGCTTATCTCACTGAAAAGTCCCATGCCTTGTAATCAGTTCAGATGTCCTGAAAGATGAGATGGCCCTTGACTGCATTAACCTAAAAGTATCATGACACCTTAGGTGGCTATCCTTTAAGCAATAGCCTTGCATGTTAAACATTCAATAAGTATTATGTTATTAATTGCTGTATGGATGAACAAATGAATGAACTTTTCTATGCCCGCTTTTTAATCTATGAAACAAGGTAATAATTGTCCCTGCATACATACATTGGTTATTAGATCTATATCTTTATTTATGTATGCAACATATTAGTGCTTGGTGCAAATGAGTTATGTTCCAGGCTCAGAACTGAAGCTTGGAAAAAAGAAAGATATTTTCCCTATCCTCATGGAAAAAGCAAAACTTTATCCTGATGAATTTCCAGACTATGCTGAGATATAAAATGAAGGCCAGGGGACAGAGGATGGAGTTGGTTGAAGGATTTAGAAGTAAAAAGGACAAGATGTGGTGGAATGTGGACTTGGAATGGTTAGGAAAAGGTGTGGGGGGGGGAAGCTAGATTCCTGAGAATGAAACAGATTCCCTAGTTGACTTTCTGTATAGTGTCAGACATGCTCAGCAATAAAATAAAATGCACAGCAATATATTTGGAATTTTTTGGGTTCACTAAAAATGATACATTTAGGAAAAAAGATATTTAATTCATCTTAAGGATTTCTTATAACTTATGGGATTTATTATGTAAAATTTTGATGTTATCAAATGAAGTCTGCACTCCAGCTTATTGAAGGCATTCAAATATTGGATTTGGTTTATCATGTCTTTGGAGAGGAGAGAGCAGTGATCAGACCCTCAAGTGTTTTCCTTGCTTCATCCTGTTTAATTCTGGTTCTGTTGTAAGTCAGCTGAGCTCCCCAGTGGTTAAGGAAAGCATTGTGGAAAACCAGGCACAGTGGGCTATTCATGTGTGAATTCCTTTAGGGTGACTCTCAGGCTGGATTCTTACTTAGAGCTTTGCTGAGATTTAAAGGACTCCGGGTATTTCTTTGATAGGCTTCTTAGTGTCTCCATTCACCCTTTAACCTAAGCCCAGTGGCACCTGAAACTGCAGGGAGCACCATTGCTACTTGCTTCCCTTTTCCTCCCTTCTTCCTCCTAACAACAAATGTCAGCACATGCAGTAGGGGAGGGGGCAATCGTTGATATCTATAGGCTCCCAGGAAAGAGATTGCTCAGCTGTAGCCTTGCTGCAGCATCTGAGCTGTTTGTGTTTGGGAGTTTGATTTTTTTTTGAACTGAAGGACAATGTTTAACAGTGTTATCTAGGTAACCAATAACCTGGCATCTTTTAAGACCTATGGTAGTCAATAGTGGCTCCTCAAAGACATAATCACTAGGGCATGTAGGTATGCTTCCTAACCTGGTAAGGGAAAGAAATAAGCTTGCAGATGGAATTAAGGTTGATAGTCAGCTGGTTCTGAGCCATCTCATCTTTGAGGACATCTGAACTGATTACAAGGCACAGGACTTTTCAGTGATATAAGCTTTCTACCTACACCAGCCACGCCCCCACTCCCCTAGGTCAGCAGTGTGGGTCCAGTGTCCTCATAATGGGCCTAAAGGTAGGGAAAGAAGACAATCAAGTGTCAGAGCTCTGTGGCATGGGGGACACTTCACCCGTACTGCTGACTTTTTAGTTGGAGAAAGTTGGTCATGAAACAAGGACTGAAGGGTGTCTCTCAAGGCTGAAATGGGGATGAAAACAAATTTTCACCTAGGGTCTCCAGAGAAGGATGCGGTCCAGTCCACATCTAATTTAACACATGAAATGATGTTCTGGGTGTCTGTTGTCTGAGTACATAGCTGCAGCATAAATCTGTAGGTATCTGAGTCCTTCAGTTTGTAGTCACTCCTTAGAATGGCATTGGGACACTAAGATAGCAGCTTGAAGAAGTAGATGATTGTAACTGGAAGTATCTACAGGATAGTTTATATTTATAATAGAAAATATTGGAAAATATTCTACAGATCTTATTATAAAAAACTGATCGAGAGAGGGAGAGAGAGAGAGAGAGAGAGAGAGAGAGAGAGAGAGAGAGAGAGAGAGAGAGAGAGAGAGAGAGAGAGAGAGAGCAGCTTGGTGGAAGACTACAGGGGCGTGGCCAGAATGGGTAGAGTAGGGAAATGTAGAAGACTACAGGGGTGCAGCCATGCTGGGGAGGAGAGTAGAGTAAGCAGACCAGAAGTGACAAGACCAATGTGGAGGATCGTGGCAGTTAAGCTCAGGGTGGTTGGAACAAAGATGAGTAGGCTTGCTAGGTATCTGTCAGTTTTATCAAGTAAAGTCTGAGTTGTAGGATTTCAAAGAAACTAACCTTCATACTTAACTCTAGAAAATTTAAATACTACCCAGACAATAGCCAATCGAACAAATCCTAGGCCTACACTCAAGTACAGTGGGACAGATGTAGTCCACGAGCCCCTACTTTGAGATTGCTAATCCAGCACTATAGTCAGCTAGAGAGATGTGTCATCTTTGCACTTCTGAATGTAACACCCCCAGATTCTTTTTAGACAGTAAGTCACTAATTTAAGGAAATTCATAATTGAGACAGTCAGTGGTAGACGTTAGGTTTTAAGTCACAGTGTGTCTGATTGCAAAAGCCAAGGATGCTTTTGGGTTTTGTTATTTTCTCTTCCTGCCTCACTGCTTCAATGGAAATGATGAATAGCGATGGAGCTATAAAAGGAGAAATGGAAGGAAAGCAATTAATATTTGCCAGGCACACAGTATTTCTCAGGAATTGGGTCAGAGATTTATTTATTTTTTACACATAACTTGAATATCACATCAATGGTATAGGTAAGGAACATTCTTGTTTTTTAGGTAAGAAAGAAAAAGAAGAGGCCACATAACTCACAGTTGGTCATACAGGCAGGAAATATGCAGGCAGCACTACTTCAGATTTTGTTCCTGATTGATGGCATTAGCAGAAGTAGCAGTGCTTATTTTGAAGCAAGAGCAAAGAATGAAATCTTTAGGACTTATGGGCTTATGCTGAGGCTTACACTGTAAGGGTATCTGAATTTGTGTTTCTTTTGCTGTGATAAAACACCATGACCAAACTCCACCTGGAGAGAAGAATGTTTGTTTCATCTCCCACTTACAGGTTGCAGTCTGTTATTGAGGGAAGTCAGGCAGAAACTCAAGCAGGGCAGGAACCTGGAGGCAGGAACTGAAGCAGAAACTTTAAAAGATTATTCCTTACTGGCTTGCTTAGCTGGCTTTTTGTATACAGCCCAGGGCCACCTAGCCAGAAGTTGCATTCCCCACAGGTAACTGGGCCCTCCCACACCAATTGTTAATCCAGAAAACTCCCCACAGACTTGTCAACAGGCAATTTTTTTGATATGTTTTCTTAAAGATTCCCTCCTTCCTGGTATGTCTGAAGCTGAAAAAACCCAAGCAGCATAAGGGTTTACCTAGAAAATCTGTCTAGTGTACCCAAAAGCATGCTTATAAACCGGAAGTGGGTCAGAGTAACTACTGCAGGAGAGCCAGAGACAGTCACCAGGGTAACCTGTATAACAGATCAAGATGATATGGAAATAATCAGTGAACAATGATAAATGGCCAAAAGATGATGAAGCTTGCTTTGAGTTGAACAAGTGTGTAAAACCTTGGTTCTTTCCTTGGCATCATTTACAGATGGTTTCCAGAGGGGAACATAGTGTTAAAGGATTGGTGTAAACCGAAAGTCTAAGAAATCTGCTACTTCAACTTCATTAGTCTCCAGAAATGCACATGAAAATTACATTATTACCTTGATACCATTCCACATGGACCAGAATAGTTAAAAGGAAATGCTGATAATACCACATATTGTTGAGGATGTGGGGTAATCAGAACAGCTGTTGGTGGGGAGATTAATTGGTAGATTAACTTTGGAAAGCTATTTTTAGTGTCTATATGAAAATTAAGCACATGCAAGAACTTAGAAGTTGTAATTCCATTCCTAGGTGGAAGTGTGTATATTTGTGCACCAGAAGGTATGTAAAAGTGTGCACAGTGACAATATTTGTAATGGTAAAGAGAAAACAAAGCATGCCTTCGTGATGTAGTTACAAAAACTTAACCACAAAATGAAGTGCAATTAAGAAGAATGTGCTGGCCAAGCCCTATGGGGATGCATATCAAGAATGTAAGGTTGTCAGAGAAGCTGCTAGCAAAAGTGACAATGAGTGACACATGTCTGTATATGTTTGAATTGAGAATTAAGAGGAAAAAGAGTAAGGCCTGGGTGGGAGCACAGGATCATGACAGACCATCAGTAAAATTGCTGGTAAAAATATTCAGGAATATTGGGCATGACTCCAGTTCCAATGTATAACGAATGCTGAGGGAAGTTAGAGACACAACAGTGGCAGGATTATAGGGTGAGTATCAGGGAGTTAAACCTATGCTAGCATCTTGTTACAACCAGGGCTGCTCAAAGGTCTCTAGATTTTGGATCCTTGTCTTCGGAATGAATTTGTCATGTGAATCAAATGTTAAAAACTGTCCTTGGATTTTATTTCCAAGATTGCTTTCCATATATCATTGCTGATCAAGTCTTAACAACCATTGTGCATGAGAAGAACGGAAATGAAATTCAAGCATGCATTTTTTTCCTTTTACTGCATCTTTATCTTCTGTGTTGATTTGTATTCTTGCCTTACCTTACATGTGGCTTATCTGTCTCAGATTCCTAGGTAATTTCACTTATAACTTTCCCTCAGTTGTAAATGTTCTATTGAATGCAGCCAGTGACATGTTTTTTTTTATGACACCCATAATGGATTACAATTAGTCTATTACATGGCACATATCAAAGAGATTGTATAATTCAGCATGCAAATCAAGACCTTTTGAGAATAACAAAGGTTGCTATTAATAATTACTGTCTCTGGCGACTGGAATGTATAGTAACCCTAGTAGAGCCTCATAGGTGGGAACTGACCTTGTGGAAGCTCTGTTCTGCGTGTCACTTTCCTACCCTGCCCACCAGACACTAATTAATCCTCTTACTATGGCAGACCCTGCAGGAGATGGTTAACGTGGGACTTTATAGGGATATTAACTGAACAAAATGGACCTAACACTAGGAAAGAGAGCCATAAAGCTCAGTGATGAAAATATCCAAGGATATGGAAGGTCGGGTTCTGGGTACCACTTTCTGGTTCTTTTCTACTAAGAGTCTGGAGAGAGACTGGCAAAATAACCCAGTGGGTACAGATGTTTGCTGCAGAAACCTGGTGAACCATCTTTGGTCCCTAGAGCCCACGTAAATTTAGGTGGAAGTAGAAATCTCCATGACATTGTCCTCTGACATCCATGAAAGTGCTGTGGGTACACATACCCCACCTCCCACTATGCACTTAAATGCACAATAATAAGTAAAAATAATAAAGAAAAACTCATAAATGACAATTTCTAACAGAGATTATGTTCATGTCTGGTCTGACGTTTCTTCTCTTCCCTGTTGACTATTCATGTCAACTTTCTTTCCCCAGCCATACCCTTAGTCTTACATTATCTTTGTCTTATCCTGGTCTGTCCTAGAGGAAAGTTTATTCCTCGGGGTCTCCTGACTGAGTGGGTAAATCTCTGTTTCACTGAGCTTAAGGCTTAGGGCTTTTTGCTTATTTCTCTTGTAGCAGAGGTAAGAGGCACCTTGGTCTTGATCACAGCGTGTGTCCTATTGCTTGCTCACTCTGCTTCTCTGTTCTGTCTTGCCCATCCTGTTTTGCCTGCCCCCTGCTGGGCTCTCTGGTCAGCTGACTCTCAGTTCTGACCGTGTACTCTGTTCTCAGATTTAAAAGCTTCTGGGCATCCTTGAAGTTTAGTTACCATCTCATCTTCCTGTGGGTTCTGGACCGATAGACATGTCAGAGAGCATTGTAACCTGCCTTGGAGTGCTGCGTCCACTGGCCTTTCTCCATTCCCACTCTTCTCTGTGTTGCACTACTGGCCTTTCTCCATTCCCACTCTTCTCTGTGTTGCACTTCCTTCTTCCATCGCAAATAAAGGCTGCAGAGCCTCCCCAGAGGCTTGACAGGAGTGGACAGAGGAACATGTGTGCTTTTGGACAGGTGGTCACAGTGCAGGGAGTGTCAAATGAAGGTGGCAGGAATCTGTAGAAGGGTGCCAGGAAGGGGAGCATAAAAAGACAGATATGGGCCAGCATAGAAAGAAAAGGAGGGGGAAAGAAGGAGAGGAGGGTAAGCAATGGAGAGTGGCTGCCTGCTAAGACATGACAAGCTCCCTACCTTTTCTTTTCCCAAAAAGCAGGGAATTCCTTTCTGTTCCCATGGCAGAAAGGAAGTAGCGTCTAAAAGCAAGAAGAGCACTTCCTCATCAGTGCCAGCAGATGTTGGTGGTGATCCTGTTTCATGGTCTTCCTGGCCAGTTACCCTCTCTCTTTCCTGACACCTGACTTGCTATTGCCCACAAAACATTGTTATGTAATCCTGAGTCTGCACCTGCCAGAATGGTCCTATTCAGTCTTTCACACAGTGTCCCATAGGCCACAGTGACAGCCCTGTCCAATTGCAATGCCTTTCTGAGAAAAGTGAAGCCACACCCTCCTCACCTGTCAAGTGCAGGGTATTGGCCCTGAGTCTGCAGAAGAGCTGCTGCCCTTCTTATTTAGATAGGCAAAGCTGTATTGCTTTCATTTTATAAAAGGGATAATTTCATGCACACACTACCTCGAGCAGTCTTTGAAATATTTGCAGCTCAGATAAAATCAGAAAATGACTGAGGATAAAAAGTGCAGAAAATGAACCTCTTTCTCCATAGAATTTCCTTCATACTCATCTACAAGACCCTCCCACACACACACAAAAAAAAACACTCAGCAAAGACATACGTAATTCAAAAGCACTTTCTCTAGAGAGGATAGGGATAGCTCTGTCTCATTATGAGGCAGGGCAGGTCTGTTTATTTTTATAAGTAGAAGCACAGGGTTATGTCAGGGACTACAGGCTTGGCTCTAGTCATCCCTCCTAAAGAGTCACAAGGACACTTGACATATGTGCTTCCAATGGGCCAGGAGAAAATCAATTTGGTGTTAAGTGTTTATCCTTCAGATTCAAATAGCACAGAAGACTGCAATGATGAGTATACTGAGCCAGGGCACTGGGCCTCCCACTGAAAACCCAGGTCACCCAGGTCTCAAGAAGGGAAAGAAACCAGGCATTGACCGTGGACAGAGCAGGAGAAATGACTGGTCAGAAAGACTGGGGCAACATGTTGACACTCGCATTCTGTTAGCAAGCAGGAGGGGCAGGTTGGGGTGGCTTTTTCATCTAGGAGGGGAAGGAAGTAAATATATTTTCATTTTTTAAAATCAGTCCATGCACACATTGACACAAAATTGTATCGATTATTTTTATCACCAAGCAAATGGGGAATTAGTTTTCTAAACGTCTTGTGTATCTATTCATCTGGGAGGCATGTGTTACAGGGCAGAATGATGTTAGAGATTAAAACGAGTGCTTAAAGCTTAGATTTCATTTTCACCTCTCCAGGTCTTATGTGATTCTCATTGGGTTTCCTCTTTACAAGAGATTAAAAAAAAACCCAATCGTCAATAAAAGAAGAGGAAGAAGAAGAAAAAAAAAACCTCAAGCTTTCATGTCCTTTTAATCTCTTGTCAGGTAGATCCCCTTGGTTTATTTCATGAGTGTTGTGTTTAAAATCTGCTTCTAGGACTGTGTGGTTGCATGGATTTATGCAGATTATTCATTGAACAAGTAAGTTGGGCTTCAGGAGCAACTAGAGGTAGAAAGGCAGATATTCAACTAGCCAAAGTGCTCACTGTGATGGGAGCTTGTGTTAGCCCTAAGGAATTGACTCCTTTGCCTGTTTTACACAAGGAGCTGAAATTGCTCCTAAGATCTCTGGTACTACACTAACCTTGAGATGTGTCTGACTCACCAATTTGTACACTTAGCTACTTATAAATCCTCCCAGTGGTCTGGGAATTTTTCAAATTTGTAGGAATACTCTACACTTTAGCTGAGTACTTTGTGCTTGATGTGATGGCAATGTTTGTCACTAGAAGATATTTTGTGTATACCCTGCTATTTTCTCCTTTTGACCTTTAGAAGGTCATAGGTTAAGAAAAGGGGTCGTTGTATGGTTTGGTGTCTCACAAATAAACACAAAGAGCTTAGATGTATAAACCCTGAAAAACGGAAGAAAGTCTGTTAGGTCTACTAAGCAAGGGGAAGGCAGTGATGGGGGCAGGTGGCATTCTGTGTCTTGGACGGTATTGTGGTCTCCTTGAATACTCAGGTCTTCAAGTTCTTGCTGCTGGTTTGGGAGAAAGTAGGCAGAAATGATAGGTAGGAACTAGAGTTCTAGAAATAGGCATGTTCTTAGGCAGCCTGAGCTATTTAAGAGTGTGTTTGGTTCCATTAATCTGAAGAACAGAAAGTTATCAGAAGTTCTGGTATCTGAGCATGCTTTCTGCAAGAGTGCCTGCTATACAATTTTACCATTTGAGAAAACGTGGCACTTTAGTATCAAAGTGGGTCTGCTTCCATTGGAAGGTCATTATTGTCCATTAATGATGCAGAGGGGGATCAATTAACAACAGAAGTGGTAGGGGCTTACAAAACCAAGTTTCCCTATCTATTGGAATGGGGTGCTATTCAGCCTGAGGGGATGTTTTTTTTTTTCAGAAAAGCAAGTGTGAAGCTCCAGGGTCCTTTGGACTTTAAAAAAAGAAGTCAAAGATATCCTAATTATTAAATATTATCATACAACCAAATGTTTAAAAACTACTCCAGTAATATTGTAAACTCTGTTTTCTTATAATTTAAAGTGTGGAAATGGCATTGCCACATTAGGGATTTAGTGTCTATTATTTACCTCTTCTCTAGAATATGTACCTATCTCTGTGTGTGTATGTATGTGCATACATGTATATACTTAGATATGTGTTCCTAGCATTATCTTAAACTCTTAGGAGCACTTCTCTAATTGTGATCTCTTCACCCACCTGTCTTTGGAGCACAGACTGACCTAACCATTTGGGCGATGTACGATGTACAATGTTTCAAAATCTTCTGAGGTAAAACTGTAAGCCTCTCAAGACTTGGTAGTGTGGCTCCTGTGGTGACTTGCTAAAGGGTTTGGAGTTGGCATTGAAGAGCAGAGAGGGAGGGAATCTTTTGTTTCTGCTTTTGGGGAAAAGGTTCTTCTGTGAATTCTGGTTTTAGACATTGGAGTTGTGTGAAAAGAGGAGCTTGAATCTGCATTTCTGAGAACCTTCTTGATACAAGTGTCACCTGTTTTAGCAACTGAGCACAAATGGATCTCTGCCAAGCTGAGAGCACGTTTAGGCAATTTTAATCAAGCTGGCATCTCATGGAAACAGCAAATGTATGGCTCATAAAGTTTATCTTTTTGCTTGAGGGGAAAAATGACATTTTACTAGTTCCATGCAGGAAAACCTTTTAGAGTTTTACAAAAGTCTATTAGCGTCAGCATAAAACATGTCACTACGTTCAATAGTAGTTTATAATAGCATTTAATGTTTTATATTTTACACTTTATCTTGATACAAATAATTCAATAGTTCACAATGGAGCTGCTAATTTTTCCAATGCCTCCCTGAAAAATTACGTAAGAACCCATACCATTGACGATGACGCTCACTCAGTTTCCCCTCTTCAGAATCCCCATCTTCTTCTTTTCCACAGAGCAATTGACAGTTGTATGCTGGCAGATCCTGGCTTGGATGAGACTGGGTTCTGACAGAGTGAGACTTCAGGAATCCATAGCTTAGCTTAGGAACTGTGGGTGTCCATTCCTAACTGGTAAGTGCCTGTGGTAGGGGTGTTTTAGGTCACAGCAAGTGTGAGCGCCAGGACCCAAGGAAAGCCTGCGACTCTGCAGTTCTCTGCCCCAAACTCAGAAATATCTCCCATGCTTTCCTGGTGGAATGACAAAAGTACAGGCGTGAGCAATTCTGCCTGATGTTTGGGGTGATACTTGCACAGCTCTAAGTTAACCCATTGTTTTCTGTGTAACATAGATCAGGGGTTTCTTCTTGGGTTTGGATTAGCACTCAAGTCTTAACCTGGAAGTATGTGATTCACCTTGAGTTGTCTCTGTCTTCCTTCTTTACCTTTTCTGGTCCTTACTCTCCCTATCCAAGCTTAGCTCTTTGTCACTTTAGGTTCCTTTTTGCCTTTCTCTAAGGTCTACTTAAAAGATGTCTCTCCTCCTTCGCTGGATCTTAACACTCCGTTTTATCTTCTTTGCAGCATTGATATGAACTAATCTTGTATCTGTTTCTCAATTAGCGCATAAACTTTGAAAAAAACCAAACTTTTCCCTGTTGTTTGGGGTTGAGGATCTGACCCAGCCAGTAAACTCAACACATGGACATGAGACCTGACTTTGATTCCCAGCACCCACATAAGAAGCCCAGACTGTACAGGATGGAGTGCACCTATTATCATAGCATTGGGGAGGTAGAGACAGGAGGATATCTGTAGCTTTCCAGTTGGGCAGCCTAGCTGAACTATCAGAGATGCAGGTTCTGCATGCACGCAACTACATATCCACCTCAAGAATACACATTTACACATAATGTATGCATTTAACACACAACTTTCTTATACTTATTACTATTTTCAGAATCAATGGCAGCACTTGACATGAAATCAATGATTAGAAACATTTGTTTTTGAAGACTGTGGATTTAGTTCGGTGGTGAAGCACTTGACTAGCATGGGTAGAACCCCGGGGCTCACAAAATAGAGAAAAACATTGTTGTATTGGTTACATTTTGTTCTGACTTAGTGTTTTGCTTGCAGTGTCTTTTCTTTTGATTACTATATGGTTTTGATATTTGTCTGTAAGCATGGGACCAGAATTATAAGGTAGTGAGAACATAAGGAAAGATGGGGGTGTTGGAACAAGTCACATGATTTGAGCAACCAATTACAAGGGTGACCTTGAAAAGAATGGAATACAGACCCTTGGGAGTCAGGCTCTCATACATTTCAGTGTTAATGGTCTTGTGTAAATCACACATACCTAAAGCTTTGCCCTAGTGCTTATAACAAGAATGAAAAGACTGGTGACAGTGTTTCACAGAGAATTACACATCATGGACTTCAAGTTTGCTTTGAGACTATTTGCTTGGCTGGCAAATGCTTTTCCAACAGGAAAGTGGGACTTTCATTTATGATAATCATCAATCAATGATAAAGTCCATCACATCAGTTCTTTTACTTCTTAGAAAGTTTTTCATATATTTGATCATCATTTCCCTCCTCCAATTCCTCCCAGATCCTTCCTACCTCCCTACCCACCCAACTTTATTTTCTTTCTCTCTCTTAAAAAAACACAAGCAAGCAAAGAAAACCCAAGAAAAAGACATACATAAAAAACCAAAACCAAAATATACAAGCAAAAGACCAAAAATTCCTAAACAAAGCAAAATGATACATTAAAAATGTATAAAAATACCATTGAACTTTATGCTGGTCAACTACTCTTGGACATGGGGTCTATTCTGAAGTGTTGTTAAAATGCCCAGTGTGGTTTCATTGGAGAAAACTCATTATTCCTTGGCCAGTGGGTATCAATTGCAGATAGCATCTTAGTTAGGGTTGGGAGCCTATGTCTGCTTCCCCTTCTTGGTGCTGGGACCTCATAGGGCTTTAACCTGTGCAAACCTTGTGCATGCTGCCATAGTCTTTGTGAGTGCATTAGTTCACAAGGAAAACTCTTGGGCCAGACAGTTGGCTCAGTGATAATAGCACTTGCTGCCCTACTTGCAGAAGATTGGAGTTTGGTTCCCAGCATTACCATTGGGCAGCCTGCAACTGTCTGTAGCTCTAACTCCAGATATGATGACTTCTTTGGACACCACAGTCTCCTGCAATCACAAATGTGAATACCCTCCCCCATACACATAATTACAAATAAAATAAATCTTTTTTTAAGAAAGAAAAACCTTCCCCTTATGCCAAGATATACTGTGATAGTTCATATATTTGTTTACAGATGGTTCATTGGAGAACAAGGTCAACAGAATTAATCTTTACAAATCAAGATATCTGTGGGAGGTCTGCCCTTTTCTGAATAGAAATGGAGGAGGATTGAAGGGGGGAGCATAGGGAAGGCTGGGTGTGGCTTGGAGGAGAGGAGGAAGGGGAAACTTCAGTCAGATTGTAAAATAAATAAAAATAAATTTATTAAAAAAGAAACAACAAGAAAAATATTTTTGTGTATACTAAGCCATGAAACAAGAGATGGTCTGCAGAATTGATGAGGTTTGAGTTAATGTAATAAATAATCCGTTAAGAATTAAGGTTCATTAGTCATCATCCTTACTGTTACCACATGGAACAACAATATAGAGTTCTGAGAAAGATAAAATAAAAATTGAAATTCTTATAAATACAGTTGGACATTCTCAGATTCCCAAGAGACAATGAGTCATCTGACCATCCACACATTTTATGACCTGAAGCTAAGGAAGAAAATAGGTTTCCGTGGTTAAAAGGACCATATCAGTGCCAGTACATACTTGCAGGTCACACACAAGAAAGGTCTCATGGTAATGTGGGATTAATTTCACATTTCTTGACTAGAGCTCTAGTGTGATGCCCTTAATAAGGTGTCTATTGCATTCCTATGGGGCATAAATTTCTTTCTTTTCCTCCCTATTCCCAGCATGTATGAAGTCATCAAGAGGAGCAGAATTTTAAATGTTTAAATGTAAAATTGTGAAACATGTAGGAGAAGGTTGTTAACAGTGGGATAGTCAGATAAGAGTTGGGGCATCAACAGATAAGGAGACAGTGCTGTGTTAGGGGTGGGTAAACCCAGTAACTATCACTCTGTACTGTGATATAGTCCGAGTTTGCTCTATTTTGAAGAAGTTTCAGAATCTTGGAGTTCATTTCACTTTATTAGTTTGTATTGTCTAAGATGTGCTACTGTAATAGTCAACAACACAGCTCATGCTATGTTTCAGTTGTAGGTCCTTGAGTGTTAATGTTTGATGGTCTCCTTCAGGGACATTGACAAGGCAGCCCTCATCTTGAATTTTGGTGATCATCATCTTAGGGGGAAAGTAAACTTTAAGGTCTCATCCAAAGTAGTTAAAAGAGCTTAAATGGAATTTGAACTCAAACCTACCTGGGCATAGTCTACATGACTAATAGGTAGGCTTCAAAGTACAATTGAGAACAGAATTAATGACATTCACCTAGTACTTGCCTGCTGGTTTGAGACACTGATTGATTTATCTGAGTGTAGAGGATGTATTGGATCATTCAAGCTCTACATTTGACATGATCTAGCATCATCTGGGAAGAGATTCATAATATGGGCTTATGCAGATCAGCTCTGCCTTGCGGGCATGTCCATAGGAGATTGTCTTAACTATTAATACACTAACTGTGGGCTGCACCCTTTCTAGGCTGGCCCTGGACTGGGTAAGAGTAGAGGAAATGAGTTTAGTGTTAGGCAAGCAATCAAACAAGGAAAGAGGCTTCCATGAACTTATTCTCTCTCTGATTTTGACTGTGAATGCAATGCTTTAAGCTGCTGCTTTTACCTCCCTGCAATCATGGAATATAAACTGGAATTGTGAACAATGTAAACCCCTCCTACTAGAAGTTGCTTTTGGTCAACATGTTTTATCATAGCAACAGAAATAAAACTAGACCCTGAGGGTAAGCTAGGTATCAGAAGATGGTTTTTCCCAGTTATTTTGAATTACAATTGATTTAATTATGATTTTGTTATTTTTCTTTTTCCTTTGGAATTTTATATATGAATCCCCTTTCTCTCTCTCTCTCTCTCTCTCTCTCTCTCTCTCTCTCTCTGTGTGTGGTTTATATGTGTAAATTTACAAATACAACCTATTGAACTCATATGTGTTTAGTACTGACCTCTGGGGGTTGGCTAAACTATTAGGAGCATCATTCCTGGATGAGACTAATTCTCCAATCTCAGCAGCCATTGTCTGTAGCTCTTCTAGGGGCTAAGCCTTGTGAACACTCTTCCACCTACATAGGCACGCTCATTGGTTTTTATCATCTTTATGTCATGTTAAGATAATTGTACTGTTAACAGGAAAGAACCTAAGAGAGATATGCATGGTACCCCAGAGAAGAGGAATGAGGCAAGATCTTCTGAACAGATTGGGAACATGGTGAGGGATGTGGAGGAGGAGTGGGGCTGGGCAGAAGAGAGGGGAAGAAGAGGAAGAGAGTAGGTCATGGAGGAACAGGAAGGTTGAGTGGGGGGTAGCATAAAGAGAAGAGGGAGTCATAGGTTAGAAGACAGATCTGACACCAGTGAGACCTCTAGTGATCTACAAGGATGACACCAACTGGCAAGCTAAGCAATAGTGGAGAGACCACCTTAAATGTCCATTCCTGATAATGAACTTGATGTCTATAACCATCCTAGAACCTTCATCCAGTGACTGATGGAAGCAGAGGCAAACACACACAGTTAAACACTGAACTGAACCCATGGAACCCAGTGACAGAGAGAGGAGCGATGAGCAAATCAGCAAAGAATGGGCTGGCAAAACCAGCAGAGACAGCTGATCTGAACAAGGGGAAGCTCTTGGACCCCAGACTGACAGCTGGGAGGCCAGCATTGGACTCATCCAGACCCCCTGAGTGTGGGAGTCAGTGAGGAGGCTTGCGGAATCTATGGGGCTCTGGGCAGTAGATCAGTGTTTATCCCTGGCATACAAATGGACTTTGTGTGTCCATAACACAAAGAGAGATGCTCTCTCAGCCTGGACTCTTAGGGGAGTGCCTGGACCCTGCCCTGAGTGAAATGACAGACTCCAGATATCCCCTATGTGGAAGGAAGTGGGGATAGGGTGGGAGGTTATGAGGGATGGTGGGAGGTGCAGGAGAGGGAACTGGGATTGGCATGTGAAGCAAGCTATTTAAAATTAAAGTAATAAAAAATTTTTCAACATTTTCCAAAAAAAATGATAATTGTACTGTTGACGTTTCTTGGGTACAGCTTCCCTGTCATCTATAAAAGATCTTGGAAAAGATGTCCCTTCCTGGACCCTTGACTTTTACAATCACTCTGTTACCTCTTTCCCAGCATTCCCAGACATTTATGTGTTGGAATTATGTTGTAGATATGGCAATTAGGACTTGGCACCCAATTGTAGCCCAAATAATATAAATCCAATGACAGATATTGGAGTTCAAGCTTCAAGCTAAACATCAGAGAAGCAAAGCAGCCAGTCCTTACCTCTACCTCAGGTGGAAAGGGCTGTCCTGTCCTCAGAGTGACTGGAGACTAATTCCCACATGAGGCCCTTTGCTCTTCCTTTTATATGTCTCAGATTCTGGGGTTAAAGGCGTGGGATCCCAAGTCCTGAGATCTCCTTTGTGTAAGATGTTTCTCTTTTAGACTGGATCAATTTTGTGTAGCTCAGTGTGGCCTTGAACTAACAGAGATCCATCTGCCTGAGTCCTGGGATTAAATGTGTGTACCACCAATGCCTAGCTCCTGTAGCTAATTAGTGTGGCTCACTTTACGTTCTGATACTTCAGGAAATCTTTGTTATATCATAAATAATATATCACCACACCCAATTGTCAGTTCTCTGCATTTTAACGAGGTAGAGGATTCTGTAATGATCTCTGCTTCTAAAATAAGCTTCTTTGATAAGAAGTGTGAGGTATATCTACTTTTGGGTATAAGACTAAATATTTAGAATGTAAACTGTAGAAATTACACTAGTTTAGAGAAGTAGCAGTAGGTTCTCTTCTACAAGGGTCGATGGCCTGACCAGCCACTGATAGTGGACTAGGTGTACAGTACCAGAGATCAAGTCCTGTTTATCAGGTCTTAAGTCTCATTAGATGACTGTCGGTTACCTACTGATGTATGTGCTACTATTACACCTTTAGGGATATTGTGCTGACCTGGCTATTGCTGTTGTTTGTAGACATTACGGCTGGGTGGGATTGTTGATTGATTTTTCTCCCCTGGCAGCATACAAAGCTTCTCCCATACTACGCTAGTTCTCAGGGAAGAGGCTTTCGGGTCAGGTCTAGGTCAATTCCTCCAAGTCCTGTGTCTCAGATGCATGGTGTCTTCATCAATAGGGCCTTACTTTTAGTTTCTTGGAGGAAGCCAGAGGCAATGGCTGTAGTCTATAAATGCTGCATACTCTCTCTTATTTCTGGATTGTAGCTCTGGACCTTTACATGTGAGGCTATCACTTTGAGTAACAGCAGATACCAGCAAAGTAAAAGGTGACTACATATCAGAAAGAGAGAAAGGGCTCTAGAGGAGGGGAATAGTAGGACACAGCTGCCATTAAAGGGGGAATTAAGAAAGGTTGGGGGAGACTTACCTAGGGAGGAAGAAGGGGGAGCAACACAGAAGGACAGAGGGAGCAGGAAGGATGTTGAAAAAACTGACACTAAGGATATTTGAAAAAACCATAGAGAATCATTTTATTTCTGTCTAAAATCACACACATATAAGTATATGTGTATACAAAGATATATTTGCATACATGTATATATGTGCGTACAAACACATATCCCCCCCCTCTCTCTGTGTGTGCGTGTGTGTGCTTAATAAATGAATTTATACCACTTGGGGTGATAATGTTCTTCCAATTTTTCCAAAATCCATAGAATATATAATAAAAATTCCAGTGCTAGGCATGAAAAACCTCTTTTCAAGTTGTTGGTCAGAAGTCCAAGAGACTCCCACCAAATATGATTTCATTCTTAATCTATTTAGTATCAGTGTTTGATTAACTGGGTTGAATACACATATAACTTATTATTGATTTACTGGTCAGTATAACAATTCCTTAGTCTACTGAACATTTATTAAGAACATACTATGTACTTACTTCATAATCTAACAACTGTGTTGGGTGGACTCGCCGCATTATTGTCATCGCCTGTTTACCTCACCCCAGAAGTGGGTACATTCCTGTGCTTTCAGGTGCTGTTGAGGCCTTGGAGAGGCCTTAGAGATCATGTTTTCAAAATGTCTAGTATTGGGACTAATTACGTTGGCCACAGTCTTATAAGTTGTTCAGGACTTCGTGGTCTTTTCCTAAAGTATGTTTTACTTTGCAGTCAGGAAGTCATAGTCCCATTCCCACTGAAGCTCTTCATTCATTCTCTATCTGTGGCCCTGATTTGGGAAACTTGCAGAAACAGCACTGATGACAGTCGCATGTGTGCTGGCTTCTGGGAGAAGCATTAGTGGTTCAGCATTGTTCCTGTGGGATGACTAAAGGAGACCTGGTATAATGTTACATGTGCACGGAATCCTTAAACGTAGGCACGGGAGGGTGCAGATGCTAAGTTCTGTTTTCTATTCCTTGAGGTTTTCTCCTTACTATCCCCCTTCCCTGGCTATGAGGATTCCCTTCTGCTGCCACAGTTTCTCTGGGGTGGTGTTAAGTTTGCTCTGCACTACTCTATGATAAGAGGCAAATCTTCTAAATGGAGGTTGGGAGTTACTTTTTTAAATAAAAGTTTCTTTTAGCTTTCCCCAGAACTGACTAAAATCAGTTGGATGTGGAAATTTTATATTTGTATGTTTTTTATTTTTCTGAATTAGTGCTTTAATCAGAAAGCTTGTTGAGGGTGGTTCTACTCTGTTCAATTTCAAATTTGGGACTTTTGGTCACTCAGGGTTTCATGGCTCTTGTGAAGAAAATATGAGTTGAGTATGCTTTTAGTATTTGGCTTCAAAAATCCTTGTCTTCATCATTTGGTTTTCACGTGAGCAATCTCGGCTGCTTCTTATGGTGTTTTCTCCTTGTTCTCAGGTCCAAGATAAAAACTACAGATAGAGGAGTCCTGTCCCCTAGCAACAAATCGCATACACACTTGCCGGCAGCCACATACCACTCACTACCTGCCCTTCAGTGAAGTAAAGGTATTTACCAAAGCCTGCGAGGGAGAGTGTGAAGAAAGCTTGTCTTGTTAGGTAAGAAAATATATGACTGGGAAGCAGAGAGACTGTGTATGTTAGGGTCTGAGCAGGGAGTAAGGAGGAGAAGGGGAGGGGAAGACAGGAGAGATGGCTTGGCAAAGGTTCCACAGTATTGGGGGTGTGAGGTGACTTTGAAGAAAGGCCTGGGGATAGTTTATTAGATTTACCTGACTCACAAGATTGTTCTTGAAAAAGGTTCAGAGATAATGTTTAAGAAGTGTTTGGGGAATAAACACCATCTCTTTTTGTTGTCCCTTTAAGAAGGGGATAGAAATAGGACACTCTACACTTCTGTCCTATTCAGATGTTTGTAGGGGATATCAGCTATGGCTTGCTTTTAAAAATCCTGTCTGACTTTTTAAACTCATTTTCCCCAAGAAGTCTTGGCTTTAATAATATTCTGCTTCAACTGCATTGACAATCAACCCGAGTGCTACCTTTCTTTATGGATCTGCTGTACACACTTCTCTCCTTGAAGAAAGCATGTACTCTGGGTCACACTTACCCTGGATCCATGGTGCTGTTTCCACTCCTGGAACCCCATGTAGTATATGCCCAATTAAAGTCTTCTTTTAAAAATTACATTTATTTGTGTGTGTGTGTGTGTGCACAGACACCTATGCATGTGCCATGGCATGTATGTAGAAGTCAGAGGACAACATGCTTCAATTTACATTTACTTCTTTTCTTTAAGTATATGGTATCCAGAGAAGGAATTCAGATGGTCAGGTTTGGTAACAAGTACTTTAAATTGCTGTGACAACTTCCTGATTCAGATTATTTCTTACTTATTTAAATCAAGCACAAAATGTTCATGTAGTTCACTATTTCATATCATATCTCAAAGTTGAAATGGAATCAAGCTTGATATTAAATAACATACAAAATGAATTAATTGGTTTTGTCAAAGTGTCCTGGAATTTTATATTAGTAAATTTAATGTGGCTGGTGGATGATTCAGGCCATGGTGTGGCAGGTCTGTGTTACTATGCTGATATAGGCTGAGAGAGGTGGAAAGTTTTTGTGCCAGTTGCCCCAAAAGTGCAATTTGCCAAGAGTAGCACTCAGCATTGCCCAGTGAATACTCTAGCAGAATGAAATATGTTTTTGTGGGTTATCATAACTATAATGTGTCTGATAAAGACAACTAAAGCAAGATCATTTATTCATACCTTTGCCATCTGTCCACACTGATGAAAGGATTCAAAAGCCAAATGCATTAACCAGCAACTGATAGAAATATAAAAGATTTATAACACTGTTCTCAACCTGTGGTTCATGACCCTTTGGTCACAGGGGTCACCTAAGACCATCAGAAACATCAGATATTTACATTATGATTCATAAGAGTAGCAAAATTACAGCTATGAAGTAGAAATGAAAATTACTTTATGGTTGGGTTCACCACAACATGAGGAACCTTATTTATTAAAGGGTCACAGCATTAAGAAGGTTGAAAACCACTGCTTTAAAAGGATGAAGAGAGAGGAAATTTGCTTTAAAAGGATGAAGAGAGAGGAATTGATAATTTGTGGGATTTTCTTTTTCATTGCCCGGGAAAGAGCAGTGTGGTAACATCTTTGACCTTAGTGAGTTGTTCATTTTTTTCAAGAATAGCACCCCTGTTGCTCCTTGATCCTCATTACTATTCATGTATCCCAGACCCTCATTCCTGTGTACTTGGGAAGCAGACCAAGCAGTGCCTTGGTGCAACACAGGAGTGATGTGTGTGGGCTCCATTCCCAGACTGCTTGGCTTGGATCCCCACCTGACCACATGCTAGTCAGGCAGGTTACTGCTGAACTCTCAGTGCCCTGGGGTTTTGATTTCTACAATAGAGGTGGTAAAATGTCCTGTCTCACAGAGTTGTGATGATTAGTTGGCCTGGAATACTGCATATAAGTAGTAAACAGGTAAGTAAAAATATGTATGGGATTCAGTACAGAAGGACTTACCAGAAACACTAGACGAAGAAAAAGATATTGTTATTCCTTTTGTTGTTGCTGTTGTTACTGATGTTATCACCAAGGAAAGGGGATGTATTTCTGTACATGCCATAGATCCTGCTTCACACACATGGTGAGTTAAACAACCCCCAGCTCTCATCTTCTGCTGCTTGTGTTTATCAGATGTTTCTGTTCTCAGCTCAACGGTATGGAGAAGTCAGGAACCAGAATGTAATACAAATTCTAAGTCGAAAGTTACATCAGATTATAAGATCTGAAATGTAACTGGCTTGGCCTTAAAATAATACAGGGATCAGGCATTAATCCTAGTATGATATAATTTTTTAATGAATTGAATTGGAAGCTAATGGAAAGGTGAATATAAAGATTAGCGAATATGAAAAGAAGGCATGGCATGGATTATTCATAATAGGTATTGAAAGAGCAATTGTGATTTTTTTTAACAAAGATGAACTCAGCAAATAAGCCATGGAGTTTAAAAATGAATTCACCACACAGCTTGAATCTGCATTCATAAATATAATGAACTTCAAACAAGCATTTCACAGTGGAGAATTGTGAGGAGAGCCTTCTGATATAAACTGTGATTCTTTGGGATAGGAACATGAACCAGTACAATTTTTAGGGCCCTGTCTCAAATAAGGCGCAGCTCCCTCTGATTCCAGTTCTCCTCCTGTTTCCTCCCTTTCTACTCCTTTCTGTCTTTGTTAGTATCGCTGAGCCACATCTGTCTTCCGGGACCCCTTCCTCACCCTGTCTGTCTGCATTCCCGGGGGATGTAACCCTGCTCTGGGAAATCCTGCTCATTGCTCTGACTTTCTGCTAGTGAGTACTTTTTCTTTGTGAGGCTTGCATTTTCCTAACCTGTAAAAGCACCTTTGGTGAGATGAATGTGGGCATTCAGTTTCATAGCCATGTGCCAGCAGAGTGCCAGCAAGATAGAACTCAGAAAGACACCGACAGCCTGGCCAGACACGACATACCAACATGCCAATTTCTTGGCTCTTTGTCTTTCAATGACAAGGCCCTGAGTTATTGTACACTGTTGTCACAGGAGTCTAGAGAATGCTCATCAAACAAATGTACTGTGAGTTCTTAACACCAGCACACTTTACTCAGTTGCTCCTTTTCACTCATTCACTTATTACTATTTTTCAATAGCAAGATATTTGTCTGTATCTATTTATTTCTATCTATCTTATATATGATACATGTCTGTCTATATCTATCAATAATCAACCTAACATATATTTATATCTGTCTATATCTATCAATAATCTATGTATCATCTATCCATCCTCTATAATCTTTTTTGAGACAGTCTTACTACATGCTTGAGGTTGGCCTCAAATTCTCTATGGAGAATTTCTGTAGTCTTTCTGCCTACACCTCCCATGTGTTGGGATTTCAAGTGTGTGCCACACAAGCCTGGCAAGAAAAGTGATACTTTAAGTAGAGAAAAAATAAGGAACATTAGAAAATTCCCAAAGGGAAAGTATAAATTAGACACCATGGCAGGTGGTTCCAGGAAACTACTCTTTGTTTTTGATAGACATTGGACTAGCAATGTTCAGAAAAATACTATATCTCAAAACTTACACATTATTTAAAATAGGCAATGTACACAAAACAGCGTGTAGGCAAATGGTAACTGAAGAAAAGCATGTGCAATGTTAACTAGGTAAAATGTTATACTTTCATCTTGATAATAAAATGTTTCAGGTTATTTTTTTAGTCTGTTTCATAAGCATGCCAGTGGAGACATAACTACCCAGTATGGGTTAGTGAGAACACTGTTAATGTTAATGGGAGCATAACATTCAAGATTTTGGATGATAAGAGTGTAGTGTGTACTGTGACAAGCTGCACCGAGGTCACCTGATCAGCTAATTACAGGTCTGTGAGGAGTCTCTCCACTCTCTAAGGGGGGGGCTAATTCCTAACCATTGCCAGTATTCTCTTGTTTCATCAGTTGGGAGATGGTGGGGTGGTGGAGCAAAGACCTGCTCCTGAGTGTGAACTGCTGGTGAGCTTAGTGGTTCCTGGCACATCCTACCTATAGAGCTCTGGCTACCTACTTACTGATCGCTCCACCTTGTTTGACTATGTGTTCATATGAAGACTGGAAATGAAGACTAGAGAGGGGCACTGTGGTTCCTACCACTACCCCTTCCCATTCAGTCTCTGAATCTGAAGCACAGACTTGTCAGGAAACAAGTATGCCAGGCCCCTCACCATGCTTTGAACTACCAGTGAAATAGGCTCTCTTTAGTAAAGAAGCTGTTTTCAAAATTCTCAAGAAACCCCCCATTGTCTGATAGGTGCTACCAGTTCTATTTTTACAAGTAACCACATTGTGATCATTCCACACCTACTGCTGCCCATACCACACATTTTTGGTCTACTAGACAGTACGCTTGTATGATACACAATGGCAGTTTATCCTTCTGACTTGGATATGATATTCTCAAAGTCATTAATTAAGCAAAGAAACTACAGAGTGACCATACTATGGTGCCTAGCTGTAAATAAAGCCAACATTGTGTATCAAACTTACGCAATAAGACATATTTCAAGAGAAATCTGCTTATCCCACAATTGTGGTAGAGATACCTGACTCATAAGATGCGAATATCTCGATGTAAGAGAAGAAGAAATATGACAAACAAGGTAACAAGATGACTCCAAAAGAACATGTTGTTTCTAGACACAGATTTCAAAGAACTGTACTAACTGTTTGATAAAGAATTTGAAAGAGTCATTGTAAGAATGCACAATAATATCCAAGTGGGAACAAGTAGTTAAATGAAATTATCAAATAAGTGCAAGCTGTGATTGAGAGGGGGTGGGGAGAAAGAGAGAGAGAGAGATTTTGAGAAAGGGTCAGACAGAAACATAAACAATGAGCTCAGTGTGAATTGGGTAAAAATACAGCTGAAGGCTTCAACAACATGACAACTTGGTGGAATGGGAGAAACAAGTCTTTTGAAATATCCTAGTCAGATAAGAAGAAGAAAAGAATGAAGAGAGGAACATGATGTTTGGAATTCCATCAAATAAATATCCATATTTTTGAATATCTGAAGGCAAGAAAAAAATTACCCACACTACAGAAAACCTGCTTCATAAATCCTTTCAGAAAAAATTTCAAACTTTTGAAAACTTTCCAAAACATGGGAATGACCCAAAATAGGCATGCCTAGGAAAGATATTCAACATGGCATGTTAGAAAGTATCAGAAATTCAAGGTAAATCTTTTAAAAGTCTAAAATATCTAAGAGGAAAAGTGTCAAGTTACGTTAAAGGATATCTCTACTAATGAAGCAATAGAATTCTCAGGGGAAACTCTTGAAATTTAGAATTCCAAGTCTGGAAGAAAGCAACTGCAAACCTAGCATCTTGTTTTCTCTTCTGTTGCTGTGATGAAAATAACTTGACCAAAGCAACTTAGGTAGGAAAGGTTTCATTAGCTCATAGCTTGAGGTTATAGTCATTTATTGCAAGAAGGTCACAGTGACAGGAACTTGAGAGGCAGCTAGTCACCTCACCTAACAGTCAGAGAGTTGATCAATGACTGCATGTCACTATCCAGCTCACTTTCTTCACTTACATTCTAGGATCCTGGAATGTGACATTTACAGTGAATAGGTCTTCCCACTTCAGTTAATGCCATTAAGGTAACTCCACAGGCATGGCCAGATTCTGTCAAGTTGACAGGTAGTATTAACCACCACACCAATAATGCTATACCCAGCAAGGTGTACTTTAGAAAGGAAGGCAAAATGATATATTTCCAAGACAAAAGAAACCTGAAGGGAATCAAGACCACTACACTGGGTTTACAAAAGATGCTTGAAAGAGTGCCACATTCAGAAATAAAGATAGAAATCATTAACTCATGTGAAAGCATAAATCTCATTAGAAAAGTAGGTACACAAAAGAGAAGCAAAGGAATCCACCATTATCAGCAAATTGTTATTTCAAACCAGAACATGGAACACAAATGAAGACAAGAGCAGACAAGAGCCAAAATAATAAATAAATATCAAAAAACACCAAAAAATAATACAATAGGAGCAAATCTTTATCTGTTAGTAATACCTTGAATCTAAATAAGCTATTGTCTACAGTTAATATATACAGACTAGTTGGATGGATACAACAATAACAACAATAAAAACCAAATACTCAATAATAAGTTACCTACAAGAAACTCATTTCACCAGTGAGGACAAGACTGAAAGCTAAAGAGCAGAAAATGGTATTTCAAACAAAGGAAAACCTAAAGTAACTAGGAGTAACATATATATATGCATATATATATGAAAATAGACAAAAGTGAAAAGAAAAATTCAACAGGAAGATAATACAGTCATAAACTTTTGGATAACCAATGTGGGTGTCTACTTTTAAATCATATCAGCATATGTTAATTATGTAAAATAATTATATATATACACATACATATATAGTGTACTTTGGTCATATTTTTTTCCAGGGTCCTTCTTGTCCCCTCTTTCCTCTTATACGTGCTATCTTCTTTCTAAATAGCTCTGTATCTACATTGGTGTCTTTAAAAGTATGTAGATTACACATTTGGAATAAAATGTCATATTTGATTTCTGAGTATGGCTTACTTTGCTACAGGGAAGTATCATGAGTTCTACCAATGTATGGCAAATGACATTATTTCCTTATTTATGGCTTACAAACACTCTTATATGTATACACTAAAATTTCTTTATCTACTTATCATTTGATGAGCAATGGACTTTTTACATAAGCTAGAAATTGTGAATAGTTAATGCTGAAATTAGACATGGGTATGAAGTTATCTCTAGTGTATGCTGACTTTGATTTCTTTATACCTATACTTAGGAGAATTGTATAGGTGTATATATTATGATAATTCTATTTTTAGTTACTTGGGGTCCTGGATGAATTAATTTACATTCTCACCAACACCATATAAAGGGTTCCATTTCTGTCACATCACTACCACTTGTTGTTTGTTTCCTTAATACGCATTATGATTGGAATGAGAGAGAATCCAATCACAGTTTTTAAAAGTGTATTTTAATTTATTTTCTTAGAATGTAATACATGTATACAATGTGGGGACAAAGGGGAGGGATACCTGGACTCTGCTGTGGTTCTGCTCTGTCCTCCCATCCTGGTTGATGCTGTCTGTGGTTGTGGTTGTAGTTTTACCTCCTTCCATCTCTGGGGAGCCAGCATTAGAGCTGTGGACCACTTTTTACTTTTCTTTGCATAGCCTCTTCCTTTTTTCTTTTTTTGTTTGTTCATGTCAGCTCTCTTGACATCTCCTTGTTGATTCCTGATACTGTTCCTCCTTTTGTTTCCATGACCCTGCACATTTGTAGAGTTGAATGGAGGAGACTTTATGCCCTGTATCACTCAAAATGAACCCTATTATTATACCTAAGGAGGACAATTTGCATTAATACAATAACAGTGGGTATCATAAACACCCAACTTTCATCAGCGGTAATAGTATCCAGACCAAAAAAAAACCCTAAAACATGAGAATTAAATTATATTACAGATCAAATGCACTTGATAGGCATTTCATACCATCTATCAGCTACAGAATACTGGTTAGTCGAAAGGTAGAGAACCACTCCAAAACCTAGTCTATGATACTGGCATTACTGACAAATCTTGACTTGCACATCAGAAAGATAATTCACTTTGATAAATTTTGTTTTAATACAGGGATGTAGAGAGATTATTCAGTGTATAGAAATCAATAAACCCAATACATCACACCAGCAGAATGAAGGGTAAAATCATCTCAATAGTTGCAAAAAATGTATTTGATAAAACTTAAGACCTGTTCATAATTAAAGTCCTGAACAAATTATGTAGAGAAAGATTATAGAATGCAGCCAGTATCACACAGAAAGAAGAGAAGCTGAACTCATTCCTCTAATATCTGGCAAAAGACAAATGGGTCTACTCCCAGTGTTCCTGTTTAGTTTGCTACCATAACTTTCAGCTAGAGTAACTAAGCAAGAGGAAGAGTTAGAAGGCATATAGAGAGGGAGGCCAGCAAACATTTTTTCATTTGCAGGTAATGTTTTTCTGCACATAGAAATATCTAAAGATGCTACCAAAAGACTATCAAAAAGATGAAATTGGTTAAAAAATGTCCAATAGGAAATCAGCAGATAAAAACCAGTAGACTTTGCACTTATCAGCAACTAATCTTGTGAGAAGTCTGTCATGAGACATTTCTATTCACAAGTGCTATAAAAATAATACCTTGTAGCTGGGCGTTGGTGGCTCATGCCTTTTATTGCAGCAGAGGCTGGCCTCTCTGAGTTTGAGGCCAGCCTGGTCTACAGAACTAGTTCCAGGACAACCTCCAAAGCAATACAAAGAAACCCTGTCTCGAACCTCCCCCAACAAATACCTCCAAATAGAGTTAATAAAGGAACTGAAAGATGTTCACAATAAAACACACAAAACACTGTTGAAAGAAAATGAAGAAAACACAAAACAGCACAAAGATTTCCCATGTTCATGAATGAGAAGAGTTTATGCTGTATAAACATCCGTATTTCCCAAAGTGACTTACAGATTCAGCATAATCCCCATCAGAATATCAATGACATTCTTACAGAAAATATGGAAATTAATCCATATTTTCTTCTCTATGGCTGAATAACACTCCCTTGTATGTATTTGGCACTTTTAGAAAAATCAATGGAACTGCAGGTTATCGTGTTCAGCAGAAAATTATAGGCAAAGAAAGACAAGGATCATGTTTCCACTATAGAAAAATGACCTAAACGTATAAGAGAGACCGTTAGGTTAGGAAAAGAGGACCAGGGGAAGGGAGAGAGAGAAGATGGAGGAATTAGAGAATGTGGATATGATAAAACGCAATATATATATATATATATATACACACAAATATCTGAAATGTCACAATGAAACCTATAAAATTTGTATCATTAATGTATATGCTTAAATGGTTGAAACAGTAACAAAAATCAACTTAGGGATATTTTATATTGATAGGAAGACATGAAAGACCCAGAATAGTAAAGCCATCTTGAGCAAAAAGAACAGACCTGATAGTATTACAAAAGCATCGTGACACTAGCATAAAAAATAGGCAGTGAGAAAATGGAGCAGGATAGGCCACAGAAACAAACCCACCTACATGCAAACAACTCAAAAACGTGCCAAAAACATAAGTTGGGGGAAAGAAGAGCCTCTTCAATAAATGGTACAGAAGAACTCGACCCTGTCTTTCTCCCATAGCAAAAATCAATCCAAAGTTAATAAAAGACATAAATATAAGACCTGGAATTCTGAAAGTACTAGGAAAAATAGACACATGGGGGAAACACTTTAAGGTGTTGGTAGCTGATATCAGCCTAATTTTTGAGATAGAATCCCAAAAGAATTAGAGGCAACAATAAGAAGCAGACAAGTGGTGTTATATCAAACATGGAAGAGGAAGATTCAGTCTTCTTTGATGGTATGACTGCTAGCAGGTTGCCCACACTGCAGGACAAGCCCAACTTCCAAGAGTAGTTGGGTAATACAAACTGAACCAGACAGGAGAAGAGGAGGAGGAGAAGGAACACGTAGACAATGACTTGAATTTAGGTAGGTGGGAGGTGATGGCACAGAGTGTGGATTCAGAATGAGCTGGAGAAAAGAGGTGACTGCAATCAGAATACATTGTGTAAAATTCTCTAAGAATTAATAAAATATTTGAAACGTGCACATAGTAAAAGCAACAATTGTCAGAGCGAAGAGAACCTACAAAATGAAAGATTACCCAACTGTTCATTTGAAAGAAGACTAATATCCAGAAAATATAAAGAAGTAAAAGGATTGAAAGAATTAGCCCAGTTAAAAATTTGCAAATTATTTGAATAAAGAAGTAGCCACCAGGGGAACACAAGGGCAATAATAAACAACTCTTTCAGCCTGGTCAAAATGGCTGTTACCAATGCCCCACAGCAAACAAATAAAATACAAAAGAAAGAAGAAACGAAAGGAAAAAAATTCAGGAAAAAGACTAAATTACATCTACCATATGATCCAGTTGTTCTACTTTGAGTTTCTGGCCAACAGAAATCACTTCAGTGCACCAAAGTGCCACCCATGTGCCTATGTTTATGGTAGAAATATTTGCAAAGAGCTGAAAGATGGGATCAGCCTCAGTGCCCCGCAGCAGGTGACTGTACAAAAGAGAGGTGGGATTACAAACAACGGAGCAACTCTAGCTTCACAGAAGAGTGGAGTCCTATCATTAGCAGCAAAACAGGTGGAACTAAAGGGCTTTATGTTAAGTGAAATAAATGAGCTACAGAAAGATAAATAAATACCACGTATTCTCTCTCTGCCTGGAAACTGAAAAGTCAACTCTAAAGCAGAATAGAAACTGCTGTAGTAGTTTGAAATGATGGAGGGATGTAGAAAAAATGATTGGATTTGATCAAAGCTGGCTGTGTGAGCAGATGTAGATATACTCAGAACTTGGTTAGTGTAAAGGGAAAACATTCCTGCCAGCCTGGTTCCAGAGCCGCATCAGTCCCAAATGAACACACAGGAGGCTATATTAATTATGAAGCTGTTGGCCTTGCTTGTTTTTTACTGGCTAGCTCTGACTTAAGTATTTATCCTATAATTGCTAATCTAAGTATTTCTCTTATGGGAGACGTTTCTGGGCTTCCTACCCCTTGGCATTACATCTTGACTTCCTGTGTTTCTCTTTCCCAGAGTCCTCCTGGACTCCTAGTCCCACCTATCTTGATTCCCTATTGGCCAACAGTGCTTTATTGACATATACACAGGACTTCCCCAACAGGTTAGTGTGTGCAATTAATTATGTATTAGTAATATAAAAGTTCGAAAGATTTTCCCAACAAATACTAGTGTAATGCACAACAAGATAGGTAGCACGCTTTCTTGGACCAGCACCCAAATCATGATATGAAGACTTAATTATCAGTTATAAATGCTTGGCCTTAGTTTAGTCTTGTTCCTCTAGCTCTTATAAATTACATTTACCTGTTTCTTCTCATCTACATTTTGCCTGGGGACTTTTTGCCTTTCTTTCAGCTGGTTGATGGCTGACTGGCTGGCTGGTTCCAAGTGTCTCCTTCTGTTTCTCCCTCCTTCTCTCTCTGTTTCCTCTTAAGCCTAGATTCCTCCTCTTACTTATTCTCTCTGCTCAACAGTCCTGCTTATTCCTCTACTGCCTAGCTATTGGCCATTCATCATTTTATTAGATCAATCAGATACCTTAAGCAGGTAAAATAAACCAAATTCAACACACCTCCACATAGTCAAACAAATGCAGCATAAACAAGTATAACACATTTTTACATAGCTAAACAATTATTCTATTCCGTAACAAAGATACTTTTTCAGGGTGTGGGGATGCCTATAGTGCCCATCCTTGTATTTGTCTCCTAAGTATAGTCTCCTAAGTCTCCAAGTACCTTGAACATGTTTTCTTTTTTTATAGTATTTTAAAAATAAAGGTATAACACCATAATTGCATTAAAAATAAAGACAAATATAGATAACCACAGAAAACGGATAGCTTCCAGGGACGATTAACTGTTATCCCTGAGATGCCACTCATCTGTGTTATCTTCTGTGGGAGTAGTGTTCACAGTTTGTAGTACTTGCTACCAGCCCTGCTTTGCCTACATGATTTACTTCAAAAGTGGCTATGAGAAGAGTGGGCAGACTCATTAGCCAGCAATTCAGGTTTTTCTCAGTTCTCTATAATGCACTTTGCTCCTTGTGTTAACTTTTGTTCACTTTGCATCATTTCTGTGTTTACTGCTCTTGAAGAAAAGTAGTCAGGACTACTTAAATGGTGTTCCTAGTAGTTGGATGGGGGTGCTAATTCAAGCAGGACTACTTTCTTTAATTTGTCTCCTAAATTATTTTTTAAATTTTTTTATTTTTAAAATTAAATTTAGATTAGAAACAAGGTTGCTTCACAAGTCAGTTCCAGGTACTTCTCCGTTTCCCTCCCCTCCTCCCATGCCCTCCCTCAACCCCCCCCAAAATCCCCTCATTTCCCCAGGGAGGGTGAGGCCCTCCTTGGGTGTGTCTATAGTCTGTCATTTCATCCAGGGCAGGGCCTAGGCCCTCCCCCAAGAGTTCAGGGTGAGAGTGCATCTCACATTGTTGGATGGGAGTCCAAAGTCCGTGTGTACACTCGGGATGAGTACTGATCTACTGCCTAAGGCTCAATAGATTACCTAGGCTTCCTCACTGACACCCACATTCAGGGGGTCTTGATCAGTCCCATGCTGGATTCCCAGGCATTAGCCTGAGAATCAAGAGTTAACCCTTGTCAGGTCAGCTGTTTCTGGGTGTTAAACCAGCCCAGTCTTAATCCCTCTGGTCATCAGTCCTCCATCTCTGTTACTGGCTTTCTTGAGTTCAGCTCAGTGCTTAGCCGTGGGAGTCTGCCTCTTCTTCCATCAGCCACTGAATGAAGGTTCTGTTTCCCAGACTCTCTGGCCTTGGGATTGTAGGCTGGCAAGCCCCAGGTCTATGTCTAAAATCCATATATGAGAGAGTACATGCCATGTTTCTCTTTTTGTGACTGCGTTACCTCACTCAGGATGGTTTCTTCTAGTGTCATCCATTTGCCTGCGAATCTCAGGATTCCATTGTCTTTTTCTGCTGAATAGTACTTCATTGTATAAATGTACCACATTTTTTCTATCCACTCTTCGGTTGAGGGGCATCTAGGTTGCTTCCAAGTTCTGGCTATTACAAATAATGCTGCTATGAACATAGTGAAACAGACTTCCTTGTTGTATGAATGGGCATCTTTGGGATATATGCCTAAGAGTAGAATTGCTGGGTCTTGTGGTAGGTTTATTCCCATTTTTCTGAGGATTCTCCATACTGATTTCCAAAGTGGCTGAACCAGTTGGCACTCCCACCAGCAATGGAGGAGTGTCCCCCTTTTACCACATCCTCTCCAGCATACATTGTCTTGGTGTATTTGATTATAGCCATTCTGACAGAAGTGAGATGGTATCTCAGAGTTGTTTTGATTTGCATTTCCCAGATGGCTAAGGATGTTGAGCACTTTTTCAAGTGCCTCTCAGCCATTTTAGACTCCTCTATTGAAAACTCTCTATTTAGTTCTGCAGCCCACTTTTTAATGGGGTCCTTTGATGTTTTGGAGACTTGCTTCTTGAGTTCTTTGTAAATTTTGGAGATCAACCCTCTGTCAGATGTGGGGTTAGTAAATATTTTCCCATTCTGTGAGCTGTCTTTTTGTCTTGCTGACAGTGTCCTTTGCCTTACAGAAGCTTCTCAGTTTCAGCAGGTCCCATTTATTAATTGTGGATCTCACTGTCTGTGCTAGTGGTGTTATGTTCAGGAAGCTGCCTCCTGTACCAATTCGTTCAAGGGTACCACCCACTTTCTCTTCTAAGAGGTTCAGTGTGGCTGGATTTATGTTGAGGTCTTTGATCCATTTGGACTTAAGTTTTGTGCATGGCAATAAACATGGATTGATCCGCATTCTTCTACATGCCAGCCTCCAGTTATGCCAGCACCATTTGTTGAAGATGCGTTCTTTATTCCATTGTATATTTTTAGCTTCTTTGTCAAAGATCAGATGTTCATACGTGTGTGGGTTAATATCAGGGTTTTCAATTTGATTCCATTGGTCTACCTGTCTATTTTTGTGCCAATACCAAGCTGTTTTCAGGACTATAGCTCTAAAATAGAGCTTGAAGTCAGGGATGGTGATACCTCTGGACGTTGCCTTGTTAAACAGGGTTGTTTGGGCTATCCTGGGTCTTTTGTTTTTCCATACAAAATTGATTATTGTTCTTTCAAGGTCTGTGAAGAATTGTGCTCGGATTTTAATGGGGATTGAATTGAATCCGTAGATTGCTTTTGGCAGGATTGCCATTTTGTACTACATAGATCCTACCTATCCAAGAGCATGGGAGATCTTTCCATTTTCTGAGGGCTTCTTTAATTTCTTTCTTAAAAGATTCAAAGTTCTTGCGATACAGGCCTTTCACTTGTTTGGTTAGCGTTACCCCAAGGTATTTTATGTTGTTCGTGGCAATTGTAAAGGGTGATGTTTCTCTGATTTCTTTTTCAGCCCTTTTATCATCTGTATATAGTAGGGCTACTGATTTTCTTGAGTTGATCTTGTAGCCTGCCACTTTGCTGAAGGTGTTAATCAGCTGTAAGAGTTTCCTTGTAGAGTTCTTTGGATCATTTATGTAAACTATCATATCATCTGCAAATAGTGAAAGTTTGACCTCTTCCTTCCCAATTTGTATCCCCTTGATCCCCTTTTGTTGTCGTATGGCTCTGGCTAAAACTTCAAGTACAATGTTGAAAAGGTATGGAGAGAGTGGACAGCCTCGTCTTGTTCCTGATTTTAGAGGAATTGCATTGAGTTTCTGTCCATTAAGTTTGATGTTGGCTGTTGGTTTACTGTATATACTGTATATTTATGTATGTTCCTGTTATCCCAGATCTCTCCAAGACCTTTATCATGAAGGGGTGTTGGATTTTGTCAAAGTCTTTTTCAGCATCTAGTGAGATGATCATGTGATTTTTGTTTTTCAGCTTTTTTATATGGTGGATTACATTGATGGATTTTCGTGTGTTGAACCATCCCCGCATCCCTGGGATGAAACCTAATTGATTGTGGTGAATGATTGTTTTGATGAGTTCTTGGATCCGATTTGCCAGTATTTTATTGAGTATTTTTGCATCAATGTTCATGAGGGATATTGGTCTGAAGTTCTCTTTCTTAGCTGTGTCTTTGTGTAGCTTGGGGATCAAGGTTATTGAAGCCTCGTAAAGTTTGGCAAAGACCCTTCTGCTTCTATTGTGTGGAATACTTTGAGAAGAATTGGTGTATGCTGTTCTTTGAATTTCTGTTAGAATTCTGCACTGAGGCCATATGGACCTGGGCTTTTTTTGGTTGGGAGACTTTTGATGACTGCTTCTATTTCCATAGGGGTTAGAGGTCTATTTAAATTGCTTATCTGTTCATGATTTAATTTTGGCAAGTGATAGCTATCCAGGAAGTCGTCCATTTCCTTTAAATTTTTGAATTTTGTGGAATACAGGTTTTCAAAGTATGACCTGATGATTCTCTGAATTTCCTCAAAGTCCGTTGTTATGTCCCCTTTTTCATTTCTTTTTTTTAATTGATTAATTAATTAATTTATTTTTCAGTTTAAATTTAGATAAGAAACAAGGTTGCTTCACAAGTCAGTTCCAGGTCCCTCTCCCTTTCCCTCCCCTCCTCCTGTGCCCTTCCCCCAAGCCCCCCCACCCCTGTTATCTCCTCATTCCCCCAGGGAGGGTGAGGCCCTCCATGGCGGTGTCCATAGTCTGTCATTTCATATAGGGCAGGGTCTAGACCCTTCCCCAAGAGTTCAGGGTGATTGTGCACCTCACATTGTTGGATGGGAGTCCAAAGTCCGTGTGTATACTCGGGATGGGTACTGATCTGCTGCCTAAGGCTCAAGAGATTGCCTAGGCCTCCTCACTGACACTCACATTCAGGGGGTCTTGATCAGTCCCATGCTGGATTCCCAGGCTGATGCCTGGGATTCAAGAGTTAACCTTTGTCAGGTCAGCTGTTTCTGGGGGTTAAACCAGCCCAGTCTTAATCCCTCTGATCATCAGTCCTCCCTCTCTGTTACTGGCTTTCTTGAGTTCAGCTCAGTACTTAACCGAGGGAGTCTGCCTCTTCTTCAATCAGCCACTAAATGAACTTTCTGTTTCCCAGACTCTCTGGCCATGGGATTGTAGGCTGGCACTCCCCAGATCTATGTCTAAAATTCATATATGAGAGAGTACATGCCATGTTTCTCTTTTTGTGACGATGTTACCTCACTCAGGATGGTTTCTTCTAGTGTCATCCATTTGCCTGCGAATCTCAGGATTCCATTGTCTTTTTCTGCTGAATAGTACTTCATTGTATAAATGTACCACATTTTTTCTATCCACTCTTCGGTTGAGGGGCATCTAGGTTGCTTCCAAGTTCTGGCTATTACAAATAATGCTGCTATGAACATAGTGGAACAGACATCTTTGTTGTATGAATGGGCATCTTTGGGATATATGCCTAAGAGTGGAGTTGCTGGGTCTTGTGGTAGGTTTATTCCCATTTTTCTGAGGAATCTCCATACTAATTTCCAAAGTGGCTGAACCAGTTGGCACTCCCACCAGCAAAGGAGGAGTGTCCCCCTTTCACCAAATCCTCTCTAGCATACATTGTCTTGGTGTATTTGATTATAGCCATTCTGACAGGAGTGAGATGGTATCTCAGAGTTGTTTTGATTTGCATTTCCCAGATGGCTAAGGATGTTGAGCACTTTTTCAAGTGCCTCTCAGCCATTTTAGACTCCTCTATTGAAAACTCTCTATTTAGTTCTGCAGCCCACTTTTTAATGGGGTCCTTTGATGTTTTGGAGACTTGCTTCTTGAGTTCTTTGTAAATTTTGGAGATCAACCCTCTGTCAGATGTGGGATTAGTGAATATTTTTCCCATTCTGTGGGCTGCCTTTTTGTCTTGCTGACTGTGTCCTTTGCCTTACAGAAGCTTCTCAGTTTCAGTAGGTCCCATTTATTAATTGTGGATCTCACTGTCTGTGCTAGTGGTGTTATGTTCAGGAAGCTGTCTCCTGTACCAATTCGTTCAAGGGTACCACCCACTTTCTCTTCTAAGAGGTTCAGTGTGGCTGGATTTATGTTGAGGTCTTTGATCCATTTGGACTTAAGTTTTGTGCATGGCAATAAACATGGATTGATCCGCATTCTTCTACATGCCAGCCTCCAGTTATGCCAGCACCATTTGTTGAAGATGCTTTCTTTATTCCATTGTATATTTTTAGCTTTTTTGTCAAAGATCAGATGTTCATACGTGTGTGGGTTAATATCAAGGTTTTCAATTTGATTCCATTGGTCTACCTGTCTATTTTTGTGCCAATACCAAGCTGTTTTCAGGACTATGGCTCTATAATAGAGCTTGAGGTCCGGACGTTGCCTTGTTGAACAGGGTTGTTTTGGTTATCCTGGGTCTTTTGTTTTTCCATACAAAATTGATTATTGTTCTTTCAAGGTCTGTGAAGAATTGTGCTCGGATTTTAATGGGGATTGAATTGAATCTGTATATTGCTTTTGGCAGGATTGCCATTTTGTACTACGTACTACATTGATCCTACCTATCCAAGAGCATGGGAGATCTTTCCGTTTTCTGAGGGCTTCTTTAGGTTCTTTCTTAAAAGATTCAAAGTTCTTGCGATACAGGCCTTTCACTTGTTTGGTTAGCGTTACCCCAAGGTATTTTATGTTGTTCGTGTCAATTGTAAAGGGTGATGTTTCTCTGATTTCTTTTTCAGCCCTTTTATTATCTGTATATAGTAGGACTACTGATTTTCTTGAGTTGATCTTGTAGCCTGCCACTTTGCTGAAGGTGTTAATCAGCTGTAAGAGTTCCCTCGTAGAGTTCTTTGGGTCATTGATATAAACTATCATATCATCTGCAAACCGTGAAAGTTTCTTCACAATCTGCTGTGTGGTAAGTTTGGACAAAGGTTTGTCTATCTTGTTGATTTTCTCAAAGGACCATCTCTTTGTTGCATTGATTCTTTGTATTGTTTTCCTAGTTTTTACTATATTGATTTCAGCCCTCAATTTGATTATTTCCTGGGTCTACTCCTCCTGGGGGAGTTCACTTCTTTGTGTTCTAGAGCTTTCAGTTGTGCTGTTAATTCTCTAGTATAACTATTCTCCAGTTTCTTCATGTGGGCACTTAGTGCTATGAACTTCCCTGTAGCACTGCTTTCTAAGTGTCCCATAGCTTTGGGTATTTTGTGGCTTCATTCTCATTGAATTTTAGGAAGTCTTTAATTTCTTTTTTTTATTTCTTCTTTGACCCAGGAATGGTGCAGTTGTGCATTATTCAATTTCCATGAATTTGTAGGTTTTCTGCAACAATTTGTGTTGTTGTTGAATTCTAATTTAAAGCATGGTGGTCTGATAAGATGCATGGAGTTATTCCAATTTTTTTTGAAGCTACTGATGTTTGATATGTTGCCAAGTATGTCGTCGATTTTTGAGAAGGTTCCATGTGGTGGTGAAGAGAAGGTATATTCTTTTTTACGTGGATGAATTGTTCCATAGATATCTGTTAATCCCAGTTGGGTCATTACTTCTATTAGACCCTTTGCTTCTTTGAGTTTCTGTCTGGAATTCCTGTCTAGTGGTGAGAGTGGTGTGTTGAAATCTCCCACTATAAGTGTCTGGGGCTTTATATATGATTTAAGTTTTTGTAATTTTTTATGAATGTGGATGCCTTTGTATTTGAGGCATAGATGTTAAGGATAGAAGCTTCATCTTGGTGGATTTTGCCTCTGATGAGCATGTAATGACCTCCATCATCTCTTTTGATTGATTTTATTTTAAAGTCTAATTTGTTAGATATTAGGATTGCTACCCCTGCTTGTTTCTTGGGTCCATTTGATTGGAAATTTTTTCCCAACCTTTAACTCTCAGGTAATGTCTGTCTTTGAGGGTCAGGTGTGTTTCTTGTATGCAGCAGAAGGATGGGTTCTGACTTCGAATCCATTCTGCTAGCCTGTGTCTTTTATGGATGAGTTAGGGCCATTAATGTTGAGGGATATTAATGGCCATTGATTGCTCACTCTTCTTTGATTTGGAATGGGTGTTGGTGGTGGAATTATGTGTGGAATTTCACCCCTTTGTTCTTTTGGTTGTTGGTAGAGAGGGATTCTTTAATGCCTATGTTTTTCTGGTTGTAGTTAACTTCCTTGGGTTGGATTTTTCCTTCCCAAACTTTCTGTAGGGCTGGGTAGTGGATATGTATTGCTTGAATCTAGTTTTATCATGGAATATCTTGTTTTCTCCATATATAGTGATTGAGAGCTTTGCCGGGTATAGTAGTCTGGGCTGGCGTCCATGGTCTCTTAGTGTTTGTAGAATATCTATCCAGGACCTTCTGACTTTCAGAGTTTCCATGGACAAGTCAGGTGTAATTCTGATAGGTTTGCCTTTATATGTTACTTGGCCTTTTTCCTTAGCTGCTCTTAATATTCTTTCTTTATTCTGTATATTTGGGGTCTTGATTATTAGGTGGCAAGGGACTTTTTTTGTGATCCACTCTATTTGGTGTTCTGTAAGCTTCTTGTACCTTCATTGACATGTCTTTCTTAAGGTTGGGAAAGTTTTCTTCTATGATTTTGTTGAATATGTTTTCTGCCCCTTTGAAGTGGTTTTCTTCTCCTTCTTCTATACCTATTATTCTTAGGTTTGGTCTTTTCATGGTGTCCCATATTTCCTGGATGTTTTGTGTTAAGGATTTGTTGGACTTAAGATTTTCTTTGGTTGATGAATCTATTTCTCCTAGTGTATCTTCAATACCTAAGATTTTCTCTTCCATCTCTTGTATTCTATTGTTAATGCTTGTATTGGTAGTACCTGACCATTTGCCCAGCTTTTCTATTTCCAGCCTTTCTTCAGATCATGTTTTTTTATTGTCTCTATTTCAGTTTTCAACCCTTGAACTGTTTGCAATGTTTCTTGCAATTTTCGGTTTATCTTTTCCTCCATTTGTTGCATTTTATGAATTTTTTGTTTTGTTCTTTCTTCCATTTCTTGCATTTTTTGGTTTGCTTTTTCTTCCATTTCTTGAATTTTTGTGTGCTTTTTCTTCCAGTTCTTGTATTTTTTGGTTTGTTTTTCTTCCATTTCCTGCCTTTTTTGTTTGATTTTTCTTCCATTTCTTGCATTTTTTATTTGTTTTTTCTTCCATTTCTTTGAGGGATTTTCCTATATCCTCTTTTAGGGCCTCTATCATTTTCATGAAGGTGATTTTAAGGTCATTCTCTTCTGCTTCATTTGTATTGGAATGTTGGAGTCTTGCTGGAGTGGAGTCTCTAGAATCTGAGGTGTCATATTTGTTTTTCTCTTGCTGAGTGTGTTTGTGTATGGTATCTTTCCCATCTCTTCTTCTAGTGGGTGCAGAAAGAGCCCCTTACTGGTCTGGTGGTTAGGGGACCAGAGTTCCCTTCTGGTGGGTGCTAGCAAGTCCAATAATCTGGTAGTTCTTCTATTCCTTGTCCTCATTCTGGTCCTGTAGTTGGAGAAGAAGACCAGGAATCTGGGGTGCTTAGCCTCCCACCTTGTCCCCTGGTACCTTTGCTGGATCTGCTGTTTTCCCGTCTCCTTGGTGGGAGAGAAGACCTGGAATCTGGGGTCCTTGGCTCCCTCTGGGATTAGAAGCTCTGTGCAGTTCCCAGGCAATACCCAGGCACTGGGACACAGGCCTGGATGCAGGGCCTGTTTTACCTGGTCCCACTGGAACAGCTGCTCCCCTGGTCTTCCTGGATCAGCTAGTTTCCTGGTCTCATTGGTGGGAGAGAAGACCTGGATTCTGGGGTGTTTGGCTCCCGCTGGGATTGGAAGCTCTGTGCAGTTCCCAGGCAATCCCCAGGCACTGGAACACAGGCCCAGGTTCAGGGCCTATTGTACTTGGTCCTGCTGGAAAAGCTTGTCCCCCCTAAATTATTTTTTATCTAGAGTATTTATAACTAAGTCCTAGAGTTTGGTTTCTAATAGTTTGTATTTCTATCAGTTTACAAACTTTCAAATCCATAGTACATTATCGTCTCAGTTATTAATATTCAGGAGAGATTATATATCTTTCTATAGAATGTTCCAGCATACTTAGTAGTAATGAGATTAATCTCACTACTCAGTAATCACACAGTGGCTGTTTATGGTCCAGAGAATGGTGGTATTCAATATAGAATGATTTATATATCATACCCTCTAAGAGATGAAATTGAAAAAGACCTTAGTTTAGTGACTTTCTCAGTCAATTATATTGCCTGTCCAGTCTACATATAATGTACTCTACATATTAATCTTATTAGTATGAATGCTGAAAGTAAATGGATTCTATGGTATGCATCCTGGGTAGTCTTTCAGGATTTGTTCCATCCACTCCCAGCATGGTTTTTCTCTTGTAAAAGCTGAAAATATGTCTTAGACTTTCCTGGAGATGAGGTATTAGTTAACCTGCTACTTACTATAATGAAATATATCGACCCAACAATTTAGGCTCACAGTTTCATGGTTTAGTCTATTATGTTGGGGAAGGCATATTGGCAAGAGCTAGAGACAGCTGATCAGAACACAGAGTTAAATCAATGTTCTCAGCCTAATCTTGGTAATCTCTTAAAGGAACACCCAAAGGCTTGCCCCTGAGGTTATTCTAGATCTTGTCAAGTTTATGATAGTAACCACAGCTAGTAGAAAACCTTCTTAATGTCCTAATGTGTTGGAGGAAATCTGTCTAGCAGGGCTCCCATGAAACACTTCTGACATTTACTGTGACGTGAAACACAGACTAACTTCTGCTGTTTCATCTGCCTTGCTCAGCAATGGATTGATTCCTTGTTGCTCTCAGCAGTTGTCCCAGGCCACAGGGTCCAGTTGTGAGCTGTGCCATGTAGGGGGCAGGGTGTGGGTGTCAGTTCTGCTGTGAAGAAGAATGTAGGAGTCTATGATTTGGCAGCTATAGTCGAAGAGTCAGCAGGTTCCTGCTTTAGTGAGTGCTAGACCATAGTAGATAAAGGAATGAGTTTCCTTCTTGTGGGTGCTCATTTCTTAATTGGGACAAAGCACTATGAGAAGCAGCTTCTTGATCTCAGATGTAGCAGCATTTCCCATGGTGGTCCTGTTCTGTGATGTGGCCTGGGTGCTGCTTCTGCAGAATCAGCTGAGGTGCATTTCTTCGGTCCTCCCCAGTGAAAATCCATTTAATTAATTATATGAAATGTTTTCCTTCTTAGAACAACAGAAAAATATTCTGTCTTCTTTACTTAAGTTGTGTCCAGTATCCCATAAGGCCACATCCTCCCTCCACTGTACCCCAGTCTGTGCTATTGGGTTTCATATTATTTCATGAAAAGTTATTGAAGCACCAATAAAAATAAATACAAATATTATAATTATAACCCAGTCTCTCCCAAAGCTACTGCAAAATGCTTACCCATTCTCCATACCTTCCATCTAATTGACATAGTGAGACCCACAGGTCCACCAACTTTAGTTATAAAATGGTCTTTGAATTACACTTTGAAGCCCAGAAAAAAAATTGAATTGTTTGAATTATCAAAGCAAGAGTGGCCAGAAATGCCAGCTCTCTCTCTCTGAACAATTTTGCCTTCAGGGTCCTGTCACTCAGCTAGAGATTTAAACTACCAATATTTATTTTTCTCTCCTTTGCGACATCAGTCTTCACTCTTTGCCCTGCGTAGTCACTCCCCCTGCATTTGAGAGCAGAGAGTTGTGGGGAGGTGGTAAAAATACTTCCTCAGATGCTTTAGAGATGAGGGTCGGGCAGCATTTTCATACCTGAGGGATTGCCTTCCAGTTAGTCTTCAGATAGAAAGAAATAGTAACGTCGTATATCAAACAGCTGTGATCCCCGCTAAGCTGAGTGGACTGGCAAAGAGGATGCTCATTTCCCAATCCTTGCAGCAAATTTATCTCCTGAAGGACAATGGCGTGTATTGACTAAGGAGGATGAGTGCTGGAAAATTTTGAGCTTATGAGCATTCAGCTCACAACACGAATTTAAAGGAGATATAGAGATTAGGTGGAAGAAAGCCCAGGCAAGGTGAGAATCTGCACTGCTTCCGAACTCACATTCCACCACATGTAATACAGTCAACAAATGGTGGCTTAAATATATAAAGGTTCATGTGTTATGACAGGCAGTCTGGGCCCGGCATGGCTTTTCTGCAAGGTCAACAGGGCCCTAGTTTCCTGTTAGTTCTGTTATTCATTTTTAAGTGTGTGGCTTCTATTGTCAAGGTCAACTTATGATTTGGAAGAGCTGCTTCTTGGGTGTAGTGGCACTCGGCTGTGTTTGTCTGGATTCTTAGTTACTCTGGGGGCTGGAGCAGGAGGGTTGTTTGTATCATTTCAGCTTAGGACTTTGAGGCCAGCCTGGGCAACATAATAAGACACACACACCCTGCTTTTTGAGGGGCTTGGTAGAAGGGAGAGGGGACAGAGAAGAGAGGAGAGAGAGAATTTTTAGATTCTGACTCTTCTTTCTAGTCAGCAGAAAAATGGAAGAACTTTCTTTCCCCAGAGACGAAGAGCATCCTTCTTTTCACATTTTCTTGGCCAGAATTTAGTCACATGGCCTCACTTAGGTACAGGTAAAGTTGGGAAAGTCTGTCTATTTGGCAAGCAAATATGTCTAGGTAAAATTTGGAGTTTTGTTTACAAAGGAAGAAACAGTGTGGGCACTCTGGAGACTCCTGTGATCTCTTCCACAAAGGATGAGCTAGGCAAGAAGAATCTATACTGATGCTGACTCTGGCCTTTTGGCCCTTTGCAAATGGCTCCTGTGTGTATGAAACCTCTTATATTTATTTTTGAGTGATCTTGGGAGCCAGGGAGATTTCCCGAGAATGTTTCCAAAGCTGGCCAAGGATAAACTCAATTGTATAAGACAGACCATGACACATGAGGCTTTTTCATCTGCCTGTTGTAGAGTTTAATTGATTGAAACAGGAGCAGGTGTAAGCTCCATTTCATTGGCATATAGCCTGTGAAACTTGCAAAACTAATGCCCTCAGATAAATGCCTTTGCCAGCTGAAGTTCTTGCAGGGTACTAAGAAGGAAAATGCAGCAGGAATTGTTTTCTGAGCTTACAAAAATGTAAGTATATGAAGGTATTTTTAGAGTCATCCATATCTGAATACATACTTTTTGGGCAACACAAACCTCAACTAGGATATTTTGTTTGGACCAAAGAGTTTCAGGAAGAAAAAAGAATGAGCCAACATTTTTAAATTAACATACACAAACACACAGATTATTAGATGGCATGGCATTACTGGTACTGTACTCATCTATGCTGATGCCCCTTTGAACCTTTGGGAGCCAACCAGTGACTGTCTCTTTGAGCCAGGGCCTGCATTCACTAACTTCCTGACCTGCCTGCCCATCTTTTCATTTGTTTGTGGAATCTTCCCAGCAGCCCTGTGAACCTTGTGGCCTTTCCTGTGGACGGCTCAGTAGGTAATAAACACATGAGAGTTTGCTGGCATGAGTTGGCTGCCTTGTGAGAAGGGTCTTGATCCTCTAGCCTGGAGAGATAGGAAAGTGGTTAGCTGAAGTCAGATTGTACAATCTAGGAGGAAAGATTTGGACCCTGGGTGAGGGAAGCTGAAGTCTTGCCCAGTGTGAGGTTACTGGAGTTCATCTGTGGGAATATATGTACCCACAAATATCTGGTATCTCAAGTATGCAAGTGAATGGATTTCTATTGAAGCCATGGTTTACAAAGCTCAATCTAGGGCATGACTATGGACTATAACCAGGTTGTTCCAACACAGATGGATTCGACTTCTGTGGGGCTTACTAATTTACTGTTTTGACATGATAATTGGCCAGGGTAATATTTTTTTTCATGATGGTGGTCCTAACAGACTGAGCTACTTGATGTTCTTTCTTACAATCTCCGGGAATGACTTTGCATCCTACGTAGGAGACGAATGTGAGTAGCTCACAACCTGAACTTGGACTCCACTTGCTTGGAAAGCTGCCCTTTGACCCTGTTACTGGCTTTAATGAAGTAAGTAATACGATTTTTAAAAACAAAAGCTACACAACTGTTTCCTAAATCACTGTCTTACCCATAGTGTCCTGGTATGTCCAGGTATGTTGTTTCAACCTTTAGAAACTGACTTGGAGCTCACTAATTTTAACACGCAAAAACAGATGAAAAGAACCCTTTAAAGGTGTTAACATTCAGGTACTTCTCATTTACAAAAGGGTCTCTGTCTATCAGTGATGGTGGACAGGTGACTTGAGCAAAAGTTCTCATCTTTTGAGGTTTTTATTTAGAGATCCTACTTATACTTAGATTCCAGAAAGAGCCCTCTTACCTTCTTCCAGGCCAAGCTTGGGATTGCATTCATGGACTTGGACTTTTAGCTTTACCTAGATAGTAAATGTCAACAGTCTGAAATGGCAGGATTTTGATCTTTGAATCTGTTGAAGGGTGCAAATAGAAAAAATGGAAATATAAACCCTTTGCCACCTGGATAAACATGTAAGTCTCTTTGATTTCCTTAGATGTAGAGGTTGATACTTATAAGATCTGGTCTCATTCACCACATCTTTAATTAACAATAGTGACATATATTAATTCAATTCCTACAGTCCTATTCTTTGAGTTCTTATTTTTCTTTAGTATATTTTGTTGACCCCAAAATAACCATAGACGATTTTCCTCAGGTTAGAACTAATTTTTCTTGTTCTTGAAGTCAGATGCATTTAATCCCTGGCTTAGGCTGCTGATTAGAGTCTGTACACAAGAAAAATGGTGACTTATTTTTTCTTAGTGTTAATTGCTACTAGTGTTTATCATAACTATGTCGTAATGAACTTGCCTCTTCCCTGTGATAATGTGCTCCACTTCATACCATTGGTTAGCTATTTGATTCCAAATTTGTTTTGTAATTGGGTTTTGACTTTTTGATTTCTATGCATTTGGAGAGATTGTTTGTTTAGAGATAATTCCTTGGATCAGCATTTTAACTATTAATACATATTTCTTCTTGGTCTCCAGTTTTAATCTGAGCAAAATTGAGTTGTTTGCAGAGAACATTCTCTCTCTCTCTCTCTCTCTCTCTCTCTCTCTCTCTCTCTCTCTCTCTCTCACCTCTTTCCCTCTCCACAGGTTATAAAGCTATAGTCTATGCTTGCCTAAAACTTGCTGTGATCTTCATGCTTAAGCCTCCTAAGTGCTAAGACTACTGATGTCTGCTGCCACATATGCCATAAGACTTTTATTTTCTTATAGTGGGTCGCTTTCCCTCTCTAAAAGAAATTATCTTAGATAATATGTAAAGAGAAAACGGGGAGGGCCTCTGTTTTGGATTATTATTTTAAGATGTGTTACATTTGTTTATGCTGTGGAACATTTGTTTAATGATGCAAAGATATGTTGCATTTTTTATGTTGCACTTGCTTAACGCTGTGAAGCTGTGTTACTTTGCCTGTCTAAAATACCTGATGGTATAATAAAGTGCTGAACAGCCAACATCAAGGCAGGAGAAAAGGATTGGTGTGGCTGGCAGGCAGAGAGAATAAATAGGAGAAATCTGGGAGGTGAGATCAAGGAACAAGAAAAGGAGAGCAGGCTATCAGGCGTCAGACAACCAGCTACACAGCCAGCAACTGAGTATGAAAGAAAGATATATAGAAATAGAAAAAGGTAAAAGCCCAGAGGCAAAAGAGAGGCGGGATAATTTCAGAAAAGCTGGCTAGAAATAAACCAAGCTAAGGCCAGGCATTCATAAGTAAGAATAAGCCTCCTTGTGTGTGATTATTTGAGAGTTGGGTGGCAAGTTCCCCAAAAGCAGAAGAGCAAAGAGTAAAAACAAACAACTGTTGGCCTTGTGAGGCTTCACTCCCTACCCATGGAGCTCTGGGGGCTGATGGCTGTTGTGAGAGGAGGGAGTCATTTTTCTTCACAAGTATGGCTACTGGTAAGTTGCTAGTGTTCAGGTATTTCTCAGGCAGTACTGATTGGAGTCAATGGGTTATATTTAAAAAGAAGAGAACATGAGGGTGTGTGAGGAATGTATGGGGAAAGGTCTGGAGAAATGGGAGTAGGAAGCTGGGTGTAGACGCCATGTATGAAATCGTCAAGGGATAAATAAAAATATTCCCTTCCAAAAGCGAGAGAGAAAATGCTTATACTGGCTCAGCGTTTTGAAAGTCTTAGTCCATAACTGTTTGGTCCCTTGGCTTTGGGCCTGTGGGAGGCACCGTATAACAGCAGAAGTATGTAGTGGAGCAAAACTGCTCAGCTCATGGTTAGGAGCAAAGGAGGAGGAGGATGGCATCTGAGCTCCCATATTTCTCTTAAGGGCATGCCCTTGGTGATCTGAAGCTTTTGCAACAGGCCTCACCTCACAGAGGTTCCACTGTCTCTCATCAGCACCACTCTGGCTACAAGTCTTTATCGTCCAGGTCTTTGGGGGACATTCAGCATCCAAATTATAGCATGACTCTTAGATTTTTGCCTTTAAAATATATATTAAGTTTAAAAAGTAATATAAATTCCTTAAAGAGTGTAGCAATAGAGAAACAAGCTGAGGAAAAGTGAATAAACACCATAGAGTTCCACAGAGGTTATTAAATTGGAAATTGAATTTTGAGAAATTGGGCTTAGCACTGTTTCATAAGAGTCTTCATCTCCAATGTATAAATAACTATTTCACCAACGAATGTGTCACAGTTCTCAGGCTATTTCAGAAAATTATTTTTTTCTCCTAAGACCAACCATGTTAAATGGAATGTTTTTGTGTAGACCATTCCTATATTTAAGATTTTATAATTAAAATTTAAATACTTGGAGATAGTGTCTTAGGGTTTTTATTGCTGTGAAGAGACACCATGACCATAGAAATTTTTATAAAGGAAAACATTTAATGGAGGCTCTCTTACAGTTCAGAGGTATAGTCCATTATTTTCATGGTGGGACATAGCAGAATGCAGACAGACATGGTGCTGGAGAAGGAGCTGAGACTTCTACATTTTGATGTGAAGGTAATAGGATGGGGTGTATCTTGGGCATAGCAAACCCCAAAGCCTACCCCCACAGTGACACACTTCCTCCAACAAGGCCACACCTCCTAGTATTGTCACTCCTTATGAGCTTATGGGGATCTACCATGGGTAGATGTAGTATTTTAAGAGACATATTTTGTTTAATATTATTTTGTTGGGTTCACATCCTGTTTCTTAATTCTGTGCCTTGCTTTTCTCCACTCTGTGTTTGAGGCATGAGATAAGTAGGAGGACTGGGCTCCACATCTCTGAATTTCAATCCACTGCATTTTTCTGTAATGGTCTTGTGCTTTTTTTAATGAAGGGTGAGGACCACACTTATCTGCATGTAGAGACAATTATTTAGAATATAGTTAATTAAGTGGCTGTCATAGGTTCTCATTCAATAAAAGTAACAGCATGTATATTGTTTGGGTTTATATATTTAGAAGTGTGTGTATGTGTGTGTGTGCAGGTGTGTGTGTAAAACAATAAAAGAAAAAAGAGGCTATGAATTCTGAAGAGAGCAAGAAGAAGGGGTTAATAGGAGCATTTGGGGGAGGAAAGGGAAGGAAAAATAATGTAATTATAATCTTTAAATATTTTTTTCTCAAAAAAGAAGATGGAAGGAGAAGAAATGGAAATTGAAATGTGTGAAGAATGTTTGGTGAGCATTAGAAAAGCAATGTTCATATTTTACAGATAAAAAACCAGACCCTGAGATATTAGAAGTGGCTTAGAGCTCATTATTAGTGGCAGAGCTGGGGCCAGGTGATACACATCCCAATTTATGAATGTTGTTTAATATCTCACTGTGAGTCATCATGACTGCCCAGTGCATTGGACACAGCTATGAATATTAGGATGACAATTTGCAAAACTAAGGAAAATGGATTGAACAATTTTCCCATCATTTTATAAGAGGTAGTAAATAATGGTAATTTGAGATATTAGAGAACAGTATATGAATTCTTTCCCAAAATTCTGCAAGGCGAATAGAGAAGGAAAATTATAGCTTTCCCTTGTGCCTATTACTTTATTTTCTTTGACTTGTGTTAGGATGCTGTGGACAGGCCCTACATCTTTGCACTCTCAGAGCCACTCAGCACCAAGCAAGACATTTTAGTTCAATTTAACCTCAGAAAGTAAAGCGGGAATAAGACAAAAAAAAAAAAAGACTCATCATTACCAGGAACTTAAAATGGAAAGTTCATCCTGGGAAATTCAAAATATGTTACACATTGATACACGTTGTGTATTTATTCTCCATTTCTTTGTTCTTGTAAGATTTTTAAAAGGGAAGAAAATGAGAAGTGGAAGAAAACAATGGTCATCCATTCAAAGTTCCTAATTGAGCAAGTAGCATGGTATCTTATTCGGTGAATAGAAGCGTGATTTCCACCCCTAAGAAAGCAAGTTTTTGGGCCTTTCAATGGTTTTGGAAGTACCTCAGTGATTTTTATCATTTATATGGAAATTTGGTTTATTCCGGAAAGCAGTTTGGTGATATGTCTCAAACATTTGAATGAATTTACTCCTTTGGCTCAATAACTACACTTGTAGAAATTCATGTTTTTTTAGACCTCTAACATAGGGGAACATGTAGAATGTGGTCCTGTTTCTAACACAGCAGCCAGAGAAATATTACTAACAGTTAAAAAGCTTAGCATCACCTAGGACAACAAAAAGAAACACAAGATAAAGTTATGGCAGGCTCATTTGCTGCAGTTTTCATGTGACAATTTGACAAGTGTGAATGTTTACATTTATTTAACAGTAAAGAAAAAATAATTTAATATCAATTTTTAAAAGATAGGGCCCTAGACTATATACAACATTAACTAGGTAAAGAAAAATTACTCTTAAGGGAAAAAAGAATTGATAAGGATTTTCTATTAAGTGTTAATGATTATTTTTATTTCTCATGACATTTTAATTTTGTTTTACAGCTTGATTCTATTGTTTTAAGAATCAATAAGTCAATAGAATTTATTTTGAATCTTAGCAAATCACTACTGTGAATGAACTATATCAAAAATTTTCTGGAAATTATTTCTGTATGCATATATCCATGTTTTCTTTACTTGATAAATGGCTTCCTCTTTATAGAAAATGTGTGGATAGAAATGAAGAATTAAAACAAGTACACGTTTGTGTGTTCTTAAACTATCCATTTCTGTATGCTTTCCACTTGATTGGCTTTTGTTATAAGATAGAGCTGATAGAACAAGAGAACCACTTTTGAGATAAGGTATGGCTGGCTCATTGGATAGTTTATGGGGCAGAGTGTAAGAGCAGTGTCTTATTAGATGAATATATACTTTCTGGAGAACAAGGATGAAGATCACACAAATGCTATTTCTGGCATATTGCTAATGCTAATATATCCTTCTGCTTTATAAGGGATTGATACTCAGTCACAAAAGCTCATGGCATTTTTACACTATAACAATAAATTCAAGGTACTCAGGAATCAAGAAGACAAACTAATGACAACTTTAGCATATGCTTGTATAGGCTGGTGGATCTCATCTACAAGAGAAAGCTAGTGGCTATGTATTTTGGAGGAAGATTGGCATCATAACAATAGATTATTAAGGAATCAGTGTTCATGAAATAAGGGGCATACAGATGACCCTTAATAGCCTTCTGTCCCCACAAAAGAGAGAAAATATTATGTGGTATTCAAGAGTTGTCAATTCAAAAATAATAGAGCTCATATTTGTTTGTAATTTTATATGAGCCATCTCTCAGTTTTTTCATCTTAATTATTTAAATACAGGGGCAGGTGAAGGAAGAGCTGAGAAATAAAATGGCATTACCATTGAATGCAAATATTTGTGAGAGTAAGAATCATCCATTAACTCTCATTTGGAGGGACTGCCCTTTGGAAACGGTATTACTCACATGACCAAGGTCACATAAAGGAAGATGGGGATTATTGAGGAACAAGACCAGATATTGAAGGGTTCCCCTTGTAGTTGCATCAAGGCCCAGGAAGGAGGAAGAAACATTCTGCCTTTAGTATCTTCTGCTATGCTATTATGTAGCCGAACACAGGGAGCTGTCAGAGAAACCTGTAAAATCCCTGGGTGACGCTGAACAAGCAGACAAGGGATGGGTCTGAGATGGCCAAAAGTCATTGCCTCTACTGCCTAGCTGTTGGTGGTTCAGCTTTCTATTAGACCCATCAGGTGCTTAGGCAGACCAAGCAGCTCATCTTTACATTGTTAAACAAATGGGGCATAAACAAATGCAACATATTCCACAACAAATAATTGGAATACCAAACATTTTCTAGTTCAGTTCTATTCCATTATTGGCTGTCTCTCCATTTCCTGCAAGGATGATGAGTAATAAAATGGAACAGCAACAACAACAAACATTTGTAATACTAAAACATACTGATATATAAGGAGATAGCATAATTCTTAGTACTCTTTGCTAGGTATGTTTTAATCACATTATATAAATTAACTTGTATCATAATAACCCACTGAGGTTATATTATTATCCCCATCTTATAGGTGAGGAATCTTGGGTACAGAGAAGCAAGAATCTTAAAGAATAAGTTGTGGAGCCATGAAGCTATAGACCAGTATCACTCTGGATACAAACACTCCTACCTCCACTCCAAGTATTAGAATTATAAGCATTTGCAGCCCCATAACCACAAATCCATAACCACAAAGACAGTAATAGCCTGAATTTGTTGCATGTTGCATCTGAATCAGTTATTATCCTCAGTATCTCAGGTTCCTTCACATTCATATTACATTTGGACTTGAAGCAGTGCTCCAAGTCAAGTGCTTGCTTTAAAGACTAGAAAACTGAGGGCTCTGGGCTATACATCTCTCCAAGGTCACATAACCCAAGCTTCAAGACTCAAAGCACAGACTCTGAGAAACTGCAGAAAAGGCTGGCATTTCATTTTGCCAGCTAAGCAACAAAGAACAGAAAGGAAAAACACATAGAAACATGTCAATAACCTAAGTGTTGTATATTACTAAAATGTTAGAGAATGAACAGATTTTTTAACTGTTGGAATGGATTTATTTACACCATAAGGTCCAAAAGCTATTACTTATTTACTTTACTCTTCCTGCTCAATTATCAAATCAGACAAGACTTTGATGTCAACAATTACATTGATTTGATCATTGCAGACTTTGTTACTCTTTTTTTAATTAATTTTTATTTAAATTAAAACAGTCTCATTTTACATACCAATCCAAGTTCCCTCTCCCTCCCATCCTATGAGGGATACTCTTTCAGCCTTGATACATGGGGGAGTGCCTAGATCTTGCCCCAAATGATGTGACAGACTTTGATGGTCCCCCATGGAATGACTCACCCTCCCTGAGGAGTGGATGAGGGGTGAGATGGTGGGTAGAATGGGAGGATGGTGTGTCAGCTGGTGTTGTCACAATGCTGGTCTGTTCAGGTGATTCTATTGTTGAAAATTAATGGATGCATTTCCCCTATCATTTCAAGGGGTCACTCTCCAGAAGTGGGCACATGCAAACTCTGGTTCCTTCAATCCAATCATCAGCTCCTCTTTGACTTTTCCTTAATCCTTCGGTTTAGGGGTTGCATTACAGATATACCTGTTGGGGTTAGGTACCTCCAGAGTCTCTTAGTCTATGTAGTTTGATCAGTGCAGGTCTCTGTAATAGTTTCAATCTGTTGAGAAAGAAACTGTGATGAGGGGTGAGAGCTATACTTTTCTGACGATATATTTTCTAGAGGGTCACCACATTTTAAAAACATGCAGAGTTCCCTGTTTTGTATATCTTCATCTGGTCTCCATCTCTTAACTAATTTTGACTTTGGTAGTCCCACATAATTGATGGATGGCAATTCTGTCTGTCTGTCTGTCTGACTGCCTGCCTGCCTCAATGTGTTGAGTCTTTTGATGACTCTGGGCTTTGATTCTATTAAGAATTGTCTAGAAACTTTGATGAGCATTTATTCACTGCATTTGAGTCACATAGTTGGGGAGTGCTGGTGGGTTAATCATGGCCTTCAGACAGATTGTAGAAGGAGAGAGAAGTGTATAGGAATCTCAAATATAAGCGAACTCTGTTGACTATATTTTGATCATAAATATTCCTGGCTTCTATAGCTCTACCTTGGCATTCGTTTGAACTGACCACTGCAACCCACTGTCAGCCTCTGCACAAAAGGGCCCCTTCTCAATCTGCCTGTGGTCACTTCCAGGAAAGGGGGTGATCATGGCCACTGTGGTATTGGTGGAAAGCAGGAGAGCTCCAGGTAAAGGATGGGGGTTAGTGACAGGAGACCTGGCCTCCTGCTTGTAAACCCCTTTCCTCCCCTGTAATCCGATGGGGGCTCACTGACCATTGTGGAGTCAAGTTTTATGGTTCTCAGTGCTCTTTGACATATACATGTCAGCACAGTAGAAAAATCCCTGCTATTTTCCATCTAGAACAGTTACTGGGTAATACTATGACTCACTAGATGGCCAGTTACAATGAGAGGGGTATTGACGTCCCTTCGGCTTTGAATCTGCCTTCTCAGACCATCATTGTTCTTTATGGCCTCCTTGTGAAAATAAAGCAATTCTCTGCAGAATATTGCCCATTTGTTTGCAAACCAGGTGATAACAGAGTTCAGAATAAAAACTCATGAAAATGTAACACTGGGAACATAGCCTGTCTTCTTCCTTTTATGTACAAAAGAAAAAAGGCTAACATGTATACCCCATCCTGAGGCCAGCATTCTCGGAAACCCATAGTGTTATTATTTGTTTTTGTCAGTGGGTTGTTCAAACTTTTCTCTCACTTTTAACTTTTCTTTATGCCTTTTTGTTGGGATATTCAGAAAACACCATTTAAAGAGGCACCTTAATCTAAAACCCAGCTGAAGTTCAAACGTAGCAGCAAATAAGAGTGTCTTTGTGATTTTATTTATTAAAAAGTGCTGTAACCACTTTGTAAAGGGACACAATGAAACTGTGTTCTGTTCTGTTGCTCTTCAATAACTTTATCACAGAAGGTTATTACGATTTCCTGGAGAGGTGGGTCGATAGATGTGTCACCCGATGCTAATGAAGGCTGAAAGAATGAACTATTGTACAAGGGTAGAGCCTGAGGCAGAGATAAAATTCTCATTACAACCTTTTTAAATATTTCTGCATTCAAGTGGGGTATGGGAGACTCTCAACTCCATTCATGCAATCCCCTTTTCTTTCTGTGCCAAGTGGCACATTGTTTTGTTTCTCAAGATTAGACAGAAAAATAATAAGTACTTTACAGGTTCCGTTATTTTCTTTGTCAAAGGCAGCATAGTTCACAGGCTCTTCCTTTTGTTGAGCTTGTGTGATGTCAGACAAGGCTCTGTAAGCAGGGATTTCCTGAACATCCCACTGTGGACCCGAATCCTTGTTTTGCTTTCTTCAGAGACTCACTGGCGGCCTTGGTGAGGTTTCATGCCAGTTTTTAGGTGGTTCCAAAGCCACAAGCTCATCCTATAATCTTCAGTGGTTTGGGCTGGTTTATAATCCATCCTGCTGTGGTCTGGTTCTAGGCAGATGCCTCTAGGGCAGAGATTCCCTGTGAGAGCTGCATTGAAAAAGGTCTGATTTGGAAGAATTTCATCCTGCCAAATAGAAGCGGCACATTTCCAACTGCACATGTTGAGCTGCCTTGGAACACAAGCATGTGAGGAACACAGACATACATGAGGCAGCTAGCTTTTGGAAGGCACTCTGCCAAGCTGGAGTGGGATAAAAAGACAAATGACTATCATGAAATACCTGCCTTCAAAGACACCTGCCCAGTGGGGGAGGATGAGCCAGAGATACTCAAAGAATATCAGTTTAGCATGTGATATCCTATAAGCATGGTATAATGAGACTTACAGAGTGAGGAAATGCACCCCCGCACCTGAGGAGGAATCAGGAATAGAAAAGATATTATAGAGGTTTGGTACACTAACCATGCTAGAGAAATTTATGTAGCTTAGCAGGTGTCAGTCCTGCGCTTCTGGGGATTAACTGCCTCATTCCTCCTGTTTTTAGGCAGTTTCTTGCAATGTGGATCTTTGTGGGGAGGATAATCCTACCTCTCTGCAGCATACTCTGGCAGCCCCTGGGACTGTCTATGGTCATGCAATTTGGATGGGGCTTCAGTATCTGAAACAAGTGGACCAAGGCTGAAGAAGCTGCTTGAACGGACTTCTGGCACCAGTAATGATATCTGTTGTTTCTCAGTGCAGGCAGCAACAGGGCCCTGGTTATAATAATTGCTACAAATGGCAGTTGTTATTCTTGCTGTCTGGCATCTTATGTCCCTTAACATTTGTCTAACTCCATGATGGTTCTGGATCCTCCCACTGAATCTGAACCAGCAAGTCCTCCATCAGAGCAGGATTTGGCTGTTCTAGCTAGCCAGGGTGACTTCAGTTCCCACAAGCAAAGAATGGAATCACCTGAAAGGCAAGGTCTGCCTCATCTGCATAGCCCACCTGCTTAGTTGCTCATCTTCTTCTTCCCCCTGAGTATTTGTTTTCCCCTTTCTTCCTTACCAAACTCCCTGTTTTGAAGGTTGACCACCAGCATTTTGAACTTTACTGGAGTTATTGGAAAGTTTAGTGCATTCTATTTCTCTGTCCCGTGCATCTATAGTAATATAATTTTTCACTCATATGTCTCTTAATAAAATTATCTTAGTCTAGGTGTGGTAGATCAAACCTTTCATTCCAGTACTTGGGGAAGAGTGGCATAGACAGGCAGCAGATCTCTATGAAGGCAGAGTAGCCTTGTCTATATAACATCTCTAGCCAGCCCTAGCTACAAAGTGAGGCCTTACTCCCTCCCCCAAAACATTTTTGTAGTAAAACATTCTCTGCATGCATGTTGGTAGTGATTAAAAGACTGAAGTTATTGAAACAGAGTGCTTGCTAAGCAAAGATGAAGAAAGATGTTTTCTAACAGGTTCTTCCTAACTCTATGTTAAAGAATGAACTATTTTAAATACCATTGGCAAGCCCATTGTTTATACTACAGAGAAACTTCGCCGTTCTGTTATAGAGCAAGTGTGGCAGTTGCTTGGTAGTCAGCACTTGTCTGGATAGAGTGTCAATACCTTTTCTCTGTGTCTTCATTGTTTTCCTCATCTATTGCCTGTACAATCAGCTCCACAGCCCTGGGACTGCACCTAGACCACCAAGCCTGCAGATGCTGAGTGGATACTAGTTTACAGTGGCTTGACATATTGATACTTTCAGTTAATGGTGGACAAATAGCTCCTTTGGCTTCTAGGTGTTGATAAAATCTCTTTCTCTGACCACAGTCTATAAATAGAGTCTGTGCAATAAAAACCCAGAGTCAAATATAGAGGAAAATGCTGAGAGATCAGAATGAAGGAGCAAGTAATAGCCACACCTTACCTCAGCAGACAAGAGAGGGAATTCCTGTTTCTCCCTGCTTATATCCTGTTTCCACCCAGCTATTGCACTTTGTGTCTGGCTGTACAGACCTCCAGACCTCTATGGTTAGCTAGTGGCAAGTTCCATTCTCTCACCTTCAGACAGGCTTTATATGTACAAGGAAGAGACCACCACAACTGTCTGCCATGTTTTTCTAAGTCTTCTTGAGTAGGCCTCAACTTAATCTATGAATATGATACATATTTGATCCTGCCAAATGGAAGTGGCACATTTCCAACTGCACATAAAGGATACATTCTTCCTTCCTTCCATATTAAAATACACCAATCAGTCAATCATCACCACAACAGCAGTTTCTGAGAGTTCAAGGGTGTATCCCTGGGATGATCTCATACCTCCTACCAACTGTAGAAAGTCTAGTCTTATTAACACTTCCTAGAGTATCTACCTAAGAAAGGATTGGAGTTGCCAGGACAATGTGCTGTTTGTCCAAGTCAGTGGTGGAGAGACTACTAACAACCAATTTTGGGGCATTTACTAGAAAAAGTTTGCCATTGTGGACCATTTCTCTGCTACCTTTGAGATGTCGGTGTACCTTACAACCCAAATGTATTTCTTAAGGAAATAATCATCATCCCTTTAAAAGGCTATTATGAAGAGAGATGCAGCCTGCCTTCCTCCCATGTAGGAGGATGTAATTTCTTGATGGCCAACTCATAGGCACAGCTGGCCTCAACACATTCGCTAGTCTTTCCAATCCTGATCTATCCTTCATAATGTCCTTTCCTCATTCTTTGTTTAAAGGGCCTAATCACCTCTGTACCCATTGAGGCTAGGCTCCCCACTTCCCTATTGTAACAGCATAGGAAAGATTAACACCTGGGTATTCTCACTCTTTTAACTAGAGTCCAGGTCTGTCTTTGGCATCAAGAATAGGGTGAAACTTTGAAGGAGCTTGATATGAGATAATTTGGGGTAGTCACCTTTAACTTCTCATGTTACCTTGCACAGGACATTTCTTCTGCTCATGCTCATAGCTCAGGCCTTTGGCATGGCATGTTACTCTAAAAGACTAGGGCTAGAAGATCATCATATCCAACTGTTTTCAAGAGGAGAAAAAATATTAGAACAACTCCAGCTAATCTGGAATTCACTTATTTCCCGTCTTTCCCTTTATGCTTCTTTGTAGTCCCAAAATCACTAGGAATAGATGGAGGGAGGTCCTCTTGCTGCTTGAGAAGCACCCCTTTCTGAGTTCTCCTACCATTCTAGCTCAGCTGTTTCAGCAGCTCTCTGGCACAGGTGTTCTGCAGGGCAGAGCATATGTCTCCTAAATAGAAAGCATTCTTACAATGGAGTAGAGGAGTTCAAGAATGAAGGATTGGGAGGCAATAGCTTATGTAAGATCTGTAAAGAGTCAGCCTGGACTCAGAACAGACGATGACTCAGAAATTTTGATTTTTAGATACATTACCCTCTGGCTTTTGGGATCACTGTGGTGAACTTTGCCCAAGGCCTATAATATGGTTTACAATAATTATTCTATTCCTACTTCCCATAATTTGGCAAGATGAATGTGTTAAGGTTATTAGCTTCTCCAACTGGGAGATAATAATTGTTAAGTGGGTCTGTTGAGGGCCAGGCCAGGGTGACTTATCAGATCAGGATTAGTTATCAGCAGGGTACCAAGAGTTGATGGCCATTGAATGTGAGCTTCTAGAATTTGTCTTTTTGGTGGATACAAGACATTGTATTTTGGAACTAAGTCTTCAAGAAAAATAATTGTGAAGATGCTCTGGCAATAGGGACATTCTAAATGATCTTGACAGTATATTGTACTTGACAAAGAATAAGCGCGGGGCTCAATTTATGAGTCCATTTTGTTGCTCTAACAGAACACCAAAGAGGTTAGTTTTAAAATAAAAGTTTGCTGAAATTGTTCTTCTGGAGGTTGGAAGGTCAAGGATATAGCTGCAGCATCTGGCTGGGGCCTTCATGTCATACTACATCATACCATGACAAAGCAAATGAGCAGACGAGCACATGAAATGGACAGGGTACCAAGAGAAGGACTGTTTTCATGAATTTGCATTTTAATTATCTCATAATAACTTGCCTGTCCTTATGATAATGGTATTTACCCAGTCACCAGGTTCCTTCCTTGTGTTCCAGTCACCTTTTTAAACACGGCTTTACTGGGCACTGAACTCCCAATAGGCGAATTTAGGGGAACTTATCCAAACCAAAGGCATACTCTACACTTCTCATATTTATAATGGGTTCATTAATTGAAGGGTGGATAGAATTTAGAATGCCAATGAAACTTGATGGGGAAAAAGATGGATATGTTTTGTTTCTAGTATTGTTTACCACTTGATGCAATCATTATTATAGGTAGAAACAATGTAGGATATTAGTAGCTCCTGCCAATGACTGTCCAATAAAAATGACAGGTTACTTTGCTGTTTCAATATTTATATGCATCACTTGTACTCATCACTCCTGAAATTAAGGTAGTTGATTTGGCCAGGTACTAGATCTTGTTGTTTAATTCAGTAACAAAGAAGCACTATACTAACATTCCATAAATGTGTTCTTAACTTACTTAATTTCTTCTATATTGTAGCACATATATTTCTATAAATTCTTTGCTACACAAAATAACAGAGTAAAAGCTTCAGAAATCATGGGGGAACACACTGCTCAAAAATTGTCAACTATGCATTACAAATAAGATAGGAATGTAATAAAAGTTATATATGCTAAATGGTTAAGAAATGCTTGTTTGCTGGGCAGTGGTGGTGCACACCTTTAATCCCAGCACTCAGGAGGCAGAGGCAGGTGGATTTCTGTGAGTTCAAGACCAGCATGGTCTACAGAGAGAGAGTTCCAGGACAGCTCCAAAGCTACAGAGAAACCCTGTCTCAAAAATCAAAACCAGAAAAAAAAGAAAGAAAGAAAGGAAGGAAGGAAGATAGGTAGGAAGGAAGGAAGAAGGCAGAAATGCATGTTTATTGGGATAAATATGATGCCTTGAAGCTGGCTTATGGAAGTAGTCATATTTCTGAGTTCCTGTACTGTGAAGTTATTTACAATTAGATGACAGGTACACTTAGGTTCAGGTCACAATACACATGGCAAGTGGTAGAAATTTGGAGAAATCTGAGGTCTGCACAGTATTTGGATTCCTGTGAAGTCTAGGGTCTGCAGTTCTTGTCATTTTTCTATCATCAGACTGTGATAGAATGATGCATAAATAAACATGAAATCTTGGCTTTGCATAAATTATTCCTAGATGTACCCCAATGAAAAAAATACTTTTAAGGCAGGTGGTAGAGCAGTAATTGCTATAACTGATTTCTCCCATAAATCAATGTAGCCTCTGTCTGTCTCTTGTCTGTCTCTGTTTCTCTCTCTCTCTCTGTCTGTCTCTCTCTCTCTGTCTCTGTCTCTGTCTCTCTCTCTCTCTCTCTGTGTATGTGTGTGTGTGTCTGTATTAAGAAGATTGCAGGTTTAAAAGGGTTCATTTTACAAAGATAGGAGTGCCACTAAGACCTTCCCCTACCCCCAGTTCTCTCATGGAACCTTCTCCCATAATCCACAGTTCTCCCTCCCTGGAGTCATTTGTCCTACCTAGGATTTTGTGGCACTTATTTAAACTTCATGTTTCTGAATTGGAGAACTTATCCCATTTGGGATTCTTATTTACAGATTTTTGTGTTTTTTTCCTCCATGACTGTATTCTAAGCTCATTAAGATTAGAAACCACATTCCCTTTCTTTCTAACCTCTTCATTCTTTTAGCACTTCAGAAATTTGTTCTGTAATTTCCTATTCAATGAATTACAAAAGTATTATTACTCGGCTGAAAAAGGAAAAACAGTAGGAAGTTGTCATAGTTAACTTTTAAGTATTCACTACTAATAGAAAAACTCTAGAGTGTTGACAGAACAACACTCCTATTGCTCAAAGTTCTTTTCATCTGGAATGAAAACTCTTTGATCATTTGGCTAAAAATGTTGTCACGTTGAGAGGGAGCACAGGTACATTAGCTGCTTTGGATTTGATTCTTTAATGAATAATACTGTGCCCAGGACACACATTAGCAAGTCAGTTACTGAGTCAGAACTTGTGTTTGAAACCTTCAAAGCCTTCTCCACATGGGCTTGTTCTGCACCCTTATGTTCTTGTGACAGGGTTTGGAGCTGAAACTACAGAGAGAATAGTGCTGCAGAAGCCTTTGCCAGACCAAATGTGCCGATGTGCCATATGCAGTGTGAACAAGCCATATTTGTACATTAAGGGAGTGGGTGAAAGAACTTTTGTTGGGGTTGACGACAGTTCCGTGGCATTAGCCCTTGGAGTCCTTATTCATCGTTCCTATATTTTAAGTTTGGGGCCTTGGAGATATTTTAAAGAGCTGGCTCCAGTATTTTTAATAGTAGAATGAGTCAGTAGGAAATGGAGTCACACCTGAGATGGGAGAAGAGATGAGTGTAATAAAGAAGCTATAGGAAGGCCATCCTTTGCTTTTGACTGTGGAACTCTCTGGCATTATTGCTCCACTTAAAGCAGCATTTCTTGGGCAGGTTGTGCCAAGCCTTGTACAGGGATCTAGGATGTCAGGACCCTGTGCTTAGAGTACCCTGACAGAACAAATAATAAGTTCTGAGCTCAGTGTACTCCACCTCTTGACTTTTATATTGAGTTTTTTTTCAGTCTTCTGTCTCTATAATGAATCACAGACTCATATGTTGAACTGACAGTGGCCTTTTTTTGGGTGACTCAGAGCTATGTCCATATTTGGCCACCGCATTCACTCTGATGTGTGCTATTACTGTTGTTTTCATTTTCTTTCTTTTATTTAAAATAGATTTTTCCACATAACATATCCTGATTACAGTTTCCCCTCCCTCTACTCCTGCCAGGTCCTCCCCACCTCCATTCTCTATGGATCCACTCCCCTTTTTTTTTCTCTCTATTAGTTAGATAACAATAAAATGAATGGAACTAGGAAAATAATCATCCTGAGTGACATACCTCAGACCCAGAAAGACAAATACTGTATGAACTTGCTTATATGTGAATATTAGCTAAGGCAATGATAACCAAACTACAGTCCGTAGACCCTCAGAGGATAAGTATAAAATAAGGGACTAGAAAGTACAGCTTGATCTTGTTAGGAAAGGGAAATAAAATAGATAATTATGGATGGTGGGAGGCTAGAAACAGAATATCAAATGGGAAGGGGGAAAGAAAAGAGAGTTGAGGGGGGGGAATTTGTGAAAAGACTGCTAAAATTAAGAATCATTTTATGGATAGTATGAAAACCTAGTAACAACAGTACTTTGTAAAATATTTACATTTGTAAAAGTCTGTCTAAATGAAATCACCAAATAGTGGGGAGACAGAGTCCCAACTGGCTATCTCAAATGAAGCTTCCAATACCAGGGTTGGGTTATATTTGAGTTGCTGGCCAACAGGATCCCATGGGAACCCCAAACAACCCAGGTTGTTGTCAAGACAATAGGCTTCTCTCTGCAAATTTACAGCAAGACCCCATTACTTAAGACAACATCTAAACAACTCAATGAATATGGAGAATTCAAGCTGGGACCTATATAGTCTTCAAAGACTGTGATCTACAATGGTGTCCTGCCTACAATATGTGCTAGTGCAATGGTGGCATGAAAGAGTAACCAACCAATTACTGGACTGACTTGAGACTCACCCCATGAGATAGCCAACACTGCTTGATTGTTGATGTTTTTAGTGGATGCATTTTTGGGCAACCTGTAGGCTTGATTACAAAGATAGCTAATAATCTTTATTAGCCTTGGATGATAAGACTTTTTTGTAATTTAGTCATTTCCTTTTCTTATAACATTTTCACCTCCTATACAAATTAAGTCACTATATAAATTAAGCTTAACAGTCACCATACATAAGACTTATATACACATATAGAGCAATGAGTACGTTCTGCAATACCCTGGACTTGTAGGTATTCAGGACAAGTTTCAAGGCAAGGAGAGGAAGGGACATGTTAACTATCCTAATAGAGTTGCATAAGGTGGCAGACTAAAGCACAATGTGCATTTAGTAGAAAGGATGATTCTTAAAAGGCTCTATCCTCACAATTGTATTTACTTCCAAACCATATGGGCCTTAGACATTAGAAAGAGTGTCCTCCAACAGAGCAGCAATTTAGAGATATCAAATCTGGGCATTCTCTGGTGTCACCCTTCCCAGCATTAGTAACATTCTGGATAGCTAGGATTTGTACTCTCCTAGTCTCCCTGTCAGACCATTGTGAACATAGTTGAATCATGGAATTCATTGGCCAAATGGTCTTAAAGTAAGTTCTGGGTCCCTCCAGAGGGAAGATTGTACTCCACCTTAAACAGCAGCTATTTGCAGGCTCAAAGAATGTGAATAGCTATCAAATCATGAGTCACATCTCTAGATTTGCTAATCTCAGTACCGGAGTAAGTTGCCATGAAGAGAAAGAGGGTGAGCTAGATCCTGGAGGACCAATACCTTATGAACCCGTGAATTCAGGTACATAACTTTTTTGACTGTTTTCCACATATGAGGCCATTTAATCCTGAAGACCACTCCAGGGCAATAGTTCATTTTCATTTTCTAGGAAAAGAAAGCCAGGGTCAGGGGTATGGACTAAATTGAGCTGAGGCCACCGAATGAGCAAGAAATTGAGCTGAGATCTAAAATGGATGATTGGGCTCTGAGGTGCATGTGGTTTTCTGCCTTCTTATGTTTCCTGTGACCAACATCTTTGTTTACACTTTCCCCAGAACCTAACTCAGTGCTTAGCATGTGATGATATATAATAAATATTTATTGTGTAACTAAGACAGTGGAATGAACTATTATTCATCTTTACTATTAATGGGATATCTGATATGACTAGGGTGAGTGAGTATACCAAAGGTGGCATTCCTCTCTAGAGCTGTACATGTAGGTAAGGACTTTTTTCTTTTTTTACAATGACTGTACATCTTGACATTCTTACTTCCCCACCAGGCTAGGAATTTGCTGCACATTTTCTGATTCAAGTGTCCCAGAAAGAAATGAATTTTTGACTCTCTCTGTCTCTGTCTCTGTCTCTCTGTCTCTCTTTCTGTTTCTCTGTCTCTCTGTCTCTCTCTCTCTGTCTCTGTGTGTGTGTGTGTGTGTGTGTGTGTGTGTGTCGGTCTGTCTGTCTGATTTATGTATACATTTATATGTCTATGTGTCACAGTGCATTTGTAGAATCCAGACAATGACTTGCAGGAGTCTGTCTCTCCTTCCACCACATGGGTCTGAGCAAATCAACAGGTTGGTAGTCCTGGTACTAAGTGCCTTTACCTACTGAACCATTTTCCCCAGGACCTCTTTTATTGAAAAAATTCAGAAAGAACTTTTATTTAAAGAAAATACTAATGCCACATGTATTATAGTCCACATTATTTTTTCTATTATTTTTTCATTAAATGGAACAAATTCAGGGTATAGAACAAACTGTTAAAATGACCTCTTTCTGGAAAATGATTGGTATGTTCCTGTGATTGTGATCTCAACCTAGACTTTTCTAGGCTGTTCTTAGCCTATGTTGTGGTTCACTATATTCCTCCTAGACAGGACTGTTCTCTAACATAGATGTTGTCTTGGTGGGTAGAGCTGCATGGAGGCTGTAACAAACTATTCTTCTGTAATGAGTTTCAGAGGCAGCTCAAGACACCATTCATTGCTATTGTTTTATAATAATTACCCCCAAATTATATCTTGTGTGTGTCCTTAGCTATTTGGTGGCAAAACTAGGATCTTAAGGATCATTTCAAATGGTTTTCACAATAATCGTATGAGACACAGTTATTATCAGTTCTATTTTATAGAGACTTACAGAAACTAAGTCATTTATTCATGGACACACAAAGACAAAGCCAGATAATCAGCATTATAACTCCTACACAGTCTTTGTATCTATTGATCTTGGGTTGATACTTTTTCCATTCTTTCAGCAAGCATTTTGAGTATCTGCCATTATCAACATACTATATTGGTCCTATGGATACATACACTGATTAATAAATGTGATTTCTATATCCAGCATGCTTATCATTTATTAAAAGCTATTTTGGCAAGTTATCTAAAGATAAAATGCTAAAAGTAAACTAATATTATATGATAGTCTTGTAAATGCTTGCAATTAATGGTAAAGTCACAAAAAAGGTATTCTAAATATAGTATGAACACAAGAGCAAAGCAATGAATCATTCATTTATTCAACAAATATTATTTTGAGCATTTTTTAATATATTGGGTGTCTAGTCTAGGTCCTAGAGAGAAAGTGATCAAGGATACAAAGGAGATTCCTGCTCTTATACTTTATACATTTTATAGTGGTGGGGCATGCATATAAATAAATGTTACAGAAACTTGCAACTGAAAAGCCCCATGAACGACATATTCTTGATGCTGGCTGAGGAAAGAATCAGGGACTTTATTCTTCTCTGGTTTATCTTGCTTCAGAGTAAGTGGACTCCAACTAGGTAGAAGGTGGGAATGGGGGGGTATGTTTTGAGGATTATTAGTAGTTCAGACTAAACATGTCTATAAGTGCATATTTTATGAACAAAAGAACAGACATGAGAAGATTGCTTATTCTACAGAATATTGGCCATGGAAGCATGAGGACCTGAGTTTGGATTCCCAGCCCTTTACAAAGGCAGGCATTATGTTGTGTGTCTGTCTAGCTAGTAATGGAAAGGAGAAGACAGGAGGATTCTTGGAGCTCATTTGGAGTGAGTATTAATGAATCGGTGAGCTCTAGATCCACTGAAAGAAACTGTATCAAAATTAATAAAGTGGAAGACAATAGATGAAGATACCCAATATTGGTTTCTGGCTTCTCCATGCATGTGTATCTTTTCACATTCTTTTGAGCTCAGCACAGAAATAGATGGATAGGAAATACATATGTATCTGGAGAAGATATGTAAAGAATCACAGAGGTTACAGACTGGACATGATGGAGCTTGCGCTGGAGTTCCAGCAAGAAGAGAACAGTAGTATATGGGAATCAGGTATTATCAAGAGGTAAAATGGGCAAAAATCAAGTATACATGGGATGTCAGAAGAAGCCAAGTGGGAAATGTGTACTAGATATACGTGATAAGATACTTTATTGCTAATTCACTGAGATGGGAATGATAGTAACAGTTCAGATTTGGGAGGCAGATTTTTTTAATTCAATTTTGGAAGTGTTGGGGTTGAGATACTTTAAGAGAGATAATGGAAACATGAAGTTAGTTTTACTTTAGTCTGGTTCTTATAGTTGGGATTTGGACTGGAGATACACCTGTGTATCTTTACTTTAGTCTGGTTCTTATAGTTGGGATTTGGACTGGAGATACACCTGTGTATCTTTAGTGTGCAAGTAGTAGTGATACCACAATCATAGTTCCCCTGTCTAGAAAGATGCTGAGGATTGGTATACAAAAAGGATTTGTAACCAAGTCTGGAGGAACTTTGTCTCATAACAGTTTGTTCAACCTAAAAATGAAATTGGATGGTTATTGTCCAATTGAGGGTGAAATTTCACGCAGTCATGAAAATGAAGCTGCTAAAGATGGAATGGCCAGCAATATTAAGAACTGCTTATATAATGTGAGTTTTGGAAAATCCTTTGGAATGATTGACATGAAGTCATTGGTAACCCAAGCAAGAACTATTTTATGAAAAAAATACATTACGGCTGAGTGAAGAGTGAGCCAGGTCTAGGAAATTGGATTAACTGAGCATAGATGAATGAGTCTTACGAGAGGAGAATGGTAAAGGGTCAACTGATGGGAAGGTAGCAAGAAATGGAAGAGAATAAATGACAGTGGATGGTTAGTGGGGCTCATGAGAAGAGAGTCAGAGGGAAACATTTTCAGAGATGCCTGTGTCTATGTTCCTGTGTGTGTGTGTGTGTGTGTGTGTGTGTGTGTGAATGTTCCTCTCTTAGAGATCATACTTTTCTTTAAAGTAGGAATAGAATCCTGTCTGAGAATGAGGTTGGGGTAGTAAAGTTTAAGTAAAGCTAAGAACATTTGAAATATATTAATGTTACTGATGATGAGTGAGAAAAATGGTGCAATTACTGGCTAGAGTTGAGGGCTCATTCCCCAGAAGCCTAGGAACATGGATTTTCAGTCTGTTACTTAACCAATTCATGGTCTATGTGTATGTTGTGAACAACCCAAGTGCAAACAACAGCACAATGCTTGGAGGAGATGAAAAGGATTGAATATTGCTAATACTTTTTTCTCTCTCACACTGGGAAGGTTGTAAAAAAGATATCAGAAATTATGCAAATTAAATATATGGATATTTATATATTTATTAAGTGAATTTACTGAATGGCAAGTTCCTTTTAATATGAGGAAATATATATCATGATACTATTTAAATACTGAATCCTGGGCTGAGTTAAACTCCTAGATCAAGTAGGCTAACAGGCTTTGCACAGAAAGGTGCACCAAGCTTTCTGTATTTCTCTTTGCTCTTGAGCCATTAGTGTTTGTTCTATGCAATCTTCATATCATGCAAGAAGGTAAATGGATGTTGCCATGAATCTTAAGTGAGGTCAGCAAATTGAATGGTATTTTCTAAAGGGTTGTTTTGGGAGGATGCAGCTCAGGAAGACACATGGAGACTAGAAATGTGTTACAAATGATTGAAAATAATTATTTTAATGAGTTGGTCTAAACTTGGGTAATAGGCATTGTCTAAGGGTGAAATTTCATATTTTATATCAGATGTGTCATGAGTACACAGGAACTTGATTCTATTTGCTGGTCCTCCCTTGAAGCATTTCTTGTTTGGCTAGGGAGGGTGCATACCCATAAAAGTGTTATAAGAACATACTGTAAGTAGTGCCTCCAAACACTTATGTTTAAGTAGATGAGCAAGGCACAGAGAAAAAGAGAAGAAAGAGACAACAGAAACTCCCTATATAATATTTGAGAGCAAGAAGAATCTCACAGCCTATCAAGAGTACATTTGAGATCTGTGCTACTAATACATTTCTAGTAGAGTGTAGTGACTCACATGAAAGTTTAAAGATCTGGACATGGAAGTAACAAATTGCTCTCTCTCTCTCCCCCTCTCACTGTCCCTTCCTCCTTCCCTCCCTCCCCTTTCCCTTTCCTTCTCCCTTTATCCAAGTGTGTGTGTATGGAGGATAAACATGTGCAAATTCATGTTTGCATGTGTGTGAATGCACTGTATCAGGGATTTTTATTGCTTTAAACCTCATATGTCAAAACAAGGTCCCTTACCTGAGCCCAGGGCTCACCAATTTGGTTAGTCTCACTAATGAGCATGCTTCAGAGGGCCTGACTCTGTCACCTGAGTTCTTGAATTACAGAAGGGCAGCTATACCCAGCTGTCATTTTACACAAAACACAAAGATCTGAAATGCAGTCCCCGTGGTAGTGTATGCTTCACCAAATGGACTTTCTCCTCATTTGTGTAGCCAAGTTCTTGGACCATAAATTAATTACCAAATCCTTCATAACTGCAAGGGCAGCTAGGACATCATTTAGTTGTGTGGAAGATGCTGTGAGCTTGAACATCTTTTCAGTGTCTACATTCCCACTGGAGCTGCGCAGAGATTTCAGTCTTTACTTTTCACTTATTTTTATTAAGTCCTCCATCCTCGAGTGAGCCATCCTTAATTCCACCAGCTGCTATGAATGTTTCTTTGCAAACCCTCTTCTAGCCTTGTCACCATAAAACAAGCATTCTTGTTTTAAATCATTCTTCTTCAAATGAGATTTCATAGAATGCAACACTCTAGACATGATCTGAAAATTGCTGGTGAGGTAGGAATATTGTTTTCCTTGATCTGATACTTGCAAGGTCAAAGTAGGGTGCATCATTAAAAATACTTTGTTTTTAAAGACCAGTAACTGAAGCTCACGGAGAAGAGATTTTAAGGAAGAAAATGAGCTCTGTGACATCATTTCAATATGGCAGCCATTTGAAGAATTATATTTACCTTGCTCTTGTGGACATCTTAAAGAGAGGAAAACATCACACACACTCAGAAGACCAATGAGTTCACTTCCATCAAAGCTCATAATGAATCTGAGGAAAAATGCCACCACTATTTTTGTATTAGATTATGGATTTAAATAAAATCACATGCACGCAAGAACATACACATTGAAATCCTTTTCAATTATAATTTTAAATAGTCCACACATCTTCTAGTGCCTAAATGTGAGACTCAATAATCTCGCCAGCAATCCCCAAATTTCTATCTCATACTTTCCATTCCTCCTGACGTGGTGGCACTATCACCTTCTGTCCAGTGACCTCAGAGTTTCTGAAACTCTCATCTGTAAGAGAGAAAAAGAACTTCTTCTTTTCTGTTCTAAACATTTTACTTTATCAGTCTCCTGGGACAAGAAATATAACTTCAAACAAATATGAATAGCTAGAGAATTGATAAAACACTATTGAATTTTAAAAGAAAAGACTAAGGGTCTCCCCGATCTACCAATACATGAACACATTTGAAACATTCTTTTTCTCTCTTTCTCTCCCTTCTTCCTTCCTCCTCTCTTCCTTCCTTTGTCCTGTGTTTATGTGTGTATGTGTGTGTGTGTGTGTATGTGTGCGCAGTGCTTACATGCATGTGTGTGTGTGAAGGTCAGAGGTCAATGTTGGGATGTCTTCTTCAATTGCTCTGCATCTTATTTTTGAAAAAAGGTGTCTCACTGAACCTGGAGCCTGTCAGTGATTAAACAGGTATTCACACTTACACAACATGCACTCTGTCTGCTGAACTAACTTGTCAGCTCCCAATGTTTTGTCCCTTTGAGTTGTATGTTTAATATCAATGTTCTAGGGCCCAGTGGTTTCTTGGGTTTTCAGCTGTTGATGATTAGATGCACTGTGAACAGTGGCGATTCCATTCCTACAAATGCGGTTGCTGTTGGATGCTGAAGTGATAGGAAACCATTCACCATAATTACAGTTCAAATTTAGCTCCCTGATGCAGTTCCTCCCGCAATCTTCTTTCTGTTTCCTCCAGCCCCTGGTTGTCTCTCAGAGGGGAGAAGCTGAGGGCATCAACAACATTTACTGATTTTGGTTTTACTGAGTTTTTGATGGTTTCACTCATAACAGAATTCAAGTGTTATTAACAGATTCTCACTAAGCACATAAACAAAACTGAGCATCTAGGCAGAGAGCCACATACTTTTAGAGCTCAATATGTTTATGCTATACAGAAAGGGAAAAAAACCCAAACAACAAAGAGACAATATAAATAACTTTCTACTTGTCCTATGCCAGTTTATTGCTGTTGGGGGAAAGAATTTGACCATAGGAGAGAAGAACAGGAGGACACTGTGGGTGGACAATCAGTGGTCTGGCAGGGGAGTTTGGTGATCTTCAGAGTTGAATCCTATCTTGGTCACCGGGTGTTTGTTTTGCTGTTTAAATTATCTTGGCACCTAGGGGAATAATGCTTCTGAAGGCTACAGATGCAATTTTCTTTTCTGGCCTTTTCCATAATCCATAATTATGATCCATGCTGAGTTAGGGGATAACATTCATTGGAGAGCATCCTAATCGGCATTTTGAAAAATTGTGGTCTGTGTGGCATCATTTAGAAACAACCTTCTGTGAGGATTCTGACTTTCCTTTTTGTCTGGTGGCCTGATAATCTCATAATGGCATTAGTTTTTCAATCAATTACCTGATTGTTATTATCCACTTTTTAAAAAACCTGGAAAATCCTTAAATGTCTAGAAGAAGGTTTAAAACTGATCCAAAGGAGGTGGATTAAAGTCATTTAGAAATCTTGAATCCTGGGCATTTGGCTTCTTAAAATTCAAGAAGGGATGCTGGAGAAATTTCCAAATAAAGTTAATTTATATTCAGCCTCTGAAAAGGTTATATTATAGAACATATTGAAAAAGAGAAGGTTAGTTGGAAAGTCAGATGTGCTAGAATCTTGAAACTACGAGGCTTTAGGTTATGAAAGATTTCCCATATGTCAAAGCAGAGCTAGTCTACTCTCTTCCTCGAAGGTGGCATATGAGACCATATTCCCCATCCTACTGTATGAGCAGCTCTGGGGATCTCTATTTTAATGGCGTCATGAAAGTCAGTAACATCCCATGAACAGAAGGACACTTTTATATAGGTTTCCATCTTCTTTCTTATCTGACTGTGATTCATTGAGGGAGGGTGCACTTTGTGTGGACGTTTTAATTGTTTCCTCTTACTTAATCTAGTTTGGTACAGCTCCAGTGGCATATGGAGCATGAGGAGGAAAGAAGTGGTCCAAGGCCTATGCTGACAGAGGTAATGCTCATGGCACACTCAAGAATTTGAGTGCTATTTAGTTTTCAGATGGTTTGTTTCTGTCAGCTTAGAGTTCGGTCTCTGAAATTGTGCTCTCTCATTATGACCTCGATTCTTGCTTAGCAGGTACAAGTCTGTGACTTAGTAGCTTTCCTTGATTATACCCTCTACTATGATTTGATATATCACCGTTTGTTTTCAAAACTGAAAATGTATAATGTATAAAACTGAAAATGTATAATGTATAAAACTGAAATGTATAATGTGCATATTTAGGTCTTTCTCGAGTGGGTGCCGGCATCACAATATTCTTGTTGTTTCCAATGCCCTTCGTTATCTAGAATCCCAACCCCCCCGAAATGTGTTTCCTTTAGTAGTGTAGTTAGATGCCTCTCCTCCATAATATGGTAACTCCATTTAAACTCTTTTTTATATATGTATATATTTCAGGCAGCTTCTACTGAAGTAGATTTCTATATTGGCCATTTAATATTAGTTATCCCTCCCAAGTTTCCCCATATTCCCTGTATATCCTGCCCTCTCCACTGAATCCTGCCTGTTTTGTTTTTCTTCTTTCTTCCCTTGTTGTACTATATTCTATTTCATCTTCTTTGGAAGATTTGCTCCTCCACAAAGTCCCTTATCAATTATCTATCTTCAGTGGGTATTTTTATCCCAGGCAGAATGTCCAAGATAAAAAAACAAGGAAGCAAATAAAGCAAAATAAAACAAATGACAACAGATGCTGGTGAGAGAATGAGAAACGGTATGCTTATTTAGTACTGTTTGGAATGCAAACTGGTAAATCACCATGCAATTACTGTAGAATGGTGGTTCTCAAACTGCGGGTAACAACCCCTTTGGCAAACCACTATTTCCAAAATTGTTAACATTCGGATTTACAACAATGGCAAGATTAGAGTTATGAAGTAGCAACAAATACTTTTATGATGGGGGGTCTCCCCAACATGAGGGACTTTATTAAAGGGTCACAGATTTAGTAGAGGTTTCCCTCACTAACCTGTAAATTGATTTCCCTGTAAGATCCAGCTATGTCAGCCTTGGGTATTTACCCAAAGGTCCCTGACTGCTTACTATAGAGATGCTTGCTCATGCGTGTTCATTGTATCTCTACTTATAATAGAGAAATTAGAAACAACATAAATGTCCATCAAGTGATGAATGGATAGTGAAAACATGGTACATTTACACAATTCAGCTCTTAAGAAAAAAGTGAAATTATGAAACTTGTAGGTAAATGGATGGAAGCAGAAACAATCATCCTGAGTGAGGCATCCTAAAGCCAGAAAAAAATAAAAAAAAACATTCAAATAAACAAAAACAAGACCATTTGCGTGATTCTCTCATATGTAGATGATAGCTTTTGAACTTTAGATATTGTGTTTCATTTGCCATAGTATAATTTTGAATAAAATCACTATCAGATTTATTACCAGGTATATAATAGACATGTAAAATTAATACAATATCTGCCTATAGCTTATCTATACTGTAACACTGTAGAATATAGTATAATTTCAAATTAATATACCCCTTAAATCACCTATGCATTGTTCATTTTGTTTAGGTAGATTTTTCTAATAGCCTTCCTTGTTTTCCTCCTATGTAGTGTGCTAGTGTATTCTGGCTTTGTGTTCCTCTTGAGACAGTTTTGTTAATTTATACTTTTTTAAGTTGTTGCTTTTGTATCATTTCATTGCTTTGTTCAGAAAAGGGTTTTCATGATATTCTTCTGTATGATTAATCTGGTTTCTATATTTTGTTCTTGTCTACTTCTTCATTAATGAAATTTGTATTCTTCTTGCCTGTTTAGCCTTGTTGAGTTTTAGTTATTTTTATTGCCATTTTTTCTTGCTTTTATTTTTCCTACTCATTTCACCATCTTCATTAGGGTTATTTTATTGATCATCTCCTAGTTTCTTAAATGAATATCTCATTCTTGTTTTATTTTTCTTAAATAATGCCATCAGTTTTCATTGTTTTTATTGATTCACTCCTCTGACTTTTCTTTGGATTGCTCTTTTAAGCCTTTCAAGTTTGTTGAGTTGGATTTTTTTAAATTATTCATTTTCTAAAAACAATGAGAAGTCTCAGTGATGAGATCCCTCAGGTCTGTTATTTGCCTTCAGGCTTTTTATATACATCTTTTGCTTGTGTTCATATTATAAAACTTTTGTTTTAAGTAATTTTTATTTCTTCTTTAATCTAGCCTGAATGAATGTTTTAGTTTGGAATTTTTCTTTGCATTTTTATTTAAAAAGAATGTTTTCTGATGTGTCTCGCAAACTGTGCCTTTGAGAGTCTGCAAATGATCTATGAACATTTTTCTGCACCTGCTCAGTTAAGATTCCAGATATAATCTATTTTATTGCTGATAAATACTTGTCAATATGAAGTAAGATAAAAAGAATTGTCAGATTCATAAATGGTGGCCAAAATTATGAGTTCATGTTTCAGTTGAAGGGTTATCTGAATACAGGCATAGAAGGACTGATAACTGTAGGACTATAGTAGTTTGGATGAACATGTGAGCTAGCCAAGACTTTCTCTGAAGCTGCATGCACTATCAGCTCGCTAAGCACATCTCTAACCATGAATCACTTACAGTTGAAGTGGCCTTCATTCACACTACAACCTCTTGAAGATGTTTCTTTTTTATATGACAAATTCAGCTATATTGCATTCAAATTTCTGTAAGAAAATCGTTTTCATGCCATTTCCTGTGTAAGTAGCTTTGAATAGAAATTCTATTTAGTGAAGTAGACTTTTTGGCTTCTTGTAGGAAGATGAACCTACTGGATTTTGTTTAGCAATTTTGTTGCAAATTGATTTTCAGGAATTAGAATATTGTCTTAATCATGCAATTGGAAGTGCAAACTCATGTTGACTCATTTCCCCCAGAAGATTGAGCTTAAAGCACTTAGAGGAAGAAGTTAGGGCAATGCCCATATTTATATCTTATTTGAACATTTTAATATTATTTGGAATTTACTAATTCCCATTCAAATGATTGTTTTCTTTCGCATGTAAAGAGTTTTCAAGTACTCTCTATCATATCTGCTAACCATTTTTATTCACAATGACTCTTAGGAACTGATAAGTATTTCTCTATCTGTAGTTGTCTTTAGCTTATTTTCTGCCTCTGCTTATATCTACTTGCCATAAAACATTGAAAATCTCACATAGCATACATCAGGGTCTGTGAATTGTTAAAGTAATTTATGAGAACAAGGTACTTTGAAATCTGTGTTGCATTTTATCAACACACAAATGATTTGAAAATCATAAAGAGGTGTCATTGACTGATTAGGCAGTGAGAGTGAAGCCATCATAAATTGAATTGCTATCTCTATAACAGAAGCATTGAGAGATTGAGTTTCCTGCATTTAATATGATACCAGCCACTGGTTTGCCATGGATAGCCTTTATTATATCTGATCTGCTCCTTATATTCTTAGTTTCCTCAGGATGTTTTTTTAGTGATGGGGTGTTGGATTTGGTCAAATGCTTTTCCTGCATATTTTGAGATGATTGTATGATTTCTGTCCTTACGTCTATTTATGAGATGGACTACATTTATTAACTGGCATATGTTGAACCATCCCTGCATCTCTGGAAGGATGCCAAGTTGATCATGGTGAATGATATTTGGTGTGATCTTACATTTAGGTTGCAAATATTTTATTGAGAATGTTTATGTCTATGTTCACTAGGGAGATTAATCTATACTTTTCTTTGTTGTGCCTTTTTCTAATTTGGTTTTATAAAACGAGTTTTGTAGCATTCCTTCCTTTCATGTTTTGTGGAATAGGTAGCAAAGAATGTCATTTTTTTTGTAAGAATGGTAAAATTCACTAATCAAACCATCAAAATCTGACCTTTTTTTCCAGTTGGGAGATTTACTTATATTTTTGCCTCAGTTTCACTGCTTGTTATAGATATTTAAAAATTGTTTATAAATTTTGGCTTAATTATGATAGGTCATCTGAATGCAGAAATTTATCCATTTCTTTTAGATTTTCTAATTTAGTGGAATATGCGTCTTTGAGGTATGTTCTAATGATTTTCTGGATTATATTGGTGTCTTTTGTAACATCTCCCTTTTCATCTCTAACTTTAATAATTTGATTCTACTGTCTCTAACTCTTGGTTAGTTTGATTCAGGGTGGCTCTTTTGTTTATCACATACATGTTTATTAATTTATTTTTCATTGTTTATATCTATGCAGGGAACAGCATCACTTGTATTGTGTGTCCAGCTGAGTTTGCAGTTAGATTACTTCAGAACTGGGCACAAGCCAAGCACTGTTCCCATGGGCCTGGGTTACCTTTCCCCAAATTACTCTGGTTTTCTTTTTCAGCTTGCCTCCAGGAGTCAGCTTCAGACACTTACATATCAGATATCTTCCTTAAGTTGAGTTTCCAGTTCTTTCAGGCATAAACACTTTCATTGTAATGAATTTGCTCTCTTTGGTCCCAAGACTTCACTTACAGCCAGAAAAATGTTCTTGCACCGCAGTCTTCCAGATATATTTGCCTTTTAGAAATCTTGTTCACAGCAAGTTCCACTAGTGCCAGAATGGTGTAAAGTTCATCTTTCTAGGGGGAGGGGGGCCTTTACTTCATTGATGTGTGTGTGTGTGTGTTGAGCTGAGAAAGAAAACAGAGAAAAATCCATTTGTAGTTGCTTAAATGAAGTAACTATAAATAAATGTAACCAGGAAGGCAAGAGATCTTTGAAGTGACATTGGAGTATACACTAAAAGACTGAAAGACCTTCTTTTCTCATAGACAGAATGAATTAAAATTCTGAAAGTTGCCACACTAAAACTCAATGTACAGACTTAACAAAATTCTCATCAAAGTTCTAATGTTTTTCTTCACAGAAATGGGAAAAATAATCTCAAACATCATAATAAAAACAAAAGACTTGAGGGACTCAAAGTAATTCCAAGAAAAAAAATTCTGGAGGTATCACCATACCTAATTTCATGTTGTGTTACAAAGTCATAGTAACAAAACAGTATGGTGACCTTACAAAACAAGAAACATAAGTTAACAAAATAGAATAGAGGACCCAGATATAAATCCCATGTGACTTCATCCATGTGATGTTTGACAAAGATGTCAACAATATATACCGTAGAAAGTAACTTCTTCAACAAGTGATTCTGGACAAACAGGTTTTCTATCTACACATGGAAAAATAAAAATAGGTCCCTAACTCTTACTCTGTTCAAAAGTCATCTCCAAATGGATAAAAGAGTTTAATATAAGACCTAAAACCCTGAACTTCTTAAAGGGAAATGTAAGGAGACCACTTCAAGACACAGGCATAGGGTTCAGGTTGCTTTGTAAGTAGTGACAACAATTGACAAATGAAAAGTTATGAAATTAAGAGAAAACTTTGATCCAGAAGGAAGCACAATTCAAAGAGACAAACTACAGGGTCTATTATTTGACTACATATGCACCTGACAGAGGATTAATATTTAGATTATGTAAAGAACTAAAATAATTAAAACAGTATGTGATTGGATGACTCAGCATTAGACTAGTGAAGCAAATGGATAATTTTTACAAGATGGACACAAATTGTAAATAAAATATGATATGAAGAAATATCACCCTCACTAGTCCTTAGAGAAATATAACTCAAAAGTACATTGAAACTTTGTACCCCACCGCATGTCAGAATCACAACTATCAACCTAAATGTTAGGGAGAATGTGGACAAAAGTGAACCCTTATATAGTGATATGGGAATGTAAAGCTGTCAAGCCACTTTGGAAACCAATACAGAGGTCCCTTAAAAAGCTAAAAGTAGATCTGCCATAAGATCCACCTATATCATTCAGGAGCTTTTATGCAAAGGAGTCCAAGCGTTGGTGTTTACTGCAGAACTGGTCACAGTAGGAAAACTTTTAGAAGCAACCTGTATGTCCAGGAACAGAGGGATGGAGAGAGAAAATGTAGACTATACAAACAATGAAATGTTTGTTTAAATGTGAGCTTTTTGTAGGTATGGTGTGTGTTTGAGTGTATCTCTCTCTCTCTCTCTCTCTCTCTCTCTCTGTGTGTGTGTGTGTGTGTGTACACACATGTGCACCTGCTGCATTCCTGTGTGTGAAAGCAGGTATATGAGCACCACTGTGGTGACTAGAGGACATCCTTGTCAGTTCTCACCTTCCATTTTGTTTGAAATGGGACCTCCATGTTGTTTGCTGCTTCATGAACTGGGCTAGCTGGCCACTGAGCTTTTGAAAAGTCTCCTGTCTGCAGCTCCCATATTGCAGTCAGAACTCTTGAATTACAGATGTATGTTATTGCTGTTTACTTTGGTTCTGGGATTCAAACTCGGGTGTTCACACTCACATAGCCAGCATTTTTACCCATATCCCCTTCCCTCCAAATGAGTCTTTCAGCTATGAAGAACAGGGTTATGCTATTTGCAGGTAAACAAATATAACCAAAAGTAATCATAATAGGTGAGTCAATCCAGTCGCAGAAAGAGAAATACCAAGTTTTCCTTTTAATCTCAGATGTTAGAATTTTATAATGTTATAAGATTGTGTGTATATATGACCTAGAGATAGAAGGAAATCCAGAGGAATGAAGGGAGTGAGAAAGAGGAGGGGAGATATGCTCAATGTAAATTAACCATATATGAAAATGTCCTTTTGTAGTACAGAAACATGAACAATGAACATAGACAGTGACATAAAAAGGCTGCAATATAGGTGCTTTGTATAAAAGCAGAGAAGTAAAAGGTGTGCTGGGAAGCATAGTTGTTTTCCATCGCATGAGGACATAGTTTGAAGGAGCTGTCTGTGAAGGAAAAGGCCTCACCAGACACCAAGTTTATTGGACCCTTTATCTCGGACTTGCCATACTAGGAAAGTGTGAAAATAAACCCTTGTTGCTTATGAGCTGCCAGGTTCATAGAATTTTGCTATAGTGACCCAAACAGGTTCAGGCAGCCCTCCCAATAGGAAGAAAGGTCTAAATAGTTGAATTAAGCAGTTGAAGTGTAAAAATACATGCTTGACCTCAGGGAGTCACCAAAAAATCTATTTCTCTGGTGGAGTTAGCTAGGATCTTTTTTGACCATGCCTGACCCAGCTCAGTTTAACAGAGTGAAAATCAAATGGGGACAGTTTAGAGTATATGAACACTAGGCAATGTCTAGAAACATTTTTGCTTATAACAGCTAGGGAGAGATTGCAGAGTAATTTTTGGCCTATGGGTCAACAAATGGGCAAAGGAAAACAGAGTCTAGAAATGTACACACATTAAACAGTAACTTAATTTTTAAGATGCCAAAATAATTTAATGAGGGAATGGAAAGTTGTGTTAATAAATGATACTAGCATAAGTTAATATACATATGGAGAAATTGAATCTTCTCCTCTGAGTTCATATCACAAAGGAAAATTAATGCAATAAAGAGCCTGAATTAAAAGTTAAAATTATGTGTACAAGAAAATGTGGTATACACACACACACACACATACACATACACATTAATATACACATACACATACACACATTTAAATGTAAATAAAAATTTCAAATTAGACATAGGCCAAGTTGTTTTTAACAGGATATTGAAAATAACCATAGGCACTAACAAGTTAGATTGCTCATTAATAAGTATGACTAAGTAAATGAGTAAGCAAGCCACTGATGGAGTTACAAGATTCGTGAAGTACATGTGACAAAGGAGTGAGTCAATTTTAAATAAAGAATTCTACACAGAATAAGAAAAAGATCTCTCTACAAATTTCAGTAAAAAAGGACACTTCACAGTTGTCCAGTTAACGCAGTGGGGAGTGTCAACATCATTGGTCCTTGGGGAAATTCATTGACAACCACAATAAGACAGCACCGAGCACACACTGGAAAGGCCAGCATTAATGATTGATGACACAGAACACTGACAAGGAGCTGGAGCTACCGCACTGTTAGCTGGGAAAAACCCATGTACTTATCAACAGGACAGTGAATAAACAGAATTTGTCACTCTTATACACTGTAATATAGTTTATGGAAATGAACCACTGACTCAAGTGGCAATGTGGATACATCTCACAGGCACAGTACCAAGAATGAAGAAAAAGAACCCTTATGTGCCTCATATGATTCCATTTCCAGGATATTCCAAAACAAAATTAACACAACATTAAAAGAAAAGAAATATGACTGCCTTTGGGAAGGAACATTGATTAAAAAATGTCTTAGAACATGTAAACATCCCATATCCTAGTTATTTGTATGTGTTCATTGGTTATAACAGTTTTCCTAGGCTTTATACATTTTCCTACATGTAAATGTGTCTAAAAGACTGTTAAGATGTTGAGTCTGATTCCGTAGAAAATAGTTTACTTTAAACAAGTAAGTTCTTGTTTGCTTTGTTGTGTTATATTATCTTTTATGTTTTTATTATACAATATAGTAATTGTACAAATTAAGGGGGTTCACTATAACATCTGTACAGATGTATATAATTTACTTTGACCATATTCACCATGTCATTCATTTTCTCTCTTCTTCCCTTTTTCCTTACCCTACTACTACTTCAGCCCTTTTAGTTTTGTGTCACTCTTCTTTCCCCAGCTTCCAAAAGAAAGTGGCACTATTTGTTTTTGTGCAGTTGGTTTATTTCACACCCCTGTTTGTTGTTGGTATTATAATATAACTGCAGAGTAGACAGCCTTGTCTTAAACATGATTTTAGAGGGCATTTTCCAGTTTTTCCTCATTCAGTACAATGTACGCTTATGACTTACAGTCTTAATTATATTATTTGAGACTTTCGATTTTTTTTCAAATATAGGGATTTACAGCTGTAACTTCCCTTCTAGAACTAAACTCATTTTGGGAAGGAACAGGGAGAAGTAGAGGGAGGGGGAATAAAAATCAGGATATGTTATGTGAGAAAACAATCTACTTTCCTTCTGCTCTTTTTTCAGCAGGATTCTTTGAGCTTGGCCTAATTTCTGGCTGTGCGTCTCTGCATCTGTCTCCATCAGTTGTTGGATGAAGTATCTCTGATGACAAGTGAGCTAGGCACAAATCCTAGCATGTACCATAGATAGGACAGACTGTAGGTAGATTACATGGCTGGGTTGGTATTCCAATCCCTCCGCTAGAAATCCCGCCTGGTCACTGGAGATGGCCAGTTCATTCTACATCTCCATTATTGCTAGGAGGCTTAGCTGGGGTCATCTTTGTGGATTCCTGGGCATTTCCCTCATACGAGGTTTCTACCTGATCCTGAAATGCTCCTCTCCCTTCCCAGTTGTCCCTTTCAATACTCTCCCCCATCCTTTCACCTAATCCCCCATGTTCCCATCCCCACCTGTTCCTAGTCTACCCACAGAATCTCTTTTATTTTCTCTTTCCAGGAAGATCTGAGTGCTCCCCAACCCCCCTGTGCCTCCTTGTTACCTAACCTCTCTGGGTCTGTGGATTGTAGCATTATCCTTTACAGCTAATATCCACATTAAGTGAGTACATACCATGTTTATTTTCCTGGGTCTGGGTAACCTTATTTGGGATGATTTTTTTCTACTTCTATCCATTTGCCTTCAAATTTCATGAGTAATACTCCATTGTGTAAATAGATTTCTTTTTTATTATTATTGTATTTAAATTAGAAACAAGCTTGCTTGACCTGTCAATCCCAGGTCTCTTAACCTCCCCTCCACCCCTGTTCCCCAACCCCCACCCAATTCCTCCTCTGCTACCCAGGGAGGGTGAGGCCCTCCATGGGGAATCTTCAAAGTCTATCATATCATCCTGGTCAAGGCCTAGGCCCTCCCCAAGGTGTCCAGGCTGAGACAGCATCCCTCCATGTGGAATGACCTCCCAAAGTCCATTTGTACACCAGGGCTAAATAATGATCTGCTATCCAAGGCCCCATAGATTTCTGAGGCCTCCTCACTAACACCCATGTTCAGGGGGTCTGAAACAGTCCCATGCTGGCCTCTCAGTCACCAGTCTGGGTTCCAAGGGCTGTTCAGGTCAACTGACTTTGTGGGTCTCACCAGTCCAGTCTTGATCCCTTTGCTCATCACTCTTCCCTCTCTGCAATTGGTTTCCAGGAGTTCAGTTCGGTGTTTAGCTGTGGGTACCTTCCTCTGCTTCCATCAGCTACTGGATGAAGGCTGTAGGATAGCAGATTAGTTAGTCATCAATCTCATTATCAGGGGAGGGCATTTAAGGTAGCCTCTCTCTGTTGATTAGTTTACCAATTGGTGTCATCCTTGTAGATCTCTGAAAATCTTGCTAGTGCCAGATCTCTTCTCAAACCTATAGTAGCTCGTTGACTCAACCTTCCTGCTGCCTCATGTCTTCCTCTCCTCTTCTCCCTGTCTCTTTCTCCAAGCTTTCCTCTCCCCTCCTCTCACCCCATGCTCCCAATCCCCTCAGGAGATCTCATCCCATTCCCCTTCTCTGGGGTACCATGCATGTCTCCCTTATAGTCCTCTTGATGATAAGAACTTGATAGAATTAAGATAGTTTTGAGTAAGTTTAGACCTGTTCCCTTGGAATTATCATTGACTTTTCTGAAGCCCTATACAAATTCCCCATTATAAAATGACACTGTAAAGTGGAATGCAGGTATTATACTAGAGAATCCCTATGGACTTTGGGAAAATAGTTTTCTCACATTGTTTCTAATCATGCCCTATTGTCCTATGGCCTAAGAACAAATCAGTAAAAATTTGTGACACAGGTACAAGAGAACAATCTATTTGCAGCATACCTGAGTCGTCTAAATCATATGTGTTAATGTGATGCCTTGAACGTGGTTTGCTTTTGGCTTTTTAAATCAGTAGTGTGTGCACACTAAAGATGGGCTTTGCTTAGCCATGCCTAGATCATATCTGGAATATCATAATCCTCAGATGCCGAGAACCAAAATGTGTGTGTGTGTGAGTGTGTGTACATTTTTCCCTTCATCTTTTAATGGGCACTTAGGCTGATACCATATGTTTGTTATTGTGGATACTGTGTGTGGGAACATTTGTTTGTGTAGGCACAAGTGGAAGTCAGAAATTGACAATGTAAATTGTCTTTCTTGATTGCATCTCCATTGTTTTATTTTTTGGACCAGAGTTTCTCAATCCACCCGGAGCTCACTGTTTTAACTACAGTGGTTGGATAGTGGGACCCAGGGTATGCCTATCTCTATCTCTGTCTGCTGGGGTTACAGATACATGCTGCATGCTAAGCTATCATGTGGATGCTAGGGAATCTAAATCAGACCCTCATGCTTGTGTGTAGACTCTTTATTTGCTGAGACATTTTCTTAGACTATGAAGCAAACTTACAAATGCAGCATTATATTTTGTTCTGGATACATAGTATTATCAGAAAATTATGAAATATGAAAATTTTATTTTATAAATAATAAATTTTGGTTATTAGATAATAATGTTTGTCTTAAAGATATTTCATAATGTGGTTATCAGTGTATGTACACAGATATCAACACACACACAAATAAACTAAAATATAAAACACATTTTAAATGTTTTTCTGTGTAACAGAAGGACTCTAAAATGCACATACAGTTCCTCCATTGTTAGTGATTTCTCCATATTATATATAATGTTTTGGTGGTCATCTGGATGCATACATTTTTTATTTGCATTTGGGATTATTTAAAATAGATCTGCAGCTCTGAAAATGCAGGTCAGAGGCTGCTCCACTGTATTCTGCTTAAACACACTTGACTCATTTGCTTGCTAGACATACATATGATAATTTTATGTTTGTTATTTATAAATGAATCTCATTGTTTACATTTTCATTTTTTGAATAACTAGTGAGATTAAAATTTGAACACTTATCCCCTCAGGACCTGCTTTTGTCATTATTTTGTTTGTAGTTCTTAGGATTTTCTTAAGGATTAATTAAGATCACCTCCTCTTTCTCTAAAGACTTATTCTTGTGCATCTTCTTCTAATGGATGGCCTTTGTGCTTATTTATCATTTAAGTATTGTTTGATTTCAATATACAGAAGTAAAAAAGTGGAGGGAACTGACATCATTTGACACTTTTATAGAAAGAACTTTGTGGACACATAGAATCTTTGTTTCTTTAATATTAGATAGTATTCATAGTGGGACATACAATATGTGGCATACAGTTGGATTTTATTCCTGCAATGACATTGCTTTAATATTATAGTGAAGGGAAGGCAACTATTTAACTTGTTTCTTCAGAATGTCCAGCACTGGAAGCAATATTATCAGTCCTGAATTTCCATGTCAGGATGGTTTGTGGCAATGTCAAGATGCTGAAACCATGCCGAGGTCATGCTCATTAAAGATTCTCTTTGAACCAGAAGAATCCAAGAAAAGGATGCTAAGTCAGATCCCTTCAAGAAAGTGCAGAATGTTCTGTTCTTAAGGACATGTTCAGAGCTCTGTCTTGCTGTTAGAGCACTTCCTAGTCATCTGTTTGTATTTTTCCTTGTCTTCTTAGAAACAGTGAATATATCTGGGAAAAAGCATTTAAAATCCATTATACTTTTGCTTTTTCTGTGTATACAAACTTTCTAATCATTAATTGAAGACTAGTATTTCCCCTTTGAAATGGCATATAACTTTTATTTATTTATCCTGTTTTTTGAGACAGGATTTCTCTGTGGTTTTGGAGACTGTCCTGGAACTAACTCTTACAGACCAGGCTAGTCTAGAACTCAGAGATCTGCCTACCTCTGCCTCCCAAGTGCTGGGATTAAAGGAGTGTGCCACCGCTACGTGGCCTGACATATAACTTTTAAAGCATGATTTATTTCATACTGCAAAACCAATACACTCTGCCAGTTATTTCTTGTTAGGAATTTAACTTTGAAAATTTTGGGCAAGTATTAATTTATTCTTTTCCTCTTTTGGATTTTTGTCTTCTTGAGACCATGATGGTGTTACCTCACTGTCTTTTCCCCTATGTCTTATAATCTTTGGTTTCTCACTCGACTCCTTTAGTACTTTCTGTTATACTCTTAGGCTTTGTTTCTCTGTTACTGTGATTTCACATTCTCTCAACACATCCCATCAGCTATTGTATGAAAAGGCTGATTGTATGTTCTGCATATTCATATACATCCTACTATGGTCATAAGTAGATATTGCTTCTACTCTGGTACATAAATGGACAAACGTTGATCTTTTTCTGTCTAGCATTTGCTTTTCTACTATCTAAGCATGTTGATTCCTTATTAGTTAATTACTAAAAGTCATCAAATAACCATCATATTTCTCAGGAAGAACTAAGAGTGGTTATTATTAACCCACCTAATTTAGCAATTTGAGAAAAATCAATTCAACAACATGTGATAAAAGATAGCTTATAAAACCGTGGTGTCTCTAAGGTGATATACTTTTTCTCAAACCAGACTAGATACACCAATATGGCACTATTCTAGTTGAAGGTTCCCAACACCTTTTAAGGCCATAGAAATTTATATGAAAATGGAAATAATTACACATTTAATTGCAATTCCAAAAATTTGTGTTCTTGGATGAAACTGGCTTAGGCCCCTGACCCATTACTGCTGTAACCACAGCACGTCTACTGTTAAATTTGCATTTTAATTGAGCTTTAAAATTTAACTAGAGGATGGTTCAATAGCAGATTCTGTAATGATCTCAGTAATTGGAATCCAAGAGGTTTTTTTTTTTTGTTGCTACTTTAGCAGAGAGAAATCTGCCCAACAGGCTCATGGAGGGGCTGATATTCTTGAATCCAGACTCTACTTTGGGGCTCTGATGAGAACAACAGGAGTTAGGAATGGAGAAATCAGAAGAGACAAGTGTCAAGGGATGGCAGTGGTGTGGAGGACCACTCAAATTGTTGAAGTTTACACTAGAACCTTTCACCAGTTAGGGTAGAATGTTGCCTTTATTTTGACATCCCTAAAGTACATTTAATTCAGATATATAAGACCTGGCATTTTTGTTGTGGCTTTGTGTCTGTAAGGACTTTTAGAAGCAGCCTACACCGGATTTTGTTTCTAAGTCACTGATTTAAATGTTAAGAACATTTTCCTAATCCATTTCTTTTAAACTACTTTAGGGAGAGACATGCAAGTAGGATGACCGACTCTCAAATGGTCTGTATTTAGAAGAATGTTCTTGAAAATGTGAAAACAGTGTGCTGGTGTCTTCAGCATGATCCAGGAGGAGCATTTAGTGGGCACAGCAGGTGTTGATTCAAATATAATCACACACGTTTCTTCTGAGGTTGCTCATAGGTGAGCCAGCAGCGTTAGTTTATGATGAAATTAGCAATCTATAAGGTGATTCTGAAGAATGGATTCTGAGAAATATAAGGCACGAATGTCATGGTGTGATGGAAATGATGTGCTAAAGCAGCTTCATCCCACTGTGATCTCAGATGTCCTTGTTGCGATTGTGGTCACAGTGTCAGGAATAAAATCAGGCTGACAGGGGAGTAAACCAAACTGCCTCATGTTCTCTGGAGAAAATGTGAATGATTGCTCGTGAATGAGAAGCTTCACTGCAGCATAATAAGATACCAGATAGAACATCTAGAGTGGTTCGTAAGCTTTTAAAAATAAACTTTCCTGAGTGTATGATCACATGAGAATTGCCTGCAAGACAAACTATCCAGTTATATACAAGATTCCTTAGGGTCAGTAAACTTCTTTTGTGTGTTGATTCCCAGTTCACTCTTTTTAGCTCAGTTTTTACTGGGTGTTCAGCCATGAGCTCAAATCATAATCTGTTCATTATATTTTATTTTGCTATGTGTAGTTATATGAAGGACAAAGAGAACATAGACCTTTCTTGGGGAATCAAACAATATTTGCATTTTGAATCTAGGACTCTTCTACCTAGCAGCTGCGGTTGACTAATAAATATGTAACTGATTTTGAGGCCAGTGTTTGATGTGGACTACTGTTCTGGAGTAAATGGTCATTTAACTTCTTACTCTAAGTATTTGAGGTAAGATAAGTTATTGATGAAGAATCATCAATGCACTCTTTCTGTAATATTATCCAGAAAGTTTGTGACACTGAGGAAAACCACGCGTAAAGATCTCAGGAAGAAAATATGTGGCCCAGTTAGTGTTAGGAGGAGAGTATTAGATGACAATAAATCTTGTGCAAATTCAATACAGTTTAGAACAAACAAACAAAAAAACCTGTAAGGGTAAGAAAATGCATCTTCTGTTGGAATCTTCATCAGTTCAGGAAACAGTATTCTATTTAAACATTTTATTTATGTCCAGGTATAGCCAAACTTTGCTAAGTAAGTAAGTGGATGCTAAATAGGTAAGTGACGCAGAGACATCACAGATGAGCTATTTGGGTAAAATGTTTACTTTCTTATGGGAGTTTATACATAAAAGCAAATCCACACAAATAACCGTTGTCAAAGTCTTGAGGGTGCTGGTGTCTAATAAAGGCTAGAGATAATAATTGATTTAAGAACTCAGACATTTCTAACCATTTTAGAAACTTAAGGGATATGAGTTAGAAAATGTAGAAAAGAAAAATGTCCTGGTAGGAGGAGGGTGTGAGGAGACAAGATATTGTTATAGGCAAGACTTGGTTTCATCTGCATAAGATGCTTATATTCAGAAACATGAGTTATATGCATATAGAAACATTTATGTGTATATATGTGTTAAAAACTGTGCCCCGTCTTGGCTTAAGAAAATTTAATATTTTTAATTTTATGTTTGTTGATTCATTTCTACATTAAGTGCTAGAAACATGGAATATTCAAGACTTTCAGTCAATTCTTGTCTTCATTTTTCCAACATAATATTTTTAACGATTATTTGTGAATGTCACATCTTGTACCCTGATTGAACTCACTTCCCAGTCCTTCCTGGTCTGCCTCCCCCCCACTGATCCTTGCTACCTCTCCCCAAAAAAGAAGAAGCAGAAGGGGGAGGAGGAAGAATGAGAAGAACAACAACAAAATTACAACAACAAAAATGAAGCAACAACAACAAACAAACAAATAACTACAAAAAAAGACAAGTCCAATTTGTACTCGCTGGAGCTTTGGGGTAGTAGAAGGGTCAAGAATGGTTGTCTAGAGGTAAGCAGTAGTTCTCCAAGACTTCCAGGAGTCACCTCTTCTACACAGCGGTGCTATGTGAAGTTCATCTCTGGGATCTTCAACCCAAATGACAACTGGTTGAACCACATACCTAGCAGATAATTCATTTGTTCACAGAACTTTAGTATTTTCTTCCTCTTAGATATTAAGTTCCTGGAGGCCACAAACCTGTTTCTTTGTATTCTGTGGTATATAAACTAGCACCTTCACAGAGAGCAGTCATTTGGAATGCAACTCAGATGTTTGCTTGTTGGAAAAATCAAACATGTCTCACAGACAGGCATGGATATGAGATGAGGGTCTGACACTCCTTATCTATTTTCTCACAGCTTTTATAGTTAGTTGTGTCACATGGCTGAGGCCGAGGGTAGAGTTGTGGTGGAGGCAGCTTGCCATTCCTTTTTGAATTATGAAAACATTACTGGCATTCTAAAGTCTAATCCTTTTGTGGGTAAGCCTTCTCTTGTTAGTGGGGAAGGACAGAGTTAAATATCTGTAAACCACTCTGTTAATTAAAAAAGTGTATGTTAAAAAGTCACCCTTTACCCCAATTTCACATTAAATTTGTGCTCATTCCTACCTACCTAACATTAAATCAATATTCAAGATTGCTTAGGAACTTTCTTATTTTTCTCAGCTCTAAAGTCTGTTTCATTTTAAATGATTGTATAGCTCAAGTAAATGTTCCATGAAGCATATAAATAAAAATGAGGGCAAACATTTCATGCTTAAATAGCTATCATGGTAGTCAGTGTAATGGGCTGGAATTTTGAAAATAATCAGTGATGAATCACACTTTATGCCCATATCATCTTATCCTATGGGGTCTACAAAGACATAATTTGTAGATGTTCTGAGTCCACCTTATTTTTTGCTGGAAATGTATGAAGAGTCTCATTTTATGCAAACAAGTGTCTTTATTTTGAAGTACAAGGGCCTTTGGAGAGCAAATGCAAGGGAAAGAACTGTAGGGTGGTTTCATTTTTGTCATGGATGATTTTTGGAAATGTTAGTTCTTTCTACAACAGTGCTTAGGTATCCAAAACTGCTTGTCATAGGAATGTATAGCCATACAGCTCCCTCTAGGGTGTGTATAACTTTCCCCATATTGCTACAGAGACAGAGTAGTTCTGCAACTTCTTGAGCATATTCTACAGCACACTAAACAGTTATTATATTTTCAAAAGTACTGGGACAACAGGTTGAATGTAGACTGAGTTCATGGTGATGGAAAGATGGGCACCCTGCTTACTTGAAGCTGTAGTTGCATGTAACCCTACTAAGGTGAATACAGCACAATAGACCTTATCTGCCTTACTCTGCCATCACACAAATGTGATGTGCAGCCCACAACCTCCCAGCTGTTCACAGATGGACACCAGTAGGTAGTGCTATTGACTACTTTTCTCCTTTGGCAGTTTACACAGCACCTTTCAGTGTTACTACAGCTAGTCCCAAGGGAGGAGGCTTCCAGGGAAAAGGCAATAACCTATGTTGTTTCACATGTGCTTGTGTGTTTTGACTAAGGAACTTCGAGTTTTAACAGGAAGCTTTAGTTATATTCTTTTTTGTATAATTCTTTGTTAAATAAGCAGGGCTCCTTAAAAAACAATAAAGAGAAGGATTCCTTGTGTCCATCGCCCCTTAGTCAACGGAGTGACTACGCAGGCAGTACTGTCCCTTAAAATCTGCACATTCGTGTCTGCCACATTTGGAAGGCTGCTCTTGTGGTGATGAATATCTGCAGGACTGCCAAGCACAGTTGCACTTGCTATTATATTACATACAACAGTGAATTATCATGTAAACTAATGTAACACATACAAGTTAAGACAAGCATTCTTACGCAAACTAGAGAATGCTACTCAGTTTTTCTCAAGAAAAGCTGTTGAATTAGCTGTGAGAAACCAGCCACAAAAGACTGGGGAATACAAAAAAAGTGATGGACTCTGATTGCTTCTCAAGTGTCTTACCTCCTCATTTGATAAGAGAAAAAGTGCAATCATAGATGATTCACGGAGGATATGTTTCATGTGAGATGCTGTAGAAGTCTAATAGGAGCTTTACACTCAAAGGAGGAGCATGGCCTCACATCATAAAAGTAGGAAAGTACATCCAATTAAATGTTTGGACAGCCTGACCTGAAAGGAACTCTCAAGGCTATCTTACTGCGCTCCATCTCTGATGAGGTTGGGAAGTTGTGGGTAGCATCATTCCATGTGCCTCGGAGGTAGTAAAGGGAGGCTGATAACCATGATTCTAAAGGGATATATAATGTACTATTTTTGAAGATTCCCAGTCTTCATTTATTTACCAAACTGTACATCTACTAATTAAGTAAGAAGACTTTCGGCACAAGGCTTTATTTCAAGCCTGTCGTTGTTCTTTCCGGCAACAAAAGTTGAGAAAAATGTTAAAGACCCTTTGGTGTCCTGGAGTCATAATAGCAGAGAGAAAGCTTGTCAGGACACTCTTTGGTGTGAACTAAGGACAGAAGCTTCTCCACCAGTTGGTCCCCAGAGGTGCAGTGACCCTGGGGATGGGATGGTGATTTGTCACAGGCTGTCATGAAGAAATGCCATCAAAGCTTTGAAGCATTTTACAGGAGATTGTTTCTGGAGCTGCTGACTCCAAAGATAGTCTCTCATTATGGAGAGGCATCTAGTAGTAGAAGTATGGGTTACTGTATTTTTCATTATTACATGCTGTAAGCATCAATGCAATTCTCAAATTTCCTTGAGAGTAGGTAAGAGCCACATTGATAACTTCAATCTTACCTCTCATAGCATCCCAAAGAGATGCTGAATAGCCACAGAACAACGATCATGCTCCCAAATGGGATATTTGGTTCCTTTGCATAAAAATTGGGACAGAAATAGCTCTCCTATGAGAGTTTGTTGAATTTTATCCCCCCTTTCCATTTCTTGTGTCCCCCAGTCATAGAGAGTACTGTGTTTTCAAGCTGATGTATTATTGGTCTGAATTCATCCATCTGGTCTCACAGAACTGACTGAAGATGAGGCAGATTTGTTGAGTAATGAGTTCAACTTGGTGTTTGTGAGGTTCCATAGCCCTCCTTCTGACCAGTAATTTCATTTTTCTATGAGCTGTTGTTCACAGATGCTTTTTTGCCTCTTTCAAATCCAGCAACAGCCCAGATGTGAACTGATCAGACAGTGTGGCCACCTTGTGAGATACAGTGTAGATTGTAGGCTCTGCTGTGATATAGACCCATCAACTCCAATCTTTTATGGTCTTTTCCATATTGTAACTCCCATGAGGTAAGGCGTCAAACTACATTAAACCCATAAAGAGAAGTTTGAGTTCATGATGTGTAACATCTCAGGGATTGTAATTAGCATAATCTGCTTCTAGAGTTTTTTGAAATTTGAAGAAAAATGTCATCAGATTTCTAAACTTATAATTAACGTTTAACATAAACACTTTTTTAGAACATTCAGTACCTCTCACAAAATGTTTAAGTGGTTCTAATTGTATGCAAGATTATTTCAAATGACTGGGAAGCAGATAGCTCATGAAACTAAGAACATAAATATCATTTCTAGCATTGAAAAGGAAAAAAAGCATATTCTGAATTTCAAAGTATGAATAAAACTTGAAGTTTAAATTTGCTGCACAATAAAAATATCTGAAAAGCTCCCCCAAAAAGCAGACCCTAAGTATTATGTTTTTTTAAGTATTATATTTCTAAAGAGCCCTTATGTGGTAGGTAGGACTGTGATCCTCAGAGAGGACCACATCTATGGCCTAATGATTGGCACCTGTGGATATGGGCACCTTGGGAAAGGGTTGTTGCAGACAAAATGAATATCTTAAGATGAGACAGCCCTGGATTGCATGGGTGATTCCTAAATCCAGTAAAAGCATCTTTAAAGGGGAAAGAAGAGAAGACTCAGCATCTCATGAGAAGACAACATAGATATAGCCACAGAGGAAATAGCGTCAGGAGCCACAGCAAGTTGGAAGGTGCCAGGAACAGAATTCAGAGGGAACATGCCTGACTGGAACCTTGGCAGGAGACCCAGAGCCATGCAAAAGTAAATTGTTATTTTAGGTCACCAGCTTGTGATAAATTGTTTTTGCCGCCATTGGAAAACTAGCACACCATGGGTCAAAGAACAAATCATAAGGAAAATCTCAACCAAATGGAAGTGTGCACACAGCGAAGCAGATCTCATTGGATGCTGATGAATCAGTGCTGTGGGGAAAATCTATAACATAGGATGTCTGTATTGGGAAGAGGAGACGACCCCAAACCACTCCCCTGCCCCCCGCTTCTATATTAGAGTAACAGAGAAGAGCAAAGCAAGCTCCAAAATATACAGAAGAAAAGAAATTTGAAGATCAAAGTAGAGGTCAGGAACATAGAAGAAAAGAATCAGTAAATTATTGAAAATAAAGGTTGGTTGCTTGAGAAAATCAATAGTATAGCTAGACCAGCAGAAACAGACTGCTCTAGGGCTGGGAGGGGAGCTGGGAGAGTCTAGGACAGGGGAGGGGAAAGGAAGAGAGGGAGAGTGGCATCAGTACAGGTGGCACAAAAGGACTCCAAGGAGGTGACATATGGGGTACATGGGATCCCAGGGAAGTTGGTTTAGGGCTCCTGCCTTACCTCCAGCAAAGTCTTGTTTGTCTGTGAGTTAGGGTGCACCCCCCTACATCAGTCAACATGTAGTTTAACACTTTCACCTGCCTGCCTTTTACCCCTGCCAGTGCAGGTTTGCACTTCTCACGAGGCTAGCGTGCCTTTCCATTCCTGCTAGAGATCCCTTCCCTTCTGAGATTTAGCTCATTTAGGTTTCTTTTCATCCCCAGTTCTCTGGTAGCTAAATTGAAGGACTGACTTTGATGCTCATATGGCTTGGTCTTGGTGAGAAGGTGGGAGATGTGGTCTCTTGTGGTCTGTCTACATTCTGACATGAGACAAAAATGTCAGGCTCTGCCTCTCTTGTGCTTGGGGACTTGTGAATGAACTCTCACCAGGGCCTCATCCCTTCCTGTGAACCGATGCTGTGTTTGTTTGCTGGATGTGACACAGTACCACACAGACAAGTGACTCAACAACTGAAGTTTGTTTCCTTGGAATTCTAGAAACTAGCAGTCCAAGGAGATTTTTGGCAAGCTTGGCTTCTCCTGCCATGTCTCTTCTTGACTTGCAGGTGGCCCTTATGTCTCTTTTGTTCTGTAGTCACCTTTCTGTCCCTTTCTACATTTCATTCTTCTCTTCCTGTAATGACAGCAGTCATGTTGGAGGGCAGATTAATCTGATGACATCATTATGACTAATACTTTGAAGACCCTCTTCTAGTGGCCTCAATGTGAATTTAGGAGGTATACACTTTAGTCTATTATCATCGCAAATGGTCTGGCCCTCCCTTACTTTCATGAGCTCACATCCTTCTAAAGTGTACTCTATCTATTCTATCCACACCAGATGCGCTGCTGATCTTAAGAGTGTACTGAACCCTATCTCATGGAGATGAACTTTCACTGGCTGTCCTCTCCACTGGTCCTTGCCCAACTGGCCTATTGTAACTCACTCTGATCCCATTGTAATACTTACTCTTTATAGCACTACCCACCTTGTAACTAACATATAATTTATCAATTATGTGAATTTTCTACCTCTAACCAAGTTTCATCCAAATTATATAGGGATGGGTTTTGTGTACTTTTTTTCATTGCTGTATCACCCTATACCAGGTACATATTGGACTCTCTATAATAATAAAGCAAGGGGACAGGGTGTTTTGCTGCTATCGTTTGTTTTTTAGTGATTAGCTTTATATGCACCCTAAACCCAATCTTCTTATTTTTAAGTGATGCTTCTTAAAAAAATATTTCCACTTTCAGGGAAACCTTAGAAGGAGAATATAAGACAGATTGCCATAGCACATCCCCCTGTCCTCCATCTCCACTAATGAAATGCAGCATTTCTGGGGGCTTTTAATCATGCAATCCTTTTGTTGTGATTCCATGAAGTGACTATTGTGACTATTACCCTGTTTTTGGTCTCTCCCTCTCTGCTGTAGAGGTTTACTGCTCTCTCATATAGTTTCTCAAATTGGAGTCCATACTCCCAGGAATGGTAATGACCTTTTATGCTGCATGGATTGATGTGTTATTTCAAACAATGCCATTACTATTACAGTGTGATCTCATCTCTTTTGTTCCTATTTTCCCTATCATTCCCCTTTTATTTAGCTTATCTCTTCTGAGTTTTTGGTCATATTAAAATTTCTCTTAATTGGATTCATTTTCCTTGAAATACTTTTATTTTTCCTTTCATAGGTTGTAGCTCGGAATAATTCTGGGTAAAGATTTCTCAGCATCCATGGCCAGGTTTGTGGTTCAATAGGTGAAGTGCTTGCTCTTTAACTATGTAGGTTTGAGTTCTGTGCACAGAACCCATGTGATCAAAAATGTGTGTTGTGATGCATGTTTACAACCCCAGTGCTGGGGAGATAGGGACTGACAGATCTGAGGCTTGCTGACCAGCCACTCTAGCCTAGTTGGTGAGTACTAGGCCAAGTAAGAGAGCTTAGTTCACAAAAGAAGGCAGGTGGCCCCTGAGGAGGTGTTGACTTCTAACCTCCACACATGCATGTGAACCTGTACACACACAGATGTGCACCCATGCCTACATGAACACACACTCACACACACACATACTCACATAGACACTCTCCCACACATATACTCTCATATGCACTTGGACACTCACGTACACATTCACACACACACTCTCTCACATACACTCACATATACTCACATACTTACACTCAAATATACTTACACACACTCACACACACATTCACACGCTCATACATACACTCTCACATATTCATTCTCACATAAACTCACACACATTCTCACCCACATTCATTTATATATGCATGCGCGCGCACACACACACACATACACACTCATGTACACATTCTCACACACATTCTCTCTCTCACACACAAAAAGATTATAAGCATCCATAGTAGTGCTTTGATACACATAGAATGAGAATGAGAAGGGGAAAATCCAGATCTTTGAAGGTATGTAGTTAAAACTGAAGGAAGATGGATGAATTGAGGCTATGAGGGGAGAACTACCAGAGGGAAGGAAAGGAAACAGACAAGGGAGGAATCAGAAGAGAAGTGGCAGTAAGTAGAGAATAGTTAACAAAATAAAATAGTAGTAAAAAGGCTTCAGAGAAAAAAAATTAACAAGATACTGTTATTGAGTGGTGGCTATGCCCAAGATTTTGTGCTGTCTGGGTCCTTAGCACATACAAATACTCCAACAGTCTTCTGAATGAGTCATCATCATTAGAATTTTACATTTGTACAGACTAGTCAGTTACGTATCTTATTATGTCTCTCCTCTTTCATATTAATACCATATAAGTCATATTCTTATTTGAAAATTACTTGCAATTAATCAGGGCCCATGTCAGAATTCAAGTCTCAGCCTTCTAACCTGTGGGTTGACAAGCTCAGTATCTGAAAAAAAATGTATCTATTCTGAGCCAAAGAGGTAAGTGAGATGTATACTGAACTATCCAAGGTCACTCAACTGAGACATGACAAAGCAAAAATATGAAGTTAAGTCTCTGATATTCATAGTCTACCTTTTCTTCAACACCCCTGAGGTGTAAAGATGCATAATACATGAGTCTGCCCTTGAGGAACTTACGGCTTAGTGGTTGATGACAGAGTTAACAGAAAGGAAATCACTATGGGCTGTGAGATCTACAATTATCAGGCAAGTGGAAAACAAAAGCTTTACTCAACTTGGTTTTCAAAAACAAATGTGAGTGGGCTCAGTAAATGGTTCAGAGAGTAAGAGTGCTTGCTGTGCAAGCCTGATGCCCAGGGTTCAGATCTCCAGCACTCACAGAAAAGCTGAGCATGGCTGCAAGTGCCTATAATCCTAGCACTCATGGAGGTGAAGATGTACAGAGCTCACTTAGAGACCCTATTTCAAGTGGCTAAGGCAGGGTGTTATAGACTAGGGCATCAAATGTCCTCTTCTAGTCTCTGCACATATGCACAGGTACATGTACTTGAATACACACACACACACACACACACACACACACACACACGCACACAGACAAAGACACAGACACAGTCACACAGCAAGTTTGACTTTGATGTTCGTAATTCTGAGATGTCGTGGTGGTCTGCCTGGAATGTCTGGAACCGAGTAGCATGAGTGGGGGAATTTAGTTCCTCCTCTATCCTGCATCTTTATTTCCATTTCTCCCCAAATTTGGTCAACAGTGCTACCTTTAAGCTTAAGCAGGGGTCTGAGGTAGTTAAATTCCTAGCTTACAGGGTACAATGGTTTGAAATCTGGGTGTACATTGTCCTTAGCTTCTCTGATTTTTAACACTATCAAAGCTTCATATGCCTCTGCCATAATGGTATTAATGGAGGCCTGTAAGAAGTCTGGACTACCAAACCCACCAAAAGACTCTTGTTGTCCCCACTGGACTGATAGCAGTCACAAGGCACTGCATTGTCCTCAAGCATTATATCTAACTGGAAACGTGTCCTTTTCAGACTCTCTCTTTCCATTCCCCACACCCACCTTGTTCTGTTGACCACCATTCTACTTACTATTTGATGTGGTTTGCTTCTTAATAGTCTACCTAAAAGTGAGGTCATATCATCTTTATCTTTCTGCACCTGGCTTATTTTGCTCAGCGCAATGTCTTGTAAGTTCATTCATGTTGTGACAAATGCCAGTAATCCTCCATTCAAAGGATGAATAGTATTCTGCTTTCATATAACTAATACTGCTTCTTTTATCCCCACCTACCTTCTCCTCCTCTTTTCAAATTACTTATGTATTCTTTCACTTATTTATGTACTTGTTCCTTCTTTCTTTCTTTCTTTCTTTCTTTCTTTCTTTCTTTCTTTCTTTCTTTCTTTCTTTCCTTTTTATGTGCTGTGGGTAAATCTACCATGAGGCATATCCTAGCCCCCAGTATAATTTACTTATCAACATGTAAACACTTGTTTATATATTCAGTATTGTGAGCAGTAGTGTAAAGGACATGGAACTATAAACATCCATGTAAGATTCAGATCCATTTCCTTTGTTTATATACACAGAAGGCCTGTTGCTGGCCACATGGTATTTCTAGTTAGCCATCTGAGGAACTTTCATATTGTTTTCCACAGTGGGTTCACCAATGTGGGTTCATTCCTGCCAATAGCATTTCTTCCTTCAATAATACTTGCTTCTCTTTTAAAAACAGTTACACTAACAGGTATGATTTTATGTCTCATTGCCAGTTTTATTTCCTTGATGGCTAATGATATTGAAGTAAATTTAAATTTTTAGCCATTTTTATGCTTTCAACATAGGCATATCTATCCAGGGCCTCAAAAACAAAACAATAAAGTCTATCAATTTTCAAAAAATCAAATCTGAGTACATAGACCAGGCTAGGTTTGAACCTTTGAGTGTGACTGTCTCTCACTCCTGAATGTTGGGATTATAGGCCCTTTTCTTAACACCAAACACCTCTGTCTAATTTTTCCCTATTGAATAGTTTCTTATTTTGCATGTTAGCCCTTTACCACAGAAATGGTTTGCCAACAATTTTTTTAATAAACTATGGGTTGCCTTCTTATTGTATTGTTTCCTTAGCTATGGAAAGAACTTTTAACATTAATATGGTTTCACTTATTCGTTCTCATTTTTGTTGCCTGCACTTTTTGTGCTTTTTAAAAATAACCATTGTCAAGGCCGATGCTGAGAATCCTACCTCTTGCATCTGCTTTACACAGCTTTCAGGCTGTCTATCCTCGGTCCATCAGCTGACCGTTCTCCATGATGTCAGGAAAGGGCCCATGTCTTTCTCATGTGGATGCTCAGTGTTCCTACTGATGTTTATATTGAAGGAACAACCTTTCCCTTTTGTGTCTTCTTGGTACCTATCCTCTTTTGAAAATTAACCATATACTCTTGAGTTTATATCTGGACTCTAAATCCTATTCTGTTAGTCTTTCTTACTGATTTTATTCCAGTATTTCTTTGTCGTAGAACCTGACTGCCATTGCTAGTATTTCTAATTCTAAGCTGAATAGAAGTAATGGAAGTAGTCATTCTCATATTGTACTTAATCCGGGAGAGTATCTGACAAGCGTTACCACTGGAAACATTGTTTGTCATCTGACAAACATGCATATGAAAACACCATTGTGTAATAAAATAAATAAGAAAGATGTGTAACAGAACACAACAATGCAAAACACAATTGTTAAAATAAAAAATCAGAAATTGATGTTATGGAATAAAAAATTGACCCAGCCACACATATTCCTGAGCTTCTCACATCAAATATAGTGATATAGATTAGTTGTAATGAAAAGATTCCAAAATATATGCAAGGAATTGGACAATAAGGAGAATTTCTCAAGAAAAGAAGAGTAAGAGTACAACCAGCAAATGAGGAAAGGCATACAAGAGTAAAGGGCCCTCCAGCAGGATGCCATAGCAACTCCAAAGGTGTCACAGCAAAAAAAAAACCCACAAAAATAAAAACAAAAAACAAAACAAACAAACAAACAAACAAAAAACAACTGGCAGTCTACACAGACATGGACAGAACTGAGAGGAGAAATGGCCAGATGTACAATTATAGTTGAGACTTCAGCACCCTTCCCTCTACACGGATAGTAAATTAAGAATGCAGAACTCAGCAACATGGTTAACCACCCAGATTGCATTGATATAGAAAAAGTATACATTTAACAGTAGCAAAGTCATAATGTTTTCAAATGTCAAGAGAACTTACAGCAAAAATATATCATGTCTATGCCATGAGGAAACACTAGCCCAACTTAAAAGTAACTGAAGTAAAATAGAATAATTTTCCACCTTCTGACTGCTTATAAATCAATAAGAGAAATGTAAGAGGGAAATCTGCAAACACTTGGACCTAGCAAACCTCCAATTAATCTATGGATCAAAGAGAAATTTTCTAAGCAAAAGTCAAACCAAATTAAAGTAAAAATGCCACATAAATTATCAGGACACAACTGAACTAAGCACTGGGGTGGATATTTAAAGACCTAAAGGATTAGAAAAGAGTCTAAATTTGTAACACAAGCTCTCATTAGAACAACCCAGGAAGAAAAGTAAAAGCGAACTTAGAAACAGTACCCAAAAGGAAGTTACTTTTTCCAGCTGATTCATAGGACATTGTTTCTTCAGAAACAATCTTTTTGGTTTGTTTGTTGGTTTGTTAATTGGGTTTAGGTTTTGAAGCACTCTCTGTTTAGCCCAGGGTTTTATGAAACTCACTCGTAGCCAGTCTTGCACTGGTGGCAATCCTCTTATCTTTGTCTCTGAGGTCCCAGGATCTATGCATGAGCCCTCCTGCCTGATCTGTTATAAAGTTTCTGATTAAAATCAACAAATAAGGTAACCGTTAGAATGTTGAGAACTGATGAAATCATCAGAAAACGAAGTTTGAAATGGAGGTGATGACTACTGTACTTTAGTTTAAGATAATGGTTATGTGTACTGCCCCCTTTTCAACCACAAAAGCAGCTCTTTGGAAATGCACCACTAAGGATGGAGCAATAACACTTTCCCCTTTGTTAATCCTATGTTAAATAATAGTGTAATCATGAATTTAAGATGGTGTTTAGAGACCAGGTAAATTGTTTTTCATATTTATGTTCTTATTTATGTAATCAAGTCATACTGATACTTTTACCAGTGGTTCTTAACTGTGGTGGTTGCAAGTTAGAATCATTTAGAGAACTTTAAAATATGCTGGTGCCTGGGTGTCATCCAGGCAAATTCTGATTTAATTGGCTTATTTCAAAGAGTCTCAAAATACAGTCTCAAATGTGCAGCAACAGTACTTGGGAACTTATTAGAAATGCAAATTCCGAAGTACCACCCTGGCCTGACCATCTATGTTTAAACAAATCTTTCCAATGATTCTGAGGCCATGTGTCTCAAATTTTAATTTGCTTATGAACTCCTGGGGAATCTTACAAAGGTGCAGGTCATGTTTGGTGGTTTGCTATAGAGTTGGGATTATTAACAAACTCCTGGAGATGCTAATGTAGTGGGTAGTGGGCCACTAATTGAATAACAAGTTTCCATATGGCATCTGTACATTTCCTTTTATAAAAAAAAAGCTTCATAATTTGGAATGCAGCCAAGGTTGAGGATAACAAGTCTAGATTATTCTTTCTGAGTCTGCCAATGCCAATACTACTTGAGTAATCTTTCCTTGATATTCCATCCTTTAGATTAAATAACAAAAAACTTACTCTAAAAAAAAACAAGTTTACTTAGTGTGTGCATGTGAGTGTGTGTATACCTGAGTGTTTGTGTGTACCTGAATGTGTGTTACGTATGTGTGTGTACCTGAGTGTGTGTGTGTGTGTATGTGCTACAGTATGAATGTGTGTGTGCTACATTATGAATGTAGAGGCCAGAAACAGGACTGCTCTTTGGAGTTGGTTCTTTTCAGGTACAGTGAAGGATTTGGTGAACAAACTCAGGTTTATATTTGTGTATATATGCACACACATACATGTGAAGATTTTACAGCAGCTTTCCATGTAGCTTTTTCAGAAGATCTTGCTTTAGTTATTCCTCCTCAGACTCCCTTTTCTACCCTCCTCTCCCATTCAAAACACTATTAACCCTTTCTGTTCAATTTTTCTTCATTCATACTACCTGTGTTCTGTCCCCTGCCTTGAAGTTCTTGAAAATTTCACCTTACTATTTCCCCCCAGTTTCTGTGGGTATTCCAATTCATTGCATGTGTCTAAAGATTAAAAGCTAACATGTCATATGAGAGAAAATATGCTTTGTCTTTCTCAGTTTTGGTTATCTCATATAGAATAACTATTTCCAATTCCAATCATTTCTCTGCAAATTTCATTTCTTTCTTTACAACTGAATAATAGTCCATTGTGAATTTGTACTGCATTTACATTATGTATTCATCCAATGATGGATAATTCAGTTGTTTCTATTTCCTGCTATTGTGAATGCAGCAGCAATAAACATGGATGAGCAAATATCTGCAGCAGGATTTCGAGTCCTTTGACCATGTCCAGTAGGGATATAGCTGGGTCATATGGTAGATTTATTTCTAGCTTTTTGAGGAACCTTTGCTGATTTTGCACTTATACCAATAGTGAATAGGTATATTGATTTCCCAATATGCATGCTAGTGTTTGTCATCATTTGTTTTAAAAATGTAGGCATTCTGCCTTTAAGACATCGGAGAAACTGAAGAAAATACCAGAAGATGCAAAGAACCCCCTTGCTCATAGGTTGGTAGGATTAATATTGTGAAAATGTCTATTCTACCAAGAGCAACCTAGAGATTTAGAATAATACTCATCAAAATTCGAATGCAATTATTCACAGAAATTAGAAAAAAACTTAAAATTTATATGGAAACTCAAAATCCCAGGACAGCCAAAGTAATCCTGAACAATACAATTACTACTAGAAAGATTACCATCTCCATTGTGAAGAAAAGCCATGTCAATCAAAATAATAACTTACTAACATAAACCCAGACACACCGATCAATGGAATAGAACTGAGGACCCTGATATAAGCCCATCCTTTTCCTTTTTACCCCACCATCATTATTTCCCCAACATTCATTTTAAGGGACTGTTTTTAATTTCCAGATAAAGACTATCTAATGAGATTTCAACATATTGGAAGATGGTTCGAGCCCTCTTCATTAAGAGAATGTGGACTTTTCACTTCTACTGCAGACAACGCCTTAAGACAACTGTTTTTAACTGTCACTTCTCATTTCACACATTAATGTATGCTCACCTTTTTATGTTTTCAAGGAACATCCACATATGAATAACTTCATTATCAGTCCAAATATCTCCATAACCAGTCATTTGGTGTACATCTCCCCTTACATTCCTTAAAAATCACCAAAGATATATGACAGAATAGAGGTCACATTCTCTTTATAACCACCTTTCTTCCTGCATTTTCTATAAAATCAGAATAATTCCTGAGTCTTCCTTGACTCTGTTCCCATTTTTTCTGTCCCCAATGGGGCTCGGTGTGAGGTCTTGGATTCTCCCCATCTCAGATCCATTCATTTTCCTTCTGTGCCTTCTGCTGCTCTGGTGCAGGGCTTCATCATCTCTTGCTTAAGTTTTGGTGTGATTATCTGAATCTTTTCTTGACTTTAGTCAGCCTGACCTCTCACTCATTTCCCTTATAGTGCCCAAAGTGTGAATTCTTGCCCCTTCTCATCTTCAAAACTCTACTGGTTCTTCATTGAACTCACAATTAAGTCTTTGATCCTTAACATGACTTAAGAGTCAACAGTTTGCTGCTTGTTCTCCTTTTTGGAAACAACTCTCTATCATGAATCTGGTACTTGTTTTATATGCCCCATTTTCTGTCTTTTTGAATCCTTTGAAGAGACGATGCCTCCACTTAGGGTATCTTTCTATTTTCCTGTGTGTATACTTTTTCTCTTGTTTTTCTCCAAGATACTGACTTTGAACAGATGCTGTCCTTGATCTCACTTTCTGAAAGGCTGAGTTCCATAGCAGATCACCATCCCTAGGGCTATAATTATACAGAACTTTAATTCCTTGTTTACTTGTTTGTGTTCTTGAACAGCTTCTTGGAGACAGGGATTAGCTTGTCCCCAATGCTCAGAAGCATCATACCTAGTGTCTATATTATGGTTTTTGTCTTATGCTTATTAACAAGCAAAGTTCCCAAATGTGCAAAGCAAAGAGTTGGCCATGGTAAACCAGTCAGAGAAGGACAAAACTATCAGAAAATCGCAAATCAAATTATAGGTTATAGCTTCTCTGTCACAATCTTCAGCTTCATATAATTGAATATCTAGAAAAAGTATATATAAAATGAGCAGAGAAGGGACTTCTGATTAGACTGAGTGACACATTTTCTTCTCCCAAAACATTATAATGTAATTTTAAGGGTTAAGACTTAAAATTTTAATCTACTAAAATGATTCTTTTACTAGGTTCCAGGTTCTTTCAAACCCAGAGGAACAGTCTGATTCAACTGACATAATTCTGTGTCCCGAGTTCTCACCTTTTCCTTATTTGAGTCCTTAGGCCATGTGTGGTGATTGTCCAACATACACCTAATCAAGTGTGAGGTCAGGTAATAAAACGCCTTTGGATTCTGGACTGGTACTGTTCTCTCATTGGTGATGGACTTGTACAGCCTTGATCTGCAGTCTTGGTTTATCCCTTGGTCCAGGGAACTGTATTTACAAGCTTTAAAGAAAAGTCCAGGTTTCAAAATTTACAGTTCATTTTCTATATTCCTACATGCACATTCACCTAAAAAATTCATAACTCAGACCTTAGGAACAAACAGCAAACAAGTATATGAGGTGGAGAAAGGACAGCTACTCCTGGGGCCTTTTGGAATTCTATTCCCCAGTGGCTATTGAATTTCACCATCACCTCCTGCTTCCTCTGAGTCATCATCTCTGGAGTCTGGTGAGAAGAGTTTAAAGCTGACTCAATGCTGAGGGTTGATGGTTCTCAAGAAGACCACATTCCAGTATGAATTCATTCCTTGTAATTCCTCTTGTAAAGGACACCTCTTGTAAAGGCAATGGAAATCAATGGGCTGACTGCTTATCATTTTGGAAACTAGATGTGCTTATTCTTATTTCTCTATACTTCCTTACATGCTTCTATCCAGCAGGTGCCTTGAACTCTGTTTTTCATTTCCTGTCTCCCCTGCTTATCTAAATCTTATTTTTACAAGGTTCACTTCATTTCACTGTCTCTGGTAGCTAGGGCATAGATCATGGTACTTCATCATTCTTGATACTATATTTCATTTTTTTCAAATTGTGCCCTATTTTACATAACAGCTTCCCAAACAACTGGGCACCATCTCTATCTTCAGTTGTCTTCACCGTTCTGGTATCAGTATCTTCCAAGAGTCAAACAAGACGCACTGCTATATTCTGGCTTGGGAAGCTGAAATTTTAGAAAGATCACTTTCCAATAATAAGAACTGGTGAAAAACAACAACAAAAACTGTTATGGTAAATATTTCAAAAGAAGGTGACATTTGAAATCAAAGCTCAGAGTTTCTGTTTGGGGGGTTTATGGCTCCGTGAATGACATGCAGAGATCCCGTTGAAAGTGGCTCACAGTCCCAATCAGCTTTACTTTGCAACAGGAGGGTGAAAATTGTCCTCCTGAATCAGAGTTCCAGTTGACTCTCTCATGGTGGTGTTATATATGTTAGTGATATTGATTGCCCTTTATTTGTCAGAAATAGTCCTGATCAACTGAACCTAAAAAAATAAAAAGTAAAGCAAGATGAACATGGAAAAGTTATGTTTTTACATTCCTAATTTTTCAAATTTTCTATAACAAGTGTTTATTATTTTTATAAAAAGAAATCATTGCTTTAACTAACAAAACCTAAAAAGAATCCCTGAATTCTGTGGTTCAGCTGTTCTCAGTATAAGGTTTGTACTATAGGCCTCTTTGTAGATCCCATGAGAGGGATTTGAAACTCTCCTGAGAAATGTGAGCATCTCTCCATAGAAATAAAATGTGCCACATAATTTCACTGGGAACCTAGACATCAAGAACATTTTAGTGGTGTAGCTCCTTACCTAGGAGACTCCAGGGTCTGGAACCTGCTCTTCCATAGTACCCTGGAAACTGAGGCAGACCTGGATCTGAAGGTTTGTATTCTTGTTTTAGAATTGGCTGCTCAGGAGACATCGCATCACTATGCAACACACCACCCAGATCATGAGCTACCTGGGTTCTGTTCTTCGTGCTAAACCTGTAATGCCCTGCCGAACAGGAAGAGCACCCCTGCCCTTTGTTCATGAGGATTGACATCCCCCTTAGCAGTTGCTGCTGGTGTTTTGTGTTGGTTTGACAGCTGCCCATGCTAGTATAGTTGCCTTTGGATGAGAAAGGTTAATGGTAGCAACTGAGCAAATACTTCTTTCAGAATCTCAAACTCAATATTTTCTCCCTTTCCCTCTAATTAGTGTGTTCAAGGTGATTGGAATTTTGCTTTGAGAGTTTTCTTTTTCTTCCAGTTGACCATTTCCTTCAGAACTATGGTACTGATGAGAACAGCAGGAACAGAGGTGCACCTCTCTGTCTTGTCTGGAATCAGTTGAGCTAAGTTATATGATGGTATTTGGCTTGACAACTGCATGGCACATAAAAGCTGTTGGGTTCCTAACTCTAGATGGGTCTTTAAACAAGAATAACAAAATACCTAAATCAGAAGTGAGGGGAAGACCATGAACAAGAGCTACGTACACACCAGAGTTAGTCTTTCACTGTGAATGAATGAGGAAAGTCCTACATATCATCTTGTCAGAAAGTTCTACAGATCATCATCAATTGCTTCAGACACAGATATTGCAGATAGGAGCATTCTCATTGGTGCATTAAAGCCTGAAACATAGGTATAAAGACAGCTGTCTCATATATTGCAAGTTGATAAGTCATTCACAGTGTCATCTGTGCAGAGTGTTCCAAGTCAAACCCAGGATTGGCTCTCCACACTGAAGAAAGGGGTTGTGCATATGATAAGGCTAGGGGCACTGTCTGAGAGCTTCCAAGTACCAGTTATGAGGGAGATGCTTCTGCAGGTCTTCAGCATTTGCTCTCAGGAAGTTCCTGTGGAGAAAGTAGGGATAGCTGCATCTTTACAGCTGAGAAAACTGAGGTCCATAAATTATTTAACACAAAGACATATGAAACGAGAGACAAAGCTTTGTATGTATGCTTCTAGCTCAGGCTTTCTCTTCTACAACAAATAGATTGTAAAGTGTTATGTTTTGTATAGTGGTTTGGAAGTGCTATTATTATTTTCTTTATGTGCATTAAAATATTTATCAATATATACTTTATGTGTACATGCAAATATGTATAAGTATTTGTCGATATATCATTAGAAAAAATTCAGAAAATATGAATACAGATGTTTGTATACACACACATTCATAGGGAGCAGTGTTAGAACCAGAGCAGGCCTTGATGGAAAACTCTCTTTACCACCTTGCTTATATAGTATATTTTCCCTAGTCCTCCCCACAAGGTATATCTCCAGTACAATTGTATTCAAAATGTATACATTGTTTAAAGCTTACATTGTTTTATTATTATTTTACTGGGAGGCTTCATTTAGTGTAATGTTCTCTAAATGTTGTTTTAGCTAGATCTAATTGATAGTAGAAGAACTAGAAAGAATACTTCCTTAGTAGCCTGAGAAGAAACTGCATGAGGTTATGAAACTCAGGGGGTTTGACGGAATCTCTTGTGTTTTGCACTAAGTGAAAATGCTCTGCACGCTATTTCATCTGCAATGGGAGAGAACAGCCATACCTTTTGGCTGAGTATATACATGTATCCATTGGCTTTTGTTCCTACTTTGCTGGTTATCCCACAAGAATAGTAGTTGGGATATGATTTTCAGATGCCCTTTTATCCACTTATCAATAAATTCATGAAGTTATATTATGGTTTGTGACTAATAAATATTAATAAGGAAAGTTCTCAAAAGTGTGAAGAAAAATGTCTGTCATGGCAAATCAGCCACAGAATGGCAGACCTGTCAGAGATGAGCAAATCACCTCGTAGGTTGTAGCATTTTCATTTATCACAATGTGCACCTTCTTATAACTGAGTGAGACAGACAGAGCACGCTACAGTTTTTACTGTCTTCATCTCTATGAAGGCCCCAAAGGAAACGCCAGGCAATAGGAAGGAAAAACATGAAACAGACACACAAACTTGTGAAGTTTATTGACAAAAGCTTAAGTGTCGAGCAAGAGTGAAAAGTGAGAACTGGTGTGTGCAGTGTGAGCATCCACAGATCCATCCTGTCAGAGGTCAAGCTCAGAAATCTCAGGTCCCACATTCTTCTCTCTCTTCCTGGTGGCTTTAGAAACACCACAACAAGCACAGGCTACCCCAAGGATGGAACAGCACCAATGTGAGGAAACTGACCATGATTCAGGATGCTAAGAAAGACTTGAGCAAAATTGAGTGATACCAATGAGAGTTAGAATTTGGAAGGTGACCTTATCTTCCAGAAGAATAATTTTGAGTTACCAGTCTGTTGAATGCTGATGTTCCCTTCTTTATACAATCTCATAAAATGCACTCGGATTCCACCTTAACGTTTCTCAAGAACCAGCTTTCAGAGGGCTTTCCAGTATCTTGCAGTGAGAAAGCAAGCCGTTTGCACTCCTAGCAAGAGGAAACCTCTATGATCTGCTTTTCTTTTTCTTTCCTTGCTGTTTCTCCCACCGCTCACTAATGACAAGATTATGTTCAGGACAGACACTTGGCCCACCGAGCAGAGTGTCCTTTGCCTTCTCTTGGTGAATGGCTGTGTCCTAAGATGTCTGCTCTCTCTTGAGGGAGCCATCTCTGTGTACTGTGTCCTGTGCTAGTGAGAGTCAGCTCACTGATGCGAATAGGGTTGTGTCTTTATTGACTTTGTTGTCATGCTTGTGAGAAAGTCTGTTTCAGAGAAGTCCGCCATTCTGTCTGCTGGCCCTGCATCATCATGGGGAGGAAATGAGGCACCTTGGTAAGAGTATAGCCTTGGAGGAACAGGCTAGGGTGATCCTAAGCAATCATGTGTGCCTGAGCTGTGTGGCATGTAAAGAGTAGGCGGGATGGGGGCTGAAAGAGGAGATTTTCTGAATGAGTTCTGTCTCAGCAACTGATCAAATCATAGAAAACCTCTGTGGACTTTGAGCCATCCTCTGAACCAATTCCACTGTGTGAAGTAAGCTTTGAGGCTTTTGGTAGAAGCAATGAAGCCTTCAATGACCTCATCACAAAGCCTTCCCATCATGTGCCTGTGGGTAATGTCTCCTGGGCAAGCATCTTTCTTTACCATGGGGACCAGGTGGAGCAACTTTATGTCTGAGGACTGGGTTGCAGTTTCCTGTCAGTTTGTGGAGTTATTTAAACAAACCAGACACATCTTGCCATGGAAACCTGAGTCCTTGCCCTCTTGTGCCTAGAACATCTGGCTTATACAGCCCCTGCTCATTCATACTGTTTCTGATTCCAATCTTCACATGGCTTCACACACCTATCTCTGGATTGAAAGTTTCTCTGATAATGATTTGTTATGAATTTAATATCTTCAATATTGGTATCATGTATTCCTCTATGTCCCTATCCCTGGTATGAAGGTAAAAAATAAGGTGATTAAAACATAATGTATTCAGCTTTTATGCATTCACAAGTATCATTTATTTCCACTTTTCAACTGAATGCATGCTCTCCTGTAATTGGCACAGGGCAGGAAATGCACCTGTTATTTCCATCACTGTTTCCTGTGTGTCTAGCACAGAGGTATCTGATACATAGTATTTTATACATATCTGTTGAATAAATGAATAAACAAATCCCACAGCCCCCTCCCTTGGTAAGGCTTTTACAGAATGCTCCCTCTCTCCAGCTATAAAATATTTACTAATCTGGCGAGTTAGTCAATTTTCCATCACTGTGACAAAATATGTGGGATAGGAAACCCCAAGCTTTATGTTGATTTGTAAATGGTTTGGGGGTTTCAGTTTACATTGCTTGACCTTAGTGCTCTTGGGATTTTGGTTAGTTAGATAAGTCATGCCAGAGAACATATGGAGGAGGACCTGTGGCTGAGAGGGCAGGGGAAGGGAGAGAAGGGGCAGGGGCTGGTAATTCCTTCAAAAGCATGACCTAACTTCCCTCTGCTAGGCTCCCTCTACAACTCAAGTTTAGCCTTTAGATATCACTGGCTACTGACCATATCTTAGTACCTGGCCTTCTTGAAATAATTGGATGGGATGAGGTCTCCTGTGAGAAGAGAACACAGGTCCTCAGCAACATATCCAAGTTTTTCCAAACTCAGATTGGGTGCTACATACCCAGAACAGGTCTAGAGCCTGTTGGTGACATAACCTGCCTCTCTAGCTTACTGTTATCTTGAAGGATTTTGAGGATTTAAATGTTACCAAATGTTGGTGATTTGGACTATACTTAGCATCTTTTGAGACTACCAAGCTTATATAAAGGAATTACCTCAAAATAATTAGGATGGAAGGATGAATGGCTAGATAGAAAGATGTTGTGTATGTATGTATTTTTGGATTGTCTTTTGCAAAGCTATTTTTTTCAGAGAGAAAGCTGGTGTGCAATGGAGAGAAGATGTTGTAGAGGAGGGAAAACCTCTTTTTTAGGGGATTCTGTGATTGCTTCATTGTTCACAAGGTCAACATACCATTTCCCTTCTGTACTGAAACCAAATTATCAGCAGCCACTTACCTCAGCCCTGATAATAAAATCATGTCAGGGAAAATATGGCCTAATATTAAGGTTAGAAAATTCATTTACTTCTCTTTTATTGTTTCCATGAAAATTTGAATTGGAGGGAAAATCTGAGGACCCTATAGAGCATTGAGTCTCAGCATTTCTAGGCTTCACGTTTAACACTGTCTCCCTTCTCAATCTTAGTTTCTATATATTTATTCATTCTTCTAATTGAACTCTTATCACCTAAAATTGTAAATCACAGCTGGTTTCCTGTGGAGAGGAAGTTTTCCCTGCTTTTATCTGTGTCTTCCCTTTAATATGTTGTTTAGTTTGTTGTTTTTCCCTGTATTTTTACCCAATATCTTAATTTTATTCTTACTTGCTTTTCCAAGGCAAAGATTTCAATGTATTTTCTTTCCTTTTTAGAATCTTTTATGCAGTGCAATGCTCACAAGAGGTTCTTATTGTCAATCTTTGCTGCTTATTGATTTGATAGTAGTAACCAGATAGTTCCCTTCTTTGACCAAGGGTATTGTTATAGAGTAGGAAAGGAAACAGAATTGTGTCAGTCTGAGGTTATACTAAATGGGTTCACAAGACACTTTGAACTCTGCATATTGAAGCAGTGGAAACACTGAATAATTCTTATCCAGCAACATTTGGGCTGAGCAACTTCCCAGATGTTGCTTAAACTGCATTAACGGTTTGATGAATCTTGTGTTAACTGCTGAGGAAGGCAATGATGCCAGAGACATTGCCTGTCCTTGCCGTATTATCTTTTTTTTGGCATGAATTTGTAATGTAGACCTGTGAGTTCACTCATCAAGAGTTTGAGGGACAATGGTCAACCAGATGATAAGGAATGAAAAAAAACAGGTGAAAATAAAATAGACCAAATCATCGTTTTGACATTCCTAGGTATCTGATATGGGAATAGAATTGAAGGGACTTTCCTTGTAGTTTACCCTAAGACATCTGTTTTAGCATCCTTGGCAGGACTCTCTAAGGGATGACTGGTCCAAAATCTAATTAATCTAAGCTTTGCTGCTCCTTAGGAGGTAGGTGCTATGCAGGTGGGTGTCAGTGTTGAGTGTATCAGACCAAACCCACCTCAGCCATTGTTACTAATTGGCTCCCCTGGGAAGTCCCAAGAGCAGCTGTCAATCTCGAAGACTGTTTTTGTTTGTGATTTGTTGTGATTTCTCTTCTGTTGATCCTTCTCCACCTCCATCCACACTGCCTCTCCTTCCTGCACAAATAAATGTTTGTTCCCAAAGTACAAATAATCAAAAAGACAAGATATGGGATTCAACTACATTCCCTCTGCTTTCCTGCCCTTCCTCCATTCTCTCTGTGACTGGAAGACAGCCCCTGCTTTGTGAGAGGATGTTCTCCAAAGTATAGATGGCATATACACTCTGATTGAGAAATCATTAAGAACATCACACTGTCCCAGTGTGGTATAGGAGGTGATTTCTGGTTTCTCTAAAAATGACTTAAATTATATCTTCTGAGAACTGACAGTGATCTTAATTCTACCCTTAATTAGCCCATTGTATTTTAAGGTTGGATTATGGGTTAAGGGAAGCTACATTTGAAGGATTTGGAGCATAAAATAGAGGCTTTCTGTGGTCCTGGGAATGATGATAGTGATAATAATAGCTACTAATTAATAAGCAATTACATGTGAATTAACTGCTCTGGTCCTCTTTGTAGGGAGATACAGTGCCTCGGAGGGAATTTGTCTAAGCTCTCAGACAAGTACAATGTCAGGATTTGATCTTAGGTTGGTCTGACTCCAAATGCTTGTGCTCTTAACTGCCGTGCTCTGCTGGCCTTTTGTTTTTCTTCTGTCTGGTCTCTTTTTGCCCAATATACAAAAGAAATTTAGTTAGTGACCTAACCTGGCAGGCATACCTTGCAGTATTGGAGGAACAAGAATATCTCAGGAATAGTGAACTAATCATGGTGTTGTTTTGTTATTTCATGTGCTATACTTTAGGTCTAGCTGTTGTTGCTGAACCCAGATGATAATGAGTTTTGTGGGTACTGAGGGTGTATTAGAGGAAGTATCGCTTAATTATAACATTCTCCTGATCTTCCTTACAATGAGATAGATTAGGGAGGTGACTAGAGAGATTTGGAGGAAACTTCTCTCTTCCTGAATGACATAGACTAAGCTGTGTTCTATCTATCCTGGCTTGGGGGAACTTTATTTCCTCTGGTCAGTATGTCATGTAGGATACAGGGCTAGGGGGTCATTCAAGAAAATAACTAAGTTCAGAAATTTCATTTTTTTATTTGTTTCAAGTCACTTTGAAGTTCAGGAAATTCATAGTTTCTTCTTTCTGAACACACTTAATTTAAGAAGCTTGTGTTTTGAATAGTACTTATAAAAGGATTTAATTCTGATCAATGAAAATTGATTAAAAACCCCAAAAACATTGCAACCTTTAAATCCAAGGCGTTCCCTTTAGGTTGTAAGTGCTAAATGCAGCTTTCCCCTTGGCTTCCTGATGAGCAACATTAACTAGGGGCCATCAGTGGTAAGTAATTCAGATCAGCCCCAAGCATTCGGCTGCCTATTTCAATTGAGAGGGATTTAATTGCTGTGGTGCTATTAATGGGATAGAAAGGTAGGTCACTGAATTATATCCTGAAGTTTCTCTAAGGCCAGCTTCGAATCATACCCCTTTTCATGGCAGACTTTTAACAAAGAGGAAGAGGAAGGCATATGGGAGAAAAAGAATCACCATCGAGTGTGATTTGGAGTGAAAACCTGATTCTGAAAATCTAAGTTCAGAGATTAGCTAGAGCCTACCTCTGTAATGTAGTTGCTTTTATTGCAAAAAGAAGTAGGGTTCAAGTGCACATTAATAAACCAAAGCATACCTCAGCCACAAAGTTTATTTTCTCCTGTTGTAACCTGTGCTCAAAGTAAAAATTCACAGTAGCAAAAAACTCAATGTCAAAGTTTCTTTTGGGGGTCTTCTTTTATGTCTTCCCATAGGTTAGACAGAAATCCAATGAACAATAAAATGACTGAATGTTGAGGAAAGAGAGAGAGAGAGAGAGAGGGAGGGAGGGAGGGAGGGAGGGAGGGAGGGAGGGAGGGAGGGAGGCAGTCTCCAGTCCATGTACAGGCAGGAAGGACAGTTAGCCACTGAGTCACAGCCTGTCTTGAGAGGTTAGCAATGACTTTGAAATTTTATCTAGACTATCTCTTTTCCTTTGGGCAGAAATGTTTTTGTACTTTCCCAGTAGATGATAATCTGTCCTATATTTTTAATGAAACTTCCAATGTGGAGGACACTGGCTCCCTGAGGAACTCATTGCAAAGTTAGATGGCTATCTGAGCCAGATTTTGTTGTCTATTTTTACTGTTTGTGTTCTCTATTGGGATGATCAACTTTTTGTAAACAGGATTGAATCTATATAAAACAGTTTTATGTGGTACTTCAACAGATTGACAGCTATTTATGAAACACAGCTGCCATGGGGATCAACTAAACCAATCCCTTCACTGTAACTAGAGGAAGTCTTCTGTCATTCAAATGAAGTTTATTGGGCTCTTTCTTTGAAATTCATGTTGAATTACTGACTCAGTTTTCTCCATTCATTCAAATTTTTGCAATCTGTATCCTCTGTTAGTATTTTTATCCCAGGGTTAAAATCATGTTGGCTATTTCAGTCTATATTCAAAATACATGGCTATTTTTCTTTTAGAAGACAAACAGATTTTCTATTAGTTGATTTTGTTTTTGACATTTTCATACACATATGCAATACAATCTAATTACACTTAATCTCCCACCCACTGTGTACAGTAGTGAATGCAGAGGCTCATAGCTACTCAAGATGGTGAGAATCAGTGACAGGTGAATGCTAAGTCCAGGATAAGTTATTTGTAGGGCCTTTTAAAAAATGAAACAGTAGCCTTTTTAAAAAATGAAACAGTTGCTATTACTACTGATCATGGAGTTGTACCCCGATAATTCTATGACTAGGAATTGAAACAGGATAACCATAAGTTCAAAGCTAACTTGGGCTGAATACTGAGACCTTGTTTCAAAAGGGAAAATAAATGGTAGAGGAGGAGAAAATAAAAGACTGTGATGAGTGGCGCCTTATACTTATGGCAAGAGCAGCAGGGAAATGTCTCAAAGGCTTGGGCAGCAACGTTCCTTCTGAAGCTACGTCTTGGGTGGTATGTTTGTGTGTGTGTGTGTGTGTGCGTGTTACTCAGTAAATCTGAGCCTCAGTTTATCACTATCAGATGAGTGTCCAGATCACAACCACCTTCCCTGACAGGCTCCACACTGGGTATTAGCAGATACACAAAAATTGTGCCCTTTATAAAACAGCTAGGTGAGGCATGGAAGAAGATGAACTCAACGTCAACAGATTTCTCTACTGAAGTACTTGGTTAATAATATAAAAAGTACATTGTGGAACTTCAAAGTTTGGGCAAGGCTTTTTTTCTCCAATGACTTTTAATAAAAGATGGCTCAGGTCTTGTTACGCTATCAGATTTTCACACATACCATGTTGTTGATCCTCCCCTAATCCCCGTCTTTCCCCATGCTGTTCTTTTTCTCTGCTTCCTTCTGTTCTCATGACACATATATTCTGTTTTAAAAGATGTCTTTCTCCTTTTTCAAATGTATGCTCAGTGCCATCTAGCATGACCAGATCATTGGAGAAGCAGAAGGAACTGCCCATTCCTAGGTGTCTCTTCAAGGTTTCAGCAGACTGTAAATCCCTGTGTATGGCCCAGACTTTGCACAGTCCATGCCTTCCCATTTGTACCATCCAACTCTTCAAGGGCAGGGCCTTCTTATTTGTTGGTGAAGAGGGTCTAGTCTAATTCTTGTCTCAAAGACCCATCATTGGTCACACGAGTGAGTGAAGCAAATTTTCCATAAATGGAAAGAACTATCTCGAAAGTTTTTGAACTTCTTGTACAGAAAGTACTATTATAAGTGAATTTTTGAAATGAGTCTATCATCAAAATCATAGATCAGGAGTTTCCAAAGGTTATAAAGATAATTTAAGGACAAAATTACTTATAGATAACCACATGTAGTTTTAAAAGGGTCAGAGTACAGCTTTGCAGGCATCTCTGGCTGGGATTTTTTTCTCGGTCTGGATTAATTCTCCTATTATTTTGAGTCCAGAATCTGTCAGCAAATGTAGAAGTGTTACTTAAGGAAGTTGACCTGGATTGCTAGTATGTGGGGAAGGGACGCAGTTCCCCAGAGACTGGCTTCATTTTTCACCTTGTGCAAGGCCACTGTGTGCATATGAACGCAATTAATTAAATTTATGATGAGTCTACTTTTCTACTTTGCCATTTCATTATCCTCTTGTATTTTTATTTGCTCCTGGAGAGCATGAAATATGCTTCATATGCAATTATCTCTCCTCAGGTAGCTAGTGTTGTGATCACAGGAAGAACTCAATAAATATTTTCTGGGGAAAAAATAAAAAGATGAATATAGTAGCTAAGACATTTTTCCAGTTTAACATCTGAAGATGGAGGTAGTAAATACAATGAAATTATATTAAGCAGAAGCTTATGTTTTCACAGTAGAGAAAGCACAAAAAATACCTAAATTCCACTAGCAAAGACTAGCTGCTGTTGAGAGGTCACATTGGGCTGGGGAGATGGTTCAGTCTGTGAAGAGCTAGTTACATGAGCAGGAAGAACTGAATTTTATCCCCAAGTTGCACGGTGGGGGGAAAGCCAGGCTTGGTTGCACATGCTTGTCATTGTAGGACTTGAGGGATAGAAAAGAGTGGATCCCTAAGGCCCATTGTACCAGCCTCATCCCCTTTGGTCAGTGAGACCCTGTCTCAAAAGAAACCCCACCCAAACCAGGATAGACAATGTCTCCTGGGCAACCACAGCTAAGTTTGCCCTTTGGTCTCCATACATATGGGCATGTGCACATCATACACACATATAGCCATTTATGCATACACACTCATAAAAAGATGTGAGGTTCTTTTCATCTATATGTAGTTTACAAAATATAATGTTGTTTATCATTGTAACCATAGTACATGTGAAAGTTTGTGTCTTGAGACTTCTTATTTGAAATTAAAATATTCATGATGATCATAATATTGTTAGAGTTTAATTCTACAATAAAAAGAAAGAAAAAAACATGTTGATGCCAAAGACATTTCCAGAAACAGAATATTTACTTGAAACTATATGGTTTCTTTGCTTATTTTAAATATTTATTTTATTCATTTATTATTTATTATGTGCCTGTGCATGTGCCTGTGTGTGTTCATGTGTGCAGATGTCCATAGTGGCCTGCAGTGTATATCAGATCCTCTTAGAATTGTAGTTTCAAGTGTTTGTGAGTTGCCTGATGTGGTTGCTGGGACCCGAACCTCTGTAAGAACAGCATGTGCACTTCACCACTAAACCATCTCTCTAGCTCCAGATTTATTTTATTCTGAATTATGGATGTGCATATGTGACTCTATGCACACGGGGTGCTGTTGCCCAAGGAGTCTAGAGAGGGCATCAGATGCGTTGGGGCTGAAGTAACAGGTGACTTTTAGTCAATCCATGTGGGTGCTAGAAACTCTATCTGGGTCCTCTGTAAGTGCAGTGTGCATATTTAATTGCTAAGCTATCTTTCCAGTCCCAAAAAGTCAATTAAAAAAAGTCAGGATTTCGGTATACAGTTCTGGGTATCCTGGAACTCACCTGGTTGGCCTTGAACTCTGGGAATGCTGTCACAAAGGTGTGTGCTACCATGCTGTGATGAATGATTTTCTTAAGTGTTAATTCTTTTATTATCATATTTCTTATTGGATTTTCCATTATTTTATTTAAGTATTTACTTTTCCACATAAAAACCTGGATTAAACAATTTAGACACAGAGAATGTCTTGGTTTTCTTTTTGACTATTTTCAAACATCAAGTACAAAGCACCAAATGGCTTTTAAGAATTTTGTCCAAATATTTTCTCTTTATAGCAATACATGTCTATTCCAAATTCACTGTACATTTGTTTTATATATATATTATATATATATATATATATGTGTGTGTGTGTGTGTGTGTGTGTGCATAAATCTTGACTGATTTTATGATTTTAACAGAAGAAAATTCTCAACTTCATTTAATTTTTGAGGGGGGAGTTGGGCTTATTGCTGAGGTCCAGTTTTGTTCTAATGCATTTATTATTTTTGTTCTTTTGTGAATTGTTCTCTCCTGTGCCTCTGTCTACCTTTCTTAGTGAATTGGTTTGTTGTTTTATTTTATGAGGTATTATCTCCTGCAGGCATGTTCACTTACTGCTGATTCAGCCAACACTCAAGGATTCTTTCTGAAGCCTGGTAAACCCAGTTGCTGCAGGCAGCCAAAGTGGCTGCTTGGTGAACTGTTGCAATGTAGCTGAGTGAGCTGGGTTGCTAAACGGTCCTTCTTCCTGTTGGTTCTCTATTGCACAAGTGAGGCCTGCCTGATGGGGTCTGTGACAGTTATCAATCTTTCTGTTGTTTCCACTATTATTAGACAGGTTCAAAAAGTGCTGGGGAGTTGGGTCTGTGGCCGTATTCAATTTGTGTTGCTCTTTGAGCTATGAAGTGTTTCAACTGAGTCAATATGGCTTGCTCCTCACTTGAGCAAATTGCCAACAGCTTGTGTGTGACTCCTTAAGAATAATGAGAACCTCATTTTAGGAGAGGGAACAGATTGTGTCTGTACTTGGCAACCCACATCCTGCTGCAGCTGGGATTGCTTGAGACACTCCATGGAGCAGTGGGCTCATCTCACAGAAAAATGTCCATTTAGTCTGAGGAGCTGTTGAGTCTGTCAGCATCTGACAGGAACACTTTCCCTAGCCCGACTTCCCTTCCCAAACCACTGGACGTGACAAAAGTCAATGTAAGATCTCTGCAGTTGCTTTCATTACCATCATTTTATCAGAACTAAATGCCTTTAGACACACTGTAAGCTAAGGCTCCTTCATATTACAAGATGTTTTTTAAAATCTACACCAAAACATATAGGTGGCATCTTTATGGATTTTTTTAACTGTACTTCTCTGAGTATGGGTGTTTTGCCATCATGTCTATGTCTATACACTGTGTGAATGCCTGGTGAGATAGAGTCAGAAGCCTAGAATTGGAATTACAGGGTTTTTTTTTTGTTGTTTTGGTTTTTTTTTGTTTTGTTTTTATGAGCCAGCATGTGGATGCTGGGAATAGAACCCAGAGCTTATGGACAAGCAGCCAGGACTCTTGACCACAGAGTCATCTCTCCAGTCCCACACCTACTACCTTTTTAATACTTAAAAAAGTCTCTCATGAAATAGAAGTAGTTAGGGTATGACTGGTACCATAAAAATTATTCTATAGTAAAGAAGAAAAAAGTTGTCCACCCAAGAACAAAGTTTTTGGACAGACTGAGTAAAAGCAATAGAAATCACCTACATCTGGAAATCTTTCCAAATAGCCCCACCTACTTATTCAATCCACATTTTAATATTTTTCTTCTAAGTTTACAATACCTCCTTGTTACTCACATGATTAAATTTAGATTCACCTTGACCATATTATCTATGAAAATTTCATTTCATTTTTTAAAACAAGCATTTATACATAAAACTCTATATATTTAGAGAATATCATTTGATGTTTTGATGAACATATGCATGTATCCTGATCAACCACGATCTCAGTGTCATTGCTTTCAGTTTGTGTACTTTTTTTTGAAGTTTTAATGCCAAGTTTATTACAAAGACTGTATCAAGTCCTTAAAATATGTTTTAATCCTATGATGATGTGAATGAACCCATTTTATAAATGTATATATTGAGGTACCGAAAGAATAGATACCTTGTCCAAAGTTACATTTTGAATACTAAGTGTGATTCAGACTTAAATATCTATCTTGTCTCTCCTTTCTGTTCTTTCCCATAGCACTAATTTTTAAATGTTGGTATTTTCCCCTTAGATGTGTATTTTTCTCTTTTCTTTTTATTATTATTTTTTATTTAGGTTAGAAACAATCTTGTTTCACATGTCAATCCCAGCTCCCTCTCCCTCCTCTCCTCCCCTGCCCTCCCCACCAGGTCTCCTAGTCCCCTGCCCAATCTCCATTCTGATCCCCAGGGAGGGTGAGGCTCTCCATGGTGAATCTCCAGTGACTGTCATTTCATCCAGGGCTGGGCCTAGGCCCTCCCCCAAGAGTTCTGGCTGAGAGAACATCCCTCATTGTACTTTACAGGGAACAGAATGCTAAATGCTTCACAAGACTGTGATGACTAGAAAGTTGCCCATGTATTATATATCCAGTAATAATTATTTGATACTTTTCCTAAAACATTGAACAGATTTCAGTGACAAGCATGTTTCTAGTGTATGGAGAGACACACAAGCTTGTTATTAATTTCATATTTTAAATTAAATAAAATCACATAATATTGATTTATATGTTATGGAATGAATCCTAATATTTAAGAAAGTGATTAAAAATATTTTAAAAGAAAGTTTCAAATCTCCAAAGAGGCCATGTTGACAATTTTTAAAATAGTATACAGGTAATTGTAGTTATAATGTTTGAAATAACATCCTTATATCATGGTGACTATGTTATGGAAGAAGGTTACATGTTAGTCTTAGTAGGTAGAATTTTTCCCAAGTATGTGCAAGATTCTGGATTTGATCCCTAGCATTGAAAATAAAATAAAATAAATGACACTGTAAAGTGAAGCTGCATGTAGACTGAACTCTGGCAATTTAGAAAGAGAACAACTTGGAGGAGACTGAATTGAGATCATGGGAAGAAATCTAAAATAATAATAAATGGGTCATGAATAATTATTATGCAATGTAAGGGAGAGATCCATAATAAATGGAGTACAATGAGTTAGTGATGATAGAGTAGTATGTCTCTGCTCTTTCTGATCTCAGCTGATGGAGTGGGATGATGCTATTCATCTTCATCCCGTGGCCTGAAGACGCAGTCACAATAGGAAGGAGAAAGATTGAAACTGAAGCTCCTGAGATAGGGAAACAAAGCATTAATGAAGGTGGCACGCCTTGCCTTTTAGGAGCTATTGGAACTTGACCACTATTCTTCAGGAGATCTGAGAGAGAGAAACATACCATATACTAATAAAAGCTCCAGTAAGCACTAGCAGCTACACCAATGAATACTTGTTACAAGCCAGAAGCCTTATTAAATGTTTAATGAAGGACCTTTTGTCTAACTTTCCAGCAGTCTAATAGACTCCACAATAGTCTCACTTCACAGATTAAGAACATGAGGCAAAGGTTCTCAAAATTTAAATAATTTTAAAGAAGTTTCAAGATTATACACCCCATTATTGGCTATCAGATTGCACTTTTTCTTTGGTACCCAATGTGCATTGGTTTGACAACCTCTGTGGATATAAAAATCCACAGTGCTCATAATCTTTATATAGAGTGACACTGTATTTGCATATAACTTACGGACAATCTCTTGTGTGATCAAATCATCTGCATTTTTATAATACCTTGTACAATGTCAACACTGTGCAAACAGCTATCCACTGTACTCTTTTTAGGGAATAATAACAATAAAAACATTTATGTGAGTACAGTACAAAGACAAAGTATTTTAAAATTCACAGAACTCCATGGTGAGTCGTGGATACAGATCAAATGATGCATAGGGCCAGGTGTATATATAAGTATCACATTATATGTATCATAGTCTGTGTTGCTAACAGCTACCTCCTGTTCCTTATGCTTTAATCCTTCCATGTGGTTTTACATACAGTTTATCTAGATTATTCTAGATGAGCCAACCCATGGCTTTAAGAGTACATGGAGGGACACCATTCTGTGATATTCTCCACTACTGTGAGTTTTGCTTTAGTGAAAGGCATATTGGGTTGGGTATTGGGATGAATGGATTCTCACGGCAGATGTGTAATTTCTAAGTTTATAAACGCCTTCACTTTCCTGAAGACAGTGCTGGATCATCTGATGCCTTCAACTGAATATCCACAGAACAGTATCATTTCTAATTGTGGGCTTCTGAGTGCAGGGATGCTGGCACACATATGAATGCAGGTGACTAATACACTGTAAATAGTACTGTAAAGGAATGAAGGAAAGAAATCTTCTCTTAGTATAATGCTGATATTTCTATTGAACCTTGGACATTGCAGTCATCAAGAGATTGTAAGAAAGGAGTGGCCACCATCCTCCCATGTGTCAATATCCCTCCTATGAGAAAATTAGTATCTTTACCTTGAAAATGGTGGTGTATCTCTGACTCTTTGGCCTGCTCTTGGAACTCTTTTCTTCCTGTTGTGTTGGCTTGTTGAGCCTTGATATGATGGATTTTTCCTTTTATTATTGGAGGCTTGCTTTTTTCTGAAGAGGAAAATGGAGGGTAATAGAGCTAGAAGGAGTGGAGGGAGGGAAAACTGTGGTCTGGACATATTCCATGAGAGAAGAATCTATTTTCAATAAAAAGAAGAATAAAAAATGTATACATTTTTTGCCTATCATTACTAAGTAAAAATAAGCACAAAGGTATATACAGTCTTCTGAGAATCACGATCGATTATCCTTCCAGAAACAGGAAACGTTCTTACGGTATGGCCCTGTGGAATAGACAGGTCATCTGTAGGTCATTCATCACTGGTTCTCTGTGCTCTGTCCTGTTATTGCAGGCTATCTGGGAAAGATAGTTTCTGAAATATTGCCAGAGGCCTTTGAATTATTATTTTGGAAGCCATCAAGACATTTTTCAACCTTTGGTTTTAATGCCTTTGACTTCAACACCAATTCAAAGCATTTCAGCTGCTGGATTTTGTCCGAGCATCTATAATGGGAGTGAATAATGTTAATCAAGATGTCTGTGATTTTACCCTCACAATTGAGTCTCTGGCTCCAAGAGCTGTTTTCAATGAATTTACTGCCTGGGATTTTTTTTCATTGTAAAATTGAGACAGCCTCATAAGCCCGGTACATCTTCCAATTTGTCAATGAAGCAGGCTCAGTCTTGAGTTAATGGAAGTGACTTGTTCCCCTGGTAAAAACTTTTTTGGCTTATTGTTATTTTAATTGCAACCAGAAGACCACAGAGGAGGAGTTGAGGTAGCAATGACCCTTAGCCAGGCTGGAAGGAAGATGACTTGTATGTATGGAAGTCTGTGCTTAGGGAGAAAAAGGACTAAAAATGTGTTTACCCAGAACCTCTCTGGCAAGGTGCAAAGAGCCTATGCTGGAGGAGCCTGGATTAAAAATTAAAGTGCTTGGAACTGTAGTCCACAGAGTCATGGGCCTTGCTGGTTAACTTGGTGCCACCTGATTAGTTCTGACAAATTGGCTTTGAGGACTAATGTGCTTTGGATTTTTGATTGTTTTTTGTTTCATCTCTGTCCTTACAACATAGTGACCCATTTGCTGATGAGTTCTTTCTTTGTGGCTGGTTGGTTTTTTTAATTGAATTAATCTATCAGACATATACAGTCACCAAGTAAGAATGTATTATTCAAAGTTCTAGGCAAGTCCCAAGTGGTGGGAGTCAGAATAAAGCTGCAGTCTGAATAAACTCTTTCTGTTAATAATCTCCCAAATGGTGGATATAAAATAGAAAACAAGGTCTAAGTGTGGTATAAGCAGTATCTCAAAATTTTCTACTTATAGGGATCAACGTAGAGTGATTAGCCCTGAAGACACACACACACACACACACACACACACACACACACACACACAAAGTTGATTCAGCCAGTTGTTTTCATAGATATTTGAATAATAATGAAAAATATGAGATCAATTGAGAGGTAGGGTTGAACATGGAAGGGGGTTACTGGGAGGGCCTGGAAGGAGGAAAGGGACTTAGTTTTATTTCAGTTAAAAGCATACGAAGATAAATAAATACAAGAAATTTCTTATAGATGAGAAATACATATTTTCATGTACACCAGACTGGCAGAAATCAGTCTGCTTCTGCCTCGTGAGGGCATGTATGTGCCATTATACCCTCCCCAGGTCTGTGCTTTAAAGTGTAGCTTCATTTCCCAGCCCACCCCTTTCCTTTTAGTTTAGATATCTATCTGTTATGGTTTGAATCTGGTTAGTACTCCAAGGGTCCAGTGTATTTAAAGTCTCCAGTGTGCTCTTGGAAACTGGTGGAACATTTAGGAGATAAGATCTGATAGGAAGTTCTTAGTTCGCTGGAGAGTTATGAAGTAGCTGGAATTTTGAATATGATCCCTTGGCAGATCATTTTGTGAAAAAGATGCTTACAACTGGAGTTTTCATGAGAAGATTATTATAATAGGATCAAGCCTGGTCCCTCCTATGCTCTTTCTCTCTGGTTTTATTTGGGATGTGACTACTGGTTTTTAGACTGGCATTGTCTAGAATGTACAGAAATGCCCTGCCCTCACTAGAGGCTAAAGAAGTAGTTTGGCCTCACCTTGGACTGTAACCCTCTAAAATAATGATCTAAATAAACTACTTCTTTATAAATAGCCCATGGTGGTGGTGACTATTTTGTTACATGGTGCAAAAATGACTAATATACTACCCCATTAAACACTTGAAAGTGATAAATCGAAGTTAAGAACAAGAAGGCCTAGGTATAGACAGTTCCTTGTGCACAAATCTCAGAGAGTCTTTGAACCGGGATCCCAACTGTTGCCTGCTTGGTAATGCCTCTTAACTGTCTCTAAAGATATGTATCCTTATGAGTTAAGCACTGAGGCCACTAAGAAGAGAATGCATTTATGGGCCATGCGTTTTCAAGCTAAGTTATTTCAGTATGGTTGTTGTTATATCTGTGCTTCAAAGAACCTGTTTTCTTTTTAACATTGACTCTGGTTTTTGGCACAATAAATGTGTTTGACAGTAGCATCTATGTTAGCAGAGAAGAAAACCTTCAGTCATCGGGGTCAGAGTGCAAGTCAGAGAACTGAGAAATCTTGCTGTTTTAGCAGGAGGAGGATGATCATAGAAAGGGGTTTTCTGGCAGTTATTTTAAATTTCTCTTACACTGCCTGGTTACATAAATGTTTGAGTAGTGCAGTGAGTTATGACTTTTAAGTTCTAACATTACTTTAGAACTACCTTAATTTCCTAGAATGTAAGATGTGTGGTTCTCCTGTGTTTATGAGAAGAGGAATATGAATATATTTCTATTTCTGTTTCCTCACTCCATTTGCCAGTGCAAATGAATCATTATTTTTTCATAAAAAGGTATGTCATCTTATGTACTTCTACAAAGTGCCTTTTTCAGAGAATGGGTTTTGACTATTCGTGCAAATTTTATTTCTTGTGACCTTATGTAGGCTCTGAGCTGTTAAGTCTAAAGTATGTGAGTTCTTGTAGCAAAGCAGTAATTTAGTGACATTTGAATGCCATGCCTTCTCCTTAGCCAGTTTGCATATTGCATGCAGACTAAACTTTAGGACATTTTTTTTGCTAAAGAAAACACAGGATATGTTGGAGAGAGATTATGACATAACTGGTCACTTTGAGCCAGCTGTATCTTTTAAAGTATTTCTGTCTTCACTGGCCCACTGTACTGAGAATCAGACAAGTATTTCTGTCATGGCTGCAACGCCTTAGTTACTAAGTTGATTCCCTATTATTTTGACCTAAATGCTTAATAAAAGACACCTCACCCTGCATGAAGATGTAAATCAAATGGGGCTGAAAGTTGCAGAAACTGCTCTCACATGCTATTCAGCTGTGGTCAGCTTCTCCCTAAAGGGCTGTAATCTCCTGAGCAACTTCCTTTTGGGGAAAGCTGCAAAGTGTAGAAACATCTGCCAGAGCGACCTAGCTGCAGGAATAGAATTAGGAGCAGTCTTCCCCAGAAGAGCCACCTTGCCCGGCAGTGGGCCAAGGATGGCCCTTTCCTGTCATGACTCAGGCTCCGCCTACTTGTCAGTTAACAGTCTGGGAAGAGACTGAAGGCACAGTTGTGGCTGTTGGAGCCACATGTCCCCTCTTTGGAGTTGCTTCTTACATGGTGACTGCCAGCTGTAAGTGGATCAGGTATGCTGCCCCGTTTCTTGAGGGCAATTACGAGCAAAACTATAAGGGTCAGGCTATGGGGCAGATGCAGACTTGGTGGGGGGGCGTTCTGAATTTAGGGAGATTTAGGCATTTCTTCTTGAAATCAGAAGCAGACAGACAAGGTGATTTTGATGTATCAAATATGGTCAATCAATGGAAGCCTGTGAATATACTTGTCCGATGAAAAGGAATTGATGAGAAAGATATGTCTTAGAAAAAAGATTATAATGTTGTTGAATGAGTTGTGAAAATCCCAGCTCTGTCCTATTTCTTTTGCTATACTCTTGAAGTGGAGTTGCCAAAGTCACCTCCAGGTAGATGCAGTAGTTTCCTAAGGTTCTGTGTCCATCTTTGCCCATGGATGTTTCAATAGTCTCTCATTTCTGAAAATATAAGTTGCGTGGTCACCCAAGGACTTCCTATCTCCTGAGGAATGAGCCCAAACATCCTTACTACAGCTGACGTGGTGTTCCTCAGTCTGACTCTGACCCCCCCCCTTTCTCACTTTGCTGCACCCTTACTCTCAGGATTTCATTCAGGTCCCCACCCCACCCACCCAACTTCCCTGCTGTTCCTTGAAATATGCTGTGGACACTCATTCTCAGAGCCTTCCCACCTCCATTTCCCTCAGTTAGAATGCTCTTCCTCCAGATGTCCACATGACTCATTTCCTCACGTCCCTCCCGTCTCTGTCCAAATGACACTTTAGGAGAGAGGCCTTTACGACTGTGCTGTCTAAAATAGCACAGTCACACATGCCCCATAACTTTTCTTCCGCTTAGACCCTGTCATCTTCCTACTAGTTTGTAGGACTAATGCCTGCCACATTCTATTACATTGAAGCACAGGAAATTGCCTCTCGGTGGGTCAGGAAGAGCTGAATGTTAATCACTTCATATGGTTGAATCTAAACTAAACTTAATAATTGCTTTGTCACTTTTATACCTTCTTTACATAAATCCAGGCATTTCTTTTCTTTTTTTTTAATCACTTCTATGGTACTTAAAACATAGCACGCATTTAGAGAAGTTGCATTAAATGAATGTAAAAGAAGATGAAAACTAGTGGGGTTTGTTGATAGTAAACAGAGGGAACTTAAATAGTAAGTAATCTTTGCATGTGTGATTTAGAGGAGACTCAAAAATAAAAGGACTTCTGAGAGAATTTAGAAAATTATGAAGGATTTATTTGAAGCCAAGTGAAATGTAGTCTCTAACTTAAAGTCTGGGGTATTTATGGACTTTGCTTTTTAAAATGTACCTTTTAAAAACTGAGATTAAGATAAATCTTAACCTTTTAATCTTAATCTTTTTTATTTTTCAGTTTAAATTTAGACTAGAAACAAGGATGCTTCACAAGTCAGTTCCAGGTCCCTCTCCCTTTCCCTCCCCTCCTCCCGTGCCCTCCCTCCAAACCCCCCGTTATCCCTTCATTTCCACAGGGAGGGTGAGGCCCTCCATGGGGGTGTCCATAGTCTGTCATTTCATCCAGGCCAGGGCCTAGACCCTCCCCCAAGAGTTCAGGGTGAGAGTGCATCTCACATTGTTGGATGGGAGTCCAAAGTCCATGTCTATACTCGGGATGAGTACTGATCTACTGCCCAAGGCTCAATAGATTACCTAGGCCTCCTCAATGACACCCACATTCAGGGGGTCTTGATCAGTCCCATGCTGGATTCCCAGGCTGATGCCTGGGATTCAAGAGTTAACCTTTGTCAGGTCAGCTGTTTCTGCGGGTTAAACCAGCCCAGTCTTAATCCCTTTGGTCATCAGTCCTCCCTCTCTGTTACTGGATTTCTGGAGTTCAGCTCAGTACTTAACCGTGGGAGTCTGCCTCTTCTTCCATCAGCCACTGAATGAAGTATCTGTTTCTCAGACTCTCTGGCCATGGGATTGTAGGCTGGCACTCCCCAGATCTATGTCTAAAATCCATATATGAGAGAGTACATGCCATGTTTCTCTTTTTGTGACTGGGTTACCTCACCCAGGATGGTTTCTTCTAGTGTCATCCATTTGCCTGCAAATCTCAGGATTCCATTGTTTTTTTTTCTGCTGAATAGTACTCCATTGTGTAAATGTACCACATTTTCTCTATCTACTCTTCAGTTGAGGGACATCTAGGTTGCTTCCAAGTTCTGGCTATTACAAATAATGCTGCTATGAACATAGTGGAACAGACATCTTTGTTGTAAGAATGGGCATCTTTTGGATATATGCCTAAGAGTGGAGTTGCTGGGTCTCATGGTAGGTTTATTCCCATTTTTCTGAGGAATCTCCATACTGATGTCTTCTGGAATATTAGCAAGTACTCTTAATTACTGAGCCATCTCTCAGTCCCAATATAACACTATGATAATATAACTCTGAATTGAGAGGGTTTTTCAATTGATGAATTATAGTGATTAAGCTTGCCAATTGTGATAAAGTTGACTTTTATTAGGGAAAACATTTTTAGACCAATTCTAAAAATGTGATTAATGATCTAAAATATCATCCACATTATATTTTGAGGCATTAGACAGAAAAGACAAACTGTTCTATGTACATCTGATTGTGAAAGGAAATAAAGACATCACCATGAGTCAGAAATAAGTATGGAATAGAAAATGAAGCCATTTGAGCTGAGCCTAAGGTTCTCTTGAAAGGTGGTATTTGTACCACCTGTCAAGAACTTGGTTTCAAAAGTAAAGTATAAATAAGAAATGCAAAACAGAGAGTATGAATTAGAACATTAGAACATTTAGTACATAATTGAGGCCTTTGATTGAAAGGGACTAAGGAATTATCTTTCCATACTAGGAGACAAAGAAGTCATGTCTTACAAAGTTATATATTCCAAAAGAACATTGTTGTAGATTTGCATTTCCTGTGGACTTTAGGATTTTAATTCATGATTCATATGTAGAAGAAAAAGATAACAATTTGAAAAATGAACCCTGTTGGCTCAGGTTTCTAACACTCCTACGGTACTTAGAACAATTGCTTCAAGCATTATGGCAGAGAATTACAAGGTGTCTGCTGATAACATACCTTCGAAAGACTAACTTGCCACCTCTAATTATAAAACATGTAAAAACACTAGCATAGTAGAGTAAGGTCACAATCTAACATCTTCAAATGTTATAGAACATTGAAATGCAACATAATGAATGTCTTATAAACAGGGGGAAAAATAAAATGTGCCTAACATGAGCTAGAATTCTCAAAATGAAAAGAACAGCAGCTGAAGTTATAGATTCGTCAGGAGCAAAGCAAGAGTGAATGCTCAATGCAATGTCATTTGAAGAAACAAAGGACAAGCTACAGAAGAGAAGCTGCCTGGAAATATAAAGGAGGAAGAAACGTGAGGGGGAGGGAGGCTATTTAGCAAGTCTTTAATAAGCAGGCTAGGAGGCACTATCTGATCATAATATATGTGAATATATTTTTGAACAATTTCAAGAGGCCACAGATATCTCAGCTAATTAACACAGATGTGAACAATGCACAAGTCAAACAAGGATGGGTGAAAATTAGAAAATATTTTAAATGAATGTTAATTTTATCTCATGAAAAACTTAGAGGAAGTAGCAAAATGAATAGAAAACTGCAGTCATATATGTATGTATTTGGAATGAAAAGATAAAGAGATGAATATTCAGAGGCTCAGCATCCAATTCAAGAATTTAGTAAGCACACAGGCAAAAATAAACAGTAAATATTCAAAGCAGAATGTATATATTAATAAAATAGAAACTAAAACTTAAATCCAGTTTCTAAAAAGACTGCAAAATAGGGTGACTTAGAGTAGATTTGAGCAAGAAAAAAGTCAACAGTGATAATGTGTGGGAAATGAAACTTTTAATCTGGAGCAAGAGAGTGATGATATTTAGCACTATTCATATTTAACTGGTGGCTAGCAGTAGTACTGAATGGAAAGGAGGAAATAGTGGTAGAAGGAAAAAGGAGACATTACATTTTCATTGATTAAAAACAAGAGAATGTATGGGAAAACTATTAGAAATAATGCAAAAAGTTTAAGGAGCGTGGTAGACATAAATAAGAGTCATTTGTACATTCCAGAAACAATTAGAAACCTAAGTTTAAAAGGAGATGCTATAGGGGCTGGTGAGTGCTAACTATGCAAACATAGGAACCTGGGTTCAGTTGCCAAAATCCAGGGCCTACTGCTGTGTAGGCCTACAATTCTACTAACTTCTACGGAAAAGGCTGGGCCTACTGCTCTGGAGCAGGAGGAACTCTGAAGCTTTTTGATCAGACACTCCAGCTGAGTCAGTGAGTTCTAGGTTCAGCAAGGGACTCTGCCCTCTGTCCCCGAATGAGATGGAAAATGATTCAGGAAGCGGTTCCATACTCATCTCTGGCCTCTACATGTAGGGGCATATATGCGCATGCCTCATTCCCCAACAGGTACACATAGCACAAGATGAAACTAAAACAGTATAAGAAAAATAGGAATAATATATGCAAAAATGATAGAAATGTAGAAATAAATGAACTAATCTAAGTGTGAAAGCTCCTTTCAGATGAATTTGAGGACATTTTAGGTAAGACATGCAGAAACTTAAATGAATGGAAAGGCACATCACACTTAAAGTACAGTGGATAGCATACACATTCCAGTCCTTCTTGCATTTACGTATATTGATGAAATGATTTTCTGCTGCTTGGTTTTGACTGTTCTGGGAAAATTTTCTTTTAGTGTTTCAATTTAGTACTAACTGGCAACATAAGATTATAGAATTATTTTTGAGAAATTTGGCAAGCTAATTCTGAAGAATGAGTAAAGATCTAAAGACCAGTGATAATGATTTCAGTTTTGAAGAAGACCTCATAATGAGAGTTATGGTAAGAGTATAGGAACTAATATATTCAAATATTGGAGCATCCATAGTAAAATGGTATATAACAAATCCAAAACTGTGCATGTCTGAAGACATGTGACAAATCCAGGGGGACGTTTACATAGAAGGGTACAAATGTTACAAAAATATTCACACTGAGTGAATAAAAACAGCAGGAGTCCTTTCTCATGGCATGTACACATTAAAATATGGATGTGTGAGGGGGCTCAGAGAAAGGACTCAGCAGTTAAGAGAGCACACTGCTTTCCCAGAGGACTGGAGTTAGACTCCTGCACCCATGTGGGATATCTCACAATGGCCAGTGTCTCCAGAGCCAGTGGGATCTGACACCTTTACCCTCCGTGGTAACATGCACCCATGTGCATATATCATGACTTAAGACACATAGTTTAAGAAAAGACAATAAAAATAAATCTTAAAACACAACCCAAGTATATTGTAGGTGGAAAGGCAAAATGTAGAATTCATGTTTTTTCTTATCTAGGGATAATTTATATTTTTAAAGGAAAATAATATATTGGGAGAATTTTATAATCACTGAGTAGGGAAGGATTTCCTAAGACATTGAAGCACAAGCTGCAAGGAAATATAATTTATAGTTTTAGCTTTACCATATTGAAACCTATGTATGTAGTGATACTTTGTTTGTGCTTTAACAAATAAAGTTTGCCTGAAGATCACAATACAGATCTAGCCAGTGCAGAGCTGGGATTGACATGTGAAGCAAGTTTGCTTCTAATTTACATGAAAAAAGGAAGAAAAAAACAAAACAACATAAAAATCACAAATGATCATTCCTGAAAACAAACATACAGACTGAGCAGGTTGTACTTATGTATTTAGGAATATATGTATACACACACACATATATATACACACTTATATATGTAATGATGAACAAAGAAGCCATGAATTTTAAAAAGAGTATGAAAGGGGCAAATGGGAGGGGGCTTGAGGGAGGAATGATAAGGGAGAAATGATGTAATTATATTATCTCAAAAATAAAGGAAATCATTATAAAAAGAGAGAAGAAACTAACATGTTGTATAATTTCAGTTGTAGGAAAGAATTGAGATTAGAATGTGACTGGAGCTCTGAAATGTGTCAAGCAAGAGTGATTGGTAATGACTGTAGGGCAGAAATCTTATAAAATTGGTTGTAGTGATGGTTGTGTGTCTGACTATAAGTATATCAGAAATCCTTGAGTTCCCTGTACTTGAACTCTTGTGTGAATTTCATCTCAAAAAATGTTTCTTAAAAACAATGCATGGGTGCACAGGTACTATTTTTATGGCAGTCCAATAAGAAGTGGGTAAGATCATAGAGCTAAGGAGGATAGTCTGGGACCAACCACATTCTCAGAGCTATGTGAGCCTGTGTCTCAATTATAATAATGCATCTATGACATAGTGTTTTTATGAGTAAAATGGGTTCATGCTGGGAAACATTGCACCTGGCATAACAGAAATACTCAACGAGTGTTTTGTAAGTGACAGTGGACTAGATTACTGCAATGTTTGTTTCTTGGGAAGTTACCTTTTATTTATATAGCTTGATCTTTTTGTTTCTATTTTGTTAAATTTTTTCATTTGTTAACAATATAAAGGGAATGAGATGGTAGTGGGCAGCTATTTTGCAATGTCTTTAACTTGAGAAAGGAAAAATTGACATCCTATAAATGTTTCTTATGAAGTTTGAAGTCACACTGTCTGTAGAATCCTGCCTTATGAATTCCATATTAAAAAGCACAGGTGTAGTAATCTCAGTTCTTAGGAGGCTGAGGCAGGAGATGTGTTGTCACATTCAAGTCAGCCTGAGCTACATAGTGAGTTGAAGGCCAACATGAGCTACAGTGCGAGATCTTATCTGTTAAAAACAAAACAAGAATTATCTCGCCCAATGGCCCATGGGAATTGCATCAAAAGAATGCATTGTTCAAGTTTTAAGGATTAATAGAAATTGATCTTCAACTGCTTCACAAAATGCATATGCTATAATAGCAGATAAAGAATGTGTTCTGGAATGAATGACAGGTGTGGATAACTGCTGGTGTGTGAGTGTGTGTGTGTGGGGGTGGGTGGGTGTGTGTGTGCGTGTGTAGTGTCTACAACCCTGCAACCTCATTCTGTGGCTCATGTTTAAGTCTGCCTATTAATGGTTACATTATATCAAAGTTTGTATGTTCCTGCTAGCTTCACTCTCAGAAAGTTTCCTTTTGAGGTTTGTATATGGGTCCAGAGCTTTCAGTGAGTGACTGAAATGGTGTTGTCTATGTGCTGGTGGAAATGTGCTGATTTATCCATACACATTTGCTGAGCAGGTTTCCAGGAAGTTCTGCCAGTGAGATGGCCACGGCTGCACTTATGTGAGTTCACTTCTTGGGTTTCTAATTTTTTCGTTAACTCTTCATGTTTCTTTTCAGTCTCAGAAATCTTTCGAATAGTTTTCTTTGATCTCCCTCTCCCAGACATGAAAGCACCTGACACTCTGAGGGAAAACTTGAAAGTATGTGAGAACCATGCAGCAGCTTCCTCTTGTCTTTTGTGTGGCAAAGTCTGGGTGTAAGGACTCCTTTTGTGCTGTGAACAGCTGGAGCCACATTGCTGTCTATGAAAATACTTGAAATAAGTTTGCTTCTGGGTTGTATGTGAAACAACCTGCTGGACTGGCCACCTTTCTCATTGGAAATGGCGATGGAAAGAGGCAGTGCTGGACACCTTTCTCTGGGATGCCCAATGATTGCAGCTTTGATTTTTAAATTATAATTTTATTAATGCTTAGAGAAGTTTATACAGTACTCATATTCACCCCAAAATCCTCCATGATCTACTCCTGAAACACTTTGTGTGTCTTTATTTTCTGAAGATATTATCTCACTGTAGCTGTCTTGATCTTCTGGTTCTTACGATCTGTCTGTCCCTCCTCTCTGATATTCGCTGAGCTTCAAGTGTAGTGGTTGTGGTTGTGGTGTCATTGTATTAATTAGGGTTGGGTATTGCACAGTTGGTTGATCTCTGTGTTTTGACAAGTTGAAGTGGGTTTTTTGTTTGTTTTGGTCTCCATCTATTACAAAGAGAACCCATTTGGATGAGGAATATGAGCTACACTTAGGCATTCATATAAAGATTAATTTTAAAAATGCAGTGAGAGGTTATAGTAATATGTTCTCAGCTAGGTTCCATGGCCTCACCACTTCCAGGTATTTGGCTAAATTTATAGTCCAGGCATGAATTCCTTCCTATTGAGTAGGCCTTAAGTCTAATTAAATGGCTATTGGTTACCTCTAGGATATAAGTGCCATTATTGCACCTGTAGGAATATCTTGCCGTGCTGGTCACTGCTGTGGTTTGTTGATGCTACAAATGGATAGAAATATTGGTTGACTTTCTCTGTTGCATGGTTCCTTCCAGAACTATGAGAGCTAACTCTCATGTGAAGCCTTCACTTCAGTTCCAGATTGATTCTTCCAAGTCATGTGTCGGGAGCAAACTATCTTCAGCAATAATATCTTGCCTTTCTTTCTAGAAGACAGTCCAGGGCAATAGCAATAACCTATTATTTTAGGGTGTTTTGGACCCCCCACCCACCAACCACTCAAAAGGAGGTTTCCCATGCCTGACACTGGGACATTTGTTAGGTAGTCTGTTGTTTGGGTGCATTATTAGCCCAACCAATATAAATTCGATTAAAATTAGATATGTATTATATGTAATTTAGCGAGTAAAGAAGTATGATTCTCTGTTTTTTCCCTGTGTCATTCTTCTCTCCCCCTTTGTGTTCCATTCCCCTTTCCACCATGTAATTCTCCCTCATGCATTCCTTCTTCCATTTCTTCATGCACCTTTGATTTTGCTTCCCAAGTTTTGATTTTTGAAATCAAGAGACAAAAGAATAGATATGCAGAATTTTGTGTCATTACAAACACTCAAAATATCAGTGCTAAAAGAATGATTGCTTATCCTCTCAGTAGTCCAGGAAGAATTGACCAGAGACTTAGAGGAATTAAGGTTACAAAAAGATAGGATTATTCCTTGACTACTAAAGGCTTACAATAGCCTTGCTCATACCTTTGCCGGGATGGGATTATTGTTTTACGAGAACAGAGACAGCTATGATAACCATGGTGCTGCTCAATATCAGTTACTATAGTTAAGTACTTCCCACAATATATCATCATGTCTTAGTGTCCCTAAATTTTATGTGACAGTTGATTAGACCTGATTTAACTCAAACCAGTTAAATCTGCATACCCTGCAGAGTCACTGTGTACATGAAGCACCAAAATCTGAGTCACTCTTCTCGAAAGTGTTTGTTATATTTACTAAGTGATTGATTAATTGAATTCGTTTACTGTCTTGTGTAGAGCAGGGGGAAGGTGTACCACAGTAGACATGGGAAACATGGGAAGGTCAGAGGAAATCAGTTCTGTATTTTCACCATGTGGGATCTGGGGACTAAACTCAGTTTGTCAGGCTTGGTGGAAAGTGTATTGACTCACTCAGCCATTTTATTGATCCAGTGGAAGGTAGGTGTGTGCGTGCGCGCGCGTGCGCACACATGCTCATATTGATTTAGAGGACCTTGCTTTCTTGGGTTCACTGAGCCCTGTGTAGAAGGATCAGATGGAGACCTCCCATTCAGGGCTGAGTGTTCCAAGGTCTCTCAGTCTCTGGCTGTGGGTCTCTGTATTTGTCCCATCTGCTGCATGAGGAAGCTTCTGGTCTACAAGTATAGTAGTGGGTACCCAGGGAGTGTGCACGGGAGCTGGGGTAAAGCAGTAAGTTAAAGGGAAAACTAAGGAGGGGAAGATCTGAGTGATCACTGGAGATGGGGGTGGTAGTCAAGGGAGGCCTCAGCATATGAGCTGCTGCAGAGTTGGGGATACCACTGGGGGACTGGATTTGGAGTAGCTGACCCAGAGGTGAATATCTGTAATCAGCCTACCTGCTTACCTAGTTGGAATCAAATATTGGCTTTTTGAGACTTCCACTATTTAAAAATAATTAGAAACTAAATTTGTCTTTAGTAAAAGGCTCAAGAAAATTGAGAATTTCTATTTTTTGCATTTTAGTCATTTATTTTTTAATTCATTATATTTTGATAGATTTGAGCCTTTCACAATTTATTGCCAATTAAAAATGAAATCAACAATAAGCATAAGTTTAAATTGTAGTTCATTGCAGATTCCCATAATGGCCATTGTTCTATTTTAATATACCATTTGAAGATCTTGGGTGTTATGTGGTCAGCACTACCCAAATAATTAATGTGTGGGAAAATTCTCCTTCAGCAGAAATAGTTACTTCAAGGGGAGGCTAAAGTGCTATTAAAATGAAAAATTATGTAAGACCATTTTTGCTCAAAATGTTAGGTGAAAGTCCTGATTTCTCTAATAAAATGTTGCTGAATAACTGCTGTGTTTATGGCTACTTGACTCAAAATCAAGTGTTGATTCTTGCCACTTGATCAACCACTTTAAAACTAGTGGTCTGCAGGCTGATTCCCCCAAGTAATTGTTCAAAGAAATGGATTGTACAGGAATTTGCTTTTGATGATATTAAGTGGGCTAGTATCAGGGATGTGAGCATTTTAGCTGTTTTGACTTTTGTTCAGGGATATCAGTGTGCTAGCATGAATCTCACTCCATTGTCTTTAACAAATGATGGCATCTGCTAAAACTCAGAAGATTATTTATCAATTAAGGATTATGTCACATATATTTTCATAACTTGTCTGAAATGTGAAAATGTCATCTGAAGAGCTAAATATTTTTCTCTCCATCATCAGCTGTAACATAACAATTTTATAAATGTCTGAGAACTTTATAATCAAGCAAGTTTAATAGTCTATTCTCAGGAGAAAACATTGTATCTGATAGAATAGTATTTTATAAGAAAAGCAAATATCTTAGCTTGGGAGAAAGATGAATTGATTTTTCAGTCTTTATTTACAAAGGCAAAAAGCAAGCCATCAGTTTTAAAACACTATATTGGATATGCATTTGTATTAAAAGAGAACCAGAGTTCTGTTATGACATGTACCTGAGTGTCAGCATGTTTGTTATGTATGAGTGAAATATGTGAGTGTACATATAGTACTATTGTTGTGTCTCAAATTCCCAACTGTGTAACTATTTGACAGATTATATACATTAAAAGGCAATCTTGACATTAAAAAAACTTAGATGCATACTCAGCTTGAAACTTTGTACCTATAGTAACATTTTGGGAGTAGTGAGTCTTATCAGTGGTGATTAGGTCATGAAGAGAGATAGTGACACCTTTCTTTCAGGAATGAGTGAGTCTGATATATGACTGTGTTAATTACTAAAAGGACGGACAGCATTCTGTTGGCTAGTTCAAGTCTCAGAGAATACCAGATTCACAGTGTGTGAATACTGGAACACATTGTTCATTGGGGTCACCAGAGAAACAGTTTCCTATGTTAACATCCTTGATTAATCCTGATAACATGAACTATCCCAATATTCCTCATGAGAAATACTTAAATCTTCTTCAGTTAGCCATGCACTGTTGGGTTCTGGTTAGATGGACTCTATTAGGTTTATTTTTTTTATGTATTAGATACGATTAACTTATCATGGTGAGAAAAGCAGACAGGATCATGTAGGAGTTTTGTTGTTTAGTTTTTGTTCTTTTGAAGGGAGACATAAGGACAAATAAAAATGTGTATTTAAATTATAACATTCATTATAGGTAAAGAAAGTATAGGTTGCCACAAGGGGAGAGAAGATCATGAAATACTTCTGGAATAAGAAGAATTCAAATGAGAGTAGAGTATTAAAACAGTTGGCAAGTAAAAGATGCATTCTAAGTGACTGTGAGATGGGTGAGAATGTGGCACTGAGGACTATAGGGCCATTAAGGAATTGAAAGTGACTACAAACTAGACAACGTGACTACAAACTAGAAAGCCTGGGAAGAGTGATGGATAAGGAGAGGCAGAGCCCTTGGAGCCTTGCTGGCATGAGGGGGAGGTGTGACCAGACATTCCATGGACTGAAGTGCTGAGATTAAACTGGCCATATAACAAATGATGGCACTGTCAGTTTATAAAGATAAAGCTGGTCTCTATGTGGAAAAATCAATGTAGGATTCTAAGAAGGAATATGGAAAGGGCAATTAAGAGGTTATCACAAATATCTAGATGCTGTAACAGTAGTAGAGTAGGCATGGAGATAAACTCATAGTCGTTGGAGTATTAGACAATAGTTGCTTTAGTAGGATGAAAAGAAGGAGAAAAAGATATCTCATAGGTCTCATTTTCCAGACTACATGGAAAGGGTATATGTGGGCGGGGGGAGCATGTGCATGGTGTGTTTATCTGTTTGTCTGTCTCAGCTGTCTAAACCGAGGAGCGCCAAGGAGAACATATAGGAGAGATGATAGACTAAGAAGACGGAATCTTAACAAACCTCCAGTAACTGAACCTTTGACCACTTGAACTGTTTAAAAAGTAAAAAGGAACAAAAATAAAAGAAAAAAAAACTTTAAAACAATATGGTATTACATACATCAAAGAAAAGGTTAAAACAGTTGTTGTCAGCCTTCCTAATGCTGTGACTCTTTGGTCAAGTTCCTCATGTTGTGGTGACACCCAACCACAAAAATCATTTTGTTGCTACTTTGTAACAATTTTTCTATTGTTATGAAACAATGTAAACATCTGTTTCCCAGTGATCTTAGGTGACCCCTGTGAAAGGATCATTTGATCCCCAGATTGAGAACCATTGTTTTAAAGGATGAGGGACTTAACATCAGAGCTAAATGCTAGGAAAGAGTCAATTAAGGTAAGCGATGACAAATACCATTATTGACAGGAGTCGAGCTTCTCCAAATCTTTGGAGAATGAGGTAAGCCGTGGAGAAGAGAACCAAAGGGTGCAGAGAGCAAGATAGTGAAAATGGTACTTCAAAGCAGTGTAGCTGTGAAAAGAAAAGAAGTATAGTAGTTATAAGGTCAAACCCTGGCAGACGAGAAATAACTAAGTGTGGATAGAAGAGTCTGGGAGTTGCTGGTGGGATTAACTCGGAGGGCACTTTTTCAATAATTGCCTCACTGTTAAGTATGTAATTCAAAAACAGCTCCAGCTTATAATATTGAATTTTAAAATGACTTTCCTTATGCTCTTGTTTCCTAAAGAGCAAGAATACAGGTAACAATGTGTGCCAACCATCAAAAAGTCTGTAATATAAGTTAAGGAATAAGGTTGGCACAGTCTCATGGATTTTTACAGAAGACATACGCCTCCTGAATAAGAAACCCTGCTATCATTTACACATGTGTTTAGCACAGTCACCAAGTGCTATTCTGGAAAGGAGTGCTCTAAGTGCTAAGAGCCCATCAATAGCAAAACAAATTCCAGATCTTATAGAGCTGACAGTCTAGGTTTTATGTGAAATATTTTTTCTTCTCCCTTTTTTCCACACCACAATAGTTTCATGTTTTACATTAAACTGAAGGGGAGAAAGAACCAACATTTGTCAAATACTACCCATATATTAAGCATGTTTATTCACATTGTCTCTTTAGTGACTGACAGCCTTCTAATGCAGAAGAAAATTATTCATTTATATAAACAGCATATTAGCTTAAATGTATTACATTTGAAATTTTCAGTTATGATCACACAGGTATATTTGTCTTTGCGATTGACCTGGGATACTGAAGATTCAAGTGATAAGTGGCACTGCTGTGCTAATAGACAGTGACCGTGTGTGCATGTGACTCTCTCTTGTGTATTTTCTTCCCCTCCATCAATGAGCAGTGAGTTCAAAGACTGAAGCCATTATAACACAGATCACCATTTTAAGATTTTGGTCCCAAGCGGAAAAGATGAAATTAAATTAGCTTACTGTTTCAAACCTAGATATCCATGTGTGTTTGTGTGTATGTGTGTGTCTGTGTGTGTGTCTGTGTGTGAGTGTCTGTGTGTGGTGTGCACACACGCATGCATATTTGTGTAACATAATAAAGATGCCCAAGTAAAGAAGGGAGTCTTGGGACTGAGAAGTGCCAGAAGGCTTTAGTGACAGAAATCTGGGTGAGGTCAAAACAGAAATTGAAACAGTAGCACTAGAACCACATTCATGTCTTACATAGCCATCAGCCTTCTTCCTTCTGCTTCCTGCCTTCCTTAGCTTCTGGTATCTGTGTATTTTTACCTGTGTATGTGGGTTCTTTTAGATTATTGTGGAAGGAGGTTTTAAGGGAAAGGAAATTCAGCCATATTCATACTGCTTGTAAAGTAGCAGTGTTAGACTTACAGTGGACTTGTGACCGACTATGTTAATGCTCATAATATTTTGTAGTAGGTTTCCTTGGCCAGATCTTTCTGCTGGGTTTTCCGGGGCATCCTGTTTTATTCCCTTGAGCAGCTGTGACTTTCGGGCTTGCTTTATTGTTGCTGCAGTGTCTCAGCTCCAGTCTGTCTCAGGCTGACATTTTGTTTTTATAGTCTAAACTAGGGCCTGGAAAGTTTGCTTTTGCTGTCACCAGATATGACAGGTATGTAAAGAAAGCAACGTTAAGCACAATTTAAAGACACCATTTTTTTTATCATTACAACATAAAAGCAAACAACAGCTCACTCATACGTTAATGCTTTTCAAGAAACACCCAGTGGTTTTGATATCATCACGAAAGGTTTTTGAGGTTTGTGTTTTAATGATAAGCAAAATGGGTGGGGCTTAAGCTATTTTGCCTTTATGTGTTTAATTAGATTTTCTAGAATTACCGAGTTTTTTTCCAGCTATAAACAATCTCCACAACCATGTACTGGTTGTTTAAAATTCCCTGTTTTTGTGCTACAAGGGATGCTTGGCAAATTGCAGTGTTCAGCAGAATCTTACTCACGTGTATGACCACAATCAAGACTCAGTATCATAAGCTCTTAGTCAATGTTTTGCCAGCAACCAACTGTAGTATTTTATTTGATTGTAATTTCAAAGCAAAAATTAAGCCAATAACTGTGGTTCACATCTACACTTCAGCAGGCAGTAGACTGAGGCAAAACGATTTCTACAAATTAGAGAGCAGTCTGGTCTACATAGTAAATTCTAGGCTTATCTGAGGTACTGTGTGAGTTAGGTTACAAAACAAAACAAACCTATAAGACAAAATAAACCCAAACACCGATGAGCTAACATCTCAGTGGCAGAGAGCAAGAACTCCCTGGCTAGGTTGCTGAAGCTTAGTTAACTACTGACCTTGTTACCATGTGACAGGCAAGTTGATTAAATCCCTCTGTGCCTCAGACTTTCCATCTGTAAAACAGAAGTGATAGGATTGCCATTATGTTTAATGTAACATTGGCACTGGGCAGTAGTCAGCAGAATGTTATATGTACAGTAATTACACAGAAAGCAGCTTTTAGTAGGTATTGGAGCCCAAAATGAACAAGCTCTCGTTAGAGTTCCCCAGTGAGGGCCTGGCCTCTCAGCATTGCTGGCTTAGCAGTTCAGTTTTGCTAGCACCCCTGATTTCATCAGCACACTGTCTTTCAGCGAGGGAACGAGCAAATGAGCTCACAGAAATGACTTACATAAAAGCCACAAGCTCCATTTATAAAACTGACAGAAAAACATTTGAAATAATTATAGAAGTTATTTTCTTGTATAGCAATCATTTTACCTGTAGTTTTGTCGTTCTTTTCTTTGTGTGTGTGTGTGTGTGTGTGTGTGTGTGTGTGTGTGTGTGTTCCCACATGCATGTGGAGGCCTTTGGAAGACACTGGGGTGTCTTCTATTTTGCCTTACTACCCTGAGACAGGATTGGCTGTTCAGTGAGTTCCTAGAACCCACCTGACTCTGCCTTCTATTTCTGGGATTACAGGTATATTTCACTTTACATAGGTCCTGGAGATTTGAACTCATGTCTTTTGGCTTGTAGAACATACACTCCTACCCACTAAGCCTTCTCTCCAGTCCCATTGTTAGCTTTTCTTAGAGATCTCAGCTTCAGTAGATCATGGGGATGAAAGTGTGTGTGAGAGAGAGAGAGGGGGAGGAGAGAGAGAGGAAAAGTAAGAATATGGATATCTCAAAGCCCTGTTATAAATGATAAAAATATCCATTAATTTATTTAATCTCCATTTCTCAGAAAGTTAAGCTTCATTGAATTTCTTGGGTCTTTAGAAGAGTTTAGGTATAACTTGTTCCTTCCTTCTCCCACTTATACTAAGTGTGACCAGAAATCCTTCTCAAAAGTAGGCAGTCCTAGAGGCTTGTTTGGGGACCAGAGTGAGCAACTGTAACTTACATAACTGCCTGGCAAGTCTTACAGTTCTCACTGAGATCTCTTAGGATATTCTCTCAGGTAGCCTTTGAAACTGCAAGGAGAAGAAGTAGAGACCCAGAAAAAGCCTGTCTTCATCCATCTCCACCATATGTATATGACAAAAAAAACTATCTTGGACTTCCAGATCTGTCCAATCACCAGCCTGGTACCACCAAGTGACTGTCAGTCAGCCAGAAAAAGCATTCAGCCCAGCTCTTGATGATCTGATCCACAGGCCATGCTCATACCACGCCATTAGTTTTTGGATGCCTTGCTTGGCTAGGATCACCAATTATGTCTTCTTAAGTCCATGTGATATGCCAGAAGCAGATAGATCAGAGGGAAACCCTGACTTTCCATGGAAGAACTGCAAAAAACAACCCCCCATAAAGAACCCGCCAAAACATAACAAAAATCTATTGCTTTTATTTAATGCTTATGTAATTCTTTCCTTCAAAAGACATAGGAGGAACCCCACTTTTTCTCCCTTGTTCATCAGTGGTGGGTATTAGCTTGGACAAATGAGGGCTGAGGAGTGAACTTCAATATTTCCTTGGTTGGTGTTCTTAGGGTTATAGTTGAGACAACCATTAGTTCTCTTAGTTTACTACGTAGGGAGAGGAGGGAAGGAAGGGGAATCTAAGGTTCTCTTAGAAAGTCCACGGATAACAGAAGAATGAAGGGATTATCTGCAAAAGTTGAGTTGATGAAATTGACATTGCATAACTAGGAAAACATGAGATAAGTAGTAGATACAATAACAAAAATGAAGTGTTTTATTTTTTATTCTTTTAGTACAAGTGAGTTCACAGTTTATGAAAATGAATATCTTTCATATTAAATATGTGGAATACAGCCAATAAGTCAACTAGAATATGCTCATTATCCTATTAGCACATCTCTTGTGGATACATTTACTCTTTGCAGGGGTTTATTTTCCTTTGTTGTGCTTATAATCCATGTTCTGATTGAGCACGCTAGGAATCTAGGATTTCATCATCAAATTATTTGGCTGTTGTGAAGCCTTGCTCCGGTCTTGTTGAGTTGACACAAACTAGACTCCCATGGGTAGAAGGACTTGCAGTTGAGGGAGTGACTCCATCTAATTAGCCTGAGGGGGCATTTTCTTAATTAATTATTGATAGTGAGGTCTTAACCCACTGAGGGCAGTGCTACCCGGGCAGGTGGTTCTGGGTTATATAAGAAAGTAGGTTGTGGTAAACTATGGGGACTAAACCAGTGAGGAGTGCTTTCTCTGAGATCTCTGTTTTGTTTGTTTGTTTGTTTCTGGTCCTTACTTGACTTCCTGCCCCCACTTCCTTCAGGGGCAGTGCACTCATATCTCTTTGACAGTGCTTGCTGGAAGCACCCCGTTTTGACAAGCTTGGAGACTTGGAATCTTTCGCATCACAGCCCCTACAATTCATTTTTCTTCTTCTTCTTCTTCTTCTTCTTCTTCTTCTTCTTCTTCTTCTTCTTCTTCTTCTTCTTCTTCTTCTTCTTCTTCTTCTTCTTCTTCTTCTTCTTCTTCTTCTTCTTCTTCTTCTTTGTTTTTAAGTTTAAATTTAGATTAGAAACAAGGTTGCTTCACAAGTCAGTTCCAAGTCCCTCTCCCTATCCCTCCCCTCCTCCCGTGCCCTCCCCCAACCCCCCATTATCCCCTCATTAAGAAAAATATGTGTGTGGGTGTTTTGTATTCATGTATGTCTGTGCACCATGTGCATGCAATGTTTGCAGAGACCAGAAGAGGGCATCCGTTCTCTTGGGACTGGAGTTAACAGAAGGCTGAGCCACCATGTGGGCTTCTGGAATTGAACCCAGTTCTATGGAAGAGCTGCCAGGACTCTTAACTGCCAAGCCATCTCCCTAGCTCCCATCGCGTGCACATTTCTTAAGTAATGACCCTGGATAATGGGATGTGAATCATCCAGCTTGCTCTCCCCTGGTCAGGATAATTCTGCAGTGGCAGCTGTACTAGTGGTTTTCAAAGAAACCCATGTGCAAACTTTTCCTTAACATCAAGGGCAAGGGACGCTTGTGCCTGAATGTGAGTCTTCACTCCCCACCTTCCAAGAGAATTGATTCTCTGTAAGAAATGTCAGCTGAAATAAACACTGCACTGTGACACTGCTGTAAGCATTTAGTTCATCAAGAACAGAGCACAGAGACCACAGCGTTCTACAAACCATACTTGGAATAGAAATAACTTACAGTATCTCCAGGGTTCCCTCAGTAGTAGGCAGGTATCACTTACTGTGGGCACACCTTGACTCCGAAACTTGCCCTGGAAAACTTTTCTCTCTTACTTTCTGCTCCCTGATTTTTAAAAGGAGCTATTTGTTATACTCACCTTCACAAATGTCTTCATCTTAGTGTCTGCTTCTAGAGAATCCAATAAAACAGGCATTGAGGAGTATATTGGAGGATAAAATTTTCTATTGTAGGAAGACTATCCTAACCAACCTGAAGAATGAGACTAGAAAAATTAATGAGTGCAGGAAGGAAAAGAGATTGAAGACAGCTACAATATGATCTTAGCCAGCAAACATAGGAGTTGGCCGCTTCCATTACTTAGATAAATATTTGCTTCTCTGTTTTTTTCTTTTAAAATCAGCATATATCATGAAAAATAAGGAGGTTGATTGTCATACTTCCCTATATGCAAATGCACATTGATCATATTCTTTCTCTTCCCTCAATTATGCTTTCAAGCCTTTCTCTTCCCTACTGGCTTCTGCATAGGAGTAAAAGTACATGCTACCTGCTTTGTGAGGTTGCTTTTGTTTCCAACTTGCACTGAGATTCCTACTCACATTTATTTAAAGGCCCATTTCACCATTTCCAGCCTCTGCTTTAGTTTAGACCTCAGTTATTTCTGAGGGATTTAGGGCAACTGGTCTACAGTTGAAAAGTCAGAACCATGCTAACACTTCAGTGGGGACGAACTAGGAATGGCAAGTTCCTTCTAATTTATAAACTAAAAGGTCCTCTGGGAAGTTCCTTTAGGTATTAAAGCTCACAGACTGATGCTAAATTCCACCATAAAGACACATAGGCATATCCCAAATATTGTACTAAGAATAAGTAATTAAAGCTCGTGGACACAGAGTTTTCTCCTGCTGCAAATGAGGAAGATGAACTAGATGTCTCCCAAGGTTCCTTGCCATGCTAACATTTTGTGTCCAACTATAGCCATAAGATTACATCAGTGAAAGAGCACAGAACATATCATTCCAGAAGCAATTGTCACTTCTCAAAAACCATCATTCTTTTTTGAATGACCAATTCTCTGGGAAGCTAACCTTTGCCTATCTTTCATAATGATATGTTTACTGCTTTAACTTTGCTTTGGAAATGGGGAACTGTATAATTGGGTTGATAAGGTCAGCATGCCAGAGCCTTGGAGAGATATTGGATGGTATTTGTGACTGTGTATATTTGCCTAGACATGCTTTTTGTCATGTTTATTGTACTTTAATGATTAGCTAGGAACAATAAGCCTGCTGTGTATGCTATTTTATTAATGCACTGTCATTTGTGGGGTTTTCTAAGGTAATTTGAAAATAAGAGAAAATATAATTATTTGAGTATGCTTTGGGAAGAGGTGGATGTATTTATACAATTAAATACTAATATAATAACGCTGCACCCTCAAGACAGAGTTCACCACTCTCTGTAGGTTTTAGAGAGGATGTGTAAGACTGAGTGAAATAGGTTTTATTTTCCCTTCATTTTAAAGGAGCCTGTAAATCAGCAGTTGTGATTTTATTGATCAAGAAAAGCAATTTAATAGTGTGTTAAATCTTCTGCTTATTACTTTATCTCTTGTTGTCCCCAGACAACCCTTAAATACTGAAGTGTTTTGTAGACTCTCTGTTGTACCACTTACCTAGGCAGAAATCCAGACTATGGTGATATTCCTCAGACGCTCCACTGAAATGGAGCTCAGTTCCATTGCCTTTAGTTTTCTGGGTTTAAGTTTTGAAAGATGACCTTTAAAATGATAAGACATGGTAATGAACATGAATCTTAAGGGTATAACTCTGTGAAATTTTACCTGTGTGCATTTGCATAAACACCATCTAGACCAAGATATAAAATGAAGTTTAGACATAGCTTTCCTTTATTGTCTCTTCCTAGTCCAGTTCCCTCCATTTGGAGGTAACCACGACTCTAATGTCTACTACTATGGCTTGATTTTGCCTATTATTCCATTTCATGGAAATGAAATTGTGCATTGTGTCTGGATTCTGAGGTTGAACTGTATGTTACTAGGTTCTATTGCATATATGCACCCATATGCAAACACAGATTTCATACACACATAGTTATATATCTGTATATGCATATATAATTACATATATATAACTACAGTTAGAATATTCCATTGAATGGATTATTATTCTGTTTTTAATGTGTATTTGATCTATTTTCATTTTTTCTGTTACTATAAATTGCTGTGACTTTTGAGACAAACATTTTAGTCATTTTGCTTTTAGTTGTTATAGCTAGAATTGTGATTGTTGGCTCATTCTTCAGCTTCAATAAGTGCTGGCAAAGGGTTGCAAAGTGGTAGTGTGAACTCTTATTCCCACCAGTCATAATGAGAACAGTAGTGCTTCAGCATTTGTTCTGATTTGTGATATTAATGTTTTCGATTTTAGTTAACCTGATGAGTGTGTGTTAGCATCTTGTTATAGTTTTTATTTTTGTTCCTTTGAAGAACATTAGTGGTAAATATGAAACCTTATTTTATGAAGTATAATTCAACTACCTCCTTTGTATATTCTGATGCATATATGAAAAATATATCAAATTTATAAACGTATTTTTATTTTCTGTTGGGTTTCCTTTATTAGTAGTTTCTTTTTCCTTTAGTGGTGTTGAAGAGTCAGCCAGAGGGGCACAAGTACCAGGCAAGCACTCTTCCAGTGATTCTAGTAACAACCCATCCATAGCTCCTAGTGATTTCATTCCTTCCTTCTTTAATTTATTCAGGGTTGAAGTAATTGTTTCATTTAAAGTTATTCCTTTTAGTAAATAAAACTCAACACTGTTTTTCTCTGTAGTTGAGCAGAAAATGTAAATTAACTAAAATGAATTGTCCAAATCCTCCCTTGGAATTTCCGTGTCTTCAAAAAGACAACAGTGGGGTTTTAAACTCGTTACAGGAGACAGATTATTGCATAGAGATGTAAGGTCAGAGAAAGATTGTTGGTGCCTTTCATTTGGCCATCTCCTTCAGACCCCTTTCTTTTAGGCTTCCCCTTAATGATGATGCACACTTGTGCTTTCCAGAGAAATACACGGGGTTTGTGGAGGCATAGATACTCTCTCTTTCCAATTACTAAGTAGGAGAATTATGAATTTATTTAATTCCTAAAAACATCTTGATTATTCAGGATCTGGTTTATTGATTATAGGTCTGTTAGTTCCAATGGCAGGATCCTGTTGCCCCAAACAAGAATGATTTCTGAAAGAAAGTTAGATTCTAAACTCAGAGGAAGAACCATGAGCCCTGATGTTGCTGTGACCTGAGTGTGCACACACCGCTGTGCATGTGCATGTGTGACCTGAGGGTTCAGTCGTGCCTACATCCACTTTGCTCTCTGTGTTGTTCCCATCTGCATCGACTACAGATGGGTTTATGAGGCAAGAAAACACTACAGCTAGCAAGTGTCAACACTCCTATTGACATTCAGTATTCTCTCAAGCATCTCAAAGGGAAAGAAAGAGCTTTTTGTCCCTTTCACTTCAGTGTGTAATAACCCTACTGATAGATGTGGGGCTGTCTTGAGTCATCTGTCAACCCATGTGAACAAAAGGGAGAGAAAAAATCACTATCATTAAGTTCAGGATGAAATGAAGAGGAAAGCCCCCCCCATAGAATAAGTAGGCATGCTATTGCAAGAACAAATAAACACAAGCATCAGGCAGGCAAAAGTAATGATGTTCACTAAAGAGGGGATAAAAGGTGTAACTTACTGTGCTATCCATTGAAAGCCAGAGAATGATTTTAAAGTACCTGGTAGAGAGCAGAGGCACAATGATTATTTGTTGAATTTGAGATACATTTTGCCTCCTGCTTTTGAAATTGGAGCTCTGAAGGAGGATTATGGAAGGTCTAAGGACTGTGAAATGAATTATCAAACTTTTGTGGGTTTCAAGGTCAAAATGACTCTATGTATCAGAACCAAACGCTGCAATGGTTCTCTCTTACTAGATCCAGGGGCATGTTTTGATGTGAAGGCATAGGACCTCAAGTCTCCCACATCATCACCCCTAAAAGGGTTGAAGATAAGGTTCAGTAAAAATCTAGACATTTTTCCAATAAAAGGTTAGAATACTTTCTTCCTATTACCATGGCATTGAAACAATTGATAAGTATGACTAAGAAGCAACACTGGTGTTTTTGAATCATTGCCCTTGGAGTTTAAGTTAATGCTGGAGGAGTAAGCATTTCGCAGAGAATCTGTTTTCTCTTCAGTCCTTATTTTTAGTTGTTGTACTGACTGGTTTTATGTCAACTTGACACAAACTAGAGTTACCAAAGAAGAGAGCCTCAATTGAGAAAATACCTCATTAAGATCCAGCTGTATGCCAGGCATTGGTGGCACATGCCTTTAATCCCAGCACTCGGGAGGCAGAGGCAGGTGGATCTCTGTGAGTTTGAGGCCAGCCTGGTCTAGGGAAGCCTGTAAGGCATTTTCTTTCTTTCTTTCTTTCTTTTTTCTTTTTCTTTTTTTTTTCTTTTTTGGTTTTACGAGACAGGGTTTCTCTGTATTGTTTTGGAGGCTGTCGGTCCAGCCTGGCCTCAAACTCACAGAGCTCCGCCTGCTTCTGCCTCCCGAGTGCTGGGATTAAAGGCATTAAAGGCGTGTGCCACCACTGCCCAGCGGCATTTTTTCTTAATTAGTGATTGATGTTCAAGGGCCCAGCCCATTATGAGTAGGGCCATCATTGGGCTGATGTTCCTAGGTTCTATAAGAAATCAGGTTTAGCAAGCCATGAGGATCAAGCCAATATGCAGCACCCCTCCAAGACCTCTGAATCAACTCCTGCCTCCAGGTTCCTGCCCTGCTTGAATCTCTTTCAGTCCTGAGTTCCTTTGATGATGAACTGTGATGTGGAAGTGTAAACTAAACAAACCCTTTCCTCCCCAAGCTGCTTTTGGTCATGCTGTTTCATCACAGCAATGGTAACCCTGACTAAGACACTAGTCATACACGTTTTCTTGATATCTTATTGAGAAACCTCTTTTTTCTAGGTTTGGTATTTTGTGCAATAAATTACTGTATTATACTCTAAATATATTTTCAGTTATTAAATATGTGAACTGTGAAATTTACTTAATCCATTAAAACTTTTTTGTCACTCACATGTGGTCATTAAGTAAAACTGCTGTTTGCAAGCGGCAGAGAACTGAGCTATCGCAGATACGAAAGAGAAATCTGAATATAATTAGATCATAGTAGATCTGAGACATCTTTGTGTCACTCAGGCTTTGGCATCAGAATCACCTGGGAAGATGATCAAGGAGCAAGCTCACAAGGCACAAGCTCCCAGTGTTTGTGACCTCACAGGGAAAGGTCAGACTCTCCAATTGGAATTTTAGCAAATTCTTGATACTGCTTTGAGCTACACAAAGAGCACACTAAAAGAACTAGATAAGAGGAAAATTCTTTAAAAGTTGGGTATAAGATGATTTTAACTGATAAGCAATATTTACAATTTGAACATACTTCATTTTCCTTTCAAACAGAATCTTTACTGCAAAAGCAATATTAATTACTTCTCAGTTCACGTTTGTAATTAAAATTTGTTGAGAGGGTAGATCTATATATTGAATTAACTTCCTGGAAGTCATGCAACTTGTAGAAAGACAGTATAAATAACAGTTTCTACTCACTTGTTTTTCTGGTGTTTCTCATCTAGAGAAATCTTAACCTTTGCTCTGAGGCTCCCCATATGGTCAGCCTAATGGGATTTTCTCTTTTGCTTGTTTGCTTTTCTTTGCTTGGTGTGTTCTTATTGTGGGTGTACCAGGAATAAGATGCCCCCTCACAGCACTTCCGACTGAGATGAAAAGGGCTAATGCTGAATGCTGCCATTTCTAGCCTGGGTCACCAGATGAGTCAGACGCTCCTGCAAAGGGCTGAATCACAGGACTCTCCTTCGGTTGGTCACGACCAAGGCATTGCAGTCGCCCTACCATAGAAATTAGAATCTGGGGGCAGGGATGCCTTCATTTATAAAAATGTCAGGTCAGTATTGACATATAATAAATCATGCTGAGAGTAACATGGAGGAAGGGACGAAGGCAGAACCTACAGTGACAACTGCACCAAATGATGGCTTTGTGCATTTGTACATCTTAGAGGGAGCATGGCTTTCTATACTCAAGTCTTTGGGGTTTATATGCCTTCTTTTAAGTCCAACCTGTTTTAGAATGGTCTCTCTCTGTTTCTCTCTGTCTCTCTGTCTGTCTCTCTGCCTCTCTCTCTCTCTCTCTCTCTCTCTCTCTCTCTCTCTCTCTCTCTCTCTCTCTCTCTCTCCACCTGCCCTCTGAATTGACATCATTGTCGAGCCCAGTTTGCTGTAGTCCCTGACAGTTACACTTCAGGATGATTATCAGGAAAGTATTACTTAAAAGAAACAATCAATATATTGACTTTTACAATTTATAACAGTTAAATGGACCTTAAAGCTGTATGTTCAATGATATCTTCCATCTACTAGTCATGCTTGGGGAACATGCTACCCTCTGGATCATTCTGAGGTCTCCAAAAACACAAATAGGATATTTTCTGAAGTCCAGTTAATTAGGGAGTTCAAAGTGATGTGTGACTCGAGAGCAGTGGCCTTTTAATGCTAGCTCCCTTTGGCCAGGGCAGGACAGAGACGGCCTGTGCCCAACTCCAGGGGCTAATAATTAAAGAAATGCCCCCAAAGGCTTCAAGACTAATTTTCACTAAGCATATGGAGTGCTAGTAAATATTGTACCATCCAGGTGGGTACTAGCATCTCCAAGTAGCTAACCTAAAAGCTGGACCGTAAATGTCTACAGAAGAGGGTATGTGTGGGAGGCTGACAGGTTTATGCAACAAACATGCTATTTCAGTGCTGCTGCTTCTTGCTGATGTTGTTTTTAATTTTTCGAGACAGGATCTCATGTAGCCTAATGTGACTTCAAGCTTTCGTAGATGAGGGTGACCTGAACTCTTAATCATTTGGCTCTGCCTCCCAGGTGCTGGGGATTACAGGTGACACAGTGCCTGACTTTTTAAGTGTATTTTTCCCTCCAAATTCAATCTTCTCTATTTTCCATATAGATATTACGTATGCTATGTATGTAATGTACAGACATTCCATCTGGAAGCATTTCATGTATACTTCTTTAGAGTTCTAAAGGCGTCATTTCCCCCTTTGGGATACCTTAGGTAACTTTGCTGGGCAGTATGTGTCCCTTATAAGGTCTGTTCATTTGGTCCCTTATCTTCAAAGTGGAAGTTGATTGTCTCATATCTTTCCTCCTCTCTGCGTCAGGGTCATTACACACTGCTTCCTCCTCTAGGGAGGAGATTGACTTCTCGGAGGTCCTGCAGGATCATTATTAAGTGCAGACACACCCACAACTCAGGAGCACAACATTTGGGGCTTGTATAGATGGAGAGGGTAGCCCCTCTAGATGGATGAGGAATAGATTTTTGGATGAAGATGAATAGGGAAAATACTGTGAGGCCTGGGTGCTCATGCTGGGCCTGTCTGTGATCCCCAGTCCCACACCACTGTCCAGCACAGGCGATTTGCTGTGACCTGGTGTCCCCAGTGTGATCAGTATCATCCATTATGATAGAGATGAAGCTACACAAACAGCACCAGTGAAACCACCTTTGGTTTGGAAGGCGGCCATCGTGCCTCACTGACATTATGGCCTTGTGAAACTGTCATGTTTTAACTTGTTTCAGGGAAAAAACAGCAAAGATAATTTAAAAATTTCCTGCTTTGCAAAATCAGTGAGCTTGAAATATATTTTAATTTGATTTTTGAGTTATATATACCATATATACTATATATATTTTTAAATTTGATTTTTCATGTTGCAGAGGTTAAAGACATTTTAATTTTTTAATTTTAATTTTTGATGGGAGGGGCAAGTGTCTTTTTTAATGCCAAGATATTTCTTACTCAGTTGTTGGGAAGACCTTCACTTGGAATGTACAAGTTTTAGGACTGCAGAGATGGCCCAACTACCTGCTTTTCCAGAGTCCCTGGGGGTTGGATTCCCAGCACCCATATGTTGTCTCACAACCCACAGTAACTCCAGTCTGAGGGCACCTGACGCCCTCTTCTGGTCACTGCAGACACTACACGTGGTGCACAGACACAGCCAGGCAAACACTCATACACATAAAAAAAAAGAATTCTAAAAATATTCTTAAGAAGGAATTTATAAATCTTATGCTAAAGATAAATTATGGAAAATTCGACTAGTTTTCCTCATGGGATCTAATTTGTTCTCCCTATTTCAGCGATCAGATGTTTTGTTAAGTACTTTACTACATACTACCTCAAAATTTAAACATGTTTTTTATAATTTTATGAAACTTTGTTTTAAACACAAGGAGAAGACTTTCTAAACAGTTATCTCTTTAAAGAGAAAGATCATAAATTTGAGTGTTCATGTATTTGTTTCTTGGTTCTCATTTTCTCTGCTAGCCCTGGATGGTATCTTAAAATCTCACAAAACAACCCAAAAAATAAGACACACATGCAATTTTACTGAGACTGTTTTTGTGTTGTTTGAGTTAACATAAGATTGAGTATCCTTGTGATGTAGTTGAGGAAAATGGCAGAATCACCTTCCCCCAGATTTAAAGAACACTATGACATCTGCGAATTCCAAGTGATTATTATGTACCAGCACGGTTCGTGTTTGCAGTTCACATCCAGGGGGAATCTGTGAGCCACTCTGAATTTTCCCTTGTGTTCAGCATGTTTTACCTCATAGCTGCAGAAGAAGCAAAGTAATTACTTACAAATAAGTAATTTACTTGCCTAGCAAGGCTTCTGATCACGTTATGGTAGCTTTTATTAAATTTTCCACTAACATAATTATTGCAGGGAATTTCACCACATAAAGCAAACACTTCATTTGGCTCAAGATAATTAAAAAACACAACTAGTTTACACCTGCCTTCACAATCTCCATCCTCCCACCTCAGTGCTCCAGTTCATCTGCCAAAGTGGTAAGAATAGCCACCCAGAATGTATCTCAGCAGAAAGACGCCATGTCCAAACTCAGGAAGGAAACCCCAAACTAGGATGACACTGGGGATGTTGCCATGAGATAATGGCAACATTTCACCATCCTGTGACATTCCCAGCTCTTCTTCAGAATGATTTAGTGCTGTACTATAGTAGACAGTTTGCTGAGTTGAATGGTTACCAACTTTTAGCTCTTCTCTCTTTTTTTTTTTTTTTAGGTGAATGTCAGAATTATCAAGATGACATTCTTGTCTCTGGGACATGGGAAGCTACATGTCCTTAGGAGTTTCCTGACTAGTCGGTTGAATTATAAAGGCTTTAGTGCTCAGCAGGAGCAATGCAGGTAGCCACATCACCAACACCAAGGACAGTACCTTCCTGGGGGGTGCAGGCTTTCCTACTGGGTGTCCTTTGCCATGCCGTCTAAGGGTTTTGGAACAGATTTCTCTTTCAGGTAATCACAGAAACTAAGACTGTGGCCAGCTGTGCGTTAAGTAAGTGGATGGGGAAGGTGAAGAGCCCAGAGACACATTTTTAGTTCAGGAGGATCAAGGTGTCGCCTTGTCCTTTCCATTTCCATTTCCATATGAACCTTTTCCTTTATATTTCCAAGTTCATGATCAGAAGCTCAGTCCTTTGCTGGCACCCCTTACCATATTGGCAATGCCTGCATGGAGGAAGTGTCCTGGATAGGGTAGTGGCTTTCCAAGGCTAGCAGCCCCTAGTGAGTCTGTAGACTGTGCGTTGATCATCAGTGATGGGTCACGATACAATTGTGTAGTTTACACTGTTGTTCCCTTATTGTTACATGTAGGGTTCAGTGAGAGGAGTGTTCTGAGGCTGGTGCTATTACCATGTAAACTATGGTAGAGGTTCAATGTCAAGTTGGAATTTGGTGCTACTTTCTGAATCTTCCACAGTATATATATGCCCTTGAAAGGCTAGCTGCTGCTCTAAAGAATCTGTATGACCAGTTCACAACAGCTGTGGATGAGAGTTAACTAGACTGGGTTGAACATCACCAAGGGTATTAGTTAGGTGTATCTTCTTTTAATTATTTAAATTAGAAACATGCTTGTTTTACATGTCAATCCCACCTGTCTTCCCCTCCTCTCCTCCCCCACCCCTCACCCAATCCCCACTCCACACTCTAGGGAGGGTGAGGGCTTCATGGGGGATCTCCAAAGTCTGTCATATCATCTGGGGCAGGGCCTAGGCCCTCCCCCATGTGTCCAGGCTGAGAGACCATCCCTCCATGTGGAATGGGATCCCAAAGTCCATTCAGGTGCCTAGGATAAATTCTGTTCTAGTACCCAAGGCCCCAAATATTGCCAAGGCCTGCTCACTGACACCCACATTCAGGGAGGTCTGAATCAGTCCCATGCTGGCCTCTCAGCCACCATACTGGGGTCCATGAGTTCCCCCTTGTTCAGGTCAGCTCTTTCTGAGGGTTTCACCAGGCAGGTCTTGACCCCTTTGCTCATCTCTCCTTCCTCTCTGCAACTGGTTTCTAGGAGTTCAGTTCAGTGTTTACCTGTGGGTGTCTGTCTCTGCTTCCATCAGCTACTGGATGAAGGCTCTAGGATGGCATACAAGGTCAATCTCATAATCAGGAAAGGGCATTTAATATTGTCTCTTCACTATTGCTTAGATTGCCAGTTGGTGTCATCCTTGTAGATCTCTGGAAATCTTATTAGTGCCAAATCTCTCCTAAAGCCTATAATGACTCCTTCAATTATGGTATCTCTCATCCTGCTCTCCTCTATTCTTCTCCAACTCAACCTTCCTGCTCCCTCATGTTCTCCTCTCCCCTTCTCTTTTCTCCCTCACTTTTCTCCAGCTCCCTGGCCCTTCCTCTGATGCTCCCAGTCCACGGAGTTCCTTTCTCTTTCCCATTCTCTGGAGTACCATGCATAACTCTCTTAGTCCTCCCTGTTTCCCAGACTCTCTGGCAGTGGGACTGTATGCTGGCACTCTCCTGCTTCATGTCTAAAATCCATTTATGAGTGAGCACATACCATGTTTGCCTTTTTGTGACTGGGTTATCTCACTCAGGGTGGTTTCTTCTAGTGCCATCCATTTGCCTGCAAATATCAAGATTCCATTTTTTTATGCTGAGTAGCACTCTGTTGTGTAAATGTACCACATTTTCTCTATCCACTCTTCAGTTGAGGGGCATCTAGGTTGCTTCCAGGTTCTGGCTATTACAAATAACGCTGCTATGAACATAGTGGAAGAGATGTCCTTGTTGTATGACTGTGCATCTTTTGGGTATATGCCTAAGAGTGGAATTTATGGATCTTATGGTAGATTGATTCCCATTTTCCTGAGGAATATCCATATTGATCTCCATAGTGGCTGTATGAGTTGGCACTCTCACCAGCATTGGAGGAGTGTTCCTCTTTCTCCACATCCTCTCTGGCATAAACTGTCATTGGTGTTTTTTTATTTTAGCCATTCTTGCAGGAGTGAGATTATATCTCAGAGTTGTTTTGATTTACATTTCCTTAATGGCTAAGGATGTTGAGCACTTTCTTAAGTGTCTCTCAGCCATTTTAGACTCCTTTATTGAGAATTCTCTATGTAGTTCTGTACCCCACTTCTTATTTGGATTATTTGGTGTTTTGGTGACTAGTTTCTTGAGTTCTTTGTACATTTTGGATATCAGCCCTCTGTCAGATGTGGGGTTGGTGAATATCTTTTACCATTCTGTGGGCTGCCCTTATGTCTTGTTGATTATGTCCTTTGCAGTACAGAAGCTTCTCAGTTTGTGGATTTGCCACGTTTTTTCTTTTGGCTTTTGGTAAAGTTGGATTATAGTTACCTTCCTTAGGTTGAAGCTTTCCTTCCTGTACTTTCTGTAAGGCTGGATTAGTTGATATATATTGTTTAAATCTGGTTTTGTCATGGAATATCTTGTTTTCTCCATCTATAGTGATTGAAAGCTTTGCTGGGTATAGTAGTCTGGGCTGATATCCATGGTCTCTTAGTGTTTGTAGAGCATATATCCAGAACCTTCTCGCTTTCAGAGTTTCCATGGAGAAGTCAGGTGTGATTCTGATAGGTTTGCCTTTATATGTTACTTGGTCTTTTTCATTTGCTGCTCTCAATATTCTTTCTTTATTCTGTATGTTTGGGGTTTTGATTATTATGTAGTGAGGGGACATTTTTTGCAGTCCACTCTATTTGGTGTTCTGTAGGCTTCTTGTACTTTCATTGGCATGTCTTTCTTCAGGTTGGGAAAGTTTTCTTCTGTGATTTTGTTTTGTATATTTTCTGCACTTTGAGTTGGTTTTCTTCACCTTCTTCTATTCCTGTTATTCTTAGGTTTGGCCTTTTCACAGTGTCCCATATTTCCTCTATATTTTATGTTAGGAATTTGTTGAACTTAAGATTTTCTTTGGCCAATGAGTCTATTTCTTCTAGTGAATCTTCAACGCCTGAGATTCTCTCTTTCGACTCATGTATTCTGTTGGTTATGCTTGTATCTATAGTTCCTGATCATTTACTCAGCCTTTCTAATTCCAGCATTCCACATTCCTTCAGACTGTTTTTTTATTGTTTCTATTTCAGCTTTCAACCTTTGAACTGTTTGAATTGTTTCTCTCAATTTTTGGTTTGTCTTTTCTTCCATTTCTTTAAAGGTTTTGTCATTTCCTCTTTGAGAGTCTCTATCTTCATGAAGTTGTTTGTAACATCATTCTCTTCTGCTTTGTCTGTGTTGGGATGTTCAGGTCTTGCTTGTGTACAGTCCTTAGACTCTGGTGGTCTCATATGTTTTTTTCTATTGTTGAATGTGTTCTTATATTGTTGTCTTTCCGTCCCTTCTTCCAGTGTGTACAGGTGGGGTCTCTTCCTTTCCTGGTGGGTACAGCTCCAAGGTTCTCTTCTGGTAGGTGCAAGCTGGTCCAATACTTTGATGGGTCTCATGGTGGGTGCAGGTGGATCTGAGGCACTCCCTCTCCTCTGTCTTCTACCCTGAGTGAGGGCAGGAGTAGACAGGAACTCTCAGCAGTCTCCTGGTTGCTTGGTCCTCCAGGTGTGAGTTCACCTAGCTGCAGTCCCCAGGCCAGGAGATCCCAGAGACAGCAAGTGGAAAGAAGTCAGCCTGAGGTGATGGCCGCAGCTCACCTCTGCCCTGAGTGGGGGTGGGAGTAGACCTGAGGTGTATCATTGAGTATGCCTGCAAGGATGTTTAGAGAGAAGATTAAACTGAGGGTGTGAGGATCTGTCCTGATTGTGGGGAGTACCATCCCATGGGCTGGGTTTCTAAACTGAAGAAAATGGGGAAATGGAGAAAGTCATCAATATTCGTCTTTGTTTCCTGACTAAGGACACAATTTAACCATTGCCTTCTGCTCAAATTCCCACCATGCCCTCAAACTCAAACTGTCCTCCAGAATCAATAACTTCCTCTTTCAAGTTCTTTGTGTCAGTCTTCACTCTGTAACATTGAAAAAGTGTTTAGTATAAAAATTGGTACTGAGAAGTTGGGTCTGCTTGTGACTAACTGACCATGTAGTTCCCAAGCTTTGGAAGTAGCTTGTGGGAGGAATGCGGAAGATTTAGGCGTTTGAATCCAGAAAAATCATGGAGACATGGACAAAGGACTTAATGGATCATTTGTGTAAGAATGAACATAATGACGCTTGTGACAAGAGAAACAGTCAGTGAAGGGCTAACTCACGAGGTTTCAGAATGAAACAAGGGCTGTGTTGAAATTGGACTAGATAGCATTCATGTTACACCCTGGCTAAAAATCCCTTTGTGGTATGTGTGTGTCTTAAAAATCTGAGTGAGACTGAATACAAAAGAATTGATTTGATTGTCTTGGCAGAAGAAATTTTAATGTAGCATCTTTGGGCTGTGGCATGGTTATTATTCACCACATTACCCAGATTTATACTGCCCCATATTTGCTACATATTTTTCTTAATGTAAATTTACATGCAGCGGAAATTTTATAAGACTTACTCAGTTTAAATTTGGGATTACAATTCAGTATATTCATGTGTTTGTAAAGTCAGTTGTGCTGAGGTGGAGTACACTGCCGAATATTTGTAAGGTTTTGAGCTTCTTCACTGGGAAAAGAACTGATTTTATTGAGTGTGTACTGCATGCCAGTCATTTTCTGTATGCATCTACTATAATTCTTATAAATAAACAACATGATGCACATATACATTATTAGACCATCAATATTTCATTAATTCCTAAAGTCACCATTCCTATTTTGTACTGAAATCCTGAAGGCCTCTGTAGTTGCCCAAGCTTTCACAAGTGATGACAGGGATCCATGGTCTTTCCCGTTATGCTGACGAATAAAAACATATGTAATAAAGCAATAAAAGGAAGTTTATGATGACAACCTACTTTATTCATTCTCAGTTTGCTGGTCCTGCCATTCTCTTGCCAAGAGTCTGTGGTAGAGTTTCTCTCTGCATCAAATACAAACTCCAAAACTATTTATAGTCCTGTTTTCTTTTCCACTTAGTGACTTCATGTGTCCCTCCTGCACTGCCTGTAACAAATCTTCATCTCTCCTCCAGGAAAGTGTTCTTCTCATTCTGCCCTTCCTCACTCCTTTGCCTGCTACACTCCCCCGATTCTCCACCTGTTCTCTGGTCTGTGCCCTGTTGTGGTAACCTCATGCCTATTTCCTCGCATGCTGCTCCTAAGAGACAAGAATGAGTTCCCATTCTTTCTCTCCACTCACACACTTCATACATTTGTGGGTGCCTGTGCGTTTGTGTGTATGTGTGTGTGGTGTGTGTGGTGTGTGGTGTGTGTGTGTGTGTATGTGTGTGGTGTGTGTATGTGTGTATGTGTGTGGTGTGTGTGCGTGTGTGTGGTGTGTGTGCATGTATGTGTGTGTATATGTGAGTGTGTGTGTGTGTGTGTACTCACCTGTGCATGTACATGTGAAGGTCAGAGGTTGATGTTAGGAGTCTTCCCCTATTGCTCCCCACATTACTTTTTAAATAGGGTCTCTCACTTAATGCAGAACTTTCCAGTCCAGCTAGACTGTCTGGATAGGGAACTTCTGAGGTCTGCCCATCTTCATCTTCCCAGCACTGAGGTCATAGGCCTCTACTTCCATTCCCAGATTCTGTGAGGACAATGGAATCTGAACTCAGCTTCTTACACCCTCACAGCAAGCATTTTTCTCCATGAGCCACGTCCTCGGTACCCAGTACTGCAGTACCCCCAAAATGCTGCACAAATCCTGGCTTATAACCTCTCTTATTTATGTTTTCTTAATTGCTTGTCAACATTTTAGCTGTACCTCACAGTTTCTCAAACTCTAATTATAGACGATTATGCAATCATTTCTAGCATCAGCCACACTCTCTGACTGACATTGTGTTCAAAGAGATTTGCTGGTTTAACCCCCAGAAACAGCTGACCTGACAAAGGTTAACTTTTGAATCCCAGGCATCAGCCTGGGAATCCAGCATGGGACTGATCAAGACCCCTTGAATGTGGGTGTCAGTGAGGAGGCCTAGGTAATCTATTGAGCCTTGGGCAGCAGATCAGTACTCATCCCGAGTATACACACGACTTTGGACTCCCATCCAACAATGTGAGGTGCACTCTCACCCTGAACTCTTGGGGAAGGGTCTAGGCCCTGCCCTGGATGAAATGACAGACTGTGGACACCCCCATGGAGGGCCTCACCCTCCCTGGGGGAATGAGGGGATAATGGGGGTTGGGGGGAAGGCACGGGAAGAAGGGAGGGAAAGGGAGAGGGACCTGGAACTGACTTGTGAAGCAACCTTGTTTCTAATCTAAATTTAAACTTAAAAATAAATAATAATAATAATAAAAATAAAAAAAGAGTAAGAACAAATGAAAAAAAGAGATTTGTGTTATCCTCTTTTCTCTTCTTATAATATTTTTGTTGTATTGGTGTTGTATCCCTTGGAGATGCCCAAAAAACAAAAACAAACCAACAAACAACAAACAAACCAATAAAACAACATAAAACAACTTGGCTTTTCATCCTGAATGTTTACCAGCTTTTACCATGACATCATTTCAGGTCAGAGAATAAAATGTCATTTTATAATACAGTATTTACAATTATAATTTATAAATATAATTTATAATATAGTAAGTTATAATTTGTATCCAGTACCAGACTCTGCCAATCTAATATCATTGTTGCATTCCTACTTTTTTTTCAGAAAAATAGGTGGAAGACTTTTGCTTGTTTTTTTAATATGTGAAATTGAAATTCCAGCTACCACCTTGTGAACTGCTTGTCTAAAATAATTTAGAAATTTTTGAGTTGGAGTCAAAAGTCCCTTGTCCTGTATGTATAAAGCACTCACTTTTTAGTGGAGATAGAGATGGAGATGATGATGGAGGAGAGATGGAGACATGGAGAGATGGAGAGGTGGAAAGATGGAGATGATGGAGATGGAGACAGGGTCAGATGCTTGTCATGAAAGCCTGAGGGCCTGAGTATCCCCAGTATCCACATAAAAATCTGGGCATGGCTGGGCGATGTTGGCACACGCCTATAATCCCAGCATTCAGGAGGCAGAGGTAGGCAGATCTCGGTGAGTTTGAGGCCATCCCAGTCTGCAAAGCAAGTTCTAGGATAGTCAGAGCCATTACACTGAGAAATCCTGCCTCAAAAAACAAACAAACAAACAAAAAGATTTAAAAAAATTCGGGCATGGCAGTGCACACCTGTAATCTCAGTGATGGAGGGAAAGATACATGCAGACCCCCTGTAACTCACTGACCAGTCAACCCGGCTGAATCGGTGAGTTCCAGGCTCAGTAGGGGATCCTGTCTCAAAAAATAAGGTGGGCGTCAGCCTCTGGCTTCCACATGTATACACACATGAGAAACCTGCTCGCACCTGTACCCTCCCGCACACACACACACACACACACACACACACACACACACACACACACACACAGAGAGAGAGAGAGAGAGAGAGAGAGAGAGAGAGAGACTGACAGACAGACAGACAGACAGACAGACAGACAGAGAGGGGGGGTATTCGTCCTCAGAAAGAGGAATGAAAAATGTGAGTTGATATTCAGAAACTTCAGAACAGGCATAGGAAATTTGGATGCATGCTGTCATCAAATAACTCATTGTTCAGTTTCTTTTCTGGAGCAGTAGAGAAGCTGGGGTGTGGGTTCTCTAAAGTCTCAGAATATGTATATATGTGTGTGTGTGTGTGTGTGTGTGTGTGTGTGTGTGTGTGTGTGTGTGTGTGTGTTTAGTACTGTGCTAGGGAAGAGTTTCCATAAGGGAGACTAAGGCAGCATTTAAGATAATCTGGAAGGATTTCAACTTCTGAGGCAGCTAAGCACTTATTAGCATAAGATTAGACATAATGAAAAACTAGGACTGATCCGCAGGTGATTTCAAATTGTGTGTTTTACTGCAAATCCTTTTTATTTACCCCAAGAAGTGCCTGTCCAAGTGCGAGTGAATATGTTTTAGCAGGGAGAAAAACACTCCTGAGAAGGTCAGGATGCAGAGGTCAGCATCTGCCTCAAGAAATAGCAGGATGTGATTTCCTTCATACTGACTGACGTCAGGTTTGGAGCTATTTCCTTGCCATGAATTGAATATTGTATGGTTTGTCTAACTTTTACACTGGAGGGCATTTGTGATTGTTGCTATGTACTGCCTTTCCATGGGGAGGTTTTCAGGATGCATGACCATGGGAGGGAGTTACATTCTCTACCTTTGGACGCTTTCCTTTTAGAATCTCGAAGCATGCCAACATCACCTCCATAGATAAAAGGCAGGTCAGGCTGGGCCCATTTCCAACATTATGGTGCCAGAATCTGAAAAGAGGATCTGCTCCAAGGAAGAAACAGGTGTGGATGCTGGAGACAAAAGGACATTTTGCCTGTTTGAAAGCATAGCAGAGTGTACTGAGAGGTGACAAGTGGTAAGATTGTCCAGCCAAGCAAGCTGTCACTGTAGAAGGTCCTGCAAGGCTTTTGAGTGGCACCCCACAGGCTGGCAGGGCCAAGTAAGACAGAGCTCTAGATTCGACAGTTGGTTGCACGTTGGGTACAAAAGTGTGCATCTGGCTTTGAAGGTCTGGCCTGACAGCCTCCAAGCTGATCAGCTCTGCAGTCTGTGGAGCTGTGAGGGTGAAGCCAGGGAGATAATAGTGTGGGAATATAGCAAATCCAAGAATTTAAGTATGGAATACAAAGAGATTAACAGTCACCTACCCCCTTAATATTTTATGATGCTTACTATATGTCAAGGAAAGCCCAAGACCTTTTATGCAACTCTGATTTCAGTCCTTGTAATCTATGAGTCATTACAATCTATCACTTTTCCTACCTTACAGTAGGAAACTGCAATACAGTATAACATTAAGAGTATGAACATAGCTACCCTCCCAAGGAGTGACAGGGCAGTCAGCTCACTCTGGCCATTCTGTCACAAAGCCCCATGGTTAGACACCATTCTAACTCACCCCCAATTGTGAAAGGCAACAAAATCACACAGGGCTTTACAACCTTTGAGAAAAGGTATTGAACCTCATCTTTTTTGTGATTCTACAGACCATCATTTAACTTACCCTAGGGTCAATTTTGCATCATGTTATTGAGGACCAAGCAACAGATATTGTCTAATAACACCATGTCTGCCAACAAACATTGGTTTACTTTCATTTTCTGAAAGCCCATAAAGAAATCCCTATCAAGGAGTAAGATTGTTCCTTGTCACAGGGCTGGGTGAAGTTCCAGAAGGCCAAGGATACTCCAGACTGAGGGGAAATGTCCTACACACCAGGGACCTTCATGTCATTTACCCATAAACACACAGGCATTCTTTAGATTCACAGAAAAAATGTGTTGGCAAGAGTATTTATATATTATTAATTTAGTCAATGAAATCTGACATGTTAGAGGGTTAAACAAATGCTCCTTCAGAAGCAATAAGTGGCAAGTTGAAAAATTATGTGCTTTAATAAATGTGTTGACCATGTATTTTTTAAGGTTATTTTTGTTCTCATTAAATTTGATAGCAGCCAGGAAAGCTAACTGAAATGAGTTTGAACTTTGAATTTCTATAATTACACTTGAGTTTTTGATTCTACTACGTGTCTCACAGCATATGCTGCTAGTTTGAAGAAGTCTGTCCCTAGACAAGCCATGAATAGTCTGCAGTGACTTCCCTACCGGAAGCATCAACCCACCCCCGGCTAAGAAATCTCACAATTTATAACTTCCTTCATTTTGTTGATATGGCATGGTATACTAATTTTAATAGCTTTCCTGAGGTATAATTACTGTACAAATATTACATGTTTGCTATATTTCATTTGATGAGTTTGGACATATGCCAGTAACATTGCTTGAATTTTAGCTACAAACTATATTCCCAGTTCTAACTATACACACTTAAAAATTTTGTACATAAAAGTTTTGTGACTAAAACAGTATGTGGTCAACTTTAGACAAATTGAGTAGTCATGGAAGCAAGAGGGAACAACCCACCCATAATTCCAGAACTAAATACAGTTAAATCACAGAGCATATCCTTCCTAGGATTTTCAGTCTCATTTTTTTAAGTGGCCCTGGGGAATCAAACTCAAGGTGTTGAATGACTGCCCCAGATACCCTACTATGGAGCCTTATCTCCAACTCCAAAGTGTTTTGAAACACATTTGACTGTACAATCCAGGCTGACTTGGAATTCCCTGTGGAGCCCAGACTGGCCTCAACCTTGTGGCGCTTCTGTGTCTGCCTCCTGAGTGCTCAGAGCGCAGGTATGCACCACTGCACCCAGACAGACTCATGTCTGCGCATGCGTAGACATACTGCAGAAAGGTACTCATGGTTTTTACCCTACGTTTTTCACCTAGCCTTTTATCATGGCCATGTTGTATCTGTGCATTTTTTTATCCTCATTTATAACAGTCTCTTCTCATTCCACTTCATTTTATGGCAATGTTAATTTGACAATCCTGCATTGTTGTGTATTCAGTCAGTTCATACATTCATTTTTTTGCCTTTTATGAGCATAGCTCCCATTGTCATTTGTCATCTCTGTGCATCCATCTGTGTGTCCTTTTGTCATGCTGATTCAAAGGGCCAGTGTGTTGACCAAGCTTCTGATATATTTGCCAAGTACCTGTCCAGAAACATTGTCCTGATTATATTCCCACTGGCAGAAAATGAGCACACTACCATGGGGTGTTTTATTTTAATATGTGACATGACAAACAAAGGAAACAGCTTTTGATTTCATTTTTATTTATCTGCTTACTAGTGCTACTGAACATTTTCATACATTTAACGTTTTAGAGATATAGCCTTTGCATAAAAGGGGCATAACCTGTGCATAATCTTCCTTCAGTTCTTATTTTCTTGGCACATATTCATTTTTCTAACTGATTTTTCAGTTTTTCATGTGGGTATTTCATAAAGACAATAGAACATTTTTTGCCAATTTGCACTGTATCCTCAACATTTTTTTATTTTTAAAACTTTTTTTGTGCATAGGTGTTTTTCTCCCATGCATGTGTGTGTACCATGTTCTTTCCTGATGCCTGTGGAGCAGAAGTAAGTATTGAGTCCCCTGAAACTAGAGTAAATGATGGTTGTGAACCACCATGTGGTTGCTGGGAACTAAATTCAGGTCCCATGTAAGAGAAGCAAGGGCTGTTAACCAGTGGTCATCTTTCTAGCCCCCATGCCCTCACAATTTTTGATAAACAGAATTTTCATTGTAAATTTAGAAAGTCATTATGTTCTTCCTTTTGAACCCAGAAAGGAAATGCTGGGTGCTGGCCTCTGTTATGCTCAGTTTCATCTCCTTTAGAAATAAAATACCCATTTAAGTCTTGAAGTCATAGGAGGTTTGTTCTGAAATACTGCTATAAAGACTTTTTTTGTAGTTTTTAAAAATATGAGTATTAAGTTGGCAAAGACAGTGATTGCATAATGTGTGATGTATATCCTGATAAACTGTTAAATAGCAAATCTGTGTGTGTGCCATAAACACACACACACACACACACACACACACACTCCTACTTCTCTGATGTGTTCATTTTCATTTTCTTTTCTCCTGACAAGGTCAATTTTTTTCTTTATTAATTACTCAACTTCTTCCTGCATTATTATGGTTTCCTCGAATTCATATGGACCTACTGACATGTTTGTTTACACAATGTCTTTATATATGTATATAAATAGGCAACCAGGGAAAGGTAACACAGGAAGTCCAGTTGTGGGAGTAAATAGTGCATAACTGAAAAATTGTTGCAATTAGTGCAACACGTGGTGAGAAACAAAGAGGTTCATCTTCCTGTTCTCTCTGCCTTTGTGAGCATTTGAAAAGGCCTGTAAAAAATTTATCTATGAATACTCAGATGGTTTCTTTTGGACCTGCATGTATCTGCAAACTACACTTGCTTTCTGCTTCAGAAACACATTCTTACTGCTGTTTTTATTTGCTACAAGGTTAGCTTTGCTTCCATTAAGTGTATCATTAACTGTCTCTAGTGTCTGAAGGACTATGGGAGTCCATTTGGGGTCTCCTCAGAAACTACAGTCTGTTGATCTCAGCCTCATTTGCCTCATTTGCCTGAGCCTATTCACAGCACACATGTGACTTGCTTCCATCTTGCAGGTGACCAAGATGGTTGTTGTTGGTGGTGGGTGCTCTGGTGTTTTGGAAATTTCACTTCACTTTACTTCTGAATGGTCTCTTCACCAGCAGGGTATTTCTTCCGTGTCTGTTTTCTTCAGACTGACTCTATTCAAGCTGGCAATTTTCACCTTGTCTAGCGCCTCTGCAATTTTACTAAAACAACAGCATGGAAGCTCCTGTTGTTGCCACTCACGGTGCTGCAGCAAGAGGTCAGTTATTTTCCTTTGTCCTCTTTAATGTGGAGAAACTCAGCCTGACAGTTCAGCTTTTCTACAACACATGGTTCCTTTCAGACAAATACACTAAAACTGAAGCTAGTCTCCAAGCCTAGTGTATATATGTTTTGAATGTGTATATATGTGCTTATGTGTATGTGTATGTGTATGTGTGTTAGTGTTAAGTGTGTGTTAGTGTGTGTCTGTGCATGTGTGAATGAGTGTGTATATGTGTGCACATGTGTAAGTATGTGTTGCTGTTGTATATCTAATTGTTTGTATGTAGGAAAACATTGGTTTGTAACCAACCACCATCCTTTCTTTAAGATTTTTAGTAAGTTTTATCATCTCATACATGAATACTGTATTTGTATCATTTCTCCCCCTGCCTCTCCCCCTGCGACCCTTTAGAGTTCTGACCTCTGTTTTAATTACTGATACATGTATATGGTAGAAATTTACATATATGTGGATACATAAATGAGCCTACTGAGCTCATTACCAAATGTATTTTACTTTGTTTTCCAACCTCCAAGCACTATCATGCCATGTTCAAACAATTGACTTTGTCCTCATTTCCAGTCCTTGTGGTTGTCATTTATTGGCTTTACATTTGGGCCATTAAATGCATTATTAACTAAAAGTAGTAGAAATATGTGCATCTCTGCTGCTCTGGCCTTCAGTGAGAATGTGTACTATCTTGCTAATAAGCAAGATACCAGCTATTTGAAGAAATGTGCCTAGTATAGAATCCTGAGATTAAATTCAAACTCAGTATTGAGATTTTTCCACATTCTTTAAAGATATTATTATGAGAGTATTACATTTACATGTTTCCCTTTCCACTTGAAGTACAGATTTTCCTATCATTAAACTCTTCACATTCTGTATTTTGGGAACTAATTTACAGAAACTTCCTAAAAGGGTGACTTTTCCATATTTTTCCTATTGTTATATTTGCCATGTTACATAAAACTGAACTTGATAGATAGAACAAAATAGATAAACTTATTTTATCTATTTCTACCTTATATTGGGTGCTTGGTGTAGTTTATTGGCCCTTGTCTAATAGGGCAATGTCTACTCACTATAATTAAGATATGGGGGAAAAAGTAGAGCTGTTTCTCATTGGCAGTCTTCTGGTTCTGGAGACATGGTTTCTGCCGAAAACAAGGAAAAACTCTCCCATACAGCAATGCTTCCAGGAATCATTCATTACAAGATGACCTTTTTGGGCGTGTGGGTATTCAGTTAATTCATATTCTAGCTGTACATCAGAGATACTTTCTACCTTTTCAATGAGTTTCTGGCTCCTGTGCCTCCATTCCTCCTGAAAATTAGATATTTAAAATGGTATCTATTTTACAGAACCGTGTGGGCGTAGAATTGGTACATTTTCAGTGATTGGAGCATGTGCTGGCACACAGAAAATGCTTTTCCTAAAGATGACAAGATCAGTGTGGTTTGGGGAATGAAGTAGACTCACCCATGTGTCATTTGCTGACTAAATGCTCTTGGAATGATTTGGTCTCTGCATCTTGTGTTTTTAATGTTCTTGAGACTGGGCTAATATTCCTATTCTGGGCATTTATCACAAGAGAAACGTCAGCATCCCCTTAGGGAAGAGCCCAGCATTCTTCACAGTTGGCTGCTGATTCGGGCTAGGGTTATGACGTTTAATCCTATGATGACCAGTGCAGTGTCTTTAGTGTGTGTGACACTCTGCTCATGGTGACAAGATCAGAGATGAGTTTGGGAACTTACACAACCTTTCCCTTCAACTGCTACTTAAATTTCCAACCTTCCATTTGATTTTATTTGGCAACATATTTTTAACTCACACTGTTTCTTTGGTGAATTAAGGAGATTTTTTAAAAAGGCAAAGTCCAGCTTGCTGGTTGTTAGTACTCTTTTGACATATCAAGCAAGTAAGCCCTTGGGTGATTTTAAAAGAGTCTGCATTCTACTGTCCCTACGAAAATGATCTACTAGCAAAATCCTAATCTTTAGGATTCTTTTGTTTATTTTTGTCATGCAATCTTCTACCTATTCTTCATTTCTATCATGAGTAAAGAGGGAACAAAGGCTAATTTCAGGTGCCAGATGGGTACCACAAGCCTTCAGTGACTTAGCACAGGCTCCAGTTAGGGAATCCAAGCTCTGGACAGCTCTGGCGTGATTACAGTGAAGTGAAATTTCTTTCCTGTGCCAGGCCTTTTGTTAGCACTCAGCGCCTTTTAAGTCTTCTGAGAAACTTTCTAGTCACCTGATTCTGGCTGTTGCCAGTTGAGAGTGGGTGTTACAATTAACTTCTTGCTGAAAAAAGGGACAGGACTCATTTTGAGGCCACTCAATGAGCTCTGAAAGAAAGAAGAACCAGAGTAAAACTTATTTCTAACCTTCAGATGTAAAATTCATTTGACCTCATTGATAGCCATGCAAAGGCTCAGGCCTGAACCCAGAAATTAAGATTAAAAGAACCTTGTTCTGAAAAATGCTATCAATTTGAGGGATTCAGGGCAGAGATGGGAGGAATTGGAGGGAGGAAATATGGGAGGGGCTGGAGGAAGGAAAGGGAGAGAGGGAAATGATGTAATTCTGTTTTACATTAAAATGTATTTTTTTTAAAAAGGAAGAAAATCTTGTTCCATTCTAGGTTGTATCAATAATTAGAATGGTACCTCTAGTTGTGTGGCAATAGAAAAGCTGACTAACAATCCCAGGGAGAGCGCATTTCAATCACCAGTTTCGCTATCTTAATAGAATCTGAGTTTGTAGGATATTCAGTGCTTTGCTTATTTAAATTGAGAAATTTAAGTTTAGGTTTCTTATCCTTGCCACCACTACGTAGTCCAGAGAAGTCTTATGTTGAGGACCAATGTGAATCATAGTTTGTGTTGATCATTAGAACCCATCAAGGCTCTCAGGATTAGAGATGTCTCAGATGACTGACTTAACAATACTCTTCACACCTAAGTGACATAGTCTTTGAGTATAGTGTCCTGTTCACTGTGTGTCACACACAAGCTCAGCTTGTAATTAAAACAGATATTTAGCCCCAAAGTGGAGAATTAACATTCACAATGAGGCTAGCCTTGAAGTTGAAGCTGGAAAGGTTAAGCCCTGATCATGACACCAGGAAATGGCCCAGACAGACCTCGAATCCAACTGTAAGCAATTCTCAAACACACAATGTCCAGTGAATCGATGTTTACTCTTTCCTACCTTTTCTCCAAGTCCCTAGCTCTCATTTCCAAATGATTCTACTTCAGAATCCATTCAGGAGAATGATAGTATCAAGAAGGGTGTGTACTAGGAGGCACTTGGCTTAACTCAATCTACCACGTACAACCTGTAGATGAGGGGGGAAAAGATGTACAGAGTGTTACAAGGAGTAGCATAATTTCTGCTTTCACGGAGCTTAACTTTGCTTCCGTTTGCCTTTAAAGACAACAACAAATTTGTCTAAAATTGGCATTTTTTTTTAAAAACGGGAATCCAAATTCTTTGTCCAACTTGTTGGAGTACTTTTTTTTTTAACATTTTAAAATCAGCTTTTCTCCAGTTTATTGAAAATTCCCTCTTGGTCCTAGCTAACAGTAACAGCCTGTTTAGTTTCCAGTCTGTCTGGATGTTAATGGTACTTCCACCCTGGGCTCATTTTCTTGTAACAATGCTAATGGGGTTGTTGCTTCCTCAGAGGCAGAGAATTGATATGTTTGGGTTCTTGCTTCTTGTCTTTGGATTCCTGGTTGTGTTTTTCTCCTTGTTTATGTTTCTTTTAATTAACATTGAATTTCTTCATTTTTCTGCCTTGCTTTTCTTTTGTTTGTGCAGTCTTCAGGGCAATGACTTCTTCAGTAACAACTGTTAATCAGGGAGAAATGATAGCTTGAGGGTTCTTCCGCAGTTAGTCAGTGCTAGGATAAAAGTTGTTCTGCCAAAACCTCATTAGGTCAACTTTTTTTTTGTCTCCAGTAAGAACAGCATGGTGCTCTGTTAACTCATATTGTGTCTTTTATTTTGGACTCAGACTCCCGTTTGTTTTCTTCAGGTCTCGTTTTGTGTCAATCTAAACCATTGGTAGCATCAGTCTTAAAAACAATCCCGTCACCCCTTTTCTTAAGAGAACTGCTCGCAATGCAGGTGTTTCACAAACCTAAAAGTTAGAATCCATGGCTGATTGAGAATCAGAAGCAACTGTTGATTAAAAGATTAATTTTGTAAAAGCCTGGCTAGAAAGTATTGGTGCTGATAATTTTGCTACTCTCTGCTGTGTGAATCTGAGATCTAAGATAGGGCTTCTCTCTGTGTGTCAGTTTTATCTGTCAGTCTGCCCATCTACCTAGGAAACAAGCTTTGTTCATGTACAGAGGCAGAATGGCCCATGCTCCTAATCTGAGATGTTTTCACAAATAAAGTGCCAACCAGGGTTCTAAAGCAGGACTTGCACACCTTGGTGTAAGAGCAAGTCACAATGCCATTGTGATACTTCTCAAATTCAACAGTATTCAAATGGTCAGATTTCTTTAATCTGATATGAGACAGGAAAAGTATTATAATTTCTCTAGGAACCAACTTTTTGTTATAGACATCTGGCAGTATGAGGTGAAGATTTTATGGGGGGGGGGGAACATCTTGGTATCTTTTTGTGTTTTTTTTTTCTCCCAGAGGTTTTTTATTTGAAAACTCTCTCAATGTACTTGTTCTAGAGTAGCTGGTAGTAACATTTCTTCCATACTGGACCTCAGGTCAGCAGATTCTATAACATACTGCCTATGATTCACAGGCCAGCACTACCCTGAGCATCTCCCACTGCCCAGCCCTGGAGGGCACTGTAAGGAAGCAATGGGAGGGAATGTGGCTGGGAGAGCTGTTGAAAGTAAGCTTTTGTTGTTACTTTTGATGTAGCAGCACTAAGACCAAACAAAGCAGGGTAATATGAAACAGTAGTCCTAACCTTATGAAAGAAGAACTAGATTGTCCCCAGCATTTTATTTAGGATAAAGAATTTTTCAATAGCTGCAATTATTCCACGTGGGGGCAAAAGGCCATACATCATGGAATCCTGGAAGGGAACGTAATTGATTCGCTGCTAAATGACTCAGCTGGACCTTTTCTGAAATACCGGTCAAGGTCAGTATTGAAAAGCCTGGTACACTGGCATTTCCATACCCTTGGAAATAAAGAATTAGGCTACCTTGGGAGCCAAATGATGTCCTTTTATTTTCTGAAATGTCAATTATTTTATGATAAATTTCTTCTGAAATCAAAAGCTCCTGTTCTCTTGGGAAAGAGTGACTGTTTGCCATTGTTCCTTGAATGGCTATTTACAGCACATTTTCTGGCTGTGGAGTTCTGTAGTCAGCTCCATTGTAAGGACAGAAATCTTCCCCAAATGCCCAAAGGACGTAGAAGGAACTGCATCTCTTCACTGTCCTGTTCTGTCCCCTTATCCTGGAAACATCAGTATATAAAATGGTATCTGGATAACTTTGTGTCAAGTCTTCACAAGAGCAGAGTAACAGGAAAAGCTTTGCAGCCATTAGGGGTATGACTCACTTCTCCGGTCCCACACCAGCTTCCCTGAGATGTCAGAGAACTTAGTGCTGTTTTCTGTGGCTTCTCACCCCAGCTGTGAGATCTTCAGAGAGTTGATCTTATTTATCTTTGCATCCCTGGACACTAGTACATTTCATTGCATGCCACAAGTGCCTAATAAATGCCTGTGAATGAATTAGTAAAATGGATTGCTGTTATCCTTTGGGGAGAAGAGGAGGGAATAGGATAATGATGTTGGAAGGACAGAAACTACAAAGAAAAAGAGTCAGTCATTCAAATTGTGGGATAAAATGTGCATCATTTTTGTTATTCTAGTGAAAGGATACAGTTCAGTTAAGTAGAACTCAGTAAAAGTTTACTGTGTATATTTTATGGCCTGGTTGTCTATATAAGTATCAAATGCTTTATTTCCAAATGAAATTTAGGGTAGGAATGGCAGTGATATACAGGGAAATGGACTTGTTCCATGTAATTTGGTAAATTTGTTATAGAGAGTACTCAGGAGGTATGATAAAAGGACAGAAAGTGGGCATTCACTGGTTGGCTGTAGACTTCTATACTGAAAGAATTAGGAACCTTCTAAGAAAAAAATGACATAGTGACATCTGAATTGAGTCCTGGAGTAAACATCATTAAATGAAGAAAGGAATACACAGATATAAAGATAAGAGAATGTTCTATAAGGAAATGGAGGTATAAAAAAGTAGAGAATGTGAAAGACACTATAAAGGGGTTCAGTGGGTTAAGAAACTTGCTGCTAAGTCTTACTAGATCCACATAGTGGAAGATGAGAATCAATGCCTTCAAGTTGTCCTGAGACCCACACACAAGTACACACACACACACATGCATGCATGCGCAGTGCACACATGCATGCACACACACATACACACATGTGCGCACACAAATACTCGCCTTCGCATGTGTGTGCACATAACTATATATAAATTCATAAATAGATAGACAGCTAAATGTAATTTAAAACGAAACCACAACTGCAGGTGGCTCACTATGTTAAGTGAAAGAGAAGCTTGATACTTAGAGGAAAAGGGGTGGCTTCGTAATCAAAACCATGCATCCCCACTCATCATGTGAAGGAGATTGATTTGAATATTGCCGTTTGGGTGAGAGAGTGTAAAGATGGTTTTGAAAGAGACAGCATGGGCTCCAAGAAGATTGATTAGGAGATGGCTAAAATAGCATAGATCAATGTCTAGGACAGAGTAGTGGTGATTTATGAAGGGAGGGGAGAGCTGAGAAGTGCTGGAAAGGTACTGCAGTAAGACTTGACCATAGACTGAGCAGGGTGATAATGATAAGGGAATGAGAAGAGATCAGACTTTTGGCTGGTGTGTCAGAGTAAATGGTGGCATTCGTAGGGGAAAGACAGGGAGACAGAGGAGAAAGAGTAGGGGGAGGAAAAGGGGGAAAGCAGAGGGAGGGAGAGAGAGAGAGAGAGAGAGAGAGAACAAAGTAGGAGGAATATATTTGAGAATGGAGAAAATATGTTTAATTCATGAGTGGGCATAGTACACTTGAGAGAGTTGTGGAAAACTATCGAGCACTAGGTCAGAGGGTAGAGGCTGAAATGGAGACAGAAGCAATGTACAATTCTTCCAAAGGCCTTAATAGTGAAGAGGATGGTGGCTGGAGGAGAGGGAGCATGGGTTGAAAGGATGATGCTCATGGATTGAGTGCAGAGGCTGCTATTCTGTTCAGAGCTTGTGTAGCGAGACTCCATAGAGGTACAGCAGGCAAAGCAGGGAAGATTGGCTAGATTTCTGAGCATTTCTAACTTTCCTTCTAATATAACGGTTCCCCCTATTATATTGTGGTAGAAAATATTTTGTAGATTGAACTCCTGTTGGTCTCATAAAACCCAATTCAAGTGCTTGCTAATTTAGAACAGTTTGCATTTGTCTCTATCTTCAGGGTGCAGCATATATTGTATATCCAGAAAGTAGTACAGAGTTAACCACCATAACTGGTTTTCTAAGTGACCGGCTGAAGATGATCTTTTGGTTTATTTCATCACAAGATTCAAAAGAAAGGGGGGAAAGTGTCTTTTGGTTGGTACCAAATAGAAGATGGAAATAACAGCATTAATGAGAGGAGAGTTCTTTGGCTATCTCTTTTTAACTAAACCATTACCAATCGTAAAAAATATATTCTAACACTACATGGAAAATAGCAAAATTGGAAATTCTAAAACGAATGAAGAAATGAACAAACCATCTAACAAACCCCAGAGTCATCATATAAGCAACAGCTAACACTTCTCATCATATTCTGAAAAAGGAAGTGGTGGTTAATGACTTGTTTTATATTTGCTCAAGTGCTTCGAAGAGCAATCTGCAAAGCCCCCAGAACAACCATAGATGGAAGCAGACGTTACCACTAAAGTAAGAAAGGGTGGTTACTGGCTGTTATACAAACGTTTCCTGCCTATCTAACTTTTTAAGTGTTTTTTCCCCAAGTGTTGACAATTTGAGAAAGAAAAGAAATTCATAAGCCAGAATGAAATGAACCACAATATCGTGCCTATGTAAAAGTACTGACTTTGCTATGTCTCATTCTAACTTTTCTCCTGTGTATAATTTTATAATGGCCATATAACAGTAACTTTAATATTAAAATTTTCCCTGTCCAATTCCTCATTCTCCCGTTTATTCCTTCCCTTCTCTGTCTCTGTTTTTCTCTGCATCTTTATCTTACTTTCTGTCTCTGACTCCCTCTGTCTCTGTTTCTGTGTCTCTATCTCTGTGTGTGTCTACCTAAGTGTGTGTGTGTGCATGTGTGTGTGTGTGTGTGTGTGAGGGTGAATCCTAGGAACTTACATATGCTGAGCAAGAAATCTATCACTGAATTTCACCTCTAGCTGCACCCTAACACACACACACACACACATTTTAGTTAACTTTGCAAAACACACCATTTCTTATGTAATTAAAATAATATGCATTTATATTACTCAGTAGGAGAGGTTGCATATTTTAATTAGCAAGTCTCTTATAATTTGATATCTAAATTATTCCCAAATATTCATTATTACTATTAGTATTTTCAAGATTGCTTTTGCATGCAAATCCCTTCTCACAGCTAAATTTACTTCCAGAATTATTGTATAATAGCATGTGACAACATTAAAGCCTTTGGATTTTATTAGAAAGTTCCTTCCAGAAGTTTTATTGCATTTGAAAAGCATGTCAGCAAGATAGAAAATATATATTTAATCACATATATACCTTTTAATCATCACATATATATCTATTTAGGATTTTATTTTAAAACAACATTGCTAACTTATAGAGAATGGAAATATAAACTTAAAATTTTTAATTTCTTTGATAATGAGATAGAGTAGTTTCTGTACTTAAAATGATTTTTTTTAATTTTGCAAAATCTATACTTACTGGTTGAAATACTCTTATCTTTCTTATCGTTTTATAGCAGTGGTTCTCAACCTTCCTAATGCTGTGACCCATTGATACGGCTCCTCAGGTTGTGGTCACCCCAACCATAAAATTATTTTCATTGCTACTTCATAACAGTAATTTTGCTACTGTATCAATTGTACCTTAAATAACTTTGGAGATAGAGGCTTCCCAAAGGTTGGCCTACAAGCTGAGAAACATTGGCTTACAGCTTTATTTCTTTCCTCTGTTTCCTTAAGTTGCTGCTATCTAGTCAATGCAACATCAGCACTACGGAGAAGATGGAAAAGTGGCGATGAAAGGCTTTCAGTCTTAATTAACTTGCATTGATAATAGTGTGATGTGAAGTATGGAATAAAGGGCCTTATTCAGCTCTGAGCTGAGGAAGTGGTGATCAAGTGTAGAAATTTTAAGGAACAAAATGGAAGATTGTGTGAATTGTCTTTGGTTTTTACAGTCCATAGCAGAAGCCTGTGAAATTTGGAGAAGTGGGAACACTGGCAGACAGGTGGGCCTTTGCAGGGCCATGAAGAAAGCTCAGAAAGATGAAAGTTTAACAACATTAGCTTGAGGCTTGGGGTTGGAAACGAGCATGGATATTAGAGCAGCCAACTACCGTGAAGGGATGGCTCTGAGGGTGAGTAGAATGAGTCAAGTTAAACGTGTATTTCGCAGGCCTTCGTGACGCCCCTGCAGATAAAAGTCCTCCCAAGAGCAAACTGAAACCTGACATTCCAAGTTCATCCTCTGGAGATAGTCTCCTGCTCTGTCTGCCCTAGAACTGAGTAGGCCAATATACTCTGTTGGAAAACCCTGTGGTGGTTTGAGAGCTGTGCAGTTAGCTTTAGGGAAAATAATGAACACAGCAGGTAATTCAGCTCCACAGACACTGGTTTAAGGGGGGGGGGGGGGTGTGACTTAGGTTTCCTTCCTGTCATATCCTAGGCAACTCTGTGACTTTAGGCTCATCCCTTATGTTTCTGACTCCTGAATGACTTCCCCCCTTGCCTTGAGCTCTCTGGATCACAGTTGATAGACTCCCTCAGCTGACAGATGTCAACATAACACCTGGACAGATGAGAGCAGCTATCAAATTCAGCAACCCTCTAGTGTTCCTTTTGGACTGCCTAAAGTGGCCTTTCTCTTAACTCACAATTTTAGAAGATGTGGGGAAATCCCACGTTTCTTCCTTTCTTTAAACAGAGGCCAACCAGACAAGTGCTGTGTACTTTCTGTATAGAGAGGGAGAGCTTGTCCACATTTAACTCACTCACTAAGGTCATCAGTTAAAACTTCCATGAAAATTTTGTATTGTGCTCAGCTAACATTGGAAAAATTCTCTTCCTAATTTTTCATCATATATTTTACTGGCTATGACTAAATAAACTGAGCCTGTTTGGTCTACATGAGGGAATTTCCTTTTATAACAAATGTATTCTATGTCTACATTTTTTCCTTTTACATTAGAACCTGTTCAAGGGGATGAGGCTATAAGTGGGAAGGTAGTTGCTGAGCATGTATGTAACACCCCAATTTTGGTCCCGGCCTCACTTCTCCCAGTCCTTTAACAGAATCCAAGGGAAGACAGAAGTGATTTAATTTGTTTGATGTGCCCTTAGAAAAATCTGTCATCTTGTGAATGAAAAAAAATCCTCTAAATTGGATCTAATTGAGTGCTTCTTAATTATTTACTGGCAATACACCTGGCCACGTGTTTCTCAATAAAACAGTGGTTCTCAAACTTCCTAATGCTGTGACTTTTTGATACGGTTCCTCATGTCATGGTAACACCAACCATAAAATTATTTTTGTTACTGCTTAATAACTATAATTTTGCTATTGTTATGAATCATAATATAAGTATCTGCGTTTTCCAATGGTCTTAGGTGACTCACCCCTGTGAAAAGATCATTCAATCTTATAAGGTTGTAGTGCCCCCACAGATCAAGAACCAGTGCCTTTAAAGACGAATGTTTGGTTTATATGACAGCTTTATTTCAGTGACTGGAAGGTTGAGGCTCAGTGGTGTTTTATTTTAATGTTTGGTACTAGTCTTATTATTCAATAATCACTGTATTACTCTAAGAAAGAAAAAAACTCTAGTTCTATTAAAAGAGAATAGGAAACTTGTCTCAAGTGCCTAACATATATTCAACAGCTTTCCTGATATTTGAGGCCAATTGGCACCTTATTTCATTCATAGGCTTCACCATCATTAGACATCAACACATTTTCTGATTAAATGCCAGAATTTTGTTTGAAGGGATCTTTTCAGAAAGTTTCTGATATTAGCTACTTAATTATAACAACAACCCTTTGAGGTGGTCTGGGAGAATGCTACCATCTCTACTTTCCAGAAAAGCACATAACAGGCCAAAGGTAAAATGGATGAAAATTTCCCCAATATCAAACATCTCCTGTGTAGACCAAATGGTAGACATCAAAATGAATTCTTCTGACGAGCACTTCAGTATGTTTTCTACTTAAACACCTAATCTGCAGAAAAGGATTTTCTGAAGTCTGGTCCTTGCTCCAAAGCTGGAACTTATCCAGGTTCTATGGTTGAGCCTCCTGCTCTCATGTCCCATCATAGCCTTTCTAATATGCTTCTCTTTATTTCTATTTCTGAAGTTTATTCCCTGCAGGAGTGGACCCTTCCTTCTTCCTAATTGACTTTTATATGAAAGCTGCTGTCATAATGGCCTCCTATGTGCCAGCGCTCCCTCCCATTTTCCATTTTAGTGTAGCATGCCTAGAGGGAGAAACATGTTGTCTTGTGTTGTTTTTGCTAAGGGAGGATTTGTAGGGAATTCATATAACTGCCTTCCTGGGAATCAGCTTTTTATTTTCTTTTTTATGAAACATTCTTTGGCTTGGGTACACATTTCATATTTCTGCTGATCACCCTTTGCTGATAATTAAATTGCATTGGTCCATGATAGCAGCAGCAGAGCAGTATGAAGGTGTAAGCAAAAATACAAACCATGGCCACAGAGAGATTAAGTTTTAATCTGGACAACTGAGTTCTCTCCAGAGTAGTTGGCCTCCTCTTTCAGTAGTATAACGTATTAGCAATATCTGCTTTGTGAGGCTATTGAGATGCATGGTTAATATTTTTTCTTGGAAGGAATGTGGAAGCAGGAAATGCAATCCTCTTGCTAGAATGCAGACCAAGTCTGTGCAGCCTGTCTTCTATTCCGCCTGCAGCTCCATTCTCTTCCCTGACCTGCTTTCGGGGCTCTCTGTCTCTGAAGGCTGGCAGATGAAAGTGTATCAGCCACTTCCTTTGCCCTCTTGCTCAGTTGCGTTTGGCTAGTGCGGAGTCCTGGCAGGAGACAAGAGGTCATGTGCTTCACTTCAGTTCTTTCCTCCTGGCTGTGCTTGTCAAGGAGGCCAGCTCTGCACGTTTGCCTTCCTGGTGATGCTGGCATCTGTCTCTGCTGGCCCCTTGAGCTTAGTGGATATGACTCTACCGTTGCCTGCTCGCAGGCCTGCACTGTCATTGTGGGTCCTCTAACTACCCCACCTTCTTCTTCTTTATATTCTTTTGTAAACTCTCTTAATGTAACCCTGATACTAGTACACTATCTCCCAAGATCCTGATAAATGATTCACTAATGCTTAGCTGGAATTTGCCTCGGCCTGTTTTATTTTGGGGAGTTTAGGAATTGTTGGGCAATAAGTAAGAATCAGTTGTGTCATTATTACTTGCTATTTGTTATTCAGAGAAAAGCGTAGATGTTGAAGACAAAAGTGCCACCCATCTCTTACAGCCAAGCATTTTGCTGTATGCACATCACTGCATCTTAACTCAAAGCCCAGGTGTCCATTTGTGTGTCTCTGCTCAGATATGCCAGGTAGCCTGGAGCTGTACCGAGATATGCTGGTTTGGTATCCAGGTCTACACTCTTTTATGGATGTCAGGCTGCTTCCTAGTTTGTTTACTCATCTTTCTTTGAGTTTTGAATTCCTGGGGGACAGAGTCTCATAATGATGAAGGCTTTTAAGTCAAATTTCTTAAAGATTTGATTAATTCAGCAAACATTTGCAGGCCAGATGCATTATTGGTCTGATTTTACTGATTTGTTCATTTGAAATCATTGATTAAGTAGCTCACTATGGGCAGTATCTCATGCTTGGTACCCTAAGGGTACTCATTACATACAAAATGAATAATTAAATATTTTCAATGAGTTTCTCTCTGATAATATGTCAGCTTCCCACAGCAGTTATCTAGATTTTTTCTCTCTAGGCATGGGCATTTAGTTCATAGTTAATAAGTACCTATCCATTTCCCAAATGAAATGAATAACATTTCCATATTTTCTGAACCCATACAAGATGCAAACATCATATGCAATCATGAAGTTGACTCAGGTCCTGGAGGCATATGAACAAAGAATTTTTCTTTTGTAGCTTAGTCCTCTATTCAAACCCTCCTCTGTTGTAAACAGTTACCACAAAACCCATACACAATCAAAGAAATGATTATTATGTTTTCCCTAGAAACTCACATTGGATAATGTATTTTTCTCTTGCCTTTAGGCAAACATTTTCTTCAAGCTGGAAAAGGCTTTTTCCTTTGGTAGCTCAGGGTCTCTACATCCAGGGGTATTCTGAGCAATAATAGTATCCATTCTCTCTTTCTATTTCCACCTTGCTGTTAAGGGACCTTTGGCCTCCCTAAAAATACCTCACTTTGATTTTTAAAATTCTAAAGAGAGTGACTCAGACATGGTTAAACAAGTTTCTTCAGCCTTGAGAGAGTGACATTGTGGGCTGCAAGTGAGCTTGGTGAAGGTGCTATTAGACTCTGGACTCCTCTGCTGGATTGTTAGCCTTGTGCTGGAGTCACAGTCATGCTGTGTTTCCTATAATCTCTTATACTTTCAATTCACATTTTTACAGCACATAACTGTATTAGATTACTTGCATTTTCAATGTAAAATTAATAATAATAATTCATAATTCTTATATATTAGTGTTTTCAAACATTCGTGTGTGTGTCCTTCAGACCTTAATATTTCCTTAAGCTTCAGGCACATTATTTTCCCTAAGGAAGCTTAGATTTTATCCAAAAGATGGAGCAACACACGGTTGCTACCAACACTCAACATCTACAATGCCAATTTACACTTTTAGTCAATGTTTTTGTCAAGCTTGTTAGCCTCATCCTCCTCTCTCTAGAGTAGGTCCCCAAAAGATACATCATCCCACATACAGCTATCCCATAAGTAGGCAAGTCATGTCCAGATGTAGGGGAAAATTAGAAATATACCTATTTAATTTGTTCTTCCCTCAAAATGCAGTCTCCTTTCCCGTGTCTAGGAAGATGGAGGTTAGGTAACAAGGCAATTGGTGTTGTGAAAGTGACAGCTCTTCTGCAGTAGTCTCAGGAATAACAGTTACTGTGTAACTAGGAAGCTGTCCTGGCCTTCTCACGAGCCTTCTTTTCAACCTCTTTGAACTAAAAGAATTCCCTTGACTGCTGTACACCCACTGTGATGGCTTCACTGGCTTTGTGTAGAGTTATTGGTAACACCAGAAGTAAAGGAAGCTGTGAAACAGTGGTCACAGTCTTCCTGTAGTTAGTAATGCTCTCCCAGGTGTGTACAAGGCTATGTTTCTAGTCCCTTAGCGGTAAACTGAGGAGTTCTTAGTTTTTTTCAGGAAGGATTGGAACATACCTTGATTCAGCTGCATCTTCTGTTCATATGAGACTCTTCAGGCTATGTCTACCACACCTATTTATTTCAAGCACTAAAAATGTAAGCTTAGATATTTAACAGAAAGCAGATGGCGCTGAGATCTGTAACTTGTATTTAACAAAGGCTGTTTTGGAAATGTTCCTCGTGTCCACTTTTATTGCTTTAAACACATCAACATCTCTGCCAGTTCTGATGAATTATTTAGGGATCACTGTCCCAGTCCATGGCAGAGTTTCGAAGTGCACATGTTAATCATATACTTGATTAAACATTTCCTTGCCTTCTTCTCCAGCATTCCAGTTGCTTTTGAGTGGACAACTGTTGCAGCGAGAGTACTGACCTACGTTGGAAGCAGCTCGTGGCATCTGAACTACTGAGAACTCCACCATGGAAAGGGATACTTGTGATTTACTTTCTCGGAGCAAAAGTGTAAGTAACTTTCATCTTTACTTCTTTTGTAAAATGCGTACTTAATGCTTTTAGTTTTCCCTGGTTTTCAATACTGTGGCGTTGTAATTAGGTTTGTGGGAAAACTTTGGTTAACTTTCAGTTCTCTAATGTTATGCAGATTGTTAACACATGAAGACTTCTTTATATGTGTGGCCTTGCTGACATTTGATGGAACTCCTTTGAAATTTATCTGCCTTCCCACTCATTTACATAAACTTAATTGTGTGATGCTGAACACCCTGATGTTTGAGTGCATAAGACAGATGCATACATAGTTAATGTTGAAATAGGAGAAGTTTGTGTCTCGACTATCAATCTGTCTAGATAAACCCGAAGGTAAAAATAGAAAATGTGTTAAAGGTCCTTACCAGCCAAACACACTCTGACACTCCATGCCTTCCTGAGATCCGCGCTCGGACACAGGTTTCTAATTGCCAATTTTTATCTTCCTTTTTAACATTTTAAGTTGCCCTTCTTAGTGCCCTGAGGAATAGTAAGCATTCTTTCCAATTACACAATGTCTATAAGGTAGCAGATTCATGACACATTTGGGTTTTCTGTTATCTTATAGGAAAAAAAAAACACAGAAAATAAGTAGAATGATTCAAGGAAAGCTGTACCAGGCAAAGATGAAAGCAGATTTAATTTCCATCAGGCAAGTTCTAACAATATGCCCCTTTGTTCATTTACCCAAGGGGAAGAAGCATCCAAACAGATGTGGTTGTGACGTAGGAACATTCATTTGAAGGCATCAGAAAAACCACAAATGCAAACACATTTCTCTAGTATGGGAAGGCTTTGTGTTTCATCCTGTGATCTTACTGTGATGCCCAAGGCCATCTTTCCTATAGAACTGACGTGAGTCTGTGAAAAGGACAATGCCTACATCATTTCTTAATAAACAAATAAGAAAATGTGGCTAAGCAGAGAGCTACTCCAGGCATTTAATTGAATCCCAAGTTTAATCACCAGCCAAATAAAATTTAAAAACTTGGTGCAATGTTCTTGTTTTTGTGTTAGTAGTTGGTGTTGGGTTCTGTGGAATTTGCATAATATAAAAGGCCAGAGCATTGTGTCTGGAATTTTTTTTATCATTGTGCATAGTTGCTCATTATAATAAGGGTGACCTGCATTCAAATTAGCAAACTAAGAGCACATCTGTTGCTGTTCTTTCTTATTATGAATCAAATATGAAAGCAAACCATCAATATGATACTTTTTTATTGAATGTTGGAAGCATGTGACTAGAAAAAAATAAAGGCAGAAGGGAGGTTGCTTTAGATAATAAAAACATAGCATTTGCTACTTCTCTGTTTTTAGAGGGAAAATCCTTCTAAAGGTAAACGATTCAAGGAGGTGTGACTTTAAGGGAGGGAGGGTGCTTAATTTAGATGCTGGAGGATTTCCTGTTTGTATTTGTCTTATATGAGGTTTCTTTGTCTCTCTGGGAAGGCTGAAGGCCCAGATCACCAGAGCTTGAGCTGCCTGCTTTCACGTGGCAGCTGCCTCAGGCTCCAGTTCCTTGCTTCCTTGCGTCTTCAGAATCCACTGGTGCGGAGAGAGCATTTCCACTTCCACTCAGTTGAGTGACTCTGAGCAGCAGAAGGCTCCTTATCAGAGAAGTGAGGCTGCTTCTTTGTTAGCAAGAACTCAACCACTTCAGGCTTTCAAACAGGGTCCTACATGTCATCCCTTACGCTGAAGTCTCTGTCACCACAGAATCCCAAACTGTACACTCTGAAGTAGCTGTTTCTGTTTGGTTAGAGAAAGTTTAAATAATTTGATTTAGGAATTATCAATTCTTGATTTTGGCCTTATGACATTTGGAAATCAAATAACCTAAATCCCAAATGGGAAGGCTGTGTCTGTGACTGTCCAGGTGTTACTGTGGAGACCCTGCATTTGTCACTGTGAAGTAAGTTGTATTGGTTATTTTTCACTTCTGTGACAAACTGAAAAAAGAAACTTGTGAAATAAAGGGCTTGTCTTATCTCACAGCTTGAGTTCTAAATCATCATGGCAAAGGAGGTGTGGTGGCGGGACACGAGGCTGTTGGCCACAATGCATATCTAGGCAGGAAACAGAAGCTAAATGTTGGCACCCAGATGGCTCCCTGCCCCCTTTGCTCTTTCCATGCAGTCTGGGTTGCAGCCCCTCTTGTGATGTTGTATGTATTCATGGTAGGTTGTTCGTCTGTTAAAGCTCTCTGGCTATCACCCTGTCCAACATATATGCAGACAACCTCCTAGGTGATTCAAGTTGACAGTGAAGACTGACCATTGCATAAGGCATATGAGGGAACACTAGCCTTAGACATTCACTTCTTTAGTGAGTTTTCTTTCTGAAAAAGAGTACCAATGTAGCTTATAGTATTTCATCCGTCTCCTTCTAATATAAAGCATAAAGGCATACAAAGGGTGGATTAAAAGATTCCTGTTTAACATCACTTCTGAGTTTATATGAGTTTAGGTCTCATGCTCATTTGTAAATTGAACTGAACAATTCCCTAAAGAATGTATGTTAGTCAGACTGGCTTAAGTCATTATAAAATACCAGATCGATGGCTTAGATAGAAATTATTTGTTTTTCAAAAATTTACAGAGGCTGAGATGTCCAAGATCCAGGTGCCAGCCACTTCAGTTGTGGTGAGGGCTTGCCTGCCTCCTGGCTTGCTGATGACCTGTAGCTAGCTAGCTGTCTCCTCACTGCACATCACACAGCAGACATAAAGTCTTCCATAGTACCTTTTCACTAGGCTGCTCTTCCCAGCCTCCGCTCATACCCTTACTTCCTATTCAGATCTCATCTTCTCCTTGGGAATTGGGGATTTAACTTATGAATTGGTGAGTGATAAACATTTTGTAACCTATAACAGAGTTTGATATTCTTAAGGAGTGATTTTAATATATCATTAAATGTCATTATATGTCACCATGATACATAAATCCAACATGAGCAATGCTGTAGAATCTCAATTGTTTAACACTAGAATGATATATCTAATTTCCTTTTCTCCAGTTGATATTAGACAACGCTTCATAAGGGATTTGAGTTTCCAAATAACCTTACACAGACCTAGAAGCTCGTTTAAATTTTCTCCAAAATATTTTTATCTTTATCATTATTAATTCTGCTTATTTTGTGTACCTTGTTTTTAATACCCATCCCAACATTTTAATGACACGATCTCTGAAATGCCTTGCCCTGTCAGTGGACATATCAAATTGAAGGTGCCAGGGATGGGGGGTGTTAGTAGTGATACGCAGAGGTGGGGGAGAGAGAGAGAGAGAGAGAGAGAGAGAGAGAGAGAGAGAGAGAGAGAGAGAGAGAGAGAGATGGATGAGTATGGAGGTGGAGGTGAGAGGACCTGGGAAATATAATCCAAATACACTATATAGAGTTGTCTCTCTTTTGGAGGGTGGTTCAAGACAGGGTTTCTCTGTGTAGCCTTGGCTCTCCTGGAACTCACAATGTACACAAGGCTACAAGGCTGGCCTCAAACTCACAGAGATCCATCTGCCTCTGCCTACAGGGTGCTGGGATTAAAGGTGTGTGCCACCATAGCCTAGTTAGGTGCATGAAACTAAGAGGAGTTTGATGTTCTGTAGTTGACTCCACAAGTTTGAGAAATAAAATTCTTACTTAAAAAATTAAAGCATTATTCCTTACAATGTTTTTCTTGTTAGCCTCTGAACTTATGTTTTTTAATATGGTGACTGAACTGGATAGATTTAAATGCTTCATTAGTAAGTTCTCTCATATATTGACTTCTAAAGCATCTTGTTGGACTTTTATCTAACACTCCCGATTTTGGGTACCCTAAATCAGTTGGAAGAGCTTTGACATGTCATCTGCTTAATTAGATTTATTTTCTTGATGAAATTGCCCTCTGTCTGACTTGGGATTCTTTTGGATGTTTTACATTGGGACAAATGTGTCACTCACCAGATGTCTTTAATTGATGCTCCCTGTTCTCTTGGGCAGAATTATTGTTTAGTGTTTACTCAAAGCTGGAAGCAATTCCTGGCTATTTGCAGAACACTCAAATCTGGAAATTGTTTCAAATGCTCAACCAAAATCCCACCTATGGTAGCTGTCAGTTCCGAATCCAGGAACTGGAATTTGCTCTAGTGTGATTTGTCAGTGGGTCCTATAAAATGGCTTCTTTTTATGGATGATTTTAAATATACTGTCTAAAACTTACATGCCAAATGTATCCTATTATTAAAAAAATAAACAATTCCCAACTGCATCTTTGCACTTGCTAGTTGGTTTTGGATGCAGTCATTCCTGATGATACAGGCTGAGTAACCTGTGCCATGTCATCTACAGCATATTTTGTGTTAAAGCCTGCCTAGTGAGGGAGGAGAGGCCAAAAAGAAATCTGAAAGGAGTGATCCATTTTGCAATGACACTGTGGAACTGCCTGTATTTGTTATTCTTCACAGCTATTCAGAGATAATCTTGTGTGGGGACTTTACGGTTGAAGTAATGCTAATGGATTCCTTGCCAGACTAACTTCATTGCCCTACTACATTCATGCCCATCTAAGGCACATGGCTATGGAGTCATATCAGCATAGAATCCAGACAAATTAAGAAAGTTAAAACCCTTATTTTTTCCACTCATTTCCACTCCTCAGGGTAGAAAGAGAGTCAGGAAGGGTGCTGCTATTAAAGATGCTCTGAAAAAAACACAAATTAAAAGGCAAAATGAAAATAAATTTCCTTATGTGCTTTGCCAATCACAAACTCAAGTGAGAATATGTAGCTTTAGAGATTTGATTAATTTGGTTATTATTCTTGACTCTCAGGTAATGTTTTTGTTTTACAAAATTCAATGACATATTTATTCACTGGCTATGGGATATGTTAGGGTACTGATATCCAGTGTGAATAGCATACTTGAAGGCTCTGTCTTTATAGAACCTACTTGACAACTAGACTTAAACATTTTATAACTTATTAAAATTGCTTCATCAACCTGTCACCCCAACCCTGATGATCCAAGTCTGTTTCACTATGCTTTTCAGTGCTTCACAAGGACTCTGAAGTGCTGTCTTCAGTCTCCACATCCTCTCTCTTCTCCAGTTGTGTGTATCATCTTTAGAAGAGATATTTTAGCTACGAATAATGCATCCTAATTGTCAATTATGCTCATTGTTGCAGAAACACAGATTATTTTAGAGTAGTTGAAAAAAATTCTCAGATAATCAACAATAGTTTAAGAATAGCCCAGGAGAATAAATGAAATTGAGTTTGGCCAAAAAAAAAAATTCTGAAAGAATGCAGCATGATCAGCAGTCATTTGCCTTGAAATCAATCTCATGTCACATGACTGTCCCTGCAGCCCAAAAGAGGCACTAAGTTCTTGTCTGAGAAAAACCTCTGTATTTTCTTATATGGTAATGTGTTTGCTGTTTCCCTTTAGCACAAATTTAAGTAGGAGTTTAATTCCAAGTGATTATAACAAAGAAATAATTGTGTGTATTGTTCTTAACATTGCAAACACCAAAGATATATAAAAATGTAAAGGAGTCCTATTGAATTGATGTACTATATTAAAAATACTCCTTTAAGACAGTCTCACCTCACTACGAAGTGGGAAATTTTAAAGAAAAACATATTAATTTGTTGGAGCTTTTTAGTAGTATTTTGTTTTAGAATTTTTTCCCTATTAAAACTGACTTAATTTTAACTATAGCCAAATTTTTATGCTCTACATTTGTTTGGCTGATACTTTTTAATCTTTGAAATAATAATCAATAAGTGAGAGTTCTGATTGCCAAAAATTATAACTTCAAATGAAATCACCAATGTGTTCAATCTTCATGAAGAGTACTTCCAAAGGAAACATGGACTCTTTATAAGCTCTTACATGATAATCTTAGCTTTAGATCTATATGGCTTGATGGGGGCAGGGTGAGTGAAAGCATTTAATAATTTGAGTTATTATTAAGTGCCCCCCAAAATTTACTGTGAGCTTCCTAGGATAAAATGAACAAAAAACATTGAAGGCACATTATAAAGGATAATAAACAAACCAACAAAACCACCAAACCAACCAATACCAACAAAAAGTTATATGCCTGATCTTATTACATACCCCTAAGCCAAACACTAGAAAGTTTGCAACAGAATTGATCCATCAAGCAAATAGGTCAACAGGATCTTTTGCTTTTATTGTTGAAATAGTGACTTGTATGTTCATGAGCTCCCCTAAGTTTACACATGCCAAATCCTGATATGTATGCCCTGAGTGCTTGATGGTTATTAATTAGTAGGGCAGTCAAAGAAGCATGTTGGGTTGAGCCAGAGGCCTGACCTTGCTTTCCCATTTTTGTCATCTAAAATATAACCCTTACTACAGATCCAGAGTTGGGAGTATGTCCCCATTTACAGAACACATATTTAAAAAAAGATACACACTTAAAACAATGTTTTTGCCATTAGCCTGTCCTCTTATTTCTGAGGTAGTAGTATGGGCCTCTGTTTTGGCAGAATATTAGCCATTACTATCCACAGTTTAATTCAGTAAACAGTGTTTATTAGAGCCTTGCTGACTCTAATAGTTATATTTCATAGAACTGTGTTCCAAACGGTACTTAAGGGACTCAGAAAGTCAAGATACAACGATGTACTTTGACATTGGGATTTTAAGCTTCACAGAGTATCTGGCTCACTGAACCTTAAAAACTAAGTGCAATGAAAATGTCCCCAAACAATAATAATCTAGAGCCAAGAAAAGCAATCCTTTCTATAAATTGATTGAAAAAGGAAACTTCCTGTCATGTTTGGTGGTACTTATCTCTGATTACTGAATGGATTTTAAAATGTTAATAAGTGCCCAACTTGTATTTTTTCTATAAGAGCCCAATGCACAGCATTAGTTTTTCAGCAGGGATTCATTTCATCAGTGTATGAACCAACAAGGACATAAACATTCTATAAGAATACAAGTCTCTGAAGGAATATTGAGAGAAACAAGAAGGGGCACTAGAAGTGAGAAAACAAAAGTGTTATCTTTAAGTGCTCAAATAAGAAATTAGAGCATGCACCTACCACCAAAACCACATTAATGAATTGGCAAAGCACTAAGAAACATCACATAGTTGGGTAAGTCGTGTCTATGTGAAAGCATTTTCAGGTTCTGACTTCCAAAAGCAATCCATGGATCAAAAACATCAAGAAAAAATGGAAATTAATGTTGGCAAAAGTGACTTTTATTAGGTGGAGGTTTAAACTTCCTGATGGGAAGACCAGAAAGATAGCTAAGCAGATAAATGCACCTACTGCCAAGCCTGCAGCCTTGAGTTCAGTCCCCCATGGCAGAAGTAATGATGCAACCTCCATGTTTCCTTCTCTGACTTTCTACATGGTGACTCATGGCATAACACACACACACACACACACACACACACACACACACACACACGCACACACACGCACACACACACACACACACACACACTTTTTCTTTTTATAAAGAACATTGCCTGACAGATGTTCTCCCTAGTTTTCAGGCAGTGTTTGGGGACAATTTTGAAAAGACCTTAAATCAAAAAATTTCCCAAGTCATGGTTCTTTGTGGGTTTGTATTATTTTTCACTTCATACTATAAAGTACATGAAGTTTGAGTCTTTTAGGTTTTTAACTTCTCACTGTCAGATTTACTAATGTTTCATAATATGTGTGCTAGTAGACAAATGAATAAAATTAAGATGCTCATTGATGTCTTATTTGAATCCAAATTCATGTACTTTCATTAGAGTAATAACATTGGTGGAATCATACTAAAGCTCAATCTAACAAATTCTTACCACTGTGTGACCTTGAGTTCATTACTTTGATGGTCTCTGTTTTGTTCACATATAAACATAGGGATAATGTGAGTGAAATTCTTGGAGAAACCATTCCACGACTCTGTATTTCCTACATCAAGTATTTTTCAGAACAGGGTCAATGACATTTTTCCATTATGACAAAAAGTCTGAATTCTTCCTAGCGTTCAAGACAAAGGCTGCATAGGGAGATGGCTAAGGAGTCAAGCATGTCTCATCCCTGATGACAGTGCTTCAGTTGCCATTTGGTGTCTCTAAGGATAAATGAAATTGAAAAAGGCCTTCACTTCACTAGGACTTGGAAGATAAGTTACTTGTGTTCCTTAATAATAATTGCTGCTTTTTAAGATAGTCTTTTTCTCTAAAACCACGACTAGGGTAGAGGTAGAAAGATATCATTATGTTTTGAGAGGCTTTCCTTTGGAGAAATCTGGATCCTTTCATTTTGAGTTGTTTCTGTAGTCCATCTGGTATTTCTTTTATTAAGACAGCATACTTTAATTGTCATGCCACATGTAGAAGGTGTGGTAACTCCCTAACATCCTTAAACTATAACTGAGTCCAGCTCTGATGCAGAAACAGGATATGGTAGAAGGAAATCAATACAGAGAAAGAAAACACCTAGGTCTGAACATGAAAAAATAATCACTTCTGGAATGACCCTCCTCTGATGTTCTTTCTTTTCAGTAACTGATGGATCCCTGTCCTTTTCTGGTATGCCCATAACGAGAAGCACTTTTCCTTGCAGCCTACCCGTTGTCCTTGCTCTTCACTGTTCTGAGACGTAGGAGGAACACCTCACTTCTAATCTAAGCAAATGCAGTCATTTCAAAAGTGTGTCTCTCTCTACATCAAATGCTTCTGAACAGCCTTTTGTAAAACTAGGTACAGTTGCCAGCATGGGAGATGGGACTTTAACCTGCCCTTTTTTGAACCGAAGACGCAACTTTCCCATCAGCAGGAGAAAACCTTTTCTTTAACGGAACATTTCCTAAGACTATATTGGTTTTATATTTTAGACAAAGCACTCCCATTCCACCAAAAGCATTTAAAGACATGGGAAATATCAATGGATAAAAAATTGTTCTTCTTACCCCGTCGCATTACCTCTGTTATTTTCAGAGGAAAACTTCAAACATACTTTCTTCGTATTGGGGAATTCCAGTGTGAACCATCTTTCTTCTGACTTAATCTCCGAGTTGCAGATCACTGCAGGAAGTGATTTTCCCCCACCATCACTGAAAGGAAAAAATAAGTTAGACAAAGTACATGTTCAAGACTTTTTTCCCCGTGTTCCAGACTTTTAAAGAACGTCTAGATTGGTGAGATGGCAGGGCAACAAGTCACCACAAAATCTTTAAAGACAGAGTCACCTCCAAAGAGAGGATGACATTGTTTGTGTGACTTGGTTAGCATCCTCTAAGGTCGTATGCAGCAGTAAAAAGATTCTGCTAAAATTCTGAAAGAATTGGTAGTGGACAATTGCGGGTTAGTATAATAATATGGACAATAAGGTTATTGTGTGTAGCAGATAATTCTTCCAAGAAGATAACAGAAACAGTATCTGCTGATTCCAATGAAACAAAATGTAAGTCAACGAGAAACATCAAATCTGTTGTCTTAGGGAACTGTAGAAAAGCTGTCATGGAGCATGTGGAAGGATGGCGATGGTGAAGGAAACAGGGGGAAGCAATGCTTGATTTCTAGGGACCAAGGTAGGGATATCTATGGAAATCATCACTGCAATGGGTGTAGGGATAGTGCACTCCCTAGAGACTCGGGGACGCACTACTGAGATAAGTTTTGATTAAAACGTCAAGAAACACTCTTCTTGCTTGACCTCATCCAAGATCCAAGCAGATATTTAGTGAATATAATTGTGGAATTGGCTACAATAGATGAAAGAGGCAGTTTCTCTTTGAGTCCCAAGGGTAGAACATGCCTAAAGCTAAAAGGTAAGAAGACACTAATAAAATCACCACTGTCAAACCATCCTGCTATCAAAGCATAAGATATCCCAGGGAAATGTGAAGTACTGTGGATCGTTATAGTTATAACAAATCTAGTCTATACCAGTTCATAACCAAATTAAACACATATCTGATATTGAAGACCTAGGAGGAAAAATCCCTTTTATCTTTAATAAAAAATGTATTCTATTATCTGCTATCTCCTGTATCGTATCTAGCTTTCAGGGAAAAAAGGATGTGCCAAATAAGATGGTAGAAGAAAACACAAAAAGTGATAATACCCAGAAACCTCCCAGTATTTGACAAATGTTATAGTTAATAATGCAAGGAACTAAAATTAGTGGTTTAAAGGTTCTGATGTAAAAGTTTGGTAGCACATGCGAGCAGACATGTAATTTTAACAGAGAGATAGATAGAAATTGTAAAGAAGAAGGAGGTAGAATTGCTAGAAAAAATGATAGTCAGAGATAAAACGTAAGGACATTTGTAGACTTGATGAAGCTAAAGAAAGAACCAGTGACCTTGAATATACATCAGCAGACACTGTACAATATGGAACTCAATGAGAAGGTAGAGGGAGGGAATAAGGACACAGGAAAGGAGAGAGGGAAGAAAGGGGGAAAAGCAAAAACGACAATGGATATAAATGTGATATAATATGTAAAGTCAGACAGGAAGAACAAAATGATACAGAAGAAATGTTTGAAGAAATAATGCCTTAAAATTTTTTAGAATTGATGACAGACCACAAATCCCAGATTTAAAAGCCAAGAGTATACTAAGTAATGTACAAATCAACACACACACACACACACACACACACACACAGAGTTATAGACAAAGTGGCAGAGATAGAAAAAGAATCAGAAGCAGACACAAAAATAGAGAGACAAAAACATACACAGAGAGATGAGAGAGAGAGAGAGAGAGAGAGAGAGAGAGAGAGAGAGAGAGAATATTCAGAAAGACTGAAATCTGAAAGGCATCCAGGGAGAAAATTGCAAAGACCTACAAAGGAACAATGATAAAAATTACAGTAAATTTTGCTATGGAAATGATTTAAAAAGAAAGCAAAACAATACTGTCTTTAGAGCACCCAAAAACCCAGAGTTCTGTACTTAGTAAGAGCATTCTTCCTATATAAGGCAAAAGTCTTTCTTATAGTGAGCGTTTCCTAGTGTGTGTCCTCTCAGATATCTCCACAGTAATGTGTACATAATGCTGCTTTTTCTTCCACTGAAGAGGATGTAGATATTTCTCTGAGTTTACACTAATTCCTTCATTGATTCAGAGGATTTAGCTAGTTATTTGTGAATGGAGCAATCACTCATGGTTGTTGGAAAGAATTGCTCCACAGAGATGATAAAAATATTTGCATAAGAAAATATTTTAATCTATTCCCACTCAAGAGAGAATCTGTGGGGAGGCAGTGCTCTGGAGGGCTATGAGGAACAAAAAGAAAGTGAGAAGTCTCTTCAGCAACACAATCATGATTGGAACTATTTCCAGTTGGTTCTATAGCAGAGGTTCAGTTAAAGCTACATTAGGGGTAATGAGGTCTATGAATACAACAGTATTGGAACAAGTTGCCTCAGGATGTGAGAAGTTCTGTTTTCTGTCTTTAGATAAAGCGAGGAGGAAAGGAGTGAGGAACCAGGAAGCTGTGTTGGTTGTGTAATTGGAAAAAGGCTCAGAAGAAGCTGTGGCAATTCCAACTAGTAATGTGAATTCTATTCTTCCTGCAATATGGCCATAAATAATGAAAAGGGCTCTGAATGCCTCTTGTTAGCTTGTTGCTCTATTTGCCTACCAAAATCTGGATACATAGAACATTTAAGAGTATCACTCCATCTGTGATGTGTTATATATGTATTTCTTATATCCATAAATAAGAATGTGTCAAAGATGATCTGAAAATATTAACTGAACAATTCCACAATTCAATTATTTCTCAAACTTTGAAGTTTCATGAAATTGTCAATGATTTTATGAAATCAGACACTGCTCTTCTTCATCCTACTGAGAAAACGAGCCATCCTTTTGCCAAATGTATCCATGTTGGTCTCATAATTACTATCAGACACTGCTCTTCATCCTACTGAGAAAACGAGCCATCCTTTTGCCAAATGTATCCATGTTGGTCTCATAATTACTTTTGCTCTCAGATTAACTGTGGAGGTATTGCATGCATCATGTACAAGTACCCTTTGGACAGAGGACTAACTGGACAACAAAACAACTCCCCTTACCACTTCATCACACAGGCATCCTATCATCACAAGTAGGAAAGATTAATATATTTTGAGAAAAAAGAGTACAATTCTGTAACTTCCACTGTGGCTATTGTCATAATTGTTCTATTTTTATTGTTAATATTTTACTGTGCTTAAACTACAAATTAAGCTTTACTCATGGGTGTACATGTATATGATAAGATAAAGAACTTATAGGGCCCAGTATTTTATGTGGTTTTAGGTATCTTAAAGGATTTTGTACTAATAGATAATTCACGTTCCAGTCAGGAGGAAGTAGAAGAATGTATGATTTCACCATAATACATACAGAATGCTATGCTATTTAAAACATGAATTATTTATTTCTGGCATTTTCCTTTTAACATTTTCAGACTGCAGTGGACCTTGGGTATCTAACTTGGAGGTTGAAACTGTTTGCTCCTGGCAGAATGCTGTATTTGCACACACAGGAACTGTAATGTATATGCTGGAACATGATCCTTGAGACCATGTTTAATTATTAGTGGGTTGGACCAATATGCCAGGTGCGGAGTAGATGAATACTGTTTCACATCATTTCACCAAAAAAGTTTAAACATGTTAATATTGGTAAAATCAACTTATTGTCTATTTACTATTTTTTAAAATATTTTTACTTTGGTAAAAGGGAAAAATAAATAAAAGGAGTGTTTGAACATAACCTCCATAGATGGAATGGACAACTCTAAATGGAGGTTTGTCTGCTGCCCTCCAGTTCCCCAATTACCACTGAGAGGCTTAATGTTACTTATAAATGCTTGGCTGATGGCTAAGGTTTATTACTAACTAGCTCTTACATATAAATCAACCAATCTTTCTTTTCTATGTTTTGCCACATGGTTTGTGGTTTGTTGCCTCATTTTATTTTTTTAATGTTTTTTAATTTAAATTAGAAACAAGCTTGCTTCACATGTCAATCCCAGCTCCCTCTCCCTTCCCTCCTCTTCCAAACCCCCACCTAATGCCCACTTCATTCTCCAAGGAGGGTGAGGTCATTCATGGGGGATCTCCAAAGTCTACTGCAAAAGAAAAATCACATGTTACCTCATTTTCTACATACCTTGCTTCCTTGGAGTCTGGCTGACATCTCCCAGGCTCCTCCCTTCTTCTCCTGTATCTCTGCTTGGATTTCCCACCTGGCTTTACCCTGTCTTGCCATAGGCCAAAGTAGCTTTATTTATCAACCACTGAGAACAACGTGTATTCACAACAAACAACTATATTTTGCATATGTGTGCATGTAAATATATGTATATGTATGTATCAAAGTATATAGCAGAAGGCCAAGGTATTTCAAATTATCTTGGAAATTATTTTTAATATATGTTAATAACCAATGTTTATTAACTATCAAAAATCCTGATATATATTCTAAACATAAGGATTCATTGGTTTTATTCAATCTTTAAAGCTATCTTAAAATACTGTCTTCATATGATGGATGGACATAAGTATTTGATACCTATATTAAAATATCTCAAACTTAGACTGGAGAGAAGGCTCAGTGGTTAAGAGCACTGTCTACTCTTCCAGAGGATTCAGGTTCAATTTCCACTACTTACATTGAAGCTTACCACTCCTATAACTCCAGCTCAGCGATCTGACACCATCACACAGACATAGGGGCAGACAAAACACAAATAGACATAAAATAATAAATAAATTATCTTAAAAACACTCTAAAATATTTGAAATGTTAGCACAGAAAAAGAGAAAAAGCCCCTGAAATTTATGTAGCTTTTGATAACAATGCTGAATAGTCATTTTTCAAACGTAGAATAAAATATTCATATTTTTATTGAAAGTAAAATTTAGACCATGTCCCATAGCTAGACATAGATGTGGGACAATTGTTTTCTATAACGTTAAATAAATCATAAGATTTATGCATACTTATGCATATATCAAGATAATTCTCTACTCAGGTCTTATTCCCTAAAAGCTTCATTTCTAATTACGGAATGGTCTTTGTGATCTGAGTGGATTTAAGTGTCTAGATAGATTTTCATCCTTCCTGGAAAAGAGATTCATAAAGCACAGGCAATTTCTGACCAGGAAGCACTTTCATTCTACTCTTGGGCAGATTAACCCTTTTGTCTATCTCAGTTCAATATACTTACCTAATTTAAGTTTTATATTTTAATTTAGTTAAACTTCTATTAATCAGTTTATAATTTTATTTTGTGTTGTACTTTGATAGAAGTAAGGAAACAGCAATTCTGGGAACTCACTCTATGTTTCTTTCCAACTTCCCAGCCTTTAAATATGCATTTCTGTGTATGTTCAGAATACACTAGTTTAAGGAATCAGCTTTATCTATCCAAGAATATAGTTTTTTTCCAATCTCTCACTGTCTCTGTCTCTCTCCCTGACACTGTTTCCCTATATTTCTCTCTCTCTGTGTGTTTCTCTGTTTCTCCTCCTCTCTGTCTCTCTCTGACAGTTGCAGTCTCTGTATATGTTATCACTTCGCATCTACAAAATAGTAGCCCAGTTTTATTTGTTTATGCTTCTTATGCTTTGTACTCTTTTGATGTATACATCAACAAATGATGGAGTCCATTCCCTCTTGGATAGAGTAACCTTGTTCCAAATTCTAATGTAATTTAATTCCCAAAGGTGAGGTGATTTTTCCACATCTCTAAAATGACTTTCCTATATCAGAAATAGTGACCTTCAAATGTGCTTTCTGGTACAACCTGTATAGTCCCCCAACTTGAAAATGGTTAGAACATAGTGATTTCTAGCTGCCAGCTTTCATCACTTTCTGCATTTACTCATACGTTTTTATACCTTTTTCTCCTTCTACTGAATGTTTTCTTTTATAATTTCCATAATCAAATCTGGAAACTAAAGTGTTAGAGATAAATGCACTCTCAGGATTGTATAAACGATTTCTTATAATTTAGTAAGGCATTTTTTCTGTGATTTCATCTATTATGTTATTATATATAATCTATGCCATCATCCTTGTTTCTCTCTATGCTAATTTTTCAAAGCATTACAATTCTCTTAACAATATGTGTGCGTGTGTGTATGTGTGCGCTTGCGTGTAGACTTCATTCTGATAAATGTTGCGTGCTTCTCTTGAGTTTTCAAAGTGATTTTTCACAAACAGTACCTTACTAGAAATTCTTAAAGAGTTTATAAATTAGGATGTGTGCTATATTTTTGCCAATTATGCTTTTATGAAGATAAAGAAATCATTTGAAATGAACACCTTAAGTCTAAGCCCAGAGATCTGCTCATTCTCCCTCCTTTTTTCATTTACATATACGACATCAAAAGTTATGTAGATGTAGATCACTGTTCAAAATGAATAACCATGACTTTATTAGGATGAGCTACATTTTACTTATCCACAATAGCATAGACTATAATAACTACATGAAGTATTAAAAGAGCTCAACCAAGTAGATTTTAAAGAGAAAATAATGACAGAAAAACTGGAAGGAAAAAGGAGAGAGGCAGCAGATGTGAAACCGTGAGAGTTTTCTCTGCAACTATGCAAAACTGAGTCTATTTGGCTTGTGCATAGGATAATGAACATGAAGCACTAAGAGATATAAAAATTGTTGTATAATGAAGAATAATAGAATTAATGAAATAATCTAGCTTTTCTTACTGGTACACTGTCAATTTCTTTAGAGTCAAAGGGTAACCTAAAGGCAGGAGAGATTGCAAAATAGTATATTGGGATTTGCAGTGTGTTTATATATTCACATGTCACATAGCAATGGCTTATATTACATAATAGACACTCAATGAAAGAAATATAATATTGTTAATTGACAGCGGATTAGTAAATGAATCAAAGAAGATGGAGTCAGAAAACTCTCTCTGTTCTTCATCTCTTGCTGTGACTCAACTTTTCCCCTCCTCCATTTTGCAGTAGCAGTGGATTTTATTACATAGACAGACTTGGATCTTAACACTAGGAAGGAATTCTTTGTGTACTTTCACAGGAAAAGTTGGATTGGGGTGGTAATTAAATATTTAAGTTGAAAAAATGGACCTAATTAATTTAAGATGTTTTGAAAAATATAAGTAGCATTTAAATCAATGGTTGCACTAGAACTTACCAACAGTGGGAACATTTCATTTATGTCATATATTTTCCATTGATTTATTGATAGAATCATTGTTTCTGCATCTTCCTTAGCAATGTTTAATTCATTCCAGAGATTATGGGTGGCTTTAGTTGTGAAAATTCCTAATAATTTGTGGTATTTCCCCTCATAATACTGATTAAATAAGTTTATTTCTTTTCACATATATCCAGTGCTGAAAGAACAGCTACTGGGATGCTTCTGAACATTGGTAATCTTCTGTTTTAACTATTTTATCCATATGGTGATAGGTTATAGGGAAAGAATGCAAATTCAGTAGTAATGTAAGCAAGACAGTAGAAACTTGAGGACACAGGTTAAGGGACAGAGGTCCTCTCAGCCTTTTTTCCCTCTCCCTCTGTTTTAGTAACCACATTACATGAGATACAGTCATATTAGTAAACAAAATACAATGGTACCTTCACGTGTGGCCTTGTTCTATTCAGGTGTAGCTTTGTTCTGTCCTGGAGGCTGATCAGAGAACAGTGTGGCATGGCTAGACTTAGTTTGTCTTGTGAGGAAGAAGAGAGCCTGAGAAGAGACTTAGTTAGAAAAGAGTTAATGAATGTTTTCCTAGTGATAAAGAAAGGAATGATGGAACTAGAAGAAAAAAACAAGTCACCAACATCTAACTTTTGGAATTACCATGCCAAGAATGTTTGCTCCACTCGACCCCAAGGGGATGCTATTTCTCTTGTGGATTTGTGTTTAAACAGATAAACCTTGGCTAGCTCTCTCAGGGCTTCATTTCTGTGTATTTCACCCATCCCATACTTTAATCTCTGACACTAATGTTTGTGATCTGGAAAGGGAAAAGCTGCATTTCAGAGCTTTGGTTCTGATTATGAATCTGGGATGTGAATTCTATGGACAGTTCAGTGATGCCTGTCATGAAATGAGACACCTTTTGATCAGCTCATGTCTCCTAAAATTTTGAGAATCTCTGCATGATCTAATCGGGGCCAAATTCCCTTCTGTTGTCTTTGTCTGTAAGTGCTGTGTTGGCTGAATCTCTAAGCACAATTTGTCTTCTGTTGTTGTTATTTTGTTGTTTGTATGTTTCTTTCACATTTGGCATTTTTTAACTCCTATAATCAAAGGGTGACACAGATATTCAACTATCTGTTTTGCCAAGTTGATGTCCTATTGCTTCCAAGGCATTTACTGAATAATCCATCTTATGCTGGGATTTGAAGCTTTCGATTTGTTTAGCTAGAGTGGAAGGAGAAAAAGAACACAAATTAGCTTTCAGATTTCACCAGCTCTGGAGTTATTACTACAAATGGCATATTCTCAGCCTCCAGGAAAATTCCATTTTAAAGCCAGGTCTGAGTGTTACAAGCACTTGGGTCATTTCCTGGTTACTTGTAAATAAAGGATTTCTTTTAGATATTTTTCAACCTCATTTTTGCTCTTTACTTGACATTTTGAATTATTATTTGTAATTTAGGAATCTTTTATTGGTACTTTCTCCTAATCCATTGCTTCATTTATCTTTATGTTAAGTGTTAGGGAAGAATTATTTTTATTGGATTATTATTTTCCTTTAAAATGAAGTATTGCCACAGTGAATTTGAATAGGAAGATGGAGAGTAAATAGCTATCTGAAAACGAGAGAGATTTAGAGGAAGGTTTGTGACATTTCTGGTTAATTTAGATGATATACTTAGTCCTAGGAAAAAACCTAGCCATCTGTTAGTTCTTCCAGTGGTCTATGTTATACAGTGTCTTTACTTCTGTGGTATGCCCAGATTTATAGGAGGCAGAGGGTGTTCCTCAGGACTGACTTTCTCTTATTTTCTATTCTGTATCAGTATTTGTTTCACTGAACAAGTTTCTGTTTTTAGGGGTTTGGATTGAGAAAAAGAACCTCTTTATATTTCAAGACAGAAAAAAATAAGTTTATGTCTGGACAACATAGTGATGAAATACATCATGAAAAAGGCATCCCTGCCAAGTGTCCAGCTTCCCAGGGCACTGCTAGAGCCACAGCTGATGCTTCTCTGAAGCGATGGCTGTAATTATTATATTCTTCAAATAGAAAAAAGAATGTAGTGTCATCTGGCATCACACAGATCTTTGCCATCTACGCACCTCTGCACAAAGACAGGGATTCCTGTCTGAAGGAGCAAAGAATGTCCAAAAAGGCTGCTCAGGAAATCAGGTTGCTCAAGTTGATATCATATAGTTTCCTTGCAATTAGAGAATATTATAAAGGAGCTTAACAACTTTCGCAAGAGTAAGAAATACTCATAAGAGTAATAAATAGCCCAACAATGAGGGATAAGATGGACAGAATGAAGGTTAATGTTAAGGATGAAAAAGAGAAAGAGGAAAGACACTCATGTGCTTCCACTGATCAAAGCAGTTTCTGAAACAAAATGGCAAACCAAGACTTTCATTGAAAAAGATGTGTAAGCTTACATACTTCATTTTATCCCTGCCTACAAAATGACCTTACAATTTAGTTTTGTAGGGTGTTAGTACAGCTGTTATTTGACAATAATGTAATGTGTTTTCCAATTTACTTAGATTGTTTTAAAAAACAGATAGCAGCAAACCATCTGTGTTTCTGTATAAATTGTTCTCAGGACAAGGACCAGAAACAAAGCATTTAAAATCTTGCTGTTGAAATCTCCCATTAATTTAAGGAGTTCTGCAAGCTCATTCTGTGGTGCCAGGTAAAAGAATGTCATGTGTTGGGCTTTCCGTGGTAAACAAAATAAATTTCTTTCTTTGTTCTTCTGGTTGAGTGTCATAATTTTTCATCTTCCTGGCAGAGAGTCTCATGATTTTATAAGCATTAGAATCACTAGAAGCAATTGCTTATTTGCATGTTCTCTAAGATGACCCCAAGAGACTTTGATTTAATATGCCTAGGGATGGGCCCAGAGATCATCATTTTGAAGGCAGCTCCCCTGGTGATTGTGAGGTAGGTAGTCAGAGGATCCCAGTTGGACTAATACTGCTTTCTAGAGGCATCATTCTGTAACCACATCCATGGTAGTAGCTATATGTGGGACAGGTATTCTGTAGCTCTAATATTACTCCAAAGTGTAAGAGAAATCCACAAATCCTATGAGTAATTAGAATGGTATACCAACAAAGAAAAATGGCTAGAACTAAATAAAACTCAACAAAGAATTTGAAATAGGTCCTTAGAGATATGATTTAGTCTTAGAAAACTCTGTTTACAATACACATACGACAATCCAAGATGATACAGAGGAAGAATGGAAAACATTTCAAGGGGCATGGTTAATTTTGGTATTAACTCTGGACCCTACACCTTGGAGAATAAAATCAATTCTATCCTAGTATGCAATTCTGCTATTTATGGACTAAGCAAATCTATTTTGCTGAAGTTCCTATGACAATAATATAAGGAGCTTGTTGGGTTAACAATAGTTTAATTTGGAGCATCCTAATTCTATGTTCTAATTTTTAAAAAAAATCCCCATCCTCTCAAGGGCTTGGAATGTAGGTCAATGATTTCACATGCAAGGATATGGACTTTATTCCCAGCACCTTACAACTACACACACAAAAGGAAAGAAATGAGGTCTGCCACTTGCAATTTCACCACCAATAGAAGGAACAATCTGTCCTTTCACTTAAGAGAAGAGTCCTGAAAGGCTGCACTTATAAAATAGTGCTGGGTCAGCTTCCCAGAGGTGGTGGATGCAGCTGTCTGGGTAACTAGCCCTTTGTTTGCCACTAAAAATGTACAAAATGTCCAGAAAATCACTTTACCTCATTACATCCGAGGTCCTTCTTCTTCACAATAGAGGCTTTGGATGGTAGGTGGTTTCTGTGGCCCTCATGTTAAATAGATTGAGAATGCCTCAGCTATTTTGTCTGTTATCTTATATGAACCTCTGCACAGTCCTCCTTCATTAAGGACAAGAGATTTTCATTAGAGTTAAATTAGAAAAAAAAAGAGGTTTAGCAGTCCTTGTATTCATGCTGGTTACAAATGACACTCTTATGTATGTTCTTCTATGAGTGACAGTTGGGTTGTCAGTTTCAGTTCTCTGTGTTACATATTACATTGGTTTGTTCTGGGTGATTTCTTGTAACTGATGTGGTATGTGATAGTATAAGACTAGTCCAATATCATTTTTCAATCAAAAGGTTTCAAGTTTAAATTGATAAGGAAAGTCATCAGATTTTGCCGTGTTACCAAGAAAACAGCTGCTATTCACACCTCTTACCATTAGGTGGGGCAGTTGAAGAGTGGGAAATAGTTTCTACTGAAACCATTCATGCTCACCAGTGCCCCCAGATAATTGATGAAAGATAATCTTCTTTCAGTCCTAACTTGGCCGAATTCTAATATTCCTCTTCCCTATTTTTTATTCTAAAGTCTATGGGGGCTAAGAAGGGGGAAACAGGTAGAAAAGTTAATTCAATGTGTTTTGGTGGGCTTGGGTTTTATAAAATATTCCCACTTAGGATTCAGAAAGGCAAAATAGGGTATAAGGCCAATCATGCACTGTACTTTTCCAGAAGTATATGTAATGCATGTGAGGTTGGGGAATGAAGTAATAGGATTCAGGAAGTAGACAGAAGCTCCCCTGTGTTCCTATTGATTTCCATTAAAATCTATCCCTTCTCCTTTCACTGTCTTCTGGAAAAGTCTATGCCAATTAATTTGCCTGACATCTTAATGGATAATTCATTAAGAAAATCTTTTGTGCCAAGCATATAATGATGAATTTTGGTTACTAATGTTTCTTTGGCTCTGTTCGGAAGTGTGTTTATTGACCATTCATAGATTTAAGATGTTTTCATAGAACTTTAAAAATGACCTATGGAAATTTCAAATCGCTCTTAATGATCATGACTTTAAACTTTCCCTAGCAACTCCATACAATAAGACACAGAGAAAAAGGTACTGAGAGGAATATATGAAAAGTAGGGGAGGGGCAGGAATGGCATTCCTGGTTACTTGAGATTTAACTCCTTAAAAGAAAGAGTCTTTATATCCATAATAACAAATATTGCCAGGAATGAGTAGATATGACAATCTATATTCATTATGAAGGAGTTTTTCTTTAAGTAAAGCAAAAAGATTTGGATGTTTAGAAATTAATAATGAAAAAGAAAAAAGTACTTCAATGAAAGAGTGAAGAACTGGATAAATGTTATGTGTTGCCCCCTTTCATGGACCAGGCAAAATGTGTTCCCAACTTTTTTTTAGACACTTACTTTTTATCACTGTCTTAGAAATATTAATAGTTAAAACCCAAGCAATTTACAGGATTCTACATTTGATTAGTTTCAGATTCTCGGCAAATTTGCATGAGCTTTTCAGAGGACTACAAACAGAGAAATGACTAAATTTGATTTAAATTGCTAACATTTAAAATGATGCTCATTTGCACAGGAGAATTTGGAAGCAAACTGGAGTTTTACATTGCTCTAATTTTAAATGGCAGCCAGTATCACAGTCACATTCTCCTGAGAGCTCATCCCTTGATTTCCAAGAAACCATTGCAAGAGGAAGAAAGAATCACATTGAGTAGCTTTGTTCAGTTGAGAAGTACAGAGTACTGGTAAACAATACTGAAAATACCAAAATTTTTATCTAATATTTACTATGTATTAGACACCAAGCTAAGCATGTAATCCCCCTTATTATCTTGTGAGTTTGATGCCGTTGATGCCATAAATATAAATCATAAGACTGTTTCTGAAGTCATCTTTGTTAGTGAGTGTATGTGTGTTCATGTTCATGTGGTTGCAGGTTTTCTTTGGTGTGTGTGCTCAAGTATGACAGTCCTAGCTAGGTCTCCAGCATCCATAAAAACAAAACACGTAAGCAAGCGAAAATCAAGTATAGTGGCTGGTGTGTGTAATCCCAGTACTAGGGCAGTAGTGACTGGATCAATGAGTCCCAGATCCAAGAGAAACCGATTTCAATGAATAAGACAGACATCTCCTGGGAAACAACATCAAGCTAGATGTCTTGCCATCACAGGGGCATCTACATATACATGTAACCCTCTGGAAAATGTACATAAACCCACACACATATGCCTCTAGGCACACATACATACACTGTACAGCTGTCTGAAGTAGCAGTCTCATCATTCTCTACTATTTCCTGGCTCTTAGTTATTCTATTTCAGTACTCATCATTGTCTATGGTGGTTTGACAGAAAATGGCCCCCAAAGAGTGTGGCCACTATTAGGAGATGTGGCCTTGTTGGAGGAAGTGTGTCACTGTGGGGGTGGACTTTGAAGTCTCTTTTGCTCAAGTTTCCCTCAGTGTAATTTTCAGTCACCTTCCTGTTACCTTCAAGTTGTAGGACTCTCAGCTACCATTGGCCATTCTCCCCCTCATGGTGATAATAAACTGAACATCTGAAATTTTGAGCAAGCTTCAATTAAATGCTTTCTTTATAAGAGTTGCCATAGCCATGTGTGTCTCTTCACAACAATGAAAACCCCAGCTTCAATACCGTTAGATCTCTCATAGTAGTTTATTCTAGGCAGGGTCTCCCCTTTATCTTCACAAGGGTAGACATTTCACTGATACATGTCATGTGTCTATGACAATGTCTGGCACTTGTTAATGTTCAATAAATATTTGGACAAACTGAAGAACAAATCAAATTAGGATATCCTTGTGGTAAGTAATTGAAAATCATCCTTAACTAAAATATAAGAAATTAAATATAAGCAAAAGCAATTAGTATTTTCATCTATCAACAATGATGAAAATATCATTAGGATGTATACTCTGTGTTCTTCGTATGATGTAAAACACAGTCATACAAAATTGAAATATACTTTGCTGGACAGTTTGAAAATACATGTATATAAAAATATTTCTATGTCATTTTTAAGTTTTATGAGTATATTCATAAAAAGAAAACAAATAAGAGATAGCTTTTTTACACAAAAGTTTTTACCTACTCAGTATGAAATTTGATCTTAGTGTGTTTTTGAGTCTCCTAGGAATGTACTCACTGTAGGAGTAAAATATTTTAATGTTTAGGAATGTTATATTGTTTCAACTTCAAAGGGTGTTTTCTTTTCTTTCTTTCTTTTTTTTTTTTTTTGGTTTTTCGAGACAGGGTTTCTCTGTATTGTTTTGGAGGCTGTCCTGGAACTCGCTCTGTAGACCAGGCTGGCCTCAAATTCACAGAGATCTGCCTGCCTCTGCCTCCCTCCTGGGATTAAAGGCATGTGCCACCAACACCCGGCCCAAAGGGTGTTTTCAACCTAGCATTCTAGTTAATGAGATGAGATGAGTTAGATTTGATGATGTTATATACATATATAATTGCATACATACATATAGTCTTACAGTCTACATGGATAATCTGCTTCAGAATTAGTGTAATGGTTGTTGAATTAGCTTGAACAGAGTAAAGATAATAAAACTGATAGAGGAGCTAAACAGACAGAACCAAGAGAAAACCTCCTCCAGGAAGTGGAAGTAGTAACAGCTACTGTAGTTCAATCTGTAGATATCCCAGACTCCAGACAGATAATCATTTCTCTTTGTCTAATAGCTTGGAAGATCTTAAAATTGTCTTTGGATTGTTAGACACATTTTTACTTATTACAATGTCCCCAACATCCCTGATATGTCAATGAGTCAATGTGACCCCATAAGATCCCATTAGTTATAATTTAGTATCCTGTAATTTGATGAGGTAAAGATTATAAGTAATATCCTCAAAGCCTAATTTGTCTAATATGAATTATATATGTGATAAATTATATGTGTAGTTAATTTAAGTTACTTCATTGTAACTAATTATCCACTAAATGAAGCCTTGTGAGAATAACTTAAATTTCAATGTTTTTTGGTCATGTTGCTTGCAGTTACAAAGGTCAGAAGATGGAGGCAATAGAATTGAAAGTTTGAGACCAGTTAGGGCTATATACCAAGATCCTGTGTCAATAAGTTAGTAAATGAATGCACAATAAAGTGTACAACTACAAACCTCACTCCAGACAATCTTGAGAACTGGTATAAATAAAAAAGAATGATATAAGAATATCATTATATTCTTATATATAAGAATTAAAAAATGAACAAAACTTCTCATGGACTCTGTTTAAAAGTGGCTCTGATGATCACATTCAAAAAACACATAGAAAGGGACTCAGGTTCAGGAAACACCAAAACCATAAGACAATAATATTATGTATTTGTAAGAATTGCTAAAATAAAATAGATAACATCTAATTTTGGCAAGAATATGGATCAGCCCAGGCCCTCAGTCACTCTCTGGGAGAATACAGTGGTAATTAGCTTTGAGCAAGTGCTTGGCAGTATGGATTAGTGCATAGCATATTTCTCCTAGGTATACAACAAGCAAATTTTCATGGCTTTTCAGTAAACTTACCAAAGCTTGACATTGAACTTAGCACATAATTTCCATAAACATATTCCCAGTGTATCTCCTGGTATGATCCCATGATGCCATGGGAAGTACTGTTTCTTTTGTTAATTTAAATTAGAAACAATCTTGTTTTACATGTCAACCCAGTTCCCTCTCCCTCCCTGCCTCCCCTGCCCCCTACAGGCCCACTATCCCATCCCCTTTCTGCTCCCCAGGGAGGGTGAGGCCTTCCATGGGGGACCTTCAAAGTCTGTCACAGTATTTGAAGCAGGGCCTGTATCTTAAAAATTACTTTACCAATTAAAATGCAAAAAAAATTATCAAAATTAAGTGTTGAAACACATTTTAGTATTGTTCTTAATTTTCTGTAATTGTCTGGGCTATTTATTCCTTTACTTTGTGGTGGTAAGAACACTGGTACCCAGGGAAATGGCTCAGTGAGGAGGGATACTTGTCCAACAAGTATGAAGACCTGAGGACATGAGTTCAAATACCTATAACCCCCATAAAAACATAAAAATCTGGCATAAATGGACATGCCTGTGGTCCAGTATAGGAGAATGAAGACAGATAGATGTTGGTAGCTTACTATACTATCAGCCTAGCTAAAACAGTGAATTTCAGATTCCATGAGAGACCATGTCTCAAGTTATGAGGCAGAGAACAATAGACAAAGTTACTCTGCTCTGATTCCTGCCTATACAAATGTGGGCACATAACACATACATGCATGTAAATGTATAACACACAACACACATACATACACACGGAAAGAAAGAAAAAAGGAAAAAAAGGAGATAAGGAAGGGAAAAAGGAAGAATATTTAAACTACAATTTTCCATTTTAACTGTGCTTGGGGTGTGTGATAGTTGAGTATAGACACAAGGTTGCAGACAAAAACTCTAGAACACATTCATCTTAAGTTAACAGAAGCTTTATCTCCATTAAATATCAAGCCACCAGTTCTTTCTCCTAGTGCCCCATTTCTAATATTTTTTGTAAATATAACCATGTAAAATATTTCTAAACTAAACTAATATAAACTGAACGGTGGGTTTTTGTTGTGGTTGTTTTGTTTTTGTTTTTTGATATATTGTTTCCCTATGTAGTGTTGACTGTCCTCAAACTCACACTGTAGACCAGGCTAGCATGAAAGTCAGAGAGATCCGCCTTCTTCTGTCTCCCAAGTGCTGGGATTAAAGGTGGATGCTGCCAACTCCTGGTTTATTTTTGATGATTTTGAAAATTCTCATTCTAACTGGTGTGAGGTAATATTTCTTTGTGGTTTGAATTTGCATTTATTGGAGATTTCTGATATTGAGCACATTTTGCACACCTATCAGCCATGAATATGTCTTCTCTAGAAAATTTTTATTTAGGGGCTAGAATGGTAGATCATGGTTTAAGAGAACACATTGTTCTTGCAGAGGAACCGATCTGATTTCCAAGCACCCATGTCAGACGACTCATAACTGCCTATAACCCCAGCTCCAGGAGACACAGTGCCTCTGGTTTCTGATAAAAGTGCATTTGCATATATGTACCTCCACCACACACACATACACACACACACTTAGATCAATCTAAACATTTTCTAAGAAGAAATTGTCCATTTAGATCACAGCTGTTTTTTGTAATATTCTGTATGTTATCTTTTTTTTGAAAACCAAAGTTTTTATATAATATATTCTGATCATGGTTTCCTTTCCCCACCTCCTCAAAGATCCTTCCATTGTCCCACCCACCCACTCTATGCCCTATATCTATCTCCTCTTTAGAAAATAATCAGGCAAACAAACATAAATAACAAAACAAAAACATAATACAAAAAAGAAAAGAAAAATCTCAAGAAATATACACATGATCCAATATAACAGATTTCAGGCTTGATGAAAAACATGGAAACAGTGAAAAGTCTCTATACACAAAAAGTAATACACACACAGTGTGTAATGACTCTGTAGTGTTCCTGGCATTGCTGATTCATCCGAGTACTTCAACTCAAGCCTTGGTTCTGAACATACATGTGTCCTTGGTACTTTGCTTATCACTGCGTGGGATGTCATTGGATGCTTCCTGAAATGTGTCAGTTTAGATTCAAGATTATTACATTTTTTTGATGGAATGGCAATGTTCTCACTACACAAAGATCTCTGCTGTTATGAATGAAACACAATGATATAATTATGCAAAATAAAGGCTTTTCAATATCTTTCTACCATCATTCCTCAGCATGCTTCATTTGCCAATCTGACCATTGACTGCTGATATAGTTGGACATGCTCTTTCATAAAGAATAACAAAGGCTTAATTTAATTCTTTGTGTATATACAGGTATGTCTGTACATGTGTACATGTGTTTAGAGATTATAGGTTGACATCAGGGGTCTTCTTCAATCACTCTCCACCTTATGTTTTTGAGACAAGCTATCTCACTGACTGTGGGGCTTGAAAATGAAGCTAGATTGCCTGGGCAGCAAGCCTCAGGAACCCTCCTTTCTCAGTTTCCCCAGCCCTGGAATCACATACATATGCATCTATAATCAGCCTTTTCATGTGGGGGTTGGGGATTGCATGGCAAACAGTTTATTGGCTCCACCATCTCCTCAGTCTTAAGATTTATTTCTTTTTGTAGATAAAAAAAGCACATATAGATTTTGTTAGTATGCACATCTGTAATATATGACATAATTTTATGTACATCAAAGATTTGGTGTTCTCTGTGTGTGAATTATCCAATAAAACCTTATATGAATATATAGTTTAAATGACATATCATACCTGGGCTGACAACACAAGGTATGAGAAACCCCCTTTGTTGTTCAGGGGAATCCAAGAGACTCAACGTTCCCAAGTAGACTACTACTGTCGTTCTTAGTTGCCTCCCCGAGGTTAAAGGTAATTTCTTATTGCTGAAGACCCTATGAACTACAGGCATAAGACCCAGACAACCTAAGCTGGAACTGACTTTGAAGCTTCTTCACTGGGGAATAGCTATCATAGTAACAGAAAGTGCTCTGTAAGCTTGCAAGGGAGGGTAGAACCCAATAGCTATAATGACTTTGAACTACAATGCTGGCCTGCATAGAATGATATCCCTAAGGGTGAAACAGTGACACTATTGTCTTGGTCATAACCAACAACTCTCTAGTTGATTATAAATCTGGATCAACAAGCATAGATAAGAGGTTATTTAGAGGAGCAATGGCACACTAGTACACTAGTGTGTACAATACTAAAGAAAACCTTTCTGTCCAGCCACTATCAACTGTGTATTGATCCTCAGGGAGGAGGCCTGTCTTGTGAGCCACTTCTTTCCAGGATGGAGTGTTAACAGGTCCATTCTTATGCAGGTCATTGTTTTGTTTTGTTTTCAGGTAATCACAGCTCCTAAAATTTCAAGAATGCAATAGCCATGTCATGTCTAGAAAACAGAGTTTCGAAACATTCCACTGTTTCCATATTCCTCTTTCTTGGTGTTAACTAAACCGTGGAGAGGTATTATAAATGTCCCATTTAAAGTTAATCATTCAACAGTCACTCATTCTTAAAACTTACACCAGCTATGAGTCTCTGCAGTAACCAACACCCACTGAGAAAAACTTGTCTGAGCAAGGTTGAGAGTAGCATTAATACCTGGCATATCCATTTAGGTGGTTTAGCAGCACAGCTCCATTAACTCCTCTTTTGAATGTATAACATCTAGAGTTGTGAGCTTTACAATAGACATTTGCACTACTAGATGTGAATTCCCTCCTGTCAATCAGGCCTCAATTTTGATCAGAAAGTGTCTGGTTACTCATACAATAGCCATTCCACTATTGGACCAATAAGCATAAGTTGCCTGGCAAGTCAGTAATTAGAGTCTACAATTGATTAGGACTTCTTATTGGCAATCCTCTTCCATTAACCTGCATAGAATATTCTAGCACTATGAAAGGCAGCCTGCAATGGCTCTGCTTCCAGCTCAGTTCCAGCTTGATTTCTCTATGTCCTGTGACCAAATAATATGGTGCCTTCAGCAACAAGTTCTTACCATTTAGTTCTGGTGAGCAACCAAAAGCAGTGGTTATATCCTGTATCCTTTCCTGGAGTCATGACCTAACTTGTACAACAAATCACAGGGAGGTAGCTAACATTTGGCTCTGGGAGTTTCACTCGATAATTTTATGAGTTGTTGGAGAAAAGTTGTCCATTCTAATAGGGTGTGGCCAATCATTTATTATTATTTTTGAGACAGGGTTTCTCTGTGTCCTAGCCGTCTTGGAACTTGCTTTGTAGACCAGGCTGTCCTTGAACTCATAGAGATCTGCATGCCTCTGCCTCCTGAGTGCTGAGTGCTGAGATTAAAGGCGTGTACCACCTCCATTGTTTCAAGTGTGTTTTTTTATGTGTGTGTGTGTGTGTGTGTGTGTGTGTGTGTGTGCCTGGATGAGCTTATGTGTACCATGTGTGTGCAGCTGCTCACAGGGCCAGAAGTTGTAGGATCTCTTGAAACTGGAGTTACAGGTGTTTGGGTCCACTGGAAGCTTGTGCTGGGAACTGAACCAGTGTCTTCTGTGAGATCATTAAGCCCTGCTAAGCCATCTCTCCTGCCTCTTAATCATGTTTGGAATGATTTGGTGCATATACATATTATATTAAGGGTAAGATGTTAGAAAAGGAAATGCACTAAAAGAATAATTTTTAAGTAAAAGCTCTTTAGGATTTATCACTATCAAAATGTTTTGTAACTTATTTTATATTCCTATATACCAGGGGCACACAAAAGTTTCTTGGAAGGATAGGCATTGCAAGTTCAAGAAGTCCTAATTTAGATCTATTGTGTACTTAAGAAATCACTTGCAGGGGGCTGGAGAGATGTCTCAGAGGTTAAGAGCACTGAATTCTCTTCCAGAGATCCTGAGTTCAATTCCCAGCAACCACATGGTGGCTCATAACCATCTACAATTCAATCTGGTGCATTCTTCTGGTACGTAGGCAGAACACTGCATATGTAATAAGTAAATCTTTTTTTTTTAAAAAAGAAATCACTTTCAGATGAGAACCAGAAGTATTTGTCAAAGCCACTTCCATGACACGGCAGTGTATAAATAAACCATGCATGTATGGGTTTCCATTCATGATAAAGATTTATGGGGAATGACAGGTGCACGACACAGCCACATTTTTACCTATATACGTACAGGTCACAAAAACATAAAATTGCCAGGTTATCTTTTATGGTGTGTACACTGATATTCCAATCCTTAGGATTATGATAGAAAGAAGACTACATGGCCCTACTTCTAAGGAGTTGGAAATGATTTATTAGCAAGCCTAAACCTTCTGACTTTCTTTGAATCAAATCTTTTACTCAGCAACCTTGCCACGTCTGTTTTCTGCAGAGTGCCTCTGGTACTTGTCAGCATCAGCAACATGTTTTGTAATCAGGGAGCATAGATATCAGCCTTCAGAATAGAAATGGCTACCTGTTTACAGTAGCAAAGTATTTCCTCTGACACCTTCACACCAGTGCACACAGACTTTGCTCTGTGACGCACTTCTGAAAACAACACCCAACATATACCAGTACATGCACAGCCTTTCTGCTGACTAAACAGTGCATTCAGTAATAAATAATACATGATATATCTTACAATTTCAAAGGTATCTTTCTTGACATTTGTCATGCTTCGTTTTTTCATGCATTGTAACAGCCTGCTGGTAGAGAGAGAGCAGCCTAGTTTGCACAGCTAAGAAGTATTAACGCCAGTCTTTCCTAATTGATCCATAATCTGTTATATTTTTGTAGCCCTCCAATTTTCATGGCTGTATTTACTTTACATATAGAATGATTTAATAACAATTACTCATTTACTCTATTAATTCATTTAACATATGTTTGTTTCTGTGTATGTGGAAACAGAATGGTGAACAAGTTAAAATTAACCCTGTTGTGAGGATGTTCAAGTCAGTATGGGTGCCTGTTAGGCTGAAATGGGGAACAAATGTTTCAGGATCTAGAAATCTAAACATAAGCCCTAAGAAGGGAAGAAAAGAAGGAAGGAAGGGACCACAAGACTTACAGCAAAATCAGACTGGGTTCAACTTTATTGATCACATTTTTATGCAGCATGCCTCAGTAGTCCCTGCTTCAGTTCTCGCCTCCAGGTTCCTGCCTTGAGTTCCTGCCTTGGCTTTCCTCCAGGGACAATAATCCATTGACCAAAGAAGCCCTCTCCTCTCCCATGTTGCCCCTGATTCTAGTGTTTGTTGTAGCATTGGAAAGCAAGTCAATACATTGTTTTTAAGGGGCTTCAGCTGAGTATGAGTTGCCACACAGCAATAGACAACTTAAGCACCTTCTTACTGGATCACAGTTAGGACAAATCTAAGTGTAAGAAAATAAAGGTTTCTAATGGGGCACTCTTCCTTGATTGTCAGTCTTGGTGAGTTAGAGGAAGAGTGTGAGAGTCACTCTTTACTGTTCCACATTGATAAACATTGAGCACCCTGTGGCCATTCATAGCCAGAACTGGTAACTATTGTGTCTGACTAGCTCAACACAACATCATGGCTTGTTTGTTGAAACAAACAGGTTTTGTTGTTGTTGAGTGAAGGTGATTTCTTTGAAAAGACACCAGCTCTCAAATGCATCCCAGGGAAACATTTTTTTTGTGTTTCCTCCAAGGGTGATCAATTCAGCAGAGAATCTATGCCTTGCCAGTGATCACAGGGAGGTACTGGTGTGACATTTTCAGTGAAAGCTGCAGGGCCTCTCATCGGCTGCCAATATTCTTGACAGCTGTTAGCTTTGCTGTACCCGTGGCTTGCTTAAAGTGTGGAATACTTAAAGGCTGCTTATCCTGGCAGTAATATGTGAAGGAGAAACTAAGCTAGAAGGGAAGAAGGGAAGTAAACAACACATTTTACTGATTACTGGATATAAGCAAAGAGATAATAAAATAATAATAAAATAAACACAATGAGTGTCAGTAAAAGTAGATGAAAAAAATCAAAGGATTTTTCTAAACTGCAATAGTTAACTACTGTTTACTTTGTCATGTAGTATGTGTTCTTTTACCATGAGCCCAACTGACCTGGTTACTAGGCTGTCAGAACAACTGTTCCCAGAGCAATGACTCATTAGTCAAGTGTGCAAGCAATCAGCTGATTCAAGCATATTTAAAAAACAATAGGGAACAAGAAGTTTCAGAGCACAAAACATAGTGAAGCATACTTGATAATTAAAAACGGTATGTATTCACAGTACAGTGTTTTGACTTACGTGCACATTTTGCAATGTTTATCACAGTGGAGGCAATTAACATATCTATTTACTCCTAGAGTTATCTTTGATGTGTTGGTGAGAGTACTTAACTATCTAAGCTCTTAGCAGTGTTCCACAGAGCACATCATCACCAACATCAGTCACTGTGCTGTACTATAGACCTACACAGCCTACTCATTCTGTGAAATTGTCCTCTCACCATTGTCTATTGTTACTACCCACTTCCCAGGCCAGGAAACTGTTTCTAGAGTTTGACTGTATTTTCCTTAGGGTTCCACAGATAAGTCAGATCCTGTGGTTTTAGTTTTTAGCTGTTTGGCTTATTTCACTTAACATCATGTTTTCCAGGCTCACCCATGTTGTTGCTTATGGAGGGATTTCTTTCTGAAAGAAAGCAGATTGATGCAGTGCTCTGTAATATTTTCTTCATGCATTGGTTTGTGAATTGCTAAGTTCATGCTCAATGTTGGCTATTGTGAATAGTGTAAGTATGTGCATGCAGATGTCTTTCTAGTATATAGATTTCATTGCCTTATAATATGTCTTCAGAGGTGAAGTCACTGGATTAAATTAACTCTTATTTAATTTTTGAGATATTTCCTTTTCCCCATAACATCTGTGCTTCTTTATAGTTCCAACGAGAGAATAGAATTCATTCTCTTTACTTCACATCCTTGAAAACACTTAACTTTTATCTTCTTTTTTTTTTTTTTTTTTTTTGGTTTTTACGAGACAGGGTTTCTCTGTATTGTTTTGAGGCTGCCAGCCTCGAACTCACAGAGATCCATCCGCCTGCCTCTGCCTCCCGAGTGCTGGGATTAAAGGCGTGTGCCACCACAGCCCGGCTCAACTTTTATCTTCTTTGATATTAACCTTTCTAGTAGGCACCAGGATTATTTATGATTTTAATTTGCATTTTCCTGATGACTGATATATTTAACTTTTTTGTGTGTTTGGTGGCTATTTCAATGTTTTCTTTGATAAATGGCTATAGAAGCACTTTTCCTATATATTTTCTAAAGCAATAGCTATTTTCCTGCTATCGAGTTGTTGAGTTACCCATATATTTTGAAATAAGCCATTTATCAGACATATTCTCCCATTACACAGATTATTTCTCCATTGTTGATAGTTTTCTTTGCTATGAAGATGTAAAGTTTTAGTTTTGTGTAACTTTATCTGCCTTTCTTTGTTTTTTTCTGTACATAGGCTACCTTTGTATGATGAGTGAGCTAGATTCTTTTCTGAAGAGAGTAGAGGGACAATGACTGCTTGGCAGGCAAGAGAAAAATAATGAATAGAAGTGTCAAGGAAGAGTTTCTTTGACAGTGTGCAGTATTTTGAAGGGAATGGCCCTGGTGTTGTGTTTGTGGAATTTGCTCTTACCATACTTGGGCACTAACATTCCATCTAGTGGACTTTTTCTGGGAATGGACGATAAGGTGGGGATATATAGACACAAGGAGAAAGAAGTTCATGATAGAGAATTAGATCAGCCTCACACATTTTAGAAAATGTACTGCTAGGTTTAGTCATAGCAGAATTGGGTCAGAAATTTATACATAAATTATCAACAGCTATTATGTATCTGCGATAAAAAGATATATTTCAAAGCACCTTTTTAAGCTAAAAGATCCACGCCATTTCCATTTTTTCTGAGACAGGCATTAGCACCTCTAATTCTGATCTCAATTACTTGTACTGACAAAATGTAAACACCATTCAGTTCTTCATTTGTTATTTCCCCAAGTATAATGAGTACTGGCTGCTTGAAAGGCTCTACGCAGGGTACTTTGAAAAACAAAGAAGGCTTAAATGATGTGTGGGAAATGAAAATTCTCTAAATGCCCCTCCACATTTTATGAAAGTCCTAGACTGGAATGAGGTTGATTTGGGTCAAACAAAGTTCTTGACATAAAAGCAAAGCAATCATAAGCAAGCCATAAACCCTGTGGAATGCAGTGACAGACATGCTGAGATAACCCTTAAGTAAATTAGAACTGCTGAGGAAAGTCAGGAATTAAAGTGCTTTCCCCATAGCTCCTCCAGCAGCTAGGAAGCGAGGGTACCTTGGATCAAGATCTCATGAATAAACATAGAGGTTACCATACTCCCTGGAGGTAAAAAGTCATCCTTGAGCATGACACATTCAGGGTTCAGAAGCAAGTGATGACTCTCTTGTCATCCTGACAGAAAATACGCTAACGTTTTTAAGCCAAGAATTACAGTGATTTCAGCAGCGTGATTGCAAGACTTGACTAGTGGGACTTATGTAATGCAAGCTTATTTAAATAATGTTTCAGGAAAGAACATATGCAACTATTAAAGAGTCATGATAGAACAACTGTGATTCCAGAAATGAAGCTTCTAGAAAATATTCACTTTTGCTTAACTGCAAGTTTACTAGTTACATGGAATAAGTAATGACTCTATACACATCCTTTCCGGGCAAGGTTACTGAACCTTTGACCTCTTTCAGACCCAAACTTGTTAGTTATTTCAAGACTGAAGTAATTCTAATTGACCATAAATTCTGTGGCAATACTTATATTGATCCCCTTAGTTATTAGATATATTACATGCCAGTTACATACAAAACATTGCATTTGGTGCTGTGCAATATATATATTTGAACAAAGGCAAAATTCTGTCTCAACGCATTTGGGTCTAGTAAGGAAGAATGCCATGTACAAAGGTATTACATCCCCAAAATAAGAGCAAAGTAGGTTTGGTTTGAGTTGGTGTGTATGATCACATAAGTGAAAGAACATTTAGATCAGTGTTTGAGAAATGGATAGAATCCAAGCTGTGAACAGTGGGGGAAAGATTCTCTACAGAAAAAATAATCAAAACAGTGATAGACACAGTCTAGTTGGAAAAAAATAACTTGTTAATATAACAGTGATGAACAATTTAAAACAGCCAGAGGTCATCTTACTGCCATGCTTCCTAGAAAAATCCCATGTCTGTCAGTGCCTACCTAGTCTTGTACCCCTTGTGACCTGCTTATTAGAAAGAGGATATAGTTTTCTCATTGACATTGATAAGCAATGGAGAGAAATGCTTTACTATGGCCATGGAACAGTCATATTGAAATGTTATTTATCTTGGCAATGCCTTCCGTCATAGAATTAATTGGCACTTCAGTCTGTATGTGACAGGAGGGAGAGGAGACACAAGAGTAAACAGACCATTTAGAATTGCTCCAAATGTGAAGAAACAGGTCCAGACAGCCAAGACTACCCTCCAAGTTCCTTTGAATTGCAGTGAATGTAGCTAGTCCCCAGTACCCAGTAGATGACAATACCACTGTGATTTCATAGAGATGTCTATACTTCCATGGTGAGCCAGCCCACAGCTAACTCAGTGTTTGCAGACAGCTTGAGAGCTTTCCCTGAAGTGATGTTCTTGGAGTGCCTACTGAGTGGGAAAGAAGGGAATGTTTTCGAAATCCACATAGTTCAGACTTTCCTATTCTCCTCACCTGTTACCTTGGTTCTGACAGCCTAGGTCACCAAATTCTTGTCAATAGAAATTCTTTTCCTATCTTGTTCAATGTTGAAGAAGGACTTATCCAAGATCATATGAGTTCAAATGTAAATATAAATGTAGGTGGTAGATAGGTGACCTTCTTAATTATGTCTAGCATAATTAATCACCTCCTTATTGCTGAAAGTCTTTTAGTTATGAAAAGCAGAATCAGTTAGAAAACTTTAAAATTGTCCCAATTCAAAAGCCATACCAGGTCATTTGCACCAGAACCTGGTGGGGTGGTGGTACAGACTTTAGACTTCTTCAAGACTCTGCATGTAATTTCACTGTACAGGTGGAGCACATGGTGATACACACCTTGAAGATTAAAACTGAAACCAAGCTTGGTATCAGATAAAATAAGTGTATGTCTAATACGTATGTATCATATTCTCATTAGTTCTTGACCAATGCATTTCCATTTTTAAAAGAGTTTTAAAGGACTGACCTTCATAAATTTGAAGCAAGATAATTATTTTCATGATGTGTCTCTGTTAGGAATGTGAAGCATGTTGTGCATAAACTGTCTGGAGAATGTGGTATTATTTGCAAACATGCCAGGGAATGCAGCAGATTTTACAAAGGTTTATGAAAACAGTATGCTTCGACTTTATAAGTAGAAAACAGATTCAGAATTAGCCTCCTATTACACGGAAAACCCAGACACAGGAGAGGGGAAGGCTGGGATTGTTGTTCATTCCCACACATTGAAAGTCCCTCATTTAAAAAACCCATGACACCCTTGACTGTTTCTTCTCTCAACAAGTTTTCAGGGGTCAAGATCTTTTCATTCTTTCAATTTAATTTCCTGACAGGATCCTGATTTAGGTTCTTGCAATCATTTGCAATTGACATGCACTTTCTATAAAAATGCTTTTTGGATAGCTTCTGGCCAGGCCTAAGAGCTTCAGTTTGCTCAACTTGAGTGGTTCTCCACTGACCACAGAAACGGTCACAAGAAAGTCAACACCCAATGCATCAAAGGATCTATATATGGATTCAATATTGTTTCCCTAAACACTTCTTCTTTGTATACAGCACTGTGAAACTGATGGAGATGCTAGGAACTCCCCATAAAAACCATAACTCTGTTTGTGCTACCAGGATTCTGTCTGATGCTACTTGTTCTGTAGGTATTTAAAAACCTATCTAGTGTGAATTGTTCAAATTTTGTGCTTTTCACAAAGCCTTGAATCCTAAAGCTGAAAGCAACTACTATAATTCCCTGATCTTTATCAGGATTCTTCCCCGCCCCCTGAATTTAAACTTTGTGTTTTTTTTAAAGAAATTACACATTAGCATTGTATTTGTATAATTTTCACCATTCTCTCTCCCTCTCCAACTGTTCTTAAATCTTCCCATTCCCTCTCAAATTCATGACCTCTTCTACTTTAATTATTGTTAATGATTATATATATATAATATGTATGTATGTATGTATGTATGTATGTATGTTTAGGGCTGATCAGTAAGGAATGGATAGCTTATCAGAGAGCTCATTTAAAAAAAATAAACCAAAAAGCAAAAATAAAACAAACCTTGTTTGTCTTTATCTCAGGGACCACAGATTGACTATATCTCTCTATCTAGAGGTGGGATCTAATGAACTTTCCCCATTTATGTTGACATGTTCATGAATGTTGTCATCATGTAGATCTTGTTAAGGAAACTATATTCTTGATATTTCATGAATGTAAGTTGACTGTCATGTCAAGAAAACATTATCTAGCCACAACCAACCTATTCCTTGGGCTCTTATAGTCCATCTCCTCCTCCAAAATGTTCTCTGTGCCTTAGGTGCAGGAATTATGCTATCGATCTATCATCTAGTGTTATGAGCCCCATAGTCAGTTGCTCACTACATTTGAATAGTTGTGGATTTCTGTAATGGTCTCCAATCTTCTGCAAAAGTAAGCATCTTTGGTGGGAGACTAGGGCTACAGTTATCTGTGGACATAAGATTAAATATATGGACTACTTAATGTGGATGCCAGCTAGGAGGCCAAGGCAGTTTATGGAACCTCTAATAGTGGAGCCAGTGTTTATTACTAGTACACCAATGGATTTTGGCAGCCCAGATATGTAAAGGAGGGTCTGGGCCCTCCCCCAAATGATGTGATGGACTTGGATGACCTCCCCTGGAGCATTTGACTGTCCATGGGAAGTGGGTGGGGGGTGAGTGGGGGGCAAGTGGGAAGCATGGGAGGATGGGTGGGTGAGGGAATGGAGGGATGGATTGGAGGGATGGATATGTAAATAAGAGTTTCTCTAAAATAAAAATGAATAAATAAATTTTAAAGAAAAATCTATATTGATTAGTGAAAGTAATAGCAGTAGATTCTTTTCTGTGGTCTTGGACCTCTTCAGCTTTTCAGTTAGGCTTAACATTCCCAGGCATGAAGTCCCTTCTGTTGAGTGGGTTTTAATTCCAATTCAGGTGCTGTTGGTTTCCCACAAGATAAAAGTGCCACCATTGCACAATTGTAAATATCTTTCTGGATTAGTCATTGTTGTAGTTCATGGGTTTTATATCTTGGTAAGACCACTGATTGCTTTTCTCCCTTGGCGACATTCCCAGTACCTGCTGATACCATAAAAGCTAATCTTCAGTGAGGAGGGTTTCAGGTCAGTTGAAGATCAATTTCTTCTAGTCTTGTGTCCGAAGTGTCTGGTGTTTGCAGCAATAGATTCTTTTTTTTTTTTTTTTTTTTTTTTGGTTTTACGAGACAGGGTTTCTCTGTATTGTTTCGGAGGCTATCGATCCAGCCCGGCCTCGAACTCACAGAGATCCGCCTGCCTCTGCCTCCCGAGTACTGGGATTAAAGGCGTGTGCCACCACCGCCCGGCACAGCAATAGATTCTTACCCTCCAGTTGGGAAGGCAACTAAGGGCCATGGGAATAGTTTGGGAGTGTCTTGGACACCTCTGACCAATAGCCAAAGGGAAGTTTCCTATATCTGACACTGGGGTTTTGTTAGTCTATGACTCTTGGGGGAACTCCCTCCCCTCTCTCTCCTTCCCTAACCTGTGCTTCATTAAACTTTGTAATTTCCTTATGTTCAGGGTCATATAGCTGGTGAATTCTTGTTTTTCATTGGTAAACGGAAATTTCTCTCCCACCTGCCAGTTCCCAATTAACCACTCAGAGACTTGATATTACTTATAAATGCTCTGGGGCCAGTTGCGCAATGGATAACACTTCTGACTGCGATAAATGCTCTGCCCATAGCTCAGGCTTGTTGCTAGTTAATTCTTACACAGTTCAGAGGGGGTGGCTTCTCCCTCCTTCTCCTTCACTTTCTTGTAATATTTCCTCTAGTTCTTCAAAACAGTGATGAACTAGGCACTATAGGCAGGAAGGAATTCTAAATAAGGTGAGCAGGATTAGTGTTGTGGACTGAGGGAGTGTAGGCAATGTGGAAGCTCTGATAGAACTCCATGGGTATTATTCTGAGACTCAGGGAACAACCCAAAACATAGCATGCTGAGGCTGCTACTATGAGACACTGGAGACAATCTTCATCTTCATTGAGGTTACTGGGGATTCCTTTCCCTGTGGTCTTCCTCAGTTTATTTCCCATGCTCTCTGATTTTCCCTGTTGATAATGATTCCCCCTTTATTGCACATAGCTATTCTCTGCCTTAGAGCACTCTTAGAATCTCCTTAGAATGCTGTCTTTGAAACTGCTATTCAGAGAGCAGAGGCCCTACCACTGAGTCGCTCATCCTTCCTCATATCCTGTGGTGGAAAAACAGGTCTCTGATGAGTTCTACTTTGGGACCTATTAGTTATAGTCTCTTTTATGTGAGCTTAAGATACAATATCCAGTTTTCATAGAAAAAGTATATCTGATGCCGGAAAGAGACTTGTAAGCTCTAGGGGAAAAGAGATAGGAGACACACACACATACACATAACACCCCCCCACACACACCCCTCTGCTTGTATTTGTAACTGCTTCTCCCGTCTTTTATGGAATAAAATGATCATATAACCTTTAATAAATTCTTCTATTATATCCAAGATGTGATGAGCTGAGTTATGTTTCTTAGAGTCAGTCAGTCACTCAACTATGAGAGTTAACTAATTTTTAAGTCATTCTTGAAATTCAGCCTTAATGTGCTTTTCCCCAAGCTGAGTCCCCATTACCTCACTGTTTATTAAGAATTACAGTCTACCTCTGGGGTACATTTTATATTCCTTGTCTCTTTTACATAATTGATTATTCATGGGGTTTCATAATGATCTTTATAATTTTTTGTTATCTGAAATTATAATATAATTGCATAATATTCACTTTTCATTTACTCCCTGCAGTGCCTTCCATATATCCCTTCGTTCTCTCTCAAATTCATGGCCTCTTTTTCTTTAAGGTTATTACACACACACACACACACACACACACACACACACACATCACTCCTAAATATATAGCTATAGTGTGCCCAGTCTGTATAGTAATACCTGTATCTAATGTTTGCCTGAATGGCAAACTTATCACCTCTGATTTTTCTGTTTTGCATTGACTTCATAGGCATCTCTTCAATTGTTGATGGATACAATTTCTAACCCCTCTCCATCCTTCTCACTTCCTTTTCTCCTCCCTTTCTGTCAACATCAATGATTTAAAGGAGCAAAATAAATCCAGGTAGGAGTTTACAGAATTGGCAATGATGAAGCACTGCTAGCCCAACTCACTAAATAAACTCAAGCCATGTCATTTTACCTCAGTTGGGAATTACTCTTACTTTGGAGTAAAATGAGGAGACTGTATTCTAATTCCTTCTCTCAATTCTATTATTTGATACTTCTGTCTCTTTTGTGTTAGATTTGCATGGAATATACATTTTCCAAACTTATTTGCCAATGAGGCATCTTTTAAAGATTTTTTTATTGGTAGCAATTGATAATTTGGGATTTAATATACACTTTGATTAAAGAAGGCAGAATCTGTTTCACAATAAATTAATTGTTGTAAGAGATAGAAATACATTGATTCTCAAATCAACTTAATTACAAAACCAAAATAATATTACAAACTGAATAGATGAAGTCGTGTTGATTGGATATATAATACAAAGTGGTTGACAAAATAAGTTATTCAGTATTAATCAATGATTATTACAGGTAAGACGTATGAGCATAATAAATTTGTAAGTACTGCAAAAGCAATTGATCTGTAGCTTCTACCTAACACATTTACAATACAATCTGATCACATGAATAACTTGGCTTCTCTCAATTTCTTCCAAGTGGCTGTTTGTGTGATAATAGAGACCATGGAAGTATTTTTCAATGTAGTGAATATAATTTATATGAAGTAATGTTAATGGAAATTCTTTTCCAGAAGCACCCTCAGTATCTTGTTATTTAAAAAAGGATGAGCTACGTGGTCCTAAATGTTATGCCTATACATAACCTATCCCTCTTCCTCCTCTATTGATGGCAAGCTGTTACATTGAATGACTTACCCAGGAATGTCTGTATTCTATAACATTGGATCTCACGTTGAAATTTTGCAGATGACAATGAAATTCATCCTCTTTATAGATTTAAATTCAATGTCCACATTATATTCCTTGAGAATGACCTTTTATTTAAGAGTTTTTTCAATGAAATTAGTATGCATGATTAGTATATCTTACTAAGAATTTGTAAACATCAACAAAGCTATAAATTACATTTAATTACTAGTTTCTTTTTTCTTTAGGAAATTACAAGGAAATCCCTAGAGCTATAAGCATTGTTGGTATTAATCCTTAATATTATAAACTGAGTATCAATTACCTTAAATGAATCAGTCTGTTGAGTAGCCCCTTTGACTTGGTGCTGAACTGTATCTCCTACTCAGATATCCAGATGTCATGAAGAAACTTCAGTGGGGGTGTAACAGTGGATTTTCTCATGTTTTCTCTTGACTTTCAAATCTACAATTATCAACAGTCATTGTACCCTTTGTGATCTTATTGCAAATGGCCAGGGGGGTTGTGCTTTGTTGGATTAATTGCTAATTTTCAGAGTGGGATTGCTGAGTGAAACTGCAATTTTGCTCTCAGGAGGAAAAGACGGCAAAACAATTGAACATATTTTTATTTGATCTATCAAAACTAATAATAAGAATGTAGTAAGAATGTTTTGAAAAAGCCAGAGGAAAACATCATTTCATAATCATGCTTAAAATACATATAATATATGTTGGGACTGAAGAAATGTCTGGCTCAATGGCTAAAGCATTTGCTGCTTTGTAGAGGAACAGATTTCCCAGCACCCACATGACATCTTGCCACTCTAACTCTATTTCCAGTCCTCTTTGGCCAACATGAACAGTAGTCATGGGACTGGTGCACAGGCGTGTACGCAGGCAAAACATGAATAAACATAAAATACATATTTTAAATATACATAATTTATATTTTTGTTAATGGAGTTACACCACATGGAGTAGTAATGCTTCCTACTAAAGCCATAGGTTATCTAACAAATACCCCAGCATCAGGGATAGAAAATATTCTTTTGATTTGTTGCTCAGAGCAACCCAAGAGATTTCCAGAACAACATAGGCTATTGCCATATATGGGAGTTTACTATTTGTTCATAATGAGAGAAGGAATTGTCCCTATTAGTCTAGAATCAAACATGTTGTAAATTCTTTCTGAAACAGGAAGATAAATGAATGAATTATCAAGGAAAACTTGAAAGATAACTTTGATGCAAAAAGATTTATTTTATAATAACAAACTTTGCCTAGTGTGATCTTTAAAAAGCACAGTTTTCACTGTAGCATGCTCTGCTACCCAGTGTTTGAGTCCTTGGGGTGAGAAGAGGCAGCACCAAGGACTCTGAAAACCAGAAGGTCTTGGATAGGTGTTCTACAAACACTAAAAGCCTATGGATGCCATCCCATACTACTACACCCAGCAAAGCTTTCAATCATTATAGATGGAGAAAACAATACATTCCTTGTCAAAACCAGATTTAAACAATATATATCTACTAATCCAGTTCTACATAAAGTTCTAGAAGGAAAACTTCAACCCAAGGAAGTTAACTACACTCACAAAAACATAGGTAATAGATAATCCCACTTTACCAAGAGCCAAAAGAAAAAAAAAGCGGCAGGGGTGGGGGGGGGGGGAATCCAAACACAATACCACCATCACCACCCAAACAAGAATTGTCAATCAAGTGTCATTAATATGCCTCAATAGTAATGGTCTTAACTTGCCTATGTGCCTATAAAAAGACATGGATTAACAGAATGGATATGATGATATAATTGATCTTTCTCCTACATACAAGAAACACACCTCAACTTCAAAGACAGACATTACCTCAGAATTAAGGGTTAGGAAAAAGATTTTCCAATCCAATAGACTCAAGAAACAAGCTGGTGTAGCAATCCTAATATCTAACAAATTAGACTTCAAACTGAAATCAATCAAAAGAGGTGAAGAAGGTCATTTCCTATTCATCACAGGAAAAATCCATGAAGATGAAGTCTCTGTTCAGAACATCTATGCTCCAAATACAAAGGCATCCACATTTGTAAAAGAAACATTACTAAAACTCAAAGCACACATAAAACTTCACACACTTACAGTGAGAGAGTTCAACACCCCACTTTCACCACTAGACAGGATCACCAGACTGAAACTTAACAAAGAAACAAAGGAACTAGCAGATGTTATGACCCAATTGGGCTTAATGGACATCTATAGAACATTCCATCCAAACACAAAAGAAACATTCCTTCTTCTCAGCTCCACATGGAACCTTCTCTAAAACTGACCACATACTAGGCAACATAGCAAACTTCAACAAATACAAAAAATGCAATAACCCCCTGTATCTTATTAGACCACTATGGTTTAAAGTTAGAATTCAACAACACAAACTGCAGAAAACCTACAAACTCATGGAAATTGAACAATGCACAATTGCATCATTCCTGGGTCATGGAAAAAATAAAAAGTAAATTAAAGACTTCTAGAATTCAATGATGATGAAGACACATTATGCCCAACTTAAGTGACGCTTTGAAAGCAGTGCTTCAAGGGAAGTTCGTAGCACTAAGTGCACACATGAAGAAACTGGAGAATAGTCACACCAGAAAATTAACAGCACAACTGAAAGCTCTAGAACAAAAAGAAGCAAATTCACTATGGAGAAATAGACGAGAGGAAATAATTAAATTGAGGTCTGAAATCAATAAAATAGAAAATAACACAAAGAATCAATGTAATAAAGAGTTGGTTCTTCCAGAAAATCAATAAAATAGACAAACCTTTATCCAAAATAACCAAAAGACAAGAGAGAACATGCAAATTAACAAAATTGGAAATGAAAAGGGGTGACATAACAATAGACACTGAGGAAATCCAGAGAATCTTTAGTGATATTTCAAAAACATGTACTCTACAAAATTCTAAATTTTAAAGTAAATGGACAATTTTATGGATAGATGTCACTTACCAAAATTAAATCAAGAACAGATAAGCAGCTTAAGGAGACCTATAACCCCTAATGAAATACAAGCAGACATCAAACGTCACCCAACCAAAAAAAAATAAAAAGCACAGGTCAGATGGTTTCAATGAAGAATTCTACAAGAAATTAATGAACAGCTAATACCCAAACTCCTCAAAGTGTTTTCCATACAATAGTAGCAGAAGGGTCATTGCCAAATTCTTTGTACGGGCTACAATTATCTTGGTACCTGAGCTATACAAAGACACAACTAAGAAAGAGAAATTCAGACCAGTATCCCTCATGAACATTGATTCAAAAATACCCAATAAAATACTGGTGAATCGAATCCAAGAACACATCAGAAAAAACATGATCAAGTAGGCTTCATCCCATGGACATACGAAAATCAGTGTAATCTACCATATAAACAAACTGCAAAAGAAAATTTCATGGTCATCTAACTAGATGCTGGAAAAGCCTTTAACAAAAATCCAACACCCCTTTATGATAAAGGTCTTGAAGAGACCAGGAATAACAGGAACATACCTAAACATAAAAAAGCAATGTAGAGCAAACCAACAGCCAACATCAAACTAAATGGAGAGAAACTCAGCATGATTACTCTAAAATCAGGAACAAGACAAAGCTGTCCACTCTCTCCAGATCTCTTCAATATTGTAGTTGAATTTCTAGCTAGAGCAATAAGACAACAAAAGGAGATCAAGGGGATACAAGTGGGAAAGGAAGAGGTCAAACTTTCACTATTTGCAGATGATAAGATAGTTTGCATAAGTGACCTGAAAACTCTTCCAGGAAATTCCTATAGCTGATAAACACCTTCAGCAAAGTGACAGGATACAAGATTAATTTGAAAAAAAGCAGTAGCCCTACTATATACAGACAATAAATAGGCCAAGAAAGAAATCTGGGAAACATAACCCTTTACAATAACCACAAAAAATATGTTGGGGTAATGCCAACCAAATAAGTCAAAGACCTGTATAACAAGAACTTTGAGTCACTAAAGAAAGAAATTAAAGAAGATACCATAAAATGGAAAGATCTCCCATGCTCTTGGATAGGTAGGATCAACATAGTAAAAATGGCAATCTTGCCAAAAGCAATCTACAGATTCAATGCAATCCCCACCAAATTACCAGCACAATTCTTCATAAACCTTGAAAGAATAATACTCAATTTCATATAGAAAAACAAAAGGCCCAGGATAGCTAGAACAATCCTGTACAATAAAGGAACTTCCATAGGCATTACCATCCCTGACTTCCAGCACTGTTTTAGAGTTATAGTCCTGAAAAGAGTTTGGTATTGGCATAAAAATAGACAGATAGATCAATGGAATAGAATTGAAAACTCTGATGTTAACCCACATACATACAAACACTGGATTTTTGACAAAGAAGCTAAAATTATGCAATGGAAAAAAGAAAGCATCTTGAACAAATGGTGCTGACATAACTGGATCCTGTTCAACTATGTTCATAGCAGCATTATTTGTAATAGCCGGAACCTGGAAGCAACTTAGATGTCCCACAACCAAAGAATGGATAAAGAATATGTGGTACATTTACACAATGGAGTACTACTCAGTGGAAAATAAAACAATGGAATCTTGAAATTCCCAGACAGATGAATGGAAGTAGAAGAAGCTATCCTGAGTGAGGTAACCCAGTCCAAAAAAAAGCATGTCATATATGGATTTTAGACATAGATCAAAGGATTACCAGCCTATAGTCCACACCTTCAGAGAAGTAAGACAACAAAGGGGGACCCTAAGAGAGACATACATGGTCCTCAAGAGAAGGGGAAAAGTACAAGTTCTCCTGAGCAATGGGGAGCACTGAGGGGAGAGGGAGTTAGGAAAAAGGTAAGAGGAAAAGAGGAATGGGGAGAAAGACTGAGGGACCAGGAAGATTGAATCAGGGAAAGAATAGAGGAGAGCAAGAAAAGAGATACCTTAATACAGGAAGCCATTATAGGTTTAAAGAGAAATCTGGCACTAGGGAAATATCCAGAGATATACTAGGATGACCCCAACTAAGAACCTAAGCAATTGGTGAGAGGCTACCCTTTGCCTATGAGACTGCCGGCTACCTTATATGCTATTCTAGAGTCTTCCTCTAGCAACTGATGGAAACAGAAGCAGACACCCACAGCTAAACACTAAAATGAACTCCTAGAATCTCGTTGTACAGAGGGAGGAATGATGAGCAAAGGGGTCACAACCAGGCTGGGGGAACCCACAGAAACAACTGACCTGAACAAATGGGAGCTCATGTGCCCCACACTGACAGCTTGGAAACCAGCATAGGACAAAACCAGTCCCCCTGCACGTAGGTGTCATTTAGGAGACCTTGGCAGTGTGTGGGGTCCCTGGTAATGGAACAACATTTATACCTAGTGTACAAATGGTCATTGGGAACCCATTCCCTGTAGAGGTACCCTCTCAACCTAGACACACAAAGAAAGGCCTATGCCCTTCCCCAAATGATGTGACAGATTTTGATGATTTCCCATATAAGGCCTCACCCTTTCTGTGGAGCAGAAGAGGGATAGGATGGGGTCGGTGGGTGGGACATGGGAGAATGGGAGGGAGAGGGAACTGAGATTGATATATAAATTAAGAATGTTTCTAATTTAAATTAAAAAAGGAAAGAACTTAAAAAAGAAACAACACGATTCAATAAAACAAATAAATAAGAGGAATAAGGTTAGTTTTTTTTTCATTTAATGTTCCAATTGTGTATAATCATCTAGGGCTTTAACATTTTAAATTTTTATATAGCCTAAATTTAATAGATGCTTAATAAGTAAAGACTTCAGTGACTTCCGGTTAATCATTGGAAAGAACACATGACTTTTGTTTTTTGCTTTCCCTTCTGAGATATCATAAAAATAGGAGAAAAAATAATGTACAATGCATAGCAGTAATGATAATGAGAGAGAAGCTGTCACTGGTAATTTAATCATATGCCCGGAAGATGAAATGTGAACAAGTTCTGTAGATTTCTGAAGCAGAGCAGAGGCACAGTACAGAGGATGAGAGATGGGGCAGGTTCATGTACAGAAGGGCCCCAGTGGCCTGGCAGGAATTCAAACAGCCGCTATCTTGATATGACAGCACTGATGGGCCCTGCATTTAGAAACACAAGGACAATCCGAATTTGGGCCAAGAATACATTATATCAGGATTTTGTTACCCAACAAAATGAAATCATCAAAGCTTCAAGAAAGTATATGTTTAGCCCCCTATGCTGTGTGGTTGGCGGTTTGGGCTGGGTTCCCTGGGCTTGTCATGTGTCTTCACCCAATTGCGAGTACCTTAGCTCTGCACCTGCGAGTTAGTTCTTTATCAACTGGAATGACAGAGACAACTGGGCCTCATAAATTTTATCACTCTTCAGATTATTCTGGGCTTGTTCATATTGGTTGGGCAAGATTGTCACTATAAGATTGCTTAAGGCCTATGCTCAGATTTATCATGCTTTTCCTACTTCATTCATTCTATGACCGAGGTAAGGCAATAAGAAAAATCTAGATTCAAGGCGTACAGAAATGGACCCCTTCAGTGTATGAGCATGGCTGAAGTATCACACTGCAAAACATGTGGCTGTGGGAGTTGTATAAATCTTAACTGTATTTTTAAAAATCTAACAGTGTGCCTGGGTTTGTTTTACATTTCTCCATATCAGATGTCTCCTCAGCCCTGTATCATCAGGCCTGGCTTGCTTACAGGTATTTGTTGCCAGCCTTCAAAATTGCCCAGAGGAGGCAAGACATGCCGCATGCATGCGCTGGAACTTTTGAACTGCCTGTTAGGCCCCTGGAGGAGGATGCAGCAGAATAAGGATGTGATGAGACTTTTCCTCAGGAATCTCAAAAACAATTCAACTAACTAGTAAAGCATGCCCACTTGCACTGATCTGTAATTTATCATTTCCGTAGATTATTTAAAAATATTTGTAAGTAATATAGTAAATGGGTACTTGAGGGAACCTGCGTTCTGAGTTACAAATATCATGACAACCAAATGGAGAATTGGCCACAGAGGAAACAAAGATGGTTTAGGATATTTAGATATAATAACACCCTTAGAAAGATGCAAGAAACCTTTAACTGTTAATATGAAACAAAAACTAGAAGATGCCATGCTAAATAGCGTAGTGTGACTAGGCTCTTTAAAATTCCATGAGGTCTCATGAGCATGATTGCCTAAACCTAAACTGAACAAGAATGACACAGGTAGATATGTCAAAGAGGATAGAGGAAAGAATTTGGCTCTAAGGTCTCAGCTCTACATAAAGAGCTACCGGCAACCCAGGGATGCAGAGAGTGGGATAAATATGTTACCCAGGTAACAGCACATCAATTGGTTATCCTGTACCAAATGGTTAGCCCTGAAAACATACGTACAAGTAACATTATCCAAACTGAACGGATTGGGTTTATATTTAGGAAAATATAAATGTGTGTCTGTGTTTGTGTGTGCTCATATAGGCATGTGACAACAATTTAATGACAAAAGTGGCTATATGCATTTGAAAGAGAGTAAGAGTAGAGATGGGGAGACATGGAAAGAGGAAAGGGAAGGGAAGGGAGAAGTGCTCTGATTATATTATAATCTCAAAAATAAAATAAAAAATTAGTAGAAAGAACAAATCTAAAAACAGTAGAAGAAAGGTAAATATATAGTAACTGTATTAGACTAGATTGAGTGCTATTTAGGGATATCTCTTAAAAGATCCTTAACAATAGATCAGAATTGGGGATTTTTGGAAAATCTTGAGGGTCTAAATTGGTGCTAAAATTTGTTAGTGCTGACATAAATATGCAGGAAAAGTCATCTTCACATACAGCATTCTGCAAAAAACAGTGGTCACATGGGTATCAGAGTGAAAACCCTGTTCGTAAGTTGTTTGTGGTTTCTAGCGTTTAGAATGAACCCATAGGCAAAGCCACAGAATTCTTAACTGTGGATCAGTTTTATTGTTTTCAAACATAATAATGGTAAAGGCACCACACTGGGACTTTGGGACACAGGAAGATTCTTTTCTTCTTCAGAATCTAAGTGACAAAGCACCATGTTCTGTTCCTTAAGTTCAGGAGGACGGGACATGTGGGCCGCTCTCTAGTAAGGCTTCTAAAACTGTCTCTAGTTAAAAACCTTCTTAGTAAATCAATTTATGTACGACCCTGAGCATATAGGCCTATAAAATAGGCATATAAATTGAACATTTACCAATAGTAAATCAGAAGATTTTTATTTTAAAATAATTCTTTGGAGAGAGATAATTTTATCAGTTGTTAAAGACACACATAAATTTGCATACTAATGAGATAGATATTCTTTTTTTACATAAAGAAACCTTGGCTGAATATTTGCTATACTATAGGCATAGAGCCTCTTTTAGGTTTTGCAAAGTTGACTGATACTTTGATTTTATAATTATCAATGCTGAGAATAACACTTTATAAAAATATATAGCATAAAAGGGCAAAAATATGTCCATGCTGTTTCAAAATTATTGGAGATTCTGTCTATTCCCAAGTAAAACTCCATTTGATTTTTTAAAATGAAGTTTGGGATGGAAATTCAAACAGTAATTTAAAAAATCAAACATGCAGCTCAGTATAACTGAAGACATTCATACTGAGGGATAATGGTAAGAAAATATGAAAAGCCTTGCTTTTCTGTGATTAAATCAGTATATTTTCTGAAAAGTAGAGCTGCAGCATTTTGGAAAGCATTGATTAGCATTGCATGGCATTATGGATTTGGTTTCTAATTAATTTTTGGTAGCTGCTTGTTCAGAGCTATACTTTGCCAGTCATTTTTGCCTTGTGTTAAGAATCTGGGGGTTAGGGCCGGAGAGTTTGACCCTGCAGTTAACAACATAGAGTGTTCTTGCGAAGGACTTGAATTCAGTTCCCAGCATCCATGGCAGGTAGTTTACAACTAATGCCCTCTTCCCAACTCCATGGATATGCACACTCATACACACACACACACCACCACCCCCACTTCATTTAAAAAGAAGTTTTTTATCTAGAGGCTTTATTGATGGCTAACAGTAAAAAAAAGACATCAGTTCAGGATGGCTTGACATCTTCTCACTGATGTAAAATGAACCCAGGAAGGCAAGTGAAAGAGTGGATAGAGTCTAGTCCTCTAAGACTGGCTCCCTTAATCCACAAGACTGTCAAGGAAGTGTCTCCTCTCCCCCCTATGTGGAATCTGACATACAGAACCATGCCTTCTTTGAACTTGCCTGAGTGTTTCAGTAACTGTTCTCATTAGAGTGCTGTTGGACTCTGACTTGCCGGTATTTGGTAATGTATAGATTAAAGACCCATCAATGTATATAAACCATATATGTATTATGATTAGGTCTGCCTTGATCCATATGAACTGCCAAAGCACAATGCTATAATCTTGGTAGTTTATAAGAAGAGGATGCTACTCGTCATAGAAACTGATCAAGGCATCAACATAACATCTGATGTGGCCTTGTTTTCTGGTTCACAGCTAGTGCCTGTTTGCTCTGTCATCATAAGGATATGGAAAAGGAAAGACTGCTCCCTGGGCCTCGTTTCTAAGGGCATGAATCCCATTCATCACCTCCATAATCTGATCACCTCCCCAATGCTCTGATATCATCACCTTGGTACTTTTCATCTTAAGGATTTTACAGGCACAAAAACATTCAGCCAGCAGCAAGGATGGAAAAATGAGATCTGTAGTGTTAGCTTGCCCTGGAGACCTTTCTTCCAGGAAACATGCTGATTACTTGCATAATGCAAATCAAAGTGGTGGAACTAAGGCTCTTAAGTGTCTGTGATTATTTTCATGGAACAGTACTGATTAATGACTACAGATAATACATAAATAACAGCAACCACCAAGTATTTCCATTCACCATGCTTCAAAACCCCAATTTTAGTCCTGTAGTACTTCATTATTTTATGTTCTAGAGTTAGTGAGACCAAGTCTCATGCCTGTGCAGTATACATTAGAGACACATGTAAATTATGAAGCTGATCTTGCATAAAATGCGGCTAAAAGCTGGTTAGTATAACAGTGGGATCCTGAAATTTAGTCCTACAAATGTCAAGGAGCTGGCAATAGTCAGTCATTCTTCCTGTTCCATAACCAAAGTTACCTGTGTAGCTAATCTTCATCAGGACACTTATTGGCTCTCATTGTGCATTTTTTTCTCTCCTACCCATCCAAAGACTTAACAAAGTTTTTATTATGACTCTGTGATCTTCACAGCTGTTTCTATAAAGATTCTCCTAACATCTTCACACTGTCATCTAAGCACTTGGTATTGTTAAATATAAATACATTTTAATTAGTTTTACTGCTGTTCTAGGCAAAAAGTAGGTGCTTTAAAGTCTGGAGTTTTCTTTTACAGTTTATGGAAGCTACTTTGTCTCATTTCTATTTAAATCATTGTAAGAACATTTATGACATTAGTTTTCTTTTCATTAGGGTGTCATCAATAAAAGATATAAAATAAAACTCTTTTGGCAAAAGTATGGTTTGTCTACAATTAACATAAAAAGTATGTGGTTATTAGTGAATAAAAATAAAAACACTATATTTTGGACCCTTCAAATTTAAGGAAATGTTTAGCACCAAATTAATTGTCCTTTGAATATTCTGTGTGTATCACTGAAAGTAGGTTCACTAGTGAATCAATGAGGGATGAAAGATGATCATGGGCTGTGAGATAATCCTGCCCATCTGGGTTACTTCAACGTAGTCAGTTTCAAAGTATGTTATGGTAATCAATATGAGATGCTGGGCCAGTTAAAGTCCCAAATCCTGGTAGCTAAACCCTTTGAACTTTGTCTTGTTTATGCAAAGTAAGTTGATATTTCTGGTTGCCTGCCCCTCCTCCTCTTTCTCCTCTCCTCCATGGCTTAATTCTCTCAATTTCAGGTTTATCTTCCATCAGTAGGTGAAATGGGGAACTGAAGACATTTGTCTGGGCAGGCCCAAGAGTGGCACATGTCACTTCCATCCTCCTTACACATGTCATGAGATGCATAGGAAACTTGGTTCAGCTATGAACCCAGGGAAAGGAAATGTCTGACTTTCTGTCACCCTGTACTTCAGGCTGACTGATGCTGTGCCGCATTCAAATCGATTTACTTTAATAATGCTTCAAACATGTGTGTTGCAGACTCATAGAAATTATACTGTGTGTCTGTTTCTCTTAGACAGTATCTGTGGATACTGATATATTCCACGGTCATCATTAAGCATTGTTCCTAATTCCCTCAGACTGACAAGTGAAATCTTTCCTGGGCTTTTCTGTTGATGCTGTCCCCCTCTCTGTCTTCACAGAGCTTCCTGGTTTGAGTTACATACTGACATCTGCTAGTCTTCCTTTATCTTAGACATCAGCAGCTGCTGCTACTCAGTTTTCTTTTTTGTCTTCAATATATGACATAGCACTTTAGATCCTCAACACCCACAGCTGAAAATCCTATTCTCTCCTTATCTTCCTCAAGATGACCTGATTTATATCCTGGTGACCTTGTAACTGTCCCTCGGGCCTAATGATTTTACCTTTCACTCACAAAGGGAACCAATACTTCTCTAGGTACTAAGGTGACTGTATTGGCTGGTCTTACATCAACTTCACTCTAGCTAGAGCAATGGTTCTCAACCTGTGGGTCACAACCCCTTTGGGTGGTCTCATAGAAGATAGTCTCCATATCACATATTAACACTATGATTCTGAACAGTAGCAAAATTACTGTTATGAAGTAGCAACAAAATAATTTTATGCTTGGGGGTCGCCACAATATGAGGAACTTTATTAAATGGTCGCAACATTAGGAAGGTTGAGAATCATTGATCTAGAGTTATCAGAAGGGAAGAAAACTCAGTTGAGAAAAATGCCTCTATTAGATTTGACTCTAGGCAAGCCCATTAGGGCATTTTATTAATTGGTGATTAATCTGGGAGGGCCCAGCAGATAGTCAGGGGCAGGAGTGAACCCTAGGCTGGTGGTTCATTAGTCTGATTGGCCAGGGGATGTATAACTAGAAGACTAACACCCTCTTTTAGCCCCCCTTCTGGCTTATTGGAAGCTTCTCCTCTGTCCCCCCAAAATTCCATGCACACTGGCTTTTCACCACAGTAGTTTGTGGTCTTTGCCCATGTTTCCACTCTTCTTGCCCTTCTACACAGTTGGTACCTCTTCATCTTTCGCATCTTCTATAATTCAGCTATCTCCAAAGCCACTCCTAAAATGAAGCCTCTTGCTACTTTCTACTTTGTAGTTACCATAGGTCTCAATCATATTTTGTTATTAAATGGTCCATATCTCTGAATCATCAAACCATATCCCTCTGTTCATCATTTCACCATTAATGCTCAGGAGAATGACTGGAACATCACAGTATCCAGCAAGCATCCTTGGTTTTCATAGTTTCTCCACTTTAAATCCAAAGCTATGTCTTACCCCCTCATACTGATTGAGGCTAAATAAATATGTATTGAATTGAACTTGAGTCTAACAGCCAGTGTTTAAATGTATTAATTTTGAAGACATGCTTTATAAAACTGCCTTCATGCTTATCTCAGTTTGAGTTTTAGTTAAAATGTAAGTGTGTCATTTTGTTTCAGACAAACTTCTGAGTTTTTTCTTTACAGGAAAGGTTTGTACTGATAGATTAGACCATTCAGAAGCTATCAAGTTGATTTAGTCCTCTTTCATTTTTATAGCCATCTGCCTGTTTCTAAATGAGTGGAAGTTTGGTAAAAAGAGCAATAAATTCTCAGATAAAATATTTATATGATGATTCTATGTAAATTCTAGCTTTTATTTTGAGCAAAACTTATTACAGACTAGAAGCAAACTATTTTCTTCTTGGGATTTAGTGTGCTGTTTCTAGCATCTGTGATTTGGGTTGCTAACCCCAGGCTTAAATTTCCTTTTTCTTTGTCAGTAGCTCAATTTTTTAACCATCAACTTTTTTATAGCAAACACTAGGATGTCTACATACTCTGACATGCATTCAATATTTGAGCCAGATGTTGAATATGTGCAATTTATGCTGTGTGTGGGATGCTTTATGTACATGTGCACCTAGTCTTCTGAAACTAATGGGAGTAAAATTACAGTCAAAGGTCTCTTTAGCTCAAAAGAACATTCTCTAAATTATTCTTTTTTCTCACACTAGTGCTTTTCTTTCACATCAAAATAGCAGAAAGCATAGTTTTTATTTTCTTATTTAAGAGAATGGTTTTTGACATTCAGTTCTTAACACTTTTCTTAGCATTCTGTATCTCACTTGAGTTTTGTCAGGAATGTTGGAAAACTATTTAAGGAAATTAAAATAGATGACTCACTAATCCAGAAAATATAATTTTATTTCTACTGTGTACCCCTAACTGGGACTGTACCATTTGACCCTCTACATACATGATTATTATATTCTAGGAATATGGAGGGAACAGATAAGATAAGAAACCTTACTTTTGAAGACATGCCTCATAAAAATATCTTCATGCTTATCCCAGTTTGAATTTTAATCAAAATTGAGAACAATGTGGGAAAACAAGGTGGTCAGAGAGAGGAAACTAAGCAAAGATATGCTTGCATATAAAGCTAAGAAACCAGCTCTTTCATATGGGGCACAAAAGTATGAATAGGACTATAAAATTGTCTTCCTTGAGAAAGGGCTGCTTTCTATATACCCATATAAGTAAATCATTCTTGGCTGAATGGGAGGAAAGGGGTCGTAACCCCGCAGACATATCAGGGAAAAGTTCCCCTTGGGTCTTCCATGGTTATGTTCCAGGTGTGGAGTTACAATCTGCTTATCAATCTATAACATCCAGAAGTCAAAGCACTTGCCAACTAAGAGGGACCTGAGCAGAGAATCAACACATTTACTATAAATACAAATGCACTATTCCAGCCAGGAGGTGATGATAGCTTGGATCAAGGAGATAGCTGCACTCATAGTAAGATATAATATATTTTCAAGATTTACTATTGGATTGGTGTAAAACTGTAACAAAGTAAGAAGTCAATGATGGTGATGTGAATACTAATCTAAGAAACTATATTTCTATTCTAAGAGAGCAGTGTTTCTATTTAAGTGATGGTAGAGATGGGGGATCAAAATTGTCATATCAAAATTGGCATATGCAATGAGATATGACCATGGGAAGGTTTAGTCAAGTCAAGCAAGCTTATGACTAGTACACAATTCCAATTGCTTTTGTTGATGGTCTTAAAACTGGGTATTTAGTACAGATACATAGGCGAAGCCAATACAGTGTTTTGATATGGATGATATAAAAAGGAAACTGAAAGATACTGAGAAAGAGCAGTTTGTATGTATGAAGAAAAGCTGAAGTGATTGTCATCAGAGTATTGGTAGTTAGGGTTCCAAAAACAAAGGGTGAGTTTGACATAGTGGCTTATGACTTTAAGCCTAGCACTAGCTTAGCAAGAGGCAGGCAGATGTCTCTGAGTTTAAGGCTAGCTTAGTCTATATGGGGAGTTCCAAGCAGCTAGGGTTATACTGAGAGACCATGCCTCATAAGAAGAGAAGGAAGAGGAAGAAGAGGAAAAGGAGAGAAAGAATGGAAAGGGGAGGAAGGAGAGGGAGAAATAGAGGAGGGAAGAGGAAGGAGGGAGGGAGGAACAGAGGAAGGGAGGGGATGGAGGGGGGAAAGAAGTGATTAGTTCTGAATGGTACTGATTCCTTGAGTGAGAATTAATAGATTTGGCATATAGAAGATTGTGCATGACCACATACAAACTGCAGTGAAGTACCAGAGTATACAAAGAAAGCATAGACAGAGTAGATTGGAGAGTAGGAGACAGGAAGGAAAGTATGAATTTAGGTCTGATTTTTGAGGAATTTTTCTCTTAAATACTGACACAGATATTATATAGGTGACTGTTGACACCAAGTGGGAATAACATATAGGGTTGTTATTTAGATGTAAAGATCCAAGTAAGAGTAACACAGGAGACAGAAAGGTAAGCACAGCAGTGTTCTTGAACAGGTGCAAAGAGGGTCAGGGAGGTACATGGAGAATTGTATAAGTGTGATGGATGAGTCACAGAGAATTGTTCTCTATCTCTCTGCCATGAAAAGGGATCAGACTATCAATCAAAGGTGATGACAGGGAGGATGCTTTTTAAGGCATCATCTCTAGGTCCAGGTATGAGTCCACTAGATGACATGGAAAAATTTTGGACAATTCTGGGAGCTGAAACGTTCTGAGAAAAACACCCCAAGTACTTAGGAAGTTTAAGTTGAGTTACTAAGTACTACATTAAAACTTAATAAAGAAAAGGTGAAATCGGATACCTAGTTTGCTATATGCATGGCACTAAGTACAAATAATTGTTGAAATAAAACTAAAATGTTGAACATTTATTATACTGTCTTTAAAAAAGAGATGAACCAAGAAGATCCAATAATTTCATTATTTCATTCAATACCATGTTCAAAATTTTGATGAATATCCTGCAACATCATGGGACTCTGAGGATATGACCATTTTCACTAAAATATTTAATGATCTCCCTTGCCCCTTTGAGAAAGTCTCGTGTATCTCAAGCTGACCTTGAACTTGTTCCATAGCTGAAAATGACCATGGATTTCTGATCCCTCTACCTCCAACACCTGGGTGCTGTGATTACAATTATTTACAACCACACCAAATTTATGTCATTCTGGGATGGAACCTGGAACTTTGTTCAGACCAAGCAAACACTTTATCAACTGAGTCACAAGATCAGCTCTTGTATGGATGGCACTTTCTGAATTTGTGTGTGTACATGTCTGTGTGCATGTGATTGTGTGGTGTGTAATTTTAGGGTTCAAACCCAAGGCTTTGTTAATACTAGAAAAGTGCTCTACCACTGAGGGGTACCCATAATCCTCTTAATCTTCTTTTAACTATTAAAAATTTTAAATATAAATATATTGTCATAAATTCTCAATTTTGTTTATTGGAACCTTTCAGGGTTTCATTTAGTGGGCAAATAAATCCAAGTGGCATCAGAGGGGCATCACAGTAAAACAAGTAGTTAGGGATGCAACAGAAGTGGGCTGTGTCTTTACCTAAGAGAAACGAAAGAGCCTGTCTACTGTCACAGCTCACCTAGTATCATTTGCAGGGAGATGACTCTATTAACTGGAAATTCTCTCTGGCCAACACCTTCCTAGTGTCTCCCTACCTTATGGGGGCTCCTTGTTCTTGCCGTTTTCCCAAGTAAGTCTCCCTTAGTCTTTGAGTCCAGCGACAGTGTCCTCCAGCACAAGGAGTTCACAGATACTAGCTCCACCAACAATACCTGAACTGTCTGCATTCTCCATGAAGTTCAGTTATCTTCTTTAACATTTGTCTTAAAACTTACATTTCTTCTAATAAAGTGATAGATACCCTAGGGAAAAATTGGCAAAAGACAAATGAAGTGTAAATAATTTTAATGATTCTATATATTACAAGCAGATGCACAACAATGTTGTCTTCTGCAAGAAGATGCTATATTTATAGATTATTCTATATTTAGAATATTGTTATCTATTAACTTCAGGGTCCACTCAATGATACAGACCCTAAACTATTAGCTCTTAGCATTTATCTCTGTTACAAATCCTATCTCAAATATTTTATATTACATCTTTTAGGATGACATCATAAAATTCTGTGGCTTAGTTTTTTTTAAGTATTGATACCCTCATATCTTTTTTCACTGAACCAAAGACAAAATTTTCCAAGTTACAGATTTTTGTACATATACTATATGCCCAGTATTTACTGAACTTCAGTATCAAGTCTAATTTATTATTTATTCTACCCATATGTGTGTGTTTCTCAGTAGCACATATCTATTAGGTGTGTTAAGCATTGTCTCAAATGCTTTGTGTATATTAGCTCATTATTTTCTCCCATATTATCTTGAAAGATAAGCATTTTCTTACATAAATAATCTGAAGCAAAAGGTTAAATACTTGTCCATAGTCAAAGACAGCATTTTGTCAAACTTCATGCAATCCAGTCTGGCAGCTCAGCAGGCAAAAGCTGTCAGAGCAATTAGAAGATGGACATTTCTGTGAGCCAGAGGAACTTTCTTGACATCTAGGGGAGAAGTAAAGATGCCAGAGAGGAGAATACAGAAATATTCAAGATGGTGATGAATGAGGTGATGATTGGTGATGGATTGCCTGTCATAGGGTCAGTGTCTTGCAAAAATCTGTAAGCCGAATTCCAGGGCAATAAAGGGGGGGCATTTTGTTCAGAATTTATGTAGTTGATTTAGTTCTCTAAAAGATGTTATAAAAATCTTAAAGTATAACTCCATGGTTATAGTTAGTGGTTAAATGCAGACTTATAACACAGTGACATTGTAGTTTCTAAATGGTATGGTGAAGGTAAAGGAAAGTTCTTGAATGAAGGATTGAGTTTACAGAGAATGCATTAAGGATTGACTTTATAATTGAATTAGTGACCTTCCATGTCCCTAGAATGAAGATACTGTAAGGGAAATGAATAGCTACTATGATGCACAGGACAAAATGAACTCAACTCTTTTTTATTTCATACAATATATTTTTATCACGTTTACTCCTCTATCCAACTCTTCACAGATACCCCTCACACACACCAAAAACAGATCAAAGCAAACAAACAAACAAAAATCAATCAAACAAAAAAGCAAGCAAAACAATAAGACAAAAAATGACACCCCCCCCCAAAAAATAAAGAAAAATAAAAGCCAAAAGAAATAATTTCAGAAAATAACTTGAATTTGTTTCCTTAGCCAGAAACTCCTGGGGCAAGGGGCTTCCCTGGACTGTGGTTGACATACCCAGTTACAGTCCATAGAAGAAAACCAACTTTCTCATTAGTGGTTTACCATTCTTGAGCACATGCCAAATAATTTCAATTTTAATGGCTAATGAATAGAAAAAAAATCTAATACTGTTGCTTTTACTATAATCATTCCTGTATAATAAAAGAAAATGATTATAGTTAAATAATTTGATACCCAAACCAAAATTAAACATGCTGAATTGAGAAGGTAAGATTTTATCAATGCTACAAATACTATTTTAACTTGCTTATACATATATGTAATTTAGAGGGAAATATGTTTGTACCTTTTGGATTGTACTTGTCTATAATACTAGGATTTTTTTCCTGTAACTAGTCATTTTAATAGGGGTAACTCTTACAAAGATAGCAAGCATCAGTTCACACTTGCAAAGATATTTTTACTCAAACCTTTTAGTTCCATATTTTTTTTGAATTGGTTTCAAAGGAATTTAACAAAAATATTGCTTGCTTCATACAATTCCACAAAGTTGGCTATGCTCATTAATATGATAAATGAAACCTGTGTTCAGTTGATTATAATATATGGAACTATTTTTCATCCTAGATGTCACTTCCTGTGGGCAATGAGTTTGTGGGTTCCCAAATGGAGTATGTTTTCTCATGTTCCAATTTTTCATGTCTTTAATGGTTGGCACCAATGTCTCCCAGAAAGAAGTATCACATTAATCCAACCATCTCCTCATAAATAATTAACCTAATTATTTCCCTTAATTTCTGCATTATTGGGTATTTATAAAGCTGACAAATTTTAAAATATTTTCTGTACTTGTCCTTATCAGAGACAACACAGTTTTGGAATGTCATTAGGTTTTTCCAAAGAATTGTGTTGTGCTGGTGGTATTATGTGGGATCGGAGAGTGGCAATGGGCTGGAAGGTTTTCTTTCTTTTGGTAGCATCTTCTAGAAGCTCAGAATTAAATATGCAATTTTTACACATGATTTCAAAACTCTACATTTATAGAAATCTAGATCTCAACAATTTTCTCTAGACAAAATTTTTTAATGTGCATACAGTTTTTGGGTTAGTCTCTGTGAAGTGTGGCTGATACTGAAGAGGGAATAGATTATGCATAATTTTTTGGGCTGCAACTGTAATTCACTACTATCTTCCCATAGATCTTATACTGTGACACTACACAAGTATTGCAGGTAATAGTTCCATGTTAGAAATACATTAAACAGGCACAGGCCAAGAACTGTGGCACACAGGCATTCTGTTACAGACTTGTCTCTCACCCATAAATCTATATTTCATTACAAAGCTTATCCTCCAATATAAATCTTCTGTAGTTAATTGGGAATATGGAACTGAGCAAGGAGTGGGCCCACTGCCTGCCATCAACAGGTCATTGTCAGTAAACTGCTCAATAGTTTACTTCCTCCTCCCAAAAATAAATGTAACATATATACATACATATATACATACATACATACATACAAGATACTATGCATTGTATTCATGATAATAATGAAGTTGGAATTATACATATTTAGTCCTCATATTCCTAGATCTCAAGTAATTAATGAGTTTCAACCTGGAAATATGATGATAAAGAACTGAGTGTTTTTAAATAGAGGTCTGTTTATAATTGGCTTCTTGACTTATTGTATGTAACACAGTCCCATGATTCCCAATGTAAATTAAATGCAATACTTTTCTCATAAGGTTGTAATATGAATTACATGAGGTAATACATGCAAGCTTGTCTAGTGTATAGGTCTTCAAATGATTAGCTTAAAATTCATTAGCCTTATCATATGTTGTATCTAATGGCTTTCTTGAATAATTATAATTAAATTTTATGAATCACATCACTAAGTGACTCCACTAAGGATGGCACAGAGAGGCACATCACAGTAATTTTTGCTCCAGAGGGTAAGACTATACTGTTTATAACCAGAATTGCAGTGAACTGAATCAACCATAGGCTATTTACTTTAAGGTGGACATTATATTAGCAGTTGTACAGAAGAATAAAGATAGCCCATTCTGTCAATATACCGAGAATTTTCTTCAAACATCTCTATATTGTATAGAAATCTAATATTTGTTAAATATAGTTCTGATTTCAATTAATAAAATGACTTTTTCTTACATCATAGCTTTTAAGAAGCTATTATGAGTCTTTGCTAAGTATTATCTATCATCTACCATCTATATCTGTCATTCATCTGCCTTTCTGCATTATCTGTCTATTATCTATCTATCATCTATATTATCTATCTATCTATCTGTCTAATCTGTGTTATCTATCTATCTACCCACCTATATGAGATCTGGTTTCTACTATGTATCTAAATATGTTTAGCGTTTATGTCTTCTTACATATAAATGTATATTTATACCTACACACACACACATATATATAATACCTTTATCAAACTTAAATATGGATTAAGAAACAGATTACTATATTATACTAAGTATCTTTAATCCCTGTTGACATTTTATATTAACAGTTGAATTTTAAAAATCAAATGATGCCAGTAACCTAGTGAGACTTTTATTTCCATTTAATGCAAATTTTTTCAGACAATAAGGGATAAGATTTTAGAATAAATAATTTCTTTTCCATTACTATACTTCATATACCATTGGATTTGATAATTATGTTCTCTGGTTTGTACTCTGAATAATGCCTTGACCTCTGGGCCATAAGCAGCCTGTTCCCAGAGAGATGCTATTTGTATTTTGTGAGTTCTGGATAGCTAAATAAATTGAGGCTGTTTTTGTTCTGCATGTGGCTAGTCAGAAATAGATATTGGTAGACTCTGAGTCACTGTCATATTAAAAATAAAAATTAACAATTAAGAATTAGAGAATTTTCTTTATCAAAATGCTTCATATTTTCAAAGCATCAATATAGATGTTTTCTGATTCTCATAACCCTTTTTTCATACCATCATTTATATTCAAGAAATGAAGTGACCATCTTTCAAAAATCAATTGATAGCTATCACTTACCAGTAATATCAGGTAAGATCTGCTGTCAACAAGTGTTTACTAAGATCATGACATAGACTAGTTATGTTTGTAGATGAGAGACCAACAAAGTTCTCAATAACTCCTATTGACTGCCTAACACTTCGTTGAGTATTGGTGAACTGGAATACTAACAGAAATTCACATGAACTTCAATTGCTTATTCACGATCTTTCCAGTAATATAACATCAGCATTTGCTGGACTATGAAGAAAGCCTTTATAATTGGGCTGTTTTACCTAAACACCTAATAGAAGTCCCTCACATGGTGAAGATGTTCTTGTTTGATGATGTATGATGAAATGCTCCTACAAAATATCTCACTGAGAAGGAAAATTGAAGAGAGAGAAAAGTTGTCATTAATGGTCTCTGGATGTAAAGAACTGAATTGGGTTTAAAATAGATTTAGAGATGCATTTTTATTATGGGAAAATATCTTTTTGTTATTGTTGTTGTCCAGGGAGAGGAAAGAAACCAAGGAGTCAACAGCCATGTATGGCATTGTGGAACTGACACACAGGTTGTGAATGCAGTAGGATGAAAACAAAAAAGGCATGTCAAAATATGTTCATCATGTAGATCTATAGAGGTCACTAAGGATGGAGCTGCCACAAGTCGTTAACAGGAGCAGTGCACAAAGATAATGGGATGACAAGGAAAGACTTAGAGCTATGTGGGTTAAGGAACACCTGCAAAGTTTTGGGAATGAAATGTATATTAAGTTCATCTTTGGTCTTTATTAACTCGATCATACCCTTGTATATTGCTGATACCAAGTATAGAGTGCTTATTATGCTTGAGAGGCATCTAGATTCTTCAGCAGAGGATTCCGAGTAGAGGGGAAAATGTACATTTTATTCATATGCTCAGTGTGACTCTTATTTTCAGGAGCTGACACATAGTGGCATTGTTTAGGTGGGAATCAACAAAACTCTGAATATTAATTGTCACTTATTTCATTATATTTAACATTTAAGAGGTTTATAAATACATCATAAATTCATTAACACACTACTCAAAGCAAGCACATTGACACCATCTTCAAATGAAGTTACCTTATGCCTTATTCTCTATATCATGTGTCCAGTGCTCACCCCCAATCACTCTGAAAATGATTTAGGGCCAGTAGAAGCAAGACATTATGGATGTGCTCATCTGAAGGTGTTAGATAAACAGACAGCATATGGTATAAGCCAAGTTAATCTTCTTGTTTCTCAGCTTGAAGAATCCCAGAGTTGTCCCACTCTTGTGTTTTCTATAAACCTTGTACATTGTAGACCATAGCAGGTACTAAGAGTTCCCAGTGGATTGCACATTGTGAAGTAGACACCAATGCCTTGTTCAAACTGTAGTTATAAAAAAAGAACCTGTTCACATGGTCTCATAAAAAGACCAGAGTGATATTTTAAACTCCTCTCTCTGCTGTGTGCTTGGTATTATGTTTGCTCATTAAGTGTATGTTTAAAAGCAATATGATTAGATGCATACACAGTGAGGACCCTCAATGAAAGGACTCACTCACATTGAGCCAAACATCTAATATATGAATCAAAATGAACAAACAACTCAAATCTAAACCAATGTGAGTCATACTTTTGATCATAAATATTTCATAAAGTTTGTTAAACCCAATCCTGCAGAGTTCAAAAGAGTACTGATTACATACTCTATGGAGATGCCAAATGCAGAAAGAGCAATGGCTAATATTGGTTATAAATCTGAAATACTGCAATTGAGCATGCATTTTTTGTTAGTGAATAATGAATGTTTTATAATAGTGCAACAAACCCTGGATTATCAAGCATCTTGTTCTCTCTACACTAGTCAGTGTTGGGGGACTAAATGTACAGAAATTTATTCACTGCCATCTTCTTCCATCAACCACAACTTTTGAGGCAGCTGACTTGATTAATATTTAAATGGGTTCATTTGGATATCTTCATAAATCATGAGAGAGTCAGCTGTGATTTCAGCAATCTCTCCCAAATTCAGTTTTAGACAACCATATGATTTATTTAGATGTAGAGTTAGAGAAAATATTTTGTGATCAAGTTAAAATAACACTAATATTTTAATACAAAACTAAGTCTTAGATTTTAAGTAAAGACAATTTTATTAGAATAAATTTTTTAATAAAACAATTTATCATTTCTATATCAGATGTGAAGAAACTAAGAATTTGTTAATTTTAAATTTTTATCCTACTACATAAAATAATGGTAACATTTTTTATATTTTTTTCCAACTTTGGTTTCATATTATGCATCCTGATCCCACTCATCTTCCTGTCCCCTCACTTCTACCCTCTGCCCATGCAACCTCCCCCCAAAAAACAAAATTTAAAGGAAAAACCAAAAACTGAACCAATACGCTGCTCCCCAAAGAATCTTGTCATAGAAGCTGTAGTGTGACACAGTGAATCACATAGTATATCTTTTAGTCTATTCATCTTTACTTGAAGTACTCATTCCTGACTCATAGGTCTGGTTTGATGCCTCCTGATTCTGCTGCATCATTGATAATGAGTTCTCTCTTGGACTCTTCTTGGACATCCTGTTTTTGTCTTGTGTCATGGAGTTCCTGCTGTTTTGGATCTGTAGATTCCTCCTTTTCACAAGCTCACCCAATCAGCCACAGATTGTGAATCAGATACCAGGCATCTGCGTAATCTCTGGTGGCCTCATGGGTCATGAACATCAACAGAAACCCAGCTATGATAGGACCATGGACCCAGACATGGTCAAAGATAGCGTCCAGGGTTTGGATATCACCATGGTCCCGGCATCTCTGGTCACCCAGATCAGCATGACACCAGCCCCAGGACACCAATGTGGCCCCAGGTGGCAGCCCAGATCTGTGGCATTGGCAAAGCTCTCAGTGGCATCAGGAGCCCCAGATATCAACACAGAGTCTGGCTGCTGTACAGCTATGGATCCAGACATGGCCCTCGGCAGTATCCCCGGCCTGGATGACACCATGGCCCCAGGTAACAGTGCTAGAAACTAAAATAAGCATGGCACAGCAGTGGCCCAGCTTCCAGACACCACTATGGTCACAGGCTGAGGTGGACTCTGGGAGTTCATTTGGCTCTTGGTGGCAACATGGGCCACTGACCATCAACACAGACCCTGACTGCGGCAGGAGCATGAGCCCAGGCATGATCCTGGGCAGAAGCCTAGATCTGGATGTCAGCCTGGCCTCAGGTTTCAGGGCAGGACACCCAGATCAGCATGGTCCTGCAGCCGTGTGGTCCTCATACAACATTCTGGCCCCATGTAGCAGCCCAGACCATCCACTTCTAAATGGCCCTCAGGGTGACTGGAGGCACAGACATCAACACAGGTTTCCAGGCCATTTCAGGGCCACAAACACTTGTCCCTTGGCAACAGCCCAAGCCCAGATTCCACCCTGGACCTGGGTATAAACCTGTCATTCATGTCAACCTGTTCCTCACCACTCTCACTTCTTGAGATATACCTTTCTTCCCAGTTCATGAACAGTTCTGCCTCTCTCTTTCACCCGGTTTCCCAACCTCTACTAGCGCACATAACAGCCCCCTGACACCTGACAGGCTTGTGGTTGAGTCACAAGTGGCACTTGGTGGATTCCTGCCCACCTCAGCCTCAAGGCATGGCACAGAGTTTTGGCTTTTTATCTTTCACATCCCTGTGTCTAGAAACCAAAGGCTTGGGATGATGGTGACAGACTAACTGCCACCTTTGGTGCCAACATGGCTCATAGATAGTTGTGACCCTGCCAGATCATGAGGTGTGGTGTAGGTAGGTGTGGGGTATGTAATCTGTGTACTCCACCATTCAGGTCTGGATAGTGCCCAGTAGATCCTGGATAGTTCTCTTTTAATATTCTTTTTTTCTACTTGTTTAAATTTAAATTAGAAATAAGCTAGTTTTACATGTCAATCCCAGTTCCCTCTGCCACCCTCCACCCCTGCCTCCCACTAATTTCCTATCCAATCACCTTTCTGCTCCCCAGGGAGGGTTAGTCCTTCCATCTGGGAATCTTCAAAGTCTGTCATATCATTTGAATTAGGATCTAGGTCCTCCTCCATGTGTCTAGGCTGAGAGAATATCCATCTATTTGGAGTAGGCTTCTAAATTCCATCTGTATGTTAGGGATAAAGACTGATCCACTACCAGAGGCCCAATAGATTACCCAGACCTCCTCACTGACACCCACATTCAGGGGGTCTGTATCAGTCCTATGCTTGTTTCCCAACTATCAGTCTGGAGTCCATGAGCTCTCCCTGGCTCAGGTCAGTTGTTTCAGTGAGTTTCACCAGCCTGGTCTTGACCTCTATTCTCATCACTCCTTCCCCTCTTCAACTGGATTCCAGTTCAGTTCAGTGTTTAGCTGTGGGTCTCCACTTCTGCTTCCACCAGCTACTGGATGAAGGCTCTAGGATGGCATATAAGGTAGTCATCAATCTCATTATCAGGGAAGGGCATTTAAGGTAGCCTTTCCACTATTGCTTAGATTGCCATTTGGTGTCATCCTTGTAGATCTCTGGACATTTCCCTAGTGCCAGATTTCTCTTTACACCCATAATGGCTGCCTCTATTATGGTATCTCTTATTTTGCTCTCCTCTATTCTTCCCCTGACTCAACACAAACTTCCTACTCCCTCATTTCCTCCTCTACTCTCTTCTTCTCCACTTCTCTTTCTTTCTTAGCTACCTGTCCCCTCCCTCCATGTTCCCAATTTGCTCCGGAGATTTTTGTTCCCTTCCCATTCTCCTGGGGAACATGTATGTCTCTCTTAGGGTCATCCTTGTTTCCTAGCTTCTCTGGTAGTGTGGATTGTAAGCTGGTAATCCTTTGCTCTATGTCTAAACTCTGTATATGAATGAATACATATCATGTTTGTCTTTTTGTGATGGGGTTACCTCATTAAGGATGGTTTCTTCTAGTTCCATCCATTTGCCTGAGAATTTCAAGATTCCATTGATTTTTCTGCTGAGTAGTACTCCATTGTATAAATGTACCCTATTTTCTCTATCCACTCTTCAGTTGAAGGGCATCTAGATTGCTTCCAGGTTCTGGCTGTTACAAAGAATGGTACTATGAAAATAGTTCAACAGATGTCCTTGTTGTATGAATGTGTATCTTTGGGTCTGTTCCTAAGAGTGGAATTGCTGGGTCTTGAGGTAGACTGATTCCCACTATCCTGAGGAATCTCCATACTGATTTCCAAAGAGCTGTACAAGTTGGCACTCGCCAGCGGTGGAGGAATGTTCCCCTTTCTCCATATCCTCTCCACCATAAACTGTCCTTGGTGTTTTTGATTTTAGCCATTCTGACAGGAGTAAGATGGTATTTCAGAGTTGTTTTGATTTGCATTTCCCTGATGGCTCAAGATTTTGAGCACTTCCTTAAATTTCTATCAACAATTGCTATTTAGTTCTGTACCCCACTTTTTTAATTGGATTGTTTGATGTTTTGGTTACTGGATTTTTGAGTTCTTTGTATATTTTGGAAATCAGCTGTCTGTCAGATGTAGGGTTGATGAATATCTTCCCCTCTGTGGTCTGCCGTTTTGTCTTGTTGACTGTGTCCTTTGCCTTACAAAAGCTACTGGGTTTCAGGAGGTCCCATTTATTAATTGACAATCTCATTGTCTGTGCTACTGGTGTTATGTTCAGGAAGCAGTCTCCTGTACCAATTTGTTCAAGGGTACTTCCCACTTTCTCTTCTAAGAGATTTATGTTGAGGTCTTTGATCCATTTGGATTTAAGATTTGTGCATGGCAAAATATATAGATGTATCTGCAGTCTTCTTCATGCCAGCATCCAGTTATGCCAGCAAAATTTGTTGAAGATGCATTCTTTTTGATATTGTATAATTTTAGCTTCTTTGTAAAAAATCAGGTGTTCCTAGGTGTGTGGGTTAATATCAGGGTTTTCATTGGATTCCGTTGGTCTACCTGGGTATTTTTGTGTCAATACCAAGCTGTTTTCAGGTCTATAGCTCTGTCATAGAGCTTAAAGTCAGGGATGCTGATGCCTCCTGAAGTTCCTTTATTGTACAGGGTTCTTTTGGCTATCCTGGGTCTTTTGTTTTTCCATAGAAAGTTGAGTATTGTTCTTTCAAGGTCTGTGAAGATTTGTGCAGGTATTTTGGTGGGGATTGAATTGAATCTATAGATTGCTTTTTATAAGATTTACATTTTTACTATGTTGATCCTACCTCTCCATGACCATGGGAGATCTTTCCATTTTCTGGTATCTTCTTTAATTTCTTTCTTTAAAGACTCAACGTTCTTGCTGTATATGTCTTTCACTTTTTGGTTAGCATTATCCCAAGATATGATGTTTCTCTGATTTTTTTCTCAACCCATTTATCATCTGTATTTAGTTGAGCCTACTGAATTTTTTGAGTTAATCCAATATCTTGTCACTTTGCTGTAGGTGTTCATCAACTATAAGAGTTCCTTTCCAATTTTTATCCCCTTGATCTCCTTTTGTTGTCTTATTGCTCTAGCTAGAACTTTAACTACAATATTGAAGAGATCTGGAGAGAGTTTACACCCTTGCCTTGTTCCTGATTTTAGAGAAATTGCTTTGAGTTTCTCTACATTGTTTGATGTTGGCTGTTGGTTTACTGTGTATTGCTTTTATTATGTTCAAGTATGTTTCTGTTATCCCTGATCTCTCCAGGACCTTTATCATAAATGGGTGTTAGATTTTGTTAAAGGCTTTTTCAGCATCTAGTGAGATGATCATGTGGTTTTCTTTTTCAGTTTGTTTATATGGTGGATTACAGTGATGGATTTTATGTATGTTGAATCATCCCTGCATCCCTAGGATAAAGACTACTTGATCATGGTGGATGATTTTTCTGATGTGCTTTTGGACTCGATTTACCTGTATTTAATTGAGTATTTTTGCATCAATGTTCATGAGGGATATTGGTCTATAGTTTTCTTTCTTAGTTTTGTCTTTGTGTGGCATGGCAACCAAGGTAATTGTATCCTTAAAAAGAGTTTGGCAATGAAGCTTATGCTTCTATTGTGCGGAACAATTTGAGGAGTATCAGTAGTAGCTTTTCTTTGAATTTCTCTTAGTATTTTACACTGAAGCTCTTTTTATATTCCTTATCTCAGGGTTTAGTTTTCATTATTACATGTCTTCATAGAAAAACCCGTAATGTTTCTATGCAAGGCAGAAGTAAAATGTTAACATATATACCTTTTAAAATTCTTGTACTAATTAGTTGAATGAAAAATCAAATGTCTAGAACATTTCCTATATATAGTACATTTAAGTAAAACACACATATACAGTCATAACTAATGAATACTTGCCTTTAGAAGTCTATAATTCTCCAGAGATGTTTTCAAAAAAATAATTCTAGTAGAATGTTTAATAAATGCACAACATATTTTATCTTCTTGGTTGCTGCTCAATCTAATTTTCTGGGGATTATTTGTTCATTTCTTATAATATCATTAACATTATTTCTGACATTTAAAAATAAACATCCATGTCTTTTTCAGGTATATTTATTTTTCTCATACAAAATACAGCTTTGGAATATATTGTCCCCCATTGTCCTTTTTTTAGAAAAGCAATAATAAATAACATTCTTTTAAAATTTATTTAAATTAGAACAAGCTTGTTTTACATGTCAATCCCACTTCCCTCTCACTATCCTCTTCCTCTGCCTGACCTACCACTATCACATCCCTTTTCTGCTTCCCCAGGAGGGTGAGACCTTTCATGGAAGATCTTCAAAGTCTGTCACATCATTTGGAGCAGGGCCTAGACCCTCTCCTGTGTGTCTAGGTTGAGAGAGTATCCCTGTATTTGGAGTGGGCTCCCAAATTCCATTCCTGTACTAGGGATAAATATTGATCCACTAGCAGAGGTCCTATAGATTGCCCAGACCTCCAAACTGATATACCCATTCAGGGCGTCTGGAACAGTCCTATGCTGGTTTCCCAGCTATCAGTATGGGGTCCATGAGCTCCCCCTTGTTCATGTCAGCTATTCCTGTGGGTTTCTGCAGCCTGGTCTTAACCCCTCTGTTCATCGCTCCTCCATCCATGCAACTGGATTCCAGTAGTTACATGTTTTTAAAATGTAAAATTTACACTATAAAATGCATCTAATTCTAGATGTATGGAATTTCAACTCCAACTATTAATATTTTATATTTTCTCTTAATTCAACAAGGATGAAAGAAGGTTTTACTCTACAATATTCTTGCTTTCTAGAAATTAAATCAAGGCTTATCCTTAAATAGCATTTATTGGGCCTATCTCTGTTTGGTTGGACTTAATTTCTTCTTACTACCTCCTTTTACAAATAAATTCCTAGAAATCTTGCAGGTCATACTAAGCATTCATAGTTGCATGGATTTCAGCAGGAAATGGTTTGGCTCCAGTTTGGGGCTTGGCAGTATTTTTCTTATTCCTGTTCGGTGAGTATTGCCCATACACTGTTGAAGTCTTGATGTGGGAACCACTTTCCCCATTCCAGAAAAAGTCTATCTCTTGATATTCTTTGTCCATTGCACCCCATGACTTTTGTATACCTTCAGTGTAAAATTGTATCTCTGGATGAACTCAGGAGTTTGAGATTTCTATTCAGTTCATGTCCATGTATACAACAAAGAAAATCCTGCTATCTTCATATGTGTGGAGTTTGAATCTCTAGTATGAAATATAACTCCAGGACACTGCCTTGGTCTGGGGTGTTATGTTCTTTTGTGTAATGAGTAATGAGTCAACAGATACTTCATTCTGTCTTGTGGGTCTGGAAGGGGTTGTCTAGGGTAGTGGTCTCACAGCATCTGCATCATTCAAAGATGTTCCGTAACACCAACCTCTGTCTTTTCTGTGAGGTGATCTCTCTCTCTCTCTCTCTCTCTCTCTCTCTCTCTCTCTCTCTCTCTCTCTCTCTCTCTCTCTCTCTTCTCTCTCTCTCTCTCTGTGTGTGTGTGTGCTATTTCTTCTTTAGTAAAATAAAACTTGTTGGATTAGGAGTCAAAGGTGGTATTAGGTAGGACAGATTTATTTTCCTGGCAGGATTTTAGGGCACTAGTACTCATCTTGCTGTTGACAAGGCATGCATCTTCAAGTTTTTCATGGGCTTCATTTTCTTTGCTTGTGCCTGGGAATATTGATTTTTAAAGCACACTGGATATGACCTCACAGTTCTAGCTCTTCCTGGCTTTGTGGGCTTTGGAAAAAGATTTTTCTTTGTTTCATGTCTCAGCTATTTGGGTTATCGCCTTCTTTTCTTTTGGGATATGTCTCTATCTTCATTTCATCCTTATATCTGAATACTGAGATAGTGATATAGATAATCTATTTCTATAGTTGTTTCAGTCCTGTATCTTAATGTTCCTCTAGAAAGGGGTGCAGACGTGAAAGTATTATCCTATATATTTATCTAAGGCCAATTTCTGTGCCTCTGAACTCAACAGAGGGCCTCCTGGTTTGCTAGGACTAGTCTGAGTATGTTAAAGGGCTTTGCTTTCATGGTTTGACAATGCCCAGATAGAGAGCAGCTCTCAGTGCTGGTGCAGCAGAGAGAATACTAATAAGTGTGAGTCATCTGCAGTAAATTAAAAATATAATAATAAAGGAAAATTAAACCTTTACGTGTTTGGGTGCTTTCTCTATTACCATAAATCTACACTCTCCTCTCCTCGCTAAAAGAGAGTAGGTGTGGCAGAAAGCATTTGTGAATTTCCATTAGCATTTTTGGAGACAATTGCTCTATTAAATGATTCAGGATTTAACTCCTAGCTTCCAAAGCTCAACTTGGGTACATCAGACATTTAATCGTTAGGCGGTGTGTCTACGTGGCACCACGATACATTAGAATGAAAGCATCTATTAGTCTAGCCCAAATTATTTTCTATCTCCCTCCCCCTTTATTCATTACCCTTGTCTTCCATAGGTGCTTCCCCCCTTAACTTTCCTCTTGATAAGGAGTTGTGATTATAGGTCCAAAGTTTCATGTCTACTGGGAGGGAAAGAATATACTTACTATCCTTCCCATTGGAAATTGTTTAAATATACTTGAGAATTTTAACCTAGAGAACAAAGCTTGGTTCACGGTTTGTAAATGAATCAATGCATTATGCTATGCCCTGAGTTTCTGAATTGGAAGCAAGTGTGTCCCCATTATAAAACCATGTGTGATAATTAATTATGCTTGTCAACCTGGGTGCATTAAGAAATGAGTAGGTCAGTAGTAAAGTACATCTTTGGGCCTGTGTGTGAGGCTATTTCCAGACAGAAACAGATGAGCACTGGATACCCTAACCTCATTTTGATATGTCACAATCTCTTGAGTTATGTTCCCAGACTAAATAAGTAGGGAAAATAGAAAACCAAATGAAAGGTCTTCCCCTTGCTCTCCTTGTTTGTTGAGACAGATGTGAGCAAGCAGGTTCATATTTCTGTCACCACAAAATAGAGCTGTTCCCTTTGCTATGTCTTCACTGTAAGAGATTAGACCTTCAAATTCTGACCCCAAATAGGTTGCCACTTCCATAAGTAACTTCTCAGGACTTTTATCACAACAACAAAAAATATAACTAATACACCTAAACTTCTATAACTTCTGTTGGATAAGTTCACGTGAATGTGTGTGAATGCAACCATACAACCAGATATTGAGTCAGATATCCTGGGGTTTGCTATTTAATCTTCTTTCTTTTCATTTCTCTAGAAAGATTACCTTCTTCTGTCTCCATTTCAGTTTTTATTCACACCCACATTTTATTGCACTGCAGATTACAAAGACTCTACTCAGTAAAGATTCTATACTTCTGTCTGCTTACTGGACCAGACAAATAACCATATGAGTTTGTGTCATATTATTATCAACCCCATGGTACAAAACCCTTTTTATTACTAACACTATTGTTTACTGCTGCCAATGATGCTAATTTTCTAGGAACATGATCATTTTGGCAATCTGTACATGTTCAGTCTGTGCCAGCCTCCAAATCACAGAAAGCTGTTAATTCCAAATCACCTTTTTACAAAATACATTTTGATGTCCTCTCACAAATTGGCATGAATGTTTTGACAAGTAGGAGGCCAACATGACTTGAATCTCTGAGGTCTTAGGTTTGGCAAGGGAGAAGCGTGTGCAACAATGTGCAGTGGTAAAATGCTTCCTGAGAGCTGATACAGGTTGAAGATTAAGTGCCAAAAACAATAGAGAGACACTCCGTCAGATACTCTGAGGGCAAGCAAGTAATTCACTTGTAAATCTTGATCATATTTCAGAGGATGGAGTGTAAAGTTGAGGAAGCCTGGAAGAAGAGGATTAGCTGATGATGGCAGGAGTAGGAGCTGCATATCTTCACCCTGTTCCTTTAAAAATATCAAAATGAACATACCAACTCATTGATGCTATTCCACCGTATATTCTTGAGAGAAGTAAATTACAGTGTAACTGTCCTAGAGCAACATGGGTTTGTGACCACATCTCCATGAACCATTGATAAGGATAGATCATTCAGCCTAATGGTATAACCCTAAAAACATATGATCACTCTCAGCCGCCACACTATGTATGCCTCCCTCCACTGTATCCCTATTTTTTGTTTCTTATTTTCACCAGTCCCTTTATTTTTTTTTTACTATGTTACACTCAGCCTTTATTCTTCTAGTTAATAATATATACTAGAGAGTTTCTAAATCAGTCATGAAGATGGCCCTCCACCACCACTTGTTTGGAGTAACAAACATGGTTACAGTGAATAACTGCTGTGTGTGTGTGTGTGTGAGAGAGAGAGAGAGAGAGAGAGAGAGAGAGAGAGAGAGAGAGAGAGAGAGAGAGAGAGAGAGAGAGAGAGATCTTTGGGATGGTTCCAAAATTAAGATTGCTGTTGACATTTATATTATTACAAAAAATAGTCTATCTAGGTTATAGTAGAAAGCACATTTACAAGTTCATAATTTCTACATCTACAATGCTGTGGGTTAAGTATTCAATTAGAAGTCGAGAACTTTGATGAAATTTTCTATCAAGGTCCTCTTTCACATGGAGCTATGCAGAGGAATGGTAGATCAGGGGAGTTTCCCACCCATACCTCCTCTAGCAACAGTAATTGGAAGCCACCCATGGATGTGTCCCTTGGGAAGACCCATTTAGGAGGCTCTTCCGCTGAGATCTTCTGTGGTACATTGGCCTTCTAGTGTATACAAATATTTTTCTGCTGACTAAATTTAATATTAGTGTTATTCATTATCAAATTTATCGTTAACAGTTTTATTCATTTATATGTATGTATATGTATAGTATATTCTGGTTACTGTCACCCTAATCCTTTCCTATCTCCCATCTCTACAAGTCCCTTTTTCACATTCATGTCTTTTTGTTTTGTGACAATTGAGCGCAGGTTTGGAGCTCTTCAATGCAACATGATACATGATGGTTTCATCATTGAGTGCACAACTAAAGAAAATGTCTCCCTCTCCTGCAGAATCCATCAGTAACACATAGTTCAGCATGGAGGAATAGGGCCAAGTAGACCCCTCTGCAGTCTATTACCAGTTGATGAAAAGTGCAGCCTGTGCAGACAAATTGTTCTTGTGTAGGCAGCCATTGCTGTGATCATAATTGCATTAGCTGTCATACAGAGAAGGTGTCAGTTCATAGTCCTTGTCTTACATCTTTTTACTGACCCCCCTGCCTTTTGCCTTATTCCCAGAGACTTAGAGAAGGATGTATGAATGTCCTATTTGGGGTCAAGCCCTGAACTTCACTTAGTCTCAGAATTGTGAGTATCTGTGTATGCATCATTGTTCACTCTGTATAGAAGTTTCTCTGGGTAAAACTAAGAGTAGCATTTTTTATGTAAACAGAAATATTCAGATGGCAACATGTCAATTTTGCTAAACACTAGCACTAGATTTTCTCTAGGGCTAGTAAATCCTCAGTGATTGCTTTTTAGTTGGCTTTAAAGTCTCAGAAATGGATTTTCTTTTGTAGACAAGGCTTCAAAACCTATCATAGAACAGTTGGTTGCCCCAAAACTGTTATGTCCCTATTAGAGCAGTGGGCTCATCTTACTTGGCAGGTTGGTATTGAAGAGCATAGGGTTCTCAACTGGATAATTGCTGGGCAAGAATATGGGTGTCTTCACTCATACACATACCACACACACACACACACACACACACACACACACACAAGACAGACAGACAGACAGACAGACAGACAGAGATGCTGCTGGAATTTCTTTCCAGCCTGGTCCCTCAGCCAATTAGCCCCAAATAAATACACAAAGACATATTAATTTATAAACTGTTGGCTAATGGCTAGGGCTTCTTGCTGGCTAGCTCTCTCTTAATTACTAACCCATAACTATGAATCTATGTTTCTACATGGCCTCATCTTACCAGAGAACACCTGGCATATCCTGTCTTCCCAGTCTCTACATGGAGTCTATCTGGCAGCCTCTCTCTACCTCCTCTCCCCATAATTCCCCTCCACTGGTAGTTCTGCCTATACTTTCTTGCCTGGCTACTGGCCAAACATTGTTTTATTCATCAACCATGTATATAAGAGAAACACATATACAGAAGGACATCCTTCATCATCTCCTCTTTCCTGTCTAAATAAAAAGAAGGGTTTTAATTTTAACATAGTAAAATTATACATAACAAAACTTATCAAATAAGAACTCTAGTTAACAATATTTAGTTCAGTAACATTTGGCAAAATTGAAAGAGAGAGAGAGAGAGAGAGAGAATGAGAGAGAGAGAGAATGAGAGAGAGAGAGAGAGAGAGAGAGAGAGAGAGAGAGAGAGAGAGAGAGAGAGAGAGAGAGAGAGAGAGAGAGAGAGAGAGAGACTGGAAAAATTCTTAGTCTCAGTTTAGCTCCAGTTGATTACTCTGTATCATGCACACAAGGTTGTGCTATTTTCAGCAAGGAGTCATGTCTACTAGTTCTGATGAGTGATATTGAGGAATGTCACAAGCCCAACATTTTGAGGAAACCTCTGGGATCTGACTTGACCAATAAATCATAAGGAGCTGTCCTATATCTATCTCCAAGATTTATATATAACAACTCCTACCTTTTGGTTCAGCATTATTTTGCTTTGCAGGCTATTATCCTATCAACTCTAATATTTTTTAGTTGACTTACAAAGTAATAGTTATGCATATGACATTTAAATGTGCCCTTTTATGTTTAACCTTCCTCTGTGCTCCCTCACCTTCACTATTCTCCTATCCTTATCCATGCTTAAATACCCCTTGACTATTACTTCTCTTTTGTTATTCCTTCCCAAGTGAGACATAAATCATACCACTGAGCATTTTCTACTGTCCTAATATCTAAAAGTATTCCAAACTAATTATACAAATATAAAAATTAGACTCTAGGATCCATATGTGAAAGAGAACATGCAGCATTTGTCCTTCTGGACCTGGGTTACTTCAGTCAGTACAATTTTTCCAGTTTTATCCATTTATTTGCAAATGTCATGATTTCATTTTTATTCACTATTATTTCATTATATATTTGTATCAATTTTTCTCATCCATTAATCAATTAATGTATATTTTGATTGAATATAGCAGCAATGAACATGGTTGAGCAACTGAATCTTTCATATTTTGTATTTTATTACCATATGTATATAATATTTCTCTTACAAAAACAAGTACTAACAAAAATTTAGTTAATGGTATTTTTTTGATAATGTCTTGGTTAACAATTTTCTTTGTTCTCTAATAGTTCATTTAATTATTTTTACATTTTAATTAAAATGCAATTGCCTTAATTTACCCTTCACCCTCCTTCCTCCAGCTCTTCCCAAGTCCCCCACCCTTTAACTCTTTTCACTTTCCCTTCTCTCAAAATGATAGCACTTATCTCAGTTACTATTGTTACACATTTGTGTGTATTTTTGTGTATGCAGAAATATATTAATAAAATCCCCTGAGTTATTATTATAATTATAATAATAATTATTATTTGTGTGTGTCAATATGTGTGTGTGTGTGTGTGTGTGTGAATATGGTTTCAGGGCTCACCAATTTGTATTGATGGGGAGGCTCCTCACTAGAAGAAGCTAATTATCAGAAGCCATTAATTGTCTCTCCCACCTCCTAACCCCTCTCCCAGTTCCATGTTAGTAGGTTTGCTGACTTTATCCTTTTTCAGGTCTTGTTTATTTAGCCATTTCTGAAAGAGTTCTGTAAAGACTGTTTCATACCAGATATCCTGGTATTCTGACTGTTCAATGTTTCTACACCCTTTCTGCAATGTTCACAGAGCAATAGATGCAGGAGCTGTGATGTAGATATGTCTATTGCATCTGGGATCCCAACAATTCTTTGATCACTGCCCTGTGTCCAAGTGTGGTTTTCTGTGATGGTCTCCATTTGCGGCAAATCGAAGTTTCTCTGATAAAGGGTAGTGATAGGTATATTTATTTGTGGATATATGGTTAAAATTTAGAATGTAGTTAGGAATTATGCACACTCCCTTTCAAGACTCACAAGCTCACTACTGCCAGTAAGTTGGCTTTCTCTCCTGGAGTGAACTGTAAATTCAGTTAGACTGTTGGTCAATAGCAATGTGTGAGTGCCATATAGTATATATACCTGTATGAATATCTTGCCATGCTGGTCATTGTTGTGACTTATAGGTGTCATCCTGGGTAAGACTGTTAGCTGCCTTTCTTCCTGTCAGCTTTCATAACAACTTCTTTTATCCTGGGAGCTAGAACACAGGAAAGAAGCATTCAGGTTAGATCTTCCTTAAGCCCCTTGTCCTAAGTGTGTAGTGTCCTTAGCAACAAGGACTTTCCCCCAACCACTGAAGAACAACCAAGGGCAACAATAATATTGTTTTAGAAATCACCTGGGCAAACCTCACCAAACATTGAAGAGGAGATATCTTGTGCCTAGTATCGGATTTTTTTGTCAGTCTATACTTCCTGGGAGGAAACACTGTCAGATCAAATGACACAGTCTCCCCTGGGCACATGAGCACAAACCACACACACGTATGTTGATGTGTACTGGGTACAACTCTAGGCAAACACAAAACAATAAAGTTCCTTATTGTTTAATCTCCTAAGCTTTCATGTATACATGGAAGGTGATCAGTAATTGCTTTCTTTGCTTATATTTCCTTCCATATTTGTCTTCCTTATTTACATATTTAGAGTATGCCATATATATGCTATTGCCTCACATTTGTTTCTCTTTATTTTATAACTAAATGCAGCCTTTGATCATAACTTACTATTAATGAGGATTCAATCAGGCTTTTGCAGTCTCAGCTATGGTTTAAAAGAATAGAATTCAATAAATATTTAGACACTAACACCCTCTGTTTATAGCTTTTATATTTAGAAATAGCTTGGATCTCATTTTGTGTCTTGAGAACTTTTGGAAACTGTACTCTTTCATTCTTTTGAGAGTCTCTGATACTACAAAGTCTGTTTAAAAATGTTCTTTATTTTCATTAATAATTAGTAGGTAGTTTTCTCATACAAACGAAATATTCCTTATTTATTTTTACTAATTAACACTTTTAGAAGGCTATTAGAGTGTTGATCATTCTAGATTTTGCAAAGTATATGATATACTAATTATTTTTTTCTACCTTGTTTCTTTCCCTTTTTTAACTGAAAATAATTTTTGCATACACAGTTTTGACTTACCATTTCAGTATTTTCCTTTCATTGTGATTTTAAAAAATATATATATACACACATATGTGTGTCTGTATGTATGTGTGTATGTGTGTGTATGTGTCTACTGTATCACTTCTCTGCCACTATTTAAAAATTATTTCTTTATTACAATTTCTTCCTCTTTTGGTTTCTTTTCTTTTTCTAATGTGCCTTCCTTCCACCATGCCTGTTTTATGTGGCAGTCTATACTGAAATGTTTTATTAGGATGGCTTTTTCTTTTTTCTAAATTTCTTTCCTCAATTCTGTTGGTTTCATTCTATGTGTTTTTATGATCTCCTTTGTCTGACACACTATTCACCATTCTGTATTTTCACTGCAGTGCTCCTTTAGAGCTGCAATGAATTGCTTCAATAATTTTTTAAAATTCTTTCTGAAATTTAAATAGTGTTTTCCCCTGTTCGGTGCTAAAATATTTTTTAGGGCTTGGCTTCACCCTCTGTGGAGACATTTCCCACTTCCTTTTCCCAATGGCATCCTATATAGAGGTGATGATTTTATATTTTAGAACAAGACATATTAGAGTATGTTGGTAATTCCTGCCCTAGGAGTTTGAGGACACAGGAAGAAGGAACAGAAGAATTAGGTAACATTCCTTATTGCTTAGTTTTCCCTTCCACTGATCTGAAAACATCTGTTCCACCAGATGTCTTTGACCTTCAGCACCTGGACTTGTAGCAGTGAAACTGTGAGGTTCCTTTCTACATTGTGAATACTCAAAACCCATAGCCAGCCACTGTGTGGGACCATTTGACTGGTCTTCAATCTTTTGGTCATATCTATGATTAGAAATAACTTGTTCTTGGGTTTTTAAAAATATCTTTTAGTTTTCTAATAAATATTAATAGTATGAACTTTAATATAAATCATTGCACACACATATAACTTATTTTTTATTATAACCAACCTGCATTGCTTCTCTTCCATCTATTCTTACAGGTACTCCACCAAACTAGTCTCTTTTATTTTGATGTCTTAAAAAATATAGATTCCATACATTAAAAACAAAAGCAAAAACAAACTGGCTTTCAGAGTCTGGCTTAGTTTGCTTAACATGGTGATCTCTAGTTCCATGAATTTTCCCAAAATGCAATGTTTCTTTCTTCTTTATGGCCAAGTCCATTGTGTCTATGTATCACAGTTTCTTTACACATCCATCTACTGTGAGGCATATAGTCTGATGCCATAATGTGGCTCTTGTGAATAGTGCCCTCGTAACATTGTGGGCATGCTAACCCAGGAGTGGTCCAGTTGAATCACTGGTGAGAGATGGAGAGAAAGGAATGAGAAACAAGAAAGTCAATCTTAAAAACAGGTTATTCCATTTCATTCTAAAGAGAATTACAACTTAAAAAGTCTTCCTTAATGACATGAAATACTGAGAAATAAAGAAGATACCAACTTTCTTATTTCTAATTTTATTCCTGAATCTCTCTGGCCAGGAGGAGTATACAGTAGCTTACAGGCTATTTGATACTGCAATAGAATTCTGTAATTTATTTGCATAGTCTTATTATCATCTCCTAAAAGTAAACCATCAAAGTACAAAGAAGTGACATGCCCATGAAATCATACTGTAGCTGTTTTCCACTAAAGCAAGGAAAATAGGAGTCCCAGATCAAACAAAAAGCTCAACCCTGACTATCTCTGTGCAGCCTTAATTCATCATGAAGCGCTGATTATGTCTCACGTTCGTTATGTTTATGTGATAAAGCTTGTGTGTTGCCAATTTTGTAAAGGGATTGCCTTAAGTGAAGAGCAGTTATAAGTGGACCTCTAACCACTGTGTGTACTAGAAAATTATAACAAAAGATTCAGTGGCCTAGAAGTCATGCAATTTAACTCTTTAAAGATCCAGGATTCCATTTTTCCTCCAGGAGACATCAGAATTGCCGTAGTCATCAGTTTTCAGGGGTTTGGCAATGGCCCTCAGGTTTATAGTTTCATTAAAACTGTATATCAGCATTCAGTGATTTGTAAAAGTAGTTACCATATAGACAGTGCTGTTTGCCCACACTATAGAGGAAACCCAAATGAATGCAGGCCATGATAAGCAGCACAATTTGCACATATCTTCTTTCTTACTGCAAAGTCTTATTCATTGCAATTATACAGAAAACTCTAGTCACAGAACAAACAACTGGTCTTTATAATATTTATGGCTGTTTTCTCCTTCTGAAAGAAAGTAAATATCTCATTTGAAAATTCCATATGCTGAGAGCTAGACACAATAATAATCTCTTAAAAGTTCTACGGTGATTTTTCTTTGTTCTCTTGAATCACGCCAAATGTTTTTGGAGGTACTAGACTCCCTATTGTGAATATTGATTCCTATGGAGGTGAAGACAGATGAGGAGTGTTCATGTACAAACACGAATGCAAGATGTAACAAAACAAGTATGATAGTTCGCTAGGACTCCCAAAACAATGTGGCAAACTGGATGACTGGAGCACACAAGTGTGTTCTGTAGGTGAGACAACTGTAATCAGGGTGATAGCATTAATGGTGCCTTCTGGCAATTATCAGGGAGAGAGCTGATCCAGACTTCACTCCTTGCTTTGTAGAGTGGTGGCCTTTCCCTGTGTCTCTTCCCATCTAGCTGTATCTATAGTCAAATCCCACAATCCAGTCATATGAGATGAGAGCCTTACACAGTCACTTTAAATTGATTACCTTTGCAAAGACTTTATCTCCAAATAAGCTCCCATTCTAATAGACCATGGATTCTAATTCCAACTTATGAAATTGGGGACAATGCAATTTAGTCTTTCATAGTAACCATTTAAATATAAGCATTAGTCATGCTTCAAGCCTTCACAGTGTTAACAATGCTATTATAATGTGTGCCATTTAAGATAACCTAAAATCTCTTTTTTTATTAACACTTAAGTTATCTTCAGCTTTGTGTCTAATGTTTGAGAAAGTGGTGGCATGAATAACTGCTCTTTACTGAAGACAGGTTACTTCATAGGGAGTCAATATGTGTATGTGCTTTTGTGACTTGTGTTGAATGAAACTGTTATGTATTTAGTATGGAAGAGCAAGATTTAAATATGTATTCCATTGGCTCCAAGACTAATGTCCTATGTGTGGTCAATGGTATTTTAATTTTTATTTAGTTTAGAAATAATCATGTTTTGCATATCAATCCCAGTTCCTTCTCTCTCCTATCCTCTCATACCCCCCACTGACCTCCCCACCCTACCCCTCATCCAATCCCCAAGGATGGTGAGGCCTTCTATAGGGGATCATCAAAGACTGTCACATCATTTGGAGGAGGGCCTAGGCCCTCCTCTGTGTATCTGGGTGGAAAGAATATCCTTCCTTGAGATACTGGTTTCACTGTTAGAGGTTCCATAGACTGCCCAGGCCTCCTAACTTACTCCCACACTCAGAGGGCTTAGTTTGGTCCAACGCTAGTTCCCCAGGTTTATGACTATGTTCGTGTGCTCTCACTTGGTCAGGTCCACTGCTTCTGTGGGTTTCTCCAGTATTGTCTTGATCCCTTTGCTCATTCCTCCTCCCTGTCTATAAATGGATTCCAGGAGTATGGCTCAGTGCTTAACTGTGGGTATCTGCTTTTGCTTCTATCAGCTACTGGCATAAATGGTCATTTTTCTGCTTACCTTTTCAAAAAAGTACTGATTTCTCTATCATAAAGTTTATGGAAAAATATGGAAACAAATATTTAAATCACCCAAAGTTTCACTATTTGGGCACAGTCCTTACAAAAGCCACATGTAAATACTGTGATAATTCAACCTAACTTATGTACAGTTGCAGAATGGCACACAGAGCTTTACACACTACAGATTCTTTACACTTTCCAGATGACTTGTCTGACTACAAATCATCTTTTATCCTACAGAACAGCTCCTTTTAAATTATCTTTTCATCCTTCTCATAAGAATATTGAACAAACTTATGACATTACAGTTGGAATTCACTGGCTTTTATAGACTTCTATTTGATGAATGGTCCAAGGCAGAGGGCAGGACAGACAATATCTTCATTTAATTCTCTGGTTAATTTCTCATGCTTAGACTTTTACCCACGCATAAGTAAGTAGCTTATACATTTCCTCACAGAAATATATATATACATATATATATATACATTGTGTATTATATGTACATATATATTTTTGTGTTATTATATATATTATATATGGACCATTTTTGGAGTTATGGATCTGGGGAAATTCAAAGCTAGCTTCTATCTCTTATTGGCCCAGCTTTGGTCACTTTCCTGGATATAAAGTGAAGAGCTCAGAAGAGCATGTTGTCCAAAACAACCATAACTAAGGAATACAGAATTAAGAGAACCTGCTGAATCCTTTCAAAGAGTGGTTGGAGGACCTGTATCATGTCACACAACTCAAGCTCAGAATGGAGAACATGCTTCATGATGAATACAGCCATTTTGATTGACAGCTGAATGTAAGGAGGCTTCTATTCCTGCCTCCTCTTCTCTCTTTCCTTTTAGTTTTTCTAAAACTAACTTTTTCTTCTTGAGATTTTAAGCAACACATAAAAACTGTGCTAGCTAAGCATAGGTGCATATTCATTGTCCAGTGTACTCCTTAAGAGGAAGAATTGAACATCCAATTTCAAGGATAGCCTAGGCAGTACAAAAAGACCCCATGTTAAAAAAATTATTTTTATTTATGAAGTACACCATGAGGTTTAAATATATATATATATATACACACACTTCAATAATGTTCAAATCAGGATAAATACATCCATCTTTGCAGACTATAATCACTTCTTTATGATGAAAACATAATTCTTGCTTTAAGTCTGTTAAAAACAATATGCAGTACATTATTTTCACCTGTATCCATGCTACTGTGCAATAGAATAGCAGAACTTACGTCTTACTTCTATTACTTCGTACCTGTGAGTCAATCTTTCCCTGTCCTCTCTTTCCTCTACCTTCTCCAGCCTCTAGTCATCATAATTTTGCTCTCAACTTCTTTTTTTTCAGAAAACATACATGAGAGAGATTGTGTGGTATTTATCTTTCTATTCTTGCTTCCTCAACCTTACTTCAACTCTAGGCTGTTGCAAATGACAACATTTTATCCTTTTCTGGCTGATAGGCCCTCTGTGTGTTAACATAACTTATTTACATCTCTTAGCTATTGTGACTCATCCAGCAACAAACATGCATATATGAATGTCTCTTTAGCATAGTGACTTCCTGTCCTTAGTGAGTACACTCAGCAGTGGGGTTTCTGTATTATATAGAAACTCTATTTTAGGCTTTGGAGAAATTGTCATGCTATTTTCCATAGTGGCTCTCTCTCTCTCTCTATCTCTCTCTCTCTCTCTCTCTCTCTCTCTCTCTCTCTCTCTCTCTCTCTCTCTCTCTCTCTCTCTCTGAGTGTGTGTGTGTATGTTGTTTATATATATATATCATATATATATATATGGGAAATTATTTTGTCTTCTCTGTGATTCTTGTTAACACTTTTTAACTGTTGTCTTTCCATCACAGGTAAAGTGAAGTGGTGTCTTGCTATGGTTTTCATGTGTATTTCCCTGGTGATTTCTGGTGGCAAATTTTCCATTTTGATATCTTCTTTTGAAAATGTCTATTTTTTTGACATTTACATTGGTTATTGGGGTTCTTCTTATATATCTGTGAACACAGTGTTATTACCTCCTCAGATGTGCCGAATTTGATTTTCCTTTCAAGTCTTCTGTGTTTATTGATTCTTTGGCATTCAAAAGCATGTATCTTGAAGAAATCTCAGTTATCTGTCTTTGATTTTGTCTCCTGTCCAACTCATTGATTTGTGTGAATTATATATTTAGCACTACTACATCACTTCTGGCACATATTCAAAAATATCAAGTATTTAATCACAGAGTGTTGGCTATGGTCTTGACTCTGAATGTTCTGATGAATTAAGTTTGGAATCCATTTACTGATATGATTAAATAAGTCAGCCATGTAATCTTTTGTGGTGAATCTCTCAAGAGGTAACTTGAGAACAGTCTGGTAATGCTTCCCATTTGGACGGTGCTGTAAAAAAATGCTCTAAAGGCCAGAGAAATGGCTTAATAGTTAAGAGCACTTTCTGCTTTTTTGCAGAAGACTCAAGTCTGGTTTCCATAATGCACATGGTAGCTTACAGTAACTCCAGTTCCAGAGGACTTGGCACCTTATTCTGGGCCTTTATGGGTACCAGACACACATATGGTACACATATGCACATTCAGGCAAAATACTCATACATGTAAGATAAAAAAAATCATGCGTTGGAGAGATGGCTCAGTAATTAAGGTAGTTACTGCTCTTACAAAAGACCCAGGTTTGATTTCTAGCACCCATCTGACAATTCACAACTGCCTGCCTTCTTCCCGCCTTTGTGGACTGTAACATACATGTGGTACACATGAATTCATTCAATCACACACATACCAATTATAAAAACAAAACAAATAAAAACCAAACCAAATTAAGAATGACTCAGTCTTCTTTTAGGGCATGATATGGCTTAACTTGAAGTCTTGCTCAGATTGCTAAGTCTTGCCTTAGTTACAGGGGCCAGTGACATGGACTTCACAATCCTCTTTTTTTTGACCATCACTGTAGTAAAGAAGATCATTATTAGAGCAAATAGATTCCCATTTTGTTTCTTCTGAGGTGGTATAAAGCTTTTTTTTGAAGTGTAGAATTCCAGAATGCATTCCTACCACCCTGTAGGCTTATTGGACTGACTATCTGCATGCAGGCCATGGAAGGAATCACCTCAAGTCATCTACCTTGTAACCCCGTGAGATTGCAGGTCCTTGACATTGTTACTATCCACTTGTCCTGCCATTGTTATAAATCATCTATTCCAGAAGGACATCCTACTCATGGTTAAACCTTTGTGTCAGTGCTACAGTGTTAAAGAACTTCACTGAAAAGGAAGGTCATAAAAGTATATTCACGACCTTTATTTTTACTTTATCTATTTACAAATCTCTGCACTGATTGCAAAATGAGCATGGAAGATTACATTTCAACCATTGATGTAATAGGCTTCCTCTATCTCCAAGTAAAACTGTAGTCACTACACAAATACATGGAGACTGAAAAATGTACTCTTGAATAATCCATGGCCATTTAAGAAATGCTACACAAATGCATCGAAACTGAACAGTATTCTCTTGAATACTCTGTGGGTCATTGAAAAAACCAGGAAAGAAGTCTAAACCTCTCTAGAATTAAATGAAAATGAAAGCTTCTATTACCAGTACCCTTGTGATATAAATAATGTAATTAAAAGAGGAACATTTATAGTTATGAGAGTTGACATTAAAAATCAGTAAGATCTCAAAAAAAAATCCACTAATGATGTAACTCAATGTCTTAGAAAAGAACAACAATCGAAACTCCAAAGCAGTAGAAGGCAATAAGTACCAGGGAATAAATTAGTGAAACTGAGACTAAAAGAGCAACTCTCAGATTCATGATTTTGTCATCCAGTAGAAAGGCTGCAATATCAATTCATAAACTCAAGGAAGTTCCCATGTTAAAGAGCCATGCTGCTGGCTAGTGCTCTTATTTCTAATGTCAGAAATCATTCTTTATTCAAAGCAATAATTTATTGCTTGCTTTTACAATAGAAAGCATAAATAAAGCTCCTGAGTGCCCTGCTGTATTAGAAAAGCATTTTAATAGCTCTCCCTTGGTGTCCTCTATTAATAGTTTCACCAGTCATATTTAAGGCTTTGTTACCACAAATAAAATCCTTAACATTTAAATAAAGTCTATTAGAATATTTTTGACTAACAGTAAAAATATGGCATTTCTCAATTACAGAATACTTTCACTGAGCCAAGTGTCTCTCACATCCTTTAATCATGAAGCCATTAAAAACCAATTAACCCATTACGAGAGCATGTAACATCCTGTAGCATCCACTTGATTAGTACTGGCAGCATGACTATACCTTTGATTTATCATTTTGTGTATTATTAATAGTTGCATTTTACTTACACATTCCTTCTTTAAAACAAATACATAGGGTCTCTGTGGTTAAGAACACTTGTTGCTCTTGTGGAGGAGCCATGGTCAGTTCCCATCATCCCCATGACTGTTCTCAACCATCTATAACCCAAGTCCCAGGGGATCCAATGACTTCTGAGCTTGATGGGCCCCAGGTACTCATGTGGTACACAGATACATATGGAGACAATTTCTCATACACATATCAAGAGAAAATAAATATATCTTTAAAAATAGTATTCTCTGGTGCACATTCATCACATTTTCATTATCCATTTATCAGATGTAGGACATTTAGGTTGTTTACATTTCCTAGATATGGTTGGAGATCATTAAAGAAATCCACAACCAATTAAAATGCAGAGGTGTACAGCCTCGCCCAGACAGATACATCTACAAAACACTCCCACATCTAAGGCTCAGGGAACATTGTAGAAGAGGGAGAGGAAAGATTGTAAGAGTCAGATGATGTAAGATTGTGCCTCTTAGCAACATCAGACACTATACCCATAAAGTTTCACAAACATTATATCGCTCAAATATAAACAGAACAAGAATAATGCCAATGAATATATTAAACTATATAGGAAAAAACCACAAGAACTGAACTCTACACAAATAACTATAAGCAACTGAGGAAAGCTGGCAATGAAAGAGGTGGCCTTCCCTAAAATATACATAAAAGTACCCTTGTATGGACTGAACAAGTTATATTTGAGAATATGTATGTATATCCGTATATACATTCAATAATAATTAATGAAAATGAGGGTAATGATTTGAAAGAGTGGGAAGGAGTATCTGGAAAGGTCTAGAGTGAGGAAAGGGAAGGGAGAAATGTTGCAATGAAATTATAATCTCATAAATAAAATAAATTATATACTAGAAAAAGTAGGTATGGTCCCTAGCCTCAACTTTCTCTGTTAATCACAATACCTTCACTTGCAAATGAAAGAACAGAACTCAAATTTTGTGCAACTATACTATGATGATAATATTGGTAAATTGTTAGATTAGATGTAAAGACATTTGAAGACTAAAAAAGTAAGTAAAGGTAATAACCAGAGAGATAAATTCGGGACACTGTTATCCTTCATTTTAACTCCATAAGTCTCTCCCCTCTTGGTTCCATTCCCAGAGTCCTTTCTACCTGGAAAGGAAAATGGCAGCACAGCATAGTGGGAAATGAACCCTTTCCTGTTCACACTGGGTATCTCGACTGCAACCCTGGGAAGGACCCTACTTAGCTGTTTGGAATGTGTGTCTACTCCTGAGACATTACTGCTAACAGGACAAGTGACAGTATGAGTGACTAGGAATTGAGAAACAGGGTCTGTACTAGAATCCTAGGGTCATGTGTAAAGTCAAAACCACCTATAGTGACTGTATACTCTAAGCTTGGGGTCCCTTTTCCTCATGCCTTATACCAAACACCCAAAGTCTACTCTTATCAAACCTTCCTTGCCATCTCATTTCTTGCATTCTCACTGATTAACTAACCTAAAACAAAGTTTTCAGGTTCCTACCATGAAAAACTTGGTTTACTCTGCTTAAGTGGACAGAAGGAACCCCTTAGTGCCTGTCTCTCCTGCTTCAGAATTACTGACTGATCCAACCTGGGGTGTTATCTAGGTGATAGGGTTGACTGTTAGTTAACAGAGTTAATCTTGCCTTAATTGACTTTAAAAGAGCTCCATGTTTGTGTCATCAACCAAAGCAATGCTATCCTTTTTCTAAGAGTTACTCTGTCATTTCTTTGATTTCCTTTCCCTGAAAGTATTTCAGAGAAACCACAGATTCATTTGAAATTATACCTACTTTTGGTGGGTCCAGAGTATGTGGAATGATCAATCATTTTCACTAGATTTATAAATAGTCCCATTTCACAAACACACATGCATGTATGTGCATAAATGTGTATGAATGTTAAGGTACCTTAAAAATCACTGGTGTATTTCTGTAAATGTGGGAAAATATTTCAAGTGTTTATATAATAACATTATCAAATAAGCTATAGTTTAAAAAGAAAAGAACATATTGTATGCTTTATTAAATATGGCTGAAGATTCTTTTATGATGCCCCAAACACCATTTGTGCATTTACACTTGTAGCTATGTAACTTCCTGTGAGACTACTCAGAGCAATGATTCTCACCCTGTGGGTCACAACCAATTGGGTGTTGAACGACCCTTTCACAGGGTTCAACTAAGAGCATCAGAAAACACAGATAATGATTAATAAGAGTAGCAAAATTACAGCTATGAAGCAGCAATGAAAATAATTTTATGGAGGAATTGTACTAAAGATTCACAGCATTAGGAAGGCTGAGAACACTGGCTTATTGTGTTGATCTTTTTGCTCAAATTAACCCATGGTAGAACTGCATATGTCTTCTTGCATTCTTATTAACATTTTTAGCAAGGTAATGTGGTGTGAAATAGTGTTCAATGAAAAAGAATCAGGTCTAAGGCTTGTATACCTCTTTTATAGAGCATAGTCAGAGAAGTTTCAATTTGTAATCCATGATAAGAAATCTACAGGGAATGTCTAATACACCAAAAGGTTAAAAGTCTAATGGGGGCACAGTTGTCTCATTGACAAATAGTAAAATCTCTCTATTGGCTCCAGTCGGGCTAGATTGTGCCCTTTGACTTACTAAAGGTAATTGTCAAGAAACCAGCCAGTGTTGGAGGCATTTTGCTTTGTTGTTTGATTGTTTCACATGTATGCATTCTAGCTTCCTGACCTCTACAGATATTAACTAAATGCAAATAGAACTCTAAATCTGATGCTAGGAAATTCACGTGAGAGAGAAGAGATAACATTTCTCTTTCTGGGTTTAGGTGACCTTTCTCAATACTGTATAAGTTTCATCCATTTTCCTCCATATCTCATTCTTTTTATAACTGAATAGAATTTCAGTGTGCATATGTATGACTTTTATTTTCCACTGCTCATTTAATGGACATCTAATATGATTCCATTTCCTAACTCTTGTGAATAAAGCTATTATGAAGATGGATGTGCAGGTATCTCTATCATAGGATTCAGGAGTGGAAGAGCCAGATCACATGGACATTGTGTTTTTAGTTTTTGAGAAACCACCACACTGATTTCCATAGTGGTGGTACAAGTTTACACTCCCATAATCAGTAAATAAGGGTTTAGCTTTCCACATGAGCTTCCCAGCATCTGAGGTTAACTAGTTTTATTTTCCATGATAGGTATTCTGTCTGAGGTGAGATATAATCTCAAAGTACTTTTAATTGTTATTTCTTTGTTGGTTAATGTTGTCAAGAATATTTGTAAATCGACTAGTATTTTGTCAGCCCTGTATTCAGTTTCAAAACCCATCTTTGGACTGCTTAGTTTCTTGATTATAAGCCCATTATTTTCTTTTTTATTATTTTAATTTTAAATAGCTTGTTTTACATGTCAATCCCAGTTGCCTCTCTCTCCCTTCCTCGTGCACCCCCTCACCACCTCCCCCAGCCTCCTACCCTATAGCCATTTCTTTCCACATAGGGGATGTCTAGAGTCTGTCATTTCACTCAGCCTATTATTTTCTTTTTAGTGTTTTTTATTGAAAATATAATCTTTCCTTATACATTATATCCTGATATTAGTTTTCCCATCATCTGCTCCTCCAAGTACCTCCCTCCACATCCACTCACTTTCTTGCCCTAATTAGAAAAGAACATGTTCTAACGAACATGACAAAATAAAATTTAATAAGATACAGTAAAAACTTTGGTATCAAAATTGGATATGGCAACTCAATAGGAAAAGAGTCTGAAGATAAGGCCTAAGAATCAGAGACTCACTCTTTTTCGTAGTCAGAAATCCCATAAAACTACTAACCTATTATATATATATATATGTGTGTGTGTGTGTGTATGTATGTGTATATATATGTAGACCCTTGTAGGCCCTGTGCTCTTTGCTTCAGTCTGTGAGCTCATATGCTCATTGCTTAGCTTTATTCTCCTGATCTTCTCCATCCCCATTGGCTCTTATGCTCTTTCCCCATCCTCTTCCATAGAATTCCCTTAGCTCTGAGGGCAGGGATTTGATGGAAATGTCCCATTTAGCCTTTACCTCCTCATGTCTCTCTGTGGGTCTCTGCATCTGTTCCCATCTGCTGCGAGAGGAAAGCCTCTCTGATGATGACTAGATAAGGCATTGATCTATGAGTAATCACCAAATATTATTAGAAATCATTTCATTTTTTTTTTCTTGACCAGTCATGATTTGTTTTACTCTAGGTATCTCGAATATCTAGTCTCTGGTTCTTGGTCACCCAAGCAGTGTCAGGTGTAGGTTAATTCTTGTACAGTAGGCCTTAGGATATTGGTTAGCTACTTCCCCAAGATCTTAACCACCATTACCCTAGCATATATTTCAGTCAGGATAGATTGAATTTTAAAGGTTTTGTGGCTGAGTTAATGCTCACATTTTTTTTCAGTCGCCTTCAGAGTAACAACTTCAAAGAGACTACAAAGTAGGAGTATAGGTTCCATGTAGGTACCAGCTCAACTTCTCCATGTTCAATGAGTTGTGTTGATGTTGTCCACAGCAATGGGACCCAACTGTTAGTTTTCTGAGAACAACCCTTTGCCTTAGCAACAGCCTGGGTTGTTAGGGATTTCCATGGAATTCCTTTGGCCAACAACTTAATTGAATGCAATGTTGTTCTACCACTGGAAACCTTGCCTGACTATAAGAGATGGCCAGTTGAGGCTCTGTATCACCCATTACTAGAAGTTCTTATTAGGATCATCTTCACAGAATCCAGGAAGTTTCAACTGCTGTAGGTTTCCACATCCCTAAATGTCTCCCAAATACTAGTGGTCTGTCCCTGCATTCTCTCCCTCCACCCCATCTCACCTAGATGCTCAATATTGCAACACCTCCCTCCATGTTCTTGTATCACATATGCTCTGGGAATAGGAATTTTCTTCAATCTTTGTCTTGAAAATTGTACTATATCAAAGGATATTGGCACCATTTCTTTGTGTGATCACCTGATTGATACTATCATTACTGATGAATAATTGTTAGCTAAGGTGTAGCTATACATATGAAGTAAGATGAAGGCTTGTCTCTTTTGCTTCACATTGACTCCAGGTTATGTCAGTAATCTGATATCACTAGTCTTTTGGTGAGCATTTCTTAAATGATCTGACTGAAATTTGTCAAATCCCTTCTCTCTTTCTTGCCAGAGATGCCTATCTTGTGAAAGCCCTGTCATTTAGTATATTTTTCTGGTGATTTTTTTCTCCCGTGGAAGATCATTTTGTATTAAGTTTTATATCTCTAGCAGCCAAAGTATATCTGACTAAACTAAAACATTTATATGGAGATTAAAATAGGAACATGTTGTGCTTCCTTAATAGTGTCAGCGATCTTCCTAAAAATATCCAGCAAAATTATTTAATGTGAATGAGAAAACTATGACATCCAAAAAATAATGCTGGAAATGAAATAAAAAAATTATTCAACTTTAGTATCAGGATACTATTGCTATATTTTAGGTAGAGCTTGTAAAAGTCTGTATAATAGTCTATATTTTATAAAAATCAGACATTTATGTATGTGATACAGTTTCACGGTATGAACAAATTACTTGGCCTTACAAAGCCAGTGACTACAAATGAGATCACTGATACCATTGTTTTAATGGTACCATGTCTTACTTCCCCATCTGCATGGCTATGAACTTTCTATCTCTTTCCTCTTTGCTTCCCCTTGCTAACATCTCGTCCCTATATTTCTTCGAATACCATGATACTTTAAATTAGTAGAGAAAATTCAATTTCTTGTCCTTCTTTCTTCCTGGTTGGAGCCCTGCAAGAAAGACATGCTGTGTAAGGCCACTATCACATATGCCCAACCATGCATCAGTACCCTCTGACATGATACATATGAGATGATAGAGAAACCATTTGGAGGTGGTTTGAAAGAATATTGCCCACAAAGGGAGTGGCACCATTAGGAGTTGTGGCCTTGTTGGAGGAAGTGTGTTACTGTGGCGACAAGCTTTGAGGTCTTTTTTGCTTAAGCCTCTCTCAGTGTGGCAGTCAGTTGACTTTCGGTTGCCCCTGAGTCAATATGTAAGGAATGTCAGTTCCAGCAACGTGTCTGCCTGCATTCTGTCATGCTCCCTACTGTGATAGCAATGGACCTCACCTCTGAACTGTAAGCAAGCCACTCCAATGAAATGTTTCCTCTATGAGAGTTGCCGTGGTCATGGTGTCTGTACATCAATGAAAACCCTAACTAAGACACACTTTCATCCCTACTTGACTGTCATATTTTGTCACATGGAAAGTCTCTAACTTCGTGAAAATGTTTTTGGTATTTAGATTTTGGTTTGAACATAGTTACTTCATCATTTGACAATAAAAATATCTGTCTATTTTGACTAAAAACCAAACCATTATAAAAGTGGCAGAGGAAAGAAAGATGCGGACACTGAAAACCTTCCACTGAAAATATCCATGTTGTACTGACCAGCTCAAGCCTTAACAAAATATCAAAGATGGGGTGGCTTAAACAATAGAAATGAATTCCCTCATACTTGTCAAGACTGTAAGTGTAAAATCAAAGTCCAGCATGTTTGAGTTCCTAAAAGAGGGCTCTCCTCTGGCTTGGAGATAGTCACTTTCTTACTGTCCTTACATAAGCATGGTGAATGAGAGAATCTTTATTTTCTCTATATTGGCATTAGTGACCTGGTGTCATGGAACTCTTCTGACTCCCTTCAAAGGGAATTTGTCCAAATATACTGCTAAGTTGATATATTTGCAATGGGAAGGTTAGCCCGGGCTTCTTATTGCCCCATGCTGATGTCACTGTCTTTCCATGTGGTGATGTGTCTCAAGCTGAGTGGATGGAAAATCCCAGTCTGTTTCTTAGTATGGAGAGAAAGCACACATCTTCGGCCTCTTCCTCTCCTTCCCCAGGACTTCCTAGAACATTAAAAACTATCTCACTGATGAGTAACACTAAAGAGTCTGCATAATAGAGCTAAGGGTTAGGAGGTAATGGGTAGAAGGTAGGGAGTGGTGTGGGGAGATGATTGCCGTGGATTCTCTGTGTGACTTAGCACAGAGTAAACAGAAAAACCCTCAAGTGCCTGCTTTTGCTGGGGAGGAAACAAGCTGATAGAGGTCCAAGAGTCTTGTCTGAGCTACTTGGTGCAAGACCAGTTCATGAAGACTGGGAGGGATGCCTCCATTGTCCAGGACAAAGACACCAACACAGAATCTATGAAGATAAAGAGCTTGGCAAAGACGCCCCACAGGTAGGAATTAGTAAAGATTCCATAAACTAACCCTCATGAAGTGGAGTTATCTAATTTACTGGACAGAAACTAGAGATAATTTTTCATTAAGATGCTCAGTCAAGTCAATAGAACAATTTCAGTGGAGACAGAGAATAAGCTATGTGTAAATACAGGTGTTGTGGTACAGGCTTTTAGTCCAAGCTCCTTTGGAAACCAACATGTGAGGAACCCTTGAGCTTAGCACAGGGGTCACATTACCCATATTAAAAAAAATCACTGGGCTGGACCGACAGCCTCCAAAACAATACAGAGAAACCCTGTCTTGTAAAAACCAAAAAAAAAATCAATCTATGTATCCCTTAGACAAATGAATAGATAGGAAAGTATGGATTATACATATAATAAAACAGCATGCAGCTTCAGAATAATTCTTCCACACACAAAACATGGACAGAATTTGAGAAGAAGCTGGTCAATCACAGGAAGTCAAATACTGCATAATCCCATATTTACAAGAGGCTCAATTTGCATGAATAAGTAGAATTATACTGGAGAGAAACAGTCAGAGTTAGTAGTCAATGAGCATAGCATGTTCCAAGCCAGGTGAATAACAGTCTACGATCCAGCAGTGTACCTGTCCTCTATAATCATTTCTTTCTACTTGAGAAATTGGTAGGATGTAGATTTATATTTACAAAAAGGTGTGGAGGCCAGTCTGATCTCTCCTATTTTCCTAGTAAGAAAATCAGTTTACCTGGAGGATTACATGCCATCTCTTAGGCAAGAGGACAGCTACTGGTATTAGCTATTGAGGCCACAGAGCAGCTCGGTTTTGCTACCCTCCTCCCCTGATTTAGGAGAATGGAGGACTAAAAATTAGCACAATATAGACAAACATTAGCCCTTGGAAGGAAGGGAAGAAAATGTCACCCTTTGATTGCATTCGTTTTTGAGATTTATTTCTCTATGTTATTTTGTTTTAATGATCATGGAGTTTTTCTGAAACGTTGTAGAGGATGATGGATGATGACATGATCGTGAGGCAGTAGCACACCATACTGAGTATTAAGCTCCCACTGGGTTATGGAAAGAGTGTATGAAGCACAATTTCCCTTTCCATTGTGTCTCAGGGAAACAGTGCATAGCAAAATAGTATAAACAAACAAGATTATCTAAAAGAAGGAATTTGAATAAAATAGATTAAGGTGGGGCATGGTTACAAGTGACATGACTCACTTTAACAAAACCATAAAAGAGAAAAAAATTTTGCTACATCTTTTAAATTTTTTATTTTTAAATTTAAATTTAAATTAGAAACAAGGTTGCTTCACATGTCAATCCCAGGTCCCTCTCCCTTTCCCGCCCCTCCTCCCATGCCCTCCCACCAACCCCCTTAATACCTCCTCATTTCCCCAGGGAGGGTGAGGCCCTCCTTGGGTGTGTCCATAGTCTGTCATTCCATCCAGGGCAGGGCCTAGACCCTCTCCCCAGAGTCCAGGGTGAGAGTGCATCTCTCATTGTTGGATGGGCACCCAAAGTCCATTTGTATGCCAGTGGTAAATGCTGATCTACTACCCGAGGCCTAATAGATTACCTAGGCCTCCTCACTGACACCCACATTCAGGGGGTCTTGATCAGTCCCATGCTGGATTCCCAGCCATCAGCCTGGGATTCAAGAGCTAACCCTTGTCAGGTCAGCTGTTTCTGGGGTTTAAACCAGACCAGTCTTAACCCCTTTGCTCATCAGTTCTCCCTCTCTGTCACTGGGTTCCTTTAGTTCAGCTCAGTGTTTATCTATGGGAGTCTGCCTCTGCTTCCGTCAGCCATTGGATAAAGGTTCTGTTGCTACATTTTATATTTTCCTGAGATAATTTCTTTCCTTTAGTTAGAAGTTTGTGATCCTATAGAGTGAAATAATTAACAAACACATATAATTACTTTAGGTAATTATAAACCCAAATTTTAATATTTCATTTCTTTTTCCAGGAAAGCATTTTAACTTCCTGCAATCAACTGAGTTATATGTAAAAATTCTCCTCTATTAGTGAACAATGGCTCAGAAACACTCCCATGTATTAAGTAGAATTATCAAATGAGCATATATATTTATGAGGAAAATATACTTCAAAATTATCAGTATCTAGGTTAACACCATGTAATTTATCTAGTTTATCCTCGAAAGTGATAACCACAGATATGTACGATATCTTTGCTTGCACTGAACCATAGATATAAAATGTGTTCATACACACTAGAAATTTTGTAAGTAAGAAAGAATAGGGCAACACACACACACACACACACACACAAACCTTTGTTTGCAATAGCCTTTAGGTCAGACATTAATCATAAATTATCTCCCAGATCTACAGTTTTCCAATTTCTTAAAAGGAGAACATAAATATTCTTAGGAGAAACTTTAAACCTGCTTTTCTAAACCCCTATATGCTGAATAAAACAGAAAACCAGAAACACCCAGAAGTCACAATGCCAATGTGTATTCAAGATCTGTTGGGAATGATTTTCTAGTGTGCTTGCTTTCCTATTCTACACTGAGCAGAGGCTTTGCCTATAGGGTAAGAATCACCTGTAAGTTCTGTTCTTTTTTCAGTCAAGGCTGTGTAAGATGATGGATAAGACATATGTAACACAGTCCACCAGCTGCCCTTGAAAGCTCAAGCAAATAGATGACATCACATTTCATTACCAGACCCTGATGAGGCATGGCATTTATAATGGGAACAGAAATGCCAGTAAACCTGAAGAGCTTTGAACATCCCTTTAAGGCAGGGTGACAAATTATCCATTGATTTAGCCTCAGAGAAGAAGATGGAGAAATAATTTAGGAGGGACTTGATTCCACATGAAGCTTATTTGGAAGGCTGTGTTCTCACAGTTTTGAAATGGCACACACACAGTTGTGTGCATGGCTTGATACTGACCATTACAGTCAAATGAATACAGTCAAAGGATTACTGGATCCCATTAAATTCTGTAAGTGGGAGAGCAGATTGCAAAGTGGAGGCTATCCATGCCTGTCACTGCCTATATTCCTTCTAATAGAGGACTGTACAGACAAGTGATTTTCTGAGTTTTACTCTGGTGTGAGATGTAGTTAGGCACAGTGGCTTTAACTCTGTGTTCAAGCTAGGCAGCTTAGTTTCCTTTCTACCTGTGTGAACATGTACAAACTATTTTATCTATATTTTTCTCATTTTTCTCACTCACAAAACAAAGACAATGAAACCTTATTCATTTTTTTACAAATATGTAATGAATCAATATTGCTATCTGGAGCACTTTTCTCTAGAAAATAGCTCTCCACAAATGTTAATTGTTATGGATGTAAAATTTTCTCATGTGAAGACTATTATCTGAGTATGAAAGGGATTTATACTTATATGAATGTTGGATTTTAGAAGAAAATACAAAGAACACAATTACCTTTTTATATTATCTATTTTTTCTGCACAGTCACTTTTCTAAACATTTTACATACATCCATTGTGCCACTTAAACCTCTAATCATGTATGCTAGATACAGTTTCCATGTGCATTCTCACATGGAATTTGAATCAGTTTGTCCTCTGCTACCTTTATCCTTGAGATGTGGTATATTATGATTCTGCATATTATGTGTAACTCTTCTTCCAAATGCCTTTCTGAGTGTGAAATACAAAAAGTATCTAGACTCACACCATGCTATGACCCAAGGGAGCAGTGTCCTGCTGTCCCTTTTCCATTTTACCACAAAGTAAACAGTATTGATCTGTGACATCTCTCGTTCAGAGTTTACACTCAAAAACTGTGTCTTGTTTAAAATTGGCCTCAAGAACAGCCCTCCATTTTTAATCCTGTTTTTTATCCATGGGCCTCTTACCAAGCCTCTTCATCCACAAAATGTTTTACTGTATACTTCTGCAACCAGCACTGCTTGAGGTATGGGGTCTCCATGGTGAGCAGTGGAACAGTGGAACAGCCTTAACACAACTTTAAGTCTTTGGTGCAAGAAAGCATGCTTATTAATAACCACATATGCACAAGTTTCACTTCCAAGCAGGAGTACATTTTATAAGGAGTATCACAGAGTAATTGCTATATAATATATCTGCACACTAAGTTGCAGACAGTTCCACAAAGTGTGAATCCAGAGGGAATGGAAATTTGCAATTCTTTTCATTGGGAGAACGAGGATTAAGGTAATGGAAGGGAGGGTCTGAGGAAAGGAGAGGAAGATGGAATGAGAGAACCCTTAGAGGTTCAAGAGAGAAAAGCAAATGCTTTTAGAACTAACCCCAGTATCGACAATGTTTTCATCACCTTTCTTGATGTCGAAAGGATTGGTTATAATACCTCCTGGTTACATTTAGCCATTCTATCTTCAAATTATTTTTTTCTAGTGATTGAATTTGAATTTTCAATAAATAAAATTGTATAATGAATTTTTCAGAAAAAAATTCCCTTTATCGCTCTACTCTTTCCTCTCTCTTTTCTCATTTTCCTCATTCCCACCTCACTCCACCCACATGCACCTATCATAATACACTATAAAAAATGTCAGTAATTATCTTAATATTTCTGATGTGATGGGAGTATATTCATGGTGGTTTCTCTTTGTTTTTTACTTCCTATCATGGTGCCAGGTTGTTAGAAAGGTGAATTTTCTTTTTTTTATTTTATTCTTTTTTTTAATTTAAATTAGAAACAAGTTTACTTCACATGTCAATTCCAGCTCCCTCTCCCTTCTCTCCTCCCCCACCCCTCCCACCAGCCCCCCCCAGCCCCAACCCAATCCCCACTCTGATCCCCAAGGAGGGTGAGGTGCCCCCATGGAGGATCTCCAGAGTCTGTCATTTCATTCACTACAGGGCCTAGGCCCTCCCCCAAGAATACAAGCTGAGAGAACATCCCTCATTGTGGGATGGGCACCCAAAGTCCATTTGTATGCCAGGGATAAATACTGACATACTACCCAAGGCCCCATAGATGAAAGGTGAATTTCCTTAAGAGAGAGTTCCAGAGACTAGAGAGATGTCTAAATGGTGAGTACTCAGGGGACAATTAAATTGTGTTACCAATGGCATGCTTGAAGCAATTAAAGTCAGCCATTCATTATTTCAGAGTTTTGTAAGACAGTTATCAAAAATAGTCATTATTTTTAAACTAAAATATGTAAATCAAAAATTAGTTAAAAGTAACTGAAGAAGGGAAATAATATTTACTACCCTTAAAAAAAAAAAGCACTTATTTCAGAGGACCCAGATTCTGCTAATGGCAGCTAATAAGCATCTATAACTCCAGTCAAGGTATCGACCGCCCTCTTCTGGCATACATGGGGACTGCACACATGCAGGTCAGATAAATGCAGGTGTAACACTCCTACATATAAACTAAAAACAAAATTGTTCTTAACAGTAGAGATTGAGATAGAAACAATTGCCTGGAAATAGTTGCTAGAGAAGTTACATTTAAAAGATCTTAAAGTATTGAAATGCTTCAGACAAAATGTTTAACACAAAAGCTTTTGTAACTCTAGCTGACCTGATGCAACAATTTGTTGTTTGTATAAGGTATGCAGAAAAGGCAGACTTGCACCTATGGAGAAATATAAGGTTCAACTGGAGGTACAATTTTCAGGGGTCATCATATGCTTGTCCTGAAGGGCATGAGGATGAGCAATTCTAAAATCAGTCTTCAGTGTGACACCTGGGGTAGCCTCTTCCTGCATTTGGTATGCTTCCCTTGAAGAAGCTGGGGTGAGTCCTTCAGTCTCCATAGCTTAGTCATGCCCCTCTGCTTATCATGAATCTTTTTAGTCTTTGCACTTGTGTCCCACAACATGGGAAATGTTCGTACTGCATTTCTTCGGTCATTGTCCTTTTCATTTATCTGTGTTCTTTCCGTTTCCAGGGATATTAGTTGGAGTATAAGACTAATAACCTTTAGTATATTTTACTTTTCCCATCATATTTTGTTTCTTTCTTTTAAAAGTTCTATGTTTTAGAAACCTTCATTATTTATGTGTTTACCCTTCCTTTGAATATTTTTGTTTTGAAAATCCTACTTGTTGTCATTGACTCCTTCCTGTTCTTAGACTGGTGCATTGTTGTGACATCTTTTTTAATTAGCAATGTTTAACTTGCCCATAGTCACTAGAAGAATATATAACATTATATACTCATTTCATCTCTAAGTTATCTGTGAGTCATATAGGATTGCTATATCTTGTTCATTTGCTTAGACTGTCTATCCTTAGAATATCTTTTTCAGCTATTTCATGAGGCACACTTTTCTCATGAATCCTAAGACTTTCTGGTTATTCAAGTTTAAGGAATAAAAAACTAGGAATCCTCTCCTACTACTCTAACACCTCTTCATTCCTCCTGGTGGCGGTGGAGGCTTCACTGTGCCATATAGTATAACTTTGTTCCATCAGTTTCACCAACAGTGTCTATTGCAATGAGTCCCTGGTCTGGTTCAAGGCTTGTGGCTTCTGGTGGGTACACCACCATAACTGGATCACCACTGGACCTCCTCTGTGAGTGGTCTGGTTCAAGGCTTGTGGCTTCTGGTGGGTACACCACCATAACTGGATCACCACTGGAACTCCTCTGTGAGTGGTCTGGTTCAAGGCTTGTGGCTTCTGGTGGGTACACCACCATAACTGGATCACCACTGGACCTCCTCTGTGATAACCTGTGACTGCCACAAGTACTGGAGATCTTATTCAGGAAAGGAGGAGGGGCAAAGAGATTTTTCTGTTGTAGTGGGACATTTTGTTTTGTTTTTGTTTTTTGCTTTTACTTTTGCTGGTTTGCTTGCTGACTTTGATTTGTTTCCTTGGGGGGCATGGCAGGGATGAGGGAAGGATGGGGGAATGGGAGGTGAATGGAATTGGGGTACATGATGTGAAACTCCCAAAGAGTCAAAAAAGAAGTTATTAAAAACAACTAGGACTCTGTTGTACAGTTTGCTTTAGAGTGATATGAACTGACTATTAGATTAGGAGATAATATTTTGGTAATAATTTTATATGGAGATCCTATTGCCTTTTATATTTATTTATTTTAGTGAAGTTTATGATTTTAGTAAAACATCCTCAAATATTTTCCATTGACACGAGACATTACTACAATATCCTGTTTACCACAGAGCCCAGTGGCTACTTGTATATATAGAGAATTGTAAATTTTAATGCTTAGTGTTAGATTAATATCTCCTGATACCTCATTTTTCTGACTTGTTGATCCTTGGTATTTCAGAATCCTAAGACTTTCTGGTTACGCAAGGTAATCTCCTCCCCCTCTCTTCTCTCCCTGCCTCTCCCCTGTCCTCTCTTCCCCTCCCCTCTTTCCATCTTCTGTGTTCCAGACATTCCCTGTTTTTTTGGTATATGTATTGAAAGTTGGTTTTCTGAGGACTCTCTTCAGGCTCCTTCCTACTTAGCTTTGCACTGAGACCCCAATATTCAGCAGTATAGGAGATGGGAGAGCAATAAATACATATAAATTGATTACCTGAGAAAGCAGAAACCATGCAAGTTAGGATCATATGACACAGGTAATGAGAAGTCTAGCAACCACAAGATCTTGGAGTTGGACGATAAGGGAAACTGCAATTACTAAGAAAAAGGTATTTTTGGAGCTCCCCCTCCCCCCGCTCCTTAATCTTACTGGTCTTTCAACTTATGTATTATGGTTCCCAATTTTGTGTTTTTATCTGTTTTGTTTGTGTGTGTGCGCGTCTCATACTCTTTCTTTGTTTTGTTTCCTTCTTGTTTGTTTCATTTGTCTGTTTGCTTTTTTAAGAGAGCAAATGCATGGAGTTGGAAGGGTGGAGAGGTGGGGAGAATCCAAGGAGGTGAGGGAAGGGAAACTGTGATCAGAATAAATTGTGTGAAAAATTATTTTCATTTAAAAAATGAAACAAAAAAGAAAGAGCAAACAGCCACCACTGTAGTTCTTAGGTGCTCAGAAACACAATGAATCAATTTACAGTGAAATACCAAGTATTTCATACGTTTGGCTAATACCATGTATCCACACTTATAGTGTCACACAGAATAATCTTTTGTTATTGGTTTGTTTTTTTGAGAGAGGGTCTCTCTATCTAGCTCACGCTGGGCTATAACTTCTGATCCTGAGTCTCGTGTTCCTTCCCAGATGTTGCACATATATATATGCACCAGCACACCTGGCTGAGATAACACATTTACATAGAAAGCCTGTGTGCCGATGTCAGACAGGTGGAACTTCCCCTTTCATTGTACTTTGAGGTTTCCTGAAGAAACCAGATATAAGCATTAGTATAGGTAACACCTGTCTATGAAACAAGTGCATTTTCAGAATAAGGGTTTGAGTTCATGTAACTAACTACCCAGGCTTCTAGAACCATAAGTAACTTTGGTTTTTTTGTTTGTTTGTTTGTTTGTTTATATCATTGTAAAATTAGACAAAAATTATCATATTTTGTTATCCTATTTTATCTATTTTATAGATGATGATGACTTTTCATTTTTTTATTTAGAATGTTATGGAAAAACAAGAGACTGGCAGTATCAGCTCTCTTTTTTTACTGTATTTTAACGGTAAACTTGCACATTATTGTGGGCGTTGTAACTTTTACAGTCTCCTTTTCATCAGCTCTCACTTAGCTTTATTCCATAAAAGCACTCCTTACAGAAACGCTTCCAGCAGCTTTTAGATTTATTTTATCTCCGCTTCCCCAGGAGACAAGTTAAGAGCATAGATCACAAGATCTGAGGATATTACTTTCATTTATATCTTTATAAATTTAGGTAGACAATTTTATAACAACAGTACTAAAAATCCAAAACAAAAGGAGTCGCATGTATAAGGCATAAATAACCCTTATGGGGATGTCATTATTTAACTCTGAGAGCATCATTTCTTTCCTTTTTCATTATTTTAGTTTGAGGGACTGCTGTCAAAGTAACAGTTTCTTACCACAATGTAAAGCCAGCAGATCAAACACAGAGGACCAAGAGTCTGGGTTTAGTGTGCTGTCCTGTAAGTCCTTCTCAGGGTTTTGATGACTTCACAGTGAGAACCAGTAAGCACAACTCTAAATTCTCAGTCATTTATTTAAAGGTTTAGGGTATATGAAAAGTTCACCTTTACATTTAGTAACTGAGTTTCAGACACCGGCAAGATGGCTGGGAAGTTAAGACTGCTTGCCAATTTCCAAAGGATCCAAGTTTGGTTCCCAGCACCCACACAGGGCACCTTGCAAACACCATGGGATCTGATGCCCTCTTCTCTGGCCTCTGTGGGCAGCTGCACATTTGTCTGTACTGGCACAGACACATGCATAAACACAAATAAAAATAAATCTTAATTGGGGCAGTGGTGGCTCATGCTTTAATCACAGCACTTGGGAGGCAGAGGCAGGCAGATTTCTGAGTTTGAGGCCAGCCTGTTCCACAGAGCAATTTCCAGAAGAGAGAAACGGATCTTAAAAATCCAGATCCTTTTAATGAGAATCTGTTGACTGCACAAAATAAATTTTATTTTGGCAATTTTCTTATGTGTGTATGATTCACTCATTACCGCCTTTCATATCTCTAACCATCTCTGCTGGTCTCTCTCTGCTGGTCCCCTTCTTCTCAATGATCTCTTTTATTTTCATGCTGCTCTTTTTTAAAAGCTAGGTTCCTCCTCATATAAGAGAAAATATCACCCTTGCTTTTTTGAGTCTGGCATATTTCACTGAGTATATGATAATCTCCGGTTTCATCTTTTCCTGCAAGTGACATTATTTCATTCTTCTTAATGGTTGAGTGAAATTACACCCAATTTCCTCTCTTAAAATATTCCCTTTAAACATTTGTTTCTGATGCTTTCCTCTTCCCTGAGCTTGGTGAAATTCAGAATCACTCATATTGTATTTTCTTACCACTTTTGCACTTGAAGCGTCGAGGAAGTAGAGCAACAACAAGAATTTGGAGAGTTCAGTTGAGTCTCTTTGCAAGGGAAAATTACACACAAACATTCACAGAAGACTAGAGGTAGAAATCTGGTATTGTATTTACATGAATTAATCCTTTAGCTCAATGTTTATGGAGATCTGAGCACTGTGGAACTCCTAGTAGCAAGAAGCCAACCTGGAAAAACAAAATCAGAGCAAGATGATTGTCCCACTATGTGAGAGCTTTGGCTCAGCAGGGCTGGTGGGGGGTGGTAAAATGCTGGGCACTAGAGGAGTGCTCTGGAAGATGGGGGCTGTGAGTGGGGGTGTTAAGCTCGAGGGTGACCTATGCAGATGTCACCTTTTCCTGACTGCATACTTTTAGGTCAGTGGCTCTCAACCTTCCTAACCTGTGACCCTCTAATACAGTTCCTCAGGCTGTGGTGACTCCAACAGTAAAATTATTTTTGTTGCTACAACACAATTGTAATTTTGCTGCAATTGTAATATAAATATTTGTGTTTTCTGATGGTCTTAGATGACCCCTGCAAAAGGGTCATTCAAACCCCAAGGGGTTGAGAACTACTGCTTCAGGCTTCTATGCAAATGTTTTCAGAGTCTTGCTGTGGGTGGTCTGTGTGACTTCTGCTGAAGATGAGCACATCTCAGTGTTTTTCTTGTAACTTTTCACATTTGACCTTTAGATGTTTGCTGTGTGTTTATCAGCCTGTATTTTACAGGATGTTTTTCCTGCTCATCTTGGCTTAGTGTAGCTTTGACTCTCATTATCCAAATGTCTCCCAAGTTTCCAGTTTCTCCTGTGCAGGGACTTGGGTTCATCACATGCAAGTTAGCATTCAATTACATGCCTAATTACAGAGAGACTCCATACTTTTGCTCTGCCTTAATATATGACTTAAATACCAATTCTAAAACGTTTTTGTTTGTGAGAAATAGTCTGTACCTGGGGTTGCTAAATATCAGAATAGCTTTCCAAGTAAGATATTAAATGTTATATCAAAAGTCATTTTTACTTAGATAACTGCTTATCTTAAAAAATATAATGTAGTGAAACTCGGAAATAGAAAATTATGGTAACATCAAGCTAGATATGTGTGTGTGTGTACCCACAAATGAATGCACACGAATGTGCATATATTAGTTAGTATGCGCAAAATTGTGATTATCAAAGAAACCGTTACCAGAATATCATATACGATGAATGGTAAAATGAACACTATTTATGGAAGAAACTCAGGACCAGAAAGGCAAGGATGGTTGTCCAAGATTTATTATTTTTTTTAGATTAGAAACAATCTTATTTTACATATCAATCCCAGTTCCTTCTCCCTCCCATCCTCCCATGCCTCCCACCAACCCCTATCCCATCCATTTTCTGCTCCCCAGGGAGGGTGATGCCTTCCATGGGGGATCATCAAAGTCTGTCACATCATTTAGGGCAGGGTCTAGGCCCCTCCCCAGGTGTCTAGACTGAGAGAATATCCCTCTATGGGGAATAGGGACTAGAGTCCAGAACTTGGGCCACTCATCCTCTTTTTCAAAATATATAATGAAATTTTCAGTACCACGCCGTTCAGGATCAAGCAGAAAGCATCTGACCATTTAGAAGTCACTTTTGGTCCCTGCCTCTCATGCTAGTAAACCTATGCTGTCTCCCTCACACTTTGATTTACAAGAGAGAGCCACTGGATGGGAGCACAGTGCTCACTGTGGTTGGTGGCATGATCCTATGGAGTCTTCTGCTTAGTCGAGACTGACCAAAGGCAGTGGGCAGGTACAGAGGGCATCTGGTATTCTAGTCTTATGAGGAAAACAGTGACACACCCGACTCCAGGTTGCTTCTTTTTCTTGATGCTCATTTATTCTCTTTCTTTTTCCTTCCTGGCTCTTGTCTCTCCTCTCACCTTTCACCCTGTGTGGTAGTTGCTGTAGTCATTCATGTCTTTAACTTTTCTTTCTTTGACTATTTCTTTTCCTAAGTGATTTTTACATCTTTGTATTAGTCCCTGGTCTCCCACCCTGTGATGATCAGGTAGATTATAAATGATTAAGAGCACAGGCTGTCTGCTCCAGGTGCCTTACTTTGAATGTTGGCATAACCTCTTACTAATTGAGGCTCCCTGGGCAAGTCACTGAACTTTGTTCTGTTAAAACTTTCTATTCTGCCAGATAACGTTTTACATTGATTAGATACTATAGCAATAAAGTGAGATACTATGTAAGAGTGCTTAGATGAGGAAGCAATTTTTCTAATATGTACTCAAAAACACCACACACACACACACACACACACACACACACACACACACACACATACACACACACATTTCACATTAATATTTAAGCCAGCACATACATATCCTACTGGAGCCTTCCTCTATAATGTTAAGTGTATAACTTAAATATTTAATAATAATAAATAGAAGAGTTTGTTGTTTGAAACAAATTTTCATCATTATTGATGTTTGGCTTTAAAGAAATCTATGAGTCAATCAACGAGAGAATGCATAATCCTTAGAGAAAATTAGCCAGCTCGGCTCTCTCTTACTTCTGTGAGCTCAGGAGCCTGTGTTAGTTTGTCATTTTTGTGTTGGAAGTCTGGAGATTTAGTGAGGCAGGAGAGAGAAGGAAAGTGCCTGTGTGCCAACAGAGATTTCATTTGTCAACAAATGAGGGTTGTGTGTGTATGTGTGTGTATTCATACTATTGTTTTTCCTTACATAATTTAATTTAAAAAATTGTCACAATTTACTATTTATGATGCAGTATGCTTGCAAGCAAGATAAATCAAAAGACATATAGTCCAACCCCAGCCCTCTAGAAACTACCAGTGCCCACCTGCTAAGCTGTGTGCAGTTTGGAGCAGGTGGCTGGTTGCTGATGCCATTGATCTGCAGGATGTGCTTAGCGCTGAACATTCTTCGAATTTTTGTTAATGACTTCACAGCTGTTATTGTCCTTTATTATTTGTTCTGTTGTTTCTTGCTGTCTGTGAAAAGTACAGCTGTCTGGACACTTTAGGATCAGAAATAAACTTTAGAACTTCCTGGGTGGTCTGTTAGACACACTGATTCCTTCTCCTGATTGTTTGTTTGTTTCTTGTAGGTGGAAATAGCATTACTCTGTGAAGAACCACATACTTATTTCTACACAGGATATAAAATGAAGGCACATGGGAATCCCTTAGTTTGTAATTAAACTGCTTTCAAAGTTACCATTGAAACCATGTATCACAGTAGGATGTAAAAGGTCTCTTGTTGCCTGAGAGAATTAGTTTTTCTTTGCTTTGCATACGGCATGTCCTAGAGAGGTGTGACACGGTAAATATTTGTATTTTGGTTTTCCACCAAGGAAAAATGGAGGGAAAAATTGAGCGTCTGGACAATAGTGCAATATAACTGCTGCCAAATCTTGATTATAGCTATTAAACCACAGAAGTCAATCAACCCATAGGAAGATAGACAACGACTTTACTCATGATTCACTGTGGATCCCATATGTGTAGATCAAATATTCCCAGATTATTCTCCAAATAAAATTCAGGGCACTTCATAACTTAACCAGAGTTTCTGTGAGAGCTAGCCACAGTGGAGGTGCATTCTATAACTTCATGAACCAGTGAGGCTCTTGTACCTTTGTATTTTAGTCAGCTGAAATAATTTAAATCTTCCATCTACATGGAACAGGGATTTTTTTTTGCTCACAGAGTTATATAAGAATTCCATTTTTCTAATTATTCTGAATATTAAGGAAAGAAAGCCGCACCCTCCTCCTTTAAAATAATGCTGGCTGCCTATACTTTGCAGTACGTGGAACAAGTCTATAAATTTGGGATGACATAAGAGTTAATACCCACTAATAAGCTAGAATAATGCTTAAATACAATTTGAGCAGTAAAAAAAAAATCATACAGTGACAACAGGGTTTCTTGCTTTTTTTGTGTGTGTGTATGGACACATATCTATCTAGTATCTATTAAGTGTGTAGGTCATAATTGTTCATGCCTTATGCCTAAAATGCATATAATTAGAGATAAGAAGATAATTGCATGGAATATGCCGCTGTAGGTGATAGTGGACCATGAACAAGCAGAAAGTAACCCATATGGTACAGTGAAATGAAAGACACAAACTGAGAAAATGTTATTCAACACCCCAACCATAGATTCTTTATGAAGGATAATGGTTGCAAATTGAAGGCAGAAAACCATAGTGCCTCAATCCAGCCATAGGGAGGACAGGCTGGTAATATGCCAGTCTCCATGCTTTTCTATATAGTGATACACTCCATAAAAGGAAATATTGCTTCTTTTGTGGTGAGTTATAAGTCATTGTTTTAGAAAATTCAAAAGGGAGGTTTGCTCAAAAGCTAATAAAACATTGGCTCTTGGCCAACAGAGGCCACAGATAGATAAATGCATCTAGCGTACTTGGTGCTTATAAAATTTAAAGTATTTCACCTCGAGAAATAAAGAAAATTGGCAAGATTGAAAGGGGAATGTCTCCAGTTTGATAAACAGAGTGGAAGGGGAATCCAAAGCCTATTCCTAAACAAATGATAAAAATACATCATAATATAATCAGACTTTTATTTTGTCGACAAATTGTGTTCAAGAATGTTAAGTGGGGAAGCTTGGTCCCTCATTGTGCTGTCACAGGCTCTGTTTATTTGCCTTCATCCAAAAAAGAATTAAAGGAACCTAAATACAATAGCAGACATTTCTTTCAGTGCCAAATACATTTTAGCCACTGAGGAAAAGGCCTTGCCTTTTCTTTAAAACTTTTTTTCATATATTTTAACCATGTTTTTACCTCTCTAACTCCTCCCAAATCCTCCCTACATCTCTATCTACCCAACTTTATGTTCTTTCTAACTCTCTCAGAAAGGAAGGAAGAAAGAAAACTCAAAACAAACCACCTTGTAAGCTAAGATGATGGAGGAGGGAGGAGGGAGGTAGGAGAAGAAGCAGAAATAGAAGAAGAAGGAGAAGGAGAAGAAGGAGAAGAAGAAGAAGAAAATCAAATGAAACACAAAGTTTTCTCCCCCACCACCACCAAAAAAAAAAAAAAAAGCCAACAGAGTTTGTTTTGTATTTGCCAATTATTCCTGAGCATGGGGCCTGTCCTGGAGTTTCTTTGATATACCCAGTGACACTACATTAGAGAAACAAAACAAAACTAATTTTTTCTTTCCGGGAAGTATCAGTTAGAAATAACTCCTTGGTCAATAGTGGTACTTTGCTTTGCTTCCTTCTCATGCTGGGATTTTTGTTTGCCTTGATTCTGTGGAGCTCTTGTGTGTACTAAGCCCTTAACTCTTAAAACTAGAAATCACCGTAAAGCAAAGAAATTATGAATTGATATTTTGGTATATATTAAAGTACATTAATCCAAGACCACAGACACTTTTGTATTAAAAAACGCCTGGAAAAGCAGGAAGATATAGGTCAAAACATTTAAGAAACACAACAAAACAGATAAAAAGGATAAACTAGTCTAGGGATCTAATGTACAATGTACTACTGCACGTACTTTTTAAGCAGAAAATATCATTTCTATTGACTAAAAAACATATATGAGACTACTAAAAAAGTTAGTTACCTTAAAATCTCTCAGTAGTTTCAGAAATCACTTTAAAATTCAAAAAGACATAATAAAGTTGACTGCCTATGCTCCATGTTTAAGAGCAATTTATATGTGTCATTTTTCAGTGACACATATAAATTAGTCAGGAGTCCAGTGCTCTTATAAGTTAATTAATTAATCTATTTTAGAATAATTTGTCTTTTCCTGGCCTGTAAGGAACTCTATTAAGGTTTGCCTTGAATTGTCATGATATGACTCAGTAACTGGCATAAAAATATTTATAGGATCAGTGACTGAGTTAAGGCAATGGAGCATGTGATTCCAAGCTTAAAAGGATAATTGGTAAATATGAGTGAGAGTTGATTATAAGTAAATGAGATTTTCCTTACTGGAGCTGGAGCTGAAACTGAGAAGAACATCTATGAACCTTAAAGTAATTGCCCAGGACTGATGCCAAAAAAATATAGATAAGGAATATCATATGTTTGTTTCACTGAGATGCCATGGAAATGTTTTGGGAAAAATCTTCAAGTGGTTTTGTAGCTCTATGCTTTATGTATCTACTAAAGATGAAATTATTGTAGGTATCAACCATTTTTTAACACATCTTTATCTGTAAGTAGTCTTTGGTGATTACCCAAACTTTAAGGGTTTAAATAGGAGCTTATTATCACTCTGGTTGAACCCACAAATGGTGTTAACCACTTAACATTTTGCATTTACTTCCTTCTGTAGTAGGAAGCCATATAGTCATCCTACCTTAATTAATAAGCATGCATTTAATTGAAGCAAGTATAGGTCTTCTGAGCTCTGGTAACATACCACATTTGGGGGTCCTTCCTACAATGAGACATGATGATACTGTCTACTATAAGATAAATATCTATTAATAGTATTCATTTGAGATTTTTACATTTTTCTGGCCTCCTCATTAATGGCATGAAGGAGAGAGCCTAAGACCATTTATGAACAAACACAAGTTGACCTGAATCAAGTGCAGAACTTGAAGTGTCCATGGCAGGCTTCATTTCGAAGGTTTAACTCACTTCCAGAAATAGATGAACCAGGCCTGGGAGGGAATGAAGGTAACTAGGCAACAAAGTACTTAAGCTGAGCCACTAGAAGAATGATGCTCACTTTTTTGGTAGAATATAAATTTTGAACTGTCAGGATATCGAGAAAATTTAGATATTATCATTCCCTCTTAAATAGAGCCATGGGGATTATCATGAAACAGTGAATCAATTATTACACAATCAGTGTAAATTCAACAACATACATCTGTTGTCTCATTAGCCATCCTGGTTCAGTCAATGTGATTCAATCTGACAATGGATAAGATAACATACTTTTTCGTTTTTTGATGTAAGAACTACTATGTCAGGCTACTGCACATTGCCAAAAAAGGAAAACAATCCTTGTTCTTCAGAGTAGCTTGTTGGCTGGGTTCATACTGTGGTGAGTGGTGTGGGTATACCTAACTGTGTGTGGCTCAGCTTTCCAAACCTAACTACTTGATCCCATCATCACATGCTAGTTGAGGTATTTTTGAGTTATATGTATTTGATGATTTTGCAACTGATTTTTATGTTTATTTTTTCCAGAGAACTAAGTATAAAATCAATCCTGTTACATGTGTACATTAATTTGTGATGTTTTAAGTAATAGTGAAAGACTATGTCTATAATAGTTATATGAAATTATTTTGAAGCTAATCAGTCATTGTTTTATATTTAGTAGTTAACTCTCATATGTTTAAGCAAAACTGTGATAAACACAATTGAGTTACTTTGATGTATAACTTGTAGATTCATAGTTTGTATCTTCTGGAAACATTATAGTGGTAGAAAAGCCTTGGTAGAGATGTTAGATGGCCAAAAATTTTCTGGGCCTGAGCCCTGAACTTAATATCCAATTCTTATGAGGGCACAGTTTCTCTCATATTGTGTTGCAGTGGTGTTAGAATCAAGTGAATGAACCCTTGGCCTCCTCCCAAGTCATTTAACATAACAATAGAACCTTCTTAGTTTGGGAGCTGGGATGGCTTCACCTTGATCGCTATGGCATTGTCTTCAAAATGTTACTTTAAAATTATTGCACTGACAGTCATATTGACTTTGTTTCTTCTGTATCTGCAGATTACCTTATTATTTCAGATATTAGGTCAGATGAGCTTAAACCTAATGGAAGGAACGGGGAATTTACCACCACAGGGCTTGGCTCTTGGTGTTTATGATGTCTAGAAATGTTATATAAACCCTAGCAAGCCAGAGAACAAAACAGTCAACAATCCCACCCTCAAAAAAGGAAAGTAAGAAATAAATATTTATGTAAAGTACTTAATGGAGTGCCTGTGTCTGTAAGTTAATTCCAAGGCTGATCAGTGCACAAGAGTAATGACAGTGTTGCCTTGATGATTACCTTCCTGGGAGTGGATTTAAATCATTTGATCCAGCTGTAGAACAGTTTCCCACCCACCAAGAGACCTAAAGTAGTATATCCAGAATCCAGTCAAATGGTTTACTACCATGGGCATATAAATGTTTTTATTTTTTCTTTCTTTATTTCTGTTTTGATTGTGAGCCTAGTTTTAATGGCTGAGCCATCTCTCCAGCCCAGGCATATAAGATTTTACACATAAATTCATATTCCTTGCCATGCTGTGTGAAGAGCATTTTCTGGTTATTGAATGCAGGTAAACTGAACAATGTAATGAATAATGGTTTTCATTAATGAATGTTGACTGAATTATGATCCCTGAAAAATAATGCCCATGTTCTGTTTACTAGAACCAGGAAATGTGTAAACTCTTTTTTGTTTGTTTGTGTTTTTTGTTGTTTTGTTTTTAGCTTCTCAGGTCAGGGTTTCTCTGTGTAACTTTGGAGCCTGTCCTGGCACTTGCTCTGCAGACCAGGCTGACTGCAAACTCACAATGTGTAAACTCTTATGGACAATGTCTGAATGGGAAAGGTTGATCCCAAAAATGGTACTATTGAATGACAATCCAAACTTTAAGAGCTGGGGACCTTTTAGGCATTAGGAATATTCCCCAGGTCAGAGAGTGGAATCTAAGTCTCTTTCTTTTTCTATCATTCCCTACCTACAGGATGAGTTGTTTGTGCTTTTACTATGGTGTCCTGACTGACGACAAGCCCAAATGAAACAGGACAGTAGATCATTGACAGGAACCTCCAAAACTATGGGCTAAAATAAACCCGTTTTTTTCTGTGTAAGTTGATGTGTATAGCAGTTCAAAACCAACCAACAAAATTGCAAAATGAACCAACTTAGATATCTTTAGGTAAAGAGATTCACTTTGATTACCCAGAAAGGAGATGATATTTCATGATCATCTTATGAAAGAGAGGATGAAAAATAAGGTCAAAGATAGAAATGTGACAACAGAAACAGAAATTGTGTTGATGTGTTTAACCATGGAATGCTGTCCATTTACAGAAGCTGAAGGGCAATATGGTTGAACTCCCACTGGAAACTCTAAAAGGAATCAATCCTGTGACATCTGGACTTTAGTCTACAGGCTAATTTAGGTATTGGGCCTCCTGAACTCTAAACTGATAAGTGTGTCCTCTTTCAAGCCACTGAGGTGTTTTGTTTTCTTTTGTGTTGTTTGGCAGTTGCTTTTGAGAGCAACAGGAAATGGTTCATTTCCAATCTGCAGTGCTGTGTAGAGGGTTTACCATCTGTAGAGGTTGCCTTCCCTTGGAAGTTCTTTGTCTTGGCATGTATCCACCTCTGTCCCCTCCCTCTGATCTCTTATGTTATTGCTTTTTTCATATCTTCTCCACCTCCAAAGTGTCTTCATATCCTGTGGGTCGAGGTAGAGGGACAAGACCATCTAAGAAAGAGTTTTCTAGAAAAAGGAAGAGAGTCTGGAGAGATGAGTCAGGTGTCAAAAGCTCATACTGCTTTTCTAGATGACATGATTCAGTTTCCAGCACCCATGTGAAGATGTTCACAACAACCTAGAGCTCCAGTCCCAGAGGAACTGACTATCTTTTTGGATTCTGTGGGTACCTGCACTCGTGTACACGCACACCTTAAAAATAATAAAAATAAACATCTTTTAAAAAGAAAGGTCTAAGAAGATTTAAACACCTTGTGGTCTTTCTCTTCTAAATGTGAAAATGTCTTTCTCTGCTCACAGCATGAGTTTTTTTTTGTTGTTTGTTTGTTTTGTTTTATGTTGTTTTAGCTCATCCAAGACCCTTACCATAGAAATTCTTTTATTGGAAAAAAATACAACTAGAAGCAAATTCCACTTCTGCTCTCTGCATGCCTGTGTCCAAGTTCCTCTCCGTACTTTGCTGTCATCAAACTGAGGTAGAAATCATCATGAAAGCTGTGATCCCGAATAACTCTTTGACTTGTCCATACGGTGTCACAGTGCTTACCCAAATGCTTCCATCAGTTTTTAACATGTTAATGGACCGAATATCTAAGTTTTTGCAGAGTGTGAGGGTATATGAAATTAAAACTGAGGCTAACAGTAAAGGTTAATAGCAACGCCTGACATTTGGCATATTAGATAAGAGCTGTAATTAGTACCATTCTGGCAGATTTTTTTTCCTGGTATAATAAAGATGTATACTTTAAGAATCACTTCTCCAGAGTGTCTGCTTTGAATTCCTCAAGTATGAAGGTGGTAGAATAAAGGAGGTGGTAGGATAAACACACATCTTCCTTCATAGGGAACTATCAACAGTGGGTTTTGGAGTGGATGTTGAGTTTTTTTCCTTTGAAATTCCCAATTCAAAGCTCTTCAAACTAAAGGAGATCATTGATAAGTAAAGGGGACAAGACTGAGCTAATGAAATCCACAGAAACTGCTGACCTGAACAAGGGGGAGCTCATGGACCGCAGACTGATGGCTAAGAGGCCAGCATGGGACTGATTTAGACCCCTAAATTTGTGTGTCAGTGAGGAGGCCTTGGCAATCTATGAGGCCTTGGGTAGGAAATCAGTATTTATACCTGGCATACAAATGACCTTTGGGAGTCCATTCCACATTGAGGGATGCTCTTTCATCCTGGACACATGGGCAAAGGCCTAGACCCTGCCCTAATGAAATGACAGACTCTGGAGATCCCCCATGGAGGGTCTCACCCTCCCTGGAGAGCTGAGTGGGGTTTGGGTGGGATGTTGGGAGAGTTGGTGGTGTGGGGCAGGAGGGGAGGGAGAGGGATCTGGGATTGACATGTGAAGCAAGCTTGCTTCTAATTTAAATTAAAAAAAAGATAAAAATAACTACTGAGGAAATTTACATACTGTTTCTCATTCTACAACTAAAAGTAGAGCAGATATGATTATTAAGTAGCTATCATAATTATTAGGAGGAACAGAAATGATAGAATATAGAGTAAAAATAGAGGTACAAATTTATTATAATTGTTCACTCAAGGCATTTTTCCTTATACCTCTTTATAACTGGACTGTTGCTGGGTTGTCCAGTCATTCCCAGAGAGATCTACTGTTAATCCTTTCTATAAATGTCTTTAGATGCCTACCCAGACACATGCCTGGTTTTTTATTATAGATCCCATCTGATTGATTCTCAGGATTAACTATCACTATCAGGAAATGAATTTTAATTCTGGGTGGTTTTTCAAGAGAGCCAAGTTCAATGCAAAAATATTTTGATGCTGACAGCCATAATCTGACTACACAATAAAACTATATTATTTTATGTTTTGTGGCATTCCTTACTTTTGTTTTAAGTTACATTAACTCTTTTTGAGTTCATTGTTTTGTATGTGTGTATCCATGTTACTGTCATCATTTTATTCAAGTGATACGAAGCTTCTAAATCTCCATATTTATATTTGCTTTTAATTGATACTCAGAAAACATATTGAAGGGACACCAAATAATTTTTGAAACACAAATACTTATGTGGTGTTTAAATAGAGTTTGGCACATTAATTTTAAATATTTATCATTTATTTTTGTTTAAAACCTTCCATAACCCTTTCTTCTATCTTTCTCAAGTGTGAAACACATAAATCTTATATTCCACAAAACTGCAATAGCACATTGGCATTTTCTTGCTCCAATTTAATTGCAGTTTAGATCAATTCAATGTTTCCATCTCTGTCTCCCTCTCTCACCCTCCATCTGGTAACCACTATTTTATTTGCAATTTCTACAAGATCAATGTTTTTAAATTGAAAATTTAAGTTAAGTTTATGAAACCCTTGCTATTCTTGGCTAGATTAATTTAACATAATGGTCTCCAGACATACTCATGCTGTCATAAGTAACAGAAATTTGGTTTTTTTATTTAATGACTAAATAGTATCCTGTGGTGTACATATGTCAACATTTTAAATAAATCCATCGATTGATAGACAATTAAGTTGCTTCTATTTCTTGGCTACCATGAACACTGCTGAGACAAACAAAGGAATGTTGCTTGTCGTACAAACAATCATGAGAACCTGAGTTTGAATGTACAGTGGTGAATAAATGTAGTACTAACTTTGGGGGTGGGTGACAGTGACAGATTGATCCCTGAAGGTCATTGTTCAGCAAGCCTTTTAAGTTGATAAGCTTCAGATTCAGCGAAAAACCCAATCTATAAATAAATAAATACATAAATAAATGAATGTGGAAAGTCACTGAGCAAAGGCAGCTGATATCAATGTCTGAAACCAACAAACACACACCCCACCATATACACACAGTGATACAAGATCATGGGTTTCCTCTTGATATTTTCATACACAAATGTATTTTAATTATGCTCACTGTTTTAGCCTCTCTGGTCACTCTCCAGCTGGTGTCTTTCTATTTTTAATATTCGTAAGAAAACTGTTATGCTATCTTCCATTGGTGTATTTATTTATATACCCAGTGGTGTGCAAAGATTCCCTTTTTCCCACATCCCCAATGCTCCTCTTGACATGAGTCTTCTTGATATTAGTCATTCCTACTTGGCTGAGTTATTGTGATTTTGCTTTCTTTCCTAGATAATTAGCCTTGTTGAGTTTTGTTTCTGAGCTCACAATTTATATATCTTCTTTTGAGAATTGTTTATTTAGATACATTGCCAACATTTCAATTGGATCATTTGTTGTTTTATATACTAAGTTTTGAGAATTCATCATATATTCTTGATGCTGTCTCTCACACACTTATAACATGCAAATGTTATATATATGTATATATAGTTATGCACATATGTATGTATGTGTATAAACATATATAAAAACTTTGTTATAAACATATATATGTTTATGACCTATCCTTTTTAAAAAAGGACTACAGTTCCTGTGATATGCTTTAGCACTGAGTGTACTTCCTCTTCATAATATTATCTCTTTATCTAAAAGAATGCTGGTCAAGTGAAAGAAGGAACTGAAGCATTGGTTTTTAACAACCACTTTGCAGAAAAGACGAGGACAGTTTTTTATATATATTATCTCATTGAATTCTCATGACTATCTAGCCCAGTAAATTGTTTCATACTATTAAGGTACCATCTTAGAGAGATATAGTAACATTCCTGGAAGAAATGGGATCTGGATACAGAGTCTACACAATTCCAAAGCTTCCAGTATGCTTAACATCACAATAAACAATGTGTCCCTGAAATGAGTGAAATCGATAAAGACTCTGACCTTGATTACCTCTAGAATGACACAGAAAACAGTATATTGTGATCACCAGAGAAGTTAAATAAATAGTCTTTTAAATCTGGAGATGACAGCACAGTGGAGGAGAAATTATGTTATCAATTTCATCAAAGTAAAAAGCCTGAATTATTCAGTGCGACTCTAGATATTGATCAAGTTGAATGAATAAATGTCAACTTACTATGCTGTAAAGATGATGAGATCCATATTTTTCTAATAAGTCATTAATTTTATTTTTTACAATTTTTTTCTTAGGCATGGCCTAATCTGTGATAAGATTTTGTTGCATGTTCATGAGTTACAATTTTTATATCAAAAGTCTTTTAAGATAATCATTTTAACATTGTTCTTGATATTCTTATAATTTTCATCAAACTCACTAATAGTCTATTTTATAACATTTCTTACCATCAACATTGACCATTTTCTCTATAGGCTGAAAATTTATCACGTTAAAATATAATGGATATGATATGATTTTAATGTTTCTTTCTTTCAAAGTATTTTGTTAACATCAATAAGTATTTCAATAGTTGACTACTCATAAATATCAATATGGTTTTTAAACATGTGATTGAAGCAAAAACCTCACTGGTTTAACAGTTTCTAGATAATGACTGACTTAAATTCTATATATAAATACACTACATTTAAGTAGAAGAGTTAGTTTACTGGAATCTGATTTTCATTCAGACTCAGTTCTCAGGGAGGATGTATGTATGAATTATGGCTGGGTGTTGCATAGTGTTGATCTGAATTCTGCAACAACCTGCAGGCTTGTACTGAAGAATCAGCCTCTTTGTTTTTTATTTTTTGGCTCAGTGTCTTCCTGGCTCCTGTTTTTGATTTATTCTACAATGACAGGATATGCTGGGAACTGACGTGATGGCGAAGAGAAGGGAGGTGAATAGCCTCTGGTGTGTTTGATTTCCTTTAAAATCTACTTTCTACATGAAAGACCTTTACTATTTTTGTTAATAATTAATGCCTGTTAATTAAATGGGTTCCCTCTGGTATCTATAAGATATAGCAGAACCAAATCAAAGATAGTGGGTTAATTCTCCTTAACCGTCCACCTAGATAAATTTCATAGATACTGGAGCTGCCAAAGAGGATGCCTGCTTCAAAATGGAAGGAAACATCCTCTTCAGAAGATAAGAGCTCTGACCTGTTTGCTGCAGCTGCATGTTTTACATAGTCAAATAGCCATTTTCCCCAAAAGCATTTAGTCTTAGACTTCAGCATTATGAAAAATATCATATAGAATGTATATTTTAAATTATGTTGCTGTTTAAAGTTTGATTTATAATGACTTGCAAAGATGACTGTTTAACTTAAATCTCAGCATTAGAATGAAACACTGATTTACAGTTTTCAATTCTATTACCCTTTGATATTAATCTATACTTTCAGCAATGTGTGGGTCATGGTTATTGGGAGAAATTCAGTTTAGCTAGGATTTGGACATAGAAATTGATTAAATCAATTGTTTCAGACTCTTCTTCTAAGAGCTTTTGGTATTCATGAGTGATTATCAGAGGAATTATGGAGGTTGCATGTATGCTCTAAGATATTGTTGTTGATAAACCTGGGTTGAGTTGAGATTTGAGGTTTTACTAAATTGGAAACAGTAATATAAGACGACAGTGTCACCAAAGACAGTGTTGAGACTTCTATGTTATAACAATCATATATATAACCTATATGTCTACCACTTCATTCCTTTACAAAGAAAATACACAATCTTCATCCTGACTATATCAAATGATTCCTTTGTATTCATAATTGTTGATGTAAGGATTTTTGTTTGTTTTGGTGTTTAGATGCTTAGTCTTGCCATATATCCTACTGTGGTCTCAAGCTTTTGATCATTCTGCCTCAGCCTTGGCCATATATGTGCTATTGCTACATGAATACCTTACCAAGCCAACCTCTGTAAAAATTGTTGAACAGTTGAAAATAGTCCTAGCAATAAAGAAATTTTCAGCTGAATGGGAAGGCACTAAGTGCAATCTGAAATCTGTTGGTAACTGCCGTGATATTTGTGCCACTGTCGCACCATTGGCTATGTGCTATTGCATGTCTTTGCATGGTTCATTGATCAGTAAGACTGATCATTTTATTCTCTGGCATCATGCACAGTACCTTCTAGCACTATAAAAGCTAGTCATTGAGGATGAAATTTCCAGGTGAATACCAACTTGTTTTCTCTGTGTTCTGTTATTCAACTATGTGGTATCTTTAGCTACAGAATATAACTCTCATGTTCTGAAAGGTAGGCAATAGCCTTGGCACTTGCCTGTGTCTTAGTTACTTTTCTTTTGGTATGGTAAGATGCCCATGACCAGTGTGATTTAGAGAAGAAAGAATTTACTTAGGGATTATTGTTTCGGTGAGTTAAATGCTGGATACCAGTCCAGGTACTAAGGATATGCCTGTGACTAGAACATACTAAGCCACCATGAAGCTTACAGTCTAGTGAGAGGAAGATGGTAGATAAGTAATAAGTAAATAAGATAACTAATGAAATAAGTACTACAAGGGGAGAAAGTCAGTGAAGATCCCAGAGGAATGGGAGGTCAGAGAAACCTCTGTATAAAGCAACACAATGAAATGAATCCCTGAGAAGATGGATATAGTTGTGCAAAGAGATGAGTGGCAACAGAAAAAAAAACATTACATGTGTGAAAATATTTAGCATTGAGGAAGGAGATATAGGGAACAGAAGGAGGCCGAAGAAGTCCCGAATAAATTTGAAATAGTGGGTAAGGAACTGGCCAGCAATGTAAGAAGTGGGTGTGACCTTCCATTCCACATCAAATCATGACCGGTTTTAAGCAAGAAGATTAAATGATCTGATTTAGGTTCTGAGGTGATTTCCTCTTCCTGTTGTGTAGAAAGTGGAGTTGCATGCTGACCACAGTAAAACTTGAAAACTAGCAAAAGGAGTCATGTAGATGTTGAGAAGAGTGGCTAAAGATGGCTCCATGATTTTTGTTCATTGATGTTTTCACTTTTGTGTGCTAGCAGAACACATTAAAACTAGCTAACAGTACACTGTGATCAGTATTATCAGCCATGTGATTTTGAATCTTGAAAAGATATTATTCTTAAGGGTCAAATGAATGAACTGGCCAAAAGGAAGCATACACTTGTCATCTCAGCAATTGAGAGGCAGAACCATAGGAAATTCCTATCTATAGCCAGCAGCATGTGAGTTTCAGGCCAACCTGGTCTACAGGAGACCCTGTCTCAAAAAGTAGAATGTTTTAAACAATGATGACTGTCACTTGTCACTCCCCTGTTAACTCACTGGTGTATTCATCTGCTTGTTCAATACTGGATCTCTGGCACACTGGTTAATGTTTTTGTTTTCATTTTTTCTGCTGCTGCTGTTATTTAATTGATCCCATAGAAATATTCAGAAATAGTATTTTTTATTATTTTTATCAATGTACAGTAATTATGTAAGTAGGGGGTTTGTGATGAGTTTTCCATACATGAATAAAATATACTTGATTTGTTCACTGACTCTGTTAATCTTTATTTCTCCTTGCTCCTTTCCCTTTCCCAATTCTCCCCATATCCCAAGAATTTCCCAATTCGTTTCATGCCCTTCCTTTTATATTTATCTTTTCAATATAGAAGAAATGCACAATTTTGTTCTGTGACTAACATTGTAATTTTTGTCACCTGGTAATATGCTTTATATTCACATTTGATAGCTCAATTTAACACTCAAATTTTCATTTACTATTATGAATTTGCCACGCTTTATATAAACTATCACCATAAGTTTATGTTTCATTAGTAACAATGAGCTTGTTCAGACTTTGTAGGAAAATCTCTTAAATGAGCAACCCTATTCTGTTACAACTACAACCAAATAAATTAACTCATAATACTTAGGACTTTTCTCTCATTTTAAAATAATGTATGTAACTGACATGAGGATGATCTTTTTTTTTTTTTTTGGTTTTATGAGACAGGGTTTCTCTGTTTTGGAGGCTGTCGGTCCAGCCTGGCCTCGAACTCACAGAGATCCGCCTGCCTCTGCCTCCCGAGTGCTGGGATTAAAGGCGTGCGCCACCAACGCCCGGCGAGGATAATCTTTTTTATGGTTGAAAAAGATAATTCTGACCATAAGTTCATTTAAAAATAAGAATTTGTATATAGTCTAATACTGTAGGTTTTTCATATGCAAATGTATTCAAATATGAGGAATATTAAAATATATTTTTCTTTTTATTTTATTATTATTTTTTTCTGTGCAGTTTCTTTTTTTAAATTTTATTTTCCAGTTTAAATTTGGATAAGAAACAAGGTTGCTTCACAAGTCAGTTCCAGGTCCCTCTCCCATTCCCTCCCTTCCTCCCGAGCCCTCCCTCCCCCCCCCCGTTATCCCCTCATTTCCCCAGGGAGGGTGAGGCCCTCCATGGGGGTGTGCATAGACTGTCATTTCATATAGGGCAGGGCCTAGACCCTTCCCCAAGAGTTTTAAGATATAATATATTTACAGCATTTCTCCATTCCCTCCAAACCTTCATGTATAGTATTCCAAATTCTCCTTCAAATTCATAGCCTCTCTTTTCATTAATCATCATTACATGGATAGATGTATAGACATGTATATTCCTAAACATAAACTATTCAGTTCATGTTATCTCACTTGTATGTATATTTTGGGGGCTGATCATTTGGCATGGAACAACCAATTGGTGTGCTAATTTTTTTTTCCATTTCATTGTGTATGCTGAGAAACACAAAGGAATAAAATCTCTTTGGAGAAAACTCTGAGGAAAAGTAAACTCTTTCAAAAGCAGCCTGTGGGTGATTTATACAGAGTGAAAGTCTCAGGGTCCAGTGTACCAGCTGGTTTCAGTAGAGGCTTAGATACATCTTTGGATGAATGAACAGAACCACTTGTCTCTATTGTCATGAGGACATAGTACCTTTGATGCATACTGATGCTCCTAAAGGTTTGCTTAGCATACATTTGAATTCAACCTCTTTCTAGTTCCTATTATGATACCTGAAGTGCTCATATTGTCATTTTTTCCAATTATAAGTACATTAGCAACAAAAGCTGTCTAACCAGGTGATTTTATAAATGTAGCTAACTTATTTTCCAAAGTGCATCTTTTTGATCCTAGTATCCTGTAAAATCCAGATCATCTTATTTTTATCATTATGCAAAACTATTTGTTTCTTCTCCGCTGGCTCTTCCTGAATCAGAATTGATATAATTTAACCTGCTATTGCTACTACAGCCATGTCCTTCTCTAGAGAGTATATTCATCTTTCCATGGTGCCTCTGAAGTACTATGGTGATGCTTCACAAATATTTTAAACTCATTTTAATTATATCTTTGAAACATTGCTTGTAGGAAAATCACACTCTTACCTTTTCCTTTAAACTGTTTTAAACATTTGCTATGTTTCAATGAGATGGATTATGGAACTAGTTGACAGATATTTTTTCAACAGATGTTAAGTAATGCTCATCTTATTTCACAATGATTACAAACTTATACTTTTAGTGAGCATCAAAGTACACTTTGCACATTTGATAGCACATTTGCTCCTCATTTCACTTGGGGACCAAGCTATGATGGATTGTATCTCCTGATCCCTTCCATGTGTCAAGGTTTTTTGGAAAGTTTTATTTTGAATTCCTTCTGAAGCAGAAATATTAAACTACACAAATTTAGGGATGTCCTATGATATTTATTGAAAGAAAAATAAATTACATAAAAAGCCAAGACAGCTGAGAACCAAAGGTCCCTACACTGCTCTCCAGGTCGAAACTGAAACCCAAAGAGAGTGAGTATCCCTTCTTCCCCCTCACTCTATTTACCCAGTATGTTCTATGTACCTGTGAAGACACCCACACAGGAGTGCTCAGCGCTTACAGATATGTAAAAATCACTCCCTACATCCTCTTACAATCTTGTACAAGCTTGTACCCTTATATCCATACTTCTTGTTGAAGCTACAGTTTTGAGTATATGCACTTGGAAACATTGAGCAGTGAATGATACCTAGTTTTTTGATGCCAGGCTCTCTAGAATTCTTACTGTCTTCAGACCAGCTTAACAGGAAATACACCCAAGCATGCTTTCATGTTTTCAAATAAAACAATAAACACTAACCCAGGTATATTTTGTAGTTGTTTCTTTTCCCTCTTTGGGGGCCTGTTGCCCAGCTCCCAAATAAATACATGGAGACTTATTTATGAATGCCTGCCCCTAGCGTGACTTGCTTCTAGTCAGCTTTTCTGACTTAAAGTATTCCATTCTCTTTAACTACATTTTGCTCTAGGCTTTTTACCTTTATTTATTCTGTATATCTTTCTTTCCTTCTTACTTCATGACTGGCAGGGTGGCTGGTGGCTGGCCCCTGGCACCCGCCTTTCCTTCTCATTTTCTTGCTCCTTCCTCTACTTTAGATTTCTCCTCATATTTATTTTCTCTGCCTGGAATCCCCTCCTATTTCTGCCTCCTATTTAGGTATTTGTCATTTAGTTTTTATTAGACCAATCATGTGTTTTAAGCAGGCAAAGTAACACAGGTTTGTAGAGATAAAAATGCAATGTAAAAGAATGTACTACATCTTTGCATCACTAAACAAATATTCCGCAGCATAAATAAATGTAACTTATATTAAAATAATATTCCACAAAACATCTGTAGTAGGGAATCTAAAACATTTATGGGAGGCAATGGTTATATGTTGGGTGTGTAAAATTCTAATTTTTAAGAAAAGTAACTAGTTTTGGGGGAAAATAGACTGGTTTATAAAAAGGTATTCTTAGGTTCAAAAGATATGTTGCTCCTCAAAGAAGGCACAGTTCTATGTCTATGTCTATGTGTTGTTAATGCTGCTTCTTATCAAAGTGGTGCATAAGTTAATATTTGATGATAGTCATAGTGACACAAAGTTATTCCCCAACCTTAAAGTACCACAGTGGATATTTTCTGCTAACAGAGTTTTAAAAATAATAATTGATGCTCTAGAATAGCCTGATTCTGCTTGCTTCTAAGGGCATTCTAGCTACTACAATGTATACACAGGTTAATCACATACCTCTTGTTAACTCTAAGGGTGAAAATGAATTTTATACACTGAGAATCCTTGTGGCACATACAGTATGAGAAACATAGAAACCCAATTGAAGAGTGAGTGGAACAATAAGACTCATAGAATGTGAAGTGTAGTCTTCCTTGCCAGCTACTTGGGCTCTGCCACAGTTACAGTCCTCAAATAACATACAAGACACTATATTAATTATGAAGCTGTTGGCTGTTTGCTTGTTTCTTACTGGCTAGCTCTGACTTAAGTATTTAACCCATAATTGTTAATCTAAGTATTTCTCTTACCGGAGAAAAGGGTCCAGACCTCTTACTCCTCTGGCGGCCTACATTGTGTCTGCCCGTGCCTCTCTTTCCCAGAATCCTCCTCGACTCCTAGTTCCACCTATTTTGCTTTCCTAATGGCCATCAGTGCTTTATTCAACAGATTTACAGAATGACATCTCCCATCAATAAAAGGAGAGAATTCTGCAGAGTAAGAGGACAAAGAGCATGCAGAATGATGAAGGCATGACTAGCAGGAATGTCTAAGAAAAACATCATAGTCAGTGGGAAAATAAAGAAGAATGAAAACAAAAAGAACCCTTTGGAGCTGACTTCTTGGAAGTTATGAGCATAGAGACTATAGCTGATATTACCAGGAGTTCTATCAGGCAGATATGATCAGCTATCACAGAAAATATAAAACTATTCTTTCAAAAGAAGATTGACATTCCAGTGAGAAAGAACATAACCCAGATGCTAAAGAACATGAGAAAAATCAAGAAAACTGTTAATACAGGAAAAGAATTTGAAAGCAAATCATACTTATAGCTATAAACATTTTTAGTGCTTAATGCTCAGTATATAACACCCTTCACACTTAAGCTGATTTAATCTCCATAAAATTCCCATAGAGTGCTTGTAATTCTACTTTGCATTTGGATGAGGAAATCAAGTCAGAGAGAACTCCTACTATCACATATGGTATCTAGACTTAAAGCACAAGCTTTGAAGATGTCCACATGTAACCATACTGTCACTCTACCTGCCTGGGCTAGAGAAAGGGGTCATTCAGTAGAGCATAAATTGCCAGATCCAGTCACAGGCAGGTTGGGGAGGATATACGTGTTGAGGGATCAGCATCTGAAAGAGAAATGGGAAAGGACACAGGACAATTCAGTGTGTGACTTAGAAGGAAGATTAATTAGACTATAATGTTTTCCACTTGGTACATAAAAAAAATGCCTTACTATTTATTGAAGCAGAAAGACAAAAGAAGAGCACCAAGAAGATAATATGAATCAGAGTGATCACTGGAGTGTGAGCTGGGGGTCTGCGAAGAAGGAAATAAGTAATTATCAAAGAGCAGTTCATGGCTGACACTTACAGTAGGGGCTGACTACATCTCAGCTTAGCTTGGTGTCTGGGAGCACAGGCTGAGCAGACAATGCTGAGGTAGAAGATGAGCTATGATTGCTTGGCCAGAGGAACCGCATGCTCCCAGGAGCTTCACTCTTATCCCTGTAATTGAAAGAGGTAAGAGTGGCAGAAAGTTACAGTAAAATTGGTCTGTGTAATTTCTATTGGCTTATGATTAAAGAGAAACATTTTAAGATCTTATCCAAAAGATTATAAAATTTTGAGCTTGAGCACACTCCATATCTTCAATTTTTCCCCATTTCTTCCACTGAAATATATTTCATTTTATAGGAATTCAATAAACCCTTCGACTTTATTGTTATCAAAGGGATTATAAGGGACTTCAGGAGTTCATAGGGATGGCAGAGGTATCTATCAGAAGAAACTTTTCATGTTGTGTTTAAAGTTAACTCTTTTTATGGAGAATGAAACTCCTGAAATCACTTCCAACTTTTCTATCCTGATCCTAGGCATCTAAGGCAGATGCTTTGGCAGAACCACAGCCAGAGGGTTGCTGACTTAGGCATTTAAATGTGAATCCATGACATACACAAATAGAGCTCTATGGGTAAAGACAAGAAACAATGAGTCCTAATAGTAGAAAATACGAAGCTCCAGGACACATTGAAGACAGGTACCCCTGTTTCTTTTTCCCCTTAAAAAAGTGAGAACAATGATTAGGCTATGAGATAATAGCATATATACTCAATCTATTCAGTATTCTTGTTCCTCTTTTATAGGAGCTCTAGAAAATTGAATGATAATTTGACTTCAGCCCTTTATTCAGTCTGCTAATGAGGATAATAAATCTGTACTAATTATATAAACATGTAAATACACGCCATCAGATACATTATTTTTCTCTAGACAGGTGAATCATATGCCCCCAAATATAGCAAACTCTTATTCAGAGCAGGCATTGTACAAGACTCGAGCCCCAGTTTTATGGTCTATCATGTGTTATAATGCTGCCTGTGCCCAGAGCCTGAGTCTCTAGATAGTGGCAGCGTGGCATTTTCTAGAAACAATGATAGACAGTGTTTAATTGACCTCATTATTCTGTGATTCTCAAAGGCTTTCACAGTGGTGCCCATTCACAAATGGTGCTGTCTTGGGGTGTAAGGCTTTGTCCAATTATTCTTGGTGCATGTCATCATATGGTTCTGCAATGCCTGCAGCAAACCTCTTTGCATTCCAATGACTCCATTTCTGAATTTGTTGTGACTCAGAGCCTCTAAAGGACCATGGAGTTCTTTGTAAAAGGGACTAAGCTTTATTTTATTTATAAAGTACCTTTGGTTTCTTTCCTGTTTTTTTACATAAACCCCTAAATGTAAGTTAAGGCGGTTAGACAACCACATAAATGTATCTGTTAAAAATTCAAAAATGATCATAATAAGCCAAAATAATTGATTTTATTGAAATTGACACACCATACACTATATTGCTAAAATTCAGTTATAGGTTCACCTTCACCTGTCCTTAAACTAAAACACTGAAAATAACAAGTTCATGACTGAAATGGGAAAGAATAGACAGAAATTTCACATATTCATGCTTACCATAATTATTAAACCTATTAGCTTGTCTAAAAATGTGTTTTAAATATTTATTTTTATATATACAGTGTTCTGCCTCAGTGCCAGAAGAGGGGGACAGATCTCATAACAGATGGTTGTGAGTCACTGTGTGGTTGCTGAAGATTCAACTCAGGACCTCTGGACGAACACCTCAGTGCTCTTAACCTCTGGCCCATCTTTCCAGCTCTCTTCTTAAAGGGATTTTTTTTCCATTTTGTTGGTTCAGGTCAGAGTCTGCTTCTTTGGCATTTCTGTTTCATATGGCATTGATTTATCTGTATTCAACTGGTGGTTTTTTTGAGCTGAGATTTTCAAGATTTTACCACACATATGGCACCTCATTGTACCTTTCTGTGATCTTCTTATTTTTTCCTGTAGCAGTCACTGTCCTCTAGAAAAAATAAATTCAATAAGATGAGATGTGTGCATGTATGTGTATATAGTGGCAAGTCTGAAGTCTTCACAATAGCATGGATGCAACTAAGTCTCATGATTATAGACAGAATTCCCTATTGCTTTGATGACTTCAGCTCTTTCATAAATCCTCAATTTAATGTAGAAAATTCACATTATAAAATGTAGTCTGTCATTACTTAAGTCTACTAATGACTTAAGTTTACTAATGGAATGGTAACCTTATCTAAAGGATACCTTCACAGCAGCATCCAAATGCATTTGACCAAATACATGGATTACTCTGTCACAGACAGATTGACACATGTAATTAACCATGAAATGCTTCTGTGGGTTCTCTTTATCTTGTTTAGTCTAAGCTCCTGTATAGGATGCCAGTTGGTTTCCTAGAGAGAAGAGATTTCTTGTAAGCCTGGGCCTGAGGTTCCAGGACATTGTTACCACTGCATCTACTGGCCTGTACAAATCACAGAGATACATGTCACAGTAGACAGTTACAGAACAGAAGCCAACACATTCTTCTCTCCTGTCTCAGTGAGTCATGCCCCTCCCCTTAGAGTTCCATTAAACTGTAGCTATAAACTTGTGTTCAAGACTTATAAAACAGTAGGCTTTGATATAACTTTTCCAAAGGTCCTTAGTGATATTTCCCACTCCCCATCTCATCCTCCATATAATCCTCTGGCAAGATATACCCTTGGGAGCAATAGTGACATCAATTTTATAAGGGCAAGGAACATCTCTCTGGTTAGAGTTGAGACCCACTCCACATGAAATAACACATGCATGTTTTGGTAAATCTGTCTAAGAATTCATAGTTGGGGCTCTCAGATACTCCTGCCATTTTACTAAATAGACAAGATATCTAGTTACCCTCTAAATTCATATCTTTGTACTCCCAGATTAGCGCCTCTCTCATACCCCACCAGAAACCCACAAATGTTTCTAGCTCTTGTTTAATTTCTCCTAGCCTTCATTTCTTTGTGTTGTGGATAGCAACAAATGCAAAATACCAACAAATTGTTCAAATGCAGTTAATAAAGCGTGAGATGTGCAGTGGTCAGTCACAAAAGGGAGATCTATGTCATTCCCCACAAGATTCAAGCACCATAATGGAAGAGGAGACAAAAAGCTCAGAATACCTGAACGTGGGGGAAGGACAGTTTCTTCTGGACATGATATTCATACACTCAGAGCAGTTGTGGTTGCCTGAACAAAACCTGCACAAGATCAAGCCTGTCAATAGTTCAGCATGGATGAGGGAGGGCTCTATTCTTAGTTGAGTTGCTATTTAAGGTCAATGACTTCTTCTGGGATGTAAGTCAACTTTCTTTCCTGGTGTAGCTCCTGGTAGATTCATTGACCATGTTCCAAAGGATGGCCCAACATCCATGAAGATAACACAAATTAGACTCAGTAGGTTATAAAGAATAAAAGATGACTCAAAGTTTGAAAGCTGTGGGTAGTGAGTCGTGGCGGGCATTTAGAGGAGAGAAAAGGCTACTATCAAAGTACATTATTTGAATATATGAAATTTTCTAAGAATTAAAGTATATTTTTGACAGATATTTTCCTATTTTAGTCTGAGTCAACATGGTATTATGAAACATCTTTAAGGCTTTTAGAAACTCTTCTAAGTTAATGGATCTTTCAAATATTTGAAGAGATTACTTACTATCACACTTTATGGTTTGAGAGTGATCCCAAGGTCATATTATAATAGCACTGCCTGATTTGATCAGAGGCCATTTCTTGCTCTAGGAATTTTTCTCCAACAGGAAAGGTTGAGAATGAGCTTTTATTTTCTAAGTTAACAAGTCCTGAGTTATATTTTGTAGCTTCTTATATCCCATTAACAAGACTTGTTGAATAAGTCTTTGCTTACTTATGCAAGGTGGTATTGATTATGAAACTTAGCTGGATATGTTTAGATAGTAATTGACCTAGAATGAAAGTAAAACAAACAAACAAAAAAAACACCTCACTGAAATACCTGGCAGCTCTGAGATTCTCCATATGTACTTCACACATATTCATGGTCTGCCTTATAACATGACAGATTCATCCCAGTTGGAATTCATATAGTTGCCTGTGTTTGCACCATACATTTTAGTGTAAATATGAGAAATAGCCAACCCAGAATTTTCATGAAGGGAACTTACAGAAGAGTCAGAACACAAGGAGTAAGTCTCTATTGAGGATGCCATACAGCAATCTTTCATGGAGAATGGTTTTAGTCAAGCCTATGTTGATTCCTACTTTTCTACTTTTTATTACTGATGTTGTTTGAAATAGATGGCTCTATTTTGGAACTTCTGGTTTGTTGCTCATAAAATAACAAACATATCTTAATACTACTGGAAGTGAAGTTCCCAAATTCAACAAATATATATATATATGTATATATATATATACACAGATTAACAGTTTTCAATTAGACATTGAAATGATCAATGCCATTTCATCAAATCAGATTGGGGCAGACCATAATAAAAAAATAGTACTTACTCAAAATAAGGTAATATGAGGTAAAATTGGACAACTTGAAGAAGAATAGACATTATTGTCTATTGGCCAAAAAGTTGTTGGACTTGGTATAAGTGGTAGTTTGAGATCATGAATTACAGTGAGACAAGAACACACAGTGATGAGCAATATTGAAATAACAGGGTAGGTCAAGATCCTATGTGATTGAAAAAGTCAAAATACTCCTGGATTTAAAATCAGATATAAAATTTTGGATATAAAAGTTTGAAAATCATGATTTAGTCAAGAAATCTAAGCAAATAAGATTTAGATCCTAGTAGTATATTTAAAGAAGTAGTTATAAGCCCTAGAAAGAAGAGACATATTTTATTAACTTACATAGATTTCCAAGATATACTTCAAAAGCTGTTACAAACAATGGTGAAAACTGGTCTCAGTATGTGGACAGATCTTGTCCATGGGTTAGAAAACACATCTGGCTACGGTGGGAATGGGTGGAATGTTACACAGCTCTTGAGGTATAGTAGAACTTTTGTTTTTATATGATATTTGTCTCCTCAGTTATTCATAGTCTCATCTTTATTTTCTGGGATATATATTATGTAATACATACTATATATTATACATATATATTTGATAAATATGAGTTAGAAACATAAATATATTTTATACATACATTTACATATAACTATAATTTTTAAATATGAATACAATTTATAAAATATAAATATATTAATATAAATATATATTGTAATATATAAAAATTTTCTTGACTTGCACACTGTCTGTGGTATTTGTGGTTACTTATACACTTAGGTCAGGCTAGTCACCTTCTTGAAAATGCTTCTTCCTGGAGGGAAATTGGAATTACTGACGTCCCTGTCTGCATTTCAGTTGCACAAATGAGCATTTTCCTGGATCTGTCTGAGAATCTTATCTTTCCTCACACTGATTATTATTCTAGTCTGAAAGCTAATACTATCTTCTAAAGCCATACTGTGCTTTCATTTTTCATTGAAATGTTCTGAATAGACTAAAATAGATTCACTTAAAGCCATGTTTAGGAAAAAAGAATGATTTCCTGTTGTATAAAAGAAGACAATGAGGAAGGAAAGGGGTAGATGGATACAGTCATGCAGACCTTTTTAGGGATGCTAGTTTCTTTGCTCACCGTATAGTTCCAGTAAAACTTCAGTTCATTTCTTTAAAGATCATGATTAGAAATGCATCTCATGTATTAATAGAGGTATGTTTTTAATTTATTTCTTCCTGTACAGTGTACTCTACTTCTATGACTTTTCTGAAAGCTTTCTACGTTGGAGAAGCATCAGTCCACAGATGTTTCTACCCTTTATCAAACTTCTATTGTCTTCCTCTGTGCACCACTGTTCTAATCATGGCTTGGTTAGTGACCCTAAGCATCAATAGCTTGAAGATCTATAGTATCTAAAATGTAAGATGAGATTTTATACCTACTGAAGATATTTCTCTTATCACGCAGTTCCTTCTTAGACCCTATATTTGAGGAAATGGAAGTTGCTGGTCAGTGTAACCATCTGTTTTGATACTGCAATTAATAGTTTTGATAAGGGAGTCATCTGTTCAGAGACTCGCTCTCTACATTGTGCTCTGATACTGTTTTATGTCCTAGGTCAGGAGTCACATAAATTCTCCCTGTGAAGGCCTAATAGTTACTATCCCCAGCTTGGCAAACTAGCTATCTTTGAAATAGCAAGCCGCCATCAATCCAGCACCACTGAGTTCTGCTGATATGTAGCTTCAATGTCTGAGCATAGACTAATTATCTGAGCATCCCCTTCTGGTCCAAAGCTTTGTTTTTTCTAAGCTTCAGTTACCAGAGCCAACTGATCTACAAATAGTTAAGTAAAATATTAAGAATTAAGCATATTGTAAGTTTTAAATACTTTTGATGACCACATTTCTTTATACTTGTTCTATTTGGTTAATTTTACTGTTAACCTCCATTATATATAATTAAGAAATTAAATTTTATCATAGGGTTATTCACATAGAAAAAATTGTACCTCTATAGTATTTGATACTATCTATAGTTTTAGGTATCCACTAGTGGTCTTGACATATGTCCTCTGAATCAAAGGTAATGGCGATATGTCTGATGAATGAAAGAGACACTTCCTAACAAAATCTTATATGATACCGTACCTTTAGCACATTAAGACACAGACAGCAGGGAATGCTGTTACTAAAATGTTTAGAGGTTTTGCCCTTTGTCCTTTCCTCCTTCCCAATGTGTCCACTTTGAAACAGATCTCTCTGTTCCTGTCACATATTATTTGTCTTTATATACTATCAGCCTAAATGTCAGCAAACTGCTGCCACAGGCTAAATGTTGCACTTGCTTCTGTCCTCATGACATGCAGATATTCTAAAGGTGCTTGCTGTCCCTTGTTGGCATGTACAACGACAGAGCAACCCTTTGTGAAACTGCATTCATCTCTTCTTCTGGTGCCGGTCCATTAGGAGGTGTTGTCTACTTTTGTATGTTTTGAATTCCCAATGAAAAATGCATCTGCTTTGAGGTGACTGGGGAAGCTAATGGAGCCTTCTGTGTTTGTGGACCTATCTTCCTGAGTGAAGCTAACAGGGGTTGGTCAGGTAGCAGAGTAGCAATCTTGTCCTCATTAGCCTGTGATTGTGCCAGTCCACTCTCAGAAAACAGTGCAGGGTGGATAAATTTCTCCTCTGAAATGATGCAGTTCAGCCAGGAGCAGCTGTCGCATTTACAATGACCTCTGTGTCATACAGCATGTACTTCTGCCTGCCGTTGATGTAACTGACTTGCTACTACAAGGCTTTAGTTTAAAATTATTGTACATAGTACTAGCAATCAGATGGCTCAGCTGTGACTATTAGGAATGATTGACAAACATCCACTGTCTATAAAACTGAATAAAACAAAACATTTCAGAATGAAAAAACTCATTTTCCCATTAGTTAGTTCTACTATGTTTTAGAAAAAAAGTCAATCTGTATCACAATATTTAAGTAGAACTTACCATTTTAACATATTTTTACAAATACATAATGCCAAATGAGAAAAGTATGTAGAAGCTGCCATATGGCTAATTTTTTGTCATGTCAAATCTGTTTTCGTGCAAATAAAGTTTCAGGAATGTAAAAACATGAGCTTTTGGGTTTGCTTAAATTCTGATAGTTTGGTATTTCCAATTCAAATAGTTTATTAATATTTATTCATAATTAATGTCTGCCAGTTTAAGACTAGTAATCTGGGTGCCTGTTTATTAGTGTAATAATAAAACGAATTTCTATAACAGTGAACACATTTAAAAGCATAAATTTAACACTAAATCTAACACTGTTCCAACCTGCTTCTGTCTTTGTTCCTAAGGGTAAGGAGCCAAAACTGAAAATTTATCCACATTATCATCCTTAAATGGTTGCTGCAGCAGGCACATCAGGTAAAGGCACTTACCATTCAAATCTGATGACCTGAGTTTGCACCCCCAAACCATGATGCAAAGAGAGAATCCACTCCCAAGGGTTATTCTCAACACCGAAGTACACATGCAGATGCACGCGGGCATGCACACACACACACACACACACACACACACACACACACACACGCACATGCACATACACAGACAAAGTGAAATTAAGGTAGGTGAAGAAATCTCTTCCTTTAGAGTCTGAAATAAATTGAATGACATAAGAATAATTTTAGATATGATTACTAGAGCTGTAATTAACGCTACGAAGAAAAAATGTACCAAGTTATGTAACTTTCTCAATACAGCATATATAGCCCAACTGAAATAAGCGAAAGTATATGTGTATGAAAGTCTATAAGTAGATGGTGTGTGCAGGACTCCATGCTTGGCCACAGAACTGCTCAGCTTTCTCAGTGACTTCCCTCATTTGGAAAGGATTATAACCTAGGAAAATTCATGTCTTAGTCACAACAGAAGTGGCTATGTTACACTGGTTTTAGTACTTAATTTATCAGTTCTCAATGAATTTATTTCAGCCTTAGACATATGTAGTGGGATATCACACTTTCCATTATGTCTGGCCCTGTGACGAGCCCTGTATGTGCCTCAGTTCACTGAGACATCAAAGCCACTGCCGGACTGGAAGCTATTAGCTAGCTCACGTCTCTGTGGGAACCCACGCCTAATAACTTGCCCACGTCTTTGAAGAGATATGTAACAGTACACTGGAGAAAAGACGAAGGAATACCAATTTTTAAGAAGACAAAGAAAGTGAATTCTCTTGTGTTATAGCCTTGGGCACTAGAACATTAATCTTATTTTTTCTAGTACTCTTTGAGAGGCTTCTCATAGATGTCTGTCTAAAAACACTCTGTTCTCTCGACTTCATTTTTATTTCTGTATGGAGGTCACAGTGCAGATATCCTGTCCAGAACACAGCAGCCAAAATTTAACTTGTCCTGGTCCCTCTGAAGTTCTAGTTATGTACACAATCTAATGCTTTTGTTCTAGTCAGCATGGTTTGAGGAATTTAAATCAATTAACTCAGGAAAAAAATCAGCTTGTCCTAAAACAATGCAATATAATTTCCAAAAATGAAAGTATGAGATAACAGTAACCAGTCACAAGAAGATGAAGGAAGTTCTGCCCCTGTGTTTGGTGATGCTGGGATGGGGCTTCTGACCCCTTTAGGGTTGCAACCTAAAGTCTTGTAATAGTGGGTTACAGACACTTCTCTAATATAAGCAGCAAACAATTACAGTTTTCGATCTTATTATACTTTTGACATTTTCTATCTACATACCTCTGTTATTTTTATCCCAAATAGTTGACACTGTCTAGTATTCTGTAATGTCCAATGTTCTATCCATCATCAAACCAGGTGTCTAATAAATAACTGTCAAGTAGATAAAAAGTCTGTAATTTAATTTTAGATGCAGTCTTTTGTTTATGAACTCTTTCACTTACAAATAAGATATGAAGAAAAGTTGTACTATACCATAGTATTAAATAATTATTAACGTCCTAAATTGTAATAAAGATACACACTAGAAGAAAGGAAACCATAGATACAGCAATTTAAAAGTGGACTTAATTTATTTCGTTGAATATTATTTTCCTTTTCTAGCTTTCTGTTGTCTTTAAATGACTACATAAATGCAACATAAAACGTCTCATACTTCTGTTGTGTCTAAGAAGTAGTTTCATTATATGGTCTCTTCTAGTTTCATTCAATTTCCTAGAAGCAGGTTTAAAATGAATCTTTATAAAACGTTATAAGGCCTTAGAAATCCATGTGAGAACACTCTGAGTACACATCACATAGTTAGTGTTGAAGCATGGCAGGTTAAATTGTCTTTCCTTTCTGAAGAAGCAGCATGTCAGATATGCCCTGCTACTTATCCTAATTTCAGCAAGTGCTTAATAAGAAGTTCAGTGTTGAATATTGACTAAGATGCAAGTGGTGAACAGCACACACTGCCCCTGCAAAGGTCCTAGGTTCAACTCCCAGCACCCACATGGTGGCTCCTTGTTCTGTATTTCCAGGTGACTCAATGCATTCTCCTGGCTTCTATAAGTTCCCTGCATTCATATGGGACATATAAACTTATACAAGCACATATACATATATATAAAACAAAGACTTTCGTTTAAAGATGCAAGTATATGAGATCAAGAATGAATGGTTGTGTTCTTCGGTGCTCCACAGTAATGAATTGTTAAGGATTTGATCTGGGTCACCATGTTTGTCAAAAATTACATAGAAATTTTTAATCATGTGAGAAGCTAATCCACAGATGGTGCAATGATGAGAAGAACAGCTATAATAGTTGATACTATAGTAGATAACACTTGATAGTCTGGAGGGAAAGCTTAGCTATAAAAGTATAAAACTTTAAAAGTTAAAAATAAAAATTTTCAAGACACCAAGGTGATAAGAACCCACTCATGTTGGGAGAGCAGATGGGGCAGTGGTAAGACTATTTTTAACAGTAATTGGAAGTGCATGTGCCTGCAAAATAAATGTGAAGCAATATTATGAAATCAGGCCACAGTACAAAATATCTATTCATCTTTGGGTTTTATTAATGGAATTTTAGAATCCTTAGGGCATTAACTGAACTCTGTGTTTAGTTCTTCACACTTATTACGTTGATTGCAATCTAAGTAGTTCAGGTGACTCACAACAGAATACAGATTATTGATATGGCCCTTGGTTGCCTCTATGGAGTTGAGGGCAGACCCCTATTGTTGAAGACAGAATATATTTAAGACAAGGGACTCAGGTGACTTGAGCTGGATCTGACCTGAGTATCTCTTTCCTTTGGTCTATCTTCCATGAGAATACTATGCAAGCTGTTGGGGGGAAAGGAAGTAATCAAATCGTCCTACACAGCCGTAACACCTATGAGTCATCATAATTACCAGCATGGCTAAGATATACAAAAAGGTGCAGTAAGGGCACTCTCATGTTGGTGACAATCAGTAGCTGTCTAATTAGAATTAAGATTCATTTAACAGAGGCAAAATAATGCCTGGCACTGGAGATCTAGTCAGCATCCAGGTGCTAATGATCCTTAGGAAATAATATACTACTGCAATTTTGCTATTCCAGCATAATTCCTTACTACATTCTAAATCTTATCCTTATACCCACAGATAAGTGTAGTTGCCACCCTACATCAAGATAGCCTCTCATTACAGCAAATTGAGACCATCACAGAAAACCCCAACTGGACATAATGCAGAGATTGATGCCTTAGGGTGCCTCCTTCCCTGTTGGATAACTCTATATCACAACTTCTACATATATGGCTCAGGAAGTATCATGGAAGAAGGGGCAGTAAGATGGAAAGAACCAGAATACCGGGACATCTACTGTGAAACAGTCTTTCATAGATATGGATGAACAAACAATGACATTATCAATGCACAGGTTAACATGTAAAGGGGGAGTTTCATGAGGGCTGTAACCCTTAGACAAAATACTACTGGTAATTAATGACTAATGAGAAAAATCATACTAAAAACAAATAAATTAATTTTTAGAATTTTAAAAAGACTTCATTGAGGTAGTATAGTGCATTCACAAATTATAATCATTATGACAGTCTGAACTGTATCATGGAGAAGAAGACTACAATACCATGCTTGTGTTCTTGAGGTATGCTTCAGATGGTTCATTTACATAGTTTTCAAAATCTGCATTAGTGGCAAAGTTTCAAGAATTTCAAGATTGGTCGATTTTTTTTTTATTTCCTTAGAGACAGGTTTTCTCTGTGTAGTCCTGGCTGTCCTGTAATTCATTTGGTAGACCAGGCTATCTTCGAACTCACAGAGATCTGCCTGCCTCTGCCTCCTAGATGCCAGGATTAATGGTGTGTGTGCCATTATGTCCACCAGTTGATGGCTTTTGTTGGATTCATATTTTTGTATGGAAACAAACTGTGGAGACCTCATGGATTAGTTTTTTGTTTCTTTCGGCACACTTTGCAAATTTACTTCACATTCCTTGAACCTGCAGGAATTTGAATGCTTTGTCCATGAATGATCTGGGAAACAGGGCAGGTGAGATTGCTCAGTAGTTAAGAGCACTTGTTGCTCTTGCAGATGACCCATGTTCAGATCCCATCATCCACATCTGAGGCTCACCACCTCCTGTAACTTTAGCTCCATGTGATCTAATGCCTTCTTCTGTCCCTACCAGCAACTGCACACATATGATGCATATATATCCTTCAGACATACAGACAGATACCAGAGAGAGAGAGAGAGAGAGAGAGAGAGAGAGAGAGAGAGAGGAGGGAGGGAGGGAGGGAGGGAGGGAGGGAGGGAGGGAGGGAGGGAGGGAGGGAGAGAGAGAGAGGGAGGGAGGGAGGGAGGGAGAGAGAGAGAGAGAGAGAGAGAGAGAGAGAATAAATCAAATATTACTGGCAAATGCATGGTTAGCTGGGGCAAGTGTGGAACAAACATATTCAGAGAAATTTCATGGAACCAAGCATGAACTTCATGTGGTTGTGCCTAGAAAACTAAAGCCAGTTGGATAGGATAGCACAATCACATTATATATTAGAGTGACTTCCCAAGGTGGCTTGGCAAGTTTCTGTGTTTTGCCTGTGGCACTCAGTAAATACCTACTATTGAAGCAAATCTAGCTGAGAATAGTGAACTGTGCTTCAGGATCTGGTGCAGTACAAGATTTTGGAAGCAGCTACCTCTGTCCATTTTATTTGCTGCTGTACTTAGACCTTAAATCAGTGCCAGTTGCATTATAGATGTTCATTAAATATTTTCAGATTTCATGATTGAATATACTCAACTACAGAATGAATTATGGTCTGCTCTATAGAACTATAGTGAAAACTTATTAACTAGATGAGTGGAAAGTGATGGGTTAAGGTGAATATTAATTCGTTGTGAGTTAAAGTCACTTCCAACCTTGAAAAGTACTTTTTGACACGTGATATAGAATAAAAAGGCATTAAATAAAATTATAAATGAAACGAAATGAAAATTAAATGTGTGTGTGTGTGTGAATTCATGTGATTAAACAATGAGAAATAAAATACATTGGCCAAGTCTTAGCAGTATGGATAAGACATTGATTTCTGGGTTTTAAAACTGATTAGGCAATTGCTTAAGCTACATTTTCTGGTAGTTAGTTATATCTTGTATTCATAATGTTTTCTGTGGTTTTAAATTTTTTCAGCTCTATTGTGCCAACTAAGAAATAATTATTAGGCAATAAAAAGTATTTTATCCTTTTATATCTGCAATATAACAAAATTCTTGTTGCCTTGAGGTTAGAGTAATTTGTTATTTTATCCTTCAAGGAAACCCATGGGAACAAATCAAACCATTGGGAACTGATTTTGATTTCATTGTTTGAGGTAGCAACTGAAAAGTAACATTGTGAACAATCATCTTATGAATAACTTAGAAAATCTTATTTAGAGACCAAACTGTGACAGAGAAACATAGCTAAATTTTTGTTTTTAAGTGCTTATAAAAATTATATGCACCTTTATTGTGATTTCTGTAACTCTTTGAAAATTCTAAAATTTAAGGAGAAAAAAAGAAACTTCCTTATAACCTTGAAGCAAAGAAAAGTCTAAAACCTTGAGTTTGAGTGCTGGAACGGATGTGAACACAGTCCTGAGGAGTGAATGCTAACCATTAAAGTCAGTAACTTATTAATCCTTAGAGTCTTTCAGTTTATTTGAAACAGACATGGCAATTGATTTTTGTGCTAAATTTTATTTATTAGGGATAACATATTCTTCTTAGTAACCAGTTTCAGGACCAAAAGACTAGAAGTGTTTCAATGTGAACAGGTCAGCGAGTGCTTATTAGTGGAATTAGATCTGTGAGCTAACATTTTTCAGAAGATAATCAAAAACAAAGAAATTCCTGTTTAAAAAGGGAATCACGTAGACCTAGACTCCTACTTCATCATTAACATCATTTTGATAATGTGTTGAGTATGCACAGATTCCCTCTCTGGGGAATGCTTAGCAATTTATAGGTTTGTTTTAATTAGTTTTTCAACGCTTCCTAGTTTTAAACTTAATCTTTTGTAAAACAGTGTTGCAAACCCTTTCATTTAAGTGACTTCTGCTTGCTTTTGTAAATTTGTAAAGCCCCTCCTTGCATAGCATTTTATTTCTCCCACTTTGGTCTTAAAGAGAAAAAAATTCCACAAATCTTATGTATGAAAGTGTGGGGAGTACAATAGACCCTTGAGAGTCATTGTTTAGGTTCAACTGTCCTAATTACTTCATCAGTGCCCCCACCACCCACACTTCCATCCAGTAGGAGTCAAGTGAAGTCAGCATAATATCCCATCATATATATTTCAGTGTATGTCCAATGGCAGATTTTTAATTACATTATTATTAAAGAGCTGATAAACTTACCTCAATTTTTTGATTTCTTAATGTCAATTTTCTCTACTTTCAAAAATAACATTTGCTTTAAACAAGATTAACAGGCTAAATCGTCTGCCTTTTAATTCTCTTTGAGACCATTAAGTTCCCATTTCCATCCTCTGAAAAAGTTTAGTTGAAAATATCTGGGTTATATATCCAAAGGATTTTGCATTAATAAGATTTTGCTGATTGCTGCATGAGTATCTGCCTGAAATTTCTGACAATGTTCACTACATTTAAAAGCTTAATAACTTTTATTTTTAATTATTTTAAGTGTCTGTGCCTTTATTGTGATATAATTGAAAATTGCCAAATAACATTCCATAGGATACATACACTACATTTTCTTTTATCCATTTATCTATCCGTAGACATTTAGATTGTTTCCAGATCATGGTCATTGTGATTAATACTACAGTGATTTTTAAAGTGTGAGACACTGCCTTTCTTGGAGTTCAGAGGTAGAAAAAATATATTTTATTTAAACTAGAAACGATCTTATTTTACATATTAATCCCAGTCCCCACCTACCCTCCCATATCCCCCAACGACCCCCCATCCGATCCCCCATTGACTCCCCAGGGAGGGTGAGACCTTCCATGATGGATCATTAAAATCTGTCAAGTCATTTGGGGGAGGGCATAGGCCCTCCTCTGGATGAGCAAGCTGGAACTCAGGGACCCCATTCTGACAACTAGGGAACCAACATAGAACCAAACCAGGACCCCTGTATGTGGGTGTCAGTTGGGAGCACTGGGCAGTCTATGGTGCCTCTGGTAGTGGAACCAGCGTGTATCCCTAGTGCACACGAACAGATTTCAGGAGCCCATTTCCCATGGAGCGATACTCTCTTAGACCAGAGGTAGAAATATTTTAATTTTGTTTATTGTTTCCTTTCAGTGCAGTTGCTCTTAGCATGATAATGAATCACCTGTACTCATTTAGTTTTATTCGTGATTTTTAGGGATGCAGCTAATGAATTACCAATATCATGGAGTGTATACTCCCTAATTTTTTTCTTTTTGGAGCTTTATGTTTTTAACTAATTAATTGTTTTATTAGATAAATTTTGTATTTGATGTAGGGTAAGGCTCCTATTTCAATCTTTGTCTTGTGGAGGTCTGTTTTTACCAGAACAAATTATTGGTGAGACTACCCTTCTATCAGAGTGAATTCTTGGAACATTTGTCAACATTCGTTGACTATTTATGAATGGCTTATTTCTGGGATCTCTCATTTGTTGTGTTAGTTTATATTTGTGTGTGTAAGCAACTACTATACTATTTGATAACTATAGCATTGAAATTTAGTTTTAAGTAGGGAGTAAGATACCTCTAACTCTGATCATTTTCATGATTGTTTGGAGTATTCAGAGTATTTTTGTGGATCTCTCTAAAACTTTTAGATTTTATTCCATTTTTGTGAAAATGCAACTGAAATTTGGTAAGAATTCTATTAAATCTGTAGCTAAATCTGGACACTATAGACATTTTGATAATATTAATGTTCTAATGCATGACCATGTGATATCCTTCCATATTTTGGATCTTTAACTGCTTCCATCAATGTTTTATAATTTTAAGTTTTTAGAGTTAACATATGTCTCATTTCTTTGGTTTCATTTATTCCTAAGTGCTTTAATTAATTTTGATGCTATTGCTAGTAGAATTTTTACAAATTTATTTTTCAATGATTGCTGTAAGTGTATACATTCTCAATCAAATGTTCATAATAATTTTTCACCTATACTGTACTGAATTTATCAGATATATTAATATTAATGTTCAGTGGTATGTTTGGGGTTTATATCTTATGATAAAGATAGAATCATTATATAATGCTAGGCTTGTAAGTTCATTTCACCTACAGACTGGATTCTTTCATTGCTTTTTCTTGATTGTCCTGGGTAGGACTTTCATTATGGAAACTCATCAGAAATGGCAAGACTGAGCATCCATACCTTGTTCAGATTTTAAAAGATTTTCAAACTTGAATAATTGAGTATGGTTAATTTTAGGCTTATTTAAATCAATGTCTGTTATGTTGAACACTATTTCTTATATCTTAACATATTGAGTATCATAAAAGGATGTTTAAATAGTTGAGGCTGCTGTGAGTTCATAAATGTGATAGTCCAGTCATGTCCATTTCATTTCAGCACTCCTTCCCATCCTTCAGCTCTTGCTTTCCCCATCCCTTTACAATATGTTTCCTGAGCCTTTCTGGAGAAGTTAATAACCTATCTTGGGCTGAGCACTCAGTCTCTAATTCATGTTGGAGAATTATTCATTTCTCCATTGACAGTCCTTTGCAAATAGACGCTTCTCTGATCATGGTGGAGAACAACTCAGGTCTTTGAATATACACTTAAATATTTACAAGGCAATTTGAAAGCATGATCATTTAGAGAAATAACAATAGGTGTGGTTACCTGTCCAAGACCCACAAAATATTAACCCAGACAAATTCTGGCATAGATACAGTAGATGATCTTTAGGCTCCACCCTGCACTGAGAAACTCTCAACAATAAATAATTACAAGGATGTGTGCCAGGATTGTTCTTATGTGAAGAAGTGGCTATTAGTAGTTTTCCCATGCTTCAGTGCTAGTAAGTTACTCCTCACCCATACACATATGAGCATCACTAAATGGAATTTAATGGATTCCCCCCTCCAAAGACATTAAGTTGAGAGGGAGAAAGACATGTTAAAAGAAGATATGGGAAGATTGGAAGGGATGTGGTGGGAGTTGTACATGATCATATTTCTTTGTATACATGTATGAAAATCTTAAAGACTAAAAATCATGGTTAAATTTGTTAACATGATTTTCTGCATATGTTAAAATGATCACAAATTATATAATTTCTTTCCTTATTATCTTACTATGGAATATAGAATGTACCCTAAAGGCCCACATGTTTGAGCATCTCATCTTTATTCAATGGTGCTGTTTTAAGTGGTTGTAGATCCTTTGGGAAGTGGAATCCAAATGGTGGAGATAGCTCACTAGGGATAGCATGCATATGTTATATCTGTCTCTTGTTTGGGTTTTAGCTGTCTGCTTCTTGGTCTGGTTGCCATGTGAGGTCTTCTGTCACATACCTCCATATCATTGGGGTGCCCCACCATACTTTTCCCATTTGGTAGACTGAAATTCAACATGAGCCAAAACATATGTCTTCCTCTCTTACATTATTTCTATCAGTGTTTTGGCATAACAATAAGAAAAATAACTCAATACATTCTGTCAGAATAATGTATCACATTTATTGGTTTGATGCTGAACTCCACTTGGATTCGGCCTTGAGTGTGGTGAATGGTCATCTCCATGTACTGGAGTACTTTTAAAGGATTTTGGTCTGTAGGTCTGGAATGCTACAAGAGTGCACTTAAGGGTTTCTTACTGGTTTGTTAACATGAATATGCATGGCTCCTTCTAATGTTTTACTGGCCCATGATGCATTATAGGATGGACACTGAGCAGAATTTTTGTAGCAGGACATAGAAAGATAAACTACAACTTGGTCAGATCAGAACTCACACTAATGCCTGAATACTTACTGTTACATTCCTGTGTCTTTAAATTCTATTCTTCACATGGTATTACAAGATTGGTCAGGATCTGTTAAAAAAATAACAAAAAAGACCAGTTGTGGAGTTGCATTTTAGTTAAAACCACTGTTCTTCGATATGTGTAAACTGAGTTTCAAAACCAGATGTTATATCTCACAGAGACACTCTCAACAGCAAAATCTCTCTGTGTGTCTCATTTTCCAGATCTGAAAAACAGTCAAATGCGAGTGTTTCATTCAGACTTTCTGGGGATCAAGAAACTGTGCACATGGTGTATAATGCATTTTTTTGCTAAAGAAGGGATTGATTATATACCATGTTGATGTTGTTGAAGTTGTTAATAAAAATGAACAAGGGTTTAAAGCAAGTATTCCTGGATTCATGATTATCACTGGGATACTTTATCTGAACACAAACACAAGAAGTTGAGACATCATTGTGTCTTTCTGAGTGGGCAACGATTATTGCACTTTCTTAGCTTCTTCCTCTTCTTTCTTTCAGAGCCCGATTTTTGCTACTTTATTTTACATTCATAAACCTAGATTATTATAATAAATACCTCCTTACAAGATAGTTATTTTAGTGTTGTTGTTTCACATTTACAATAATAGTTTTTGGTATTTTTAAATGTAAAAACAAACAAGAGATTCTTTATATTCCTGTTAAGATGGTGCTTTGATACCTCACTCCTCAAGATTTTTTCCCTGCCAAAAAATACCAAAAGAATAAACTGGTTGGGTGTTAAACTAGTTTTATAGAAAGATGTAACTTTTAAGGACCAAATATTTTCAAAAATAAGAAAGGAAGAAAGGAAAGGAAAGGAACAACAAGCAGTGTTATCATCTTTGCTACAAATGTGATTCTATTAATCTAAGCCATTGTATAGTAAATAGTTGGAAGAAATGATGCCTTTCCTCCAATGCTCTCCCTTTTACTAATAAAATAAAATCAACTGAATTTTTCAGTGTCATACAGTAAAGAGCAATGCTATTTACAGAAGGTTAGCTGAATCCTCAAGTTGGAGATAGAATTTATTATTGATAAGAGTAACACTGAATGAGAAATATTTTGTTTCCCTTTTAGGAAATATTTTGAAGTTTTGGAGAGTGAAAGGACTTAGAAAATGACAGTGATTCTGTCTTTCCTAATCAGTATGAAATCAGTCTATATCTGAGTTGATCTGTGTGGATGTTAGCTATCTGCTCTCTTTGTATTAATCCTAAGTGCAAATTTCCATTGCTTACAAAGATCCATGCTACAAGTGCATTTTCTAGGTCAGGATACAAATATCCATTTGAAAATGGATTGTGCTAATTCAGCACAATGTCCTTTTCAATTGGAAAAGCCTTTAGATATTTATGTCTATTGCTTTGGCTTGTCAGTGTTCTATGGAGTTAATTGGGTAATATTAGTTTAAAGACAAAACATATGCAATCAGTAATCAGATAGAGCAAAATTTGGCAGGAGGCTGATTCCCAATTATTACTTTGGTATATAATTAAGGATATTTTTGGGACATAAAAGAATAGCAGATAGATCAAGGCAATCTACTCTTGGCATGTTTTACTTAGATTTCAAGTGTGATTTTTCAGTTCAGTTATAGTGATTTGTTAAATTGGATCCTAATCCTAAAGAAATTTATCTGAGTTTCAAAATTATATTGTTTATCTATAACTTGAAATTAAGGAAGATTTTACTTTTGCCGAATTTGGTTTACAACAAATGAGTCTGACAGGAGGAAAGAGATATCATATTGGAAGTAATTATAAGCCCACCCTCATCTTTAACTGTCCCTCTGAAGGACTGCCCAATGGTTTAACACACCAACTTCCTCAAAGCTCCAGTAGGAGTCTTTTGGTTCTTATTTTATAATTAGGGCAGGAATAGTCATCACTCTGTACCTTCACAGCTGTATCTCACATCTACAGATGATTAATTTCAGGATTCCTCGTAGGTGTCAAAACCTGCAGGTGTTTAAGTCGCATACTTGAAGTGGCTTAGCAGGAAACCAACTACCGGTAACTACTACTCTTGGGCAAGAAAATCCTTCTGAGCACTCACACATAAACATGACCTACAGGAAATTAAGGAACACTGAAAGTGGGAGAAATAGTCTTCTACAGGGAAGGGCACACCAGTTGGTTATTCAAAATCAAATGGTCATCCCTTAAAACATACAGACATGTAGCATTATACATACTGAACAGGTTATATTTAGGAAAAAAATCTCTATATTCATGTATGGACATATATGCAAGGAACAAAAATTAATGAAAACAGAAGACTTGAATTTGACAGAGAGCAAAGGCAAGTATATGGGGAGGGTTTGGGTGGGAAGAAAGGGAATGGGTAATTGATTTGATTATATTATAATCTAAAAATAAAAAAATAATAAATAATGATCTTTCAAATGACACGCCATGAATGGCCTCCCATACACTTTGAAGCCTATCTGTTCTTTGTAACATTATTTAAATGCATAATGATCAGAGATTAATGATAAGCAAAACATCTATATATGTTCAATATAAATAGTTCTTTAGGCATATTCTACCATGGTAGAATACAGTTGTCTAACTGTATTTGGAAAGAAGTTCAACATAGGAATAGACTAAAGAAATCTGAATAGCTGAAATTTCAAAGAAATTCTTGTTTATGTATTCAAACTTCATACTTAACTTATTAGTAGTTATTAAATGTCAAATACTGTTACTCAATTTCCTGAGTTTTACAGAAGCTTCTCAGTTTCAGGAGGTCCCATGTATTAATTGTTGACCTCAGTGTCTATGCTTTTGGTGTTATATTCAGGAAGTGTTCTCCTGTACCAATTCGTTCAACGATACATCACACTTTCTAAGCAGTTCAGTGTGGCTGGATTTATGTTGAAGTCTTTGATCCATTTGGACTTAAGTTTTGTACATGGCGATAGACATGGATCTATCCACATTCTTCTACATGCCAGCATCCAGTTATGGCAGCACCATTTATTTAAGATGCTTTCTTTTTTCCGTTGTATATTTTTAGCTTCTTTGTCAAAGATCAGATGTTCATATATGTATGGGTTAGTACCGGGTGTTGAATTCGACTCCATTGGTCTATCTGTCTATTTTTGTGTCAATACCAACCTGTTTTCAGGACTATAGTTCTATAATAGGTTTGAAATCAGGGATGGTGATGCCTCCAGTATTGCTTTGTTGAATAGGGTTGTTTTGGCTATCCTGGGTCTTTTGTTTTTCTATATATAGTTGATTATTGTTCTTTCAAGGTCTGTGAAGTTTTGTGCTGGGATTTTAATGGGGATTGAATTGAATCTGTAGATTTCTTTTTGGCAAGATTGCCATTTTTACTACATTGATCCTACCTATCCAAGAGCATGGGAGATCTTTCCATTTTCTGATTTCTTCTTTAATTTCTTTCTTTAAAGACTCAAAGTTCTTGTGATACAGGTCTTTCACTTGTTTGGTTAGCATTACCCCAAGGTATTTTATGTTGCTTGTGGCAAATATAAAGGGTGATGTTTCTCTGATTTCTTTCTCAGCCCTTTTATCGTCTGTATATAGTAGGGCTACTGATTTTCTTGAGTTGATCTTGCATCCTGCCACTTTGCTGAAAGTTTTATCAGCTGTAGAAGTTCCCTGGTACAGTTTTTTGGATCACTTATGTAAACTATCATATAATCTGCAAATAGTGAAAGTTTGACCTCGTCCTTTACAATTTGTGTCCTCTTGGTCACCTTTTGTTTTTGTATTGCTCTAGCTATAATTTCAAGTACAATATTGAAGAGGTATGGAGGGAGTGGACAGCCTTGTCTTGTTCCTGAGTTTAGAGGAATCACATCGAGTTTCTGTCCACTTACTTTGATTTTGGCTGTTGGTTTGCTATATATAGCTTTTTATTATGTTTAGGTATGTCTCTGTTATCCCGGATCTCTCCAAGACCTTTATCATGAAGGGGTGTTGGATTTTTGTCAAAGTCTTTTTCAACATCTAGTGAGATGATCATGTGAGTTTTGTTTCTCAGCTGAACTCAAGGAACCCAGTGACAGAGGGGGAGGACTGATGGGCAAAGGGTTCAATACTGGTCTTATTTAACCCACAGAAACAGCTGACCTGAACAAGGGGGAGCTCTTGAACCCCAGACTGATGGCTGGGAATCCAGCATGGGACTGATCCAGATCCCTTGAATGTGGGTGTCAGTGAAGAGCCCTAGGCAAACTATGGGGCCTTGGGTAGTAGATCAGTATTTATCTCTGGAATACAAATGGATTTTGGGAGCCCATCCAACAATGAGAGATGCTCTCTCAGCCTGGACTCTTGGGGGAGGGCCTAGCCCCTACTCTGGATGAAATGACAGACTATGGACGCCCCGCCATCAAGGGCCTCACCCTCCCTGGGAAAAGGAGTGAGGACTGGGGGAAGGGGAAGGGAGGTTGGTGTGAGGGCTTGGGAGGCAGGGAGAGAAAGGGAGGGAGAGCTGGGATTGATATGTGAAGCAACCTTGTTCCTAATTTAAATTTAAAAATAAAAAAGACAAAAAAAACCCTACATAAAAATAAAATAAAATACAATGTGTCCCCATGGTCAAGTTGGATAGCTTTTGTATTTGTTATCTGTACACACAGGGATGTAAGTGACAGACATGTGAAATATACAAGTCTTAAGTGTACAGCTTAATAAAGTATATGTATGTGTACTCCATTGCCACTAGTTACTGTAACTAGCCAATCACAGAACATTTTCAGGATCCAAGAATGCTTCCACTAACCGCTAACCCTTCCAATCCATATTTCTTTGAAAAGGTTACTACATCTGGTGTCTGTCATAAAACTTGTATAAATTTAAAAAAAAAAAGAAAAGAAGGTGAAGAGCTAATATAGAAGAAGGAAGCCCCTGGACATTGACTACTGGCTTTCACACATATAAACACACATGTCCACATATCCCTTCATGAATACACCCATCAACATGTGTGTGAGTGTGTACATGTATATGTGCACATGCACATATGCATACATACACACACACACAGTGCTTATCATACATTTGTGTTTCTGAGACCTCCAAGTTTTCTGTTATTACTCTTTTTAATTTAGAAACAATCATTTTGCATATCAATCCTCTCAATTCGCCCCATCCTCCCATCCTCCCTGCTCCCCCCAACACATACCCCCAGCCACTCCCCAAGGATGGTGAGGCCTTCCATGGGGGATAATCAGAGTCTGTCACATCATTTGGGGGAGGGCCTAGGCCCTCCTCTGTGTATATGGACTGAAATAGTATCCCTCCATAGGGAACGGGCTCCCAAAGTCCATTTGTGCACTAGGGATAAATACTGGTTCCACTGTTAGAGGCTCCATGGACTGCCCAGGTCTCCTAACTGACACCCACATCTAGAAGGTTTTGATTCAGTCCAATGCTGGTTCCCCAGTTTTATGACTGGGGTCCCTGTACTGTCATTAGGTCAGGTTAGCTGGTTCTGTAGGATTCTCTAACATGATCTTGACTCCTTTGCTCATCCCTCCTCTCTCTCAACAACTGGATTCCAAGAGTATGGCTCTTATCTGTGGGTATCTGCTTCTGCTTCCATCAGCTATTAGATGAAGGCTTTAGAATGACAATTAAGGTAGTCATCAATCTCATTATAGGGGAATGTCATCAAAGGCAGACTCCCCACTACTGCCTAGATTCTTAGTTGAGGTCATCTGTGTGGATCTGTAAACATTTTACTAGTGTCAGATTTCTCTTTAAACCTATACTGGCTCCCTGTCTTAAGGGATCTCTTTTCTTGCTCTCCTCTATTCCTCCTCCGTCTCAGTCTTCCTGATCCCTCTTGTCTGTTATTGCTTTTATTATACATTAGTGATTATGACTTTATTATCATTCTCTCCAGAAGGACAAGGAGCACTTACAGAAAGGCACTACCTAGTTTGGTTCTATATACTCCCGTCCAGCAGGTTCTTAACTATGTGTTCAATAACAATGTATTTAAAGAATATACCAAGTATCACACTTTAAATGAGATGAATTAATATATATGTATATACATATAATATACCAATTTCTGTAATACTAAACCCCAAATTTTAATAACTTATTCTAACAGATGATTATTTGTGGCCTTTGTAAACAAAATTAAGTATTTATTAATGTCAATTGATTTTTTTCTGTAAACAATAATTTTCTGTAAACAGTTTCTTCCATTTCATGGTTCTGCCATCTTCAAAATGTGGAGATGGGAGGCAAGAAAAGTAGTAAAAGAAAAAGGGCACTGTACAAAAAGATTTATGTGCCATGTGTAAAAGTATCAGAGATCTCATCAGGTATAAATCCTTGGAATGTAATGTAATATTCTTTGTGTACCTTCAAGGAAGTGTAGAATGTGGGCTGCCTGTATGCTCCTAAAGAAACCTGGAAAATGTGCAGAAAGTGACTTTGTAGCATTCAGTCCTAAATGAGATGTCTGCATCAAACCCCTGCCATCAAGGGTAACTATTACTGTGATGAAACACTGTGACAAAAGGAAGTGAGTTGAAAACTGTCGAGAATGGTTTATTTGGCTTATACTTCCACATTATAGTCACTCACCAAAGGAAATCAGCACAGGAAATCATATAGGGTAGGAACCTGAAGGCAAGAGATGATGTAGAGGCCATAGAGGAGTGTTGCTTGTTGGCTTGTTCCTCATGGCTTGCTCAACCCCATTTCCTAGAGAACCCAGTACCATCAGTCCAGGAGTGAGCCCCCCACAATAGGCTGGACCTCCCCTACCAACATCTGATTAAGAAGATGCCTACAGCTTGATCATATGGAGGCATTTTCTCAAACGTGGCTCCCTCCTCTCAGATGACTCTAGCTTGTATTGTGTTCACATAAAAGTAGTCAGAACAGCGGAACCCTTGTCACCTTGGCTCATTGTAAAGAGAAGCCTTCCCGCCAGCCTGGTTCCAGAGCCACATAAGTCCCAAATAAACACACAGGAGGCTATATTAATTATGAAGCTGTTGGCCTTGCTTGTTTCTTACTGGCTAGATCTGACTTAAGTATTTAACCTGTCTAAGTATTTCTCTTACCAGAGAAAGGGTTCCGAACATCTGACCCCTATGGTAGCTACATCCTGACTTCCTGTGTTTCTCCTATCGAGAGTCCTCCTCGAATCCTAGTCCCACCTATCTTGCTTCCCTGTTGGCCAACAGTGCTTTATTGACATATACACAGGACTTCCCCCATCAGCTCATGAAACATAATGTTAAGCCACAGCTTGTCCTTTCTTGTTCATCCTCAACATCACACATTAATAAATCTATTACAATATAAAACATTTTACAAACTTAGAGTCAAACAGCCTTATAAACTCAAATACCTTAGAAGTTATCTCTTAAAAAATATACAACCCCCTTTAAAATCCAAATTGCCTATAAAACTCAAGTTGACATAAAACTAGTCAGCACACAGACTAAAAGAAAAAGGAAACACTCATGTAATACTAATTGATAGCTGTGTGTGTGTGTGTTCAATTTTCTTTCATGTTAAAAATGCTCAAGTAAACATCTTTAGCAAGGAAAGATTAATGTGGCTCATGATTTCAAAGGTTTGGTTCATGGTTAGCTTACACCATTGCTACTGGCTTTCGTTGAAATGGAGTATGACAGTGGCAATCATGTGTGGTGAAGGTGGTTTTTAATCTCAAGACATCCAGGAAAACAAAATGCAGTAGAAAGGGATGAGAGACAAAATATACCTTCAAAGAAACACCACCCCCAAGCACCCACTTCCTCCCCATCGATCTCACCTCTAACAGCCTATTCAGTATGACTTATCAACAGATCAGTCCATTTATAAACTTAGGAATCATATTCCAGTTGCTCCACTGGTGCTACCAGTTGGGAACCATGTTTTCAGTACATTAGTTGTCTTTGTAATGGATAGGACACTTCTTATGCAACTTACAATATTTTAATGAGGATTTTCCATAGAACAATTTCATTTTTGTATAGCCATATAAAATAAGTCTCAAAATCATTAATCAGCAGCCACAAATATATGTATTATTTTATACACATACATATATATTATACATATCTGTGTATTTTTTTGCTAAAGGCAAATGGTTTGCTATCTACTTTGAAAGGAAAAAGGACAACAAATTGAAAATGAAAGCATAAAAATATGGAAATAATGAGTAATAATATATCAAATGCTAGCCCACTGTAAGTAGCAACTATAACAGAACTGTTTCACATATAACTTTTAGAAACATGTTTATTCTCACAGCGGACAGCGTTAAATTAAAGTTATTTGTGTGTCAACTATTCCATGGAAGCTAGTTAATTACCATGGAGAATTTTTTTTATTATCATCAACTGCTTCTGTGTTTCCTTTATTTTTATCGTAAATATCTGGAAGCTGAATAAGAGGTATTTCTAGGTAACACTGAAAGTGAATGGTTTCTGGCCAACTTGATTTCCTAAACATCAAGTGACCAAAAACAACAAAGGTCATGCTGATGTAGCCAGGGGAAACTCCTGGAGACCTCAACCTTACACAAAGAACTACAGGCAGCTAAGGACTGCTGAGCATGTGAGAAACAGTCTTCTCCAGGGAAGAGCATACCCACTGGTTATCCAGGACCAAATGGTTAGTCCTGAAACATACACACCAGTAACATTATAAAGCCTAAGGAGTTTGTACTCTTGTATTTAGGAGTCTGTTTGTGGTGTGTGTGTGTGTGTGTGTGTGTGTGTGTGTGTGTGTGTGTGTGTGTGTGTATAATAACAATGAATGGAAAAAAGAGGCCAAAATTTTGAGAGAGTGGGGAATGGGATCATGAGAGGCTTTCAAGGAAAGGGATGGGAGAAATGATGCAAGTATATAATTTCAAAAATAAATATTTTGAAAAAGTGTTTCATTTTATCATTTTGACTTCCATTGTGCTTTATATTTAAAAGTAATACTATGGAGCTTATAGAAACTAGTAATTAAGAAAGATTTAAAAAGATCACTGCCAATAATTATACCCAAGGAGTTCAGAGACACTCTTTCAGAATTTTCTGTGAATATAGGACTTTTTAAGTTTTTGGTGTACTTTTTATAAAAATGAAGATTACTCCCTTCTTCTCATTCTACATTTTGCAATCATCATATTTTCACAAATTCCTCTGCAGTATTTTAACAAGCTCACAGTACTATTTCATCATTTGACATACCCAAATTTTTGAAGCCAACTCTTCAGTGAGGCAATTATATTACATTCAGTTATTCATTATTATGAATGAGCTGTAATGAATGTCTTTGTAGCTGGATCTGTGTCAAATGTCCCTATCAGACTATTCTAAACTATCAAAAGCATTATTCCTCAAATGTTTGTACACATATGAATCTGAGTTATTATTTTTATTCATAGATTCTAGTCACGAAGATTGCAATTGCACAGATCTGGAACAGGTCCTGTATGTTTGCACATACCCTCTGTGATCCTAACACAGGGGTTTAGCAAATGCTATGTCTGGAAAAAGTGATGACTTAGAACATTAGAAATACTATCTTCCCACTTCTTACAAAATATTCTTTTTCCCAGAAAAAAATTTTTATTAGATTTTTTTAGAAAAGACCTTGCTTCACATGTCACTCCCAGCTCCCTCTCCCTGCCCTCCTCCTGCACCCCCCCACCATCGCTCCAAGCCCCCATTCCCACCTCCATCCACACAGGGGCTATCCAGAGTCTGTCACCTCTCTTATTTTGCAATGAAACTCATTTGGCTCTGGTAGTTAATTTCTATTTCTTTCCAAAATAGGGACATTTGGTCTTTCACTTTCTACCTGAAAAACTTGTTCAATGCACATTGACCTGTAGTATGAAAATACTCCTTCCTATAGTGTTTTCAAGCAGGAAATAAGATATTGACACCAATTATCAAATGCTTTATTTTTAGTATAAAGGTTAAATACATAAGGGATAGGTTTGAACTGATGGCAAATGGGCATAAACCTGAAGTTTAGTATCAGAAGATGACACCTGCTGAGGCAGTTTCACTGAAAGAGGATTTCTCAAGTATTGTCACCTCACCAAATTGCTTAGGCTATTTGAAGCAATGCTCTAACTGCAATGCCACTGCCCAGAGTGGGCAGCAAAGCACTCAATAAAAATGACATTAACTTCAGTCGAGTATATTCATTGTGACCAAAGATCTGTTAGTCTCATTCTTAACTCTTCTTACTGTACTCATTCTGAACAAAGGTATCTATTGTTTTAATTTACTAAATTGTGAATTATCAGCTATCTTAGAGTGTTTGTCAAGTTTGAAGCTTTTGCTCTATGGAGACTTTAGCCAACACCTAGGACTCACTTCTGCATGAATGCTAGCAGTGTTACATGTACATCCTCCCCGCTTCCACCTAGTCTTGTATTTTGATTTCATTAAACATTGACTTTCATATGTTGTTGCGAAGTCACAGTATTTTGAACCCATAAGTTGCCTTAAGGATTACTTTGTGCAAGATCTTGTTCTATGCCTAGGACAAGATCCCAGAAACATTCAGTGACTTTTTAGAACCCGTGTGTCATCAGTGGCTCAGTAGAACTTAGCATCCCTATCTCCTGATTTAACCAGAGGCTATCGTTAATTTTGGTTGTTTATGTAGGGCTGTTCTGAGCTTGTTCTAAGCACTTTTTAAAATGAATGTAAGGTTTATCAATCTGTGGTCATTCGGTGCTCTTTTTGAGCAGTGTACACTATGCCAGGAACTGTGCCTATTTGTAAAGAGAAGCCTTTCCTCCAGCCTGGTTCCAGAGCTGCATCAGTCCCAAATAAACACACAGGAGGCTATATTAATTATGAAGCTGTTGGACTTGCTTGTTTCTTCATGGCTATCTCTGACAAGTATTTATCCTATAATTGTTCATCTAAGTATTTCTCTTACCAGAGAACTTTCCGGGCTTCTTTTATACCTATGGCAGTTACATCTTGACTCCCTGTGTTTCTCCTTCCCAGAATCCTGCTTGACTCCTAGTCCCACCTATCTTGCTTCCCTATTGGCCAACAGTGCTTTATTGACATTTACACAGGACTTCTCCCATCATCTCCTCTTTTGTGTCTAAACAAAAAGAAAGGTCTTAACTTTAACACAGTCAAATTATATATAACAGAACAGTTATCAAGTAAGAACACAGTTACAATATTTTGTCTATCAACATTTGGCAAGATTTAAAGAAAATATCATCCATCCCATCCTTGTGGTTCCAAAGTTCTATATGTAGCTTATCTTTTATTATAATTAAGGAAAGCTATAATTATAACTATCTGCCTTCAACTCCATCAAAGATCACAGAAGGATAATACATAAACACTAGAATTGACAGAGACATCTTGCTGCCTGGGCAGTCACCTGAAGTTTCTCTGTAATGTTGGGGCATTGATCTTCAGCCCATAGGCCACAGTGTGTCTGGAAGACTTCTCAGCAAAGCAGGAAATTTCAAACTGTCCATCCACATTGGCAGTCTGTCAGTCATTTTTCTTTGTCCTGTAGGAAGTCTCGTAGATTCTTCCATGAGTCAGGAACCCTGTAGGACTATTTGAGTTTAGCAGTCAATTTTCTGTGGGTCCTGCATGTCCAGTTTATACAGCAACAGTCAAACAGTCTAGGCAGTAGCATTTTCTTGCCCAAATGGCTAATCTTACTATGTTGAAAGCAAACTCTATAACGAGTTTCTTCGATGCCCATTCTCCTCTCAGACATAATTGGTGATGCCAGGAGCAGACATTTCTCATTGTCAAGAAGAACCCTAAACCATTTTAAATGTCATTTTATGAAGGTCTTTGAAAGGTTTGAAGACTGTCTATCTATCTCAAATATATCTCTGTATATCTAGAAAACCTAACTTACCTAACTATAAATTCTATTATAAGTAACTATCTATAGTCTATATTCAATTATGCATTACGTTTTAAAAGATCAGTATAAGCACAATACTTAATCAAGAGGAGAAATATACACATCACAAAATTGACCTTGAATTTGTATCAATAAATGGAAAACCATACCCATGCCATAATTCCCCTTTTTACCATTCAAAAGAGATTGGCTGTGATCATTAGCCAATTATAAACAATCCCATTTAAATGAAAACAAAGATTTATAAACAAGATGGGAATTAGGACGTTGCTCATTCCAAACTGCTTTGTGCTGGAAGGGGCACTGTTCACACCATGAGGATCATGACAAAACTCTGAAACCTGTATAAGTCCTTATTTTCAGGGTCTGTAAGGGTGCATCATCTTAGCCATCTCAATTGTTGGAACACCTGGCCCACTGCTTCCGGGGGTCTTGGTTCATCAAACCACAGAAGCCTGGAAGGAATCCTCAGCTTTTCATTTTCTGTAGAAACATAAACAAAAACTCCTTTCCCAAGTAACATATTCTTATACTTAAATTTTGAAGTCAAGGCATTTTTAAAAGATATAAGTTGAATTAATTCAGCAGCATTTATAATTAAGTGTACTTTAGCAGTTGTTTCTTCGTTAGCAAAGAAAAAACTGAAAAACACAATAGCATTCAGTATCCAGACTCTCTGTGTATTTTCCATCTTTATGTGGCTTATTTATTTATCTATTATTATTACTCTATTTTTTTACTTTTATTACTTTATTTATTTCTCTGAGACAGGGTTTCTCTGGAAATCTGCCTGCCTCTTCCTCTGCATAAAATCCTTCCAGCTGGTGCTACCACAGCTGGCTTCTCTATTTACCACTATGCCGTTTCTTTTTCTCTCTCAATCTTACATATATTTTTTAAACACACTGTAAACCTTTAGAAGTTTTTCTTTATCCAAGTCTGACTTTACTGTAAATCTTTATGTTTTTCTGGCCACGTGTCTTATCTGTTAAAACTGCAGCTGTTTAAAACTGCAGTTTTTCCAAGATGGTGGGCTTAAGCGTGAATTCAGCTTACCGCCTCAGTCCATGCTGACATCCAGCAAATGCTGCCTGCCTAGAGATGTGGTCACTGCCACTTACAGCTGTACATACACACCTTTCAATCGTTAGCAGAGCCTCTTAAAAGTACCTTGTTTTTTTTTTTTTATGCTGAGTCAGGCAGACTCCCTTAAGCAAGCTGTGTGAGTCTTTGCAAAACAGAGCACACCTGAGAAAAATGCTGCTACTAAGAACCCATGCTTTTCTCTGTTCTTTCGTTTCTAAAATTCCCTTAAATCTTTTATCGTTCTACGTGGAAATTCATCATCCCACTCCTGATCACCATTATGTAAAGAGAAGCCTTTCCTCCAGCCTGGTTCCAGAGCCGCATCAGTCCCAAATAAACACACAGGAGGCTTTATTAATTATGAAGCTGTTGGCCTTGCTTGTTTCTTACTGGCTAGCTCTGACAAGTATTTATCCCATAATTGTTAATCTAAGTATTTCTCTTACCAGAGAACTTTCCGGGCTTCTTATACCTATGGCAGTTACATCTTGACTCCCTGTGTTTTTCCTTCCCAGAATCCTGCTTGACTCCTAGTCCCACCTATCTTGCTTCCCTATTGGCCAATAGTGCTTTATTGACATTTACACAGGACTTCCCCCATCACCTATTTAAGGTAGTGTTACATATGATTTTTAGTCTCATATTTCAATAAAAGTGCTTTTGGGTTGAATTGGACTTTTAGAATGATCAGCTATGTGGTATTTTCCTGCATATGAAATTTTGTGTCCTATACTTAAAATATCCAAGAAAAGCAAGGCTGCTTAGACTTTATCTAGTCACGGGGATATTTGTATGATGTGTGATATTTTGATATTTTATAGTTATCTATTTCTTCATGTATAAAGTGAGAAAAGTAAGAAGGATGTCTCAAGATTTTAGTGTAAATTAAAGAAGCACCACTTCATAAACACTCACTAAATATTAGTCATTAATTGTTGACACTGTTTTATGATGAAAGTCTATCTGTCAAAGAACAGACTCTCAAAATCTAGATCTGCAGATGTATGATTCTGAATGAATAAACTTTTTTAGTTCTAGCTTCTAATTTACTAGTCTATTATTTAATTTGTCACTAAAGTTAGACAGTGCAATTAGGGCTAGAGCCCATCATTGAACATCCTTCCCACTTTTCAAGATAGCTTTCAGAAAGATGATACATTTTTTAGTTGGAAATCGACAAGGAAAATAATCATCAAAGGTAACACAATGTTATAAAAATAATATAGGGTATTTGCTTGGATTCTAATGATGATAGTTGCCATTGTGTTGAGCACAAACTTCTCTAGGTATTAGTGCCTTGCATGCTTCAAACCTGGGACAGACAATAATCTTGAGAGCTAAATATTATCATCTCTGCTTCAGAGGCAATAATCTCAATTTTTTTATTAAAAACAAATTAAATGCTAAAAGATAGCAGTATGATAAAGAGCAAAACAAATATTCAAAGCTTGTTGAGGATGCTCAAAAGTTGTTCTGGTCTGAATTTACAACAAATATGTAAATTTTTGGAAAGATACTTAACTCACTCACTGAGTTTCTTCTCTTATAGAACTCAAAAGTAAGGAAACCACCATTTATGACTACTACTACACTCAGGCAGTCAGCTCTAAATATCCCTACATGTATGGTCTCATTTGGTTCTTATAGGCAAACATTGGTATTTTTTATTAACTGATTCCTTAGAGAAATATTCAAGTACTCTCTATGAACACAAGTAATGAAGTGGGAACTCAAGCATTCAAAAGCTCACCTCTCTGTTGAGGCATGTTGCAACACTCGATGTCTTCATGCTTTTGAATAGATATACATGTTACTGAAGCAGACTTTATAACTACTTAGAACTAATTATTGCTCACTCTGTATGTTTTCTCTCAACTATAATCAAAATATTTAATTTTCTAGTTTATAGTAGATCTGTTTTCTCTTTGCATGTAGATAGTATAGGGAAATTTTGCAAAATTTTGAGTGTAGTCTGAATTCTATCAGGCACTCAGATTTTCTTTTACCCCTTTAAAATTCTTCCTTGCAGAATCTTATTTTATCACTTGGCAAGAAACCTGAGAATGTGTGTTATAGATCTACTCCTACCTAGGAAATAAAAAATTAGAGTCATGAACTTGCCATCGTGTCACATGCTATTATCTTAGCACTCAGAATGTGGTGATAGAAGGGTCAGAAGTTTAGTGTAATCCTTCTTTGCTTCTATAGAAGTACCCCTCCTTACATAAATGACCAAAGGACTAAGAAAGAAATCAAGAAAGCAACACCTTTCACAATAACCTAAAGTAATATAAAATACCTTGGTATCTCTAATCAAATAAGTGAAAGACTAGTATAGTAAAAACTCTAAGACATTGAAGAAAGCAACTGAAGAAGATACCAAATTATGGAAAGGGCTACCATGTTCATGGATCTGTAGGATTAATATAGTAAAACTGGCATTCTCACAAAAGGCAATCTATATAATCCATCATAGTTCGAAGTCTTGCTCAGCCATCATCATCAGAGAAACCCCCCTTGTAACAGATAGGAGCAAACACAGAGATCTACAACTAGACCATACGCAGAGATTGAGAGACCTTGGAATACTCAGCATTAAATGGGATGTCTCCATCAAATCCCTCCCTTCAGAGCTCAAGGAACCCTGCAGAAGAGGAGGAGGAAAGAGTGTAAGAGACAGAGGAGATGGAGGACACCAAAGAAACAAGGCCTTCTAAATCAACAGGATTGACACACATAGGAACACACCGATACTGAGGCAGCAAGCACAGGTCCTACGTAGGTCTTCACCAGGTGGAGTCCTAGAGCTGAAAGGAGAAGTGGACACATGCCCCATCCCTAACTCAGAAGTTACCTCTAGTTGATAACACTGGCGAATGAAGATTTTATTTTCTCCAACGGAGCCTCACTAGGGAAACAACTACTCTTAAGAATCTGCTGCATGCCCAGCAGGAGATGGCCAAGAGAAAACTAACTGAAAGGCATCTTTGGAGTTTCTTGTCTCATAATATGCTATCAGAACTTTTTCTTTTGTTTCTTTTAAAAAAGAAATGTATCTTTTTTATTTTGTTGTTATTTTATATATATATATATGTTTGTGTGTGTGTATGTGTGTATACTATATATACATACTGTATATTATATATAGTATATTATGCAGTATACAAATTATATGTTGTTATTCTCTTTTATTACCTTATGGGTTCTTTGTGTATACATTATGGCTTCCAGTTGTGTATTTTTATTGGAGGTGCATCTGGATGGGAGGGGAGGTGAGGAGGAGCTGAGAGGAATAGAAGGAGAGGAAACCACAATCAGGATATATTATATGAGGGAAAAATCAATATTCAATAAAAGGAAAAATCCACATAAAAAAGGTTTGTCACCACACACAGGCCATTCTTAAAAATCACTTTTGAGTTTGTTTCTGATATATATTGTGTTCTGTGTTGAGATTTGCATGCTTGTTGAGATGGCCTGCACTCTAAATTTAATGTAACAGCCTTCAAAGTAGTGGCTTTCTCCTGATCATGTGTCTTTTGGGGTATCTGGTATTGGGCACTGTTGATTTATTTTTAAGTGGCCCCAATAGTGAAGACAGCAGCACATGACAGTTAGTACCCCTCCATGGTTATTCCCACAGTGTGAGTCACAGCCCATGTCAGGTTATGAGAGCTTTGACAGGACTGTTGATCCTTTCTTGGTTACTTAAAAGTGATTGGTTCGTTGTTGCCATTGTTTTCTTTGACATTAGCTTGTTTGTAGTTTATGTGTGTATATGTTATGTACATGGACATGGTTCATGCTTGTAAATAACCAGCTGTACCTACCTGTGCACAAGCATGTGGATGCCAAAGCAGGGTACCAAAGGTTCTCTTCTCACTCTTTGCTTTATTGCCTTGAGACAGGGCATAAGCTTGCCAATTCATCTAGTCTGGCATCAGAGATCTTAGGATCTGTTGGTTTCCACCCTCCCTGACCCCCCCACCCATGCAAACAATTGGATTCCAGCCGTGCTTGGCTTTTTTATGTCAGTACTAGAGATTCAAACTCAAGCCCTCACGTGTGCAAATTACAAAACTTTGAGCATCACTCACACACACACACACACACACACACACACAGAGCTGAGGATATAGGTCAGCTAGTATAATGCTAACCTAGCTTTTATAAAGATTCAATTCCATTCCTCAAGAAAAACTGCAGAACTGAAAAAGTTGAAGCAGTCTGGTCAGAAGTTCAGTCATCCTCAACAACTAATCAAGCTTGAAGCCAGACTAGACTATGAGACCCTTTATCAAACAAACAAAAAAAAAAATCAGAGAGAAAGAATGTGTGTGTGTGTGTGTGTGTGTGTGTGTGTGTGTGTGGGTGTGTGTGTGTGTGTCCAAATAGGGTGGTGTGTGCCTCTAATCCCAGCTACTAGAGGAACTCTAACAGGATGACAAGATGAGCATAAGTACATATAAACATGCCAGGCTACTATTGAATGTGTCACTGTCCTAAGAAAGTTAGAGAGACTCCGTCTCAAAATAAAAGCTTTTTAAAGGACTGGGGGCAGAATAGCAAAGCATTTACTTAGCATGTATGAGATCCTGCATTAGATCCCAGCACTGGGAGAGGGAGGAGAAATGAGGCAAAAAAAGAGGAAAATGATTAAACAACAATTCAAAAAATCAACATTTTAAATATTCTAAAGATAGAAAAACTGAGAAAAGAAAATATTTTGAATAAGATTAGAAAAATATAATAAAAATTAAAGAAAAAGGATAAGGGGAAAATTTTACCTTCTCTTTGTTCATAAGCACTTTTGTTTGAGAAAATATACTTACACACAAACCTCAGCACATGTGTATATTAACATGTAATCAGATACATTTATTGGGATTCATTCCATGGAAGGCAGAAAAAAATATTTGGTTCTTGTTTGATTTTATAGTATTCACACAAAAATTAGTGAATTCGAAGTATTCTAAGGACACCAATTGTTATAGCCAAACCTAAATAAAACTAATAATCAGCAAATCCATTATTTAAAAGCAAACCTACACCTCAGCTTCTCAGTAGATATTTGTCCTGCTCACATTGCTTGTTTGCAGTCAGCATTTTTCATGTATAGCTGCACTTATTTTTCCCTAAGACTTATAAAGCTACTACACAATGACACATGCTTGGTCTCTGATTAATTCTGTCAACTTTCTTGAACTTTGCCATAGGCCTCTGAGGAAACTTTGCATTCCAGTAATGAAGAAGAGGACCCCTTCCATGGAATGGAGCCCTATCTTGTGCGGAGACTTTCATCCCGCAGTATCCAGCTCCCTCCTCTTGCCTTTAGACAGTTGGAGCAAACTGACTTGAGAAGTGAATCAGAGAACATTCCTCGGCCAACCAGCCTCCCCCTGAAAATTCTGCCTCTGATTGCTATCACGTCTGCAGACTCAAGTGGGTGAGTGCCTTGGTTGACATTTCCACATTTCATATTTTCGATGGTGATTGTTGCATGTGTTTGTTTTTGGACCATTGTTTTATTTGAGGACAACGAGTTTTTGAACCAAGAACAAAAAAAGAAAAACAGTGAAAGGTTTCTTCGAGTAATGTCCATCTCCAAAGGATGAGACATTTTCGTGGTAATGTTGCACAGGAAGGTGTTGAAAGATAGTGGTGATGGTTCATAAACATCCAGGAAATGGAAATTGTACCAGGAAATCTTACACTGGCCATAAGTAGTTTTTAAAGTTTTAACCAATGAATTTGTTGTCATGTAGGCAGACACATGCAGAAACAGTAAGCGACAATTCATTGAGGCCAAAAGAAGCTGGAATCAGGGTTAGACTACACTGTAATTAGAATAAGAAGATATGCAATTATATTCATGAGCCTAGTAATTTGGCCTCTGACACTCTGAGGTATTGCTTACCTGAATGCTATTTTAGTAGTTATTACTACTTATATTAATAAAGCACTCTCATTCAGCCTCGATAGTTAGAAGCGAGTTATCCAAACTCTGTCTCCTCCAAGGGCTTCCTGCTTAGCAGGGTACTCTCATCTTTTTCTTGTTCTGCTGAGCAGGGAATATTTAATGTTTCCATAGCAATATTGGCCCATAAAACAGAGTGAGATGGGGACAGTGGGCGTATCCCCTGCTTGCTCATCTCTCCAACTGCATATTAAACAAGTTTTGGTGGAAAGGAATGAGAATGAAGCCCATATGTACACAGACTCCCAAACATTTCCTAAGAGATGCCAGAGAAATCGACTTATGATACATGTTATAGGTGTTCCTTCTCTGCAGGGTGAAGGGAAGGCATTTTTCAGATATACAAAAAGCTGTGATCAAATGAAACTTGTCCTGTAATGCAACTCCAAAAATTAATGAATTACCTCTAAAAATTGTGACTTACCAGTTCACAAGCCCCACACTATTTAAAAAAGAAAATGAAACAATTACTACTAAATAGGAAGATGATAATCAATTTAAGAAAATGGAACATGAAAATATGAGTTATTGATTTTTTTCTTTGTCAAATATGTATAAGGAGAACATATGAATATTGAGCAGTTTCATACCATGACAAGTGAGAAATGAGTGTGGTTACCTACTTGAAGATTCATTGAAAGACTCTTATAGCTCTCAACTTCAACTGGAATCAGCATCACTGGTGTTCACCGGTGAAGAGGGGAGGATTTAGATACCAAGATGCCAGGCATTCCCAGTATCAGTCGTAGGTAATCTTCTTGGAGAACTCACAGAAAACATTAATTATACTTGGCAGTTATATTTTAGTATAACATTCAGTTTTAATGAAAAGTCAGCAAAGACAAGACGCAGAGGCACAGGGTCAGACACAGCCTTCTGAGACTCCCCTCTCAAAGTGGAGTAAAACAGTTGAAACTTCTCCATCCATGAGTTGCAATGTCACACTTGGAAATTTTTCACTGAGGATGCTTTCTGCCAGGGATTCATGCTAAGAACTCAGTATACAGATTTTCCATTGTGAGTAATCACCCTATCCTCTGCCTAGGAGCATAGGATGTACCAATCCAGACTTCGGGGAGGAAAGTAGGTGTGAGAAAGAAACCATAGTGTCTGTGCAAAAAGTTTGGGCACAGAGAGCCATACCTACTGTATAGGAAATGGCGAGAAAGAATCTTCTAGAAATAAATCCTCAAATACCAACTCAGGGCCATTTTTTTCAAATCGACATTTTTAAATTCAGCAGTCAGTCCTGATCAACTCTTTTCTGTATACAAGGTATATCTTAGAATAATTAACCTGCTATCTCCACACTTGAGGAAGAAGGCTTTCTAATTAAATTTTGATAGACTAATTTAAGTCCCTGATAAACTCAATTAATGCTGGTATCTGAAAAGTTTGGTGCCTACACGTTATTTCTCATTTTGAGCTCATGTTCATTTAAAGGAAAACGATGGAGTGTACTTAATATTATCTCTGTGTTGTTTGATAATGTGTATAATTAAAAACCTTAGGTAAGAGTGAAGCCTTATTAATTAAATTTGAATGTGTTGTTCAAAACAAGCAAATGGTCCCCAAGTGCCAAGGAACTTCAGTATTCAGGAGTGTTGGCAGCCTAGAATTTTTCTTGTTTCAAAAATTGTTTTTCTTTTAGTGAAGAACCAGACAATGAAATATCAGCAATGTGCTTACTGTCTATATATATATCAATATGATAAAAATTGTGTTTTATAAATATAAGGCAAAGATGACCTTTTGTTCCAAAAGTCTACCAAGAGAAAGCACAAAGAATAGTCAGTCAGTGGGAAACAGAGACAAGGGAGTTATCCAAGGGACTACAATGACCTAAGGAAACAAAAATACATTTTGAATTAATTGTCAAGCATCAGAAAACTAAAGGATGTAACTGGCAGAAAATAGAAGGTAAAGTTAGGGATGCTACTCTAGCATCATTTCATTTAGATTAGAACAAAAGATATCTTCCAAACTGCTTCAAAAGGGACAGGAGAGATTCATGTCCTTTTAGCTGAGTTAATCACAGCTGAGTTACCCATTGGTGAAGGCCAGTGTGTCTGTTAGTTAGTTCCTTCTGTCCACTTCCTCCAAGGTCTTAGCAATTATATGTATGTCATGTGATAGGAGACTTTCACACCATTTAGATTTATTTTCCTTTCTTAGCATCAAGACATTTTAGTTTTTTAAATTTTAATTAAGATGTAATTACATAATTTTCCCCTTCCATTTCCTCCCTCTGGTCCCACTTATGTCCCCGTCTCCAATCCTACCCATGCCTAAATCCCTCTAAAACTCATGATCATGATTATATTTTTATGTTTATATAGATAAATTACAATAATAACCATAAAAATATAATCTATTGAGTCCATGTAGTGTTGCTCATAGTCATGCGATTTCAGAGCTGACCACTTGCCAGTTATTCTTCAGTGTCAAATGGTCTGTCGATTATCAGGCAATGGTGAGTCTAGAAGTATATTCTTCTCCTGTAGGAAACCACACTGTGACCCTGGGGGCAACTGGTACCTGTGTAGGAACTTTAAACTGCAATCATGAGGTTGTAGACACTAGCATTTCATCTCTTCATGAAACACTTGATTCAGAGAAAATGCATAACAGTCAGAGGGCTTTCAATTAGTAAAATTTGCAAGATTCTATTTTGAAGTGTTTCTTTTTTCTCAGTGAGGAAGTGATCTTTATTTTCAGTTATCATTATTGTTATTGTTTTATAGTTTCACATATGTACAGCTTGTATACTGACCACTATAACCACCTCTGTCCACTAACACCACAAATATCTCTCTTGTTTGTGCCTATTCATTTTGTTTTGTGATTTACCCAACTGAATTAGTGTCATCTGTGTCACCATGGGCTTGGAACTCTCTATTCAAGTCTGATGGGTTCAGTGAAGTTATACAACAGAGGACAGAATCTGTAGATACCCAATAGTCCATAGGTAAAGGGTAGGGTCTCAAAAGCCCCTCCTATTTCCTTGGTGATTGTTAATAGGGCCAGTTTTGTGTGGTCTCAGTGCAGGTTATGTGAGTTAATGATTACAATTGTTGTATGGAGTCTAGAGAATGGCTATTTTCTAAGCAGTGTGAATGCATTTGAATATATTTTTAACCATTACCTAAAATTATGCCTAAGCTGCTATGTACATGTGTGTGTGTGTGTGTGTGTGTGTGTGTTTATTGAGAGTACTAAACAAGATTGTTCAGACTCAACACACCAAGAGACTTGAACCCATCCATCAGTTAGTGTTCCACATAGGATAGGTTGTTTCATGCTCCCTGGACATTTATTGACTGTCTTTGAAGGAAGAGCGACAGCTGTTAATGGCATGAAATCTTATAAAGTTAGCAATGAAGTAATCTGGAGTGCTGTAATTTTATATACATCCTTCCTAAGTAATTTACAATCCATTAGTGTTTGAAAATCTTATTAAGGCACAAAGTACACAAAGTAATATATGTAAATCTTGAGTCTGTACCTCTTTTCTGACTTTTAATCAATAAAGACTGTGTTGCCTGTTCTTGGACTTCACAGAGACAAGATTGTATCACAGCATTCCTTGTGTTCAGGTTCTCTGCTCAAAATGTATATTGTTTTTATTTGTCCATGTCGGTGAAAATATCATTGGTTTCTTACTTTTGTTAAGATATTCTATTCATTTTATAAATATCTAATAATTTACATTTCCATGTCTCTTTACTGGTTGATAGGCATTTGAATTGTTTCTGGCTTGGTGATATCATGACTACAACTTCAGTGCACATTCTTAGACATGTCTTTCTCTAGGTAGGTGGGCTAATTCCATTTGGTTATAGTACTCATAGTGGAATTTCTACGCCAGTCAAAAGTGTACAGTTTCCTCTTTTCTGTTTTAAGGTAAAATTTCACTGCTACATCCTGCATAGCTTCATTCTGTAAACCTGACTGAGGTGATGTGGGAATGAAGAAATGACAGACACTGAAGAAAAGACAGATTCACAGACAAAAAAGCTGGCGTCAGGTGGGCTACGCTCCATCTGATGGAGGGCACCATTATGCAGCACATAAACTCAGCAGCGCGTTTGTTATGTACAGTTATGTACAGGGATAGTCTCTGCAGGGTAGCATTCTCAGGTTGCAGTCACCTAGAGGAGGAAATTTTCCTTGCTAGTGACAAGCTCTTCAACCTTCATAAGCACTTGTACTTGAACCAGAGGAAGGCTTTTCCATTCCTCTGAGCCGCAGAGAGGAAGACTTTGCCATCCCCATGAATCTGAGGTTTTGGGATTCTTGACATGGCTCTGCCTGTGTCAACAATATACATCCACTCAGGATTACATCTGTTCCAACAGTTTCACCCAGTAACAACCAATATACAGAAATTACAGTTATTCTTTATTCTAACCACAGAATGCTTTTAGTCTTTTTCAGTTTCTTTATGCTGGTGAGTAGGTATATTAATGTGGTTTTAGTTTGTGTTTCCCTGATGAATAGTGATATTGTTTACATTTTGATATGTTTGTTGAACATTTGGATGTCTTCCTGGATATTTTTCTATTTTTTTCTTTTACTTGGTAATTTTGAAGGATTCTTTAGGTAGTCTGGACATACGAGTTTTATTAGATAAACGTGTTCTGATATGAATATTTTCTCATACACAGAAGTTTGCATTTTTATTTCCTGTTTGTTTTTTCATCATAGTGTTCCCCCAAAAAGTATGAGCATTTACGTTGGAGGGAGAAATGTTTCCATGGAATATCAGGGAAAATAGAGACCTGGTGAAGTAATGGCAGAAGGTGGGAGAAAAATAAAGGGGGAAGATCAGAAAAGGGGGAAAGTAGCACCCAGAAAAAGAATGCTATGTGTAGGGGTTCTGAATACAGGAAGTAGACCCTGTTTAATAAGGAGACAGCAGCTAGCACGCACGCCACTAGTGTTCAGGGTAATTTCCTTGGGGAAGGATGGCAGTTGGTTCCTCAGAAGGTGAACGGTGGCAAAAGAATTATGCACGTGGTAGACACATAAACAGAAGAATGCTGAGAATGAAACTACACCATGATTTTACTAACTGGTTAGGAGTTAGGGTTCTAGATTAGGTGACTGGCTGTGAGTTCTCTCTTGTCCCTCACTAGCATTCCATCCTGGGAAAGAACTGCAAATACCTAGTTTTATAAGGGTAAAGTATAACCGTGGAGTCTCTCCTTCACAGGTTAGTCTCAAACACAAAATAGTCAGCATTGTTTTGTTTTTTTGGTTGTTTATTTTTGGCATACCATGGTGCTTGATACACAAAACTATTATAGTTTTTGGGGACGTATTGGGAAAAGTCAAATTTGGTTTGGATGTTGTTAACTCCCTTGCAGAAGCTGACTTTAAAGATCCCCTCCTAATAAACTTTGGGCTGAAGAAGGATGTTCTAACAGATGTGGGAGAGAGGCCAACTTTGTTTCTGATTCTGAAAGTCGCCTTTACTATGGGACTTGTCATATACATGTCATTTAAGTCTTCATCATGCTTCTAGCCTCCATTGACAGACAGCAATTCTGATTTAAGTGCAATTCAGCTGTGTTTGAAATGACAGTAGAGGTTGTTCTTCCAATTTACCTCTGAAAGCAAACACCAAGTTCTCAGAATTTCCCCAGAAAGAATCATGAGTTGTATCTGGCCCCCAAGCTCAGGAGCTGACTGATTTTTCCTGGGTGACCCATGTACCTCAGATACACTCATGAGAGTTTAGCTTGCCACATACAAGACAAGCACTCCCTGCACAGAAGTCAGAGGAAGGGGAGGAGAGGTGGAGCTGAATCTCTCTAGTCATGCTCTGCTGCTGCATCAGCTACAATAAAAGGGGAACCAAGGAGCAAGTTGTTCCCTTGTGATGGGATGACACACAGCTCAGGATGGATGTGTATCCAGGCCTGTATGTGGGTGGAGAATATTAGGAGCACTTCCTCATCACTGGCGTCCTATTACCTGTCTGGAGGAGTACACTGGGTACGTTTATATCACTATGTGTCCTATTTAAAAACCGAAAAGAATTTAAAGGAAGAAATGGTCTCTCCTGGGGATTAAATAAAGAGTGCATGGGAGAATTATTTAGTCATATAAAGCTCATTGTACAAGGCTCTTACAGACTCATTTCCCTGTGTTGTGTGCCATTCACATGGGGACTGGTTCCAGACACTAGCTAGAGAACAACAATCTTTGACCAGCCTCTCATTGCCTAGTCTTCTTGAGTACAAAGAGTACACCAGAGTGAATACACACAAAAAATGAAACGTAATAAAACTTTCAGCATTTTGTAACTAAATTGAAAGCAAGACAGAAGATGAGCAGAAAAAACAGAAATATGCTTAGACCGGATGTTCTGCCTTTTTAAATTTGTGCCTTCTAACTTTAATGGGTATTAACAGTAGACATTTTGCATTTGAGGTATTTTAGTTGTAAAGATTTATGAAACTAGAGTTTTGTATGTCACAGCCTCCTTTCTGAGCCTGCACCTTCATATTGACTATATGTTCATGTGTCTGGAGATTCATTTGATACAGCCTTATTGAACATTATATTGAACATCTATAATCTGCTGGGCACAGCTGCCTAAGACTGGTGGGGGATATATAACTGGGGTTGTGAGAGATTCAATAGCAGTATGCTATTCTTGAGCTATACGCAGTTTTAAAAAAGAATAATGGTAAAGAGATGAGAAGCAGTATTCCTAAAAGTGTTGAGATACAAGCCACATGGAAGAAACTCAATTCTTTTTGCCTCTGATTCATTTAAATTCAATTTATTTACATAATGTTCTTTTCTAAAAAATTTAAGATAATCACCAAACATCATAGGCTTTTTGTTTAAGACTAGTCAACTTTGCTTTAAAATTTGTGATTCTTTAAGACAAAAATTAGTCTCAGAGTAATGGAGTGATTTCTCCTCACTGTGTTTCTTGACAAGCAGCATTTTATTTCTATAATCAGTAGCAATTTTTGTTTCTAATATAAAATAAGCAACAAGATTATAGCCTACTTTCTTCACATACTAGACTCTCTGAAGGTTTCACATTATCCTCCATGTTCACAGTTTACCAAACAATAGGGTAATCACCAAAATCCAGTGTCCTTTCTTCAGAGTTTGATTCATTTTCATTTTTGTAGAACTTCTGGTATCTGTGTTAAAGACTCCCTGGCTGTGTGATGTACCATGATATTTTACTCTATGTGCAGTATAGTGGTTTCAGAGCAGGAGATAGTTTTCATTTATAAATTGAGATGTTATATTTCATGTTCTCCAAAACACTAAAGAGGGCAGAGGATGTGAATTCATCACATTCTAGCATCTGGTATCAATTGCTAATCAGTTTTCATGCCAAATTGACTTGTTTAAATCATCTAAGTTGTTTGGGAGTCAAATGCTTGCTAACAGTGAGCCCATTGAATCACTTACTTCATTGTGAAAAGTAACAGGAAACACTAATACATAAGTCTCATGGCCAGACTGTGATTCTCTCCCAACGTTGAAATCATATGGATAATGACAGTGTGGTGATGTGAAAGAAAATGGCACCCAAATGGAGTGGCACATTAGGAGGTGTGACCTTGTGGGAGGAAGTGTGTCAGTATGGGGGCGGGCTAAGAAGTGTCTTTTTGCTCAAGCTTCCCTTTGTGTGACTGCCAGTTTACTTCCTGTTGCCCGAAAGATGTAGCACTCACAGCTCCCGCACCACACCTGCCTGCAGGCTACCATGATCCACCATGATGATAATGGATTGAGCCTCTGAATCTGTAAGCAAGCCACTCCAGATAAATGTTTTCTTTATAGAAGTGTCTGTGACATGGTGTCCCTTCACGGCAATTAAATCCCTAACTAAAACAGACAGTCAGACAGACACTCAGGGGATCAAGGTGCTATCAAGGTATGCAGTGGTAAGGGATGGTGTCAACAGTTGGGAAACTAAGCCAATTAGCATAGATGTCGAAAGAAAGTTATAATCAAGAGGGTGGAGAATTAATTGTCGTGGCATACATATGGATAACCAGAAGTACACCCGCAGCCGCTCACCTTGGATTGCTTCCTTAAATGTGTCACAGGAAAGTAGCATCCTCAGCAGACACCTGGTTAGAGAAGAAATTAGAATGTGAGCTGACCCCTCAGTAAATGAAGTCTGTTCACTATGGGGAGAAAAAATTAAGCAGAACTTCCCTGAACACAAGAACAATTAGAGTAGGGTTTAAATAGGAGAGAGAAGAGACAGAGCAACAATAGGGTGGGATGTTGAAAAAATACCCACAGAGAGAAAGGAAACTCTATCTCAGGTACTTCTCTGGCAGGTGATAATGGGATCTAATTCCCCAACAATTAGGTGCATCCCCTAGCTGTCTTCTAACACACAGATGCTCACTCAGTGAGGCAGGTTGACCATGGCTTGTAAACATCTCTGAAAGTTCCACTATGGTACTCTGGAGTTCTTGAGGTTTTTAAGCATCATTACAATCAATGGCATCTCTGGTGTTTGAAGATGTTGACACTTTCTGCATGATTAAATGGTTTCCTAGATTTATTAGAATATAATATAGCAAAGAAATTTTATTTTTTCTTCCTTAAAGATGGGTATTCATTTTTATGTCCAGTTGGATTATAATGTATTTTAAACATTTTATATCTAAATCTAATTAATTTTAGTAGCATTTAGATTTTCATTTGCAATTTGTTTTCTTAGAAATGATGGCTGACTTAAACAGTGTAGCTTCCTTTTCTATCCTCAAACATGATTTCTGGGATGTGAGCACTATTCCAGTTTATCATTTGAATTTGTATTCTTCATGGATAATTCTATTTATGGAAAGTATTCTTCAATAAATTGGGTCATTATGGTGGCCTTGATAAAGCGATACATATATATTATTTTCAGAATTTAATGTAAAGTAGCCCCGAGGTCTGTTTTTTTAAGGAAGAATTTATTTTGGCTTATGGTTGCAGAAAGATGAGAGCCCATCAACACCACAGTAGGGAAGAATGACAACAGGCAGGAGGCAGATGAGCACACATCTTCCTACAGCACACATGAAGTTGAGAGTCCAAAGTAGAAATGGTGTGAGTTTTAAACTCTCAATGTCTGCCTCCAACAACCTCTTAAACTTGCCCAAACAGCACCACCTACTGGGAAGTAAGTGTTCAAACACCTGAGACTATAGGGGACATTCATCACTCAAATCACTACAAGTAGTCAGGAGGCCCTCTACAAAGTGTTTGTTCATTTTCTGAGAGGACAATCGCAGTATTTCCCCTTCACCTTCTCTCTTCTAAACCCTCCCACATATCTATTAGTTACTTCCTTCCTTCATACAGAATTGCATGCTTGAGAACTAACATTACAAGGCCTATCTGTAACATTTATGTAAGTGTAAATTTTTGCTGTATCTTTTGTTACAGGGCAATTTTTACTTTGAATTCAAGTGTGTTAAGATAGTATTTGTGACTATAATTTAGCAACTGTATAGTATGCTACATTTACAAAATGGCAGTGTGCTCCATAGAGACCAAATCACCGAGTATTGCAATCTGTCTTCACAAGAAATGTGAAGGTTAATTGACTTCCAGAAACCTATCGCAACAAACTAAGACCATAACTCAACATCTTATTTTGGCTTATAGGTTCTAGTAAGTTCAGCCCAAGAAACTGAGATGAGGGTTGATAATTTTAAGTTAATTGATTTTGTAAAACTTCCCATGTGTCAAAGATACCCTTTCCTTTTGGCAAGTAGTGAACGAATGTTAGTGAAAATTCACATGCATGGAACATTATGTAGTCATGAAGATGATGGCTATCCTAACTATGGATGTCTTTAGAACCCATTTGGGAAAAAGCAAAACTCACAAATATGCTTCATATTAAATTAAACTTTAATACTAAAGTTATAGTACTGTAACTTGCTTGCACATTCTTAAAAATTTGAAAGCAGTGTGAAAACCATGATGTCCTGAAGTAATTTATTCCATCAGCAAGATCATAGTGAAATTAAATATAAGTTTTACTAGCTGTTTTACTGTTTTATCTGCTAAGCCCTGATACATGATATAGATACTGAGTTAGGTACTAGGAAGAAAGTATGAACAGGTAAAAGTGAGTCTGTGATATGTGTCCTTGCATGTAATCAGATAGGAAATTTGTCAACAATGGGGTAAGGTCCTTGAACCTTCAGATTTCCCTCAGATTGCCTTATATAATTGTTTCTCCATTGGCAACTTTTTTGGAGAATATACGGGGGGGGGGAAGCAATTCAACAAAGTAAACTAAGTATCAGCTTCCCTAAAAACAAGAGACACCAACATTAAATTGTAATTTTTCAGAAAGGCAAAGAAACCATATTTGTACATCTCTAGAGCCAGGACTTTCTAAATAAAAATAATTGGGATATGGCAAAATTTAGGTCCTATGTTTCTGGGATGGGTAGGAGAGAGTTCAGCCTTCATTAGCAATGCCTTGTGACAGGTGTTGGCTGATTACCCTCTGGCAGAGGCTCTGCAATTCTGTGTGGTCATTCCGACCCACAACATAGTATGCAACTCTACTGACTGGGAAAGATCATTGCAGTTAATTTGTGACTCCTAATTGTGTGGCTAGAGCCAGTATGTACCATGATGTTTACAAGTATAATTCTGGTTAAACTATAAACTATTAAGCCTTGCTTCATTCTGCCAAGTCTGGCTCTTCAAGCTCCTTATCAATTTTCAATACTATTTTGTATGCATTTGGTAAATTTATATTGTTCATGCCAAAGTGTTGACTTCTGTTCTTTGTTATTCCAAAGCCTTATAAGTACATAGCCCTTAGATTTATTATAAAAATGTATCAAGTATAGAAGTCAAGATGTTGGAAGTACTCAGAGTTTTCTAGAATTTAATTTTCCTAACAGTAGATCAGTAGTAAAGCTTGTTGGAAGAAGCAAAGGAAGAACTGAATTTCATTTCATTGCTATACATACATATATATATATGTATATATGTGTGTGTGTTTGTATATGTGTACATATATATAGAAATGTGTTAAAACATTTCAAATATATAAGTATATATACTTATACATAATATTATATTTACATATATATGTAACAGAATAAGGGTAAGAGAGGGAAAAGTCTCTTGAGATGACCCAGGCAAACTTAACAAAGCTCTCAATACAGAGATAAAGATAGAACTTCCATGTAATTATTCCCCTTTGACTGTTAAAGCTGGCAGGCTTAAAATGGACTCCTAATGAGAGTGGTTTGCATTGCAATTAATTAAGAGCATGAAATTAAAAACTGAATGCCTTTCCCTCTGGAGAATATTCTTTTTAAGTACTTTTTTAACTTCCCTGTCTCAGTGTGAACCCTCTCCCTCCCTCTCTGTCTCTCTTTCCCATTCTTCTCCCCCTGCCTTTTTCCTTCCTTCACTGAAAGAGAATTAACTCTCATCCCCAGTAGTCTACTGAAAGAGGCAGTCTTAACATTGGAGCAATTCTTTATCTAACTGCTTTTAGTGCCTCGCATTTATCAATTGTTTCTGTTATAAATGTTTTGACAGGAGACAAAAGCAAAAAATGATAAAACTGTCCAGTAAACTCTGGCACAGATATACTTGTCCTTTAAAAGCAATTTTTCTTTGTTGTACTACAAGAGAAAGAGAGAGACAGACAGAGTGGAGGGAAGAAGGGAAGCAGAGAGAAAATATGTACATTCATGAAGTTCTTGTGAGTAATTATTTCAGAGACAGAACACACTGTTGCAGTCTGTTTTTGTAGGACTTCAGTCAGATCCAGCCAACTTGTCCGGTTCATACCTAAGAGGGGGAGTTTGTATGGAAAAATGGCAGGTAAAGATGTTAATAAAAAGACAGATACAGGAAAGAGTCAGGAGGGCAATCCCGTGAGTACTGAATACCCTAAGTTTATTCGTCAACATTCTTAAGTACCCCAACCAAAAGGGGGACATGGCAAAAGATTTCTTTATCATGTATAAGGAACAAACAGGCTTTCTTCCCTTAATCCTCCAAGCATTTGGTAATCACACCTTAGACTCAAATTCCCCTTATCCAGCCTTGAGGGTCAAGGGTAAACACACACCTCAGCCTAAATCTGTTGTTGTTTAGATAAGACATCCACTGCCAAAATAAAAACATCCTAAGGTAGCCAAGCCTTAGATGTTTAGGTCTTTTGACTTACTAAAGACAGTTTTGAACTCTCTGGTGTTGACCCAAGATGAAGCAGAGCCATCTATTTTTTAAATAAATTTTTATTTTTAAATTTAAATTAGAAACAAGGTTGCTTCACATGTCAATCCCAGGTCCCTCTCTCATTCCCTCCCCTCCTCCCATGTCCTCCCACCAACCCCTCCAATACCCCCTCATTTCCCCAGGAAGGGTGAGGCCCTCCATGGGGGTGTCCATAGTTTGTCATTTCATCCAGGGCAAGGCCTAGACCCTCCCCCAAGAGTTCAGGGTGAGAGTGCATCTCTCATTGTTGGATGGGAGTCCAAAGTCCATTTGTATACCTGGGATAAATACTGATCTACTACCTGAGGCCCAATAGATTGCCTAGGCCTCCTCACTGACACCCACATTCAGGGGGTCTTGGTCAGTCCCATGCTGGATTCCCTGCTATCAGTCTGGGATTCAAGAGCTGACCCTTGTCAGGTCAGCTGTTTCTGGGGGTTAAGAGCCAGCCCAGTCCTTTTTTTTTTTTTTTTTTTTTTGGTTTTTACGAGACAGGGTTTCTCTGTATTGTTTTGGAGGCTGTCGGTCCAGCCCAGCCTCGAACTCACAGAGATCTGCCTGCCTCTGCCTCCCGAGTGCTGGGATTAAAGACGTGCGCCACCACTGACTGGCAAGCCAGCCCAGTCTTAACCCCTTTGCTCATCGGTTTCCCTCTCTGTCACTGGGTTCCTTGAGTTCAGCTCAGTGTTTAGCTGTGGGTGTCTGCGAAGCAGAGCCATCTTTATGGGCCCCGACAACATGCCTAAAAAGTTGAGAAAATATAGATTTGCCAAAGCAGCAGTCTCAGAAGCTTGGTGGTCAGCCTTGCCTGCCAAGCCCTCCTTCCACCTAAACACATCCTGTCTCTGTTCTACCTTCAACTTTCAAACTTCAGCTTTAATCCCATGCTTCAGAATTAGTGTTCTTCTACCATCTTCTCTGTTAATAAACCACCTGTTCTTTGTGGAATTATTTTTCTAGTAAAAATAGGATGTATCTAGGAGGACGGTGCATTTTAAGGTGTTTAATGATTTGTCCTAGGAATGGTGCTAGTGTGATGAAAAGAGGTGGATACAGATGGACATGGATTCTGAAATTCCTTTCAATGATAGCTGCATGTGTAGTATTATTTCATAAAACTTCAACAAATGTGGTGATTTGTTAAACAGAAATGTAAAATGACAGTCAAGAAGCAAATTTGGCAGCAGTATAGAAGTTGAGAAAACTATATACTAAGACATGGTTCCCGTATGTATGTATGTATAAACATACATGCATATATGTACATGCTTGCATAAATTCCCCAAACCACAAAGACAAGGTAATAGTCCTAATTGTTTTAATCCCTATATCTTATAAAAGTTGACAAGTGAAAAAGAATGTATTAGCATATACCTTGTGCTAAACCCTGGGCAGCCTTATATATGTACCACTACATGGAGAGGTTAAATAATTTCATCAGAGTCAAAAAAAAACTACACCATAAACCAATATTTAAAAATCCTTGTTTCAATCTATGTATACCAGAATGTCCAGTACCAGGCTTAATGTCATTTTTGTTCTCTATCCCAATCCACATAGTTGCTAACAGTATGGGACAACACCCCTGCAATTCTAATCTCCTCTCTAGAATACATGGATGTTTTCTGAGTTTTGCCTTAATACACCATTTTTCAAAGAAGTTCCTACTGACACCTGTAGTTTCTTGAAGAGTGATTGATATGAGCTGAGTATTATTAGGTGAGCATAGTTCTCATCTGCTATGAAAGCCTATGGCAATGACTGGAGTTCCTGAGACATTTGAGTTTCTGACAAAAATTTCTCCAGGTCCAGATGGGAGGGAAGGTGTGGAGGAATTGGGAGGAGCAGATGGAGGGGAATTGTAAGAAGAATCTATTATATGGGAAAAGAATCTATTTTTAATTAGATGGAGGGACATTCTCAATGTCAATTCTCTTTAAAGATCCATTAAACTGTTGTGTTTGGTTCTACCCTGGGTCTCTGAGATATCCTGCCACTGGGTCCTGGCCCTTAGGGGTGATCTTCCTCTCAGGGTATGGGTTTCCATCTGGGCCCATCATTATTTGATTACTCCCACAGTTTCTGTGCTATCTTTACCCAGCTCAACTTATGAGCAGGAGAAATTGTAGGTGGAAGAGTTGTGGCTGGGTTGGTGTACCAGTCCTTCCACTGGACGTCTTGCCTGGTTACAGGAGACGTCTGGTTTTTATACCCTATTGCTGGGAGTCTTAGCTAGGGTCACCTTGATAGATTCCTGGGAGTTCCCATTGTTTTATGTTTCTTACTCATCCTAGAAATACCCCCATGCAGCCCAATATTCCATGGCTGGGTGATAACAACGGGAGGTCTGCTGTATCTAAAGACAGAGGAGGAGAAGTTGATGGGAGGTGTCTGGGAGGAGAGGAGGGAGGGGAAACTTTGAAAAAAATAAACAAACATAAAGCTAATAAAATCTTCCACAATTTGCCCCCTCTCAAAAGAAACAAATAAACCCTAAACCATGAGTTTGGCTTAACAAGTAGGAAATTATATTGTAAGGATCGCAAGTCTTTGACAGTACTGGCTTGAAAGAGTGAACAATACAAAATAGTTATATAGAGCTATAATAAACACCATAAAAACAAAATCTGCCTTCACAGGGATCATCTAAAGTTGGCTATCATTGTTGTCAATTTGTACTACAGACTAAAAATTTTTTAATCGGAGCAGCATGTTGTGTAACATAGTACCAAGATCTATGGTTATATTGCCACTGATCATTGTTTTGACAATGCAGAAATTAGTTTTAGAAAACTAACTATAATGAACTGCTTTAAGGTCTGTTTACTGGTGAGAAAACAAAATCAGAGGATATTTTCAAAACAAAAATTTCACCAGTTGAAAGACCTAAACCAATTGTCACTTTTTTTAATCCTGAAAAAAAATAACTGAGTAGTCTAATATTACATTAGCAAAACAAAGTTCTGGTTGGCTCCTAATTTGCTCTTAAATTATTCCCATGGCAGATTATTGTAAACACAAACAAAGAAAGATTACTTTGACTGACAAAGGGCCTATACACCTGAGAAATAATATTAACTATAAAAATTTAAATTGTGAGTTTTTGTAAACACATCTAAAAAGGCATTACAAGGATCTGCATAATTTTGCTTCTGGAATTTATTTTTCTAATAATCCCTCTGAAAAGGGAAAATTATAGCCTACTTTCCCTGGGAGAATCATAGGATGGGCTGTATATTTGGCTTGGAAGCCAAGTAGAAGTGAAACCCATGTAATTTTCAAGTCAAGACACTTTGTTATTGTTTTCATTGTAACTTTTATTAAACTTGTCCTTTGATAATTTCCTATATGTGTATAGTGCATTATTGTTACTCTCGCTCCTTGTCTTCCCTTATTTCTCTTCCACACCTGTCATATGTCCTCTCCTCTACTTGCTCATATTCATGTACTTCTGCTTTACTTGGTACCCAAATGAATGTAACTAGAGCCAGCTGCCTTTGTGTGACCATGGGTTTAGAACTGTCAATTTGAACAAGGTGGACTTCCAGGCTACTGCTCATCTAATGCCAATGCCCCTGCCTTTCCCAGAAGAGGAATAATTTACCAATAATTTGGAAGAAAGGTTAGGATGCTAGGCAATCTTCTCCAGTCCATAACTGACCAATGACAGAACCAATCTTGCACACATAAGAGATAGGACAAAGATCTTGGTTTAAGATATTGAATAATGAATCAGAGCACAGGTGATAAAAAGAGCCAAATTCCACAACTGGCTGGAGCAAAGCAGTAAGATCAACAAAAGCCTTGTAGTGTGGGTAGGAACACTCTCCACTACCATCACTCTATTTGTAAACACATGTTAGCTACTTGGAATTTATCTTGAAATGCTTAAATTGGATTGACTAATTGACTTTGTAAATATGGGTTTCAAATTCTTTGCTTACATCACAGAATAAATCAAGGTCAAAAATCTCAAGGACTGATCGGATCATAACATGTTCATTATTGATTGAATTACTAACAATGGGATGTCTAAGAGTCCTGTCCTAAGCTTATCATAAAGAAATTTAGATTTTGTCTTTTGTTTGACATATATTCTAAATATGTGTAGAACATGCTTTTTGATCTTTTGTTTTCGTTTTTGTAAATCCTCTTTATACGTTTTACTAGTATAGAGAATCTAAAATATGCTTTTACTGTTCATATTGCTGAAAATGTATAAACTTATAGACTCTGCAAAAGAGTTAAGAAATCATTATGGTGGGATTGGAAGGATGGCACAGTGGTTAGGAAGATTTCTTACTTTGGCAAATAACACATGTTCAGTTCCCAGCACCCACATGGCAGTTCACAGGCATCTGTAGCTCCAGTTCCAAAGTGCATGGCACCCTCTTCTGACCTCCCTCTTCTGACCTCTGTGGGCACCAGGCTTGTCAATGATCTACAAGCATGCATGCAGACAAAGCACATAAAAATATAATTTTAAAAAATGGTTGTGTAAATAAAAGATTAAGAACTGATCCCAAGAGGTGATCCATCCTGATATTCAGTATAGTAAGGTTATCATCTTAAAGGTATTTTCAAGATTTAAAAGCTAAAACAGTGCACAGAAGAAAACACCCCATTCTGGATAGAGTTTTGTTTCTTAATCTTGGCGGAAGGATGACAATTTTAACAGAAAGCCTACAATAAAGTAGGTTTTATGTAGCACGGAGTATATTTTGCTAATGAAAATCCAAAGAGGAGAATGTTTGGTGGGGATATTCACAATTGCATTTGTTGTATTGAGGAAAGGATTTGTCTTCTCAAATCTGAGGTTAAATTAGGACAGAGAATCTGTTCATTGGAAGCCAGCCTGTTTCTCTGTTCTGTTGTTTTACTGCTTTGGGTATGGCCCAATGCCATTGTGTTCTAGTAAAAATTACCTTTGATGGGCTGCTGGGAGAGCAAGCAGGAGTGGGAGTGTGGGGAGCATGGGCGAGTCCCTACAAATGTGGAAAGAGTGGTTTTTCAGTATCTTTTGAGAGCATTGGTCAAAATGTTTAAGTCTGTGGAGTGAAGCATTAGGGAATTAGAATATTTCTTGAAAAGGGGAAATTAGATCTAATTTCCATTCCTCTGAGGCTTTTGTCCAAGTATGAGAGCATCATCTTGGGAACTAAGTTGGAGTATCAGAAGATCTCTGATGCCTTATGCAAAGGAGAAGTAGGAGTGAACATGATGCCAGAAGCCTCTGAACAAGGTTCTTCCACCCTCTTGTTAAGCACCATACTGTACCTCTAACTAAGAAAGGGATGGTTTATGTCACTTTCTATAGCATCTGAACAGATAGATCTACAAAGGTAGGGTGTACACTTATTCCTCACCTCTTTCTATTCTTTAAGTCTCTTCTTCAGAGAGCATTCAAGGTTGTAGAAAGACAGTGGCTGAAATTTGGAGCTGAGATCAGCTTAAATGCATTGTCATCTTGAAGCACAAAGTTAAAAAATCCTTAATAGTAACAAATCAGGTTTTAAATGAACATTTATAGTGAGAAAAGAGATCAGCACACATTTTAAAGTAGGATATGACATATAAGCATCACAAAATAGTTTTAAACTGTTTTTTAATTAGCTACAGAACATAATTCTAAAACTTTAACACTAGATTTCAGCTACGTGTTCTTTGATGAAGTCTTCTAATGATGTGGAAATTCTTGTGTCTTGTATGAACACATTTAAAAGATAATACAAGCTTTCTTCAAGGGTGCTTTGTTTTAATTATTTATGGTTCAAAAAGTTTGGTGATTTCATATAAGTTATGAAAGTGAGGGTCAAGTTTTGAGAAATCTTTTAGCATATATTGCATTATGAACTAGATGATTTCAGAGCATTTGCAGGGTGTGTGTGGAGGGTTACTAATTATCATTATGTTTCTTTTTATTCTGTAAATGCTTTGTCATAGAGGTCCTTGCTGTGTGTCAAAACATAAATTTTACATCGCCTTCATTAGTGTCAATATGCTATGTCAAATCAGAAAAAATTAAACATTCTTCAATGTGTTAATTTGATTCATTCTCTCTCTTGATTAATTCAAATGTCAAACTATCTGAGAGCCAATTTACCACTTCTTAAAACATATCTCTTTTTCTCAGTGAATTACCCCCCTGTGAGATTATCTGAAAAAAAAAGCTACAATTGTCTTCTTGGTATATTACTATTTATATTGATTAAATCACTCAGCTTTATTGGAATTTTCATATTCCAATAATAAGATTCAAGATTTTATCTTAGTGATTTGGTTTTCTGTTTCTTTAATGAAGGAGTATAATGATAAAAGAAGTGTCTTTCAGTCACATCTGCACTGGGTTCAATAACTTCCCCCCTGTATTACCGAAAGATTCAAAACATCTGCCCAATTCCATTGAGAAGTATTGGACTTATTTTTTAGTTTTTCACGTCTTTCCAAAACATATGACTGAGTGAGCACATTGCTAGAACATCATCTCTGATGCTCTAAAGATGCTTGTACAGGCATAGTCCAGCAACTTAAACCCAAATCTCCTCAGTTCCTCTCCCTTTTATCTGGCTCCTCCCAAAGATACACACATACACACTACAACAAATGCCTTTATTGTATTCCTCATTCTTGCTACACTTAATTTTATTTCAGCCATCACCTCAAATATTGTTTCTTTTGTCCCTTTCTTTCTTTCCATGTTAGTATCCTAGTTCCACAGAGATAGGTCTGTTACTTTCTGTAACACGTACAAATGAACACAACTCTGAATTTGGAAGGCCAGAACTTCAGAATCAAAGTGTCAACTGACCTGGTTCCTTCCCAAGGCTGTGAGGGATAATTGGCTACAAGCTTCTCCCAAGCTTCTGGAGGCTCCTAACAACTGCTGGCATCCCGTGGTGTGTAGCTTCATAACTCACGTCTCTATGTTCGTTCTCACATGGCTCTCCTCTGTCCATGCCTCTGCGTCTTTTCCTGTTCTTCTCTTCAAAAGGCATACTTAAGGAAGCCATGGATCGTTGTACTCGGGATCAGCCTAACCCAAGATGAAATCATCTGGGGATCCCTACCTTAATCACATTTTCCAAGACCCTAGCTACAAATAGAGGTTCATTCTGACTGGGTATGGTCTTCAGTTCAGCACACTACAGAAGCAGTAGCTTCCCATTATGCTCGCTGCTGTATCCCCTGCACCTAGTAGTTAGCTCTTCTTTACATTTGCTGAGTAAATACACTGAGGGCCTATAACACAGCAGATGCTGACTCTGGAGAGTGCTGTGACTTAACCCATCCTGAAGATGATTCACTTCCTTTTCTCCATTTACATACAGAAGCAAAGGATAAAAACATTATCTCTTATAGGATTTACATATTTTGGATTTCTTAAAATAATACCATACATGTGACTAGAAATATGCAAATAATAGATAGGTGGATGGGCAGCAGACTCGTGTGGAGTCACTAGTAATTTGGTCTGTCTTCTGTGCAAGCATTCTCTTATGCCTTCCTTGGTGGGTGATGTATCTTTTTGGAAGACACGTTCTTGCCAAGGAGTAGCATTTTCATCTTCAAAATCTTTCCTCTTTGCCTAAGAGTACATACAGGTATGAAAGACACATGTAAACAAAAATCTACTTAAAATGCTAATATAAAGTTTCAATATGAAGTTTGCCATAACTATAATCATGTACTTTTAAAAGCTTGTTTCTATGATTTGAACTGAAAATATTTACTGATAAGCAAAATGAAAATCGGGGGCAGGGGGAGTCCAGAAACTACCTCTGAGGGTTTATATTTTCCTGTAAAACTGTTTACTAGAAATGCCAATGGCTCTAATTTCCTTTTGCAAATTCACCTTTTATAAAAAGCATTATCTAAATTGCCTATTTCCTACATAATCTCTGTAAATCAGGAATACTATCCAGGCTCTCCATTGTGAAAATCATACAGTATTGATAAAACAACATTATTTGTTTGTTATTCTGTACTCATTCGCCATTTAGTTACTTAATTAGACAATAAATTTAGAGCTTGAAAGCATGCTTAAGGCAATAGTTTATTCATAAATATTCATAACCAAATGTAGCATCATAATATCTTGAAAAAATCTCACTGGGCAAGAAGCAGAATATGTTTTGTAACATTTAAAGACAGCAACCTGATATCAATTAATCTATTTTCTTTTTGGAAAATTGAATATTCAATTAAAATATTAGTTTTCTTAAATATATATCACAAACTCAGTGAAATATTTGCAAAAATGCCATGATATTTCCCTTCTGTGCATCAGCAGCATTTGAGTCATCTCATAGACTTGTACTCATAGGAAAGATGCCTGCTGAAGGACCTAGGGAATATTTCAGGTAGAAAATTTTACATTCTGCAAAGCTGAAACTTTTGTGGTGAACAAGCATGCACACACATTCACGTTGACACATTAAGTTGCTGCTGTAAGTGCAGGATAAGCAATCGGTATATAGAGAAGTAAAACTATATTCCATTAGGGAGACAGCACTTCATGTGCCAGTGCATTCAAAAAGAAAACTGCAACCAAAAAAGTTATTCCTCAAATTCTTTTGAGGGAAAAATTTTAACATTATGAGTAATGATTGATTGATTGATTGATTGATTGATTGATTGATTGGCTACTGCAGTCCTACTCATGTTTTATCTAGGTCCCCATAATCTCAAGAAAGGCATTCAGATGCTAATTTAGTAATGGGTATTATTGTTTTTAGGGAAAGAAACAACATTCAGTGTCAGATTAGTTTTAATTTCTGAATATCTGAAGATATTCAAATGTTTTTATAATAAACATTTAGAAAAGTAAAATTAACTTTTAGAATGCATTCTTTTATATATATATATATATATTATTTTCCAGTTTAAATTTAGATAAGAAACGAGGTTGCTTCACAAGTCAGTTCCAGGTCCCTCTCCCATTCCCTCCCCTCCTCCGGTGCCCTCCCCCCAACCCCCCCGTTATCCCCTCATTCCCCCAGGGAGGGTGAGGCCCTCCATGGGGGTGTCCATAGTCTGTCATTTCATATAGGGCAGGGCCTAGACCCTTCCCCAAGAGTTCAGGGTGAGAGTGCACCTCACATTGTTCTATGGGAGTCCAAAGTCCGTGTGTATACTTGGGATGGGTACTGATCTGCTGCCCAAGGCTCAATAGATAGAATGCATTCTTTTAGTCCTCTTTTCTGCTCTCTCTATATATTGAAATGTCTTGGTTTGGATGATAAAATTGAACCAGTTGAATTAACTTGTATTGGTCCTCTAGTTCTTGTCTTAGATTCTAGGGGAGAAAAACAAGCTACCAGGGCCTAATGAAAATGTTTTAATATATGCTTAGAGAATGAACAGCAGACTTGGAGGTTAATAACATTTATTAGTCTCCCAGAGGACCAGGTTTGATTCCAAGAACCCTCATGGTGATTCACAACTATCTGTACTTACAGTTCCAGAGGATCCCATGCTCACTTCTGATATTCATGGGTGCCAGGCACACATATAGTACACACATATATGTACATGCAGGCAAAGCAGTCACACACAAAAAATAAAGCAAATATGTAAATAGATAAGTGCTTAAAATCATACTTACATAATCATACACGATTATCCGTGTTTATCTAATGGCAGTGGCTCCTTGTTATTGAAAGATACAAAACATGTCAAATTCCACTAAATCTCAGGCTGGCAAGAAACACTTATTTATGTCCAGTTCATAAGCTTTGTTTCTCTATAAAACCTGCATTCATTCTTGATTGCTTTGCTTTTTTTTGGCACTATAATATTGTAGGATGCTATAATGTCATTAATTATCCTACAGACATCTAGCATTACACGATGGCTATAATGGGCAGATACTGGTAGGGGCACTGATGGGTAGGATGTTCTTTTAATAATGGGTGGGATTGTAGCGTATTTCTCCAAGTGATCTGGAGTCAACAGACAGTCCTTCATGGTGCAGATTGTTTAAATTGGTGGAAGATGGTGGTTGCTTAGGTTCACTAGAACCCCATCACTTCTCAGATTCAAAGCCCTACTTCATTTCACAGTATGCCCTGCTCTCTCCCACTTCATGTCATGTTTTAAGTTTAGCTTTTGCATTGTGTTCCAACTTGGACCCCAGTCAATTACCTTTCTACTTACTGCTGTGAAGGCCAGAAATCATATAATTCTACTGTAAAGTCAAGCTTTTAGTCTTTAAGAAAACCTATCAGAGGGCTTTGTTAGGAAGGAAGCATGGCATACCAAAAGAGAAACTCAGATGGGAGAACAATGAAGGCTACTTAGTTATTCCCTTTAAGAAGTAACAGCAGGTCTTCTCTAGAACATGCTACTGTCATTTGGTAGTAAATTTCCCGATGGAGAAGGGTGATCTGGTTGGAAGAGTAACCTAAGGCAGGTGAAGGTGATGGTGTGAAAGACAGTAGTTCTTTTTGACTGAGCTGGCAAAGACTGTGTGGGTTAGAGAGCAATTGTGAGAAAGAGCCTAGCACTTGTCAGCTCCAGGGAATCAACCCTCCCTGCTGGCTGTTGCTGTGGTGAAAATGAACAGGACAAGAATATTAAACAGGGAAAATCCTCCTAGCTATAATGAGCGAAGTCCTTATGCTTGGATGAAGAAAATAGAGTAATCTTGAGCTGTCCTGCAAGTGGAAAGCCTGGATAGCTTCTGTCCAATTTGTGTGATATCCCCTGGGATTCCCTCCATATTTTGAGCTGTGCAATGGACTTGGATGGTGGCATGTTCCTGAGAGTTGGCAGACACTCAGAGAACAGAATGACTGATTTGCTACTTGGGTTGCATATGCCAATTGAGCTGCCAAGCAGGCATTGCCTGAGGGAAATACCAGCTTCAATAGAAAAGAATTCTAGTTAAAAAGATTAGGTATTTATCAGTGTCAACTGTTATTATACATAGTGTTCTAATTTTTAAAAAATGTATGTGCATGACAAATAATTGAAACAATAAAAATATGTAATAGACCCTAGATCCCTGCTCCCTCTGCCTAGTAGGCACAACCACCTTTGTTAATTTCTTATGCAAATTTATAATGTATACATAAACAAGCACACAGCTGCTTTTAGCTGTTACTTACATTGATGGTTTTCAATTAGAAAATCAATTTAATTGTAATAATGATAATCACTTCAGTGTGTTTTTTTTATTCCTGTACTTCATGAATTATAAATGTGATAGCAGTCCAAGAAGGAAATAATATTTCTGTTGTAATCTTAGAAATGTTATTTTTATAACTTTGAAAACTATTAATGTTAGATGTATTCATTGTAGAAAATTTATACAGGCATCCAGAAGTATGCAATAATTTTAATGCAACACTCACAAAGCTACTATCAGTGTTTTGTACTTGTTACATGCAATTTGTACACTCACATTTTTAAAGATTTGGATAATAGATCCAGGAGCCGCTGTCAGCCACCCCCAACAGATCAAGTATGTAAAATGAAAAAAAATAAATTACTTTTTAAGATAAAAACAAAAAATATTTGGATAATAGCATCACTGTATGTGCTATGTTTGTAACTTAGTGTTTTCTCTCAGTGTTCTTTACATGTTTGATATCAGGAACACTTCTAGAAAAAAATTTAGTAATTCAAATTATCTGCTTAGGAAAGCTTTCTAAATCTGTGAGTGTTGTGAAACTATTCTACACATCTGTTACTTTTCCTTGGGAAAATTCCCAAAAGGAGGCTTGTTGAGTCAAAGAATAAATTATTGTACTAGTGTAAATTTACACGATGACTTCCAGAAATAGAATTACTCACAGAAACTTTCAGTGACACAAACAATTTGTGTAGTGACCACACAGTCCAGGCATTATTTTGTATCTCTCTCCTGTTTGTGAACAATAATACAAGGATTATCAATGTGTAAGCCTAGGGGAGAAAAGGGGGCTTAGAGGACATATGTGACATTCTTCTGATACTTTGTATAACTATAACCTTCAGGGCAGTGCCCTCTTGCAACTGGGCCCTAGGAATAGGAGTAAATTCCTAATGTGCTGATGCCTGCCAGTTCTTATAACCACAGCCTGATTTGTCAATCAGATTTGGCATTCTAGTCTGTCCATTACTTCTTGTTCTTTCCCATAACCCTCAAGCCTGATTCTACCACCTAAACTTAGTTCTTTATGATAAATACTGCTCAGAAAACTGCCAAAATTTTAGTCCAGAAATTTGAACCCAGAAAATTGGCTTCTTGTGTTAAAATACCTTTTGGTAGGGTCTGTTTTTTTTTTTTAAGTAAAATCCCGGTGTTTTAAAGATTTATTTTATTTGTATGTATGTTTTGTACCCATGCAAGAACTCTTGAATATGGGTGCTTGGGATGCCAGACAAAATGTGCTGAACTTCTGGAAGTGCAACACAAGTCACAAGTACTCTTAATGAATGAATCCTCACCACAGTCCATCTATGTCATCAACAATCCTAAACAAATAATTTCTCTAGTTTCCTCCTCTAAGGAATATTAGAATCATTGTCTCCTAATAATATCAGAAGCTGCACCCATAAAGTCTCACCAACACAACTGCCCAAACATGAACTGAACACGGGTGACACAAATGGACATGACAGAGTAGATGGGGAAAAACCCTTGAGGCCTCAACCCTACACAAAGAACTAACAACTGGACAAAACTGAGTTGTAGAGGTATCTTGTTCCAGGAAGAGTACCTCCATTAGCCGTCTAGTGTCAAGCAGTCAGCCCTAGAAATATGCATACAAGTAACACTTTATGTATTGAACAGGTTATATTCACGACTATTTAAGTATGTACATGTACACATGTTTATTCAATGACAATTAGTTAAAGAAAAGAGGCCTTGAATTTGAAGGAGGTGGGGAGGGTATACTGGAGGGTTTGGGGTATGAAAGAGAAGGGAGAAATGTTGTGATTATATTATAATCTCAGAAATAAAATGAAAAATCAAAAAGTATCACTATAAATTTTCACTAGGCCTTGATAATGGTTCTTCTATTATGGCGAAATAGGTACAGTGTTAGCTGGATGGACAAAGGGGGTAGGAAGGGACTACTGATGTTTTAGTCATCTCTCATACAAATGGATTTTGTAATGCTACAAATGTTCACAAACTCCTTATGATACTATTAGCATTACAAATAATTAGATTAGCACTGGGCTTGATTGGCCTGCATAATCTCTTGCCAAGAATAGACTGAGAACTGAAAAGACATTAGTAAATATGGATTCCCTAGCTTTACTGAAGAAAATATTCTGAAGCATTAGGGCTTATTCTTATAATTGAATTAATGTTTAGTCTCTTATTTCCAGTTTCATCAAGTGAGTGTTAGTGAGGAACTTAGTTGGCTCCAATAAAGTTGATATTTCTTTCTGTATAAAATTAATGAATATGCTTAAATTGATAGTTTAATACTTCATTTTCATGACTTCAAAACTCCAAGGAACACAGATACTTAATAAATAGATATTTTGATGTGTAATTAGCTAATTACCATATTTACTAGCAGTATTTTTCATCTGACTGACTACAAGTTTTTAAATATATTGTTTCTCACTTAAAATTAGACTTCTTAAAGATAAAAACATTTATATGTAAACAACTCCATCAAAACTGTGAGATTTAATTAAATGCCACCAGTGCTTGTGTGGTGAACATTTTGAAGTGATTTGGCATAGAGCATAATGAAACATTTATGGCTATACCCTTCTACAGAGATGATATGAGTAATACAACCAATCATGGAGCACCTTTCTCATCGAATGTTTTAATTGTCCACTTTGGCTATCAAGTCATACCAAAACAGTGATAAAACAATGCTAATATTATATTACTCTGGGTACTCAGGAAACTGAACAAGGTTAAACAAAACGGCTGGTCTTTGCTCTATGTCTGAAGTTTCTTCTTGAGTTATCTAGAATATTTTCCACTTGAACATCTGATTGCTGACTCTGGCTACAGGTTGAACTTCATTAGCTCTCTATGGTCTCTCTCTGTCTCTGTCTCTCTCTGTCTCTGTGTGTCTCTGTCTACCGCCACCCCCTCTCCAGACCATTTGAGCTTCCCCATAGCATGACAGTTGGAATCCAAGAGGAAGCTTCTCATAGAGTGAACTCTCTGTACTAACTGCCTCGAAAGCATGTAATATCACTTTAACTACATTTCCTTGGTAAGATTGCCAGAGTCCTCCAAGATTTAAAATGAAAGGACCTGTGAAAGGAAGACCAACAACTATGTCTGCTAATCTGCCTGTTTCTGTGTATTCATCTTTGAAAAGCACAAATGGCTGTGGAGGATGGGATTAGGGTCCACTAATGCAGGTTAGAGTATTATTGAGCAAAATATAAGAGCTTAGACCCAGAAATGGTGACAGAGGAGAAACGGAGGAGATATGAAAGTTTTATCGATTATGTATGTTCACAAGCATAGAGAAAGGAAAATGGAGGATTCTTGTATTTAGAGGGAAAAGAGGAGATATTTAAACAAAATACATATGAAGTTTTGCTGTGTGCATGTAAAGTAAAATGGTTTGTCTAACTTATAAGGTTTAGAGAAAAAAGATATGCTGCTGTATCGTTAAATTGGGTTTATACTTGGGAAAGATGCAATAGCTTATTAAATGTGGCCTCTAGGTAGATAAAGGGAAACAAAAGAGGCCTAAATCTAGGTTACATCTGCTTTCAGGAAAATTTAATAATAAATGTGGCCATTGTGGCCTGAGGTTTGGTGACTTGCATGTGAGTGTAAAGCCTTCTTACCTCTGATGACATTTCATTGGCAGGATCAGCGGTCAGAAATTAGGTAAGGCATCCTTCTCAGAGCCAAATCAGCTCACTTAAGGAAAATGACTTTTATTATGAGCTTGTATTTTTCCAACACTTTTGTTTGGAAATGATGTTTTCTTTCTGAAATGATGGTGGTCCTTGTGCTTTCAATTTTTATATGGCTGTGCCTGAAGGAATACAAAGTTTCTGTTCAGTGTCTTGCTGGCTCCAACAGTTAGTGCTCCTCTAACAGGCAAGGAGGTTTGTTATAAAACACTCCAATCCCTTTGCAGTAGATACTGTTTATTAGCCTTGAATGTAAAAGGATAGTGTAAGTTTATTGGAATACACAGAAAAATCATATTTTTAATTTTTGTAGTGCCAAAGGATTATTCCTGGGTTATTGTTTTCTGCTACTATCAATATCTGTCACCAAGGCTGGGATTATAAAAGTATAATATGATCATCTTTCTTATATGGGATCTTAGAGGATTAAAATGTTAATACAAGGAATTTAGAGTTGTGTCTGACATATCAGATAGACCTCAATATTGTTACTGGTGATACTTAATAACAGTTCTTTTGAAATTGCTTTTTTGGTATAAGAAATAAATTTTGTGTTTGTCTTGACCTAGACAGAATGATGTCTTATTTTCTTTGCCTAAGATCTTTCTTTCTTTCTTTCTTTCTTTCTTTCTTTCTTTCTTTCTTTCTTTCTTTCTTCCTTTCTTTCTTTCTCTTTCTGTCTTCTTTCCTTCCTTTATCTTCCTTTCTTTTTAAAATATTTATTTATTTTATGCGGGGGAGTATTTTGCTTGTATGTATTTCTGTGCACCTCACGTGTGCCTGGTACCCACGGAGACCAGAAGAAAGCACTGAGTCCCCAGCAACAGGAGTTACAGACCGTTGTGAGTTACCACATGGGTGCTGGGAATTGAACATGGGTTTTCCAGAAGAGAAACCAGGGCTTTTAATGCCTGAACTATCTTCTAGTCCCATACTGTTAATTCTTAATAACTAATGCTTTTCAAAACATAGTTTTAAATTATTTAAATAAAACAGTGCATCAAAAGGGTAATGAATACATTAATAATAAAACAAATCAACTTCTAGGGAAAACAAACTATAAGGACAAAATAAAATTTAAGTATATATAGGCCTGACAAGTAAGGTTTTGCCCTACTTCATAGGCTCTCAATCTTCCTAATGTAATGAAATTTTTATACAGTTTCTCATGTTGTAGTGACTCCCCTGCAACTGGAGCATTATTTTCATTGCTCAATATAGCTATAAATTTGCTATTCTACTATTATGAGTGGTAATGTAAAATACCTGTGCTTTCCAATGGTCTTAGGCCTGTGGAGGGGTCATTCAACCCTGATGTGGTCACAACCCACAGATTGAGAACTGCTGGCATAGACTGAAAGATGAGAGAAAGGGCACCAGGGCTAGTAATAGGAACAGATGGTGGACAGAAACTACGTGGCTGTCCTGTACAAGGTCCTGATTCTCTTCCATGGCTCATACAAAGAAAAGGAAAGAAAGAGAGAAAAGGGAGGAGGGAAGGGAGAGTAAAGACAAGGAAAGCAAGCAGGGCAAGGAAGCAAAGGTAGTCCAGATCAAACTAAGTCATATTATATCTTTGCTTCTAAGTTTGACCCATGATTATGTACCCATCTGTCTGCTTACCAAAGATCTACCAACTCATTTATTCATCTCACAGAGCTGCAAAGGTAAGGGATGCCCACACGTAACAAAACGGTCTGTGATCTCTTTCATATAATCATTCGTATTTACTCAGGCTACAGTTACAAAATGAATTAAATAATTTATATATTCTCTGAATGTGACTTTTACAATGATACCTATAATGGTAATCCCCCTTCCATATCTGCCCTCCCTCTGTCAAGGCTCAGATTTTAACTACTTAGCTATTTGGCTGTAAATACTATGCTAGTAATGCTGGTGCATGGTAGGCCGGTAAAACTTAACTCAGTTACCCAGCTCTTTTCTAAAGATGTTGTGAGTTATGTAAAGCATGCAAATCAGAAGACTGTGACTTGTAAAATGAGTTAGGAAAAAATAACTAAAAATACAAAGATTTCTTATGACAATTGACATTCAGGGGAGTAAGACCAGCCTTGGTTATTGTCTCTACCACTTAGAAAATCTTACCAAATAAAGTTTTATCTCTGATGTTAAAGTATTCATTATGAATTAAAATTGATTGGAAATGCTTATTAGTCACATAAAACCCTTCCTTTTTTAGTTCTTCATCATAAACTGGATTTATTTTCATGTTTCTTTTGAAATTCATGTAAAATTCATGTAACATGAGTACAAGTACCTTTTGCCATATCCCCAAATATGAGGAAAAATAAAGTTTCATATATAAATGCATCTGATTTGGATCTATACACAAACAAGACTGCTAAATTTGTTGGAACTAGAAAGAGGATAACATGCCATTTTCAATCTAAAACATAGCAGGTGGGCTGATGATATGACTCTGCGGGGAAGGGCTGCTGTAAAGTCTCACAGCATCAGTTAGGTCTCTGGGACAGACATGGAAGAAGGAGAGAGCTGACCCCTGGAGGTTAGCCTTTCACCTCCACACATGTGCCATAGCATGTTCAAACCCACTGCACCTCTCTTTGCTTCCCTCCCTCCCTCCCTCCCTCCCTCCGTCCTTCTCTATCTGTCTTACTCTCTGCCACACCCTCCCAACACACGCTTAATAAAATGTAACACGATTTAGGAGATTATCTTTTTTTCTTTTCTTTTTAAGCTTGGGGAAAGGTTTGTTGTTACTGTTGTAGTCTGCCATGAAAGAAAGTAGGGAAGTCAGGGCAAGAACACAAGGAAGGAACTTGGAAGCAGGAACTGAAGCAGAGATCATGGTAGAATGCTGCCTATAGGCTTGCTCCGACTGGTTTCTTCAGCCTGATTTCTTACACTCCCTCGGATTACCTGCCCAGGATGGCAGTGACCTCAGGGGGGAAAAGCCCTTCCTTATCAGTCATTTATCAAGAAAATGCACTGCAGACTTGCCTACAGGCAATTTGATAAAGCCATTTTTTTTCAATTGAGGTTCCTATTCTCAGATGACTCTAGTTTATGTCAAGTTGACATAAAACTAAACAGGATAGCTTTTAAGCATATCAATATATGCATATTCCTAAGCCCATAGCCCCAATCAAATTCTTTTTTCATTTTCAATATAGTTTTAGATCAATTTATTTATTTTACATTCCAACCACAGTTTCTCTTCCATCCTCTCCTCCCATTCCTTGATTGAGGGACATCTATGTTGTTTCCAGGTTCTGGCCATTGCTAATAAAGTTATTTATGGTCATTGTGTTTTATCACAGCAAGAGAAAGTAAGATAATCATAGGCTTCTTAATTAAACATGCTTTGCTTCTATTTAAAGATGAAATGAGAGAAAATATATAAGCTATAATTAGGTGAAAATATTGAGGCTGAACATCAGATTACAACTATTCAAGGCCTCTGAGTATTGTATAGCTCATTAGGATTAAAAGCAATATAACCAATCTCAACTCAGTATTTTTAATTATGCTAAGATATCTAATTAGTTTTAATCTGATTCTATATTTCCTTGTGTTGTTAACATTCAGACAAACACTGAACTGAACTCCTGGAATCCAGTGTCAGAAAGGGAGAACTGATGGGCAAAGGAGTTAAGACTGGGCTGGTTTAACCCACAGAAGCAGTTGACCTGAACAAGGGGGAGCTCTTGGACTCCAGATTGATGGCTGTGTGAAAAGCATGGGACTGACCCAGACCCCCTGAATGTGGATGTCAGTGAGGAGGCCTAGGTAATCTATGGGACCTTGGGTAGTATTTATCCCTGGCATACAAATAGACTTTGAGTGCCCATCCCACAATATGGGAGGCTCTCTCAGCCTGGACTCTTGTGGGAGGGCCTAGGCCCTGCCCTGGATGAAATGACAGTTACTGGAGATTCACCAGGGCCTCACCTTCCCTGTGGATCAGAGTGGAGATTGGGTGGGGGACTGGGGGACCTGGTAGGGAGGGTGGGGGAGGACAGGAGAGAGAGGGAGCTAGGATTGACATGTGAAACAAGATTGTTTCTAACCTTAATAAAAAAATAATAATTATTTTTTAAAAAAGAAATTGCAGGCATAAGTTAGTGACACCATGAGCCATAAGTTCTACAGGAAGTTTTTACAATTATAAGGGCTCAGCATTCATTTGTTGATTATGAGCTTTTAGCTTCACAGGAATCAACCTGAAATTGTTATTCATCTCATATTTTGCCTTTCTCTTTCAGTAGATTAGTATATAAGAACAGCAAGCCATAGCAATATTTGGCACAAAATTAGAATTGCATAGTGCACAGTCACTGTCTCCTCCCTCTGAAATCTCCCAGAGAGGAGCAGGCAATTTTCTACTACATTTCTGTAATATGAAGAAAATAATTTAATTCATCTATGCTTCAGTTGTGTTGTGTGTGTGTATACATACATATATATAATTTGTATTCAACACCACTCAATCACAAAATAATTCCATACAAATTTAGCTTATTGTTGTGTAAATTCAGTCATAACCCAAGCCATAAAATGATCCTAAGAATATAAAGTTCCCATAGGGAAAACCTGATAGAACATCTCAAGAGTGAGGACTATTTTTAGCTTTGGATAAAGGCTTTTACATGAAGGAGTTGTGCTCACAATGCATTAGTCGCACCATTACCTACAATAAGTAATCTAATATTTGAGTATATTTTTTGCATCTCTGTCAGAGTGTACTGGTGAAATAATCATTACAAATAACTACCTTAATTGCCTTTAGAGCTACACTAGAGAGTTCATCTACCATATCCTTTAAGATCATTTGCCTAAAAAAGCTTCCACTTAAATATATCATTTAAAGGCATGAGTTTCTCTTTGTTCCTAACTACTTTTTACTTTTCAAGAATGTATCAGCTTTTAGCAAATATGTGTAGCCTAAGTCCAGGATTTTCTTGTTGCTCAGGATGAGATGAGTGTCCTTCAATGCACAGCCTATTAAAAAACTCAAAATTTCAAGATGTATTTTGATTCAGTGTTCTCAACCTTCCTAACACGGTGATCCTTTAATACAGTTCCTAATATTGTGGTGATTGCCCCACAACCATAAATTATTTTTGTTGCTACTTCATAAATGCAGTTTTGCTGCTGCTATGGATCTTAATGTAAATATCTGATGCACAGATAGTCTTAGGAAACCCCTGTGAAAGATTTGTTTGCCCTCCAAAAGGCTCATGACCCACATGTTGAGAATCATTGCTTTAAGTGAAAGTAATTACAAAGAATTGACTGTTTTTAATTTGAAAAGCCCAAGAATTAGTCTGGACAGAGTCACAAAATTATTTCAGTCTTCCCCAGAGCCACCTGATATCACACTTTCCCTTTGCATTACTTGAATAGCATGAAGCTTTGGGACATTGTCACCACAGGAACAATGGTCCCTTTTATGTTATAGCATGACTTTTAGCAGAGTGTATAGATGGCGAATATTAGAGAGGAAAACCAAAGCAGCAAGTACACACTGATAGTAAGGTGGAAAAGGATGTCAAACAATAGGCTATAAATCATCCACTCCTGTTTCACAGAAATGAAATCTCCCAAGATTAAAAGTTCACAGATCTTCACTGAATCCTGTCTTTTAAATCCTGGCCTTTGTGGGAAGTGGTAGAAACTCTGAACACCAATTCTGGCTCTGAAAGAAATGGCTAGGCTGTGCTACAAGGGCTTTCCATGTCTTTCCAGTAGACTTGTAATGATTTTTCATGAAAAGCGATTGATTCAAATGTGATATTTCATCTTTTATTATTTTAGTCTATAGTAAATAATATTCTCTTCTGACATGCTCAGTCCTTTCTGAGTGGCAGAGTATGGCAAACTGCCATTTCCATTATTGTGGTCCACTAATGCAGTATTGAATACCTCAAGAGCAGGGAAATTAACTATTTCTACAAACCTTGAGGAAACAACAGAGGAACTTTCCAAAGTAATAATAAAGTATATTGCTTTTCAGTGAATTAATATTTTCTGTGATAGTCCAAAGAATAACTAAAATTTTTGTAATTTGCATGAAAAATGACACTACAGTCAAGGGTGGTTTTTTACATTTCATGTACTCTACATTCTTTGTGCTATTTAGGATCAAATGCACATGGATTCAAATACTGAGAAGATAGCACAGAAATTAGGAAAGAAACTTAAGATGAAGGGAAGAGGAATATAGTATGTCAGAGCAGAGGAAAACGCTGGGTAGAAAGGAGGGAAGAAGATGGAGCAGAGGATTAAATACTTGCAGCCCATGCATTGTCCATCTTACAAGTGTCTGTGTGTGTCTTCATCTTTAGTGAGCAAAGGGGAATTGTACACCATGTGATTAAGAAGAGTGTGTAGACAAATCTGAATGTAGGATTTCCTGAGATAGATGAATATGGCCAGCTGGATAAGGAAGAAAGACAGGCTGTAAATCTGTCCAGAGAGATTTAAAAATAGCTCAATCTGTTCAAGCAAGAATGTAGACTCATGGATCTTCCAGATCTTCTACCATTTAACACTGCATGATTAAGTTAACATTTCTTTAGCCTCCCCTTATATCCAGCCAAATTCCTTGAGAGGAAGTAGCATTTCTCTGGACACTTTCAGAGTCTGTCTTTGGCTGTCCCCTGGGTACAGGCTTTTAGAGTTTCTTCCACAGATATGTCAGCATATTAATGCATTCTTTGGCTCCAAGTGACCTTCCCTCCCTTAATTTCCTCATTTGCCATTCATATCCTCGCTTCCTTTGGCCTGGATATTAATCCCTTGGGCCCAGCATAAGTGCTTCCAGGGCATGCTTCTAACTCCACAGTGACTGGACGATGACTAAGTTACTTTGCCATTACAAAGCTGCAGTGCTAAGAATTCTGCAACATCACTCCAAAGAGTTGAGGCAAACATAATGTTCAGTAAAGGACAGAAGTACCAAAAAGATCCAAGAAAAAAGAGTTCAGTTGCCAAGTGAGCCACTACCTTTCTGTGAACCGCACACACAGGTTGTCAGTCATTTAGAATGCACAGCATTTCATGGAGGAGAGGGGAGAGGTCCAGGCTTTTTAGATATATGAGCTCTGAAAAGAAAATGATGCTGTGAGAGTCAGAGGCTAAATGGCTACAATTAGATCTAAGAGGATTGAAGCCTAGACTTCAGGTGAAGGTTCTCTTCACTAAAGGGTATACTTAGTCTTACAAGCAAGCTAAAAACATGACAAAATGAAGAAAATGTGAGCCAGGGGAAGCCCAGAGATTTCAGATGGTAGGTAATAGATATCTTTAATATCATGTGGTTGAGTTTCGTTGCTGATGCCATTGTTGCCGTTACTAGTATATCATGGGAATGAGAGCTCTTTAGTCACTTGAATTTTCTTCCAAAGACAAATCACCCACTTTCCCTGAATCTCAACGCCTTCATATATGCATAAAGAGTTAATAATAATTCTCACCCATGGTGAGGGGAGGGGATCACACCTTTTTTTTCTGTGCATCAGCTTCTACTTTATATGAGAATAAAAGTGTAGTCAAGGATCTAGCATGTTTAAAGTAAATAAGACAAAAACCCCATCTTTTCCCATTTTTATCTTTGTATCAGAATTTCTCTTGATATTTTGGACTGGATAGATAGATAGATAGACAGACAGACAGACAGACAGATAGGCAGATGATAGAGATAGATGAGTGTCACACTTACACATCCAACCCTAACACAAACATGCACACACACACACACTCACTCACACACAATTACTCTAAATGATCTTGAATGTGCAATCTCCATTAATCCTCTTGCTTCAGCCTTTCAGATAATGAGTAGCAAGAATCATAGGACAGTAGCAGCATACCCAGTTGGGCTGATAGATTTTTGGTGTATGGGGACTCTCCCTTGTATATTGGATATTGAGCTGCCTTATTTTTGGCCTTTGCTCAAGAGCACTGACTATCCCAATATGACCATCATAAATATGTTTGGACAGTGTGCTCCTCAGTTGCCAGCCAGTATTCCAATGCCTGCTCTGCCTCTCCTCTTGTTGCACCTACACATTTTCAGTTATGGCAATTCTTAGTGGCCTCCTTTTATTCCCTGGTATTCTTGAAGTCTACACTATTCTATCCTTTGTTCCCACCCCACTAATGAACTGGATTTGAATGAGATGAGCAATAAATTCTGTATATAATATGAAAAGTCTTTCTAATTTATCTCTTCATTCATCTCCCAGAAAATTCAATACTTCAGCACCAACACCTAAATACAGTCTCTTTCCCTGGTTCTCCTGATACTATTCTCTGGTGACTCAAACTGCGAAGTCTTGGAAATATGAGATAACTGGAGCCTTTCCCTGTCTGTGAATCCCCCATGCTTCTGCATCCCGGGTTGGTCTCCTGAAAATTCTAGTAGAAGGGTTACCAAGAGCTGCTGTTTTCCAAGCTCCTTCATAGCAACCTCCAGGATAATGCTCAAAGCCTTGAGAAAGGGGCCTGTCCAAGGCTGAGGAATAGAGAAGGGCCAACTTTTGGCATCATAGCTTACAGGGGTCTGTGGACTCATTCTTCAGTGAAGCTAGAGTAAACCAACCAAATGAAAACTCCACTCATTTAAAACCACTGATAGTCATCCTAAGGATAAAGAACAACGGAGAATCACTGCTTAAGACATCTGTGCAAATTCTGTAGTGTGGGAGTCTGTGGCACTTGAGCTAAGACTTCTGCTCACCCCTTCCCATCTCACTCCAGATTAGTGTGGCCAGGAGCACTTCCCACAGTTCCTGCCAGATGTTCTTCCAAAGAGGAATAGCTCCAACACTTTTACTCCTCCTTTCCCACCTCCACCTCAACTGTTTTAAGGCTAAGTGCCAGAGAGGCAGGATAATGAAGAATGGATTGGGGACTTTCTCCTTCATCATTAAATAGAATGCCTGCTTTAAGCACAGCATACTGTGAATGTTAAGGCTTGGTGATTATTTTATTCTGGGAGTTACAAGCCTAGGGGAGGTCAGGTTGCTCAGTATCCCTCTTTTCTACTGAGCAGAGATCCTTCTGTTATGATGTCATTGCCTCCATTTACTTTTCTTGAGCCTGACTTGGAGATGCTATTTGGGAGTAGAAATAGCTCATAAAATAAATAGTTCTTAATGTCCTCCCATGTGCACTGACATCATTAGTGGTTGCTCTGGGGAAGTTCGGTGCTGAGAGTGGCCTCCAGAACTGTGAAAACTGTGATGAATGGCAATTGGATGAGATACAGACTAAACTGCAGAGTAGGTTGCAGGAGAGAATTCAATATGGTAGGGGAAGGAGTGGGCTTTAGGGGAGGAGCTAGCAGGTGTTTGGCTGGTGTCAGAGCAAATACAAAACACTGAACTTGGAACTATGCTTTCAAAGGTATAGAAGCCTGATTATAGTACTTTATAGAGCAACTTATGCTGCAAGAGTTTTGTGGAAAGCAATTATAAACATTAACTTCCAACTACTGAATTTTAACACCTGAGTATGATCAAGGAAAGAGAACCCTACCAATATCATGCCCAAGTCAAGATGTACACAAAGATGTTCCTCTCTGGAATCAGGGTATAGGCAAGCTTGCATAGCTAGCTCTGTAGAGGAAATGGATTTCATTTAAATAGTTGAGACAACAGTTAAATAATAACCAGTAAGTGTCCAAATTCTATTCATTGGTCAGGCTCAAACACCTTAGCACCCACACAATAAGACTAAAAGGAGAAAGGTGGAGGTAGCAGGAAATTATCCTGCCCAGATAGAGGGAGACGGAAAGGATGAGTTGGATCTTGGAAGCTGAAGTGTAGGGGCAAACAATGGACATTTTCTGATAATTGAGGAATATCCAAAATGCTACATTAAGGTTTCTGTTATAATTTTTTGTTTGAGTAAAAACAAACTTGTAATGTCATGTTTTCTAATATAAATGAGTATACCATCTAATAATGAAATAATTAAAATACCACTTATTTAGAAAAAATGAAAACAGACAGTCCTTCCTGATGGCAGGATAGAGTGTTCAGAGTTAATTGGTACTATCTAATATCTGTTTTCCAGCAAATTATCCCAAGACATGGAAAGAGCACAGTAGTATCTATTTACAGGAAAGCAAACAAACAAACAAGCAAAACAAAAATAGAGAGACTGCTTCTAGCCTGTTGCTAGATTGTGTGGCAGAAGTAGGGCTGGTGGAGGGTAATATTAAAGTTGCTATTTACAAGCAATCAGTCACATCCTTGAAGTGTAGAAGTCTGATGGTCACTTTTTTTAACCTCTAGTTGATGTTTCTACATCCAGGTTCAATTCCCTATGGTACATAAATGACTCAAACATTAAATTAGGACCTCCATGAACTCCAAATCTATGTATCACTTAGTCTTTTTGGAGTTTCTCTTCATCCTCAAATGGACTTTTGATTAAGCACAGCCAAAGATTCACTACAGCTATATCACAATGTTTCCTGGTTTCAGTGTACAATGCTACAAGAGACAGCTCGCTTCTAAACCCAAATTCTGAGATCCTTAGCACATCCTGTATCACTCCTCCATCTTGTAGAAGCCAAGTTCTTCTAAATATCACTGTGTCCTCCTCTCACCTCCATCAACTAGTATTTCTGTCTAGCTACTCTTTATCTCTGAATCACTTTAAGAGTCTCCAAAACTGGTACCCAAGTTATGGACACACTCCTAAATGGTGTTCAGTTTCAAATCCATGGCCAGAAATATTCTTTGAAATTCACATTTAATCATGATGCTGTGTTTATTTCCTGAAGGCTCTATGATGCAGGGTGGGGGACCCCCTCTACTTACAGAAGCACTTACTCTCTAGCTGCCTATTTCAGCATTTGTTCTGGGAAAGTATCTCCAGAGAAGTCTGTCCTTCATCTAAGGGCAGTCTACTCTGTGCTCATACTCTCTGCCGTGGACATCCTTCAGATATGTACTCTACTCTTGTCTTGGGATTCCCTGTTTATGTAAGAAATAGATCCTTCTTTGATGGTGGCAAAGGCCTTTATTAGGAGTTTCACCATCAGAATCCACCATTCAGGAGTAAGTCTTTATATCACAGTGAGGGTCCCTCTCATAACCATATTAGTTATTTCATGGCTTCCATTATATTTAATTGTGGGCTAAGATCCATACTCTTTATTTTTCCTATGACGATCTCCATGGCCCATGCTCACCTGACTCCTTCTCTCCCACCACATCCCTCATGCTCCTGATTCCCCGGGAGGATCAACCTGCTACACTCCATCTGAAACCTTTACTTCTGCTGAGTATTGCCTAGCTTTCCCTCAAGGAATCTTTATAAGTCAACTCCAAATTACTTTCTCAGAAAGGGCTTCACCTCACCATGCATCACCATCCTCTTGAAAGGTCAGGTGGATTTTTGGCTGTTGTTGTTTGCTTCATTGAGACAGAGTTTCTCTGTGTAGTCATGGCTATTCCTGGAACTCACTCTATAGACCAGGCTGGCCTTGAACTTGGGATTTTTTTAGTTAAATTATAAACAAGCTTGCCTCACATGTCAATCCCAGCTCTCTCTCCCTCCCCTCCTCCCTGCCCCTACCAACCCCCAAAATCCCCCCACCCAAAACCCATTTTGCTCCCCAGGGAGGGTGAGGCCCTCCATGGGGGATCTCCAAAGTCTGTCATATCATCCTGGGCAGGGCCTAGCCCCCCCATGTGGGGGCAGGAATGTTCAGTCAGGGGAAGAATAGAGGAGAGCAGGATGAGAGATACCATAATAAAGGGAGTCATTATAGGTTTGAAGAGAGATCTGGCACTATCGACATTTCCAGAGATCTACAAGGATGATACCAACTGGCAAATTAAGCAATAGTGGAAAGGCTACTTTAAATGCCCTTCCTAGATAATGAGGCTACCTTATATGCCATCCTAGAGCCTTCATTCAGTGGTTGATGGAAGCAGAGGCAGTCACCCACAGCTAAACACTGAACTGAACTCCTGGAACCCAGTTGCAGAGAGGGAGGATTGATGAGCAAAGGGGCCAAGATCAGACTGGTGAAACCCACAGAGGCAGCTGACCTGAACAAGGGGAGCTCATGGACCCAGCTGATGGCTGAGAGGTCAGCATGGGACTGATCCAAACCCCTAAATTTGGGTATCAGTGAGGAGGCCTTGGCAATCTATGGGTCCTCAGGTATTAGATCAGTATTTATCCCTGACATATGAATGGACTTTGGGAGCCCATTCCACATGGAGGGATTCTCTCTAAGCCTGGGAATTTTTTCTCAATCCAACTTAGGTAATTATTTAATGAATGTTTGCTTTCTCCTCTATATAATGAACACCGAGAGAACCTAGAGTTATGGACACTACTCACTCTTGTGTCTCTTAGTGCCTAGGCCAATGACTGTTCTCCAGGAGCTATTCTGGTATTTCTAAGTATGTGTTAAGTGAACTACTACTTTGGTAGTATAGTAGATGTGATTTCTACTACATAGAATAGTAGCATAGGCTAAGATTTACTACCATAACAGTGTCTTCTGTAACATATACACACAGGTATATCCATGAACTCCAGTTCCTTAACAAGGTTTGTTTCTTGCTCACTCTGAATTCCTATTGTACTTTAACTAGACACTGTGTCTCACTCTTGAGTCCTGTGTTGATGGAAGCTATTACCTGAAACATTGTTTAACATTGTTTTCAGTGTCAAGAATAGTTTAACATTGGTAATCAATGCAGCAGCCAGGAAATAAGGTACTTTGTCTCCATATACAATCCAACAGTTAGAAGGAATTGGATGCCTTTGCCCACATTTAAGAGAAGCAGTAGATGTAATCCTTTCAAGTGCAAGGAAAAACAGAATCAGAAATATATAGCCATTTCAAGATTTCCCAGGGGCATATTAGTATAGATCTGAGTTAAAACTTATCTGGAGGGATGGCAGAAAATCTCAAGAAAACAAGATAAGTGATTTTAGTTAAGGGATGGAATTGGACAGTATAGGCACTTGTATTAGAAGAAACTATAGATGTAGAAATGTATGTATGAATATGTGTGTGAAGCAAAGTGATGTGCTCCCAAATATGCTTAAGTGTTACAGGGCATATTACAAGGATACATTTGACCTTTAGCATACTCATGATGTTCTCTTAAATATTTTTAGCATAATGAAGAAATATTCTCAGAGTAATGTATTTAATGTAGGGCTTTATGCAAACTCAAAGTCATTGTACTCTTGCCACATTTGAAGTTTCTAGTTGTCAACTGCTTTTTTCCCCATGCTTTGCTAGTTGTCCTGATGCCTCAGAAAAAGCTGCATCTGATTTGGCAAATGAACATGCTCTAATCCCTCTTTATCCCACTGTCTATCCATGAGCAGGCAGATGCCAGTGACCCTGTCAATGTGTGAGCTAAGTGTCTTTAATCTCACCTGTAATTGGTACTTTCTGGGACTTAACAGAACGGAGAGACTCTTACCAATGACACAAAGTGATGGTTGGTATCAAATAATAGGACGGATCCTATTCAGTAAACCTATCCCCAGGAGCTAGAGCACTTAGTCAAGCAATTTATCCTGCTTTCTCCAGTAAAACATTTGTGATGAAAAAAACAATATCATGTCATTACAGCCTTAGTAATAGAGAACAAACAAACTCTGAGGGAAATTAGATAACATTAAGTACCTTCTCAAACAAAACTCACCATCATCAATTGACTGCTGATCAACCATCACTGTAGAGAGCTATGCCAAGCATTTCCTTGATCTTGAAGGAAGTTCTAGGTAGTAACTACATATGGCCTCTTGAGTCAGTCTGTACAATCTCAAACTGAAGCTACTATTCTCATCTCTTTGACCTTGGAGCAAGTTTTCTCCTCATTCTCAGCAGTGATTCCTTGTGGTTATGGAGTGAAACTTATCAGTACTCTGCATGTTTGTATGGTCAAGTCCCCTCCATTGAAAGTATATTTGGAGGTGCAGCCTTTAGGGCACAATTAAGGTTTAAAAGAGTCTTAATCTAATAGGATAGGTGTTTTTTCCTTTTTTTAAGACAAGAAAGTGGGGGCAGGGTTTCCCAGTCGGCATGCATTGAGGAAAGGGCTTATGAGGACTCAGGGGAAAGGTTGCCACGTGCCACCTAGCCATAAACTTCTATAAGACCAAACATGGTAGCTCCCTAATCTCAAACCTTCTGTCCCAAGGCTATAAGAAAAAAATGGTTAATTCCTGCCTCCCCACAATCTGTAGAATTTTTCTGATGACAGTTTGTGCTGTTTAGTAGACTTACCTAAAAACACAGCTAATGAGCTTGGAGGGTGGCTCCTGCCCATAATACAAGTGAGACAGGAAGTTTACCATGAGTTGGAGATCAGCCTAGACTAGAGAACAAAACCCTGTTTCTAAAACAAAAACCAAAAGAAACAAATCAAGAATTAAAAAAAAAACCCAAAATCCAAGGGTAATGAGTGATACTGTTTATGTAGTAGTATGATTATGATGATTGAATGGTGCTATTGATGTTAGCTTATACTCGTATCCTCATTCCTAGTCCTTCGTTTGATAGCATCCTATTTGGGGATTCCATTTAACAAGTGAGATAGACCTAAACAGCTTAGATTCTGAATTTGGCTTCTCATAACCAGATGGCCCTGCGAAAATGAGTAACTTCCTCCTATCTTTGTTTTCCTCTTACATTTTCTGTCTGAGTGGACATCATCACAATGCCTCTGAGGACTACATGGGAATTAAAGAAGATAGGTATGCAAATGTAGCTGGGGCTTTGTCAGCCTTTCCTCTCCCCCCCCCCCCCGTCCCCGCACTCTCCCCAGTTCCTTCCTATTTTTACTTTATCATTATAAGACAGCAACTTAGTGTATTTTTTGCCTCACCCCCCTACTTTTTCCCTTAAGATCATCCCATCCTACAATGCAGATTCCCACTCCCCCCAAAATCAGGGTTTACCCCACTCCCTGTAAACATATTTAAAACTCACAAAATTAAGAACTTGAGGTGACTACAAATACTGCAATGCAACAGGGCTGGTGAGTGAGGTTTTCTAGTTTTTTGTTTGTTTGTTTGTTATTAAATGGTAACTTATAATTAAAATTCAGTCTCATATCATGGTTATTGTTCGAACAATGTGAAGTCAGGAAGTCAACAATGTTGAACATATTGGTAGCCATAAATATTAAATTCATAGGTAGATAATACAACATTTTGTGTAACAACCCTGCTCAAACCTTAATGAATGAACTAGGCGTGAAGGTAACATTAAAATTCAGGTTCTAATTCATAAAGTCCTGGAGGAACCTGGAATGCTACAGTCTGACATTCTCCCAGATGGATCAGCTGGCTGACTCTTGACCACTCTCTCCATAGCCCGGAATGAGCTGGTTTTATTAAAGCCAGTGACATTGAAGGTTTTTACTGAGAGATTTTGTTTTGTTCCTTTTCCCCATTTTACATTTGCTAACATGTTCTAGATGCAGGATCCTTTCTAATACAAATGGAAAAAGGATTAAATGTCAATTTGGCAAGACTCAAATTTCTTTGATTAATTTCTCCATATGTTGCACATACCTAAATCATTTAGAATGTTCTTATAGTCTGTTCCTTTCCCATCAGATAAGACTGTATATTCTTTTGATTTTTTTTGTCTCTACCATCCTGAACACCTTAAATCACCTCTTTCTGAAGACTCTTTTTGTGTTTTGACTTCTATTATTTTATTTAAAAGGAAAAGGTATATAGTTAGTTCTGAACCAAATATGAGAGGTCATGGCCCAGGAACATGGAGTCACACCTGCCTCTGCCTCCTGAGTGCTGGGATTAAATGTGTAGGCCACCACACTTGCCCTAATTTTTAACAACAATTTCAAAAACACACACTAAGGTAAAAAGCAACCTATTCAATAAATGGTGCTTGGAAAACTGGATACCTACCTGAAGAATATTTAAAACAGATCCATATATGTCACTCAGTAAATCAGTTTAAAGAGGATCAAAGACTTTAAATCATGAAACCGTTTGAGGAGAACCTAGGAAACGCACTCTCTACATAGCTCCTAGCAAGGAAATAGCATCAAGATTTAACTTGTTCTCAGCTAGGGTAACTATTAACAGAGGAAATATTCTACATAAAAGAGGGGGAACTGTAATTGTGCTAATCCTTTTTCTTTTTTCCCTCTATTATTCTTTTACTGAAAATAGACCTTTTTCTCACTGTTGTTTCCCCACCCCCAACCCCTTCTGTAGGGTAAATTTTTTTACCTGCTATACTTTAGAAAGGAAGTTAATATCTAGAACACATAAAGGAATGCAAAAATAAAAATTATAAATCTACCAATCAATTAATGAGCTAATGGAATGAAGAGAAACACAATGGTATACATACTTTAGAAGGTGTTCAATGCATTTGAGAGAAATGCACATTAAAACTACTTTGAGCATAGGGTTGAGAGATGTTTGAGACAGAGGGATACTCTCTCAGCATAGCCACATGTGAGATGATCTAGGCCCTGCTCCAAATGATAGGACAGATTTTGAAGATTCCCCATGGAAGGCCTCATCCTCCCTGGGGAGCAGAAAGGGAATGGGATAGGGACCTAGGGGGGCCCAGGAGAGGAGGGGAGGGAGAGGGAACTGGGGTTGACATGTAAGACAAGCTTGTTTCTAATTTAAATTAAAAAATAGAAAAATAAAGAATGCTTGCTATTCTTGCAGATGTCTGGTGTTCGGGTCCCAGAACCCTTATCAATCAGCTCACACCTTCCTGTAACCAGCTCCAGAGGATCCAACACCCTCTTCTGGACTCTGGAGGCTGCCACATGCAAGTGCATTTACACATCACGTAGAGACATAGACACATATAAATAAAAATTATATAAATTTAAAAAGCAAAACTAAGCCAGGCATTGGTGGCATACACCTTTAATCCCAGCACTTGGGAGGCAGAGGAAGGCGGATCTCTGTGAGTTTGAGTCTAGCCTGGTCTACCAAGCTAGTTCCAGGACAAATAAGATACAGAGAAACCTGTCTTGAACAAACAAACAAACAAAGCAAAACTAATTTGAACCAAGAACTATTTGGCAGTTGATGGTAATTTGGAGAGGGAGAGTTGATTTCTTCTGAGAGTCAATTTCTTCTGGGGTATGGCTTCTCACAGATCACCCATGCTGCAGTAGGTGACCCAATACCATGCATATAATAGCAGCACTAAATGGGTTCCATAGCATGATAAAAACAACAACAAAAAAAAGAGATAGATACAAAATATGATATTATTGGGAGAGGGTGTGGTGGGAGTTTGAGACAAGTTGGAGGCATAGAATGGAGGGTGGAACTAGTCAAAATAAATTGTACACATGTATGAGATTCTCAATGACCATATATACATGTGTGTGTGTGTGTATCTGTGTCTGTGTGTGTGTATACTTAAAGAAGACATGAAGTTGGAAAGGAAACCTGTTGAGGGATTCTTGGGTGACATAGAAGAAGATACAAGGGGTGACTAAAAATACATTGTATACATGTATGAAAATTTAAATATTAAATAAAAATATTATGAAATCACTTCAATGAGAAAGTACATAGGACTGGGTCGGTAAAGAAGTGGGGTGGATCTGAGAGGAGTTGGGGGAGGGGAAGGAATGTGGACAAAATATATTTTAATGTAAAATATATAAAATAATAAAATTACCAAGATTTCCTTTCATACCAGTCTGAATGGCCATCATCAAGAAAAAGAGACAGCAATAAATTTGGGTGAGAATGTAAGAAAAAGAAACGCTATTCGCTTAGGGAAAAAGTATTACCTCATACAGCCATCACAGAAATCAATATGGAAGCTTCTCAAAAACTGAAAGCTCCACCACTCCTACTTTGGCCACATGCCCAAAGGAGCCTCTGTCCTACTGCAGAGATGTTTGCTTATCCACGTCTACTGCTGCTCTATTCAGGGCAGCATGGAGGCCTAAGCAGCTTAGACTGCTTGAACAGGAGAATGGATGGTGGAACTGTCCTTCATAGACAGTGTGCTTCCATGCCTCAGCAAAGGAAAAGGAAGTCATGAAATTTTAGGAAAACTTGGATGTGTTAGCTCATATGTAGATCCTCATGATATTTACATATTTGCCCAGATGCATTGATTTGTGTGTAGACTATGAATATAAGGAGACTAGGAAAGGTAATAAACAGATATAGAGGAAGTTACAAGTGACATGAAAGCAGGAAGGAGGCCCTGGAGTGGGAGGAATGCAACCCAAAGGGAAGAAGGGAGGATGATTATCAGCAGATGCAAATTTCGTTTGAAAATACTCTTGTTAATGTTAAAACTAATATTGTGTATGCTAATTCAAAACTTTTAATTTATAAAAAGCTAAACTAAGTAACATTAGCCATTATAATCCAAGCCTGATTCTTTTCTTTTTCCTCTATGGTTGTTAATAGCACTTACATGTGACATTTAATATGGATATCACACCTAGAAGTAAAATAATCAAGAACATAATCTGTTGCCTATGAAAATCAAAGCAATGGATGAAGAAAACAGGCATCTTAAGCCTCATTCTCAAACATGCTTTGTAACAAGACTGTAATTTTTCCGTGTGTCACAGTCATTTACGTTTTATTTGATATTTAAAAATTGAGATAATTTATTACTTTTTAAAATTTTATCCTGGCTAATTTGGTTTTATAGCTATAACCCCAGGTGGGATAGATAGTTTGAATTTAAGAAAAATGGCCTTTAATATACAAATTACTGTAACTATGACTTGTGACTAATTTGTTTTATTCATCCTATTATTTTTGCTACAAACACTATTCCAGTTTGGGGAAACAAAGGGGGAAAATGCATAACAGAAGAAGTCAGATAACAACATTATCATTTTATTCCCTCACTCCAAACAAAATCATCCTTTTGTCTGTGCCAGATATTATTAATGAGAGGGACAGAAAGAAAAGCCTAGATTTGTGAGAGAAGGATTTTATAGAATTTGTAGGCATAATCAATTTTGTTTACTTATAAAACAGTTTTGTATGGGCCACCTATATTTATTGGAAAACTAAGAATATTGTTTAATATCTTTTTAAACTCTGACTCTCTGCACCATGAGATACCTTGAAACACATTTGATCGGAGGAGCCATGTTTCACAACCTGTGGTTAGTGACTCCTTCGGGGTTCAAATGACCCTTTCAGAGTGATCACATATCAGATATCCTACATAACAAATATTTGCATTATAATTCATAGCAGCAAAATTACAGTTATGAAGTAACAACAATATGATTTCATGATTGGGGGTCACTGAAAGGAAAAGTATTTACTCAGGACCCCCAAGACCAAGTTCTCAGTACAAAGGAGATTTGTTTGCTCCAGAGGGACAAAGAGCAGGGAATAAGAGACAAAGACAGGAGATAGAGAACAAAGGAGAAGGGGAGGGAATAGGGAGATGGGTCATAGGTGTTTGTCCCAGGGGTGGCGACAGGGGACAAAGGAGTGCCTCTGGATAGAGAGGAGACAGGCAGGAAACACATGGAAGTGGCATTTTATAAAGTTACATGGGGAAACCTCATGTTAGGATGAGGTGTTTAATTTTGATTGCACATGTTAATTAGTTGAGGCAAAGGGGGCTTCTGATTGCTGGAATTCAGTACTGTGATATCTGGACCTTAGTAGTCAGCCTCAGGAGGAAGAAGTCAAATAAGGGAATAGTCCTTGGTGACTAGCTTTAAGAATGTAATCTAATGGTTTTTAGCAAGACAGAGGGAATGGGGGAGACAGGCAAGGCCTGCCAGAGCCGTGTTTGCCAGGCCCTGTGCTGGCTATAGTCCCTTCAGTCATCACAACTATTTTAAGATACACTATTATTTTAGCAAATTTTCTTGTTTTTATTCTACTACAAAAACCTGCAGTGAGATCTTATACGATTCTAGAATCTGGCCAGTTTTGACAAAACACTGCTAATAAAATTCCATGAATATTGCCTTGTGAGCCTGTTGTATAATTTGTATGACAAGAACCAAATCTTTGGGTATCTCTAACAAGAGTCAACAGAATAGAAGTTTCTCTGCTTTAGTCAGGAGACCAAGTATGGCAGGGGGCTTCTAGTATCTTTCATGCTTGATAGTGTTGGATTTATCATCTGGAATTTGTCTTCCAGGTTCAATTATAACATGATTAATAGATATTGTTAAGTCCCTTTGAAACTGTGGGACATCTAGACACATTTACAAGACAGGTAGCCATCAGGACATGTTATGCTATGACAACAAATATAAGTAGCTATAATGGATTGAACATCATACTTAGAAACCTTATATCTTAGAATTTTAATGCCAATACTAACATCATAATCCATTTTAGGGACCAATATTATATTTTTCTAAGTAGGAAGTTTCACTGTTTTGAGTTCCATGACTTTGAATTTAAAACAGAGTTACCACAGAGATGCAATTCTTTTGGAGATTTTATATAGATCTTGGACAGCCTAAAACTTATTTTTTTTAAAAAATTATATCACATAATGAGAGAATGTTTTTATGAAAGTAGTGAAAATTTTGACCCTTTAAAATGAGCACTTTAAGTATGAAGTTGGGATAAAAATAAATACAACAGAAACATGACTAATGGGTATATATGACCTTATCCTTACTTATTATTTCATTAAAAGCAAGACCAGAAATATTTCTGTCATCTAAGAAAACATACCAGGGAAAATTCCAATTATCTCCCACAATTTTAAAAATACATAAATATGAAAAAGTTTGAGAAAAAACAATGCAAAAGTGAGAGTTGGAGGAATGTTGGAGGGGTTTAGAGTTCAGTTACTAGGGGTATTCAACTGTTGACAAAATTGTTGGTGTGTACCATCCAACTTTTCTAAAGCCTGGATGGATGTGTTTGTAGTTGGTATGAGTTTTCAGTGACAAATACAAATGCAAGCATTTCTTTCATGAAGTCTTATAGCCCAAGGATAGATAGAGATTGTGTACTTCCCATCCAGACTAAAAGCACTCTTTAATCTGGTATATTTTTTAAATTGAGAAAATTACCTGGTTTTAGCCATGCTCACTTAGCTCCTTGTCTCTTGGAAGCTCATACGGATTCCAGGAACAGAAAAATACACGACTTCTATTATCTTCACTTTAGACTTCTCAAACCCCAAATCATGCCGGGATCCTTTGTCTGATACCTTTCTGTCTTTCTTTTCTCAGAATGGTTTTAATCATCAGCTGAGTCCTTCAGAATCATACTCTCTCTGATGGGCAACGATCATCCAGAGAGATGTCACCATTTCTGCCTTGCATACCCAGGGGTTGGTGTTCAGGACCTGCCAGCCCTTTAAACTCCGTATGTTCAAAATTCAAGTTCTTGCACTCACTTCCAGAATCCACACATACCTCATACTTAGATCCCAAGCCCAGGCTGTCTATAACCTATTTCTCTCACTCTATCAGAAACCCCATGAGTCTATTTAGTGTGGGATAGTAGTCCTTTTATTTAGTATTGAAACCCTCTCTCTCATTAAACTTCTTTCTTACTTATTTTTCATTGATTTTAACTATGTGACTCACAAAATTAGTCTGAATCATTTTGTTCTGTTTCCAGAACAAAAATTGAAATCCCTAGCCTGTGTGTTGTCATTTCCATCCCTAGTAAAAAACCCTGGTACCAATTTCTGTTTTATTCAAACACCGTATATCTCCCAAGGCCTACATGAAATGCTATATCCTTTGTGCTACATTTTCTATCCCTGGATGTGAAAACACTTGCTCCCTCTTCTCCATTACTGACATATAAATTCTGTGCTGTCCAGATCTAAATCAGAAAAGCCTGTCACTATCGAAACTAGAATACTCCATCATTTCACCACTGTCACCCTAGGAGATCATTGCCAGTAACAATTGTCTTAAAGAGTTTGGGGCCAAAGCTAGCTAATCTAAGCACAAACAGAAGTGAATTGAAATTTTCATGATAAAATGAGTTCTTGGCCAATTTTCAGAGTCTTTATGGCCCTCCCATGTCACCTTGAACACGGGTCTCCATTTGCACATATTTTCTCTCTCATCTCTTTCCCTGGGTTTCATCATCTTCACAAAATGCCAGAAGTATCTTTTCTTCTTTATGCTAACTGAATATGTCATCTAAGAAAAATTTATTGTGTGAATGTTACTTGTCTAGATCGCATGAAAGAGCCTCACCTTCCACAGTCAGGTAGATTTTTAAAATGTCTCCCATTAAGCTTGATAGCAAGTCTGTCCCTCAGTGTTCTGCAGACCTGAGGGTGTTTTTGGCTGAGGAGTCAGTGTAAGCTAATTTACATAACTGTAGCACTGTAAGATAGGCAAAACTATTATTCATTTATTTTTCTATGTGTTTCATCTTTTGTCCATCTAGCTTGAAAGCACAATTAGGGACAGGGGATGTATCCTCATATAGTTTATTAACTATATTATGAAAAATAATAATGTTTAAATTATCTTTATCTATCATATGTTACTTAGGGTTGTTTAGGCAAGTCATTTTCCTTGAGAATGTTTTTCATAAGCTACCAATGGGTACAATGATATTATACTAAATGTGCAGGCTTCAACCATGTCTCTAAAGTCCTTTAGTTAGTGATGACACACAGTAGGATGCCTGCTCTCAGAACAAGTGTAAAATGTTCGCTAAATGCAAGATGATTCCTCCAGTGAGCTTTTGCAAACTTAGAGATGAACATGGTATTTTATTGCAGGATCCCCAAAGCTATTTGATACTATGATTTTCCTTTCTCAATATGATTCTGTTTACTCTAGAGGCAGCACCACAGAGTTCTACCCTTAATTGAAGAGACAGAAAATCACGACTTTAAAACTTAAAAGTACGAAAAGCAAAAGACACTTTAGCTCAGAGACAACTCAGTAATTATGGAGCTACCTTCCCAAATTGTAATGTTTGCCTCTGCCTCAGCGCTAGCAATCAAAACTACTGAATTATTCTGAAGCAGGGTCAGGGCTTTACATATGAGGAAAATCACTTGAATCTGAGGCATTATATGTACAGTACAAGATGTTCCAGAAACAAATTATCTGAATCCTGTTTAAGAGCAATGATGTGAAGGCCAGATGCCCTTCTCCAGGCCTCCAGATTAACATTTAGCAGGGCTGTAGAACTTCAATGATCATGCAATCCTCAGGATTTCTTGAAGAGCTAAGCCATGCTCTGGGGCTGGGCAGTGGGAGGTAGGGAACAGAATGTAGATATTGTCTATGTGCTTAGGGCTACCCAGTGCCCTTCTGGAGAAGTGCTCTCTAGAGGTTTTTCAATTTTAACTAATCTCTTCAGCCAAAATGCATTTTCTGCCATGTGTGAACTTTCTAAGTTCACTAGATTCAATTTGATACATACAGCCTTTCCAGATTCCTCCAAGTTGGAATAAATAACCATATGTTCCCATCAGGTAAAAATATAAATGCTTACCACAATCTCCATTGGCTCAGGATTGTGGTGACAAGTCATTGTAGTACCATGTTGAAATCCGATTGCCACTTACGAACTACTTGACACTGGGCAAGCTGTTTAATGCCATCCCAGTCTCAGTTTCTATACCTATGAAATGAGCTTAGTAATAGTAGCAAGTTCATGAATTTTTGAACATTAAATTGTGATGATTCAGATGAAATTCTCAAATGGGACCTGACTCATTGTTAGCTTTTGCAATTATTGCTCATAGACAGCCCTTGCCACATTGGGTAGAAAGATAGTTATTCATTGATTTAATCAGTAATCAATAAACTATATGAAATTAGTAGAACTTTATATAAATGTGTAGATGCAGATAATTTCTATAAGAATTATTCAGATGGAAAGATATGTGGAAATGGTCATGAACCTAAATATGTGGAAGTAGTCATGAACATAATTTAAATTTTAATGTGTATACATATATGAAAATTCTTTACATAAATATGTCAATGATCAAAATGGGAATGTAAATATTCTGTATGGTTCTCTTTCTTTTCAAATGTATTGTAGACATCAGGTATGTTTTCCAAACACTATTTGATTTATAATTGGAACTTAAAATATTGACAATTTCATCCTTGTGCAATCTGTCTTGCTTGCCTTGAAAGCTGCAAAAAAATGGAAGGAAAGATTAAGAATCTAAAAATGTTAGAAATCTTTCATGTGTGTCACTATCATCACTGTGGTTGCCCTTAACGGTTTCTCTTTCATGGCACCTGCCTGGAACTTGAGGCTGCCAGTGCCATCAAAAATAAGATGAAACAAAGGGGTCAAGACCGGGCTGGAGAGACCCTCAGAAACAGCTGACCTGAACAAGGGGAGCTCATGGAACCCAGACTGACACCTGGGAAACCAGCATAGAACTGTTCCAGACCCCCTGAATGTGGATGTCACTTGGAGGTCTGGGCAGTCTAGAGGGCCTCTGGTAGTGGATCAATATTTATCCCTAGTATATGAATGGACTTTGGGATACTCTCTCAGCCTAGACACATGGGGGCGAATCTAGGCCCTGCTCCAAATGATATGACAGACTTTGAAGATCCTCTATGGAAGGCCTCAACCTCCCTGGGGAGCAGAAAGGGGATGGGATGTGGGGTCTGTGGGGAGGGCAGGGGAGGAAGGCAGGGTCAGGGAACTGGGATTGATGTGTAAAACAAGTTTGTTTCTAATTTAAATTTTAAAAAAAGGAAAAAAATAAGGTGAAACTTTGATTTATTTTTCTTTGGTTCCTTGTTTCTGTGCAGTATTTCTAAAAACAATTCTTTCTTTCAATGACTCTAAATGATGTGGGTGTTAGTGAGGAAGCCTAGGTAATCTATGGGGCCTTGGGTAGTATTTGTCCCTGACATACAAATAGACTTTGAGTGCCCATCCTACAATGAGAGATGCTCTCTTAGCCTGGACTCTTGTGGGAGAGCCTAGGCCCTGCCCTGGATGAAATGACAGACTCTGGAGATTCCCCCAGGGAGGGTAAGACCCTCCCTGGGGAATGGAGTAGAGATTGGGTAGGGGGCTGGGGGGCCGGGTGGCGAGGGTAGGGGAGGAGGGGAGGGAGAGGGAGCTGGGATTGACATGTGAAATAAGCTTGTTTCTAACTTAAATTTTAAAAAAGGAAAAGAAAAAAATCCCCATTTGTCTTCAGAATGCAGAGCCCAGAGCATCCTATCCTTGAGCAGCTGGGCACCTGCTCATCTGTACTGTTGTTTTTTCTGTACAAATTCGTTTAGGAAAACTCAGACCCCAAACTGATTTCATTGTCAGTGTTAGTTTTCTAACGCTGTGATTATGGGTTTCCACAATCTCAGTGGCTGAAGAGAGGACATTTACTCTATTGCAGTTCTGGAATCCAGACAACTGATGTCACAATGCTACAGGTCTTGTTCCATACTGAATCTAGTTAAAAGCTTTGGTTGATTCTAGGCCTTTCTTGGCTTGTGGCAATTGACTCCTCATCTTTTCTTGGCTCTTTATCTCTGTTTCTCTCCTCTTATCTCTTGTCATATAAGGATACATATCCTTAGATACTAGGAGCTCTCATCTTCAGATACTAACCTAATTATACCTGTATGGTCATGTTCTAATTTTCAACATGTAACTAATTTTCAACTTACTACAAATTACTTTTGACTAGGGCTGGCTGTATTCTGCCTAAAAATGTACCATGCATGTAAACTATGTTTGTATTTTCATGAAGCTGATTATACTACTTAAGCTTTCATTATGACTTTCAAATAGAGAGAGCTACAGCTTCCTTACTCATTTGTTTTTATGGTAAACATATTGCCAGGAAAGAGATGTCCAAATTTTGTGGTTGTTGTACAAGGTGGACTTGTTTTGAATAGAAAGTTAGGTCCACTGTTAATCCATCAAAATGTTATATTAGAGAAATAGTGCCAAATATGATGGGTAAAATCTATAGAGAAGGTACTTCATAACAGAATGAATCCTGACATTATTAATGCCATATAAAGCTCATGAGCTTGCATAAGACCAGCAGTTCTCAACCTGTGGTTTGTGACCCTTGTGAGAGTTGAATGAACCTTTCACAAGGGTTGCTTAAGATCATCAGAAAACACAGATATTTACATTACAATTCATGCCAGTAGCAAAAGTACAGTTATTAAGTAGCAACAAAAATAATTCCATGGTTGGCAGTCACCACAACATGAGGAACTATATTAAAGGGTCACTACATTATGAAGGTTAAGAAATGTTGCTTAAGACAGTTAGCATATTGAATAATATAATACTACAGAAAACACAATAGGGATCAAACTAATAAAGAAGATATTGCAGATATAATATCCTTGAGCTATTCAAAGTTTTACTAACATGGGCTTATTTTAAAGATAATTCAAGTGGAAGAAGTGGTATAAAGTTGGTATGCCTTGAATATTTTATCCAACAGGAATAAATTAGTAGTTCAAAGACAATAAAGAAGAGCAAAGGTGTAGATTTTCAGGAACTACTAAGACCAAAATTATAAATTATCTGCAGATACAGGAGAGTTTGGAAAACATCCATGTGTTTACTTTGATAGTCTCTACTGATATTGAAGAACCAACAAAAATAACTTACTGGAAAAATTTTATCAGGAGATTAATTTTCCCATGAATACATGAAAAATTTTGGCTTTTCATATTGCAATAGGTCAAGATTAGTATATGATTTTTAAGGATTTCTATCTTTTATGACTCGGAAAACGCCTTTATTTAAGCCCTTTCCCTGGAGCCAAAGTGTCAATCTTCACTCAATCAGTATACTTCAAACTGTCCTGGTTGGGAATGGTGATTTCAAAAGCTAACAAGATGCATTTGGTCTCATACATACAAATGGAGCTTTCTAAAGCCTTGAGTTTCAGAGGACATATGAAGTTTTAAGGAGAATCTGAGAGATGGAGACAGATTTATCAGGTAGTCTCAAGAGGAAAATGCAAGGTTTGCAGCTATGTAGCAAACCCTTATTTGTTCTTCCATGTTATAGAACAGGATAGAAATCCAAGAGACTCTGGAAGGTGAGCAATAGATCACATCCATTCCTTCCTTCCTTTAGCCCTTCCTGTTGTTTACAAGCCAAAGACTTAGGAAATCTCACTCTGTCATACTATATGTATCTAAAGAACTGTTTGGGGAGGGTTTGTTATTAGCCTTTTAACTTTGATATATGACCCTATTATTTACCTGAGTCCCCTGAACAAATTTCTGAGCCAATCCATTGTCTATACCAGCTCAGGAAACCTAGCAACAGGCATGCATCTACCTCGTTCAAACTCCTCACTTGGTGTTGCAGTCATGCCTGCTGTTCACATGATGTGGCATGGAAGGTTTGTCACCCAGTTCAAATTCACTGAGTATTGTTCTTCCTGAAAGTCTACTTTCATACCAAGCATACAAACAAAGCAAAATATAATTCAAGAAACCAGCTCATAACATTTGCAATTAAATTCATTAATCAGGACAGTTTATGGAAATGTCACATGTGAATTGTAAACTTCATAAATATTCAAGCAGTGAACAACTAGACAATCACACTTCTTAGTAATAGATGTTTTTCTTGGCAGCTTTATTTTATTATAAGAAATACAGATTATCCTCATCAGGCAGCTTGGATTCTTGTTTGGAAACTTTTTCAGTTATGTATACCGATAGAACTTGTGTTGTGGTTCCGCTCCTATTTTCCTGAGTTCTCCATTTGCCTTCTCCACATTTCTGTGCCTTCATTATAATTAGCATCTGCACCTGCATTCAAGAAGCAGCCCTCAATTTCAACCAAGTCAATCTGTTTTGAAGCAAAGGGAAACAAAACCCTCCAAGATCAAGTTTCAACATTTCTAGTTATAGATGTGGACAATATATTTAATACTTTGCCACTGTTTTCTTTCTCTATAGGAATTTTGTTAAGGATACAAGTTAGAGTTTTATATATATACAAACATCGCTGCATAGGTTTTCTTTCATTTAAAATGTATGTATGGGTGTTTTGTCTGCATGTGTATCTGTATACGATATGAATGTAAGTGGCAAGGGAGACCAGATAAAGGGCACCCATTCCCCTGGGATCAGAGCTACAGATGGTTGTCAGCTGCTGTGTGGTGCTTGGAATCAAAGCTGGGTCCTCTAGAGGAGCAACCAGTGCTCTTATCTGCAGAGCCATCCCTGAACGGGAGTTTCCTGATCATGCTGAAATGGGATCTAGTTGTCCACTTGCACTATAGCATAGAAATACAAGATGGTGCTCCTTATGCTATATTCAGGTGAAATATGAGTAGATGAAAGCATGCTTGAATATTGAAAGATCCCTCAAGAGATTAAATCAAGAAGATAAGGAGAGGTTAGTGATTGAGAGAAAGGGTGTCTCGAGGAAGAGCATGGTGAGAATAGTGTCAGGAAGGAAATCAATGCCCTAACACTCCAAACACAGAGCATCATCAAGCAAGTGACGCCTGACTCACTGCTGATGCTCTGTGCCACCACCGCTGTGGAAACCCAAGACTTCGTCATCGTTGTTGCATCCCTCCCTCGGTGATAGCCTTACCCTGTGTGTTTTGCAATTGTTTAGGACTCCATAGCTTTCCCTCTTGCCTCCTTGGAGTACTCACCCTGTTGATTTCCTGCATTACAGGCCAGCCCCACACTGTGATTACTCCCATAACTCATTACTTTTCAGTGCAGCCTGGATCACTGTTAGAACACAGTGGTCGCTGGGTGGTCTTTGGGTCCCACTCATCTACTTCTTGCTGAGTTCCAAAATAGTAACCAGATTTTCCTGTCTGAACAAATAACAGGTCCCCAAGGGCCCGTGCACACATAGCAAAGCGTGCATCTTTTTGCCCTTTTTAATGCCATACAAAATGACACAGCTATTTTGGGAGTAGCATATATGAAAGTTAGATCATTCAGTGCTCAACTAAGTGTCCTGTCCCTCTCTCACATTCCTTAAAAGCACATCTCTGTCATATTTTCAAAATGGAAAAAATGTACATGTTTACATGCTAAATTCATTTTTTGGTTATATTTAGTATTTCATAGTAATTTTAATTTATTCTATCATACAAAAAACCTGAGAAATCATTCATCTTTATCCTTCCCACCTTGTTGACAAAATCAGAACTGGCATCTTGAATTCTTTTGAGTTTGTTTCCAGGTTGATTCTAAGTAATTTATCAATACTGTCTGAGTATAGTATTTAACCAGGAAGTGGCAATTGCTTTATTCAAGAGCACTGTCATACCACATTTCACAGGTTTGACTGTGATGGTGTCTTAGAAAGCTGTCAGATCATTCTGAAATGGATCTCCTGACTTCCCCCAAAGGTCAAACTCTATTAAAAGGAGGGGGATTTAGGTGAGGTAAGTGTGATGTGCCCTGAGTATTAGCTCTATGGTTTGCAGCTTGCTCTTAGAAACACTATCAGTGATAGGAATAATGGCTCATGGTTTTCTTTTAAAAATCATTATTTTATATCTGAAATTGTTGACCCCATATTACTGCATTTCCATTTGCTGTCTTTGTCAAAACTTTATTGAGTTTAAAAGTTGGAATATATTGTGTTTAATGGGAATAAATGTCATGATTAATATTGTGTGAGTAGTCATTACCCCAGCCTTTCCCCTATAAAATACAAACTAACATGCTGAAAAAATTGACTTTTTTGCTCAGATTATTTTCAACATTACACACATTACTCTTAGCTCAGTAATGGTTACTTTTAAATCATTAACTTTAACAAGTAGCTCACTAAGAAGTATTCACATCAGCAAAGATGTTGCATAAGATATTATTAATAGTTATTTGCTGAGGGTTTTATGTGACCCACATCATTCTTAGTATTATATGTGCACTAACTTACTTAGACCTCACATCAACCATGTTGATAAAGTAAATGCTTAGTTATTATCTTTTTTAAGAGGTGAACACATTGAAGTTTAGAGAAGTTAAACAACACATCAGAAGATTCAGAGATAGAAAGTGGAATCTGGGTTTAAGTCTAGATAATTTGGCCATAGTATGTACCCTCATAAATTTTATTTCATAATGACAGTAATCTTTCAATTTATTCTAGGTGTTGTACATTGCCAATTCAAAACTAAGAGACAAAAAGAAAAAACAATGACAACAAAACAAAAAGAAAATAAAAACATTATACAGTTCAACTGAAGATTTTCCAAAAGAGTTTAGCTATAAATACCTAGTACCTCAACAAATCCTATTTCTACTAAAATAGAGTCATAATTTAAACACTTCATTATTTACCTGGCAATAAAAGTAAATACTGAAGTTTGTGATATAAGTACAGTTCCTTGAAGTATGGTTCTGAAAGTGTTAGAAATAAGAATTAAGAGTATTTACAATTAGATCATTTGTTTTAGGATTAGTTATAATTTAAAGCAAAATAGGCTATTTGGATGTTGAGTTAAAATAGGTTGTCAAAACTGATTATAGGCTATGTGTTGATTCAAGACAAAAGACTACAAGGTAAAACAAGAATTTGTTTTCAATAGTGTCATCAATGTCCAAGCATACATTGTCATCCTAGCACAATACTTAGGTTTTACCTGAATTTTATCTGTGGTTTCAGTGCATGATTTAGTATTTAAACAATAAAAGTTCACATTATATCAATTCAGTTATTTTCTGAAACTTTTTCAGAGAATCTTGTTTAAAACCCACAGTGTAGATTAAAACAGTAGATATACAAAGTATCTCCTTGAATACTCTTGATGATAATCTCATAAAGAAGCATCTCCTCTATCACTAAACTAGCAAACACACTTCACCCTGGGAATCCACCTTTGCAAAATCATGACCTGAATTGTAGTCAGTCTAAAACAAGCCCTCCCCTTAACTGGAAGTCCCCAGGTATCCATTAAAAGTTTGTTATATGTCAAATGAGAGGATAAATACAAACAACCTTTATCCCTCAAGAGGAAACTTGCAGGTAGGCCAGGGCATGCTTACTGGTTCTGTGGTTTGCAGATCTGGAGTGAAGTGCAGAAAGTAAAAGCTGGAAAACGAAAATCAAAAACAGGATGGTCATCTTGCTCCAGATATTACAGCTAGAACCATAACAAAACAGAAATAGAAAATGCCATGCATTGCTCTTATTTTTTGACTTACTGTAGTCCTATTCAGAAAGCACCTATTCATGCCTGTAAGTTGATGTGTTCTCTACTTCATCCTTTGGCAGTTTCATGGTTTTAATTTTACATTGGAGTCTTTGATTCATTTGAAGCTCAGTTTTGTTCATGGTAAGGGATTATGATATGTTTTCATTTTTTAATGCCTGGGAAATCTAGATTTTCAGCAATATTTATTAAGGATATATATATATATATGTATATATATATGGCATCTTTGTAAAATACCATATAGCTATTGTCATGTGAACTTATATACAGGTCCTATGTTCCATTCTATTGATATATTTGTTTGGTTGGTGCCAGACCATTCTGTAGCTCTTACTATGACTCTGTTCTACAATTTGAAGACAAGAATGGTGATTCTTCCAAATTCTTTAGGATTGTTTGGCTGCCTTTGGTCTTAAATTTTCAGAATGTTTTTCTCTGAAATGTCTGGGAGAAATGGCTCTGGAATTATAGTTGAGACTTCCTTACATCTGAAGACTACTATAATAATAAAAGAAGGAAAATAAAAGTCATAAAGTTGAGAGGGGAATGTGTTGGGGGCAGAAACTGGGGATGTAATATGACCAAAATACATTGTCTTCACATGCATGAAGTTAAAAGAAAAATATTTTTAAAAGATAACAATTTATAAAAATGAACGAGTAAAAACTTTACACACCATTGATAAGAAAATAAATAAAACAACTATTATAGATCACAGTATTGAGGTTCTTCAAAAAATTAGATCTACCATTTCAACTAATTGTTGCACTTTTGATCAAAGATACAAGGGAAACGGAATCAAAGGAGTGATATGCCTGAATGTTTATTGCAGTATTCTCCATAATAAAGACTTGGTCAGTAGATGAGTGGACCAAGAAAATATAGTGTATACATATACATACTGGATTATATGTTGGCTACAAAGATAAAATAAAATCCTGGAATTTATAATAGTGTGGAAAACATAGGAACTGCATTAGCTGAGGTTAAGACACACAGAAAAAATGTTACCTCATATTATCTAAACTAAAACCAGTTGCCCTGAATGAAGAATATCAAATGCTAAAGATAGGTTAAGATGTAGAGAAAAGACTTGATTAAAGCAAGCTGAACAAGGTGTATTAATACATAAATATTTATAAGAAGTGAATATTAAAATGTGAGGGAAATGTATGAGTCTTACTGCATAGAACAATGGTGGTTGTGACTTCAGGCAGTAGAAATTGGACCTGGATTAAGAAATGGTTGTTAGGCAGCCAAGGAAGGACATCTTGGAGAAAAGTGCAGGTTTAGTCACCCAATTAGTTTGATAATCATGGCCTGGCACATTTAATGTAAGAATGTCTCTCCGAGAAAATTGTTCTGATTGGACTGTGTGAATTTTAATTGGTCCCCATGAACAATAATGGTTGGAAGAAAGAAAGGGATAGTAAGGTGTCTCTACTACATGTCTGCCGTCTAATTCTGTGCACAGATCTCAAAGCTAAAGTTGAAATACTAGATTGACTGCTTGGCTCATCTCCCCTCCCTCTCTACAACTGGATTTCAGGAATATGGCTCAGTGCTTAGCTGTGGGTGTCTGCTTCTGTTCTATCAGCTACTGGATGAAGGTTCTACTATGGCAATTAAGGTAGTCATCAATCTCATTATAGGGGAAGGGCATCAAAGGCAGCCTCTCCACTATGGCCTAGATTCTTAGTTGGGGTTATCTTTGTGGCTCTCTAAACATTTCCCTACCAGTAGATTTCTCTTTAAACCTATATGGACTCCCTGTCTTAAGGTATCTCTTTTTTTTTGCTCTCCTCTATTCCTCCCTGTCTCAGTCTTCCTGATCCCTCTTGTTCTCCTTTCCCCTCCTCTTCTCCCCTTCTCTTTTTCCTTCCTCCCTCCTCTCTCCCCCCACGTGACCAGTTTGCTCAGGAGTTCTTGTTCCTTTCCCCTCTTTTGGGGGACCTTGTATTTCTCTCTTAGGGTCCTCCTTGTTTCCTAGTTTCTCTGGAGGTGTGGATTGTATACTGGTAATCCTTTGCTCTATGTCTAATATCCATATACGAGTGAGTACATACCATGCTTGTCTTTCTGTGACTGGGTTACCTCACTCAGAGTGTTTTCAAATGATTATATATCATATCAATATATATGGTGGTATTTTTCCTCAAAAAGTTCCTCCCTTTGTAGAAATTATTATATATACTACAAATCAATGTGACATTAAATTAATATTTTGGCTACTTATGAAGTTTAGAAGATGGGTTATATCTTTTGATTTTATAAGTATTCTTTAATTACCCTATACTTATAAAGTTTGCAAGAAAAGACATAACAGTTCATTACATGTAATTTTATTGTTTCATAAACTTTGTGTAGCATACTTTAATTATATTGGATTACATTTGATATCCACAAGTGGTCATCTATAACCATCTAATTACATTGAAGTAGTGCATTTTAAACTTTCAAATTCATTCTGGCCTCTTACTTGGTAAGTACCTATTGAACAAGCACCTATATTTTAGGACCTAAAACATAAGCACAGGAGGATTGGCCACCTCTTATTTGGTGATTTGATGCCTTCAGCATTCAATACCAGGTAGGAGGGTGTGAAAAATGGCATAATGACTGAATAAAGAGATTAAAAGCCAATATATGTTAGGTCACAAGTTGAGTAACCTTAGAATAGGGCTGAACCAAAACCTTCAATACCATAATGAAGCACCCTTTATTTCTCAGGCAAAGTCATGAATTACTTGCTATGAGCAGGAAGCCTTCCTTAACTTTGTGTTCGAGGAAGTAGTTGAAGCTTTGTGTTGAGCCATACAAAGTCAGTGTCCTGGTCCCCACTGAGAGCTGAGCTGTGTCAGCTGAGGCTAACTGGCAAAATCACCCTGTGATATAAGCACCCTTAGCACCATGCTTTGCATAAAGTGCTAGCAAGGTGCTGACATCAATCATGAATTCAATCAACACAAGGATTTTTTCTATCTTTTGACCCTTGCTACATTCTTGGCAGCAGTACATAATGAAAGACATCTTGAAGATCCAATGAGTATCATACATTTGCTAAAACCACTATATTCCCAGTCTGATTGCCATGATTTTTGAAAATATTTGGTAAATGTCAGTGCTATCTGGATCTGCCTGTGGAATGCCACTTCAAGCATAGAATTAATGTTAATTTGTAATAAAGCAACAATATGAATGAAAGGTTCCTCAAACAGGCTTTAGGCTGAATGGATTGAATTGAATTGTCATATTCTACTTATTAAGTACCTTGATTTTATACTAGGGAAGCTCTCATTTTCTACAATTTGCATTTCATAAGTGAAGTTAGCAACCAAATTTTGACCAGAATTATTATGACTGCATGAAGTGAAATTCTTCTTTTTTTAGGAAAACATCTGCAAAAGCATCATAGAGTGGTTCATTCTGTAATCCACTTGCATACATACATGCCTTCGTTTCCATATGGATACTGACAATTGGTATTCTAGACTGGCCCATGAGCAGACATTGCTTATTCACCTGACCTGCTATAATATACCCTTTCCAGGGGAAGGGTTGCTATTGTTTTTTTTCCTCCCCCAAATACAAGGATTCCAAGGAATCATTAAATAAAAGGTCTTTTGTGAGCTGTATTTTGTGATTGGCAAAGAACGTTGGTGATAGTGTTCAGTGAAGATCAGAGGTAAAGACCAAGACAAACATAGCTACAAAGAGCCCTGAGATGGAGGAGATTAAAGACAGACTAAAACCTGTGGAGAAAATTTATTTACATACAACCATTTCAGATGAATGTTTTTCACATGTAGACCAATGTGATTATGTGGTTTTTTTTAGGGATTATATACAAGAGAACTGCTTTCTTTTACTGGAGTGATAATGGTCTAGATAATTAATGTCAACATAAATAAACATGCTACAAGAAATGAACATTGCCTTCAGAGGGAATACCTGATTTGCTCATATTCCAGTTAAGGGCGATGTACACACACAAAAAAGGAAGCAGAAAATCAATACAATCCTAACATAATGCAAAGCCATAGCCCCTAGTGAAGTAAAATACCTGAATAGACAGATGTTCTACTCAGGTTATTTTGAGGGACATAACAAGGAGACTGTCAATTATTTACATTGCAACCAGGAAGTAATACAAAAGCATTTTTTTCTTGCCCAATACTAAGGCAGAACATTTTTTCTTTCAAGTTTTGATGAAGTCAGCAGCTGCCACAAACCTTATTGTCAGTGGTATGCAAAATGCAAGCTCAATAGCTGTTGGGTTCTCTTGACAGCTGGCTGCTGTCATTTACTGCTAATGAAATGTGAAGAATTCTAATATTATGTTATGGTCCTTATCACTTGATTTTTAGAACCATTACTTTTTCATCTCTATATCCCCTAACCACATAAGTATTATGCCTGCATTCATGTATCTGCACTATGTTCATACAATGTGGCCATGGGATCAGAAAAGGGAATCAGAACCCTAGAACAAGAGTTACAGATAGTTGAAAACTGCTAGTGTGTGCTGAAAACTGATCTCAGGTATCCAGAAAGACCAGCCAGTGTTCTTCATCTGCTGAATCTTCATCTCTCCAGGCCCCAAGCTCTAACTTTTATATATTGTCTAGATCTGTTTTCTTTCTTCAATGGAGGTATTCCTAACTTGCATTTAAGAAATGTCTGGCTCTCTCACACACATAAAATGCATTGTTCTCATCAGCTTTACAACATACAGTACATTATAGCAACTCTCATATCTGCATTCTTATGAGACCAGAAGTTTGGGTCCTGGAAGTTTTCTACTAAAGGGTTTAAAAGATTCAACATTACATGAAGGGGTAATTGAATTCAACCATACTGTCTTGATCACAGATACTCGTTTTTAAAAAATAGAATAAAGTTATTGGCATTTGTTTCACACAAAATCTCCTCTACAACAAATAAAATAAATAAAAATATTCATCAGGACTTGTGCAATTGATGGCATGGTTTTCTTTTTCGTCCAGTGGCTTGTTATCTGTGAAAGAAAATGGCTAAGCCTTTCTTTAAGGCTTTTGCCCTCACTTCAATAGTACTGTCTCTCTGACTGTATTCTTGGCTCCTCTGTGTTATTTGGAACCAGTGTAAAGGTCAATTGCTAACATGGGTCTTCCCTTGTGACCCAATCTAAAGCAGCCTCAGTCACCTGCTAGCACACTCCTTATTTTAACTCTCTGAATATCATGCCTCACTATACTTTGTCTGGAGTGTTTGTTTGTATATGTATTATGTGTTATTGTTCATTACAGTACATTAAAGAAAGTAGCAGTTGTGATTATTTTATTCACTACTGCATCCCTAGTGACTGTAATAGTTCCTGACAATTAGTTGATACTCAGTAATTGTTTATTTAACAAATGATGTAATTGCTGTTACTTCTCCTATTTATGTTGATTGAAAACCACCAGCAGATTAACAATGTAGACTCCTTCCAACCTCACATATGTCATTAGCAAAACACAAAACTAGCTGACCTGATCATCATAGGTCAAGGTAAAGTCACCCTGCACTTTTGGTATTGTCAGGCTACTCTGTGATGAACATGTTCAATATGATTTGTTTATTCATTTCTCCATAGCATGCATAGCCCGTCAATGAGCAGCCTTGTTTTTCTGTACCCGAGACAAGGAAAACAGTGATTTCAAATTCCTCTTGGTATTTTCTTTTCTAGGAAATACTTTAGTCAAATAATTTGCATGAGTTACATTAAAATATTGAAAATCAGCTTCATTCTTTAGTCTTATCAGAAAAACAAGACTTGTTTATTCAACACAAGATTCTTGAGCTTCTACTAGGTGCCAGCCTCTCTTACTGAGTTACTTTCTCTTCACTTTTATCCCCTACCCTTTGGATAAATGGATTGAACGGGAGCATCACATAGGAAAATTAGCTATATGCTACTACTTAATACAAGATTTTTTAAATTGAAAATAAGGTCAGTGAGATAGATTATCAGGTAAAGGTATTTTCCACTAAGTGTGATGACCTGAGTTTTAACCCTGGAGTCCTCTTAGTAGATGAGAACACAGACTCCTGAAAGTTGTCCTCTACCCTCCAGATATGTGCCTCCCCAAATAGAGTAAAAACCTGTCTGTCTTCTACATATGTTCACCACATACACACAACTACCACATGTAAAAAAATTTTAAAGTACATAGATTTTACTCTAGTAATGGAAGAGTTGGGATTTAGAAATAAATTTTTAGTACTTCAACACATCTTTTCCTATATATTTTATTGTTTGCAAGAGCAGTATATATTCTACAAAACATAAAATATTTTTAAATGTACATTTTATAAAGCTTTAAAATAGTTATAATTGTTTATGAAAATTACCCATTCAACCAGAGACACTAGCTTATATTTTCAGTTATAAAAATGAAGTAAATACCCATCACCGTCATATGTTATACATCTATAGCATACAGCATAGTATAAATTGGACCTAATCAAAACATCATTCAGATATCAAATTTGTCAATTATAAACCAAAGTGATCTTGGTAAGTGAAGGTATTTAACAGTAAATATTAAACTATGGTAGGTTAAGCCAAGCATTAAGTCATTCAAAACTCACTCTAGTCCTTCAGGATAGCTATGTTCTAAGCAGAGTGTAGTAATAGGGACCCTAGCTTTGGCCTAGAATTCTAGTGCTTTGTGAATTCTGACTTGTAGTGTGGGCATGGATTCCTCTGAGAGCACAGGAGTGTGACAGGTGACAAAATGAGAAAGAGTTCATCTAAGGAACCCAGTGTCTGTAGTGACAATGTGAACTATACAACCCCACTGTTTAACAATACCTTGAGGCATTGAAAGCAGTGGTGAAGTGGGAGCATTTCCTGAGTGTGTGAACAGGGATAAAATGGGAGGACTGATGCTTAGAACTTCAAGCTTTCTTTCCAGTCAGCTCTCTGACAACTCTGAACATGATGCTAATATGTCCATAAGTGGCATTTTGTCTGATTCAGGATCAATTCACCAGTTTGGTTATGGGTGTAGTTACACCTTTTTTGCATGTGAAAATCACAGAGGTATAGCCTCATAGAACAAAACAATATGTTTTAAATCATAAGCTAAGCAATTAAAAGTAAACCAAAGGTATTAGCCAAAAAATTGTCAAAACAATGGAAACAGCTAATCAGGTGAACATTGGTTTATTTCAAAGCTGTACTTTCATTGTTTACAGGTATGCCAGAAACTTAGTTGGAAAGAGATTCAAAGATTTTTACCCTCAGAATTATCAACAATCAAAATGCAGAAATGAGGCATGCATGCCCACAGTAGAACAGAAATGACAACTCAAACAACTGTACGTGATAATGTGTGACTAATATAAACAATACATTATACGAGTTCATTAGAGGGAAAGATCAAAGAGGCCATCATATCAAAGCTAGCATTGCCTCTTATTTGGGATAGAATGGGATGGAATTGAGAAAGTGGGAGTGTTGCCTGTTGGAGAGTAAGATGGTGAGGGGCAGTCAAATAGTTGTTAAGTGTATGAAGCTCAGAGTTCATTTGTTCTCATTCTGAAACAGTGGGAGATCACAAAAGTTGTGACTGGAAACATTGTGAGGGCTCTTGGTTGCTAAGACATCCAGACTTTATTCTCTGAATAATGGGGAGTCCTTGAAGGTTTTCTACAGGTGAGAGGTAGGACAAGGACAGCATATTAGAGTGACTAAGATGATAAAAATGTACATAATTTATTGAAAATAAAGATATGACCAGGAAAGAAAGTAGCCAGAAGAGTGGCTTTTAACTTTAATATGGTTAATAATCCATCTAGGGAATTTGTTAAAATTGTAGATTCCAGAGCCATACACCAGAGTTTCTGACTCATGAGTCTGAAGATGAACCCAAATCTCCATCTTAACATGGATCAATCTAATTCTGATTTAAGTGGTCTTCAGACCTTAATTTGAAGAGAACTCAATTTGAAGGCTGTCACATAATCCATGAGTGAAGTGGCCAAAATTTGTAATGTGATTTTAGGACTACAAGGACATCTGTAACTGAAGGGGAAGGAAGAAATGGCTGTTAAAAAACAGAATTGATAAGGTCTAGAACTGTTTGGGTATATAAAATCAAAGGGAAGAAGTGGTCTAGTATGATACTAATATATCTAATTCAACATGGTTGGTGTGTTTGACTTATTTATCAGTGCACATATAGATTGTGTTCAGATGAAAAATGAAAATTACAACATGGACTAAGATACATGTAAATAAAAATCACATATGAATTAATATATGTGTAAATAAAATGCATATGAATTAATATAAATATAAGAAGATACCCAGTTTTAAAATGGCCTCATCATATTATATTCACACATATTGTGATGCTTAGTTTTACACATAATGGATTTGCAGACAAGATTTCTGGATTGCTTTTTATCATTAGCTTTTCAAACTATATGAGATTTCTCAGTTTTCAAACTCTCCCTCATATAGCCAAGAGGCCAACTCTAGTGACTGCATTGGAGTATCCTGGATTTGGGAAAGAAATAATTCTGAATTGAAATAATCTTTTCTAGATCCCACATGGAGGGCCTCACCCTTCCTGGGGAAATGAGTGGGGATTCGGTGGGGGGCTGGGGTACCTAGTGTGGGAGGCAGAGGAGGGGGGGTGAGAGGAATCTAGGATTGGCATGTGAAGCAAGATTGTTTCTAATTTAAATAAAAAGAAATAATCTCTATCTCCTAGATGTGTGACTGTGAATCTTGTTAGTGATTTGTACTATTCATGTATTTGAATCTTATTTCAAATAAGAAACTTCCAGGGAAAGATAATATGAAGACTATTGCTGTTAGGGTTTAGCTGGCATGAATAGGTCATCAGGAATGATATAAATGAAAAGTATTAGGACAATTAAATTTCAGTACAAATTACAACAATTATCAAGAAACATTTCCGTCCTGCGTTGAAGCAAATGTTGAGTCTGGCACTTTCACTGGCTTTCATCAAACAGTAATCAATAGCTAGGAGGAAATTTTTCTAAAAGCAATGTAATTTCCTAAAGGTTTCTTTTAATCTTTTATATTTCACATCTTTTTAAAATATATGTGTACAATTCATATTTCTAACAATAAGCATTGGATTATTTTTATAGATTTTTTCATAGTTAATGTTAGGTATCATATGTTAATAAGAACTAGGAATGATTATTGCATGTGAATACTGTCAAAAATTAATGCGATTGCGATTCCTAAGTTCCAACAATGGAAGGGAAAAGGCAAAGTAGCTCAAGAATCTTGAGTTGAGAGTTTGCATGCAGAATACTTTCTGTTCAAGTCAATCATGATCCCGTTATGCTTTAAAGGGATACTTGCTTTCTAAGTTAAACAAGAGAAATCAAATAGAAAAAGAATGGGAAGCCAAGTAGTGATGCACATCTTTAATCCCAACATTCAGTAGGCAGAGAAAGACAGCGAGACAGACAGAGACAGAGAGAGAGAGAGAGAGAGAGAGAGAGAGAGAGAGAGAGAGAGAGAGAGAGAGAGAGAGAGAGAGAGAGAGAGAGAGAGAGAATTTGGAGACAACTCTAATCAAGTGGAGAAGTAGAGCAGGGAACCATAAAGAAAGTTAGAGAGACAGGCAGTCTGCACTGAGTGCCTTCTGAGAGGAGACCTACATCAACAAAACTATACTAATTCAGACAGGTTCTTCTCCCCATGGGCCTTCTAAGACTATATGAAGGACTTTGAAATCACCTTCTAGTGCAGTGACACTCAGTTTTCACATAAACACGACAAGGGGAATTTCATCACCAAGACAATGTTATAAATGATGATTTGATAGTGATAGAATTTGCTATGTAGTAATTTTAGTCACCAGTGAACTGGTTTTATAAAGATAAATTTAGCAAGTGCTTTAGATTTTGTAGGCTCTACATCATCTGTCTCAACTATGTAACCTGCCATGGCAATGTGCAGAGTTTCACAGGCAATAAGTAAAAGAGTTGAGTGTCTCTGGGCCAATATAACTTTATAATACAGGTGGGGAGCTGAATTTACCAGGTAGCAACAGTTCACCAAGTCTGTTGTATTATGTCTGTTATGAATTATTAGTTGGCTTATAATAAATATATTTCCTAGCTTAGGATGCTATTTTCCTGAGTATAGTCTATATTAAAAAGCTTCGAGTGTAAATTTATGTGTGCACATGCCCTTAGAATCTATTGGTAAAGCTGGGCGTTGGTGGCACACGCCTTTAATCCCAGCACTTGGGAGGCAGAGGCAGGCGGATCTCTGTGAGTTTGAGGCCATCCTGGTCTACAAGAGCTAGTTCCAGGACAGCCTCCAAAGCCACAGAGAAACCCTGTCTCGAAAAACCAAAAACCAAACCAAACCAAAACAAAAGAATCTATTGGTAAATCCCTTAAAAACATAAATGTAAGAGTGTTTCAATTTGTTGTTGAGTACATAATATTGGTAAGTTGTCATGTTGTTTAAGCTCAACAAGAAGCTGTCTCTAAAAATGGACCTGCTTTCTGATCCAAGCATGTTTGTCTCAAAGTTTTCACCAAGGCTCCTAGTCTGGGGATACACTCTAGAATATTAAGGGGGTTGTAAAAGGAAACAAATCAAGAAATTTTGTATTCTTGAGAACAGGAAGGTAGGCCATTTCCAACAAATGTCAATATTAACTATTATACCATATAAAAATTCCTACAGTGACAAAGGGAACTAAAAAATTATCTATAGGAAGTTCAACCAAAATAAATTCTACCAGAGGAAGTACAATTATGTACACAAAAGGATGGCATCTTACTGCTTCAACTTCCGCAGTCAGGTTCTGAGAGGTGCTGTGGTTTAATGACACCAACTCTATTTATTGCTATCACTATATGTTCCTGTACTTGGAAACATCACCCAAAAGGATGCTCTGCCTGGGACTCTCAAGAGAGGACTTCAGCTGATGGCCTCAAAGGAGCTTCTTTACTCAGTATCTGCTGGGTATTTGTAAACTTCTAAATTTAACAATGCTACCTTTCTGTTTATCTATTCTTTCACTGAGAAGTATCGCCCAAGGAATTTGGCATAAGCCTCTTCCTCCCTCCCTCCCTCCCTCCCTTTCTCCCTTCCTCTTTCCCCCCCTCCATCCCTCTAAAACTAAAGGCCTTAAATGGGTTCCCTAGTCTACTCCTGCTGGTTATTATTTAAGTACCCAATTTTTTGATGATGCCTTGCTATCTGTCATCTATTTTCAAGTTATTGTAGAACTGTGCAGTTAAGTCATCAGTAAGTATTTTAGTAGGTCAGAGGCTCTTTTCTTCTCTCCCTTGGTTCTTTTCTAATTGTATTTCATGTCTTTTCTGGAATATGGGGTAAAAGCAAAAGAAAGTGAGTGTTTATTGCAAAATATGCCAGCTGTTGTTGCTGTGCACATTTTACTATACTATGGCAACTAATAGTTGTAACCTCTTAATGAAGAAAATATTATGATTATTATTATTATTGCAGTTTTGCTAATGAGGACAAAAGTGTCATGGCTAGAAAACACTGGAACCTACTTTCTAGCCTATGTACCTATTCTGTACAGTTCACAGAATGATCTATGATAAGCAAATATCAAAGAAATCAAATGCTAATTTTGGTTGAGTGAGTAAAATTATTAGGCATACATCAAATAAAAGTATTGAAAAATAGATAAGTTGATAAATGATAAGCTGACATATAGATAGATAGATGGTTATATATTATACAATGAAAATATGTGCATATGTAATAGATGCTGTGATAAGCATTTTGTATTTATTATTTAATCTTTACAATAACTTTGCAAGTTGCTTCTATTATCTTCTTCACTGATGAATATGACCCCATTCCAAAGGACATCTAGAAAGCCTTGGAGCTTTTCTGCATATACTACCCATTTTCTCAAAATCCATGAAAAATTCTTTTAATGCACAAAATATCATTTAATTACGAGACTTTAGTTCATCTATTTTGAATAGATTCATCTTCATCATGTGCAGATTATTTGACCGAGGGTAAGGAAGAGCTAGATGAACCAGCCTAGTCTGTGGTTTGTAATTGTTCAGTAAAGCCAAATCTTGATATATCTTCAAGAAGCATCTTAGAAGTAAAATCTAGATCTATGTTTAGCATACTCCTTAAAACGTTCAACAATCTAATGTGTTTAAATTAAGATGTTTCTATTATTTATTCATGAAGAAAACACGCTGTTTTGGGAGCACTGAGCAAAGGAAAAAACTGCATGGATGTGATGTGCATTCTAAATAATAGTTCTATGCTGCTGAGAACAGTTGTGCATGGACTTATTTTTCCTCCAAATACTGTGTCAAAACTATATTGATTCAAATAAATAAAACTTGGACTGATGAGATAGCCCAGCGAGTAAAAGCATTTACTGCAAAGCCTGATGACCTGAATTTGACCCCTAGGATGCACATCAAAAAAGGAGACTACCAGTTTTCTTAAGATGTCATCTCACTTCCAAGCATGGCATAAGTGCATATCTGAACACACACACACACACATACACACACACACACACACACACACACACACACACACTACCACCACCACCACCACCACCACCACCATACCAAACCACCACCACCACTAAGAAAAACTATGAAAGTAATTGTACTTTAAAAAATCTTGCATCACTGTATAAACTCTGAGAAACCAGAGTGAGCACAAGTAGAGTCCATCTGATTTATAAGTCGCAAGCATATTTTTCTTTTATAGAAGTTCTTATTTTCTAATATTCTACTCACAAGCCATGCAAAGATTTAACAATTGAATAGCAATAATACATTTTCTTTTCTTTTAAAGTAATACTTCATTTAAACAGCTTTTACAAATGAAGCAAATTCCTCCCATTTTAGTTGGTGGATGTGCCCCAGAACTGATCATAATTCACTTTACTTCTGGAAAAAAGCATGCATTTCCCTAGAAATGAACACTGGGAACTGATGTAGGGTATTGGTTACTTTAGATCCTAAGAAAGAAGAATTATGGCACTACAGATAAACAACACATTTGTTATCCTCCAAGGAAAACACTTTTGATTTCATAATAAATGAGCTTCCATCTTTCAATTACAAATAGTTTTAGCTACAATAGGAATTAAGCTTGGTCCTTAGACAACTGTATAAAAATATTCACACATTTCTGGTAGGCTAATGAATTTAAACTTGGAACAAAATCCAAGGAATGGTTTTGTTACTGCAATGTGTGAGAAAATCTCCTTATCTCGAAGGGAGCTATGGTTCCAAGTTGGAGTGGCTGGAGTGCCTGCCAGGCTTCTATACTTAATGGCCATCTGATTCATGGAGGAAGAATGACAAACGTTATCTCATATATACATATATATATATATATACATACATACATATATATGTATTATATAGGTAATATATAGGTATTATACAAACACAGAGTATCATACTATGTTACATGATATCTGAAATAAATCCAAGCCTGCATTTATACAGATAATCTCAGTTAGCAATGACAATAGCTCCAAAGAAAATTATTAAAATTATCATTTACTTTGTAAAATGGATTTCTTTATTTAATTTTTAAAAAACTATATCATGTGCACTTTAGCATGAATCTGACTCACTAAATTTACAAATTTAAAAAAGATTGAAAAAACATGTATTTTAAGGACTTAAGTTACTTCTCTCTGGCACTTATTTCCATCATTTAAGCGGAAAGATTCACTGTTCAGGGATTTAAGACCTCTTAGTAGAGTGCTGATACTGCTGAGGAACCAACAAGGGATGCAACTCAAGAGGTGAGCTCTGGAAGTGGCAGTGTGAAACACAGCCTTAACTTGACTCATGCCCACTATGTGCCTGGGATACAATGGGATCTTTCCAGTGCCTCTCTGTCTTTACTGAGTTAATTTGGGAACAATGTCTGCTTAGCTGAGATTTGGGCAATTGCTAGTTATGACACTTTAGGGACTCACCCTGTCTCTTGCCTCTTCCTCCTAGAGTAGGTAGGAATTAAGTCAGTCTTCTAACTTCATCCTTGTTCCTCCGTTCTCTGCAAACTTGACTTTCTAATCATCAAATAACATTCAGATCCTAAATTGATGATGTCTGGATATACAGAGGATATGGGTGGTAAGTATTTAGGGATATATGTGTTTTGGTAGCAGAAGACTCAGAGATAATGAATGGAACAGGTTCTTGTGTTTGAATACTACAAATTTTCCCAAACTATTCTTACCTTAACTCAGTGTTCACTTAAAACTAAGCTTTGAAAGGGAGACAGATTCCAGTTTTAAATCCTATTTACCTATTCATTTGTTTACTTACCTATTTTATTCATGTGAACGTTAGTCTGTACATCACAAACTTTCCTATCAAGCCCCAAGACTGTGTTGTGGACAACTGTTAGTCAGTGCTGGGAATTGAACTCAGGTCATACGGAAGAATAGCCAGTGCTTCTTACTGCTGAGCCATACCCCTGGCCCAGACAGATTCTACTTTCAACAGCATAATTATGTTTGTCTTCAAGTTCTATTTGGGTTTCTCACTATTTTTTATGCTACCACAGTCTGGAAAGTTTGCCCAGTAGTTTCATTTGGCAAAGTGACAAAAAAAGAGTGAGTATAAATTGCCTGTAGCCTTCTCTTCTACAGATGAAGTATTAAACATCACCAAGCATGCTACTTATTCATGCTGCCCCCACTTTTGTCTGCTCTGCTAGTGATGATGAAAAATCTCTGCCTTTTGGGGATTCTGATGGGGACTGCTATTTTTATTATGCAATATCTAGTATATGCAAATACATCTGCAAGATATATCTGTGAAGTTCATAATTCATGAGCTACAGGGTAATCAATTCATTGTCTCCTTTCTTCTTTCATGTACCACCTTTTTCTTCTCTACTCATTAGTTACTCCTGTGAGATTTGCGAACTTAATAGTCTTTCAATTTTTAAATACTTCTATAAAGATCACAAACATATATATTCTCTAAAATACCACTATTTGAGTATGATCCATACATGTCATATCTACTTTGGAAATATCTTAGTAATACTGAGCTTCAGTGTTTGCTTCAGAACTATTAACCCTGCAGTTTTGTTTAAGAACTGAAATATTGCATCAAAATGTAGCATTGGTGTTTTTTCTTTCTTCTACTGCTACTTTGTTCTTGTTCTCCTCCTCCTTCTCCCCCTCCTTCTCTCTTTCTCCTCTCCTACTTTGTAATACAGGTTCTTCACACTTCACATGTAGTCTTGGTTGTCCTGTCACTCACTGTGTAGAATAGGCTGGTCCTAAACTCAGAGAGATCTGCCACCTTTGCCTCTGAACTGCTGGAATTAAATGATGTGTCATTATACATTGCCGTTGACTTGGTTTCTTATTCTTGTTTGGGGTTTCATAAAAAATGGTATTAGGTCATCTTCTGTCACTTGCTTTATTCACTGTCTGATCTTCACCCAAGTTTCATTGCACATTCATTCATGACACAAAAACCTATGTTAATATTTTATTGCCTCAACATTCAGTTTTTCCCCGTGTTTTGTTACATTACTGATGTCATAAATCTCCACAGATGAGTTTGCATGTAAGACATTTTCCATGCCATTAGTCATGGAGTAGAATTGTGAATCAACTTGTATGTAGATGCTTATATTTGGAAGGTAATAGTAATGTGTTTACTACCCATGTATAAGAAACCCCATTATTCTACATCTTTTACTAAATATATTCTCTAGCTTTTTTTGCTGAAGTATGGAAATAAAAGTCCACAGTGTCCCCCCTGTGTCACTATTGATGATATGAATCAGTTTTCATCTGCTTAATCACCATCTTGTATCCTCTTCTGCAGAATATCTGAAAGTATTTCACTGTTTTCTATTTTAGGGATTCTATAGGAATATTTATTTTGGAATAGTCCTTTGCAAAGTACATGCAAATGCAATATCATGTCCTGGTTTCTTACTTGTTTAGACAGTTTTCGTGGATGCAAGTTCTAAATGTTAATACAATTTAGTTTACCAGTCTCTCGATGTTTGTTTTTGCATCATGTAGAAAATAAACCCTCCAGTATGTGGATATCATAATACACTGTTAATACTATCAGTGGATGAGTGGTTTCATATAGAATTAGAGCACAACAATATTAGCTGAAACACTACACCACCCATCCACTGTTAGCATTGAATAACCCATCCATTGCCATTTTGCTTTTCAAAGGTCTATGTTTAATTCATTCGTCTTTGTCATACAAGAAAGATCACCAGTTGTTACTACAGCCTGGCAAGGTTCAAGTTTAGGTGATCAGACTTTACAGACATTTGATATTAGATACATAACTACCCCTTTAATCTGAAATTCCCTCATATGTAAACTGCAGTTATGTCTGCAACACTACAGTTCTGAAGCATTCATTAATTACAGTACATGTCTCCTTTTTCATAGAGTTTTTTGAAATTTAGAAACATTATTTTAAATTATATTAATTGTTTGGTTAAAATTATTAAGTATCTAGCTATTTGGCCCTTGGTGGTTGGTCTTGAGTTCATAGCTTCTTTTATATCATCTTTTTATATATCAATGATACTGGGAGTGATATTTCAGGGTACACCAATTATTTTTAAATTTTAATTGTTAAGCACTAGAAGTTAAACATCCTTCTCAAAAAGTCAGTGTTTAGGAACATTTGACAGATGGACATTTAGCACCTGAGTAATTATCCTTCAAGTGTCACAAAACACTTTAAATCTTCTGTGACATCTTCTGAGGGATTTGAAAACATCTTCTCATTTTAAGTGTATACCAGCTGTACAACTGTCCATCATTATAGAGTCATTTGAGGAAGAAAATTATATACAACTTCAAACACTTGTACTTTGATGCCTATAGAATAGTTATTATTAGAGTTTTCTCAGCAAAGCATAATCTTTTCCCCATAAAACAGAGTATTTTCCTCACTTGTGGTAAATGTATATACCCCAGTTATACTTTTACCCTTATTTCATATAAAGTAACATTTTTTCCAATGAAGTAATGTAGTATTTTTTCTAGAAATTTTAAGTGAGTTTTAGAATTCTAACTTTAAAATCTGCAATGTGAACCTCCTTGATATATTCTAATTTCCAAATAGCCTCCAGTTCACTTCATCCTAGGCTATTGATGACTAGACTATTTCCCATCCATAACAGGCTTGTTGGTTTCTTTGTACTTGCTTGATCACAGCCTGTAATGTTGACCTACTCCTAACATCCTTCAGGTTCCTACTATTGATGATAACCTTCCACAACAGGTGTCCTTGGCCAACATAAAGAAAAGAACACACTCACGCATCAGGCTCTAGTTTCTTAATTTTTGTCAGTGCATGTCATAGCACTTAGCATCATTTGATATATTTACATATGGTTTCACTATTTACCTATTCCCAATGGAAAATGAAAAGCAGAAATTTTCTCTACTTAACTGTCTTCTGCATCGCTAGAACTTAATATTTTGCACATATTAAGCATTCAACAAAATATCACCCTGATGAGTGAACAAGCTTTTGACCTATTAAATGAACAGGTACTTTTCATATAAACTCAGGGTCACACTGACTACACCAAATATCCATAGAGGCTAGCATACTTCTTTTAGTCTCTGCTGAAAGACATGCTAACATTCAAACATTAATATTCAATGAAAGTGGTATTGCTAGAATTAAGCAAAATAGTTTATGAAAGTATTTTGGTAGAGTGCCAAATTTAAATGTTCAGTGAATATAATGTACTTCTGGCCTTTTCCTTTGTCTAATGTCACAAAGGAAATACTGGCTTCTGTGGAGTTTAGGCCAATTCACTTAATCTCTTTCTTAGCATACTCTCCCTTTTCTCCATTTTCTCAGAAACAATATAGTACTGTTTTCCTTCCCACTCTAATGTCCTTGATTTACCTCTACACTCATACAATCCCCATCCAAACCATAGACCTTAAACCCAATTTAACCAGAGCAACTCCTTTTGATAATATAGCACAGTTTTCACATTGCCTTGAAGAGACACAATGAAGTGATTCTTCACTTGATGTCTGCAAAATTGACCCTCTGAATGCCTCACAAATCTATGTAAGTTTTCTTCCATTTTTGGTATATCCAATGGACCTTTATTTCTATTGTGTATTTGCTTATGCCAATCTCAATACATGCTGTACTTATACAGCCACATGTGAGCTTATACACCATGAGAACAGTCCATTTCAGCATGTCCCTGTAGCCTTGGCATCAACTTAGATGCCATTTACTATTTGTGAATACTCACATTGCCTTAATAATTGAATATTCTTCCTTGTGGTTCAGAGTTGAAAACTTGGTCACAAAAGAAACATTGAGAAGTGAGGATTGGGGATACAGGAATTAACCATGAAGATTTTGGCCTAATCAAGTAATTAAGCCATTTATGGACTGGTAATTTGAAGGCATTACTGAGTTGTATTGAAACTAGAATACAGGTTCTGATTCAGGGGAATGGGTCATTGTGTGTGTGTGTGTGTGTGTGTGTGTGTGTTTGAAAGGTCTTCTTTATTCTTGGTCCCTTATTCCATTCTCTGTTTCTCAGATGCCCTGAAAAAGGTGGGTCTGCTCTGCTGTACAGTTCTACCTGACCACAAGCTCAGCAGCAACAGAACCAAGCAACCATGAACTAAAAGTATTAAAACCACAAGCCAGAATAAATTCTTCTTTTCTAAAGTTACTTCATAGATGTTTTGTCACAGCAGCATAAACTGCCTACCATATTCCTCCTAAGGTCTATAGCAGATACATAAATATATACTCCATAATTGAAAGTTGGAGGCTTATTATTTCCCCTATAAGACACAAAGCTCTTAAGAGTATTATTTCTTGGTGTGTTTTCATGAACTTAACACCAAAGGATTTATGAAAATTGACACTTATAGATAAGCAATACTTTCCCTGAAGACGAGTGTCATTTTGGTGTTACAAAATAGGTTTCTGGTGATATTGAGCCACAATCCAGTTTGAGATTGCCATACTGGTGCAAATTTAACACCATGATAAGTAAAAAACAAATATACTTAAGGCAAAGTTTTTAGCTCAACATTAATTGAGCTAAATGGAGTAGAAGTTTTAATAGTATTTATTACAATATATGTCTAGATATTTCATCATCTTAATAACCCTTCCTATACCTCAAAGAACTGCCTGATTCTTGCTTCCACTCAATAGTGAGGACCTGAGTGAACTCTGAGGCTATCTGTGAAATTTTTTTGAATATTTCTAACTAGACAACAGCTTGGTCTTGTGTAACACAACCTCCAATAAATTTCAAATGGATTGGAACCAAACTGATACCCCATAACAAATGAAACAACACAGGTGTATAGAACATATACAAAATAAGTCTTATTCAAATTTTTGCTTGTAGCCAAGATGACATTAGCCCTTAGATGTTGTGACATTGTTTAATTCCATTCTCTGGGCTAAAAGACCTGGCACCGGCTTTCTGTTAGTGGTGAATTGACAACTTTCTGCTCCTCAGAATTATTGACAAGAATGTTCTCCCTTGCTAATAGTAGCACATTGAGTGATTGATTTTGTCATTAGGGAAGACTTGAAATGTGTTGGCACTAGAGGGGGGTAATATATAATCTCTATCTAATTCATGGCCATGGCACCAGCTTACCACTTAGTTCAATTTATTCAGGAGAAAGGCACTATTTGATTTGTTAACCTGATTTTCTATTTTTACGCAGATGTAGATTATGGTAAATAATGGTAATATTCAAGAATGTTCAACATTAACCCGTTCACAAAGATTGTCCCAGACTGTGTCCTGTAAAATTATAAGATCTATGATCAATCAATAGGGGAAAAGTAACTTACCTGACACAAAATTGGAGAAAGCCAGAGAGTCAGCTGAACTTCGTGCATTGTCTGTTGTTTTAGCCAGGTGGGGACTTCCCAGATTAATGAATTGAAGTTTTAAATGGAAGAGAGAAAGTGCTCAACTTTAAACATTGCATGGTTTACTCTAATATGGAAGCAACCAGAGTAATCAATAAAATATATTTTCTCCCAAGAGCTGGAAACTAAGCTGCTTTTGAATGGGAAACTTTACTTGCGCCAAGTTAAGTAATAGCGACTAGTACAGTTTTGTGATCATACAATGAAGAACTGGGATGAGTGTGTAATTACCAATAAAGCAATCTGAAGAGTAAGTATCCCTTTGGATGAATGTTGAGCACACCCCCTAAGATACTGATTTAATTTGTCAAGAAAGAATAGCTGTTCACAGACTCGATTATCAATCACATATTCCTTGCAAACTTGGTAAAAAATATAAAGTACCAAGTCTTGTCCTGCTTTAAGGAACCTGAGCCTATATATTCTGAATTAGTTCTCCAGATGATTCTGCAAAGACTGGTCTAAGAATCAACACCCAACCTTTAAAATCCCTACAGCTGATGTTCCCCTAGACACAAGCAAAGTCAGTAACTACTGATGAAAACGGTGCTTAGGCCAAGCAGTGGTGGCGCACGCCTTTAATCTCAGCACTAGGGAGGCAAAGGTAGCGGATCTCTGTGAGTTCATGGCCAGACTGCTTTACAGAGTGAGTTCCAGGACAGCCAGAAACAGAGAAACCCTGTCTCGAAAATACCAAGACAAGAAGAAGAGGAGGAGGAAGAGGGAAAAAAGGAAATAGTACTTAGCATGCTTCCATATCTGACAAGAACCATTAAAATTGCCAGCTTGTATTAAGCATTTATCTTATTAAAACCACTGTTGTGAATATATTCTCATTAAAAATAATTCTAAGATTCTATAAATTTGGGAGAATACCATCCTGTGCACAGGATGCAGGCAAATAGCTTGGGTGAGACCACATTAGTGGGAACTGGTGAATTAGGAGTCAGCCTGCAATCTCTGCTCAACAACCATTAAGATCAGCAATCCTCAGGAATTAAGGAAAGCTGAAAATACTACGAGTAGGGAATATGACAAGGGGTTTCTGTGAACTTAAAGGAGTTCCTGCCTTGTAATTAATTATATTCTATGAACAAATAAAAGCTTTTAAAACATAATGACAATCTTATATAAAAGAAACTGTTCCTGAGTTGCAAGGAAGTAGCAAACTGACAATGAACAGGAGGCCAGGTTTGTATTATTCTGTTTCATCTGGAGAAGAGGATCATAAATTACTTGACCATTCTTTCTGAGAAGTTAAGTGTTTGGGGTAGTGCTACACTTTGAGGAGTGAAATGGACAAAAACACTTCAGATGAAAGTTGGAATTTGTACATTTCCTTAAGGGGTTCCAGATGTTAATAAGACTAAGAACTATAAAGGAAAAAATCAGATTATTCTTCAGAATATTTTATTGTTTTCTTTTTTTGTTAATATTTAGGCACTTGTACTAGCCTGCCTTTGAAGTTCTGACAGGACATGCCCTCAGCAGCAGCCACTAAGAGCACCACCTGTGCACATTCACTATGTTCACCTTTAAAAGGGCTCTCTCTCTCTCTCTCTCTCTCTCTCTCTCTCTCTCTCTCTCTCTCTCTCTCTCTCTCCCTCTCTCTCTCTCTCTATCTCTCTCTCTATCTCTCTCTCTGTCTCTCTCTCTTCCTCTCTTCCTCTCTTCCTGCATGCCTTTCCTCTCTCCCACTGTTCCTGTCCCTGGAAGCCACTCTCCCCTCCCTTTTCCCCTTTTTACAATCCTCTTCCCCTAATAAGAAAATCCCTCTGCTTGAACTTGGTCAAAGGGCATCTTTCTCTCTCATACCAGTTTTTTAAAAATTACAACACTTTTCACATTTGGGAAGGTATTGGTTCAATTCCCTCTAGGAAATAGAAACTACTTTCATCACTGTCACACTTGTGTATTCCAAGAGAAGGTGTGTTTAGTCACATACAGTTTCAATCCTCCATGGAGAAAGGGTGCTTCAGAGACTTTTGCCTCTTTTTCCCTCTGGACCTCCTTTCTCAGAGTCTGTGCATGGCCCACATGTGAACAGAATACCCAGGCTAGCAGGCTGAAGGCAAGGAACACATCCAATCACGAATGGCCGTCACAGCTGCTCTGGGGGTTTACATACAGTATTAAACTGTTGCCAGTTACAGAAGATGCCTATATATTTCTTGGACTGTTCTGGCAAGCAAAGAGCTTTTATTTTCCCTACTGCTGTTTTTTTCATGGCATCTATACTGGACATTCACTGTGTAGAGATTACTGGATTTTCAAAACTCCGAAGGCTCCTGGTTTTAAGTATTCTTATACATATACAGTCATGTAACGACTTTCTGCAGTGAACACAATGATCAAGCTATCAATGATTTACTGTGAGTTCAGAATATCTGACAAATAATGGATGGTTCTGTGGTGACTTCCACAACGACCAATCGTAGAAGTAATAGTAAGGAGATGGCATATGATACTTAAGGAATATGACAATATCAAAAAAGTGCATGGATGTCCTCATGGAGCTCTGAAATTATCTTAACCTTTTAAAATATTTGACAATTCAGGAAAATATTAATTCTAGGAGATGGAAGGTAAAACCAGACTGTAGCATCAAGTGTGACTATTTCTGTGGAATAATGGCACAGCATGTTTTAAAATGCTGTTAAATGTGGCAGAAAAGCAAATTGCAGCCAGGCTCTGAAGGTAGCGGCTGATGAAGATAACCAGACCTATGTAATGGAAAAGATACCCCAAGCTTAAGTGTGGCCAGAGAGCTCAGCTGTAGCTCTCTAATCAAAAGACCGTTCATCTTTATTTTCAGCTAGCTCTCTTCGCCAGGACCAAAACACTAGCTGGAGCATCTCCAGAAGGAAATAGTGAAATTCCTCCTGCTGTAGGAAAGATGCACAGAATATTTAGTCCTGTGCCAAAGAGGTAGACTAAATTAATCTTAAATATTGGATCTTCATGCAGATCCAATTTTTTTAGCGACACACAGACACAGTATTCCTTGCAACTTTGACAGATTGCATGCCTTTTCTTGGGAAGCCCGCATCCTGAGGCTCATTTTCAACACGCTCTGAGAACCAGCCAGGAATCATCAAATGCATTTCTGTGAGAGGAGAGGACCTAGTCAAGCAGCTAAGAGCAAACCTCGGGGCAGCAAGGAGCAGGAAGGGAGGGAGGCGCAGGCACAGGGAGGGGAAGGATCTGGAGTGCGGGCCTGACTCCTGACTGGCTGGAGTGGTTTTGGAGAAAGTCAGAGCACCAGCTGGCCAGCCAGGAGCTGTCCAACTTTTCAGCAGCTCCGAGATCCAGGTTCAGGTGCTGGGACTTAAGAGCGGGTTACTGCTGCGAGACAGTCTGTACCTCTAGCTGCCAACAGTCCCTAATCTCATCGCTAGTGCCCTGAGGAACGAAGAGAACAGAGGGAGGAAGAAGAAACCGACCATCAGAGAAGCCGCACACCCGAGTCTTGGTTACTTGGAAGCAACCACCGCGCGTCTCAGCCTCGTCCACCCAGTAGGGATCCCTGTGGCATTCGGCGATCGCACCCGCTAGTAGAGCCCCCTCTCGGTGGCCTGGAGTCTCTGGCCGCTACAAGTCAGAAGCTGAACCCAGCCTCTGCCTCGGGAAGCGTCGGCAAGCAGTAGCCCAGAGGCGCTCGGGCCAGTGCAGCGCGGTGGACCCGGCGGGGCAGCAGGGCACGAAGCCGGCCAGAATGGAGGCAGAGGGCAGCAGGGTGCCGGCCCGGACGGGCAGCGGCGAGGGCAGCGACGGCGCCGCCGGGGCCGCGCTCAAAGCCCCTAAACATCTCTGGAGGCACGAACAGCACCACCAGTACCCGCTCCGGCAGCCCCAGTTCCGCCTCTTGCACCCCCATCACCACCTGCCCCCGCCGCCACCACCCTCGCCCCAGCCCCAGCTGCAGCCGCCGCCACCGCCCCCACTGCCGCCACCCCCGCCGCCGCCCGGTGCTACCCGTGGTCGCTACGCCTCGAGCGGGGCCAGCCGCGTCCGGCACCGCGGCTACTCGGACACCGAGCGCTACCTGTACTGCCGCGCCATGGACCGCACCTCCTACGCGGTGGAGACCGGTCACCGGCCCGGCCTGAAGAAATCCAGGATGTCCTGGCCCTCGTCGTTCCAGGGACTCAGACGGTGAGTAGAGAGAGCCCCCTCCTCCCCCCGGGGGGCAAAGGGTCACCTCCCCTCTTCTCTAAGTCTCCCTGTTAGTTGGTCACCGCCAATCTTGGAATCCAGGGTCAAATACAAGAAACTCAAGGAGGTTGAGCAGGGGCGTGTCTGTCCTTGCCCTAGAAGATACAATTCAGGTGTGAAATAGACCCGAAAGTACAGCATAATTGTTAACCGGTGTGTGTGTATGTGTATGTGTGTGTGTGTGTGTGTGTGTGTGAGTGAGTATGTGTGTGTGTGTGTGTGTGTGTGTGTGGTGTTTTACTGGTTTATTTGTGCCATGCACCTCCCTCTCCCCACTCGTTTCCATCCCACCCCGGCAGCAAGATTAAACCTAATTCAGTTTGTATCTAGTGGAGGGAGGGTGAAGGCGCGAAAGCTGGGGGTGGGGGAGGCTGCAGTCCAAGCCTGGAAACCATCCATAAATATGTCCACTCTCTCCAGAAAGGAGGGGTCAGCCAGGCAGATCTGACTCGAGAGGGCACACGGTGTGGAGGAGACAATTTGGTCGCAGGAATGCAGCACATGGCTTGAGAACAACTCTTTTCAAGTCCAGAAGTAAATTGAACAGCAAAGGGGAGAACAAACACGTGGGTGACTTGGAGAGTTTGGAGCAAAATGTTCAGCAATCCTTACAAGAGAGAAAGAGGAGGGATGGGAGTGAGTTTGCTGTGGGAGTCACACTGCGTCGGTGTGTGCTCGCGTGTATACACTCAGACTGTGATGGTGTCAGTGGTCCCTGAGCAACCCTAGTAAGAATCACCTCGTTTTAGTAGCAAGCAAGACATGGAGATTTGATTATAGTGATTTCCCCTTAACATAAGGTGCTCTGGGAGACAGGGCAGGGAAACCACATGTCAGCTGGGAGTTTTAATAGATGCCACGGAAATGAGTAGTGTAAAGGACAATTACAGTGGTTGAGCAATCACCTCATTCTTAACTCAAGTGTGGAGGCGGATATTTTGGCCCTATTTGGTCCTAGGCCTTGGGTCGCTACCCTTGTGTGTGTGCACGCACGCGTGCGCGCGCGCACACACACACACACACACACACACACACAGAGTGGGGGGCAATTTTATATAGATACATACAGAGAGTCACACAAGGGTTTTAGAAGTTGCGGGTCCTTTCTGCTCTCGATGACATAGTAAGCCAGTCATCTAGCCTCAGATAGGGGTAGGCACTGACGCCTCTACAGCCAGATCCCACACTGGACAATGGGTAATTGTACATTGCAACTGACTGTGTAAACAGGAAAGCCTGGGACTGAGATCATTCGTCTAGCTCTTGCTGACAGTAGGTTGGATTAATCGGAAAATAATGATGGTTTTCAAGTGTATGTTTATGTGAGGATGTGCATGTGAGAATATGTCCCCGTGTGTGCTGTATTCCCTACAAAACACACACACTTAGCCAGTCAGTGTCTCAATCTTCACACGAGGCCATTCTTTTAGGTAGAATGTATCACTTTGGTCTTTTTCTTTCTCACTTGCTGGGGTACCTTGTTGATGACACTGTGTCTGCTGGATGTGAGTAATGAGAATTGTAGCTGATCTCTATCCAGAAAATTTTAAAGTTCGATGATTGATGCTGATTACAGACATTTAAATCAATACACAAATTTCATCTTTGCAGTACAAATTGCTACATCACACACGCAGTTGCACTCTTTCTTTGAAGACCTGGTCATCCTCCCCAGTGGCTGAGCATTATAGTGTATGGACCCATAGCAGCAGAATAGTGTCGAGGAATTAATCCTGCGTATTTGACCTATTAATAGAAAAAGTAAGCATTCTAGCTTAATATTTGGGTTGATTGTCTCTGGAGGATCTCTTAATTGACTACATTTTTAATAAAATAGATTTGTTTGCGGAAGAACTGAGAAAAATAATCTAATTGGAATGGTAGCATTGCATCATTGGTTTGAGTTTATTTTTTGCTATGTTCTATACACTGAAATTCCTTAGTTGAATGGTTCAGAGAAAAACTAAGATGTATAATATTTACATGTTGCTTCTACTGTTGCTCATCTAATGTATTATTGCCATTCTATTTATGGATTCATGACTGATTTCCTTATATCACTTGCTATATATTTCCCATATGTTTACACACCATTGAATGTAATACTTTCTTGAGCAAAATTCATTTTGCAAATGAATGTGCTTCTAAAAGGGCATGTATATTATTTCTATTCTTTAGAGAAAATAATAGCAATGCTTTAAAATTATTAGGTAAGCTTCACATATTACCTTATCTCACTCTTCCATCAATGCTAAATTGAACCATGTTATCTCCATTTTATAGACAACAACACTGAATCCCAGAGGATGTAAGTAATTTTTTCAACATCACATACAGTAGAAGGGTCAGAATTGAGACTAAAATGTAGGTCTCCTGATTCAGCTATGGCTTTCCTGAAATAGATGTGTGTGGGTCCTGGCATAAGTTGATAGCTTAAAGAATATGGGAAACCATGCATGAAAATTTATGCCAACTAATACTACAGGGTATGTTACCAATAAACAAAAGGGAGATATTTAGATCATCCTAAAAATGACAGCAAAGTTTCTGGAAGCAATGGCGGCTTTTAACTTTTATTCTCAACTTGTCCTGTCCAAAACAAGGTGGTATCAGTCATCACATAGGACAAACCTTGAATTAGTAATGCATACAATAATAAATATGAATTAGTGTTTAGAGACAGTAAGGCTAATCAAAATGCTTCAACTTGATTTCACTTATCTTCTAAAAGGGAATCACACAAAAGAGGTACAAGTATGTACACACACACACACACACACACACACACACACACACACCATGATCTGAATAGTGGTTTAAATTGTGAAAATTGATGCATTAAAAAAATCACCATGTGAATGCTGGGAAGAATGATTACTTATGAATTACTAAGAAAGCTATGTCTCTGAAAAGCTATTTCTAGCATGTATAGCAACATGGCCAGATGTTATCTTGGCTGAAGTTTTGAACAACAATTATAACATGGGAAGTAATGGGAAATAGATATATTTTTTTTAATGAAGACATTTATATCAACAGAAAGGATATAGATCTCAGACATGTTCAATTCTTTGATTTCATGGAAAATGTAACTGTCTAATGCATTTTGTATTAAGATGTATCTAACAGGGTAGATTTGTTTATTATTATTAACATAAGATAAATTTTGAAGAATGAAATTTCCAAAGATAATAAAATTAGGTTTTATCAAGAGAACTAAATGAAATACAAAAAATTAAAATACCCACTCATTTATTATCTTAACTAAGACCCCTTCAAAATACTGCAGCTGATTAATGTAACCAATAAAAGCTTTCTTTAGCTTCTATTTATATAAAAATGTTTTCTTTATCAGTAATGTATATTTAAAACTTTGAACTAACTGTGAATTCTTAATAAAGAATAAGGATTAGATATTCAAACATCAGAGGTGATTTTTGATTCTATAAAGCATTCTAGATGGCAAGATGTAAATATCATGAAGGTGACATTTGAGTTAGGAATGCTGTAGAAAAATAGCTGAAGTCTCTCATTACACTAAATGTAAATCCAAGTTGTAACATTGATGTGACATTAACTTTTTAAATACGTGAACTCTTAATTTAGGAGAGGAAATTTTACATTGTAATATTTCAGTACTATTATTAAACATGAAGACCTGGATGTAGTTCAGTGGCCAAGTACTTGAATAGCATATGCAAGGCCCTGGTTAGAACTATAGCATCACTCATAAAATATTAATCAAAATTTTACTCTCTTTTCTGGATTAAGAGAATGATTCTCCATTGTTTTGATTGGTTTCATCAAATACTTTTAGTGTAGCATTGTTCTCCATTGAGGTGTGCAAAAACTGTCTAAGCTTGTGGTGAAAATATTGAGTTTCACATTACCAAAGCAATTGGTTGAGAATGTCATTTATACTGTATGTTTTAATAAATTCAAGTTTGGGGATTTTATGAAAAATAAAACTTATTTTTATATTTTTATCTTCTTAATTTTTTATAGACAGAATAAGTTGAGACAATTCAGTTTTAAGTAAGGACAGTGAATATTAGTAATATAAGAAAAGCCCAGATTTTTCTATTTATGTTTTCAAAATAGTAATAGACATCAAAAAAGAAAATGTATTTAAGCATTTTCTCCTTGTTTCCCTCAACTGAAAGATTGTCTTTTTAACTTTTTAAAATACCTTTTCTGATGGTGTACTCTGAGATGTTAATGAATTAGAGGCATGACACATTGTGAATCTATCACTTTATAATTTGGTTCTGAAACTTTAAACAGTCAATCTCTCAAGGAATTGGTGGACAAGAGGAGGCTAAAGAGGGGGGAAACTTAAAAAAAAAGAACAGGTAGAAAGAAATACACATAGGAATTTGTCTTACAAAATGAAATACTTGTGCAATCTTATCTTTTTAAAGTTTACTTCAGTTGCTCACTTAGCAGAAGTAATGGGAAAAAGGTACCATTTTCCATAACCAAAGGGAAATAACTTAAGAGTTAAACTAACCTACCTGTACACCACCCATGATTTACACTTGAAGAACTAGCTTGTTGGCAGAATCAGATGTGATATTTTCACCTTCCATATCTCTTGACAATTAATTCACATTTACACATTGTGGCCATCTGTTTTGCTCTGTTTTGTTTCATTATGACAATGGGTCTCTTGAAGTCTGGGATGGCTTTGAACTCACTATCTGAAATTGGCTGGAACTCCTAATCTCCTTTCCTGCTGGGATCACAGGCATACATCACCATACCTGGTTTTGTGGCCCCCATTTAACAACCAATGTTCTCATCTTCCAAGCAATAACCTAAAACTAAAACTTTAAAATTACCATATCATGCCCTTGTGAGTAACTGGAGAATTCAGCTGTGGGTGAAAAGGAACTTCAGAAAATACCTTTTCACTTTGCCTTGTGAAGGGATTCTTATGTTTCAACCTACCCCACACACCACACAGAGTGATAGATTGGTCATTAGTTTAATGTGTGTTTAGAGAGATATCTTGAGAAAGATCACTAAACATAACATGAATTAATTATCTGAAAAGATTAATGCTTTTTAAATTATTCAAACGTCTCAAGTCTAATATGTGTAAAACAAAGTCTGTTTCGCATCCTGTTTCCCAAGTTCATATTTAAAAATATATAATATGTACATCTATAGCTTAAACTATGTAGTCCTAGCTTCTATCAGCAACACTGCTAAGGAATTATAGCAAATAGCACTGTATTATACTTCAAAAGATGGTGTGGTTATTTTTACTACAAGGAACATTTTCTACATTTAAAACTAGGAATTCTATTTTTTCCCCCAGAGAAGAGGGCATTTTGCATTATATTGTTTAAAAGCTCATTGACTAAGTGAGTGTGACATCATAGGTAAACCTTTGCTATGAGTGTCCTAATACCATGTTAAATGTGTGAGAGGCTAACTGAGACTCAAGATTTTCTCTGATAGTTAGCTACATAATTGTTTGTAGTTATTGCTCTGTCTCAATGTATGGTGTCACCATTTATCCCATTGTCTTAATCAAGTGATTTTTCTTGGACTCTTTTTCTCCCATAATTCTAGATGTTAGAGACCACTGAGATCTTCCAACTTGACCTCTCAATTGCTCTGCCTTTCTGTTGGCGCTTCTCCCAGTGAAGCACTTACCGTGTCCAAGCATTTGCAGCGTCCAATATGTGACCGCCAGCTCCTCTATCTACTAACCTCTATTTTTTTTCCATGCCAGATGCCAATCACATTAACTCCTTATTTGAAATCTTAGAGTACCTTCTTTTAACCTGTAACATAAGCTCTAAATCTCTTTGCCTGACTCTTTGGAATGTTAATTCTGTCCATCTTTCTTATAGAGAATCTTACTACTCAAGACCTGCTTTCACCAAACCCATCAAACACTCAAACCTTTGTCAAAGATAGATTCTCCATGTGGTTAATACCACATTTTTTCCTTGAAAAATGTCCTTTCCAGCTCCTTTATGTTGGCCTGTACCACCCCAGTTTTATCTCTTTTGAAGAATTAAATAATACCTATTTAGGCCACTAAGGGATACTGAACATGAGTGAGAGAAATAATCTCCTTCAGGGAATGACAAACTAATTGGTTACCCAAAACCAAATGCTAAGTCCTGAAAATACATACACATAAGTAATATCATATGGACTGATTAGGTTGTATTTATATATGTATGTATGTATGTGTGTATGTATTTGAATTTGAAAGTGAAAAGGGGGAATATATGGGAGGAATTGAAGAGAGGAAAGAGAAAATTATGTAGCTGTATTATAATTTCTAAAACTGAAAACTTATAGCAAAAAGAATTTCTGATATCTGTTTGAATCCATATTTATTACATTCCTACAAAAGAGGGAATAACAATCTTTTGTATATTGCTCTTCAGTAGTTACCCACTGCAATTTAATTATGGCTATATTGTCTCATCCTTTAGGTATTTTACAACTTTGCATAAAGCATGGCTTACACGGGTGCTCAATAAATGATAATATTTTAATGTGGAAATAACAGCGAGGCCTTGCCTTTTTGGTTTGAGCTCTCTCAGACAGAATATATTTGATTTCTTTAATAATATCTATGAAGCACACATAGCCAGCGATATTTTGCTCATTTCAGGGGTTATAAAAGGAATATTGTCTCTCAGAAAAATAGATGCATATCCATTTTCAAATACATGATTCAGACATAAGTTTTAAAAGCCCTGGACTGATGATATCTTCATAATACTGGAGTATCTGCTGATATCCATTGCTATCTGATGAGAAGCAGTCTATGATTTGATTTAAAATATGAAGGCAGAGGGAAATTACAGTGATTATGAAGAGAGATAGCACTTTTGGTCTGCGTTGTGAGAAAGTTATATCAGAATGAAAATAACCCTGAAAGAATCCCTCCCCTTTAATTTATACAGAAGCCTATGGAGTCCATCCTTACTTCTGCATCAAAAGTTTGAGAGAATCCACTGGGATGTGGCAGAGTTCAAGGATATGAACATCATGTTCTCAATTTCATGTCCTGGATACATGAAAGTTAAGACACTGGGCTCTAACATTAACTGAGTTCTTTACTTAATTCACTAAGGGAACGATTGTAAGAATATCATATATATATTTGGGTGATGACTCTCACTAGGATAGCTGAAGTGAAACAGTATGAATGATATTTTTAATGTATAATTATGCAATTAGATAAGTCTTTAGAGTTTTTAAAAAATCAACATATGATTAATAAAATTTTAGGGAATTATTTCACTTAAAATTAGATTTAAGTATAAATTAGTAGTAAAGAACATATAAAAAAGAAAAGCTTTTTCTTCACCAAGGGATTTTAAGAACATATCATATAGACTAGTGTTTCAAATAGTATGGTATTAATTCATGAATAAGCTATTAATTGGTAGAATTTAAAGAAGTTAAGAATGATAGCCATGCATATAAAATGGTAGGAACTGTTTAGGGCAGCATCCCAACTCAGTATACTTATGTTAAGTTAATAGTGGTGTTTGTTGGCTTACTGAAATAATCATTTTACTATATAGTACAAAACTAGTACTTAAAATAAGTAGTAAAATCAATAATAAAATTATGAAAAGCAAAAGAAAATGAACAAAAGTCATTAAAAGATAAATTTTAAAGAAAAATTAATGACATATATGTAACTTTTTTCTCCGACTAGCTATGAAATAAAATTGAAAATCTATATGTTATACAATTTTTCATTTATCATTTTTCAAGAGCTAGAATGATGAACAATTCAAAGGTTGGAGGTATGGAGAAGTGTTCAACTTTTTTAAAGATAGTTTTATTGTAGAGTATAAATTTGAAAACTGTGGATGGAAAATCAAACATGTATCAATGTTTTGTGTACATGCCTATGCCAAAATAATTTTAAGTTTGAGAATTTGACTTAAGAGTAGAGTTGATTGCATAAACAGCACTGCACATGATAGCAAGCATCAGAAAATTATCAAGCTATCTTTCAATGTACAATCAAAATAAAAATGATATCATACCTACAAAAAAGACTGCTATATAAAAAATAATTGAGAAAAGACTTATTAAAATGTAGTGATGCTGCTCTCATCTATTCTTCCCCCGATTCAACCACCATGTCCTTCTCTTCCCTCCTCTTCTCCCCCTGTCTTTCTCACAGATCCCTCTCCCTTGCTCCCAATCCACTAAAGAGATCCTTTCCCATTCTCATTCTCCAGGGTACCATGCATAGCTCTCTTAGATTCCTCCCTGTTTCCCAGACTCTCTGGCAGTGGAATTGTAGGATGGCACTCCATGTCTAAAATCCATATATGAGTGAGTACATACCATATTTGTCTTTTTGTTACCTCACTCAGGATGGTTTCTTTTAGTGCCATCCATTTGCCTGCAAATTTCAAGATTCCATTGTTATTTCCAATAAATAGTACTCCATTGTGTAAATGTACCACATTTTCTCTATCCACTCTTCAGTTGAGGGGCATCTAGGTTGCTTCCAGGTTCTGGCTATTAAAAATAATGCTGCTATAAACATTGTGGGACAGATGTCCTTGTTGTATGAATGCACATATTTTGAGTATATGCCTAAGAATGGAAATGCTGGATCTTTTGGTAGACTGATTCTCATTTTCCTGAGGAATCTCCATACTGATTTACAAAGTGCTGTACATGTCAGCACTCCTACCAGCAGTGTAGGAGTGTTCCCCTTTCTCCACATCTTCTCCAGCATAAATTGTCTATGGTGTTTTTGATTTTAGCTATTCTGACAGGATTAAGATGGTATCCCAGAGTTGTTTTGATTTGCATTTCCCTGATGGCTAAAGATGTTGAGCACTTTCTTAAGTGTCTCGCAGAAATTTTAGACTCCTCTATTGAAAATTCTCTAGTTAGTTCTTTACCCTACTTTTTAATGGGTCCTTTGGTGCTTGGAGACTTGCTTCTTGAGTTCTTTGTAAATTTTAGAGATCAGCCCTCTGTCAAATGTTGGGTTACTGAATATCTTTTCCCATTGTATGGGCGGTCTTTTTGTCTTGTTGACTGGGTCTTTTGTCTTACAGAAGACTCTCAATTTCAGGAGGTTCCATTTATTAATTGTCAATCTTAGTGTCTGTGCTACTGGTGTTATGTTCAGGAAGCAGTCTCCTAAACCAATTAGTTCAAGGGTACCTCCCACTCTCTCTTCTAAGAAGTTCATGGTGGCAGGATTTATGTTGAGATCTTTGATCTACTTGGACTTAAGTTTTGTGCATGGTGATAGACATGAATCTGTCTTCACTCTTCTACCTGCCAGCATCCAGCTATGCTAGCAGCGTTTGATAAAGATGCTTTCTTTTTTCAATTGTATAATTTTAGCTTCTTTGTCAAAAATCAAGTGTTCTCAGGTGTATGGGTTAATATAAGTGTTTTCAATTCAATTCCATTGGTCTACCTGTCTATTTTTGTACCAAGCTCTGTAATAGAACTTTAAGTCAGGCATGGTGATGCCTCCAGAAGTTCCTTTATTGTATGGGATTGTTTTGACTATCCTGGGTCTTTTGTTTTTCCATATAAAGTTGATTATTGTTCTTTCAATGTCTGTGACAAATTGTGCCAGTATTTTAGTGGTGATTGCATTAAATCTGTAGATTGCTTTTGGCACAATTGCCATTTTTACTGTGGTGATTCTACCTATCCAAGAGCATGGGAGATCTTTCTATTTTCTTTAAAGACTCAAAGGTTTTGCTATACAGGCGTTTCACTTGTTTGGTTAGTATTACCCCAAGATATATGTTGTTTGTGACTGTTGTAAAGGGCGATGGTTCTCTGATTTCTTTTTCGGCCTATTTATCATCTGTATATAGTAGGGCTACTGATTTCTTTTTTAAGTTAATCTTGTATCTTGTCACTTTAGATACCATAATAGAGGGAATCATTATAGGTTTGAGGAGAGATCTGGCACTAGTGAAATTTCTAGAGATCTACAAGGATGACACCAAATGGCAATCTAAGCAATAGTGGAAAGGCTACCTTAAATGCCTTCCCCCAATAATGAGATTAAGGACTACCTTATATGCCATCTTAGAGCCTTCATCCAGTGGCTGATGGAAGCAGAGGTAGATACCCACAGCTAAACACTGAACTGAACTCCTGGAACCCAGTTGCAGAGAGGGAGGAGTGATGAGCAAAGGTGTCAAGACTGGGCTGGTGAAACTCACAGAAACAGCTGACCTGAACAAGGGGGAGCTCATGGACCCCAGACTGATGGCTGAGAGGCCAGCATGGAACTGATCCAGACCCCCTAAATTTGGGTGTCAGTGAGGAGGCCTTGGTAACCTATGGGTCCTCAGGTATTAGATCAGTATTTATCCCTGGCATATGAATGGACTTTGGGAGCCCATTCCACATGAAGGGATGCTGTCTCAGCCTAGACACATGGGGAAGAGCATAGGCTTTGTCCTGGATAATATGACAGACTTGGATGTCCCCCATGAAGGGCCTCACCCTCCCTGGGGAGAGGAGTGGGGATTGGGTAGGGAGTTGGTGGGGCGTGGGGGTGGGGTAAGGGGAGCTGGGATTGACATGTGAAACAAGCTTGCTTCTAATTAAATTTAAAAAGCATGGAAAAATAAAAATGTACTGATAAACTCCATAAATGAATGAAAATAATTTAGAAAATAGACCACAGAATATGGCTCAACTTAATCTTCTGCATTTTATGCATACTTATATTTACATGTCTCTGTGTATATGTGCATGAGCAACTCTCCCTTCTCTGTGTCTCTTTCTGTTTCTGTCTCTGTCTCTCTCCCCACCCCCTGTATCATCTGTAGGAGCAAAAAGCCATTGATTATTTCAGGTACATAAAGAAGAGGTAGTTAGGAGGTCTTTTTTTATACTTTATGTTCTTTTCTCTTCCTTAATTTCCTTTAAAAATCCACATAAGTTGCTTTCCCAATACACAAAAAATATATTCCATCCCTTTGTATTTTCTATCTATTTTGGTCAGTATCTTTTGTCCATGACCTCCTTTTATCCCATTCTTCTAAAAAAAATGTTGCATTGTGAAACAATTTAGAGGAAAGTAAAACAAAATAAAGACACCATAAAAGAGGAAATAACAGCATGAAGATAATGTACACTATGAGAGCAAACCTGCCATGCCATTGATTAATGAGTAATTGCCAAAAACAACTCAGAGATTTGGTTGTGTACTTCCTAATAGTGAATTCAAAGAAGAACAGCAGTTTAAGATGAATGTGTTCCAGTAAGTTAACAAATGAGATGATTTAAGAATACATTTTTGGGTTCCCAACGATCATTCATAAACCATGATGAACACTGATCTACTATCCAAGGCCCCAATGATTTCTGTGGCCTCCTCACTGAAACTACATTCCAAATAGAGGATGCTCTCTCAGCCTGGACAAGTGGGGAAGGACCTAGGTCCTGCCCTGGATGAAATGACAGACTTTGGAGATCCCCCCAAGGAGGGCCTCACCCTCCCTGGGGAATGATGTGGGGATTGGGTGGGGGCCTGGGAGGGCTGGTGGAGGGACTAGGGAGGAGGGGTGGGAGAGGGAGCTGGGATTGACATGTGAAGCATTCATGTTTCTAATTTAAATTTAAAAATTATATAAAAGAATACATTTTTGGTGAAATCTGAGAATTCATAGAAATATTTCCCTAGGGGTCTTAGAAGAAGAACACTATTTGTTAAGATGCACAAATTTCATCAGCTTCTTTACACTTCGTTAAGTATGAATTACGTTGCTTATAGCTGCAACTGTGTTTATGAAGCTGTACATCAATGTCCTATTGTTGAAGACAGTCAAAGTCTACCAGGATTGAAGCCCCAGTTGACTTCTTTTTGTAAACCTTTTGTTTATTATTGTTATGATTTGATAATTTCATTCGTACATACTATATGTTTTGGTCAGTTACACCTCTCATACCATCCTCTCCAATTCTTCAACTATCCCCAATGGTGTTTTTCTTCTCAGTTTCATGTGTTCTGTTCTTAAACCTAAAGTCCAATTAGCAATTCTTTCCCTTTAGCTCTCATTGTGCTGCTTGTTATATTAAAAGGAGATGGCTTGGGGCTGAGAAGATAACTCAGTTGGTAACATTTGCTGTGCAATCATGAGGAATTGAGTTAAATTCCCAGGACCAAATAAAGAAGCCAGGCATCATGGAACACTTGTAATTCTAGAAATAATAAATAGAGATAGGAAGACCCCTGGGTTTCATTGGATACCAGCCTTGCCTAATTGAGGAAGCTCAGACAAATGAGTGACCTTATCTCAAGCATCAGGATATATGGTGCCTAAGAGGGACAACAAGGTTGATCTCTTTCATATACAAGCATATGATTACACACACACATGCACGCACATACACACACACACAAACACATACGGAGAGAGACACAGAGAGAGAAGTAGATGCTTTTCTAGCTTGGTATTCTTTTAGACTCTATCTCCTAGAGGCAGCGTTCATTTTTAAGCACTCATTCAGATATCTGAGTTTGACTTATATGACTTACTGCTTTCTTTGCCCTCCCAATTAAATACTGTTTGTTTCTATGACTCCCTCAACTACTACTTTTTGACCTGATTTATGTCTATAACTGCAGCTTTCAGGCATGTCTAACCTGACTGACTCAAGCTTGGTCCTGAATTAAAGTCCACCAATCTAAATTCAGTCTCTATTCATTGATGGCAGGAAATGGAGTCAAAGAAATTTATCTTGGCTAACCAGATTTCTGATTTTCTGACACCATTTCTTTTTCCAAATATGTATAGCACTCTTTATTCTTTTCCTCTGACTCCTCATTGAATGACCCAGATAAGCTAATTACAAGAAGTAACCCCAGTAAACATGGACCTAGGCCAATTAAGTGTTAAGAGAATTGGCCCACAACCATTCTCCGAACACTAAGGAAACCTTTGTCTATTGTGATTTCTTCAAGCTCATGAAAATAACATTGCCTTTCCCCCTGTTTTTATTATTTACCTCACACACAGATGTGTTTTTAGGCTAATTAGAAGCAGTTTTAAATCCTTACAATATAGTTTGGTGTCTTCTTGGTATACTTCCTTTTTTATCACTATTTAGATGTGTTTTCATCATCTGAGGTCTCTCACTGTATTGAGGATCAAGTTCTCATCCAGTGATCATTTCCCAGGGGACCTCTACTGCTCTGAAATCATGAGTGTTATTAACATGTAAGTTTCAAGGTATCAACTGAAGAAACATCATCAAACACTGAGAAGCAGTTGATGTTCTTACCACATTTTCGAAAAATAGTAAACCATATAACAATGGCATTCAAGGAGAATATATGCCTAAGAAACAAATATCTTTATTAACAATTCAGAAATGGCAACAAACACAAGTTGAATTTGCCAATGTAAATAGGTCTTTGTTGTGAATAAAATGTAGGCATGGTTTTACTGGAGTAGACACCTATGGGTGTTAGCCGGTGTGTCTTCTCACACAGGAGCTTATGTGTATGTAGGGCTTTTATTTTTATATATTTTCATATATTTTGATTGTTCACTTATTGAATACATATTTATCTTCATATCACTATTGGTTCATAGAGCAATTACTATGAATATATGAGTTTATTTTCTTCTTTGTTATCCTTCTTTTTGGTCACCTTGTTACTATGAGGATACATACACAATAGCAATTTTGTATGTCAAAACAAAATAAGTTTTACGTCTTCCTAGAAAATATTAGGGGCATCTGTCTATCGATGGATATATAAAAGATATTTTTAGAGCATTTTACCATATACCACTATCCCCCAAAAATCTTCCTAAAAAGTTTTATGTTAAAGAAAAACATGATAATTGTATTATAAACAGGTGTGACTGGTGAGAGCAAGAAGGGAATAACTGGAGTCTGAAGATGGAGCATTTAGTTGAGCTACTGGAAGAGCAAATCAGGAACAGTGATAATACCAGGGCAAACCACAGCATCAAAAGAAACGTGACTTATATTAATAGGAAAATCAGTCTATTCTCAATCAGTTAGGAAAGGTAGTTTGGTGAGGAAGAGTAAGATTATTTTCAGTTACATACCCTGCCTCCTGGGGCATATTGCTGACCATATCAGCTGAAGGGCATTGGTGAGTTTGCCTTTGAACATATAAACAGAAATGTTATGTAATCATTTGTCAGCAGTATCATCACTACCATTGTCAACATCATGACCACCACCTGTTTAGCATCATCATCTCTTGACTAACAGGTCTGATAATCCTAAAAGTTTTATATAGATCACACATATTTCATTCTTTTAGCAATCAATCAAGCATGCTTACCAATATGCAGTCATAGAAACTGATGGAATATAGAAGTTACACGTTTACTTATAGGTCAAAGCTAGATACCCTCTTAACTCCAGAGTTCTGTCCCATCCATTATATCAGATCTCAGGGATCAGAAGAATAGAAACAATGATATAAATGACTTTGAAAAGTACTAGAATACAGAAATCATCAATAAGAATTCCCAAAAAATAAGTATCCATGGAGAGGCAACGCAAGGATGGAAGCCAGAAGAATGCCAACATGCAGGATACAAGAAAGAAAAGAGGGGCCAGTGATAGATCCTAAGGAGCTTTCAAATTCTTTGTTCAAAAAAATGTCCAGGGGTGTTTGGAAGGGCTTGACACAAATCCTTTTTGGTATTCAATGGAAGTTAAATCTGGACAATGGAGAAAGACGAGTAAATAAGAAAACAAGCTTTCTGCCATGATATGTGTATCAATGATATAACAGAGGCACTGGAGATGTTTGTTCAGGTACTTATGTTGGACCTTTCATCAATGGCATACAGAAAGGGAAGAGGGGTATCACATACCAAGAAATTTCCTATGCCATGTGAAAATGCTGCTTACTTATAAGGTTGGACTTCAGCTATGCTACCCTCACAGAGTTGTTGTTTCTCGAATTTGATTAATCTTAATTAAAAGTTAAGCATTAAGGTTGAAGAGCTTTACTTTTCAGAATAGTGCTACATTTGCTTTACCTTAATCTCATATGTTTTACAAAGCGATGAGGGACTCTGAAATCCTTGAAATGGTTGAATGCAGGGGCATAGATTATAATGAAAATAGACAAAGAGGAAAATAACTCTATGGTATGATATTGTTACTTTTTCCATTGAACATCACTTTGGATTCTAAGAATAATTTTATGTTTTTAATGATTAAGAAGTAAAAACCGGTAGAGAAAGGAAACTGTCTATTTCCTTTCACAAAATCCATCACTCTAGGATTACTCTGTCTTTCTAGTCATATTAGAATTGTCACTACCACTAGGACACTTTATTTGGTAGTTGACATTCCCTTCTGGTGCATATAAAATTCTCCAATGTTTATAATTCACTTTCCACTCATGACATGCAAAAGCAATTGATGTGATAAAATATCCCATCACAAGATGGGGATAGATTTGTTTTTGTATTACCTGGAAATTCTGAGGGTCTGAGTGGTAAGACACCAACTGTAACCAATATTTCATGGAACTTATTAGAAATCCTTGTTTCTAATTACTTATTTTTGACTATTTTGATTTTTATTTCAAAAATCCTTTTTTTACTTATTTATCAACCTTATACTATCTTGGACATATTAGCATAACGCATTAGTTTTGAAAACATAGAATTCAAAGGCCCTGTGAATGACATGACTTCCTGTTCTATCATCGTTTATTTTACTGCAACTGTACAGCATTGTGTGTGTACACACACACACACACACACACACACACACACACACACATATATATATATATATAAGAGAAACATGATAAATTATTCTCTCCTCTTCATTTCTTCAATCTCTGCAATGTATTGTGTTGAACTGTCTTTGTGGAAGTTTTCAAATATTGCCAGTTTTGGGTGGTTCTGCCTCATGGAATCTCACACACTTTTAAACCTTGGAGATCAAGAAACTCTTTATATTTTCTCATTTTCTCCTTCCAGATTTTTGGCTCAATCTAGGCTTCTGCATGGCTGGCATGGCAAATCCCACTCCCATATCTTGTGAGCTGTGCAGTTAGCAGCATTAGCCCAGATCCTCACTGCTCTGCTGACGACAACCCCAAATGTGGCCTTAAAACGAGTTATGGCATAGCACATAGATCATCAGATTGCTTCAAGATCTGCCCAGTCATCCCCCTCGCTGTGTTAGCCTTTAGAAATCTGTGTCATCTGGGTATAGATCATGAAAAGAATTGTCCCTTGATCTCTGTTTAAATTCTTGGAATTTTCCCTTCTAAATCACAGGGAATTAGAATTGGACACTCACATTTTGGATTGAAGCAGCATGTGTGCTTTTTCTTTAACTTGCTCAAGGATTGTGTATTCTCTGGCAATGGGAAAGGGCAAGAAATGAAGAAGAGGAACACAGGATTAGCAATTTGGCCCCAGAGACGTCCCTCTGCAGATTAACTGCTCAGACATGGCCACTTTGTTTACAGGAATATCTAGAGATGAAGGACAGTCTCAAGTACTATTTTGGAATTGAGCTGTAGTTGTAGAGGTAACAAGGCTTTTTCTTTTCAGTGTAGAGACTGGAATCCTAAGTCATTTCACACTTGCCAGCAGAGGTTTTCGCTGTTGATATGTCTTTGTTTTGCTTTGATTTGAGGGTTACTTGTTTGTTTGCTTGCTTGCTTTGAGACAGGGTGTCACATAGTCCACCAGGTTGGCATAGCATTCACTGTGTATCTGAGGCTGACCTTGAAACAATCCTCCTTTACCTAACCTCTCTGGAATTTTAAGTGTGAACCACCATGCCTGGCTTGTCTCCACTGATCTGTATTACTCACTTAACAAAATGTGAATATATTCCCTGTTGACAGCCAACTCTATCTTGTTCTAATCTTATTCACTAGCTGCTATTGAGATGTTAGCTTCATTGCTGTAGAAATATGTGTGTGTTCCCTGAAATCAAGTTCACTCAGCAAGCTTTAATTCTGTGTTAATGGGCAGAGTGAATACTGTTTCATGTTTTAGCAATTAGAGGGAGAAGACACTGGGTGGAGGTCATTCCTGCCTTTACCTTTAATCCCATCACTTGGGAGGCAAAGAGAGGTAGATCTCTGTGAGTTCAAGGCCAGCCTGGTCTGCAGAATGAGTTCCAGTATATCCAGTACTATACAGACAAACCCTGTCTTGAAAACAAAACAATGAAAAAAAGAAAAGGAGAAGGAACCAGGACTAAGATTCACCAAAGCAGATCCTTTCAATAATTACTACTATTTTGTCTTCCAAATTCTGTTTGCCCAAAATTACTATTTTCAAATGAATAAAACAGTAGTTTTAAAAGTATTTTTCCAGAATAGAAAGATAGAAAAAGAATACAATTTTATCTAATATCTCCAGGTGAGAGAGTTAGTAATCAATTTTTTTCTTGTTAGAATATTGCTGATTAAAGGGTTCTCATTTCCAAATTATTATTTTCCTACATTGAAAGATGATGGTAAACTTCTTTTAAGTATCATTCCTTTGTTGTAACCCTAGCATGGATTTCCACTTTTCCCACGAGAATGCTCAGAGGCGGTAAGAACTGCAAATGTGATCATAGTCTCTACACAGGCCTATTGTCTCACTTTTATTCTTTCTTCTGCCATTTTCAGTTATCAATATCCATTGTTCCCTCTAGGGAATACCTCCAGAACTAACAGAGGACTGCAGTCTCCAGTGTTTGTGGAGAATTTTGGACTGGGAGGTCACATTGAGGTGTTGTTGCTGAAGAAGAGATGGAGCTTTAGTGGGAGTGAAGCAGAATTAAGAAGTGCTTGTAGAATTTGATGACTAATCTGTTAAGAGATGAAGTACACTAAGTGTCAGTGAAGATTCTGAGGTATCTAGTAGACCTAATGAATGGTTTTGCCTTCATCCAGGATACATGGAACAAAACACGAAACAAACTTTGAGATGAAATTAGCAAAAGCAAGTTTGCTCTTTCTCTCTTGATGACAGATTTGAGCAGTATGGATTTACTTGCATATATGAGCATTTAAGAATACCTGCACATTTCACTCAGGGTTGGGTCCAGGTACTCCCCTAAGAGTCCAGGCTGAGAAAGCATCCCTCTTTGTGCTATGGGCACACGATGACTGTTTGTATTCCAGGGATAGACACTGATCCACTGCTCAGGGCACCATAGGTTGCCCAGGCCTTCTCACTGACACTCACATTCGGGGGAATTGGCGATAGGGTGGGAGGCTGAGGGGAATGGGAGAGTGCGGGAGGAGGGGAGTGAGAGGGAACTGGGATTGACATGTAAAACAAGCTATTTAAAATTAAAAAAAGAATACCTGCACATTTACTCAGTTATATACAGGTACCTAAGTTGTATTAAGCATACATTCTATGAGATGGTACCTCTTCCTATAGTGCAGTGCAGCATTATAGTAGGTTTCTTAAAAAATTGCAGTGCAACATGTTATCACAAAATTAGCATCTCTGTGTCCTTGGGTTATACTACACTAGGCAAGATTGGGATTTCATGTGGGGTAGTTGTTCTGTCAAACTCATGGTCCTTGCAACTGTATGATTCATGGAAGCTTGCTTCATCAAGGTCAGAGCATAAGCATACTCTGTCTGACTTTCCAATTTTATTTGAAAAGTTCATCAGCTTACAACAGTCCTATTTAGGGTCATATATCTTGAATGAATTTAAAGCCAACCAGTTAAGAATCTGAAGTGTGGCTGACCAACCCTTCACTTTTTCCATATTCCATTATGTCAAAGAAAAATACTAATCCCATAAACACTCAAGATCAGGAGATAAGGGTATACATCACTGCTGGGGTTACAGCAATCTGCCTCACCACAGTCTTACTGTATATTTGTATATTTGTATATATATAAATGAGTGGATGTTGCCATATGTACTTAACAAATTTAAAGATTCTCTATGACGTCCTAACATTATACTTCTTGCCTGTTCCTTTGTTTTTTTTCCTGAGGTTTCTCCAGGCTCCTCTAATCTCATTGTTAAAAACCCATGCTATTGTCCTGACTTCACCTTTCTTAGACAAGAGCCCATTAAATTTTCACTGGAATGTACTTTTCAATATTATTTCCTCATCTTGGCAGCAATGGTGAGTGAGCCTTTAGTAAATCATTCGTGATCCAGAATGAGCTTCAGCAGCTTGGAGGAAAGCCATGGCCTACATATGGGATGCCACAAACCTGAAATTTGTAATGTAAACTATATTAATAAAATAAATATAAAAGTCTTCTCTTAGGCACCCATTTAAACAAATGAATAAATGAATAAAATGTGTGATGTGTATTGGTTTCTGCAGTGATGCAAATAAATAGTAACCTCTTCTTATCCATTAACCATTGAGTAAGATAAAAAATGTGTTGGTAACAAATTTTCACATGAACTTGTTATTAAACTTGTAATATACTATTTAGTCTTCCTAGAACTAAAAGTAAAAACTTTTTCCATTTGTGCATATTTCTACATATCACTCAATAAAAGAATTAGAGTTGTCTTAAAGACATATTTTTACATAAGCAAAATGATCATTGGCATGAAACAGGAAAGGAAATACACAAGAGTTATCACAGTTAATGCTCCTCAATCCACATTCTTACTCTGACAGCAAAGATTAGGGCATTTTGGCAACTTAATTTGCTCACTTTAAGGCAAAAGAAGAAATGTATCAGTTCTTTGGGAGAACTCTACACTTGTGGGTACTGAGGTAACACACTGCTTTCCGATTTTGTGGAAATTCAAGATAATAAAGTCAGCATTGTTATGTGTAGCCAGTTGGCAACAAATCCAGACACATCTGAATTAGTACTTTTTGTTATATTAGCCTTCTTAGGAACTGAGAAAGTCATGACTGTTGAATCAAAATCTTGGCAAGTGACACAAGTGCTAAATTATTATGGACCCAGGACAGATAGTTCTGATTAATAACTGGTTCTTAGATAAAGCCCTTGACATTCAGTGATGATAACATCCCTTAGATATCTCCGTTAAAATGATAAAAAATTACTTTTCCCTAAAGTCTAGGTAGCATTTGGGAAGGAAGCTTCAAGTTAAATTCTCCTTAGGAAAGTAGAACTACTCATCCAGATCAAGCTAAAGTCTTTGAATAGCAAAATGCAGATGGTAAGGCCCACGTTCAATTGGAAATAATGAGGAAAATATCCATTAGGTTAGACACGGGCAACATTGCCTTGTATTCAGTAAGGCTTCAATAATGTATGCCATCAGGATATATAATACCTTTTACCATCTCTCTACTTTTGTGAGTATACATACCCAATTTCTGGCCATCAGCATATAAGAATCTGCTCCTGTGACTTTGGTCTGCAGTGAAACTTCACCTTGCATTTCCTGTTCATATTAACTGTGAACTATTCTTTAATACATAATATAATATTTAAATATGGTTAAATATAAATATCAGCTTAAGCACTTATCATTGTTATTTTCAGATTTTTATCAGTTATTTGGTAATTTTGGGTAATACATTTTGATCATATCCAACATACACACACACACACACACACGCACACACACACACACACATACACACTCCACAAATATGCTTTCCACCCCAACCCAAGTTTTGTCCTCATTTGTTTTAATACATCAAGTAAATTTGTGTTGTTAATACACTCCTGGTTGTATGATCACTGTACCTGGGACAGAAGCTTCTCTGATGGGGGTTTCTAGAAACACTAAATTATGTCTTTAGGTATCAGTTTAATATTATGCTCATTTAGCCCAACAACAGTAGTTGGTTCTCCCTAGGCCCTATGTCCTGTCCCTCCACAGCGTCTAAGCCAGATAGAGATTTCAACTTGTGAGACAGGCCTTTCGTCCAATAATAAAGTGATTGGTTACTCCCATGGCTTATTGTCACTGTTGCACCAGTGGACATGCCCTGACAGGATGGCCATTACTGTAGCAAGCAGAGTTTACAGCTAGTTAATACTGATGCTTACTTTTTCTGTAGTGTGTGTAGCATCTTTCAGCACTAAGAAAGTTAACCTGTCAGGATGAAGCTTCCAGGTCAGTATCAACTTGATTGCTCTGTGTACTATGACTCAGATGTGTAGTGTTTTTTAGCAATTGGGATTTATCATTGAGTTCTTCAGGGTAACCAAGAGCAGAGACCATCACCTGTAATATTTGGAGGCATCACTATTCCCCAAGTATAAAGGAAGTAACCCATTTTGATACTGGGGTTTTAATTTGCTATCCTGCAGTGTCTAGTAGAGTCATTCTTTGTGTTAAAACACTTTAAATAATTTCTGGATTAAAATGTTTAGCATATGTCTAGTCATCCTACCATGTATCTCCTTCATTCCCTTCCTAACCAGCTAGTTTAATCTCAACTTCCATATGTGTGGTCAACTTATCACATTGTAAATACAAATAAAACATCTTGATCTTGTCCTTTGGCTAGAGAACTGCACTAAATACAATGTCTTTCAGTTGCATCCCTGCCACAAAGCACAAGATTTTGTTCTCTTTTATAGCCAAATAATACTTCATTGTGTGTTTACCTAACAGTTTGCTTATCTGTTCCTCCATTATGGACACAATTTGTTTCCATTTCTGGACTGTAGTGAATAGTGCTGCAATAAACTTGTGAGTTCAGGTGTCACATTAACATAATGATTTCATTGTAGAATATGCCTAAATATTTAATAATGAAATTTCTGGGTATTATACAGTGACTACATTTTTATTTGGGGGGAACTTCCATCCCATTTTCTACAATGAATCTAGCAATCTACGTTGAACCAACAGGGCTCAAGATTTCGTTTTCCTCCAGAACCTCATCAACACTTGTTTTTTAGTTGTTTTGATGCTGACCATTCTGACTGGGGTGAGACTGTGTCTTACTGTGGTTCCTATTCTCATTTCCCCAATGGTGAGTGCTACTGAATGCTTCATCATATATTTGTTAGCTGTGTGTATGTCCTCTTTTGATAAGTGTTTCTTTGGGTCTGATATCCATTTGTAATTGGGTTATTTGGGATTTTTCTTTTCTTTTTGTTTTTCTTGCTTGCTTGCTGTTGGGTATTTGAAGCTCTTTACCCATTCTACGTATGAACCCACTGTCAGATGTATAATTTGTACAAACTTTCTTCTATTTTGTAGGTTGTCTCATTCTTCAGTTACTTCCTTCATTGTGTAAACACTTTTTATTTTGATACCATCTCATTTGTCTCATCTTTCTTGATTTTCGTGCTTCCAAGAATTACCTCACCCCCCCAATCCTTACCCATGAAAATGTCCCAAAGCCCTCTTACTGTGTTTTCTTCTGCTTGTTTTATATCTCATGTGTAAGTATTAATCCATTTTAAGTTTTGAAGACAGTGGTCTAGTTTCATGTGTTGTCATGAGTGACAGCAATGTGCTCTTTTCCTTCCCACTGAGCATTTTCTCAGAGGAGTTAACCAGAAACAAATGTGTGTCATGCTGCAGGAGATGAAATATAAATGCAGTTTCAACCTAGCTGTCTTCTATTAAGCTAACAACATAGGAACAACTGTCAGTTTTTTCACTTTTTGTTATTTTGGGGGAAAGTTTTGTTTTTAAATTGTGGTTACAATTGGTTTTAAGAAGGAATTTGAAAATAACTATTCTAGATCTTCTCAGATTTTAATGGTAGATATTTTACAGAAACTAAAAGCTTTGAGTCATATAATTTTGAGAGTCAGAGACCAAAATGATTGAGAAATACTTTTCTAATTCACTTCATTGACACAGCTTTCACTGAGTTTGTTATGTAAGTGTTTTCAATAGCTTTTCTTCCCAGAGTTTCATAGAAGATCTTTTGGCCAATTGACTTGAGTAGCTAATACAAGCACTTGAATAAAAATCTCTTCACTATTAAGAGATTTTTCATGCAAAGTACACTCTCTTCCCAGCTCATTCTCGCTGGTCTCCAGTTCCCTTTCCTGAAGGTAACTGCTATTCTTGCATTTCCTGACAAGAGAACATTTGTTTACTCAAATCCTGGTACATGATCTGCCCTGTTTTGCTATTTGCTCACTTCCCTTAACAACATAACAAGAGGTTGTTTCCTGTATGTAGTTCCACCACAGCACAGTTAACAATTGCAGTGTGCTCCACAAATGGGTGTGACAGAATTTCATCAGTCCCCTCCTGGTAACCATTAGTCTGTTTCTCACCGTTGATATTGCATACAGAATTGCAGTGACTAACCTTGAATTTCATTATTTGTTCATATGAAGTAAGTGTAATTTACATCAGAGGAAATATGTATTTTAAATTTTGAACTGGGCCTTTTGGTATCTGTCCTATAATCCAAGTTTCTGGGTCAACTGAGGCAGGTGAATCACAAGTTCGAGACCTGCTTGGGCTATAAAATGAATTAAAAGTCAGTCTGGGTTTTTATGAGGTTGTTTTAAAATAAGAAAAAAAGGGCACTGAGAATAAAGCTAAGTGGTAGAATGTTCACCTAGTTCATATTTCAGGAACACACAAAACAATTTTTATTGGTTAGTTAAAATATATAAAGTTTACCTTCCTGTGATCATTTCTACTTTCAAAACATTTTATACTATGGCATACTATAGAATGTTTAATATTTGCCAGTTGGGTCAATGACAAATAATGCCTGTTTTATTTTCATGTTTAGCTCCTCTTTGTTGTTGTTGTTTCTCTGTTTTTTCAAGACTGGGTTTCTCTGTGTAACAGCCCTGGCTGTCCTGTCCTGTAAAGAATTTACTCTGTGGATCAGTCTGACTTCAAATTCACAGAGATCCACCTGCCTCTGCTTTTTTCTCCTGAGTGCTGGGATTAAAGGCACGTACCAACACTGCCTGCCTGGCAACTTCTCTTTTTCATTGAGGTCCATTAACTTCCAAAATCAAATCCTTGTGTTGAACATGATGAACGGAATGTCTTGAAACTCTGTCAGGTCCCAAAAGTAAATCTTTGAAGATCATCCCCGGTTAGGAGTCTCATTTCTCCTCCAACACTCCATATCTTCCTTTCATTATACTTCAATGAAATTAGCTTCAGTTCCTATCTCTGAAATCAGAAGGGTCCTTAATATCCCAGGCATATGTGTCTATGTCATTGAATTGGGCTCCTTTGAAGATTATCTTTACAGAGTGGGGGCCATCTGCACTATCACATTGTGTACTTACACATGCTCTCACATGCTCTAGAAGACCCTTCTTTCATTTTATTTTTATTAGGAAACATCGCTTGGCTAGCCTCTAGCGGAGAATCAGAATTCATGAAAGACTTCTGTGCCAGTTGGAAACCTTAGTCTAACAAATAGCTGTTTGTAACTCCAGTTCCAGGGGCTCTAACACCCTCACACAGACACACAAGCAGGCAAAACACCAGTGTGCATACAAAAAACCAGGAAAGGACTTGAAGGAATCTCTTCCTTCCCTGCCAGAGCTAGAGGCCAAGTGCACTGACCGAAGCTACCAGAGTTACTGGGTGATGGGATCCAGTGTTCCTCTGTGGTTTGGACTGTTAGCTTCCTTGTCTGTAAGAATGGGAACACTTTACCTTGCAGTGAGACTGGGATTCTTACAGCTGACAATCCATGTGAAATCACACACACAAGAGCATTCAATTAGCAACAGTTTATCACCACTGCTATAGAAGTGGCAGCCATTTCATATGGAATACCAGAAAGCTGAATTACCAAGAACAAAAGGACCTGATAAATGATGCACAATATACTCACCCTGTTTCCAAAAAAAAAAAAACTGTATGAGAAGCTTTTGGTGAAACATCATCATAACGTTTTGCATTTATCTGTCCTTGGGGAAGCAGAACCCAGACTACATATTCACTCTTCCTTTATACAAGACTGGCTTAACAGCCAAACTGTAAGAAACCTCTGTGGTACCTCAGGATTTCAAATGATGGAGTTTGGATAAGACGGGATTCAGTTTTGGACATCCAAATTGTACCATAGAGCCTTTAAGTTGTTTGTTATTATTTACATTGCATAAAAGAATTACCAACATACATTCATCATTGACAAAATAGATTTTTAAGAACAGCAACAAACAAAAAGATTCAAGTTTAATTTACCTTGAATTTATATTCACCCCCCCATTTCTACCTCAGAAACATAAAACACAGTTTTTTGCAGTTAAGTTGCTTCCTTTAGGTTTAAAGGACACCTAATTTAGTCATTAAACATTCATCTTCATTTCTGCATGTACTTACAAACTAGCCTCTCAGAAAGAAATGTAAGGACTCCTGTTTTCACTGAAGTTACAGTTGACTATCCTCTTCTGATAACAGGGTTGTTATTATTCTTGGCTAATCCTACCTCAAAAGAGAGCATTAAATGACCTGATATGGGGCTGGCTAGATCTCAGGTCACTAAAATAGAATATTTGATACTATGCTTGGTACCACAGCTTTGGAGAGCAGGCCTGTCCACTCTGAGTGAGTCCACAGGAGGATGTAGGAAGTGAAGGCAAGTATCAGCAAATCCTACCTGCTGCCCCTACCTTTTCCCTAGAACCAGTCATCCAACCCCAAAAGGCACAGCTGCAATGATTATCCATAGGACATGCTCTGCAGGCATCTGAGAGTGAAAAGTTCTGCCAGTCTGTTGGATTTGCTATTCCCACGGGGCTATGCAGGAAATAATACTACCCAAAATAACACATTCAAGCCCAGAGCACAGTCCGTGGTAAGAATTCATAGACACTCAATCACACATGCTATACAGGCTCCCAGCTGTGTATCAAAAGCACACTGGGATAGCCTTTTGCACTACAATTAATTATCAGCCAGTGGTGAATAAAACAGTGAAAGAGTAAGTGAAATACTTGGTAGAACTAGTTTATTTTTAGAAAGCCAATACTATAAAGCGTTGATTGATTGAACAGGTGTGTTCTGAAGCTTTTTTATTTTTCCTGAATCGATTCACAGGAAATCTCTTCTACATTCAGGTTACAGCCACAGAAGACTAAAAATAGCCTACACATCTTACAGTATCAATTGCAAAATGCCAGAGGCTTGGACTTGGGTGGGCATTTGAAAATAGGAGGTTCCACAAGATCCAATTAAAGCTTTTAATTCTGCAAATTCCCAGCTGACTACAGTTTAGTAGGCCCCTTTGCACCCCAGGGGCCTCATCTTAGACATCTGAGGGGAATGACTGCCTCATCTCCCTGGAAGCCCAGCAAATCCTTCTCTGAAGAGTCTCCAAGGGCAGGATATTTCAGTTACGTTCAGAGCTCACTAGCTCAAAAGAATGAGGCTAGTCTGTGTACTGTCCCCAAGAGCGCAGCATGCAGAGCCCCACTCGGTGACTCACCTTTCCGGGGAGCCAGTTGGGCTTTGAAGCTGCACCATCCTTTTCATCCCTGAAGTTCTTGTGAATTTCATCAATGGCATTAAGGGATATTTTTGAAACAATGGTATTTCATTTTCTTTTTTTTTAGGACCAGAAGAAAGCATCCCCTTGACACAATACCCTAACTTTCTCAAGCCTAAGCTATCTTGAGAAAGAAAACAAAAAACCCTTAGGTCAAAAAATAAAATCTAATGCATATGGAACTGAAAGACATTTAGCAGTTGTTATCATTCCTGTGAGAACTCAGATCCATGAAAGAGTAGTGAAAAGGCATAATTTATAGTTGGGTCATAAATTCAGGTAAATGGGGGATGGGTGAGAATGTAAAGGTAATTTCATATTGAAGGTTATTTCCATGGGATGACTGGCCTTCATAGCTACTGTATTATTCTTATCAAACTCAGTCCTAAAAAGATACTAGATATATCACTCAAAATACTCAGATGGTGGTACTTCAAATAAAGATTTATAACTCTTTAATCTTAAAGCAAAGGCTATACTGAAGCTGCAACATTCTTTCTTCTCAACTATGGTTTGAGGTCTAAGTTAGGAGAAATAATTAACAAGTAAAACAAAAGTTATAGTATTACTTAGACACAAAAATAAAGAGCTATTGCATCTTATTTTGAAGAGAGAAAGAATCCTCTGGGTGGGGGGGGGGTACTACCAAATTCTGACAGTCTATTTGGGAGTACCCAAGAAAATACTATTGCTTCAAGAGACTCAGTGTTAGTGACATCAGTTCAGAGTTATGTTAGGCATCATTCAAAAACAAATTGAGAGAGGGTATATTGTCAAAATTGTTTTTTTAAGTCCAAATATTTGATCAAGCACAATCATATATTTCTTTGACAATCCTTAACATTTCTTGGGTCATGGATCCATTTGACAACCTCAGAGATTGGCCTCTTTGTCCCTGTGAATGCAGGGAGATGCAGCTTTTAAACTTAGACAATAAAAAACCATGTTGTAGAAGTTAATCTTAACTTAGAAAGCTGGTGGCCCACGAACAGAAAGTCTAGGTTCATCTCAGACCATCTGTTCCTAATTGTCCTTGCCCTTTTAGTTCCAACGCCACAGACACTGGGAATTGGTTTTTATGTGTCATTGCCTAACCAACTTCCTTGATGTTACAGATAAGGAAATTTTGCCACAGGAAACCAAAGAAACTTTGTCATAGTAAGAAATCAGCTAATGATAGAACTGGATTCAAATCTAGGTAACTGGTGCCATGATGCATAGCATACACTAAAGCTAAGAGTACCCACATCTGTGTTCATTACTCCCCATGAACTGGGTGTTAGTACCCCCTCACTCTGTGGATGTGGAGCCCACAATGTAGAACAGTCAAGTAACTTACCCAAAATGGTCAAACTAGGATTCACATCTGCTATCTGCCCCAGATTTTGATTATGCATGCCTGAATACACACACACACACACACACACACACACACACACACACACACACACACACACACGAGCATAGACTTACATTTCATAGGAGTAAAAGTAAGTCAAGAATATCCATGAATAGTTTGATTATGCATGATTATTCCATTTTTTGTTTCCACTTATTCTTATTTAAGTATCACTTCTATATAAAAATTTTATGTCATGAAAATGTAATGAACTCTTTTGACACCTTACTTATAATGTGTCAAGTGTCCAAATCTCAACCTTACAGATCAGGGTTTTGAAGTACAAAGACAACTTTGTGGACACAGTATATAAATTTGCTGACTTCCTGGGCATACAATGTATGGCCAGAGCCTGTGTCAGTACTTGGCTCTCAGGATTCTGCATGGATTTGGGAGATGAGGGATGGGTTTTCCTAAGAGCAGTTAGAAGAGAAGTCAAAAGTGTTGGGCAGCTGAGCGTTGGTGGCACTCGCCTTTAATCCCAGCACTCTGGAGGCAGAGACAGGCAGATCTGTGAGTTTGAGGCCAGCCTGGTCTACAGAATGAGTTCCAGGACAGCCTCAAAAACAACACAGAGAAACCCTGTCTTGAAAAAACAAGAAAAAAAAGTGTCGGGCAGCTCAGATAACAAGAAGTTGAGAAATCTCTTAGTAAATGAAAATGAGCCACAAACTCTAGTCTGGGGCAGATTCACAACTTTGGCGCAATTTTGAAGACTGGCAGCCTTCATTTGGCCTTTGTTAACTGTCCTGCTTTATGTTTTAAACTCTTGATCTGTGAGAACACAGTTCCAACAGACTTTATCAGAAAAATTTAAATGCAGATTGTGGCCCTAGATTTATAGTTACCAATTCTCACATATTAAGCAAATTTTAATTTTAAGAATTGGCTTTGTGGCATAGATCCTACCCCCAAGGAACTGCAATGCCTAAATCCATAGCCAAATCTTAGGTGTCAGATGTCTTCATAGGGTAAAGATAGAACCCAAAACTGTGAATCAGAGCTACAAAACAGAAAGAGTCTTATTCATAGACCACTAATACAAAAGAAATAATTCCAGTTTCAGAATGGCTATTTTAAATCTGTAGAAATGCATTGAAATATATATGCTTTAGGAAATATATAGCAGTGGATGTCCCCATGAGGCCTGCTATTTTCTGAAGGGCAATGGAGGAGGAGTAGATCTGGAGATGGAGGGATGCTGGTAGGAGTGAAGGGAGGAAAAACTGAGGTCCGGATTAATTGGAGACAATAAACAAATTAGTAGAAACAAATGCTGTGGTTTTGGTTAATTTTGGTGAGTGACTTTTCTTTATTTGTAAATTTTTTGATAATAAAGTTTAATTTTTAAGGAAATAAAAACACACAGAGAAAGTAGAACATGTCATCATTCCTGCTTTTTTTTCTGAGTAATTGAAGAGGCACTCAAACTGATTATTCTCAGTGGTTTGAATAGTCATTTGATTTAAGTTTGCTGGGTTGAATTGGTAGTTTGAAGGAATCTGGGGAGATTCAGTGGCCTTACTGTGAACAACAAGTACCTGATGATCATCTTAGCATTTTTTCCTATTTACAGACTGACTTGAAAATTCTTCCAATGGGGTGACTTTAGGCCTTCTTAGAAAGAAATTGGGTGACTCAATAAGTTCCTGCATCTGAATAATATACTAGATTGCTAAATCCCTAAATCTCCAATAAACCGTTGCTATGTTAAACAGGATTATTGTCTTACTTCAAAATAAACAACCCACAATTACTCTTTTGTTTTGTTTGTGTCCAAAAGGCTAAAGAGCAAGGTTGGATTAGCATTCATTAAAAGCTAATGATAATTTATGTTGCTTTAGAGGAAGGAGTATCTTCATAAAGAAAGAAAGCTGTATTTGGATTCCTTAATCGACTCTTTTTTATGTTTATTTCTATGTTATTTTTATGTTATATGCTAGTTAAGTATGATTCTCAGATTTTTATTGGAATGTGGTCTTTTAATATTTAAAACTACATTTATTGTGTTATTATATACTTTTAAAGTGATCTATTTCAATACTGTGTTCAGAAATTAGTGCAGATTCTATTATGTTAGTTTCCCCACTGTAGCTAAGTAACTTCAATAAATAAAATAACTATTTCTTGTTATATAATAAATTTAATAGAAATCACTTAGTAAGGGGTGTGTGGAGAAAGATTGTCTTACAATAGAATTCCTCATTCAGAAGAAACTGTTCTTAATTAAACCTCATAGTAACATCTGAATAAAGGCAGATCAGTAAGTGAGTTGTTTCATGGTCTCAGTGCTTCCATGGTTTTCTTCCTTCTATCTCACAAAATTTTTTCCATAGGCTTCCGAGGTAAACCCTTGTTGGAGCATTACATGCCGTCTGCTCTTAAAGTGAAAAGACACTAGAAGTTTCTACATCTCCAAATCACCAGAGATATAAAAGACGCCTTGTTTGATAAAGTCCTTATAACTTTTTACCATTAGTTTTTTGGATTTTCACTTATCAATGAGACAAGAGACTATAACCAAACTATCCAAATCCCATCCTTCCCAAATGCTGTCAAAGATTCTGGGGTCTCTTCCAACCACACTCCCTGAATGCCTACTTTTAGCATTAGCCATCCCAGTTTGTAACTTTGAACTATGTTTGTCCTAGGAGTACAAAGTCCAGCCCAATGACCTTTTATAACAACAGCAAAGAACTCACTTGAGCATTTTGAGTGCCTTCTCTGCTCACATGTGTGCATTTGTGTGTGGGGGGGGAGGTGCTGTCTATGGTTTTACAGATCATAGGAATTTACTGTTCATTTATGAAAATGTGAAGTTCACACTCTTTTAACTCACTTGAGTTTGTGTCAATTCATGTTCAGGAATTTTGGGTTAAATTCTCTGGTAATTCATCATCATTTCCTTAAAAATGAAACAATGAACATAGCACTTAACATTAACCTAACTTTTAGAAAGTCAGTAATTGTCTTACCACATAAAAATAAATGATTATATTCTTAGTATGGTTTGTTGAAAGGTTGTTACTCCTACTATTGTTGGAACTGTTTGAAATTTCTGTTGAACCCTCATAAATAGAACATTTTGTCTAAGAGTTCCTTGTCAGACTGAAGGGGAAGAATACAGATATAAGAATATAGAAATAAGATGAATGGATGAGATTTGTCCATTAGAAATTGTCTTCTATTTGTTTTCTTGTGGTATGTCTTGACAACAAACACAAAACTGCTCTTCAAAAGGCAGAAAGTCAGACCTGAGAAGGTGGACATCCGTCATGTCTTTAAAAAAATCCCTAAACAGTAATATCTAGAAAATAGATGTTTTCCATGTATTACTCTGAAATTTGACTTGATTTTTTCATCCTAAGCAGTGAAAAATGTTCATTTCTTCATTGAGAAACACAAGGTCTTATTTTAGATGACAATGGCTACGAACATAAACAGGAACTTTTGGTAGACTTCACAGACATCATTAATGAATTCACAGTAACTTACTTTCCCGAAAATTATATTTCAATGTTGTTTCAGTATTTGTACAGACTTCAATATCAACCACCATATATTAGTTCTTCAGTTCTCATTGTTTACTGGAGTGAATAGTTGACAAAGATACCTGTCTTAGTTAAGGTTTCTATTGCTGTGAAGAGAAACTATGACCAATGCAGCTCTTATAAAGGAAAATATTGAATTGTGGTGGTGCACTTATAGCTCAGGGGCTTAGTCCATTATCATCATGGTGGGAAGAAAGACAACATGCAGGCAGACATGGTACTAGAGAAGGAGCTAAGAGCTCTTAAATTTTGGCTTGAAGACAGCAGGAATTGGTCTGAGACAGTGGGTGTGGCTTGACAATACATGAATCCTCAAAGCCTGCTTTCACAGTGACACACTTCCTCCAACACAGCCACATACATCCCAACAAAGCTACACCTCCTAATATTACAGCTCCCTTTGGGAATCATTTTCTTTCAAACCAGTACAGTACCCCTGGGATTGATGCTCATTTTCTCTAATTTGAAAACAAAGGATTCACTTTGTTGGATTCCAAAGGAAGGTGTCTTAGGTTTTCTATTGATGTGAAGAGACACCATGACCATGGGAAGTCTTATAAAGGAAAACATTTAATTGGGGCTGCATTACAGATTTATAGGTTTTGTTCATTACTGTCATGGTAGAAAGCATGGTAGTACATGGGCAGACATGGTGCTAGTCAAGGAGCTGAGATCTACTTCGAGATAGGCAGGCAGCAAGAAGACTGAGGGACTGGTTCTGACTTGAGCACACCCCCAGTGATACATTTCCCCCAATAAGGCCACACCTACTCCAACAATGCAACACCTACTCCAACAAGGTCATACCTCCCAATAGCGCCACTTCTGAAACATTCAAATACGAATCTATGTGTCTATTTTTATTCAAACCATCACAGAAGGCATACTATAATATATCACTAAAATATTATTATAACTTGAAACAATTATATATTATTTATAACAAGTCTAAGACCCAGATCACTTTCATTGATCTATAGTAAATTTGGAAATAGATAGTTCTGAGTGAAATATAGTCACATTTGTGTAGGCTAAGAGTATCTCTATTCACATTCTATGCATTATCTGGGATAAATGAGCTTTCTTACATGTGCTCTTCTTTTCGAGATGGAAGAGTCATATAGAAACAAGAACAATAAATATGCATTCTTTCCCACCTCATTCATTACATTTACTAATACTCCATGTCTAAGGGCAAAGTCAAGTTATGAGCAGATTTTCCTGTTCATAACTCAAGAAAATTACACAGCAAGTGATACAAATATAATGAGTAAGAAACTGGGACCAAGTCATGTATCATACCTCAAAGAGGAAGACAGAGGGAAATTCTGGTTTTCTATTTAATTTGCTGCAAATCACTAACATAGTTCAGACTTTAAACATGAGACCATCAAATATGAATGTCAAAGTCAATTTAAGCTATTGAGCATTTATTTATTTAGGTACATTTACCTCCCTCAGGTATCCATATATTATACAATTCATCTCTTCCATATATGAGTCAAAGTAAAACCCAAATCCCTGGGATATAAGCCAAACAAACAACCTCTTTCTCTCCTCTTTGTCTCAATTTAAGTTCTGATAATTTGATTATCCAATTAATGTGTATTTCATGTATTTGGATCCTTTAGACATTGTCCACTTATGCTCCAGCATAGGTTTGGGAGGCTTAGAAACAAAGTCCAGATGATATATTATTGGTGCATCCAACTCACTGAGAAATGGCTTTAGCATTCTATCCTCTGACATCTTATTTGTTCTAAACTTAGTATTTGATAACTCACAAAAATAACTGTTGATTCAGAAATGAACTTGCTCATCAGAGAGCTAGAGACCTGGTAGCTTTTAGTCATCATTTATTTATAATTCCTCCCCAGTGGTGTTCAGAAATGAAGTTAGAGAAAAAGAAAAAGTAAAGTATTCTTTTTCATATATTTTAAAATATAGGAGACTTTGATGTTATTCTACGAGTTGGACTACACACACACACACACACACACACACACACACACACACAAGGAAAAGAATGATTTCCTTTGAACTATAAAGGCCCAGTAAAACATTCAGAGATAATTTAAAAGATAAATGTAATTTCCTACCATAAACACATTACAATCACAACAAATTCTTGTTTGTCATTACATGAAGATTACAGATGTTCTTTGATCTGGGATAATGAATAGTTTTTTATCATCCAAAGATATAAAAGCCTTCTTAGGTCCTAATGCCAAGAAATGGCCTTAAATGCAATCCACTTTCCATAGGCCCAAAACTTTGGTTGACATTTTGCCCTGATTAGGCCTTTCTTTTTCAAATTTAATTTAATGTAATTCAATTTTTCTTTTACTTTTGAGAATTTTATGCATATATACATTGCCTGATCATCTTACCCCCTCAGCATCTCCAAGACTACTGCAACTTGCCACTAACAACTTCATACAACTTCATAGTGTTTTCCTTCTTTTTGTTGTTGTTGTTCTTCCTCTTCCTCTTCTTCTTCTTCTTCTTCTTCTTCTTCTTCTTCTTATTATTATTATTATTATTATTATTATTAATAACTCAATGACTTCCATAGGCTCATGGGTATATGGTCCACTTCTGATGCTTGAGCCCATATCAGAGACCACATCCCCAAAGAAAACTATTTCTCCCTCCTTCATCAGTTGTCAGTTGTTAGCTCTTACCTAGGAGCGAACCCTCATGGATTCCTTCCCATCCATGATGGAAAGTTGACTGATTTGATCTTGTGTGGGCCTTGTGAGTTCGTGAGTGCCATAACTCTGTGGTAATCACAAGACCCCACTTCATATTCTAACTCTTATACAGTGTTTCCATGCCCTCTCCTGTGGTGTTGTCTGAGCCTTGGGTAGGAGGAGGGGGCTATATAGATGTCCCATTTTAGACTGAGCACTCTACGAACTTCTATTTTCTATATACTTTGTCTACTTGTGAGTCTCTGTGAAATCACCTTCCACTGAAATGCAAAGCTTTTCTGATTAACAGTTATAGCTTTACTGAAGTCAGTAGGCATAAGGGTCTGTATTTTGAACTCAATCTTATGCTGTACTCATTTAGCAAAATAATACTAGGATCTCTCCTAGAGTATAAGACCTCTCCAGTCATAGATTCTCTGTTAGCGTTACAGTATCAATTCTTAGTACCCTCTTGTGGTGAAAACCTTAAATCCAACCAGAAAGAAGTTACTTACACACATAACAACCATGCCACTATTTCATAAATGGGAACATCTTGTCAGGTGACTAATTATTGTAACCCAGAACTCACAACTGGGTAAGAGAGTTGATGACTTTACTTCCCTGATAAGACTGCACATCACTCTAAGGTATGAGAGTAAACCTTTAGGGAGAAAGCTTCTAGTTCAGTATCCGGGCTCTTCTTGGTTCTTGAATTCAGAAATCAGAGTCATAAGCTGACAGTTGGTAAGGAGACTGTCAAGGCAATAACTACTCTTGTTCATGACAGGAACAAAGCTGAATTGAATGAGTCATCTACTTCCTTCTATTTCCACGTCCATGATTCTAAGCAGCTTATCTGGTGTATAAAATGATATGATAAAATAGAACACATTTGCCTTTTATGAAGTGGGTGGGTTATAGAGAAAAGAAATCTTATTAAGATGTATTTTCACTGAAATATCCATGTAAAGGAATATTGTGAAAAGGTGATTGAGATTTCTTACCAACATTTGAAGGCAGTTGAGTTTTAATGTTCAGATGAACAGTTTGAGACTTGATCTAAATTCTTTTTGTATTTCATTGTATTTCTAGGAATACTCATACTACTGTACTTTTTTCTCATAATTTTCTTCACTTGAAACTTCAGCTAGATATGTTAATTTTATCTTTTGACACATTATGCAAACTCGAGTTTAGATCAATGATGATGGGAAAAGGTCTCTGTGTACTAAGCAACTGCTCTGCCAATATCTGAGTGAGCACAGAGAGGCAACTATAGCATTACCTGCAGTTACTATGACTGAACATTATATATTCATGAATCAGAGGAAATGCTTCCATGTACTCATCACTGTGAGGTGACTTCTCTCATCCATGCTTGGAAGATTTATGCATCAAACTGCATTTCTCATTAATGGGAGAAACACACACCTACAGAAATATATTTTTCACAATAATGTGATGACTAATCCTGACTGTATTTCTCCTACATCAAAATCAAGTCTTGTGGGTAGTCAGTCCTTCACCTATGCTGTAAGTACAGATTGTCAGAATGACTCCAAAGTTTGGAAGAGTAAACACTTGTGTGAAATCCCAATGCTTAAAGCAAAAATGCGATTTCCTATTCTCTGTTTTGACAAACAAAAGTCATCAGTAATCAAGCTATTGTAAAAAGCAAGGATTGAAAAAAAAACAAGGATTGAGTTTGATGATCTCTAAGGTTTCTTCCAAATTAAAAATGCTTGGATTCTGTATCAGTTGCAGGAAATAGTGATATGAAGCTGTGCTTAGGGACTCTTAGTTAAACCCCATTCCCTCACATGATTGCATTATTATTTAAGGAGAGCAATTTACCCTTGAGCCTCTAGTTTTAAAACTTACTTTGTCCTCTACTTGTCACATTTTATGATAATAAAAGGAAACATATTTCCCAAATCATATGTGACCCTTGTACAATACAAGAGCAATAGCCCAAAGTACTTGACTCATAGTTCAAAATAATTATTTTTATCAAATTCACATTAAGTTTTCTAAGATGATAATTATGTGAACAAAAAAATGTGTTTGCATAAAACAAATAGCTTTTCTTTCTTGCAGTGCTTTCCAAAAAATATGATAGTCTTAAAATTGAGTGGCAGTAATTTCTCCTTCCTGTCTCCAAAGAATACATTGTGATGTGAAATTGTGGGAATAGAATGTTCTCATCTCAAGAACATCCACAATAGACATTAGCCTGACAATAATTGTGAATGTTCCGTATCTAAAGAATGGATAGAGCATAAAATACCAATTATGAATATTTCAGCCTTTCTGGTTTAGTTTGGATTAAAATTCTCTTATCTTCAAAGAATATTTTAGCTGTGGACTTTCATAAGGTCCTTCAAAAAGTGTGTTTGCTACTTCTTAGAAAAAGTGTTCCTAGGTTTTCTGTCTTCTAAGTTTCTTTGCATTTTGTCCTTTTATATTTCAGATTTTAAAGTGTTCACTTCTGTGTTTGGCCTGACAAGTAAAAGCAAGATCTGAGAAACTTGACAATCTTAGAACTAAACTAATCAGAGGGACAAACATATTGTGTTGGCAGCAGCAGGAGAAAGAAGGGCCATGTGGAAAGAAACAGAAGTATAAAAACTACACACATGTGCACCCACATACACATACCACACACATGACAAGTTCCACTATTGTCATTCTTGTCTTTGCATGTTCTTTGTAAGTCATGAGAGTTAGAATCATTCCCCTAACACACACACATGCACATACACACAAAACCACACAGGTACACACACACACACACACACACACACACATATACATATATATATAGACACATGCATATATGTATATGTACAATTAATGAACATCTGTATTTCAGTGTTCCCAGGAACTAATTTACCCTTATACATCAGACACTCAGCACTTTAATCTACAATTCCCTGTCTTTGTAAATTCCTCCATCTTTGACACAGAATAATTTCCTTTCTTGATAATTAAACTCAGAAATATGCAAAAGCACAGTTTGGGGGTTTAATAAACATTATAGTAAGTCACACCTCAGTACATTGGTGAGGTATGAAAACTCCATTGGACTGGAGAGAAGAGATGGCAAATGAGAAAGAGCAAATAAACTGTTAAGATCTGGGTGGTGGCTGGTGCTTCCCCTCCACCCCAACTCTTTTACTAATGATGACAGTATATTGACTGTATAACAATTTTGCCTTAAAAATGTTGCTAGGACAAAAATCTGGCTCTGATCTCACACATTTCTTTCAAATGAGGTTCAAATGCAGTGTTTTTTATTTATTTTATTTTCCAGTTTAAATTTAGATAAGAAACAAGGTTGCTTCACAAGTCAGTTCCAGGTCCCTCTCCCATTCCCTCCCTTCCTCCCGAGCCCTCCCCCCCTGTTATCCCCTCATTTCCCCAGGGAGGGTGAGGCCCTCCATGGGGGTGTGCATAGTCTGTCATTTCATATAGGGTAGGGCCTAGACCCTTCCCCAAGAGTTCGGGGTGAGAGTGCACCTCACATTGTTCTATGGGAGTCCAAAGTCCATGTGTATACTTGGGATGGGTATTGATCTGCTGCCCAAGGCTCAATAGATTCCCTAGGCCTCCTCACTGACACCCAGATTCAGGGGGTCTTGATCAGTCCCATGCTGGCTTCCCAGGCTGATGCCTGGGATTCAGGAGTTAAACTTTGTCTGGTCAGCTGCTTCTGGGGGTTAAACCAGCCCAGTCTTAATTCCTTTGATCATCAGTCCTCCCTCTCTGTTACTGACTTTCTTGAGTTCAGCTCAGTACTTAACCAAGGGAGTCTGCCTCTTCTTCGATCAGCCACTAAATAAAGTTTCTGTTTCCCTGACTCTCTGGCCATAGGATTGTAGGCTGGCACTCCCCAGATCTATGTCTAAAATCCATATATGAGAGAGTACATGCCATGTTTCTCTTTTTGTGACTGGGTTACCTCACTCAGGATGGTTTCTTCTAGTGTCATCCATTTGCCTGCGAATCTCATGATTCCATTATTTTTTTCTGCTGAATAGTACTCCATTGTGTAGATGTACCACATTTTCTCTATCCAGTCTTCAGGTGAGGGACATCTAGGTTGCTTCCAAGTTCTGGCTATTACAAATAAAGCTGCTATGAACATAGTGGAACAGACATCTTTGTTGTATGAATGGACATCTTTTGGATATATGCCTAAGAGTGGAGTTGCTGGGTCTTGTGGTAGGTTTATTCCCATTTTTCTGAGGAATCTCCATACTGATTTCCAAAGTGGCTGAACCAGTTGGCACTCCCACCAGCAATGGAGGAGTGTCCCCCTTTCACCACATCCTCTCCAGCATAAATTGTCATTGGTGTTTTTGATTTTAGCCATTCTGACAGGAGTGAGATGGTATCTGAGAGTTGTTTTGATTTGCATTTCCCGGATGGCTAAGGATGTTGAGCACTTTCTCAAGTGCCTCTCAGCCATTTTAGACTCCTCTATTGAAAACTATCTATTTAGTTCTGCAGCCCACTTTTTAATAGGGTCCTCAAATGCAGTGTTTTAAAGAAATACAAAAATAGAATTTAGAGAAATCCAGGCAGAGGCAGACAGATCTCTATGAGTTTTGAGACCAGCTTAGTCTACAAGAGCTAGTTCCAGGATAGCCTCCAAAGCTACAGAGAAACCCTGTCTTGAACATCCCCCCACAAAAGAGAAATCAAGATGTAAATGTCCTGTTTTTTTTTTTTTTAGAAATGTTGGATGTTTGAGGGTAATTCTTTCCAAGTACTACTTCAAAAGAAGCCATAGGGGAGATATTTAATAATGTCTTACAATGTAATGTGCTTGAAAGAAATGAGGATAAGAAAGGCATCCCTGACTGAAGTGAGAAAACAACATGAGGGACACAGTTCGGTTATGTTGTAAGAAGCAATAAAAACATAAACATGTTTGTCAGAGATTAACAAGTGTATACAGCCTCTAACAGGCTAAGTTTACATAGATTAAGAGCACTACTCAAGAGACAACCAAATTGTCATTTTTGGGTTACTTTAAAATTGGAGTAAGGAATCACTATTTCACCCTTTGCTCAACCTGTGAGTTACTGGGAGGTGGATCCATTACTTTATTTTTGCATTATTAGGTCAATAGTAATTCTTTGAAACTTTATCCCAAGGAAATCAGCAAATTTTAAAACATGTGTGTTTACCATTTGAATAAATAAAACAGTGGAACAATAACAGAAAGAAAACTAGTCATCAATGTGTAATTTGCATCCATAGGCTAGGATACTAGGCACCCACTAAAGTAAGTTTTACACGTATTTTGAAACACATTCTTACTGCATCACTAACCAGTACCAATCAATATAAACATAAGGGTGCCTCCTGCTTTTTCTTAATGGACATACAATTGTAATTTTAACACTCCTTTAAAAAACTTTTAGATATAGTTGAAAATAACTTTAATGGCACATACAAATAATTAATACTGGTGATGTGAAATATTTGACATTTATGTGACAAGAATGTTTTAATTTATAGGGCAGTAATAAAACTTTCAAGGGTTATAAATATGAGGTTTTGTGATAAATTTTGTGTTCTTTTTATTTAAATTTTATAGGAAGCATTAATGACAAATAGAAACAAATTGCTTCTTGAACTTTCCTCTAACCTTTATTTATCATTTTTCAAACTGTATATTAATAACAGGGCCTCTGCATTTCTAATTTATTCAACAAATCCAAATTTCCACTGTGTCTGAAAAAGCTGTGTCAGTGCTCTGCCTCCATTTGGTCCTATGGGATTTCCCCTTTGTTTTGTTATCCTTTTGGTCAAGACATAGAAAGGCATAAGCAAATGCTAGAGATATCAGGGTGTTAAGAAGAGCCAGGGGAGAAAAGATCTCTCAATCTTTTCATCTCATCCAGTTGCCCACATCTTCTCTATTTAGCTATCATTGTTTTTCTTCAGTGACAGATAATCCATTAACCATGGGAAGAAAGGTGTAGCCTCTGCTTGTCTGGAAATGATCCCTTAAAGGCTGCTGAAAACGCACATATTCTCTTTTCTACTGCAAACTAACTGTCCACTGTAAACCTAAGCAAAGGTAAACCTATGCTCTGTGTAAGAGACTAGCCTGTGGATTTCTTTTTCTTTCTTTTTTTTTTAAGACAGGGTTTCCTCTGTGCAACCCTGGCTGTCCTAACCTAGCTCACTAGACAAGGCAGACCTTGAAATCACAGAGATCCCCCGCCTCAGAAATCTGCCTGCCCCTGCCTCCTGAGTGCTGGGATTAAAGGCATGCACCACCATCGACTGGCCAGAGACTGGCCTATAAATCCCTTAGTGATCTGTTAGGAGCATTCCAAAATTACTAGCATGAAAGAATAACACATTCTTTGTATTCATGTTTCCTATGATTCTCTCACTTGGTGGATACTTCTCTGTGTTGTTTTAATGGAGGCTTTCATAGTATTGCAGTTAAGGTATCTATCAAGACTTAGTGGGGCTGGCACATCAGCCCTTGTGGTTAGCAAAAGGCTTGGTTCTTTTCCAGGTGGACTAAATCTAGAGAACAGCTCAAAACACATCTGAAGCATGGAGGCCATTTCACAGTGAAGATTGCTCCTTTAAAAAATGATGTGACACAAAGACTGTTTGTATACCAGGGATAGACACTGATCCACAGCTCAGGGCCCCATAGGCCTATAGCACAAAGAGGGATGCTCTCTCAGCCTGGACTCTTAGGGGAGTGCCTGGACCCTACCCAGAGTAAAATGACAGACTCTAGATATCCCCTATGTGGAAGGATTTGGCAATAGGGTGGGAGGGCAGGGGGGAAGGGGAGTGCGGGAGGAGAGGAGGGAGAAGGAACTGGGATTGACATGTAAAACAAGCTATTTAAAATTAAAATAAAAAATGATAAAAAAAAAGAAAAAAATGATGTGACAGACTCTGAAAATCCCTGATGGAAGCCCTTTCCCTCCCTGGGGAGCAGAGGGGGATTGAGTGAGGGTGAGGGATTGGGAGGATTGGTGGCTGGGGAGGAGGGGAGGATAGGGAACTGAAAGTGACATGTGTTAAAGAGTTAAATAAAAAAACTATGGAAAAATTAATTTAGAAGCCATGGGGCCTTATTTACTTTTTATTATGGAGCCTCAGCAGTCACAAAGTGCCACTTGCTTTGTTCATTCAGATCAAATTACTGAATGTGAGAAAAGAAAAGGAACTACACAAGAGACTGAATTACAGGAGGCAACAAGGACCACTGGATACCATCTTGAAGGCTGGTTACCACTACATCCTATTAATTGACCCTGAATGAACCACTTCCACTCATATAAAATGTATTCACCTCTTTGTCATGGCCTCCAGGCTCCTCTTATGATATTAATTTAAATTATCTCATCTAAACTGAGAGTGTTAGTTTTCTACTGCTGGTTCACAAATCTAGCATCTAGAAATAACACCCATTCATTTTTGTTTTTAATTTTAAATCCAGCTTGATTTATTTTTAAATCTATTTTTCGTTTTACATACCAACCCCAGTTCCCCCTCCCTCCTTTTCTACCACACCACCTCCCCCATTTCCATCACTCATCCACTCCTCAGAGTGGGTAAGGCCTTCCTTGGGGAATCAACAAACTCCGGCATACCAAGTTGAAGCAACATCAATCCCCCTCCCACCAATATCAAGGCTGAACAAGATATCCCACCATAGGGAATAGACTCCAAAAAGCTACCTCATGCATATGAGATAGGTCCTGGTCCCACTGCCAAGGCCCCTCCAATAGATGAAGCCACATAACTGTCACCCATAATCAGAAGGTCTAGTTCAGTCCTGTGCAGGTTCCCCAGATGTCAGTCCATAGTCTGTAAGCGCACATTAATCAGATCAGCTGACTCTGTGGTTTTCCCCATCATGCCTTTTACCCCACTTGTTCATATGATCCTTCTCCCTCTGAACTCCAGGAGCTCAACCCAGTGACTGGCTGTGAGTCATTTCATCTCCGTCACATACTGCATGTAGGTTCTATGATGACAATTAAGGTGGTCACTAATCTGAATAAAGTGGAAGGCCCCTTCAGACACCCTCTCCACCATTGCTAAGTGTCTTAGATATCTTGATAGAGGGAGCCATTATGGGGTTAGGAAGAAACCACAAAGATGACCCTAGAAAAGACTCCCATTAATTTTCTTATGAATTCAGAAGTAAGAAATCTGGGGACAATGTTCTTGGCTTATGAATTAAGAAAACTGAAATCAAGTTTATAGTCCTGGCTGCAGTTCTTGGGTAGAGCTTGGAGTTGCTCTCCAGACACTGTCAGGTTGTTTGGGGAAGAGTTCTGTTACTTGTGGTTGACAAGCTGCAGTATCTAGAAACTACCTATAGTAGTGGTTCTCAACATTCTCAATGTTGCCACCCTTTAATACAGTTCCTCTTGTTGTGACCCCCAACCATAAAATTATTTTGTTGCTACTTTGAAATTTTGCTACTGTAATGACTAATATTGCAAATATCTTATACACAAAATAACTGATATGTGGCCCCTATAAAGGACCATTTGCCCCTCGGGTTAGTAACTCACAGGTTGAGAATCATGATCTAGATGCTCTACTGTATAGCCTTTGCCACAATGTTGGGCTTTTATCTCTTAGCTACCAGAGGTAATATGATTTGATCTGGTCCAGCAGAAGGATAGCTCTTTTTAATTAAATCAATCTTCTCATTATGTTACATTTTATCTTCACCGTCTCTTTTGCAATGCACAGTAACAAAATGGAGGGTTTGCATGCAAGCAGTGCGTAGGTCCTATACACAATGAGACACAACCTAAATATCATGCAGGTGCAGACGGGGTAATGCTGTATTAGTTCACTAATACTGTGTAACAAATTTCCCCAAAACTTAGTGCCTAAAACAACAAATCTGACTAACTTCTCACAGCTCTATGGTCTCTTGAGCTTGAAGTCAAGAAGTCATGCAGGGTTGCCAGTGATTGAGACAAAATGTATTTCTAAAGCAATTTGCTCATATAATGTTCTACCAAGCACTGGCTATTTAGTATAAAAGGCCTAACTTGCTGTATAATGTGCAGCAGTCTCCAGGCAGCCTGAGTGTCTTCATTACTGAACCAGCAAAAAGCAATAGAAAAGCAGCTTCCTCATAGGACCCAACCTCAACTGTAACACATCACCACTTTTACTACATCCACTGTTTTCCCAAGTTAATCCTGATGTAACATAGGAAGGACCATGGACTGCAGTAACAAAGTACCCTCTTCTAGGGTATCTTTAGACTGACCTTTGCAACCTCAATTAACAACAAAATGAATGAAACTTTTAAATTAAAGGAAAGGGAGTCTGAAATCTGTGTGTTTTCTCTTGTGCCTGGCACAGTAGTCTCTTCAGGTTCTCCTCTCTGTTCAACTTGTTTTGCAGTGTTGCAATCATTAAATTTATTTCCATTGCTTAAAAATATAAAGCACTTTAAATGATCTAGTGAAAAGCCACGCCCCCTTTTACTTTGTAATCCATTTGGTAAAGTCTTCTTTAATCAAGCACTCTGACACATGATACAACCCAGCATCTCTTACTACTCTCATTACCTCTCCAACTATTGTTACCTTTAAATCACGCTTATTAGTGTCTTATTGCCAAGCAATGGAGAAAATATATCAAGTGTCCTGTCAAACACAAAATATACATATTGGATTTTTAATATTAGCACTATATCATAACACCTAGCTAAGTTTAAAGAATTCAGCAATGCAATATACCCTCATAACCAAACTCGACATTTAGATTTATGAAAGCGAGTTCTTAAAGTATTTTTACATTCTAGATATGTCAGAAATGCTCCTAAAATAAAACAAAATAAATAGTTGACAAAGCTTGCCACTTCAAACATCATAATGTGAGATCTTTTCTTACATGTGGTTTGGAAAATTGAAAATATTACCCATGGCATTGTTTTTAAAAAGCTCATCGATCATAACTCAAGAAATTTGACATTCATGAAAAATTAGGCTGAGCAGCTTCTTCATACCTCCTAAAACAAATGAATTTAAAATACAAATAAAGTAGATGAGGATTTATGTAGTCTACAGTCTGTGTACATAAATAATCAATTTAATGAGCACAGAGCCAAACAAATTACTAGTCTTCTATAGTATTTTATTGTCTGTATTAATCTTTTTTTGCCTTCTTGCTGTTCAAATAGTATTTAAAATTTTCATTCTTACTTTCAAGTCATACCACAATAGTTTTAATTCATATAAATAAAATCATTAAGCCCCTAGTCTATATCATGCAATGCTTTGGAACTAGCTTCTATTTGATAAAGGCTTTATTTTTTAATTATTACTTTTTGGAATTACTTTTTTCTCCATTCAAGCTCCTTAATACCCCCTTGCTTTCATTCAATGTCATAGCCTCATTTTTGTCTTTAATTGTTGCTACATACTGTGTGTGTGTGTGTGTGTGTACATCTGTGTGTCTATATGTATGTGTTCCTGAATACATCAATGCAACCTGATCAGTCTGTATAATGACAATTGTATGTATGTTTTCAGAGCTGACCTTTGATATTGGATAACCAATTAGTAAGCTCATTCCCTGGGAATACTGTTTTACCTGCTCTCAGCATTCCTTAGTTGTTTGTTATAGTTCTTTGTGTGGAGCTTCGAAAGCTTTCTCCCATCCACATTAGCATACCTATTGTTATGTTCTTGTGGGGTTTATGTTTAGGCAGTCATGTTGGTGAGACTTTGTGGGCACTGTTTCTGACATTTCTAGGAGACATGATATCATAGCATTCTCTGGCTCTTGCAATCTTTTTGCTCTGTCTTCTGTAATCATTCCTAAGCCGTAGGGGTGAGAATTGTTTTGTAGATGTATCCACTGGGACTAGATTCCACAATTTTGCATTTTGATTTGATTTGGTTTTCTATAATCATAACTATCTATTGCATAGAAGTATCCTTGAAAAAGGATGAGGACTACACTTATCTGTAGGTATAAGGACAACTATTTAGAGTGTAGTTGGGGATTATGCTGTTTCAGTAAAGTGGTTCTCCTCCAACATCCATGACTTCACTACCCATGAATAGTCAGAGACCTTTCTAGTAGCAGGTGTGATTTCCCTCTTGTTGAGTTATTCTTAAGTCCAGTTAAAGAGATGTTGGTTACTGTCATGGTAGGTGTGACAATAGAGTTACCCTGCCATGCTGAGCATTGTTGTGGTTTATAGGCATCAGAGCTGGGTAGGAGTGAGTGTATGTTCCTTCTCTCCTTTGGAAACTTGTATGAAACCTTCTGGTACCATGAAAGCTAGTCCTTGAGGGAGGAGGCTTCCAAGGGTTATTTCCAGGTCAGTGATTTCTTTTGCCTGTATCCCAAAGGGCAATAGAGATTTACCTTCCATCTCTTGGGGCCAACAAGGGCAATAGCAATAGCCAATCATATTTTGGGACATGGACAACCCAGACCAACAACTCACAAGATAGTTGCTCATGTCTGATGTTGGGGCTCTTGATAGATGACTCTTGGAGTTAAGGTGCATTGTCAGCCCATATAAGAAAAATTAATATAAACAATATGTGCATATTTGTACACTAACATTTACATCATCACTCTTTTTAGGTAGATAAATAGTATGAATCCTTATGACATTTTCAGACATTCTTACTTTTATTTTACTCTCCTCCTACATTCTATAGTATTATCCACCTCCTCAATTAGAGCTCCTGTTTTCCCATCTCACTTTTCAGATTACCTATATTTTGATATTTATTCCCCTATCTATTGTTCCCTCATACCCCTGTAATGATCCCTTAAAGACTGCTTCTTGGAAAAAATCTCTCTATGCTTTAAAATTGAGTTTCCCAGATGACAATAATAGTTGAAATGAGTAAGTGATGATTTTTTTCTCTTAGCTTAATTCTTCCATCTGCTTACTGATTAAAGGAATAAATGTAGCACACTGTAAAGGTTGTGGGGGGCATGTATGTATGTGTTGTGTGTGTATGTGTGTGGTGTGGTGTACATGCGTATGTGTGTGGTGTGGTGTGTGTGTGTGTGTATGCACGCAGGTGCTTGTTTATATATGTGCATACGTATAAGGAGACCAGAGATTGATTCCTTCATCAGTCATTCTCCTCATTTTTTGAGCCATTGGACCTCACTGAACGCATAGATCACTAATTCAGCTAGATTGGCTGGCCATAGAGCTCCAGATAGTTTCCTGTCCAGTCTCTCCAACACTGGAATTATAGCTAGAACCTCTGCCTGGCATTTGCATGTGGGTGCTAGAAACCAAACCCAGGTCTCCAGTTTGTACGGCAAACACATAACTAACTAAGCCACCTCCTTTGCCTACATTTTACAATTAAACCTGGAAGGGTATTCTGCTCTAAAGATGATGTTTCTATTCATCCTTTATCCTCCCTTAAAATTACTTTTGGTAATAGTAATGGGTGGGAAGAGGTATCGTATCATGGCTTTATTTTTCTTTTATTCACTCTTAATACTGCCATTAAAGGTTATTTATTGTTAACACTTTGGTGTATTTCCCACTTTTATGCATCCTTTTCTTTGAAAATAGGATCCTAGGGTACAAGCATTTTTGTAATCTGCATTTAGCATGACTCTGCTATATCATTAGAAATTCTATGTGAACATCACATTCTGTGGCTATAAAAACTTACAAAAGGAAAAATATACCCTACTGCATTTATATGCATTATATATCCATGTTAAGTTTGCATACCTGAAATAAAGGACTTTAGTACAACTCACAGCTATAATGCAGAGAGTGCTTGAAGACTCTGGCATGAGTGAGATTTCAGAATATGTTGTCAGGATATTAACTTTATTAATACCAAATTCTCTTCAAATTACAATGAACAAAACGAGAATAAGCAGTCATTACCCATTAGATATACTAAAGCAATGATCTATCACTAGAGCCTTCTCTGTGTCCCTATATTTTCCTCTCAATCTATATCTCTATGTGTGTGTGCACTCATGTGCTTGCATGGATGTGTGTATGTACACATGCACACATGTGCAGATATGCATGAGCTAACTTGCAATGTGGAGGTCAAAGGACAACTCTTAGAAGTTGGCTCTCTCTCTCTCTCAACATCTTTTGGGATACAAAGATTAAATTCAGATTATTATGCCTATACACTGGGCCATCCTTCTCAAAAGTACTCTACCCACTGAGCAATCCTGTCACGTCAGAAGAATTCTTCCTTATGATGCTAGCCAGTGGGTCTTAAAACACTGTGATTATCATCAACATTTCAGTTATACATTATGAAATGAAAGGCTAGTTGTGGAATATTTGAGCTATTCTACTTCACAGTCAAGGTGTATTTTTTGTGTTTATGGTGTTGCAACTAAGGAGCTGTGCTGAAAACCTCAACATAGTATTTGATCATCGTTATTTGGGGCAGAGGGACTGGCACTACCTTAGTGTCTTAGTACTTTTTTTTTAACAAATTGGCACAATCCAATGACTCCAGGAAAGACTTTCAGAGCAGACTTCTGTCAAATTTGCCATATGGAGATATTGGGCTCAGATCATGGAAGGTTTTTGGTTTTTTTGTTTTTTTGTTTTTTTGGTGATTTACTGGTTTGGGAATTACCAGTGTTCTCCAGGATTTTTGCCTGACATGGGTAACTTGATTTAAAAAGAATCTGGAACCTCAAGAAGGGTAGTAGTTTATTATTTGGGAATTTAAAATAATTCCAACATTTCCAAGCATTGTCTCTCTCCTACTGAGCCCCACCTAAATGAGTGTCTCACCAGAAGAAGCCCTCCCGCCACAGCTCAAGTCCTCATCCCTTATTGAGCATCCCAAAAAGTGGTACTGAGTCCAGTGTAAAAAGAGAAATGCATAGCTCACAGCACTATAGCTTTAACTTTGATTTGACCTTGTCCATTGCATTCATAATTAAATGAATGGGTTATATTTAGGAATACATAATATGTACATACATGTGTGTGTGTGTGTGTGTGTAATAACAATTTGTGACAATAAAGAGGAAATGAATTTGTTGGATAGCAGAGAATGGTATATGGGAGGGCTTAATAGGAAGAAAAGACAAGGAGAAATGTTTTTATTATTTTATAATCACAAACACAATAAAAGATACGCATTCATGAAAACCTATTTCAGAGCAAGAAGGTTAGGAGAGTAATCTAATTTTGTGTTTTCATGTTATAAATATTGGAAATTTTTCCCTCTCAGTGCCAGTCTGACAATGGCAGCCCCTACTTTTTTTAAAGCACCAGTTTTTTTTTCCTTTTATTGATTCTTTTGAATTTTACATCATGCATTTCAATCCCACTTATCTCTCTGTCTCCTCCCATCTGCCCTCAAGTCAAAACAAAATTTTAAATAAAAAGAAAGAAAAACAATAACAAAAAACAAGCATCTGCCTTTTAAGCGATATCCCTGTTTGGATAAATATTCCTCCTGTCTTTTACCTCCAAAACCCAGGTACATGTCTTAATGGGGCCATTATTGTTAATGATATAGGGCCTTTTGTTTCTCAAATTCCATTAAGAATCAATCCGAGGAACTGAGCAGAATTTAAAAACAGGCATCTCATAGTCAAATTACAAATTTTATTGTAAAAGCCCAATATTAAAATTGTGTGATTTTATATACAAATCAGATTTTCCTGTGTCTCCTGAAACACCCTCTATTCGCAAGCCCACCTGCTGAACATCCTGCACCTGTTTTAAACAGTAGCTTGCCCTCTGGCTAGCAATCTCTGCCTAGGTGAGACCTCATGGAATTGTCTTAAGAATTTGCATCCTTACTGACTCACATGGGCATCATGGCGCCCCCCCCCATCTCATTTGCATTATGAGATGTTCCTGACAAGGGAACTCCATGTAGACTAAGACTCAGAAAGATTATAGCATATGAGGAAAGCACCTCTGATCATAGGAGAAACTGTGACCAGTGCTCTAATAGTCCATCCAATCACTGTGTGAGAGAGGTAGGTGGCAGGTATCATAGTCATCTCTTGTTTTGTTTTTGTTTTTGTTTTTTACAGCACATGTCAACCATGCCTGGAGCTGTCCACCTGTAGTCTTAGCTGCTCCAAAGGCTAAAGCAGGACGATAATAAAGTCAAGACCAGACGGGGCAACTTAGTGAGACTCTGTCAAAAAGTAAAAGCTAAGATATATAGTGCTCAGTGATTCAATTTTTAAAATATACAGAGGTCTGGAGGTTCATCCCCCAGTATGGAGTTGGGGGAGAGGGGAAAGGGAAAGAAACCCATAAAAGTCCCTCCTACACACACTGAAACAGAATTTCCACTGGACAAGGCTGAGACCGCTAAACATCAAACAAGCATTTCAAGAGATTCTTGTGAAACACAGCGACTCTTGGATTCTTTCTGGATCAGATAGTCCTTCCACTACACGCTCCAACTAGAAGAAACTGCTTAACCTCCCTGTCCAGTAGTGGAGAAAATGTAACATTTTGCTCATTGATGCTGGCCTTTTTCGGTGCATCCAATTTTAAATCAGGAATAATAGGTAAGCAGGAGAAGTAAGCATATTTGAGCATGATCAAAAGAAAGATCCAGATTTGCCACCATTTTTTCCTGGTTATCATACAGAGTCAGATAAGCTTTGGGCCTGTGTGTTTATTTTTGCTTAATTGTTTTAAATGTGGGATTAAAATATTAATCAATGGGAGGTTTTGGCAAGTTGTCATTATTATGTAGCATGTTCACTGCCTGCAATCTCCAATCATGTAATAACACTGCACATAACAGCTTAGAGGATCCTGTTGACCAACCAGGCACTGAACAGGACCATGTTTCCTTCAGAGGTAATCTATAACTGACAATTACCATAAATGCGCAGTTTTATTCACTCCAATTTTCACATGAAAACTGACAAGGCTGTGCAACAAATTGTATATGGATGCAGGTTCTATACACACACAGCTAATGCATACATGAATTATTCAATGAAATTTGATTCAGTAGGCTTTTTGTGTCACTGTGATGTGTGACCAGTTTCAGATAATATGTTAAATGTTACTGGTTGTGAGACATTCACTGGATTTTATTCAAGCTGCATCTTGTGTTGGTAAATCCCACATGGGGAATTCTGCAGGCTGCCTTTCTTCAGATTTTCCCTATGTATTTTAGCCACTGAACAAATACAACCTCACCTTTCTGGGCCTGGACACTCACCATTGTTGACTATGCAAACAACATAAGAAAAAAAGGCAACTACTATCGTCCCGTGGTTGTACTTGGCAGAGAAAATAAAATGAAGCAGGTAGCATAAATGGGAGGAGCCAGAAGAGTCGTCCTGAGAACAGGGCTTCGTGGCATAGTCAGGATCTACAGAATACATATAAACAGCTGCAAGAAGAGAAGAAGGGAATGTGTGAGGTTTCCATAGCTGAGTAGCAAAGTATCACAGTCCCGGGGGCTTCCATTATCACTCATTACCTTAGTTTCCCTGACTTGGGGGACCAGCTCAGATGAGCTGCCTCCCCCCCCTCAGGCCCTGAGAGGTTGCAGACAGGTGCTTGCTCTACCCATTCACACCACTGATTTCTGGTTGAGATTTCTTGCAGACTCTTCCATGCCGTAGGCAGCAGTCAGTTCCTGTACTTTTAGGACTGTACCCACTATCTTGCTGCCAGTCAGCCTGAGGCTGCTTCTGCTCCTAGGGTCCTCTATAGTCCCATCTTCTTGCACTTCCTCTCAGAATATCACCATGGACTTCTTCAAAGCCAGCAGGAGAATATGCCCCCTTAGGAGTGGCCTAGTTCCTTAACTGTTATTGACTTTCTCCTAATTAAGTCAGACCAAGATAATAAGCCTTTGATTAGCTCAAAAGCACCTGACTCAGGACCCTTTATTGCATCAGCAAGCCCCCTTCTCCTCCTCCATGTCCTATTAAATGAACAAAAAGGAGGGAGCTATATAGGATATATACATATGAGTAAATAATGCAGGGGGCCATCATACAATTCTGTCCATACAAAAAAGCATATTCCAGACAGAAAAAAATATTGCAGGAGTTCCATGTAAAATTATAGCAATTTCCAGTACCCCAAGGTAAGACTGTAGTGGCAAGCATATCAGATCATAAATGTGTAGGTTAATGTCTTGTGCATATTCTGTAACACCATTATTATAATTTGTTTCAAAATGAATTTTGAATATCAAAACTCATATTTGTAAACTACTAAATGAGTCACTTTTGATCTATATTTAAGCATTATGGTATTGGTTTTGAAAAATACAATACACACACATACACATATGTATATACACATATATACACATACACATGTATATATATACATATAATGAGAAACTATAAACAAATAAATCCATCTGTTAGCCTTAAATATTTCTGGGTGGGAAATTGTGCATAATTTAGGTAGTCCTTATCCTCTTTTCTTATTTCTACTATTATTCACAATCAGTATCTCTCATGATACTATGAGGTCAGGTATGGAGGAGAGGCTTGTAATCCCAGGACTGGGCAGGCTAAGGCAAGACCACCACCATAGAGTCAATGTCAGTCAAGGTTTCCTAATGACTTAATTCAAGGCCAATCTTAGCTACAGAATGAGACCTCATCTCAAGAACATAAAGCAGTTTACTGGCAGTAATTACAAAACAAACCTGAACAGGCTCATCTTCAAAATCACTTGTGAGTTTGTTCCCCAGATGTTTTGCCAGGTTGAAAGCAAGCTAAGGAGTTGTCAACATAGTAGTTCAACAAATGTGAAGACTAGTTAGGTGGAAATAAGTTCCTGACTCAGCCAAGAAGACCAAGAATTCAAGAGCTGCTCCAGATATATATGTCTGAGGGCTAAACATTAGGTAGAAAATCTAGTCTTTACATTCTGCATATTAACTCTCTACCCCAGTTTCATTATATCTAGAAATGCAGAAGTGTAAAATTCCATTTAATCCAGTTACAAGTAGTTTTCAAAAGACCTGAACTCTCACCTGTCAATCAAGTCCAATTGTGGCATAGATATTTAGTTACTTAAAATTGTCCATATTCATTGAATATAAGCTGACAGATAGGAAGAGATGGTTGGCCAGGGAGTGTTGATACATGCATTTAATCCCAGGAGTTGTGATGTAAAGGCAGATGGGTCTCTGAGTTTGAGGCCTGCCTGGTGTACAAAGTGAGTTCCAGCATACCCAGAATTACCCAGAGAAAACCTGTCCCAAAAAACAAAAACAAAAACAAAAATAACCCCCCCCCAAAAAAAGATGATTGGTCCTGGAGAGGCAGCTCAGTAGTTAAGAGCACCTATTCCTCTTGCAGAGGACTTGGGTTCTGTTCACAGTACTCATAAGATGGCTCACAATTACATGTAACTCCACTTCCAGGGAATCTGGCGCCCTCTTCTGGATTCCATGGATAGCAGACATGCACATGGTACACATATAAACTTCTAAGCTGTGGTAGTTTGAAAGTAATTGGCCCCTATAAGCTTATGGATAGTGGCACTATTAGGAGGTTGGAAGAGGTATAGCCTTGTGGGAGGAGTGTGTCACTGTTGGGCTGGGCTTTAGGATCTTATACACTTAAGCCAGGCCCAGTGTCTTAGCTCACTTCCTGTTGCCTGCCAATCAAGATGTAGAGCTCTCAGCTCCTTCTCCAGCACCATGTCTACCTGCATGCTGCCAAGTCCTGCCATGATGATAATGGATTCAACCTCTGAAACTGTAATCCACCTAATTAAATGTTTTCCTTTATGTAAGTTGCCATGGCCATGGTATCTCTTCACAACAATAGAAACTCTAACTAAAACACAGGCACACACTCAAGAGATAAACCAACAACAAACAAAACTGACTTTCAAATTTTAAAAAGAAGAAATTGATAGCTGGAGGAAGTAGATTCTTTTTTCTACACGGTATCCCCTGTGCACCAAGAGTTCTAGACAGAGGGAGCCAACTCACTGTCACATCCAGCACAACTCTCAGAGGTTCCCTGGGAAGAGGAGCAAGGAGAACCAGATGGGAGTTTGGGAGGCAGGAGCATTGACAACTAAGTCCTTCCAACATAGCTTCAAGTTGCAATAGAGCAGTTAGCAGAAAAGGGGTAAAAGGTATTTTTAAATGTTGTTTGGGAGGTGAAAGGATTTTTCTTGGGGGAAAGGGGGCAGGAAATGGGCAGATGAATATTTTCTGGCACTGCAAAATCTCAGAGATTTTTTTAGTTGAAATATGACAAAATGAGGGTTTCATCTATTTTGCTTACAAATGAAAGGAAAAAAGAAAGGAAGGACGGAAGAAAGAAGGAAAGAAAATCAGGCACACTTGAAAATGTCACTATGGGACATAAACATACCACATTTCTAATTCATGGCAAGGTGGCTAAAATAAAAATTCTTAAAATACATATTTTAAAATTAGATTTTTGACCTTCGATAGGGCTTATCATGCTATTTATACTGTGACAGTAGGAGCTGATTCTCCAGTCGTTGCTTCATCAAAGGCATGACTCACATTCCTTAAGCATTTATGCCATATGTTTCCTGGGGTAAAAGAAAAATGCATATTTTTTATACAATTACTGAAATATGAACAAAATACTAGGAATCATTTAAAAGATGCTTTTGGACTCATGTCAAAAGTTGATTTGTGAAAACTAAAATTTCATTAAATATTTTACTGGAACAGCCATTAGGTACTGTGAATATAAGCAAGAAGCAATTGTGCTGCTAGGTTTATCATTAAGGAAAGAAATGGATTAAAAAAATATTTAGCAATAAGACACAGAAACAGCCAGGTGGTGGTGGCGCATGCCTTTAATCCCAGCACTCGGGAGGCAGAGGCAGACGGATCTCTGTGAGTTCAAGGACAGGCTGGACTGACAGCCTCCAAAACAATACAGAGAAACCGTGTCTTGTAAAGCCAAAAAAAAAAAAAAAAAAAAAAAAGACACAGAAACAAGTGAAAGGTGCTTTATATTCAGAAATGTAAATTGGGTTTTTAAAGAAATGATCTCTTAAATTAACCTGAAGTGAATCCTTTCAACATTTAAAAAGAAGAAACTTAAGTTGATTGGTATTTAGTGGCATTGTTGTGTGCATACAAGCCATGACTCTAAGGTGATGAGACACATCACTTTGTAGCCATTGGAAATTTAAATGAGTGTAATATGATTCTTAGCCTTTTGCTCATATATCTTTATATAATATAAAAATACTATTGAAAAAGTCCTAAGGAGTTTATTTTCATTTAAGGGTTGGGGAAACCTCCCTTCTTAATACAGCATATGAATATCAAAGTCCCAAATAAAGAATCCCATTTCCCCACTTTCTGTTCAAACCAGTTGGCCTTTTATTTTATTCTATACATGTCATATATTCTCTATCACAGTTACCTCTTTCATGGGCTCTCTGTCCCAAGCTGCACTCAGATTATCAGGGATACAAGACACTATGTCCTTGTCACCATTAGGATGGAAGTCTGGGGACTGCCTTTCACTTCTGTAACTTATGTGCCTACTGGTTTACTTTGGCTTTCTTAACACCTTGCAGACAGTGTCTAACTACCCCCTCCCATAGTATATGGCCCATCTTTTCCTTGATCCTTCTTCCTTGTCGAATGTCTGTCCCACAGATGGATATATTTGAACCTTCAGTAGCTTTCTAGCACCCATTACTAGATACAACCCCAACACACCACCATGGTGGAGCACACTCTTCTTTCTTCTCTGACTTTTCTCATTCCTCCAAGGCTTCTTGCATCTCTCCCCCGCCCCTTCTTATCGTACATATGCTGAGCTTGTCTTGCTGAATTCCACATCCTTTCTTTGTGTGCCTTTCTATCTGCACCACAATCTTCAAATGCCCTGAAGTTTTTCACCCCTTACCCTTTCCTTCTGCTTAACTCATCATGGAAGACTTTGCTGTAAGCAAAGACCGCCTCAAGAAATCCCGTTTCTCCTGTCTTGTTCCTAATCAACTTCCCTGTTGTTCTGAGCATTCCCTTACAGTCTTTATCTCATTGAATTGGAATGAAACATTAGCTCCAGTTTCTTTTCTAGATTATAATTTTCTGTACACAGGATTCCCTTGCCTCTACCCAGCATTCTCCAGGTACTAGCAAGGTCTGGATCACAGTTCACTTAACACTAGTTACCGAATGAATGTATGTGCAATGGCATAGAATTTGTCCCTGAGCATTGTGAAATATAAAATTAATCCTAACACTGCCATTGTATCTGGATATCAGTCAGGAGGGATTTAGGTTACAAAAAACCCTACACTGTTTTTTTCTCAATATATGATTTTATTTGAATTAGAAACATGAATGTTTCACATGTCAGTCCCAGCTCCTTCTCCCACCCCTCCTCACCAGCCTCCCCAGCTGCCTATCCAATCCCCACTTTTTAAACAACTAAAGAATTCACCAAAATAATCAGCTGCTGACAATGTCTCAGTATGATGCTGCAATTAGTCTTCCTGTGTTTCCCTTGGGTACACTAGTTAAGGTAACTCAGTTCCTCACATCCACTTTCAATTCATGGAAGGGTGAGAAAGACAGCAATAGCCATTCTATCCCTTCCTCAAGCATGCAAATATGTACTAGTCCAACCAAACTTTGTGACTCACTGGATAGATCAGTCTCAAGTGGCCACCCCAACATCAAAGAAAGCCAAGGAAGCTAGTTATTAGAATATCTGGCCTCTATCCTAGAAATGAACAAGAGCCAGAGAGCGAAGGAACAATATGTTTCATACTTTGGGGAAAACTATGTTACTTCTAGCCTAGCATTCTTCTTTTCCAAGAGAAGTAAAATTTTCATTCTATGATTTTCATAAATTCTCTTGACTGAAGTATACTACCTCCTATTCAGGACAGTTGCTCCAGGTATTTCTTGAATACTACGCAGCAACAGAAAACCTGGGTAGGTAAAGACACCTGTCCTCTCCATGAGACTTTAGGGAGTGTTCTCCACAGCTAGGGCTCCACATGGACCATGGCAAATATGACTTCTTCCAGGCTTTTCCCTCGAGAGCCCATATTACACTTGCTTAAGTAGTTTTCCTGATAACTTCTTCATGTCCCCCCTATATGCCTGGTCAGCTAACACCAGACATGCTCTATTAAATTATTTATGATTGGTTTAACAGATACCTTGTGAACCCCATGAATGCTATTCTAGAGACCCGTGGTGGAACAGGAAGCAAAGCAAATGAAGCTTCTCTTGGCATGAGCTGTCAGATGAGTGGAGGAGGACACCATATCGCGTGCGGGCGCGCACACACACACACACACACACACACACACATACACACACACACACACACAGTTTTCAGATAGCAATTCATTAGTGCTAGGATGAAAATGTCTCAGGAATGCGTGGTAAAATGATGGGTGTGTGTACGTGTGTCCATTAAGATACAGGTCAGATTTGCGTGGTTGGGAAACCTCTTTTAAACAAATGAATTGGAAGACATCAGAATGGAAGAGGAAGAACTTCTTCTGTGCAAGAAGCAGAAATACAAGTGAAAGACCATGAATAAAATGATTCAGACCAAAGTAAGAAACAAAAAGATGCTCAGAAGGTAAAGTGTTCAGAGATGTGCCTAATGAAGTATTCTGAAATATATAGAGTGGACAAGAAGAAAGCATATTCTAAATGGTCATGGTAGAGATGTGTCCAGAAGGAAATGGATCATTGATGCACATATAGACCGACTATATCAGTCAAAGTTATAGCCTTTGTTTATGCTGGGCATTGTATTTTTATCCAATGCAGGCTATAATTACAGTACTTATTTTGGAAACTGTTATCCTTCCTATCTCCACTTGATTTCCCATACGTTGATGCTCATGGCTCACATGCCTGGATATGACTCGCACAAATGGAGAGCGTAGGTAGATATGATGCAAGGAGTTATTAAAATGATTCACATCACATTTCCACAATAAAGAAATAATATATAGTCAAATGTAATGCAGCATCACAGCACCAAACATCTTGAAGAAGCCTAAATTACGTATTTGAAATTTAGTTATTCATTGGAATGCGATTATCTGGACAGGACTGAAACTGTATTTCCTGAGTCACTCCCCCGACCCCTGCCACAAAAGAAATCAAAATTGAATGACAAGGCCAAAATGAAATCTAGAAAGAAAGAAAGAAAATTCTTTTTAAAAATTGATAACTCCAACTAGATAAGAGTTGAGTAAAAGAAGTCCCGCTGTTGGTACTTAACTGGATATGAGCCAACTAAATGTTGCATTTCCACCTCCTGAAAACCCTGACTGCCTGTCCTGCAGCAAATACGGGCCCAGTGAGTCCCCCTGGGCTGTGCAAGTCAGGTATCTGCCCTGAAAGCCCCAGCAATTGGGCTCCATTTTAATGGTGAGCTTGGGAAAGGTCTCTCTGAGCAAGCCTTGCCAACTCCTTTCCTACCCTGGACCCACACTGGCCCTGCACGCAGCACCTGCTGTTAAGTCACGCAGGAAGAGCAGCGGGGATCCTGAGGACTCTCCTCGCCCATATGGCACTGAGTTTTGATCCACCGTGTTTCTCTCTCCTATCAGTAGGTATTCTAGAAGACAGTTTTATGATGACATTCGCAGCTAGCCTGAAACCAAGATAAAAATAAAACAGGATGTCAATAAAGACCTAATGAGGTGTGTCTGTGTAAATGCATGATAATAATAAAAGGCACAGACATCCGTTTGCAAAGGTACAATTTCAAGCCGTGGAGGTTTCAATGAAGCCACATTATAAATGGACCAACATATGTGAATGTTTGTCCATGTCTTTCAGGCATGAAAATCGCCCCATAGACAGCTGACTTGGGGTTGGAAAGCACTTCACAAGCACTGGATAGTTTACTAGAACACCTTTGCTAAGTGGTAATCCAGCTACTTTCATGACGGAAGCTTCAGTGGACAGCTGAAAGCAATTCAGGGGTCAGGGTTATGCGAGGAAAGTTTTAAATAAGTTGATAACCTGGTGTTTCCATCAAGCGGCTTCAGAAGCCTCAGGAAATTAGGGAAGAAATCAACACCCTCTCCTGGGCATGCAGAGGCACTTGGAAGAATTTCACTGAGACTGGAAATGGCTGGTGATGCTTGCCCTCAGGGCAGCATCACACTGTCATGTGACTGGCACATCTCAGAGCTGCAGGCCAGGAACCCATGGTGGCTCCACTGTGGCCTGCTCTCTCACCTTCTTACAAACTTTTCCTTCCACATGAAGTCAGGGGCTGGTCCTCAGGTTGGGTCTGGACTAGTGATCAGAACTGCGTTACCTAGGAGCCTGGAGCAGATTCCCAGGGTATGGTGGAGTGGAGGTACAGGAAACAGAACAGACATACATACTACTAAGGAGCTATGGATAATATATAGAACCAATTAGCAGATATCCTTTTGTAATTATTTTATTTTCCTGAAGACTTTTGAAGTTTATTTATAGAACTCCATCTTCCTACCTCTTCACCTCACAACTGCACACAAGCTATGGTATTAGCTAGCATGCCATAATTCTGCAAGTTTGAAAAATTCTCTGAAGGATGCATTTGCTTTGGGGACATGGGGAAGTTGCTCACAATTAATATGCAACACCCTGCTATCTGGATAGTGATCAAAAGCACACACTATGTTCTCAGCACCCATATAGCAAATATTTGCTGGGCATCTTTTCTGGGCCATGCATATTCCTGGCATTTGGTTTCATCAATAAATAAAATAGTACCTCAGTGTTGTGTACATTATAGATAAGAAGTAGATTTAGGTATAGTTAGTATAACTCTTTCTTGAAGGAAATTTGAGTCTGCGTGGTAAATTTAATTTGCTAATACATGTAAGAGTTAGGAGCTAAAATATCATAATTAGGCCTGTGTTAGGTAGTTTTATGTCAACTTGATACAAGCTAGAGTCATCTGAGAGGAGAGGACATGACAAAATGCCTCCATTTTCCAATTGGGTTGTAGGCCTATAAGGCATTTTCTTAATTAGTAATTAATGGGGGAAGACCCAGCCCATTGTGAGTGGTGCCATCCCTGGGCTGGAGATCCTGGATTCTATAAGAAAGCAAGCTGAGCAGGTCACAAGAAGCAAGCCAGTAAGCAGAGGCCCTCCATGGCCTCTGCATCAGCCCCTGCCTCCAGGTTCCTTCCATCCCTGTTTGAGTTCCTGTCCTGAATTTCTTCAAAGATTATGTAAGTGTAAGCCAAACAAATCCTTTACTTCCCAACTGGCTTTAGGGTTATGGTGTTTTGTCACAGCAATAGAAACCCTAAGACAGGAAGGACCTTATCTGTGATGACAATTTCAAAGTTGTTAAGGGAGCTGAAGTTGACTAGATCTTGAACATGGAATAGAATTAGATAGTTAGCACCTGTCCTACTGTGTGGCACATAGTAGTAATCATTTGATACAGATATTTTGAATAAATGAAAACTGGGACAAACTGGCAATTCACATATGTGACTAATAGAAAAACAGCTGAGAGTAAATGTCAGAATAAGCCTAGCTGGAGGAATTACAGAATGAAAGATGGAGAACTATTGTCTGATTTGTGGTGGCATATTCATGGAGATTCAAAAATACGAATGTTTTCCAGGGTGGGTTAATTTCATGATGAATCAGTATTTGAGGGAGAGTATGGAAAGATAATAGATGAAAGAACAGAGCTGCTTCTGGAGGAAGAGGGCCTAGAGAGAGAAACAGGTGTGACATGGGAATTTTGTAAAGGTGCTCACTTTTCTTCCACACATGAACATAAAACATCAAAACCACAATTTGTGATCTAGTTTTCTCCATCTCTCCTTCCCTCCCTCTCACTCTTCCTCACTACTTTATTTACTTCCTTTAATTCTTGTCTTTTATTCTCCTAGAAAGTTGGATGGATAGATGGATGGATGGATGGATGGATGGATGGATGGATGGATGGATGGATGGGTGGGCGGGTGGACAGACAGACAATAGAAAAAGAGTTAAGTAGGTAAGTACATGGTAGGTGTGCATTCTTCAATATGGCATAACTGTAGCCAAGTACTGAATTCGGCCTTAAGATGGAAATAGGCAAGGAGAAAGGAGCACTCATGCTTACAATCAATTCTCCAGATTATATTGTATTTACCTGTTTATGATGTTACTCTCACCTCACATATTTATATAGTTAGTTGGAAGATTTTTTCTGTTTGTGCTTATTTAATTTATAATATTTTGTTTATATTATTGGTTTATAATTATTTTTGTTCCTCAAAATGAAAATAATTTAAGCCATTATTTTATAATAATGACTACTATAATACATATATATATGTATATATATTACCACTCCAAAGCAATGCACACTTATTGTATAACACTTAAGGCATACATACACAACATACACAAGCGAGGAAAACCATGGTATCATTCAGATAATATTCAGAATAAGGTCACAAAAATAATAAGTAATTTACTAACTATTTTAATGAAGGCAATGCTGATTCTATTGAGATTGTGATACAGGTGATGTTGACAAGATGACAATGTACACAAACCCTGTCTGACTATGTTTGTTCAAGACACATTCTAAGCATTTTTAATGTCCACACATGAAACCTGCACCATGGTTTCAAATCTCATCCACTCTAATTTATTATACTTTGCATTATCAGATAGATGAAACATCTGAGACAAAGAGATAAATGATGTGATCAGAGTTACAAAAGAGAAAGCTGTAGAAATGGCCTCATGAGATGGCTCAGCCAGTAAAGATTTTAAGGACTCTGACAACTTTGAAAGTGCCATAATCTCTAAACCTGATGACCTGAATTCAATCTTTAGGAATCACATGGTAAAAGTAGAAAACTGACTCCTATAAACTGTCCTCTGCTCTCCACTTGCATCCAGCGCGCGCACGCACGCACACACACACACACACACACACACACACACACACGCAAACACACACACACAAACATACACACACAAACACATGCAAACAATACTGCAATGAGAATATATTTTAGAGAAAGTAGCCAACTGAGTATAATGAAATAACCCAGCAAGTCACACCAGTTTTATGAGCACTCCTGAATCATTAGCCCGCAGTAGTTTGGGAGAGAAGTCCTGCTCCCTGTTATAGAATACTGTCCAGAGTAAGTCATCCTCACAGAACTATCATCTCTCGGTTGGAGCTCCTTACCTTAAGGTCCCACTCAACCAGATAATCAGTGCCAACGTCTGTAAGCAGCCTGCACTCGTAGTCACCCACCCAGAGAAACAAAATGTAGTCACCTTGATATGTATTCCAGGGCACTATAGGGGTGTGGGCTATTATCAACGTCAACTATGTCTACTCCATGCACATGAGTCCCTTATAAGAGGATGATGGGAAAAGATGGTCCAAAACAGGGGAGAAAATAATGCATAAGCCCCTCATATGGTTGCTGTCTTAAAACTATGCACATTAAAATTAGAACTAAGGAGCTCTTTATGTGATATAGCATGCTATTTGCCTCCTCCAAATTAATGGGAGGTGTCTTTTAATCTGTAGAATTATACAGCACCTTGGGACAAAGAAATATTCATAACTGGGTGACATGTCAGTCAAGGAAAACTAAATGAAATGAACATCTTTCCACATGCCTTGAACATTATCAGTTATTCAAAAGACCCAGCTTTATTTTTAGATCCCATGGTAAGTGTCAGTTATGTTGTTTCTGAAATTTTAGTTAAAAATTAAGCCCTTCAGTTGTTAAGAATAATAAAAGAATGCTCTGTGTAGCTCCAGATGGAGCATTTTGTGGTAGGCAGGTTAACTTTTGCCTGCTGAGCCACAGTCCCTAGAGCTGTACTGCCCATGAGGATCTCTACAAGCCCGGGTCGTCAGGGTTCTCACCCCTATCTTGTGTGTCCTTTTATTCCCCAACAGAGTGATTTATATACTAAGTATTTGTAAAAAATTTTGCACACAGTGTGGAAGGGGTACTAACTCATTCTGGTAAATGAGCTGAGACCACATTCAGACCAATGATTGGAAAAAAAGAGAGAGAATCATTACCATTCTTGGGGAAAAAAATGAAACACTTTTCAATTTCACTGTTGCTAATGCATCTGCTAGAGCCGTCACAAAAGGCCATTCATTGTGATTCCAGCATGTGAATTTAGAAAGCCAATTATACAAACAGGTGACTACTGAAAAGGACACAAATGTATGTTAGTGATCTTTCTTTCCCATAATTCTTTTTTATTTGAAATACAATGTTTTATTTCTACAAGTTGAACTGAGACAAAGGTCTGGTGACACCATTACTGTGACAAGGCTAATTCTAGCAAGGCTCTTTCTGCAGACTCTGGTGCTCAACTGGTCATTTGGTTGACAAGGAATTGGCAAAGCTAAGTAAGATAATAATTCCCACTTATCATGTGAAAGAGGTTTCTGAATTCAAACACTATTATACCAGTGACATCATTTCTCAACATAATGCTCCTTTTGTCATTAAAAGCATATTTATTATTCTTCAGCAGTGGGACTTTACTGTTAGATTACAGAGAACAGCCAATAGACTTGGCAATAGCTTGTAATGTTTGGGTGAAGGCAGAGAGTCTATAGACCCTGTTAGTCAATGACTTAACAAGATGTAATCCATCCCTGGAGGTTTTACTTGGACATGGATGAGCATGCTCAAGTGGTACAGCTTTGTCTTGTGGTATATCACCTTCAGCTTTTATAGGAGCCTTCACACTGATTTCTACAGTGGTTGTAGAAGTTTTCATTCTCACAAGTAACAAGTCAGTGGCTCCTTTCTGTGCATCCACGCCACCATTTTATTGTTTGTTTTTATTGACCTTGGTTATTTTGAGTGGGATAAGATGAATTCTTGAGGTAGGTTTAATGTATCTGTCTGTAATCTTAGTCTGTATACTAAGATGGGAAGCAAGACATGGAAATTCTCAGAAGCTTGCAGACCAGTTATCCTGTTGTACACAGCTACAGAAAGCAAACCTTGTCTGAAAGCAGAGGGACCAATGTCAGAGGTTATCTTGTGACCTCCACATGTGCACTAAGGCACTCCCACCTGCACTAACATACACGTACATTTACACATGTTATACACAGAGACACACAGCCAACCAAGATGACACAGTAATACCTTTTCTCATATACTAGTAAGTAAATAAATAAATAAAAACATCAGTGACAACTGAAAGATAGGCCCTGTGATAATATTATCTTTAGATGGTCATTGCCTTTATCGTATCAACCTTTAAATTAACCTTCATTGGGCTATTGTGTGCTGTAATAGAGTTTGTGCAATGTATAAGGTTGTTTAGCATAGGGAGAAAGTAATGCTGAAACCTGAGATGAACTCTTATTGAAAATCTGTGAATTCAAGATATTCCTTCTACACAGAGGGAAGACCTTTATTTTTGCATACGTGAAGCTCCCTACTGATAATGTTCTGAAAATGATGAGCTATATTTTACCCACATAGGAATTAAAGATTGCAAAGACTAAGCTATCCCTGATAACATTTATACAGCAGATAGTAAAACAGCTCTCAATCACATGTCAATATGGCTCTATATTCTACCGCTGCTTCTTTCAACTGAAAGGAAGTGTTTCATTTCCTAGTACAAGGCTTACTATGCCATTTGAAATGCTAGAGAGATCTAGTTGTTTTAGACTTGTGTGGTGTTTGGTGTATGTGTGTGTGTGTGTGTGTGTGTGTGTGTGTGTGTGTGTGTGTGTGTGTGTGCTTGTGTGTCCTATACATGTGCATATGGAGAACAGAAGTCAATGTTAGGTATTTTCATGAACCATTCTGTACCCTATCTTTTAAAACACGGTCTCTCACTGTACCCAGTGCTCTCAGTTATCTAGAATGACTTGCCAGTGAATTCTAGTGATCTGCATGCCCCCTGTGTCACTTTCCAAATGCCATGTATGCACTAGAATTGCAGAACCATTCATGCATTCTGATGTCTGTTGTTTTTATACAAGTACTGGGATTGAACTTGGGTCCTCGTGCTTGTTGAACAGGAATTTTTCCTACTGAGCTATCTCCCTCCTGTCAACTCTTTCTTATGGTCATATCTTCATGAAGCCATCAACAAATGTTAAACAAGAGGTCATAGGGTGTATAAGACATTCTGCTTAAAGAAACTAAGAACACAGATTTCATCTTTTTATAGTCTTTGAGAAGGGACCCTAATGTGAAGATTTTGCCAAAATTACAAAATGCTCTATTTACCTGTTAAACTATTCATTTGCTATAATTAACTAGTGACTATTAAGCTATGAAAATGTATTTAGAGCCCATGAATACATTTGATTTTCACCATCTTTGCCAGGGAACAATGTCCCCTCAACATTTTTTCTTCCTGAAGAGTAGCATCAGAGAGCATGAAGCATGTCAAATGAGTATTTAACCTTTGAATTTGGAGTTGACAGTGGATAACAATTCACAGGTTGTGCAGCTCTCCCCTCTCGCCCCGCCCCACTACTCCTTACAGCCTCTGGATTCCACCCACAGCCTAGCAAGATGAGATATCACATTAAGACATAATGTTTCATGGGCACTCAAAGTCTATTTGTATGCCAGATATAAATAGTACCCGAGGCCCCATAGATTACCTCGGCTTCCTCACTGACACCCGCATTCAGGGGGTCTGGGTCAGTCCCATGCTTTCCACACAGCCATCAATCTGGAGTCCAAGAGCTCCCCATTATTCAGGTCAGCTGTTTCTGTGGGTTAAACAAGCCCACTCTTAACTCCTTTGCCCATCAGTTCTCTCTTTCTGACACTGGATTCCAGGAGTTCAGTTCAGTGTTTGTCTGTGGGTATCTGCCTCTGCTTTCATCAGTCGCTGGATGAAGGTTCTGTTTCCTAGACTCTATGGCAGTGGGATTGTATGCTGGCACTCTCCTGATTCATGTCTAAAATCTATAAATGAGTGAGTACATACCATGTTTCTCTTTTTGTGACTGAGTTACCTCACTCAGTATGGTTTCTTCTAGTGACTACCATTTGCTTGCAAATTTCAAGATTCCATTGTTTTTTTCCACTGAATGGTACTCCATTGTGTAAATGTACCACATTTTCTCTATCCACTCTTCAGTTGAGGGGCATCTAGGTTGCTTCTAGGTTCTGGCTATTACATATAATGCTGCTATGAATATAGTTGAGCAGATGTCCATATTTATGAGAGTATATATTTTGGATATATGCTTGAGAGTGGAATTGCTGGATCTTGTGGTAGACTGATTTCCATTTTCCTGAGGAATCTCCATACCAATCTCCAAAGTGCCTGCACAAGTTGGCATTCCCACCATCAGTGGAGGAGTGTTCCTTTTCTCCACATCATCTCCAACATAAACTGTCATTAGTGTTTTTGATTTTAGCCATTCTGAAAGGAGTGAGATGATGTCTCAGAGTTATGTTGATTTGCATTTCTCTGATGGCTAAGGATGTTGAGCACTTTCTATCAGTCATTTTAGACTCCTCTATTGAGAATTCTCTATTTAGTTCTGTACTCCACTATTCAATTGGATCTTTTGGTGTTTTGGAGACTTGATTCTTGAGTTATTTGTAAATTTTGGAGATCAACCCTTGCCAGAAGTAGGGCTAGTGAATATCTTTTCTCATTCTGTGAGCTGCCTTTTTGTCTTGTTGACTGTGTTCTTTGCCTTGTAGAAGCTTCTCAGTTTCTGGAGGTCCCATTTGTTAATTGTCGATCTCAGTGTCTGTGCTACTGGTGTTAAGTTGAATAAATGGTCTCTTGTACCAATTCATTCAAGGGTACTTTCCACTTTCTCTTCTAAGATGTTCATTGTGACTGGATTGATGTTGAGGTCTTTGATCCTTTCGGACTGAAATTTTGTGCATGGTGATAGATATGGATTTATCTGCTGTATTTTACATACCAGTATCCAGTTACTCCAGCACAACTTGCTGAAGATGCTTTCTTTTTTTCCATTGTATAGTTTTAGCTGCTTTGTCAAAGATCAGGTGTTAAAAGGTATGTGGGTTAATGTCAGGGTTTTCAATTTGATTCCATTGGTCTATCTGTCTGTTTTTTGTGCCAATACCAAGCTGTTTTCAGGACTATAGCTCTATATTAGAGCTTGAAGTCAGGGATGGTGATGCCTTCTGAAGATCCTTTATTGTACAGGGTTGTTTTGACTATCCTGGGTCTTTTGTTATGAAATTGAGGATTGTCCTTTCAAGGTCTGTGAAGAATAGTGCTGGGATTTTTATAAGGATTGCATTGAATCTGTAGATGGCTTTCAGGAAGATTGCCATTTTTACTATGTTTATCCTACCTATCCAAGAGTATGGGAGATGTTTCTATTTTCTGGTATCTTCTTTAACTTCTTTCTTTAAAGACTCAAAGTTCTTGTTATATAGGTCTTTCACATATTTGGTTGGATTACCCCAAGATATTTTATATTTTTCTGGCTATTGTAAAGGGTGGTGTTTCTCTGATTTCTTTCTCATCCCCTTTATTATCTATATATATTAGAGCTACTGATTTTTTTGAGTTAATTTTGTATCCTGCCACTTTGATGAAGGTGTTTATCAGCTGTAGGAGTTCCCTGGTAGAATTCTTTGGGTCACTTATGAAGCCTATCTAATCATCTACAAATAGTAAAAGTTTGACTTTTTACTTCCAATTTTGATCCCCTTGATCTTCTCTTGTTGTATTATTGTTCTAGCAAGAACTTCAAGTACAATATTAAAGAGTTATGGAGAGAGTGGACATCCTTGTCTTGTACTTGATTTTAGAGGAATCTCCTTGAGTTTTTCTCCATCTAGTTTGAGGTTGGCTGTCGGTTTGCTGTATATTGCTTTTATTATGTTTAGGTATGCTCCTGTTGTTCCTGAAATCTCCAAGACCTTTATCATGAAGGGGTGTTGGATTTTGTCAAACGCTTTTCCAGCATCTAGTGAGATGGTTGTGTGGTTTTTCTTTTTCAGATTGATTTTATTGTGGATTACATTGATGGAGTTTCATATGTTTAACCATCCCTGCATCCCTGGGCCTACTTGATCATGGATGGTTTCTCTGATGTGTTCTTGGATTCGATTTGCCAGTATTTTTTTGAGTATTTTTGCATCAATGTTCCTGAAGGAGATTGGTCTGTAATTCCCTCTCTTGGTTGTGTCTTTGTGTGGTTTGGGTACTAAGGTAATTGTAGCCTCGTAAAAAGAGTTTGGCAGTGATCCTTCTGTTTCTATTGTGTTGAACAATTTAAAGAGTATTGGTATTAGCCCTTCCTTGAATTTTTAGTAGAATTCTGCACTGAAGCCATCTGGTTCTGGACTTTTTTGGTTAGAACATTTTTATGGTTACTTCTATTTCTTTAAGGGTTATAGATATGTTTAAATTATTTATCTGTTCTTGATTTAATTTTGGTAAGTGATGTCTATCTAGAAAACCATCCATTTCCTTTAAATTTTCCATTTTAGTGGTGTACAGGTTTTCAAAGTATGACCTGATGATTCTTTGGATTTCCCCAGTGTCTGTTGTTATGTCCCCCTTTTCATTTCTGATTTTGTTAATTAGCATGTTCTCTCTCTGTCTTTTGGTTAGGTTGGATAAAGGTTTGTCTATCTTGTTGATTTTCTCCAAGAACCAACTCTTTGTTTCATTGATTATTTTTATTGTTTTCTTTGTTTCTACTTTATTGATTTCAGCTCTCAATTTGATTATTTCCTGGCATCTACTCCTCCTGGGCGAGTTTGCTTCTTTTTGTTCTAGAGCTTTCAGGTGTTCTGTTAAGTCTCTAGCATGGCTATTCTCCAGTTGCTTCATGTGGGCACTTAGTGCTATGAACTTTCCTCTTATAACAGCTTTCAAAATGACCTATAGGTTTAAGTATGTTGTGTCTACATTTTCATTGAATTCTAGGAAATCTTTGGTTCCTTTCTTTATTTCTTCCTTTACCCATGGTTGGTGCAATTGAGCATTGTTCAGTTTCTGAAGTCTGTGTTGATGTTGAATTCTAATTTTAAGCCATAGTGGTCTGACAAGATACAGGGAGTTATTCAAATTATTTTTGTATCTGTTGAGGTTTGCTTTATTGCCAAGCATGTGGTCGATTTTAGAGAAGGTTCCATGTGGTGTTAAGAAGAAGGTTATTCTTTATTGTTTGGGTGGAATGTTCTATAGATGTCTGTTAAACCCAATTGGGTCATAACTTCTGTTAGTTCCATTGTTTCTTTGTTACGTTTCTGTCTGTTGGACCTGTCCAGTGGTGAGTGTGGGGTGTTGAAGTCTTCCACTATAAGAATGTGGGGTTTAATGTGTTATTTGAGTTCTAGTAATGTTTCTTTTATGAATATGGGTGCCTTTGTATTTGGGGCATATATGTTCAGAATTGAGACACCATCCTGATGGATTTTTCCTATGATGAATATGAAATGACCTTCTTTATCTCTTTTGATTAATTGAAGTCTATTTTGTTAGATATTAGGATAGCTACACCCACTTGAAATTGAGGTATGTTTCTTGTATGCAGCAGAAGAATGTATTCTGTCTTCGTATCGGTTCTGTTAGCCTGTATGTTTTTATAGGTGAGTAAAGACTATTGATATTCAGGGATATTAATGACTATGATTGTTGACCCTTGTTTGCTTTGGATCCATTTTTGGTGGTGGTTTTGTGTGTGAGTTTTTCCTCTATTTCTGACTTACGGTAAAGTAAAAGTATCTATTTTCCATGTTATTTTGAGTGTAGTTAACTTCCTTGGGTTGGAGTTTTCCTTCTAAAACTTTCTGTAGGGCTGGATTTGTGAATACATATTGTGCAAATCTAGTTTTGTCATGGAATACCTTGTTTTCTCTATCTACAGTGATTGAGAGTTTTGCTGAGAATAGTAGTCTGGGCTGGAATCTGTGATCTCTTAGTGTTTGTGGAACATCTATGCAGGACTTTTTGGCTTTGATAACTTCCATGGAGAAGTCAGGTGTAATTCTGATAGGTTTGCCTTTATATATTACTTGGCCTTTTTCCTTTACTGCTCTTAATATTCTTTCTTTATTCTGTATGTTTGGTGTTTGATTATTATGTAGAGAGGGGACTTTTTTTTTGGTCCTGTCTATTTGGTGTTTGGTAAGCTTCTTACACTTTCAGAGACATCTCCTTCTTCAGGTTGGGAAAGTTTTCCTCTATGATTTTGTTGAATATGTTTTCTGCTCCATTGAGCTGGGTTTCTTTGCCTCCTTCTATACCTATTATTCTTAGATTTGGTCTTTTCATGGTATACCATATTTCCAGGATATTTTGTGTTAAGGATTTGTTGGATTTAAGACTTTCTTTTGTCAATGAATCTATTTCCTCTAGTTTATCTTCAGTGCATGCGACTCTATATTCCATCTCTTGTATTCTGTTAGTTATGCTTGCATCTGTAGTTCCTGGTTGTTTATTCAGCTTTTCTATTTCCAGCATTACCTCAGTTTGTGTTTTTTTTTATTGTCTCCATTTCAGTTTTCAGGTCTTGAACTGTTTGAATTGTTTCCTTCATCTGTTTAATTGTTTTTTTCTTTGCTTTCTTTTAGAGATTTGTTGATTTCTTGCATTTTTGGTTTGGTTTTTCTTCTATTTCTTTAAGGGATTTTCTCAAAGCCTCTTTGAGGAGGATCTCTGTAATTTTCATGAGGTTGTTTTGAAGGTCATTCTTTTCTGTTTTGTCTGTGTTGGGATGTTCATGTCTTGTGGGTGTAGAGTTTGTAGACTCTGGTGGTGTCATACTGGTTCCTCTGTTGTTGGCTATGTTTCTATATTGCCGTCTTCCCATCCCTTCTTTCAGTGGGAACTCGCAAGGTCTCTTCCTCTCCTGATATGTTTGGGTATAAGGATCTCTTTCAGTGCTTTCCAGTAGGTCCACAACTCAGATGGGTCTCCTGATGTGTCTGAGACGCTCTCAAGCACAGGCAGAGACCTGAGGTGACTGAAGACTCAAGCACAGGGCAGTGGCCAGATGGGACTGAAGGCTGAGTTGTGGCCAGACTCAGGGTGATCCTTTCTGGTGGGGCGGGGCCCACTCTAGGTGCAGTGCATGCTCAGGGAGATGGAAGCAGGGGGATGTTGGGAGTTGGGACCCACAGCAGAGTCCCCCCTCACCTCAGGCATAAGACAGGGGCCAGAAGGGACTGAAGCTCAAAGAGAATTTTAATCATGACTCTTTTTCCAGTTTCTCTGTTCTTCGATGGCAATATCTTTTTTCCTAAGGAATCCAGACTATTCTGAGTTTTCATGTGGAACCCAAGATGATAGGAATAAGTTATGGATCTGTCAGAATCTAGCAAAAGTTATCATTGCAAAGGCACTGATCACATCTCCAGGGGTCCATGCAAACTCAGGAGCTTCAGTCTGAGCAATGGTTATGAATGTTATGAGCTGACCTGTCTTTATCCTTGAACTCTTAAGATGTACCATCTAATCATCAGATTCATAGTTTTCCTTGGTGACCCAATGTTCTTTTCTAGCAGTAAAATTCACAGATAAGGGAGGATAGAATTTGTCTTTGACTGTCACATTGTTTCCTGAAGGTGAAATTTAGGAATATATGTCTGTATGAATTACTCTGGTTGAAACCATTCATATTGGCCATATATTTTGCAATTTGTTGCTCTGTGTCAACTCTACTAGGCTCACTTTGCCCTTGAGAATAACTAAGAGGAAACCTGTGCCTTCCTCTTATGCTGCATTTTGCAAGTGTGCCTTCAGATTTCACTGTCATCTTAAGCTATGGCACAGTTCTGAAAATGTAGACTATGTGCTACTGAGAGTTTTAGAATCAAAGCTGAGTTCAAATTCTGTCTCTGGCCCTTAAGTTGTGATCAAGGTCAAGTTACAATAACTTCACAAAGACTTGATTCTCCTGTATTTTAAAGATTATAATATTTACAGTTCTACTGCATCAGATTGATAGAGTGGAAACATGAGACAATGCTTATAAAATCTTTGACACTGATCCTGGTGGCTATGAAACATTTAATATAGTTGTTGTTATCATTTAAAAACAAGCCATTCCATGAAGGAATATTGCCTTAAATCACCACACCTGGGAGTCAGTGATGCTGTTCATCTCACTTGCCTAGTTTTATGACCAGTATGGCAAACCCTCTGGCCTCATCTTAATCATTCTATCTGCCCACTTAAGTTTTATTGATTGTGAGAGTTTTCCTTCCAGTAAGCCTGGAAGTACTATTTTTCTAGTGTATTGTTTTGTTGGCAGGCAGCAATAATTTCTATAAAATACCTCTTCTAAATGAACCCCTTAAGAAAGAATTATTCTTAGTCATTTCTCCCTTCGGAGGTGATAGGGTTAGAGACAGCATCTCATTATACTGCTCAGGCTAACCTGCACGTCATTGTACAGTTCAGGCAATTCTCAAAGTCACAATGCTACTTCCCCTTCAAAGTGTTGGTGTTCCAGGAATGCACCACCATGTCCAAACCCCAGCCTTTCTCCCCATGACACTATAAAACCCCTTTACATTATGTTGGACCTTCTTGGTCATTGCAGAAGGAAAGTCCTTTTAGCATGGTCCTACCCACGTCTTGTCATGTGTGCCCTAACTGTATTGTGCCACAGGAAGTGTTTCTTAACCATTGAAAAGATGAATGAACAAAACAGATTTTGAAGAAGTGTTGAAAAGAGTAGTTTCATTTCTTTAGTTGGAAAATAAAGGTGTTTAATTCCAGCTGTCCTCGCTGAAATAAGCAGTTCAATGTCTCCTATTCCACTCTGTAATATTTCCTGTCTATATATGAGTGAATGGACTCCTTGATTTGGGTTTGTAATTTTTTTCTTTATTTCTCTATTACTTCTTTGTTTCTTGGTCAGTATATAATAATCACAATATTGTCCAAAGGACAACAGCTACTTTCAGTGAAGTGTGCAGGGAAGGGTTTGGAAACTGCAGTCTAAAGTGAGTAAGACAGGAGGGCAAAGTCAGCAAGCTATACCCCTTAACTCCTCAAATATCTTCTACTAGAGGCTCCAGATTTTTAAAAGTCAAAGCTGTGGACCTTGCTTTATTAGATGGTTATTGAAAGATGAGTTTGGAATGAGTAGATTTCTTTTTCCATAGTTGATTGATTGATTTAAAAATCCTTAATTTTGAAAACCCTAAGCTTGTTTTTCCCAGAATTTCATTGTGAGATGTGTATTTCTTCATTTGAGGAGAAAAGAAATTACAGGAAGCTCAAATCCAATCAGATCTGTGGTGGCCACGACTGAAGCAGCTAACAAATGTTCTGGAATATGAGCTGGGAAGTCCCCCTCTCGGCTGGTCCTTTTCAGCCAATTACAGGTGAAAGGATGCCATCTTTCAGCTTGTCATTTAAATTCAAAAGTTCTGTCAGTTCTCTTTCATGTACTTCTTGCCAAGATGAGAGAGTTCCCTACCGAGAAGTATATTGATGTTTCCACAGAGGTTCACAGTACTTGTAAACAGTGAACTTGTCAGGGAGCTGAATAACACTGGCATCCAGTAATATGACACTGAGCAGTTCAGATATATGTTATCTTAACCTCAGAACTTCAAGACAAACCACACACAACAAAGCAGAATTCTAAACTTAACAGCAAACACTATCTTCCCAGGGTCTAGAAACTGTGTTCCAGTTTCACATGTTCCCAAGAAGGAAGGATAGACAGCAGGGTTATGAGTGAAAGTCTCATTAGTCCTCAGACTTTTTTTTTCCATTTTTTTTATTTTCCAGTTTAAATTTAGATAAGAAACGAGGTTGCTTCACAAGTCAGTTCCAGGTCCCTCTCCCATTCCCTCCCCTCCTCCCGTGCCCTCCCCCCAACCCCCCCCCGTTATCCCCTCATTCCCCCAGGGAGGGTGAGGCCCTCCATGGGGGTGTCCATAGTCGGTCATTTCATATAGGGCAGGGCCTAGACCCTTCCCCAAGAGTTCAGGGTGAGAGTGCACCTCACATTGTTCTATGGGAGTCCAAAGTCCGTGTGTATACTTGGGATGGGTACTGATCTGCTGCCCAAATTTAATCAATAAAAGAAACACAAGGACATGTTATAACTCCTTAAATAGATGGTTGAAAATTGAGCTATTAACGGATAATTGTGTTATTAGGGTAAGATGTCTTAATGTAGGCATTGGCAAAATGTTTATAGGTATAACTCATGCTTTTTGGATACTTTTCAATAAAGTGTGCCTCAAGATTTCTTACAGAGAGACTTCCTTGTCTTTCTTTGTGGGGTACCTGGCAAACTGGAAGCTGGAGCCACTGGAATTTTGGGAAAACAGCTGCAGTTCAACAAGGACTGCCAAACCCTCACATCTAGCTACAGAGATATTAACTATGAAGATAGTGAGCAAGTAATTCACATAATTATATAAATGTTAAGTAATTTACATAATTGGGCATATATACAAATGTATTTCTTCACGTAGTCATTATTTTAACAGGAAAATTCCAATCTACCAGTGCTGGACTGTTTAATCAAAAACCTAAGTGTAAATAAACCAATAACGCATATATTCTTGGACTAAAGATGTAACTTGAAGATGCTTAACTAACACATACAATACCTTGAGTTTTTAAACACACACACACACAAACACACACAAACATGCATGCACACTCACACAGTGCCAAAATATGTGCTTTAAAAGTTTAGACCCTCCATTTCTAGTTATGATTGCTCTGTCTCCTCTGTGTGTGTGTGTGTGTGTATATGTGTGGGTGTTCATGTGTGTGTGCGTGTGTGTGCCTGTGTCTTTGTGTATCTGTATGTGTGTGTTGCATACATGTGTGTATGTGTGTGTGTGTCTGTGTGTATGTGAGTGTGTGTGTCTGTGTGTGTGTCTGTGTGTATGTGAGTGTGTGTGTCTGTGTGTTCCTCATACTCTATGCTTAGTGTAATTCTTTGTTGTACTTTCTTTAGGGCCATTCTATGAACAACAGCATAAGAGGATATATCTAGGTAAATACTAATTGTGAAGGGTGACAAATACATGTTAAGTGTGACTTCTCTTAGCACCGCATTTATTTATTCAGCATATCTTGCCTCTCCTCCAAGACTTAGCCTAGGAATCTTTTCCAAACAAGTCCTCCATTTCGACAGCCGCCTGGATGAATCATAGACAGCACTTGAAAATAAGTCTGGTGACCAACTATTTTTTAAACATAGCTTACATTTTGGTCCACATGGATCAGTACTGTATTGCTAGGGCTCTGGAGATGTAACCCAGTCTTCTGTTCTCTTGTAGGAACTGTATCAGGGTACTACTCCCCATGGTATGCACAATAGATGTAGTATGGGGTGAGGTCACAACCTTTGGACTCTTTGTAAGACTCTTGGCCAGATCTTCCCACCCACATATGTCAGCTAGTGAGAGGAGTTTTGAGCAAGCCACAAATTAAAGTGATACAGAGGAGAGGAGTGGAGAGGAGGAAAGGGAATCTCCAAGGTGACCCCCAAAATTTTTCTGACATATAGAGATATTATTAAAATAATGGTCTATCCTCTCTAGATCTTTCCTGTGAATTTTTTAGTGTATTACTAAAACTATACTAAAACTATATTCTTATACTCTCCATGTCTTCTTCAATCATGTTTGGTTTTGTTTAGTCATATACCCACGCCTTACTTCCTCAGTCCTTGCTTCTGTGTGAAGAGGAGAAACATGTTCCTATGACCTCGGTTTAGAGGTTTTACTTTTATAGTTTTTACATTTTCCAGTCAGCATCTTTATATTTGCTGTAGTTCTAGATTCTTTCATCCTTCCCCCCTTTGCTCACCTTTTTAAATTGTTCTAGGTCAAAAATATTTAAAAACAAAACAAAAAAGTTACCTTATTTCCCTTGGTTTCACATAATTTTTATGAAATATTTATTTTATCCTTTTTAAATTTCCTTTCCTCAGCTCTCTTCTATCAATAAATACTTATATTTTCTATTGACCATATCATTTCCTCCCCTGATCTGTGTAAGCATTATGTGAAAATAATAAGCTAATAAATACAAGAAAACCTCAATTTACTGTCCAAATACAAGTAGAGATTACCTGACATAATTTGAAGAGCATAATGTTTACTTTAACTTGCTTATCAGATAGACATTTCAGTAGGGTCTTTTGTGTTATTATTTTTCAGCTACACTATTTCCAAGCAAGAAATTAGGTGCTTTGTGTGAAGGTGGGGTTCGGCTTGACCACTTAAATGTTCAGCCACGATGGTCGTTTCTCCAAAGCCGCTTGTGCGCACTCAGCAGCCCTCTCATAATGAGATCTTCACTGGACCTCAACTGGCTCCTCACTCTGTCCCTGGAGTTCTGTTTCCCTAATGAGCACTTTCTGTCTTTCAATTAGCATGTTTATGCTGAGCAGTAAAATTGAGTGAGAATCAGACGAAAATGTGTAATGTGTAAATAGACATTGGAAGGCTTAATTAATCAGCAAGGTGTTGTGTGTGTGAACTTGAAAGTCAAAGTTATGCATGATAACCCTGAAGCTTAATTTTAGATTCTTGTGAACAGATAGACCTGTCTCTGAGATGGACAATCTTTAATAGTTCTAAGTTTCTACAGTGGAATGCTTCTTTGGGATGCTAAAATCACTCAGATAGTTGAATGGATTGGAGACGTGCAGATTGATTTAACCTGTGCCTCATCCATTTTACAGAATTGACGTCTGCCTTTAATTAAACAGGCTACTGCTCATCAGTTTTCATTGATTTACATTTGTACTGTGTGTGTGTGTGTGTGTGTGTGTGTGTGTGTGTGTGTGTGTGTGTGTGTTCTCTGGCAGAAACTGAGCCTTAACAGCAAAAGCAAAAACATAGAGAAAGGGAGCTACAAATCATCACACTTTCAAAGCCACGAGGTTATTTAAATTGCCTTATATTTGTTGAGTCTTGCTTTACATCCTAATATGTGACTTACTTAGAGAAAGTTTAGTGGTTTTCTGAGAAAAATGTGTCTGTAGTATTTGATGGAATGTGATGTAGATGGCTGTTAGGTTCAGTTGGCATGATGTCATTGAACTCCACTGTTTCTCCAATTTTGTTTTGTTTGGATGCCCATCTATTGTTGATAGTAGAGTATTGAAATCACCACTGCTAATGTATTGGAGTTAATCTGTGACCGTGTCTAGTGGCATTGGTTTTGTGACTTTGGATGCACCTGTATTTGCTCTGCATATACTTGGCATTGCAACAGTTGTTTGACAGACTTTAGTATGAAAAGGTCTTCTTTCTCTCTTCTGACTAGTTTGGGTTTGATTCTACACAGTCAGATATTAGACTAGTTTCCTTCGTGAAGGTTTCTATTGCTGCTATCAAACACCATGACCAAAAGGCAAGTTGGGGAGGATAGGGTTTATTAAGCTTACACTTCAGCAATGCTGTTCATCACTGAAGGAAGTCAGAATAGGAACTCAAACAGGACAGGATACTGGAGACAGGAGCTGATGCAGAGGCCATGAAGAGGAGCTGCTTATTGGCTTGCTTCCCATGGCTTGCTCAGCCCACCTTCTTATAGAACCAAGGACAAGCAGCCCAGGGATGCTATGGTTTGGGTCCTCAGCAGCATTGATCATTAAATGACAAAATGACTTCCAGCTGGATCTCATGGAGTCATTTATTCAACCGAGATATAACTAGCCAGTATACTAGTTATGCCTGCTTGTTTCCTAGTTCCATTTGTTTTCTATATCATTTCTGTCCTTTCATCCTAAGGTTATGGTATCTATCTTTGTTGATGGGGTATATTTCCTGAAAGAAGCAAAAGTGTATATTCTGTTTTCTAATCCAGTTTGCTAGTTTGTGTCTTTTCATTGGGGGTTTGAAAGGTGTATATCAGTTCTTTTCATCATGTTGATTTTGTGGTGTTTCTTTAGTCCTCATTTTCTTAATTATTCTCATATTTATTCACTTTTCCCTGTAATTTTCAATGTGTTCATCCTTCTCTAGGACTACATATCCCTTATGGGACCCTCTTTAGAGCTAGCACAGTAATCATACATTCCTTTGTTTTTAATCAAAGAGTGTTTTTGTTGCTCCTTCAATTCTGACAGATAGTCTTGCTGAGTGCAATAGTCTGGGTTGGCAGCTGTCATTTTTGGAACTTAATATCCATCTTTCCAATCTTTGAATGCTGCTATTGAACGATTAGCTATAGTTCTGATTGGCTACCTTATATATGACTTGATCCTTCCCTCTTCCAGCTTTCAATACTATTTCTTTGTTCTGTCTTGTTAATGCTGCATTTATGATATAACATAGGGAGTTTCTTTTCTATTCATCTATCTGTTTTTTAATATCTTCATGCCCAGAAGGTTATAACCTTTCTCTAAATTTGAGAAATTTTCTTCTATAATTCTAATGAAAATATTTCTATGCTTGTGGAACTCTACTCATTTTATACCCATAATTAATAGATTTGATCTTTTTATGGTCCCCAAAGCTCTCCCATGTTCTCTCTATTTTTTATTTATCATTGCATCTATCAGAAAAATCCAATTCCTCTGATTTGGCTTCAAGGCCTAATAGTCTGTCTTATATATGGTCTACTATGTTGGTGAGGCTTTTATTGATTTATTAACATTTATATTTCCACCATCATTTGGCTTAGGCTCTTCTTCAATACTTATTTTTATTTATTGGATTCTATTTTTCATATGTTTAACTCATTTCCTTATTTCCTTCAGCTAATTGAGTGTGTTCTCTTGAAAGCTACATGTTACCTCTTTGAATTGCTTGAACATATTTATAATCATCATTTCAAATTATCTGTCTGTAATTTCATCTAATTTATAATCATTGGAAGCATTTATGTGGGCTGGATAGTTTGGGGAGAAGGCATGCTGTCTTGGATTCCCATGTTACTTTTGTTTCTGTTGGGATTTCCATATGTGCAATGATGTTGATTGAGTATATTTTTAATATATAATTCAAGTCATCTTTCTTCTTACAGTGGAAGTTGTTCCAAATTATTTCCCTAAATGGCATGCAATGGTCCTTCTGATTCCCAGAGTTGTCTTCTTGTGGCAGTTTGCTCAGATAGGGAGGAAAACTTACTTAGGGGTCCAATCAACTGTAATGTACATGCTCTTTGATCATGGGGTACTGAGCTACTTGTCACTGTTTGTAGTTTGGCCTTGCATCAGTTTGTATTTCATTTCGCTCAACCTTTGAGTGGCTCTCTACCTCTATTACGTCTAGTGCAAGTCCCCACAATTATGTGTCCTAATTTGGGTCACCTTCACTTGCATTCCTATTAGAAAACCCTTAAGAAAAATGGGTGGGAGGACAAGAGTTATCACCTTTAGTTGTGTGCCCATTTGGAGATACCAAACTCACAGTCACATAGACTTCGTTATCTTACTGGGTCATAAAACCAAAAACATAGGACATGACAGAAAAATACCTGTAGATGTGGGTCTCTGCACCAGCTTTCATCCGTTGCTGGATGATGGTCTCTGATGACAGTTGGGCTAGGCACAAATCTAAGAATATATCAGAAAGAATGTCATTATACATCATTACATTGACTTTTTGACTTTTTCTTTGTCAGTTGTGTTTGGTTCTATCCGAAGTCTCCCGGTCTTCCAGGCACTGGGTTCTGGTGCTCCAGGCAGTGTCAAGTTGACTTATTCTCAAGGCATGGGTCTCAGGCTGGACCAATCATTGGTTAGCTACTCCCAAAATTTCTGTGCCACCTTCACCTCAGCCCATCTTGTAGGCAGTGCAAATGGAAGAGCTCAGGGAATCCTGTGGAAGAGGGAAGGGAAGGATTGTAGGTGCTAGAAGGGTCAAGGACATCACAGAAAACCCCACAGACTCAAGTAACCTGGACTCATAGGGCCTCACAGAGACTGAACCAACAACCAGGGAGCCTACATGGGACTGACCTAGTCCCTCTACATATATGTTGCAGTTGTGTAGCATATAGTATATGTACTGTTGTGTCTTCTTGTGGCACTCCTAACAGTGAAAGCAGGGTCTGTCTCTGACTCTTTTGCCAGCTTTTGGGACCCCTTTCCTCATAATGGATTGCCTTGTCCAGCCTTAATATAAAGGGAGGTGTCTAGTTGCAACCTGATATACCAAGTTTTGTTGATATCTTTGGGAGGACAGTTCTTTTCTAAATAGAAGGGAAGGAGGAGTAGATTGGGGGAGCAGAGGGTAGCTTGGATGGGAAGAGAGGAGGAAGGGTAAACTGAAATTAGCATATAAAATAAAAATAAATAATAATAATAAATAATTAAAAACAACCTATAGGGAGGAGGGGTACTGACAGGAGTGAGAGAGATTACAGGGAATTAGAGGTGAGATTCATCAGAATATATCGTATACATATATAAAATAATCAAAGAGTCAGGTGGTGGTGGCACACACCTGTAATCCCAGAATTTTGGAGGCAGAGGCAGGCAGATCTCTGTAAGTTCGAGGCCAACCTGGTCTACAAAGTGAGTTCCATGACAGTCAGAGCTGACACAAAGAGAAACCATGTCTCAAAAAACCAGACAATAAATAAATACAATTAATATAATCAAAGAACAAGTTTAATTATTTTAAAATTAAGTTCACAAATAAATAAACCAGCTGTTTCCTCAAACTGAGAATTTGCTGAAAGAAAAATGAACGTTGATGGTATACTGGAGCCTGAAATAACATTATATTAAAAACAGAAGAATGGCTTTCCCAATTCAGCTTTGCTGCCAAAGGATCAGAAGCAGACAGCAGCCCTAGGGATCTCTGTGGGAAGGCAGTAATGCTAGGTGAGAAACAGCAGGGGCTCCAAAGGATGATCACAAAAAAAGAACCCTCCAATAACAAAGTAACAGGAAGTCTAGCCTGGTTGAGTAACATGGAGCCTGAGAAGGTAAGGCATGAGGTGAGGTCATGAAGGAGGGCCAGCCAGCTCTTCAGGGAGACCTGGAAAGGAGTCAGGTTGAGTTTGAGGTGTGTGGAAAGCCACAGGAAGTTCCTGACACAATGACAGGGACTGACTTGCATTTTTAGAAAGACCTCTTTGTCTGCCTCTTGGAGGACTGAATGCAAATGGGCAAGATGAGAAGCAGGCAGCCCAGTAGAGATTTTAGTAGCGCTGGCAAGAGCTTGGATTAAAAGTAGAGTTGACACTGAAATGTGCATACTATTTGTGGTAAACTTCAACCCTTCATCTCTCACAATCTTGTAAATGTTTTGTGTATGAAAAAGAGAGGGTGACTGTATTTCTCTCTAATTCTTGCTTGAAATGTCTGGATTTGGGGGACTTTTATCATTTTGGTGACAGATGAACTAATGTTGAGATAAAAGGTACTATTAAAAAGTTGCTAAGTATTTTAAGTCTATGGTTTGATGGAGAAATCATGGAAGTAAATATACATTTTGGAGGCCGCTGGAGTGAAAATAAGCACAGTCTGGTAAAACAAGGTCAGGAAGGTACAGAGAGTTCCTGTGTGGAGTGACAGACAGGCTCGGAGACTGCTCATCTTACAGGAAGGAGACATCATTCAATGCAGACACTTCTAGCTGAAGCTTTTCTAGAAACTTCTGTCCCTCCCTTCTTTCTTGCTTTCTGCAGGCAGAAAAAAACAACAAAAATAAAAGCATCTTTGTTAGTGTTTTTAGAAAAATGGTATCATTATAAGCAGGAAATCATAAAATAAGGGGGAAATTGCTTCATCAGCCCTTGGCTGGAGTCTACAAATTAGAGAATTACACAGGAAGACATTAAACAGGGGCGTGAGAGATACGAGCTTGATTTTATTAGTCTTAGATGAGAGATGAACTTTGTTTGGAAAGGGCCGAGAACCTCTGAGGCCCAAGTTGAAATGCAATTCAATAGGATGCTACACAGACCAGGGAAGTCCCAGCCAGTCATGAAAAGAGTCAGAGGTACTGCAGCTTTACATCTAGTAAAGTTAACACACTGTTTGAAACATTTGAAGTCCACGAACAGTAGTCCATGCTTAATTTAAACCATATAATCTGATTCTATATTTTATAATATATACTATATTATCTGATTAGCATATTTTACATTTTTCTTTATCCATTTGTTTCTTTTTTATTTAATTCAGAACTATTCAGATCCAAAAATATCCAGCAACAATAGGAGGGAATGAAATGGTGCAATGATATAATCAATAAATTTGATTAATAAACTATTAAATATTTATATATGGGTATACTATTTATTGACCTTTATTTTAAATATATCATTAAATTATTGTCATTTATTTAATATGTATTAATATTTTGCATGAATGTATGTCTGTGTGTCACATGTGTGCATGGTGGCTACGGAGGCCTGAAGAGGGTATTGGCACCCTTAGAACTGGAGTTATAGATGGTGTGATCTACCACGTGTGTGCTGGGAATTGAATCCAGGTATTTTTGAAGAGCAGTCAGTGCTCTTAACTGCTTAGTCATCTTACCAGCACCAGGTACCTAAGTTTTTAAGTGAGAAATTTGAAATAAATAAGCAATGATTTATCCAAAAAGGAATTATAACTTTTATAACATCACCAACTGACTTAATATGATGAGTGTGAATGCACAACTTCTCAAATTGTTTATGTTTTGTGTTAAATGCAACATATCATTTACCAAAATTGGATTCTTTACAAAAGAATAAAATTTAGATATTCTTGGCATATTTATATGGTACAGGCTTATCGTGTTATGAGTTTAGCTATCCCTCACTAACATCCTATATAAAAGCTTGGACTTAGTATTTCAACAGTAATTTCATACTCTGAATAAGCTGAACAGATATATTTTAAGAGTTACTGTCACAAACCTTTAAGAGTGTTTTTAGCAAAACAAATAAAATGTCCCATTAAATCTTTTCCTGGGAATTCCTGTCAAGGAAGGAAAAGAATTATCCACTGACACACTTGATTGTCAGTTGGCCCCATGACTTTGTAGTAAACACAAGAGATCCATTTGAAAGTGGGTGAGAGGTTTCTGGTAGTTTGCTGCTCCAAATCTGAAATTGCTTTTAACAAGCTACATCTGATTTTTTTTAACATTTAGTATCCAGGAATTTCTTTCTCTAGACTTCAAGGATAAGTTAGGAATGAAAGAAAATAGGGTGGGAGTTATGAGAGGATACTCTTGTCTTATTGACCTCTAGTTGTGTCTACGTACTGTCAGAGGAGCATGCATACACCTAATACAGGTGCCTTTAGGAACTATGAATAGTCACAAGAATAAATGATAAACAGGAGTAGGCAGAGGGTTGAAATTGACAGCACATAGTAGAAGAAATAAATCCATCTCAACAACTTTAAGAAACAGGAAGGCCAAAATAGGAAAACAGATACAATATAGAAAATGTAGTTAAATAATAGTCAATTGCTCAAACTCATTAGCATCCTCACCATACCCTGGAGGAGATAGGAGTGTATGTGTGTGTTGTGTGTGTGTTGCATTTGTGATAAGCTAAGTGAATAAATAACTATTCAAGGTCGAATGACTAGTGGAGGCACAACCCCTTGTACACAACACTTATAGAAATATAGAGATGAATATAGAGATGCTGATGATAATTCCACAATCTTTTCAAATGCCTCTATAATCTCCAGGAAAAATGCCTAATATAGAAATGAACACAGTTTACTGCAGTTCTAATTTGAATGTGTTTGCCTCAGAACTTTCTCATTCCTGGTCTTACTGCTGTCTCTACTCACATCCATAATTTCATTGGATTCCTTTGAAAGGAACACTCACCATCATATAGATAATACTTTTTTAAAGATGTATTTTTATTATTTAAAGTATAATGAAGTATGTGTACATGCAGATGCCAATGGCATCAATTCTCTGGAATCCCGGGTTTTGTCTACCTCTTGACATGGCTGCTGAGAACTGGCTCATGTCCTCTGTAAAAGTGGTACATGTTCTTAACCACAGGGCATCTCTGTAGACCTGCTTCTAAACATTCCTGATGAAGGACTTCAGTTTTTAGTTTTTAATTCCTTTTCTCCTTTGGGGTTTTATGTGACTCACCACATAATCATATGAGTGAGAGATTTTGTACAGTCATACCTAGTGCCTACCATTGAATTTTCCCAAAAGAAATTATGCACAGACCATCTGATTTCCAGAGAACAGTATTACAAACCAGAAGAACTCTGCTGACACGGTAATCACATCAGTGTTTGTGAGTAACAGGCCTACTGACACGATACACAGCTTGTGGAGTGTATGATCCTGATGACATGGTTTTCAAGAAGAGTGGGAGAAGAAAAGTAAACATCCATAAAAACTCTATCTTTGGGGTCCTTCGGAAGGAGGCATGTGTACAGCAGCTAGTGGAATGCCTGGTAGCCACTGCTGAGCACATTCACATGGAGAAGCATCAACCTTCAGAAGGAAGCCATATGCATGGATTCTGCCTTAGGACATCTGCAGTCTGGTAGGGGCAAAATGATCTCACTTCACTTTATACACTTGTATGAGTGTTTCCATGAAAACAACACTTAGAAGGAAGCGTTCGTCAAAGTTGTTTTCTTTCTATCCTTGGGTATACTCAAACTGCATATAAAAAATTACCTACAAATCTATCAATACGCACCAAGTGAATAAATAGTGTCTATAGAGACACCAACTCTTTCCTTAGTCTCCAGGCAGTGGGGCCAATAGCAGACGGCCAATGGTTCTCACATCTTCCCCTTAGTCACTTCCTTTCAGTTTTATTTCTCATTGTGTCCCCTCTTCCTTTTCTCTTTCATTTCCATCATCTCTTTCCCCAGTGACATCTAGGGAATGGCTCCATCCTGCTACCAGTTATTGGTGTTAGGAAGTGTTTCCTTTATGGAAGATAGCCTCCAGGTGACCCGAGAACCAGGATGGCTTCGGTGCAAGCTCTTTTACCCATAGGCTGGAAGATTTAGCTCAGCTGTCATGATGGATTTGTTGGTAGGCAGTTCATAGCATGGACGCTTTGTTGATTATTGAAAGCTCGAATTGAACCACACAGTCAGGAACTAAGCTAATGCCCCAGGGACAATCAGGGCCAGGAAGCTCAAGGGTGGTGGCGGTGGTTGCAACTGAAAGTTTCACAGCTAAGACTTCTAAAATTCTGTCTGTGGGTTTTCAGTGATAACAGTAGTAGGCAGGCGTTCGTGGTGTAAGCATAGACTTTGTTGCTCTAATAATCTCCAGTGTCTGTTGAGCACTGTTTCAGGCAGACATGTATACGTTGTGTACATTATCTTATTTAAACGTCTCAGAAGCTAGGGAGATAGCTATTTTTCACAGGAGAGAAAAACTAGAGATGGGGCTAACAGACTCACTGAAGTTCACACAGCTAGGTAATCATGTCACCCATTTCCTTCCTACAGTGAATACTACACTTCCCTGTGCACTCTGGTGGGACAGCCTGCCTGGTGCTCCCCTAAAAGCTAGGAAGTGCTGTAACAACCTGAATATTAAGTGTTCTTAAGCCCACTCACAACAGATGTCAGCTTAAGTCTGTGCTTGAAAGGCTCACCCTGGCCACCCTGGGTCACCATGGCCACCCCTCTGCATTTCTCTGCGCTTTATTCTTCCAGCGTTGTTTTTCCCCCCTGTTTAAGTCACATATCACTATTAGACGATGTTATTCATCTCAGGCTGTCATAAGAAAATTGTACACCCTACAGAAGTTTAAAAGTAGACATCTATTTGTTACCATTCCAGGAGGCTTGGGAATCCAAGAGCAGTGCCAGTATTAGCTGTGGTCTGGTGAGGGGTTCCCTTCCTGACTAGTTCCTTACATGAACACACCTATCACAAATATAGCCACATGGCAAGGCTTCAACATATAATTTTCTGTGGGGTCAGCAACTCCATGCACAGGATTACTGTTTATTGAATAGCTCATCAATGTAGTTTTTGTGTATGCCCACTAGTAAGATCAATGTTGGTATAGACTTAGGAGTGTTCTTTATTGCATTCCTAATAGTGGTTACTCATACATAGTGGGTGCTCAGTAAATACACATTGAGCAAATAAGAAATAAAAAGATCTTACTTTTTCATCCATACTAGAAAATCTCTGTGGTCTAAATGAGAAATAGGAAACTCCCATATTGGATTGCAGTCTTCCAAAATTTCAGAGCTCCACTTGGATGCTCAGTAAGCTTGGGAGCCTGTAACTGGCCATGCAGTTATCCTCTATGTCATCTTTGGGAGAAGACCCTGGCAGGCAGATGTTTGCAGCAGTGCTATCTCCTGCATAGGGCACATTGCAGAATGACTGGATTGTCAGAGGAAGGGACAGAGGACAGCCGGTTGACTGGCAACTGATCCTCTGAGAGGACACCATTGTCTATCATGTGATGGTGGCTCCATCCATCACCAGGGATCAAGTCTGCATATCTTCCTTGTTTAGCATGTGCTAGATTTAGGGTCGTGTTTAGACTGATACATCCATTTCAAAGTGTGTGCTCTGGTTCTGGTGACATAGGAGGGAACTTATTTGCCTGTGATACATCTTGACTCAGGTCCCTGTGTAGGAGGGAAAAAGAAAAAATTGACAGTAACACTTTCTGTTTCGTACTAGGGTTTCTTCCCTATCTTCCCCTAATACAGAGCATGGTGTTTAGTAAACGCCAATGGCAGTGCAGGCTGTGGTGTTGAAGTACAGCTTCAGCAATAGTCTTTCCTCCTTTGTTTTTCACATGTTCTGTCACAGCCATGAAAAGCTGGTTAAGACACGAGAACGGCGCCTACCCCAATGTCAGACATTTAATAAACATCTATGCTGGGGAGATCTTTCCAGGTTTCTCTTAATGTACATGTCACCAGAAGCTCTGTGACCTCCCTCCTTCTACAAGGCTCTCTCCATCTCTGTCTGAGTGCGTCCCGTGTGAAAGGACCCCTTCCTGCTTCAGCTGTGGCATTTCCATCATTTGTCAGTTCAAAACGTTGAAGGTTGTTTTTATGTACTTGGAATATTTCACAACTGTCATAATAAAATTAAGTTATTTCAGGTCTTGCTCATGAAAAATATGTTGAGCAGGGCAGAGCCAAGGAGAGCCCAAAAGAGAAGTTAGAAGATGTACTCAAGCTGATATTGTTCTTAAGGCTGGGTGGCCAGATACAGATCTATTACCTGAACAGTCACTTCCAGCACCTCTCCAGCCTGGCTTTGTACACTGACTGCTAGCATCTGTGAATGCTGTCGTAGCAATGGGCTGATGGCTGGATTGGTAAAAACAGTTGATGGTGGCAGAGCATCAGTGTCTCTCAGGTCTGTTCTAAGTCTTTCGTATGTAAGAATGCATTTAATCCTTACAAATACCCCATCCTATCACTGTGCCCACCTGAAAAGTGGGAAAGCTAAGGGAGGTGAAAATTAAGAAACATATTCCATACCATACATCTCAGAAGTGGCAGAGGTAACTCCAAGCACAGCAGTGTAGCTGCAGAGCTCTCGTGGCTCATCCGTGCACTACACTGTACCAGGAACCACCCTGACTCACCCAGAGCAGCCATCCATTCTTTTTTGTCCAGGACCACCTGCTAGTTCATCAGTTGGACAGTGTTTTCAGGTGTCAGTGAGATGATCACTCGTGGCAAGCTCTCAACTTTGCTCTTATCATTTCTCCTTACCTTTTGCAGACAGCAAGTTCTTTGTTTGGTTTGGTTTCTAACCAGTCATCTCCATCCACACTCGTGTTCAGTCTCCTTTGGCCACCTGTCAGTTCCTTTCAATTCCCTGGACCAGGGACCTCTTAACACTGCTCATCTTCACGCGCTCGTTTGTCTGTGTCTGCCTCTGCCCCCACGCTCTTTGCTAGTGCTGAGAATTTCCGCTTCCTTCAGGAACACCGTTTTATCTTTAAAATCTCCCAGTTGTGCTATTAACTGGGGCCTATAAAGAATTGGGGATGTAGCCGAGACTGTATGGATTATTCTTGGCCTCATTCCCCATCCTTTCTTGTGAAAATTACTACTGTAGTTCTCATCAACCATTTCTCAACTCTGCCACACAGTCGTCCACGTCCCCATTGATCTGAACCAGTTGTCTCCTCCTTTACACCTTAAACTCCTATGATCACATTGAGAATTAGATCTCTGAACACACACAGGCTTCCCAACATTGCACCTTTGTAGCTAGTCCCCACAGAGAGCCCTTATTCACCCTGCTAGAGGCGGAACCCATGCCTATCCTGTGGCAGGGGATCCAGGACATTTATTTTGTTTTGTATAACTCTCAGCTAGAAGAAGAGAGGCAAACAGTTGTGTCCCCTGCCCTCCCAATTCATTTCTAATCCCATGGTCTCTATATGGTTCCATTATATGCCTGGGTGTGACTCACTGGCCATGCCAGCAAACAGTGACTTCATCCTTTTCCTGACTTGAGGAAGCTGGCTCTTCAGGCTCGTCTGTCCTGGATTAAAGGTCCCTTGACTAACGTTCTTATTTCCATGCCCTTCATAGAAAAGGTCTAGGTCAACCTCTTCGTTTTTATTTCAGATTCCTCTTATAAAATTGTTTCATTCATTTTACATACCAACTATAAACTCTCCCATAGGGAGTCAAAAAAGCCTGGCAAATTCAGTTGATGCAGGACCAAGCTCCTCCCCCCTACATTAAGGCTGGGCAAGGCATCCCACCATAGGGAATGGGCCCTGAAAAGCCAGCTCATAGCAATACCTCCTCAATAAAGGACCTGGTAATAAACACTTTAAACTTGAGACTAGGGGGTTAACTCAGTTGCTAAAGTGTTTGCCAAGCATAAAGACTTGAGGCCCAATCCCAGGACTCATGTCAAAACAAAGAAAAAAACAGCATGGACACGAGACACGTTGTAATCCCTGTGCTTGGGATTACAATAAAGTGGTTAGGTTTGAAGAATGACAGTCAGGGTTGTCTTCTGGCTTCCACATGTGTAGTAACACATCATCATCATCAATAACTACCACCACAACAACACACACACAATTAGATAAGTATGCATAATTAGCTTTCTGGTACGAAAAATAAACATCTCCAAGTCTTGCACTGACGAACTCTGTTACTTTTGGAGTCCTGTAGCTTTCCATGCTCTTGTTAATGGATGAAACTGTGTCTATCTTTGTGTTATCCTCCATGAGTTTTTCCCTGTTGGGTTATATTCCAGAATTTTAGAGGTAGTTTTCAAACAGTCCAGCTGTGCATAAGCTCATTAGGTGCCCTGCACTGCCACCCTGTGGCTGAGATGATGATTGCAGTCCCAGCTAGAAGTTCCTAGCTTCAGAGTTTGAAGGACTGGTTTGAAGGACACAACATACTCAGTCAGCGATGTGCCGGCACAGTTTGTTTTCATTAAGAACATTTTTGCACTTGCTTCCTCACATTGCTTTGGTGACTTTGGCATTTTTATGTTTTTACCTGACTCTTAGATGTTCTCATCATTCCATGGGGTAGGGAACACAAAATAATTTATCACCCTAGAAATTATTACAGCACATATATCTACCTTTCAAAGTCATTATTAATATTGAGACTAAGTTTATGGTCAAAAAGTAGCCAATGACAGGTGTGCATACGTGTGTGTGTGTGTGTGTGTGTGTAAGAGAGACATACAGACAGACACACAGACACGCAAGCACACAGAGATACACAGAGGCAAACAGGCAGAAACACACACTCAAGAGCAAGAGAGAAAAAGAGAAAGAAAGAGACACAGACAGTGACAATCAGAGGAGAGAGACAGAGACAAACACACACCACACGCAGAGAGAGAGAGAGAGAGAGAGAGAGAGGAGAGAGAGATAGGAAAGAGAGAGAGAGAGAGAGAGAGAGAGAGAGAGAGAGAGAGAGAGAGAGAGAGAGAGAGAGAGAGAGAGAGAGAGAGAGAGAGAGAGAGAGAGAGAAGACTGCTGGTTGGCAAGAAGACCTGAGGTATGATGAAAACACTATAGTTGATCTCAGTGGTTGGCCATTGACACACATGTTCCATGTACGCATATGCTTCTTATGGTTTTGTGGGAAGAATTATTGCCTCAGAGATGTGGAATGAATGTGTGTCAGCAATGCTGGTCACATTGCTACATGAAAAGACTGATCCAATGCAAGGTAGGTCAACCTTCGCAGGTCAGCTTAGGAATTTTTACTCAAGCCAAACAAACAAACAAACAAACAGTATGCTTAATGAAAACAGCAAGTAAGCCCCTAAACATATTGGGATGGCACCATGAGCAAATGTCCAGGAAGAATCCCTTAAGTAGGGAATTTTGTCGCTTAGAAATAAGTCACAGACCATCTTAACGGCAACCAGCATAGAAAGGATAAATGAGTTTCTGGTTATCAGAACTTAGGAATATGACTTTGTGCCCCAGAGTGAACAGCACTGCATCTTAACCTAGCATAAAACTAAGCAATGTTCAGTCCCTTGGCCAGCCAGGTTCAGCAATTGCACTCTGATATTTCTCCTGTTATTGTCTAGAAGAATCACTTCAGCTGTCAATAAAAGCAGGCAAAACAGTAGCAGCTGATGCTTCAGACAAAAGACGAGAGATGACTTAAGCCTCCATTGTCTGCAGGAATTACCTTCTTTTTTTTTTAAAGATTTATTTATTACATATACAGCGTTCTGCCTACATACCAGAAGAGAGCACCAGATTGAATTGTAGATGGTTGTGAGCCATCATGTGGTTGCTGGGGATTGAACTCAGGACCTCTGGAAGAGCAGTCAGTGCTCTTAACCTCTGAGCCATATCTCCAGCCCAGGAATTACCTTCTTATAAGTGATTCTTTTCTGCAAATTTTCACTTGTAAGTGGTTATTAACTGGAAATAGCTTCTGGATTAGCGATGAGGGCAAGAATCCACTTCTCCTTTCAGACCATTGGCAGCCCTGTGCATACTGCCTCAGTTTCTGTGACTTTATGTGAGCCTTGATCTTACAGATTTAGAGGACCTTGTTTCCTTGGTGTCTTCTGTCTTCTCTGGCTCATGAACTCTTTGAGTCCTCTCTTTTGAGGAGCTCACTGGGTCCTGAAATGGCATGCATTTAATGGACCCAGCACGCTTACGGCTGAAAGTTTAAGGCCTCTCAATCTGCACGATGTCTGGCTGTGGGTTTCTGTGTTTTTCCCCTCTGCTGCAGGAGGAATCTGATAATGGGTGGGCAAGGTGGAGATCTGTGAGTTTAGCAGAATGTCATTAGGAGTCATTTTATTGCTATTTTTGTTGTTGTTGTTGTTGTTTTCAATATATGCTTTATTTAGAAACATTCATGCTTCACATGTCAATCCAAGCTCCCTCTCCCACCCCTCCTCCCTTGTCCCTCCACCAGAACCCCTCCAGCCCCTACCCAATACCCACACCATTCCCCAGAGAGGGTGAGGCTCTCTGTGGTGGGATTTCCAGAGTCTGTCATTTCATCCAGGGCAGGGCCTAGGCCCTTTCCCATGTGTCCAAGCTGAGAGAGCATCCCTCCATGTGGAATGGGCTCCCAAAGTTCATTCATATGCCATGGTGAACACTGAGGCCCAGAGAACCCAAGGCCCTAGAGATTACTGAGGCCTCCTCACTGACACTACATTCATGGAGCCTGGATCAGTCCCTTGCTGGCCTCTCAGCCATCAGTGTGGGGTTGAAGAGCCACCCCCCTTGTCCAGTCATCTGTCTTTGTGGGTTTCACCAGCACGGTCTTGACCCCTTTGCTCATCACTCCTCCATCTCTGTCACTAAGTTCCAGGAGTTCAGTTCAGTGTTTAGCTGTGGGTATCTGCCTCTGCTTCCATCAATCACTGGATGAAGGTTCTAGGAGTGCATATAAGGTAGTCATCAATATTATCATCAGGGAGGGGCTATTCAGGTAGTCTCTCCGCTATTGGTTAGTTTGCCAGTTGGTGTTATCCTTGTAGGTCTCTGGAAATCTCACTGTTGTCAACTCTCTCCTCAAACCTATAATAACTCCATCTATTATGGTATCTCTCATCCTGCTATCCTCTATTCTTATTGTTATTTTTATATTTGATTTTTTATTTTATTTTTTAAGAACAGTAGTATTTCGCTTTCCCTTACATCTCTGGGCTATCTTATCTCCAGGTCTCGGTCACCTAAGCAGTGTTGGATATGGGTGCCATCTCTTGGTATAGGTCTTCAGTCAAATCAGATATTGGTTGGTTATTCTCACTGCTTATGACACTATGATGAAGAAGGTCTTTCAGGCACGGTCCATAGTAAATCAGAGGGTTTATCACTATGTTTGTGTTTGTTTTCCTTCTTAGGTAGCATGCAAAGTACCTTCCTGTACCAAAGACTCTACAATGTAGGTTTCAAGGCTCTGTGTCAGCACCAGCTTCTCCATGTACCAGTGAGTTGTGTAGGTGTTGTATTCAGCAATGGGCTTTGCTCTCAGTTTATGGAGAACAACCTATAATCTTGACAGTAGTCTGGAATGTTTTCAGGTTCCTATGGAACCCCTCTGGTTACCATAGCTATTAGATGTAATCCAGTCCTTATACTGGAAACTTCATTTGGTGTCAAGATGGTCAGGTGGGTCTTTGTCTTCCATAAATAGAAGTTTCAACTCATCATTCTTAGAGTGATATAGATAGAGAAAGGCTGAAGGTCAAGAAGTGAAGAAATATTTTATTGTATTGACCTAGTTTGCTCATGTCTTTACTAATGGTTTCCTTTAGGACTTAACCTAGCTTATTATAAAGTTAGTACCACATCTTATTCCAGAACATTGCCAGCTTCCATGTGGTAGTGTTGGGCACCATAGCATAGGAAAAGGTGTGTGAGCTTACCTCTTAGACCTTCAGTCCCCTCATATCCAAAATGGGAATATCAATAGTTATATACTGCATGAATACTGAAATATTAAAATGATATTTATGAAATAAACACAGAAGAACTGCAGGTAGACTTTTTTGGCATATATCTTTATGCTCTTGTTTTGCCAGCATGTTGAAATCTTTGGAAGTGTTATGTGACTATATAGAATCATACTGAAATTATTATATGTTTGAATGTATTGAGATACACCAATTGGAAACCAGAAGGTTGATTTTCTTTTAGATAAGAATCTTTGCTAGGATTAAGTTCTTATTTCTGCTGAAATAAATGCATTTGAAGATTTTTGCAAAAAAAGATTCTTTTCCATTTTTATCTTATTTATTTATTTAAAAAATTTCTTTTTCATTTTACATACCAACCCCAGCTCCCCCTCCCTCCTTTTCTACCTCCTCCATTTCCATCCCTCATTCACTCCCCAGAGGGGTTAAGGCCTTCCTTGGAGTATCAACAAACTCTAGCATATCAAGTTAAGGCAGGATCAAGCCCACCACCCCCTGCCCCATATCAAGGCTGGACAAGGTATCCCATAGGCAATGGACTCCAAAAAGTCAGTTCCTGCACATGATATACGTCCTTGTCCCACTGCCAAGGCCACACAAACAGATCAAGCCACATAACTGTCACCCACATTCAGAGGGTCTAGTTCAGTCCCAATGCAGGTTCCCCAATCCATAGTCTGTGAGCTCCCATTAGCTCAGGTCAGCTGTCTCTGTGATTTTCCCCATCATATTCTTGACCCCCTCTCATTCATATGAGCCCTTCTTCCTCTCTTCAACTGAACTCCAGGAGCCCAGCCCAGTGACTGGCCATGAATCACTGCATCTGTTTCTGTCAGTTACTGGATGTAGGTTCTATGATGACAATTAGGGCAGTCACTAATCTGATTAAAGGGGAAGGCCCCTTCAGAAACCCTCTGTACTATTGCTAGGACTCTTGACTGAGGTCATCCAGGTTTCTCCTTTATCTTACTTTTAAGATACGAAAGTTGAATTAAAACAACTCCATGAACTTATAAAAGGGCTCCATCCATCTTTCTGGAGTGTCAAACTGTCACTGGAAATCAATGACACCTAACATCCTGAAAGACATCAACGAGAAGAAAGGAAATGCTTTGGGGAAGGAGATGCAAAATGGACATCAGACTCACTTCTAAGATAGTGATCACAGAATGCCATGCAGGGAAGAATGGGAGAGGTCAAAGAGAAAAATCCTTGGGGCTGTTGAAACCACACTCACAAGACGCACATGTGGAAAGAAATGGACCAGAGAAGCTGTGGCCTGATGACATAAGGGACAGGAAAGCACCCATTGCAAACAGGATTCAGCATTCCCACACTCTATGCCTGGCTATGGTGACTGGGAAATTATTCAACTTTCCAGGCTTAAGATTCTTGGAACTTACCAGGTAGCTATGCAAGAGAACTGACTGTTAAACATGAAAAATCCTTTTGCAAACAACTCTGGAGCAATGCCCCAACCACCACAGGGAGATTTCCTTATTACTGTTTATTCAGATGCAAACAGTCTGAGAAAAGTCGTGAGCTGTGTTGAGGAAATGTGCACTTAGGAAGTGGCCACACCAGGAGTCAAACTGGGATCTCTGGACAGAGGTTCCCACAGCTTTCATTCTGGCCAGTGGCTTCCTGCAGTCGGGGAGGAGGCAGACTCATACAGGCATATTATCTGTGAGAGAGAAAGTGGTGGACGCGACTGCCCTTTGAGAAGGATGCTCACTGCGCCTGATGTCAGAAAGATAGGTGGTAGAATCCTGTAATGGCCTTGAAGGCACAAACAAGCCAGCTGCCTTAAGAGGTGGGAGAGTTGTGAGTATCCATTGGGTCTCATCTGAAGGAGTCTGCTTTCACGGTTCTGAAAGCCATGACTGTGGACACTGCTAGAAAGAGAGAGAAAATGGGAAGCGTGGCTGCGTGTTTTGAGGGTCTCTCATGCAGAGCTGTTGAGATTAGTTGGAGAAGTGAGGAATGTCGGTTGACAGCTAGCTGAGTAGAGGAAGAGCTTGGAGCTTTCTGGTTAGCCTGGAATTCTGCATCAGAGTTTTGTGCCACAGTAAACAGCACCAAGAAGTCCAAGCTCCCGCAGGATGTCAGTTCCCCCAGCTCTATCAAAGACTTCAATCTCCATGTCACACCTTCTCTTACTCTTCCAATTCTCTTCTCTTAGCCCCTCCACTCCAGTCTCCAAATCCCTCCTAACGGCTTGAACTGTCACTCTTGCCAACTCCTGCCCCAGCTACGCACTTAAGAGGCCCACGTAAAATGTGGATCTATTGACACAGACATCTACAGGTATTTAATATCAATTTAACTCTGAACACCTCCCGAGTTTTCACTGATTCAGACCATACATCAACATTGAAAACATGCAATTTAAGATGAAAAACTTAGAAATCAGGAGAATGGGGGAAATTCCTCTGTGGAGCAGATGTGGTGATGCTGGGGCAGACAGACATGGAAAAGGACAGACAGGATTCACACTAATGGAATCCAGGGGGTGGGAGCTGAATCCAGGTGATGATTCTTGGAAACCGAGTTGGAGACTCCCGGACAGGCTTTCATACGCTAGGCAGCTGCTGCTTTTCAGGCTCACATATAAACAACAACCAGCATTTTACGGAAAGGAGGGTTTGATTCACATTGCTTATAACCCTGAACAAATAAAGCAACAATGTCGGGACCATTCTAATGTCGGGACCACTCTGCTCTACACCCCCCCTCCCCCCCCCCCCGCCACACATTCACACACTGCTTTGTGGATTCCAGGAGCACATGTCAATGAGCAACCTTACTCAGGGACTCTGGAGATGACTTTACCTTTTTTTTTTTTTTTTTTTTTTTGCACGGAAGGCATTCTTGTGTTAAGCAGCCTGTGTGTGCCAAAGAATTGTTTCTTAAGCATCATTTTTGTATTTCTAAGAATTTAGCGCCGCCTGCTGGTCAACTATAAGATTGCTAAGTAGTTATAAAAGCAGGGTTTGTTTACTTTTCTTAACCAGGCCAAGGATTGAAATTTATTTTCAGGGGTTTGAGAGATGAGCAGTTAAGAGCACCAGATGGTCTAACAGAAGAAAAAGAGTTTGAATTCAGTCATTGATAGGGCAGCTCACAACTGTCTATAACTCTAGTCCCAGGTGATATTACTTCCTCTAGCCTCCGCCAACAGAGCTAAATACTCATACACCTAAAAATGGATATTAAATCCTTTATTTTATTTTACTGACAACTTCAATTTTATTTATTTGCCTGAGTGTTGATATATATGTGTATATAAGTGCATATAATATATATATAATATAATTATATATGTAGGATGCTCAATTGAAATGGAAAAGCACATATTTTTAAATGTGAGTGTTTGGGTTATTCATTTATCTGTTTGTTTATAATTAATTCTTAAACTTTATTTTACACACCAACCCCAGGTTCCCCTCCATGTTCTCCTCATGCTCATCTCACCACCTCCTTTCTATGCCCCCTCCCTTCACTCCTCAGAAAAGGTAAGGCCTCCCATATGAGTCAACAAAGGTGAAGGAGGGTCCAGCTCCTCCCCTCTGCATCCCACCATAGGGAATATGTTCCAAACAGTCAGTTCATGCACCAGGGATAGGTCCTGGTCCCACCACTAAGGACCCCATTAACAGACCAAGTCACATAACTGTCACCCACATGCAGAGAGCCTACGTTGGTCCCATGCAGGCTCCCTAGCTGTCAATGTAGAGTCTGTTTACTTCTACGAGCTTGGGTCAGATGTCTCTGTGGGTTTCTCCATCATGATCCTGAACCTCTCCCCCACCTTGCTGATATAATCCCTCCTCCTTCTCTTCAACTGGACTCCCAGATCTTGGCCTAGTGCTTGGCTATTGATCTCTGCATCTGCTTCTATCAGTTACTGGGTGAAGGCTCTGTGGTGACTATTAGGGTAGTCACCAATCTGATTATAGGAGAAGGCCAGTTCAGGTACCCTCTCTACTATTGCTAGGAGTCTTGGCTCGGGTCACCCTTGCAGATCCCTGGGAGTTTCCCTGGCATCAGGTTTTTCCCTAACCCCAGAATGGCCCCCTCTATCAAGATATCTCTTTCATTGCTCCCCCACCGCATCCCTCCCCTCAACTCTGCCATTTTGTTCCCTCATGTCCTCATCCTCCTATCCGCTTCCCTCTACACCCCCTGCCCCCAGTTTACACAGGACGCCTCATCTATTTCCTCTTCCCATATTGATCCATGTGTCCCTCTTAGGGTCCTCCTTGTTATCTGCCTTCCCTTGGGGCTGTGAATTGCAGCCTGGTTATCCTTTGCTTTGCATCTAATATCTACTTATGAGTGAGCGAATACTGTGTCTTTCTGAGTCTGGCTCACTCAGGATGATTTTTTTCCTACTTCTATCCATTTGCCTGCAAATTTCATGATGCCATTGTTTTGTTTTGATTTTTACCAGTGAGTGATACTCCATTGTGTAAATGTACATTTTCCTTATCCGTTCCTTGGCTGAGGGTCATCTAGATTGTTTCCAGGTTCTTGCTATTATAAATGATACTGCTATGAACATTGTTGAGCAAGTGTCCTTGTGGTATGATTGAGCATCATTTTGGGTTTATGCCCAAGAGTGGTATCACTGAGTCTTGAGGTAAATTGATTCCCAATTTTCTGAGAAACCACTATACTGATTCCAAAGTAGCTGTGCAAGTTTTCATTCTCATCAGCAATTGAGCAGTGTTCTTGTTACTCCACATCCTCTCCAACATAAACCATCAGTGGTTTTCATCTTAACCATTCTGACCACTGTAAAATGGTATCTCAGAGTCACTTTCATTTGCATTTCTCTGATGACTAAGGATTCTGAGCAATTCCTTAAATGTCTTTCAGTCATTTGAGATTCTTCTGTTGAGAATTCTGTTTAGATCTATACCCATTTTTTAATTGGGTTATTTGGTATTTTGATGTCTAGTTTCTTGAGTTCTTTATATTTTTGGAGATCAGCCCTCTGTCAGATGTAGGATTGGTGAAGATCTTCTCCCATTCTGTAGACTGGTGTTTTATTTTATTGACTGTGTCCTTAGCCTTAGAGAAGCTTTTCAGTTTCAGGAGATCCCATTTATTAATTGTTCATCTCAGTGTCTGTGCTACAGGTGTTATATTGAGGATGTAGCTTCCTGTGCCAATGAACTCAAGGCTACTTCCCACTTTCTCTTCTATCATGTTCTGTTTGATTGGATTTAAGTTGAAGTCTTTGATCCAGTTGGACTTGAGTTTTGTGCATGGGGATAAATATGGAACTAGTTGCATTCTTCTGTATGTTGAAGTCCAGTTATGCCAGCATCATTTGTTAGAGATGCTTTTTTCCCACTGTATAATTTTGGCATCTTTTTCAAAATCAGGTGTTCATAGGTATATGGATTTATGTCAGAGTCTTCAACTCTATTTCATTGATCCACATTTTTGGTATTATGCCAAATACCAAGCTGTTTTTATTACTATAGCTCTATAGTAGAGCTTGAAATCAGGAATAGTGATTCCTCTGGAAGTTCTTTGTGGAAGGAAGTTTCTATCCCACCCGGTTCTGCAGTCATTTAGTCCCAAATAAACACACAGAAGCTTATATTAATTATAAACTACTTGGCTGATTGCTCAGGCTTCTTATTAGCTAGCTCTCTCTTAATTATTAACCCATTTCTATTTATCTGTGTATTTCCATAAACTCTTAGCTTACCAGTGATGCCCAGATGTCTTTCTTACTCATCAGCTACATGGTAACTCTCTGGTGATTCACTCTCTATGTTCATCTCTCCAGAATTCTCCTCATCTGGTAGCCCTGCCTAAACTTCCTACTCCTCAACCAACAAGAGAAACATATATTCACAGCATACAGAAGGACATCTCCCATCAATTCTTTTATTGTACAGGATTGTTTTAGATATCCTGGGAATTTTGTTTTTCCATATGAAGTTGGGTAGTATTGTTCTCTCAAGGTCTGTGAAGAATCATGTTGGAATTTTGAAGGGGATTGCATTGAATCTGTAGATTGCCATGTTTACTATATTAATCCTACCTATTCAAGAGCATGGGAGATCTTTCCATTTGCTGATCTCTTCTTCATTGTCTGTCTCCAAAGACTTAAAGTTGTTGTCATACAAGATCTTTCACTTGTGTGGCTAGAGTTACCACAAGATAGTTTATATTATTTGTGGCTATTGTAAAGGATGTTGTTTCTCTGATTTCTTTCTCGGTCCATTTATCATTTGTATATAGGGAAGCTACTGATTTTTTAAGTTAATCTTGTATCCTGCCACATTACTGAAGGTGTTTGTCAGCTGTAAGAGTTCCCTGGCAGAATATTTGGGGTCACTTATATAAACTATCATATCATTTGCAAATAGAAAGTTTGACTTCTTACTTTCCTATTTGTATCTCCTTGATCTTTTGTTGTCTTATTGCTCTAGCTAGAACTTTGAGTGCTATATTGAATAGATATGGAGCAAGTAGACAGCCTTATCTTGTTCCTGATTTTAGTGGAAATACTTTGAGTTTCTCTCCATTTAATTTGATATTGGCTGTCAGTTTGTTATATATTGCTTTCATTATGTTTAGGTGTGTTTCTTGTATCACTGATCTCTCCAAGACCTTTATCATGAAGGGGTGTCGGATTTTGTTGTAGACTTTTTCAGCATCTAATGAGATGATCATGTTTTTTTTTCTTCTAGTTTGTTTATATGGTGGATTACATTAAGATCTGGAATGCATTTCTGAAATGAAGCCTACTTGATCATGGTGGATAATTTTTTATGTATTCTTGGATTATGTTTGCCAGTATTTTATTGAGTGTTTTTGTATCCTTGTTCATGAGGGAGACTGGTCTGTAATTTTCTTTGTTGTGTCTTCATGTGTTCTGGGTATCAGGGTAACTGTAGCCTCTTAAAAGGAGTTTGGCAATGTTCCTTCTGTTTCCAGTATGTTAAACATTTTGAGAAGTATTGGTATTAGCTTTTCATTGAAAGTCTGGTAGAATTTTGTGCTGAAACCATCTGGCCCTAGGCTCTTTTTAGGGGGGGGGGACTTTTTTTGTTTTGTTTTGTTTTTTTTTTTTGTTTTTTCGAGACAGGGTTTCTCTGTGGCTTTGGAGGCTGTCCTGGAACTCGCTTGGTAGTCCAGGCTGGTCTCGAACTCACAGGGATCCACCTGCCTCTGCCTCCCGAGTGCTGGGATTAAAGGCGTGCGCCACCAATGCCCGGCAGGGGGAGGGGGGGGGACTTTCAATGGCTGCTTCTATTTCCTTGGGGGTTATAGGTCTATTTGAATTGTTTATATGGTTTTGATTTAATTTTAGTTTGTGGTACCTATCTATAAAATTGTGCATATCTTTTAGACTTTCCAATTATGTGGAGTATAGGTTTTTGAAGGATGATCTAATGATTCTCCGGATTTCCTCAGTATCTAATGTTATATCCCCTTTTCATTTCTGATTTTGTTAATTTGGATATTCTCTCTCTGATTTTTTTGTTTGTTTGGATAAGGGCTTATCTATCTTGCTGCTTTTCCCAAAGAACTAACTCTTTGTTTCATTAATTGTATTGTTCTATTTTTCTCTATTTTATTGATTTCAGCCCTCAGTTTGATTATTTCCTGTGGTCTACTCTTCCTGTGTGAGTTTGCTTCTTTTTGTTGTAGAGTTTTTGGGTATGCTGTTAAGTCATTTTCCATGAGTTTGTAGGCTTTCTGTAATTTGTGTTGTTGTTGAATTCTAACTATAAGACATGGTGATTCAATAAGATAAATGGGGTTATTCCAATTTTTTGTATGTGTTGATATTTTCTTTGTGACAGAGTATGCGGTCAATTTTAGAGAATGTTCCATAGGGTGCTGAGAAGAAAAAATATTCTTTTGTGTTTGGGCAAAATGGTCTATAGGTGCCTGTTAAGTCCATTTGAGTCATAACATCTGTTAGTTCCCTTATTTCTCTGTTATTTCACCTGTCCATTGGTGAGAGTGAGGTGTTGAGGTCCCCCACTATTAGTGTGTGTGGTTTGGTGTGTGATTTAAGCTTTGTTATTTCACAAACATGGGTGCTCTTGTATTTAGGTCATAAATGTTCAGAACTGAGACTTTATCTTGATGGATTTTTCCTGTGATGAAATGTCTGTATCCATCTTTTTTTAATTCGTTTTAGTTTGAAGTCTATTTTGTTAGATATTAAGATAACTACACACTTGTTTCTTAGATCCATTTGATTGGCAAATCTTTTCCCGACCCTTTACTCTGAGATAATGTCTGTCTTTGAAGTTGAGGTGTATTTCTTGTATGCAGCGGAAACATGGGTCCTGTTTTCATATCCATTCTGTTAGTCTGTGTCTTTTTATAGGTGAATTGAGTCCATTGATAGCAAGAGATATTGACTTGGTTTTGTTAATTCCTACTATTTTTTGGTTTTGTTGTAGGTGGTTGAAGTGTGTATGTGTGTGTGTATGTTTCCCTTCCTTGTTATTTGCTGGTATGATATTATCATACCAACCTGTATTTTCAGCTAAATTCCTTAGGTTTGAGTTTTCCTTATATTACTTTCTGTAGGGTTGGATCTGTGGATAGGTATTGTTTAAATCTGGTGTTGCCATGTAACATCTTGTTTTCTCTGTCTATGGTGATTGAAAGTTTTACTGGGTATACTAGCCTGGACTGGCATCTGTGGACTCTTAGTGTCTGCAAAACATTTGTTCAGGACCTTCTCACTTTCAGTATCTCCACTGAGATGTCAGGCATAATTTTAAAAGGTCTGCCTTTATATGCTACTTGGCCCTTTTCTTTGCAACTCTTAATATTCTATATGTTTATTTCTTATTATTTTGTGGCAAGGGGACTTTTTGCCCGCTTTGATCTAATCTATTTAGTCTTCTGTTAGCTTCTTGTACTTTCATAGACATGCCTTTCTTTAGATTGTGAGAGTTTTCTTTTATAATTTTGTTGAATATAGTTTCTTTGCCCTTGATCTGGAATCCTTCTTATATCACTATTATTATTCTTAGGTTTGGTCTTTTCACATTGTCCCAGATTTCCTGAATGTTTTGTGTTGGATTTAACATTTTCTTTGTTCCTCTAACGTATCTGCAGTGCCCGAGATTCTTTCTTCCATCTCTTGTATTTTGTTAGTTATGCTTGTATCTGTAGTTCCTGTTCGTTTACCCAGATTTTCAATTTCCAGAATTCCTTCAGTTTGTGTTTTCTTTATGGCCTCTATTTTAATTTTCAAGTCTTGAGCTGTTTCTTTTCTTCACCTGTTTGTTGTTTTCATGGGTTTCTTGGCTTTTTTTTTTAAGGGATTTCTTGATTTCTCCCAGTTTTTTGTTTGTTTCTTTGTTTCTTTGTATTTTCCTCACTTTCTTTAAGGAAATTTTTCATTTCCTCCTTAAGGACCTCTATCATCTTCATAAAGTTATTTTTACAGTTGTTTTCTTCTGCTTTATCTGTATTGGGATGTTCAGGTCTTGCTGTTGTAGAATCACCATATTGCTCTTTATGTTCGTGAATGCATTCTTACACTGTTGTTTACACATATGGGTTTGAGATTAAGTATAGGAACAGGTGTTGATTCTTGTGATGTCTTTGTTGGATGGGTCTTTTGTCCCCTTATTGTCTGTTTTCTTTATTGTCTTTTGGCCTGAATGGCCAATCTGGTGATTGACTGGTTGTCAGGTAGAGCAGGATTGTCTAAGATGAGATTTGTAGGGTTTGGGTGCCTAGATCCAGTGTATGGCCCAATTCTTCTGGTCGATGTGGGCCTTACTTGTGCATATAGGATCTGTTCTTTCAATGGGTGTGGGTTTTGCCCACCCCTATGGAGTCTGTTCTTCTAACTGGTGTGTGGCATTTGTACCTACATGGTCTGCTAATATTGCTGGAGAGGTTGTTCACAGGGAGTCTGCTCCCCTTCCCATTGGTGTAGGTGGTGCTTGTGCCCCTAGGTGCTGCTGATCTTGTGAGGGATGGTGGGGCTGGAGAGGATGATATGTCTGGTTGGTTTTGGAAGTGCAGTGGATCTTGGAGGTTACAGTGCCCAATGGGTGGCATGGCAGTAGAGGTGGAGCAGCTGGCCTGCAGGACTGTCACCTGTTGGCTGGCTTCTGGGGCTGAGATCATAAATCCTTTTTAAAAGAAAAGAAGAGCCAAGCATGGTGGCGCCTTTAATCACAGCGCTCTGGAGGCAGAGGTAGACAGATCTCTATATGTTCAAGGTCAGTCTTCTCTACAAAGTAAGTTCCAGTATAGCCAGAGCTATTGCATAGAAAAGCTGAAAACCAAAATAAATATTAAAAAATAAGAAATAAAAATAAACAAATTCAGTCTCAAAGTATAATAATTGCCTAAAAGTCCACACAATTTCAGTGGATTCCTTTTCTGTACTCTAAACAGATGTTTATTTAAACATGAATAATCTTCATAACAACAAAGGACCCTGCCAGATTTTTGACAGTCCCAGATGCTCTTTGGTCAAAGACCTGCCCCCAGCTCTGGGTGATAGACAGCTGTCACTGCACAGGTAGACTAAAAAGCTCAGGAGTAGAAACTACTGGAGGGGAATGACATGCACATTGAGCACACGTGGACTGATCTCTTCTCATCTCTTTATACCAGCAGTTCTCAGTCTGTGGGGCATGACCTCCAGAGGGGTCACATACAACATATTGACACTAATATTCATAACAGTAACAAAATTACAGCTATGAAGTGGCAATGGAGTAATTTTTGGTTGCGGGTCACCACACAATGAGGAATATTAAAGGGCTGCAGAATTAGGAAGGTTGCGAACCACTGCAATAACTCAGTTTGCAAGTCCTGAATCACTTAGCCTGGAAATGTAGAGATGATTGAATGTATATACAGAGAGATTTCAGAGATTCTAGGCAATATACTGTCACACACACACACACACACACACACACTGGGGCATATGAGGGTCTGCTCTGGCTTGGGGGAAATGCTTTCCTTGGTTCCTGGAGCAAGCAGTCTCAGGAGAAGTAAGAGCAAGAGTGGTTCTTTCCATGATACTGGAAAATGCAAATAGCACTCATTTACAGATGACTGACTAAATGTGGGCCTTGGTAACATTCTTTCCACTTGTGCAACTAAGCTTCTACCCAGGAAGCAGGCAATTAGCAATTCAAAGTTAGTAGATAAGGTTTTTAAGTTCTCCCACTACTAAAATCAATGACTTCATATTTATTGCTTAAAAACACCACGCTGAATCCCCCAATTTACATGGGTCATATTATTTCCTTGGCATGATTTACACTAATTTTGAAAATGGCAGTGCTCTGTGTAAGGAATAACCTTGGCAAGTGCCTTCCTCATCCAAATGTCTCTAAGCCTTTTCCTTACAAGCAGTGAATGGTGTCATCAGCTACAGCCAACTTAATAGTCCCTACACTTGAGTTTTAAGCGTTTACTTTCTGGCACCCATAAAGAATGCACACATTGAGTCTCTGAACTACAGGGTGTGGGCAGACAGATGTCTGTTGCTGCCAGAATGCCCTCCCCCAACAGAAGGAAGAACACTCCCCAATGAAAGAGATAATGGGAGTTTAAAGCAAATTCTTGACTTTATATTCATACACAGTGTCTGTTTAATGGTATAAAATTATTAAAAGAATTGTCAGCAGTCTCTAGGTATGAGAGGAGTATGTTCTTTTAAAGTATTTTTTTCTATGTAAGAGGAATAATGGAAAGACATCTGTTTCCAGAACTGTCCAAACATGCACACATATAATGGGATAATCACATGAAGGTTTAAATGGCTGGAATGGTGCCCAGGCTTAGGAGTTTCTTTGGAAATTTCCTGGTGTTCCTATGTACTGCTAGGCTCTGTAAAAAAATCACAGATCCAAGGTTCTAGGCAAAATTCTAGGCTTTGAGGAGTAAAGTCAGGGAAACATTATAAATACTTAGTTAAATAATTCCCTTCAGGAAAAATGGCCTGTCTTAACATGAGAGAGATTTATGAATGAGGGATCCTGGTCTGAATGTGTGGAGATGGTTTCTGACAAAGAACTATCGCCTTCCCCACATGTCACTGAGCTGAGAAGCAATCAGACAGACACTATGCACTCTGTGTTCAGCATGGCGTCAGCAATGGGATGTCTTCCACACTTGTAAAAAGCCACTTTCGCCACCGACAGGTGACTTATTCCACATTATTCAGTTGATCCGTGAAATCAGTGTTAAAATGTTGACAAGGAGGTGGAGAGATGGCTCAGTGATTAAGAGCACTTACTCCTTTCCCAGAGGACCCAAGTTTTGAGCGCACCCATGTAAGTTAGCAGACAACTGACTATAACTCCAGAAGGGTTCCCTATGCTTTCTGTATCCGTGGGCACCTGCACACCAGTGACCTATACACACAGACAAATACATACACATTAAAAATTAAATCTTTCCTAAGAAGTTAACAGTGTAAGTAAGAATCTAAAGCAAGAGTTTGTTAGTGAATCATTGCCATGAATCATGTAAGAATCTCATGAATTTGTCTTTGCCAGGAGCCTTTGGCCTAGGATTAGGGTAAGGGTTTGAGGATTGGAGCAAGGTTTTTTGGGAAATGTGTGAGGTTATGAAGTATGATGACATTTGTCAAGGCAAATATTACAAGTCTGTATATTTTGAAGTTCCAAATGACACTCAAAAGCTGCCTAGTTAAGGAAACTTATACCTCCTTCCATGATAGAAAAATGTATACAGTTGCTTGCAAGGTACTGTCATGTCATCAAAACTAGTATTTTCTCATTTGATTAGTTCTTTAAAATGCCATAAAATGTGTTTTGACCATAGTTACTCCATCCCAAATTCTTGCCCAATTCACATCCCCCCTACCCTACCCTCCCAACTGTGTAATTTGAAAAAAGGTCCTTCAAAAGCCATTTGTGTTGGTTGTCCAAATATTCCTGGATGTACAGTTTTATGCTGAAGAATGATTAACTTAACAGGGACTACACTCTTACAGAAACTGTCTCTCTCTTTCCTAGTATCTAATAAATGCCAATAGCTCCATGGGTTTTGGTGAGACTGTGTGCCCAACTCCCATCTCCTTGCTGGGATTAGATCTGGTTTGGGCTAACAGAGATTTTGTACCTTTTATTAGTTTGTATATGCATTTCCTGTGGTATCCAGAAGATAATGTCTCCAAGTAGTCGTTCACTGTGTTAAGATCTTAGATTCTTTCTGGCCCCTTTATCATGTAGTGATCCCTGCATCTTGGGAGAGGGATTGAAGTTTATGTGTTCCATCTAGGGATGAACATTCTTCTGTGGCTTATTCTTTGTACCTTGGCTAGTTGTGGGTCTCTGTATTCACCATTATCTACTGAAAACACCATATACAACCACAGAAAGAATAAATCATAACTACAGGCAATACCAAAGTTACATATCACGGTCAAATACATCAAAATGCTGCACAACAGAGTCCTAGTATGATTACTTCATTAACACGTAATTTTAGAATTAGTATTCTAATAGTGAGTCCCTTGGCGTTAATGAGTAGAAGTGGACTTCTAGGGTAGTGGGGGAATTCTGGATAGTAATCTTGTTTCTCAATTGAGTCTTGGTTATCTCTGTGTGCTTAACTTTGTGAACATTTACTGGTTTTCACACATAACATACAATTACCTTTAGAAAAAGCATTTTATGGAACAATGTGCTCTATCTTGTGTTAGAATCATAGAAGCCAGGGCATCCATAGCCCTCTTTTGTCATGCAAAGGTGTGCTGCATGCTGGGAACTGCTCCAGGTAGATGTGGGAGACAGTAGATGACATCATCTGCAGTTCAAAGCTGGAGGAATAGTGATGTTTGGTTCCCTAGGACTCTGAAAACCCAAAGGGGGACTGCTGGCACAGACAGTGTTCAGAGGATCTGTGCAAGTCATTCTGACTTCAGGAAGACCTAAGCAAGAACGAGGCTAAGCCTCAGGACACGAGACCATGGGCCACACCTAAATACCTCCTGGTGGTGTGTACACGCTTGCTCCCCCAGTCTGTGAGGGCCCCACTCCTACTGAATCTCTGCCATCATTTCCAATGTGGTCCTGAATCCTGAGTGGATGACTCCTCCCTTTTCTACTCTCTCCTCTTCCTTCTCCCCTTCCTTCTTATCAAGGCCACTCACTTTGACTTGTGTTAGGAGCAAGTCTTTGCTATTAGCCATCTCATTAAGTCATAGCGCCCACAGAGGGCAGGCCACAACAGTCTACTCCAGCACCACAGGGTGAGACAGTCTCCTCTGGCCTCTGTACTCACATGCATAAACATTTTAAAACTCTTAAATATACAAATTACAAATAAATAGAAAGGAAAATCAGAAATTTGGTGGTAGGGAGCGCCGTCACCATGGGCCCACCCTCCCAGTTCCCACTTAGTAGTCCTGTGGGAGTTTCATTATGTGCCTGCAGAGCTAAGGGGCTGCAGATCTGGAGCTGCATTTGGAGAACGAGTCACTGTCTTAGCGCTTACAGTGTCATGCCTGTACCTTTTCCATTCTCCACTAGGATTCCTCTTGCCATATGTTAGCTTTTATCAAAATTCTAGGACTCAGCCAAACAGGAGAGACATGAGTAGCCATGGAATAGTCTTTCCTACATTGTTAATGTCTATTCCTGTCTCTGGCTTTAATTCTGATGTTAACTAAAGTACACACATTGCTTGTTCTCTCACAATGGTGAGTCTGTTTGTCAGTTCCTGGTTAGCATCAGACCACATATTTTCATGTCCCCAGTGTTCCCAGCAGGGTGGACTCTCTGGATTGCTGAGCTCATTCTGTTCTTGGCTGGCCTTAGTTAGAAACCACAGAATCTTTTTCTGGCTTGTAGGTGGTTTTTTCATAACCACAGCACCTGAAAAAAATGAGGCTTGCCTCTTGTTCTTGGAAAAACTGAAAGGTATTTTTTAAATTGTATTTTTAAATTTAAATTAGAAATAAAGTTGCTTCACATATCAATCCCAACTCTCTCTCCCTTCCCTCCTCCCACGCCTCCCCTCCTCCTATCCTCCATCTCCCATCCCCACTCCTTTCCCCAGGGAGGGTGAGGCCCCCCCATGGGGGTATCCATAGTCTGTCATTTCATCCAGGGCAGGGCCTAGGCCCTCCCCCAAGAGTCCAGGCTGAGAGAGCAGCCCTCATTGTGCAATGGGCACCCAAAGTCTATATGTGTGCCAGGAATAAATACTGATATACTACCCAAGGCCCCCTCAGGAAAATGGGAATCAACCTACCACAAGACCCAGCAATTCCACTCTTAGGCATATACCCAAAAGATGCATATTCATACAATAAGGACATCTGCTCCACTGTATTCATAGCAGCATTATTTGTGATATCCAGAACCTGAAAGGTATTTTTAAAATTCTCTGATACTTATTCCCCAAATAGGCACTTCATGCCTGGTTTAAGATGTGTGCTTTTCAACCAACTTGCTCCTCTGGTTCGGCCTCATGCCAGCATCATCTAGAGAACTGAAATTCTGCTGTCTGGGAACTGACTTGGAGGTTCCAGTCCATTTGATGTGGATTGTAATATGCCAGGGAGGTCTGCAAAAGCTCCTAGGTGATCACAGTACAGAGGTTTGAATATCCTGGAGGACTTGGTTCTCCCTGGGAATTTCAAGAAAACTATACATTGTCTTCCAGTTTGCAATGTTGCCAAATCCCCATGCCTGCCTCACTTCAGTGTGTGGCCCCTGTTGAAGCTTTCCCTTTGCACTCTGCTCTTTAAATGCATCCCAAAACATTAACTCCATTCCATGCCTTGGATAGATCTTCACTAAGCCAAATGTGGAAAGGAAAATAATTATATAAGAATAAATTGCTGAGCTCTGCATTTCCAGATACAATTTAACTAACCCCAAAAGGATTTGGCAGAGTGTGGTGTCCTTGTGATTGACAGCTGGAACATGATAGTTTGCAGTAAATGTTCTTTTTGAAGCTATTCTTTAATTATTCCTCTGCTGCTTTTAAGCTAGCCTGTAAAGCCGTGTGATTTATTGCAGCATTCTCATTCATACACATCATCTCCTTTTGTTCCTCATCTCCACCTCCTTTTCTCCTTCCCCACATTCCCCTATGCCCTCTTGGTAATCTCCGAACTTCCCTCGGTGAGTACCCTCTTCTGCCTTTGTGTCACATGTATTACATCGCCCTCTGCTTTTCCTCCTTCCACACACTCCTTACGTTCTCTTTCTTCCGCTCAGTAGGTCCTGCTCTACCTGTAGCACACACACACACACACACACACACACATACAATCTATCTATATATCATCTATATGTATGTATTCATTTTCCTGCCAATGTTGTATTTTCATCTTTCTTTTCAGGTGAAGAAAATTCCATAGTGTGGCTGTACACTTTCTTACCCATTCACTTGCTGATGGGCAGTCTTCTGTGTTCGAGGGATATTTCCCCTGTAAAAATAATTACACATATAAGAGTATCACTTTGATAGTTATAACAATGCCATGTAAGCTGAAAGAAATTAGTGCTTGCCTACTATCCCACTGGCTTGAAAAATAATACAAATTGATTTCTGTCATATGAGACTCTCTAAAAACAGCTTACATTGAATAAATTAGAGACTGGCTGTTTCTAACAAAGCTCTTGTTGTAAAAGAAAGGAATTAATTTCTACCTTACCCATGAAGTAAATACATGTCACCTAATACAACTCCCCACATCATAGTCAGGTGATAGTTCTCTCTCAAATAAGGTTGGTATCACCAGGTCCAGTCACACCCTTTATGTCCTTTCTTTCTGTTCTCCCCAGTATCTCAGAGTAATAAAGCATGGAGTGTGCACCAGGCTTTTCTTTTAGGCCACCAACCAACTCCCAAGTCATGACACAGAGACTTATTATTAATGTTGAATATTGGCTTAGCTTAGACTTGCATCTGGAAACTCTTTTTCTTTAACTTACATTAATCTTTTTCTCTTTATCTACCTTTTGCATCGGAACTTTTTACCTTTTCCTGCCTGTTTGTTGTCCCTGTACCTGGTTGGCTGGTGGCCACCTGGCTTCTGGCCCCAGGAATGTCCTCTCTTTTCTCAATATCTCTTCTCTCATTCTCTCTTCTCGTCTTCCTTCTTTCATTTTGAACTTAGATTCCTCCTCCCATTTATTCTGTCTACCTGCCAGCCCTGCCTATTTGTTCTCCTGCCTAGCTATGGACCATTCAGCTCTTTATTAGAACAGTCAGGTTCCTCAGGCAGGCAAGGTGAAACAAATGAAACACATTGTTTCATACTTAAACAAAATCAGCACAAGCAAAGGTAACACACCTTTACGCAGTTAAAGTAACATCCCACAGCATAAACAAATGAATGCATCTTTGCCTACATAAAATAATATTCCACAACAGGAATGTGTTTTGTAAATCACGAACCACACTTAAGAACTCTTCAGTGTGCGTTCTTCAGAATGACACATTTCAACACTGAGATAATTGTCTGAGCCTTTGGAGTTCAGTGGTTGATCAAACCTGCAGATCTGAACAAAGAGTCAGCGCCTCTTTACTGTGTCGACAGCACAAGAAAAATGAGAATTCAGATTATCACTTGAGCAACCCCAAGCAAACTTGTTCCATGAAGCAATTTAAAATAAAATGCCTGCTTAAAGTATAAATCTAGCTTTAAGTCCCCTTCACATGTTGGGGTTACCAGGCTCCTTGTCATCACCTAGGGCTTTCATGTCTACAGTGGCTAATTTGTGTGCAGTGTGTGTTTATAAGGCGTGTATGTTCATATCCATTTGTTACCTTTAACCTAGTCAGACTAGAGAAACAGCAATGTTTACATAATTTTAAGAAGTGACTGGGGGCTGGATGCAGTAAATTCTATTGGTGCTGTTTGAGAAAGTTGGGCCGCCCAAGCCACACCCACTTCTGGGAGTCTGGAGATGAAACTCAGCTGAGTTTAGGCAGGGACTCCCCAGCAGCCAAGAGCCTCTCTCCTTTACTTCTGTCTGGGACTCATGGTCCAGGACTTATTACTCCCTGGAAGGTAGGATTATGAGCCCCCAAATCCTATTGCTGTGCCTAAATTTATGTCATCCTAGGACATAAGCGGTTATTGAGGGTGATGCCAGGCCCAGCATCAATAGTGGAAGAGTTGTTATGGCTAGTTACAGGATAGCCCAGGGTGTCTTTTAGGGACATCCCATAACAACTACAGTCCCTTCTTGATGCCTTCGAAGTTGGCAGCTATTTCCAGACAGTAAGTCAGATCTATGAAGGACACATTATGGAGAGGAATGCAGACGATTTTGCCAATGAGTTTCCCTTTCAGCTCTGGGAGGACCTGGGCCACATCCATTCTTACTAGTGGATATAGTAATGATTTGCTGTGAGGCCCCACAGGTATCTTGCTTCAGGTTCCCAGATGGTCCATGTGGGTCTACCGGGTGGCAATGGTAGCATGGACCATAGCCATAAGACCCTCCAGGATGCCAAAATTGTTACAGATGACCTTGACTAGTGGAGGTTAATCAGTTGGTGGTTCAGGAGGCATTGCTAGCAATATTGAGTGAGTTACCATACTACTCATGGTACAAGGTCATTGCAAACATAGGATCATCAACAGAAGAGACAAACATAATAACACTTTGTGCTTCACCCCTCAAATCGACCCTAGCCTTCTCTGGGGCAGTGAAAACAGTGGTAGATTCCACAACAGGCTCAGCACTAGCTGCAAATACATACCATTTAATATCATCAAGCTCTCATTCCTAGAAAATGGAGATGTTCCCTCCCTGATTGTAAGTTTTCTGTTCCCAGCTTTGCCTGTGTCATGGAGCTTGTCGTAGGGTGAATCATAATGGAACAGGAAGACCATGTAGTTGTGGTCAGCGAATGGGTCACTAATGGCAACAATACCCACTTTGCCAGAGTTGAAAGCTGCCAGGTGACCATTACCCAGTATGACCAAACTGTTCACTCTGGATTTCACCAGCATGTCTTCTAGATGAGGCTGGCATTGCAGGAGAAGATGCACTGTCTATGATAATGGAGAGAGAGCCTATAAAGCAATTTTTTCGTGGGAGTTAAGTGAATAATTGAAGGTCAGTTAGGGAGGCACTCAGCGTTTGGGTTGTGAATTGACTGCTTCTACCAACCTGTGAAACATAGAGTTGAAGAACAATAAAGGGGTTGCAAACAACTGTATTTCATATTCATCATGTTTCTGTCACTCCCATAAAGGTATTTTTGGTTTGTGTCAATATATCAAACTGTAAGTACATTCCTACTATGGCATTCCAAGCAGTTTGTAACAGAAAAAACTGTGGACATACATTTGAAATGCCTTGTGACCTTGTATGGGCTTTTTACTAGCTTATGACAAAAACGTTAAACACTTACCACATATTCAGGTATCTCTAAGTGGTTGTTTCCCATGATAAAGGCATGGGGAACAACAGGTTTTCATTAACTTTTGTCCTTTGATGAATCATGTACTTCTTCAAATTGGCCACTAGATGGTAGCCTTTAGTTAGCATTGTCACATCTGCTCCATGGTGGGAGCTTTGATTGTAACAGAAAATATTTTGTGTGTGCTCAAAGCTGTTTTCTTCAAATACATGAGGCATGGCGTAAGGACTCCATGTAGTCTGAGAGTCTTCTTTTGCATGTCAAATACTGCTTCCTCCTCCTCCTCTTCCTTCTTCCTAGATCTTACTTACAGATACTGTTTATTGAACACATTCTTCTCCTCTGTAGCCCTAAGCGATGACCATATGAAGCCTTCCTTTTCCCACAGGATTGACGTCTGTACTTACAAGGGTCAAAAAGACATAGTGTAAGGATAATGTTCCTGGGGAGAATAAGGACAATGTGCTTTATGGGTCTGCTGCCATTTGAGACCCCTGAGGAACTAGTATCCACAAATAATTCCCTCTTGCTTTGCGATCCAAATCATTGAAAACAGGGGCAGAGTTGCCTGGCACTGATGTCACATTGCTAAATGCGTATGCGGTCCCTCTGGACAATCCAACAAATGTCTTTTCTCTTACGTACTGACCCCTTCTGATTTAGCTAGCAAGAGCAAAACCAACCAACAACAACTAATTCACACAGGCTGTTTGTGTATTGTGTCCCCAAGGCTCTCTCTGTTTGCCATGAGTCACCCAATTAACGTCACCTACAATTATTTCCTCTTCATTTTCCCTCCCCACTGACTGTTGATTCTCCCAATACTACCAATTTCCTTAACTATTTCACTTTAATAACAAAACTTGCATTTCAGGTTCTCCTACTTCACACACCCAATATAAAATGAGATGCCCTTCTCGCTTTTATTCAGTACAACAAATCCTTTGACATATTCTAAGAATTCTTCCTGTTCAGTTTTTACCATCGGTCTGTATTTCCTTAATGTTCTCTTACTGTTGAACTCAAGTATTTACATGTGGACGCTAATAAAATCATTTCTAGTAACTCTGCGATTGATAGCTCTCCCAGACTGAAACACACTCCAGAATTATCAGTTGATCTCTCCCCTCCTGGTGGCAGGAGGGGTGTAGGGAGGACGTGGTTACTTGAGGGTAAATATGAACTTTTGGGCCTGAAGCAACAACAGGAAGCTGGATTTCTGACTGCTACCACATTAAACTTAGTTGAGGTTTTTATTGTTTGTGGGGTAGGGAAGTTTTATTTCCTGAGGTCTAGTAGCAATTGGCAAAGATCCCCGTGCCACTCACTGTGAAAAGCCCCACAGCTTTTGAGAAGTCCCCCGAGACTCCGGCTGCCTCCACACCCCTGGAGGCCACAGTTGGTTTAGGCAAGATTAGTTCAGCTTCGGTTATTTAATGGTCTCTGTCTGTGTCAGTCTGTTCCTCACCACAGAATCCAAAGGTGGATTCAATGCCTTCCCTCAAGTCTCCCAGCCACCCACCGGGCTCCTCTCTTTCCCCCTCCCCCCACAAAATCTTATTTGCCCTGTATGTGGCATTTATGAATTATCAGGCTTTTCAATGGTCTGGGGAAAGGCAAGCTGGTTATATTCACAAGTATTGTGCAATGGAATGTTGTTTAGACACCCATGCTAATTTACAAGCAGGCTAGCATCCATCTGCACAGTGTGTTGCTAGCCTGCCTGGTCTTTTTATCATTCCATCTCTATTATATTTCTTCAACTCCTGTTTTCTCTCTCTCTCTCTCTCTCTCTCTCTCTCTCTCTCTGTATATATATATACATATATATGTATATGTGTGTATGTGTCTTATTATGTATATCATATGTTTTATGATATATATCTTATATATACATATATATATATATATAATTTTTTGAGACATGGTTTCACTGTGTAGCCCTAGATATTCTGTAATGTGCTCTGTAGACCAGGCTGGCCTCAAACCCACAGAGACTCACCTGCCTCTGCCTCCCAATTTCTGGGATTAAAGGTACAACCCACTTTCACTTAATGGTTTCAGCCCTCTAACACCATGCTTCTACTCCAGGCATGTTTTAGCTGTGAAACTTGCACAGATACTGAAAACAGCACTCAGCCTTTTATTAAACAGTATCCTGGCCTTCATAAAAGATGCTTTGGGACATGCTTGCACAGAGTTGAGATGACCAAATTGAATTTTGCCAGTTGGCTCTTGTTTCACCAGGAAATTCCATGCAAACAGTGTTAACATTCGTTCACCATTTAACAAGTAATAACTGAACATCTAATTATGAAAAGGAATGTATTCGCTGTCCTGTTTATCACTAGCCATGAAAAGGCTTGTGTGACTGTGTATAGTTCTGGGTTCTAATAACCCATATGAAGGAAGACTGTGCACCGATCTGAGAGTCTATTACAAGAAAAACTCTTGGTTAACTCAGCTACCAGAACAGAGTACCACATGCTGGGTGGTCTCAGTAGCACCCGTGCATTTTTCTCTTGGTCCCAGAGGCTGACAAGGACTGCCAGGGAGGGAAGTTCTCATGAGAGCTGGAACCCTGCGTCATGGCCAATCTTGTCACTGGATGCTTCATAAGACACGTGGTCTCTAAAGTCAAGGAGCAATCTCAAGTATTCACAGGGCAAATTCCTACTGCTAAAAGGCCCATAGGGAGGCCCTATAACATTTCCTGCATGGATGCTTTAGTGATTTCAGTAAAACAAGTTCCATCCTGGGGACAGTTATTTGTTTGTTAAAGACCTGCTTCCTAACTTGTTCACGTAGTTGTTTTTTTAGTGCTCTTAAAGTCTTTGGTGCTTTTCTGGGAGTGGATAACTAGAAGGCTTGGAGAGGCGTCTGTATAACTGAGTTTGCTGTATACGTCTGATGTTATACTGCTTTCAGTACGCTGAAATGCTGCAGAGTAAGAGAGAGAAAAAGAAAATGACATGAGCATAAACAGAATGTGTCATATAAAAGGAATAAATAACCCCACATTTTAAATTTGAATGTTTGCCTATGTTTTTTGTTTGTTTTTAAGATGCAACAGCCCTCTGCCCTGACTGTCATCGTGATGGGCAAGCTTTAGCCTGGCGACTCAGAGCATCTTTCCACCCATCCACTACCGAAGTCCTGTGGTAGGGCACTTGGGGATCAGTACACAGCAGCTGCTTGCTGAAGGTCAAATCCTTGATAAACAGCAGAGCTGGGAGTTCAGCCGGCACAGCCTCATCCCTGTGCCTGGCTTCTTAACGCTATATTGCACAATTAGTAGATTCCTGTTTATTTTCCCAGTCATAAACCCTGCTTAAATTTCCATAAATGGTAATTTGATTTTTTCCCCTTCTCTGGACTGTAAACCTGTATAATTGAATTTTTATGGATTTTTGCACCATGGGTGATATTTGTAATGGATTTATTTTTCAAAATTATGATGTTCAATGAATCCTGTAATCTAGACATACCTCCCAAGAAACGGAAGACCTCCCAGTTGGTCTCTCATTCGACTAAAATTCTGTTCACCAAATGTATGATGCATTTCATAGATCTGTGCTATCGAAGCATCACACCCAGGGGTGTTTAGAACACAAGAGCGTTGCCTTGAAGTTCCTGCTACCTGATCAAGCTCAAAGTCAAGTTCTTCTCAAGTTGATCCTCTGGAGGGCAGGAGGGATGGGGATGCAGGAGAGACAGCCAGCTTCCCAAGTACCAGCCCCTGTGTGCTGCTACGACTCTAAATTCCCCCTTTTAATCGAAATGCTCTCCATACTGAACAAGGCTCATGCCATTACCTTACTTGAACTTGGTTACTTCTTCAAGTATTTTTTTCCAATAAACAAAGGCATGATAGTATGAGCTAGTGTTTCAGTATAGTTTGGAGTGACTCACACAGTTCAATGCTAGCATTGACTTCTAAACCACAGCAGCGAACCAAGGCAGACCTGGGTAAGACTCAGACCTATCTGGTAGCAGGCTGATGGAAGCCTCCCTTCTGCAGAGTGGTGAGCTGGACCACCAGCAGGCTTCCACTCTGAGGCATCCTGAGTAACACAGTAATTCTATTTAAATGGAAGGTATGCCTTGCGTCTAGTAGACTCTCTCACTGAAGTAGGCCCAAAGCTTCCCAGAATGATGGGTTCCTCTTGCCAATGTCTCTGCATTTGTCACATGCTAAATGTTACCCCAGACCTCTTTAGGAGGACTAGCGTATGGGGCACAAGGAAAGGTCACACTCAGTGTCCTTCCTCTTCCCTAGACCTTGCAATGTCTTTCCTACACCCACAAAGACATGTCCACCGCAGTCTCCATCTTTCTCCTGTATGGAGACTCTTGTACCCTGGTAGCCAGACAGACTGACAGCTGTCTGGCTTGAGAGAGAAGCTTGAAGGACTGCAGGTGATTCAACAGTTGTTGACTCACTGACGCTGGACTCTGTAACTTCCTTGTCACCTGTCAACAGCAAAGATCCCTAAGAAAGCACACGGCAAGGCCTTATGTTATCCAATCTGCTTTCACGGTGCCACTAGGATGGGCAACTGGTGGCACACTGCAGGAAACCATGGAAACCATGTCTCTCAGGTTACACAGAAGCCTATGGGGGCGGGGATGGGGGTAGGTCACAGGGAGTCACAGGAGATGGCCCAGCTTTGTGCCCCTATAGACCCCCTTTAGTCATTAAGCACTCAGTTTCAGGTGGTAAGAATCGTGTTCCTCCTGCTCTCTCTGCCTGGTGCTTTAATTTGTCCTTGTATTTTTCCACTGAGAGAGTTACATGAAAGAGAAAAAATGTCATCTTGGGCTGGGGCTATAGCTCAGTGGTAAAGTCCTTGCCTAATATGTATAATCTCCAGTATCACAAAAAAAAAACCAAAAGAATGAAAAACAAAATGATATCTTTAACACATTTTAGCACTGTTTTGTGTGGAGCCGTTAGTATGTGTGGATGAGTGTGTGTAGCCACTTGCACATGTGTGGAGGGGAAATGTCAAAAGTTTCCTTTATTTCTTTTCCTTATCTTTTGGAGGCAGGATTTCTCACTAAACACAGAGCTCATGGATTAAGCTAGGCAGGCTGGCCAGCAAGCCTCAAGCATCTTTGTCTCTGGCTCTGCCTCCAATACTGGGATGACAGGAGGACAATGCCATGCTCGAATTTTACGTGGGCTCTGGGGACCAAACTCATGCCTCCTGCTTAGAAGGCAAGCACTTCACGCATTGAGCCAGCCCTCCAAGTGACTGGTTTTTAAACCTTACGCTCTGTTTTAAATGCCGTAGGAATGTCTTGTTTTACTCTGTGTTTTACTTGAGGGTTTCACAGGAAAGTATGCTGCTTTGAAGGACAAAGTTTTCAAAACTAGAAAAGGGCAAGAAGAGTGGTGAACAGTGCAAACAGTGAAAAATGACATAATTGCAATGGACATTTGTAGGTCAGTGGAACATAAGCCCTGAGGGCAAAACAGAAACCAGGCTGTGTGATCAGGGAGGAAGTCAGGGAGGCAGGGAGGCAAGGGGATAGGCAGGAAGGAGGCAGGAGGTAGGGGAAGGTGGACAGGGGACAGAGAGCAAGGGGAAGGGGATGAGGGCAGGGGTGAGGGCAGGAGCAAGGGACAGAGGTGGGAAGGGAGGTGGGCAGGAGGCAGGGGTAGAGGGCAAAGAGCAGGGTTAGGAGGCTGGAGACAGGGGCTCAACTTTCCACTGGCTTCAGGAAGCAGGAGGAATTTCACACTTTACTTGTCCAGAATAGCAGATGGTGTCTTAGTGACATGGTTGTTCTTTTGCCTCCCCTTAAGGAATGGCTTGAAGAAATACGTCTACATACATTTTTCACCTACAATTTTTTTTCCTCCATGTGACTTGTTCCCTTTCTTACTAGGATTATTCTTCCAGGAACAACAACAACAGAAAAGAACAATCCTGAAAATGAAAAGGAAGCAAGCTGCAGGGCTTAGCAAGACTCATCGGAGATAGCTAGGGGTGTGTGTGTGTGTGTGTGTGTGTGTGTGTGTGTGTGTGTGTGTGTGTGTGTCCTTATCTGTATGTTTGTATACATCTGTCGGGAACTGTGGGCCATCCCACACTGGCAGACACCCTGAGATCCATGGCCTCCTGCACAGCTATTGGTGTTCTAATATTCATGATGGGCCACAGAGATAGGGATTAGATCAGTCAAACCTATAAAGTAACAGTTTACACTTTGGTTGTTCACTCTGTCACCACAGCTTAGTCTTTGAAGAGAGAGAGGGAGGGGGAGACCTTGTTTTAAAATATCTATTCATAGTTGATAAGCAGACAGATATTAATCAAAAGACAGACACCCCATCTGTTGAAGTGAAATGAACAGGTCCTATGATTAATCATAGGACTCAAACTTTGGTTGGCCACTAAAGGTATTGGGAATACATTTTCAAAGACCATTCTTTCCTTTTAGGTAATGAGCCATCACGAATGAATCTTCACTCCTTAAAAGGCCAGATGTCCATCCTCAGCTGTGTTGGCCATTGACTTAAGTTGACACAATTAAGAATGTATTTGAGTTCTTTCTGTTAGACATTTATAAATGCTGGCGAGAGCTGAGATGCTAAGAGTTAGGCTTTTCCCTAGTAACTCCAACACCTGGTTATACCGAAGAGATGTCGAAGGTTAATTTCTGATTTGCATAAAGATTTTTATTACCTAAACAATATTATCAAACAAGCATGAACATAAATTATAAAGACCAATTATATTCATTTGGGGATGTGACACCCATATCATTATGTTATCATTTACTCTGACAGAAGTTTAAAATATTGAGTTCTAGGTTTGGGGTAGGACTCAGACAGGGGTTCCTGAATCATTCTGTCTCTTAGTTCAACACTTCCATAGAACTCTGTGTATTTGAAGGCTGATGAGCAAGCCTAAGCAGCCTGAACCTGTGGTCAGATGCTTCCCACACACCTGGCTGCTACCTCGTGCCTGCTTATGTGCTGTCCTCGCTGTGGAGCTCTCTCATTGCCAGCACCACTCTTTGCTGGAAAACCAGCAGCCTTCTGTCTCCACAGCTCTGCAAATGCAATTGTCCTTCTTTCTGCATTCAAGCTTGAATAAAGCCAACTCCTTCAATTCTAGGCCCAGGTCCAAGTCAGTCAATCAGTGTACAGCCCCAGTTTTCTCATACTGGCTCCTTAGGCCTCTGCTACCCTCAGCCAGAGCCACATCATAGCATGTTAGCCATCCTTCTGTTTTGTCTTCCTTGTCCAATCATTTAACACATTGCCAAAGTCATCTACCTACAGCTATCTAGATCCAATCCCCCTGGTACAACACTCTTCTGAGACTGTATTTCACAGTAGGATCATGCACATGTTTGCTCAGTCCCCACGCCCTCTTAATGATTGCTCTTCTCATCCTGCACCGTACAAACCTTTATGTCAAATGGACTTTCTTTTCATAGGCCCTAAGTACATCACATACATTGGCTATTTTTTAGCATATGTTCCCTAGTAAGATTCCTACTTTTTTTCTTTCACTCTATGATATTTCTTCAGGATGTAGAAGCACATGCATGGCCTTAGCTTTCTTTCCTAGTGCATACTAACTGTATGCAATGGGCTTCATTGTGATCTTTCTGTATATGTATATAATTTATTTTGATTATATTGGCTCTATTACACTTGCTCACCCTCTCCTCTCTTCCAGTCCTGCTAGCCCTCCTCTTCCACACTATTTCCCATAATGCCACAAAACACTTGGCCAGTATTTCAAATATCCATATTTATATTTAACAAAAATAAACAGATTTCATTTTATTTTATCCTGGGTTTTGGAGGCAGGGTCACACTATGTAGCCCAGGCTATCTGCAAACTTTCAATTCTCCTATGTCATCAATGTGAGACAGCTGTAATCTATTTTTGTGGCTTCTGACTTCTCAGGTAACATTTTTGAACCTCAGTTATCACACCAGTTAATGGGAATATTAGTCACCAGGCTACGGTCCATTCTTCACCAACCCTAGCAGTTTTGCTGTCCCCTTTCTTCCCTTGGACAATCTTTTGTGACCTCACCAGTCTATACGAGGAAGATTTCATATATTTAGATGTGTCTTGAAACTACAAGTCATACTTTGTATGTATTACTGTGTGGAAATACTTTGAATACAGAGCTATATCTCTGTGTATCCCATACACAGGACATTTTTCCACAAGCGTCTCTGATATGGGAAGTGGATATAATCTTTTGTATTAGTCTGTTTTATGTTGTAAGTTAATATAGGGATAAATTATAAAGAAATGGGGTTTATTTTCACTCCAGCTCCTGGTTCAAGAGCAAGAAATACTACTCAGCATTGACTTCCTTGTGGTCAGGGTACCAAGGTGTCCAGGACAGAAAGACAAGAGTGACCATCTGTATGAATGTCATTCTAGACTCTTACACTACTTTCTAATCTACCAGAACTTAGTCATGGACATTCAGCCCTAATAAAATTATCCGTTCCTAATCATGTCCACACCTAACCCTTGGAGCACACTCAAACCATATCTAAGTAGTACCATTCCTGTTTTGTGAGAAGGGAATCCGAGCTTCTGAGGATCAAGGCTTAAGTGGGTTGCCTTAGGTCCTTAAAAGGGCAAGTGACAGGAGTAAGGGTTGAAGTTGAGTCATATAATTCTCAGTCCAGGATGGGCCCCTTCCTCTTGATGCTTTAAGGGGCAGGATTTACTTTGTGTTTTTTATGTTAGAACATTCAATTTTATAACTTATCAGGGCCAACCTATGGCTGAGTGCAATTGAGAATGGATTCTGGAAATACCATTGGAATAAATAAATAGCATAAAAGGCTATTTTGAGGTATAGCTACATACTGATGGGGAGGGACCTTGTGCTTGGCCTTGCCACCTCAGCAGTACAGTGTCTGTGTTCTGAAACATAGACTCCTGAGGTTAAAGGAAGCATTCAATGCCATCTGATGGGAGGAGCCAGAGTCCCCCCTACAGGTTCTCTAAGGTGGCTTTGTGCTGTTATGAACTCCCCTCCGACTATTATATCCATTGCTTTTTAGCCTTTGGCTAAGATCAAGTAGAGTGTTTGCTCTTCAGGCTTTTAATAATTGATGTGTTCTCCATCCAAGGACAACATATTTAGACTGTGTGTGCATTGCAAAGAACTAAGCTCAGTTTAACAGAGACTTTTAAAATGAGAGGTATACTTGAATTCTCCTGGATGATATTCTTTTGATGCCACAGAGAATCATTCTTTGATTTACAGGATGAAGTCCCCCATGTCTGAGTCTGCATTCCAGTATTCTTTCTCTGGAGCTGGGGGACTTTTTCTATCTTCAGGGATTATTGACAATGCATGCTTGCTGCCTCCTTCCCACACCCATTCTTGGAAGAACCATATTGGCATGCCATGAAAGCAAAATTGACAGAGGAAATAACAGTTACACCTGCCCACCTGGGGTTAACATGAAGGACAGACTTTCATTGTATATCACATGTTTCCCTAGCAGCTTCGTTAGCTTCATAATGTGACTTTCACATTAGGATCAGTTAAAAGACAAATATAGAAAGACAGTAAAAGGACAGAAGGATTCAGAGCAGGGGAAAAAAAAACAACCAAGGACAAAGAGAGGAAGAGGAAAGAGAAAAAGTCAGTAACGTCAGTGGCTCTGTAGGTTCTGAGGTGAGTGAGTTGCTTGAAGTCCAAGCTTTAGTCACACATCCTGTTATTCTCTCTGGGCACCAGAATACATTTCACCACCCTTTGAAATTTCCATACGCACTACAATGATTTTGCAGTAATCTTTTCTTTACTGGGAAATGGCTTATCCGTGTTTCTATTCAATCTTTGAGGTTATTTTCTTTTTCAAGGTTTCATTTTCACACATAATGCTGAAGACTTGGAAATGAATAAAAAACACGCATTTGGTTTTTAGTATTTCCATGGTAAAATTAACTTTGGGCTACTCACTAAAAATGAAAACAAGAAAAAGTGGCTTCTTCCTCCCTAAACTAAAATGTGACATTTCTAAATGTTTCCATCTTTATTTTGTTGTGAGTACTTAAAAGTGCTTATTAAGAAGCTTTTGGTTTCCAGGGCTATGTGTTACTGCAGGCTCTAGGATAAAACAACTTAATTCTCCTTGCAAGTTGCTGTGTCTTTGTCATTGAAGAGCATTGAGCTTTTCAGGTCTCTCAAACTCTGCAGGGTTTCATGTACCCCTGTCACTGGTCTGGAGTAGGACAGGAATGGTGTCACTTCCTCCCCCTACTCCCTGCTCTCTCCAGGATTACACCCACCAAAGAGCACTTGCTGCTGCTTCATTTAAGCTGGCCGTACTGCCTGGGTGTCACAATAGCTCAGGGCACACAATTATTTATGAGAGCTTCAGCTCTGGCCATAGCCCAGAGCACCACAATGGATTCTTGGTGAAGCTGAGTCTGGATCTAATTCCATACCTAGAAGAACACTGATCCCAAACAACTGTTTTGCAGAGAAAGCCACTAAGTAGGAAGACTTCCACAGACCAAGGAGGGCTAATGAAATTAAATTAAGGATTCATTTTTATCCTAGAGTAAAAGGACACATACAGGGGGTATGAATTTCATTCATAGTGAAAATGAATTTTCACCTGCTTAGAAGTTAAAATATAATGACTGCTTAAATGCACTGTATAACTTCATGGAAACCAAGAAAATTGCAATAATTCCAGGTAGCATCCCTTCTCATCCAGAAGAAGCAGAAGGACTTGAATCTTTGCACAATAAGAAACTTGGATTCCACGTTGCACATCCCTTAGGCAGCAGAGTGCAGAATTCGATGTGACTCTATGATCCGATAGCTTTTCCCTAACACAGAGCAAACTGCCTGATTCACAGACCCAGACAGCTGGGTCCACCATGGGTTGACTCAGGCGGGCGCCAGCCATCCTGAATGAATCGCTCACTCTTGCTTCTTGGTGCTGCCCGCCATTGGCTCTTCTTTCTGAGCACAAGGTTTCTGCTCATTTTCCTCCCGGAGATGATCTCCACGACATGAAACAAACACCATTCTCACCCCCAGTGGATTCGCCTTTGGGTGAGCACTCTGTCTGGTGTCCTTTCTCCCATCAACACTTCTATTCCCATCAAGAAACCTCTTATCTCAATCAGGCGAATCCTGAATTCAGAGCACACGGACTGTCTCTTCCTCCAGGACCAACAGCTAGCAGATTTCCTAAGGATTAATAGGTCATGGCGTTACTACCCATCCCCCACCTCAGCCCAGCATAACAATGTACTTCCATTGGGTATCTGCTCCAATAAGCACAGGCTTGTCTCCTTTTTTTCCTCAACCTATGCTGGATTTTTGTCAATGTCTCTTCCACTTGAAGCTCTGTGTTCTCCCCATGTCCTATAGGGTCATCCTGGGAAGGTGTTCAAATCACAGATATTGCACCCTATGCAGGATGTCTGGTCCCTCGAGAGAGGGCTAAGGCTTTGTTACTGGACTGGCTCATTCCTCTGCACAGGGAGTGTTTTCCAGAAAGAAACACTACCCTGAAAATGGCCAGTCACCAGGCATTTTCAAAGCCTGTCCTTCAAATATTCTGTCACGGATAGTCTTTTCTTTCTCATTAAAGCACGAAGCACTGTTTGAAGCATTGGGTTAAAATGTACAAGTCCTTAAAGTTCTTCCATTGCCCTTTCCCTATTGCTGTACACATTGCATTTTCTGCATAGCAAGTTGTTACAGCTAAGTGTTAGTTATGCGGTGATATGGTTATACATTTTACTCAGCATATATTTCTTTTAGGATTCATGATTTGTTTCATATCCTAATTCAATCTCTTGGGGTCATTCCAAGCTTTAGGCTTGATTAGATATGTTCTGAAGAGAAATGTCATATTTTTAAGCACTAAATGAGAGCTACCTGTCTATACACACAGTTTTTAATATCTGTCAGGGTGGTCTTTCTTTAAAGAGAAGTCTGCATAAAAGGGTTGTACAAATTTAAGGCATGGAGTAAAATTGGACTTGTAATTCATACACTACTGGATATGAATTTATAGTGCTAACTGATATATTTCTTTCTGCTCACTTCAAACCTGTCATTTAAAATGGATTATATAAAATTACTTGTATACTTTAAAGAAACCTTAAGTTTAATCTAATTGAATGACCTAGTTATATCCACTAATCCATCCACATGCCCATTTCCATGTAAGTCCTTTATTGCTTCATTCCGTATATTATAAAAATAATATAAACATTAAGCACAAAAAGGTAACTCACAAATCTATCCTTGTGATATGAATGACAAAATAATTAGTCAGAGGGATACAGAGTATAGTCCTGTGATTAAGTGGTAAATAGTTCCCAATGCAAGTGTAATTCCCAATGCATTATTATCTTAAGAATGAATGAAAAATTGAGCAGAGACATGAATGAATGGGTGAATGTGGTGACAGCCTCCAAAAGGCAGGGCTTTTTGGGGACAGGATTTCTACAGCTATAGATTCGATCTGGTAGTCTAGAATGAAATTATGTAGATGTGGGTCTGGTAGTGATTTCTGGGCATAAGAAGCATTAAAAAATGTGTACGTACTTACCATGGAACAAGGGGGGAAAAAACCCAAGTCTACTCAAGTATGGGTGGTATGTTTCAAAATGACACCTTTTATAGGATCATTAGACTTTCTCTCTAGAAAAGACTGGCCTTGAACTCACAGAGACCAGCCTGCCTCAGTCTTCCAAGTGCTAGGACTGGGATTAAAGGTGTGCACCACCACCGCCCCAGCAGTAGAAGAAGGATTTTTAAGCCAGACGCATGAGAGAACACTTTTATGTGTGATAGATGACTTTATTATTAAAGTACATAACAGTTCGTCTCAATTTGTCCATTTTTCAAAAAATAATAAGTAAGTTTGACTACACTTTTGCATATATAGATAAGTAGAAAAAATGTTGGGAAAAGGAATCAGTACCTCTTTCCTTGAATTTTGTTTGCCTCTTGGAAGACTATGACCAAAGCTAACATGCCCTCTCCCCAAGCCTGTATTTCACTGGACAGTGTGTCAAGGGAATGCATCAGGCTTTGGTCCACTCACAGGCCAGCTGTGAGTCACAGTCTGAACATGAGAAAATGTTCATTTGCTTTTTCATAGTTGTGACCATGAAACTTTTCTTTTGCTTGTTGTTATTGAAAGCACTATTCTCACCTAAAGTGCCTGTGGAGAAGGTTATTTTCTTCCACAGGCAGGGAGCAGAATGTCACAACCCAATTCCAAGTGCTCCCTCCTGTTCTGATAGCCTCGGGAAGCTGGGGTTTCATAGAGGCCTGGAACACACAGGCTTCATCCCATGTAGATCAGCTCTGTTAATTAGCTGTTTCAGGGTTCTTAAAGCCCCGTGGCTTTGGAAACACTTGTTAACCCACAGAGGGAGGAGACAAGCTGGAAGGAATTGGACTCAAGCCTGAATTTTTATAACTCATTTCAGTAACACCTGATCTTTCCAAATCCATGTTCAGGATCTGCTGAAAATTACAGTTGACTTAAGTTGTTCTCAGTGACGCACCCAGGAGATTGCAATTCAAGGCTTCTTGAAGCCACAGAAACAGGAGATCAACACAAAAGAGCTGATGAGTGGGACTTTCTGGACACGCATGTGCCATTTCCCAGAGGCTAAAAAATAGATGGTAGGGAAGGAGGAGAGGGAGAAACCAGCTGATGTACAAAGGTCACTGCAGGGTATCCAGGAGTCTGCATTTCTGTCCTAATAAAACTGAGAGCCACCCCCTCACACACACACCACACACCACACACACAACACACTGCAATCAGTGGACAAAGATGGCATTTAGCACACTCATAATTCTTCTGAGTGTAATTCTCGTGGCATAACCTAACCAACCCACATAAAACCTAATGAAGAAAACAACCGTTGTCATTGGCAACAGACACAGGAATTGCATCACAAGTAAACCGCATACTTTCTGCCACAGGGAAGGTTGGAGCACAGCAAAAGTGAGGATTGTCCTTCAGCTGCTAATAGGATTAAAATGTCTTAAATACATGTATAAAGACAATAGTGAAACTCACGATATTGTGTCTGGTATCAGAATTATCCTGAAAACCTCCAAATAGAAAAGAACTATATAAGAATTCCTGCATCATTCTCACCCTGAACTCTTGGGGGAGGGTCTAGGCCCTGCCCTGGATGAAATGACAGACTATGGACACCCCCAAGGAGGGCCTCACCCTCCCTGGGGAAATGAGGGGATATTGGCGAGGTTGGGGAAGGGCACGGGAGGAGGGGAGGGAGATGGAGAAGGACCTGGAACTGACTTGTGAAGCAACCTTGTTTCTAATCTAAATTTAAATTTAAAAATAAATAATAATAATAATAAAAAGAATTCCTGCATCGAATTTACGAAAACATGTAAAATCTAACTATGCTCCTTGTTTTCTCATAAAACCCACTGCAAACTAATTTGTTTCATGATAACACTTAAAACAGCCACCTGTCTGCTAAGAGAACACACACAATGATTTTATTTCCTCATTTTCATCTTTAGAAATAGCAATGAGATGTGAAGGGGAGTTTCGGTAGCCGACCACCCTTGACTGTCTTTGACAGGTCCCCTTCTGGGTGCTCTGCAATGTAAGTGATGTAGTTCTCTATGATTTTTTGACATCTGCACACAATATATTATTAGAAGACACTAAGTGTTCAGTGAGTGTTTGTTGGCTAAATGAATGGATAAGGGAGTGAAGTCCTCATGTTTAGGAATAGGCTAGTAAGAATTTACTATTTGTAAACTCTTTTGCCCCCCTTTGGCAATTCCGTACATATACAGTGTGTTATGGTTATATTTACCCCCATTGCTCTCTCTTGTCTCCCACATTCCCTAACCCTTTTGTCTTCCCAGCTAGGCTCTGTCTTTTTGTCAATGGTTTTCTTTCTGATGCACTTTGTGTACTAGGGGGATTGGTTATATGAGCATGAGCAGGGTTATGCGGGATCATTGCCAACTCACGAGTGATTAAAAAGAAGAAACTAATGCTCCCTCCCCTGATGATTGACTTAAAATATTTTCTTTACAAGAGTCACTCCCTAAAGTGGGATTCCCCAAATAATGCCACACTCCTACCTTAATCGTAACCCCAACAATGTTTTAAAATACTGACATTAAGGCTAATTACCTTAACAAATGTTAAGCTAATTGAATGAACACTCTGCTTCCTGTTCCATACTGATCTTTAAATTCGTGTTCCAGCCTGCTCTGTACCTTGCCCTTCCTCACAGCCTACTGCCAGGACCTGTGTAGTTTGCCTTTTTTGTCAACCTGAAAGAGCTGAGGGGAAGTTGAACCTCTTGCATACTTTAGAATATTGTGTGATTTTCCTTCCTCTGGTCTTCATCCATAAGTGCCTTAAGAACTTTGATTTTAGGAGGGCGGTGGTGGTGCATGCCTTTAATCCCAGCACTCGGGAGGCAGAGGCAGGCGGATCTCTGTGAGTTCGAGGCTGGGCTGGACCGACAGCCTCCAAAACGATACAGAGAAACCCTGTCTGGTAAAACCAAAAAAAAAAAAACAAAAAAGAACTTTGATTTTACAAGTGCAGATACCTAAAAGCTTCAAACTTTGATTGTTTGAGTTTTAACTTGAGAGTTGCTTTTGGAAATGTCTAACATGTGCTTCTTCATTCTCTGGGGTGATATAAGTTTTATAAGTTCAAGTCTGTGCTATTCTTAATTTTCAAGTCCTGTAACTGTAGAAAGATAATCCTTCTCTATAGTGTTTTCTTATACAAACAACACGTGGACCAGGCAGTAGTGGTGCACACCTTTGATCCCAGCACTCAGAAGGCAGAAGCAGGTGATCTCTGTGAGTCTGAGGCCAGCCTAGTCTACTAAGCAAGTTCCAAGAGAGTCAGGGCTGTTACACTGAGAAACCCTGTCTTGAAAAACCACAAAAGAAAAACAAACAAACAACAACAACAAAAATAGGACATGGGTTCAGAATCTAGGAGCTCACTTTAATCCAAATACCAGTGTTGATTTGGAGGTCTTCCTTATTTAACCATATATGTATTGAATACTCAGTAAGCTCTACAGTAGAATCCTAGACCTGCCCATTCCTATTCAAATACGGAACACAGAACTAAGAAATAAATTAGCTATACATATACTGAAAACAATGTAGAAACCATAAAGCAACATCAAAAATTCAGTCAAACCAACAGCTTTAAGACAATCACTAAAGAGCAGGCTCCTCGGAGTAGAGACTTGTCCAATGGCCAAAAAGCAGCAATGTTTTAGAACTGACTGCTGTAATCTTAAAAGGTCCTGTTGGAAAGAAAGACACCATCTGACAGAGTTCACATGGAGGGACTATTGTTAGGGGAAAGGGAAGGTAAAAGGGGGAAAGGAGAGAGAGAAGATCAGCAGAGCAGCAGGAGAGAGGAAAGAGAGGCAGATGGGACTTGAGCAGGGCCGGTTTAAAAGGGAACATAGTGAATGTGCACAGGTGCTTCTCTTAGTGGCTGAGGTCATATCCTGCCAGAACTTTAAGGGCATGCCAGTACAGATGCCTGAATACTAATGCTGACCACTATTGACTTCACTAGCACCTGTTTTAAAACGTTCCGGAATTGAGTAAGCTGGTACAGCAACCAATTATTTTTTTTAATTAAATTATGTAAATATTCAGTTCAGTAAAGCATTTTCAACAATAATTCTACAAGATAACTCTAAAGTTGTCACTTTTTAATTATTTGATGGCACTCTATTATTTGTAATTTGAAGCCATTTGACAGTAGCACCTGTTTGTGGAGGCACGGTGTGAGGATGCACTCTGAGGTACCACTTCCCAACTTGGCATCACCAACACCAGGTTGCCATCTTTAAATTACATGAGTAGTATTTGTACCATAGATACCACCATGCATTATAAATCAGGGACTGTGTTTTGTTTTGTTAATTGTATAGGTTTAAAAAGTAATAGAAACATGTTTATCATGCAAAATAATGTCCATTTAATCTTAGTAGCTGTTAGGCTGTAAAAACTAAGCAAATGGTTTTACTAGAGTTTTAAGACATGCCATGAAATTTTTTCCTAGTCAATGACAAAAGAGTGCCGTTACAAACTATTTTGTTGTCTTAGATTTCTCTTATGAAAACAAACCCAAATGACAAGCAGCAGCCATGGAGAACCTCATTTCCTTCAAAGGCAACTTTGGCTGACATCCCGCTGGGGTCACCTCCATTCTTTTTATTTTAGAGAAGGAAGCTGAGTCCCAGAGATTTGTAGGCCCATCTCAGGCCCTAGGACAAGTGAGGCAATCTGGACTAGATGAAGCACATGTATGCCTTCACTCAGGCTGGTACAGTGAGCCTCAAATCTCAGGCATCATTTAGAAATGGTTTATTATTCTACAAGAAGCATTTACATACACACACACACACACACACACACACACACACACACAACCAAAAAAACAAAAAACAAAACAAAAAAAACAGTGGCAGAGTTCTGGTCAGGCATGACATCTAGTGTACTTCTGTGTAAATGAAGGTGTAGGTCAGAAGACTAAACGCTCACAGCGAAATCTATCTGTATTACAAACAAGTGCAGTTTAAAACATGGTTTACTGAATAGTGCCAGAACATTACTGAAGAAAGAAAGGTAATGCCATCCTGCATCTCCAGTGCCTCATGCAATGTGCAGATACTGTCACACTGGAAACACCACAGTGAAATGCTTGGTCAAGTGAAATTCCAAGAGCAAAAATTGAGCACAGCCTTGGAAGCACAGGGAAATGTGGCTTGAGTTTTAACAGTAGCTGCTGATACTTTTCTTAATTCCTTCTACTTTAAGAAAAACAGAGGATATTCTTGAGGGACAAAAGGGTGTTGACAGTGAGTACAAGAAGATGGATATGGCTGTTTGAGGAGAAAAAAATGTGGGAAATCCAACACTGCTATTGCAGGAGCATCAAAAATTTGGCACCTTTTCTGAAAATTTTAAGAATGAAGATATCCTAGCACTTAACAATCTGACTTCTAACTGTCTGTTTTTTAAAACATGATCTACAGTATATGCCCAATGATTTACAAGACTGCTGATTGTGTTTCTGTGAAAACTAGGAAATCAGAATGCCTTTCCAAAGGCTGATGGTCACACTTTGGACTAGCATGCATCAGCTAAAAATAACAAAAGTGATTTTTGCTGCGGAACTAAGTGAAACTGCCAAATGATGACATATGACACCATAGCTTTTAGGGAAGACTCCAAAAACATTTCTTTGTAGGCATGTAAGTATTCATGATAGCACATGGCCTGTAATTCACTGTTCAATAAATGTAGCTATTAGCTACATAAACCTATTTAACTTTAAATTAATACAATCATATAACATTTAAAATTCAGTTCCTTAGTATATTAGCTCCATTTTCATTTGAGTCTACTTTGGCTGGGGGTCCCTACAATGGAAATGGAAAATTCCCAAAGATAACCATGACCAGCTACCTATGAAGAGGGTCAAGTTTGGGAATGGTTCCACATAGGAACTTTAGATTTCTCTTGAAATTTAAATTTCCTCACAGTGGGGATAAAGTAAATGTTATATAGATAATTTAATGATGATTACATTGGTAAGATTTAGAAAATAATGTCTATTTTCAGCTGATAGCTTAGTGGTAGTTGATTTGGGAACACTGCCTCTTCATTTGGTAGGTGAAAGTAAACACAGATAATACAAAAACAAATTGTACCCAGCCATTTCCTCAGGACCTCCCAACTGAGAAGTTCCTATCTTCCAGGAACTTAATGTCAAGGATCCTAGGAAACTGCTGCAGAGACAGAGATGCTCCCCTCTGGGTATAACAGGGCATTTGATTTTCCCTGGTAACTGATTAAATAATTACCAGTTGGCTTTATACATGTTTGCGTACTTAAAGATTATAAATTTTAGTTACCAGGCTTGCTGGAACAAATATTCTTATAGGATTAGTATAAAGCTATTTATATTTGTTCTGTTAGGATTTGCGATATGAATTTCAAAAAGGCATTGCGTCCATAGCTCTGCAGCACAGAATTTTCCTAACATACGTGAGGTCTCTGTTTAGTCTCCAACGCTACAAAAACATGACATTAATTCCAGAAGAAGAAGAAGAAGGTCAATTTGCTACACATAATTTAGCAATCATTTGAGCATTTCCAGGTCAGAATAACTTCTTTTCAAGCACTGGAAAGAAAAACAGATGCCCATTTTTACAGTTCCCCAGAGACTATAAGACCAGTATGAGGAACTAGACGGGAGAACCCTTTTTTTGGTTCATTGGTCGAGATTTAATTACTAGTGAATTCTATTGGTCTTTGGCAATGCCTCATTCTATGAAGGAAGACTATAAGTCCAAGCTGACTGTGAAATTGAATACGACCTCTAAATTGGATTATTTCTTAGAATATATGTGCATTGACTTCATAATTATTCCTGATGCTGTGATGAAATACTCTAACCCATGCAATTTAGGGGAGAAAGGGCATGTTTTGGCTCACAGGTCAAGGTTATAGTCCCTCATGGTAAGGGAGTCATAGCAACAAGAACTTGAGACAGCTATCATTTGTGTCTTTGTGTCCATAATCAAGAAATACAGCAATCAGCCATAGTGCCCAGCTCACTTCATCATCCTTGTGGTCCATGATTCCAGCTCCAGCAAGGGTGTTCCTTATCATAAATCTTTCTACCTCACATGAACCCGATCCAGAAAATTCCTCACTGTCATGTTCGAATCCAAATAATCCCTCACAGGCATGCCTAGAGAATTGTTTTAGATCCTGTCAAGTTTATAATCAATATTAATATCAGAGCTAAATAATAAAACGTATTTAGCAATTAAAATATTAGGCGATAACAAATCACTATACAGATAACTGAATGCAAAGGAATAGCATCACCTAGTTCCAAGTTATTGTTCTCATTACATAGCATTCATTTGTTATCAAGACTATTTTGGTGCATAGATTCTAGGTAATATTGCTGGTCTATGGGTAATCTATGAACTGCCTTTACATGCCTTCTACAGCAGTGTCTTCTCATGCAATACACATCTAGCCTTTTATTGGCTTAATGTATGGTATGAAATGCAATCCACACTGTTGTAATCTAGCTCTCAGGCACCCCCCCCTCATGAGCTTTACGAAGGTTATAGTTTCTAACTATAGATAGAAACAGAAGAGGATGGTGGACTTAGCTTGGAGACTGAGCATAGTAATAACTGAATCTAAAGGAAGCTAGCACCAAGGAAACACTTAGACCATCATTAGATATAGAAAAAGCTATTTGTGTGTATACAACATAAATGGAAACAGTCTATTGTAGGACATACTTTAGGAAGTGTAAGTTCAGAGTTTCCACATTGCCTAAAAGGTTAAGTCCTGATGTTCTGAAAATATGCTATTATGTAACAGTGAATATACCTCTCTCTGCAGCTTTACTATTTTAGAAGTAAAACAATACTTTGATTCCAAATATTAAATTAACTTAGGCATTGCTCTCCCACTCTGTCTCCTAAGCTGTGACTCAGATGTCAGAACACATTTTCTTTACCTAGTTAGGGAAAGAATTTTCAAAAGTTTCAGGGCTATCATAACATTGGTAAGGCACCTATATAGTGTGGCACTCTTTCCCTCCACCTTGCATTTCCTAAAAACGGAATATCGCCTTAAAGCAGAGTCAGTAGTGTATAGTAGCCCCAGCTACTAGTGGAAAGGACCATGTCACTACTTGACAATGGGTTTTGACTCTCACATTATAAAAACTTATAACCAAACACAAAGACTTAATACTTAAGGCTGTTGTTTTGTATATCAAAGTACCTTTTGTGGAGGGCATACTTACATTTTAAGACAATTTTACTGAGATATAATCTGCATGCCACACAAGTCACTCATTGGATGTGTACACTAAACACTGAACTGTACATTTTTGAGGTTTTAGAATCTATAGGACCTTAGACTAATAAATGTAACTCAAGAGAAGTTAAATGACCATATGAATGTGTTCATAGTGCGGTAGCTTGTGGAACTATGAATACTTCCCTGTTCTATACAAAGCTTTATGTGAGTGTCTCCTATAAACAGTAGATTCTAGGAGGCTCCTCATAGTTATGTATAAAAATGATATCCTTGCAAATGTGTCTGTATTTTGAGGATTGTTATTTCTGTATGTTGAAGAATTCCAGCTATAATTATGTCATTAAATACAGATACTTGTAGTGAAATATTTTATCTCATGGGAAACAGACCCAAAATAGAAGAAGGCCTGAGGCAAACATTATTTATGCCGATCACGGGAAGTTTACAAATTACATTACGCTAATTTTACAAAGACCCTAAAAACTATTCCCTTGATAAAAGAATGTATGGTAGGTGAACAGAGATGGGGAGACAAGAAAATATGCTTCTTCTTGTTGGGTTTTCAGTGGATCATGACTGTATTATATTCCTCTGGACTAAGGAGACACATTAGATTATGTTCATTTTCATAATGAACTGTTATATGAAGAAAGACAACATCCTTATTCTTATGAACTGTCATTAAGAACAAAGGCTATAAAGTGGACCCAATTTTCTGTGTTGTGGTACATGGAACCATTGGGTGAGTTTTTAGATCTCTTAGTTTTGACTGTAAGAAACTTTGAAGGATCTTGGTATGTATGATCTTGAGGAAGCTATATAACTTTTCTTTTATAGCTAACTTTATCCACTTCAGAATGTAAACAACAGTGCTTACTACCTTGGAGTGCTTATGATCATCAAATTGAGTGATAACAGATAGTGCTAATGAGTACACATGTGTCTTGCACTTGTGCCTAGTGGCTTTTTCAGTGATTGAGTGGGCTAGGGAGTGATACCATTCAGATATAGTGGGATATTAGATGTCTACAAATGGAACCCAAGATTATGGATTATTATTTCTACTGAAAAATATCAGATATAATAAAATGTGATAATATTGTACTTTTGAGGGGCATCAGAGTAGCATTTAGAAGGGTCATTCCAGAGTTTCTTTTAGCAACTAGGGATTGTTGCTCCTACAAGTCTTGTTTTAAGTGCATGCTTCAGGAGGAAAGGAAGGAACACTAATTTAGGTTATATTGTCTTTTGTCCCTCAGATATTCAGTAAACATGCCACTTTAATATTGTTGATATAGGGTTCTATACAATGTTAACTTTTCTTTTAAGGGAGGTGGTGAAATACTATCTAATACTTAGATTAATCTGTGAGTATTTAAAATGCTTGATGTTTTTATTAAAAGGAATCAGGATTGTGATATATAAATGTAACTCTAATATAAATGAGCACATGCATCTTTCTCAATGCCTTCTACATATGCTGGAAATAGTAACATGTCTTGGATAATTAATTAAGTGGATATTAATTAGTGGTATGTATAATTGAGTATGCTAAGGAATATCCAATCAATTTTGACTTCCTTATTTCATTGAATGCTCATATAAAGCCAGTGAACAAATCTTAATAATTAGTTCCTCATTAGCGCCCTTCCAGTTCTTTACAAACTCACATTGAATAGAAACAGATTTCAGAGGTCATCCTTTTCCAAATTATAAAACCTGTTACCATCAGATTAGCTGCATTTAAACCCCATCATACATTACCTGCCCAAGTACCAAGTACATTTTATTCTTTCTTTCTTTCATTTTTAGTCAGTAAGAATTCTAAAACCCTAACATCTCTTCCATCCTCCAACCACTTCCTTTGTCCAGGGAGTTGTTACTCTTTCTATGTAGAATATTTTAACTTTCACTCAAGCTCCATTTCATACTTGTAGTTCTCTATATGTTTAGCCATTAGACATTCTAAAACCCATTAAACTAGTTGTTCTGATTATTAACTTGACATTTCACACCTATTCTCTTTGTCAAAGAATTGTATTTTTTATTCAGTTTCAAAATTGATACGTTTTGGTGTCATTATGATGTAGCCACTGGGGAAATAGTTGGGAAGAAGGAGGGGTTCAGAAGGAAATGAATGGGATACCATGGGTTGTGAGGGTGGATATAGTCACAGTGGATTGCATATAGGTATAAAACTGTCAAGAAAGAAAAAAAAAGGCTAGAGAGGTGGCTTGGCTATTAACAGCTCTGGCTGCTCTTCCAGAGAACCTGGGATCAATTTCCAGCACCCACAGGGTGGCTCACAACTGCCTGAAAATTTCCAGTTCCTGGAAATCTGATGCCCTCTCTGGCTTCCAAGGGCATAGACATACATGCATGAAAAATATCCCTGAAATAAAATAAATATGAAAGAAAAAAAGGAAGGAAGGAAGGGAAAGGAAGGAAAGAGATCTCTAAGAGCTAGCCCAGGTATGAAACTTTTCAAAAAAGTTTCAATCTACAGTAGCAATCCACTGTGCTTTCAGATATAGGGATGTTACAGTTATATCATCATACTTTATAATGATATGAACTCTGAATGTGGTAAACTGGTGAAAGTTTAAGATGGAATAATTTTAGAATATATTATTTGACAATGTGGAAAACTACTATGGACTTTAATTAAAATGCCATCACATTAAAGGTGAACAGCTATATAGATGGAAAAAAACACACTGGAATTCCATCCCCCCTCCACCGCCCACCACCCTGCCTCCATAAGAACTCCATGACTTGGCAGGCTACACGGGTTGTCACAGTTTATGTTCTGAGTGCAGCCAAGGGCAAATTTTCTGTTAACTAGAACAAGAATTCAGAGCACTTAGGGGCCTATTGTTTTCCATAGTAATAGTCATGATTAATTTAAATATCAGATCTGCTCTTCTTTGGACACAGTGAAGCATAATGCCAAAATAGGAGACTCAGGTACCTTTAGACACGGATTTAGATCCAAAGTATACCATTGTTAAATGATAATGATCTTCGGCCCTTATGGTCCTAGCTGTAAAATAGTGATTATTTTAGGATGATTGCAAGAATTAAGTAAAATTAAATGCAAAATTCCTAGCATATAACCGATATCTACTAAATGTGAATCTTTGTTATAGGAACCATCTATAGGAAATTCATTCTGTACTAGGTACTCCTTGCAGCACGCTCACGTGCCTCTGTGTGTGTGTGCGTGAGTGTGTGTGTGTGTGTGATATATATATGCCTGTGTATGTTCTTATATGGATGCCAAAGGTTGATGTTTGTTGTGTTCCTTTATCTTTCTCCACTTTACTTTTTCAAACAGGGTTCTTCAACAAACCTTAACCTTGAACTCCCTGATTCAGCAAGACTAGCAGGACAGTGAGCACAAGGGAATTCTCCTGTTTCTGCCTTTCCAGTGCTAGGATTGTAGGCACACACTGACACACTTGACTTATATTAATTATTTTTTTGATGTTGGTGCTAGACATCTGAACTCAGGTCCTCATACTTGTATGGCCAGCATTTTACCAACAAGGTCATCTCCCCAGGGTCTCATGTTTTTATGCAAACATTCTTATGTAGACATCATTACACTATTTCACAAATAAGGGTCTGAGGCATCAAAGAAATACAGACAGCACAGAAGCTTAGCTGGGTTTCAAGTCAAGCTTTTCCATTTCAAACAGAGCTCACAACTTCATAACTATTATACAGCATAGCCTCACCCACTAGATGGACAATTTGAATGCAGTCTCACTTCATTGTGTATTTATCCAATTAAAACAAACTTAGGAGAAGCAAACAATGCTGGTTATTCAAGTATAAATCATTTTAATTTGTCCATTCTTTTGAATGAGCCTCATCATTGTTTCTTTTTAATTGTGGGAAAGCCAGCACTCACCTGAATACTGACAGGCACACTTAATTTGTCCAAGAATCTTCATAAATCTTGTATCCTTTGTTTTACAGTTCATGAATATTTAACCAAACAATATATTTTGGAATTATTTGAAAAGGACCACAAATATCATATATTTGTATGTGTTGGGGTCCTTTCCAAACTGTATCTATATCTTTATCTGTCTGTCTATCTATCTACAATTTTATGTTGAAAATTCACCAAGAGGTGTGACTGGAAGATGCTACTGCTGTTCCAAGCATGAGTGGTGGTGATGTGATCCAAGCATTTCACCGATACCCAAATTTCTACTTATTAAAACCTAAGACCTTATTCGGCTGTTCATTACAGTACAGTGTTTTCCAGACAAGCTCCTGAGAGCGAAGTTTTAAGAGATTTTGTGCAAAAGGCAGACAGCAGTGTGCTGTTGTTGGAAGGGCATCCTTAGATCCTGGCTTTATTATAAAGAACATTGCCATCTTATCTGAATGTGCCCACCTCCAGCTCTCTTCAGCAGTTAACAATTAGATTTTCCTAATGCAGAGATTTTCAAGTGTGATTTTGCCACACAGCAGGTTTTTCCTAGTAGTTTAAAGGGCTAACAGAGAATTCTCCCATCCAAGATCAGAGGAGATCAGTTGAGTTCAGGGTGGTATGGCCATAGACCAGAGAATTCTCAAAAAAAATCTAGAAAGCAACATACACCTCCATCATTTCATGAATTCAGGGGAGAGCTGGTAAGGCAAAAGGGAGCGGAACTAATCAATAATGGATGTTGGGACCTTAGAAGAGGCCCTCAGTCCTGCATCTACACAAGAATCAAACTAACCCCCCTCCCCATATGCTCCCCAACCTGACCCAATCCCATGGCAGTTGGAGATTGGCAGAACACATTCACCAGGCTTGGTCCATGTCTCACTACAAGGCTTGGTGAGGTTTGAACAGTTACTCTTCTAGTTTAGCTTAGCTGTAATAATCAGCAATGGACCCTGTCTCTAGGAGCATGGACATAATGGGTCATTAAAGAGAAGATCAGTTTAAATAACTTCCTTTACTTTTTAAAAAAATATTTATTTTTATTTATTGTGCGTTGGTGTTTTTGCCTGCATATATGTCTGTATAAGGGTGTCAAATCCCCTAGAACTTGAGTTACAAACAGTTGTGAGTGCCATATGGGTACAGGAAACTGAACTCAGGTTCTCAGGAAGATCAGCCAGTGCTCTTAACCACTGGGCATTTTCCCCAGCCTACATTTCCTTTTCTTAACAGCCTTATTCTGGACTGAAATCCTCACTGAAAGCAAGGACCAGGATCTAGATGTGCCTGAATTAATGATTTTCCCAATAGAACTCATTTGATTGTTGGATATAGATCTTTACTTGGTCACTCAACGTCAAACTGTCTACTTAGAACTGGACTCTAAGCATCTCCTACTCTAGTGATTTTTGTCTGGCCCCTTTTCTGTCGCATGTGTTGCCCTTGCTGCTGCAGTATAAACTCCCTGAGGACAAGGACAGTGTCAAGCTGTTCTTTATTCTCCACAGAGGGCTCCATATGTAGGCTCACTACAAAGGAAATACAACTTTTGTATGAGATAAACCATCATTCAAAAGCAGGGAGATTTTCTAAACTTTTATTTTTGTCATGTCAGTTTTCTTGCATCCTATTTTGTTTTGTTTTTAAACTGCTTTATGCTATTTTCTGAATCTTTGCTTCCTTGAGACAGGGATCTCTTTATGTAGCCATGGCTGGCCTGGAACTCATAGATCCATGCTTACCTCTACCTAGTGCTGGGATTAAAGGCTTGAACCAGTATACTAGGCCCCATTATCTGAACTTTTAATTTCTTTGAACCTGAAAATAATTTTACTGATGGCTAGATGCTGAATTTTTTTTTCTCCCCCAAAATTTCGCACCTGCACTTTCTGGTCCTTCTCCCAAGTGTGCCCTTCTGTCTTGTCTCTGTCCATTAATTTTTAAATGTATATTTACTTACCCTTTGACAATCTCATACATGAATATAACATATTTCAATAATAATCACTCTCCCTTTCAACTTACCATGGACCCCTTGACCATGTCTCCCTCCTTGTTTTCCCTCTCTAAAAATTAGTTTTTATTATTTTAAAATGCACATGTGTTTGTCTGTGTTACTATGTGCACGTGAGTATAGATGCCATTGGAGACCAGAGAAACGCGATCACCTGGAAGCAGAGTTACAGGTTGTTGTGTGTAGCCCCACTCAGGTGTCAGAACCAAACTTGGGTTCTCTCTAAAGGAAGTACAGGCTCTAAGCACTGGGCTGTGTCTCTACTCCCATGGCTCCACCCCACCTGATTCCCCCTTTTTTAACCTGCTGGAGTCATATTAGTTCTTCCAGTGTGTGCATGACTGCAGGACTATCCACTAGGGTATGGGCTATGGGAGATTTTATATTAATTTTTGAGCCTCATACTTTTGTATCTTTAAGGGTTTCTTCCTAACATGTGAACATGATTCTCCACATTTTGTTGTTGGTGCTGTTTTGGTTTTGTGTGTGTGTGTGTGTGTGTGTGTGTGTGTGTGCGTGTGTGTTTGTATACCTGACTAGATAGATGGTTTTCTGAGCATTATGGTGTAGTTTTCTAAGCATTTTTTTTAACTTAAACTCCTTGAGGGCAAGTACTATACAGCCAGTTTGTATAATTCCTCATGTAATTTTTAGCTTCTTAGCTCACTTTATATAAGTGTGTGTGTGTGTGTGTGTGTACACCAATACTTTCAAATTAGTTATTGTAGTGATCTGCAGAATGTGTAAGTGAGTATAATGTACATAGATGAGTGTCTTTTATTTGTTGATGAGTGTTGCAGGTTGTGAAAACCTTTTGCATTGATGGCAGTTCTTTAGGAATAAAAACAATCACACCTTGAGTCTTCAAGTTTCAATCTTTGCATGAAGTTTGAAAACTATACTACAGCATGTGCGTACCAATAAATTGTTACAAATGTGTTATCTCCAGGCATGGATCAAGTTGCTGACCTTAGGTTTTGATGAACAGAACTGCGGAGTATCTTTTACATACCTGTAACATTTGAATGGCAAAGATTTAAATTTAATGTGCAGCAGGGAGTGGGGATGGGGGGGAGGTATATAGGATTACTTAAGGTTAACAGCAACTATAGAACATCTCTACTTCTTACCACTTCAGAATCCTCCCAACACCATTAGTTTTCTCTAATTATTCCAGCCTCCAATTTTTGGCTGGATGAATTCTGTAGGTCCTCAATGAGGTATTATTTTTTCCAAGTGTAACACAATCTGAGATTCCCCAAAAGTCACCAGGCTGCTGGAGACACTCCTGTGCCAGGCTCCTGTTTTTTCCCCACCATTCCAGGGTCCACACAATTCAACTAAAAAGGTTTTATTGCTCACTTACTTGTTTTAACATTATTTTCTACTCCTTTCGGAAGGAAAATACCTTTTTTTCTTTATTTTAAACCTTCTCTAAATAAGTTTCTGGAAATTATTTTTTTCACCAATTAAAATATTTTTTAGAAACAATACAAGAAATTATGAAAAACTTAATTTATTTTACTCTTTCGTGGTTGGATGTATCAGCTCTATATATAGCATATATAACAACTAAAACCTTTTAAAACTATCCCTATGAAAACAGCCAGTCCCTTTTGGGAGGAGAGAGTTTAACTACAAAGAGATTACAAACACCATTTGTGGGGATAAATAGTGTTGCTTGGTGCTCTGAAAGAAGCATAATTAACAAGGTTGTAAAACCCAACAGTCACCCCGTGTCCTTCCTGTGTAGCATTTTGAAACCTTTGGCTTGTATCTGGAGGGGGAGTCCAAGTCCCTGTCATTCTTTTGTGATTCGTCTCAGAGGATACATCAGACTGACTTTAGTAAGCAAGGAAACAGTTCTCCTTGCCTAGCTACTGGTTGTTTATTCTTCCCTTATAAAAAAGGAAGAAAGGAAGGAAGGAAGGAAGAAAGAAAGAAAGAAAGAAAGAAAGAAGGAAAGAAAGAAAGAAAGAAAGAAAGAAAGAAAGAAGGAAGGAAGGAAGGAAGGAAGGAAAGAAAAGAAAGGAAAGGACTAACAATTTTCTTTTATGAATGTAGACCATAGGGAGATAAATAGCCCCTGGTGGAGCAGAAGGTCAAGTTCCAAGTTTTTCTTTCCTTTGCATTCAGAATAAGCAAATGGAAAGGCTGGCCAAACAGAGGAGTAGCAGGCATCTGATGGTTAAGCCCTCCCCCCAGGACTTTTTATGTACATAAGCAGAAGTCACTAGAGCAGCTGCGCCGCATTAGTTCCAATAGTTTAACAGGCTGCTTTGCAGGGCTGACAAAAGCCGAGCGAGCTAGCGCGGTGGCTTCCCTCCATGTTCCCGAGCCTCCGGAGCTCGTCAGTGATCTTTGGCTGGGGCTGGGGGAGGAGGGTGACGTTGAACAGGCTTTGGCGGGGGAGTGCCTGGTCTACACCCAGCAGCCTGCACGGAGAGACTGAGGCAGGGGCGGAATGAACTAACAGCAGCTGGATCCGACCTGTTTCCCTGGACATTTCCCCCCCCCCCCCCCCCGACTCGGATCAAGAGACTCACTGGAAACAGGCCAGGCAACCACGTTGTCCTGGATTGTAGCCAACTGTACAAAGTTGACCAGGAAAATGGCTCAGCAGACAACAAGCCCGGACACCCTGACAGTCCCTGAAGTGGATAATCCGCATGTTCCAAACCCATGGCTCAACGAGGATCTTGTGAAATCCCTGCGGGAAAACCTGTTGCAGCATGAAAAGTCCAAGACAGCGAGGAAATCCGCTTCTCCCAAGCTCTCACCGGTGATTTCTCCCAGGAATTCCCCCAGGCTCCTGCGCAGGATGCTTCTAAGTAGCAACATCCCCAAGCAGCGGCGCTTCACAGTAGCACATACGTGGTAAGGTCTGCCGCGATCACTGAAATGTTAGCCATACCCAGTGCTTTCTGCTCCTCCTGCGGCTTTGGGGGTGGGGTAGAAGATCATCATTCAGCTCCTGTGATTTATTGGAAGTAATCTCCCTTCATAGTATGTCCCACCAATGCCCAAGGCAGGGCAGGAATCCTAGAGATGGGTAACAGGAGTGGTTGAGGTGGGTGGTTCTCAGAGCTCAGTCTCTATTGCAAGTTCTTACAAGAAAATTGGATTCCAGATGTCAAAAAAGAATGTAGGTTTACTCCCATACCTAAGTGGTGGCTGTCTTTGATTTCTTAAGCTAATATCCTTGCCAGGTTCTCCTAACTAGCTTTCCAGAGAGGACCAGAACTGAGGGGAGGGAGGGGAGCATCATCAGCCTTAGCTGTCTTCTGAGTGATACCCATATGAGCAGGGATGTTCAGAGAAGTGTGTAAATATGTGGCCTCTAACCCTACATTAGTGCCCTCATAATCTTCATCCTGCCTCTGAAGAACAGGGAAAGGGGTTAGGAAGCCCCCAGGAAGTGTCAGGCACTACTTGGCACTCTTACCATGTTCTTGGAATTTGGTGCTTTGAATGTTTTGTATTTATACTTTCTTTATGAATATTTGATCATCATTATAATGGGTGAGATTGTTTTATGCATTTGTTTTCATGTATTTTTTTTTCTGGAGGACGTTTGACATTTCCTATTTAGTTTTCCCAAGCAAGCCAGTGTGTCTGAAAAGCCAAAACAAAACAGAAACAAGACTCGAGGAAGAATCAGTAAGATCTAACTGAGTAGCATGTCTGTACCCACTAATTCATTAATGAGAGTCAATGAGAGAGCAAATAAAAGACATGTCACACTCACAGACACGTCCAACTCCAGAGTGTTCATTTTAAATAGCTGAATGTCTGACTAAAGAAGGGTTCCTGTTGTCGTCAAGGTTTTAACTAGATGACAATGTCTCTGAGTTCCATTAGAGATAGTGGTCATACAAGGGACAAGGCAAATGCTGGATTTTTAAGGGTTAAAAAAATTGTATCTGGAAAATCATGAGTTCCCCCCAAGGAAAGAAGATACTGTTGGGAAACAAGCAGCAGATGAGAGAATGGCAGGGTGCATGCTGGATGATGTTGGAAGGAGGTGGTTGATTCAAGACCAGACACCGAGGCCAGGCAAGAAAACTGGCTTCAGTTTCCAAAGAAGTAGGGCAGTCTTTGGGTGTCCTCTGTCTGCTTTCTTATTACGTTTCCTAAGATTGCATGTATTGCTGACTGTGTAAGCCTCACTCACCCCTTGATTTCGGTCTACGTGAAGCAGCCTAGAGTTCAGTTGAAGGTTATCCGAGCTATTTGGGCATGTGGAGTATAAGGAAGGCAGGAAATCTCATGAAAACAGGCTTTCTTCTGAATCCGCTGCACTTCCTCTCCTGGTGCTGTTTGGAGACACTCCAAGCACAGGGTTTCTGCTAGTATTCCTTTTTGGCCTCTCAGTTCTCAGGCAGATCAGGGGGTGTAAAGAAAGCCATCAAAGTGGAAAAGATACACGTGCTATCGATCCTTAATTAACTCAGGAGGAAAGGGTTTCCTGCAGGGGCTGAAACCATCCCAGCGGGGGTTAGAAATAGCATCCGTGTTTTCATTTCATTTCAGTGAGTCCAAGGCTTTCATACATGCCACAGGTATCTTCCTTCTGACAACCGTCTCATCTGTGCATCAGGCTTTTTAGACCAAACAGAGACAGGATTTTTTCAATTATTTATTAATAATTTCATAGGTGAACACAATGTGTTCAAGTACATTCTTTGGCATTTTAAAGGTACGATTCAGAGTGCACATGTGCTCACAAACCCAATTGGTATCTAACTATATTCACATCTCCTAGTTCTTCCTAAACCATCAGCTACTTAAACATATGCTTTGTGTGGTCCTGTCTCAGAATGTTGGTTACTGCTGGAGATGTCCCTTCCACTTACAGTGCCTATAAATATTATGCACTTAGCTTGGATGTTTATATCTTATGCGTAATAGTTAAAAGTTGGACAAGAGTTATTTCTTGGTTCTAAGTTACTCATACTCTAGTTGAAAAAAATAATGTTGGAGGGTATCTGTTTCTTATAGAGCTCCTTTCTTTATAAAACACCCTCCAAATCTCAGTGGCTTGACACAGTGAATGGCATTTGCTTGCCTCTGTCTTTTTGTGGAAGGCAGTTTGCTTTAGAGTGCTTAAGGGACATGGGATCCCATCTTGTGGTTCTCTTGTTCAACACACAGAATCTCCAGGGTTGTCAACCAATGCTGAATAAGGATAAGTAACAAGAAAGATGGTAGGAGTGAGTGCCTCTAAGGTAATCTAGAAGAATACAGACCAACGAGGCTTGTTCTCCTCATCTAGAACTAAGCTCTGTATCCACATCTAATTCTGAAAGAGATACGGCTCAGCTCTGCTCCAAGGAAAAAGGTCAGACTGATCTGGTGAACCAGTTATGGTTATGCAGTAAGTTAATGATGAACTGTTCACTCTCTATACCACAGTTGAACTTCTAAGACAATTAGTCTTCGGTCTTTGTCAACCTCTGAAGTAAGGATCATACCAAAGCAATCCATTTGTTTGTTAGGTATGTTGAGTGAAAAGACCTTGACTGAAAGTGAACTTTTCTTCTAAGTGTCATCCAGCAGTCTAGGATGCCCTCAGCCTGGGTCTTTGCTCTTTTTGTTGTTGGTGGTGGTGTTTTTGTCTTTCTTCTTTTTCTTTTCTTCTTTTGCCCTATATATGTCTTAATGCAAGAGCTTTGTTCGGATTTACCCAGCAAAGAGCCAGGTACTCATCTTGGTACAGCCATACTTTTTGTCATGGTTGGCCAATGGTAAATATTCAGTAAATATCTCATAACTAGAGCCACTAATCAATATTTAAGTCCTCCTGTGCTTTTAAGAAAAAGTATTCTCAACACCTCATATTCACCTACTTGTATCCTGTGTTTCCCAAGCAGTTCTTTATTCTGAAACTTGTTTACATTTCCTAGTCCAATCAAAATGCAGCTTACACAGTAGATCCAAAGCCCTGGTGCCGTGAGACCTAAAAAGAGAGCAACTAAGCTGTCAGAAACCAGACAGACTGTGGAAGCTGAGGGCTCTGACTTTGCCAGCTGTGTGCTTTTGGACACCTAGCTTAACACTCACTTCCATTTCCCTGCTACTCAGTTTCTCATGACTAGTACTTAGGCGTCTGGTTTTCTCTGGCTCAGTTATATGTGAATTAGAGTGTGTTTCATGGGGATAGGTGGCCATGAAGCACCATCGTTAACATTTTTATTTTCATGTGCTAAAGCCTACTCAGAGCTTTGCTCTGCATGAACTTTTAGGATGATGTTTACATTTCTAGATGGTGAACTTGAGTTTATTTGCATTAAATTTTTTAAAGATCCCACCCAGAGAATGAGTGTATTTGTTTTTTGGGTGTTTGTTTTGTTTTGTTTTTAACCATGGGATAGAAGGCAGGAGAGAATGGGAGTCCTGAGGGTGGGTACCTCTCTCTGTCCCCATCTTTGCTCTCTGAGAGCTTCCTAATTAGATGTAGTTTTGTTCTCTTCACATTTCTGTAGCACATTTGGCTTCTGTTACTCTCTAAGAAACTGCTGCTAATAATTGCATCACTAAACAACAGTGGTGATGTCCTGAACAATCTCCTGTGTGATGGTTAGAACTCACACATCTGTGCTTATCACAATATATTTATAATAGATTGCCATTCCATGACTGTATTGAGGATTCTGATTTCATCAACACAGTCAGAGTCAGATTGTATAGGGAGTTCCCTATGACATCATCAGGAATTTCAAGTTTATGGAATCCCTGGAAAAGAAATCTCAACTTCTTATTTCAGAGTAACCAGTCAGGAAGTTGTTTGCATATTTTATTATTTTTTTTCTTACTGAGTTTTAGCACATTTCCATTGTGTTAAGTAGAGTCTTGAAGAACAAACAAGAACTGCTGACTTCTGTACTGGGGATCTTAAAAGACAGCCTTTAGTCATGATTAAACTACAAGCCCTTTGCTCTTTCGTTTCATTGTGTTTCTGAGACAGGGTCATGCATGCTTTGTAACCATATCTGATCTAGAACCCATTGCAAAGTCCCAGTTTGGCCTACAACTCACAATCTTTCTGATTCTACTAGCCAAGTACTAGAGTCAGAGGCAACCATGCCCCTTCTCTTTGTGATGAGATGAAGCTTAATAGTAATTATGTCTACTTTTAGCTTATATCATTTTCACATACATGCAGTATAAACCCAAAAACCCAACTCAGAGCTTTTAAATGTCATCATTTCATCACTTTGCATAAGGTCTTCCTACGTCATGGTGCAAGGGACCAAACTCAGAGTTTCCCTGTATATGTAGCTCTCAAAGCTAATGTTAAAATTTATGAAGTTTTTCTAAGACAAAATAATCTGATATTTTTCCCTCTCAACTGAGAACTAGATGAGCAAATTCTCTGTGATCCCAAACATGTTCAGTGTGTCCTGTGCTTTGTGCACACCAAGTGGGAGGAAATGTCACAGAGTCACAACAGTGACATTATAAGTTCCATGTATGCAAGATGTGCTTTTAATTACAACATGCTGGAAGGTAGAAGCACTTACAGCATCTTTAAACAATAAGACATTTCCTTTAGGGTTAAGATTCGAATCATCAACATTTGTCTTTCAAAGGCTTTTGCGAAATACTAAGGCTTTGTAAGGAGTTAGATGATATAGGCATATTTATTTATCTACACATTTTCTTCATTAGGTATAGAATTAGTCCTGATTAAAATTGACAACTTACTCCTTAGTCATCCCTTCTTCAGTAACTGAATTCTTTTTTTTTTAGATTTTATCTATTTATTATGTATACAGGACTCCATGTATGCTTGCAGGCCAGCAAGAGGGCACCTGATCTCATTACAGAGGATTGTGAGCCACCATGTGGTTGCTGGGAATTGAACTCAGGACCTCTGGAAGAGCAGCCAGTGCTCTTAACCTCTGAGCCATCTCTCCAGCCCTGAATTTCTTTTTTAAAAGGTTATTTATTTTTATTTTATGGGCATTGGTGTTTCGACTGCATGGTTGTCTGTATGGAGGTGTTGGGTCCCCAGAATTTGAGTTACAGACAGTTTTGTGTTACCGTATGGGTGCTGGGAATTGAACCCAGGTTCTTCAGAAGAGCAGCCAGTGGTCCAGTGCTCTAGCCCCTGAACTTGCTTGAGAGTGAAATATATACTATAAATAAACTGTCACCTATAAAGAAAATACCCGTGCTTTTAGAGTGTGGACACTAAATACACTTAAGTAGAGTTTTGAAAGCTGTTACTTAGTGACTGTATTTGAGGACTCTGGACTTGTTCTTGTGTTACCTCTTGTATTCAGCTTTCAGGCTCTTGTTATCTCCTTTCCTCCCCTCCCTTCCCCTCCCCTTTCCTCCCCTCCCACCTCTCCCTCCTCCCCTCCCCCTTTTCTCTGGTGGAGATATCAAGTGATAAGCATTACTCTTGCTCTCCTTACAGATAGGAACTCAAGTGAGGACTTCAGGTGAAGAGTGATGACACCAGAGTGTCTAGGGAGGATCATCTTGGGAGTATATTAAGTACTGTAGACATGTTTGAAAGGGCAGAGAGCCCAGATGTCAGCTATGGCCATGGTGTTCTCTTAGTGGGCAGCTTGAAAGTGTCTTTAGCTTTTGAAGTGAGCATGAAAGCTGTTACTTTCTTTCATTAAAACCAGAAGACTTCAGAAGGACATGTCTCTTGTAGAATGTTAAGTGACCCATAATATTTGCTCCATTACAAAAATAAAAATATGACAATTATTTACTGAGAAAGAAAATAAGAACCGATGGACCCAGCTCTTATTACTCCTGTGTGCTTCCTGTGACCACTGACATTTATCTTCGTGAAGATAAGAACCGCTGGCTGAAGCTGCTGCAGCTAATGGTGAATGCGCTTTCAAACAAAAGTATCGTCTTGAAAGCACAGCTGAATGAATGAGAAGAATTTTTTGAAGTTGAACTTCAAAGGTCATTTAGATAATTAAATTGTAGGTTTAATTTTTTAAATTCATTTTTTATAAATAAAACGCTCCTGTGACTTTAAGTAACAAGATGAGTGTCAACACTTTGTGATACTTTTTTCCCCCCTTAGGAAAGGAGGTACCCATTTTTTTTTCTTATGGTAGCTGCTTCAGAAAAATAAAATTATGGTTTTTACAAATATTTTTGCTTTTGAAAGGAAGGCACGTTTTAGAAGCTGTGGCTGACTTAGTATAGTGGAAGCCAAGGCTTGTGGGCTGCTTGGTCTTTGATCTTAGTCATTCAACCTTTTGAGTTATAGGATCTCTAAATCAAAAGTCTTATGGTTACAAAGATGTTTGATTATTGACAAGTTTAAAAGCCTTACTAAATCTACATATTGATAACAGACTTTACACTTTAAATAATTAAAAGCAAGTCCCAAGGACAGTGAGTGGGCAACCCTGGCATCCTGAGTTCCATCCCAGAAATCCACATAAAGGCAGAGAGAGCCAACTCTGGAGTGCTGAACTCTGAACTCCACATGTGTGCTGTGAAATGTGCACCCACATACAAATTAAACATTGAGACATAGAAAAATATCACAAAGCCACAGTCGTTCAGCAACTCAGCAATGAAATCAGGGGGTTAACAGTTTGAATCCAGGTCTTTCTGCCTCTTCATCATTTGTTACTTCTTTTGGTATCACCACTGGTTGGGCTGTCAAATTACGTTCACATTCATTTCCTTCCCATACATGTATAATGCGGCTATTACAAGAATAAGGATTTTTAAAATGGTAGTGAGTTCATAAAAAGGCATCTGACTTTATTTGTTATACATGTGGTTTGTAAGAAAGTCTGGCTCATTTATTTCCCATAAAATGTGTACAGCTAGAGAAGGACTTCAGGAGAGAGGGAGGGCATTCTGATTCACAGTGGCTTTAAAATACCACTGGCTTAAACACAGAACCAATCAGAATAATTTTATTCTGAATGATTCAGAGAAAAGGGCTCAGAAAGCTTAAGGTCTAAGGAGAAAGATCAAGTTAGAAATCTATTAAGGTTTTGTTCACTGGTTCCGTGGTTCCCGAAAAGCCAGCTGGGAAGGATGGTCCACTGACTCAAGTTACTAAGCAACAGAGCAGCAAACTGCTTGGTAACCAGATCTGGCCTGACTCACAGCCTGACTGCATGTGACTGGGTGGCTGGACAGGAAGTCCAAAGCCCATCCTACCTCAAAACAATTCCTTCCATTCATCTACCAGCTTTCCTGTCAAAGCCTCCAGTTACAGAGCATCCGTTGACATACAATTGCACTTGTTTTTAAAGTGAAAATACCTCTGAATCCAGAAACAAATATTGCTGTTTGTCTTTAAAGCAGTTTTTGTAAGATTATTGTTAATTGGTTTAATTTAAGTGAAATGTAAGCTTTAGTGAGAAGAAAGAGAGTAAGTACCTTTGGGCTGATGACACTCTTGGGTTTTTCATGAACAAGTATAGACCCTACCATAGTTAGCTTCTTTTACCTGCTGAGGCTTTCCTTAAATTCTCAGACATGCTTTGGTGTCATTTATCTTTCTATTTTCCCTATAACTTCTGTTACAGCTGTGAGTATTGACTATGGAGATGAATGTTAAACCTCAGCATACATCAGTTTTTTTTCTCCTTTGTGAAAAATAAGTACCACCTTTATATGCTCTGTAAACATTTGTAGTTTGATCAATTGGAGATCAGGCAGGCCGATACTGTTACTGTACCTCTTACAAAGAATATCCAGAGGGATCCATACTCTTCCTGTAAGGCTGGGTGGCATAGTGTTGGATTTCCATGGTGGCAAGAAGTTTTAGACTCAATGATTAACCATTCATATGGACTTTGTCACCAAGAGTGTGTGTGTATTTGCAGTTTATTCATACCTATATCAGTGTAGTTTGACTTTAGTGTATATAAAAAAATCCACAAATGATAGCATCATAATAATTGGTCATGTGTATGCATGTTAATATTTCATCTTTGAAAGTAATTTTTGCCTGTTATATTCCTGAAAAAAATAACCCGATATAAATATATTTATGAATCTTGGTAAATGACTTAATGACTAGCTGGTTCAGCTCTGATGACTAATCCTTATCTCTTAGAATTCATACCAGTTAAATTACACACCAGGACCTAAGCTTATAAAAGAAATGCCAAGATTTTGAGGAGGAATTTGAGAAAGCAGCCTTCATAGTTCCTTTTTTTAGGATGACAATTTGGAGACATTTGAACTGGCAGCTACTGAGCCCACTTCTACAGCATATTTCATGAGAACTAAAATTCAATAGCTGAATATATTTTTGAAGAGGTTTATCACATAAATATGATTTTAGCACAGATATTTTGTGCTTGTTCAATATATATTCATTTTAAGCCAGCAAATTTCCTTTCTATTACCTTCATGAGATAGCCCTGGGATCAAATTAACTATTATTAGAACAAAGTAGCTTCCTTTTTATATAATTATCAGCAGGGTACATTTCTTTTCATTTTCATGCATACCTTATTTTATATTTATGTTTACAATGGTGAGCATATGTAGTTGACCTAAAGCCAGTTAGGTCAGGATAATAGGTTGCATGGTTTGTCAGTTTTACATTTTACCTTATTTTGTTTCCAGTATTTGTTTCACTTTGCCTTATTTTACTCAGTGTTTTTTTTATGGCTGTCTGTTGAGTGAGTGCCAAATAGAACAGCCTATGATTTATGGGTTGTAATAACTAAAACATATATGAATTAGAGGCTGATGACACACAAGGCGGGCTTCTATGGCTCTTTTCTGAATAGATCCCAGATTACTTTAATAAACCTTCTTACTAATAACAATGACAATGCCACAGATTCTGTGACCAGTCCCATTTCACCATCAGGGTCTAAGATTTACATATATTCACATTTAATATTTCAGCAGATTTATATTCTTGCCTATAAGACCTTATGTTTGAAAAACCAAGTCTTTGCATCATTTCTGTAAACAAGAAACAAACAAGTTATCATGCATTTATATATTTGAAAAATATATTATAAAAATAGGATAGATTTATATTTACATAAACACTAAGAAAACCTTGGAGCCTGAGGTCTGTTCTCTATTTAAAGTGGCATTTAGTAGGTAATATAGACATATGAAAAACTAGTTGGATCTTTCTCCTTAAGGCAATAGAAATAACTGAAAAGGATTTGGAAAGGAAATAACATTCCTGTTATTTAATTCACCATTTTAAAATTCAATAATCCACATCAGCTATGCCTAAACCTATATTGTTGTGACTCAATCCCATCTAAGGTACTAATCTAGTGGTCCCTGCACCATTGATATGTTCAGTGTAAGAAGTGTGGTTTGGGAGGGTCTCCTTGGGACTTAATCACTTTGTTGGAAATTATCTTACTGATAATTGGACTGGGTGATTCTGAGTCGTCAGCCAAAGCATAGCATTGGAACTCCACTTCTCAATTCTGTAATGATTGATTTCCAACCTGGGCTTTGCACAGATGGCAAGAAGCATAGACAGTTCCATGAAAAATGCTATGTTAACAGTGGCTTCCCCATGCTACAGACAAAGGGCACACATGGATGTCCTTTAAAGGTTAGGGCCTCCAATCAAATCACTACGAGATGAGGTAGGGAATAACCATTTTCTTTATCTCTGTAATCTGTGGAGGCCTTATTTCTAGAACATAGTATTCAGAAGTTTGCTATAGCTACAGACTCATCTTACTCTGTCAGTCATCTTCATGTCCTTAGCTATGTCCCTTTAGGATGCCCTGTTTATCTGATCTTATTAGTTGTATTAAAGCTCTGATTGGCTACCCACCATCTAGAGCAAGGCTAAGCACACATTCTTCCACATAGTGTCTGGCAAGACTTTGCACCAGGTGTTCTCAACCTCCCCAATGCTGCAACCCTTGAATACAGTTCCTAATGTGCTGACCCACAACCATGAAGTTATTTTTGTTGTTACTTCATAACTGTAATTTTGCTGCTGTCAGGAATTGTAAATATCTGACATATGAGCCTTGTGAGAACCACTGGTTTAGGCTGTAGGACCTGAAGGCAGACTTTAAATGAGTTCACCAGACCTGAGATAAATGAAAATAGGTCTTTTATTGGGGAAGAGCTTACACAGATAAGAGTAAATAACCACCATGACCTTCCTGCTCCAGAAGATGCAATCTCTTGCCATTCCGATGCTCTTTGTGACCCAAGAGAGCATGCATCTGCAGGCTCCTCTACCTAAAGAGGGTCACATCAATGCCTGAAACCATGCCCAAATGATGTGGCCACATCTGCAAGGCAAGATGCCACTAAAAGGACCTGTACTATTTCTGTGCTAATTCTTTTTCTCAGCCATTACAGCAGCAAGGTAGCCATATAGCTACAAATAGGTATACATACCTTCCAATAAAACCTATCTTTGAAATTAATCTGAATTTGGTACACTAGTCATAGTTTGCCAATCTGACATGTAAATGGAATGTTTTCTAATTCATATATTTCATAGTATTATTTCCAAGCTCAAATTGGATATTTATACAAAAGAGCTATTAAAGATAACATAACAATATTAGTGATGACATACGGTATATGGCTCAAACCTGTTGAAATTTAGCAGTTAAATTCTACTTTTGTATCATTGCTGTTTGAGATGCTCTGGAGTCATAATCTTTGCTGTTAATGATTCTGATCTGGTAGGGTATAAATTATGACTGCTCAACATAGCATAGAATGGTAGAACTAACTACAAGACTATGCTCAAAGAGCGGTAGAGGTTGATAGGACATGCTTGTAGGAATTACTTTTGACTTCATGAATATGATGGAGTAGGTGGAAAGAAGTCTAAGGAGCTGTGCTGAGATTTATCCAGCCCTAACTAATTTCATATTTACAGCAATCTAATAGGTTTTAAGTTTGATCATATTTTACAAAGAAAAGAATGGGGCCTAGAAATACATTTGACAGAGACCAGATGTGAAGCTTAGAGTATTTCAAAGGGGAAACCTGAAATGTATATAGAGAAGTGGCTTTTTAAGTCCTCTCACTGGGGGAGCTGGATAAATGAATAGGCACAAGGGACCCATGGCGTTTAGGCAAGTTTGCATATTCCTGATCTGTGACAGGCTAGAACTAGATTTTGAAGAAAGCTGATATCTTTTCTTTCTCCTTCACCTTCTTTCTCTCCTATCCACTCCCACTACCCTTACCATGAGGGATTTATGGGCTTAAAGGAAGCATGATCGATTTTATCTTCTTGAAGTGTCACTCTACACAAAAGGGAGTGACATTATGAGTTATTACTCTACACTAAGCCACAAGCATATGTATGAAAAATTTTCAGTAGTTTGAATGTGACATTCAGTCCAATTAAACCAATCTAAACCATCTTTCAATTTGCTACCACTTCCAAAACAATTGCTCTGAAATAGCAAAACACTCAATTGTGTTTCCATCTAAATCATATGTATCAATTCCACTGCTTGTGTGTTCTGCTACAAAACAAAGACATTCTTTGTGTGGAAGCAGTGCCAATTTTTTACTAAATTGCAAATGTATTGATTAGAAATCCCGCTGCACTTCTGAGAGTCTGTATACAGAATGATACCCTTGCTCCGTTGCCAACTCTCTGTTTCAAGACTAGCTCAACACAATTGCTGAGTGTCTGCTGCATAGCTGTTACTCTTCTAGGGGTACAGCTTCAACAAGAGGCAGAATCTTGTCCCCATGGAGTGTATACCATAGTGGTGAAGACAGCATACACATAAACAGTTCAGTGGACCAGAGAGTAACAAACGTAATCAGAAGAATGAATTAGAATGACATGCAAATTTTCTTTAAGATGTCTATGAGGTGACATTTGAGCAGAGATCTGAAGACATGATTATCTAGGAGAATAATATTTGAGGCAGGAGAAAGAACAAGTACAAAATCCCTGAGGGATGATGTGATTGGCATATTTGAGGGAGGAAGAGAGTTATAAAAATGGATCAGAGCCATAGAAGTGAGTCAGATCACATAGTAGTTTGAGGCTGCATTAGGATTTGGGATTTCCTTGGTGATGATTGTGATATATCAAGGTGAAAAGGGTTAGTAGTGGGAGTGTCTGCCTCAGGGGAAATAAAATATATCTTAAGTTTCGGAGTAATAAGCCTTGTTCTTGTGGAGGAAATATAAATACAGAGAAAAGAAAGAAAGACCAAGGCTCATTGAGAAATTATTGGATTAATCCAGATGGCATAGGATCATGGTGGTATGGACAAGAGTAGCAGAGGTAGATAACTCCAAAAAGTGACAATTTTGTCTGCAATTTAAAAGGAGAGGCAACAGAATTCCATGGCTAATTTAGTCTGAACAGTTATTAAGAATTATGAATGACTCTAAGTTTGAGGCCTACATGACAGGAAATCCATAGTTGCTATTCACTGAGCTTGGAAGATGTTGGAAGGCACTTACTAGGAGACATGGTCCAGGCGATGAGTTTTAAACGTTACATTTGGGATGATTATTGGCTATATGATAATTGGTCATACAAGTCCAAAATGCATTGCAAAGATTTGGCGTGATAAATCAACATTTGGAAGTCATTTAAAATACAGAAGTCTTAGAAATTGTGGGACTGATATATAATTGCACATGAACTATATGTGAATAGGATGACTGGTGACGATTGAATATTTCAAATGCTAGATCATGAAAACACACTCGAAGAATTCATGAAAAAGTAGCCACTGAGTAGAACAAAAACCCAGAGAGTTACAGATCACCATGTTGTATAGTGATACAAGTCACAAATTATATCTGATGATACTTGTAGGCAGCTAAAGAGAAGATCAAATATTGAGCATTGAACTAGGCCTTTGGCCAACGGCACTAGTGGGTTATCTAATAATGGTGATGATACAAGATCCCCTCCACCCTGGGGTGACTGATATTTTTACACTTTCTCATCTCTCTTTAAACCTCAAACATTTATTTCTGTTTTCCAGTTGATGAGGTTACTCGTTCAGTGTAGAGGAGCAACTAAAGAAACTTTACAGACATGCCCACCAATACATCTACCCAGCTACCGACAATGTATATTTCCAGACTTTTCTACTTGGCCTTCCTATTCATTTCAATGAATGGAAAAAAAACAATATTCTCCTGAAGAATAATATAGAAAATAACCCCAGATCTTAGCAGTCTGTAACATCAAGCTTCTATTACCTCATACAGTATATGGTAGTTAATAATCAGGTAACCCCATTATCAGATAACTGCAAGATTTTGCAGTCACCTGCTGAGAAAGGCTTCTTTGGGTTATGAGTTCAGTTCCCAAGGTAGTGCTGTCTTGTTTTTTTAACTGGTTTTTGGTAGAGGACTTTTGAGCCTTTCTTTGTGGGCTTCTTCAAAGGGCTGAATGTCTTGATGCTATCAGAGTGATCCAACAGAGCACTAAATACAAGAAAGACTAGTGACTTGGTAGATGTGGCATCCCCAGCATGTATGAATGGCCTAGGCAAGGAGGGGGGGTGGTCCTGCCTCAATGAAATTATGGGACAGACTTAGTAGACTTCCTAGGGGAGGACTTAACCTCTCCAAAGAGCAGAAGGGAGGTGGGTTGGGGGAAAGTGAGGGAAGGACAGGAGGAGAGGAAGGAGGAGGAACTGGGACTAGAATATAAAAATAAATTAATAAATAAAAAATTATTTAAAAGATTATAACCTCACCAGCTAGAAAATAGAAAGAAATGTTGGAAGTTTGAGGAGCAAGGACAGGATGTAAAATATCAATTATAACAGTACAGAACAGAGGATATTGTCGAGAAATATGTGTTATTTCAAGATCTCAGTAGGATACCACCTTACAAGAGCAGTAACAAACTTCAAGTTGCTGTAGTTGTTCTTTTCCTCAACTACTGTTGATGGCTTAAGCATAACTCTAGAGTTGGGGAAGCATTGGATATTGAACTTGATTGTTAGAACACATCTACAACTTCATCATTCAGGAGATAGAGGTAGGAAAACTATCAGTCAAGCCCAGAGTGGGCTATATAATAAGTCACAGGATAATTTGGGATACAATGAAAGATGCAGTTGGAACAGTAATAAACAAAACATAACATAATGGCGTTTTATTGAGCTGAGATGGTCCAGTCCAGGCTGAGTTAAAGGGATTGCAAAGAAACATTTGTAATGACTCGCATTCGAATGTTTTCCAAATCTGCTGAAGTAAATAAGACAGAGGGTTGACAAAGATCAATATGAACCTGTAAAGTCAACTTATTCAAGCAGTTGATGGATTTGGAAAACTTGTAGAGTCAGAGCACTAAAGGGAATGATCCACAAAGAGCGTGTGTGGAATACCCAGAAGCTGATTATGTTGTAAGTTGTTGTAATGGTGAGACTGTATGTGGCTATAAAAATGAGGTCACAGAGGATGATTGTGGAAATGGGCACCAAGGGAGCCTGTGATAAGAAGCTACAGTTAAATTATATCAGGTTTTTGTTGGAGAGAATGCCAAATCTCTCAGGAATGAGAAGGAGGGCCCAGGAATTTCTGTGAAACTCTTGAACCTAAGTCTAACAGGCCAACGGTATGAGTTTAAATGATACTGTAGGACAAGGGAGATATAAATCATGTTCTGTAAGCTGCAGAGAAGTGTGAAAACCATCTGTTTATCTTTCTGGGACAGGAAGACAACACTGTGAATGGGAAAAGAACTTCCACAGCCGAGTGCAGAAAGGAGATCAATGGCTCTTTTTAAAAAATGTTTTTGTTTTTTATTGGTGTGTGTGTGTGTGTGTGTGTGTGCATATGTGTATGTGTATGTGTATGTGTGTATGTGTGGTCATTGATGAGTTCTTGTAAGTACAAATACCCATAAGGTCAGAGGCTTTAGATCCCCACTGGATCTAGAGTCTCAGGCATTTGTACCCTCTGATTTGGATGCAGGAAACAGAAATCAAGTCTTATGCAAGAGCTCTTAACAGTTTAGCCATCTCTCCAGTGGGTTCTTAGTGGGCAGCAGCGGGTATTGGAGCAAGGAAGTTTAAGAAATCCTCAGAAGAATACAGAGAATGCAGATTTAACTGATGTTAAACTATGATATGTTGGTGTGTGGAGTAACACTATGGGATTCACAGGACATGTTAGTGGTGAGTGACCACCCTGGCAGCCTTGGATTCCCTATAATGACAAGTATGGCATGTGTTGAAGGAACCTGTCTTCCTGTCTTGGCTTTGTTTTTGTTCATTTCTGGCACTGGAAGGAGTAGGATTCAACAGTGACTAGACACATGCAGCAGTCTGTGTGGTCAGCATTTTTATGTGGTAAAGCCATGTTTCTCCCTTTTCTCTGTTATATATTTGTGCTGAAGAAATGAGTTATACAACAGAAGGTACAGGGAAGGCACTTGGAAACAGCCAGTTTCCAGATGTGTGGCCACAGGATAAATTTGCAAACATTGAAGATTCCTTTTTCCCCCTGAACCAGACACACAATCCTATTCTTGAGTGTGTAAGGCAATATATGAGGAAATGATCATACACACACACATACACAGACACACACACACACACACACACACACTTAAACACATTGTACTTGCCACGGCAATTTATATGTGTGGTTATAATAAAGATACAACTTTTGCTAAATGAATAGATCTTATGTGTTGATGTAAATATTTTTCAGAAAATAGCATAACATGTCTGTGCCACATCTCAATCTATATTTAAATGCTTGCATTGTCATAATAGTAAACAAAAGAAAACCTATGAGATGCATAGAAGATATCTTTCTCTTTGGAAGTTGAATTGTTAGTTTGTACTGCCTGCATGTGGATTTGGGTTTTGTGAGTTGGTTGGCTGTTAGGAAACAGACTCCTCTATGTCTCTGGAAAAGTGTGCCCTTCAAATTAACTTGCACAAACTTCACCTTCCCTAACAGAAAGGGTGAGCCCTGGCACCTTTTAACCTGTAGGGATTATGTAGCTCTGGCTATGACTGACTCATTGGCTTGCCTCAAGAAATGCTCCTGGTATGTGCTATGTGCTAACAGAGCCAGGCTTTGCTGATCAGCACGTCATTCCCGTGAAGACGTGGGCATGCTTTTGTGCATTTGTTCTTGTAGCCTGGGAGGCATATTTCAACACACTGTCCAGAATTGGCTAGAACATGCCTGTCACTCCCAGCTGACTCTGATGACGCTCTTGCCAACGTAGATTTACATCAATACAGTTCTTTACTGGAAAAAGCTCATTTAGAATATACAGGGTGGCCCATTTAAAACAGGCACAGCATCAATTTGAGAAGGAATGCATTTTAGAAAATGTGTTAAAAGAAATGTACTGACAGTTGAAGGCTCTACACAGCAAAGAGTTATAATGAGCATCACCCCCAGATTGTTCCCTTCATAAACGGTCCTAAGTTCAACTACCAAAAGTAGCTTATTATGAGGTAAAGAACTCCCTATTCCAATCTTTCTCTTTCACCATGCTGGACATGCAGGTAATTCTAGTTATTTTCTTATTTTTTCTCATCTTCCTAATATAGTACTTATTGAGATGTGAGAGTTATTAGCATGCCCTGTGATATGACTATACTGCTCTTTGCCTGCCCCAAAATTTGGTTTGAGAATATAATGGGAACATAGATTTTTCCCTTGTAGTGTGAAATGTTTTGGCACATGACCATCTTGCTTGTGACTCATCCTCAATATCTTAATGACTTTGGGATAGACATATTACACAGATGTCTATAGTCAGGAAACCAGGCACTCAAATAAAAGGTGTTGCCATAGTTATCCTGCAAAAATAATAATAATAATAATATTCAAATCCAAACAGTCTTTGCTGTTCAAAAGGAAATTTCAGTATCCATGAAACATGACCTGTGATTAATACTACTGTGACCATTGGTAACTCACCTTTCTTTTTCATCATCCTGGCCTATTCATTAGAGTAATGGACACGACTGAATGGATTTGCAGTTTTACGCCTTCTCTCATGACAACCAGCACGATTTTCAATGACACATGCTTTGATCTGTCTGCTTTTAAATCTCTTAAGCTGCAAAGCTCTAGACGGCTTCCTCCCTGAAGGCTTTACAGTCCCAATTGACCGCATCATAAGTTCTATATTTATGCTTGTTTAGACACATAAAAGTCAGGCTTTATATCAAGGGCCATGTGAAAAGTCAAGGTCATCCGCATCTTGCTACAGCACTTGTGCTATTTTCACACCTCGCAATAATGAAGGATGACCTTTCAAAGTGATCAAAAGTGGTAGGTGATATTATAGGAATCCTATTTAAGGTCTACTCTTATTTTTCCTCTGTTGTAACTTGTCTACAGTTAAGAAATGGTGGTCCCAACGAACTGTAAATGGTCTGCATCAAGTGTAGCTGGAAATACAGTGAGGAAATGAGCAAAATAAGGTTCTTCCCCTCTGATTTAACATGAGCATCCCTGGTTAATGCATAGAAGCTGAGGCATAGCACAGGAAAGCTGTATGTTCACAGGTCTGTCCTTCGGCAGAACTGCTCAGAGTTAAACTTGCCCAAGAGGATCACAGAAGGAAGGCGTGCTTGTGGGTGTGTATCCAAACATTGCCGGCAACTGGGGAGCTCTTGATTAAAACACTGACATGGAGATTTCACGTTGCAGCCTACTTGCCACATCCTGTGTGCATGTCTGTCTGATTGTGTGTCCTTGTTCTGACTGCATGCTCAAAAAGCAATTCTGTGATGGCAGTCTTACTGTTCTCCACCTCTCTCTACTGACACCTACATGCAGAGGCCTAGGTCAGGATGCAGGAAGCCTGATTCTCTAAGCAATGACTGTAGTATTCAATAAGAAAGAAGGAAGGTGGCTTTTGGAGCCTGTTCAAGAGTCTTACTAGTTCTTATAATGAGCCTGCTCCCAACAGGCCCATCCCATGCCCCGGAGATGCCAGTTTCTGTGTACATGTTTTAGTGCCAGTTTCTGGTTTCTGAAATTCTCTCTAAGCTGCTGCCAACTTTCAAGGCCTTTGGGAGAAATGATAAACCAGCTCTCCTAGGGAAAGCTCCTCTCTACCACTATGCCATGAGCACTCTTCAATAGAGCCCTGTCAGCCCACGGTGTACATTTTGGACCTTTAAACACAGCAAGATGAGGAAAAGGTCTTGATTGATGTTGTCTGGTGAGACCATTATGGCCATGTATAAGAGAGCATCTCCTGAAATGTCTCACCTTTAGCCCAGAATATATTGTTTCTGCTTTATTTTTTTTCTGGTGACATGGTACCTTTGGGAGCTTCATAAGATGTTCTGTGAAACATGCCCAGTACTTAAAATGTTTGGAGTTATGAAAGTCTGTTGCTCTCATTTCTCATTCTTCCTCAGATACTGTTGTGTGGAAGACACTGTAAAATATTACAACCCCAACCTCAGAAATCTGATTTTTTAGGAAGCTTCACATTTTGGTAAGAGTTTTGTAAGACAAGAAAGTCATCAGGACAAGAGCACACCAATCTAAAGTTTTAGCCTTGAGGAACATGGCCACACTTCATACAACCACATTAATGGTAGTGGGTTTGTTTGTGTGTGTGTGTGTGTGTGTGTGTGTGTGTGTGTGTGTGCAGTAACTAATAGTGCAACAGTAAGAGTCAATAGGCCTGTCTTCCAGAAAGAAAGTTGTGATATTTTTCCTAGGGATGTTATAGCAAATAACCTCAGACTTGGTAACTTAAAACAGTAAAGATTTGTTCTATCTCAGTTTTGGAGCTGGGCATCATGGCACAGCTTCAACATTGCACTTGACCTGGAGGTGTAAGGAGAGCCTTTTTCTTGCCTCATTTGGCTTCTGGTAGCCACCAGATTCCTATACTTCTGGTGACATCACTTGAGCCTCTGCCTCCATCAGCACATGTGATCTCATCTTCTACATGTCTGTTATACAATTGTCATGCCCTTTAGGATGCATAGGTGATTTTTCATTCATCTTAACTTTGCAGATTAATTTTCCTAAGCCTCTTTTTAAGACAAAGCTATATACACATGTTTCAAGTTTAATGGTGCCTTTTTGAGGACACTGCTTAGCCTGCTATGGCATCGGAAGGTATGTCAGGGAGAATTCTGGGGAAGCTGACCACTGAGCACACATACATGAACAATACTTTTTGGGAATGCATACCATTCTTTGATTTCCAGTCTGACTTGTGAGGAAAGTGGGTTTCTAGAAGTTAAGAAATGATGATATAAGGAGCGAATAGAATACTTACCTCTTCAATACCTAAAACATCAAGTAACTATATCCTGAGCTAAGTATCTGTTTTTAGGCAGGATATGCAACAACCACACTTTAGGGAAACATCCTCTTGCAGTCACATCTTAGGCCAGGCATCCTTGTTTCACCTTGGAAGAGCAAGGTCAGGCAAAACCTCTCTGACCTTAAGTCAAAATGGAATGGAGTCAATTCTGTGGATACCCACCAATGCTGATGTATTATGACATTGGATTTTGGAAACCACAGTGTCTAGGAGATCTTCAACTTACTGTCATTTTTATCAGTATTATTGTCTATAAATTATAGGTAACAAATATTCACCTGTAATAAAAATGAGCTGTTCAAAGGGAAAAAAAGTTAAGAAATGGAAAACTTCCTTCAAATAGCACCAGCCTGGCCTGTGGATTCTCCTCCAAGGCTGTGGAAAGGGAACCTTAGTTATCTCCCATCATATGTATATAGAGTTCTCTTGAGAGAGAAAGGAGGACAATCTGAAGGAGTAATAGGCTCAAAGGGTGAGGGCTCCCGATTCTTAGTGTGAGCCTCAGTAACAGAAGTTAGAGTATTCAAACCACACATGGGTCTCACCCACCTTCTGATCCTAACTTTAGGGAGGCCATAGCAAGAGAACCCTGAGTTCCAGGGTGACCACAAACCAAGACTCTACCTCAAAACACCAAGACACACAAACAACAAAATGTATACTATAAACACAGGGCAAATATTTGTTGTCAAAATTCTGATTAGACACAATCAAGAGTAAATCCTCTGCACTCACAAGAGTGAGAGACTTTGATGTCCTCATGAATGCCCTCCCCTCAAGGCTCAGAGATTTATACAGACAACTAGGGGAAAAGTTTTTAAGAGCCAGGGATGGTAGATGACTCCAAAAAGCCAGTGTGTCTTCCAGATATAACAGGGCTGATACACATAAGAATTCTCAGAGACTGTGATGTCATCCATAAGACCTGCACAGGTTCTGATCAGACAAAATCCCAGCACAGAGAAAGGGAACTGGGTACAAAGTCTCACCCTTACCCAAGAAGCTGTCTGCAATCTCTACCTTCTGGGAAAGGGAAAATCAGTTTTCGCCAAGGAAGTGTCACGGAGCAGGCCCTATATTCAGAAGTGTTCGGCCAACATAAAGCAGACTCCACAGTTTTGTTGCTTGAATACTTTTCCATTTTTCTGGCTTTTTGGTTGGTTTGGGTATTTTTGTTTTGTGGCTTCAATTTCTTGTTTTATGTTTTTTGAGACAGGGTAGGCGAGTAGAGAGAGAACATGAAATTGGGTGAGCAAAGGGGAGTTGGGGTTGGGGAAAGAGTATGGCCAAAATACATTGCAGAAAACCTTTTATAAATAAAGTCCTTTAAGTGGCTTGTTGCCCCCCTTCAACTTCATAATTGTTCTCACTGGAATAACTCTGCTAGCCATTGTTTGGTGTAGTCTTCCAAAATATTTGCATGCATATTTAATTAAATATAAGAATATTGGTATACTATGAATGAAGTGCATTAAAGACTGCTAGATATTCCCAGCTATGATTTCATGCAGTGTGCACCTGAAAACTTTCTCATACTCACAGCATCTGAAATAATTTCATTTTCCTCCCTATTATAAGTAAATGATAATATATAAAGTTACTTTTTCACATTTTATGGCTGAAATTGGAAATTTGTCATTGATTCCTATTCTTTGCCCACTGCCTATGTTTCCAATATTTCAAAGTTACAATTGCCATATGGTATTGGTTTGAAATAATAGGACACTGAGGAATTATCTCTGGCATGAATGTTTACCATTATTTTTCTGCTTTTCCTTATATTTTGTTTACATTTTTAAAGATTTTTTACTTGCGTTTGTATTGTGTGCATGTATGGGTGTGTGCGTGCGTGCGTGCATGTGTGTGTGTGTGTGTGTGTGTGTGTGTGTGTGTGTGTGTATGTGTGTGTTTGTAAAAGTGGTGACTAAGGAGGCCAGAAGAAGACATCAGATCCCCCTGTAACTGGAGTTATGAAGCAGTTCTGAGGCTTCCAACCTGGGTGCTGGAAACTGAACTCTGGTCACCCAAAGGAACACTGCATTCTCTTAAACTATAAGCTTGCTCTCCAGCACCTTGTTTATGGTCATATATCACTATGTCACTTTTTTCAAACACATTGCAGAACAGAGCATACATTTTACTACATGAACTTTCAAGAATGTAGTTCACTAGTGTTAAGTGTATTATCTTTGCTTTGAGGTAGATTGGCAGAAGTTTTTCTTCAGGTAAAACTGAAGCTCTGGGTCCCTTAATGGAGAGCCATACCTCATTGCTGTTGTTCAGCCACTGGTAAGCATCATGCTACTTCCTGATGTTCTGAATTTAGGTATCTTAAGGACCTTACATAGTGGAATCACAGGTTTTGATTTTGTGTAACTGGCCTAACTTCATCTTACAGTTAATACCTACTGTAGGATGAGACTGGATTTTCTTTTTTAAACTGAATATTATTCCCCTTGATGTTTGCCTCACATTTTGCCTATCTATCCTGTTATCAGGAGAGGGGTGTGTGGTTTCTGCCTCCTGGCATGGTGAGGAGTGATATGGAAAACATGATGTACAGATATCCATCTCTTTGAGGCCTTACCTTCAGCTGTTTTGGAGATATGCCTCCAAGGGGGATTTCTACATGATATGGTAGCAGTGTTGTTAATTCAGGAACCTCCATAACTGGCCCACAGTGGTCTCACTGTTTTGTAGCTCTCCTAACGGTGCAGAAGCTTCCAATTTTCCATGTCCTCATTAACACTTTTTTTCTTCCCTTCTCTCTCTGCCCTCTTCTATCTCTCTCCTGTAGTAATTATCTTAATGGATCTGCAGAAAAAACGCCTCATTTCGGTTTTGATTTGTGCTTCTTTTATTAGTGATATTGAGCATATTTTATTTTGTTTAAAATGTGTATTTTAAAAGTTTTTGTGCAAGTGTATATAATATGTTGAGTACATTCCTCCCCAGCCCTCTGACCCTCCCTTTTCTTTCCTCTTCTATCAGTCCTCCTTGTCCTCTAAGGCTATTATAGCTCTACTTTTGTATTGTATACACACACATGACTTTATATAGCTACATAAAATCCAAGACACATCAATGTGAGAAAATATAATATTATCTTTCAAGACTAGATAATTCACTTAATGTCATTACCTCTAGGGGTGTCTATTCCCCCTTAACCAGTTTGTCCTTTGCATGTTAGCTATAGACATTCTATGCAAATATTTGCTCAGTTTTACTTATCCATATTATGAAATATTCTGAATATTATAAGGTTTTATAACATTTTCTCCAGCAATATCTGAAGGAAGGCCTTATACTATATTTAGTACCCTGTATAGTCTTACCACTAACACAGTGATGTAAAACCTTATCCCATAGTGAAATGATACAGATACAATGATAGAAAGATAGTAACTCAGGAAATGGAGGTGTCTGAATGCTGGATAATAATGCCTTTGAATATTGCTTTTTCCACAAATATATGGAGGGAAACCAGAGATAAATTTAAAAAGGTTTCCTTAGTGATAATATTTGACCATTCTTAGGAGATATAATTTATTATACTTGAGTGTGTACTGTATGATGTACTGAAATATGGCAGGCATTGTTATCAATAACAAGACAAGATGACAAGAATATTAATAATACTGAGACACACTAAGGTATGTATTAATGGTGAGCGTAGATTCCACTGGAGCTAAGCATGTGATGTCTGTGTATTCCTGAAATGGTTGGGTCAGATTCCCAATCCTTATGCTTTAAAAAAGGAAGAACAACTATTAAGATGATGAATTAATTTTGAGCATTAAAAATCAAATGGCTTCTAGAATATACCATTAAGCTTAGATGACACACTGCTACAAAATATTTCCCTCATCTGTATTTTCTTCCCCAGTCTCTTATATATTTCATGAATTGTGGAAATCTGAACAATATAATTTCAGGTTGCTGACATGGGAAAAAACCTGGATATATAAAGATGGCTCTTTGGAGACTAGTTAGCAAGCTTCGTGTTGCTAATTTAAAGTTTTTACTCTCTGATGACTTGAAGAGGGGGAAATCATCAAGTTTTCTGAAAGAAAATATATTAAATTTAAAACCTATATCCAACAGAAGTTTTCTAGACCAACTTCTTGGCAGGGCTATATGCTTTTTATATGTGACTATATTATACTGAAGCACCTAACTATGTCCAATTACAGTTATAGCAAGAGTGCTTGCTATTAGGCACATCCATTTAACTTTCTTCTGCTTTTAGGTAGCAAATTGCAGGAATTTCTTTAATATGAGTTCAATGCCAGGACAAACAGCTAAAACTAGAACAGGAGGGGAACTTGATAAAGAAGACAGTGAGAAGGAAGAGGAAAACATATCAAGTACTCAGTGACACAGAGACAAAGGGGCCTTTAAAGACCATCCTGAGTTTTGACTAGATGACAAAATTGAAGCACAGATTATTCATTGGATTATCTAAGGTCATGGGTTTTGGGTAAAGTTGGATCTAAACACAGTTGTGTGATGCAGACAAGTGGTACTTTTCATATGACTCGGATGTCTCTAATATCTGAGGATGAACTGGAACGAGACAGTAAACCTTGTCTTTCATTCAATACTTCTGCTTAGCACACAATTTCCTCCTCTTGTTTTGACTTCCAGATTTGGAATACAAAACAAACAAACAAAAACTTTCACATCATAAAGCCAGCTTCGATGTATACCAGAAAGCAAGAAACAGTTATAGAGGGATAGATTACTATAGATAGATCTAGAGTTTTGTCATTGTTTCTTCTCCATTGCTAGCTAGCTGGATGACCTCAGGCAAATTTTTTTAAATCCTTGCGAGTTCAACTTCTTTAAATCTTAACTAGGTTGTTGATTTCTGAAGTTCTTTCTAGTGTAAAATAATGTGTTCCTACAACCTGAATAACCTCAGGATGATGTTACATGGCAGTATCACCTGGTTGTTAGCTGATTGCCTGTCTCCTTCAAACTGGAAAACAATAGAATTCTCATTTAATCTAAGCGTTGTTGCTATGTTCATCTGGTGATGAACCAACTGCATACCCATATATGACATTCATTAAATGTATTGAGGCATAGGTAAATGCAGGAAAATTGTTAATATCTAAATCCCAAATTAGGCCACCATTTCAAGGTACAAGGGGTTAAAATTTAAAAGTTTGTGAGAATACCCTTACTGTTGAAAAAATATAATGAAAGTAATGTTCATAAAGTGATCTATCTTCTTTCCCTTAAAATTTTCTATTTTAGAATGAAATGTCAATAGAAAGAAATTGATGGCTGTTCCAGTGGACACATGAAAATGGACTATTTTATCATTATTGAAAATAAATCATGGGCTTTATAAAACAAAGAGTGAATGTTAGGAGGTTATGCATTTGGAAAGCCCACAGAGCTAATAACATTCTATACTTAGCCCGGAAATATGGGCCAATAGATAGTGAGGCACTAAATAATTTATGGTTGAATTTGTTATTCAGTTCTAGAACAACAACAGTAATATAGCATTTCCTCCCTTTATAAATTACTCATGCAGTCTCCCCTAATGATCCACTAATTCTCATTCCAGAGAGTGTATAAAGAAGAAATCTTGTAATGCAGTTCTACAGTGTCAAAGTAATTAGGACTTGAATCTCCAACCTCCAGTAAAACATTTTAACTTGATTAAGTTAATAGTTCAAAATAGTAAAGTGAGAATCATATTTCCTTTGCTTCAGCCTACCCTACCTTGCTCCATAAATTTCGGTAATGTAATTTATTGCCTGACCCCTTTGTTCAGGCATTTATTCTCATTCATATTACATGCTTGACTTGTGTTTTCAGTGGTCCTAAAATAAGCATCCATGAAGATTGGTCCTAGACTGTTGCTTCAGGATGGATTCTTGATTATGTCAAATATATAGGAAACATAGATGATAGTATCACTACTGAACTCAGGCTCAAAGACAAATATGAAGGCTAAAAATAGAATCAATAGTATTCCTCTCTCCAATTTTTTGCAAGTATTTTTGTGTATTCAGATGTCCATGTGCGTGTGATGTGTGTGTGTGGGGGGGTGCTTGCACACATATACTCGTGCTTGCATAGGGAGGCCAGAGGTCAACTTTGGGGGTCATTTTTGATGAGCTGTGTACATTATTTTTGAGAAAGGATCTTCACATGGACTTGGCACTCATTAGTAAACTATGCCATTTAACTGGAGAGCCCTAGGGAACTTCATCACCCAGCTTCCAGAGTGCTGGGTTACAAGTGTATACCATTGCCCCATGCTTTTTGCTAAGTGCTAGGGTTCGAACTCAGGTCCTTGTTTCTGTACTATATGCACTGTATGAACTGAACTATCTCTCCAGGACAATTATCCCCAAATTCTAGTACATTACCTCCTGGCCCAAAGGTTCCCAGTATGATATGAACTTTATTTCTTCCCAATTCAGGAGCTAATAATCATGCCTGATGCCTTGATTGCTATTATCTTTAGTTATAATGAACAAATGGTCTTGCATCACATTTCTCTGACTTGTTCATGGGGAATGAAATTCTTGTTACGTTCCAAATTCATCATTCTTGTATTGTATTTCACCATACAAAAAATATAGAATATGACAAATGTTTTACCTCTGAAATGCCAACATATGTCCCACATCTGGCCCAGCATGTCTGTATAACACTGAGATATTTAGTTTACATCCCTACAGTACGTACATCTACACAAACACACATACACACATATAATAAGTGAGAGAAATATTTGAAATAAAACACTACATAAAAATAATATCTCTTGCAGACTGGATCTTAAAGTGTCCTAGCTGTGGTAGCAAAGCACAGTGTGTCTTTCATTTAGAATATGAACCACAGAAAAATAAGACACTGCATATTTTCCGTATAAAAATAAATATTTTGACAGGCACAGTTATGTTTAATTCTGCCTTTGAAAATGTGGAGGGATAAGAGACAAAGAAATTTGTTTCTATGTAATACATATGTTTCTATCTTGCTAGCCATAGAGAGATTCATATATGCATATGTGGTATATTTATTTGTATTTGCTATAAAAATGCAAATATCCTACTGTCTGAGTTAAACACTGGATCAACAGCAAAAATGCTAGAGAATTTTGGTATTACATAATTAAACATATACTATGTAAAAATCATTTTGTCATAATCTAGTAAAGAATTTGGAATTTATAGCTAGGAGTAACTGTGCTTTGTGGTTCTGTAAATTTCTTAAATTTAATTGTTATTTTTATTAATTTCTTGCATCTAAAATTGTTTTTCACCATTCAATGGCCTGCTGAAATGCCCCAAAATTCTGAATTCTGTCTGCTAACTCTGTCACCCCCTAGATGGTGGGCAGTGCATAGAGTTTAGGGAATTTGCTTAGTCATTACATATATATATATATGTATATATATATGTGTGTGTATGTGTATATATATATATATATATATATATTTGCAACAGATTCTAGGCCAGTATTTCAGGTATTCTATTTTAATATTCTTTATCATCTTACTGGAAAACTGAAGGACTTCAATATGACATAAAAGCAAGAATCTTCACAAAAGGGCATTGTAACATTTTTGAAAGGAAATTCTCTAAGTGCCCTGTTCTCCCCGAAGGCCATTTTAAAAGTCTCAGCATTATGATAAGTTGTTAAAGCAACAAACTACATCACCAAACTGAGCTGCAGTGAACAGTTGCTATGGCACACTCACAGTTCATTCATCAAAGAGAATTTCTAAGAATGTAACAAGTTAAAAGTAGTCCCTTAATTATGTCTAATTGTGAAAAATCCAGAAGCTAGTGCATCTATATTAACTTTTCCTTGTCATATTATGCATGCATTATGTTTAAATTGTATTAATAGGGATGCTACTGATGGCCCAAGTAACACTCTTATATGAAATGTTTGAAGATTGTGGAAAATACAATTAAGGAACATTCAAAACATTCACAAGTCTACCTTTCTAGTAAGTATTATTATCCAAATATCAGACATGTGGGATTTTTAAAAAGGGGGATGGAAGTTACTAAGTACATGGTGAAATTTTTTCACATTTTAAAATATTTTGTTTATTATTTACTTCTTTTTTTGCTTTTTTTAATCCATTCCTACTCCCTCCCAGGTCCTTTTCCCAATAGCCCATCCTACACACACACACACACACACACACACACACACACACACACACACACACACATTATGTCCCTACATTTGAACAGCAGGCATGTTAACAACAGAACCATCGCCTCAACCTCAAAGCTTGAATTGAATATTTAGAAAAATAGAAACATCCTAATCCATTTAATTTTAAGTAGAATAAACAATTCTACTAAAATATCTATTTTCAAAAACTTTCAGCCTATTCTTCTTTCTTCAAACAATATTCTCATTGCACTATGTGTCAACAATTTGCCCCACTCACCAGTTTATTCTCTACAAAAAAGTCATTCCAGATACTGGTTCTGTCCTCTCTATCAAGGATGTGGCTTTGCCTCATGTGCGTATTTTAGCTCAGTAGGAGTACTTTCCCCAACATTCATTGCCCTTTGGATTCTTTCATGTGTATCTTTGACCTGACCTGTTCTCAGTGAAATGTTACAAACACCTATTAGCTAATGCCCATCCATCAGGCCCAACATATTTGCATCTGCAGCTTAAGTTACTAATTATGTAATGGGGGGAAGGTTACATTCCATCTGTTCAAAATGTGTTTTTTTTCTTCAAAGCAAATTAGCACACCAGCAATTTGAAAACAGGACCGTGTCCCTCCATCTTACCATCTTGAGTTCTCCATTGTGGAGTTTCTAGTTCTCACTCTTATAGAGAACATTCCTTATCATACTGATAGTCCACATAAATCTTTAAGTGAATACCACCACTGTGTACATGGAATCAATTTCCTTAACTCAAATCCATGTAAAAGGCACTTAATAAATATTAAATGCTGCCCGCTTTCAATTATTCATGGTTGTATTATTCACCTTATAGCTGTGATAGGAGTTTAAAGGTCATATTTACATAATGAGTGATTCTACTTCGTAATTTAAATGGGTCCTTGTTTTACACCCATCCAAATAGGATCAGAAGTAAACCTTCTTTACTCCAGTTTTATTAATTTAATTCCTACCAACTCTAGGTCAAAGGCAGGATTTTGCTTTTAGCTGCTTTGCCTTGATCTACAAGCTGATACTAAACATTGCCAGCATTTAATGGGGGGGGGAGGTGGGGAAGTATTGGAAAAGTGAATCTGGGAATTAGAATCCAAAAGGGCAGAAGTTTTCCATGCCTTTTCAATCAGGTATTTATGGTGAAGCTTTGTCAGTTTGTGAATTAAGTTGTTCAATGAATCCAAAAGAGCCTCCTAATGAAAACAAAACCCTTTTGACAGGAAGGAAACTCTCTCTCTCTCTCTCTCTCTCTCTCTCTCTCTCTCTCTCTCTCTCTCTCTCTCTCTCTCTTTCTCTGTCACTCTCTCTGATTTATGTGTGTGTCCTTTGATTTTTAAAATCACAATGTAGTTTAATAATCAGCAAAACTGTGAAAGCTTTTGCTAAAAATATTAACACAGATGAAGGCACAAGTTCCCAAGGCTGAGTTAGTCATACAGCTTATTTTCATCCTTGGATAAAATCAAACAGAGGAAGAGGTGGTAAATTTTGTTGAAACTCACATTTTATAGTGATTTACCAGAGAAGGACAGGGCATGTCTAGATATGACTAAATAACACATATTTATTGTTACTTAAAAATCGAGAAGGCAGCTTGCCCAGTGACCCTGCAGTGTTGCTTGCCTGACAGTGATCTCAATGGAGAGCTTTTGGAAACTGTCAGCAAGTTTATTGAGTGTGAGCATTTGCTGTGACAAGGTCTGGGATTTACTCAATGCATCTATGCTGGGTAAAACCTTTTGTGCACACGAACATGGCAACCAGTGTGCAAAAATTTACAAGAGCAGCATTCAGTTTTAGCACAATTTATTCCAAATGAATTAACATTTTAGGCAAGGGAAGTAAATATTAAATACACAAATATTTCTTCTGCCTGCCCATTTCTAAGGTAGCTAATTTGTGCATGTTTCTTTTAAAATGCTTTCCAAGGAAAGAAGTGACTGGTGGAAATATTAATTCTAATAAAAGTGAAAGTAATGCACCTCCATGTGATGCACAGTGGGAAGGCATGTCTTGAGTTAATGTGGCTTCCTTTAGGATGCTCATGTTTTAAAGGGAAGGCAGGTGTTGCCAGGAGGTCATGCCTGTGAGGACATGGAAAGGTTATTCTTATCAATGAGAAGCACACTCCACTGTAAGGATTTCATCCATCTTGTGTAGAAAGGGCTTTGAAGACAATGATTCACTCTTCCCCGCTTGTCACCCTCTCAGCACATGTCCTGAGCTCCTCACCTCACAGCCATGGGGGCTGTGACCACTCTTCCCTGTGGTGCCTCATTCAGACCTGGGTGGGTGAGGAAAACACGAAAGGAGGCAGGAAGGCTACTTATTGTCTAAAACCAGGAAGCAAGGGCTTCCTCGGAAGTCAAGGCTTATATCCCTTTGTGACATACTTGCCCTTAGCTTCATGAAAGGCTGGGGAGCTTGTGTTTGTAATAGAGCATCTTACTGAAGATCCATAGGGATGAAAGATAATGCAGGTACTGGACATGGCTAAACTTAATGAGGCTGGAAAGCAATTAGTTAATGAAAAATGAATAACTATATACTGGAGCTTTCAAGCAATTAGGTATAAATAATGACATTAGAGTTCTGATAATAAGAATAATAAATTAAGATTAGTATGTTGGTCATTTTCTATGATATCGAGACTTCTGCATATTTTTGTGATTTCTACATATTTCACACACAGTCTTCTAGGCACACAACTAGAATACTTGACATGCACCTTCTGATTTTAATTCATAGTAATCTCTCTTTATCAAGCAGTGTATAAATTAAACTCCAAAAGCAGCAGCAAATATCCAATGCCTAGATTTGAAGGCTATTTATAGTTAGGTTAAAACTGAAAGGGGAGAATGAGGAGACTCTGATGGACAGCAGCTAGCAAACTCCTTTGCGTCTCAAATAACTTGTTAAATCATCTTGGAAACTGGACTTAGGATAAAGGACAAAGTTCTTACATTATTACTTGAGTAGAGTCTGAGAAGTGTTTATAATTGAAGTAATTGTGTTTTAAAGTTTAACAATCAATGTGTCTTTTCTCTACTAATAACTGGCATTACTGAAAGTATACTGTTAAAACTGGAAAATTTCACTTGGTTTGAGGCAGAAACAGCTTTTATAGGCGGGCAAGGGATTACCTGCCTGGAGTTTCCTTACGTTCATTGTCTGGCAGCCATTGCTTCATGCCTGCTTGGTCCTTTTCCCTTTCCTCAGTGAGGCAGAACTTGGATACTGTACTTCTCTCCTGAAGCTCTCTCATTTCTGAAGTTTTCTGGCTGAGGATGGATTGTGTTGTTGAGGATGGATTGTGTTGAGGATGGATTAGGCTACTTGATCTGCACTATCCTTTGGGTTTGGATATACCTTTCTAGAGCAAGGCTTGCTCTCATATTGCCCATCTTAAAGTTTGTCTGTTCTGCAGTCTGCTGCATGCCTCTTGCCTGTCACAGTTGTCCTGTGTACCAGGGCTGTCCGAGATGGATTCCTGGTGCTGTGTAGGGGTTCACGATTACATTTCGAGTGGGGGCTTTTGCTGGAATTATAATGTAGATTAGGGATTTGTGTTCTCCAAACTCTTGAGCTAGTTTTTGATGATATAATAAGTCGATCTGATGATGAAGACCACATACGGATGGCAGAAACCTTAATGATTTCAATTACTTATCTGAACAAGGAAATCTCTCATCATTCTCTTCACTTCTGTTTCATGTGAAAGGAGGCTCCTGATTTCTCTGTGAAGAATAAAGCTGCCCTAGTCTACCACAAATGCCAGGACACAGAGATGCAGAGATGCTTGCCCTTACCACAGACAGTTTACTCTTAGACATGGCGGGCCATATCAAGGAGTCCAGAAAGGTCCTGGAAAGTACCCATTATTCCTCCTGGTACCCTTTTGACCATATTGTATATCCCCCCCTTTATTATCTTCTCCTAGCTTACTTTCAACCCCGTGCATCGTAAGAATAGAAAAATATAGTGCTCAGCCTGTTTCCTTTTTTATTACATTTTTATTATATATTTAAATTAGGAACAAGCTTGCTTCCCATGTTAGTCCCAGCTCCCTCTCCCTCCCCTCCACACCCACTCCCCCCCAACAGCCCCACCAGCACCCCACCCAATCCCCACTCCATTCCCTAGGGAGCATAAAGCCCTCCATGGTGGATCTCTAGAGTCTGTCATTTCATTCCAGGGAGGGCCCAGGCCCTCCCCAAAGTGTCCAGATTGAGAAAGCATCCCTCATTGTGGGATGGGTCCCCAAAGTCCATTTGTGTGCCAGGGATAAATACTGATCTACTGCCCCAAAACCCCATAGATTACCTGAGTATCCTCACTCACACCCACATTCAGGGGGTCTTGATCAGCCCCACGCTGGCCTCTCAGCCATCAGTCTGGGGTCCAAGATCTCCCCCCTTATTCAGGTCAGCTGTTTCTCTGGGTTTCACCAGCCCAGTCTTAACCCCTTTGCTCATCACTCCTGCCTTTCTGTCACTGGGTTCCAGGAGTTTAGTTCAGTGTTTAGTTGTGAGTGTCTGCCTCTGCTTCCTTCTGTACTGGATGGAGGTTCTAAGATGGTATGTAAGACAATCATCAAAATCATTATTAGGGAGGGACACTTAATGTAGTATCTCCACTACTGCTTAGTTCGCCAGTTGGTGTCATCTGGAGAGCTCACTAGTGCCAGATCTCCCTCTATTATGGTATCTCTCATCCTGCTCTCCTCTATTCTTCCCCCAACTCAACCTTCCTGCTACCTCGTGTCCTCCTCTTCCTTCTAACACTGCTAGTTTACACTATAAAAACAGTGCTTTTGTTGAAGTGTTGTCTCTCCAACAGGGGTTGAGGGTATTATATAAGGAAGCCCCAAAATAAACAGAAAACCCTATTATGTTGAACACAAAGAATTGTCAGTTTTATTTTGTAGTCCCCCAAATGTTATCAGTATATATGGTTTGGGATAAGCTAATGTTCACAACAAAAGCATTTAATGGTACAAGCACAAGACCTTCTCTACCTAACATTCAGGGATTAGTGAGAGTTTTGACATCTTGAAGTTGGGCATATACCTACTTGAGATAGCCGAATTGGAGAGCATTTCTAGGAGACAGAATACCAACCATGTGGCTATGTCTAACTTCAAAGGAGGCTGGGAAGTGCCATCTAACTATGGCCTGAGAAGAAAAGGATTTTCCTGAGCAACCCTCAATATGAAAAGTCAGATGTGCAGTGGCATAAATGAGGCCAGATCATCGGACAATTTCATGTTAGATCCCCCCCCAAACAAATAGATAGGTGAAGAATTCTGTGACATCTCCCTGAACTTTAAACTTTTACCAAAATGACATGGTAAATAAAAAGTGTAAGCTGAAATCTCAGTCCAAAATCAAATCATTCAGAATGATGCAGGTTGTTTCTAATGTGGCATTAAATTTCTTCAAATTAATTTCCAGTATTAGTGATGGCATTTTTCCTGAAGGACAATGGTGTAGGAAATAATGCCCCACTTTCAGAGATTTGACAAGTGGATTTTTATCTCCAACACAACACTTTATAAATTTTAAGGTCTGCTGTAAATCTCATTCTGATCTTATTTTCATCCTCAATTTTTTTTCTTTTAGCAGCCTTTTAGGTTTAGAAAAAAAAAACCCATGCTGCAATTGTATTAGAGGCAGCTGGATGTCTGCCTTCTGGCAGCACATTTATTTATGGTAGGGATTCCTTTTTCTTTGTTGTTCTGTATTGTCCGAGAACACACATGCAGGAAGTTCTGCACACTATCCACATACAATTCCTCATGCTCGGGTGACCACATCCAATGACAAGAAAAAAACATTTAGAGCTCCCTTGCCCTCCCAAGACACCCCTGTTGTTCCCTCCTACATACCTCCACCCTCCTCCTTCCAAAGGTTACAAAGGTCCTCACTCTTTTCAGGGCAAGGAGAGCTTGGTCTCCTGCTGTGTCCCCTATGGGTAGAATCCTGTGACGACAATACTTTGTTAGTAATGATTTCCTCCTTTTGTTCAGTATTAACTTGTGCCATCATTCATATTCCATTGTGGGAGTAGACTAAAGTTTATTTATTCATTCTATTGTATAAAACCCATCTAAAGAGCTTCTAGATCTGGCGGCAGTACAAATAACCCTCTATTTTAGCATGCCCTTTTATTTGCAAGACATACACATTTTTGTTGAGTACGTACCTAAAAGAAAAATCTATGGTTTGCACAGGTTTAGCTTTATCAGAAATGTAGGCTTTCCAAGGGGGGATTTTACCAATACACCAGGGCAGAAATTCTTAGCTTAAAGAGAGAGGAAAAAACAGGAAGATAAATTTTTGCAGAAAAATAAAACTGGCTTGGCAGTTCCTGTTTTCAGATTCTAACCTTAGTCTCCCAAAGGCGTTGGGAACTAGATGGAAACACAATGTCAATTAATGCTCTTTGCTTGCTTTCTCCTCCCTATGTACTCCATTGTGTATATAGGTTTCAAATAAAGGTGGTAATTTTGTGTCACTGAGTTTACTAGCTATAAACTATACTGCCAGAACCTCCTAAACGGCCTGGACTGGCTATTGTTTTTTCCTTCTCTTCTATCAGCTTTATGATATGGTCTGGAGATGTGTTGATTATTATAATTTTCTCCTTCCCACATCTTTCATTATGTTTTTCTGCTTTGCTCACATTTTTCATCTTTCCCCTCTTTGGCCTTTGCAAGATGCCAAACTATTAGTTTATCTTGAAACATGTCTTTTTTTGTCCTTTTCACATTACAATTGTAACTACAAAGTATGGTATACATATAAATACTTAAATATCCAAATGCTTCTCATTTCACTTTGATTATATACTTTAAAATCAGTCTAGAAGAAATTATATAGAAAGTGAAAGATTAGTGTGTCTGTTTATCTAAACAAATGTGAGATAAGTATTGGTGTTTTTTTAGATTCATCTGGTTTTTAAAAATATTTATTTTTATTTTAAGTGTATGGGTATTTGGGCTCCATGTATGTCTTCATACTATGAGAAAACAGTGCCCACAGAGTCCATAAAAGGTAGCTAGATCTCATGAAACTAGAGTTGCAGATGGTTGTTAGCCAACATAGGAGTACTGGGAATGGAACTCAGTACTCATCGCAGGGTGAGGTCTGAGGGTGATTAAAATATACCAAGAGCAAAAAGCATGTCACCGTATAAGGGATTCCATTAAGAAATATATTTGGTGTGGACCATGTACATTCTTGGATTCGCTTTTTAAACTATTGATTTTTCTTAAATGCGACTTATTAGGTTACATACTTTAGTATGTCAAATGAAGTCATTGTCTAAAAGAAATACTGCCATCTTATTTCATGAAGTCAAGGGTTTAACATATTTAAGCAGTAAATGTCTCAAGAGATAGTTCATTAAATCAAGTCAGTGGAGCTGAGTGAGAACTATATGAAACTTTCTCCTTTCTATTTGGACTGCTAAGACATTTCTCAAGAAGAAGTGATGGTGCTGGTAGGCTTTATATTTGAAAGGACAGGTGCTGGCAATAGTGAAGAGAATGGACCAGAGAGTCCCACTGGTGAAATCCATGCAGTCTAGGCAGGCTTGTGTATCAGATTAATGCTATCCTAATTGTTTCTATCTGATCCCCCTTCTCTGTCTGATATCACATATATGAAAATTAAACTGTTACCAACATACTGGGCCCATGTATATTATAAGCATAAGATGTGAAGATCTCATTTAAGATATATGAAGTTTTTAAGAATTTCTTCCTTTCTAATACTAATTTATGTATGTACTCATCATACCTATTATTCCATAATTTAACACTGATAAAAACTACAGCCATTCAGTTTGAATCTTGTGCCACTAAAATAAGCATAAGGAAACAAACCAAATGTCAGTTTAATTAGTCCCATCTCACTAACTCCAGGGACTGAGCAGGATTCAGACATAACCTTATGTGAGACACTTGAGTGCAGTAGCTAGCAACAGGATTTGTCCCTCTAAGTATTAACTTACACCCATAAATCATTGTTTATGGAAGACATCGATGGCCAGACCATCAGTGTGAGCCGCACAGTGAGACTAAGAGCAAGGCATGGAATTGACCTTCCACACAGAAAACAGCATCCCGTATGCCTCTGTACACTCAGTGGAAAACTTATAATGGTTGTGCATTTGAACTCTTGGAAAAGGGAGAAAGAAAAGGAAATTCAGGACCCACTTACAGTCTTTGACTGGAGCCTTCCAGCCTTCCTTAGAAGCACAGTGTAGGGAACATATAAGCTTTCTCTCCGTCTCTGTCTCTGTCTCTGTCTCTCTCTCTCTCTCTCTCTGTGTGTGTGTGTGTGTATGCGTGACATCCTTTTGAGTTCTATTTGTGTTCTCATGAACTTCAGAGTGAGAATAGAACTTGTATTTGAGTTCTAACTTCATCACTTCCAAGATATGTGACTCAGAATAAGGTATCGAGTATGTTTATGCCTCAATTTCCCCATCTGTCAGCTAAGAATAATGAATTGATTGACTGGAAAAGGTGAAAACAAAACAAACCCCAAATGCCTGCAACACCCCAGAAGCACCCAGGACATATGGCAGGTGCCAGTGTATTTACTCACAGACACAGAAAACAGTGAGAGGACACAGAGATTCAATGTATCAGTGGTACTCTTGCTGGGTTGCTGACCCTTTATTGTGTCCTCCCCATTAATTATTGTCGGTGCTGTCAACTGCCACATAATTGGGTCTATCCTAAGATGCACATATGGCCCGCATTATACCTACAATCCCATCAGTGCCTCTCTGAACGAGGCCCGTTCCTTTGAATGCAGCTGCTGAGTAATCTCAGAAAACCTTCTCACCATCTAGTGGGCACTGAGCCCTGACTTCAACCAGCCCCAGACCCCAGATCTCAGGACCTGCCTACTCCTATAAAGGCATTACTTTTGGAGTCTCCTTCTTACTTCTCCCCTTTTAAACTCGTCCTTTAATGTTCATTTATGTTCTAACTACTAATCTGAATCAGGTCCTCAAACTGGGGAGCATTACTCCCAAGGAGAAAAATGACTGTGATTTCTTATTACAGCCCCTTTTCCTCCCCACTTCAGGAGTGTAATCAAACATCATCTGGAAACTTCCCTTTAATATAGTGAATCAGCCTGCCCACATATCTTGTTTTCCCTGAGGCATATTGCTGGGAAAGTCTATTTCCGATTTTTTTTTTGCAAAATCAACATATGTTGAACCAACTGGCTGTTTTCATTTAAATTGACAAGAGCTGAATCTTGGAAATTATGTTTAATTTTTTACTTTTAACATTGTCGATATATTTGACTTCAAGGTAAAAACCTACACTCTACATTTTTTTAAGAATTTTTTACTGTGGTTGTGTGTGTGTGTCTATGTGTGTTTGTACATGTGAGTGCACGTATGTTCCTGGGTATATAAATGTGTGTGTGCCTAGAGGTCAGAGGCCAGTGTCACTTGTCTTCTTCACTCACTTCTCCATTTTGTATTGTGACAGAAGTGTTTTGTTTGTTTGTTTCGAGACAGGATGTCACTATGTAGTCATGGCTGCTCTGGAACTTGCTATGTAGACCAAGCTGGCCTTGAACTCACAGATAAGATTTACGGTTTAGGTAGTTTAATGAAAGGATAATTATAAAGTTTAAGGACAGATTTAATATTATATTAGTTATAATCTTAGGCAATTATCACATGTATTACTTTCTTCATGGTTTTCTTTCTTTTCTGTTGGGCTGTGGGTTCAATAAAAACAAAAATACGTCTTGTTCATCTTTGTACTCCTGTTCTAAGCGTGCTACTTAGCATACATCAGGCACTCAACCCAAAGAATTTAATTGACTTATGATAATATAATCAATTTCTTGAATTAAGCATGTTTCCTTATGTGTATACAAAGTATTTGTATGTGTTGAAGTAGGAAAGCTGTATAACTGGACAGTTTAATATGTGTATTACATCTCACGAATATTTCACTCTTTTTTTTTTGCTTTGTTTTCTGAGATAGGGTTTCTCTGTGTAGCTTTGGAGCCTATCCGGGCACTCATTCTGTAATCTAGGCTGGCCTGGAACTCAGAGAGATCCTCCTGCCTCTGCCTCCTGAGAGCTGGGATTAGAGGCGTGCATCACCAACGCCTGGAGAATATTTCACTATTTAGCTCAGTTTACATAGATATTGGACTTTTACTAAAGTGGTGTTATATGGTACATCAATGTTTCAGGCAGCTTAGCTGCACTAAAATTTGAAAGCTAGGTGGCTTACCCAGCAGAAATGTGTTTATCCACAGAAATGTATTTCTCCGGGGGCTGCAAATCTGGTATCAGGATGCCAGCATGGTCACAATAGAGGGAGGACTCTTCCTGGCTTGCCAGTGTCTGCCTTCTCTCCTGAGTGAGAAGTACCAAGCATTCTGGAAGCTCCTTTCTTAAGAGACCAATCCCATCTGTGTGAACCCTTCCCTCATCATCTCATCAAAACATAATTGCCTCCCAACAGCCTTCACCTCCAAATATTATCACAGCAAATGAATTAAGGAGGATACAATTTATTCCATAATAATGAGTATCTTGTATGCCTATGACAATATAGCTCAAAGCTGTTATTCATATAAAAGTGGGGTAAAGTGTTTTGCATAATTAATGTTTTAATGAGAACATTCCTGAAGCTTGTGTTTAAAAATCATACAGTTGGGAAGATACTACTTTCCCAAGACGCATCTAACATTTGGTAGCACTTAATAGACAAAATATTTACAACAGGGAAAGACCCTGACCACAGAAAATGCATGTGTTGAGAAGCCAGTGCATGTGGGAAGAGCTCAGAGTGGGAGGCTGAGTCAAGCTGAGGGCTGCTTTCCCTGTCACCCACTTTATCATCACATCCTCACCGTGGTCCTTGGGGTGACCTCATCAGTCATTTCCCAGACAGATTGAGATGCAGGGAAACATGGTTATTTTTTTTCCAGAGTCACACAGTAGATTAAAGTTTGGTTCAAACCAAGGTCTTCTTTATTCCAACTAAAAGAATGCTTAGGAACATGTTCTTTACTGATGAAACAAAAAAATCAACTACCTTCAGGTGTATGGGAATTATTTATTTTAGCAAGTCCTCCAGATATATAATTGTTTCTTAAGCTCTAGAGAGTCCAATAAAAACAGTCCTGTAATCCTCAGTGAGTTGAAGTAAACACTTAAGGATCAGATTAAGGTTTCTTTTTTTAGATTAGATATCTGTTAACATTTACAGAGTTGAGACTGTAAATCATTTTCGCATGCTCTGTGTTCTGCTGACCAAGATCATCATATTTGTAGACTGATTAGAGGACCTCATTTCCTGCCTTTCTAGAGACAGATCTCCATTTCTGGGCAAAGAATAAATTCCTCTAGAAAAAGCCTTACTGTTTTGCTGATTTTTAAAAACATTTTAGGGTGACCTGCTGTTTGTTAAAAATTTTCCACAAATATTCGGTAACCATCTTCAGTATGTGGATATGCTGGGCTCAGGGTCTGAGTTAAGAACACGCATACTATGGAACGGATCCTCCCCATTCAATAATGAAAACTAAAGAACGCAAGTGATTCTAGTCCAAAGGCAGAATATGGAGACAAGGCGCTAGATGAAATCTGGCTTGATTACATAGGAACAGAGCAAGCACCACCCCAGGCAAGCCAGAAGGGAAGGAAAAAGCAAGGAGAAAAAGCATGTAATGAAAAGGAGCAGGGAGAATGGCAGTTACATTAGTGGTAAAGTAGTAAGAGTCTCAAGATGTCACAGAAACATCCTATTACAGTGACAATTATCCCGGTTCTTGAGGATAAGGAAATGAGTCTTAAAGACATTATACCATTTACACAATGTGACCAGATTAATAAGGAAGCAGAACTAGATTTGAGTTCTCCTTCAGAAGAGTTATTTTACTATTATGTAGTTATACTTTTTACTTTAATTGGACTTCAGCAAAAACAGAATACCTCCGTGTAAATCTGCAGAATGGATTCATTTTATACAATAATTTTCAGCAAAGTTTAACACTCAGGCACTCATCTCAACATTCAAATTTGTCTCCAAATTGATAGGAGTTATTTGTCTGATATACTGTGTCACCGCAGATGGTCTATTTACCAGAAAAGGGGTAAATGGAGACCACTGTGGGTATCTGGGAAAAATGCTAGCATCATGACTTCCTAATTCACAGATTTTAAATTATGCATATTGAAACATAACAACCTTTGCTTTATAAGCAACTGTTTCATTTCTAGTCCTCTTAAAACATTTTTTCTCCATCACAAGGATATTAAAACTTGATATGGTGTTCTCGGGTTTTATGTTCTTTAGGGTTCTGATGACCAACTATTTTGTAGGAGCCAACAATGACTTGGTTACTCTGGATCTAGAGCCTTCATGTTTGGGGTGTCAGATAGCCCTCATCTGCTCTCTCTATGTTCATGTTAGTTACTAGATATGAACCTGGTAGAAGATGCCTTCAGCGAGGTCTTGGAGGCTCAAGGAACACCAATCAGTAAGGTCATGTGTGATTTCCCATGAAATTCTGGGGACAAAGATAAAAGGGGTGGGAAAAAACATAGCAAGACTAGCTTCACTTTAAGCTGATGGTTTTCTGCTAAATGAGGGATGGAAGAAATAAAAACAACAATAACAAAAAGAAATCCAACAGGATGCTCCATGACCTGGATAGTAGCTTCTCACTCCCTTCTCCAGATAAAATTACTTAACGTAACCCACTTCTAGGAGAAAGGGTAACCAGTACTGTACTTCTGCTAAAAAGCACCTTTGCAATCACAGCTGTCATGTCACATTCACACAATATTATTTTGAGCAGCTACTTAGGTGAATCTCAATGCATTCATAAATGAGGTGTTCAATATTCTCAACTGCGAAAGTACCCATATCCCAGGCACAGGACATCACCAGGGAATGAGATATAAAGGTCATTGAGCTAATAGGTCCAGTTCATGTCTTCCAGGGTCACTGCATACATACCCATTGATTTGTAAGCCAATTTACAGGCAAAAGCTGGAATCTCACACATCACAACTTCTGTTTGCCTCTTTCTGGAATTTCTGCTTGTCAAGAGTGGTAAGATTCCATACTGTAAGCCTAATGACAGTTCATCTGTATTGCTTCTGCTTTGCATCTGCCATCTCTGTATGAAATGCTTTCTGAGTGACACCTCATTCTTCATAATACTCTGTAAGGTATTTACTGTCCTCCAACATGCATAAGAAAACACATTTAGCTCTTGGAAATAACAAGCTGCCTTTACACACTGACTAAGAAAACTCAGAGTCTCTGAGGGAAGCTCATCGGTGGTCATTTTCTACCTTACACTCTGGCATATTTCTAGGGCATCTCCTCCTATAGTTTGCATTTACGGTAAAGTGTCTCTTCCAGAAGAGCTTTGGAAACTGTACAAGCTCTCCTTCCCTCATGCTGTTTGTCAACTAGAGCTTGTTTTCGGGAATGAAAGGTAGCTTTGGCTGTGACATGACCTCAGTGCCTTCTGCATTTGACACATTGCTGGGTCACAACCCAATCATCTTTGCAAGCAATTGTAAAGATTACTCCTTTTTAAGATTCTGAAATCTGGCTATATAAAAGTGAAGGGGCAATGGTGAAAGATAAAAAAGCACTCACACAAGTTCCTTCAATTTTCATGAGCATAAGCAGTAAAAATGGAGCCGCCACATTCAACCTACAGGTGTACACTCTTGTCTTATAATGGGTAAGAGTGTTGTGGATTCAGTCAGACTGAGGTCAAATGCCTAGAAAGGCCATAGCCAATACAGAGCTTGCATATTCAGTATGTAAAATTATCTCTAAATAAATATCTCTCCTGTGAGCCTTTGAATGTTACTTGTGACATAAGCAATAATCACTCTCAATAAGGTTTGTTTAATCCAGTGATCTGAGATAGGTTACTCTGTTCTCTGACTCCTAAAAGGTGACAGCCGGTGTCTCAACCCAAGCTTTAGAGAAGCCCAAAGTGTGGAATAAATAAAGTGACCATGATAACATGTAGGGAGAAGAATTAGAAAACTTATCAGAAAAAAAGGCAAAATGTGTAAAAATGAATAGTTTAAAGCTTCTACAATATTTTAAATTCAGCTTGGAAGGATTAGATTTTTGGTTGCATTGTGCTTTGACATTTTAAAACCAAATTATTCTTTTAAATGCTGATTATTCATCTTCAAGGATGGGTATAATTCAACTAAATCTTGTATAGCAGACTTGTGCATCTTTCACCCATTGATATGATCGAAAACATCTTACTTGTGTCAAAAGACACATGGGGGCTATTCTTGCGTTATCAGCATTTCAATGCAAGCAAAAGCTGGAGCAGTAATGTGACAGAATGAAGATTAATTATAGGCTACAGGAATTCTAGAATCCATTTTATTTTCATGAATAGTATCTTCTGCTCTCTTATTATCCAAATGAGAATGAGGATTTGGGGAACAAAGGCGGTGACACATTTGATAATATTCAAGATGCATAACCCTCTTCTAAGCTCCCAAAGGATGCCACTTGTCATAGATTTCGAGGCTGTGGTGTGTGTCTTTTCTGTGGTTACACCCATAGGGGCATCTCCCTTGCTGTGTGGTTCTCAGTGGGAATGTGAAGTCACAGAGGAGGATGTAATCCAGAGGCTACAAAAGTCAGCAGGACATAGCAGGCAGATAGTGGTTATAGCCTGGGACTGTTTAGAATAGTTTGGATTAGCCTTTTATGGAAGAGTTGAGCCTACTTTAAAAATTAATGCTATGGAACTACATTTCATTATTGCTTTTTCAAATACAGCCATCATTTAAATAGCATTTTTAGTTGGGCAGGGTAGAGAAAGCAAATAAGACTTTTCATCAAAGTCCCTGGGATCTATAACCAATTTAGCTTAGAAAAATCATTGCACCTCAGTTTCTGCATCTCTTACAAAATAGAGATGATAACAGTATTTATTTCATGTCATTAAGTACGTTAAATAGATTATATGTGTAAAGTAATTCTAAGAATGACTGCTGTTGTAATTTTTAAAAAAGTGGTGCTGGAGAGAAAGATACCATGTGGCAAAGCTTATTTGAAGGGTTTTGTTATTAGGGAAAGTGAATGGGAAAAGGAGGGAGGGAGACAGAGGAGAGACAGATAGACAGAGACAGAGAGACAGAGACAGAGACAGAGAGACAGGACAGAGAGAGACAGAGAGACAGAGAGACAGAGAGTCAGAGGCAGAGACAGAGAGACAGAGAAAGAGACAGAGAGAGACAGAGAGAGAAATGGGAGGTGGATTGGACCCTTTTAAAAGGGAACATAGTGAACTTGTACAGGTGGTGCTCTTAGTGGCTACAGCTGAGGGCATGTCCTGTCAGAACCTCAAGGACAGGCCAGTACAGATGCCTGAATACTAACAACTGTCACATCATGAGTACTCATTATATATTAGCTTTTAATGTGTCCCTAATAAGCATTCCTGGAGTAGGTACAAAGAATGTACAGAGTTGATGTTCGATGCCTAGCAGTGTGATGTCTGTATTGGGTATTACAAAGAATACAGAGAGACGAGCCCTTTCAGTTCATAAGGGTTGGCAATAGAAGTAAAGGAATCAAGCAAAGGAAAGGGACCCCATGACCCACAAAACAAAGAGATCAGTGTGTGCTGAAATCGTCAGAGAGGGTGGACAAACATTACACTTGAACCCAGCTTAAGAAATCAGGTGCAATTTAGAAATATCATTGTAAAACTTAATCCTGAAAGTGTCATTCCCTGTACAAACATTTTCTCTGCACCTGTTTTTAAAAGTGATTTGTAAATTAATACTTCTCTGATGCTTGTGTCCCTTTCTATCCATGTAAAATCAGAATATCTGAAAATAAGATGATAAAGCTTCAGAATTTGCATTAGTAGGGGCATCAAGTTGCTCTTTCATCAGTCAAGCAACAGAATTTCTGTCTTAGAATCCCAAATTGGTTTAGGCTTTGTGCAATTGATTGCAGCCACCCCTGGGCATGAACTCTGAGAAACAGAAGCAGCCTTCTCTAATGCCTGGCTTAGTGCTTGCTCTTCTTTGGAGAGGCCTCCCTTGCTTCTTCTGTGTTTATCTTTCCACAGGTCTCTGGTTGATGGTGGCCCGGAATAAGTTGTAAAGCTCAGTGCACTGGGTCCTAACTGTTCAGTTTTATACCCACCATGCCAGTTGAACTTTCACATTATCTCTTCTCATTGCCACTTGGAGCTAAGTTACTGGTCAGTAAATCACAGGATCTTGAAATTTTAAAGACTTTATGTTCAGCCTAGGTCTCTTTGTTTAAAAAGCAGACTTCTTGGACAGACGGAGGCTTTTAATTTGTATCTGCAGTCCTAGCACTCTGGAGGCCAAGAAGGAAGGATCTCTTGTGCCTAGGTCAAATGTTACTTGGGTAATATTGCAGGATTCTGTTTCAGAAACAAACAACAGCAGCTAATGGGATTTCTAACCTGGGTGTGGATGTACAAGTCTGTAACTCTAGTACCTGGGAGATGGACTGAAGAGGATCAGGAGTTGGAGACCAGACTGGATCCTATTGCATCACCATTTCATTCCCCCAAAACCAAAGAAGTGCATTTCTAAAATCTGTTCTCCAGGCACTCTCAATTCATACTTAAAATGGTCATCTGTAATGTTAGCATTTAAATGATATGTATAGTACCTTTCTGAATCTTAAAAATGAAAATTACCAAATATGTCACAGAATTCAATAAGTAGATCAATAACAGAGAGAGGTAACATTTATAGAAAATAATGTGATGACCACTGATTTTTTTTATTCTGGATGCTGTCTTAGAAAAGCTATACAAAGTGAGAACAGGTAGATATGACACAGAGAAATTAGGATTACTCTTGAGATACAGTCACAGTACTGAATTGAATGCCATTTGTTGTTTTATAGAGTTGTTTGGTGACAGACTTTCCATAGGGAGACAAGAACAAATGTTTACTCACTCTAGATAGTCAACCGATGACAGACCAAAAGTAAATATATCACTCAAGTCAAGCTTGTTAAACTAGTGTGTTTTATTGGGGTTACTTACAGGAGCAGAAATGATTCAAAGACAACTGCATCACTAGTGTCCACCCCAGCACAGATGGTGGCTTATCAAAACTGACAATCTAGAGTGCATTGCACAGCCTGCAGGCAGATCAACAGGTTGAAGAGCATCCTTTCCAGGCAGCTCAGTTGGTCAGTGCCTTTTTTGGGAAGCTCTGCTAGTCTTTATTGCTCTAGTAAATCGACAGGTCTTTGCTTCTTCCAGATGGCTGGGCTTGTCTGAGGGGCTTCTTTGAAGCTTGATTTGTCCAAGAGGGACTAATCAGTGTTAACGGTTTATAACATTTGGAGGAATGGCCTAATGAGTCTTGTCAGTTTCAGGGACTTCTGAAGCTATTTTGAGTTACTTCCTGTCTTCCTGCACTTTTCTCCAGGGCAGAAGTCTCAGAGGAAATTGTCTTACGGCAAAGGTATTTGGGTATTTTGAAAGGTGAACAAATAATAGTCTTCGTGGAAAACAGAAGGAGTTGGATTAGATGGGCCTCTAAAATCTGTTTCAGAATTGAAATGGTGCTGTGTCTATAAAAGTACATAGACACTGACTTGTTCCAACAAAATCTTGTCTTCATGTGTTAAGACTTTCTACTTAAATCGTATTGTAAATTGAATCACATATATGAAATGGTAGCAGTAGCTAAGAAGTGGTGAGAAACTGTTGTTACCTATCTTGGAATTTGAAACTTGTAGGCAAACCACAGCCACTATTACATATCCAAACATACAATTGAGTAACATGGTGGAAGCTGAGCTAATCAGCATTCCATATTCATTCCTTGCCAATGATTTTGTTATTGTCTGCTCATCTATGCACTTGAGGTCACTTAGCTCATTGTACCTGTGACCCAGTGACTCTAATGGAGTTCCTATTTCCCATCTCTTTCCAAGTCTGTATTTAAATCATGTGTTTGCTAGCTTGAAATTAAGACAGAGTAGTAGTCGATACACCATGGAAGCCAGTGATAAACTATGAAAATCAGGGCTCTTCTCTCCTTTGGAGAGTCAAGGGTTAACCATAAGCTTTTACCATCAAGTCAGGTCAAATACATAGAAAGACATCACTGTTATGGAGGTCACTAACTGACTCAAGAGTTACACTCTTAATAATGCTCTCATCCCTGTTTGGCACCAAGAACCTTTTCCTATGAGTCCAGGCTCAAGAGGTTTTTAAAGCTATGAAAAGTGGAGAGCAGCTGCTGTATTTATGTCCCTTAAAAAAGGAGCTTCCAACCTTCCTAAGATATACCTTCTTTGTGTTCTCCAAGAGAGCCACTTCTTCTTTGAATTATATATACATATCATTTAATATATCAGTATGAAAGATAGGACCTACAAATGCGAGAAAAAACAAGTGATATTTGTCTTTTTGAGTCTGCCTTCTTTTTACTTGGCTTATTGATCTCCATTTCCATTTATCTTCTGGGAAGTAATGCAATTTCCATCTTCATGACTGAATAAAACTCTGTCATACATACATTTTTTATCAGTTTTCTTAAGCATAATACATACAGGCTTATTCTATAACTTGGTTATTGTGAATAGAGGTGCCACAAACATTTAAGTATCTCTGTGATATGTTGACTTGAAGTCTTTTGGATATTTATGTAAAAGATTGGTATATAATTGAGTCATATGGTCTATTTTTGTTTTAGGGTATTTTTGAAGAATTTCATTGTGTTTTTATTTTATATGGGTGAGTGTTTGCCTGTGTGTATGTGTGTTCCTTATACATGTCTGGTACCCGAGGCTGCCAGAAAAGGATGTCAGATTCTCTGAAACAGGACTTACAAATTGTAAGCTGCTATGTGGGTGCTAGGAGCTGAGTCCTGGTTTTCTGAAAGATCAGTGAGTACTCTTAGTTACTGACTGAGCTATCTCTCTAGCTGCTTATTTTTAGTTTTATTGAGGATTCCTGAACCAATTTGCACAGTGGCTAGAAATCTATATTTCCACCCTAGTGTATGATGGCATCCACAAGCTCTACACCCACATACTCACCAGCATTTTTGTCTGTCTGTCTGTCTGTCTGCCTGCCTGCCTGTCTGTCTGTCTGTCTGTCTGTCTGTCTGTCTAATGATAGCAAATCTAACTACATTGTGCAGGAACCTCAGTGGAATTTTAATTTGCATTTCCTTGATAGTTAAGGACATTGAACATCTTTTTTCACATGTTTGGTACCCATTTGTACTTTTATCTTAAGGGAACTATATGTTTGGTTCATTAACTGATTTACTGATGAGACTGAGTTCTTGGTATCTTGGTTTTGAGTTCTCTATATATCCCAGGCAGGTTTTTATCATCTGTCAGATATACAGACAGCAGGGATTTTCCCTTGTTTTCCATTGCTGTCCAGAAAGATTTTCTATTTTTCTTTAACTTCATGCAAACCAGTTATCAATGCTTTAGGTTTATTTTTCCTTGCTATCAGAGCCCTTTGGTGAGTATTCTTGGTGGGATTTTCTATTTTTCTTTAACTTCATGCAAACCAATTACCAGTGTTTTGTGTTTATTTTCCTAGCCATCAGGGCCCTTTTGATGACTATCCTTGGCTATGTACAGATCTTGAAGCATTTGCCCTGTTTTCTTCTAATGGTTTCAAATATGGGCCTGGGGAGAATATGTTCAATGTGCATAGTAAACTATTTATACTTCTGAGAAAATTCACTTGTGAAATGAATTGTTTCTATGAACAGGAAGATAATCTAATTTACAGAAACATTTCCTATCAAAGTGTGATAAGTGTGTCTCTTTTATCATCTTATATAGCTTTTCAGATTTCCAGAATTTGAAATGTATTTTAAATCTTCCTAGAAGGTCATGGGTAAAGAAAACTTTCAGCACACTGGCAGTGAGTCATAGTACAAAGATGCTAATTCCCATGGGATCTGCAGCAGCTCAGCTCTTCCCTGGCATCTCAGATTCTTGGAGCAGGGGAAATCTCTGAGAATACAAATAAATGTGTGTCCTGTACCGGGAACCTAGGCAATTCTTCCAGGACATTCTAATTGAGATGCACTGGATGGTCATGAATTAGATGAAGCCTTAATGGGAAGAAGGCAGCAAAATAAGAAAATCTGCTAGGATTGATTAATTCTACCACACTGACAAAGAAAAGATACAAGAATGCATTTTCTCCTAGCTCCCAAAGAATGACACATCATTTATGCTTGACACTGATCTTAATGAGAACAAAGATGAAGAGTTTTATTTCTGAAAGAGAAGAGCTCTCCTCACCCTCTCTTCCAATGAGAAGGCTTTGCACAATGCTCATCCCAATAAGCTTGAAGCCATGACAGTCTTTCATAAACCCTGTGTATAAATTAGAGAATGAAACAGTCACCATATCATGTACTTTCTAGTGCGTGTTTTATGGGCACACAGTTTTGAGTACCTCTGTATTAGAATGAGTAACTTAAAAAATATCAAAGTAAAGTTTATTCTTAAAGGAAGAATTACATGATTATTTGCATTATAAAATTAGTTATGGAAGACGTTGTATGAAAGCCAATTATTTGTGATTTTAAAAAATGTCAAAGTAACTTTTTTTTTATTATGAGTTTGTATTTTGCCTGGATGACAATGTGTTGAAAATGCAAAACCTAATATTTTCTTACATTTTAATAAAGTTATGAAGGCAATACAATATTTGTATTTGGAAATGAACCAATGAGTGATTCCTTATTGGAACCACTCTAAGGTTACATAAAAATTTGAATATAAAATCTGATATTCTTTATTGTGCATGGATTGTGATTTGACAGCATTCAAAATATTAAAATGCACTAGATTTGTCATAATAACAGATGCAGTACATCGCCCAATCTAAATAACTTGAAAGTGATTGTTATATCAATTTACTGATGTAAAATGAATAAACAAATAGCCCTAATTTTGTGTTTGTTAATCTGTTGCAAAAAGTACAATTGAATGCTTTATATAACAAACAAGACAAAATACTTTAGATAGCTATTACTACTAGTAGTTATAGTTTGCAGGTGATGGGTTGATGGCACAGGAAGGTTGAGCTTTTTTTTCCCCATGAGCACACAACCTAGTAAGTATTGTGCATATAGTTTCTCAGTAGGGGATCATTAAAGTGTGAATTAAGCCATAGTGAAGAGATCACCTTGTGGTACTCTAGGCTAATTCTGTAATCTTATGGGTAGAGAAAAGGCCAAAGCTTGAGATATCCTTCCATTTAATGGATATTAAATGCTGAGGAAAGTAGAATGCTTGCCAAATGCGTAATAAATCCTTTTGTCTGTCTTTTCAGCAGCTCATCTCCTATGTAGCCTTTCAAAAGTGCTGTATTAATTAAAAAATGAGCAATGAAGATACTGTTTGATATTCATAACTCTATTAAGCTGATGTGATTTAAATAATTGCTTAGGTGCTATTGATTCATCTTGGCTTGCTTCATTGTGTTCTGTTTATCCTGTAAGCTCTCAGTCACCCTCTAATGAAGTAGCTAGGTCATGTGATTGACAAAAATCAATGTTTATCAGATTTCCCTATTAGATATTTTTGAAAATACAGTAAAATTATCAGCAATAAAATAATATTTTGACTATAATACACAATTTATTTTACATTAATCATAGTTTATTATAGTGGTGGGAGAGCGAAGAGGGGAGACAGACATGAGAAATGAGGAGAGAGAGTGAAGGAGCATGAAAGAGTGAGAGAGAGGAGAAAAGAGAGAGACACGAGAGAGACAAGGGGGGTGAGAACAGAGCAGGAGGGGAGAGAGAGGTGGGGGGTGATAAAAGGTGCGGGACTTAAAAGGGGAAGCTCACGCATGCGTACTGGCATGTGTACTGAATCATTACGCAGCCCCGTAACGAGTGATGCAGCGATGACTTGGCATGCCACTGTGCGTGCCCTGCCTGTCATAAGTGGTTGGGGTCAGTGTGCTGTCAGAGTTCTCAAGACTGCTTCCTGCTGACCTAGGGGGTGTTGACCATCTTTGAGAGACTTGAGAAAGCTGGGATGTTGCGAAATCCTGGGGTAGTTGGTTGCTCCATCGCAGTCCAGGCTGTATGGAACTCTCTGGCACCTCTTAGACCTGACAAGATGTTAACAGAGTAGAGGATAAGGTTAAGTTTAGAAATTTTTTGTTAGGTTCTGATATTTGAGGGGAAGATTGTAAGATGAGGGAGGGGTTCCTGAGGGGGTCCCAAGAAGAGGAAAGGGCATCCTGGGACCGGGGAAGAAGTTGAATGATATCTGGAGTGAATTTAACCTGGTTGGATGGGTCCAGTTCAGCTCCCTGGAATTTACAAGTATCCTTTGAGTTTGTGAAAATATAAGTATTAGACACATTAGCAGCATAATTGTGTTAGAAGCAGCTTGACTGAAAGCATTAACATTTTTAAAACTGACAGATATTTTTTAGCATAATAAGTACTTTAATCTTGACCTTGTAGTTATGATCGTATAGTGGTATAGATTTTTTAGCATAATGAAAAGTACCTTAATCTTGACCTTGCAGTTATGATTGTATGGTGGTATAGTTGTTTAGTACTCAGTTGGAGTTGAATTAGTAGCTTATCAGAACTTTATTGATAAATGTTAAGACTATGAACATAATGAAAGAGAGAAATCTAGATGAACATAATAAAAGAGAGAAATCTGGAACATGTTTCATTCTTTTTAATGTCTCAACTTACTTTATTTGTCATCACTTAAGTTTTTTTTCTTCAGACCTTCATAACTTTAATTCATACACCTTACATTACCATCTTATATGGATAAACCTTAAAATACCTGTTTCTGAAATCTCTTTTGTGACAGAACTTTGGCTATTGCTTTAAGCTGGCAAAGCTACCAATCATCAAAAGCATCAGAGTTCTTAAGAAGGATAAAATTTTACCTGAGTTAATGATCGAAGAATAACAAAGACTCACCAGCTGGCTGCATGCACAGTCAACTCCAAGGCCCTCCATAGTTGTTGAAGTCAGAGGCTTTTAAGGACACCTGCCTTCTGCTGATAACATGGGACCTGTGGATTGGGGACTTTAGGAAGACTTGCCTGCCAAGCAACATGGAGAAAGTCAATTCTACTGTCCTCTTGTCCACGGTCTGAAGAGTCCTTTGCAGCAGTTGAGGTGAAAGGCAGGGTTGGTCAGTGGCCAGCATTGCCACTTTTGTGGGTGGAGTTTCTTTAGTACTCACCAATCTTCTTGGAGGAAATGGGGTAGGGACAGCAGCTGGCCTGTCTCTCTGTTACAAAAAGTTTTTAAATAAAACATTTAAATGCCATGTTCTCTAGATCTCTGAGCATTTGAGCTTAGCGAATGTGGTGATGGACTTCATCCCTGGGAAGTTAACTGATGGGGAGGAAGGGTGTCTTGCCTGGTCGCAGCAAATTGGATCCCCATGTCTACCGGGTTTCACGGCACCAAAATGTTGTTGTTTTGTAAAAGTTTAAGGATTAGAAATTAGAAAAAGGAAAGTCACGAGATGGTAATTGGTACCAGTGCAATACAGCACGAGCCACAGAATGCACATTAATCATAGTTTATTATAGCGGCAGGAGAGTGAAGGGGGAAGACAGATATGAGGAACGAGAAGGAGGAGAGAGAGTGAAGGAGCACGAGAGAGTCAGAGAGAGGAGAAGAGAGAGAGAGAGGAGAGAGAGAATGGGGAGAAGAGCAGAGCAAGGAGGAGAGAGAGAGAGCAATTTTTAAAAGATACAAGTGATATATAAATTCAAGAATTAACCACACATGCAGTCCATTAGAATCAAATTTTCTTCTTACTGTATTTATTACTCATATTTATTTATTACATATATTTATTACATAATTTTAAAATTCTTATTGTGCATTGCTATTCCATGTCTCAAATATAGTTATCAACTCTCATAAAATAGAATGTGTATTCTATTACATGCGATATTCATTTTATAAGCACAAAAATTACATGGTTTTTATATGGTTATAAACTTTAAATAAATCACAAATCATGCATGTTGTATTTGGAGCATGCTTTTTTTTCTTTACTCAATAGTTTTTATTTTACCTCACTTATAAGATTGGATGCTACTTTGTTTGTTATGCTTTGGATAATAATTTTGATGATCTTAAACTGTTTGCATCACAAATAGTATGTGGAATGCCAATAAAGGCAGGAGAATTTCTGTTTCATTCTCTGTGATGTCTTAAGCGCACAGAATTGTGTACTCAGGGAACATTTGTGAAATAAATGAATAAAGAATTTGTTAGTACCATGGACAACCTTGTTATATCTTTTCACATACATTTACAGAGTTTTTTTTTTTTGAGTACATGACTAGAACTGAAACTGCTAGGCAGTGATGCAAACAGGATTATCAGTTTTCCTAACAGTCAGTCCACAAGGCTCCACCATGGATATTGCTATTTATTCTCTAACAGAGTGTGACAATTGCCTGTTCATTACATATACACAACACTTGCTTTTATTAGGTTTGATTTTTTGCCTCATCTACCCAACCACTAATCCACTTTTCCTAGGCTCTTGCAGTTTCCTATCTCCTCAAATGCTTACTAAGCATTAGTTCTTTACTTCTGTGACTTCTTGCATCCAGCCCAAACAGTGCCATTTGACTTCATTTTAATCCTATGAAAATCCTACAGCAGATGCTTATGTCACGGAAATACTAATCAGAGCAGCATACCATCCACGACAATTTAAAGTCTAAATGATATGCAATATTAGCCATCAAGTGTCCCAGTGTTATGATAAAATATTAACAGAGAACTATTCACTCAAGAGCTCTTAAAATTTTTTTATACTTGACACTTTGTCTGCAGTAATTGTAATTAAATGGAGATTACGAGTGCCATGTCTCTGAAAATTGGCCATCTTGTTCATTTGTCACATTTAAGGCATAAATCTGCCATCTAGTTTTGGTAATTGTGAAGTTAATCTTATGTACCTCATTGTTAGCGTTCAAGTTGACTAAATATCACAGTGTTATGTGTTTTAAAACAGCTTTACATTCATTGGATGGAATGTCTGTTTTTGTGCAGAATGAATTCATTATGCTATTAGCAATATTATACATTCTTGACAAGATGGATGACATAAAGAACTTCAAATTTCCATAACAACTTTATGCAAAAATTACAAAGATTAATTTATCTCTGTCTTTATATTAATGTAGTACATGGTGTGTATAAAGAGCTAGGGACAGATGGTAGACAGAATAGATATTTAGGAGAATAAAGGTAGAGAATGATTATAAGACTGTAGAAATAAAATGACTGGGGTGGGAAGAGGTGAAGCTGGACAAACAGATGGATTTTCCCTTACTTATGGTCTGGGTTAAGATAACCTAGCTGTGTGTTATTTGACCCATCGCATGCCAGTTTATACCCATATTGATTAATTACTTTTCTTGTTACTGTGACAAAAGTAACCAAAGAAAGATGAGTTTCTTTCAGCTCACGATTTTGGGGTGCAGTCCACTGTGACAACAACAAGTATGAGGCAGAGAGCAGTGAATCTTGGTATTCAGTTTTCTTTCTCAATTTGTTTAGTACTGGACCCCAGCCTAGGGGATGCTACTGCTCACACTGAGGGGGGACCATCCTGCCTCAATTAACCCAATCTAAAAGAAATCCCCTCCACATACCCCAGAGGTACATCCCCATGATTATCCTAAAGTCAGTGAAATTGACAGTGAGGATAACAGTCTCAATACTCTAAAAGAATTAAGAGACATTTTTATGTGGACTGAATTCTGTCAAAACAGGGCCAAGAATCAGCAGTCAAATGTGTAGCCTCTGAAGAAAACTTTAAAAGGGCCTGAAGGATGTGCACTTGATTTTAAGAATGTTATTGCCAAGAGAAATTTCATTCAAATATGAGAGCTAATTAAACAGTACATGGGTAAGTAAAACCCACACAAATAATCACGAGTGCTTTCGAGTGTTTACTTTTCCTTACCAAAGACACTTGCATAAGAATTGCTAATGGATAAAATCTGAACATTATGTAAGTGTTATCAGTCTTTTCCTCAACTGGTTTTCCTGGTTGAGCTATCAAGAAGAGTTAATGTGCCCATGATATATCAAAGAGGAGAGATTACAGTTTATTAATAATATGCTACTGGCTAACTGTGAAGGGATAACACAATTGTGACAATAGTGAGGGCCTAAGAAACACTCAGGCAGAAGCTAGAAAGTGGTGGCTCAGACTGTAGTAGATGACTAAGACAGTCTGCCTGTGATTCGCAACCAGCTTTTAGCCAGCGCCTCCACCAGGGCAACCCAACATGGGGGGTTGGGTGAAGGGGGGAAGCAAACAATTCAAAGGGAGTGGAGACAGCAGAAGAAAGTTGGCGAAAGAACAGAAAGATTACACAACCGCAGAATGTTATTCATAGTCTGGCTAAGGAAATGAATGGACATCTTAGTGACTTGATTTTCAAAGCAGCCCAAATGCTTCAGGGTACAGAGATTGAAGGCTTGATACTGAGGGCAGTTATATTAATTCTTGAGACAGAATTAAGATTTCTTATCAACAAAAATTTCCTCGGAGAAGGCTGTATCAGAGCATGGAAAATTTCCAATGTATTTGTAAGAATTCCCTGAAGACATGAAAGTCACGAAGACGTTAATAGAAAATATTCCATGTAAGGGAGATTTCCATACTGAAATGGAGCTGTGTAACTCCATCTGCAACTTCAAATCTACAAGATGATCCATAACTCTGTGATATATATGAGGATAGTTAATATGCTCAAATTTGGAATCTCTCCTGTGAGCAAGGGGATATTATTTCAACTTCCTATATCTTCTTTTCTTGACTCCCTTTAAGTGTGTATGGAATGTCTTATTAGTTAATTGACACCCTTACTTATTAAACAATATGAGTTCCCATCACATGTCAGGGTTCATTGTTACTGGGGAACCAGAGTTCACTTTTGTGGGTTCTTGGCCTAGTTGATGAAAGAATTTAAAGACACACTCAGATGGAAGCTCAAGGACCATTTTATAAGTGTTTGAGAAGAAAGCAGGAGGTTAAGCAAGGTATTAAGTCCAGACAGATGTATGGGAGAAGGGAGGGAGACAGAAGAAACGCTTTGTAAAAGCATGCCTTTTGAGTTCAAGTCAGAAATGGCAATCTACAAGCAATGGGAGGTGATGACTTTCAGAGAAACAGTGAGAAAGCACAGAGTATCAAGGAAAGAATTCTTATGATTTGGGATCCAATGAAGAGGCAGAAAATGAGAAGCTACAGTTTGGATTTGGAACTCAGAAAAACAGGCAAGGTCAACAAAGTAGACCTGTAGACAACCACCCCAGGGAGAGGCTCTTGGAATTGAAAATGCATTATCTTATTAAGGGGATAATTAATCCTTCCAGCTCTGTAGTAAATCAACAGGTAAATCAGCTTCACTGAAGAATGGCCTCATAGCCAGCTGACTGACAAGGCCAGTTAGAAGAGACAAAAGTGTATTTGTAAAGTTCTGATGTTTGGTTGTGTAGATATGAATAATCCAGCCAGGGTCAGAAATAGAATTCATATTCCATTCTTCTAAGATGAAGTAGCCTTCCCCCAATGAGCGTCAAAGAAGCCCAGATAAATCTACTTTTCCATATAGTTAATGGGAGGTAGGTTCCAACATGGAAAGACTACGCACTAGATGGCTCCCAAGCCTGCTTAATGCCTGTCTAATTGCTTCACAGTCGCTGCTCTGTACATGGTAGGTATTGGTTAGCCCATTTCCTTACAACACATTTCCAGTGGGCTATATGACTCTTAAGTATCAAAATAGAACAAAACCACAGATGAAAAATTTTGCATTATCTCAATTAGGCACTAGAGTTACATAAATGGAGGAGGTTTCATTCCCATGGTTAATCAGGGTGTGGAATTAATAGGACTTAAATAGCAATTCTGATAGCTATGGCATAGATGAGACTTGATCCTCCTACTTCACTTATGCTGTTGACATTAAGTTAAATATTATCTTTTGGTATTTTAGATGAGGTGTATGTTTTCTGTTATAAAAGCATGAATATGATCACCTTATAAATGAGCTTTTGAGGATGAGGGTACAATAGACATTGGCATTGAGTTGGAGAGAGTCCTAGAGTTCTGTTGTTTGTATGTATCCTCACATTTCATTCCCTGCCTGTTTAGTCTTCAGGAACTTTGGCACATTTCTCTTACTGTTATTGCTGTTCTGTAGTGTAGTGGGTCAAATCCAGTGCCTTGCACATCCCAGGCAAATGCACTAATGCCTGAATACTTGCTCTAATCCCTATCATACTAAGTGAAAACTTCTTAGACTCCTACCCCCATCCAAAGTAGAATCCTTTCTTGCACTTGGCAGTCAAACTACATCTCATGTCATACATAAAAATCAGCTGAAAACTGAACTCTTTCATAGAATGGTTTTTCTTCATTCATTCAAGTTCGCAAATTGAATTCTTCTCACTACCCTGGGTCCTGCACCAGCACGGTTCTAATTTAATTTTGTAATTATATATTTATTGGAGACATATTCACGTGCACACATTTACTGTGACATCCAGAAACAGAAGTGCCCAGCAAAGACAATCTATTCTCTTTCCCTCACAAGACCAAGAGTATTTAATGCCACACTGAGAAAAAAAAATGACTAAACTGGTTGCAGTAATTAGCAACCCCCTCACCCTCTCTCCTGCCCCAGTCAATGCCCTTTGGTGGTCCCCCACAGAGCTCTGTCTAAGCTAAAGGAGTCTTACATTCTTTCTCTCTTTCAGGGGGAGGGGCGGGGGGGGTGATCATTACTTGATTACTCTTGGAAAAAGTGACAGTAGGGTCCAAATTCACTTTCTCTTTCCTGCACATCTCTCGTGTTTGTCTATTTGCAGCTTCTTTCAAGGCTCCAGCTTCGTCTCTGTGGTCTCCCTTCCTCCAGCAGAGGACTAGAGGAAATGGCAATATTTACACTGAGATGGAGAGTTTGGGCACTTGAACCTCGAGGCTGGATCTGGCCTAGTGGTTCTGGTCAGCTGCACCCAGGTTTTCAAGCACAGTCAGAGAACAGGTGTGTCTGAAGAGCAGCTTCTAAGGCGTGTCCATTTCTTGCTGCTCCCTGCTGTATTTTGCTCTCTGGAAACATTTTCATGGAGGTTCAAGCTCTTAGCACCACTGGCCTTCCCCCTCTGCCTAATTAATTATTCTTCCTTGGAAGATTAGTTTACAACAAATCTTATTTTAGTATAGAAACACCCAGAATGAGTACTAACAAGGCTTTCGGGGTGTATTTACTACAGAGAGCATGCCACAGTAAGGGGGATGGCATTCTGAAAGAGTCCAGTGTTTGTTTTTTGTTTGTTTGTTTTTGTGCGTGTGTGTAAGGGAACTGTTGGGATTTCTGTGCTTAGCTGAAAATGAGATACTTTTCTTCATTTTTTAAAGCAAATTTGTCTTCCTGGATCTGCTAGGAGAAATGAGAACCTAAAAAGGCTCTGTTCCTGTGTGTTCTTTACCTGGATCTTTAAAAGCAAGTGATGCTTGCAACCTTTGGAACACCACTTCATGTATTAAGTGATGAATAGAGGGTAGCTAAACAACTGTCCTTGCCTAAACTGCTAGTATTCCATCACTACCTTGGCTGAAAATACATTTGGGAGCAAGGAGGAACAGCCTTGCTTATGTAAAAGAAAATGTACTAGATGAAAAATGAAATCTTTTAAGCCAATGGTATTGATATTACTCAGGGTGACTTCTATCTCCTAGGTAGAAACAGAACATTCATCATTTGGGGCTTAGGTAATACTTCTCTTGTCAAGATTAGTTCTTTATGTTTCAATTAGTCATTGTAAGTAGACATAGCCAAGCTGAACCCCCATAGTTATCAGACTGTGTCTGGTGAATAATATAAGCTACCTAAGCATGTGATGATAAGCTACCCAATTCCGTTATCCCACAAGCCAGCCTTGATATGGAATGTGGTAGTAAAAACACATTTTCAACCAAATTCTGGTAAACTGCAATCTGTTCTTATTAAATAGGCACTAACTGTCAGCCCTGTTGTCCTTACAAATTCCTACATGTGAGCTGTTGGTCCCCTAGAGATTGCCCTAAGAATCTTACATGGAAAATACAAGCCAGCCTGTTGGGGCAATGTTCTTGAGACAGAAATAACTACAGAATCTGGTAACACATAAGACCCTATTGGATCCTCAGGTTTGGAACACTATTTACATTTCTCTTTTCTTGTTCATAGACTATAAAGCTCCTGTTTCCAAATTAATAAACATGTCTTGAGTAATACCCAATTCACCCATGAAAATTGTTTTTAGCTGTGTTTATGCCAACTAATGTTTTTAATGGAATAAAATAGTAGTAGTTAATGCCCTACATGTAAATAGCCGTATTTGGAGTCCAGACTCTACATTAAGGTAGTTCTCATATAATAGACTTCTCCTAAGGTGGATAAGAAAACTCAATTTTTCAGTTTTCCATGAGGTTCTTGAACACACATATGTTCACATACATGGCACTGTGTGAAAGGTTGTAAGTTAATTTCATCTATATCAGAAAATTATAGATATTTTAGTAGTACAAAAAATATCATACTAGTTATTCCTTTCTTAGGATAAAGACTAACAATTTGTATGCAATTTTCCTGTTAGTGAACGAATATAACAACGTATGTGCTGATAACTTTTCTCTATGTAAATGAGAAATTATTCTGTATGTTACTGTTTAAGAAATTATCTTAGATATCTTTGTATTGTAGCATATACATTGGTTTTGTTTTTCAGTAGTGTTCTATCTTGTGCGCTCATCATGTTCTATCTAACAATTCATGGTGATTAAATGTCCAACTTTTTCTTTTCTTTGGCTAGGAATGTAGGCCATATGAGTACAGATTTGCTAACTCTTATTTTTCACATATCACATTTAATCAAAACTTTAACATGCTCTTATTTGGAGACTACAAGGTCTTTTTGCTAGTTTGAAAAAGGTAAAATTAGAAAATATCTTAGGCCTGGACTGTCCAAAATATTCTGCCCCAGCTATTCAAGTCCATCATCACACTATAAAAGCAACCATTAGGCAATATATAAATTAGTGAACATAGCTAAGTTTCAATAAAATCTTCAAAAATTGGCCACAGATTTGATTGAAGGGGCAGGAGTTTGCAATCAGAACAACACTGGAGAACAACTGTTTTGTTGATGAGTTTGTGTAGACATGGTGCCCTTTCATGGCAATGATTATATCTTCTGTTCCCCTCCATGTTTGTACAAATCAATATATGCCTGTTGAATCAAGGAATTAATTCACAAATTGGTGCTAAGTCAAACAATTATTTTACCATTTGCTACCTCCAAATATGAGCCTGGTTGTTTTGTATCTGAAAATACTTATATCGATTTCTAGCTAATCATGCTTCATTCTCACATGCAACTAAGGTGGTGTACATATTCTAAAGTTGCTATGTTACTGTTAATAATTATTTTTTATCAAACAGTGTAAGAGAAGTTCTGTAATAAAGCCACAGTTGTTTTTGTACTTGAAATCTTGCTGTAAACATCACTGAATTCCGTGACTCTAGTGCTGGTTCCATGGAAAGTTTCTCGTTATAATGTTGCCTTTCGATCTTAAAAATTTAGGTAATAATAATTGCTAAAATTATTGTCTTTTTTAGGATTGGAAGAAGCTTTTGTATTTAAAAACCATTTTATGTGTGGGGGTTTGCTATGTTGAAGAAATAAGACCTAAATCGGGAATTAATGTTTTCTGATGGTCAGTGTTTCTTCTTCCTAACCCTCTTACTACTATGACATATTGAAAATATATATGTGTGTGTGTGTGTGTGTGTGTGTGTGTGTGTGTGTGTGTGTGTTTTGCCCATCAGGAAAATGATAAATTGTAGACTTAATTTTTTCTAACAGCATAAGAAACAGGGTAAAGCCCTTAAAACATCTGTAAATGACAATGAAAGAAAAACTGAGGTAGGTAGGATAGTTGCATGTTCTCATTCCTGACAGAGGATTTCTAGCTCTCATCCCTAGTGCCCTCATAAGGTAACTTTGTCACTGAATGTTGAGTGTCTCTTGGTTTAATTGCATTCTTTCTGATAATCTTCATTAATTTTTCAGATTCCCATTATTGCGCAAGTCTATGTCATTAGCCTTACACTGGTGTCAGAAAGGCTCTCTCCTGCTTCTGGCATCCAACCATGTTACTTCCTAAGTTATAGAAAAGTATTCCAACACCCCAGGGGACTGTTGGTCACCAAATCTTCACTTTCTCACTGGCCACACTTCTCCCTGCTGAGATAAACTGGAAGCAAAAAATTAGAAAGAACATCAGTGAAGGTGATTAGTTCAGATGAAGAGCACTCCTCATGGCTGATGAAACCTGGCCATCCATTTGGCTAACCTTCCAGGCACTGGTTTTGTGGGAGTATCAAAAGCCACATTTAATTTCTGCAGTTTTAACAAAGATTGCATACCTTTGGAAGCATTCAGAGTGTGGGTATAACTTTGAATACAGCAATCAAACACCATACTGGCCTCTAGAATTATATTAGACTCTGCTGGCATTGCTGCATTATTTTATAACTTGCCCTAGTTCTTACACCCACAATTCAAAAACAGGTTAACTCCAGATCATACCCTTTTAACATTATGTCGTAATGCACCATTTCAAATGGTTGATACCATAGCAGGCATCATATTAAGAAGCAATTACTAGATTGCTATACCCGATATCATATGAGACTGTCCAAGAGAATGACAGTTTCCTCCCTGTGTAAAGTTAAATGCCTTATAAATGGTAACTGTTATGTTACCATCTCAAATAGGCTCCCAGGCACATTAGTAGGAACTGTCTTCTTAATTTACTAAATAAGGTGCTAAAACCAGCCAATTTAATTAATAGTGTTATAAAACAGAAGGCAAAGTGTGCAATAACATATATGTACCATAGTCCAGGAGAAAAATAGTTCTGTTTTATCTGTTTAGAGAATCCAATTCAGGGATGGCAGCTCTCAGTTGTGGATGGAAAGCGAGAAGTGTAGAGAATCTATCTTGGTTTACATGTGAGGCCCCTCCTTATTGTCAGTTTTATCTTAACTGCCCTCCAGCTGGGTCTGTCCTTTTCTCAGCCTAAAAGGGCAGGGGCAAGAAAAGTCCTGGAACCTTTGTTTCTATGTAATTGGCATGACAGATGATGGGCTCTTGTAGGGCTCCACATAGCAGTTGGTTATTAAGCATGGGAAGGACCCGTGGGAACAATTGTTTCTGGTCTCTCTTCTTATCAAGTCTGGAACAATCTTTTACTGACTATATTCATGCCACAAGAGCACAGTCAATATTAAATTCCACCCAGAGAAAACTCTCACACAGAAACAGCTGTGCTCAATATACAACCACTTTTTACTGGCAAATTGGTGGAAGTGGAAAAGTTTTCGGTTTTGTGTGTGTTTGTGTGTGTGTGTGTGTGTGTGTGTGTGTGTGTGTTTATTCTTGATAGTGACAGCATGAAAGCTGTCGTTTGTAAATAAGGGAATTCTGGTTTTAAACAGCTGACTAATGTCTGCAGTGGCAGTATTCAGCCCTACAGAATCTTAGAAAACCAAATTAGTTCTCATGGAAACACACACACATATATCAAAGAAAATATTTTCAAGTGTTCTAGTCTCAATTTTTTCCCACCTCAAATGTCAGCTGAATTGGGATCTTTTTATGCCTGCATTGTGGTTGACATGAAGCCCAGGGTACGGCAGTACTGTATGCCGTTCTGGGATGTGCAGACGTGAATGTACTAATCTTTTTATATATTAAGACTGGGGCTGTGGTTGAGAAATTAGGCTCTTGTAACCATTTATATTCATTTTATTCCAGTGCTGGAGACTGTTCAATGTATCAGTCAATGGCTAGAGAACTTAAAAAGACTCCTCAAAATTTACAGGAGAAAATCAACAATGTACCACAGTACAGAAGTTTGTTCTGGGTAGAGAAATTATTGTAGACAGGCACCACTGCATCAAGAAAGATTGGCTTTCCCCAAGAATCCAAATAAATCTTCAGCAGTGGCCTAGGCCTTGGGGAGATGAGATCTCTGCTTTCAGCCTAATGAAGTAGGGCTTTCATGCTTCTCTGTTTATACTTGTGAATGTGACATCCACATGACGTGCTTGACTAAAGAAAGGTAAAATCTGAGGTCTGTGCCCTATGGTGTTGACAGTGGCTGCAGATTCATTCTAATGGAAATTGTAAACTGTAGAAGCTTTCCACCCTCACATTTCTTGAAATATTTTTAAAGTTTTTTCTCAGCCAGAGATTGTGTATTATATTCCTGTTGTGCAGGGCAGCCTCTTTCTCTATTTCTGTTTCTTTCTCTCCGTCTCCCTCTGTCTCTCCTCTCTGTCATTGGAATCTGCTATTACTAGATGTTCAATGGATATTTAATACCTTTCTCTTGAATGCATGTGTTGTGTTTAAAGTCATTCTTGCCCACATTGAAGAGGACAGACTGAGCCCTGATGAACACCACTGGCCAATCTCTCTTGGTCACCTCAACTCTGTAATCTGTACTCTTTGGTTACAGTTGTTCAACCAGTTACTCATCTAACTAATTGTAACCTGTTGAACAACTGAACCCAAAGGGTGCAAAGTTGGAAACATTTCATTGAGAAGTCAGCTGGGGACAAAGGAAGCTCGGCCAATCCCCTTCAGTTTGGAGAGAGGCAGACTGCTTCTCCAGCACGAGCCACGCCCTACGGTGCCTCTGAATGCCCATCCAGTGGTGATGCTGTGTAAGTCTGCATGTATCATCTGTTTTTCTGGTAAGGGTTATATGAAGTGTAAACTACTTCCTCTAGAGACAGTGCTACTAGTCATGTTTTTTAAATTGTAAGAAAATCACCAAGATTATGAGAATAAAGGTCTTGGAAAAATAAGGCACATTCCTTTTATTGGTCCTTATGCCTCAAGGCTGATGTGGGCTACCCCAAAGGTTGCATGCAATGTGATGTGAAATAGATCTTGAGAGTTAATCCAGCCAGGTGTTTTTATGGTAAGGAACAGTAGGCTTTTCTGTGATTCTTTTCTAGTGCTTTTCAAGAAAGTATATTTCTTCAAGATGTGGCTCAGTGAGTAGAGCGCCTGCCTGGTATGTGTGTGTAAGTTTGATCTCCGTATATGAACGAGGCATAGTGGTACATGCTGCAGTCCTAGAACTGAAGAGGTGGAAGCAGGAGGATCTGTGGTGCAGGGTCACCCTCAGCTGTACTTGAGATAACAAAGAACCCTGCCCGAAAAACAAAACATCCAAACCAAAGCCTTGCTTGGTCTTGGCATCACACCATATTTGCAAAACTTTATGTTAAAACTAGTGCGTGTTGTTCCAGTATTTTCCTAGAAAGGTTCCAGGGGACATTGCTACCTGATGGCCCAGTAACAAGGAAAAATTAGTGCTCTGAGTTATTCTAAGTGACAAACAAGATAGTGTTTCCTTTTCATACTGGCCTCTAGGAAGCTCACTGTCCACATGGATGTCTGTACAATAGTTTTTTAAGTGACAATGGCTTTCATTTTCTTCAGCCCTACCATATTCATATAGAGATCATGCGGTTTATAAATATACACTAAGTGAAAAGTCACTAACTGAAGTTCCTGTGGTATACTAATAACTCTGCCCTCTACCTTTTTACATTCCCTACTACAACAGAAGCAGAAGTACTGAGGTAAGGGACATCATAACACATGAGGGTTAATAATGATGTATAATCCCAGAGAAAAATGAAGAAGCAAAGACCATGTTGGGGGTTATTCTGTACTGGTTGATGACTTTGTGTTCATCATGAAACTGGGAAGAAGTCCAAGCAGTTATGTGACTAAGTCAGGTGCTAGATACTGAATGGATATTAAGCACACAAGAGAAAAAGTAGATACCTTTAGCTGAAAATATAAGCCAGGCAGGAGTGGGCAGTCGTGGAGATCCAGGCAGAACACATGACTGAAGCTAGTCTGTGGTCTTGAGACTAGGAGAAGGAAGAATATTGTCTTTGTTCATGCCAGCAGAAGGAAGCTAATGAGTCATTAAATGAGAAGTCATTGGTGATTGGTAGGTTTGGAAGTTGATGTTGTGGATTTCGAAGGTAGGAAGAAAAATCCACATCTGAAGAACTTGCTGGTTGGGAAATCTAGGTGCCAAGTGAGCAAATTAAATTTAAAACTGCAAACAAATGTATATCTCTATGTACTTATGAACTTCTCTTTTATCATTGGGTGGTGTATTTTAAAAATCAGCATGCCTGTGGCATCTTCTTGTGATTGTTTTCCTGTATCATTTTAGTATGTAATGGATATAAATTATAAAGATAGGACCATTTTTATGTAATCCCCACAAAGTGACTTTGTTATCTAAATTTGAATTGAAAACACAATGAATAAATAATTTTATTAAGATTGTTTGGCATTATATATAAAAAGGATTGCCTGGCAACCCAAATTTGTGGTGTTGGTGAAACAATGTACTGTCTCAAAACTGTTTCCTTAAGTTTCCAACTACTGGAGATATTCATTAACTTATGTAAATTGTTGGTAATTAATTTATTTCACTTTAAACCAGAAGCCATGTGAGTATTTACCCCTGACTCCTGAATGTTATTTTTGTCCTCCTGTTAACTTTATAGGTATTCCCAGTGTGGTAAAGAGATAGAGTTTAGTGATGCTTACGCAATGTCTTTATGTGGAGTATGGTCATTTGTTGCCAGGAATTCCCGCAGAGCATCGATTAGAATTTCAATCCACTATCAGATTCAGTCTGTCTACACATGATGAAGGTATCTGCACCAGGCGGTCAGATCAATACTCTATAGGTCTTGTGCAAAAGCAGCTATTTAAAATTCTCTTAGGAAGTAGACTGTCTAAATTGGATCGAACTAGTAGGTGGTAATTGAGATGAGATAGACACTTTTAATTAGCCTAGATATAGCCTTGGGGTGATTTTGTGTAAAAAAATGCTTTGCTATCAAGTTTGGAAGGGGTAGAGATATAAATTTTCCCTTGTTCTATCAGAAACATTGCAAAAGCCTGGCTATAGACCAGGTTCTACTGACTCATGCATTAAGCCATCCCTCCCACTGAGTCTCCCTCTTTTTGTGGAGCTCAGTGTAGACACCCCTGATAGCAAAATTACCACTGTTGAAACAAGGGTTACCACCCTCAAACACTCAAGTTCACCTCTGTTTTGAAGCAGGCATCTGGTTCCATATCCTGCACTTCAAGTTTCGTCTCAGGCTACCTTTTCTTTCTTTTTTCTTGTCTTTTAATTTCTCTATTTGCTTTTTCTTCCAGTCTCTTTTCTTCTCTTTCCTCTAACTCTTTTATCTCCTTGTATTTTCTCTTCCAGACAAGGGCTTCTTATACAGCCCAAGCTGGACTTAAGCTCAAGGTCCCCCTGCCTCAGTTCAGGAGTGCTGGATCACAGGCAAGCACCACCATGCCTGACTTGGATGACATCTTTCTAATACCTACAGATAAGAAAATGCATGTACTTTTAAGAAGGACCTGAGGTCCAGAAAGCTCTGGTTCCTTTGGCACTTTTGTACATAATACTGAAAGATGATGCCAGAAGGATTCATCCTTTTCATTTTAGTTTTACATATTTGCTCCATTAGTAGTGACTTCCAGATATGAAGCCAGAGTCTATTATTATGTTTGATATGTTAAATTGTTAATTAATGTACACTTCTGGTTTTTTTTTTTTTTGGTTTTTCGAGACAGGGTTTCTCTGTATTGTTTTGGAGGCTATTGGTCCAGCCCAGCCTCGAACTTACAGAGATCCGCCTGCCTCTGCCTCCCGAGTGCTGGGATTAAAGGTGTGTGCCACCACAGCCCGGCCACTTCTGGTTCTTATTCCTCCCTTATCTCTTCATTTTGTGTTCCAAGTACTTTAATGTTGTTATCAACCTACTAGAGACTTGTAGTCTACAGGCTATAGATTAGTTGGGAAATGACAGAAGTGAATTGGTTAAGAAAGTAAGCGTCTTGCAGGTCAGTGTTGGTGCAAACCTTTAAACTCAGCACTTAGAAGACAGAAGAAAGTAAGTCTCTGAGTTTGAAATCAGCCTGGTCTACCTAGTGAGTTCCAGGACAGCCAGGGCTACACCAAGAAATCCTATCTTGAAAATTCAAACACAAATAAATAAATAATAAAATAAAATGCAAAGACAAGAAATTCAGGATCTCAAATAATCAAAGTCCTTGATATCGAAAGCTTTTCTGTTCCGCGTGAGCAGAGGGAAGATGTGTTGATGAGCATGTTCCAAGTCCACCATTTACCCAGCAAGTGCAAGAGAATGCACTAATTAGGAAGCTGCCACTATGCTTCTCCAGTTTCCAGAGACACAGAAGTCACATTCTTTACCTTATAAATATGCTCACTAATGATTGTCTGTGGTAATGAAGGTGGTCCTTGCTGACGAATGCTTGGTGACAGAGATGTTGGTTTTCAAGAATAAGATGACCCAGTGTTTCCATCGAGGTTATGAGAGTATGACTGCATTTGTTGTATCCTATGGATACTTTCTTTGAGACTCTAAAGAAAATCCATTTTGAAATGATTTGTTAACATAAATGAAGATTAAATCCAAGAACATCTCTAGGCACCATATGTGGAACGACATTCTTTTTGCAGCCATTTGGTATTTTCAGGGAACAGGAACTCAGTTCACTGTTTCAGGACTTGAGAGTGAGCATAAACAGTGTGTTCTGTCTCTTTCTTTGACTCTTCTTATTTGTAGTAGTCTTAAGAGGGTCCAAGTCAGAGAGTATTCCACAGCACAATAAAAATGTTATCCCCACCTTATATAAAATCTAGGGTCTCATATAACCACTGTGTGGTCTCCTTAGAGGTAGATAAGGCCATCTCCCTTCTTTCCAGTACATACTCAGGTAACACCCAGCCAACCACTCCCTCAGTGTTGGAAAACCTTGGCAGACTTTCTCCTTCCTCCCTTTGCCTCATACCCAGCTGCTCTGTTACAGTCTCCACATCAGAGAATAGCTACCCTAAGAAGACTCTAGAGAAAATAAAAATACTTGTCTACTGGGCTAAATGCTCTGGGTACATTTTTTATTTTAATGTTTGCAATATGTGGCTCCATTTTTCTATTTAAGTAGATCTGATTTCTCGCTAGAATGAGGCTCCTCCAGAGAAGGGCAGCTGTAATTAATTTTCATGATCGTTTTTCTAAAGCTGATGTCTATATGCTTCCAACATTTGTCCTTGCACAGAATTAGTAATCACAAGTAAGAATGTGTGTTGTACTTAGTGGAAATGACGGCTCAGTCCTCTGAGCAGTTCAGCTGAGTTTTTTATTCTTGCTTCTAGGGCAGAGCAGAGTATTATGCCACAGAAATGTGTCTCTATATATATTATTATTTTTCCTCATGTATATGATCCCAACTCATGCAAATAGGAGAGATCATAGTAGCAAGTTCTTAAGATCTAAAAAGTCACTTATGATAACCTTACATTCAGTTTCAGCTGTGTAAAGTATCAGTCATGTGGCAAGGAGAAGTACACATTCACTTCTTGTCTTCTGATATTAAAATTAAAGTTTTCTTGTGTTAATGTCTTTTTGTTGGACATGCATATTCATTTAACAGGTATTTAAGGAAGGTTGAGAAAGCGCAGTGTTCTGAGCACTTTGGAGGAATTTAAAGATGTGTGAAGCCCAATTATCCTAGTGGAAGAACTTACAAAATAAGAAGGAAATCAGACATGTGCAAGGTTAGCAAAAGCATATCACTGAGGTATAAAGATGCCACCAAGGGCTTCAGTACTTTTCTCTGTTGTATCCTCAACTTTTGATGACTTCTCATCAAATGCATGTGTTACGTATATCACATGCTGCTATTATTGTTAAGGGGTTTATGTGTTTTAATTTACTCTTCTCTTATACAGTGCATCCTGACTGCAGGTTCCCCTCCCTCTAATCCTTCCAGTCCCTCTCCAATACAAGATGTTCATTTTTATTTATTTGTTTATTTTTGTTTTTGTGAGAAGGGGTTTCTCTGTGTAGTTCTGGCTGTCCTGGAATTCATTCTATAGACCAGGCTGACCTCGAACTAAGAGTGATCTACCTGCCTCTGCCTCCTGAGGTCTTGGATTAAAGGCGTGTGCTACCACTGGCTAGCTAAGACGTACATTTTTAATGAGGTCTGTCATGACCACTATTTACCAGTGTTATGTGTCACTCTCTATGACTACCATTTCCTTCTGTCTTCTCACACCTTTCCCTCAATTTACTCCACAGTGCAGAGTCATATTCTCATACTATATAATATATTATTACATCATTCTATTGCTTATCACTGGTCTCCCTCCAATAGAATGTGAGTTCCATGTGAGGCAGGATGTATTACTCTGAGACTTAGTCATAGAGCAAGTGCCTGACTGTGGTGGCCAATTGATGGACAACCGTTGAGTGAACTCATGAAATGAAAGGAGCTCTCAAAAGTCTGGACAGATGGCCTGTGTTGACACCTGTCTCAAGTGCGCTTGGTTACAGCATCTCAGATAGTTCATTTTAAGCTTCTCCTGGCACATAGAAACCTGTTTCCAAGTATTTTTGGGAAGAAGGAAATGTATAATACATGGAAATCCTCGACAACAGTACTCAAAAATGCATGTTGATTCTTTAAAACTGTCACTTTTCTGTATACTTGCACTTGATTTCTAGCTTTAAAAAAAGGGACATTCCAAAGAGCCTTAATACTTAGCAGTTCCTAAAATAATGCTTCTTCAGTTTGAGCTTCAGTGAATTTGAAAGAGTCAGCAAAATGTAAGCTGAAATCAGATTCACAGAGATAAAAGCAAATGGACACCATTTTCAGATATGTGCCCAAATAATGCCCGCTGAGGAATTTCTGCTGCTTGGTTCTTTCAGCTGTCAGATCTGGGGAACAAAGTCTATACATATTTATATATACATATGCAAATATGTAAATGTATTCAGGGAGTCACTGGCACAAAGTCTATACATATTTATACTTACATATGCAAATATGTAAATGTATGCAGAGAGTCACTGGAGCACAAACAAGAGTGAATTGGACACTGCCTGGGTGTAATCTACGGGGTAATTAAAGAAACAATTTAGTCATTTTGACAAACTGCATATCTTCCAAGAGTTATGTGAAGAGACAATATTGGGTGACATAGCAATAAAAGACAATTCCTGCCTTGGGGGAGCAACTGTGTTGTCCTCTGAGAAAAGTTGCTGAGCAGTGAGAACTCATTGGGTAGGATAATTAGTGGAAAAACTCTGGAAATGATAATCCTGCAGTTGTGTTTGAAAACTCACTGGAGCCTGGATACGTGGTTCACATGCTCAAACACACACATACACACACACATACACATACACACAAACACACTATGTATGTATGTATGTATGCATGTATAAGAATGAAGCATGGATTTGAGCTGACCACTGAGTTTTGAAGGAAATGAAGAACCAGAAAGTTAGATACCTTGAGTATTTCCAGATAGGTGATATAGGAGTAAAGATAAATCAGTACAATGCTAGTTCCATAACTAAGAAGTTTGACTTTAATTTGAAAGTAATGTGAAAAAGGAGATGACTCAGGGTGTAAGATGCATGGTGTGCAAGCATGAGGACCTGAGATCAGATCTTTAACACCCACATGAAGAACAATTAATCTGTAACCCCTGTGCTGGAGAATGGAAGGGCAGAGACAGGCAGATCCTGGAGGGACTTGGGAGCTATCCAGTCTAGCCAAAATGATGACCTTCAGTTTCCTTGAGATACCTTGTCTCAAAATTTAAACTGGAGATACAATTGTGGAAGGCAACCCAACACTAGCTTCTGGGATCCATACCTGCCTACATGGGGGTGTGCACCAGCACACACATGTGCATAAGAGTATGCACCGCATGCTCACACAAAAGGAAGAAATGTGGCTATGAGCATCACTGTTTCCTCTAAGGTACAGAGCTGTTCCCTTCTCTGTAGTGTACAGAATAGATAACTAAACATACTTGGGGAAAACTCATTTACAGGGCTAAGGAGGGAGCTCAGTGGATAGAGCACTTGCCATACAAACCTGACAACCAGAGTTTTTAATCTCCCAAGATACAATAGTGCAAGTATTTGTAATCCTAGATCTCCTACCATGAGATGGAATGGGGACAGACTGATGAAATAAAAATTACCTAGAAGTACAGGAGAGACCCTGCATGTTAGTTAGTTTTCATTGTTTTGGTGAAACACCACAATCAAAGCAATTTCTAGAAGAAAAGTTTTATTTGGGTTTAAAATTCAAGAGCATTGGAGTCTGTGATAGTGGACGCAGCCAGCATGGCAGCTGGGGCAACACTTAGGGTTATGGTCTTTAAGTGCAAGTACAAATTAGAGAAAGAAGAGAGAACACTGGGAATGGTGTAAGGCTTTGAAACTTCAAAGCCCATTCCCAATTACATACTTCCTCCAGTACGGCCACATCTCCTAAACCTACCCAAATTGTGCCCCCAGCTGGGGAGTAAACATCCAAACATTTGAGCCTATGGGAGGCACTCTGGTTCAAACCACTTGCCACCACACCTTTGAGACAGGGTGTGGTGGCCTGGAACTCACAGAGATCCGCCTGCCTCTGCCTCCCTTGTGCTGGGATTAAAGGCGTGCGCCACCAACCCCCAGCTGATCTTTTCTTTAATTACTATTGTTACATGCGTAATGTAGGTATATGTGTAGTATTCATGTATATATAATCTACTGAGTTAATTTAGCTTTGCTTATATACACAAGTATCCATGCTGTCTGTTTGGCATTGGGTAACCTTTGTCAGGGCTCAAGCATGGAAGAGACTGATTCTCCTGCTCTCTGCAGGCAAATATCATCTGTATCTATCCATCTATGTGTGGGGTCATGTAGAGTATACCCTGTCTACATTGTCATGATAGCTACTGTTGTCATTGTGAGGGTTTGTGGGTGGGCATCCCTGTCATACATAAGCAATGTTATATCACAGCAGACATCTTGCCTAGCCTTCTGGCTCTTACAATCTCTTTGTCCCCATTTCTACAAAGTCTTCTTGGTCTTAGGTGTATGAGTTATATTTCAGATGTATCAGATCAGGGTAGATACTACACAGTCAGTTATTCTCTTCACTGTGGTCAGTTATAACCTCTGTAATAGTCTTCATCTATGACAAAGAGAAGTGTTGTTGTTGATGATGGATGTAAGCTAAACTTATCTCTGCATATAAGGATAACTATTTAACAAATAGCTAGAATTTATTCTGGTTTAGGAAATGGCTGTGGTGGCTTCTCCTGTTGGGTCTATGACTTTTCTAGCTGCAAGTAGTTGGATAGATTTACAGTGCCAGTCATGCATTACCTCTTCTTAAGCAGGGCTTAAGTCCAATTAGACAGCTATTGGTTAGCCAAGGACAAAAGTGACTATTGCACTGATGTGGATATCTTGCTGGTTCTGTCATTGTTGTCATTCATAGGCTCTACAGCTGGGAAGGACTACCAATTTCACCCCTCTGCAGCTTGCATAGCACTGTCTGTTCCAGCATGACTCTTCAAAGTCCTGTGCCAAAAATGTGTGGTGACTTCAGCAATAGGGTGCTACCTTGAAGTTCTTGGAGGCAGCTAAGGATAATGGCCATAGCCTATCTTATTTAGGGGAGGACTCTCAGTCTCCTCTGACTAACAACTCAAAGGGACATTTCCCATGGCTGGCACCGGAGTTTTTGGAAGATGACCTATGGTTCTTGGTGGAGCATTATCACACCGTGTGGCATAATCTAGTTTAAATTGTTTGTATATGCATGCATCATATACACTTATTATATATGTATTTTAAGTAAATATAAGATAATTTTTTCCTTACAGCTTTTTCAGGCATTCTTCATGTTCTTTATTCTTTCTCCCTCTCTTCCTACTTGGAATGTCCTCTTTTCCCACTACATTAAAAGACTACTTATTATTTAATATTTTTGAACCATTGAACCCAATTTCCTTCCTTCGTCTCTCTCTCTCCCTCCCTCCATCCCTCCCTCCCTCCCTCCCTCACTTATTTATTTATTTATTCATTGGCTTTTTTCAGACATGGTTTCTCTGCGTAGAATTGGATCCTGTTCTGGCCCTCACTCTGTCTATAGACCAGGCTGGCCTCAAACTCATGTAGCTCCATCTGCCTCTGCCTCCCAAGTGCTGGGATTAAAGGCATGTGCACAATGCCCAACCCAATTATCTCTCTAAAACATTAATTTATTTTTAATTATGTGTATAAGTGGGCATCTGTGTTTGTGCATATGCACCTATGAGTGTAGGTTCCTGTAGAGTACATAAAAGAACACTGGATACCCTGGATCTAGAGATAATTCCAGATGGCTGTGAGCTGCTGAATGTGTCTGCTGACAGCAGAGCTCTCGAGTCTCCTGCAAAAGCTGTATGAGTTTTTAATAGTGAGCAGCATCTCCATCCAGAGTCTAATTATTTTTGAAGCTAACAGTAAATCCATAGGAAAATTATTTTTCATCTATTTCATTAAACTTTATAAAGTTTCACAATTTCTACTTTAGATTGGTTCAGTTTGTTCTGGAAACAAATAAATCTAATAGTTTATCTATCTGCTGTCTTGGGTTTTTGCTTCATTTTGTTTTTGTTGGCTTAATTTTTGTAATCAAATTCTATTTGTAACCGAAAGAGGTAAATTAAAAACAATGGTGAAAGACATTGCAACTTTAAAGAGTATTCATATAAACTGTATGGCAATTAGAGTTGTTTTGGAAAAAAAACCTGGACATTTGAGTGGTAACACACTTCATTGTGGGTTCATTTTACTCAGGAAAATCTTATAAAGCAGAGACTCCATAAGTTGTTCTTTATTTTCAGTGTTTTTAAAATCAAGTATTTGGATGTGTTTTAAATACTAAAATTAGAGCTTACTGGATGACTCTGAAACCCATCAATTCTCTTCCCTGCAGTTTATATTTCCTGAAATACTCTGCCTCCTCAGCTACTATTTTCTTATTAAGAATATCTGTAACAGAGTCACAAAATTTCTAAGACACTGAGATGGGTCAGCAGGGAAATGCACTGGAGACCACACACACACACACACACACACACACACACACTTGCATGCTCAGATTCACACATACACTGTGAATATAAATTAACAATTGTAATTAAAAATATTAAAACAAAAACACAAAACCAGATCTACTCTGCATGAGGCTTTTAAAATTGCTTCCTGAATTATTGTAGGCTTTTCATTTACTCTAACGGGGAACTTGAGGGTTTAGCAAATACGTTCTTACTAGTTCCATGACCATTTATTTGTTCCAGACCCGGATTTCATTCTTCTCACTCCAAAATCTTCCGTTCTTGCCTCTGGGTAAAAAGAATGATAAAGAAATGCCACCTGGCCACTTGCAAGGGAGAAAAATAGCCTTTGTGTTATTGTGATCTATAGTGCCTTTAATGCTTGGTTGGGACATAACTAGTGTATAGATGCCCATTATCTTATAATTTATTATTTTATTTATTTAGCATATATTATTGAGTAGCTTCTCTGTCGAGAAATTGTTTATTTACCTTTGTTCCAAAATTGTGATCACTTCTTCTTTATAATTTAATATGGTGCTTCTATTATGCTATCTTTCATTCCCTTTAGGTTTTGGCCGACTAGCATAAAGAGCATGAGATTATACAATAGACTCAGAAGGCCTGTAGTAAACATCAGCTCCAGCACTCTAGTTATATGACCTTATGCAAGTTAATGCACTTCACTGTGTCACATTCATCTTTCAATGGGGACAAGAATGCTATCTCATTTTCTGCATAGTAATATGATGCATTGTGGAGCATGTGATGGGTGTTACTTGCTGTTGTTGATAAGTCCAGTGTTCATCTAGTTGAGTTTTATAATCTTTTGAAAATTATATTGCAAATATCTATTAAATGTACTCAGGGTAAACTTGAAGAATGAGAGAGACACTACTACCTGACCTGTGTATCAAAAACAAAAGTCCTGAAATTGGCGGTGGTCATTAGAGCATATGCGCAGAATGCCTCCTAGGATACGTTTGTCACTCTGTCTGACTGATATCAATGTCACTAATGCCATCTCTCTTTCTTTTTTTTAGGTAAGTACATCCTCATTTTTGAAGTTCTTTGCTGATGGGTAAGTCTTATGGCTGGAGTATTACATGTTGATTGACATACTTGGAAAAGTGGACCAGACATAGAACTTGCAGCCAGACAAGATACTCTTACATAGCTCCATGCCATTCTCACATGCCTTCCATCTCTGTTTCCAAGTGTATGCAAAAAAATACACTCACTTTTAAAAGATGATTAAAATATGGTACCTAAATAATTGAAGACTGGGCTTTTTACTCTGTCAGTAAAAGCAAAGATGTTTTCCCTTTGCTGGTATAAATCATAAAAATATCTCTGAAGTAACCACACTTTTGTTTTACTCCTTACACAGGGATCTATTTTTCTGTTTTTAAAGAACAAATACTCTGTAATTGCATTATTTTAATGAATCATAATTTTGTAACAAACATAAAAGTGACAGGTAACTCTGTAATTCTCCTGGTGCAAGATATTGTAGAGGAAATTTCTGTTTTAGTGGATGTTGACCTAGTTAATAGCTCTGTAGTTGGTTGAAATCTATCACCATAGACGACTAAACAAGATGAAATGATCTTAAATCACAGGGGATTTAGTATAGATCTGTCAGATGTATGAGATGTTTCAGTTATGAAACAATTTGCAAAAGGAAGTTATGAAATCTCTCTCATTGGTGAACTTTAAAACTACAAATGCTGTTACGAAATTAAGATGTATCCTGTCTTCAGGCAAACTATTGAACTGGCTGCTTGGCTTCAATGATGAAGTCTTGATTTGCTTTTTCAGTTTAAAATCTCATTGATTACTCTGTGCTCAGTCTGCATTCCATGTGAAAGTCTAAGTCTTATAGAATGAAATACTAGAAAGGAGCTAGATATTAGATAATTACCTTGTAAGAGAAAAAACAGGGAGTGAGAAAATGCAGGGGGAACTGGATGGGTGTGAATGAAACTTTACACCGTGATACAGGTTTGATCTGAGGGGGAGACATTGAAGGGAACCATCCTGGATCCTGTCAGGAAAATCCTTGTGAATCCTCAAGCCTAAACGGGACATCAGAGCAATTCTGTGTTTTTCTAAATGTAGCCAATGTTCTAGCTGGGCTCAGTCATCACTAATTGGCAGACTGTGGAGGTCTGGCCTAAGCTGAAGTGCTGCTGTAGACTTCAGAAACAGTGACTGGTCCCCATGGTCAGTAGTAGTCTCTAAATTTGGAGTCTGCAGCATTTGCACAGCCTCCAGTGTGAAAGTCTTCCCGTTTCCTATTCTGTTTCAAAGACCTTTTCCACCATCAATTTTGACTCAAACCCTACTTGGTCTTCAAGCCGAGTTTTTAATCTCCTTCAAGAACTTATTCTAGACAAAACAGAAGCTACAATCACACTTTCTTCTAGAATTGTATACTTCCTTATATTTTCCCATGTTACCTGTTGCTCTTTGTTATTCATTTGTTAAAAAGAAAAAAGCCATTGAAGTGGGAATGGGAGTCACTTTTAAAAAATGAGTGGCTGTTGGTGAGACACTGCTGTATACTTCATTCACTGGAAACAAGCAAGATGATATTATGTAGTAGTATGTTTACAGATACGGGGAAGCAGAGGAAAAATGCTATTTTGTAAAAGTAGTGAGGGGGCCTCTGGGAAGATTTGGCTCTGAGTTTGTCTTGATGGATAACTACTTCAGAGTTGTTGGTTGTGTGGACTAATTGTGCAAAGGGAATGGCAGTATGAAGGAGCCTAGGAAAGACCTGCAGACCACACAGCCTTGCATTCCATAAGAACTCATGGGATTAAGATGTAAGAGTCTACAAAACTGCCCCAAAGCCAAATGACATGGGGTGTCTGGTCTTTTTTAAGCAGTGCAAACTTTTTATTGGGAAACTTAATCCTGTTCCACATATCTCAATATCATTTGGACATAGCTGAAACACAATAGAATTGATGTATGGAATTCCCTTAATCTCTCCAAATCTCAGTGATTTTTGACAACATTATAAAAAAAACGGAGTGCTGGAATTTAAATATGTTTTGTGCCTACAAATTAATAATAAATAGAATAAAATTGTGCTTTGATTAACTAAACTAAAAGCATTCCATGGAAGGCTCAAGTATAATGGGCAATGTTTACCAATTTTGATGTCAGGTATGAGGTTTGTCATGGATCCCATTCCTGGTCAGCATGTATTTTCTTTCTGTACTGTGGGTTATAAAGGCAGAACACTGTGGTTTGTTCTTTTCTGTGGTGTCTATTACCACCTAAGAACACAAGAGAGCATGGTTCTGGTGGGGATTCTTTGTAACATTAGGAAACCCAGCTGTAAGATACCATTCAGACACCATTCATCATTGGAAGTCCTCAGGTCAATATGTTCTCCATTTTGTAGGACTGTACACAGTGTCTTATGGCTTGTAGCCTTTCTGTCATTCTAGGATTGAACCTAGTGTCTGACACGCGCTAAACACACTCTACCACTGAGCTATATCCTCAGACAAGGACCATTTGTAGTTTTTAAGAAAGCAACATGAAAAGAAGCTAATTATATCTTTCTTCACTAAATTATCACTGTCAAAATCATTTTACAAGTGAAAGTTGCCTGTGAAGGGAGAGCAAGAGCAATCAAATTGAGCCTTTTGTTCTGACAAGGTCAGGAAAGTTAATAGTTACTCAAAAGTAAGCTTATTTCATTTGTGTGCAATTAGTGTATTTACACATAAGCGCATTTTCACAAAGGAACTATGGGTCCTGTCAGCTCAGCCTTGCCTGTAGTCTCAAGTGTGTTCATAGGTGTTTTCTTAATGGTTCTTTGTTCACTTTTTGTACAGTAGCTGCATATTCTAATTTAGTTTCAGTGTCATTTTGACATGTCATTTCCTGATCACTTCCTTGGCACTTCACATGTAAAATTCTTTTATTTTTCTCTGCTTCAGTCTTGGACTTAGCGTGGTGTTAAGGATTCTTTATTCATGTTGACAGTATGGTAAAGGGTACTTTGTAGTCAAAATCAAAATTGGGTGGTAGATGTGCCCTTATTGCTCTTGAGGAATTTTTGTTTCTTTGTCCAGTTATTTTCTTCATACTGAGAAACTGGGTTCTCACATTTTCCCTAATATAGCATAAATTTCTTTAATCCTAAAATTTGAGGATAGGTTCACAATGGCTGCCCCTGACTTTGTGAGTGAGAAGAGAGGGAGAAGTAAGAATATAAGCCTTTAGGTTGATCTGTGAACATGACTGTGCCTTGTGTGCCTAAGCCTGTCTTCAACAGTAACTTACTTCATTCTCCATCTCTACTCCTAGTCACTTCAGTGTGGTTGTGTTGCTCACTGAAAGTATGATTTAGTAATTGTTAAATTTAAGTTTTATACGTTTGTTTTTACCGAGTACTGCATGAAACATAGGTTTAGTGCTGTTTCTGTATTTAAAACATGAGTTAAGAATTCCATTTTCACAATGATAATGAAGGAATACTGGCACTCACTGGAGGGTTTTATTCTTGTTCATAGAGTGGATAGCTATAAACTAACTCAAATTATCAGCAGTTGAGTTTAAACAAAGATTTTAGTTATTGGGAAACAAACGGGCGTGAACACTGGTACATTAATATTCTCAAACATGTATCTACCTCTGAATAAACTACAAATGCATGCTTATGTCTCTGGCATTGGGTATACAGTTACTTCATTTTTAATAGTGTGCATAAACAAATTGACCATTAAATCAATTGTAACTCATTATCATTATATTTATCTAGATGTTTCTTTTTCAGAAAAGAATTTAAACTATTCCAACTGGAAAGTTGTTAGAAACACAAATATAAATCATTATTTGTATTTTTAGTTCAATTTAGTTCTGCATTTCTTTAAGAGCATAGCAAAGAAGGAAACCTAATAATATTTTCCATTTCAAGGCTACTCAAACTTGTTTTTATAATTGCTTCTAAGACTTTCTATTAAGCCGTCTGTGCAAAGCAAGCACAGTACTTAAAACAGTGCCGCGTTTAACAGTATTTTGTAGGAGCTATTCAGTGCAGATTAGTCATCATGGATAAATATAAATGGTACTATATTTAATGTTTATACAAGTCAAACTTTGAGACTATTATTGTGTAGACCCGTTGCATGGAAATTTATGTGATTAAGGTCTGCTGACTTGATGCTGGGCAACAGTTTAGTGCACACAGTAAACTGGCTTTTTAGCCTCACTCTGGGATTGCACTTCTCACATAACACTTTACCTTATTGGCAGGGGCCCTACTTTAGAAGCTAGACAGGTCTCATGTTGACATTTAATCTCTTCTCTTAATTAGCTATAAGGTGGGTCTCCACTAGAAGAATATCTAGGTATTATATTGTAGGATTATATTAGCAAAAAATCACCAAGAAATAAGTTTGGAGGCAAGATAACAATGTATCTAGTTTGGAGTACATGCAGTAGCAGCTGCTGTTTCTGGTGCAATGCAATGAATGAACACTAGGAAAGGGTTTCTTTTCTTTTATAATTTAAAAGTAATGAATATATCAAGATAATTGATTATGTTTTAGATAATCAACAATACTTAGGACAGAAAAATCAGACTTCAAGTTACTGGTACTGTGCCATGTTGGCATTCAAGTCAACAAACCTTTTCCAAAGTTAGTAATTTTGAAATTGAAATACAGTACCCTTTTCATACCCTAGAATTACACAGAAAGTAACTGTATCATTCTATAAGAGTGTCATACTGATCATGTAATACATACAATGGGGTCAAAATAAATATTGAAATATACTGCTTTATGCCATAGCAGGGAAATTAAATAAGAGGAATAAACTTGTCACCAAAACTTCTCAGAGGTTGATCTGAAACTTATTGAGAGAAACTGGAAATATCATAGATATTGACAATATTCAATATGAGAAGGGGTAAAATAGTCATGCATTTAAGACTCCACCTACAGTTGATTTTAGCACTTTCTGTTGAAATCTAATTCAGGTATAACAACTAACTCCTGTCCTAGACATTTGTCATCAGATGACAGAAAGGGGCAAAGATCATTGTGTTAGGATGCTTGTTAATACACTGATAACCATCACAAGTTGTTGTGTGCACTCAATAATTACATAGAAAGAACCTGATTGGGTGTCACATGTTTCTTCAAGGAAAAGAAATGACTGTTTTTCGAGGGCTTTGGTATCTGCTGAATGGATTCTTGAGGGATTGACTTATTTTAGTGCTGAGATGGCTTAGGTCGGCATGTCACTGTTTAGTAACCATGGCATCATTTGTTTATTTACTTACTCAGTACTACTGAGCACTCACTAGCACTCAGTGAGGGAGCACTAATTTGCAGAGCACTCACTTCCTGAGAACTCACTGCCTGAGCACTCAATTCCTGAGCACTCACTTGCAGAGCACTCACTTCTCAGCATCCACTGAGTATTTGCTGAATACTCACTGAGCTCTTACTAATTGCACTTACAATGTGTTTACTATTAAGGATTCAAAAAGACAAAGGCCAGTTATATTTTTTTGTTTCCCAAGATTAAAAGCAGGAGATCACTATAAAAATCCAAAGGTAATTACTAGGTTGCATGATAGTGTGAGCAATGTCATTAAGGGCCACAGAGGTCATAACCATGTTTGAATGAATCACACCCACATAGGGTCTCACAGGAAAAAGGTTGGGGTTTCCAATGAGACTAATTCAGATGTCCTATCCATTTCTACTTACTGTATGAAACACTGTTGTAATAATATCAGTAACTTTACCCTTTTAAATTTTTGATCAGCAAGAATCATGGAATCACTGCCATTCTGAATTTCAGTTCTGTGTGTAATGTATGAAAAAGCTACTTGGAGGCTGGGAATATTGAGTTGGAGTTGATAGAGTGCTTGCCTACAATTCGTTGGTTTCTGTTTTTGATCGCCAAGACTTCATAAGCCAGGCAAGTTTATAACCTTTGATTCTAGGAAGGCTGTATCTCCCTCTAGTATCTCCAAAAGATACTGTCAGTGTGTCTTGACTTTCTGTGCATCTCTCCATCTTTCCCTGGTGGTTCAGGTTGGTTGCTACCTCTTGTAGTGTAAATCAATAAGATGATTAGTACAAAACAAACCTGAAACTTCCTCTTAGAAAGGCTAGATAAATGATGACTAGTGTATTGTTTAAGAGGATCAAGAAAGGAGAGATCTCTAGAATACTGATGAGGTACAAATTAAATCCCTGGTATGAGGCTGGGTAATGAGGAATTTTAATGTGTTCTCTCCAACATTTGTCTCAGACTGATAACACCCATATTTTAGTTGCATATTTACAAATAAAAATAGCTGGTACTGCTGCTTTTAAAATATTCTTTAAAAGATTTTTTTCAGTTCACAGGTTGTAGTGTTTGGAGATATGCCGTTCTTAATTTCCCTTTGCAGCTTTAAGGATGTTTGTGTTTCATTTCTTTCTACCTTATCTAAAAAACATGCATCAGTGTATGTATTTAATATCAGTTTGAGTGAATTCATTTTAACTAACTTCTCTTGTAACAGAACATTCTGAGACTTTGAATAAGCAAATCCCTCTTAGTAATATATGAAGTTTCAAAATTTGTCAGCTAGCAAGATAGCTGAAGGTTCGTTAGTTTGTCATAGGTCCAAAATGATCTTTTGATTTTTATCTATATCATAAAATGTGGCTAGACCACCCCCAAATCTGTGATTGGCCTTGAGGAAGCATTTAGTTAATGTATGTTGACTGAATGAAAGTTTAAATGAATGAATGTTTTCTGGCCTTTGAAATATATGTGAAATAGTTAAAAATACATTTATAACCAAGCCCCAGGTCAATACTAAGTAAGTTTATTTTTAAGGAAACTCTTCAGGCACAGAGGCATATTGATTTTCTTATTACAGCTTGTAATGAAAAACCTTTATAACTGATGATCTTTGTCTTATTTACTAGATCTAATTTGTACCTCTACATAGAATTCTTATGCCTTCATTTTCACCAACCAAAATCTCTCGCTGGATAGTAAACATATAAAACAACCACCCACCTGTGAATTGAAAGTTATAGGTTACACTCTATAAAATGATGTGTCCCAAGACTGTGTCTTAGTAGAAATTTCAAAGTGGATGTGAAAAGTACCACTCCTTTTAGGGATTAGTGTGCATCAGTGAAACATCTTATGACCACTGTCAGTGATTAGAAGCCCATTGCTGATGGAGGGGACACAGATAAATGATGGTGGGATGCTGTATCACTGCCTCCAAGGCTCAGGCGCATCACAGAGAAGGGGCAGCCAGAGGATGTAGAAATGTTCAGTAAAAAGACATCTTCTGGTCATGGTATAGCATTGCACTCATGCTGCTGTTGTTATCTGCACAAGACTCCTTACCAATTCAACATGGATAGGGTGGGGGTGAACAGTCAAATCCCTCCTCTCCCTGAGGGACTATTAGTTAAATGTTGTCAAAGGTGTTAATTTATGCCTTTATACAGAGATGTCCTCACTGATAATTTACCCTGGTTCCAGTAAATAACTTCCCACATATGCTTGGGTAAGAAATTCTAAATGCTGTGGGTCACATAAAACAAAACAAAAAACCATGAAAGTAGATTGGAGATTCTTGGAAAGAGAGGTTTTAGTTTAAGAGGAATACAGATGATAAAAGAGGATGAAAGCTTGAAATGGTTAAAATTCACTACATAAATGTGTGTATCTTAGTTCACTTTTGCTTGCTGGGATAAACATGACAAAAAGCTACTTGGAAAGGAAAGGGTTTATTTCATCTTACATTTCCAGATCATAATCCATTATTGAGAGACGCCAGGGAAGGAGATCAAGACAGAAAACTGGAATAGAAACCATAGAGGAGCAAGAGGAATGCTGCTTCCTTCCTCACTAATTGGCTTATGGTCACCTAGTTTTCTTTCATTGCCACCGTCTGCTTGTATAGGGATGGCATTTCCCACAGTGGGTTGGGCCTTCCCAAGTCAATCATCATTCAAGACAACCTCCCCTAGACACAGCCACAGGCTGATCTGATCAAGCAATACTTCAATGGAACTTCCTTAAAAGCAGTATTAGAAATGATTGGCAGGTGATCAAATTAAACCTTTGGGTAGTCAAAATGCAAAGATGGTTTCCACATGCTCAAGAGGAAACTTGCATTTAATGACTTGACCAGAATGAAATGGAGAATCAGTACTCAGACCCAAGTCAGAGTTCTGAAGCTCCTTTGCTTTTCATTGAAAGTGTTGATAAAAATATTTTGACTGTGTGTCCATTATCCATTTCATATTCTTCAATCATGTGCAAATTGAGGTGTATAGATAACTGTACCTATTGGCTTCTGGCCCATAGGCAGCACTTACCTGAGGAACAAAGGACTGAGACTTCATTCATATTTGTATGGCTGAATTAGATGTGCTATTGGCTTAAGGACTTTCACTCTGTCCCAGTGCCATGGCAGTCTCTGTACTTGAAGAGCAGATATATGATGTAAACCTTGCTACAGCTTACAGAAATTTTATATACTTGAATTAAAATTAAGCAATACTGGAAATGAGTTTGAGTATGGCTGAGGAACTTCACTACACAACAGTTGTGGTTTTCTGAGCTTCGTTAGATTAATTACACTGTGCATACAGCCCAATGACTACAATGGCATAAGCGGCTGTTTTAGACATGTTGCAGGATCAAAATCTTAGTGTAGATTACTGATGCTATCCATTAAACACTGAGAAACAGGAATTCTTTCCTGTGCTTTTAGATTTGTAATTCCAGACAGGTGGGAGAAGGGCCATTTCAGAATGGATATTCCAGGATCCGAAGGGTATAGGAGGCAGCATTTTGAATACCAGGCAAAGTGATAAGCCACATATAGAGACAACGTGCAAATGGAACCTAAAAAGCCACAGATTTAGAGAATGAGAAAAAAGCTAGTGCACTGATTCCTTAAGAAGATGCCAAGTCCCTGTCATGCTAGGCATTGCTCTGCTGGAGAGAAAGATGGCTGTCCAGGGATATGTGGGATGGAAAGATTCATCAGAAATGGTACTTGTCCTGGTAGAATTTTGTCGAGGGGAACACAATAAAAGATGCAGGGACAGTGTAGCAATCGGCTAGAGTAGCATATTGTATTGATATCCATGTTGTTCTATAATTAAAATAGAATTAAAATCAGGTACTTTATTATGACAGTGAAAAATACATTAGGTTCTATTTTGAGACATGCTTGAATGTTTTAGTATTACGCATTTGCTTTATCTAAAGGATTCCTCTGTGTTTTTAGGTGTTTGGGAATTTAGGTACCATCTTAGCAGGGTACCCGGATCAATAAAAATAAGACATTATAAGTAATATATTTTACAAATCAGAGTTTAGAATTGTGTTTCAAAAGCTGCATTAACATTCAATGAACAAAAGACACAATTCATTGGCATTATCAGACATTCATTTTGGTGACAGTATGATTAACCTGGCGGTAGTTTGAAGCGGAAAAGTTAGTGAAACAGCCATTCTATTGTTGTAACTATATGTTTTTGGTAGTAGCTTTATAAAATAGTGTACATGGCAAATGACTAGATAGTGTTCCTAACCAAGGAACTTTTATTTTATATCTCTTTCAACTCTAAACGATCCAAGTCCTGTGTGTAACCCAGAGCATGGCTGGGGGAGGGGAGGGGAGGGAGATCACAATTGTGATTTACTTTCTGATCACTAGATGGCATCCTACCTCCCTTAGACTAAGCCTGGCTATTTCTGACGACTTCCCGTAGCAGCCAGGATGGGATGAGGCAATTGTTCTTCCCAAAGGGTTCTGATTTATTTAAAGGGTCAGGGTAATAATTAGCAGGATTTCACATTTTTACAGGAGATGACATTTCTGTTTGTATCTGGGATGCGTTTCTCCTATCAGTAATTCAGTTTCTTTCTTCAAGCCTCCTCAGAAACAAGGGAGCATCCCCTACCTGAGAGAATTGAATTTTAGTCAGTCATCCGTGTAGTAAGAAAATGAAAATGCTGGTAAAATGACAGGATTCACACAGTCATGGGTAAACAAGCACTTGGGTAACTTAGATTCTCACTTAGTGTCAGGTCCCAATAAGAACAGAGATATTTACAGAGTATTATTTATTTCATCTTCCAACTTTTATGCCTGCTGAGTAGACATCTTTGTAGGAATGCTGTTTGTTGTTGATTCTTAGGATCTCATAGTTGGGAAATATGGATAGAACTATTATTTCACATCTTTAAGAGTTTATCACACACAAAACAATGCATGTAAGACCCATTTTTATGTTATCACTGAAGCTTCTTGTCAATAACTATGTAAGTTCAGTTGTCCTTTTGAAAATCCAAAACATCACAAGTCTAGAATGTCACACATGCTTTCTGTTCTTTTCTAGAATTTAAAAATACAACTATTTTTTAGAGTATAGAGTTGGAAGGGACTTTGATTGTCATATGCAACTCTTTCCCTTTATAGATATTTTGGTGTGTCAACAACAAATTAATTTCGGCTTTTTGAATGACTTTCTGTAAGTAATTCCCTTCAAGGACTTGGAAGCAAAAATTCAGAATTAATAAAAATTAAGAGACTGTGCAAAAAGAATTACAGGTGAAATATTTCTCAGGATGCTGAGTTTAATTTTATATATGAACACAATCATAGTAGAGTCCAAAATTGAGAAATTTGAAGAGTAATATCAGGTTATTATCAAATTCACAGACTAAATCTTTCTTCCTTGGTCCATTGACTCCACTGAATCTTTGTATTGTGGGTGGTATAAAACATTTTTCTTTCATTCCTTCTTCTAAGAGTGTCCCTGGGGAGCCATTAGATAAATGTTTCGTTGTCTTCCATAATAATTATCTCTAAGTCCTCATGCTTTCTGGTTTTGGCCCATCTTCATTCTCCAGTTTGAGGAAGGAGTTCAGAATGATTTCCAGTTGTAAAAGGAAATAGAAATCTAATTTACCATTTGTTCTCTGTTTGTGTGGTCTTGGCAAACTTAACTGGCCTGGCAGGGCATGCAGTTTCAAGGAGAAATGAGACTTTCCTTCAGCTGCAGTCCCAGCCTTGTCTTTCAACCTAGAGCTTTTCCAGAATTTAGGGACAGTCCACAGATGTCAAATGTCTCTAAGACTAAGTTGGAGAGACACTGAGAGTGCAACCTAGGCATTTTTAAGGTGGCAAATTTAGGAATAATATACTTAAACATAAATTCTTTTAGAACTGGAGGTTTTAATCACTTAGAAAGTTAATTTTTTTCCTGCTTGTATGTGTATGTGCATGAATATTTAAGTGTGCAAATGCATGCATGTGCTTGCCATGGCACACATATGAAGGTCAAAGGACAGTGTCAGGCATTGGTTCTTACCTTCTGCCTTGTTTGAGAGATTGTCAAACAACGAAGCTAATAAGCCTGCATGTGAACTTCTGGGGATTCTTTGGTCTCAGCTTCTCCACTCCCCTTAGGAACACTGGGGTTATAGACCTTTTCATGCTAGGTGTCTGGTTTCTATGTGCGATCTGGAGATTCAAAATCAAGTACTCACTCCTGTGCATCAAGCACTATTGGCCCAGTCCCTCGTTTAGAAGTTTTAAGGAGAAGGGATTCTAACATTTGCTCAAGGCACAATGAATTTTGCTTATAATATTAGTGATGTGATTTTTTTTACTATTATAGGAATTTAAAGTAGTCAATATTTGATATACTATTATTTGGGAGTATGTTTGAATATGTTATTTTTTATTAAGCTTTGTGTCTCTATGACCTATTCACTCCAGACAGGCAGAAATAGATGTGATGCTTAAACAAAACTTCTCTTTTCTGAGCTGAAGAGAAGTTGAGCAGTTAAGAGTGTTTATTGCCCGATCAGAGGACCAGAGTTCAGATCCCAGCACCCACCTCAGGTAGCTCAAAAATCCCTAGAACTCCAGCTCAGAGGATCTGACATCCCTGCTGGCTTCTGTGGGCACCCTCCCACAGAAACATGTGCACGTTTGCACACGCACACACTCAGGCACGCACACAAATGAAAAATAAAATACATCTTAAGAGCTCTTTTTCTTAAGGAAAAGACTTAATAGTCTTTCAATGACTTACCTGGGGAGTGTCCCTGGGGAGTCATTAGATAAATGTTTCTTTGTAGTCCATAATAATTATCTCTGAGGTTAAATTCTAAATCTTAAGTAATTTTTTTCCTGTGATCCTTGAGCACAGGGAAGTCAGGCTGTGCACTGAGCTGCAAGCAGATGAGAATCTAAATTTCACATCCATATTGCCCCTTTAACTGGTAATTGTAGTAGGTGGGTTGAGCTGGGGTAGGGTTGTGGGGGGCACTACTATTATTTACCTCTGCCACAGCTGCCGCACTACATAACCAGAGCTCATTCCTTGCGCTACTCTGCCTGTATTTCACCACAGAAATATGTGCTGAAAATGTGTGGGTGTATGCTGGGTATATGAACTCAAAAATTTCATTACAATGATAATTAAAGGAGCAATCTTCATCATTAGACTCATTAAATCACAGGAAATATTGATATTAATACTTTGATAAAGTGGTGTTTCTAATTTCTTCATTGGATTTCTCTCAAAAATAGTAGAACTCGATAAGCATTGTAACAAGTCCATAACAAAAATATTAATAACTAACCTAGAGTCGTGTCTCTCATTCCTAAAAAAACAGAAAAAAAATAGCTGACACTAACACTGCCTAAGCTTGGTCTAATGACATCAGTCAGTATTAATGTGAATATTGATTTCAACTCATAGAAAATTTAAAATAACTAAATTAAAATAAAATAGATTTTCCATACCATGATATTTTAGTTGATCTCTAACTTCTCTCATTCTTGAAGAAAACATATATAGAGTTTGTAATTTTATTGTTTTCCAAACATAAATGTTTATTCCTAAGTTGCTAGAACCTTCAGACAAGCCTGTTTTTAGAAGGTGAACTACATTACAGCATTAGCCATGGTAACAATGAAAGCAGTGGGATCTGAGGAAGACACTCTATAAGACAGTGAACAATCAGGGAGATGTTAGTAGGCTAGCTATTGTACAGAACAGCAGTATGTACTGGTACAGAGCAGCAGTATGTACTGGTTTGTTCATTTCTATTATCATAGAATAACACAGAAAATATTATCCTTTACTGCCAGAGGCAGTAAGACTTCACACAGCTCAAGTGTTTCTTTAGTATCAGCTAATAAATACAAAGGAGAATTAAGTAACTACAGCCCATGTATACAGCTTCGTTTATTATCGACACTCTGAAGTTTGAGACTGGGTAGGATTTCCATGAATTAACGCAGCGAGATTCCAGACGGAGGAGAGAACTGTCACAAAGGCACAACCACAGGAGGCATGGCACAGTTTCAGGAAAATGTTAGCGGCCAGTGAGCTCACATTTAGGCTGAGGAGAATTAACAGCCAGATGGCAATGGAATGCTGTAGAAAGATCCATCTGAAAAGGTTTCATGGGAGCTCTGGGACTGCTGTTGGTCAAAACCATTAATGCTTGAGGATTACATGGCAGGAGGGGTTGATGTCCATCCACATCTGGTGATAGAGGTGCAGGAAGTCAGAACTGAATATTGGGGACATTTTTCAGAGATGTGTCACCCCCTGGTACAAAAGGTCGCATGCTGAAAAAGAGTGAGGAGTCTGAGGTCACCTCAAGGTTCATGCTTGAGTGACAGTGAATAGGGAGCCAAGAAAGGAAGGAGAAAAGTCACAAGCAAATACTAGACAAGAAGGTGGGGATCAGAGAAGTAGTTCACGATTTTGTTGACTGTGAGTGTGAGCAGGGCATGCAAGCAATTAAGTCTTTTGGAGTCAGAACAGGTCCATGTAAGGTTGCTTTGAAGCCATTGAGATGGTAGGTGGATCGTTGGAGGACCAAGGAGGGTATGGCAGGGAAATCTTTAGAAAGGGTCTATGAGTAGATGCGAAATCAGTGAAGAGGGAAGAGAGACTGAACTTAAGTACACAGCATTAGGAAAAGGGTAGGGTAAAGCCATGATCTGATGACTCTTGTGGAGTTTCAGGAAAGAGGGGAGAATATGCATAGTACCCAGTCTTCAAGGGGAGGGAAAGTTTTTTTGTCCCTGGGTTATATCCTGGTATTCTATCAGGTCCATCCTTTGTACTCTTTATTCCTTAGAAGTGATAGTCTTAGTGATGGGCAGGGGTCACAATTCCAGAAAACGAGGTGTCAGAAGAGTTATCTTGGGGGATCCTTGAAAGATAATCAGGAATATTCTATTCTGTATGTCTCTAATGACAAAAAGGGATCTTACAGGTATGGTAGCCATCTCACAGGTACTTGGGAGGTGGCCAGAGTGGTCTTGGCACAATGATGGCATAGAGCAGTCCCTTCATGTAACAGTCATGGCACTTAAATCAATCCCATGCATACTTACTAATCTCTGAACTTCTTTTTGTTGGCTAGAATTTGATTTTTCCTCATTTTTTAAAGCCAAAAGAGCCACAGTTCTAAGTGTTAGAAACCCTAAACATAATGGCCAAACATATTAAGTTGTTGTTTTAATATAATTCTTGTCTTTGTAAAATTTTCTAAGCCTTTAGTAAAGGAAAATGCAGGAGGAAGGCTTTTTTTGTCTTGTTTTGTTTTGTTTTTCAGAGATGCAAAGTCTTTGGAACAGTAATAAAAATCTCAGGTAGGGGTGCTGGAAAAGCTCAGGCTAATCCTGGCAGCATCTGTGTTCTGCTAAACAGACTTCAGTTAGAAAAATCAAAATTTGAATTGGACACAAAGTTGCATTAGAGGTAGTATTCACCCTCATTGCTCAATTCAGGGAGCTTCTTCGTTTTCATTGTTCATTTTGACATTTTCTTAGCTGTCCCCTGATCTACACAGATATATTCTTCATTTCCACAGCACCTATGGTCCTGATTTGTATGTGTTTACAGCATTTACAGGCCTCTGCACATGCCTATAGGAACAGTGCTGGCGTCCATCATGTGGGAGAAGGACTGGAATACTGATGAGATACTTGGAGCTCACCCTGGCGTCAGGCTTGCCCAATGCATCTGCCATGTCTCTAACACAGTCAGGCTAGTTATGAGCCATCACTTTCATTCCCTTTTAAATCCAAGAGTTGGGGGGGCTGTCAGGGCAAATTCTTAAGCAATTGCACAATCCACCATCATGAGGACCCTTTACAATTCAGCGACTCGTTCTTGTTAAAATCTGCAGTTCAGCGGTCTTCCAGTCCCAGGAAGCCCTGTTGTGTGTTGCTCCGAATAAAAAAGCAAAACAAAAACAGCAAGCAGCCAGGGCATCTAAATGCATTGACAGAATGCTCTGCTTTCTCCTGAGAACTGGTTTTAAAACTGGTGGGTAGAAATCTGTTGTTTCCTGTTGGAAAAGTCCAAAAGATTTGGAATTTTGTGCAGTAGACTGCAGTTGACATTGGAGAACATTCATTACTATATCCAAAATGACATTTTTGAAGATTTGTTGTATTACCATACTCTCAAACAAAAGTCCTACTAAATTGTCTTCAGATTCTTGAGAGAGGGAGGAAGTGTTAGCATTTGCAGGAGCTTAGGTTATTTCAGAGCACGATGGTATGGCTGTGGCAAACACCACAAGCTGCTTTTACAAATAGTAAAAGCTTGTTTTACATACTTAGAAGATGGCTTGTTGAGGGCTAGAACACTGCACATTTGGCATCTGGTGGGGCCTGATTTCTGGTTCATTCATGATACCTTTGTGCTATAGCCTTCCCCAGAAGTGCAAACAGAGGGAGTTTCTGCTGTTCTCTTCTAAGGCACCCAATCCATTCATGTGCTTTCTGTTTTCATGCTCTAATGACCTCACAAGTCCTTTCTCAATACCATCACACTAGGATGAGAATCTTAACATGCATAATTTGGGCCCTGGTGGTCATTTCATCATTTCTACTAAGACTCACCATAGTATCTTTTTGGTTCTATACCTAGCTCACATGGAAGCTGAGTAATAATAAAACATAGCTAGAGAGTTGGTATGATTCTGAATATACTATAGTTGTAGCCTTCTTTCCTTAATTAGATTGCTTTCTGGGTAGAATTTTTCTTAGGTGGGATGGAGAAAGAGGAGAGGTTCAGGGGCTTGAGGCAGATGAAGTCTATTCATGGGAAGGGAAGGTAATAACTCCATGAAGTTGAAGTTGCTTAGAATGTCAACATTAATAACAGTCCTTGGAGCACTGTAACCTCACTATGGAGACTACACAACCATAAGCAAAAATGTATGACATTAGGGTTAGTGTTAAGGATATGGTTGCTTTTAGATCTTACTTTCTGGAGTATCTGGAGGGAGTTTCAGTTCTGTGGTATGCTTCTTATTGCTCTCCGTGGAGGGTTCTAGGAAGACAGACAGGTGATATTTCTCTAGTGATATTTCACTTTTATGATTTGCATGTACCATTTGGGTACAGTGTGGTGCGAGCAGGTCAGTCTAGAGGTATAGAGGCTATGACAAAGAAAATATGGTCACCTTATGTTGTTGATTAGATGTATGACTTTATAGCCTGGTTTACTTTGGAGATAAATAATATAGTTTGTAAAAGAGAGATCATCTTTTTTGGATGTGGTAGAACATTCAAAAAAGTTCTGTTTATGGAAAAAATTGTACTATCCACTAACAGTGAAAATGAGAGCAGTAGTTCATTAAAAGTGTATCCATACATTGATATGATGTGAGAGATCCTCCTGTATGATGCAAACATGTGTTGTTTTTATTGGTTGAGGAATAAATCTGTTTTGGCCAATGGACTGGCAGGATTTAGATAGGAGGGAATTCTGAACAAAGAGACAGAGAAAAGAAAGAAAAAGGACAGACGCCATGTAGCTATGGGGAAGGTAGGATGCTGGGTAGTCTCTGGAAAGATAAGGCCACGTGAAGATACACAGATTGACAGTTATGGTTTAATAATTAAGAAACAGCTGTCTAGTAAGAAGCCTAAGCTAATGGCCAAACAATTATAAATAGATATTACATCTTGGAGTGGTTATTTCATTGCGGCTGTGAGGACCCAGTTGAGTGGGAAAAAAAAACTGGTACAAGTGGGACTGAGACTAGAGGGAGAAAATCTCCCAACATTAATATGCAAGTTGAGAGACAGGTATAAGGACTGGAGAGAGAGATAGCTCAGCAGTTAAGAGTGCTTGCTGCTCTTTCAGAGAGCTTATATTATTCCCAGAACCCATGTCAGCTCTAGAGGATTAATAACCCCCTTTTTTTTGGCTCCATGGGTACTCATGCCCATATTCACACATTCATACACATGTACAAATAAAAACAGTACTTTAAAGTAAAAAGTAGATATGAATATATTATGCAAATAGATATATGGATATGCATTCTTTTGTATTTTCTTTTAATCCTTTATGGATTGCTTTGATCACTCTATGTCAAGTGTACACTGTACTTTTGTTATTGTTGTTTTACTTTGTGTATGTTTTGCACCTTAAACTCAGGGCCTAACATATGCTAGGCATACTCTCCACTACTGAGTTAGACCCTTAGCCCCTATTTTAGTTAGGATTTCTATTGCTATGAAGAGACACCCTAATACCACAGCAACTCTTATAAGGAAAAACATGTAATTGGGCCTGGATTACAGTTCAGAGATTTAGTACATTATCATCATGGCAGGAAGCATGGTGGCATGAAGGCAGAAATGGTGCAAGAGAAGTTCTACATCCATATCAGTAGGCAGCAGGAAGGAGAGGACACTGGGCCTGGCTTGGGCATTTAAAACCTCAAAGCCCACCTCTGGTAACACACTTCTTCCAACAAGGACACACTTCCTAATAGTGCCACTCCTATGTCACTTTGAGGGCAAATTTCATTCAAACCACCACAGCCCCTTCTATTTTGAAGACTGATAAGTGATTCATACTTATCAAAATAGTATATCATTTTATTTGTCAAAAGTAGTGTATTCATTCAGAGTGTCTTGACCTATCAGCGAGACATATAGGCTGAAGTACATGTCTACAGTCTGTCTGCCACCATATCCCAGTAGATAGAGTGATAGTTCTTTAAAAGGGGACGAAAGGGTGATTGGACATGCAGGGCTCTCCAGTGTTTCTGTTCATCAATCCATGGATCTTGGTGAGTGCAAAAGCTTTGGAGTTTTTTTCTAACTCTAAAGATTTCTTCTCAACATTATCATTGCTTCTAAAGTGTTTTGGAATGAAGGGAACACTTTGAAGGGTGAACACATACTGATTCCTTGGGCTTGAATTTTCCAATTTAATTCTTCAACCCCTTTAGAATGTGAGTGGGGAGGTAGATGGAGTCACTTTCTGCATATATTTTGAGTTGGGCTGAGGTAAGGAGCAGAGCTAAAGGATATGCTATCCTCTTAACCTTTGTCAGGCCCGTCACGCTCACTATCTTCAAATTTCTGCTGTATATTTTGATCTCGTCTCCACAACAGTTGCTTACAAATGTGTCGCCAATAATGACACTGAAAATGTGCTACACAAATAAATAGATCCTGCTCCTACAGAGATGTCATTTAGAGATCTTGGAGGTTCTGTGGGAAGGTATGGATCCAGCAAAATTGTTTGTGTATAAAAATTAATAGAAATACCAAATATAATCAGTTAAGCTTCCAATGTGAAATAAAATAATTATTTAATATTTCATATGATAAGAAAAATGTCTTAAAATTGATAGTCCTATTTGACAACTACCAATGAAAATAAACAAAGTTGAATATCTTCTATTTATTTCTGTGAAACTTTGTTTTAGTGGTTTGGGAAAATAAGTAGCAAAACATAACAACAATTGTTTCACAATAAGCACCCATTTCAAGGATTTCTAAATTCATTTGCTTTACAGATTAAATTTTATACTCATTTATGAAAAGCATCCCTGATATCCATTCATATATTATAGCATTTTCTGCATACAGTGGCTTGAGAAGAATCAGTTGTCTACAACTTACAAACTCTATTTTAAAAGGAAGAAAGCGAATGAATAACAGAAGTTGTTTTTGTCTTGAAAATAAAAAAGACAAGGAATCCAGACACTTCACTTTCTTCTGTTAACATTTATTCTTCTGTTTCACACATCACATGTTATAGTAATGACAGCTTCTTGTGTTCTACTACTGTTTGATTCTCATGAAGTTTGATTTTAAGTCATTGTTTAAGGTACATGCATGGGAAACTGGAACTAAAACCAAACCAATGGTTTCGAGAAAAAACCGAAAAACAGATTTTCAAAGTCACTGCAAAGAAAGCTGACAGCTAAGCACCCTTCTGCCCTGATGCTACAACTCAGCTCATTATTTCACCAAACTATTTTTCCTGTACTTGGGATCACAAAGAAGGGTCCAAAGACAGGTTATATTCTTCAGGGTCTTCCCTGAGATCATGCTAAAGAAAGTCCCCCAAGGCTCATCAATTCAATGGTCTGAACTATTGAATTCCTTAGAAGGAAGAGAAAATGGCTCCGGCCTCCTTAGGAAAAAGCAGGTGAGAGTATGACAGAGGAAAATGGCCAGTCACAGTGCACACTGCTTCATTTCAGAAACTCTGCTTTGAAATGGTGAGTTGTTATGTCCACTGACACTCCAATTACCTGAGAAAGTTTGTGGGTAAGAAGATAGTAGGACTATTAAATATAGCCCATAATGATTCCTGTGGCAGATCATCACGGGCAAAATAGTGAAAACTTGAGAATAAAAATGCAATCTCTAGCAGCACAGGATGTTCAGACGTTTAGTACAACAAGCAGGCAGAAGGATCAAAATGCCATTGCCCAACCCCAGCTTTAATGTGAGCCATAGTGCTTATGTTCATCTTCCTTCTAACGTGAAATGAACCACTTAATTCATTTTTATCTGGTTGTTTATAAACATATAAAGAAGGCAAGAGAGATGCCATATGCCAAGAAAGTGAGAATGTAGCTCTATATGTAATTAATTCTGGACAGTGTCCTGTTTTGCTTATGTATCTCTGTATGGAAAAATTAATTGGATTTAATGGTAAATTACTGATGCCCAAAGTTATTTACCTAATTTTATCTCCAAGAGTAAAAGCAATTTTTGCTATGTAAGCATATGATAAAGAAGGCAATGTTTTTCTCTTTATGCATGTCTTATGTCATCTGTGACATATTATAGGCAGAGAAAATATAGGGCATCTGAATTGAATTCTCAACATACTGCTCATTTTCTCATTTATTTTTTTTAATATAAATAGCATTCTAATGGCATCACCACTACCACTGTGCTCAAACTGGGTCTGGCTTGCCCCATAACTTGGAACAATAAACGATTTAGCATCTCTAATTTTAAAACATTAAATCCAAAATTCTCCACAATCTAAAACTTTCTGGATCCCAGCATAATGCCATGAGTGGAAGGTTCCACTCCTAACCTTATGTGACAAAATTGTAGTCCGGTTTTAGGCACATTAAATCTATTTATAAAAATTATGTTGAGGACTTATGCATAAGATGTAAAGCTGTGTTACTCTTGTTTATGCCATGGGATATTACTTTAACTATGTAAAGGTGTGTTATCCTTGTTTATGTTGTGAAATATTACTTTAACTATGTAAAGATGAGCTGCATTTGTTTATGCTACACTTGTTTCACTATGTAAAGTTGTGTTGCTCTTTTACCTTGCCTACCTAGGGCACCTGATTGCTCTAATAAAAAGCTGAAAAGCTAAATAGCTAGGCAACAGAGGTACAGGCAGGGCTGGTGGGCAGAGACAATACGTAGGAGGAGAAATATAGGCTCAAGAGGGAGAACAGAGAGAGAACAAGGAAGAAAGAAGGGGAGATACCCAGGGCTAGATAGGCACAGGATAGGGCATACAGAAAGCAAGAAAGGCAAAAAGAAAAAAAAAGATAAAACACAAATAAAGAGAAACAGGTTAAATTAAGTTATAAGGGTTAGTGAGACAAGAATATGGTAAGACTGAGCATTCATAATTGATAATAACTCTCCAAATCTTGATTTGGGAGCTGTTTGGTGGTTCAAGAGAAAGCCTGCTAGTGCACTCTTTATTCCATGTTCTATCTTTAGCCATGATGTAGACTGGCCAGTAGGGGATACTCTAGTCATTCTCATAGCTGAATGATAGGTAAAGTTGGAAGAAATGGAAAAGAACGTCTTTTTAAAATAGCTATCCTCCCTGTGAGTTTGGGCATGCTACTTAGAACTTGGCCTTGGTAGTAACTGGTTTTGAACACTTAAGCCACCTTTATGTCATTTATGTGACTGCATAATTGCCATTCATCTGTGCTTCACTAAATGAACCCCACAGATCAAAACAAAAGCGGTCCTCTAATCCAATTTAGCATCATTGTGTGTCAGGGTGGGGGTGATATTCCCAATCCTTGAGGTCGAATTCCAGATATCCTAAAAAAGAACAAGGAAAACTTCATGTACATGCTCATCATCGAAAAGCAAGAGAGTTAATCTAAAGATGCTGCCAGGTAGTTCTTTGATTTTAGAAGAAATATTGACTTTAGAAAGGCGAAATTGGAGAGAAAAGTGAAGAGGGAAAACAATCTTCATGGTCATCCATCCTTGAAAGAGAAAGCAAATAATGAAATTTAGATAGTTTCCATGAAAACAAAACTTACAAAGCAAACATTTTTCATTCGAAGCCTGAGTTGGTAGAAATGATCTTTACTGACAAACATTGGAGAGAAAGGTTTTCTTGAAATAAAGTCTCAACACCTCTAGAAGTGTGTTCTGTACAGTTAAAATGCACATGTTATGATATCAATGTATGTTTTAAAAACAAACAAACAGAAAAACACATTTTTTGTTGAGAGACTTGGCTGTGTGTATTCACCCCACGGCTGGTATATAGAGCATGCAGAGCCCAAGGGTACAGAGCAGGGATTCCACCATTTCATGTGTGCCTTATAGTGAGCAAGCCCTTTGGTGGGACAAGTATGGAATAAATTAATCATTCAATGTGATTGAAGCTTTTAGACACATGAATGAATTATTTGGGGTCACTGCACACAGGTCAGAAAAAAGACAGAGCTAAAACGAAGTACTAAGTATTAAAAAGTATGTTTGACATCCTGGGGACTCCTAAACTGTGAAGACTCGCAACTTCTCTCAAGGGCATTCCAGAAGCTATGCTTTGAGGGCTTGACAGTGAGAGGTGAGGTTGTTCTCATCTGTGGTTTGGAGTTTTTCCTGTTCAGTTAGTTTTCTGAAGAACTTTAAGTGTAATTCATCACTGTCCTTTACTAACACTCCAGCCCTAAGCATTCAGTCACCCAAACCGTTTTTACGCTTCTCATTCTGATTCTTGGCTTACACAGCATTTGGTTCCCTTCTGCTAGCCTTGTTCTTGTAGTTCTTGGAAAGAAAGATGTAGACATAGAGCTATGTATTCATCCATGTGGACCTGGTAGATCTGTTTGTCCATCTACCAAGTGATTCGGTTTCAGCCATTTATCCCATCAAATATTTGCTAGAACTCTGCAAAGGAGACAGACAGAGAGAGAGATTGAGTGATTGAAAACCTCCCTTTCCAGGATGTCAATTGAAGTTGAAGTTGAAGATCTCTAAAAAAAAATCTAAATTTCACCAAGTTTCTCTTAAAATATCCATACATATATATGTACGTACATGTTTGCATATAGATTAAACCATGCTGTTGGGCAATGATAATTAATACTTACTGAGCACTGCAGTCAGTTGAGCTCCCTCAGGCCAAGGTGCCTATTCCAAAATCCAGCCTCCATTTTGGATTCTTGAGAGAATGGAACAGAGTAGAATTTTCAAGCTTCGGATATTACAATAAGTTTGGGATTATTATTTTTCCTGAGAAACTTTAGTAAATAATATACTCAGGTGATTAAAGAATTTAAAATTATTAATTTGCACAGTGAAGAGAATGACACCATTTTCCTATAATGTTTATAAGTGTATCATTCAAAAATGACACCTGAAAATCTTGATTATGACTGTGCCTGGCATAGTGTAATTATATAACAAACTATTTAGCATTTTTAAGTGTAGTAACTTCAATTCAAATATTTATTAAAATTTTACCCTAATAGTAATCCAGCAAATAATTTCAACCCTGAAAACATGCTTATAGTGTTGCTTAGGAATTTTAAACCCAATGTAAAATTTATGTAATAAGTAAATTCAAATATTTTCATAACTGTGATGATTTCCTTTGTACTATCTTGCAAAGAGTATTTAAAATGCTAATTAAAATCAGATTGTTAAACAATCAGATTGTGGCTCCAAAATTAAACACCCTCCTTTGTATTGCAAAACTAAATTACAACTCTTGCCTGGGGAAATTTTGTATGTGTTTGTGTTTATTTTATAATTCTGATCATTAACAACGTGCAGGTAAAGTGAGTGAAGGAGTCTGTAATTGAGCAGTACCCTTCATGAATTTAAATATCCATGTCATCAGTCCATTTTTTAGGGTTAGAGTACACAAATGGTATGCACTCATGATATAAATAGGAAGTGGAGACTATAAGCTTGCAAAGAAACAATACACAACTACCATGATGTTTTAGAAAATGAATGAAGAAATCTGTTATGCTAGAAAGTCTATCTGAACCTTCAAGTGCTGTAGATTTGTTGAAACTCAGAGTAAGCAAATAGTGAAAACCTACGGAGTAGGACTAAGGCAGACTCTCTAGCCATGATTTTAAGTCATTACCAAGTCATGTGAGCACAGGACTGGTATGAAAATATTTGACTTCCCAGATTTTCAATTGGGTTGAGAATTAGGACAAATTTTCTTCATGAGAGCTTTTTCAATTTTAGCAATTATCATAGGACAGACTATGATAAAATGGTAATTGATGATAGGAAAACAGTGATTCTCATTTTCTTAATAGGGATATCTCTGAAATAAGTAGAGTGCTTTTAATGCTGTTTTTTTGTAATTTGTTCTTTTTTATGAAAGCCTTTTAACTATATTCTTAAGTGTGTGTGTGTGTGTGTGTGTGTGTGTTAGTGAGAGAAATGTTTGGTAATTGTAACAGGTGGTGTTTATTGACTATTTACAGTGTGACTGGTATTTTGTATTGAATGTTTGCTCTTGGATCCTGCCACATCTATCAGGTAGATTGCACTAAAACAAGTGACACTGGAATTGAGGATGTTAAGGATCCCCTGCCCCAAAAGAACCTTTCACATCTGGCAACCACAACATAACTAAATGTTCAACACCCCTTCCTAACCTGCTTGAGCCTGTGTATAACTTAGGTGTAAGGCAAGGTTTCTGTCTTTCTTTTTATTACATGTCCTTATGGCTCTAACCACTCACTGAACAGTCACATATCACATGGATTCGAGAGATACTTTCTAGAAAAAAAGATGCCACTAGATAAGGGAGGGCTCAAAAACAGGATGGCAGGGTCTTAGTGTTTTGTTTTTCCTCCCTGCAAAATCTGGCTGTGGTTTCTTACCTGAATGAACAAATGCTCACTTTTCTACCTGTGGGAGTGTGTGTGTGTGTGTCTGTGTGTGTGTGTGTGTGTGTGTGTGTGTGTGTCTATGTGTGCCTTTGTGTATGTATATTGGCAATGCATATGTGACATTTATATGCAGTATGCATGTGAGAATATATTATATGCATGAGGTTTTTATGTGATTATGGTATGCATATGTGCATGTGTTTTTTGTGTTTGTGAGGTGAACACATGTGATGCATATTTGTATACCTCTGTGTTATATACTGTTGAATATATTTTTGTGAGGTGAACATATGTGTAATATGTACTTCGGTTGTGTATATATGTATGAAGTGTATGTATATATTAATGTATTATCAGCTTATTCATATCTGTAATGTCCTATATGTGGCATTCTGTGTGCATGAGTGTAAACTTAGTATCCTATTTGAGTTATGTATGCTGTGTTGTGCAGGGAGAGTAAAAAGAAGAGATGAGTGTAAATGTAATAGGTACACATATCTTAGAGTTCTTTCCACTAGACTGATTATTTATAACTGAATATGATGTACTCTTGAACTTTGGAGTTTTGGATAAAGTCCCACCAGCTCTGTAACTAGCAATACACATTATAATGTACCTAAGCTTGTTTACACATTAATTTTCTCATTTCTGGAATGCTCTAAGTTTGCATCGTGTAGCCTGGAATTACTAATAACCTTCAAAATGCTAAGCCAACATAACATATTGTATATTGTATTAGAAATGGTGTTATCCAATCATTATGTTTTACAACCAAGTTCTAGAACAGCGAAATAACATGCAAAGTATCCTGATGGGAAACATACCATTATATGCCTCTACCTTCAAGAGCTTTTGCAATTAATTTTCATTGCTACAGTACAGCATATTGTATCAAAAAGAATAGTTTTGTAGGGCATCTAGTGTATGGATTTTGTTTATTAAATGATCTCAATGTTAATTCGTGCGCAAACAAGATCACTTTCAATAGACACTGGGTACTAACATGCAGCCTTTAGAAGATATGACTTTGTTTCAGATAATTATTGGTTAGACATGAAGGACTGGGTAGAAAATATAGGATAGTTAATTTCCTGAAATGGTTGAACATTGAGTTAGCATATGTTCCAATAACTCCACTTATAGGAACACATGAAAGAAGTGACAGAATACTCTCACCAAGCATTGCATGCCAATATTTATAGCAGCGATTTTATAATAACCAAAGTAGAAATAATCCATCACATAAAAATACATATAAATAAAGTGTAATCATACAATGAATATTCATAGCATTGAAGATAATTTCTGTACTAATGTCTGTTGTTGTCATGTAGATAAGATTTGGAAATTCTAATTAAGTGAAGGGAACCAGAATGACATCTTGTGTGATTCACTTTATATGAAGTGTTTAGAGTAGATATATTTATAGTCAGAAGTAATGGGTTATATGTGGTTGAGAGAGGGATACTCTAAGCTGCAAGAATAAAATGGTAAAGCTGCAAGAATAAATTGGTAAAATGTTCTAAACAGTAGGAATGTGTTCACAGCTGTGAATATCACAAAGTCATTGAGGTGCACCTTTAAAATGGTTGGATCCTGTATCGTTTGAATGGTCTATGTAAAAGCACCCAAACAAGATACAAAACAGTATTCCTAAGTAATGAGCCCTCCCTTTGATTGCATCAATAGCTCTCAGAAGAGCTGGTCATGACCTCCCTGACAGAATCAACACAAGCAGATAGGAGAGATGGCTTTTGTACCACAAAGTGTCTCAGAGCACAAAATCAGCCTGAAAGTTGATGCTCAGTCAAGGGCAAAGGAGCTGAGCCACCAGAGGATTTCTCCACCCGCCCCACCTTTTCTTTCTCTGTGTCTGTTTCCTTTATTTTTAAACCACAGAGAGAGAGAGAGAGAGAGAGAGAGGGGGGGGGGAATATGAATGTGTATCTGGAGCATTTGGTTTCTGTATTTCTGTGATTTTTGAATTATTTCCCTAGATGAGAATGGGGATATGAGTTTGGGACAGATCCTTTTGTGCTGAACTGCTATGGGGGAACCTTTTCCATCAGAATTCACTCCTTCCATCCTGCTCTCCTATGCCTTGGCATTGTATCTCCCACCTATACAGCGGTGTGACATGCCTGTGCTCCCAATCTCCATCATTCCCTTCTTGCCATCCAAACACATCTATTCACTGAGGTTCCAGATGCCTTCCCAGGGATGGGATGGGATGGGATGTATTCTCCTGTGACACCCTCATATACTGACTGGATAAGCACCTTTCTGTGTCATTTAATTGAAGACTCCCCAGTTCAGTATGCAGCGAAAGTAACCCAATCCCTTAGATGTATTTTTCCAAATGTTGGCTGATGTCTTTCAGTTCTAGAAATTAATATTTCTGTAAAATGTCTTAGTGCAATGAATGTTTCTGGAACATTCCCCTTCAATTCTAATTACTATCATTGAATTCAGTTAATCTGTTTTGAACAAGTAAGTAGTCAGGTAAGTGATATTTCTGTGCGATCCTATCTAAGTCACTTAACTGGCAGGGTAGATTCATTGGCTTACCATGTATAATGCACCAGCCGTTTGTCAGCCCTGTGTTAGGTACATTTGTATTTCTGATTGTTTCCATAATGTGATTTGAAAAAAATGGCAATAAGATCTGAATTTCTTCATGAAAATGAATACATACTGAGCTCTATTTCATTGAAGTATTGAGGCTTGGATGGTAGATGAGGAGAAAAGATTATAATGTTCTTTTGGGGCAAAGTGGACAAAATAATGTACTCCATAGATTTCTATCACGAGAAAACTTGAAGCACTTTTTCAGTGCATACTTGTTAATTATACTAGCTTTGAATGCATGTATATTTTAAATAGCTATTAATGGTTGCATCAGAATTTTAAATATTTCTCAAGTTGAAGTTACATTAGTGTACCCTCTGTGTTTATCATGGTATATCCAGAACACAGAACTGGAGCGTGTCTCTCAACCTAAGGCTCTGAAATATTCTATGTGTCTGTGGCACATCAGAAGAGAGTAATATCCATAAGAAAAAGAGGACCAAACGGTTTTCTGAGGCTCATTTTATGGTTAACCCATGTAGAAAGTGTGTGTTTCTAATGAATGAATGGTAAGAGGCAGGGACTAGATTGTGCACCCTCTGTCTTTTTATATGCTTCACACATTAAGTTTCCAGAACATCAGATTCTAAGAAAGAGACCATGTAGCAAGAGGTTTACTTAGAAACTACTCACGGAATCACCATCTATGGAGGGAAATGAGAAGCAAGAAAAAAAAGCCGAGGAATTCAGGACAATAACATGGTCTACACATGCTGCCTCCTAAACCCTTAGTATATTTGTTAGAACATTTTGAAGTAAGGATACCTCTCAAGTGTCCTGAGCATGCATGAGATGGCTGACCTGGATGCCCTCCTGTTGATTTGATGCTAGGTGCTTAAGTGAGGTGGCCTTCTGTAGCTGAAATAATTTGCAAAGAGAATTGAGAGTGCTTCCTGAACATAGGGAAATTAGCCTTTGTTCTTGAGGGTCAGTCAGTGTAACATCTACCCAACCTGGAGAGGCGTTTTAAACCCAGGAGACACTGAGAAATGCAGTCTGGATGGATGATCATTCACCTCTTCTCATCCTGGTCTCTCTCTTTCTCTACCCTCAATTACTTTCCATGTGTATATTGTGACACTGAACTATAAGTTATCATGAAAAATAAAGAAAATGGTTATTCTAATATCAACATAACATAACAGTATACTCAATAACAGTAATCGTGTTCAACTGAAGGGAAGCACCACCTGTCTGGTGACACTAGTGCTCCCGAGAGAGTTCCTGCCTGTCACTAGAATCCCCGCAACCACCCACAAAGATCAGAAGAAGGTCTTGATAAAATTAGTCTCCTTTCTTTAGAAGAGAATTGAGAAAAATGATTTTTGATTTAATATTAACAGATGATATTAAGGGCATTAAACAATATTAAAACTTGATAAGAAATGCACTGTTACACTGATTTTTATTCTCATTCATCATTGTTTTCATTAAGTAAATCAATTATTGATCAGCATACGAAATGGCGTATTATAAAAAATTCAACATACTCATTTGGAATGGACTTGCAGTGGACTATTTATTTATTTTGTTTTTGCTTCCTTTTTCCTTATTAGCAAGTTCATGGCCTTTGAGACACTCATAAAACTTCACTTGAGAAGGTTTGGATGGATAGATGCAACTAGCCCTGCAAATGGGTAACAGGATGAATTTGTTATTAAAAGCTGGATTATCAAAGCATTGCAATAAAACAAACTATGTGACTTTTTAGGTGTTTAAAATGTTATACTACACATGTATATATTACAAATATGTGTTTCTATTTAAAGCAGCTCTAGAAGTCCATCAAACAGTTCCTAAGAACAGACCTGGCTTGAAGGATGTTGAGTTTGTTGAGATTTCCACATGTATCACCAGGTTGCACCTCCCTTACTAAAGGACAGTTGTCATAGGTGGCTGCTGGCAATTCAGTGTCACAGACTCAGTCCTTGTAGGTATCCCAAAGCAACGTCAGCGACTGAATTCTGATTTCTGCCTCCTTGTGCTGCTAAACATTAGACTCTGTTATTCTTTGTCCTACTAGATATTAGACTCAGATATAATTCGGACCAACCCATACAATAGACAAATTAGAAGAGATTAAATGGTTGTAAGTGTAAGAATGGAACTACCTTTCTTCATTTAAGCAGCCAGGATTTCCTATCGGCTTGTATACCAGTCTGGTCAACAGCTTCTAATGGGCAAGCTTTAGTAAAAGCCTCCTCTTGCTATTTCAGATGGCCTCACTAGGGCTTTGTGAAATGTTACCTTGGTTCACAAATAGTCTATCAATCCTTGTCTTTTGATTTCTTATCTCAATTCTACAATCTCCTCTCTGGTCATTACCTTCTCTAATAATTTCAAAACCAGTTTCCTGAGGTAATTTATCTAGCTTTTCTAATCTAACTTCCCACAGTCCATCACTTCATTTCCTTCTCCTGGCTCCCCATTACTTCCTCAACCAATTTCAGTTGCTTGTCCTTATCTTCGAGGCCATTCACCACTGCTTATGTGGGCTTATCTCCCCAGATTCCTCCCACTGGTTGCCCTTCTGCATGCAGTCACATTTCCAAAGAATAACAACACTTCAGAGTGATACACTGCCACTGCCTCGATGAGCTTTCATCTGCTCCTTAGATCTTACGAAAGAAAGTAATTGGTCTGATGCTCTAGAGCCACCAAGGTGACTGTCAGGAGAGTCCAGTGATTTATACCCAACTTTCTAGAATGGCCTTTGGTTTTTTTTCACATCACACTCAGCATTCATTATACATAATTTAAGGGGGAACCTTAAATGCCTGCTCTGAGATCAAGATGTTTCAGTGGGCATTTCTTAACTGAAGACTCCAACTACACACTTGCTATAGAAGTCTAACTAAGAAAGTTCCTACTTCTCAAATGCCCATTTCAGGAGAAAATATCAGCACATAAGTCATACTTTTTCCTTGTTGCATAGGACTTGCTTTTAGGAAAGCATTCTTCAAGCTGAACTGTTTCCCTGGTAAGTCCTACCCTTGATATAAAACAAAGGTGAAAGCATAAAAATAATTGTAACAATCTCTGCCTCTCTGGTATAAATGAACACCGGCAGAATTTCCTTAACTATCTCTTTTGTATTCAAGGGAATATGCCTAAGTTGCTTTAATAGCTCTTATTGTGGCAGAGGTCAAGAACGTTGTCATCCTGGTGGCTTGATTCATGTCTGACAATAAGAATTCACATGTCAGTATTGGCTTCAGTGTTGCCTACAGTTTCCATGTTTAATTACTGATATTAAAGATACCTTTTGAAACCTTAAAATAAATCAATAATTGAGCATCCTCTTTATATTTTAATGAGAGTAAAGGCTTGTATTCATGGTATTTTGGCTGTTGACTTCACATAGGTTTTGAGGACTATTTATAATTATTACGTAATGGAAGTGCAATGGCCATGTTTAATAGCATGACTTGGAGGAAACATTGTTCTCTAGCTTAGGATTTTGCAGAGCGAGTGAGATGTCACCAAGTAGTATTTTTAGAATGTTCACATTGCTCACACATGAGCACTCTGGGAATTGCTCAGTGGGTATGTCTCCTCACCACTTTGTCTCTTGAAATCTTTGAAATCCTATCTTTCCTAGAATATTTTTTCTTGCCATCTTATGACACGTGGGTGGGGTTGGGTCATCACCAACATAATTGAACTTCATTTCTCTTCTTCTTCTTGGTGAAAATGTACTATTCCATTTTGTCAGTGAAATGCTTTAGAGTGTGTATTTTCCTCTTTGAGAGGTTACAGATTCCACTGAGGGCTTAACCTGATGTAGCAACATTGTGTGTGTGTGTGTGTGTGTGTGTGTGTGTGTGTGTGTGTGTCTTAAGACACACATTATCTTAAAGTGTGTTGTAGCATGCACATATTGTGGGTATGTTTCAGTGGCCATAGTATATCTTAAACCACTAGTTTTGTTATTTAAGAAAAGTTTAAGAAAAGGAAATGTGTGTATAATTTGTGTGCAAAACAGAAGTAATGTCATAACTCCTACAGCAGATCTACATTGTTATAAAACTAATCATCTGCCTTTATGAAATAAGACATGAAGCTTGACTAATACTGTTTCATTTTTTGTATTTGGTTTTATTTTACATATACTATATTAATTTTTAATCAACCTTATCTATAACTTCATTTCTATTATAACCTCTGTTTTATGTGATTCATGGCATTTGCTGAATTTATTTTTTCTCTTTTTTAATTTTAGAAACAATCTTATTTTGCATATCAATCCCCCATTCCCTTGCTCTCCCATCCTCCCATGTCCCCAGCCGACCCCCCCCAACACAACCCCCACCAACTCCCCAAGGACAGTGAGGCCTTTCATGGGGAATCATCAAAGTCTGTCACATCATTTGGGGGAAGACCTAGGCCTTCATTCATGTATCTGTGCTGCAATAGAGAATGGAATCATAATGTCTGTTTGTACAATAGGGATAAACACTGGCTCCACTGTTAGAGGTCCCATAGACTGCCAGGCCTCCTCGATGGCACCCACATTGAGAGGTCTTGGTTCAGTCCAATGCTGGTTCCCCAGCTTTACCACTAGAGTCTCTGTGCTCTCACTAGGTCAGGTCAACTCATTTGCTGAATTTAATGAACACTTTCCTTTTTGATTTGGGCATGATTTTCCAGATTGTGTCCATTTTATAGGGAGTTATAGAGGTTAACAAGTATTGTAGATTTTGTGAAATATGTTTCTTACAATTTCTTTTCTACTTTGAGTAAGAAGAATGAAAAGCCAATTGAAACACACTCTTAGCTTATATGTACTTGTAAGTATTAAGCCAAGCAAATGTTCAAAACACATCTCTATATACCAAGAACATGAAATCTAATTCCATATCTAAAGATTTCTAAAAACATTTCTGGGGAACCATAAATGTTCCCCAGACATAACCAGCAAATCTAAGACAAACCTCATTGAAATGAAATACAAGAAAATAGTTATAAAAATTGTATTTTATGTATTTATTGCTTGGCAATGATACTTTTTCTGTCTTCAGTACTTGGTTATTTTAAGACTCAGTTCTTCAAAATTTGCAAATCTCACATTTTTTGTTTACAATGGGTCTGTATCTATTTTGTCACTTAGTTATAATACAATAAGTATTCATTCTGTCTCCCAGAATGACTTCAGTGGTTGACAAAAGAGTGGGTTTGCTTTGTGCTATCTGAAGCTTTATACAACTTACACATCCCATGCTAAAACAAAGAAAACATTGATGACAGCAGAGCATTTATTTAGAATGTAAAGAAATCATAGCAGGCTTGAGATGTAGCACTCTGGTAGAATGTAACATAGTAGCATGAGATCTGATTCACACACACACACACACACACACACACACACACCATCTAAAGCTGTCATATGATATGTGATCAAAATATTTGTAAAATGTTGTCTATAGCTCCATGGCTAGGGGTGGGATTTAGTGCCCTCTCCCTTCCCTATGATAGGATTTGGTCTGGCTTGGGCTTGGGCAAGTCTTGTGCATGCTGTTGCAATCATTATGAGTTCATCTATGCAGCTGTTCTGTTGTGTTCAGAGGATACTGTTTCCTTGTAGTCATTCACTGCCTCTGACATATATGCTTTCTGCCCTTTCTTCTGCAATGACCTTGGAAGAAGGAGGTACAGTATGTATGGCCCATTTAGGACCAAACATTCCCCAGTTCCTCATTCTCTGCCCATTGTCCAGCATTAATCACCATATACTGCAAATAGAAGCTTCTTTTTATTATGGTTGAGAGTTGCATTAATCTATGGGATAATTATAAGTCATTAGGAGTTGGCTTCATAGGCATCCATTAAATAAAATAATAGTAATATGTTCTCCTCTAGAGCATGTTATGTTTCTAACCATGGGTTCTTGGCCTGATGATGGTACAATGTATGGTTCCATCTTGTGGAGATGACTTTTTCATTCAGAGAGTAGTTGGCTCTTCCTGTGACAGTTGTACTACTTGGTGCACCTGTTGGCATGTCTTGCCGGGTCTTGCAGCTTCAAAGGTTCACAGGTGGGTAAAACTGTTGATTACTTTCCTCCCTCAATAGCATGCATAGTTCTTGAAGGACCTATGAAAACAATCAATAGGGATTAAGTTTCCAGGTCAACATCATACTGATGTCTACATGTTCTGTGACTTAAATATGTGATGTCTTCAGCAACAGGGTCTTCTGGAGGGGGTAACCATGAATACTGACCATACTCTGTAATGTTTCGGGATATATGGGACCTCAATGACAAGCAACTCCAAAAGATGCAATCAGTTCTTGGCATGGGATTTTTATTTGTTAGTCTTTGATGTCTAGAAGGGACATCGTTGCCTGGTTCTACAGTAACTACATTTTAACTCTTTTTATGTATGTGTATGTATACATTTTAGGAATTTTCTGCAGTAGTACATTTCTATTACTTTTTAGGTTTTTAGTGTTATTTATCCCCCCTATATTCTCTCCTTTACCCTGCTCTCCCCCTCCCCACCCTCATTTAACCCTTCTTGTTCCATTTTCCCCTTTTGATCTTTTAAATTAATTTTAAAAGCTCAAAGTTTCTCTGAAATATTTGGGTTTTTGATGCTTTTGGTTCTATAATTTTGACATTTATCCTTCTGTTGCCTCTAATTTGAACATGTTTATCCTTTTTCTGTGCTGAGACTACTAAGACAATGCAGACTTTCTCTCAGTATTATTCTAATATTTTATTACTGGTAGTTAAGACAGGTTAAATTAAGTTTGTGAATTTTTTTTGGTTTTTACGAGACAGGGTTTCTCTGTATTATTTTTGAGGCTATTGGTCCAGCCCAGCCAAGTTTGTGAATTTTTTAATGGTAATTTCATGTCCATTCTTAGAATGTGGCCAAATGGGGAAAATCTTTCAAATGTTTTTCATATTTGATCTGCTTCATTTGGAAGAATTTTCAAAGATGTGTTCGGAGATTTTTCTTTAAATCTTGTTTCTACTCCATACTACACAGATTTTGTTGTGCCTGAAACCCTGAGTACATTGATATCATCTCATGATCTGTTTCACTTTACCTTTGGGTTGCTTACACTGTGGTCATCAGGAGTGTTTGCAAATGCTATTCTTATAATAGGACAGTTAGCAATAAGTTTAGGATTTGTGAAGAGACAGAAAGTCAGTGAACCAAGAGAAAGCAGACATAAGTTTACCTCACTGTCCAATTAGCCAGTCCCAAAAGACCCAGTGTAACCACCCTAATGCCTTGGGGAAAGCATGATGGATGCATGAGTGTGCAGACTTTGCTCTTAAATTTCTGTAGTTAAAATACCACAGACTTACAGAATACCAAAGGATGTGAACATGTCAGCCCAGCTCAGAACCATTTGCACTGACTGAAAAAAATTTCCTAAAGGTGATTAGCCTTGAAGTCCCCCTTTCTCTGTTTTCACAATAAATATTTGTCTATGGTAACAGGAAAATTTATAGACCACAGAAAATCTGATTGTCCAAGGAAACACAGAAACTAGCTCTCTTGTTAGGCAAGATTTAGTTCAGTTTTTCCTACAGTTCAGCATCATTTCTTAGAGGGAATTTCCTGTGTTTTGGTGTGTTCTCCCTTTGATGGCTAACATTTCACAGTTTGACACTTATTTCAGTAGTTTCACTGAAAAATAATGATCTTTTGTAAGGGCGTGGATGGACTTCAGTAATCCTTAAGTGTTCATTTGTTTGCTTGTGTTCTGTCTTGCATAAAAATAAATACCACTTTCAGGTGAAAATCTGAAGGGAAAAAGGAAAATAATGGAATAAGAAAGATTAAATGGAATATGGAATTGGAGGACCAGGTAAGGAAGGAGGCATATGGATGGACAATTAAAACTGTATGCATTTGAAAAAGCCATACCAAAACCTACTACTGCAGATGTTTTCTAAAAATACACATGTATACATACAAATGGAGTTACTCCCTAACAGGGATACAGTGCCTTGTTCAGATACCATAGATTATCAAATAAAAAGTCTCCATGCTATGTGTGGATGCCTCTTCTTCAGTAGTTGACAGTGGGATACAATACATTCTAATAGTATAAACTATTGCCATTGCTCTTGGTTATTCCCCATAACTTTTTGGTGACACTCTGTTGTTGACACACCATACTTGAATCATAGAACTTAAAGAAACCAAGCTGGTACTAACCCGGAAGTGTCATTCCTGCTGGCTAGCTTTATGGAACAATGATATTTTCATGCTACCAGGGCCTAAAGGTCATCAACAATCTTTGCATCTGTGAACACTGTAAACTGCAGTACCAACTGCCTACCAGCGCAACAGTGATGTGAGCATTCTGGGAGCTACCAACCACTTGCAGATTAAACTGAAGATACAATTTATTCATGGTACTGTGTCTAAACCTGTAACTCTCTAAATAGTAAGAAGAACTTAATACTATTATTTGTCAATAAACTGCCCCTTAAGTTCTTCTTATCCTTATACTCAGAGATCGCCATGTAACCCTCAACAGAGATGTTTTAGGGTTTTTGTTGTATTGTGTTTTGTTTTCTTCTTTTTCCTCAATAGATCATGATTAATACAATAATATCTGACTGGTCAATGTATAGAAAATAAGAGACCATGTGTGGAACACTTAGCTCAAAATGGGACATCTACATCACACCCCACCCTGCGAGGCTCAGGGATCATCATGAAAAAGTATGCAAAAGACTACAAGAGTCAGAGATAGTGGTCATTTGCAACACTATTTGCCGAGCCTGACAATGTTGCTCACGTGGACTCATAACAGCTGTGATTTCATGGGATCCTTCCATGCTGGGTCCTACCTTTAGCTGAGTAACTACTGGAAGTTGATGACTGCTGGCTGACTGAAAGTGATCTTCCTTTGGGTTTATGGTCCTGAAGAGACTACACGTGCTGTAGTTGATGCTCCTAAAACCATGCCCATACAGGTAGCACCAAGGGAGCTCCATGAGTTTATAAACAAATCACATGAAGTTGAGAAGGGAAAGGAGTGAGGGGAGAGAGGAAGTGTTGCAGATGATAGATTGTGAATAGATTTGACCAATGTAACTGATATACATGAATGCATTCTCAAATAATAATAATAATTTAAAAGTCCACCATGAATGAAAATATATAATTTCCAAGAAATATGAGGCCCCTTCATATAATACTTTTTATCATGTGACTTTTTATGTTATGCTGCCTTAAAATATTTAAAAATCATTTATTCAGCTAAAAACAGGATTGTTGTGAGCTAAAGAAGACCGCTTGAATATGGGTTCAAGCCAATAAAAAGATTTATTAGTAATATTGTGACTACATTGCATATTTGGGTCTTGAGTTCAGTTCTGAGCCTTTTTTGGGGTGAGCTTTTAAACAAAAAAACCACACCTTGGGTTGACATACCTCAGTTAGCAAGGAAGTACAAAGTAAAACTTCAGAAGCCAAGAAGCAATGCTAGAACATTTAGGCTTTCCCAGAACTATGGACATCAGTGGATTAGGTCTTTGTTCTCAATTTGGCAGGTGATGTTGCCTGTGTGTTGGGGGTCCAAGGCCTGAATGGTACTTTTCTCAATGCATAAGCTGTGCTAAAGTCTGAGGGCCCACTAAGGTCTTGAGACCTCTTACAAGATCATCTCTCTCTGTAGCCTTCCTCTAACATGATGTAATGCACCACATGATTTTGTATGATTAAGTTCTAAAAATTACCAACACATTGTTTATCACAAATATATTCTGCCAAAAAATACCACATTTGGTTTGTTTTAAAGATCCAGATGGTAACTGTGATAATGCAGTGAAAATATAATGCTTTTAATAATTTAGGCTTTTCAGTATAGTGCTCACTCAACTCAGACTTCCACTGCATCAATGATTAAAACACACACACACACACACACACACGGCACATTTATGATAAATAAAATTTCTATTCGTTTTAATAACATGATATTTTACTTGGAAAGCTGAAATAAATGATGAGAAACTATGACTAAGATTCAGTGTAAACAAGTGTGTTATTTAAATTCTCTTTCAATATAGAAACTTCTAGTGAGCAACCCAGAATGACTATGATAACATAATTCGGGGGGAAATCTGCAAAGCAAAATATACAGGGACTAATTTTGTTAGTGTTGCAGCCCACACTTTGTAACACCACTTGTGCCTGTCGTTCTTAGTAAAAAGGGTGTGGGCATGTCTGATAGAACCATTCCTAAAAGGCAACAATTGATTCAGAATGTGAGACTGAGAGAAACTAGAAGTCTGACCTTCTGATCAGTGCAACTGCAGGTCAATAATACATTATTTAGAATGGGGCAATGCCAAAAAGCACCCGTGCTGGCTGCCAGTACACCATTTTCCCTAAAATAAGCCAACCACAAATGGTCAATGTAGATAATTTTGTTCTACTGGCAGTTTGCTGATTTTAATAGCATGTAACACCCAGCCCTGCTGTAGGTATATCTGGCCTGCTCTATACAACATGGTCACTTGGCTCTGCTAGGTAGTACAGAGGGACTAGACTTTACTGTTCAGCTACGCCAACACATGCTCAGTAGGTTACACCTCACACATCACCATATCCCTGTGAGCACTTAGTAATTTACCATCCAAAGATGGTAGGCATTGGCAGTGTTCATCAGACATACTCTATGCCTTTAGTTATTATCAGTAAGTTACATATAGTGTTTTAAGGATAAGTCATGATTGCATGAACAGTCATGTACAAGAAAAACTTAGGTATGGTATGTGATGTTACCATACTTTTATGAGGTAATTTCCTATAAAGTCTGTGGGTATTTTGATAGCATCCAAACATTTTTAATGATATTGAATAAAATACAGATATATAATTATAAATTTATGCTCATTTATACTGTGCTTACAAATAGGATTAATTTGAGCATGACCTTCTCCCATCTGTCCATTGTTCCCTATTTGTGATATTTTCTTGACCAGTCTTTCAGATATTCCACTAAAGTGATACTGTCAAGTGTCATTGGTTCTTTCCTGAGTTCTTTATATAGTTTTCCTGAAATATAATGGTAGTGTATGCTTCCATTTCCCACTGTTTTTTTACTTCCTATATGGTCTCTATATTTAAATGGACTTCAGTGAGTCCATTGTTTGGTTGAGCCATGATGAATTTTAACTAGTTTACTAGTGACTAAACTTCATACCCCTCCAACTAGACCCCATTATTTAATTGTTTATTTCCCTAATATTATTTTTCAATAGGTAAATTATTAGGTTAAAATAATATAATCTAGTGATTATATATGTATATGTAATTTTCCCCACTCACACATTTGCCAACATTTCAACATTTGCCAACATTTCAACATTTCCCAAAAATAATGTATTGACATTTCCTTTTTAAATTTACCCCAGCTTTTGTCATTATTAAATCATGGATTATGTGGTTTAATAAATAAATAAATGTTAATTGTTATACTTAAATTATTTATATTTCAATGTGCTTATCATTGTAGGGAGATGACAATTCTATAAGTCTAGGCTTTGTCTATTTTTGTATTGGTCTGATCATGTCTTTCTCATTTTATTTCTTAAAAATTGTTGTTTTTTTAAAATTTTGTGTATGTATATCTATGGCATGTGAATGTGTCTGTGTATATGTGAGTGTTGCTGCCCACAGAGGCCAGAAGAGGGCAGCACATTCTCAGGAGTTACCATCAGTTGTGAGCTACTTAATTGGGTGCTGGGAACCACACTCTGGACCTTTGGAAGAGTAACAGTATTCTTAAATGTGGAGCCATCTCTCCAGCTCCTCCTTTTCAATTTCTTGTAACAGTTCATCTTAATAATTGTGCTTTTCCTAGAATATTTTGCCAAAATTCCCAATATCCTGTTGCATTTTTTATTATTAAAGTAAGGCTAATTTTTAGAAATCTAGGAGAGAATTTTATGTCCTTACCACATCAAGCTCTAGTTTCAAAAATATGTTAAGCCTCCAATGGTTTAATGGTTGCTTGCATAAGGGAGTGATGAGGGCAGAGGATTTTGAAGGGCATGAGTCAAAAACTGGAGTGTGATGGATACATTCATCATCACACTATTGGTAATTTTCTAACTGGTATACATCTGTCAAAACCTGTCAAGTTGCACACCTTAAAATAAGTATTTTATCTCAATTATGTTTCATTAATACTATTATTTTTCAAAAATGACACCAAGTATATAATAAACAGATTTCAACTAAAAGTAAAAATTGGGTTTGATTGGAATATTTTTGTGCTATCTTGGCTAGATTTCTCCTGTCACAGTTACAATGTCTTTCTAAAATAAATTGGAAAGCTGAAGAAAGTCATTGTACCCTTACAGATTGTCAACAGAACCAGTAAAACACCCAGTTCTGAATCAGGCTCCCCTTCAAAGCCCTCAAATAAATATGACTTCTCAGTGGCATCATGTAGGAATAGCGGTCTATATTTCACTGAGAATGAAGGAACATAGAGACTGCACATGAGGGGAAGAAAGAAACACAGAACTACTGTGTCTATCAGATATGCCTTTAAATGATGATGGTGACTTTAAGATACATTTTAGAGATGGGTATTGAAGAGTTTTCATACTCACTAGTAATTCATTTAATGCAGGGGTGTTTACATAATGATTCCTAAAGGCGGTATAAACTATATAAGCCAGAGTCTCTCTTTCTCTCTCTCTCTCTCTCTCTCTCTCTCTCTCTCTCTCTCTCTCTCTCTCTCTCTCTCTCTCTCTCTCATACACACACACACACACACATATATTAGGCAGAATTTTAGAGGCTAAATTGACTGGAGAACGTAGTAGTAGTACAAGGCTGTGCTTGTTGGCCATATTGCCATGTCATAGGCACAGGCAGTGAATTGGCCAGACTCAATCTGAGGCCCAACAGCAATGATGCTGTTTCCACCACAGAGAAAGCCCCCCAGTACTGTTGCGTGTTCACCTTCTATAGGACAGCACACTTTTGTCATTCTCACAAAATAGTTGGTTGATGAATTGATTGGCGTCATACAGATGAGGGTAGTGGGAACAACTCCGGCCTTAGAGTCTAAAGATCAGAATTGAAACCGCAGTTTGGATGTTTACCAACATCATTTAGTATTTCAGAACTTTAGTTTCCCTAGATGTTTGCCAGTTGTTGACAAAACATATACTTTCCAAGGCTGTGGTAAAAATAAGTATCTTATACATGTGAAAATCTTCCTCAAAACATAATAGTGTTGGAGAACCAACTGTGTGGTAGAATGCTTACCTAGGATATGGAAGACCCTGAGCTAACGCTAGTACTACAAGCATACGTAAGAGTAATAGGCACTACAAATATTGGGCATTGCTTTGATGGTGTTGACTCTCCAGTGGGCTCATTAATTGGTTATTAGTTCCCAGTGATATGTTTTGCTCCATACATATTGGACTTGATTATATTCACAGGTCCCTAATCCTACCACTATTCCAATATTTGCTATAGTAAGACTAAAAGATTTTCTGTAATTAGTGATTTAAAACAATAGAAACAGACCCAAACAAAGCTCTCTTACATAAAATTAAGTACTTTGAATACTGACTAAGTAAATGTGTGTGTGTGTGCATGTGTGTGTGTGTGAGAGAGAGAGAGAGAGAGAGAGATCTATACCCCACCCCAAGTATGTTTAATACAGAGAACAAAAGGAGAATGTAATGAAGAAAATTAAAACAAGAATACTGATATGTGCTAGGCAAACATGTGTTGTGAAATGAAGCTAGGTTTTTTTCTTTCTATTTTTTAATTAGAAACAAGCTTGTTTTACAAGTTAATCCCATTTCCCTCTCCTCCCCTGCCCCTCACTGACCGCCTATCCCATCCCCTTTGTGCTCCCCAGGGTGGGTGAGGCCTTCCATGGGGGATCTTCAAAGTCTGTCATGCCATTTAGAGCAGGGCCTAGACCCTCCCCCATGTGTCTAGGCTGAGAGAGTATCCCTCTGTGTGAAATGGGCTCCCAAAGTCCATTTGTGTGCTAGGGAAAAATACTGATCACTATCAGCGGCCCCACAGATTAACCAGCCCTCCAAACTGACATCCACATTCAGGGGGTCTGGGTCAGTCCTATGCTGGTTTCCCAGCTATCAGTCTGGGGGTCCATGAGCCCTCCCCCTTGTTTAGGTCAGCTGTTTCTGTGGGTTTCTCCAGCCTAGTCTTGACCCCTTTGCTCATCACTCTTCCCTCTCTGAAACTGAATTCCAGAGTTCAGTTCAGTGTTTAGCTGTGGATGTCTGCTTCTGCTTCTATCAGCTCCTGGATGAAGGCTCTAGGATGGCATATAAGGTAGTCATCAATCCCATTATTGGAGAAGGGTATTTAAGGTAGTCTATTGACTATTGCATTGATTGTTAGTTGGGGTCAGCCTTGTAGATCTCTGGACATTTCTCTAGTGCCAAATTTCTCTTTAAACCTGTAATGGCTCCCTCTGTATGGTATCTCTTATCTTACTCTCTTCCGTTCTTCCCCTGACTCGATCTTTCTGCTCCCTCATGTCCTCCTCTCCCCTCCTCTTCTCCCACAAAGCTAGATTTTATTGTTTGTTTTGTCTATGTGGATTTGGACCTGGCTATGTCCTGAGATGCTGCATATCTCTGTCTGTGCCCTGCCTGCTGACCGTTCTATTGGGATGTCTGGAAGGCACCTGGCACTCAGCATATTAGTTTGAGATTCATTATCTACTCCCCAGGTGTTTAACCAGAAGCCTGGAGTCACCCTTGACACCTCTCTCCTCAAATCTCCTCTGTCCCACATAGATCAGCCTCAGGTCCTGTTGGCTCCACTGCCCTCATATTGTTCTGTTCCCGGATCTGCACTTCTGTAGTACGTGCATGTAGTCCAGACTCTTTTGTCCTTTTCCCCATAAACTGCTACTACCAACAACCTTGCTTATGAATTGCTAATTAGTCTCCCAAAACACCTTTCTTCTCTCTATGAATTTAAGTTTGCAGTATATTCAATTAAATCAGTGAGAATATACCTTTAAATGCTAATTGTCACAGAATTGTTTAAAATAGAGAAAAACCTACATATCCTAAAAGAGGGTTTCAGTTATAACAGTAGGCTGCACTATCATTGAAATGGCACTAAATTCTATGTTTAGTATTTTGTTGTTAATGTTTACCTTTTGTCCTTGTTTTGTGTTGTTTTTCGAGACAGGGTTTCTCTGTGTGGCCCTGACTATCCTTGAACTTGCTTTGTAGATGAGGCTTTGTAGATGAGATCCACCTACCTTTGCCTCTGCTGGAATTAAAGGCATGTACCACCACTGCCTGGCTGTGTTCAATATTTTTAAGTGATATTCAAAGTGGGACAAAGTAGCCCATACTTGTGTTCCTAACACTCTGGAGACTTAGTCCTTAGGTCCTCCACAGGGTAAAGGCCAGCTAGGACCACTCAGTAAGATCCAGGCTAATTTGGGTACATCATATAAACTTATCTGTAAATAAATTAATACATGGAAAATGGCTAGTTGATCTGTAAAAGTCACTGATAACATTAAAGTTTTTATTTTCAAACTCAAGGTGTTCCTCTTTCCTCAGCCTCCAGAGTGCTAGGATTTCAGTCATGGGCCAAAACTCCTAGTTTACTAACATTATTTTTAAAGTATACAGTTGAACAATTGCATAGACAGATTTTTAAGGGATATATTAGACTATAAAAAGATTTCTAGGTGATGGAATTTAGCAGGATTCTTTTTTTCTAGTCTGACATCTCACAAAACACAAGCCAGTGACGGACACAGAACAATTGAGCTCTTGAGAAAACAGACGCCTCTCGGGAGCACTCCAGTGAGCCAATAGGGCTCTGCCCCTTAGTGCTTGAAAATTAATGCTGCAAGTTCATCAGGCTTCTAGGGGGTGGGCATATGGGCTTCTTGGGTGTCCCATACTTTTGTGTAAAATTCCAAACACAAAATGTTGTAAACTGTCCTTAGCCCACTGTGGTGCACTCCTACTGTCCACACTGTGCCTTCCTCTTGTATTTCTTGGGGAAAAATGCACAAATTTGTTTTTAAACACCAAGAATAATGCTATTGTAGGTAAAAGAGTAAAATGGGTGATACCAATGCTGGGCTGCTCACACATTTATTTCTACATCTGCTTCCCAGTTAGGCTTCCAGTTAAAGTTATTTTCAGAAAACTCTGCTTGTTTATTAACTGACCTTTAAGAGATGTCTATAGCAAAACCTATCCTTTAAAGATGTATTTTTATTTTATCTGCATGGTGTTTCACGTAAATGTATATGCGTGTGTATACCATGTGAATGCCTGTTGCCTACAGAGTCCATAAGGAGGTGTTGTGTTCCCTAGACCTGGAATTATAAATGATTGTGAGCATCCACATTGGTGATGCAAACCAAATCTGGGTCCTCTGTAAGAACAGTAATAGCTCCTACCTGCTGACTTTCTCTACAGCTTCTGAGTTCTTTTTTTTTTAAACAGTAATCACATAAATATTTCCTCGATATCAGGCAAATCTTATTTTCCTTTCTCATGTTCCCACAGTTTAAGAGACCAGGTCACTGAATTTGTGTGCACATCTGCAAGAGTACCTATAACGACCTGAAAGCCATTTTGCAATTTACACACATTTTGCTGCTACTGATGTTGGGGAATATTAATTGTTTCCACAGGAATGGCTTAGGCTTTTCCTCACATGGGGTTCTAGAAGTTATTTGATTTTCATTTTGTGATAACCATTCAAATCAAAAGAAATACCTCAATCATTGTTAGAAGAAAAAAAATCACTGGCCTAAACCCTCCTCAAATTACTTTACTTTCTTTGTTGTTTACTTGTCCTTTTTTGTTTCCTGTTCTTTCTTTATCATCTGTAGACAGTCTTAATCTTTTCTACTAATACATACATAGCTTACATGAAATAAGTCATTAAGTCAAGTCATGTGAGCATTTTATTAGCTTAGATGACTATACACAGGGGATAGGGAGGTGGTTTAGTAGAGAACGTGTTTTCTATGGAAGCAGGAGGACATGAGTTTGAAAGCTTAAGACTCATGTAATATTTGAGCATGGTGGCATGTCTGTAATTTCAACACTTGGAGTCAGGATGTGGAAGGGTGTGGACATGAGGACTAGAGACTTGCTGACCAGATAGCCAGTCTTGCTAAACTGGTGAGTTTGGGGGTTTAACGAGATATCCTTTTCCTCACCACCTCCCACCAAATAAGTAGGAGATACTAGATGGCTCACACTGTGTGTGACTCCAGATCTATATCTACCACTCTTCTCTGGCCTTTGTGTGCATCTGCATGTATATATCCATACCCATGCACAGGCACAAATGCATTATCAAAAGTAAAAACACATTTTCAAAATAAAAAGAGCATCTTTAAAAATGTACCTTTAAAATAAGGCAGATAATGTCGAGAGAGACACTGAATATTTACCTTTGGCCTCCCGTGAACCCCACCAAACACACATGCATACACACCTGGGAACACGCATGAACACAGAATAAATAAAACAAATAAAAATTAAAGATAAGACAAAAAATAAAACACTACGCAGGGAGATGAACAGAGAAGTCTGAATACTAAATAATTAATACTGATACATTCATTACTACTGTGGTGACTTCCATATCAAAACCGTGCATCCTTGGAATGCATGGTGCAGCAACACATCAGAATGCTCCACCCTAGATAATATTTATGGCCTCCAATATAAGCATTGATTTTTCTATTAATTTTTATGACTAAGTTTAAGTAATGATTTTTTTTTGGTACAACATGTATATGGAATACGATGTAAGTTTCTTTTTTTTTTTTTTTTTTTTTTTTTTTTTTGGTTTTTCGAGACAGGGTTTCTCTGTATTGTTTTGGAGCCTGTCCTGGAACTCACTCGGTAGAACCAGGCTGGGACAGAGACTCCCAGTCAGCAGGGCAATCATGAGAAGAAGCAGGGGTACATTGCAGTGTGTTCATCTGTGATGCTCAGTAGGCCAAGGGAATTAAGCACAGCTTTCACTGACGATTATTTTGCCTTCTGATGGGTTTGCTGAGGAATGACGCCATCATGCATCAAAGAGCACCCAGACATGCTGCCTAGTACAGGGGCAGCATGTTCAGTGTCAGCAGCTTCTGGACTTCTGTGTGTGTGCGTGTCTGGCACTGGATGCTGTTCCTATTATAAAAGTTGTGACCTTGCCACTCACGAAACAGATGGCATCGCCTGATTAAAGGCAGGCCATATTTAGAACATTTCTGTAAAGGCTGTCTCATTCAGGGAATCATTTCTGCCTACTGGTGTGGTTTCTTTTCAACACTTATACAAGCAAAACTTTTGGGCATCTTCTCATCAGGACTTTTATGTTCCCCTGTTTTCAGGATGGTAGGTATTGTATTTTCACAAGTAAACAGGCCACGCTCTCTTAAAAGAGAGAGGGAGAATTCTTACAGGTCTGTAAATGAATACAATGACTCATTAATAAAGAATAACTTGTCCTAATGAAAAATAACTTTGAAGAAGTAGATGCCTGCTGAAGAAGATGCTTTGAATGTCAGCCTGCACATGTGAAGGGGATAGAAAGCAGGGGAGGAAGGCTGAGTAAATGATATTTCAAAATTTACATAGCACTTTAAACACATCTAAAATAAAAACGGTCTGGTTGTCATACACATATAAGTCTCTGTGGGTGTGGGTGTGGGTGTTGATGTCTGCATGTGTATTTTTGTGCATGCATGTGTGTATATGGGTGTACATTCACACCTTCATGTATTTATAATAGTTCCTTTTCAGTTTCTGTGATAAAATATTGGTACCCAAAGCAAGTTGGCAAGAGGAAGGGTTTATTTTGTCTTACATTTCCAGTTCACAGTCCATCACTCAGGGAGACGAGAATGGATGCTCAAGGTAGGATTCACAACTCATGACTTCTTGCTGTTCCCCATCTCTGACCCGTGAAAGCACTCACAGCTTAGGAAATACAGCAGGAAAACAATGGAGAATGCTGCTTGATGGCTAGTTCATTCTCTGAAACGACTAATGTTTAACTAGATTTCTCATGCAGACCTGGACTAACTACCTAGGGATGGTGCTATCCACACTTGCTAGGCCCTCCTACATCAGTTAATAATCAGAGCAATCTCCATAGACAAGCCCCCAGTCAATCTGCTCCATGAAGTTCTTCTATGGAGGCTCTCCTCTCAGGTGACTAGGTAGCAACAAGTTGACAATTAGAGTTAACTAGAACAATAATACTTACCAATGAGTGATATAAAATACTGAGTAAATTTTGAACAAAATGCCAAAGAAGACATTTCTGCTAGACCTTATAATTTGAAAGAGGGAATTAGAGTCTAGCTATAAATATGTAGCTTTATTTACATACAAAGTTAATTACTTCATTTAATTGCCCCTTTGTCATTGAATCACATATTGTTGGACTTAGGAAAGGGCAAATTAAGGCAAAATTGTAGGACATTCATGATTAGGAGTTGAACAGACTGATTTCTCTCTGGACTCTGGCACGTAAGAGTGATCTGCCCTAAATCCTTCCAAACTCAGACTCTCTTTCTCTCTTTCTGTCTCTATCTCTCTGTCTCTGTCTCTCTCTCTGTCTCTCTCTCTCTCTCTCACACACACACACACACACGCACACACATTATTTTTAAATTCACCATTTTTACTTTTCTGAAAATTGTTTTCTTATACAGTATATCCCAATTGTAGGTTCCCCTCTCCCACTCTTCCTATTTCCTTCAAATATCCCCTCCCCTCCAGATCCATTCTCTTTCTGTCTTTCACTAGAAAAGAACAAGCTTCTAAGCAATAACAATCAAACATGACAAAAATAAAGTTTAATAAGATGAAGCAAAAACTATTATATCAAAGTTGGACTCAGGAACCCATTAGGAGGAAAAGAGTCCCAAGAATAGGCTCAAGGGTCAGAGATCCACTTGTTCTCATAATCAACAGTCCCATGAAAATACTAAGCTAATAACTATAATATATATTGGAGGACCTGGTGTAGACCCATGTAGGCCTGGTGCTTGCTGTTTCAATCTCTGTGAGCTCATGTGTTCCTTGCTTAATAGATTCAGAGGGACTTATTCTCCTGGCATCCTCATCCCCTCTGACTCTTAATCTTTCTGCCTTCCCTTCCACAGAATTGTCTGAGCTCTGAGGGGAAGGATTTGATAGAAACCTCCAATTTAGACTCTCTGTCTCTCTTCCAATATTTGGCTGTGGGTCTCTGCATCTGCTCCCATCTTCTGTCAGAGGAAGCCTCTCTGACAATAACAGGACGAGGCACTGATCTATGAGTATAGCAGAACATAAAATAGAATCAATCATTTTATTAGTTTCTTTTTTGGATTTTTTGAGACAGGATTTTTCTATGTGGTTTTGTAGACCAGGCTGGCCTGGAACTCACAGAGATATACTTGTCTCTGCCTTCCAAGTGCTGGGATTAAAGGCATGACCACCGCTGCCTTGCTGACTTACTAATTTTTTTCTAAATACCAGTTGTGTCTGGTTTTACCCTAAGTCTCTGGACTATCTAGTCTCTGGTCTTTGGTTAGCTAAGCAGTGTTAGGAGCAGCTTCCTTTTCATGGAGTTGGCCTTAAGTCAAATCAGCCATTGGTTGGGTATTCCCACAAGTTCTGAGCTGCTGCTGCCTTAGCACATTTTGCAGGCAGGACAGATTGTAGGTCAAAGGTTTTGTGGTTGGGTTGGTGTCCATATTTCTCTTTCAGTAGCCTGTATTGTACATTCCTGCACCAAGGAGACTAGAACGTAGGAGCGAATGCTCCATGTAGGTAGGTACCAGCTCCACTTCTCTGTATTCTGTGTGTTGAGTGGATGTTGTCCTTGTCAATGGAGCCCTGATGTAAGTTTGTGAAGAGTAACCCATTGTCTTAGCATGAGTCTGGATTGTTAGCGGATTTCCATGGTACCCCCTTGGCCAAAAACTCAGTTGAGTAACCCAGTTCCTCCACTAGAAGCTTTGCCTGGCTACAAAATAGGGTTAGTTGAGACTCCATATCCCCCATTACTGAGTCTTCATTAGGATCAACTGCATATATTCCAAAAAAATTCCACTGTACTAGGTTTTCATACCACTCTTCAAAGTGTCCCTCAATTCCAGCCATTTCTCCCCACACTCAATTCCTCCATCCCATCTCCCTGCCACCTGATCTCTTCTGCTCCTGTCCCCACCTGGCCCCAGCTCATTCAAAAATCTATTATATTTCTTCTTTCCAGGGATTTCCACTGATCCCTTCTAGACCCCTTCTATTTACCTAATTTCTCAGGGTCTGTAGATTGTTGCTTGGTTATCATTTAATTGACAGATAATATCCACATATAAGTGAATGCATAGCATATTTATCTTCTGGAGTTTTGTTTACCTCAGTCAGATTGAGTTTTTTCTAGTTCCATCTATTTGCCTAAAAATTTCATGATGTCTTTTTTATTAATAGCTGTGTAATGCTTCATTGTGTAAAAGTACCACATTTTTTTTATCCTCCTTCCAGTTGAGGTATATCTAGGTTGTTTCTCATTTCTGGCTATCATGAATGAAGCTGCTATGAATATAGTTGCACCTGGTGCTATGAACTTTGCTCTTAGTACTGTTTTCATTGTGTCCCATAACTTTGGTTATGCTGTGTAATTCTAGAAAGTCTTAATTTCTTTCTTGACCCATTTTTCATTCAGTAGAGAGTTGATCAGTTTCCATGAGTTTGTAAGGTTTCTGTTGCTTTTGATATCCAGCTTTTATCCTTGTGGTTTAATAGGATGCAGGGGAAATTATTTCAGTTTTCTTTTATCTGTTCAGACTTGCTTTGTGTCTGAGTATGTGGTCAATTTTGGTGAAAGCTATGAAGTGCAGAGAAGAAAGTATATTCTTTAGTTTTGGGGTGAATTGTCTTATAACTATCTGTTTGGTCCATTTGGTTTAAAATCCCTATTAGTTCTAGGATTTCTCTGTTTAGTTTTTGTCTGGATGAGATGCCTATTAGTGAAAGTGAAGTCTCCCATGATCGGTGTATGAGGGTCAATACATGATTTAAGGTATAATAATGTTTCATTTACATCTGTGTTTGAGGCATAGATGTTAAGAAATAAAATATAATCTTGGTGGATTTTTCCTTTGACTGTAGAGTATCCTTCCCTAGCTCTCTTGATTGTTTTCAGTTTAAAGTTTATTTTTCAGATTGCTTCTTAAATCCTTTTGTGTGGAATATCTTTTTCCAACACTTTACCCTATGGTAATGTCTATTCTCAATGTTGAGTTGTGGTTTTGGATGTAGCATCCATTAAATAGTTTGTGTCTTTTTATTGAAGAATTGAACCATTGATATTGTGAGATATAAATGACCAATCATTGGTTATTCCTGTTATTTTTGATATTGTTGTTGTTGGTGGTGTGTGTATGTGTATGTGGTTTTTCTGGTGTGAGATTATTTATTTCATGTGTTGTACTAGATGTAGTTAAATTCAGGTTAGACTTTTCCTTGTAGCACCTTCTGGAGGGCTATATTTGTAGATAGATATTTAAATTTCACTTTATTATGGAATATCTTATTTTCTCCATTTATGGAAATTGAAATTTTTGCTTCATGACTGTCCTGTTTTGGCAAATTCAACAGTCACTGCATGTTCAGTCTATTGAACAGTCTAGGCAAGAGCAGTTTCTTGCCCAAATGGTTAATCTTGCCATATTGAAGGCAAACACCATATTGAGTTTCTTTGATGCCCATCTTCTTCTCAGACATAATTGGTGTGCCAGGAGTAGTCGTGTCTCACTGTCTTGAAAATCCCTAAACCATTTTAAATTCCATATTCTGTAGGTCTTTGAAAGATTTGAAGACTATCCATCTCAAATACATCTCTGTATATCTAGAAAGCCTAACTAGCATAACTATAAGTTTTGACTATTATAGGTACTATCTATAATCTGTACTTAATTATACATTATATTTTTAAATGAGCTACATAAACACAATACCTAAACAAGAGGGGGAACATACATATAACAAAATTTACCTTAAATTTGTATCAATAAATGAAAATCCATACCAGTACAAAGTATTTATTTCTATATCATGATTCCCTTTTTCCCTTTAAAAAAGAGATTGGCTGCCATCATTAACCATTCATAACAAACCCCATACAAATGCAAACAAACATTTATAGATAATATTTGGGAATGTGGGCATCATTCTCTCCAAACTACCTCCTGCTGTTTGGGGATGCTCTCATGGGGATCCTAAGAAAACCCAGAAATCCTGGCTGTAGTGGTCTATGACTGTATTGTCACAGGGGTCTTCAATGTTGGATCACCTGAAACACTGCTTCAGGGGGTCTTGGTTGATCAAACTATATTAGTCTAGAAAGAATCCACAGCTTTTCATTTTCTATGGAAAGACAAAATCTCTTTTCCAAAGCAACATATTCTTATGCTTAAATTTTGAAGTCAAAGCATTTTTACAACATAAATTGGATTAATCCAGCAGCATTTCTTTTAGCAGTTGTTGCTATTTTCTCAGCAGTTAAACAATTTAAAGACAACACAATAGCATACAGTATTCAGACTCCCTGTGTACTTTCCATCTGTATGTGTCTTATTTATTTATTCATTTATTTATTGTTACTCTATTTTTTTAACTTTAACTTTTTTTTTTTGAGACAAGGTTTCTCTGTGTAACATTGACTGTGCTTGAACTTACTCTGTATACCAAGCTGGCATTGAAATCACAGAGATCTGCTTGCTTCTGCCTCCTGAGTGTTGAGACTGAAGGCGTGGATCACTGCACACCCAGCTACTCATTTTTTCTTTCTTTCTTTCTTTCTTTCTTTCTTTCTTTCTTTCTTTCTTTCTTCCTTTCTTTCTTTCCTTCTAATTACTTTATCCTGTTTCTTTTATCTTACAAGCCTATGTATATTTTAAACACATTATAAATTTTAGAGGTTTTGCTTTTTCCCCATGAATCTGTATTTACAGTATATGTTTAATTTTCTAGCCACAATTCTTTTATCTGCTAAACAACATTACTAAAATTAAAGCCATGGTTGTTTTAGCTGCTGTCTTTCCAAGATGGTGGGGGTACGTTTACCACCAGTACTGAGAGCTGTGCTCATCACCTTGATCTATGCTGTAATCAAGCAGCAGGCTGCCGGCTTGGAGATGTGGTCAGTGCCACTACCAGCTGCTCGTATACCATTCAAGTGTTAGCAGGGCCACTTATAGAGTCTTTTGGTTTTTTGCCACTTATGCCAAGTCAGGAAGATTCTTTAAAGGAGCCATGCGAATCTCTGCTTGTCTTTAGCAAAACAGAGCCTACCTGAGAAAATGCTGCTACCAAGAAGTGATGCTTGTCTCTGTTCTTTTATTTTTAAAAATCCCTTTTTAAACTTTGTCAAGTTTTAAGTGGAAATTCCTGCCACATGTTTCTGGTGCCATTTTGTAACGTGAGTTTTCTCTGGCCCAGCTAGGTCCTGCCGCCCTTCTCTGCCCCAAAGAAGCATGCAGATGCTATATTTGTTATTAAGTTGTTGGCAGTTGGCTAAGGTTTCTTATTTGCTAGCACAGTCTTAATTATTTACCCATTTTTATAATAATACATGTATTTCCTTATGGCCTTATTTTACTAGAGAAAAGGTTCAGTCCTTTTACTCCCTGGAGTTCTATATCACATCTATTCCATGTGTCCAAAGAAAAGAGAGGAGCATTTCTTATACCTTTATATGCATCTGTCTTTATGTTAGGAAAATTTTCTTCTTTGATTTTGTTTGAAGACTTTTCTAGGCCTTTGAGCTGGGTTTCTTCTTCTTTCTCTATTCATATTATTATTAGATTTGCTTTTTTTTTTCATGGTGTCCCAGATTCCTGGATAGTGGTGTCGGGAGTATTTTGGAGTTAATATTTTCTTTGGCTGATGTATCCAGTTCTTCTATCACATCTTCAATGCCTGAGATTCTCTCTTCCATGTCTTGTATTCTGTTGGTAAAACTTGCTGCTTCAGTTCCTGTTCAAATTCATAAATTTTTATTTGCACAGTTCCCTCAGTTTGGGTTTTATTTATTTCCATTTTAAGGTCTTTAAAGGATTTACTTGTTTCTTTCAACTGTTTGTGCTTTCTTAAAGAGATTTATTCATTTCCTCCAATTTTGTGTGTGTGTGTGTTTCCCTGAATTTCTTTAAGAGATTTGCCTGTTTTTCTCTTTAAGGACCTCTACCATCTTTTTATATTTGATTTAGGGTCTTTTCCTTGTGCTTAAGCTATGTTGGAATATTCAGTACCTGGTGTGGTAGGATAGCTGGGCTCTAGTGGAGACACTTTGCCCTGATGTTATAGATTGTGTTTTTATGCTGGTGTCTAGACATCTGGGTTTGGTTTGATTATAGGTCTAGGTGCTGATTTCTGGATTTGTCTTTTTTGAATAGGTATTTGCTTCCTTGATTTCTGTTTCCTCTCGGGATTTTCAGGGTGTGTTGGCTATGTGTTGCCTGTTTTCCTGGCCTGTTCAGCTAGAGTGTTGACAGAGAATTCCTGCTGGTGTTGGAGGCTGGTATACTGGGATGAACTGGGGGAAGGAAGTTTGGAGGAGAAGGTCTTTGTAATCCATTGTCAGAGAGGAAAGGAAGACTTCAGTAGGTTTCCTGCTGTAGACCTGGGCAGGATTGCATCTTAGGAGCAATAGGAGAGGAATGGGTCTGCCTTCACTGCTCTTGTTTCCCTGGGAGGAAAGCCTCTTGTGTTAACAGGGGGCGCCTGCTGGAGTTGGAATCTAGAACAGAGCAACAAGTTGAAGGAGAGAGGCTAAGAGGGGATGACTTGTGGGACCTGAAGGATTATGGGTGGGGACAGCAAGGGAGGCTACAGCTAGTGTTCTATTTCAGCATTAGAGGCAAGCCTGAGGGATGGGTCTCTGAGAACAGAGAGAGGAAAAGTCTAGGAAGCCTACCTGCTTATCTGGCAGGCATGACCTGAGGGTTAGCAGGGGGTGCCTGTTGGAGTTGGGGGCTGGGACACAGTGACCTATAGGAACAGAGAGTCTATGAGGTGATTGTCTCTGGGATGCACAAGAGATGTGGGCAGCGTGGAAGGAAGTCTGTAGCTGGTGTTCTGTTGCAATACCAGGGATGAGACTCTAAACTCAACTTTCAAATCTGATATCTGGAGCTTCTAGTGATTGACTCACAGGGCAGCTTTGATAATTAAATAACATTCTCCACTCACAGGACTCCTCACACAAGTGTCTACTTGGCCTCATTGGCTATTGCTGCCACATTAGGTACCTCACACACTGGGTGCTTATATTATAGAAATCTATGACTTAAATCAATTGTGATACTGGGAGTCTGAGCTGACCGTGTTGGCTTGTTGCCCTCCTTCTGACAGGTACAAGAGGATCTGTTCTGATGCTGCTGGGTGGTGAATGGTTCCTCCTGTATTTTTACTTCATCTCCCTTGCAGGCATCTTCCAATTCACCCCCTCCTTTTTCATTTAGCATATTAATGGCAAAGGAGTAAGCCTCACCTCATTCTAATATGAGTTCATTCTAATTAACTACATCTGTAAAAACCCCATTTCCGAATAAGGTCATATTCTGGGTTTGTAGAAGGTAGGGACTTCAACAGAAAAATGTTTACCATTGCAATACAATTAAGTTATGACATGATTCAAATGCTGCATTTTTACCAAAAGGTTTTGTTGAACTACATTTACTGGATATAGTCCTGCCCCTTCCCACAGTCTTTTAAGTATCATAATGTGTCTAGGTTCATAAAAGAAAACCACAACTTTATTTATTTATTCCTTGTCAATATCTTTCACTACTCTGAAAGCTCTACAGGGTAGGGACTGTATGTACCTGCCACAGACTTTCTGTCTTAGATATTGTTCTGTTCTCTGTGTTCAATGGTAGTGCCTGGAATAAAGTAGACACTCAAATTATTTGTGTGAAATAAAGCTTGATAAAACTGTCTGGATCAAGATCAGTGCTCCATAAATGATATGTGCTATGATTACTTTTAAAGTCTTGTTCTTCTTCCAAATTGGTAGTCACTAGCCACGTGTCGAAGAAATTAAATTAAAATTTCAAAATGTCAGTTTGAGTAACATCTAGTGGCTAGAGAACTGAGCAGATACACTATATAATATTTTGGCTCTTGCAGACAAGTCTTATTGGCCCCTGCTGGATATGAGGAGGAGTCATAGCACTTAGATGAGGATATTAGAGAAAGTTCATGTCTAACCTAGCTTCCCTGACAGAATTCCACAATCCAGGCCTGCATTCTGCTCTTTGATACCACTAAACAGGCCCTACTTTCTTTCGTCTTCACAATCCCAGAAGGTAGCTGAGAATACCCCTCTCTACAGTTATTAAAATAAAAATACAGCCTCACAATTTAAAGTGCTACAAAGGGACTGCCTTTAAAATGTCATTAGCATAATTGTTGTAGATGCTACAACAGCTATTTTTTCACTTTAATTCTTCTCTTTGGTACTTAGATAAATAAATGCTAGCTCTGTTTCTTCGTCTAAATATTCAGCTTTATACAAATTAAGTCTGGCTCTGTGTGTGATTTTTTAATAAGAATGGCCCCCACAGGGCCATATATTTGAATATATCATGGAGTGACGTTACTTGAGACCTGAGAAGAATTAGGAGTATGGCCTTGTGGGAATAGGTGTGGCCTTGTTGGAGGAAGATAGTGACTGGGAGGGGCTGGGCTTTGGGGTTTCAAAAGCTCAAGCCAGGCCCAGTTCTGCCTGCTGCCTGTGGATCCAGATGTAAAACTTTAACTCCTTCTCTAGCACCATGGTCTCCCTGCATGCTTCCATTCCTCCTGCCATGATGACAATGTGCTAAACCTCTGAACTGTAAGCCAGCTCTAATTAAATGCTTCCTTATCAGAATTTCTGACATCATATGTCTCTTTATGGTACTAGAACCCTCACGGAGACACCCCATGAGAAATAACATTTTTTAGGAAAGAACTGAATGGTTTCTTTTTTCAGGTTATCACAAGGATATAAGTGCAAGTGAGGCTACCAAGGAAGCAACTGTTGTGTGTGCTCCCATGCTGCTCTGCCACTAGTCACTTTCTGTATCCTAGAAAGTATCTGAATTTTCACCCTCAGTATCTTTGGTTCACCAGGTGAACTTTATGTTCAGAGAGTAACCAAATGCTTCTGGATGTCTCTTTGTTGCATGGTCCAAACCATGACTATGAATAAAAACTGCTATGGCTTTGTATAAAAATGTGCTGCTTCAGAAAATAGAACACAATCAAAGTGCACTACCAGACCCGAACCATATTTCTAATAATGGGCTCATTAATATAATCTTCTAAGTTAAAGGACATGCAGGGCATAATTAACTCATGATGCAATTAGAAAGGAGTAAAAAGCTTATTGTTTACACAAATGTCAGGGTTTAGATAACAACAAAATATAAGATATTTATGGAAGTGGTATGTTTTTTCTTGTTGTTGTTTTGTTTTTGTTTTTGTTTTTTTTTTTTTTGGTTTTTACGAGACAGGGTTTCTCTGTAGTGTTTTGGAGGCTATCGGTCCAGCCTAGCCTCGAACTCACAGAGATCCGCCTGCCTCTGCCTCCTGAGTGCTGGGATTAAAGGCGTGCGCCACCACCGCCCGGCGGTATGGTTTATTTTGATTGACACATTGACTGGATTCAGAAATGCTTAGGACTTTAGTGAGGCAAATCTTTGGGAGTAACTGATCAACGGAGTTAGTGAAGAGTAGTCAGCACCTTCCTATGGACAGATTCTGGGGCTCAATAAAAGAGACAAAGTAACATTAGAGCCAGAATTCATTTCTCTCTCTGATTCCTGATTTTTCACAGATGTAAGAAACTTTGTACAACTACCAAGAGCCACTCCACACTATATCTACAATGCTGTTGTAGACTATATCCTCAAACTAGGACCCAAAACAAACCCTTTGTCCTTTGCTTAAGTGTAGACATCTGGCCACAGCTACTAGGAAAGTAACTCATAACTCATACAGTAATAAACTCAAACTGTCACCATTTAGACAGAAGAACATCAAAGTCCTAGAGTTCATTGAAGACAAATCCTCTATTACTGTCACTTTATCCCTTGTTTGAATCACAGGCTCAGTGACACTTTTGTGATGAGAATAGTTTCTATGGCATTCATTCCTAGACTAAAACCCATACCTTCAATCTCATCACCATTCCTGTTAGCTGGAGAGATTACATTTTCTTGACTTAGATGAGTTCGGGCCATTTGCCAAAGACTACTGAAAATGGAGGGGTGGAGTCTCAGCTGGTCTATAAATGAGTTCTTACTGCCTGATTTCGGTTAAGAGAAAATTGCTCCCAAGGGGTAAGGAAAGACTGGAAAATTCATTGTGTACAAAACACAAAACTTCCTGCTAGGCTAGGTCTACTGAACCTGCTTTCAAAAGAAATAGAAGTTAACATTTGAGGATTGTGGCAAGGCAAAGAGAGAATATTTGCCAGAAATAATTTGTGAAATAGAGACTAAGTATTTTATTAGCATTTGAAACACAGGGAGCAGGAAAGCATATACATTCACAGGGTTTTGAGATGACTCTGTTTGTCAATCTGTCTTGATATTTTAGCTCATTGCTCATTAAAGTTATTACCTTAATTTATTTAATCAAAATATTGACTCTATTCTCACACTGCAAATAACTCATGACATGACTTGGAGCTTAATAATTTTTTAACCACTAGAAGGAAAACAAAATAATTCTCATCTTTTCACCTGTGGTATTTTACTTTAGCTTGCCAGGTTTCTATTTTGTTTTGTTTTTAGGGGATGAAATCTTTATTTCCATGTTCTTATTGGGGGTATAGGGACTATACACTTGCCATTAGCTTAACTAAAACAAAATCACAGACTCTCAAAATTAAAAAGAGCCATTCATTTATTCTATAATGCCATGAATATTAAACAAAGAATTGATTATTGCACACATTGTTAATAAGGCCATGTAGGCTTTAGCTCTACTGGAATTTAATTAACACATAGAAGTTATGTGCATTCATTATATACAACTTTATCTTTTTTATCTTTCGGGTGTGTGTGTGTGTGTGTGTGTGTGTGTGTGTGCGCGTGTGTGCATGTGTAAAATCATCAACATAGCTCTAGACCACTGTTAGATTTAAACTACCTAACTCTGTTATTGACTTTGCTTGACATGTTTGAGGTATAGGAATTTCATTTCATTGAACGCTTCAGAGTCCACTTGTTACTTTATGGAACCCCTAAATTAGGGGAAATTGCAACAAAAACATCCCTTTAAAGCTTCAATGACTACAAGATCCTATGTGATGAGCAGCCATTAATTTGGGATGCAATGAGTATTCTATGAATAATATATCAAACGACTGATTTTCAAAGCAGACTGTTCTTCAAAAAATGAGTGTCTTGTGTTTTGCAATTAATAAGTGAACAAATCTTTATTAATACTAGTAGCTACACTAAAGTCTTGTTTAAAAAGTCAATCTGTGATCAAGATTTATGGTTATTAATACATACAATTCTTAACATTTAAATATATAATAATTAGTCATCCTGATCTCTCCTATTTGACATTCTTTCCATTGCATAAATTTATTGGCCAGAGGAAAATGGACAAATTGATGTCCAAAGGTACGTGATATCCTTTGTGTATGTGTGTATGCATATGTGTGTTTGTTTATGCATGCATAAATGTATGTATGTGCATGCATTCCTGTGTGTGCACGTATGCACATGCCACTCTTCATGTGTGGTGGTCAGAAGACAATATCTGGTGTTAGTCCTCACCTCCTACACTTTTTAAGTCAGGATCTCTCTTTTTGTCATTTACGACTACATATACCATGCTGGCTGGCAAGTCTCTACAAGGAATCTCCTAGTTCTTCCTGGGTTCACAGATACACATGATACTGTGATTGTTTACATGAGTTCTAGAGATTTGCACAGGCCTTTTATCTACTGAGTCATCTCCCCAGCTGTCCTTTCTTTCTCTCTCTACCTCCCTTCTCCCTTCTCTTTCTGCCCCCCCCCATCTGAAGAATGAAGGTTGCTGCATTAAACTGTGCAGATATCTTTGGATGTGGATTTCTATTGCTGAATTTTAAAGTGCTACAAATTTAGAAACTTCAAACATCTTTTTTCTTCCCTTTCATCTTACAGTTCCTTACCTCAGAGACCTAGAAATGGCAGAGCTGGGTTGCCTGCTCATTTAATCATAATGCTGAAAGGCACTGGTTAAATAAGCCCTGGAGCTCAGAGTTCTATGCCAGGATCATTTCTGCCCCATAAGGACTTACATGTTTTTGCAGTTGTATGATGGTATTTCCTGTTTCCTTCTTAGCTATTACCCTTACCCCCTTCCCCTCTTAAAGGCCACCTTCAAGCCCTTCCTTCCACCATTGCTTCCTCCATTTGGGCAATGGAGAATTCCCCCTCTCATCATTCTTGTTTTCCAGAGTCCCTACTCTGTGTCCATCCACAGAAAACATTCATTTTTTTTGTTTTTGTTTTTGTTTGTTTTAACAGATTCATGCTCATAGGGTAGATGCACCTCAAGTAACACCCTATGTTTAAGGTAATTAAGAAAACCTTCCATTCTATGTCACAATCCAGTCATTAATTGCCATTCAGGCTGAAGATAATAGAGGATATGTTAGTTTTTTGTGCTAGCTGCAGAATCCTTTGTTTTTTAGTTAACTTATTGACAGTTTCATACATATATGTAACATACTCTGGCCACATTCACCTCTTTCCCCCCTCCCACCCACACTAACTCTTTCCTCATCCCAGAAGGTCCCCATGTTACTCACATGTCTTTTCGTTGTTACCCATTGAGTTTATCCAAGGTCATCCCTATAGGGATGGGTGTCTAGCTGTCCACTGGATCAACTCTTCTTCTCTCCCAATAGCTACTTGGGAAGAACTAAGTTCCTTCATCTCCCTTTCCCCCAAATGACCAAATGTTTTCAGGTTCAGACTTGTGTAGATCCTATGCAAGCAATCACAGCTACTGTTGAACATTAGCAACACAGGCTCATCAAGCTCTGAGACAGTGTTTCACAGCCATCCTTTCTGTGTGCAGATTCTTCCATTCCTTCTTCCCTTTCTCCTTATCTCACAAGTCCTGCCTTTCCCCTGCTCAATCTCAATAACGTGCTCTTAACAACAAGGCATGTAACATCTCAACATCCCCTTGGGGAGTCCTTGTAGTGATTAAAGTCATTAGTCTGAAATAGATCATCAACCCATTTCCTATCAACAGGAGATCTGTGATTCCAGAGCCAGGTACAATGAACCTAGTACAGTAATCTGAGCCATGGCAAACACACTATTGCTTCAGAGTTGCATCTAGTAGAGTGGCTTTTTCCAAATTTAACTGAATCCCTATGATCGTCACATCTCCTCAGTCTTCCTGTCCACCTCTTTGTTCTGTTTCTTTGTGATCACTCTCCAAGATGAAACACCTCTTGCCTAATGTATTTCATTTGTATTGAAGGTCCTGAGAGGCATTGTCAACTTGTTAAGCTTTTCATGGCAAAAGTAAATATTGCATTATTAAATAAGCACATTAATTATGTAACTAGCCTTAAATTCAGAGATGCTTTTCTAAAGGGTGTTTTTAAGTTGTCATAGGAGATAGCATCCTGGTTCATAGACTAATTAATCTTCATTTATAGGTTGTGATTTGTCGTTATTTCTCCCCCTGCCTCATGTGTGGGTACCTGCTTCCCACCCATAGTAATTATAGGTCAGATATACCTGGAGAAGAATTGTCTTAATATCTTCCTTCCAGAACCACTGCTTATTTACTTACCTTTTCCTAATGCTCTTGAAGATCTCTTTTTAAAATGAAATGCTTCTATACCTGCCTTTCTTTTACCTCTCTATTCATCAGAACGAACCCTTGTCTTAATTCCACTCCTGGTCCTGTCTTTTTACCTCTGACATCCTTAGGCTATTCCTTTTCTCATTAGTGAACTTCTGTCCATGTAACATTGGTTACAATGGTTCTTTCTTTTCTGTGGAAAAGTACTCATTAACAAAGAAACAAACAAACAAAACAGGGCTGGAGAGATGGCTCAATGGTTAGGAGCACTGGCTGTTCTTCCTAAGGGCCCGCGTTCAATTCCCAGCAACCACATGGCAGCTCACACCTGTCTGTTACTCCAGTTCCATGGACCCCAACACCCATGACAAAACACCAATGCACATAAAATAAAATAAAAATAAAATAAACAACCAGAAATAAAAATGTTCTTTACTCAAATGTGTGAGAGCCCCCAGCTTCTTCCACTTTCCCACAGCCATTAAACTTCCAGAAAGAGTGAGGGTACTGTGACTGTTAGGTTCCAGAAGTGAGGGAGGAGGTACAGATGAGGTCCTATGCAGCTATACTTGCAGCAAACAAGTGTCCAGTCTGACTGACAAGTGGAATTTTATGGCCTCTGCTTTCTGAGAAAACTATCAAAACAGATCAGCATGTAGCTGGTTTTATTGTCAGGAGTTTTATTTTTTGAATCTGCAGTCACATGCAGATTTTATTTTTCCTGGTAGTTTATCATAAATCCAGTGATAACAAATCAGCATCCTCTTGTCTGATTACTGTCTCTATCAGTTTCTACTGTGATACTGGAATTCAAAAAAAAAGAAAAGAAAAGAAAAGAAAAAAGAAAAGGAAGGCCAACATCTGACAAGATTTATTGTTTTTATTTGTTTTATCACTTAAATGTATGGTGAGTAGCCATCCCAATTCCATATTTTTAATGAGACAATTCTGAAGTGCAAAGGGTTGCAAGTTTAGATCATTACTCCTCTGGGCTGAAGTCCCATTGTCAGATTATATTTTTCTTGTTAAGCACAAAAGATTTCTTTTCAAACTTGCCTTCCACTGTTACATACCCTGATTTAGCAACAGGCATTCTTATTCTTTGCAGATAGATTAGTTAAAGATGAAAATCAAACAATACAATTTGAACACTTGAGTACCGGGAACTCTGGATGAATTAAGAGCCAGACTTAGTAGGACAACACTTGTGACACCTTTTGTTTTGCAACCAAGATATTCTGTGACTCTTGACTTCTTTGGAAACCCTGAACTGGATTATTGGAGGAAAGAGAATAAAGAGAAAATAGTTCCTTAGAATTAATCAATAAGAAACTACTAGGAATTCCCAGGGTGCCTGCGAACACCCAGTCATTATTTTACTGCTTTCTTAAGCTGAAGCAACATTTATGTGCATGCCTGGTTTGTTTGTTAATCACATTAAAAGCTTTCAACTGGTAAACTCCTGGGAAGATTTATAATTCAAATAGGCTGATGTCACCATGGTGACAAAGATGAGCTCATTGGATCCCTACCCCATGGATCCCAGATTCTCTACAGGCAATATGAGGGATATGTTTAATTTTGACGATTTATACATGATGCAAACAATAATGCTAAATAATGCTTAAACATCATATCAGGGGATCTTACCAGTCTTCCAGGCTCTGGTATTGGCTGGTGAGTGAATAACTATCAAGGGCAGTGCTATATACAAACTGAAAATTGAAATGATAGGGCACATTTTGCAGACTTGAGTGGCATACTTAACTGAGATGGCACAATCACAGTCCTGATATGTTTGAACTCCAAATCTTGGGCAAGACATGAGGAATTAAGGTGCAAGAGGCTGCCCTTGCTTCACAGGAGAGAGAAGTTTGCTGAGCATGGTGGCCTGCACTTACAGTCTCAGCCCTCAGGAGGTTGAGACAGGAGTAACCTGAAATTGAAGTCAGTCTGGGTAACATAACAAGATCTTGTCTCAAAAACAAATACACAAAAATAGAAAAGAAAGAAATCTGACAGTACTCTCCTTGCTTTGTTGACTGTTAATGAGAAATAACTAAATTCTCAAGGTTTCTCCTTGCTGGATAATTGTTCAAATTCTTTGCCTCTCGTAATGTTTTCCTGGTCACAAGCCTTAAAACCAAAAGTGTCCCTCCAATTCCCTATCTCCAGTAATCGTAGAACCTGGTTAAAGAAAACAGGCAACAACTGTGCTGAGTTGGGTGGTCCTTGACTGTTAAAACGTATTCATGCTAAGGTTATTTCCACAAAAGTCCTGATTTCACTATGTCCCAGCATTGAGACATTAGGTAGCTCACAGCTGCTCCTAAAGTACACAATGAACCATTATCTCACTTTCTTTTTTTTTTTTCCACCTTCCTTAATCCACTAACCTCGACATCAGGTCTGCTTTTGTTACTCACCTCCATGGCCGAACACTGCATCTTCTCATCAGCCCCACTTGTCCTCATCAAGGTTGGAATCTTAATCTCAAATTATCGCATACAGTAAGGACAGCATCCTCTCCTTTCATCCATCCCCTCTCATCACAAGAAAGCCCCAGTGGTGCCGTACTTCATCTGCTCTCCTTGAACCATCCATTACTCTGGGGCACTCAAAGAGGGAAATTGCAAAGCAGAACTTCCCTCCCCTGTAATCTCCTCATTTAACCCTAGTATTTTCAGGGGAAAGCAAAACCACAGAAGTCGGTGGCATAGTCAGTGTATGATCTTAGGATTCAACTGGTGAGAGTCTCCCTATTACCAGAAACTCTTTGTTGTTTTATATCCTGGTCTTATGACCATTTCTTCATTAAAAACCCTTTCCCAAATCTGTGCCTTAACTCTCACCTCCTTACCTTTTCAGCTAACCTACTCTTCACCCACCTCTTCTCTTTGCTCATCTCCTCTGTGTAGGTGGCCTTTAGTATTGGTACTTACATATCCGTAAAGCACCCATAAACAAAGGAAAGAAAAATCAAACATAAAGCAGCATTTCACTGGCTCTCACTTTTCTCCTTGCCTACAGTTGTCCTCTCCCCAGTCAAAGGATTTTTCACTCTGACCCCAAATTTTGAATTGTCCTCCAGCAAGATACTGACATTTTTAGGACTAAACCTGAAGGACTCATTTTCAACTGGTTCCACTCTTTTCTGCATTTGAAGAGCATTGGCCTCTCTTTGTTCTTTAAGCAGACATCCTACCTACCCACCCCTACCCTGATTTAAGCAGGCACCCCACCCACCCACCCCTACTGAGCACCAGGCTCTCTGCTTCCTTTGTCAGTTCTTGGTTCTTTGAAGTTCCTGAGCTTTTGCACACCTCTGAAAAGACAGCAATCTGGGCTTTGTTCTCAGTCCTTTCTATTCTAATCCATATCCCAGGGTGCTCAAGTGTGGCCATGCATTTAAAAGTACCCACAAAGCCTGGGAGAATGTCGCTATCCTCTTCCTGTGCTTGGTCATCTGAGTCTGGATTACTAGGGAGAGAGGTCATACACTTCTTCTTTTCAGAAAGTCTGCTAGTAGCTGTGATGTGCAGCCTGGACAACCATTTGCCATTGTTTGCATTACTGTGGCTGAAAATATGAGCTTAGCATATGCTAGACAAACCCTTTACCTCCAAACTGGTTCATAATCATGCCTGTGCCTTTACAGCCAATGCTATGACTGCCAACCTAAACCTCAAGCTTGCATTCTCTCTCTCTCTCTCTCTCTCTCTCTCTCTCTCTCTCTCTCTCTCTCTCTCTCTCTCCATATATGTATGTATGTATATATAAAACTTTCAGCTCTGTTCTCTGTTTTCCCTCCTTTATTTCTGTCTTAATTAATGATGTCATACTTCTCCAATGTTTTTGCTATGGGCAACAAATGTAGTAATGCTTTTGAATTTATTTCTCACTTATCTCCCATAAGAAATCAAAGTTCAAGTCATAGCAGTTTCACTTGTAATGTCCTTCAACAGTTCAACTGTTGCCTGTATGCTCAGGTATAGCTTCAAGCTGAGCACCAGCTTCCTCTTACAAGATATTACATGTGTCTCCTGTTAGAACCATTTTAGTTTTGCTTACTTCTATTCATTTATTTCTCACACATTACAGCTGTGTTCCATGACATACATGGCTCCTCAGGACTAGGCACTGCCTGTTCTATTCCTCTCTTGCCTCAGACAATCCCAAGTTTGGATAATAATTATGTGACTTTTCAATGTTTCTTCCTCCTTTTACATAGACCACCTAGTGTTCTTTAGCTCAGCCTTCTGCTTTCCATTCCAGATAAAATGCTGTTCTCTAGAAGTTTCTTTACATAAGTATGTAGCATAGACTCCTAAGAGCTTCCTGTATGTTCTTCTCACAAAATTCCATTTTTATTTCTCATTTATTTATTCATTTTTTACGCTTTCGACAAAGCAATTGCCTTTGATACATATGTGACTTGTTGTTCAGCCCCCTTCCCCACTGTCCTGACCCACACTCTTTGCACTTCCTAGAGGTTTCAGTTTACCACCCAGAGTTGTCACACTCACACACATACACACACACACACTTCCATATCTATACATGTGTCTATCTATTCCACTTTTGAGATAAAATCTTCATTTGTCTTTCTGGATCTGGCTCATCTTACTTAATTATCTCTATTTGCATCCACTTTTCTGTACACACCATGATTTCTATTTTCTTTATGGCTGAAATGAAGTTCACCTATCTATCAGTCTGTCTGTCTATCTATCTATGTATCTATCATTTATCTTATACATAAATGTATATTGTTTCTTGATATGCATTCTTCTGTTGATGGATCTTTAGGTTTGAATATTCACATATCTTTATGGTATATTAGATTCCTTTGGGTGTATATCCATATCTTTTGGCTATATGTGATGTATGTGTGCTTATACCATGTTAAAGCATGCCATACACATGCTTCTTGACTGATTTTATGGTCATTGAATATAGAATTTTTTACTTATTATTGGATATTTTGCATCATATATAACAAAAGATTATTGAGATGATGAAATGAAACTTTCATAACTTAACAAAAAATAAGTTCAGAAACTTAAAGTGAAGTTGTCAGTAGGTTAGAGGCTTTAAGTAGAAAGACTGATATAAAAAGAAGTTTTTCCATGTGAATAACCTCCTGTTGCTGTGGTAGGGCTTAGAGCTTGAAGGAGGGTTTGCATGCACCCTTTTCTACAATGAGTATAGGTCTTGACATGCCCATAATAAGAACCAAAGCAGAATCGTTATCTCCATGAAAGTCACTTTATACCAAAAATACATTTAAGAATAGTGTCAGAATGCATGCTAACAATTCTCTGTGAAATTCTCAGTGTACTAATTGGTTGTTAACTTTAGCATTACATCCATCTTCATACATTCATTTTCAGAGACTTGAAAAGTCGAGGGACATTGGTTTATTACACTATTTGGGGTATTGCTGGGAGCTGGGCACTGCAAAGAGACAGAGATATGATAACTTGGAAATAGATTTTTGAAGGTAGCATTGATGCTCAAATTCAATATACATTGCTAATTTGGAAAATTAAAGCATTAGATTTGTCACATAGTTATAATTTCTAATGGGATGAGGAATCATAGATTTGAGCACATCAATACTTGACTTGGATTCAAAATGGAAAATGCTGAAGTAGCAACATACCATGCCAAATTAATTAATTATAAAACTTCAAAGCTAGAAAGAATTGGTTTGCAGGTTTGTGTATAGACTGAACTAAGAATTAAAACAGTGTGAAATGTTGCTTGAAATCACAAGAGAAAGGATCAACTATGTAATTATAATTTCAAAAATTAGATGACATTGTTTAAGAAATCATGTTTGTAGGCATTTTTAGTGTATGTAAGAAATAAGATGCCCTTGCTGCTTGGTATAGCTTCTGGACAGATGGTAGGTATTTATGGGAATATCCCTTTGTTTTTTAGGCCCCTTCATAAATATTTTGACAACTTTGCTGTTAGCTCACCAAGTATGTTAAAAACTAGGTATCTTATTACCATAACATATCCTTCCATTGTAAATTCTGTTTAGCCAGATAGTCAAGAGTGTAAGAAACAGTGGTATAGAGAATGATATGCTTGTTCTTTAGCTCAGTCTTCTGCTTTCAAAAGAAGTTCACAGTAAAATAAAAAGTTCAGATTGCCCTAGGTCACTTAGATTGAAATTTGAACTCTGTGGCTGTATAGCTCTTCTCCCAACACAAGTCAAAAAAAGACTTGCTGCATCCAAGCAAGCATGGGCACACTTTGTTATTCATCTTGTGTTGAGTATGCTGACTAAGTTTATATCCACTGAATATCTTGAACTTGTGAAGGGACAGTTGGTTATCTTTAATAAAACATGTTTCCTCAGATGGTTTCCAGTCATGAATGTATCTTGGTGAATTTAAGCAAGCCACCCAAGATTCATTTACACAGAGCTCATCAAAATGTCATGGAGATGTACTGAATGCCCAAGCAACCTGAAAGTTTATGGATCTGGTTCAGGATTTTAAAATCTGGCCAGAGAGTTATATTATACCAGGACTACCTTTTTTAATGATGTATTCTAGTTGATTAGCTCATCTGGTCAAATGCTGATCTAATCTGAATACCAATAATAGTGACATTCAGATACTAAAAAGCCACATTTGGAATAGCACCATTTCAGTGTCTCCTAAATCCCTTCCAGGTGACTAAAAACAATGAGCTCGTTTTAAATAATCACCCATTAGATGGAAATCATGAAATTTTGTGGGTTTAATTTAAAATTTAATTAAAAATTATACACTATCATCTGTTTAGCTAAGCAAAAGTTATAGCACTATTCCATTTTTAGAAGGTGAAAGTGGAATGACTGGAGAGATGGTTCAGCGTTTAAGAACATGCATTCCTCTCGCAAAGAACTAGAGTAGAGTTCCAAGCACCCAGATTAAGTAACTCAATACTCCACCTTCCGGTGGTCTAATGCCTTTGCAGGCACTTGCATGCACAAACACATGCCGACTGCTCATGATTATATACACAAGTAAGTGTTTTTTAAAAAGGGAAACTAAAATTGCATATGTCTTTGCAGGGCATTGCTGTTGTTATTGTGCCATGCAGTGTAAGGGATGATTGAGCAATAACAGAAGCAATGCTGAGCATACCCTGCAATGTGGTAACCTACTTTTAAGTTCCTTCCCTGTGCTTGTAAGATCTCTTTTAGTTTGGGTTTATTTAAAAAACCAAGACAAAACAAAACCTACCATAACACGTACTATAATTGGTATAAAATTCAGTTCTAGTTTGTCTCTGAAAATAAGTCGCTTACCCTAGCATAATTCATCCTCTTCCTAAATCTACATATTTGCATTGTAAAATGTCCTGTTTCTATGGGGCTAATCTAAGTGCAGGGTGTTCTTTGAACTCAATGTGTTCTCCATGCTCAGGTCGTTAACATCAGGGCACAATGTAGCAAATAGGCCCAAACTTACTTGAATTATAGAATTGCCTGGGGAGAAATTTGACCTGTACAAAGGTGCTACAAACATGAATGGAAACCTTTTTTGTCTTTTAATAATGTATTCTAATTCAAATGATTCAATCTTTAATTAAACCAAAGATTATGGTATTTATTATGTAGCATTAAGGACATAATTTAATGGTTGTCTGAATATAATCTAATTTTGATGGACAGATGTATAATCAGTTAATCATCCATATTTCTTCATTTATCACCTTCCTTTGTTTCTTTTGCATCAGTTAAACTCTAAAATAGACCATAGATCATGTTAATTAGGAGGAGTTTATTGACAGTGAAACCTGCAACAATCTGAAAGTTTGCTGAATTCATATCTTTGTGTTGATGTGAAATCAATCCAGAGCAACAAGACACTCTTCACTGGAATTTCAGGGTGTCACATTGTTCTGAACATCCATTATTTTCTTACATTTAAATGCTTGGTACCCAACTGATGGAACTGTTTGGGAAGAATTAGGAGGTGTTGCCTTATTGAAGGAGTTGTGTCACTGGGGTTGACTGTGATGTCTCAATAATCCATTCCATTCCCACTTAATGCTCTACTTTGTAGATGCTGTCTACGTGTAAGCTCTCAGATACTGCCCCAATGCCATCCCTACCTGCCTGCTGCCATTCTCCTCACGATGATGGTCATGGACTCACCCTCTAACTCTATAAACAATCCCCCAATAAGCATTTTCTTCTAAGTCACTTTGGTAGCAGTGTCTTTTCACAGCAATAGAAAAGTAAGTGCGACACTCTCCTAATCTTGGTATTGGCATATGTGAGTATGGCTGACTATGGGTCACCACAATTTTCGAATGCAAAGGAAGGATGACTGTAATGCCTAACTAAATCCACCTGTATTTAATTCAAACCTCCTCCAATGGATGACCCCATCTCAGGTCAAATTTTACCATTCAGTTTCTCAAATCATGTATTCAAGTCCCCCCAGACTGTCTTAGTTAGGGTTTCTGTGAAGAGACACCATGACATGGCAACTCCTATAAAGAAGATGTTTAGTTGGGATGCCTCCCTCATAGTTTTGAGAGGCTCAGGCCATTATCATCATGATGGGAAGCATGGCAGCACACAGGCAGACATGGGGCTGGAGAAGTAGCTGTGAGTCCTACATCTTGGAGGCAACAGAAAATGGTTTGTGACACTGAGCCAAGTTTAAGCAAAAGATACCTCAAAAACCTCCATCCAGGCGGTGGTGGCGCACGCCTTCAATCCCAGCACTCGGGAGGCAGAGGCAGGTGGATCTCTGTGAGTTCGAGACCAAGCCTGGTCTACCGAGCGAGTTCCAGGACAGGCTCCAAAACAATACAGAAAAACCCTGTCTCGAAAAACACAAAACAAAAAACCCACTTCCTCAATGACACACTTTGTCCCATAAGACTACATCTACTCCAATAAGGCCATACCTCCCAGTAGTGCCACACCCTTTGGGGGCCATTCCCTTCAAACCAGCACACAGCCCTACTAGCTTTCTTTCAAAATCCAGAGTGCAGAGATTTCTTGCTTCCTCTATTGTGTTGAGTTTGTCTTTCCCATCTGCTTTGCTGCTTCTTGTCCCAAGTGGTCTCCCAGATGCTGCCTAATCTCCAGTATCAGCAGGGTGGAGCTGCTCATGGCAGCTACTGCTTTGCACCAGTTTTCCAAAATTCTATTCTTCAAAATGGAGATGAAGAGCCTTTGAACAGCCTATTATCTGTGGGTTGCTGCTGCAGCTCTGACTTAGCTCCTTCTGTACCCAAACTGGTCAAGTCACAGTGTTTTGCTCTTCTTTCAGTTATCCAGTCACAGTGCTATTTCAGGGGCCAGATTCTGAATATCCCTGCTATATCTGTATTACTGCTCACTTCACTAAGTTCACCTCCCCCACCACTATCATAGGTCCTGAGATACAGAACAAGGTAGCAATGTTTGTTGAGAGTGAATGACAACCCCCACTTTCCTCTTTTTTTTCATATTTTTATTTAACTTTTTACACATGTCACTTTCAGTTCCCTTTCCTTCCCCTCCTCCCCCACCCCGAATCCTTCCAATTCCTAACCCCCACTCCATTCCCCCTCCACTACCTAGGGAGGGCAAGGGCTTCCATGAGGGATTTTCAGAGTCTGTCACATCATCCCGGGAAGGGTCTAGGTTCTTCCCCATGTGTCCAGGCTGAGAGAGCTTCCTCTTGCGTAGCAGCAAAATCGATAAAATCTCAAGTTTTGAATTTTCAAGCTTGTCTGTATTTATATTTAAATAAAATAATCCAACCTGGATATATTAAAAACATTGTGAGCGCACATTTTTAAGATATTGCTCAAAACTTTTTTTAATCTAAATAAAATCCACTGTCAATCAACGAATCAGGATGCATACTGAATTATTTCTCGATCATTAATGAGCTTTACTGTTCTGTTACCCTCAGAGCACTAAATATAGCTGATACTAAACCAAAGGTCCTTCATGATCCTTGAATTTCTACAGAAGCATTCAGGCTTATGGGGAGAAGTTTTAATGAGACATTGTGCTTTTGGGGAAAGAAGAAATCATAGTTTCTGACCCCAGGGGCATTGATAAAATAATGGAACAAAAGCTCTAGGGAAATTAGTTTTTAGGAAGTAGAATCCAGTGGCTCATTGCACATTCTAAATAGCATCAGAGTGAGAATGACAGCCTGGCTGATTGGGTTTAGTGATGCAGATAGATTTGGTTGTTATATTATCTGAATTCAATAGAAAACCCCCAGATATGATTGAGGTTTACAGGGATATAAAGATTATTGGGCCAAAATACATTCTAGAGCTTCTTTTAAGCTAGAATGGCAGGTAGGTCAAAGGGAGTCGAGATAATTTCACAATGGCAGTTTTAATTAATGAAACTTAATAATCTTTAGTTTTTGGTGCCTGTCCTGATTTATGACAACTGCAGTCATTTATGAAACAGTTAATTCATAACATTCTTTGTGTATGCCCAGGAAGATATGCAGCTAGGAGCTGACAGTGAACCTACCCACATTAAGTTCAGAGAGAGATACATGTAGTGAGACATGTGAATGTAGAATGCTCTGAGTGCTAGAAGGGAAAAGAAAAGGGCACTACCAGAGAGAAGAGAGAGAGCTTTGGATGTGAAGCCAGTGTTGTCTGAGCTCCACCACCACTACTACCACCCAACACACACACCCTGCCCCAGACGCAGGTGGAAGTCTAACCACAGTCTGGTTTTATTGTGTGATAGAGTCTTCAGGAAGCGATTAAGTGATAGGAGAAGGAAGCTCATTAATGGTATTACTGTCCGTAAAAAAACATAAGAGAAGTCCTATAGTAGTTAGAATGAGAAAGATGCCCATAGGCTCATATGTTTGATCCCTTGGTACCCAGTTGGTTGAAATGTTTAGAAAGGATCAGAAGGCACTGCCTTGTTGGAGGAGATGTGTCACTAGGGGCAGGCTTTGAGGTTTCAAAAGATTCCCCCTATTCCTAGTGCCCTTTCTACTTCCTTGTAGATATTAAGATGTGAGCTCTCAGCTAACATTCCAGTCAACATGCCTGCTGCTTTCATACCCTACCAGGATGGACACTTATCACTCTAGTACTGCAGCCCAAAATAAACCCTTCTTTCTATAAATTGCCTTGGTCCTGGTGCTTTATCACAGCAATAGTAAAGTAACTAAGACAGGCTCTCTCAGTACATAAAACATCAGTGAAAGGATGACTTTCCATGAACCTAGAGGATATCCCCTTCCAGATATGCACTAAGGAACCTGGCAGTACTCTGATCTCCAGCTCCCAAAAACCACCCCCTGCCCAACTGTAAGAAATAAATTTCTATTGTTTGACAGACACCAAGCTAAAAGCATTTTGTCATGGCACCCCAATGAACTAAGCCAATTAGGGATATTGGAAAAGCCATGTGACAGTGTGATTACATTTTGTGAAGTATTTGAATAAGGTACCCAAGGGCATCACGTAGAGGAATAGCCACACTAGAAGTCTAGGTCCTATTTCTTCCTATTTTCTAAGTGATTGTAAATTCTTCTGTTGAGATGTAGTCAAATCAGAAACACATGATAAATTTCTGGATGTGGAATAATAACTATAACAAACAAAGCAATAATTATTAATAATGAATACATAACTGAAATATTAAAGTTATAGTTTTTACACATATACTCTTCAAGTTGCTGGTTTAAAAATGGGTTACATTAAAAATAATTCTTTAATCTCGTTAATTATTGGTCCGTTTCCTAAAAAACAAAATTGCATTGACTTACACAATCTTTACCACCCAATTATGTCTGAGACTCATAGGAGTACCGTGAAGTCACCCTGTACGGGCCTCTGTCTTGCCTCTGACCTCGCCTCATGTTCAGTGGGCACCAGGAAGTTTTCACTTGCTTTTAACAGCCTGTCTCCTACTTGAACATTACCACACATCCTCACCTACAGTGGAGAAAGGATAATGTCTTCTCCCAAGGGAGGGTAACATCTGAGCTGCTTCTTGGCCTTTCAACTTTTAGGAATCTAGTGAAAATAATTCTCCCTGTTCCTATCTACACCCTTCTGATAGGCAGTGCATGTGCTAGTCACAATCACTCTCTTTTCAGGAACCCTGGATTTCATTACTGAGTCTCGACATATTTATATAAAATAAATTTTTAGCTATTATGTTTACTTTCCATTTCAACAAGAATGTGTTATCTCATGCTACATGAGCAATTCCAAAGCCACAGTTGTGACAAATAAAAGGGGCATTATGCACCTGTTCTCAAAGCTTTCTCTCTAAAAAGTTACATATCACTATGGACTTTCCTCCTCTCTCATTCTCTCTCTCTCTCTCTGTCACTCACTCACTCACTCCTTTTCTTTATTCTTTTTCCTTGCTCCTCTTTCTCTTCTCTTCTCTTCTCTTCTCTTCTCTTCTCTTCTCTTCCCTTCCCTCCCTTCCTTCCCTTTCCTTATCTTCTACTTTCCTCTCTCCCAAGTTACAGTAATATAAAAAAGACATACATGGTGTTTACATGTATTTAAAGTGAGAGAGATGAATGTAATTTCCATTGCTACTCATAAACTGAAGTCAGGTGATTGTGTCTGTCTTCTAGAGTGCAGTGAAGTACAAACTTGCCTTAAAGGACAATTGGAATGCTAAAGAGCCATGCTAATAATGACCACACTCCCTTCCTTTAAGTTTTGCTTGTATGATCTCCTCCTTGCTTCCTCCTCACATCTTCCCACATCTGATATACCTCTATCTGTGTAACCCTCAATCATGTAAATGCCTCCAGGTTTACCTATAGTACTGATAGTTCTTGGGCTTTGTTCATCTTGAGGGTCACTGTTGTCACCATGAGTCATTGACAGTTCTTAGTCTCAGATCAGGAAACACTCAAAACTAAAGCCAATTAAAGTCTTGTGTATCTGATCTCAAATGCTACACACCATTACCCCTGCCTGATGACCAACCTTACAACAAAGCGGGAAGAAACTACAATGATGTAAATAATGGGGTAACTGGGAACGATAGTCAGGCATCACTCCTAATCAAAAGCTTGGTGACTCTCATGTAAAACCATGGCTAGTGATCAATGCCATGTAGCATACTTAGCATGGTGTAAGCAAAATGTAAAATCTTTCCTGGGGAGAAGGGTTTGTTGTTTAGACTAGAGTGAATCTTCTGCCTTGCAATTAAATGACTCTCACATCATAGCAGTCTCTTTATTCAGTACCTACAGAAATGCATGCACTCTTCCTCAGAACGTTTGCCTCATTTATACTGTTAAAAGCTATTTTTAAGTCCCGTGTGTTTAGGTTGTTGTTATACTTGAAACAGTGACAGACAATATGTATCGAAAAAGTGAACAAGTAAATATTTGATTTTTTTTCTGGTCCTTTCCCTATATAAGTATGAACTGGATGAGCTAAGTGTGACTTTAAATAGGACACTGGGAAGAATAAGAAATAGTGGCATAGTGGCAGAAACCCCACAGCAAGATATGTCCTTGTCAACAGTCTGATTCTACAAGCCGGGACTCTTTCTAGACTAATCAAGAAATTGTTGAAAGGTATTAGGGGAACATGCAATTCTGGTACAGGAAGGCAATTCTTTGGAAGGCAGGGCTATACAGGGCTACTGTAACAACAAAGAGAGGAATGTGTACATGATTTGCTTTTTTTCTGTACCCACAATTCTATAGAATAAGACTAGAGTTACTTCCTTTCTTTTTAAAGCTGTTGTCATAGAAGGAAACCCCACTGATGGAGAGAAACAAGACAGTCTTCCCCACTCCTTCAGCCACTCTGTTTTATTTATCAACTGCTTAATCAGCTATTTCTTATGCCAGCAATGTGTCTGGGATTAATTTAAGCAAGCCATGTGGTATGACCAATTCAGATTGTCTGTTAGAATCTCATGGAAATCTCTCCTCTTCCTTCCTTCTCTTGCTATTGTCTCTGCATTTTGGTTGCCTGTGTCTAGCAATCATCTTAATCTCTCACACTCTAAATTCCAATTTGCTCAAGGTGTGCAGGGTTTCTCTCCTCCCACCAGCCCCCTCTCACCTCCCTCCATCAGCAGCTTACATCATTCCCAAGAAAAACACTGCCCTCCCCCTCCAAGCTTACTGTGTTTACATTTCCCTGCTCTTTTCCTCTCCCTGCTTGGCATGCTGGTTTAATCAATTTGACCAAATGACTTTCCTGGCAGCTGAGAAAAGAAAACCCAGGGTCAGTTAATAGCAATATATTACTGTACTTTTTGTCATTTTTCTAAAATGTACAGAACTGTTTGGTGAATGGATTGATTTTTAATGATCTAAACTATCAGGTATCTCTACGCTGCACTGCAGCAGCCTGATAATAAGTAGGAGTGGGAGGGACTTGGACACTGGATGGTAGGTACTATATGAATAATCCCAGAAACACCAGCCAAGTAGATAAGATAAAATGGAAGCCATTGACAAGCTGTTTATTAGCATTTTTTGAGCAATGACACCTATCGGCTCTAATTTCCAGATGGAATGTGAAGGATCTCAAGATATTCTTAACGAGGGCTCAAAGAATAACTGAAAGGTTTAGAAATCAAGACCTAAATCTGTGTATACTGCTGACATGAAAAGGATGCCAGGCAAGTGTCTCCCTGTGTCCCCAGATAGCATGTTGGAATTCCAAATGGGCAAAATATTGGTCTTTAAAAAATAAATAAACAAGAAGATATGAAAACTCCCTGAGGTGTGTGAGATCAGTAAAACCATCACTGTTTTTGCATGTGGCAGAAGAGAGAGAAGAGGCAGTGTGGTGAAAGAGGAGGAGAACAAAGAAACAACAAAATACTGTGAACTCATCTTTGTGTTTGTTAACTAGCCGTGTGACTTTGGGATACTGTTTAATTATCCAGTGCTTGTTTTCCCTTGTTCTTAAACATAGAAAGAGTCAATGCTTTGGGGGAAAAGAACACAATAGAGAGGCCAGTCGTATGTTGATCACAGTGCCTGGCATTTACCATCTACACAGCTCATGATAATTATTTCCCCATTTCATTGTCATCCTTCCTCCCATCCCTTCCAGCACTGTTTCACATCCACAGGACAGCACTAGTTTCTCAGTATGATTTGTAAACTGAGGTTTGGAATCCATTCTCATTTTCCCCTTTTTCTATCTGGCACTGAGGGCAACTTCTCTAGATTCTTTGGACTTATTTTCTCCTAAGTGGGGTGCATTAATACTGGCCCTGCCAGCATCAAGGGAAATAACCCATGCAAGCCTTAGTATAGTATATGAAGCTTTCCCCGGAAAAGAAGCTCCAAGGAATGTGAGCTTGATTTCACTCTTCTCCCCTCGTTTTCAATGCACGATTGCCTGTTCCTAAATGCTGGTGGAAGGAAGCTAATTAGTTTTCATGCTAATTATTCATTGTGTGTCCTCAATTAATACAGTGTGTTCTTTTGGGAAACTTAGCTCAGCTTATATTAGTGGAGATGTACAGATCGGGAGCTTACACAGGCTGCTTTGAGACTCACATGGAGACAAGGACTTTCTCTAAGCACATGGCTCTAAAAATACTCCATCACTCTTACTTTGTGTGGGTGCGGGTGAAGTAGAGGGGATGTAGTTATAATCTTATATAGGATTACTCTCTTTATACAAGACAGTGCTTTTCTTGCTTTTTTGTTCTCGGGTCTTAGTTACTTGACCAGAGCTGACATGTTACTAATAGATGTTGAACGATGTCATCTCAGTCCAAACAATGTGACAGAAGAGGATGAATTCTAGTCCCACTGCTAGGAAAAGTAGACAGAGGAAGTCTTAGCTGATCATATGAGCAACATGGTCTTTGTTTTTAAGATGCTATCTCCTCTCTCTCCATTTCATATCACAAGAAATCTGATTCTCAGTGAAGAACACGAACCAAGAATTGTACCAGTAGGACTGGAAACCTTTACTGGAAGATATTTCTGGAACAAACCAGTCTTGCTTTCCTAATAACGATTGTCTTTCTTATGTTTTTCAAATACTGGGAAGAATTTGGCAGCAAAGTAAATCATTGTATGAACTTGGTTTGGGGGGTGGGGAAAAGCATGAAATATAAGACAAAACTGGATTTGTGAGGTATTTCACCTTTATTTAAGTATCAGATTTTAAGGAATAGCATTCTCATTAAAAATACATACAATATTTACAAGGACTGAAAAACTGAGTACAAAAATAAACTATCGTATAAAACATTCCAAAATTATAAGTCGATAGAATGAACTTTCGATTGCCAACTATAGAATGATTTTGACCTCTGAAAAAAGTAAATTACTCTAACATTTTATAATTTATTGCCTTTGTTTACAATAAAAGCATTCTGACTGTGGGGCAGCCAATGAGCATTTTCTAGTATCTTCAGTCCCATTATATACCTGGATTCTGGAACTCCCTGAGAAATAGGTGGAAGGTCTTGTGTGTCTTCCTCGAATTCAGCAATGAGCAAAGAATCAGATGCAGAAGTTTTAGACTTACAGATAATGCTAGGATGAATACACTTACGTTGTATAAATATTTGTATTTGAGAGATTGTTTACAAATGAGTTTTTTATCAAATAGTATATGTGTATTCTACATCTACATTGTACATCAAAAGTGTCATTCCCAATGCATGCTCCCATGAACTGCACAAGCCTGCACATCCCCACCCCATCTAAATCATCCCCCTCCCTACTATGATGGTCCCCTATGCCCCATTGTGGTTTTACTTGTTCTGTTTCTACAGTTTATCTACCTAGGTACCAGCTGCTACTGTCTCTCTGTTCTGTGGTGCCTATTTGCATTAGTCTCTCATTTCTTTCAGGTTGTTGGTATCATGTGAGTTAATCCATGGTGTCCCTTTAAGGCCAGTAATAAAAAACTCATACTATGGCTGACTTTCCAGCTGCCCCTGCCAACTCACCTGCGTCAGTAGTTGGTAGAGATTTCATTATTCAGCCTCCTCAGGTTTCGACACCGCAGTTTGCCTTCTTAGCTTCAGCATTCCCACCATTGCAGTCAGTAAGCTAGGTGGGAAACGTTTGATGAACTCAAGGAAAATAAATAAGACAAATTTTATTCTTCCATGTACCCCAATTAAAGTTGTCCAGTCAGATCACTGACAAATCCAAAACAGACAAGTGATTTTCTTTTGTAGAGGAAAATAAGCATTGTTCACTAAGGGTTAAGGAAATGGCACGAAGAAAGCAAGGCCAGAATGAGAGCCAATAACACTAACTCCTTAATCTCTGCTTTTCTCACCCTGGGAGCCTCCAGCACAAGTGAGTTCATTTATATTTGGAGGTATTAGATGAAATGGAGAAGCTGGAATTTGGTGTGAGAGGGTGCTGGAGACTGAGAATGGGGAGAGACAATTAGTGAAAGAGATACAGCTGTTCCAGGACTAATCTGGGGAAAAGGAAGGTAAATTTAAGAAGAGCAGAAGGGAAGGGGCCACCGCAGTGCGCTGGAGCATACCAGTGCGAGCATGCCAGGGTAAGCATGTCAGTGTGAGCATGCCAGCCCTAGCAGCAAACTGAATGCATCTGTGTGTGTAAACTGACAAGAAGTCATCACGAGCAAATGACATTGACACAGGCAGGGGAAGAGTTAAGATTAACGATCCCTCATTATGGGCTGTCATTAAGACAATAAGGAAACAAGCTGAGTCTTCATGCAGCAGCTCCCAACCCCACTCCATTTGTTTCCACGAGAAGAACACCCCATATACCTTGGCCCATGCTTCCAACAACAAAGATGTGGATAGCAAGATTGCTAGACATAACTCCTTGGAGTCCAAAAAATGGTTATGATAGCTTAGGCTAACAGCTCTCAATAAAATGGGATGTTGTACATTAACTCATTATACTGTTGTTCTTATTTATGAATGTGTTAGTCTGCAAACATATTGTCACAGATTAGTCACCCTCCATTTATCTGAAAGTGACAGTACAAGCACACCCACATCATACCATGGAACAGCAAAACAGGTCTCTACTTGATCTTCTAAATGGAAATCAGCATAAAGAGTAATTTGTTCTTCACAGGATGTTTAGCACACACATACTATCTTCTGATGTGTCTAAATTGGAAACTGGTCTTTGACCTGAGTATCATCAATACAGTGACATAGTAGGAACCTCTTGAGTCCCTCCACAACCTCCAATGAGAGTCAAGCCACTGTTAATTGAGTCGCCCGATGCACACAGCTTTTGCTTGTTTTTATTTACATTTGTTGTCCCAGGTGTCACCATAACTGTTGTTGGTGTTCCAGGATAGCAGCTGCAGTTCTGAAAGTTAACTAGAATGTTTGCTGCTCAAGGTGCTTGTGTGTGTGTGTGTGTGTGTGTGTGTGTGTGTGTGTGTGTGCTAGATTAGTTCACTTATCTATTTTGAAGGAAAAATTTGAGAAAATATAGGTATTCCTGTCCTTGAGTATATTACAGTGAGATTTCAGGTGAGCTGAGACAGACAACACACATTTGTCAGAAAGTTTGGAGCTTCCAATGTGACAGATGAAGACAGATAAATAAGGGCACTGTGGTGAAGTTTCATGACACAGAGTTTCAAGGGCTTATTCTAAAGAGGCTCACCTGAAGTTTGCTTGGCTACTGTACCATGTTGCAGTTTTCCTCAGTCTGTTGCTTCATATGGGTTATCTTGCCAAATCCAAGCTCCAAAATATAGAAAGGAAGACAGAAATCTAGCCTTGAGCCATTTTCTTTTTACTCTTCCCTGGAGAACATCTGGATAAAGCATCTTGCTTCCAATAGCAGGGTTTGTAGGACAAGATCACTAGAAACCCAAGGGCTTGATGGGGATCTGATTAAGCAGCAGCACTTGGAGCAGGGAACCGAGTATGAGTCACAGGAGTTGTAGCCACCGGCCCCAGCAGGGGTGCTGTTGCTGAATCCACAAAAGTGCCAGGCTTACTCTCAACATCTGCCAGGTCCTCAGTGTGAGATGCCATCTCATGATGGTGCTAACTGAAGGGGAAAAATATCTTTCTTTCATCTCCACCCTTTCCCACTTTCCAATCCCAGAGCAATCAAAGCCAAACTTGTCTGGGCAGGATGGGGATCCTGGAAGGAGGAAGGAACACCCTGTCTTCTCCCATTGCAATTAACTAGTGTGTGAGGTCCCATCCACAGAGGGGACATAGAGTTTGGGTTAGAATTAGAGTGAACATTGTGACTGTTGAACACAATCCTAGTTGCTGTATGTGTAAAAATGTGAGTCTGCTCTCTAACCATACCCTGAAACAAATCATAAAATGCTCTCCATAAGGGAACCTCACAGAGCAGCATGAGACCGAGGAAAATGTGTCAATAAATGTACCATGTTCTCATTTTCAGCAAAGGTGTTATGTGTCCATGCCCAATTGCAAATATTTTATTTTATTTTATTTTATTTTTGGTTTTTCGATACAGGGTTTCTCTGTGGCTTTGGAGGCTGTCCTGGAACTCGCTTGGTAGTCCAGGCTGGTCTCGAACTTACAGAGATCCTCCTGCCTCTGCCTCCCGAGTGCTGGGATTAAAGGCGTGCACCACCAACGCCCGGATGCAAATATTTTAAAGTGTCTTGATACTGAATTATATCTCTGTTTATATTCCTTCTCTTCCTATCTCCCTCTAGTATTCAGGAAGAAAATTATTTATACCTTGAAGCAAGTATTCTGCTCTTTTACCTGCCCGTGCCCCAACAGAGCCAACCTGGAATAAATGAGCATCAGAGGTGTGGAAAATGTAGTTGTCTGGAGGTACTAGGACAGCATTTCTCTCCCACCTGACTGGTTGCCCTTTGTCTCTTTATCCTTTCTTCCTTCTCACTCCTTTGGAGACACTTTAACAATCTCCCCTCTCACTGTATACACAGTCCATGAAGAGGAACCACAGGGAAGGGAGCCACACCTATCTCCTAGTAAAGAAAACTTATCTGCCCTCCCACACACATTGACAATGCATCTCAGAAGGCTTATGTCTTCAATCAACTGGTAATTAAGTCAGAGTAGGAGAAAGGCGAATTGACCATTCATTAACATTATCCCTACCTCTGAGTAACTTCCATTCTTAAAGATGAGGCCGAGACTTCAGATTTCAGTGAAGCTTGCTGAGAATTCTCATAATAAAATCCTAATGCTCATCTGCCTACTGCCCGTATCGTAAACTGTTTGCCCTACTCTGTTGGGTCACTAATCTCAAAGACAGAGAGGTCAGTGAGAAAACAGAAACTCTAAAGGTAAACCGCCTTCCGATGCGCTATGCCACTTCATGTTGTGAACAGGTTGAAAGATCTCATGTCTTCCCACCATTTGTGAATCATGGTATTGGAAACAGGTGAAACCATGTCATATCAACATTACTTTCTCCAGTACACCTTGCTTCTCAAGGAGATGTATACAATAGCAGGGCAAAGGTCACTTCATTTCATATTAGTGCTTCTTGGTCTCATCGTTTGGAAGTTTGTTATTTACATGGAGCCTGTTTATATCTAAGTAAATTGTATAGTCCCCAGTGATAGTCTTAGAGGTGGGGTATGCCTGGACTAGAGAGAGGTGGGACAGGTGATATTGTGGTAATAGCCACAATATTTAAATGGCAAAGGAGGTATAAAATATAAGGTGGAGGGCTGGCGAGATGGCTCAGACATTAAAGGCTGGCTCACAACCAAAAATATAAGGTGAAGGAGCACTGTCTGTCTATAGAAACCATGGAGGATTTTTAAATTGCCTTCAAATTTATTTTATGCCCAAATGAAAATAAGGTTTTAGTTAATTAGACAACAATGCCTTTAAAACTATGATTATTCTAGCATGGATTGTTTTAACAGAATTAATATCTTTGAGCATTTAAATGATCATTTTAAAGTAACCATATGAATGTCTTTTTTACACCCTGAAGAGAAAATTTGTCCTTTTAGTACCAAATTTCCATATCCTATAACATTTTTTTAAATCACAGTATTTGTCCTTTGCTGTGATCTCTGTCTTCCTTCTTAGCACCCCAACCTGTTTTTCAAAAACAATTTGCCATCCAATGAGGAAAACATTGAGGGGCTGGTGAAAAATCCCAATGTAAATATGGGGACTTGAACTGTAGTAGATGTCATTCAGAGCAAAAACAAAATGGTGCTGTTGAGATCATATGGATTTGGGTACAGATGTAGTCACATTGTTACTTCCAGTATGTTCTGTACAGACTCAAGTCTCTGTGTTAAATTCATTGTGGCTATACACTATCACAAGAGATAATTCATTTGAAATTGATTGATATTTGAAGGAAAGAAATTTATAAATAGATAACATTTTTATATGATGACTTCAAAAGATTTAGATTGCAAGTAGAAGTGATTGACTCAGACCAGCTCCAACACACACAGAAACACACATACCAGACAAACAAGAACCCCCCTTGAACAGTGGTTACATAGAAATATTCAGAAACAAGTAGAACTTGTTAGATTTAAGAAATTCTGGGATCAAGATGTCTTCTCTGTTTGGGACCATATGGCTTCCAATTTCCATTTGTTCCTGTGTTTTTACTTTCTGCTGACTCCTCTAATTGCCACCCACATCTTGGTCATCAGCTTTTACTCAACTTTAAATGGCATCTTCCTTATGCAGGTCCTCATGAGTGGGTTCTTACCCAACTGGAACTAATTAAAATATCAGGGTTATGTAGGACCCACCACATTCTTATGATAGAACATTAATATTGGAATCCTTGCTGAATATGGTGGGGCATGCTTTTAATTCCAGCATTCAGAAGGCAGAGGCAGTTAGATTTCTGTGCATTCAAGGCCAGCCTACTCTACATAGTGAGTTACAGTATAGCCAAGACTACATAGAGAAACCCCTGTCTTAATTAGATTTTCTATTGCTATGATGAAACACAATGACTAAAAATAAAGTTGGGGAGGAAAGGCTTTATTTGGCTTACATTTCTGTATCACTGTTAATTATCAAAGGAAGTGAGGATAGGAACTCACACAGGGCAGCAGCCTGGAGGCAGAAACTGATGCAAAGGATATGGAGGGGTGCTGCTTACTGACTTGCTCAGCCTACTTTCTTATAGAACCAAGGACCACAAGCCCAGGGGTGGCCTCATCCACAGTGGTCTGGACAACCTCCCTATAAATCACTAATTTAAAAAATACCTTACATTTGTATCTTATGGAGAGAGTTTTCTCAATTAAGATTCCCTCCTTTTAGATAACTCTAGTTTACATGTCAAGGTGACATAAGACCAGCCAGCACTCCCTGTCTCATAAAACCTTGAAAAAAATGGAAGCCCATGAATGAATCAAGTGGTAATGAGTAGTGTGTTCACACCTATTGATAGCATGTTTTCTCAACACAGGAATGAAAACTCTTTAAGTCTTAACATTTGAGAGGTATAGACAATAATATTTGGAATTATCATTGACTAATTTGTAATAGTAATAATTGACTCAATAAATACTTCATTGAGCCCCTATTATGCACCAGACATTATTTTAGTATTGTGAGATATACCAGACAAAAAAACAGATGAAAAAGCCACCGCTCCCAGGACAAATACATTCTAATACTAACCTTCAATCATACTATTTAAAAAAAACTTTTAAAATAGGCAGAAGCATTCTCTCCCCGCAGTAAGTACATACAATGTATTAAGATAACAACAAAGGTCCATGGCATATGTGACTATTTATCTGTAATAAATAATATTCATATATTTTTAAATGACAGTCATATTAGATTTATTTAATTTTTCTGTCAGTGATATGTGTATGTACAAAAAGTAATGCATTCATGTGTTTGTGTGTGGGGTGTATGGATATGGGGATGTATGTGTGTTGGTGTAAGTGTGTGTAGTGTGTGTGTGTGTGTGGTGTGTGTGTGGGGTGTATGTGTGTGTATTTAAAGGGCTGCATTTTATATTGCATCTGTCTTGATACTTTCAATGCAGGCTCTTCCAAGTTTCCATTGAAGTGACTAGAAAGTGTAAACCCCTGAAAAAAATCTTAATTTAAAAATCACTGAAAATCATGACTGGCAGTGTTTCATTTTAAAATTATTAGAAAGACAGTAAGTCAAATTGAAAGCACAAAAGTAGACAATCTGTCCCATTCTGTTCTACAAGGACATAAAAACAAGTGTGTTCTCTATCATAGACTCGCATGTTTCCATTAAATCCTATTTCACCTATTGAAAAGGAAGTTCTGTCTTAAGATGCTATTGCATACATAGACTGTCAAAATGTGGGTGAAACACTCATGTTTTGTCCCCTGCAAGAGCAGTAAGTACTCTTAATCACTGAGTCATAGCTTCATCCCCAGATTGTGTGACTTTTTAACTGGCAGAAGGAATGACAGAGAAGCTGCCAAGAGGTGTTAAACTATCAATGAGTTAAAATATAGTTAGATATATCTAATCAATTAGGGTGGACAAGATAAGAAACTCAGACAGCCCAACACCTCTCTTGGTACTACTGAAAACATCACTTCTTTTGTCCTGACCCACTCTGTTGTGTTGTATAGAGGGTGTGTATCTGCAACACTGTGCCGTGCTGTGTAGAGGATGCGTATCTACAACACTGTGCTGTGTGGAGGGTGTGTATTTACAACACTATGCTGTGTTGTGTGGAGGGTGTGGTTCTATAACACTGTGCTCTGCTGTGTGGAGGGTGTGTATCTAAAATGGCTCTCTGGCATAAAGGATGCTGCCTACACTGAAATCTATGTTTACGTGTGCTCATACATTTTAACTGGAGCATATTGTGAGGATGTTTGATCAATTGCATCATTTTACCAATAGACATGGCTTTACTCATGACAGTCCCAAATTGTGATGATTGTGTATTGTCCCAAGTGCCATATTGCTGTATGCAGAGCAGAAGAATGAACAAATCAGCTGTTTATGTGTACCCACAAGACTCCATACTAGCTGAGCTAATGACATCAGCAGAAAGTTTGCCTTCTTGAATGTAGATTTTGCATTCAACCATTGAGCTTTTAATTTTAAAGTTAAATGTTTCTAAAACTTTCAGAGAACCTATCTGACCAATATTAGAAACTCAAATGTGATATTATAGTTTAATATTATTAACAAAAGATTAACTCCTGTTTCTTAATTAACATTAAGTATAGTGTCTCTTGATTTCTATTTTTAACTGTAAAATAATACATGGATATATTCTTTTGTCTATGAGAATTTAACACATTTATACAACATGCTTATATGCAATATGCTTATATCAAACCACATTTTCCCCCAGCAGCTCCTCTTGTATCCATCACCATGCATTCCATTCCTAACTTCATTTCCTCCTCTCCCCTCCTTATCCTTAATTTTTCAGACCTCTAATTCCCATTTTTGCTGCCTATATATTCATGGGTATGTGACTATTCACTGGAACACAGGAAATCAACCAATTTTGCTTCTAAAGCTATTAAGTTTAAAATGGTTGTCTCAGAAGCTATCTAAACCAATAGTTCCTCAGTAAGGGTGCAGCGTAAAGATCTTCTCCCATCTCTCACTTGATCTTGTGTAGAGGTGGGGGGCTTAATAAAGATGTTCCATTTACATCTGAGGAACCATCTTTTCTTCTCAACACTTTTGATTAGTTATGGGTATCTGCATTACAAAGAGAACTTGACCATATTACCATTTATCAAAATAACCCTAATAGTTGTCCTCATTAGTATAGTGGTGAGTATCCCCACATGTTCTCTCCAAGGGGCTTTCCTGGACACAGGTTTTTTGACCAGGGTTACTGTGCTAAGTAAAAGGTCTCCTGGAGACCAGAAGGTCTTCTCCATGGAGAAGATCTCAAATCCAATCAGAAAGTAGTTAGTTATCCCATACTGGTCCTGACACTGTGGAACAGGTGGGTTTTGTTCAGCAGGTCAGTAAAGCATCATATGTAGGGTTTGGTGCTGAGCAAGAAAGTTAATATCTTTTTCTCTTCCAACAATCTGCATGGTACCTTCAGGCACCATGAGAGCTAGTTCGCAGGGCAGAAGCTTCCCAATGGGTTTAAGACTGATTTCTCCACAAATATGTGGTATCTTCTTCAAAAATAGACTCTTATTGTAGAGACCAAGGCAATGGGAATAGCTTTTCTAAATATTTAGTCAATCAACAAATAGAAAATGAAATGTTTATATTTCATGTTATATATAATATATAAATAAAAATCTTTTTAAAATACATATTTCTTCTATTCCTTGTGCCAGAGGTAGTGTACTCATAATCTAGTGTGGCTCCTTCATGTTGTTTTCATCTGTACTGACACAAGCACATATGTTAGCATACATACAAATTTGTAACTTCATACTGAAGATACTGCTCTGAAATGCTGTGGTTGTTTAAACATAACATTATTTCAGATATTTTTCTAAGTAATTTGTTCAAATATCCTACAGAACAAGCACTATTTGAAACTGGTCTTTATTATGTGACAGATACTTTACAGTTTGAATTTCTGAATCATTGTCTTATAATATTTCTGGAATATTGATCTACGAAATATGATGCAAAGCCTCTAAAGCTTTTAAGATTAAAATGAAATATAGCTTCACATTAGGAGAAGATTCCTTACAGAAATGCCCTTGAGGTCTGCTGTTGTTGCTTTCTGATTTTGTATTTGAATAAAAGGAAATTGTAGGCTTCCTGAAGAATCTATATTATATTAAAATAAGTACATTAAAATACACATAAATAACACTTAACAATATTCTTCCTATTATAAAGTAGCTTATAATTCCTTTCAGTATGTACAGTAAAATACTATAACAAACTGTTTGTATATGCACATATGTTGTACATATATACATTGTACATACACATATATTTATGTATAACCAAATTGTGTTTCAAATAATTTGGTCAATTGTGAGAGGTACACAAAATATAAACAGGAATGACCTGAAATTAATGTGTCACAGCTTGAAACTCCAAGACAAAATGCAAATTCTAATTTTAGTTTTCAAATGTGCTATGGAGCTTTTCCATATTTTATGTTTTAAAATAAATATTAAGTGCCTTTCATGTATTCCAGCATTTGCATTCTACCTCTTCTACTGCTACAAATATTTCTAATGGGATTTAGTGAATGTTCTAGATGTTCTAGTCATGGTGTGCATTGTATTTGATAATATACCATGCCTTCTGTAAATGACTTTTTTTTTTATCATTTTGGAGATAAGGTTTTAACTTTGACCCTATGATCCCCAAAGACTTATTTTTAATAAATTAAATCAGAAACAGGTTACCAAAGCACGTGTTAGTTTTTAGGTAATCAAGATAGAGAGGCTTCATCCAACAACTCATGGAAACAGATGCAGACCCACAGCCAAACATTAGGTGGAGCTCAGGGAATCCTGCAGAAGAAGGGGAGAAAGAATTGTAGGAGCCAGAGGAGTCAAGGACACCACAAGAAACTCACAGAATCAACTAACCTGGGATCATAGGAGCTCACAGAGTCTTAGCTGATAATCACAGAGCTTTTATGGGGCTGACTAGGCACTCTGCAAATATGTTACAGTTGTGTAGCTTGGTCCTCTTGTAAGACTCCTAACAGTGGGAACAGGGGCTGTATCCAACTCTTTTACCAGCTTTTGGTCACCTTCTCCAGTCTTAATCCATGGGGAGGTTCTTAGTCTTACTACAACTTGATAAATCGTTTTGTTGCTACCTACTCTTTCCTAAACGGACAGGGAGGGGGAGTGAATTGGGTTGTGGGAACAGAGAAGGGTGTGGGGTAAGGGACTGGAAAGAAAGGAGGGAGGGGAAACTGGCCAGGTTGTATAAATAAACAATTTAAAAAAATTTTTAAATATATTTTAGTGAATTTTTAAAATCATTCAGTTGGTACTGTTTTCTCAGTTACAAGAATATGCAGAAATAATATAGCAACAACATACTAAAACATCACACAGTTACCTGATGCTTAGCAATTGGAGCCCTTGCTTTGCAAAGTGATTCTCCTGTTTCAGTTACGAATGTGCTGAACAGCACGCCTTCAGCCTTTTCTAGAAGTTGTCAGAAGTAGAATTTCATCACTATTAATGTGGTCATTGGTTTACATTTCATGAGCGCCAATAATGTTTTTGGTGTCATAAACACACCAAAACATTGAAACAAGTAAATTGTACATTACTGAAGAATCTATCTTTATATTAACATAAGCACATTAAAATACATGTGAGTAATAAATATTCTTTGTACCCAAAGTAGCTTATAATTTATTTCAGTAAGTAAAATACTACGTTAAACTATGTTTGTACACATACACATATAGCATAGATATATGCACATACATATTTTACATATATGTGTGCAGGTACACACACACATGGCTTTATATATAAAACTAAATGGTATCTCAAAGAGATTTAGTAAGCTGTTGAAATTTACATAAGATGTAAGCAGGAAGAACCTGAAATTAAGGAGTCATAGCCTGAGACACCAAGACAAAATGAAAATTCTACTTTTTGTCTTCAAATTTGCTGTGACCGGTAAGACATCCAAAAGGAACTAGCTTTGACTTACTTCAGTATAACATATTTTCACTATTAGCATATATATAGCATCTGCTGCTAAAACACAGAAAGATATTTTATAAGTAAACATATTTATATAAACCACAGGTGAAATAATGGTAAAACTACTGCCTTTTAACAACAAAAGAACAAACGGCAACCAACCCCTTAGGAATGTCAGATTCACTAATGCATTTGCACTGATGGCTACAAATTCATGCAAAATTAATGAAGGGTTATGCTTTAGGTACTTGTCATTTCATGTCTAATCACGGGCAGGGGGGTTTTCATCTTATTTCATTCACGGTAACAATGACATTAGCTTATTAATTATTCTAGGATATGTGGGTGACACAAAGACTTGATATTTGAAGTTAAAAGTTTCTCTGAAAGTGAAACTTGGTGGGTAAAATCAACGAGTTAATCCATGTCCCCTCCCAGTCTGATAAGTACAAATGATTAAGGGTCTAGGAAACACCCAAGTTCAGTGACTGACCAGGGTGGGGCTTTATTGTTCTGTGATTATATTAGCATGATGGTATAACTTAGCCTTCTTCTCACCTGAAGGGGACATTGAAAATTGAAGACATTTGAAGAGAATAAACTTCAAATGTGAGGGAAGAATACGAGTTTATAAAATGGGTGTTGTCTCTCTGTTCCTCTTTGTGAAGAACAAATCTTTGAGATGAAGGAGCAAAAGGAGAGACCCCTCTGTCTCCATTTTGATTCACAGGTGGTCAAAGGCAACTTGACAAAATTTCAAAGTTATGAGAATTTAGAATGAAAAACTGTCACTGTTATGAGGTAGCCTCCCCACAATAAAAGGATTTTACTAGAAAGGAAGTGGCAATGCTGAGTGGTTAATTTTTTCTGCTTAGAGCCCGAGTAAAGCCTCAGTGACAGTGTATATATGTGTGATTGTCTGTGTGGTGTTTGTTTGCACATGCGTATGTCCCCACTCCATCCCTTGAGACAGTTTTTCAATGCATCTGGAGCTATGCTGGTGGCCAGCAAGCCTGGCAGTCCTCTTGCCTTTGTTCCTCAATATATCTAGGGTGAAGGGTGATGGAAACCTATGTGACCATGCCCAGGTTTTTGTGTTGGTTCTGTGGACCCTCGTGTTTGCAGAGCTTTTGTCATACCCACAAGCCATCTCTCTATCCCAAAGTAATTTTTTCGGGAAAATGTTAACTAAAGCATTTTGATTTGCTCCATATTTTAGCTCTCACTTGATGAGAAAATTAAACATATTTTTGCTCACATCTCTCATTCGAGGGTAGTCAATGCTGTTCCAGCCTCAAGGGATCAGCTAATCCAAGCTTTCTGCAGGATTGAAAATTTAAAGGTCACAAAACCATCAGCCTGGGAAGCCAGCATGGGACTGATCAAGACCCCCTGAATCTGGGGGTCAGTGAGGAGGCCTAGGGAATCTATTGAGCCTTGGGCAGCAGATCAGTACCCATCCCAAGTATACACACGGACTTTGGACTCCCATAGAACAATGTGAGGTGCACTCTCACCCTGGACTCTTGGGGGAGGGTCTAGGCCCTGCCCTATATGAAATGACAGACTATGGACACCCCCATGGAGGGCCTCACCCTCCCTGGGGGAATGAGGGGATAACGGGGGGGGGGGTTGGGGGGATGGCACGGGAGGAGGGGAGGGAATGGGAGCGGGACCTGGAACTGACTTGTGAAGCAACCTCGTTTCTTATCTAAATTTAAACTGGAAAAAAAAGAAAGTTATTTGAATGCATGTTAAACATTAATGTAATTTTTGAAAGGTTATGTCTGATTTTTTTTTACCAAAATAAATCTGGAGAAAAATAAATAAATAAATAAATAAAGGTCACAAAACATAATCAGTCTTGCTTCTGATTGAACAGAGGCTACAGCATAGCCACAGGACCTTACCAAGGTTTACCAGGCAGTAGCTAGTAATTAGTGATCCTTTTTTAATGGAAACCAACCAGGAGGCTGAGATGAGCAATAAAGCCTGCAGTGGATCACCTAGAACTAGAAGTTCTGGAAAGTGACAATTGTCTTCGAATACATCAAAACAGAGAAGTTGTACCGTCAATCTTCTTGCAGAATTTGTTTCTTAGCTACCACACAATTCTGCTGCTCTTTTCTGATAGTCACACATTCAATCATTATTGTCTCCTGGTGTATCATTTTGTAACTTAGTGGACATGTCTCTTAAAACTCTGATTCTTTTTTTTTTTTTTTTTACTTTTATCTGCATTTATTTTATGCTCAATTTATTCCCGTGCCATAAGTTTCTGCTTCTTCAGTTTCTTCTGGGATATCTTTTTCTTCTGTGCAACCTCCTCTTCTGGCTTTGGAACAATCTGTTCCTTTTCCGTGAGGATCATCTCGATGTGGCAGGGGGAGCTCATGTATGGGTTAATCCGGCCGTGAGCTCTGTAAGTTCGTCGACGCATCTTAGGTGCTTTGTTCACCTGGATGTGTTCGGTGACCAGAGAATCTACGTCTAGCCCCTTAAGCTCAGCATTACTCTCTGCATTTTTAAGCATGTGCAGCAAAAATTCAGCACTCTTTTTTGGTCACCGACCCTGTGTCCAGCCCCACTGTTTGGCCTGGGCGCACCTGCCCACTCCACCATTGTACCGCTGGAACGGCACGCATTGCTTCTTCAAAGTGACATCCTTCAGGTATTTGGTGGCTTTTCGGATGTGCATACCCTTGATGGCCTGGGCAGTTTCACGGGTATTCTTAAAGTGAACCCGGAGATTTGAACCTCTTGACTTGCATGATTTTGTAGGGTTTTCCGGGTCGAGAGAGTAGCGAACCATCTTCGCAGGTTACCTCAGGTCGCTTACAGGAAGAGCAAAAACTCTGATTCTAATACAGAATCAAAAGCTGTTCCTATAGAGGAAACATGCCTTTTCTCTTATATTTGCCTTGAGTCTGCAAAACTACTCAACTTAAAGTAATTCATTAATTTGTAATCTTAGCTCCCTGAACTATAAGATGAATAATATTTTTATATGCTAGGCTTCAAGACTTTTTAGTACTTATTGTAGTTTCTCAGTTGTTACCATCTAGCTTGTGATACTTTATTTGATACAGTTACATATATAAAAGTAAACAAGAAAGGTTCACTTGAAAAATATTAAGCTGAAGGAACAGTAGGTATATAACATTTCGGTGGCAGAATACATGTCTAACATTTGTGAGGTCTCAATTTCAAAAAAATCACTGAAATATCTTCTTAGAGTATATTTTAATTTCAAAATCTCATTTAATGACCTAATGACTGACTCATCTGTGATTTTGCTATTGCTAGCCAATATCAGATGTAAAACTGTGTTCTCTCTGGGAGAGATTCTGAGGGAATTTGGCCTATAAATAGAATGGTAATATTATGTGCTCAAAACAAACAAAGCATGTCAAATGAAAAATACTAGAGTGGAAATTATAATACTATGTCATTTTTGGTTTTTATATGTGCTATTTCCTAAGGAGGCCTTCTTGCTTACATGGTATGAGAGGTGCAGGTTTTGAAATAGTTAACTCCTGTCACATCATCTCTACCCTAAATGACAAAGGGCAGGTGCCTTAACCTGATTGGTCTCCAGAACTGTTTCTCCTTGCAAGTGTGATGTTGTACAAAATCTGGCCCTTAAGTTCATTCCCAAAGGGGTAAAACACTTACTTGTGTGGAGACAAAATAATACAGGCAAAAATCTTAGAAAGCATTAAACTAGTGCCAGCCCATGTCATCACTGCCATGAAGACACGAGTTGAAAGCTGTGTGGTCAGACTTCTTGCTTCAGGTGAGTTTGTGTTCCTGTGACCCACTTAACTTCTAAGTGCCTCCATCCTTCATTTGCAGAACAGAGTTAGTCACTATTGGGTGGGTTAAATGCGATTACCCTCCGGACTTCTTCAAAGACAGCTAGGAATATGACTAGTATACCTAGATCTTAAATAATGATATCCAAGTATATACTGTAATATACCAGTTTGATTACTGTGTGATACCTGACTCCAAGCATCATTAGCTTGTTAAGAACAATTCAAGCTGAAGGGTTCTGGACAGGATCACAAATGACCTTAGCAGAGAGATTTAGTCCCTTCAAAACCAAAGTGCTACAAGGACATTGCCTGTGTCACAGGAAGTGCTAGTGACTTCCCTCAGGTTCCTTTGTGCTATACGGTACCATCTTTCTGCATGCAAAGTTCAAATTGCTTTAAAGAAACTACTCAGTTTTCCTCCTTCCAGGAATGAATTCTTGTCCTGGGATCATCAACTGAGCATATCATAGTGGTTCTCAAATTAACTATTTTTTTTTTACACTTGCTAGAGAATTTATGGGAAGTGAATCCCCCTCTCTCCAAGTAATATTTTCTGCAAGGACAAGAACTCACTGGGGAAACTCTAATAGAAGATAAGTAGCATGATATATTAAGTGTTGCAAGTATTCCATTTAATATTAAGCAGTTGCATAATGGCCTTCTTAAATACCCAAGTTAAAAGCAATACATTAATGTTGTGCACATCACCACTGAGAAACACATTCTCTGACTGATTCCCAACCAGCACCATTCAAGCACCAACCTACTATTCCAAGAGTTTACTATTTTATTCTTTCTTCAAAATGGCATCAACAGTGATGGGGTCCTTTCAGGGGATTATTGAACAGAATTGTTTACAACAAAGGGGGGAGGCTCCAGGAAATGAAAAGAGAGCTCTCCTCCTAGGTACACACCCACTAATCAAACAAGCAGCTTTATGGCATGCGCAGATGCAATTGAAGTCTGACTGATTTCTGCAGAACTGCCTTCCCCAGGATTTCCTGTCCAAAATCATAGTGTGGAAATCTGTAGTTAACTGGCTACAAATATTCTAGCAAGCAAGGCTTCTCTATCCCCATATTTTTGTTTTTTTAAAAAAAGCAAAAACAAAAGCCCTATCATTTGTACATTTTCTCTGGACTTCTTTTGTTCCCCGTCTTCTTATTGAATACAGTGAAAACTGAACAAACAAACTGAATCCCCCCCATAATAATATCTATTTGTTCAGCGTGTCATTCCCCTATGAGGTTATTTACAGGTTTCTTTAGCTTTCCCTGCGTGGTAATTACTTACTATAAGAAATCTGCTCCTTCAGGGCATGCTCCTCCTTTAACCCCTTTCATTCACTCTTCCTTGGAGGCTAGCAAGAGTGCGCGACTCTGCAGTGTCTGGGAACCCACCTAGAGGGCCCCCTTGACGCCAGCACATCCCCTGTCAGGCAGCAGTCTGCAGCTGAGCAAGCGGGCTGCTGCAGAGTTAATGTACAGTACCACAGAGCCTGCAAGTGTCCTGAGCTGCTCAGAGCTGAGGCGGCACAGCCCAGGACAGCAGACAAGGCGGCTGCTGCGAGGATTCCAAAGGTTCTGCCGGAAATTCGGTGTGGGGGGACTCCAGCTGGAGCCTGTCGCCACTCTTGTGTTTTAAAAGCATGCAAGGTCTGTATAGCTCGGGCATGAGAATCTTGCGGATGTCAGAGCATCAGAGTAAATGACATCTATTTGGGAACTGAATTGGGGGTAAGGAGAACAGAGAGAAAAGAAAGCCGGCCGAGTCAGAAATTCTTAGACAACGTCTGCCTTGCAGCTGTGAAATTAATTTTCTTTCCAAGGCAAAATATTAAAAGCTCACTCACGGTTTGGATAAGAAATTAGAGGGGGTTCTACAGTGAGACAGTCGATAGCTTAGTCATTTTACTTAAGGAGAGCAGGCAGCCTTATTGTGGGGTTAGGCGGCAGATGAATTTCATCACCACAGCGCCTTCTGAAGTCATGATGGGAGCCGACACTAATCCTGTCCTGCAAAGCAGAAATTACTCATTGCCTTCCTACTTGAGCATTCGAAACCAGCAATTCTGAAATTTGGGGAAGAAGTTGGCTTGCGCTCTACATGGTCTCTAGTCCCTCTGCCTGGGTCTTTGTTGGACAAGTCTCAGACTCAGACTGTAGCACTGCGTTAAAGTGACCACACATGAATATGTGCCTAAGAAGGAAGAAAAAGCAATATTCCTCCCTAAAGGACAGCATGGCAAAGCAGCGTGAAGTTTTCCATTTCCCTCCTAACACTTCCTTAACAAGGATCACAAGAAACTGTCTTTTGACTCCTTTTTGTCCACATTCCATAGTCCTTTCCGTGGGGATGCGTTAATTCATATTCGGGGCAGCTGGATTTCACCAGGACAATTCTTGCCATCATTTAGGATTAGCAACTGGACTGGTTATTTTAGTGTGGTGTCTAGTGGAAGCTACATGGATGGACTCACACCTGCAGTGCTCTGTGATGCTTCTTCCTTCAAATCCTGGAAGGGCTTTTGTTTTTGTTATTTGTGTTTTTTTGGGGGGGTGACTTTCGGAGGGAATTCATTACTTATTGCGATAATTGTCCATGATCGATGCTCAAGCCAGAGAGTTGGGATTCATCTGTGAAAATCACTACATGTAACATAGGAGACAAGGAGAACCTTCATGACGGAGGCTCTGCGAACATGATGCACGTGAATACCTTCCCCTTTAGAAGGCATTCCTGGATATGGTAAGTAATCAATACTCCTTCAGTCTGACAACTCAGAATTCTAAAATCCCATGACAGGAGCAGACGAAGGTTTGTTCTGAGCCAGAATACAGGTATCAAGTGAGAAAAACAAACAAACAAAAAACTAACCTAAGCATAAAACCAAGAACAGCGTTTGAGAAAGTAATGATTATGCAATTAAAATTTCCTTGTTGATATAAAGCATCCCAAATAAGAAAGCATGAGGACATTCACAATAACTAATATTTCATAGTCAAAAATATGGAAAATGACAACCAACGTAGTATATAACAGAAATAGGGGGATTGGGAATTTGCTTTGTTTGTCTTTTTTTTTTAAATGCTCTAGGAAAGGCTATGATTTTCTGACATCTAATATCAATTGGTCAGCATTCCATAGAAGGTTTAGGGAAACTTTGGATACTGACTCAATATTTTTCAAAAAATCATAATATCTAACTTGTTCACATTTTAGAATGCTTTAGCTAGTCAAGGATAGCACTTCCGGGCAGAACCAATAGAGTCTAATGGAATTCTCACACACGAATCATGAAGTGCTCTAACTGGTAGAGAACTTGCTTAGTTCTTGAATGTTTGGTCAGGTATTAAGGTTCAGTTTGATGATTCAATGTGTCGAGGTCTCCAGACACTGCCATCATGTTCATTTTTTGTTGGCATCTGTGACTCTGTGTGTAGGAGCTAATTGCTGAGGCCATTGCAAGGACAAAGGTTCTGATTTTTAAAGTTGCTTGTCTTCATTGGACCTATAGGGGGGCGTGGACTCAATTTCTCACAGCAAAAACTTTGTGATGTATGACAAGAGCACATTGTGAGGGTTTTTATTGTTGTTGTTGTTGCTGTTGTTTTGTTTTGACTTACAAGGTATGTGTGTTGGGCTACTCTATTGGGCCTGACTTTCAAAGCATATTTCCCACTCAAACATTCTGACTGGACTCAAGATAAGTAATAGACACACAAACACAGATTTCTGAGGGACCCATAGCTGCTTTTGTGATCAATCAAAGTCTCAGAGTTTCAGGATACAGCAAAATCACCTAGTGGATTGTTACAGAGGTTCTTATTTCCAGATAAAACTCACTTGCCATGAATGTGGGGGTGGGAGACTTCCTCTGTCACCTTTGGCAGGTGCCTGTTTTGTTACAAATCCAGAGTCATCCAGAATCAGTGCTGTCATGTACCCCGTTCTCTGCTACCCACAGCCTCCATCCCCAAGCTCTGGTATGTCCGTGAGAGAGTTGGGATGGCATGTCTGCAGGCCTCAGTGTCCCAAATACATCATCAAACTGCCTGACTCAGGAGGGCTTTGATGCTAGTGACTTGCTTCCCATGTTGGTGAGGGTCAGACATCAGCCTTAGGATCCAGTCGTTCTTACAAAATATATATCACCAGTAGCCTTTACTCCTGAGATGAAGAGGGTCCTGGAAGTTGTCCTTGGTACATAGTAGCCATCTGTCTACTTTTCTTCTGTTCCTACAACTTTCTTCATGGTTAATGCCATACCCCCAAAGCTTTGCTTTAAACAAAGCAAAAGTAATTTTTCCTTTCAAGGAAAATTGCCATTCTATTTTCTATAAAGTATACCTTAATACAAAGCAACAGTTTCTAGTCTAGCTAAGTCCTATTGTTTGAGTCCATTTGTTTATGTTGCGATGACTGGGATGCCCGTATCCTTTTGCTGCCTTGTAGTATAATCATCTTTATTTTCATTAACCTCCCCTCTACATTTGACTGCAAAGAAATGAGCTGTTCAGTTCTGTAGTTTTGGGGGGGAAATGCAAATTTGCTTATTCATGCTTGTGTCGTTCTGCAATCAATATGTTCAAAAGCTGTATAGAGAAGTTGAGAGTCTTGAATGGCTTCTTTTGTGTCCCTGGAGCTAGGTAACCCTTCATCCATTTCACTGCATGCTGTGCCAATTTGTTATTGTTGTGAAAAAAACTGAGCCAGGGTGGATTCCAGGGCTCTGTAGGACTATTTTCCCCTGGGCTCCTTAGAAGGATTCGTTATTGAGACATTTAACTCAAAGGAGGACGGTGGTGGTTTTTTCCAGGTGACCCACTTAGTGTTGTGCTTGATTCTCAACTTCCCCAGTTGTTGTTTTCCTCATAGATAACCCCACCTTTCAGTACTGCAGTAAGCAAGTCATAGTGTTTGACAGGAAACCTTCCTATTTACCCCACTGTTACAGCCCCTCTTGGAATAGTGTCCACGCTCTTGGTGTCTTGTTAAGGCATAAAAGACTGTGTCTTTCTTCCTCTTCACATGCTGCTCTGCTTCTTTGTGGAGGGACAAATGAGAAGGTGGCAACAGACCAATGGCATTTTAAAGGAGACATGTCCTCTGATCTCAGGAACCCTAGCTCAGGTCCTTGACGATACTAAGCCCTTTAGATAGGCAAAGTAGAGAGACACAGTCTAGCCTCTTTTTTTTTTCTTTTTTGCTTTATGAGAAGCCAAGAAGAGAGAATAATAAATAACTGCAGGTCCAGAGAAGTCTTCAGAAGTTACTCAGGGTCACTATCCAAACAGGAATTCTTGTCTCCCTGTCCTTAGCCTGGTGTGTTGATTATTGTGTAATCCTATGACGAGTTCACTGTTTCTCAGTTACAAAGTTAAGGTTAATAAGTGGATGGAGTACTTGGCTTAATAGAACACTACCCCTTGGGTGCTGGTAGAGTGGTATGAAGAGTATGAAGAATGTGTCCTTCTTTTTGAAGCTACATTAGAAGTATTTGCTGGAGGATTTTATTGCAAAGGCGTCTTTCCATTACACATTTTAGTCTTTTTACTGCCAAGCCAAACAAAGATAAAGATTGGACTGACTGAATAAACAAGCACTGTACACCTCCTGTGTTTTATTCTGGCAAGTTGTGAGCATAGAATGGTAGCCTGGCAATGCAGGAATGGGTCTTCCATGGTCGAAGAAGGAAAATACAATTCAGCTTTCTAGGAATTTAAATTCCATCCAGCAGCAGTTAAGAGGAATCCTAAGAAGTTTCATGATGCTGGGATGTTGAATTACATGAAAGGATCTAGCAAGAACCACACAGCACATTGGAGCTAACATAGGCTTGCAGTTTTTGTGTGCACACACATGTACACACACACACACACACACACACACACACACACACACCATGTAATTTGTATAATATGACTTGGAAAAATGTTATAAGATGCTACAAACCCATACAAGATACACCAATTTGTATTTTAAATGCAGTCAAGATAGGTAGTTTCAAACTTTAGGAGGGCATCTATTTGGATTCCTTTGTATCCCTTTTTGAATGGGCCTAGGTGACCCAGAGAATAGGGGCTGACAGAAGCCAAAGAACTTTGCTGAAGAAGGAAGGTTTGGGAGTAGTGATGGTGATTAATTATTTACTCATTTGGTGCTTAGGGTTTCATTTTCCTTGAACAGATGTCTAAATGCTTCTTAACAAACTGCTGCAGAAATGCTGACAGCTCACCCCGATTAAGAGGTGAAATGGGGTGATTATATCCCTTACATCAATATTGAGGCTATTTCTCCTTTAAGGCTCTTGCACCCCTTTGTTGGACAATATGTTTCCAAGTATCATCTCTCAAAAGCTGCAGTCTAGTAGATGCTATTGGCTTATTCCTCTAGATAGATCAAGGATTCGATCCATGAGCAAGCTATTTCATTTTGTTTTGATTGATACATACCATTTATAGAATTGGATGAAGTATAAATAAACATGTAATAGTATAATTTGCATATGTTCAAAACTATGTACGTGTGCATTTAAAAGAATTAACCCAATGAAAAAAGATAAGATGGCTTGTTTAATGAAGGGGAATTCTTCCTCTTGGGCAGTTTTTGTCTGATCTTCTAAATTGGAACTCCAGAAACATAAACTAGAAGTAAATTTTGTAGACTTTCTGTTTCTAATAGTAAAAATTATGACGTGTGCATTGAAGGACAGATTGAATTAAGCCTTCTGCAGAATAACACAATTCTGCTTGCCTTGGTAAGCAGCATTCAGTAAGTGTCTGCATACATTTTCTGGCAATAGCATGTCAGGTGACCTTGCTTCAGTAACTTCCTCTTCCTCTTCCTCTTTTAACATCTCCCAGATCGCCAGACTCCAACTTTGGTTCTAGATCCTGCTAGGGCTAGAAAGTTTACTTGTGGACACTTGGCTAAGAAGCTCAGGGCTGATACTTATGGGAACTCATTTTGTTCATCCATCCTTAGAATACAGTTGTAAATTCAGACCATTGTAAAGCAGAATGTCTGGTGTAAATTAAAGGTTATTTTTAATTAGATGAACTTCTAATCTTATTAAATATACTTTTCCCCCTTTTGGCTTTCTGTTTTAATGCCTTTAATTGCCTCTCACTGTATTCTTCTTTAATTCTGAGCAATATCTTAGAACTTATAAGTGTGTCTCACAATGTATGGAAATTAAACTAAACAGTATTTTAGTCTATCTTAGACTGCTAAATTGATGCATTTTCAATTCCTGACTGTGAGCTAAGTGGGGCCAGACTGGGGAGGTCTTAGAAAGGAAAAAGGAAAAAGCCTGTATCAGCCAAGTATTGGGGGCTATCTCATTCATGTCTGTTAAGTTCTTCTCTACCTAGCCCTCTCCTTTAGTTTTTGTATCATTGAATTGCCTCTCTTAATGCTGATGTCTTTCAGCTGAGAAAAAACTAGTCAAGCCCAGGGACAAAGGAATGTGGTTCAGAATTCTTAAATTGAAGAATAACCAAAGGAACAGTAACAACCACTTTCTCATCAGTCATAGATTCGAAATTCCCTTTTATTTATTTAATTTTTTTGAGACAGGGTTTCTCTGTATTCTTTTGGAGGCTGTCCTGGAAATAGCTCTTGTAGACTTGGCTGGTCTCGAACTCACAGAGATCTGCCTACCTCTGCCTCCCGAGTGCTGGGATTAAAGATTAAAGGCATGTACCAGTACCACCTGGCCCTTTTTATTTTTTAACCCCTGACTTTTATCTTTCTCTAATCATGTCACACAAAATGTTACTGTGTACTTTCATTCTAACCTTTAACACAATAATTTCAAAAATATCTCTAAACCATAAGTTAACTGAGCTCTGATAATCACTTGATGGGGCTGTTAGATTATGTTTCCTATTTTTTTGAGAATCATCAGCTTATAAACATGACCAAGACAACATGGTTAAGAATAATGTCTTATGAAATTTTTGTAGTATATTATATGTATATACTATATACATGTAATAACTAGGATGATACATATTTTGCTGTGAGGGGCATGACAACTCCCAGGTTTCTGGTTGTAACCTAAATCTGTGTTGCTGTTTTATGTGACCTTGCAAACACTTCCTGAGCTCTTCACAACTGTTTAAAATGAATGTAGCATCTAGTAATCAATTTGTATTAGAGACCATTAAAGACAATTTCATAGAAGGAACATGAGTAATAATTTATTAGAAGGGTATGCTAAAAGCATGTGACTGAATTTTTAAAGATTATTGGTAGCAAATATAGCTATTTTTTGTGGGGAGGGTTTGAGGCAGGGTTTCTCCATATTGCTTTGGAGGCTGTCCTGGAACTAGCTCTTGTAGACCAGGCTGGTCTTGAACTCACAGAGATCTGCCTTCTCTGCCTCCTGAGTGCTTGGATTAAAGGCATGTGCTACCAACACCTGTCCAAATATAGCTATTTCATGTATCATAGTAGAACAACACTGGCAGGGCTCTCCTGTGCAAGCCTGTGGTATCATATGAGCAGCATCATTCAGTAGCAACAGTGACTTAGCTTTGCATTTGTATGTGTGGTATACGTATGTGTGGTGTATGTATGTGTGTTGGGGAGTGCATGCTCAAGTGTGCACATGTGGAGATTGTCTCATGTCTCTTCAATAACATTCCACTTTGTATTTTAATAAATGGTCAGTACCTGAACTAAAACTTGATGTTTTGACTAGTGAGCTGCCAAGATCTGCCTGTCTTCCCAGCCTGAAACCAGTACTGGGGTGACAGATATGTGCCACAATACATAGTAACTGGGAATTCTGAACTTAGCACCTTATGTGTATATGGCAAGCATTTGTCCCACTGACCAATCTCACTAGCCAACAGTGGCTTTCTGTTGTCATTTTTCTTGACCTACTCTTTACAGAATGGAATGCTCAGAGGTTAAGAGACTTTCTCAGGATGACATTCTGCCAACATAATGAAGCTGGCCCATACTAGGTCTGGCCTGATTTCAAATTCCAATATCCCTTTAATCTACCATATTGTTTTTGTAAAAGATGCCTCCACACTGTGTCCATTGACCTTCTAGAAAACATATTAGCAATATACTAGGGAACAAAGGAAGGTTCTTTTGTATTAGTTAGCACGTTGGGTGAATATGCCAGACACTTGTGAATATGAATGGTCTTACCTTGAGAAAGCATTCTCTAATGTTGGCACTGTGACCTGTACTTCCTCTGTCAGCAGCCTTTTTTGTTTTCTCAGAATGAATAATGTTTACAAGGAATTTGCCCTGAATTGTCTTCCTGAAACTTTCTGGCCCAAAGGGTCCTTTGTGAATTAGTAGAAGGTACTTCTCCAGGCAAAAATGTTAGGAGAGTTGCCACACTTTAGGCTGATAAAGAAGAAATACACACTGTAGTGAGTGGTGAATTGGCGGGACATCGGTGCAAAGTGAAAGGAACTTTATCCTCTGGACACACACATGGTGAGCAGAGCATGGGTGGTCTGCGCCTTTTACCATCTTAACAGGGTGGGTGCTGTTTGGCCATGTTTACATTAGCCCTGGCACTGTCAGGTGAAATATTTCTGACAATGTTTTGCTGATCACATAAATCTGGGCATTTGCCACCAACACTTTTCAAAGTGATCAAGCAACTATGGATTTTAAATTTGATAATGTCCATAGGCAAAAAGTATTAACAGTATCTGCAATGACATCATGGCTGATGCTGGATAAGATCACTCTTAGGGAGTTTTATCAGAACAGGTGGAATATAGTGATTCTTCTAAGCACAGAAGTTTTCTCCAGTAAACACCATAACAGTCCTTCCTTGGATATACTCATAGGTTTGTGAGACAGCCATAAAAACACATAATTATAGTACAGTAGGGAGCAGGTAACTCAGAGATATACAAGGCTTTGTGAAGCATAAAGGAAGACCCAACTTAATTGCATTGACCCAAGTACCTTAGAAATGGAAGACAAAATGTATACTGATAGATATGACAATTACCATCTGAGACAATTAAGAGAGTGGTTTGAGAGAATATCTCAGAGAAAGCTTTATTTTAAGGGTTACGAAACCAGAAAACTTAGGCAAAAAGTCTTCTTTCACAGTTCTAACTGAAAGGATAGGAAGGGAGGCAGAGGTCAGGACATGGAGAGCAGAAGGGAGCAGAGTACACAGTTACTAGTGTACAGAACCATTCCCAAAGGATGAAACCTGATGTAGACCTGGAAATCTAGTGGAAAACACACAGCTCTAAGAGAGGAGGGAGAAAAGATGTAGGTAATGTCAAAATTAGAGTGATGTGAGTCTTGAGATCCTGAGGGAAATTGTTCGTATTCGTCTGTTTCCCATTAGGTATGTAATTCAACAGTCACATCTCAGCAGGAGATGTGGCACAGCAAGGCAAATGGGGTGCTCAGTCAGGCCATGAAACATCCTCTGTGGGGACAGGAAAGGTGACAAGTTCAAGGGTACCAAGCAAGTTGAAAATAGGACACAGATACTGAAAGGAGATAGCAAGCCATTAAAAGGTGGTTTAGTCTGTCTTTCAACTTACTGACTCACATTATGATGTCAGAGGGCAGTACAGAGGTCTGATGGACATGTTACAGCTCCTAATTACTAAACTGTGAATTGCTTTATGATTAAATTAAATTGTTTTATGATATTTTCCTATCAAATATGGTTTGGGGCTCGCCAATGCATGCAGAGTCTCTGTTGCTCTCTGTGTGGTGTTGGTAGAAAGCGTCTTATGACTGTGTTCATTAGATTGCAGTCCTAGGTTTGAGACCTGGTTTTGCAATAGTGAGATTCCTCCTGCTGCCTGGAAACAACTCTTAAGAATCAAGCAGAAGCCCTAAGATGTTTGCTTTGACTTTTCTCTTCATGTGAATAAAATAGATAATGGGAATACACACATACACACACATACACGGGGTCGGGGGGGGGGAAGCCAGCTCTGCTCCCTTTTAATAGGAGTTTTTCTGTAGTTTTTTTCAAATGTCACAAATCCACATATATATATACTATACATATATATAATCCATATATATACATACATAATCCATATATTTTATATATACGTGTATATATAATACACACACACATAAACATATCCCCTGATTATTTTTCTTACAAAGATATCACCCTTGAAAGATATACTTGAAAGTGTCCCTGTTCCCAGGGAAGTTTGCCCACCAAAAATAATGAAGACACTATATGTAGCTTCAATTGATCTAATCTAGTTTAAATATTTATTAATCTAAATTATCTTTTGTTTCTTTGATTCTTTAGAGAATAAATGACAAATATGTGGCATTAAACGGTATTATTTAATGGTTTTATGATAACATAGGCCATGATTATAATTTCTAATAGATTTTATAGTTTTCCCCTTTAGTTGCCCTTCCTTCTACTTTTCTTCATTCCCTCTTTCCTTCATGTCCCTCCTTCCTCCCTTCCTTCTCTTTCTGTGACTGTTGTGATACTTCAGCTGACTTCAGAACTCACTATAATGTACTGAGTGGCCCTGATCACTTATAAGGGAACATTGTCCCTCAGTTCAAGGTAAACAGAGACATAATATATTGGTCAGAAAAGTACTTGGGGACTGAGGTCTGATTCTTTTCTTTAAAGAATTTCACACAATTATTTCTTATGTAGGAACATGTGCCTGTCATGGTTCTCATGTGGAAGTCAGAGGTCATCTTGTAGGATTTGGTTTTCTCCTTTTTCTATTTGTGTCCAGGAAATTGAATATTCATGCTTTTCACTAGTCTCTGCTATAGAAATTCTGCTTACTTCATGCTTCACAAAATCTAACTTTAAACAAGAGTCTTATTCATAGGTAATACAGCAATGTTATGCCTGTGTTGACATCCACAATGATAGAGAAAACACAAAAGACAACTGATGCATTCACCACATCTTAAAAAGGCTGTGTTAGATTAAAAAGTAATCCCAGAATTGTATCCCTCGAATTTATGACTGTCATGATTTATTTCAACCTCCATGAGAAAAGTCTTGTGTTTGGACAGGTAAATTTTCTACATTAAAAAATTGAGACCTTGAGCTTAAATATTTCTCACACATCTTTTTTTTCTTCTTTAATTCCTTTCTTTAAAGACTCAAAGTTCTTACTATACAGGTCTTTTAGTTGTTTGGTTAGTTTTAGACCAAGTTATTTTATGTTGTTTGTGGCTATTGTAAAGGGCAATGTTTCTCTGATTTACTTTTTTATTTTTAAATTTAATTTAAATTAGAAATAAGGTTGCTTCACATGTCAATTCCAGGTCCATGTCCGTTTCCCTCCCCTCCCACACATCTTAAACACTTTAGAAAATTTTTCTGAGTTTTCATATATAGACATTCTTCTGAATGGTGATTGTGACCTGAGAGTCCTCTGGGAAACTTTCTTGAAAACTAATTGGTGCTTCATTCCCATTCATCCACTAACTGTTCATTCATGTGTGTATATATCTACATATACATGTATGTTTGTTCTTTCTGCTGAGACTAACACCTTAAAATTAACCTTGCAGCTCTGTTATGTCTGTTCCTGCATTCATAACACTGATATTACTTACATATAAGTTCACTTTTGTCATCGATTCTTTTTTTGTTTGAGACAGGGTTTTTCTGTATTGTTTTGGAGGCTGTCCTGGAACTCGCTCTGTAGACCAGGCTGGCCTTGAACTCACAGAGATCCGCCTGCCTCTGCCTCCCGAGTGCTGGAATTAAAGGCGTGCGCCACCAACACTGGCTCATCATTGATTCTTAACATACGTGTTAGCTCTGTCCAACAAAACTCAAGAAAATCATTCCTCTTGTATTTCATTTAGCCAAGAAACTATATTGGCTCTATATTGCATATAGTATGATATTGGGCCCTGCCACAGCTGGCTTCTGCCTTTCTAATCTCATAGTACAAAGTCTTCTGATCATTTTTATAAATCTTAATCCTTCTTTTCCAACACACATATCCTACATTTGAGTTTTTAATTTACATTTTTGAGATTATAATCTACTTATATTACTACCCCTTCCATTTGCATTCCAACAGTGAATGAGTGCTCCTGTTGGCTCCACATCTTCTCCAGCCTTTGCTGCAGCTCGTGAAAACATAGGTCTGTAAATAGCAAAACACCTTCTTTAAACAAAGCTCCAGGTAACCTAGGTAAAATTGATATGATAGTTGTTGATCCGTAAATTCCTATAAATGTGCTTTTAAAGAAGGGCTGAATAAGCTAGAGTCCAACTGGCTACAAACCCTGTGCCTTGACACCCTCCTGAAGATACCCTCCTACACCTCAGTGAACTTGTAGCACATCCATGTTGACAAATTAGCCACCATCTTGCTTTGTTCACTTACTCTGACTTTAAAATCAGGCCTTCCTTGGGTTTGGGTTTCTTGCAGCACAGCTTGCTTTTCTACAGTCTTTTGTTCTTCATGTAGAAAGACATTCTACATTGCAGCAAGTAGTATCAGCATGGATCCAGATATCCCTATTCAAATCTGGTGAGTTGCTCAGGTTTTCAGGTACCCCATATACAGATGGGGGCTGAAGAGTCATTATTACCTCTTGGCTATCATGAGGATGAACTGATGTAACTTGTAAGCTCGGCCATAGCTCTTGGAACTACTGTAGATGGGTATCAAATTGGTATCCCTGTGAAGCAGGCCATGCAATAAGGCCTGCTTATTTAACTGTGCATCCAGTTACTTGGGAGGTACTCTTAAGAAAGAGTGACTGGAGAATATTGTAGCTAGACAGAAAAGAAAAGAAAGCCAGTATGAGGATCCTTTCACGATCAGATAAGTGAGGTAGCAGCCAGGATCAATGCTATGAAGAAGCCCTTGAATAAAATCTTTCTTTAGGATTATCCCACACGGTAGATGGGAACACCAGAATACTGCTTCTCTCTGACTCCAGCTCCTCCCTCATTCCCGGCAGAGCCGAGCTGATTTGCATGCAGGCAGAGCCTTAGGTGCAGCACTGCATGTACTTGGACTAGAACACCATGGACATGTGACTTCTGAGGGGAGATGGGCACAGCTGCAGAACTCTCACCATAATTTCCCAGGACCTATTGCATTTTGTTTTCTTTGGCCTCTGAGAGCTCATTTTTCTGAATTTCCATTAATACAAACAGTCTGCACCATTCAGTGTTAGATTATCTGCCGCCTGGTGAGGTTTTCTCATCCACACATTTATCAAGGGTGAATAAAACATTTGTGTCTGATATAGTTCCTGCCCTTTTCTCAAAATTCGCTATGTCATACAGTGCAAGCAGTGTGTAATAGTGAAAGGCAGCAATGCACTGGCTGTGGAGGCAGAAAACCAGGAGTGCATTCTCGTGCTTCCACTTAAAAATACACATCTCTGGTAGCAGCATAGCTCACTCCCATTTGTTTTTCCACATAGAAAACATGGCAGGAAATCCTACTTCCCTATTGTGCTGTCATGATGAAAACAAGGCATCATAGACAAATACAAATGCTAGGTCAGGGGTTCTGCTAGATTTTCTGAGGTTTTTCCTATTTCCTTTTGCATTGTTTGAGTGGATCATACATTTATATAATTCATTTTAGTCTCTCCCTTCTGCCTTCTCCTCATGTCTTCTTTTGGAGCTTCTCTTCTACACAGTGCCTCTGCTGCTACCTCTCTTTGTGTCACCCACTGAGGTTAATATGAGACATCTGACCTTGAATAAATGAAAGGGCAAATTGGCTGTGGCTATACTACAATGAAAAGTGCATCCCCTCCCCCAACAGCTATCAAGTACCAATACTATGTCTTAGTTACTTTTCTATTGCTGTGATAAGACACCATAAGCAAGGAAATTTGTAGAAAAAATGTTTGATGGAAGCTTACAGTTTCAAAGGGTATGTCCATGTTCATCAAGTTGGGAAGCCCAGAAGATAGGCAGGTACGGTGCTAGAGCAGGAGCTGAGAGCTCACATCCTGATCCACAAGCAAGAAGCAGAGAGATAGTTAACTGGGAATGGCATGGGCTTTTGAAACTTTAAAGCCCATCTCTCATGACACTCCTTCTCCAATAAGGCCACACCTCCTAATCCTTCCCGAACAGTTCTACCACCTGGGGACCAAGTATTCAATTATATGATTCTATAGAGGCCATTCCCATTCAAAGCCCCAGATTCCCTTGAGGAGGGTAGAGCCACACTGGTCCCTCCTCCATCCAGGATGAAATTTTGATGGGCTAATCTTGTGCAAGCCTTGTACAGATAATAACAGCTGCAGGGAGGTCACAAGAGCCTTGGCTATGTCGTGCCCAAAAGAAATCATTTTACTTCATGTCTCCCTAACATAAACTCTTTTCTTATTCCCTCTCTTCTGCTAGATTCTTTTGATTCTAAAGTAATCAATACTTTAGAGTTTTGTCATTATGACTATATTTCAGTTTCTCATTTTGATGGTTGTATCTGTTTTTTAAATGTCATTAAATGTTAACTCAAGAAAAATACTCATATTTGATATATTGAAATGTTGAGAATTTTTAAGGAAATTAAGTTCTTAGGTGAGACTTTAAAATACATGTAGTGTGCTATATTTGTTTTATTTAAAATATCAAGCATGTCCATTATCTAAGTTAATTGAAATTTTGAATTTCTTTCCAACATCACAATGTGAATCTACTCTTGTGAAAGAATATCAACAACTTTGTTTTATACTTAGAAATTTCTTGCCTAGAGCATGTCTGGAAATTCACAATACATTTAATCATCTTCTAGCTTTACAGGCATGGTTCACACTGATTAGACACGATGAACATTGAAGAAAAGTGTCAATGGGGAAGACAGCTGTGTTTTGTATCAGAAACATTTGCATAAGTTTGAGCAAGTAAACAAAAAATTTCCTTTCCTTTACATCCTAATAACAAGAACCATGGAAATCTGGGATAAAGGAGTGAATTGGAAGAGAAGATGGCATGTGTATTTTGATAAAGCAACTTGTCTATAGCTACACCACTGGAGAAAATGATACTCATTCCCCAACAACCATTAAGTGCTAATAGTTCCTCTATGAGTGATGGGTCATTCTTGGCCTACCCTTTGTCTGTGATAAAACCTTTCTGGTTCCAATCTTACGCAAGTCTTGTATTTCTAACCAGAGAGGCAGTGCACAACTGACTATTCATTCATCTCCTTAGCATATGGTACTGTGTAATTGAACAACCCAATTTCTGGAGCCCCAGCTGAATGAAATTCAAAAGCCACTCTGATATTGACCAGCTCACTTAGTTTTCTTCTTTTTTAATTTGATTTAGAAACAATCTTATTTTACATATCAATCCCAGTTCCCTCTCACTCCTGTCTTCCCATGCCCCTCACCATCCCCCCCATCCTACCCCTATCCACTCCTCAGGATGGGTGAGGCCTTCCATGGGGGATCATCAAAGTCTTGTGTATTACCTTCTCATTCATTGATGAAAATTATAATAACAATAATGATACAGGATTTTTACAAGGCTTCAGTTTAAACTGTTACAAGGATTCAGTTTAATCCTTTCTTGTTTAAAATTTGTCCTTGCTGTGTGTGTGTGTGTGTGTGTGTATGTGTGAATGTATGTATGTGTGTGTGAGAGAGAGAGAGAGAGAGAGAGAGAGGGAGAGAGAGAGACAGAGACAGAGACACAGAGAGAGAGAGATTATCATAGTATCTAAGAATTGCTAAGACACTTGATTTATTTTGGTTCTCTTCCTGTCCCTTTTTGTACACATAAATTTTTGTGAAGATCATGGTATTTCAGAACTCTTTGAAGATTATAACAAAACTGTTAATTTACAAAGGAAAGATATAAAACCCATGAATCCAATTTCACTAAAGTCTGTGTTCATAAAAGTGCAATCTGAATGTAATTTTATATGAAAAGTCTATCTTCCAAGTAGCTGTTCCAGAGTTGCAGGCACAGTATTTTCATGTATTCTGAGTCTTTTCATAGACCATCTTGGTGTTGGGTGTCAAGTCTTGAGTCCTACACACTTTTATGGCATCTGTAGTTAAAAGATGCCACAATTTTTGTGATAATTTTTTTCGAGACAGAATCTTACTCTGTAACCTGACTGTCCTGGAACACAACCTGTGTTTTCCAGGAAGACCTGAATTCACATAGATCCTCCTGTCTCTGCCTGTGTGACTCGTAAGAATGCTGAAATCTAGATGAACGTGTTCTTAAACGCTGCAAGTATATATTCAACTGATGCAGAAAGTATGAACCATGAAAATTATAATGAAAAAAAAGTTTAGAAAGGAAGCAGACTTGTTTCCTATTCCTTAACTGAGGTCTCTAGTGCCTTCCACATATATGATCTACATCAACAAGAGTGACATGTGGGAAACTTTATGTCCGCCATAGCAAAGACTCTCTTTTATTTCTTGCATTACTTTAAAAATTTTCACACAAAAATATTTTGGAGGGCCATTATGTGTTTTATATGTAGTATTTCTTAAATGTTTTAGGAATAATGATGTATCTTTCTTGCACAACTACATGAATTGGTTTGTAAAATAAACTGCAGTTTCTCTTGCAAATAGCTAAAATTATATAGGTTTATGTGTGTGTGTATATACTATATACACATATATTATAAACACTTTATGCTGCATTTCTTTTATCATTGATAATTTATTTAAAATTTGGACTAATATACTATTTTGCAAATCTTTCTGTTTGGTTAATGTATTTTTATAGCCTGATTCTGACCTACAAATTTTATAGCTATCCATTTTATTATAATCTACGCCCACTAAAGATAAGCATCCTATGATGAATGATATTCATTGTTTTCAATTCAAAGTATTTCCAACATTACTGAGCTGGTTCACATCACAGTTTGGCTAATGTATATTGATGTAATATTTTCTTAGAGATGTGCAAGTTTTTTGATACTTTACCTCATTGTACGTTTATGTCATCAATATATAGAATTGATTAAACAATTGAATTGATTGACTTAAAACAGATGGGTTTATATAAGATCATAAGTACTCTGTATATAATAATATATACCTATAGTTTACATATATACATGTACCTATAGATACATAGATGATAGATAGATAGATGGATAGATAGATACATGGATGATAGATATAGAGATATATAACCTCTAGTATACATAAAGTCATTTTTATCCTAGGCATATGCATACAATTTACAATATTTCATAGTGTCTTACACAGCATCTTTAAAGAGTAGAGAAACATTATCTGACACTTGAATTTTAGTTCGCTTGGATAATTTTGCACAACATCTTTATTTATTGGGCAGATAGTAATAATTCTCAAGAGAATACATGCATTTCACAATGTCTACAAAATATCAGGAGGTCAAATGCTGAGATTAAAATTCTTTCCTCACACCATTATTCTTGGTCTGATTTTACAGCTGTGTGACTAGAACCAGCAAAGAATGTGGTGGAGGGGAGGAGGAGAGCAGTTTTTGCTTGTTTCTTTCATCTTCTTTGAACCCCAAGAAAGATAGAAGATACAGTATTCGGAGTGCATCTCTGACTCTGTCATCCCTGGAAGGCTGTTACACATGAGTACTCAAAGCCTTCAAAAGCCAACAATGATATTCAGAACCAAATAATAACATGCTAACCTCATTCACAGTAATCACAGAAAATGTAGAATTTGTGTCTGCCATTTCATTTTGAAGGGAAAATATGGGACTTACTTTGGAGATTTCATATAATGTCCTGGGCTGCATCAATAGACCTTGAATACCCTGAAATAAAGGGGTAATGAGTGCACTTGACTCTACATCATTCAGACTTCTGCTGGAGCATCAAGCCCACTTCTGAGCTACAGACAAAAACCAAAGAGGACCCAGAGAGTGACAAAGAGAGGAACAAAACCATGCCTTCCTCACATATCAAGTGTCTGAAAGACCGTAATTATCAGAGAGACAAAGCTATGCAGTAATCAAGGGCCTAGTTCTTGGAAGAGGCTAGTTCACTGTGGCCACTAATCTGAAATACAAGTAGTACATTCCCTGCAGTGAGCAGGCTTAAGCCACAGATGCAACCTCATATTCTAGTGACAAGGGAAGCATTTACTATGGCAAACCTGCACAGTTCAGGTGTCAAGGTAACCATAGCATGCAAGGATAAAAAATCATGCATATTTAGTATCTTAGCAATTTACTGACATTTATTTTTTTCCCCTGGTTTTAATTTTTTTCATCTCCCCTGTCTTAAAATCCAAATTTTACTTAATTTTTTCTTGGAATGCTTGAAGGAAAGATGTTCATAAACATCATATCTCAGATAAACTATTTCCTGTCATTTATTAAATTTCCCTTAAATGAGTCATGTGTTCAGTGGTTCCCAAAAATTTCTCATCAGGTATTAGTTAATATTATCTTCTGTTTTGAGGGAAATGGAAAATATAAGTGAACACTGAAGTTAATCTATGTGGGCTATTCTATATTCTCATTTTAGAGAATTAAATATCAGATATATTGGTATGCTTAAACTTTATTGTGTAATTATACTAGTTTACAATATAATGCTAGATATTTAGAGCCTTTAATATAAGCTTTTATTTTAAATACTTTTAAGTTACCAAATTTTATACATGTGTATAAAGCATATTGATGAAAGCCACAACCCAGACCCTTCCTTATCCCCTACCAGCACTTTTTACTTCCAGTTCCTACATATGATCTCTTTTGCATGTGCATACACACCAAGTTCCTTCAATGTGGTCTGTATGCACATGGGTGTAGGACCATTTACTGGAGCATGGAGCCTTGGCAGCATTCCAGGACCCCAAATCCTTTAAAAAAAAGACTTCCCCTCCTCCCCCAGCAGCCATCACCTGCTAGTAGCTTCTCAGCAGAGTGTGGGACTTCATATGCCCCTCTGCTGTCCATGCTGGGATTCTGGCTGGCTAGATCATCTTCAGATCTTGTTAATTAACATCTTATAGGAGTATGATTTGTTTTTACAGTTGATATCCCAACTATTATTAATTAAGTCTGTAAATTAAATAGTTAACACACTATTAACTAAAATTCATAATTGTCTATATAGTCACTTTTACCTAAAATTAAATTCCAGTCTAGGGTCCTATCCAGGATAACTTTTGGCTGTAGCGGTTTCACAGATGTTACTTTTTTTTTTTCCTCGAGATAGGTTTTCTCGTGTAATAGCCCTAGCCATTCTGGAACTCTCTTTGTAGATCAGGCAGCTGGGATTAAATGAATGTGCCTCCACAGCCCAGCCTTTTTTTGTTGTTGTTTAAATGTATTGAAGTTTTGTAGGATTTATGGTAAGGTATTTGGATAATGCAGTCAAATAGGGTTTTCTGAAAATGGGGGTTGTGTGTTTGAGGGTAGAAATTAATATTTCTATGAGCCATATTGCTTATTGCTGTTAACAATCTTAGGTCAAGATAATATGGGTCAAACTTATTTTTCCTCTTATTTCTGTATGGAAGTCATGAAGAACAACTCTGATTAAGTACAATCAGGTATGGGTCACCTTCTGGAAGGCATACGTACCTATATAAAATATTTAGAATTTTCCATACAAAATTTGCCAATTTTATATTAAATTAAATCAATTTAGTAGTTTATGAACTCATTTGTGTCCACCAGTAAGAACCCACAGACATTTATTTCAAAATTGGTGTTGGGATACAATCTGGTAATATTTATTGTGTTGCATACATTATTCCTCCTTTGACCCTGGGAAGTATGTTCCTTTGATGTAAATGTCTACTTGATCAGTTGAGAAAGCCAAGAATATTAGTGAAGCATATCTCAGAGGCTGTCTGTGTGGGAGTTCCAGAGAGGATTACCTCAGGGGAAAACCTACCTTGCACCTAGGGAACACTGTACCCTAAGCTGGTGTCCCTGTGAAATAAAAGGAAAAACCCGTTGTCTTATGAGCTCTCTCATTTCCTGGATGCCATGAAGTCAACCGCTGGGATCAGCTTGGCCTTTGCCACCATGGTGGTCCAGTTCTTTTTCTGAGGTACGTGACACAGCCACAGAAAACTGCCCAGTGCTCTTTGGGGTTTTGATTTATTCTTTTGACAAGTCTGGGTTGATGTTTTTGCTATTACCGTTGTTGTAGTTTAGTTGTCTTATCTATTGTATTTGGAAGCCTTTCTTATTTTCTGCTATCTTAAATTTCTTGAAACTTATCACAGATATTATTTTTCCATAATTCAGATATAAGCATTTTTCCAATGAGCTCAGGCTCCTTTTACTAGAACATGGTGTGAAAATCCAAACTTCTTGCTGTAGCGGTGTTATTACTTCTAGTTCTTCTTCACTAACAGCATTGAAACACATGTCTTCCTTCTAATACATCTATATGGATGCATTTCTGCAATACTTACATTTGTAACCATATGCACACAAAGACGAATGATGGATTGATGAATAGAAAGAAGAATGTAAAGATGGTGTATGATTAGGCAGATAGATTACCATGAATACATACTAATATTTCTCTTTAATTCATTACTGCATAAATAATTTGATCTTCCACAAGTTGTTGTTTGCAACTGAGTCTACATGTGAGAAAACCAGCATGCACAATACTTACTGCTTTTCTTATACAATTCTCAATTCCAATGGACTTGCTCCATTTATCTCACTGATGTTGGAGTATGTGAATATAAGCTGGACCTTTCTCCCAATTTTGAAAAAAATTCCAAGGTTATTTTTCTTTAAAAAAAAAGATTCCTACCTTTAAATCTCAACTAACTTAAAGTATATTACATTTCCAGATATTTTTCCTGCATTAATATTGGTACAATCAACTTTATGTTGTTCACAAAGACTTGAGGTCATAGATTATGGAAATGTTTAGATATTTCCACAATGCAGTTTATTGATTGCCTTCATCTCCCTGCCAGTCATCACACTTTTCCTGTGATAGTGATTCATCTGTAAGACTTGTTTCAGGCTTTGTATCTAAATGTCCGTAGTTTTTGGAAGGCTTTCTAGCTACCGCAGGTTGATTGCCTTTTGCTGGTAGCTCCAGAAGAGAAGTGCCTTGTAGAATGCAGCTGTAACAATTCTGTTGGCTGTACTTTCAGTTACAAGCAACCTTCTAACCATAAAGGGAAGCAAAGATTTGGTCTCAGACATTAAAATAACTGTTTCTGAGGTCCCTGCTTGGCTAAGAACACTGAAGAATAGATTGTTTTTTCATTTCATGCCAAGTAACAACCCATATTTTCAATGAATGTCACAAGGAAAACCATGTTAAGATCTTGTATAAAATGGATAATATGCCTATAATTTGCGTTTAGTATTTTGTTAAGTTGAAAGCTCACATTAGAGTTGCACTGTAATAATGTATGAATTAGAGGATTCCAAATCACATTCATTTTTGTCTTGGGTTTTAACAAAAGTATATGTCCAAGTAGCGCCTTTGTTTGTACTCTGAGATTTTAGAGGAAAAAGAAACAAACTCTTTCAGCCCAAAGAGAAATACAAGGTGAACATAATTCTTAAGGTAGGCAAAATAGCAAGCAAAATAAATTGTCTTTTGGTGTCCTCTTCAGGATGTCAGCCTTTTGCCACATCCTGACATTGTCCTCCCTTGATAGGACATGGTATCTCCATTCACTATTTATTTGGGGACACTAAGGAAAAAAGGTTTGTGGAAATACACATTGTCAGCGACCATATGGAATTTATAATCAAAACCAGACAAGCAATCATTAATCAGATCCATCCCACCTCTCTTCCTCCCATCCACCCTTTCTCTCTCTCTTTCTCTTTCTTCCCTCCTTCCTTCTTTCTTTTCTTCTCTCTGCCCTGGAATGTGTCTAGATGCTATAGAGAAGACACACATACACACAGATTCAGAACATCTTTCTGTGGAAGAATTGTTTGCACTGTTATTTAAGAGATCAATAACAATTAACCAGGGAAAGAAAGACGAGAGAACCCTATGTGGTGTACAAACCATTGCCCAAACAACTGCACTGTGGGTACCACACAGGAGAGAGATGAAGCTTATCAGGTGTATTGGGTTACCATGCTGAAGATCTTTACAGAATTCAGAAGGCAGTAGACAGCCATTGCATCTCCATTGTAAAGAGTTCACTTGCCATCCAAGCTTCTAACACTTCCAAGTTTTCTTAGAAAAGATCATTCTGACTAGTAAGATTATGGTTTATTAATCCATCTTCTCTCTCTCTCTCTCTCTCTCTCTCTCTCTCTCTCTCTCTGTGTGTGTGGGGGTGTGTTTATATTTGTATATAAAATCTGAATTTTACATTTTGTTTTCCTAGGGCATTGTTTGGTTTGCGGTCTCTGTTGCTTTCTTCCTTTTCCCCTGCTCCCATGGCAAACACTCACTATGCCATGCACTACAGTTTTTCAATTTTGAGATGGAGAAAGTACCTAGAGAATGTGGAAAGTGATATGACCGAGGATAGGAGACAAAACAGTGGGAGGGACAGCTGCAACCATCCTGAACATCTGTCCAGTCTTTTACGCCATCCCTTTGCCACCTTTCCTGGAGGCTGTGGAGAAACTGTAGTTTTATTTGTCATTAGACTGCTGTTTCTCATCTATGATCCCTGGGGTGAGTCTCTAAAAAATCCCCTGGCCTCTAGTCCTGTTTCTTGGCCTATTCTTCTCTCTCTTCTGCAGAGCTCCTCTACAGAAAGGGTGTGTCTGTCTCTGGCAACTCATTCAGCATCCTTAGTCCATGAGTCCACAACCTTGTGTGCTGTCCATTAATTCCTCTCTATTCATGACATGTGCTTCTGCAATTCTTTAAGGACATCTTTCTACCCCTGTACTGGCTTTTGACATGCTGAACCTCACAATCAGAATGTCTCCCAAACCTCATCTCTATAATGGCAACTGCCTCTTCCTTCAAGGCTCATAGGAGGTTAGCCTCTCCACAAAGGCCTTCATTACCAGTCTTGTGTCATTTCAGTTCTCTGCTTGGCATCTGCACTGCTGTTTCTTGTGACTCTTTAATCAGGTGGCACCTGCTTAGTTTGTTGTCAGTTTGCCTCAAAGGAATGAGTTTCCAGGGGGTATCTTGTCATCTCAGCGTCATTTATTATATTTCCTTACAGCTAGTATAGACCCAGCAGCCACTTGGCGTTTGACACACTTCTCTTGGATTAGTGAATGAGTCTTTATTCTTATTTCCCTGTCAATCATACAACCCCTATTTTCTGTGAAAATATGGACACACAGAACTGTGAGTGAGTACATTTCACCACAAGTACAGGGATTTCACTTATTCATGAGTCACTAGCATTCTTCTCACACTCATAGATTTAAACAAAATACTTAACACAGACTGCAGGAAAACTTCTTTGTGACTCTTTGTGACCAGTCAATGGTGTTTTTCTCTTACTGGAAATGCATGCCAGACACTCCATCTATCAGGTCAGCTTGAACTCCACTGATGGAAGCTGTAGTCTGAGGTTTACAAATTCAGAACTTTCACAGACTATTTGTCTCATCCAAATCTCTTATCTCTCCCCACGTGGATAAATAATAAAAACATGAATCATATACTTTGTGCTGGTTACTATGCTTAATCTCTGTCGATGCCACAGGTTTCCTATCCTTGTAGACATCTGGTGCACATACAACTAAATCACCCACTGATGTTCTCATCTATGGTTCATGGTGTGTTCTTTCCCTTTGTATGATGCACCCCTTTTCTTCATGTCCCTCTTAACTCTACTTCTTCCTTTATCTGCTTCTTCTGACCCCAAAGTGGATGTCTTTCAACATTCATGGATTTCTTGGTATTCATTAGGCACCTGTTCTTTAGTATGCTTTTTTTCAGGTATGCAATTGGTTTTTCCTTTTGGAAGCAAAGACCTGGGTGAGGAGTGCAGTGTACTTAGTAATTTCCTCTCTGAGAGATAGTAAGCCATAGTGTGGTCAAGTGCTGGGGTTATGGAGTCAGACATCTTAGCTTTTTATTCTTGTGCTTTTCTTCAATAGCTGCACTGACTTGGTCAAGTTTTTTTCTATGCCTCCTTCTCTCATTTGTACAATAGAGCATCTGATAATACTACATCAGGAGGTTGCCATGAGGATTGGATGAGGTAATGTCCAAAATGTACTTATAACCATGTCCGGTACAAAATGACCAGCCAGTAAACATCACTTATTCCTCCATAGCCGGAAGGGTCTTTCCACCTACATGTTGTTCCTTAGTCTCTGCTGAATGACTGTGATCATTTTGTGGGCTACTGTGACTCTAGAAAACATTCTTACTTGAGAGTTATGGTAACTGCTCTGTGTTTGCTGTCCATCTCTCCTTCATTGAGCCCTGCTGCTCCACTCCTTATTAACTGAACTGTTGTGAAACCTCTCCCCACTTTGATTTCTTGTAGGCTGACATCTCTCTAGGGTTGTTGGTTAGTGCTTTTCACAGTAACCCATCTTCTCTGTCCTTAGGCCTGCCAAGGTCATTTGCTGAACAGTGCACATAACACCTGTTATCACCCACCCAAGCTCCTGCCTCGGTGACCTGGCCACACCCAGAGGGTTTGGGCTAACTTGGAACCCTGTGGCAACACAGTTTGGAATCATAAAACTGGTGACTCCTTTCTCCATGTTTGGAAGCTAGAGAAAGTTGCATTTGAATATTTATCAATAGCCAGTCACTGCTGAGAAAGAAATAAGAAGCCCCTGGCTTTGTCAACATTTTTGATTGTGCAAAATGGTTAAGCCATGTGTAAAACATCAAACAATGTTGTGACCTGTCACCCTGAGAATTTCACTCTGCTGAGATGTAGTTACCATACAAGAAGGTGAGAAATGGGTTTTCTTTCTCTCTCTAGGACTCAGAAAATAGAAAATAAGATGCTTTCCTGGGGCCACCAACATCAATTTCATGCTGTGGTTCTGATTTTTAAAATACTACTGTGTTCCTTAAATTAAAAAAGTGCCTTTGAGAAATTATTCAAATCTAACTAGAAAAATTCATTCTGAAGCATGCATGTTTAAAAATTGTGAATGATAGAAAGAAAACAGCTTTGGTTTCTGTTTTTAAACTATTATTCTAATGATCACTAACCCCATGGCTTATTTGAAAATGAGTTCCTATCTACTACATCTTCATTTGTCTTCTAATTTTCATGTAATTTGAAAGGGTTAGGCACCTTTCCCAAGGGGACATCCTGGGCACATCTCAGAGGACTGGTTTCAACATTCTGATTTTACAGGCAAATTTCACCTTGTCAATTTAGGTGGCATTTCCTTCTCTGCTCTTGTTTTGAAGACACTGTGCTTGTGTGTTGTATGGACACAGAATGTTCTTCCTCTGAGATCCACTCCATGTAAAACTTTAGATAATTGGTTAGGATTTTATGAGCATGCAAATCAGCAATTTCCATTCTGAGGGTAATATAAAATCTTTGCTGAAAAAGGCTGAAAACCTCACCCAACAAATAACCACTCAGAGGACTGACTCATTTATGAAGAAGAGTCTTTAGATATGTCCCTAAGCAAGCTAGCTTCTGGCTTGCTTTGCATTCCTCCATTATTCCTTTTTTTTTTTTTTTTTGGTTTTATGAGACAGGGTTTCTCTGTATTGTTTTGGAGGCTGTCGGTCCAGCCTGGCCTTGAACTCACAGAGATCCACCTGCCTCTGCCTCCTGAGTGCTGGGATTAAAGGTGTGCACCACCACCGCCCAGCATATCCCTCCATTATTCTTAAGCAGGAGTTACAGGGGGCAAAATGGAGATCAGAGGCAGGCAATGAGCAAGAAGCAGCCAGAAGGTACAGAGAATCAAATGGTCCAGCATGCACAAGTATCACTTTCAAACATTGGCATGTTTATTATTTTAAGACATTATAATATTGATGCCTGTTGTAGATGAACTATTTCCTTCTAAAACTGAAGAAATAAACAAAAGCTGTATTAAATATTGCTTCCAAAATCTGAAATAGATGCTGTCATGCCTGAAGCAGATGAGGAGCCCTAGGAAGAAACATAACCATCTGAATTGAATGCATCTTAAATTGAAAATCAGAACCGGTGGCTTGCTCCCCTAAGTCTATGCTCACTTTGTGGAAAGGTATATTGGTGACAGTTGGTTACTCTATAGAGCATTTAGCAAGCAAGAGCCCAGTGTCAATCTGGGCACCCTCCAGGACAGCTCCATGGGATTACTTCAGGGGAACACAGTCTTGTAAATCACAGGGCCATAGACCTCCTGGTAGGAGAAAAGGGTGGAGTTCTAATAGTTCCCTCAGATTGTGCTATCCAGAAAACTGAATTATGCTTCATGTTTTTCAAGTCAGTGCATGCTTGTTCACCCCAGGTGCCAAGAGGGAGATTCTCCTGTGGGGTCAGAAAAAGAAACAGGGTGAACTGTTGAAATGGATGCTGCAGTTTTAAGTGAGTGCTACAGCAATATCTTACCCTGTCAAAATCTTTGTCTTAAAATACTTTTTGTCATTTTTAAAAGCAAATTTTAAAATGATAAGTTTCAAGCCTGGTGGTGGTGATGCATGCCTTTAATCACAGCACTTGAGAAGCAGAGGCAGGCGGGTCTCTGTGAGTTTGAGGCCAGCCCTGAATTACAGAGCAAGTTCCAGGACAGACTCCAATGCTACATGGAGAAACCTTGTCTTGAAAACCCAAAATAAAGATGTGTTTCCTTATGATGTTTCATGTTTGTTTTATACTTTGCTCATATACCCCCCCCCACATATTATACTCATATTCTTCCTCCAGGAACTTCCCAGAGCCTTAAAGAATCAAATTCTTTAGCAACGTCACTTGCCTCTCACTGGTATCCTTTCTGCTAGCCATTTCACATGAGACTCCAAGAACAATGGGTTCTCTGTTCCTTGTCACCTGCTTGCTTTTACCTACTTTGTCCTGCTGGCTTTGTCTGCTGGGATCCCCTGAACATATCTAGCCTCTTGTTTTCCTTGGCAATTCCTCCATGTGCTACCCCACCCACTGCGTTCCTCAGACTTGATGACTTCAGTATTTAGGCCCCTTTTCAGAGCATCTTCAGCATTCTGCATGACCTTTAGCACAGTTCTCACTTCATTGCAATAAGCTGTTCACGTGTCTACCCTCCACTAAGGACACACTCAAACAAGAACTAGATGTCAATTGTGATAGACCCAACAGACTAACCCAGAGGAAGAGCTCAGCATGCTTCTGTTGAATTAATGAATGCGTTGACCTTGCCTTATCTGCATAGTTATTCTTATTCTTCAGTGAAGTATGCGTTTTGTACTGCTTTTCCCTTTCATCCTCTAAGATATGAATTGTCTATTTTAAGGAACATGTACACAGGCATCGATCTACTGTAGGAATAGGTTTCTGATCTCTTCCCCTGAGATTTTATAGAATTACTGTATTAAAAGCACAGAATCACTCCTGAACCGTACCTTGGAAGGGTTTTCATGGATTTGTTAAACTTTTATGTTTCTGGAGAGTATTCTTGAGCATGCTTCCAGAGTAGTGTCCCAAATCAACTATGTAACAAGCATTATGTATTAAATGAGGTTGACTTTGTGCTTCAGAAGTCTTTTCAAATGGACCATTCCTCTCACCTCATGCCTTCTAAGTCTTAAATTTGCAACGAGTAATTGGATGCTATCAAATAACTGATATTTCTAAAGGATGACATTTCTCTTCATCTTTATATAAATTATCCTCATAAGCTTTGGTTTAGATATTTGGGATTAGAAATTTGGGGACACATGCATCCTTTAAAGGACATGACTGACCCTTTGTTATTAGTCAATAAAACAACAAATGGAAATACTTCCTGAGTGTGGAGAGCAACTTCTCTAAGTCTCTAGCATATTCATAGAAAAGCTTATAATTTCCTCTAACCTTCCTTACCCAAAGGTCTGTGAAGTGTGTTTTGCCAAAATGCTCAGCATTTGGGAATGTGCTTCTGAGCCCTTAGCTCTAGGTGACTCTCTTACTGGCAATTGTGTGTGGAACAACCAGTCCATTCATTGTCTTATCTCCAGCTCTTGTCCAAGAGGCCACTCCAGGTTCATGTGTATTGAAATCAATGGCACAAAATGTCTCCAAAATAAACCTTTTACTGTTCTCCATTAATTCCCATAAAAGAAGCTTCTGTATTAGATGAAATGATTTATTTGTATCATAGATTATATTCCTATGGGCAATATATATATATATATATATGTATAGATATAGATACAGTGATCATATTACATGAAATCATGCAGTGGTTTCATACAGAGAATTACATAATCTGTTTATCATTATCATCTTCATCATCATTTTTTTAAGATAGAATTTCTCTGTGTACCCCTTGCTGTCCTGGAACTTGCTCTGTAGACCAGACTGGCCTTGAACTCAGAGATCTGCCTGCCAAGTGCTGGGATTAAAGGTATGCACCATCAGTAACCAGCAGTTTTCTTTTTACTACAAAAAATGTCATTGGGCACACATAGTCAAACTTATTTTCAATGAATAGCTAAACATAGGAGCCCATCAAATAGCTTCAAATAAAGTATGGGCCACGTGAGGAATTTGATATGCTTTATTGGTATTTGAACTGTTTAACATGTTAAATGGGCAATGTCCAGCAACATACTCACTGTCACGGGGTACACAGCCATGATTTGATTTCAGAATGGATATTTCTGACTCCTGCTATTTTCTTACCACTTGTTGTCATCAGTCAAGGATGTACTTACCTTACAAAAAGGAAGTGTCTGGCTTACAACTCCTAGTCTTTGTTCATACATGTGGTTCATTAATTTTTCTCACATCCCATGACTTCCAGCAGTATTCAACTCCCTTGGATCTCACATATCAGGTATCTTGCATAGTATATAGAAATATTACAGTTCATAACAGCAGCAGAATTACAGTTATGGAGTAGCTATGAAATAATTTTTTGCTTGGGGGTCACCACAGCATGAGAACTATATTAAAGGGTCACAGTATAAGAAAGGTTGAGAAGCACTGTCTTAGACATATGCACACCCATCTTGCTTACTGTTCGTCAGATTGGACAGTTGTACTGTGTCCACCATGTTTTTCCTGTTGTGAAAGTGTTGTGAAAAATGGTGTCTTTTCATTCCCCTGACATTTGTTGTCATACCTATGTAACAACTGTCTTGGCAGAGAAATGAAGATTCTGTTAATTCTCTCTCTAGAGCTTTTCATTCCTGAAGAGCTGAACAGGTACCTGGGGTGGTGATCCTATGCATTTTTTAACACTTTGAAGCTTGTATTCTAAAACCTTACTTTTTAAAACTTACTTTCCCCCATACTGTTGACTCCCACTCCTCTCTTCAGATCTCTGTCATCTGTAGGCTGTGTCTTAGGGTATAGAAAATGCATTTATATCAAAATGAGAAAATGGTAGAATTTCTCTTGGTTATCTATATGTCCAACTACCTTCATCGCTTCACATTAAAATGCCTCAATATAGCTATGCATACTTTATGCATGTATGTGCACACATGCACCATATATGTTCCCTTGTGAGTAGAGGCTAGAGAAAGAGTGTAGGTACCCTCCTCCATCATTCTATGCCTCACTCCCTTGAGACAGTCTCTTATTGCACTTGAGCTAGGCTGCTGACCAGAAAACCCAAGCAACCCTATGTGTCTGCCCGATAGAATACTTGGGTAACAGGCAGATGTGAAGCCATCCAGCTCTTCTTATGTGTATGCCAGGAATTTTAATTCAGGTACTCTGTTGTGTATAGCAATAGTTCCTATGGATTGTACCAACTTTGGTCCCATTGTAGTGTTTTCTGATTATAATTTAAGAGCTGTAGTCTCCATTCCTAATTATCACCCCTACCCCATCCCCAAACAGAAATGCCTGCTATATTATTCTTCATTTTATTTGGTTATTTTAAATATAATTTTCCAATAAATTTTGTTTGATATTTATTAATACATACTTCTATTTAGAATATAAACTACACACAAAAAAAGTTTGGTCTGTTTTATTTTCTGTTGCATCATTAGATACTATATTATCACTTAGCACATAGTGGCTGCTCAATAAAGATTTTCAAGAAGACAAATGGAAAAATGGCCAGCAGTCAATCTGCAACATACACTTAATGGTACTATGAATATGTGTGGTTCCCCTGTGACCACATGTGTTCTTTCTGGTGCCACCAACATCATCCCACATTAAGGAGAAACACATTTTGTTGTGTTTTATGTTCCACAATCCTAGGCCTTTTCAACTAGAAAAACTAAACCCAGGTACTTCTGGGTGCCTTTCTACTGTCAACTCTCATTTTTTTCTGACAAGTTCATGGCCTTACTGGATTATACTTCCCTCCTTGCAACTGATGTCATTTACAGATATAGCAGCACCAGCTATGTTTAGCATTGTGTGGTTTCAAGGTTTATTTTCTATATTTCCTCATTGCTATTTTATCTCATTCTGTAATTAAATAAAATGTCTTGTTCTCTCCATATAAGAGTGGCCAGAAGGACTATGTTGGCTAGTGTAAACTGATACTGTCATCTCAGAGCACCCATATACCTACACACTGAATCCCTTCTGGGGAGTATTTGACAACTATCTGACAGAGTCAGACAGGCTGGCAGCCATCTTTAGTCCTGTTGGTGTTTTCACAACCTTACAGACTCTCAGATGGCAAGACTGGCTGTAGAACTCTAGAGGTCAAGAAGCCAACACTGCCAAGAATTAAAACATGCCATGTGATATCATTGGAACAATGTCTGCAAGGGACAGGGCTGAGATGGGGGTCGTTTAAATTGCAAATGTATGGCAAATAGGAATGTGTGGTATTTTGAATAATTATAAAGTAGCTAGAATCACATAAACAGTCTTGTGGATAAAGTTAGAGATCACAGACATACAAAGTTCAGCTGTAAAATACTCTAAAAATAGTCTATATTTTAAGAGAGATTTAGCAAAAATTTCTGTGGTGTCTGTCTGTTTACTATGAGAGAGCCTAGAGGCATGGTGAACAAAGGGTGTCAGATCAAAGCGTTTCCTGCCAGCTGAAGTTCATTTATTTCAACACTTTGTTCTCTCTCTCTCTCTCTCTCTCTCTCTCTCTCTCTCTCTCTCTCTCTCTCTCTCTCTCTCTCTCTCTCTCTCCCTCTCCCTCTCCCTCTCCCTCTCTCTCTCTCTCTCTCTCCCTCTCCCTCTCCCTCTCCCTCTCCCTCTCTCTGTTTCTCTCTCCCTCTCTCTGTCTCTCTCTCTCTCTCACACACACACATCAGAAATTAAAACTATGAATGGTAAATTATTTTTTGTAGACATGTGTCCCTATGTTTCTATTCTTTCTTCCACTCCTTCTCCCGTTGCCTCCCCTTCTCTAAGCTTACCTTCCTTCTTTAAAAGAGGATTTGTTTTACCTGATGAAAAGTAGGAAGGGGATAGAACTATTTTCTTCAAGTGCAGAGTTAGAGAGAGCTGGAGGAAATGAAGTAGCTATCATCATGATGAGTGGCAGCAGTCTCAGGTGGGTTAGTGAGCAGATAAAGGATTGAGCCCTGGAGGGGCCATTGACATGAAGACTGCTTCAGAGAGAACATCTGGATCCCAAGGAAACAGTCAGGCTGTGTAAAGGTCACTCAGTACCCTTAGCCTTGATTTCTCCACTCTTGAATTCATATATGGAATTCCTCTATCAGAGAGTTACTGCACTGGACAAATGGTGGTCCCTTGGCTCAGTGGGCACCCCATATTCCTTAAAAACATACAGAGAGAATGAGTGGCTTGGGGTGCAAAGACAAAGTCAAATACAAGTATTACACACAACTTAGAAATTAAAGAATAATACTGCCTGTATGACTTCTGAGGATTCTCGCTCAGATGTACATGCCAGGCCTAGCTGGAGAAGTGAAGAAATGGCCTAGAGTTTGCATGAGATTGTATAGAAAGCTGAGTTTCAAATGTTGGTCAAGCTGTGTTTTCACATGAAGCATGACAACCCCATCAAGTAGAGCAGCAAAAATGAGATTGCCATAGTCACATTGTAATGAAGTATTCACTCTACCTACAGAATGATGACAAGGTCTTGATGATTTGCAAGGATGCTCTCTTGTAGGAATGAGTCTGATATTGGGAATCTGATAGAAAGACACACTGATTTAGACCAGAGTATCATATTGACCATGGAAAGAAGATCCTGAAGTCACCAGCCTTGCTTGATGAAATGAAATTTGCCTCTCGTTTAGATGGTTGGGGCTGTTCCTCTGTATGCTAGGTTTTGTCCACTTGACATGAGAGGGCTATCTGAGAGGAAACACTTTGGCATTCAAAAACACCACAATGCCAGGAACATCATTTGCATGACTCCTAAACAAAGGAGTAGGAAGAAATGACTAGACAGAGCCCACAGTTGCTCAAGAATTGGTATTTTCAACAACTGGGGATTTCATGTGACAAGGTTGCCTTTAAGAAGAGCTTGACTCGTCACTGCAGGACAATGCATGTTTAGCCATTTCTACACTTTCCTACAAATAAATTTCCCTTTGCCCCAAATGTTTCATCTTCCTATTCTCCTGTCCTCTGGGGAGTTTAGAATAGAAACACATTAGCCCAGATGGCTGTGCATCCTTTATTTTTCTTACATTCACTTAGTCATTCTAAATTACTGTGCTGAACAGAGAAATAAGATCCTGCAGTCTTTGTGGCCACACATGGCTGGCCTTGCTTTGTAAAGAGATTTGCCCCTGGCTTAGAAGGGTATGTTTGTTCCACAGTATACTGGCTAGGATTTTGTCCACTTCACACAAGAGAGGGCCATCTGGGAACATGGAGCTTTAATTGAGAAAATGCCTGTATCAGAGAGGCTCATAAACAAGTTTGTGAAGCATTTTCTTGATGAATGATTGTTGTGGGAGGCCCCAGCTCCCTGAGATTGGTGCCACCCTGGGGCAGGTGGTTCGGGGCTGTATAAGAAAGCTATGGAGAACAAACTAGTAAGCAGCCCTGCTACCCTGATAGCCTACTGTGATAGACTGTAGAGTGTAGCCTTTTCCTTGCCTAGGCCCTGCCACAGTTGCAGTCCCCAAATAACACACAAGACACTGTATTAATTATGAAGCTGTTGGCCATTTGCTTCGTTTCTTACTGGCTATCTCTTACTCCTATGGCAGCTACATCGTGTCCCCTCTGCCTCTCTTTCCCAGAATCCTTCTTAACTCCTAGTCCCACTTATCTTGCTTCCCTATTGGCCGACAGTGCTTTAATCAACAACCAATAAGAGGCAGATTTACAGAATGGCATCTACCATCATGTCCTCTTTTCTGTCTAAATAAAAAGAAAGGTTTTAACTTTAACATAGTCAAACTATAAATATAACAGAATAGTTATCTAGTAAGAACTATAGTTACCATATTTAGTCCATTAACATTTAGTAAGATTTAAAGAAAATATCATCTATCCTATCTTTGTGAATCTAAAGTCTTATACGTAACTTCTTTTATCATAACTAAGGAAAAATATGATTATAACTGTCTGTCTTCAACTCCATCAAAGACCACAGAAGGATAATACATAAACACTAGAATTGACAGAGACATCTCACTGCCTGGACAGTCACCTGAAGTTCCTCTATAACATTGGGGCACCCATCTTCAGCCCATAGGCCACAGTGTGTCTAGAAGACTTTTCAGCAAAGCAGGAAATTTCAAACTGTCCATCTGCATTGGCAGTCTGTCAGTCATTTTTCTGTGTCCTGGGGAAAGTCTGGAACCCTGTAGGACTGTTTTAGTTCACTTTCCTGTGGGTCCTGTATGTCCAGTTTATACAGCAACAGTCAAGCAGTCCAGGCAAGAGTAGATTCTTGCCTAAATGACTCATCTTGTCATGTTGAAAGCAAGCTCCATAACAAGTTTCTTTGATGCCCATCTTCCTCTCAGATGTAATTGGTGCTGCCAGGAGCAGACATTTCTCATTGTCAAGAAAAACTCTAAATCATTTTAAATGCCATTTTCTGAAGGTCTTTGAAAGGTTTGAAGACTATCTCTATATCTAGAAAACCTAACTAACCTAATTATAAATTCTGACTATTGTAAGTAACTATACATAATCTGTATTTAATTATGCATTATGGCTTAAAAGATCAGTATAAGCACAATACTTAATCAAGACGAGAAATACATATCACAAAATTGACCTTGAATTTGTATCAATAAATGAAAAACTATACCCATACTAAATATTCGTTTCCATACCTTAATTCCCCTTTTACTATTAAAAAGAGATTGGTTGTGATCATTAATCAATTATAAGCAACCCCATTCAAATCAAAACAAAGATTTGTAAACAATATGGGAATTTGGACGTTGCTCATTCCAAACCGCTTCCTGCTGATAGGGGACATTGTCCATACCATGGGGATCATGACAAAACTCGGAAACCTGGCCAAAGTCCTTGTGTTTGTAGTCCATAAGGCTGCATCATCTTAGCAGTTTTAGATGTTGGATCACCCTGGACATTGCTTCAGGAGGTCTTTCTTCATCAAACCACAGAAGTCTGGAAGGAATCCACATCTTTGCATTTTCTGTGGAAACATAAACAAAAACTCTTTTCCCAAGTAACCAGTCATTATATTTAAAGTTAGAGGTCAAAGCATTTTTGAAATATATTTTTGATTAATTCAGCATTTATAATCAAGTATATTTCAGCAGTTGTTCCTTCCTTAGCCACTGAAAAGCACAATAATATATAGTATCCAGACTTTCTGTGTATTTTCCATCTTTACATGGCTTATTTGCACTATATCTTTTACTTTTATTTATTTTTCTCTGACACAGGGTTTCTCTTTGGAAATTTACTTGCCTTTGCCTCTGGAGTGCTGGGATTAAAGGTGTGTGCCACTGTACCCAGCTACTCTCTTTGTTTATGTTTTCTTCCAGTGCTGGGATTAAAGGCATGTGCCACCACACCCAGCTACTTTATTTTTATTTTTTCCAATATCTTGTTTCTTTTACTCTCCCAAGGCTACCTATATTTTTCTTCATCTGAATCTGACTTTCCTGTAAAACTTTCATGCTTTTCTGGCCACGTGTCTTATATAGGCTAAAGAACATTGCGAAAATTAAAGTGGAAACAGTCCCTGGCTTTCCAACATGGCAGGCTTAAGCTTGACTCCAGCTCGCTGCCTCTGTCTATGGTGACATCCAGCAGCATGGTGCTGGCTTGGATATGTGGTCACTGCCACTGCCAGATGCTCATGCACACCATTCAACTGTTAGTAGAGCCTCTTAAAAACAACAACAACAACAAAAAACACTTTTTTTCCTCATGCTGAGTCAGGAAGACTCCCTTAAGTCAGCCATGTAAGGAGTCTGCTTGTCTCTAGCAAAACAGAGCCCACCTGAGAAAAATGCTGCTACCAAAAAGCCGTGCTTCTCTCTGTTCTTTTGTTTCTAAAATCCTTTTAAAGCTTTTGTAATTCTATGTGGAAATTCATATCCTACTCCTGAAAACCATTTGTAGATTGTAGCTTTTTCCTTGCCAGCCACCTAGGCCCTGCCACAGTTGCAATCCTCCAATAACACACAAGACACTGTATTAATTATGAAGCTGTTGGCTGTTTGCTTGGTTTCTTACTGGCTATCTCTGACTTAAGTATTTAACCCATAATTGTTAATCTAAGTGTTTCTCTTACCAGAGAAAGGGCTCCAGACCTCTTACTCCCATGGTGGCTACATCGTGTTCCCTCTGCCTCTCTTTAACAGAATCATCCTTAACTCTTAGTCCCATCTATCTTGCTTCCCTATTGGCCAACAGTACTTTATTCAACAACCAATAAGAGATAGATTTACAGACTGGTATCTCCCATCAATGGACTCCAACTATAAACTACCAAGACTACTGGATCTTATTGATATTTATAAAATAAACCTATCCCTCCCCAAGTTGCTTTTGGTCATAGTGTTTGTCATGACAGAAATATAACTGTGACACAGGTAGCTTCCCAAAGGCAATTTCAATTTTATTCTATTGTTCCCTTTCTCAATGGAGACTTAGAATAGATAACTTAAAGGACACATGTCAGTTATACCTATACATTTCATAGCCCCATTTCCAAGTGCTTTTATTTAGGTTGTTCTATTATTGCTCCAAATCCAGCCATATTTCTTGGTAGATGTGTCTGAAGGCATCATAATAAAGTACATAGATATTGCAGACATGTTGAGACCTTGCATAGGTCAACTTTCTGAGGGTGTTCTCTATAAAATAGAGCAGGAACCTGTTATATATATTCTTATAAGGTTTTGTACAGGAACAAGAAGATGATGCAGGGAAGACAGCATAGTTTCTGATGCATGATAAACAACTACCAAAACTTAGTTGTTCTTTTCATAAAAATGTTGATTTAACCCGGAGATAATGGGGCAGTTAAAGAGTGTGCTTTATTAATTGTCACTTGAAAGCTCTGTCTTCTGAGGCTCTGAGATTCAGGTTCCTCATGCCATTAGGGAGTTAATGACAGCTGCCCAGCAAGATGTTTGGAGGTGTCTTGAGATGGAATAAAGGTGTCTTTCACCATGCATTTTACCAGGTTGTTTTCAACATGATTGGTCTCCCATGTTTTCTGGAAGGGCAGTGAAGGTTTGCTAAGGGTAATGGTGAGTAAGTTAGGAAGATTTTGTTCCTCCAGATCCCATTTGCCTTTGTTTATTAAACAGTAATTTACGATACCTGCCACAAAAGTATGAACAATAAAGTTCCTTATACTCTATTCATTTTTCTCAGTGGTATGCAATAATTTTAACATATAGATGCTGCTCGAATACTGCATAATATTTCAAAGCACACACTCTTTAGATGTAAAGGCCAAGCAACCCCTGTATTAAGAGACAGCTGTGAGAAAGGAGTCTAGCCACAGAAAGGTTTCTGCCATACACCTTACAACTGCTTTTGGATTTTATGGATTGCATCTTGCATCGCTTAACATCTAGAACAGGATGGAGCCTACTGACTCTTCCAGTAAAAATTCTAAGTTACCTCTGTGCTTAGGCAGCAATCAGTAGAGTACCCTGTGGTCAGAGAGAACCCAGGTACTTCTTTTGGGAGATGGAAACGACTAGATAGGGATCCTGGGTTGCTGAAAGGCTTCTCACCTCTTACATTCCCCACTTTCTGTTTCAAGAGAAACATATACAACTCAGATGTGTGGCAGTTGGCTTAGCTGTTCTGTGGGCATAGGGTGAGGGGGAGCAAGTCAGAATTATAGACTCTTGGAAGGAGAGTCCTGAGAATTTGGAGCTAATCACCCATTTCTACCAAAACATGTATTTCTAATTCTTATGCAAATTTAATATTCATTTTTAAAAGCATGTTTTAAGCAAAAAGTCCTCAAAATGAAAAATCCTGAGAAAAAATTTCTGAGCTTTTAGTGAATAATTCATTATTTTAAAAAGATTTGCTTCTTGAAAAGAAACTCAACTTTACAATTCATAATAAATACTGAATCTTCAACTAGTCTATTTAAGATATTTCATCTTAAATGCATCATTGGTAAATTGAATACGGTATTTTCAAAACACTCCTACTTACAGGATCCATAATCAGTTCCCAGGATACATGTCTGGTGACTCACAACCACCTCGAGCCTCTGGGTACATCTGCACTCACATGCGCAAATCTCAACACACACACTATTAAAAATATATGTAAATAAATAAAATTTTAAACTACAAAAGATCCCTACTTATACCAAACAATGTTGATTCTATAAATGCACACATAGTTCAACACAAGAAAACTTTCTCTCAAAAGTAACATATTGATAAGTTTAAAAAGACAGAGCAGGAGCCTGTGGAGACAGCATAGTGGGTAAGAGTACCAACTGTGCACATATGAAGACTGCATTCAAATTTCCAAAACCACATAAAAGCTTATAACCCCAATATTGACAGATGGAGACAGGCATCATGGAGCTCACTGGACACTCTGCACAGGCACAGTAACATATTTCCCTATCTCAAAAGTTACAATAGAGTGTAATAGAGGAAGGTATCCAATGGTCTCACTTGACTTCCACATGTGTGCTCATGTGCACATGTATCCCATCCCTACATGGACATAACACACACACACACATACACACAAAGAGAGAGAGACCCTACAAACACCACATAGCCACATATCCACATCCAGAGACACTACACACATATATACACCACACATATATACACAGAGACACTACTCATATGTATACACACACACCACAAACACCACATACACACAGAGAGTCATTACACACACACTCCACAAACACTACACACACATACACAGTACATACACTCCACACACACACACACACACACACACACACACACACACCAAAAAAGGGAAAGAAACATTATATTCTTTTAATTAAATAATGAGAGATGATAGGCTTATAATAACAGGTGCCAGGGTGGCATTTTACTAAAACTTACTTAGCACTCACTCACCACTTTTATGTTAAATGTTAAAAGGCACACTGAAATAGCAATGAAGAAGGGTAGCATCTGTCCAAATAGCTAGACACATCGTTAAGTAGGAATCATGTCCATTAAAGACAGCATTATGATGTAATATAATATATTACACAGAAGGTTTTCTTTTTTATTTAGGTCAGAGTAGCAGTTTGACACATAAAAATAGAATATGAATGGCTTTATCACAACTTGAGGATTCATCTGGAAGAGCTAAAGGAATTAGTGTAAGATAATTGTGTTCAAGTGGTAATTTAGTATGATGACCAGCTACAAAAGACCTACAGAGAATTTATTAGCAATTAAACTTGAATTAATATCCAGTTGGAAATATAACAGAGAAAGCAAATTGTCTTCCCAAACAACATGTACTTCTAGGACTCAAAATGAGCCATTTTAAAAAAAAATTATTATTTCCCTTCCTTCCTCTCCTCCCAGTCCCCCTCCTCCATCCTCCACTCCTGCCTCTATTCCCACACCCCAATTCACTCCCCCTTGCTTTCTGTTCAGGGAAGGGCAGATCTCCCATGGATATCAACACAACATGGCATATCATGTTGTAGTAAGACTAAACACCTCCCTGAGTATTAAGGCTGAGCAAGGAAGCCAGTGTGAGGAGTATCTATGCCTCAAAATTATTGTACTTAATTTCTGTATTCGTAGCAAGGTGAGGTCTATAAAAAGTTTCCTCATCTGGAAACTGAAAGAATAACCGTACCGTAGATTATTTCTAAAGGACTTTAGCAAAAATGCTTCACAATTCCTGGAGGAATGATAGTAAATAACCTTTGGAGATTTTTTTCTTTTTTTTTAAATTTAGATAAGAAACAAGGTTGCTTCACAAGTCAGTTCCAGGTCCCTCTCCCATTCCCTCCCCTCCTCCCGTGCCCTCCCCCATCCCCCCCCGTTATCCCCTCCTTCCCCCAGGGAGGGTGAGGCCCTCCATGGGGGTGTCCATAGTCTGTCATTTCATATAGGGCAGGGCCTAGACCCTTCCCCAAGAGTTCAGGGTGAGAGTGCACCTCACATTGTTCTATGGGAGTCCAAAATCCGTGTGTATACTTGGTATGGGTACTGATCTGCTGCCCAAGGCTCAATAGATTACCTAGGCCTCCTCACTGACACCCAGATTCAGGGGGTCTTGATCAGTCCCATGCTGGATTCCCAGGCTGATGCCTGGGATTCAAGAGTTAACCTTTGTCTGGTCAGCTGTTTCTGGGGGTTAAACCAGCCCAGTCTTAATCCCTTTGATCATCAGTCCTCCCTCTCTGATACTGGCTTTCTTGAGTTCAGCTCAGTACTTAACCAGCCACTAAATGTAGTTTCTGTTTCCCAGACTGTCTGGCCATAGGATTGTAGGCTGGCACTCCCCAGATCTATGTCTAAAATCCATATATGAGAGAGTACATGCCATGTTTCTCTTTTTGTGACTGGGTTACCTCACTCAGGATGGTTTCTTCTAGTGTCATCCATTTGCCTGCGAATCTCATGATTCCATTATTTTTTTCTGCTGAATAGTACTCCATTGTGTAGATGTACCACATTTTCTCTATCCACTCTTCGGGTGAGGGACATCTAGGTTGCTTCCAAGTTCTGGCAATTACAAATAAAGCTGCTATGAACATAGTGGAACAGACATCTTTGTTGTATGAATGGGCATCTTTTGGGTATATGCCTAAGAGTGGAGTTGCTGGGTCTTGTGATAGGCTTATTCCCATTTTTCTGAGGAATCTCCATACTGATTTCCAAAGTGGCTGAACCAGTTGGCACTCCCACCAGCAATGGAGGAGTGTCCCCCTTTCACCACATCCTCTCCAGCATAAATTGTCATTGGTGTTTTTGATTTTAGCCATTCTGACAGGAGTGAGATGGTATCTCAGAGTTGTTTTGATTTGCATTTCCCGGATGGCTAAGGATGTTGAGCACTTTCTCATGTGCCTCTCAGCCATTTTAGACTCCTCTATTGAAAATTCTCTATTTAGTTCTGCAGCCCACTTTTTAATTGGGTCCTTTGCTGTTTTGGAGACTTGCTTCTTGAGTTCTTTGTAAATTTTGGAGATCAACCCTCTGTCAGATGTGGGATTAGTGAATATTTTTTCCCATTCTGTGGGCTGCCTTTTTGTCTTGCTGACTGTGTCCTTTGCCTTACAGAAGCTTCTCAGTTTCAGGAGGTCCCATTTATTAATTGTTGATCTCACTGTCTGTGCTACTGGTGTTATGTTCAGGAAGCTGTCTCCTGTACCAATTCGTTCAAGGGTACCACCCACTTTCTCTTCTATGAGGTTCAGTGTGGCTGGATTTATGTTGAGGTCTTTGATCCATTTGGACTTAAGTTTTGTGCATGGCGATAAACATGGATCGATCCGCATTCTTCTACATGCCAGTCTCCAATTATGCCAGCACTATTTGTTGAAGATGCTTTCTTTATTCCATTGTATATTTTTAGTTTCTTTGTCAAAGATCAGATGTTCGTACGTGTGTGGGTTAATACCCGGATTTTCAATTCGATTCCATTGGTCTACCTGTCTATTTTTGTGCCAATACCAAGCTGTTTTCAGGACTATAGCTCTAGGAATCTAACTTTTGCAGTTATTACAATAGAATAATCGTAGACTCAGTCCAAACAACACTCAAGTTTAGTTAAAACTTAAACCATGGTATATTTATTTGTAAGTTGTGTGTACATGTGCATGGGCAGTGTGTGTATGTTCACACGCTTCTTCTTCTGTTACAAATGCCTCTTTTGTTGTGAGGCAGGGTGAAGCAAGTGGAAACTGATGTTGGAACCAGGAAGTTTCTCATAGGACTCTCAGGCTCAATACAGGATCTTATTAATGTGTAATGTGCCCTGCTGCTTTACTTGCTGTTTGGAACCCTACTGAAAATTCTTGGTGATGGTAAGGCTCTGTAATCACAACTCACACTGAGAAGCTGTAAGAGCTGCAACGATTGAAATAAATCCCATCACTAAGTAGAGTTTCGCCTATGTGCTAAAAATTTGTATAAAGTGCTTCTGCTGTCATTAGCTGAGGAATGTCACCCGACTCTCATTTCTGGAGGATAGTTAAAATGCCTGTGGAATTATAAAGTGTGGTATTTCAAATGGGTTTCAGTATCTTGTGATCATGAAATTAAGATACACACACACTCTCTTTCTCTCTCTCTCTCTCTCTCTCACATACACACACACACACACACACACACACACACAGAGTTTTATTTGCTGTTAAGTACTCCATATGCATAGCAGTTGTTTGGAGGACATACACAATAGTACAGAACAGCTTTTAAGAAATGATTTGCCTTGTTCTTGCTTAAGCTGGTAGACGTCATGAACTTCCAAGAGGGAACATACTTTATTTGCCTTACACCACCAAAGAACTTCACCAGTGGCCGCTGTTTGTTTAATGCTACTGTTGACAAGGTGCTTTTGCCTGGGGAGCTCCAGGTGCTTTACAGAGTCAGTCAGCAGTTCCTACAGCAGCCTTCATGCCTAAGAGTGTGATGAGAATTCATGGGAGACCTAGCATCGCTTACTCTTATTTCTGTTTACCCAGTGAAACAAAACATTTCCTATTCCCTCAAAGGGCTGGTAGCAAAAAGTTCTAGTGCTACAGCACTGGGAGTTTACTTCTTGTGTAAACAGTTAATTCCTGTGAAAGAACTTGGCCATACACCCTACTGGGCCAAGGCTACCATCTGCCCAGCAAGTCTCTTCACTATCTTTTCTGCATCACTATTCTCAATTGTTTAGACATGCCTGAATATTTAGATAGGTATATCTTCATTGCTTAAATAATAGTTAACGTCCTACTACCAAAACACATAATTTTAAGTGGAGACTGTTGGTCCATTGTGTTAAACTATGAATTTCCAGTAACTACTTGCATGCTTGAAACATGATTGTAAATGCAGCAGTCTGTTAGATGAATGAATGAATGAATGAAATTGATCAGTAGTTCCATAAGACATCATTAATTCCCTTATGCACAGTAAGGTTTGATATTCAGACGTTCTCATGATGTGCCTAAAGCAGCCCTTCTTTCCCTCCTCCTGTCTCCCTTCCCTCTGCCTCCTGGTCCTCTTCAAATGTCCCCTGGTAGGGACATAGAGAGCAAAGTACCACCAGGTGTAATGAAGTTCTTGTACTATTTCGAGGAAGAACATCTGCCTCCCATTCCTAAAGGATGTGTAGATTCCAAAAATCAAAGGTCTTTCATTTCAACTGCTCATCATTTTCATTTTGTTCCATTACACAGAGTAGCCAGAGCTCAAGAAAGAGTGAGGCATTATATTTAGACATATATCCTGCTAATGGATGAATATAAGAACTAACTCCTCAGTAGAGTGACAGTCAAACCAAGGTCTGACTGGACTGGTATGAAGACACATTGCACACTCACGTGAGAGAGCTCATTGTGCTGTAATGCATGAGAAAGGCACACCTGGTCTTAGCTTTAACGCCAGCTCTTCTTAAGTATTTACTTACTTTAAGTTATTCAATCCAATATTTAATCAGTAATTTGATATGGCTACATGGCAAGTCCCACCTTGAATAAATGAATTACTCCATTGAATCAGCTAATTCAGTGTAAAAGCAAAAAAAAAAAGCAATAAATATCTAAATCAGAGATATAATATTCTGGCATATTGCTCATCCTTTCTGGTGGTGCTTTGAAACTGTGATCATTTCTAAACCGTTCCAGGGACAAGAAGTGAGATTTGGATGGAAAGAGGCTTCTCTAGGAAACCTTTTCTCTTGTCACCCAGTTAAACTGGATGTGTGATTGATGTCCTACCCATGTACAATCCAATGTAGAATAATGCTCATTTTCATGGGTCTGTTTTGTGGTGAGATAGGGGAGAAAAAAGAAAAATACATACTATTAACATGCTTCTAACATTTCAATTAGTCACAAAGCTACAGTAAGTTTGCAAAGAATAAACAGAGAATACAACTCAAGGTTAGCTGTGATGTTCGTGGGATGCAGGCACTTTGGCTTTGTGGACCTTTTTCTCCCATTAAAAATAAAATGACTGTATTTTTATGTACTAACATTAAAATAATATAATCTATACCAGATTACATTCATTTCAAAAAAACTGTAATGCTTAAAAGTATCATGGGTCTTGGGTGAACCATCTATGGTGCTATATAATGGGTTACAGGCTTTCTTTTTGTTTAAAAATAAAACATTTTTCTTTAATTTTTGAGGATTTCACTCATGTGTACAATGAAATATGATTATATTGGCCACTCATCTCTCCCACCCAGCTCTCCCATTTTACCTTCATTATTCCCCTCCAAATTCCATCCTTTTTTTGCTTGTTTTTGCTAAACCCACTTATGTGCATGGGTGTGGGGCCATGCCCTGGAAGCCTGCCAGTGGCCACACCTTCCATAAAGAATGTACCCTCCTCTTCTGAAGACTATTCTAGGGCCTGGAGATCATCTGCACTTCTGTGGGTGTGCTGGTTTGTTTTTCAGACAGGCTTGTTTGATATCTGGTTATGTATGGAGTTCTGAGTGGATATTTGGAAAATCTTTCAACATTTCCCCTATTGTTCATCTTTCTGGTTTGAGTGTGTTTTTACTCTTAACATTAGTTACCACAGGTAGGCATTCTACAGCTGGAATAAAGCTACTCCGGGCAAACCCTCAGGCCTGCAGCTTCCTCACAGAGTATTTCTTTGTCTCCATGCATTCCTATTCCTGAATGACTGGTGCCATGAAAGGCAATGCCACCACCACCATCACATTTACTCTGTGAATTTGTACAATAATGGAAAACCTAGAATTTTTTCCCATTCAGATAGTTCTTAGAATTTACTTGAAATCATTCTCCATAATAAAGCAGGTGAAAGCCAATCTCCTATACTGGGAAGTAAAGACTCAGTCATGTTCAGTCACAAGCCCAGGCATCGAGACTGCCTTACATGTGAAAACATCCCAAAGCCAGTTATCTGCAGCTTCCGGAAACAGAGATCCTGGGATTCATGAATTTCACCAACACATATGTCCTAAGAAACCCCTGGTTGACAACTCTCTGAAATTAAACCACATGACATATTTCAACATTCTTCTTCCAAGTACCACTAATAAACCACAACTTTTTTCTTTTTAAATTTGGGGCCCATCCAAGCAAGTATTTCTGGACTGAATCTCAACCCTGCCAATTCCTGGCTGCACAGTGCATGTGTGATCCTCATGCTCCTGACAGTGTCCAGTTCCTGGTACCCCACTGTAGATACTGAGGCTGGAAGGATGAATAAGGTATAGTTCTTTCCTTCAAGTTACAGTGCGGGGCAGGTAAGATTGACACTGTCTCAGCAGCTGAAAGTAAAACAACTGAATGTGACATTACCAAAGGAAGATCACATTCAGGGGAATAATTAGTGATGTTTGGGTTCTTTCTTTACTTCTGTGTTTCATTACATTTGTGTGTGAGTGGGTATCAGCCTAAGAGGATGGCTAGGTGTGAAGATGAGAATGTATAAATCTTATCGAGTATAGAATTCTGGATACAGAGATTGCACAGACTTCAACACCATCACATTTCTTATTTGTTTGTTTTCTGATGGACAATGGGATAGAAAGAAATGAATGAAGAACAATGCCATCAGCTGTTCAAGTGATCTAACCTCTACATGAAAGAGACAAGACTATCTCTAAATATGCTACTAGTTTAATAGTAGAAAATATGTGATTTAGTCCAGGAATGGAAATAGAGGCCCTTTAACTCCATAGCAGAGAATATACCAAAACAAAAGAAACAATATGCTTCTATACAATATTTGCATGCAAATCTTTGTGTCCATTTGTATATGTGTGTGATAGAGGGGGTCCTTATGAAGAAAAACAAAATGGTTCATATTTACAGAGTCAGTTTATTAAAAATAAGTAAACTAACTATGGGAAAATGTACAGCTTCATATGAACAGACTGTTTCTGTACCCTGCCTATGAATTACTGTCTCAAGAGGGTTTACTCTCAGGGCGTGCCTACACTTCTCATGACATCTAATGATCATTTGCTACATCAGCTTCCAAGCAGCTCATTCTCTCCAAGTCCCTATACAGAGAACTTCCAGTTAACAGGATAGGATTGGCCAGACTTGACCAACCACTGATAGATTGGGGTGATCTGTGATTGTGGAGATCTCTCTCCATCACTCTGAACATCACTAACAGAGACTGCTTACTTTGTTTGCCCTTTCTTGACTCTGCTACCAGTAGCAAAGATTGCTTTTGCCAACAGGGGTGCTGATTTTAATGGGTGAGTCACAAGAAACATGGCTAAAACGTCTTGCTCTGCAATGGACAGAAGGAAACAAGACCTGGGAGAGGTCTCTTTGTCACTGTTTCTCTTTGTCTCAGCTATAAACCAAGGCACCTTTGCCTGTATTTAAACCAGCTTAGTCTTTGGCAAACTTGTAACATATGCCCTCTGACATGGTAAGAACTAGCGTCAATAGTAATTTAATACTTGAGAACATTCTTTGATAAATGAGTAAATTTGGGGGTTCTCTGTCAGCTCTCTGTTTCTTGTGCCTAGTTTCCTCTTGTGCAAGGATCTCAATAACAATTGTCTATGTCCATGTGTCCCCTCCTGTCATTGCTTTGGGAGTTATGACCTTCTTGCCTCAATAATAAAGAAGGCACGTACCCTTTTGATGCCTCAGGTCTGGAAATGTTTATAACTGTGTGTTCACATTTCCATTTGAAAACTAAGGGAGCAAACAGTCAAGAATTTACACAGCTCATTTGGAGACCTTATATCCTATCTATATATAAGTAGCCACAGAAATTTTGGCTTTGTGACGTTTTTTGTGTTTTGTTACTATCTAGTGGAATTTCTCTTTAAATGAAGACGTAAGAAGAAGACTTCCAGCAAAAGAAGGGAAAGCAGTGAAGGGAGGGGAATAAGCTGTGAAAATAAAATTTATTATGGACATGTATAAAACTTCCAAATTGAAAGAAAAGGAAAATCCCAAAGATGTAGTTACATGAAGCTAAAGAGTGTGTGAATGCATCTATGTGCATGAGTGCATGCATGCGTGCGTGAGTGCATGTGTGTGTGTGTGTGTGTGTGTGTGTAGGTTTCCTGATCTAGAAGTTCAGAAAATCCCCATAATGAAAAGGTCTGGCTTGTGGGTGGGCACCCTTCCATCCAGACAGACAGGAATGTGGCTTGGCAGCCAGGAGACACATGTGCTTGTGGTCATCTAGCTAGCAAACTCCACCTGAGCTTGCTCATACTTTCTAAAAGAAGGAGCCAGCACTTGATCTTTCTAGTCCTCCCCAAGATTCCTTTTGCGTCCTTACAATGTTTTTCTTTCCTTTTTTTTCTTGTCTCCCCTCCTCACAGAAAAATACCTTAAAGCCCTTAAAATTCCCCTTTGTTCATGTCCCCTTTACCTGCAAGAACTGACTGTGAATATAGATGTCATCACTGGTGATGACAATTAACATGCCCTTCCTGAGGTCCTTTCTACTCTTCATTTTCTCCTTTCTAAGAATTTGATCTTTCAAACAAGTTTTTGAGCTGAAGTGAATCCACTGGGACACTTTAAGAATTAACCTGGACTGGGTGTCCTAAAAATGACTGCTGCATTGCACTCATGAAACTTAGCACAGCCCACTGTTCCTTTCCTTCCCCCAGCATTGGGGCACATTGATTCTTTTTACTATGCCAGCACCTGAGAACAGAATGACTTTTGTGTGTGTGTCACTTTATGACGAAAAACGCAACTGGCATGAACCCAAGTCTTGCAGCTGTCTATTAATTGAAGGAAACTCCTCCCTCACTCCTTAGTCAAACACGATCGGATTCAGCAGATCTCTTTTTGCTCGCATCCCTTCTTTTATACAAGGGGAGAAATGATGAATAATTTTGCTTGGTTTTGCTTGTGGTGGGCCGTACATGAGCTGGCAGCGCTCAGACAGTGGCATTAATTCTTCCTGGGGTGTTCTTGCCAATTAAATTTTATTTCTAAGAGAGTTTGTACATCTCATTTTGGAGGTTTTCACATTGTCCAGTATAAGGAAATGCTGTATCCTCCTTTTAGTCTTGTATACTGCAAATTCATTTCCAAAGTAATTTCAGATTCTGGCATTAGCATGGAGGGTTCTTGTCTTATGAGCAGATTATTTTTTAATGACATCAGACTATGATTGTTGTTTTAGCCTAAATACATCTTCAAGAGACATTTATAATGATATATATATAGCATACACACATGCATATTATAATAATACATGTAATATATACATTCAGTATATGGTACTTGGAATGCCAACATTTTTGATGGGTGCTTCTTATAATCAAATTAGAAAGTACTTGGCATGAAATGATAGTGGATGAGAAAATTGTGGAACTTTTACATAAGATGAAAATCTCCGTGGAGATGAGGTGGCAAAATCCTTTTGGAAGCACTGAAAATTAGTGCATCAACTTAATCTTAACCAGGTATGCCTATTCACAAGGTACATTATTCTGGGAAAAATATGTTGCTGTACCAGGGACCAGTTTGTGCTCTCTTCACCTCATTTTCTGTCCTCACTGTTCACTCTGTTTTCTGGATGCTGAATTGCTAGTCATTACATACTGGATTCTGAAAAGGAACTCACTCGAGATGGCAAAATTGCACCCCGTCCAAGTCTAAAGTGTCTGTGAGGGATTCAGCAGTACCTTACCAACAGAAACCAGGAAAGAAATCAGGAACAGGTCAAAAAGAAAAATCATTAGGAGATAGCAGAAGAGACCTGGGAGAACCAGTTTGTCCCTGGAGACCTGTGAGCCTTTAGGGGAAATGGTGTCAAAGGGCATGAGATAGTCCAGCTTGGGTTGTAAATGCAAAGCTGCCACAGGCAAGAAAGCATTGTAGGATGAAGTAGCTATAATGTGAATATCTAACAGAGGACTTCGTGTCCATGAAGTGTTTTCCCAGGGACTGAGTAACCGAGATGGGAGGGGACCTGGAGTGGAAGTTGCTCCAGACCAGGATCTCAGTGCTGTGAGCTACTTATGCCCAGGCTCTTAAAGTGTCTCTGTCCTTTGGGAGGACTTTTCATGATTGCAAGCATGTTGCGCTGTACTGAGCAGATTCAGCTAAAAGGGATGTAAAGGTCTATACTGCATATCCCTGCAACATGGTACCCAGGATTTAAAGAAGTCATTGATGTAAAATAGCAATCACGCTTATTACATCCCCTAGCTACAAAAAATGCTGAGGAAGTATTCAGACCAAACTTTAGTCCTGCATAAAGGGAGAAGTAGATGATATCTGATGTAGGAGTTCCTTCTCTCATGTAAACTAGAAATTTAAGTAAACAGAGTTCTGTTTTTACGTGTACTGTCTGAGTATGAAACCAGGAATCTATCTTGAAACATAATTGGAAATGTTCCATGATGTTCCATGTGCTTCTGCCTGGTGACAGATGTCTTTGAGTACATGTGAGGTTAGAGGCTTTATAGTTTTTGCACGCTAATTAATTTCCTTCATCTGTAGCAATGATCTCAGCTTTTGGTATTATTAATTTATAAACTTTGATATCATGTTACATTCTGATATTTCATGTGTTTTTTTCCTAAATTTTCTTGTTTTTCCTGAAAAACAAACAAACAAAACTTACATTTTGGCACCAAATGTTACATATTAAGCATTTTAAATTTTCTGAGAACTATTCTTAATTATAGGGATCAAGATAGCCTTTGATGCCGAAAAAAAGAAAAGTGTGAACTATGTAGCATTCTGTAATGACCACGTGGGCAGAGACTGGAGTTGTCAAAAGCCATTACTAAGGATATTATTACTCTCTTTAAAACAGGGTGAGAGCCCTTGCTATACTCACCTAATACTATGATATGTAACATCTCACATTCTCTTTCAATAAGATTGAAATATGTGTCTTGGGATTAAACTTCCTCTTCTCAAGACCCTTCTAGGCTTGGTGTAACAGTGTGATGTTGAGGATCCCAGAAAGCCTCCAGAGTGAATGAAAGTTTAAAATCAGCAGCTTGTAAAGGGACTTGAGGCTGATGCTGCAAAGATTCTCAGGATGGCTTGAGATTATTTCTATAAATTAAAGAGTCTCAGTGGGGGATGATGGGGCAGGATTTGGGAGGAGTGATGAGCAAAGGGGTCAAAACTGGCTGGTGAAACAGCTGACCTGAACAAAGGGGAGCTCATGGACACCAGACTGATGACTGAGAGACTGATACAGACCTCCTGAATGTGGGTGTCAGTGAGGAGGCCTTGGAAATCTTCTGGGCCTCGGGTACTAGATCAGTATTTATCCCTGGCATCTGAATGGACTTTGGGAGCCCATTCCACATGGAGGGATGCTCTCTCAGCCTAGACACATGGGGGAGGACCTAGGCCGTACCCCAGATGATATGACTGACTTTGGAGATTCCCCCATGAAGGAAGGCCTTACCCTTCATGGTTGAGGAGGTTGGTGGGGGGCAGGGGAGCAGGGAGGGAGAGGGAGCTGGGGTTGACATGTGAAGCAAGCTTGTTTCTAATTTAAATAAAAATTTTTTTCTCTCTTAAAAAATCTCACCTTGCTTTTTTTGTTGTGAGAATTCAGAATGTGCAATGGAGGAGGGAAGGAGCTAGAACTTCAAATGAGCTCATGTGTAGACCCTCATTACCTTGGGACTCACAAAAGAGCATCACCATCAGCCTCTTAGACAATGACTTTTCCTTCACCTGCCAGTTTAATTGCCAGCTTGACTTCCCAAACAAAATAATCACCATGGGGGCAAGAGTGTCTTTGCTGTGGAAGGGCAATCCTCTTAGGAAAAAAAGTGTTTTTTTAAAACAGAGATAAGATTTTCCATTTTATTATATTTCTTCCTTCCTTTTTTCTTTTCTTTTTAAGGAATTGATGGATTGTTTTATAAAGTTGTAGAGCCAAAACCAGGTTGCAGAGATATAGACAACAGTTATAAATCATATTAGCAGTCTTAATTAAAGATTTTAGTAACAAAAAATAGAAATAAGGAAGAGAGGGGAGAATGGGGCACTACATGAGAGAGTACCATTATGAAGCCACACAGACACAAAACTGTCTCATACAGCAGAAATGTGTATTTCACATCTCAGACAAGCAGCATCAATGTCAGAAACACAAATTCCTGGTCCCATTTTAGGCCTCAGAGGCAGAAACCCTGCAGCTTAGCCCACTAATTCCCATGTAGAAAAGACTTCCAGGAGATTCTGATGTGTGCTGTAGCCTGAGAACCACTGGTGTCAGGTACACAGTGAACACCGGTCTGCTCCCCATAGGACGAGCTTGATGACAGTCACAAATGTGAGGAAGACGGTGCGTACAAATGTGTGTTAGCAGCATTCTGTTTCAGAGGAAATGGAAGCTAGGCTCGTTCACCCGTTTTTGAATGTTTTATTGTATTAAGAAATGAACAGAGAGGTGCAGTGAGCTATTTATGTAATTATGTGGAAATAATGAAGTTTGTTCTAGCAAAAAGAGGCATATCTCATGGAAAAGCCTTCAGTAATATTCTGTCTAGACCAAATATTCATTTTAGGGGCAAGACACACAAAAGAAAATTACCTTCTTCATCAAGCACAGGGGAAATGATGTTTTAATTCTGTAGAGAAGTAATTTTGTTTTCTTCAAGAAATGGGCAGACTGATATTAGTAATTGAATTTACTTCTCAAGTATAATGATGGCTATGATAGTTCTTACTAAGGCTGCAAGAAATAGAGGTGAAAATGAGTCCTAGAGGGGAGAGGAAACATCTTGCTTCATAAAGGGCTTGCACACAAGCCTAAGGACCTGAGTTCAGATCCCAGCACCCATGGAAAAGCCATGTGCTGCAGTGTATATCTGTATCCCAAAACCAAAGAGAAAAGATGAGCAGATCCCTAAAGTTCATTGGACAACTGTCTAGCCCAAACAGTGAGATGCATATTCAGTGAGAGACACTTTCTCAAAAACTAAGATGTATCTACATGCAGTTACAATAGGGTGTGGTCATTTTCTAGACAAAGGAGAAGATAGATGTTATTCAAGTAATGTCCACTCCTGCTCTCAAACACATCAGACCAGGGTGGGGATCAGGAGGGAAGAAATGGTGTACCATTCCAGCTTAGAATAAATTAACAAGAAGAAAGACAGAACAGACAGAGACAAAGCCAGATGCAAAATTCAAAAGCGGACCTGTCCCAAAGCCATCACACTGAACTTGGCTCCACCTGGTAGATTCTGGGGTTGGTGGCAGTGGCACAGAACCTGGAGAACTATAGTACTTAAAGCTGAGTAGAAGGCAGGGATTTGTGGTTTAGGATTTGTTTGCACCAAAAAGACTGGATGGGGGTATGAACTGGAACAGAGACCAATAGGGATATTGACACAGAAATTCAGCCAAGTGTGTATGAACCAGCTCAGAGGGAATTGACAATTAAAAGGTCTATGAAAGGCATGCTGTGGGCCTTTAGACCCTGAGGTTCATTGGATTTAAAAGTTGGGGAGGGAAAACTACCTTTTATTCATTCAGGGCAATTGGATGAATGGAAGGCTGTGCACTAGCATGGAGGAGTCAAGAAAGAGCATGTTTCTGGAAAAGCTCCTATATCCCTTTCTTCTGAGCAAGATCTGAGAACTGCAGTTGACTAATTCGAGATGCCTAAGGGAGCACTGGAAAGGCAACACAGGCCTGGAACTCAAAAGAGCAGACTCTCCCATTGTCCTGTCTAACCACAAAAATCCCTAACACCTTCCAATGCAGAGGTTAAGGCCAATGGCCAGGAGACCCCCATAGTGAATGGATGCTTTTGAAAACTGCATAATTATGAAACAAATAAAAAAGTTGGATAGAATGCAATTTTGTTTGTGCAATAAAATCTGCTTGCCAAGTATCCAGATCTACTGTCCATCAGTTGGATTTAAATTTCAACACTCAAGGATGCCAGAGAAGTAGGTGGTATAAGAAATCTTGTCATTTTCACTAGGGATAATGCTTGTAATAATAAAAAATATATTTTCCGTAGCTCTTTTGTTAGGTGAAAACAATAATAAAAATCAATGAATGATATGATGGAGTGAAATAGGCACTCCCATTTTGAGAAAGAAGGACTACACAAGTCTCCATAATGATGTCGCAGATTGCGTTTTGAAATAGAGTATTTAAATTAGAATGGAATTTTCTTGTATCTTGTCAAAGAAATAGTTGTGATGCCATTTTTACTGAATAAAATAGGTTCAAATATGATAGTCATCACAATCCAAGAACAGTCTCATATAATTGATGACTCATATTGTACAATTTTAGTATAATTCTTATACAACTATGAAACTTCTGAAATTATTTTACTCTGAAGATCACACATGATCAGAAAAATTGATGCACAGGCACATAGCATCCAACTGTCCTTGAGAACAGGAAAGGGAGGGGGAGTTGTCATCAACAAAATTTGACATGTTGAACTTCATTAACTTGTTCAAAATACCAAATTAGAAAAGTTAGGAAGATGAATAACTTATTTCTTCTGGCACATTATTTTTAATACTTGCATCAGATTTTTCTATTTAAGTGGATAATTCATCTATTCCTGTGATATAGTTGAGAGAGATGGGGCGCTGCTTGAAATGACAACCACTAGGCAGGTCAAATTGTTTACAGTCTTCTGAAAGTCTTATCTTGCCTTTGTTCTTTGCCCTAAGGATGTTCCTCCGAACACCTATTCCCACTAGTAAATAAATGGTTTCCACAGTGTTTATCATGGCCTATTATCTTTACAGTGTCTTTACTCAGTAGCAAAATCTGTTCTTCCTGCCATCCTTGACTTCCTTTCTCCCTCCCTCCTCCTTTCTCACCCACCCCTCTAGTCTCTAGTTCACATACAAATACATGTGTGTATGTGTGTGTGCACATGCATACCCCCACTAAGAAGTGAAATAATATCAACATGCAAACTTTAAATTTGGAGTGAGCCCTATTGTAGCTTGTTAAATGCTTCATTCATGTATGCAGCTGCCATAATACATTGTACATCAGCCATTTTATATGGTCTTCATATAGCATGTTCTATGAATATAGAAATATACATTATTTGTGTTTTCTTTTATAGTCATTTACTATCGTAGGTATGTAGTAAATGGCATGTTAAAGAAAAAGGAATAGATATTTGAAGTCTGCACATTGAAAAAGACCTCATAAATGTGTAACACAAAACTTAATGCTAAAAAATTTAAACATAAATGGGAGGAGACAACTATCGTAAATACACAAAGCTATGAAATGTTATTCAGAGATAGACCTGGGTATTCCCACACTCATGTTAAATCTTCACAAGAAACTAAATGCTATTCTTCATGGATGTCTGGCATACTCAGTATTCGCCCACCCAGCACTACTTCCAGAGTCAATGCTTTTCTCTCGGGTTTGAATTACGTTGGCATCAATCCACCTTAAGCACTTTCAATATCTCTTCCTGTTTTTCTTTGTGCCTTCTGGTCTTCCTTCCTTGCTTCATTCCTCCCTCCTTTCTTCCTTCCTCCTCTCTCTCCCACCCTCCTTCCTTTATTCCTTCCTTTCTTCCTGTCTCTCCCTTCCTTCTTTCCTTCCTTTCTTCTGTCCTTCCTTTCTCTATAGCTTCATTCTCTTATAAAATCTAGAAATTATTATATCAGTGTATTGGACAATATTACAGTTTTGCATTTCAGACATTTTGATCATTTTAAAACAGTTTAGTTCCTCATCTGTCAGGATTTCCAGTGGCTATATTTCAATTACCGGAAAGTCTTTCATAAAACTCAGCCCAAACAATGTGATACTGTCTTAGGACATCAACTTGACAGATGTGCTTTTCATCTGCAGGCATTTGCAGTCTTCACTGAATATTAGGCGTCATAAGACAAGACACACTTAGCAATTATAGTACTTTTAGGACCCAACACTCGTAAGCTTTCACAAAGAAAAAACAAACCTCCTCCAAAGGAGCGTTAATAATTATTTCGTATTTATTGCCATGTTCTTTGTCTATACACATACATATAGATGTATATACATGCATACAGATGTATATCTGCACAACATAACTATATACATTTCCATTGAAATAATAAAGAAAAGATTTAGTATCATCTGTGGCAAATGGTATTTATGAATGACAGCTTTATAGTATACGTGTTGATGGTGAATGTGAAGAAATTAAACTACTTTATGATGCTTTTTTGGTGATTTGTGTTAAGAGTCTTCTTCCTGTGGGGAACATTGAAAATACTGGTGCTAACACCAGGCCTGAGACAAGTGCATTTCATGTGGTTCTACATTCTTCCCGTGAGGTAAATAAATATTCTGGCATGATTATAGATACACAAATAGGCTGAATAAAATACTCATATGAAGTTGAAAAGACTTCACATATTCTTAAGCAGTAGCTCTTATCCACTCACCTGAGGAACTTAAGAAATCTGTTACACAGGTTGGGTACCTAATTCAATGGCACTGGAGTTTCTGTGAAGAGAACTCAGAGATTATTTTCCCTTTCTTTTCTTTCTTTCCTTTTTTTCTCAATATATGTTTTTATTTAAATTAGAAATGTGAATGTTTCACATATCACTCCCAGCTCCCTCTCCCACCCCGGGTTTCTCCGTAGATTTTGGAGGCTGTTCTGCCTCTCCTTCCTTTGTGCTGGGATTAAAGGCATGTACCACCACCACCTGGCGAGTACTTATTTTCAGAGTCCTTAATATTTCTTTTACTGCATAGATTCACTGACTTCCATTTTAGATATTCCTTTTCATGTCCTATGCCTATATGCATTTTCTACCAGAAATACCATTTTCTTTTAATTTCCATCATCCCCTGCCCCCAACCGGTCATTTGAACCAGTTGGCTATGTGATAAAAGCAGCTACACACCTACTCTAATCTTAACACAAAAGCCCTGTTTAGTGTTCAATAATTGCAATGGCTACCTAATTCAAAATAAGTGTTCCATCCAAACTACAAATAGCAAAGCTCTACCTTGTTTCATTACCTCATTTCCCTCTTCATGACATCAAACCTGACCCATACATTTCTCCAGTTTCCATAACTACCACCACTGTTTGCACTTGGCCTTTTTTTCAGTCTAGAAATTGTCAGAGTTTTCTGAAGATTCAGGTCAGAGACAAGGCCTGAAGAATCATTGATTCTCCATTGCCTGCACCTTGACTCAATAAACTCTGTGTAGTATCATAGCAAACCCCAAAATTGCAAGTTCTGAGGCTTCATGGTGACAGGTGCTTTGTACCCGTGGGTACATTCTGCTCCAGTTTATATTCAGTCTAGTTCTTGTACTTGCCAAGGCTCTGCTGAAGAGAAGTTCTTATCTTCACTGTCACTGGCTATCCACGAAGAACTGTCTGTTGCATTCTTTGGAACTTTTCCCCTTTGGTTCTACCTTTATTGAAGCAATAATTATGTGGGTGAAACTGTACATCCACTTACTAAAATCAAGCAAGAGACAATACAATATTTTTTAATTGAACTCAGGAGAAAAATACCCATGTTTTCAAACATTTAAATTTTGGGGGGGAAAATACAGATTATACCAGAAAGTTGTTTACCTGATTGGTTTTCCTCTTTTGTGCTTCTAATGACTTTTTTTCTGCTGAAAAAGAGATTTAATCTTTGGTAAATATTTCTAAGATATAACTAAAATGTGCTCACAAAACAAAGTAGGTTTCACAAATTAATATGTTAGAAAGCATTTTACAACATTACAAACAGTACTTAATTTGCACAGGTAAATTATATGAACAGTTGAGAGATGAATAAAAAGTGTACATTTGGGCAGCAGAGGAGGGTCTAGCCTAGTTTCCTGTAATTCAAATGCTTACTTTTTGTCATCTCCTCCCTGAACTGGAAAGTCACCTTTATTTGTAGTTTTTATAAGCAAATGTGTTTTTTATGTGCACCATCCATGGTATGAGTTTGGTCTTCACTTGCTAATATCATAACCACCTTAAGGGATAAGTGCACCTTGTAGGGCTCTATCTGTAGTGGGTCTGATTCTGAAGGTCAGTACTGGAGTTCAAGTTATATCTTTCTGACAAGCCCCCATACCATGCAACTCTGCCTGTCAGTGTCTACACTGTGAAGAATTGCTCCATCGATAATTACATCAATTGAGTTTTCACTATAGTCCATATATCTATCGCCTGATAACAAATAGTTTGCCGCTCGCCAAACATCTTGATGTTTCCGAAGATCCATATATAGTCACAGACTCAGAGAAACAAGCCACATCTATATTAAGATTGTCTTGTTGTTTGGTCTAGTTTTAGTGTATTTAATTACACCAATCTTAGAGAAAAAGAAAGATTTTTCTAAACTTGGCCTCACAGATTTTTTTTTAAGATGATGAAACATTCCATCTTAAATCTTTCGATATTTTCATTTTCTAGGCAACCACTAATGTTTTAAGAAAATTCAATAAAATTGAAAAATACTGTCATTAAATGTGAAGGCACTCATGCTTGCACAAATATTCTAAAACAATAATAATGAGGGTTGCATATGCGGTGTCATCAACCAAATACTCCTAAACATATTTTAGGCATGCTATTGTATTTCCCTGGCTATTGATTTGCATTTTGTGAAAGGAGTATACTGGACATGTGTCCTGCAGTGCTTATATCCTCAGGAAGGCCATGGCTTACTTTCCATCATTGTTTTATTTGCCAACAATGTTTAATGATGTGAGGCTTAAAGTAATGGCCTGGAGGTAGTAACAAATCCAATGTGCTAAAAAGCCTTGACTAGTTAGAAGACTGCCAATAACTCCTTTTATCTGTTCATTTCCCTACATGGTTTTACTACTCTGGGACCTGCACTCTTAGGATGCTGTATATAACACAAGATACCAAGGAGGTGCAGGGGAGATTGCTCAGCGCTGAAAGCATACGTTGGATCACAAGTACTTGAAATAGCATAAGTCTAAGGCTCTGACTTTGAACATTTCTGTATTCCCCCAAATGGGAGGAGACAGACAGATTACCAAGAACTCCATGGCCAGCAGTGAAAGCCAAACAGTAAACTTCTGGTTCAATGAGACCCTATCTCAATGAGGCAGAGAAAATTAAAGGATGTTCATGTTATACTCAGATCTCTCCTCAGGTTTGTGCATGTGACACCATACACAACAAACAAACACACACACACACACACACACACAATCTTTTTTAGCAACGTGATTTGGGTTTTATTAGGGGTAAGGCATGAAACTCCTAACACAATTACAGATATTTTGAAACTGAAGAGCTGCACTAAAGTAAGGATGCTAAGACTAACTTAAAAACATAGAAAATGCTTCAGTTCCTATCATCTTTCTGCCCCCTTCTTTTGTAATGTTACTGACCTTTAAGTGCAGGAGTTGTGTTGTAGAGGGATCAGCGGTGCCTGGGCACCATGGATCATTTGTTCTATGCATTTTGAACAGATGCAGTTTTCTATAATAATATCTGTTGCAAAAAGAAGTTTCTTTGCTGAGGAGTGAGAGCTGCACTTATAGGAATAAGGACAAACATTTAGGACGCAACAAGTGGCAGTTGTAGGATTTTGTCAATGATCTATGACCTCATTAACCCTTGGCTCAGCTTATAATAACAGATATAATTTCCCTATTGTTCAGTAGCACTTAAGCCCAATAAGAGAGCTGTTGGTTACCACCATGTTACGAGTGCCATCACTGCACCCTTAGAGTTATCATACCATGCTGATTATTGTTCTAGTTCATAGGAGTCATAATTATTGGTTGATTCCCTCCTTTGGAAGCTTTCATAGTTCTAAGGGAGAAGGTTTTCAGGTGATATTCAGTACAGATCCTCTAGATCCTGTGTCTGAAGCTCATGGTTTCTTCAGCAATAGGGACTTAACCCTAAGTGTGTTTGAGACAACCAGGGTGGCAAAAATATCATATAATATTCTGGAAGACTCTTGGTCTCCCCTAACTGGAAACTAATCAGTAGTATTTGCATGCGGTATTGTAGATTTTGTTACTAGTATATAACTTATGAGGAAAGCATTGCTAGCCCAGAAGCCCAGTGAATAAAATTTCATTTAAAACATATATATATATATAGTGACCTTTGGTAAATATATAAAAATATGATTCTTTATGATATTTGCAGGCATCCTTATTGTTATTTTACCTTCCCTACCACCTCTCTGCTCTCTAGTTTTTTCCCCTCCAAATTGCTTGTAATCTATGATTTCCCTCTCTATTACTCCTCTTAACTCCATGGTACCATTTTATTGTCCTGACGTTAGTAGTTACTCCATGTTATATACTCACATGAAGATTTGGAGTTTGAGCCACAGATGAGAGTGAACAAGCAATTTTTGCCTTTCTAGGACTAGGTTAACTTGTTCCATAGGCTCTTTCTAATTCTATCTATTTATCTGCAAAGTTAATGCTTTCATTTTGCTTTACAGCTGAATAGTATTGCATAGTGAATATGTTTCACATTGACATTATCCATCCATTGGATGAAGGACATTCAGTTTGTTTCTATCTCCTAGCTAATGTGAACAGAAGAGTGATGAATGTGGCTTAACAAGTGTCTGTAGAATTAGGTGTTGAGTCATTTGGACATATCACATGGAATGGTATAGCTGCATCATGTGGATACTTCCTATACAGAGCATACAGAATTCATTTCTGAATACCAACTTTAAATAACAATAACCATTCCAGAATACCAAGCTTGCCTTCAATACTTCATGATGATTTAGGGAAAGGACTTGAAATTCCACAGATGCCATTGTTAATTTCTTAACAAGGAAATAAACAGCCTTATCCAAATAGCATCATCCACCTTTTCATAGCTACTGAAAAAGACATGAAAAAAATGAGATGCTATTTCACTCATACTGTACTTTTTAAAAATTATTTTAAAAACCTTAGAAGTTGTTATAAATTAAATCACACAAGTTGAAAACTTTTGGATGAATAGTTATGAACCATGTATTTAACAGCATTATCATTCAATATCTTATAGCATTACAAAGTATCTTGACTGACCTTGATTCTGAGTCATTGCTGTAATAAATTAAGTGCCAAGGAAAGGAGTTATTGCAACTATATTATCATGAGAGATGATGTTGTATATACTAAACAACTGAAAGCTAAAGCAGTTGGTTAATGATGTGCAACATGGTGTTGACCCTTCAAGTAATGTGATTGAGGCCATGAAAATTTGTGCTGTAAGGACATCCTCTGGTATACCTACAAGACAAAAACACAACAAACTATACAACAAAATAACTACTCATTTAAGGTTTTCTCTAAATTTTATTGTGTTATATATTTTAATTTGCAAAAGAATAGGAAGTCAAATTCTATTATCTATATCAATAAAAATGTTAATACATGCACAAGTAATTATTGTCATATTAACAATTTTAAATGAAGAATTGTGGGAAATAAGCCTCATCTTCCCACTCACAATGTGACCCAGTGCCAGCAGTTCCTGGACCCAAGCCCCCTGGGAACTTAACATGAATACAGATTCTTGAACCCTTACCTAGCCCTCCTGGGACACAATCTGCTTTTTAACAAGCTCCCTGATGCTTCTTTCCACATTTATTGTAAGAAATACTGAGCTGTGGCAATGCCTAAGAGGCTTATTATGAATTTCACTATCAAGTGCATTAGATCCTAATAGCACCCTGTGAATTCACTTTATTCTTAATAGATTGTTCTAACATATGCTTTGAAAAGCAGTTTTCATCAAGGGAGCTTAGTGTTTTTGTCTTGGTAGCTAACATTGGAATGTAGGCATCTACAGTTTTATTTAGAGAGTTTCTCAAACCTTTTGGTCATATATTGTTCATAAATCAATCCTTAAATTGGCCAAGCATACTTCTAAAATACAATACTTTAAATTGGCAGTCAAGAGTACAGAAGAGCAATTAATTCAAAGGATGGCATATGGGGAATGAAGAGAAGAAGATGAATTTGAGAATGTCCAGTCTGGAAGAAGACACTATTAACTTTTTTGTCGGGTAATAACACAAGCTATGACATGACCTCAAAGGCTTAATCCATTCAGTCACTGCTCAGATCTTATACCTATAGAGTCAGCTCTGCCTTATTGTGTTGGTCTTGTGTTGAGTGAAACAGCTTCTGCCTCCATGATGCTTCCAGGTTGCAATGTTCTTCTTGTCAATCTAGATGGACAAGGCATCTTAGATCCCATTATCCTTTGTCACTGTCAAATTTGTTCAAAACATTTTCCATTACTTAAGTTAACTACTCATATCCTAACAATTACTTTACCCTGACTTATTTAGGTTACCTTCCCTTCCTTCCTTCCTTCCTTCCTTCCTTCCTTCCTTCCTTCCTTCCTTCCTTCCTTTTCTTTCTTTCATTTTATCTTTCTTTTCTACCCTTGTGTTCCTAGGATGGAACTCATGACTTCAATGCCCTGGGCAAGCACTCTGCCATGGAGAAACTAACCCCTCATTCTTTTCTGAAGTTATGACCCAGAGATAAGCAACTTAGCAAGATTCCAAGTGAGACCCAACCAATTCAGACTGTCGTAGAGACTCTTCCCCATTCATCCTGGACATTAGTCGCCAAGGAATGCGACTTTAGATGTCATGGCTTTTTTTTTCTTATCACAGTTGTCACATCGTGACTTAACTAACCAGTATCTGAGAGAAAAATTTCTAATGCCCCTATTTAAGTCATCTCTTTAGATTTGTGTCATTATGTCACTTTTATATCCCAATTCTGGCAATCCATTCTTTTAGCTATCTTTCCCACCCAGAAATAATCTTGTCTTTAGGCAATAAGGCATGTTATTGTCACCTCAACCTTCTTTTAGCTTTTTCATATCGTGCCACAGCATCTCCATAGTTGATTTTACTTTTCTTTGCCATTATTATTTATACATGGTTTTCTATATAGACCTATATAGGTCTTTCTTGTTATATATTTAACTCACTAAGAGGCCCAAAGTGATCTTGAACTCCTTGTAGCCCCCATGTTTCAGCTTTCTGAGAAGAGTTACATGAATGTGCTAACATATCTGGTCCTATAGCAGAAGTATAAAGTCTACATTTGTTTATGTTTTATTTGTTGTTTGTTCACATGTGTATGAGTCTGTATATGTTACTTAGCCACAAGACCTTAGGATTAGAAAGTCCTGGTGCCTTTAAGGACACAACTCAGGGTGGCTGACATCTGACCACATCAAAAGGAAAAGTGAAGAAATGGTATCTATTATTTAACAGGAAAGTGCTTAAGTAATGCCCATTAGTTAGCACAATAGATAATTCAAAAGAAAGTAGAGACACATTAAAAAAAAGCTTACTTTAAATTTTTTGCTACATTTATTTATTTATTTGTTTGTTTATTTGTTTTGGGGTGAGAAGGATTTGGATGTCATGGCATATGTATGGAGGTCAGAGGAAACTTCTAGGAATTCTTTCTTTTCTTCTACCATGTTCATCCAGTGATCAAACTCATGTCATCAGCCTTGGTGACTAGCATTTTTCCCACTGAGAAGCCTCACTTTTAATATGACTTTTATGATTTATTCTTTTATCTTCTATTGTATTGGCTGAATACCTTTGGTTTTAAAACAAATGGGAATACATGACTCAGAAATGGGTGACTCACTAAAATTATAGACAAACTCCTTGCTACAAATGGTTATTGTTAATTAAATACCCAAGACAGCAGCATCCAAACATCAGGATTGGTATACAGAGCAGAGACAAAACCAGAAAACAGTTTCTGCTGGAGATATCTTAACTGTTTAACACAAAAAGATTTTGAGGATAATAATGAGCCATATTTTACTTTGTAATGCAGGTCTGAGATATTTAGGGGTACATTTATGCTATCAGATCAGAATTGATGAACACCAAGTTTCATCCATTCTAGTTCAAGTGTAAACAGCATAAATCAATTTAAACTAAACCTTTTTTTCTTCTTTTCTAGGTGATTAAAGAAAATGAATGCTTTATGAAAATAGTGCTAGAAAAAGTAGTGTTTTGATTAATAGGATTTTAAAAATAATCATTTATGAAAGGTAGGAGCAACCCATTTTTTAATTATGTGCATTTGCTTATTCTATGTATTTAGAATTTCTTGCACTCTGTCTTTCACATACACCACACCACCCCCAACCCAAAGCACTTCATATTATACAATAAAACTGCAGCCACATTAAATATTCACATCTTTGTATTTTATCTGTGCAGAAAGTTAAGTTGGCAAAGCAAAAAATAGTTTTAATTATACAACATCTCTCTAATGGTGGAAGATTGATGTGGATTGGTTGGTGCACACCAGTAATTCCAGGATTTGGGGAATGAAGCTAGGAACAGGAATTTGAAGTTAACCTGGGAATCTTCATTTCTCCATCTCCAAGGCAGGGGGAGAAGTAAAAAATGAGAATGAACAAAATAACTCCCAAATAGGAAATGGCAACAAAAACAAGCTAGAAAAGATAAAATGATCAAAAGCTGTAAGGAAAGACTCGGGTTGCCGTTTAAAAGCACAGTTGACTTTCATTTTTGCTGTGGTTCTATATAAAAGGCAAGCTAGCTTTCTAAAACACTGCTAATGTGATAAACAAATGGGTTTGTGGAAGTTCTGTTTCCCTTGACTTTAAAAATAAAACCAGAGAGGAAAAATGCACCGAAGCATGCAACTATGTTTTAAACCATAACTTCTACATTTTACGCCATGTAGTCAAATCCCCAAGGAAAGTTGAGCGGGGCTCAACCACCTGCAATCCAGTCTGAAGAACAAGCATTGTGAGTTCCTCTAGAGAAACCTCCAGAGGTGTGTGGGCTTAGCAGAGGCATTTCAATATGGAGACAGGCACTGCAGGTTCCTATAGAGAGGCATCCAGAGGTGTGTGGGCTTAGTAGAGCCCTTTCAGTATGGAGAGTGGCCATCAGTTATCTCTCTGTGACTCTGGTCATGCACTGCTATTCAAGAGTGTCCATCTGACAGAGTCCAGCGTCCTTCAGGGCCTCTGGATATTTAAAATGATCCTCTATGAGGCACTGGGCACAGGAGACAGTGGTCTGATAGCTTGGTTTCCTATCTTTGGAAGGTACTTAAGTGTTGAGAAACAACTCTCTTTTCAAAGGGGGTAAGAGATCATTTATTCTGGAGTCAAATGCATTTGACCATGCCCAGAAGTACATATTTAGATTAGCCTGAGTTCTGCGTTTCAATATGGCAGTAATTTCATTAGGATTTTATAGTTTAAATCATGCCACTTCAGTTACTTAGGTGGAAGCATCAAGTAGGCGATGGGTTACAGCACAGTTGTGGAAACTCCTGTGATAGACCTTGGGGGCTGTCTGATGACATTCTTAGCACTGGGTTTGGTAGAAGCTAGTGGTCTATGAATACGCTCCCAAAACTTTCACCTGATGGTCACAGGGCATTAGGTCAGGCACATATAGACAAGAAGCAGCTATTACAAGGACTTGAAGACAGCCACTGATGCATTACTTACTGATCCAGGATTTGCAACATTCTACCTTTTCCACAATTATTGACGCTCTGGTCAATTGATCAGCCCTATAGAAGATTCAGCACAAGATGTAGCTTCTTTCTGAAAAATGTAAACATTTATGACTTTTTTAATGACAAGAAACATATAAATATTTAAATCCCAGCTGATTGAAGTGAATAAGCAATTTTCAGAGAGAGGGGGACAGGGAAAGAGTTCCTCCAGCCAAGGCGCTGACTTCTATTTCTAAAGCCAATTGCCCAATTTGTACATTTTTCTTTGAGGGCTCATTTAATTATCAACTATTTGGGCAGAGACTGAGGCCAGGCTCCTGAAAGATTTTCTGTTAAGGCTAAAATCTCTCATTAAACTGTCATCCCTGGGAACCCTGGAAAGCCAATGTTGTCCTACCCCTGAGTTTTTCTGTCCTTTGGGGGGACGATCCCTATCCAGGCTGACTGTGTTCAACTCCTGTAGTAGTAGAACCCCTCTGTATCTTGAGGAATCTCCCCATGAGAATCACAGGCATTTCAAGATCATCCTGAGGATGGTTAATATGATATATAAGAACCTTCCCCCTCCCCCCAACCATCCTGCTAACAAGTATTAAGAATTGCTTATGACTTTTCTAGCTCTCTGAAAATTCAAATGTTCTTCTCGAATGACAGCTTTGGTACATTAAGGGTTACTTCAGTGGCCCAAATAATTTAGTTAATGTTCAGCTTAGACATCTGACACACACCCGAAAGTCACCTGACACTGGGAGATCACCCTTCCTTGCCACAAGGTTATCTTTTGTGTAAAGTAGTGTACCATGGAGCTGTTTGTGTGTGGCTAGCAACAGTCTCCAAGACTCCAGTTTATGGGAGAACAAAGTACACTCCGATGCCACGACTTACGTGCAAGGGTTTACCATATGAGTCATAGCACTTGCTTCAAGTCTGCACTTCAAATAAACAGTCCTTAAGCTCAGTTTTCTTATATTTCTACTTAATCTTAGTTCACAAACAAATAAAGTCAATGATACTTAAATGGTAGCCATTCGATTGCTTGATGCTTTTGGTTTTTGAGACAGAGTATTGCTCTGTAGCTCAGTCTGGCCCAGGACAGAGCCTGGATACAAACATAGTTATGATTCTCCCTCTGCTCCCCCAGTCTTCTGCATTCTTGAACTATACACATGAACCAGAATTCCCAACTTATTTTTCTTTTTTTAAAAAAGAAATTGAATTGATCCCAACATCTATTTTATTTGGCCTATATTTGCATTAAATTATGTTTTGAAGTTTGAGGATTTGGGAAACAATACAACATTCGAGAGTATTTCTGAATCTGAGTTTCCATTTCTTCCATTGTCAATGAAGGATTGATCCGAGTAACTCAGCATTCTTTTTGAGGCAAGCTGATTGTTATCTGGGATGTAAATTAATCTTCTAAATTAATCTTCTCAATTAACAACAGCTACCACTCTCATATCTTAGTGCTCATCAATAGTTAACATAGTTTGAATGGTTAGCAAAGACTTAAGAACTTACTTCACATTTGTTTTTTACATTCGGGAAAAGACCCACGTAGAATTATAAGTGCATCTAGTATTTATGTAGTAAAGAAATGGGTGGTGCCACAGGGTCCAAAAGAATACACTTATGGCCTTTCCATGCAAAAGCTGCCATAAACACAAAACACTATGCTGGAACACAAGCAAAATATAAATATAAGTAAAAAGATATAAGCATAACTTTCCAGCTGGAGGGGCACAGAGTTAGGGATAACATCTGGACAGGCAAATCTTCCAGAACTAACCAGAAAGTTAAGAGATTTGGGTGCCTGGCGATGTGAAGACTGGGTCAGGAAGTGAAGTAGAGACAGCTAATATATTACAGAATTGAGTGCTTACCCAAGTACATCATCAGGACCTTTCTGGCTGGCTGCTTGAGGATTGTGTGCAAGGATGCATGCATAGATGCTCGAGGTCAAGACTAGTCTGGACTATGAAAGAAGGTTGGAGACAAGGGTGGCTTAGATTAGTAAGCAAACATAAAAACAAAATAATTGTTTTGTGCATGCAATAATGACCTCTAGGGATTGTGCAACTGGGCCAACCAATACCGTAAAACAAAACAACAGTCTTTCCCCCCAAAAGCAGGAAAGGGAAACCAGAGGAAGAGAAGAAAGAAAAAGAAAGAAGGACTGTTGTCTGCCCCCATGTCCTCACCTACCAGGCTTGTGGTGCCTGTCTTATTAACAAGAGAACTGTCTGGTTTCATTTAGACTTGGCTGTTTTATGCCAGATGGGTACCACATCACACCAGGAGTGTGCAGCTGTAAGGGCAGGTGTCTACTCCCTGTAGCCCTGCCTCCACCTCCCCTCCCCACTCACAACCACACTGAGTTCTTTCTCCCTGGCCCAGGGCTGTCGCTTCCTAGCAGTTTTCTTTTGCAGTAGATACTTCTTTTTTCACTAGTGATCTCTTATCATTCTTTCGGCTTTGGAATCTCTCTGGTTAACTATTGTTCCCTCTCCTGAATCCAGTAGGTCTCTGTATTTCAGGAGTATAGGGTCCTTGTGTTAACTACCCAGATTTATCCCTTACACACAGTCAACCTCTATGAAATGCTCACATGACACTGAAACCCATGTGTCTGTGTCATGAAAATAATCACTTTAAGTAAGAAGTAACCTTTCCAAATGTACATTTAAAATTTAGAAAGTATATAGGATGTATTTTGTGAGCTGGCAAGAAGGCAGTGAAAGGACACTTGCTCCAAGACTGATGACCTGAGTTCAATGCATGGGATCCACATGGAGGAAGGGGAGAAAGGGTTCCAGCAAGCTGGCTAGGAGAGAACCAATTGTCTTCTGCCCTCTACACATGTGGTGGCATGAACCCTCCTGTACCCACCTACACCCCATACCCTAGCATACCCCAAATAAATGAATATAGTAAAAAATGTAAGTAAGTTCTCTTGTATATGTAAAGGAACAATTCCATGTGTCTTTAAACAAAAACTCCTAATACTTGTGCACAGAAGGTTGTTTATAAATAGTTGTTTTTAAACTCATAAAAACCAGAAAAACATTTAGGAGCTCATTCCCTATGGAGGGATAATCTTTCAACCTAGATACAAGAGGGAGGGCCTAGGTCCTGTCCCAAATGATGTGATAGAAACTGATGATCCTCCATGGGAGGCATCACCCTCCCTGGGGAGTAGATGAGGGTTGGTGGGGAGAATGGGAGGACAGGAAGGAGAAGAAACTGGTTTGGTATGTAAAATAATAATGTTTTTAATTTAAATAAAGACTAATTTTAGAAAAGAAAACAAACAGAAAAATAAAAATTTGACATTCAGTGAATTGATAGTCAAAATTTTCAAGTCTTATGATTTTACTAATTTGAAATTTAAAGAGATGTGGTCAATCCTAGCACCCCTTACACATGTTGGATTTTTCTTTGAGCAAAGATTCCAGAACACTAGGCTCCTTCTCCACATCCTAAAGATATTTTCTTCTCCTGCTTCTCTTGGTTTTCTTCTGCTGTGGTAAAATACATTCTACGGTGAGCCCTGGGTCTCTGTGAGAGGTGCCTCTCTGCACAGCATGCTTTTTTTGTCCCAAGAACCTACCATGAGCCTCCTTGCCTCTGGCTTCCATTTTGTCATTCTCTTGTAGTTGAGTTCCATAGTTCCTTTTGATCAGTTTGCAGGCACCATGCTGGGCATCAATGAACTGCATATACACGCTTGCTAAAAGATACACTTTATTTAATAAAGGTTAGGCTGAGGAGAATGGTTACCCTCTGCCTAAAGAGCATTTCTGCTCCCAGTGTTCACCCCGACTCCATCTTCATCTCCCCTATCCCACCATCCCATTGCAGTCTTCCCCTGATTTACTTCTGTATTTATATTCTTGCTTGCTCCTGTCCTGAGGAAGTTATTCCAAACAAGTAGGTCACACTGCTGTGTTCTGTTAAAATAAAAGCCATACAATGGCTACTTATATCACTTTGAGTCAAGCTATAGCTATGTCTTTGAAGCAGTTTGTGTTTTGACCTGACTACCCCTTTCAAACGGCCTGGCTCTAACTCTTCTCAATCGATTTCTCTACCTTTACTTTGGTTCCATTGCTTTTCTGTGCGGGCAAGTGATTCTGCACCACAACCCTTGAACTTAGTGTCCCCAAATGTTGCAGAGCCTCTTTCTCTACCATCCTAACCTTGGGTGACTGCTGGAAGGGCAGGTCATCTGTGGCACTGCCCTGAGCATCCTTTCCCTCCCTCACAGGGCCTCTCCCCTGCTACTGCTACAGATTCCTCTTCTATGCCTTGATTAGTGGTGCTCTGCCAACATGAGTCAAAGCTTTAGGAGGACCTGAGTCATTGTCCATGTCTTCCTTTTTGAGTCTGTTACCACAGTACCTGTCATACCATAGATGCTCAACCAATATTTGTGAAAGAAAGTTGTAAAGGAGGGGAAAAAGTAAGGGTGGTAGGGGGTTGGGGAGGATGGAAGGGAATGTTAGAAAGAAGAAAGGAAGAAAATTGGGAAGGAAAAGGAAAGACAGTGTAGAGTCATCTGTTAGTATTAAATCTCTAGCAATTCTTCAGACCACTCTTTCTTTCTCAAAACCACAACAAAGCTGGCCTCCTGCCTAGACCCTTTGAAAGGCATCACTTTCTGGATAAAAGATATAGCTGCTCTATTGACATTGTGTTTATTTTCAGATGTAACCCAACACTTTTATAGCAAATGGTATTGACTTTACATACTTATTAGCAGGATAGAGTTTCTCCTTTAAATTAAGGTGTTTTAATGCAGCCTGCTTTACTTCAGATAAAAATAATGATATTTAGAGAACTGGTATGGCAAAAATCTTGAAATATGAGTGTACATAAGGGAAAGTTATAAACTGGAGAGTAACTGACCTGTAAAACATTTCTACTGTTCTTTAAGGTCTCTTGTACTCCCAATTCAGCCATGAAACCTTCCTTGACTTTTGTCCTGCTCACTTCCTTCTCATTCTTTTCATATTACTATTACACTGTCACAGACATACTGGAACTGTCTGCATTCAATCACTGTCATCTGGGTCTTTTAGTTCTACCTTTCTAAATTGCTGTAAGACCATGATGTAAATGATCATGTCTCACCCCAACCCTTTGAACCTTTACAGTACACAACCCAGTACTGAACTAATAGAAAAGTAACAATGCCTGTTTGTTATTTTTATAGTGGCTTATTCCCACAATAGAAAAATGGAGTGTCCCTGCATCAAAATAACCTACATGTACTTTATTGCTGCATTTGCACAATCAAAAAAAGATGACATAGAACTAACATTTTATATTACAAAGTTGAAGTCACATCTCCTCCTCATAGAAAACAAAATATGTACCTGTATTCACTCTGGTAAAAAAATTAATCACAGGGGCAAAATCATGAGTTAATAGTAGCCAAACTCCAGCATAGCCAATTTGAAATGCTTATGAATTAAAACATGCTAAAAATACTGACCAGAACAGGATGTTATTCATAAACCTGTTATTTTGGCCCATTTTAATGAAAGGGAGAGGCAGCAACAACAACACTTTTCTAGCTAATGGATTTAGGTTGATGGTTCTGTGGAAAGATCTCCCCCAAGAAGTTAGCAATGGTGTTAGTATCATACTTTTACTAGAAACTTTGAAGGTATAAAATTCAACCCAAATTAGGCACTAAGTAGGTAAAGAGCTTATAGCACAAACATGCATTTGTAATCCCAGAAGCCACTTGAAAAGTCAGGCATGTGCTCTATGGGCTGTATCCCAAAGGGCTGGGGGTGGGGCGTGAGAAAGGCAGATCCCAGGAATTTCCTGGTCATCCAGCCTAGCTTAAATGGCAAGCTTGACATTCAGAGAGATCTTGAGAAATAAGGTGGAGGATGATAAAGGAAGACAGCTAATGTCAAGCACTGACCCCCACATGCATACCTACAGGACAGCATGCAGGTAGACAGGTGTACACCATACATAACATGCACAGAGAGACAGAGACAGAGACAGACAGATTCCATCAAGAGTCAAGCTATTTAGATTGCCTGCAAATGGCCATTGTCCACACGTGATACACACACACACACACACACGCACACACACACACACACACACACACACACAGAGACAGAGAGAGAATGAGAGAGAGACAGAGACAGAGAGAGAGACAGAGACAGAGAAAGAGAGACATAGAGAGAGACAGAGCAGAGACAGAGAATCAGAGAGATTGTTTCAAGGGTAAAAACTACTTAAACTGCCTACAAAGACCACTGTGCCTGAATTATTTTCTGTACCATAACCTGCTGCTATGGGATATTAACTGTGTGAGCAACAGTAGCTAGTACTTCTGAGTCATGCTGTGACCCAAAAACTGCCTAAGTTCATGAAGTGTCTCCAGTCAAATGATTGCTGTAGTCTAGTGAGGAAACTTAAGCTCCATGAGGCTGTTACTTATCCAAGGCCACATGACAGGCAGTGTCAAAACTCAGGGTTCACCCTTGAATTCTGACCTATTACCTACCAAGCAAGAGTCCAAAGAGACAAAACCAAACCAGGGCTCAAACAAGTGAGCAGAGTGACTGCAAATGTTAGCCTCAGACCTCAGTAACTAAGTAAACTTGAGCTGTCTTTAGTCAATGCATTTGCAATTGTTTTATAATTTTCATCAGAATTTCAATATCCCTCTTTTACCAGAAAAACTTTTAAAAAGTAAATGTATATTGTATACAGTATTAATGAAGATTTTAATGCTAAGTTGGTAAGATGGGAGCAAAATAGTTTTTCTATAGTATATTTTTGTTTGTTTGCCTTGCTATCCTGGAACTTGCTCTGTAGACCAGACTGGCCTAAAACTCAGAGATCTTCTTTCTGGGATTTAAAGCAATTTGCCACCACTGCCTGGCTATAATATAGTATTAATATCATGTGCTAAGTATTAAAATATGACAATATTGTACCTGGGCATTTTGTTCTTTTATAAATTTTAACTAAATGATAACTTTGAATTGGCTAGTTTTTCCTTTTTCCTAGTGACTACAAGTTGAAATATTAAAAATGGCAGTGCTTTCAAGTAACTTATAATACACTTCCCTTAAGAACTGTGTGTGCGTGCATGTGTCTATGTAGTCTATGTGTGAATATCTAAGTTAATGTAGTGCTTCTCAGTGAAAGCTATAGACAATGTGATGTGTAGTCTTAGAGAGTCTGTAAATGTGCTCTTACATGGTCCTTTCTCTGTCAGCTCATTTTTTACTAACTTGGTAGTAATAAAATTACATTAACTTTGAAATTGTCACTTTTTATTTTTGTGGTGCCAGGAATTGAACTCAGACCCTAAATGTACCAGGCATGTATTCTACCCTAGCAAACTTCTCTATACCTCTTGAATTAACTTGAAGTCCATAGGTAACTAACAAAGCTGAAGATGTTCTCCCCTAACCTTATCTGTTTTTCTCCTGGTTTCTCTTATTCTGGTTGACTTTTAGGAAATCATTTTGCATTCTGCAATTCCTTGTTGATCTTAAGTATTTAGAAGCAAGTCATCCCTATGAAAATAGTGACAGCCTTTACACTGTAGCTGTTTGACTTACACAATTGAATGCTGTGTGCAACATGAGAAGGACTCCTCTTTTATCCTCATGTTCCTTCTAGCTACACCATTATCTCACTTTATGCCCCACTGGCTATATTGCAGCCACAGTCCTGGATTGAGTTTCTTACTATTGACATATTTCTGCTGTTCTTTTTCTATTTCGTTTGTCTATATTTTTCTATATATATATTCCAAACCAACATGGTCTTAATTTCCATAACATTATAATATCAGGTAAGTTTGCTCTGCCTGCCTTTGTTTCTTGTTAGTTGTATCTTGACTATTCATTATCCCCATCCATATAAAAGAGTATTAAACATCTTTTTTAAATCCCTTGAAACAAACTATCATGAGGTTGATGAAAATCCATTGGATCTACAGATCACTCAAAAAGAAGTTCTGTGAGAAGGATAATATAGATTTATCTATAGGCAATTATCTTTATTAATAATGTCTTCCTTAGTTGTTTCAGTGCCTTTAGTGAATTTTGGTTCAGGCCTCTTGGGTATCTGTTATTAACACACAGTGCATGCTTCTGGTACCACTATGAAGGGGCAGTAGTCATCAGTCACTCTCTGGCTGCTGCTGCAGTTGTATACAAATCTAGAATATTTTTATATTTCTCATATACCAAGAAAAAATTTGCTAAACTTTTTTCCTCGTTTTTGGAAGAGGAAAGAAGGTCTCCTGTGTCACAGGCTAGACAATGGAGTCATGTAACCAAGGAATGGCTTGAACTCCTGATCCTTCTGCCTCTCACTACTGTGTTTTGGGACAACACCTGTGTACTAGCATGCCCATTCATTTTGTTGATCTTTTAACAAGCTGTCTTCTAATTCTTTTAGTTATTCTATGTTGGCAATCAAAGTCTCTATGCAGAATAATAAGATTTAGTTCCTTCATTCCTTTTTATTGTACACTGTAAGCAACCTGTAATAATAAGTGGGTTTTTTTCTGTAATTGTGAAGCCAGAGCTTCTCAAACTATAAAATATGTGACTCATTGGTGGATCATATAATTAATGGTTCAACAGCAGGTCAGAGCCTGAGAGTTTGCATTTTGGGCAAGTTCCCTGGATGATGCTTACAGCTCCAGTTCACAGTGGCAATTGTTTTAGTAGGCAATTAAACCAGAAATGCATGACAAGAATTCTTGATTTGTTCCTGTGGTTGAAGATAACGCCTTCATGTTTCACTATCAAGTATGAGGTTGGCTGCAAATGGATGATATTTTTCTACTTATTTCATCAGCAAATTATATTATACATCTGTCATAATTTTTATTGCAGATGATTACTAAATTAAATTGGTTTTATTCATTTAGTAAGCTAGGTATTGGTCTTTGTCCTTTATGTTAGGGATGCCATTAATTTTTAAAACAAGCAATGAAGACTTAGCAGAATGTGTTTGTGTATTGAGCTTTTGTCTGTGTGTATGTATGTAACAATTGATCAAGACAGAGACCATGACTTTGAATGAGAGCAAGGAGGGTTAAAAGGGAGGGTTTGGAGGTTCAAAGGTAAAGGGGGACATGATATGGTTATATTATGGCAAAAACAAAGGAAATAATTTTTGAAGTGATTGGCTATTCCCAAAGGAGTCTTGCCACTGTTCCAGTGAGCATACCTGGCCTGTAAATTCAATATTTTAGCTTACAAGGTTCCAGGTAAGTAAGATTGTCAATGAGCATGTATAGCATTTTCCACTGCTGTGTATGATAGTCATCTGCGAGGGAGCTAACAGCTTGTTTCCAGACTGAGTTCTCTCTTAAAACTCACTCCAATGTAAACATAAAAAACATAGTCATCTGAAACTACAACAAAAGTATGAGGAAGAACATACAGTGTTTGCCTTTGTGCCTCGGTTACCTTATTCAGTATAGTATTTTTCAGTCCGATCCATTTTCCTGAGAATAACATGATTTCATTTTTATGGTTAGATAAAATTCCATTGTTTTTATGTACAACCTTTGCATTATCTAAAATGCACTTTCTATCTTAAAAGTGAAACATATCTAATTAACTCATAGTATACTTGTACAAATTTGCCTTAAGCATTCACATATACACTTTGTTGATTTATTTCCCAATATTATATAAAGGTTACTTTATCTTCATGATGTGCATTATTTTGAAATGCTTTTTTCACAAGTTTTAATTTTTTAAGTATCATAAAACAAGCTATATATTTAGCCTCTAATATTTAAACCTAACTTATTTCTTCATGTGATTTCTGAGCTATGTTATATTACTATCAGCATTTTTTACTGATGATTAAATTGAAATGCACAGAGGTTTCTCATCTTGCACAAAGTCATGAAGCCCATAAATGTTGCAGCAGAAGTTTATGATGTTGATTGCACAATGTACAAAAGGACCATTTAAGTTTTTATTTACTTGAGAATTTCAGACATGAGTGCTGTACTCACATCTTTTCCACTACCCCTTCCTAATCCAATCCCATCTCTACTCTCTCTCAAAGTCATGATCTGCTCTTGTTTAATTGTTATTGTTTTACACACACACACACACACACACACACGCACACGCACACGCACACATACACACACAAAACAACCGAAAACATTGAGTTCCCCCAGAATTCTGAGTAAAATTCCAGAATTTAATCCTTGACACAAGGTTTGTTGTTACTATAGAGATTGTGATGGAGTCCCAAGGGATACTGTGTATGAACCCAGAGCTTGCATTCCTCCATGCAGAGGGGATGTCAGGCCTCAGATTACAAACTGAAGAATATAAACACATCCCTCTGTTTATCCCTTAATGGCCCAGGCCTAAAGCTTCATTTTCCCAATGGTTTAATTTACCGTATAGCTTCCTCTAAATCCAGCAGTGGTTTGTACAATTAAATAAGTAGATGCCTGCCCTTTCTACTCTTTTTGGGAAATAACTTCGCCACTGTGTGCTGATGTCTAGCTGAACCATTCCATCATCCCTGAATCTCAGACTTGTCTAGCTCACTGAGGCTTAAACCTGCTCTTCACTCCTAACCTCATGAAGACAGAATGGCTGTCACATCTGTATGAAATGCTGTGACACACATTGAAACATGTCTGCTTTGGCATTCACAAGGTCTTCCTTAAACTCTGGTGTGTTCTTTTGGTTTGTGAGAGCTGTACCTCTTAATAGAAGGCTCTTTTTTGTTTATTTAACTCAGAAAATTTTCTTTGATCCAAGAAAACAATGGTATAAAGGAAGAGGAAACTGATGCCATCTTACCATGAAGTGTATGAGCTGCACAGATCATTTTGTTTAATAGACTTATTTATGAGAGGAGTTAGAAAGGGCTCTAGGAGTTTCAGTTCACCCTACACTGTGCTCACAATTGATAGTATGATGTATTACTGTCTTGAATGATAAAACTATTCCTTAGACAAAGTGGTAAACATTGTCAGTATTCAGGATCATTCAATTTGTTTGTATGTTTGGTGGTTGTTTGTTTGTTGGTTTGGTCTGGTTGTATTTATTTATTTATTTTTGAGTTTTTTGGGACAGGGTTTCCGTTGTGTCGCCTTGGCTATCCTGGCACGCACTCTGTAGACCAGGCTGGCCTTGAACTTGGAGATCCACCTGCCTCTGCCTCCTGAGTGCTGGCTGGGGTTAAAGGCCTGTGACTCTACCACCTAGCTGTTAGTATCATCCTTAATGCCACTTTAATAACTCACGGAAACGGAGTATATGTGACTGTGAAAACTTTACAAGCCTTAATCCTCCTTTTGCATACATCACTACTGGTAATTTCACAATGGAAGATTTAGTGGAGGAAATCCAAAAATAATATCAAAGTGTCCTAAGAAAAGAGTAAATGAAATGAATCCTATACTCAATTTAGTTGCTGATAATTTTAAAGGTAAAGGATAGAAGGCTTCTATGTTTGTATCCTATTATTTATTACCAACATGTTGTCCTTCATACTCACCATGAGTGACTTAAAACACCAGACATAGAAACTACATGTAATATGCTTGCACATTACTAAGAAAATTTATCTGGTCTAATAAAATGACTACATTTTATATTTTGACATATTTTTTCCTTCTAAACGAGACATCATCTAATTTCTTTCCAAAAATATTGACTTTTTTGTTTGTCCTTGGCTCGGCTCCACATTTGTTTGTCTGAGGCTGTTACTGTAAAATTATGTTCTATTCAAGGAAATGCCCATATTTGTGTTGAACATTAATGCGTTTTCTTTTCAGCAAATATTCCTTGACTTGACTTTTATCTGATTTCTGAATGAACTTGCATGGTCTTGTCAGCTACTTTTCCTTTGAAATGGAAACTCCAATGTCAAGCACTTCAGTATAGATGACACCCCCTCCCGAATATTTAGAATTTGAGTTTTACCAGTTCAGTTCAGGGTAAAAATTCTTGAAAGGAAAAAATCAATATTTCAAAACATTTAATTCTTGTTTATTTATGTTTGTTTTCTTCTTTATTTGAGTCATTAAACTGCAGTATGTTTAATAGAGTTGATGAGCCACAAATGATTCCAAGATTTAGCAGACAGGAGTCCACTACATGTGCAATATAAATTTAAAATCACTGACGCAGTCAGAACCAGAAGCAGAAACAAAAAGATCCACAGCTCCCTGGACCTTAGCCCATTCCTTCCAGGAGACAAACTGAACTGTTTGTCACCTTTGGAACCAGTAATAATTGAGATTTTGTGCTCTTTTATTCAATAGAAATGCTGGATTTTCTTTCTTTTTGTTAATGTAGGTCACTAAAACTTCAGACATTTCCTATGACAGCCCATAGTAGTACATTCAAGTCAAGTATGAAGACTGACTGAAACTCTAGATAAATATGCCCATCGTATGCTTTGTTTCTATTCTGAAGCTTCTGATGCTTTTGCATGTTTGAATCTAGTTCAGGCCTCAATTTTTTCACATTCTGAATGTCTGTATGTATGTGTGTGCAGGCATGTACATGTGCATTCCTGTGAAGGCTAGGAGAGAAGTCACCGCTGTTCCTCAGGTGCAATCCATTTTGTTATTTGAGAAAAAGTCTCCTCCTTATCAGAGACTCCCCAAGTAGGCTAAGCAGCCTGGCCAGCAAGCCTTGTGGCTCTCCATGTCATACTCAGCATCTTTATATGACTTTCTGTGCTTGTACAGCAAACAATTTAGTGGCTATGCTATCAATAACTCCAAGTTATCATGATATTTTTTAAAACATTTCTATTGAAACTGTAACATAGAGTGTTGATTCTAGAACACAAATATACCTCCCTCTCCTTTTTTAATGTCAGCAAAAATATCATGTGTGAAACTTTCCAAAGTCATACGATCCCACTGGCATTAACATGGCCTGTTAGTACATCATCCCAGAAAATGGAATTGATTGGACACTGTTCATTATGAAGTCACAGCAGATGCTTCCCAATCCATTGCCCTTAGCTACATTGTTTTGAAAATTACTGTTGATTTTCATATTGTACAAATAAAAAAGAAAATGACATAGGTATTTAACTTAAGATATTTTAGGGTTTTTTGTTTTCTAATTTTGTGAGTTTCTTGTGAATTTAGGAAAATAGTAACAAATGGTCTGAGTATGCTAATTGGGTACTGGTATAAGATGAGAGATTTATATAGTTCTCAAATTCACACATGCCACCTATGTGTAGCTAAGAAAATAGTAACGTTTTTGCTTTTCAAACTCACATTATTCTTTAAACAGTTTTCTATTATCTGACATAATCTTTGCATTTGTATTTCATTTAGTCAATTATGCTTGATTAAACTAAAATCTACTTTTAATGTTCAACTTTTTCCTCACATTTAGTATCATTCAAAATTGTTCTGGAAGCATATTTAGAAGATTTTTTTTGGCCATGTTAATGAGTTTCTTTGGGTAAATTCTCAGTGGTAAAATTACTAGGTCACGGTCTACGATCATATTTCTGTGTCTGTCCTGTCATTAACCCCAAAGTTGCAGAATTTATTTGAAAGACCTACTTAATAAAATATTTTAAATTTTATTACATTTCAGTGCACATTAGTCAAATTCTATTTTCTCTAGTTAAACGTTACTGCCATGTTAAATTCTTATATTTATGTACTCTAATACAACAGAAAACATGGCCTATCTGCCATAGCTGTTCAGTCAACAGTGGCACCATTTTCAAGGGTGCTCCTTCTGTAACTTTGGTAGAAAGTTTTCACCAAAACCTTCATAATTTTATCCAATTGTTCTGCACTTTCCTGATTTTCTTTATAAATGTGGAAAAGGTGTTTTGTTTTGTTTTTAATTCCCTATTCCTGTAGGTTTTAAGTGCTATGTCTGTATATCACCTTTACAAATTCTTACAAATGAGGCTAGATTTGAATTTCCCATTTTGCCCTTTCTTTTCCTTTCCCCTTTTCTTTTTACAAGGCTGGTTTTTTTCTTCCTACATTTCGCTGCCTTGTTTGTGTCAACTTGCCTGATTACTCTAATTGTTTTGAGGCTTTATATGTCTACAGCAGCTTAGATTAAAACTTGTTCATTTGAAATTAAGGCCCATTGTTATTATTGCTACATACTTCCTTTTATTTCTTTGGATCTATTATAATATTCTGTTAAATATTCTTATTGTTATATATTTGGCCTAGATATTAATTTCAACCTTTACTTTTTTTCTGCACAATGATTCAATTTTTCTGCTTCCCTATTGGTCCTACATATTTGACATATCATATATTTACCATCCAGTTTCAGTAGTTTAGAGTTTTGTGATGATTTTATTCTCACAAAACTTATTTTAAAGTGTTCTTTAAACACTTTCCCAAACACATCAGTTTTCATATTCATATTGTCAGTAATTTATAACTTTGTCCTACCATTCAATATAGGACAAGACTTATATATGCATGTAATATTATCTATCTGAATGTGCTGACACCTGTTTTAACTAGAAATACTTAGTTAAGAAAACTAAATTAATTGCAATTATGACACTCAAAATTATTTTTTAGACTCTCCATTAATCTTTCACTTGCTAGTTATTTTCTTTTCACTTTATCTTCTTGCATTATTTTGGGACAGAGATTTCTCTATGAGTTTGTAAGTTCCAGAGCCAACTCTATTACCAGTAATAAAATTCATTTTTTTCTAGACATTTCACTTAATAAAGTCTAAATGTTAAGTACTGTCTTCACTTTTGTCAAGTGATGTTAGACCTCCCTCTTCTTCATCATACCTTGTGGTTTGGATGTTATTATTGTAGCTTTGGCGAGTCTTTCTTTTTTTCTGTTCAATACTGTTGTTTTGCACTTTTCCTTGCACTCTGGCCTTCCTCATTCCTTAAAGAGCAGTGTTAGATGTTGCTCTAGCAACTGACCATGGTCAAGAAGTCAAGAATTCTTTTCCTTCTTGCATTTTTCTTGCCTTCCTAAAAATATCTCACTGTTCACATAGACTTAGTGATACTTTTTTCCTATGCTCTCCCGGATTTGCAATACCTTCATCTGTTACTTTAGAGACAATAAATTGTTCAAATAATTTTAATTATAATTTGATAAATCACTTCATACTAAGTAATAATATTTTATTCCAATTCTTGTTTCTGGATACTTTCTTTTTTTTTTTCTTATCATAATTTCACTGTGATGGGTCCAGGGGTTTACTTTGCAAAAACAATTAACATTTATCAGCCTCCTTCAGTTCCTTCAGTGAGTATTTGTGTATTTTATTAATTTTGAAAGATTATTACCTCATAATTTGAGTTGTTACCTCATTGCCAATTATTTTATTCTCCTGTAAAATTCTTATAAGACTATTTTTTTATCATTTTTTATTTTAATTTTAAATAGCTTGTTTTACATGTCAATCCCAGTTCCCTCTCCCTCCCCTCTTCCCGCACTCCCCTTCCCCCCTCCCTCCCACCCTATTGCCAAATCCTTCCACATAGGGGATATCTAGAGTCTGTCATTTTACTCTTGGTAGGGTCAAGGCACTCCCCTAAGAGTCCAGGCTGAGAGAGCATCTCTCTTTGTGCTATAGGCACATGAAGACAGTTTGTATACCAAGGATAGACACTGATCCACAGCTCAGGGCCCCATAGGTTGCCCAGGCCTTCTTACTGACACTCACATTTGGGGGGGTCCAGATCAGTCCCATGCTGGCCTCCCCACTGTCGGTCTGGGGTCCAAGAGCACTCCCCTGTTCAGATCAGCTGTCTCTGCTGGTTTTGCCAGCCCATTCTTTGCCAATTTGCTCATCACTCCTCTCTGTCACTGGGTTCCTTGGGTTCAGTTCAGTGATTAGTTGTGTGTTTGCCTCTGCTTCCATCAGTCACAGGATGAAGGCTCCCGGATGGTTATAGACATCAAGTTCATTATCAGGAATGGGCATTCGAGGTGGTCCCTCCACTATTGCTTAGCTGGCCAATTGGTGTTATACCTTTAGATCACTGGAGGTCACTCTGGTGCCTGATCTGTCTTCGATCCTATTGTGTTTACCTTGTTCTATCATCCAGTCTCCTTAACCTCTTTCTCATCCTTTCTACTCCTCTGTCTACAATGTTTTGTAATTTTCTCCACATAGGTCTGTTAATTCACAAATTCAACCTTTAGGTGTTCAATTTATTGTGTGTCCCATGTACTTTAAATTGTTCAATTTCAGATTTTATTGTTTTATTTTAAATATACATGATGTGTTTTTAATGATCTCTTTAAAGGGATTAAATAGTCTATTTCATGTCTTTGATAATTCTAAATATTTTAGTCTGTTTGATGCACTTCTGATTTTTAATATTTCTGCTGATTGTCCCTCATGCAATGTCTACTCCTTTATGCATTGAATACTTTTAAAAATTCTGTGATCCTGCTTCTTAGTGTTTTATCTGAAGAATTTATATGCCAGGTATATTTTCTACAGAATGTGCCTTTATTTCTAAAAATTGCCAAGTCTACCAATCAAGGATCCGTTATGAATTATAATATATTTTGGGTACCTAGCTGCAATTGGCACATGTGATTAGAATTTTTTAAGAAAAAAAATGGTATTGTCTCAGTTGCTTCTCCTATTGTTGGGATAAAATGCTTCCATGGAAAAACTTGATGGGGGTCACAGTTCAGCTGTATATAGTCCATCATGCTAGGGAAGTCCAGGAAGCAAATGCTGAAGGGAGCTTGTCACTTGGCATTCACAGTCAACAAGCAGAGCTGACAATGAAAGCCACTCTTGAGATCCCTTTCTCATTTGGTTTTGTGGAAGACCCCAGCCCAAGAAATAATGCCACCCACATTTAAGGTGAATCTTCCTACGAAAATAACTCCATCTGTATACCCCTTCCAGGCATGCCCAAAAGCTCCATTCCTAGATGGCTCTAGATTCTGTCAAGTTGTCAATCACTGTGAGTCATCACAGGTACCTCCTTAGAAGACACAGGTTTTTCCATGCAGACATTCTGGAGGGTCTTCCCCACCTTTCACTGTGACTTTTTTCTCTGACACAGAGTGAGCCTTCAGACCCTTTCGAAAAGGATTAATTCTGAGAGCTCTTTCTAGAGAATTCTCTTTTCTTAATTCCACACCTCAAAAACTCTTAATTCAGACCTTTAAAGCAATTATCCAGTATAATTTTGTGGTAAACTTTTTGGGTTCTAAAATAGAGAAGGATACAGGTATAAATGCACAACTTGGAGGATTCCTACAATGAAAACAGGCTATGGGACCAGAGCTAGACCAAGAAGCAGAGCATCTCCAACCTGCAGAGATGCCTTTGGCATCTCCTTCTAGCTATTGTTCCTCCAGTTGTAACTGCTATCCTGAATTTCAATACCATCTTTATGCTGTTCACTAAAGAGTGTTCCCTTGTACCTCCCTCTTTAATGGCTTCCTTATCTGAACGTTTTATCTGCAAAAGCCATCTGTCTTCTATATACTTGTAGTTCACTGTCTGTCTCATATAAACGTGCCATAAATTCTTTGCCCATTTTATTATTGATAAATGTTCCAGTTTTTTTATGATTCACTCAGCTATGAACATTATTGTATGTACCTATGTGTATGTGACTATGTGTTTCTGCTGATTATATAGTTGGAATTGCTTGTTTTTGCAGGATGTATAATTCATAGTGTTGCCAAACAGATATCTGGAGTAACTTCTAAAATTTAGATTCTGTCCATGACTGTCTAATTTTTTGGTTTGTTCTCCACTCTTGTCAAGACTTCCTGTCAACTAACTTCTCATTTCCTTCATTGTAATGAGTCTGTAGCAATATTTCCCTTTTTGTTTTCATGATATTCTGCTGATAGCTGCTGATTCCATGTGTCTAAAAACATTTAAATGTACCACCATGCATTTGTAGCTAGATCTTTCTGGAAATTATTGTATAAAATCATCTAATAATTTACTCACTGAATCTCCAGTTTCTCCTTTTTGTCTTTATTCAGTACTCGTAGATGGATTCTTTCATTTGCCCATTCTGTCTTTGAGCTCCCCCTGCCGTTTTCTGTAAAAAGTTTACACGTGTTTGTGATGTACAAGTGTATCTAAAACAGGGGATTGTCTTTTTTTAATTTTTATTGAAATAAATTGTCTTAGAAACATGCATGCATGCTTCACATGTCAATCCCAGCTATCTCTCCCACCCCTCCTCCCTTGTCCCTCCACCAACACCCCTCAAAACAGGGGATTATTACATAATTATTTTAAACAGAAGTAACTCTTGTCAGAAGGCATACTTATATGAGACAGAAAGTGAACAAAAAATATGTAAGATCAATTTAAATACTGACTCAGGAGAGAAGAAATGTCGAAATGAATGCTTAAAGCTAGCAGCATAGATGTGGGAAATCTCTGTGCCTCTTCTTAATTTCACTACTAATTTATAATTCTTAAATATAAAATATTTAAAATTAGTACTTTTGGACTGGAAATAAAGTGCAGTGGTGCAGCAATTTCCTAGAATCCCAGAGATCTAATATTTGATCCCCGGCATCAGAAAGAACAGAAAAATGCAACACGAACTAATAATTTTAAGTACCAATTTATGAGAAATATAGGCAAATTTATATCAGTGCTTCATATTATTAAAAGTCAGACATACTGTGGAGCCATATGTTATTTTCCTGGGTGTGGTTCCAAACACATTGCCACCATTGGCAAGAACTGTTTCTCATGGGAATGCAGGACATAGGTCTGGAAATTTACATTTCTTCTGTTGATGTAAGTCTCCCTAACATTGGTTTTAGAAATGGTTCTACATTTGTGTACTGCAAGAATCCAAGCAAAGGCAGGTGTAAAGAGAGTGATTTTGTGCTTCTCTCATTGCCTTAAGCTAATTAAGCTGTTTGGGCATACTCTTGGAAGATGATTGGCACAAAAACCAGTTCAGAATCTGGCAGATGGATGTCTTCAACTTCTGCCAATGCTAATATCATTTCCTCAGTCACTACCTATGCTGTTACTGTTTATTAAGGCTGCTGTCCTCTTAGGCTCAGTTCTTTGTGGCCTAAGAAAAAATCAGTTTTTTATATCCATCCTCAAAAGAGCAGAAAGGGGACAGAAACATGCAAAATCCAGAAGGTTGCAGTGGACGCCATTGTGAAGACTCACTTGAGCTTCCCTTCAAAAATGTCCCCCATACTCCAGAAAAGAAGATGGAAAGAGTTACTGTTAAGCTTTTCTGGAAAGAGTGGGGTAAATGGTTTGAGAGGGAGGACACAGCTTTGGGAGTTTATGGTTTCACATAAAGGGGCCAACCAGAAGAATTTTCATGGATTGAAGTATCTGAGAGCCTTTCAGCACCAAAAGAAAGGACTTGGGAGGGTTCTTAGAGGTTTGCACAGATCTAAGGCAAAGAGCAAAAAGAGGAATAAGACTTGGAAGGTATCAAAGACTCCAGTATATTAAGAACAGTGAGATGGAGCCCATTGCTGGAGAACCAATACTTTCAAGAATAAAAACTAGGGTAGCTCTTAATAATTGTATTGATTGTCCTGCATGATTTAATCAAATTCAACTTTTGCATTTTTCCCTTTGAAGCTCCTACATAACAGATGAAGGTCTTATATAGCAGATAGAGGAGTTCTGTTCACTACATCATATGCATTACTGCCTAGGAGAAAATTCAAAACACACTTATTTAAATATGAATATGGGTAAAATTAATATTGTCCAATCATATTATGAAATTACAGCATGTAACATTTTAAAATAAACAGATTGAGAGACCAATATTAGAGTTCAAAGGGGTCCTATATTTCTTTATGTCTTTCATGGTTCATGTAGGACCCACTATGTCTATCATGCATCATTATATTCATAGACTGATTTTTAATGTCTTGTTTATCTTGTTCATTCAATATGTTAGTATTCTTCCAACACATCTCAGACCCAATATTTAACAATTAAGAAAACACTCTATGCTTGTTTTTAGAAGTCCACCATATTTGGAGAGTAATGAAAATGCAGAATTGATAGTAGAAACACAATATAGTCTCCATCTTCATTTCAACATTTCATCTATGTCTGACTATACATAGCACAGCAGTCCTATAATATCATATTACCTGGTGAGTTGTGATTCCAGTAAATGTATATTCTGATGATTGTATATGGTAAAAATCACCTAGTGATGTTTTTCTTAGAACATGTCCTCAGCATAACTGTTTCATAAGACTTCTTTTAGAGAAGTGTGTTTATCATCCTGAATATATTTGCTTTACATCAGTGGTTACTTTATAAATGTGTTCACAAAAGTAACTGCTAATAATGTTTGAGAATTCATGGAATATCTTTACATCTTATCTTTGTTCTTCCCTAAGTCTTTTGATACACTCCACCGTCTTCTTATCTATCCAACTTATATATACATATATATATTATTTTTAAAGTTAAATTATTAACAAGGTTGCTTCACATGTCAATTCCAGGTCCCTCTCTGTTTCCCTCACCTCCTACCGTGCCCTCCCACCAACCCCCCCAATATCCCTTCATTTCCCCAGGGAGGGTGAGGTCCTCCATGGGGGTGTCCATAGTCTGTCATTTTATCCAGGGCAGGGCCTAGACCCTCCCCCAAGAGTTCAGGGTGAGAATGCATCTCTCATTGTTGGATGGGAGTCCAAAGTCCATTTGTACACCCAGGATAAATACTGATCTACTACCCAAGGCTCAATAGATTACCTAGGCCTCCTCACTGACACCCATATTCAGGGAGTCTTGATCAGTCCCATGCTGGATTCCTAGGCATCAATCTGGGATTCAAGAGCTAACCCTTGTCAGGTCAGCTGTTCTGGGGGTTAAACCAGCCCAGTCTTAATTAATCCCTTTGGTCATCCACCCTCCCTCTCTGTCACTGGATTTCTTGAGTTCAGTTTATGTTTCTAACAGAATAAGGCATAATTTTGGTTCAGAATGTCCTGAGTAATATTAATTTGCCCATCATCCTGTATAGACCTGGACAATTCTGGGCCAAGAGTTGTTCAAAAGAGCTTATCACCTTCCAAATTGGGCATGGGCATTAGATGAGACATATCTGCCATTCCAAGGTTACCATATTGGAGAGAAGGACAGAATAAAAGTTGAAAAACCAGTGAAGTGAATAGTAGACTTCTGAGAGATGACTGCAGTGTTTAGAAAGAGAAGCAGTGGAGGTCTGGGTTAGTAACCCCTGGAACAGAATATGTACAGTGTGCTTTGTGCCGCACAGCATGTGTGCCGTATGTCATGGCACCTAAGTACTTTAGCCCAAGCATTTAATTATATCCCCATTCTAGGCAACAGCTCTGTAGCCGTACAGCCTTGGTTTTCTTGGGAACCTTTGTCATCTGTCAATAATAAAGGCACCTCCGTCGAGCAAACCCGTATCAGGACTTCTACCACACACAGACTCTACTCTTCATTGGCCTCTTCCATATCATGTAAATTTCTAAGGTTTGCTTACATTTTCTCCAGGAGTGGTCGTATGCAGATAGAGCTATTTGACTTCTCTGTGGTGTTTCTTAAAGGATCTAGAGGGTGCAATGGCATTCAGAAATATTGTGATCTGATCCTATTTCTTCACATTCTAAATGATAATAAATTGAGATATTTTCCATAGCCTATTCTCTACAAATTTGATTTTTCAATTTAAATTAAAAACAGTCTTATTTTATATATCAATTCCAGTTCCCTATCCCACTCCCCCCACTATCTCCCCATTTCATCCCCAATTCACTCCTCAGAGAGGGTGAGGCCTTCCATGGAGGATCATCAAAGTCTGTCACATCATTTGGGGCAGGACCAAGGCCCTCTCCCCAGTATAAAGACTGAGCAAGGTATTGCGATAATGAAGTTAGCTTTAGAGTAGAATCAGGTGTCAACATATCCTTTCCACAGGAATACTCCATGCTCAAGTTTATCAATGAAAAGAAAAACAACTATTGCAATATTCCCCAATGAGAATTTTATGATGGAAAAAATAACACCTTTAGGAATAAAGAAATTATCTAAATTGAAAATTATAGCTATTTCAACTTTCCTAAATGAACTGAAGCAATTACCTAGGTCTTATTTATCTTGCTCTCAAAGTAAGCAAACTATTGCTCTCTTTTAACACTCCTGTCTTAATTGGATGGAGGAATACAGAAAAGTTTCCTATGATAAGATGCTGCTTGCAGCTTTCCCAACATGAGCCACACTGCCTGAGATGGAACTGATTCCTCTGTGCTGTAGGGATGAGTAAACTATGATCTCTTCTTTTAGTCTGGGTGCATTTCTGCAACAATGGCACAGATATCTGGTGTCTTTTTCGTGTGATTGGCTTAAATATTAACAGGCCACATGCATATAGGCACTTTTCTGTCCTCTGGGATTTTCCCTAAATCTAATCCATCCATTACCCGTATGTCTGTGCTCTCATGAACCTTTTAATTTTATAAATATTTTCCTCTAAGTGAGGTCCAGTCTCAGAAGACGTCCAGGGCATCGTTGTAAGGAAAGCACAGTCAAAATCCTCTGAGAGGGGAAGAATGAATAGAGCAGGGCAGCTTCTTTGGCTATCCACTTTGAATAATGCTGGGGAAACAAAGTAAGCATAGAACTTTAGTTTTCATAAGCATACACAGAAATTTTTAGATTTTATTTCTGTTGCTAAATTAGCCCCTGAAATTTAGAATGCCTTTTCTATTTTACATTCTAACTAGAAGCTTTGACTATCAAGATCCAAGCTCACATCACTCCTGTGACTACTCCCTATTCCCATATGGTTAGAAGGTTTATCCCATGGATCATGGTGGTATGCAGAGTTTATGTTCTGAACATTTGTTAATTCCTTTCCTTTTCATCACTATTTCCAATTCTGCTTGGAGTGCTGGAATTTAGGTCTTCTTTAGCACTAATTGAATCACTGTATTAGCTTCCTCTTTCCTTTCATCTACTTTTATATCCACTGAAACTCACTGCTCACAAGGAACGTGGAGGAAGTGTCCAGAGCTTAACTATAACATTGTAACATCTACTTAAATATATGTTATAGCTTCCAGAGACTAGAGGATAGGTTCTCAAACTACAGGGTGATCTACAGAGACTTCTCACATCTCTTCCAGCATTTTCCTACTCATCATCATCACCACCATCAGCATCATCATATATCTTAGGCAGGATAATATGGCTGAGGCAAGGCTAGCCTAGAACTCACAGAGGTCTACACCTGCCACTGCCTCCCAAATGCTGGGATTAAAGGCATAGGCTATCATGCAAGGCTGAACTATTCTTGTTATGCAATAATATAATATTATTGAAGCAGGGTTATTGAGCTTTGAGAACATTTGAGACTAGTTATTCTATTGGAGAAATGGTCACTCTGTTCTTTTCCTACCTAGCTGTTTCCATTTCTTGTGCCCAACTTGCTTTAATACACAGATTACCAATTTCTCTCTCCTCTCTTTAGTTGCCTCTTTCTTGCCTTTTGTGTTTGAAGTCAGAGTCTTTCACCCTTTGTACGTCTTCCAGGTGTGGGTCTCTGCTAATTACATATACTGCAAGAAGAAGGCTTGAGATATGCACGAATGCATGGAGTAATTTTATTACTATGTTTACTTAGCAAAATAATAGTGATAAATATTCTCCTAGGGCCCATGACCTCTGTCATTGTGGGTTCTATTTCTTTGACTGCTCTTTAATCCAATCAGATGTGGTTGTTTACTCCCATAACATTCTTGCCACTATTATACCAGTCTGTCTTACAGTCAGGTCTATATTTGAGCTTGCATGCTTGGTATCTGGATGAGACTGATGATTACCTTTCTACTCAGGTAATTTCTCCTCAGTACTTCCAGCACTATGAGGGGTGCTAGTCAATAGGGGCAAAGCATTTATATGGATTCCAGCTCACTTTATCCAAGTTTGATGGCATAAATGTGTGGTGTTTTCAGCAATAGGGTCTTACTGTCAGATTGTCGAAGTAACTGATATCATTGTCACTAGCCTGTAATGTTTGGGACCCTTTTGTCCAACGACTCAAAAAGATATAATCCGTTCCTGGTACTGGAGTTTTCACTTAGTAGCATATAATATCTAGCTGAGGCATTGCTTCCCCCAGTATATGGTAACTCTGTTTAAATTCCTTTTGTATATGCCTATATTTTGTCAACTTCTGTAGAAGTAGGTTTTTCTATGACTTTTAAAAAGACTTTAGTGTTAATTACCCCTCACCATATTTATTTTTGCTTAACAATGGAATGATATTTCACTGTATAAATATACTACAGTTTCATTATTCACTCATCCAATTTCTAGATATTATGAATAGAGCATCAGTGAGCAAAGATGAAAAAGTATCTCTGTAGTATGATGTAGATTCCTTTGTGTATCTTCCCAGGAATGACATAGTTAGGTGTTGTGGTAGACATCCTGTTTCTCCGGATATATTCTCTGAATTCTCTGCCTTCTGATATTCTATTAACATCTCTTTCTCAATTATCATATGACGGACACCTCTCCTGTTACCTGTTATGAACGGTTGCAGTCATTTATCCTAGTGTTCATTTTTCACATCACACTGTAAGTTCCTGGAGACCAGGGAGTGTTCTTCAGCATAACCAATCTTCCTGCTGTAGTCCCACTTAGTAAATGTTTGCTAAATCCAACAAATTTGAATTCCATATTCATTTTTGACTCAGTGGTTCTAAAAAATAGAAAAAGAATAGGTACAGAGCATCTTTGTTGTTGCTATTATAGTTAGAAGGCAAAAGCTAGAGGATTAGGTAGCCTGACATCTAAAAATAAAGAAAAAATAACCACTAGTTCAAATGAAAATCAGTAATAGTCTGAGGAAATGGTGTACAACAAGGATGTCATGTCAATATTATTAGAAAAATTAATGATGGAAAACAAAGACTATATTTCATATGATAAGACTTCTGAAGACCAAGAATAAGAGTCAAAAGCAGTAATATAAACAAGGTTAGAAAATTTAATTCTAGTATATATTGTTTTAAAGACAGTGTTTCACTGTGTAGCTCAGAATGGCTCCAAACTTGGGATCCTCATGCCTGAGCCTCCTGAGTTATGAGCTTACAGGCGTTTGCCACTACATGACTCAATCCTAGTAACTAACCTACATAAGGATGACGACAAGATGATTTGGCAGGGGAAGCTATAATATTGAAAAATAAGAATAAACCATAATAGTGAAAGTGACAGTTGGGAAAAATCACATCTGAAGGGAAGAAAATAAATGTGGTTGACAGATAAGAATTCAGGAAGTCATCATAAGAAAGGACACATGATCCTGCCACAGAGGAGTGGTAGAGAGACAACTGCTTTTCTGAAGGGTGAAACTGAAATAGAGAGAAGGAAGTATGATTTTCATGATGAAGTTTGTTAGCATTTAGTAGTTAATTCCACCAATAAAGTTACACCAGTCCAGAATAAATTGATGGTGAGAAAGAAGGGCATATGTAGATAGGATGGGCTTACAAAGAGGAAGAGGCAGTGGGCTTGGGAAAGCATGAGGAGAAAAACATTTTTGGTAGAAAATATTTTAAAACTCAGTGCCTCAGAGAGAAAGCCTAGTTTCTGTGTGGTGATCAAGGTACTGAGCAAGTTATTTACAGAGGTGACCAACGATGTAGGTAAATGTGCCTACACTGTTACCCAGGTTAGACAAGTCTCAGGGAAGGCCTATGGGGAGGTAATTACTGGTGACAATTAAGCGGGTTGAATACAGTAGAAAGATCATAATGAAAAAAAAATAGAATGGCAATCAGACGATTTCTGTACTAGCAGTGGAGATCAGCCTGAAGGCATTTGGCTATAGGAGTCTGTATTGGAACCTAGCTTTTCTGTTGGAGTCACATAGGACAAACCCATTGACTCCCAGGCTCCAAGGGAGGGAAAAGATTTAAGAACACCTTAAGGCACATCCAGTTCTCAGATTATCACTGCTGCTTAATCTGCTCAGGGAGGTGATCTGTTGGTGGGTTGTTTCCAAGACTTTTTGAAGATATACGGTATCAGTTGTAACAGTTCTAGGAGTTATCTGGTCATTGCAATGATAAGTATTAGGAATGGGTAACAATAGCATCATCTACTGTGTTGTCCTGGTCATATTTCTTTGTAGTAATTTAAATCTTAGATGTAGTAGAAGTTAAAATACTTCACATAAATGAAAGATTTAATGTTTTAACTTCCTCCTGAATTCTTTCTTTGGGTAAGAGGTTATGTGGACCAGGACAGGAATCTCTAGGTTTTTCACATGGATTGACTGGCCTGATTTTTCATGTCAAATTAGGGTGCTGAATTTCCCTCCAAGCAGCTCAATATATTTCCTTATTCTAGATTGTATTATTACCTCTTGTTTTAGATTATAATATAATTAAAACATTTTCCTCTTTCCTTTCCTCCATGCAAATCTTCCCATACACTGTTTTCTTTCAAATTCATTAATTATTGTTATATAATATATAAGTATACACACACATATATATAATATATATACATATATTCCCAAATGCAACCAACTTACTTTATATAATTTTCTTTGTAAGTATGTTTTTAGGTCTATACTTTATCCTTACACTAACCTAGCAATGTCTCAGAAGTTTAATTACCACATCACTTCTCAGTAGCTCTTTCATTGCCTGTCTGACACACCACAATATTCATAAATGGGACACAAATACTTTCAGTGGTAGACACTGTTTCCCTCACTATTTCTGATAATGCACTGATAAAACAACTCTCAGAGAGCCCTACATCGTCTGTCTTCCTGGATTACAGACATTGCCATTGTTTATATCATACTGCAAACTGTTGATGACAGTGTTTTTCTATTTTTATTTGGAGTTACTAATAACAAAACAGGATTACATAGTTTGTGCTGTTTCAGTTTCATTAAAATGTATTTATGTTAAGCCACTTAGTTTTTGAAGCTATTTGTATTATAGCTTGGAAGAAACCCATTATTCTATAACATGACCAAATATGATCTGCTTCAAGAGTAGATACATTCCATTTTTTCCCAAACCCTTTAATATCCTGGCTTGTGAACGTCTTTCTGGGATTATGTAGTTTATGGTGACAAGCCTAAACGATAATGTGTTTTTCACACAAACAGGTAGAACCAATCTATTATGACAATTTCTTGGTAGATCTATTTTCCTTTCGAGCAATTCACTTACATATTAAAATATTTTAATTATAATATTTAACATTTTAGAGTCTATTATTTAGTCTCTAGAAATGATTCCTGATTGCTAAAGAAGAAAAAACTAGCTTTTGTTCATAAGTGGATTAGTTGCTGGTCATGTGATAGGCAATTTAACTTGAGGATGAGAAAAAAGGACATAGAATGAGATCATATGTTTGAATGACTTCAATTTTTGAATCATATAGGGTTGCTAGCATCTGCAAAGGAAATATATCAATGAGATATCTAGACTTCTCAGAACAGTCTTCCAGTGCCCCTACTTTGTATTTACCAGGATCACAAAATATTACAGTGTTATTAGTCTGACAGTTTATTTAGCAAAGACTTCAATTATATATAAGCAATATTAGCCAAAGAACACCTATCTGAATTCCATATGTAAGCCTACCAGTCCCTGTGCTATTAAAATGTTATTACTTCCATTGTGTATATACATACACAACTTGGCTGGAAGGACCAGGAAATTTTAAGTAGGGCTAGTAAACGTGAAAATGGATATGCCACATTAACTTAGGAGTGTTAAGCTGATTAGGCATCTTGTTTATTTGTGTATTTGTTGGTAAATTATGGTTTGTAAATATAATCCAATTAATCTTGCTCACACATAGCTACTAACATCATCTACAATAAACTGTGTAGAGTCACACAATCTCAGTTCCTGGGAGAATCATCACTGAGACATTTCCTTTGTATAGTACATAGTGTATTAATTCACTAAGTATGGATTACTTTATGACAATAATTGATACTAGATTTTCTGGCTAAACATAAATGAGTCATGTTCTCATACAGTTACCTTTAACTCTTCTAAAGAGCATATATATACCGATTGCAACAAGAAAAGTGCTTTACACTCTGAATAATCAAAAAACAGTTTAATATAATGTATGAATTAATACGATATTGTTCAATCATTTATAGATTCTTGGTAAATTAGAAATGTGGGGGCCAGTGTGGTGGCTATCCGGCAAAGACACCGCCACCAAGTCTGAGAACCTGAGCTTGATTCTGAGGATCCACATTATGAAAGAAGCAATCTAACTTCACATAATACCCTTAGACCTCCATACATGATTCATGGCACAGGCATGCATGTGCATACACAGAATAAAAAATGTAATAAAAATGTGTTAGTGCTCTGTGTAGTTTGTCAGTGGAGATATTAATGTATTTATCAACCCAGTAATTTGCATAGAAACCAAATCTGTATCTAGAATTTCCTAAAACATGATTCAGTAGAATTTCTTGAAGAATGCTGTAATCCAACATGCCAAAGGCCAGATTCTCATGGAAACATCTATCAAGGCAGAGACTTGTGAGAAATGTGTTGAGACTTTTCTCAATATCTGTAGCTTTTGGGTAAGGAGAGGGGGTACGGGTGAAGATAGACAGATTCAGCCATCCCCAGCCAAAGGAGAGACTTAACTGAGAGCCATCAGGTATCAATTGTCATACAGCCAACTGGTAGAAGAATAAACCCTGTGTCCTGAATGTGTACCAAATTCCGACTTGGAACACCCAGGATGTAATGGTATGGCTTACACATAAAGCTACAGCTTTTTGATGTCATTCTTACTTGTCTGTGTAACCAAAAATCCATCTACTTCACTTATTATATCATATAAGATTCATTGTCTCCTGTTTGGTTATTGTGAAGATCAACTTCTATATCATGTTCATGTTTATCTACAATATTTATTATGATAAAGGGCATTAAAGAATAGATGCAAGATCTTTTGGAATCCATGCAAATCAAATAAAAGTAAATAAAAGTAAGCTATAATACTGAAAGTAAATTTGTATAGCATCTTTGAGGACAGAAATTGAGTTTCTGAACCTGGAATCAATCACATTTCAAAATAAAAATAAAGAAAATATTTCCTCAGATTTTTCAGTGTAAGGTATCTGCTTATGTGATAGTTTTTATATAAGGTATTATCTGATTTAAAGACATCCAAACCTTACTTCTAGGAGATGTTATGGGTCATCATGTTGTTTAATTACTCTTTTTTTGTGTGGGTTTTTTGTTGTTGTTGTTTTTTAGAGGGTGATGAGACATTTCCCACAAATAGAGAAGCCGAGAGGACAGTATGAAAATCTCGTTTTTACATATCACCTAAAACCTCAAATAATACTAACATCTGCTCACTCATTAAATTTGCTTCAGATAATTAAAAAATAACAGATAGGATATGTAGGTACATTGAAATACCCCTAAAAGTTCTATTGAGAAAAAAATAAGGTCAGAAGGAGATAATCTTGACCTATATCCTGTGGTCAGCAAACAGAGCAAAGATTCATTCTTCACTATGAGCTTTTGATTTGTTCCCTGATGACTTCACAGACCCAAGAGAGACATGTGATGTCATCATTTACAGCAGGGGAGTAAGTTTTTATGTTCAAGGACACATTGTTTGCCACTTACTCTGACACATAATAATAACATAATAAGTTCCTATTTGCTTAACTTTTTATATGCCCAGATGAGAACAAGATGTCTTATTTGTAATAGGTTAATTTACCTTAGTTTAGTGTTATTTGTCATTAGAATACAAAATTGTAGAGGAACACGTGAATAGAAAACATACATGTCTGCTCTAGCACATAAGCAATGCCTGCATTCTTAAACGGTTTAAACTCTGCGTGAGCAGGTGTTCTCTGGGTGGAGTTATTTTTAAGCTCAGAACTGGTTTTTTTTGTTTTGTTTTGTTTTTTGTTTTTTTGTTTTTGAGACAGGGTTTCTCTGTGGCTTTGGAGGCTGTCTTGGAACTCGCTCTGTAGACCAGGCTGGCCTCGAACTCACAGAGATCCGCCTGCCTCTGCCTCCCGAGTGCTGGGATTAAAGGCGTGCGCCACCAACGCCCGGCTCAGAACTGTTTTTAATTGGCTGTGTCATACATTTGTTATTTACTTTCCCAGTCTCATCTGTAGAGTGGGCCTTGTAATTTCCCATAAAGAAGAAGAGAATGTTCACAAAAGCCTCTAGCTGAGTGATTGACATAAAGGAATTAGCGAACATTGATTTGTTCTAAACAGCTAAACAAATCAAGCATGTGTGTGTGTGTGTGTGTGTGTGAGAGAGAGAGAGAGAGAGAGAGAGAGACAGAAAGAGAGAGAGAGGGAGAGAGAGAGAGAGTTCTTAACGATCAATGTCTATTACTTAGACAATTATTTAGTATATGGAAATTCAACTTGTATAGTAACTTCACATTTGCTTGAAAAATAAAAAGGAAAAATATCAGTTGTAAGGATATCTCATTTTTATTGTCATATGAGAAAGAGTGCAAGCAGGTAAGTGTCTGAGAAATAACTTCCCACTGTGCTGGTGGTGATAACCAATTAAAGTGCTATTGTTATTTTATTAAGCCAATGCTGTTATTGTAATTTCATTTTCTCTAGAGAAATACCAGAGATTTTTATTAAACTCATACTTTTGAAAAGTTGAAGTCTTTGAAAACTATTATCATTACTATGGATGAGAGGAAACAACCATGTGTTGGGAGGAAACAATGTGTTCCTTAGAAAACTGGTAGGTTATTAAAATACAAGAAGTAAGGGGAAAAATGAAAATTGCATGATATTGTCAACTCTCTCTTGAGACTCAGTTTTGAAACAATTCTTTCATTTTCCATCTTCCTTCTTATTATGAATCATATTAATTCCTTTTTTCCTGTGGACACAAAGAAATGAATAAGAATTCCTCCACGCTGCTGAAGAGTTCAAATCATGTGCGTGCAAATGTACAGACTATTGAAGCAATAAAGGAAGAAAAGGTACCCTGGGGGCCGGGGGAGGCAGCTTCTTCTGTTATAGTAGCAGGGATCTTACATCAAACATCATGGCCTCCAAATGGAACTCTCTACGGCATGAATTCTCAAACTAGATATATGCATGGCCAATACCAAGTAATTTCATTTATCAAGTCAAATTGTGTTTAATTTAATACTAATGCTGAGTGTAGTAAATGGATGCCTTTTAGAGACGCCTGCATTTGTAGATAACAAAAGAGCACCAGTCCCACAGAGGTTCCAGTAGGAAGGAATCACATGGGGGTAAGACCCACTGTTTGTGTGTGTGTGTGTGTGAGAGAGAGAGAGAGAGAGAGAGAGAGAGAGAGAGAGAGAGAGAGAGATTAAAAGAAAATTGACTTGCAAAGCAAATAGTTCAAAGTTTATTTGAAACCAATATCTGTTATATTTTTCCTTTTTTAAAAAAATTTGACCAATATCCTTTGGAAAGAGCAGGTGTTTTCTGATCAATCCTTTCCCCACTCATCCTCACATTTTACTTACCAGAAAAAATCCTAACACAACCTCCAGGAAGCATTTCATCATGGCCATGCATTTAGCAACTATTGTATTCAATGGCTTTCCTGAAAACACATAGCATTTTAATTTTATTTTGAAAGATCTTCTAGGGGGACCCTATCCCCAAAAAAGATAGCTCTGGGGATGGCTATATTTTATTTAAATGTTTATCATCTTGTAGACTGCAGACAATGCTTTTCTTATGAATGAATGTCCTGGATTAAGTCACTGTTAAGCTCAGCGTGCACCACTGCGCTGACTCTGATGCTGCCGATGCCAAGTTTATTTAAACACACACACATACCCAATGAACAGTGAGGAAATGTCCCCATCAATGCTATTTCAAATGTGTGTTTCAGTATCATGTCTATTTAAACTCATTTGTGATAGACTAAATAGTTGCATTTCAAATCTTTCAAGATGCACATCTCTGCTGTTTTCCTTTGTGTGTGTCAGCTCTAATTATTTGAAGCCAGCAAAGCATAAACTGTGAGATGAAAAACAGCAAATTAAAGCATGGCCACAGGCCTTAGCAATTATAGCTCTTTTAAGTCCGTTACATTTTACTTTGCCTCAACCTCAACTGCTAAAACTTTTTTTTCTTGTGCGGATATCAGGGAAGATAATTATCTAAGATGTCTGTCCACCAGTAAAGACAACCTAAGTGAACCCTGAGAAAAATTAGAGAGCACCCAGAGGCCAAACCTATAATGACCTGTAGAATCCTTCTCGTAGAGCAGAATGGAGAATGGGGTCCAGTGAATGTATAAAATGTGTCTGATATCCAAAGAATGAAGAGGACAGAGAAGCAATGGAGGGGCAGAGGTATCTTGGGTATTCTTGGGGCAATCGGGAAAACTTCTAAACCTATGAGTTCTGATGCTACATTCCCTCACACAGGGTAGAGTGAGAAGAAAATTCCTTCAACTGCAACACTCATGAGCTATATGATACTGAGAAATTCACTTGGCAGCCACAGGTCTACATTTCCTCACTTATAAAGTAGTGGTAAAAATACCCATTTCGTATAGATGTTGTAAAAATTAACAGAAAAGTGTGTGTGTCCTGCAGGAGCGAAGGAGGGAACATGGGAGTATTTTATTAATGTGAGCTAATTTTATTAACTGTGAAAAACTAATGTAAGATGGAACATGAAAACATTATGATACCTGTGATGAAAAGCTTACAATTGTTAGAAGATACATAATTAGTATTATATGTATTTTAGAATGTGAAAGTCTCTTTCTGCTGCTGAAGAGCAACATAGAAAGCCTATAATGATGTTAGAGAAAGAAAGAGAAAGGGCCAAAGAAGGAGAAGATGAAAGGTGGGAAGTCTGAGAGAAACAAGTCAAACCCTATCGTTTCCTAGGCAACACTGTTTTCAAATGCTTGGAGGTCGTCCATGGCTTACAGAATCTGCAAGCAAATCATGTTCAGAGCCTATATCACCTACATTGTTGACAGAACACACATTGTCTTTCACTGTATATCCTACTATAGAGCATAGAAACAGAATTTTATATCATGCTAGTGATCAAAATAGAAAGGAATCAGAAAGAATTGATTGTTCTCCCCAGGCTGCCTATTGTGGGCTGGTGGAAGGCATCCACAAAAAGCTTAAACCCTTCTTCCGACTTTTCAAAGTAGCTTTGATGGTATTTAGATGGCAACCTCATTTTATAGTGAATTGGATTTTCACAGAACCTGGGAGAATCAAGCTGCTGGCATAGCAGTTATCTGAATTTGATCTAAGTTGACGTCAGGGGGCTGTGAATGCTCAAGGCACTACCAGATTCTGCCTCTTTGTGAAGCATTTTGACAGTAGCGGGCTTGTCACTCCCTGAAAGTATTGGCTCTGATCTTACATGATTGGAAAGCATTTAGAAACTTTACCCTCTTGGATTTTTAAGCAAGATATTTCTTCCACAAAAAGAATCCTGCAATATGATTGCATATAGCAGCACAGTGAGTATAAATACCTTTACAACTGCCTCAAAATAGGAGCCTGGATCCAAAGCATTGTTCTTGGGAAGGGCAATTATGGTGTCAAGCATTATTGGTAGAGATTAATATTACAAGAAAATTAAGCCAGTTTTTATATCCAAATCATTGTTAATCTTTACAAACAATGACAAGATAATTTGAGCATGGATATACAAGTAGGACTTGATATGTTTGTATTAATCATTCACTTGCATTAATAACAATGGTAGTATATAGTGAAAATAAATCCCAGGTAGCTGTAGCATTGTATAAATTATTGGGTGTACTGCATAGTCGTCCATTCATTTCTTGAATACAGCAGATGATAAAGTATGCATTACTTACCTATCATTCTCTCCAGAATAAGAACTACTATGTTTTCAACAAGCTCTGTGCTGGTGGTTGGTTGGCTATAGAAAGTTGCCACCTGTTGCCAGATAGTCCTACAATGCAATTTATTTTCATCTTTGTCATCTTCAGGAATTGTCTCCTAGTCTTTCCCAGGAGTCTGGAATTGCCAATGAGTCTAACTGTTTTGTTGTTGTTGTTGTTTTGTTTTTTTGTTTTTACGAGACAGGATTTCTCTGTATTGTTTTGGAGGCTATCGGTCCAGCCCAGCCTCGAACTCACAGAGATCCACCTGCCTCTGCCTCCCGAGTGCTGGGATTAAAGGCGTGCACCACCAACGTCTGGCGAGTCTAACTGTTTTTAAAAGGAATCCAAAGTCGGAGTTAATTTTTCTCATACTGATTGCTTAGCTACTTAGTTTAATGGGTTGATATCAATAGTAGTTATCATTTACTGTCTAATAATAGTTGGTGGATCATAAATAAGCTAGAATACTCTAGAAATCCAGTGATCATCCAGGTTACATTTTGCAGGTGAGACCACATGAAGCAAAGGAATAAGTGGCTTCACCAGACTTAGGTAACTAGCTAGTGTCAGAACCAATGAAATTTACAGACTACTTGCTTATCATGTGAGGCTCCTTCTAGTGTGTATATTACCTAATCTAAAAAATGTAGTGGGCTGCACTGTAAGGATTGAAATGATGTGAAATTGAAAGTACCACATGGACAAAGATGTATGTAGGAACTCTGAGTTCATTGCTGTCATTGGACTGAGGCTGTGGTGAAGGAAATGGTCCCAGTGTCATTAACACATCATCTTGTCCATTTATCCAGAAGGAAAATGGTAGGGCACACAAAAGAGGACATAGGTTCTGTGATGTCTTACCACTTAGTGCTGGGATCCAAATGAAAACATTTTATGTCGATCATTAAGATGGGGAGCCCCTAGACAGCTGCTGCTTGTCCTTGCTTCCCTGGGAGCTGCTGGGGATTCTGTGAGACTTTCCCAGTTACATTTTTCAGGGTTGGTTTTCTCCATACTGGTTAGTGTGGAGAAGCATCACAAGGGCAAGGCAGAGAGAAGGCTGAAAATTATTTCTGCCCCTTTAGGTAAAGAGGCTCACATGAAAACTCTACTGTAACTGGCCCCCAGACCTCTGCAAATTATGTCCTGTTAAAATGTGGGCACAATGTCCCTTGAACATCAATAATGAAAATCTTCAGTACAATGATTCAGGTTGTATTAAAGCCTCTGGTACTGCTCAGTTCTGTAATGATCAATTACATTTACTTTAATAGGGAAAATGAGGGTTTATATTTTCTTAGAATACAAGCATTGGCTTTAAAGGTGAAAGTGATGGCAGAGGTTCACTGCAAAGCTTTTTAATATGAGTACTGTGTAGATGCCCTTGCTTCCAGCTAACCAGCCTCAAGACATTGCACACGCCTTTAAACTCTGTTTTTACTTATTCTGGTACCATTCAGAATGCACACTCTTTGTGCCCACTCTTGGTCTTCTGCATCAATCCCCTTCAGTGCCTGGTTGAAATGACTCTGTAAACACCAAGTTGCATGGGCAAGGTTGATTGCCTTACTGTCAGTAATCTTGAAGAGTTCTGCTAGTAGCTTCTAGGGAAAATAGAAGGCAAAATACCAGGAAAACTAAACTAAATTGTAAAAGAGAGAAAAGGTATTGTTCTACTTGACTTAACAGGTCATCTACTACAAATATTTTTATAAATTATGCCTACTCTTTCTCTGAAATTCCAGAGTAGAGGGTGAAATCAATTTAGGTAGATGAGATACTATTTAAGTTTTTTATTCTCTGGTATAATAGGACTTCCAATTTTAGACCCTACATGATATATAGGAAGAGATTTATTATAAGGAATTTGCTTATACAGTTAGGGAGAATTAGAAGTTCAGGATTTTTTTAGCAAGTTGAAGACCCAAAAGATGTCTTGTGTATAATTCAAATATAAAAGTAGACAGCCTTGATACCCAAGGAAAAGCTGAGACTTCATTCAAGTCCAAGGTGCGGATGTCACACCTCCAAGAGCCAGCAGGAAGAATCCTAACTGTTCATTCAGGCCTTCTTAACTGATCTGTGAGGCTCAACCAGTTTTAGGAAGGGCAAACCAGTACACCCAGTCTACAAATTCAAATTTTAATTTCATGCAAAACACCCAGACAGACACTCAGAGTAAATACATGGACATCCAATGATCCATTCAAATTGACATGTAAATTTAAATATCACATCTGGTATATTTATTCATGTGTAAAACAGTAAACTCACATGGGATATGGAAAACCAATGGTTATTATCAGAGGTGAACAGGAAAAGGTAATTTGTGACTACAGGAACATCTTTGTGTCTCACTATTGAGATTCTAAAGGTTTTGCACTTTCTTACAATAATGTATGCATGGCTCCAAAAGAGTCCTTTTGTCCTGGGAGGTATCACAGGAAATTCTATGAATTTGATTTAAGGACACTGGGGAGAATCACCATTCTTCCTTTCATGTTTTCCACTCACATTTATAAATAAATATATACATATATTTATATATATATACACACATACACATATATATATATATAAATTCTTTAATTGCCAATGGCATATTGCTCTTTTAACACCACAGGAGTAATTCAGTCTCAGTATTTGAAATAACATTGCAAAATGACTTCTTTTACCCCTGTAGGAGAAGGTAATTTTAATGGAGCCCTTAAAAGAGCATGATCAAAACAAATGGTTCTTCCCTTTGCCATAGTGCTTGTCTCCTAGAAAGAAGGAGGTCATGGGCAGTGCTTGAATCGGTGGTGTGTCAACAACACACCATCACTCAATTACAATTGAAGCGATGTTTAAGGACTTCAGCACATAGCACTATAGGGCATAAGAACCCTCACACAAGTCCTACTGTGTAAGAAATGCCTGTCACTCTGTTATCTGACAAGCTTGAGGGTGTGAGAATTAAGAGAATACTGATGATTAGAATTCACTCTGTCATCTCCGACAAACATAAAAGTGTGTGTACATATTCAAGTATTTGTATGGGGGGTAGATGTTTCTTAAGTAAGAGACAGTTATGCCTGCCATCTGTGGATTGGTGCCAACAGAAATGAGCATGATTAATAGTGACAGCATTATGAACACCAAAGTGACCAAGGGGCTTTCTTTAAAAAAAAATTCATAGATTCCAAGTATTTTGGATTCAGGGATTAAGGAATGTTCAGGAGTTTTACAAAGGAATCTTGGGACACTCTTTCCATACAACCATCTAACCATCTAACTATATCCACAGAACAAAAAAGAAGGGTCTGTAAATGTAAATGTTAAATATTTCCACCCAAAAGCTTGGATAGACAAATTCAGCTCCTCTTGAAGTAAGGGGCAGCTAAGCCTCAGGCTATTGATGTACTCCGGGACACTTGGCTAGACTGTCATTAATACTAGACAAAATTTTAAAAACCCTCCTAATTCATGCTTCCCTAAATTGTGTTATTATTATTACACTACAATTCCTCATTCCACTGCGGTGTGTAATCTCCATGTGGGAGATTTATCACAAGAAGTCCAATTAGAAAACATGTGTGTTCTCTCTACTACTGTCCAAATCTAGTGATGAAGGGCGATGGAGCATGCCACCACCCTCAGAGGAAAGCCCCTTTTGAACTTCTCCTTTGGCCTCTGTTACGGGCTGCATGTGTGATGTCATCTGGAGATCAGAGTAGCTTTACTGGGCAAGTCCTGGGAGATGATCTGGCAGCTCCCACAACTGAATCACTTGCATTTGGTTGTTTTGCCTCCCCCCACCCCCTCTGGTGAATTCCAAGATGATTAGAGCCCAGAAAGCTCTTGCTTTTTTTATCATTTTTTATTTTAATTTTAAATTGCTTGTTTTACATGTCAATCCCAGTTGCTTTGCAGACTGTCGCAGACACTGTGCATCTTACCTGTGGGTAACCCTGCAAACACTAAAGCCTTTGTGTCTCTTGACCTTAATCCCTTGTCAAGGGAGAAGAATAAAGGAAGTTGTTTTAATCAGGCACATTTGGTTGTGAGGAAGGGGATTTGACCAATGCAGGAACTACCCTTGCATTCAGAAATTTATCTCTACCTGTCTTGCACACAGGAGGCACTCAGTAAGTGAGTAAGCAAAGAGGAACTTATTAAAGTGAGTGGAAGTACAAAGAGCTTTCCTGAAAGACTATTGAGGAATTTAAGTGACATGAAACCTGGAAAACAAGGTCATGCATTGCAGAGGGATCGCATCCCATCATAATTCTTCACTGGCCTTCCTAATGATGACTCTTAATGATCACAGCATATACCATGATACTGCAGCTCCAGTGCTCATCTTGAACAAAGAAAAGCAAGACTATCTTGGGTGGCCCAGATTGGGCAGAATCTGGATGGTGGCTGGTTGTGGTGGGAAATGAGATAATGGAAGTATCCTATGACATTGACAGGTCAATGCTTAAAATGTAGACCATTCAGAGTACATGTGAGAGCCATTTCCATAGTCACATTACACAATCATCTTGGGGAAAGAAAAGCTTTTCAAAGAAAAACAAATGGACAAATGATGTTTTTCTATACAGACAATATTGCCAAGACAAATACTGTTTTCTTTGTAATTTTGCAAAGGCAAAACAATCCCTGAATACGGAGGGAGGAAGGGAGGGAGGGATGGAGGGAGGAAGAAAGTTCCTGAAAGGTTCCAATAAGTAAGAAGATATATCTATACACTATAAGATGTTAATGAAACATTTAGAAAAAGCCAGGAAAATTCTTAACAGAAGAAATTAGATGTTAATTTGCACAATTTCACTGCAATAACCATGTCCAGGATATATGCTGTGTTTACTTTATGATTCTAATTATTGGATTTGTTTATTATTTATTGAAATTGAATCTCTCTATATAGTCCACAGTGATCTGGAACTTTGTCTTCTGAGAACTGGGCTTTATAGGCATGTGTTATTATATCCACTCTATGATGAGATTTTCTATTAGTTCAATGTCACTCTCATTGAAATTGTGACTAACTGAACTCCTATGTTTTGTGACATTATAGACAATATAAAAATTTTCTGACAGTGGGAAAGCTTGAGCACCTGGAATCAGCAGAGAGTACCACAGGAAAGGGCATGTATCATATATACATGTGGACATGCACCTGAGCCCAGAGTTTTACAAAATCCATTTACTGCATATAGTGGTTTTAAACATATATTTTGCCTGCTAGTTCAAGTTTTAATAGTTAAGAGACATTTATTTCACCATCCTCCCAAATGAATTTGAATCGATACTTTCAAATATGCTGTTAAAAATCTAAATGGGAAATTTGGAATTGTTATCAAGAATGTAAAGGTTTAGTCAATACAGAGTTTGTATTTTTTCCCTGCAATTTCCCACAAGGTAAATAGTCTGAAGTGTAGTTAATTAATTAACTGGATTTTTAGACTTAGGCATGAGTAGCTAGAGGTCACTAATGATGAATTTACTTTAGAATCTGATTTAGCTGCTATAGTCAGTTTCCCAGTCAGGGCAGTGTTCTATAGTCATCTGGGGTGCATTGTGAGTGATGCCGAGGAGAAAACAAACAAACAAAACCCAGAGAACTGTACTGCAAATTGTGAGCACAGGCTTGGGAAAACCATTTTTTTAAAGTTACTTCCCAGGTCACTCTAACAGAAAGCCTGAGCCCAGATCATCACCAGGCACCCCGAAGTGATGTTTTCCTTATTCATTGTCTACAGTCATCATGCTGGCAATACTTTTTATAGCATGTTTAAAGGTAGGTGCTTTACCTAGGAGCAAGGCAGGATTAGATAAATAACTGATATTAACCTGAGGAAACAGCATATCATCGAAACACTTCAGGATAGGTATTACTATATCATCACATCTACAATATATTTACAAAGAGAGGGGAAGGAAAGATGGGTTCAGTTAAAAATGGACACTGTTCTTGCAGATGACACTAGTTCCGTTCCCAGCACTAGGTCAGATGGCTCTCACTTGCCTGTAACTCCAGGGGATCTGATGAGATTTTCTGGCCTTAGTAGGCACTTGCACTCCTATACATACATACACAGCTAATAATTTAAAATAAATCTTTCTTTAAAAATTTATACAGTCCATTGAGAGAATCAGGTTACATGTTGAACACTGTTTTTGTTAACTGAATCTACATTCAGCATGATTTAATTATTAATCTACCCAGAACCACTTAATTACAAAGTCAAATAGTTTTTAATAGTTGCATAGTTTTAAAATATGCTTAGTCTTCACTATGTATTATCTTTACAAAAACAAATTTATCCTATAATTTATCATGATTTTTGCCTTAGATTCTACTCATATGAAATTGCTGAAATTCCAAATATGCCTAAAGCATTCTGTAAACTAATGTAGATATTTAAAATATTAAAAAGCAGAATACTTTTCTGTACCCATTCTACAAGACAATAAAAGGATTTGCAATTAGCATATCCATTTACAATGCAAACAGATTACGCCAAAAGTTTAAGACAAATTGTTCTCTGAGATAATTTCAACATATCCTTTGCAATCTTACTTATTAATTAGTTTAGATGTTTAAACTGTCCAAATGAAATTATTGTACCTGTAAACCTGAATTCTGTGCTGACGATCACAGATGAGATTTCCATTAGCTGATACCCTGACAAAATTTACTTCTGCTTGAAATAATATCATGTGGCTATTTGGTGATGGGGATGACTGGATGCATCGGCTGAATACACATTTTTTGATTTCTCTAAGAAGATGTTATCAGACCCTCACCCACCTATTTCTATTCATCTCATGAAATTAAACATACTTCAATTTTAGCCTTCGCAGATTTATTTCAGAGGATTTAGAAGTGAGTGTATTTCTTTCACAGAGCCCTTAAATACCTTTATAATATTAACAATTGTCCCTTTGATCTTTTGAGGACAAAATTGAAATATCATAGGCATGTGATTTTTGTAAGATTGTTTTACGATGGTCATTGCCATTTAATATGATAAATTAAGCTGGTTATAGTAACATTTATCACAGTATCAGCCAAGTTCTTTTTTTTTCAAATGAAGAATAGTTTCCTTTTAAAGTTCTAGATATATATTTTACAGCTGCCTTTAAAGTTTCCTCCTCAGTTGCAAAGAGCTTCCTTAACTGATAATTGTGTACTTTCTGTGTTCCCTAGCTCATATTTATAGACTAATGGACCTATTGTTCTTTTTCATGCGCCATTGTTACCTCTGAGTAACTGTTGACACATTGTTATAATTTATTGTGTGATTTAACCCAATTGCTTTCTATAATGGTGTGGTGTTCTAAGTGTTAGTGCCAGTAAGCATTTTTAAGAGATAAATGGGCTACTGAAATTTAACCTATATTTAAAAAGGTACTAAACTGAGGTATCTAGCTTGAAGTATTCTGAAAACTGAATCCATCTCTCTGGTTGGGGCTTCTATTGCTTTCATGAAACACCATGACCAAAAAGCAAGTTGGAAAAGAACATATTTATTTGACTTACACTTCCTTATTGCTGTTCATCATTGAAGGAAGTCAGGACAGGAACCTAAATAGGGCAGGATGCAGACCATGGAGGAGTGCTACTAACTGGCCTGCTTCTCCTGGGTTTCTCAGACTGCTTTCTCTTACAAAACCCAGGACCACCAGCATAGGGACAGTACCAGGCATGATAGGCTGGGCCCTTTCTCTTTGATCACTATGTGAGAAAATGCCTTACACCTGGATCTCATGGAGTCATTTCCTCAACTAAGGCACCTTCCTCTCTGATGACTCTAGCTTGTGTCAAGTTGAGACAAAACGAGCCAGTACACCATCTAAGTAACTGCATCAACAGATACACCCTTGGCCAAGCCTCCATGCCCAGGAACGCAAGTGCCACACTCCATTGGTATCCCAGTCTTACAATAAATTTGATTCTATCTGGGCTTTTTGGTGAGTTAGTTTTGTTTTTGTTGTTTTGTTATGCTTTTGTGTTCCCAATAGGAGGTTTGGCTTTTCCTAAACTATTTCATTGTTTCATTGTTCATTGCAACAGTTAAGTTTTAATGTTGCTCTTTTTTTTTTCATTGAAAGGAAGAACAGGAAGACAGGTTGACAGGAGCAACATCTGCTTCTCAATTTTTTTGCCTGCATTAGAACCCATGTTCTTTATGATTTAAAACAAACAAGCAAGCAAATAAAAAACATGTAGTTTGAGTTCTTCACATGTTCATTGTAGAGCTTCATTTTACATGGTTTTACTAAGAAAATGAAAAGCATCTGAAAAGAACTTTTTGAAGGGCCTTCTCTCCCTTTCCCTAGAGGTATCTGTAGTAAATGGGAAAATCTTGGATGTTTGGGGATCCTGGGGAACTGAATAGTTAGCAAGCCTGAGTCCATCTGCCAGGAAAATTTGGAAATCTTCAGTTCTGACAGTCCGCAACGCCACTGTGCCAGGAAGTACAGTGTAGAAGGCCCCTCACCTTTCTGTGTTAGCCTTTCCAGAGAGGAGAAAAAGAACAGATATGAGTGGGATAGAAAAGGAAAACCCAAGCTCTGTAAAATACTGTTTCCAACCCTTTTGAAGTCAACTATAATTACCAGGCTGGTTAGAATTCAAGTTAGAGTTTCTGCTTTGCCAACTTAATTAGTAGTTTAAGCAGGCAGAAGTAAAATACTATGCCATGCTGCATGGTGATTTGAAGGTGGAAAGAAAATATGGACATGCTGTTCCTGGAGGAGTTGGGAGAAAGCATCTGAGATTATGCTTGTGTGCCCCTGTTTTTCCTATGGTTACTTTAAAACAACAGCTCAGAGCCTCTCTTTGGCTCTCTGAGAATCGGAGTAAAGGTACAGTGTCTCCTCTTCCAATAGTGTGAATCCAAGTGCAAGTTTCTGTTAGGTCCGTATGACTCTATTATTAGCTAATATGGCTCTGCTTACTCTAATCCATGAATTTCTTTCTAAACTCCCCACATCATCTTCTAAAATCCTTATTTTAAATTCTTCTGTTATCTCAATAGGACTGGAAGTTATGGAGTTATGTCCTCCATTATGGTTGTCTCAGGAGGGACTCTGCATTGACCTGTTCTGGCTTTCATCCTCTTCATTCCTATCTTGAAGATCTTTTATTTCCTCTTATTCCAACCCTGAATTATCCCAGTCCAAGTTTGCATCCTCTTGTTAAACAGAAAGATATTTCTTTGGGAAAGGTTAAGAACAACAAACAGGCCTTGTTTTGTGTGGAATGATAGTAATTAAGTCAATTCTTAGTTGTGCCCCATTCTTTGAACTTAAAAACATTCTGTGTATAATTAACGTTTTGTGCATGAACTTCCTTATGGCTTCAGTTGTTAATATTTTATTGTTTTGGTTATTCCTTTTGCAAACCAGGATAGACGGGGCTATTCTTCAGTAAGGTTTACTTCATACTCTTCTATGTCCAGAATAATGGGCCAAAGTCTATGTCAGGACAGGGCAATTGATGCTTCATTTCAACTAGACTTTCTCATGAGGAGAAAGAATCTAATAAATTAGTCACATCTGATCTAAGTCTGTGCCCAGAAGTGGCACTTTTCACTTTAGCTCAAATACACTGAACAAAATATATCACAGAGGCAAGGCTGGCATCCAAAGGAAAGGTAAAGACAACGTTATCATGCACCCCAAAAGAAGAGAGGTCAAAGTATTGGATAAGCATTCAGTTAATCACTGTTGAGTTTTCTAGGTTCCATTCCAACATTTCCTAATATTTTGGAAATCTGCTTAAGTTAATAAGAGCAAAAATTACCTATGGTCTTAATTTTTGGTAGAAAACATATACTCCAGGTTAACTATATCACATATTACACTTGATGTAATATAAATAAAACATACAGCAATAGAAAAATAAAATAAAGACCAGGGAGGAATTGCAAAGGAAAAGAACCATAGTTCTACTGTATTAGTATCAAGTCAACCTAACTTACCTAGCCCTTAAAATAATGTGTGCATGGTCATTTCAGCTTCATAGAATCAAGTCTCTCCGTGTGATCATCGACATTCTTAGTCCAGGCTAATCCTTATAGCAAAAATGAACTGAATGACTACAATACCACAAATGACCCATTTGCAAAGCCTAAGTTATGCCTTGCAAGAGCACAATCAAAAGGTCAATTGCAGTGTTGCTCCGTTTCTGTTTTCAGTAGTCCTGACTTCCTTCAACCTATTTAAAGTGACATGGGGAGTGACAAGCAACCTACCTTATGTCCTCAGTCATGTTAGCCTAACAGTTGACGTTAGGGCACCCTTAGTGGTCTACACTGTTGTTTTAGCTTGGTTATTTGCTTGCAGGTAATGGAGAGTGATGGTGACAGGTGAAATGAATTCCAATTTCACAAATTTCTTAAACTTATCTGAAATAAATGCAGATCCCTTGTCAGGAATAATCACATCTGCAAGTCTAGAAATGGAAAATCACTGGTCAGAGCCATTATCATTGAAACAAGGCTGCTACTATAAAGGTAGCCAAAATAAGAAAGAGTCTACTCATAGCTGAATAAGTAGGCATTTTTAACCAAATCTTCTGGACAGGTTCACATAGGAAGGAAAGATGTCTTTGGTGGATTATAGGAATGAATTTGTCAGTGGCCAGTTTTCTCAGTAGCACAAAAAATTACAATTTTTAGATACCATACCTAGGGCACATACATCATTAAATAATTCCTAGGTGAACATTTTGCATTTTAATTGCAATATGATTATCACATGATATTTCTATATTCTCTACTAAAATATAAGGGTGAAAATGTTGATTAGAAAGTAGTCTTGGGCCAATGAGATGGTTTAGTACCTAAAGGTTCTTGCATCATAATCCTGAAAACCTTGTTTGATTTCCCCCCAATACATGTAAGGATAAAAAAGAACAGACTCAATAAAGTTGTCTTCTGCCCTACATACATACCCTATGTGGGTGGTATGTTCACCCACACACACCATATACATCTGCAATAATAGTAAATATACAAAATTGAAAGAAAACTGAAGTAATTAGTGTCTACCTGTATGTAAAAGCATACACATGGTTTAAACCATGAAAATGAGTAGGCCTACTAAGCTCAATATGTGGGATAACAAAAGACTCAAAAAGTCCCTGAATGAGTATGTGTCATATTCAGGGCTTTCTTCTAAGTTAAGATCTTTTTATTTCCATGAGAAATTGAAAGATGCAAGCAAGGTATTACTACATTAAAGGTCATGAACCTGTTTTTTTCAGGCATCAAAACCTATGTTCTTATTATTAGATTGAATTTCCTCCTGTTTACAGAGTCTGATGGGATTGAGGAAGTCAAACCTATAAGAAAGCAATAGTTTTCCTCCACTCTTTCTTCTTTCTGCCCCCCTCCCCCGTCTCCTCCACATCCACAGCATTCTTACAATGGTCTCTGTTTCAGGCTGTTGTCAAGTAGAATTACATCTAACTTTTGAATTCACTTGTGCAACATTAGGCAACTAATTAGATTCACTATGTCAAGAGGGTAACATAGGTTTTAGGGGGACATTAGTAGGATAATATGGAACTGGCTTAACACTTTAAGTCCAAACATTAACAAGGTAAGTTTTATACATATTGTCAAGAGACTAATGTTAAATCCATTCATAAAATTCCCATTTTGGGGGAGAAATTAAAAGGCAAGGTGATAGAGAGTTTGTTAAGACATCATGGGTGTAGCCTCTCTAACACTTCTAAAAGATGCAATCTCACAGCAAACTTTTCAAAACCACTTTAATGTGAAGTAAAGTATATTTTCTTAAAATAAAATAAAAAACATGAATCCATACTACAAATAAGTTCTTTTAATCACAGAGCCACTGCTCCTGGAGCCTCAGCTAGGTGTATTTGATTTTACTACCCACAACTAAAGAAAATAAAAATATAACACTCTATGTGCTGCAAGCCAGAGAGGACCCACCTAGAGCTGGCTGCTTGTCACCTCTCCTTAAGCCGTTTTTAAGCCTCCCTCCTTTGGGATGATGTATTTTGTAGCTGTTGCCACTTCTGTGGTTGGAAGGGAATGGGAAAATGAATAGGATTTGAAGGCGTGTGGAAAGGTGTGAGCCTTGCCATGATCCTTGGGATTTGCAGAAGCCTTTCAAGCTATTTGTGCTGCCGTGTGCCCATTGTCAGTTAATATTTCATCTCAGCTCTGCTTTTAGTTTCTAAATGACAGATATTTTAAAAAGCAGCTAAGGTTCCTTCTCCCCCCACCTCTCTCCGCGTGTCTCCAAGCTCCTGGCCAACCCTGTTAGCTCTTTTGATTTAATCTTCACAGCTCTGTACCCACTGGAGGGACACAAAATGGATGCTAATATAACAAGACAGACACTTAGGAAAGTATTTTTTTAAATGACAGCACGAGTTCACCTGCAAATAGGAGACATAAAGGCATTTCTGTCTCACCACCGATGACCATAAATATTAACAAATAAGGTCAGTTCACAGTTTGCCATTGTTATGAGTATATTTTAAAGTTACATTTCACGTAAAGTAAAAATATTTTTCTTGAAGAAGACATCTTTGTATGTAATATTAAATTTAGTACAGTTCTGTAAAGCATGTTTCTTTTCTTTTTCTATTAAAAATAGATTCTTCTCTCATACAATCCATTTCAACCACGGTTTCCGATCCCTCCAGTGCTCACAGCTCCAGCAATGCCACCACCCCTCACCCCCGGGTCTACTTTCTCTCCCACTCCATTTCCCCCCCCGGAAAAGAGCAGGTCTCCAAAAGACAAGAGTGAAATAGGACAAAATAAGATACCGATACCAGAAGACAAGGCAAAAGCCCTCATTTCGTGGCTGGACAAGGCATTCCAGTGGAGGAAGAGTCCCAAGAGCAGGCAAGAGACATGGGAGCACCTCTTCCCACTCTTAGGAATCCCACAGAAACACCAAGTTAACAGTCATGCGCAAAGGACCTGGTGCAGACCACGCAGGCCCCCTCAGTCTCTGTGAGCCCATAAGCTCCCTGCTTTATTGATTCTGTGGTCCATACTCTCTTGGTGTCCTCCATCCCCTCTGATTCCTACAATCTTTCTTCCCCCTCTTCCACAGGGTTCCCCAATCTCCTAGGGAAGGGACCTGATAGAGATCTCCTGTTTAGGCTGTGGGTCTCTTTACCCTACCCCATCTACTGCTAGAGAAAGCCTCTCTGATGACAACAGGACAAGGCACTGATCTATGTATAGCACAGTATCACTAGGAACCATTTCACCGGTGTGGGTTTTTTGTTTTGTTTTGTTTTGTTTTTTGTTTTGTTTTTTTGGTTTGTTTGGTTTGGTTTGGTTCTACCCTAGGTTTTGTTCTATCCAGTCTCCAGATCCTGGCCATCCAAGCAGTATAGGGCTTGGGCTCCCTCTGGTGGCATGGACCTCAAGTTAAACCAAACATTGGTTGGCCCCTCCCACAAGTTCTGTGCTGCCCATTGTCTCAGTACTTGCAAGCAGGATAAATTGTAGGTCAAGGATTTTGTGGCAGGCTTGGTGTCCAGGTTTATAACTATACTTTAAAGTTATATTTCACTTAATAATAAAATACTTTGCTTGAAGAAGACACCTTTGTATGTGAATTAAATTTTATTCAGTTCTGTAAACCACTTTCCCACAAGTTTAATGAGCATTTATTCATGGGCAAGGTAACAAAAAGAATATAATCATAATGATTTTTTGAAGAAAATGAGAATTTAATTTCTCACCACGTATAACTCAAATAAATATAGTTCAGGCAATGGGAATGCTACAAATTAAAGTCAGTTCAGGTTTATGAGAATTTGTCCTAAGGAAATATTACTGTATTCTCTGTCATACTCAAGCTGTTTGTGGGCTTAATTCACTGATACAACAATGAAAGGTTATTTGCTTTGTTTTGTTTTGTTTTTTATCAAGTGCCTAAAGTGGAATGAACAAGAAAAAAGTACCCTCTGTGAGTAGGAATACAGAATACATCTTTTAAATAACAATTTACTCAAGACTGGAAAATGGTGTCAACTTGTGGTATGGCCCAATTAAACTGACATGTTTTATGCAAGGTAGTCTTCTTTATAAGCAGTTTGCTGATAGGTAAAAACAAAAGAGGAAAGACATGCACTTCCTGATGTTTCATTAAATTGTGTCTTATAAGCACTGACGTCACAATGTAGCTCAAACCCTCAGAGAACACTCTCTGACAATCATCATACAGAAGGGGAGAACCCATACCTTCTACCATGTGGTCCCTAAGTTGGGATGTGTACAGTAGAGCTGGGTAATGCATAAATTTACCAGCAGTTTTATTAATTTTACCTCACTAGTAATCTCACCTCTAAAGATACTGATGAACCAAGTAGCCCAGGCGACTGCTGTGGGCACCGAGTTTCTATGCTTCTGCTTTCTCAGCCAGCCCTACACCAGGCAGTTCTCTACTGTTGCCTCCTTTTCAGAGGAAGGGGGGCTCTCTCATACTCCTCTCTATAAAGTCCTGTTTCCCTTGGGTGTCTTTCTGTTGTTTGACTCTGCTCTGTCAAGGATGAACTGAGGAAATCATGTTTGGAAGGAGCCTTGTGTTTGGCTTTCGACAGCTGACAGAGGGAACAGATTTCATCATTTGGCATTCTGAAGGCTTCTGCCATCCATTCCAGAACTGTCAGTCCCCACAGCCACGTTAAGGTCATTTCTACCTTCCCTGTGTGGATAGTGGGTGTGTGTGTGTGATTAGCAGACTAATACCAAAGTCCATATTCTATTTGCTGACACACCAATGGCAGTCATGGACATCCGTCACTTATAATTTTAGCGTAAGCTATGTTTTTGAATGTGTATAGAATCACTTTTCTCCATTACGTGCTATTTGTATTGTGCATGCTAGCTCTGATACCATCTGTGTTGGTAGTGCCCAGTGTCCCAGAGAGTGAACCCTTTGCCAGCAGGCAGTCCTCCCACTCAGGAAGATGACACAATCATAGCTTTTCTTTATAAATCTCATAACCCAGCTCTATGTGGTACATCACTATCCATGTCCCATGCTGTTGGGGCACACAGAACTGAAGCTATGATTTGGGTATTGAATTAAGGTCTTCTGGCATATAGTGATGAAACACTATTCCAGGCAATTAGCAAAACTTGCTAAAGTTCCAAGAAAGATGATAAATTAGACTTTCAGGATGGAGCTAGACAGTTTAGAAAACCAGAAAGAGAGAAAAATCAAAACGTTACCTATTTTGAGTCTTACCCTCTGCTCCTCTGGATTTTAGAGAAGTATATTTCATGAATGTGCATTCATTTGTGTGTTCTGTTTGCATGTCCTGGTGCCTTTGGGTGCTATTGGTAATGTTTGTCCCTATCTTGGAACTTTGCCAAAGAAATCAAATATGGCCATGAATTCACTGTAATCTTTCTCTTTTCGTGTTTTGTTTTTTAGGTAAGTACTTTGATATCCTTCTTTATCAATGCTGAAAGAAAACACGCTTGCCCAATGCAGAATCAAGGGCTTTTAAAAGGTGGGCTAGAAACTGGTGTGCGTGGTGAAGAATGACACTCTCCCACTGCTGGTAAGAATGTAAATGACATTCTAACAAGTTTGCTTTTCCTATGGGAGGGGACTGGCAGACTGGAAGATGCAGGGAAAGGTGGGGTAGATTGTTGCTGTGCAAGTACAGAGAAGATCCTAAAGGATGTTCATGAAGTGTTCATTCACATCTGCTTGCTGACTAGATAAATGGTCCTCTTCTGAGCTGGCTCACCACAAGTGGGCTAGAAATTGTTCTCTTCAATACTGTTCTTATACCTTTCCCAGATGGAAACAAATGTGGCAGTGTTACAGATACTATTTTTTTTCTGGTCTTTGTCTTTTAAAGGGAGGTAAAGTAGAAGAAGTATTTTTATTATTTCATTTTAAATTATACAGCTCCGCTAAAACTTAAACATGTGTAACATGTGATCATGAATATGTATATAGGCTTCATCCAGATTCTGAATAAGTTAGAGAAATGCTGGCGCTTTCACATGAATTATTCCTTTGTTCTTTCCTTGTTTTATATATGGTAACTCCTGTGCACATATTAAATAATCTGCAAAATACAATTGTAATGATTCAGTGTTATTTTTCTCACACCCATAGTCATATTATGGCTACCTATTTCAGGATTTTAAAACATCTGTGTCAAACATTGTGATCATGCTGATGTCAGTATAGCACTTCTGCTAATAATGTTACATTTAATGTAAATTAAAATGATCCTATGTAAATGGCAACTATATTATTGGAGATACGTTTAACATTGAAAATGAGGAAATTGTACAGGCCAAAATACTTCTGAGACAGGACCCAGTGACTAAATATTGTTCTCTCCCAGACTACATGGACCTGAACAAACTTTCCTCTCTCCTACGTACCAATTGCCTTTTCATCATCTAGGTGTTGTTCATTAAGATACCATGCCTGGTGTAAATCCTTCCAAGAGTTCCAACATACACTGGCTTATCCTTGTCCTGAAATCATTTGTCAGTAGAGGCCATAAATTATTTTTGCTATAGTTGCTGTAACAAGCTACCATGGACTGATGATTTAAATAGCAGCTGTTTATTTTCTTGCGGTTCTGAAGGTCAGGAGTCTAAGATTGAAATTTCTTCAAGGTTGGTTTCTATGCAGGTTTCTTCCTTGCAAGACAATTGACTAATTGCCCTCTCCCCAGGCTTCTGGGTATCTGTATATGGATTTCTCTTAACATAAATATAAGTTCTTCTATGTAACTTCTATGCTAATGACTTCATTCTATCTCAATGGCCCCTTTAAGGCACCTCTCTCTAAATACACTCAAATGACATGGAACCATGTCTCAGTCAAGGACTGAGCACACACACTGGTTGTTCTTGAGTGTGCATCCTCAAATGATTTCTTCTATTCTCTAGGTTTGATGATGTGCAATAACAAAACTTTCTAGCAATGCTTTTCTTATCATTTATCTCCATTACTAAGTAAAGCAAGGTGGTATAACATACTCTGAGGTTCAAAGAGAGAGGACTTAGTATGGGGTATGCAGTTTACTCCACAATAGTCCACATATGGTTCCTTGCTTAATTCTTGTCAAAACATTCCATGTGTATATTTATCATACCTTTCCCAGTTAGAATATGGGTCTATCAAAAGTAAAGACTGATCACATTTTTATTTTTATCACATCCTTTGAATGCAAGGATATAAACAGAGGACTAATGAGTCATGTGATATTTAGCATCACACACACTATTTGAAACTAGTGAAACTGTTAGCGTGAGGGGGGCATATCAGTATCCTTTCCTTTTCTTGATAACTCCTGCTCCCTTATTTTCACAAGAAAAAATTACCTGAAGTCTTAGGTAAGGTAGTATTCCAATGAATCCTCTCTGATTCATTCCTGGGAACCCATCAGCCTTCCAGTTAGTAGAGATAATCTGACAAAAGAAACGCTGACCTCTGCCCCTGGGTCAAGGAGCTGAGGGCACTGTATCCATGTACATACCATGGAAAACAATTGGGGCTGGTAGAAAGTATCTGCCAGATTCAGAGACATCTAAATGTTAGGTAGGATTCTGAAAGGGAAAATTGTGAACATATTTGTGATCTTGAGGTAGGAGGTAGAATGTACTGGAATTCAAATTTCACACACACTTGTATAAGCACAATATAATTGTTCTAACTAAAATTTCATCATTAAATAGTTGGTTCCATTTATATTGGCCTTATTTAGTTTCATTCTGTTATCCATAATTTCAAAAGCAAGCATTCAACATATTTTCTGTGCTTCAATGCAGGGCTACACTAATTCATATCATGTTGATGCTTATTTAATTAAATTGTAAGTATGGCTCTACACATTTATAGAAAATCTGAAGTTGATATAAATCCACCAAGCTTTAGGATGATTATCTTATATGGATTACTGGATGTGGTTTAGGACGGGTTATTATACCTGTATAATCTGAGATTCTCCATCTGGAAAAAAACAGAAACAAAGTATCTGCTGAGTACTTTCTGGTATTCAATGAAAGTACACAAAAAATGGAACCCAGTCCTGGCAAAAGAATACAAAGGGTAACATTTGATTTATGTGCTGCTTCATTTCTTTTCCCCTCTTTAAATGTTAGCATGAGTTCAATTCCATCACTATTTCATGCTACATGTTAGACAAATAATAGGAACAAGCAATGTTCTCACCTTCAGAAATAGATTTGGATTAGCTAAAAAGTAAAACTAACACAATTAAGTATTATAAAGCAACTATATACAGGTGCTAGGAGATTTGGTGACATGGAGCTATGCTGCTGGGTTGTTATTTGATGACGGTGGTTGTTGTTTTTGTTTCTGCTTTGCTTTTAGACAGGGTTTTGCTTTGTAGCCATGTCTGGCATGAGACCCACTATCTGGACTCAGGGTGGCCTTGAATTCACAGAGATCCACTACCTCCCCTATTGGGATTAAAGGATGCAGTACTTTCTTTCAAGGGGTATGTGAAAGGTGTCAGGAAGCACCTGGTTAAGAGTAAGTGCTGGAGGGTACTTCGTGTACATGTGTGAGTGTATGCACACGTATATTCACATGTGTTCCATAAGTGATGGTGGTTAAAGAGAAGGTGGTAGAACAGGAAAAACAGAATAAAGAAAGTAAAAAGGTTAAGTATCCAGGAACAGCATTGCGAGATCTAGATTGTGAAAGCATGTAAAGATAAAGAGGACATGGAAGAAAGCTGCTGTGCAGTGAAGGGAATTCGAGATGAGTCTAAGAAGGATGCTTAGCACCACCAGAGGCACAGCCTTGCAGACATTATGAAGGCATTCACTTACATCCTAAGAAGGATGGTAGTCAGGCTGCTGGGATGGCTCAATGGTAAAGGAACTTGATCCCACACATAATGACCTGAGTTTGATCCCAGAGACCTACAGAAAAAGGAGAGAACCGATACCCTGAAAGATATCTTCTCACCTCAACAGACACATGTGTTGTCACACACACACACACACACACACACACACACACACACACAAATAAACAAATAAAAGACCTGGTAAAAAGGATGGTAAGCCAGCAAAAGGCTTCCTTGGATGGAAAGTGAAGCCCATGTATATTCAGATTCATGCTTTGAAAAGTTTTTGGTTCCTTCTCTCAATGCTTTATCCTCTTTCACCAGGATCTACAAATTCATAGTTTGTGTACTTAGAACAAGCTCATGGATATTGCCTACCTTATAGATATTCTCACTTCATTATTTATGCATGTTTCTTAATTGATCTGAAATTCTTTAACATCCCAAGATACCCCATATTATAAGTAAATGGAAGTTGAATGAAATATCTTAAGTGTCACCACCCATTTGTTCCCATTATCAGAGTCTTCCTGACACACCTCTTTTGATTTTATTGAGCCCTTGCTTGATCGAGCAATGAGAAACTCATGATAGAATGGTCTTGATAATTTCCTTGTAGCAACTTCAGTGACACAGGTGAACCTTTACCCTGAATGAGTAAATGGCTTCTGTGACTGCCTTCCTCCACCCTCATAATAACCTGGAAATGGTGTCAACAAGCTTCACAGTTCTCAACAAAGCAAACTTTTGCTTTGACTCTTTGGTAAGAACCCTTGCTTGGGGGTGGTATATATAAGTTGATTTAATCATATCTGGATCAATGATTACTGTAATCAGTGAAGATTTACACCAGAGGTTCAGGACATTGGGAGATTCCCATATGGTGCCTGTGTGTTCACAAGAGTACTTGTGTTCCAATTTAATGTAAATTCATCTACTTCCTATCATTTCAACTGAGTCTTCTTTCTGACCTCTAATTGATCTCATCTACTTAAGAAATATCTTTCCTCAAACTCTAATAAAAGGTCCCTACATGGACCCTGAACTGTGATGTATACAATGAAGCCATAAAATAAATACTCACTGATGTTAGTGACTAATGAGGTAATGTAAATATACTAGAAAGACTATGTATCAGTGGTACAAGAATCTGTAGATATGGAGTTTAAATGAATACTTAATGGTGAAGGCAAATTCTGCCTACAGATAGACCATAAGGACTTTATTAAAAGGGATTTGCTCCTTTAACTCCTCCTGTCGCCTTTGTTTTAGTATATGAGAGCAAGGATGGGTTGTCAAAGATAGTAAGGGTTCTATGTATGAAAGATGCAGTGTGTTCTACTATGAGAGTCACTGAAAGACTTGTATCTGGAGATAGTTTTGTGAACCAGCACAACTTCCCTCGTTCCCCATCTACTTTACTTAATGGATTTAATGCTTGATACTGAACAGTGAGAGTCAGACATCTACAAGTTCGCTGCATCTGTGGACCCAAAATGTTACTAGTTGTATACATTTTTTTTTGTCTTTAAGCCTAGCCTTTAACACCATACCGTACCTTGCATTTTTATGATTAAGGAATAAATCAATCTGCTAATTTAGGGATTTATATTTTTAAAAGGCATAAAGTAACATGGCACTGTACTTACCTAGCTCTCACAAAATCCTGGGGAGTCAGAACCACTGTGATGTCCTATAGGTGCAGTTAGCAAAGAAGAGGATTAGATATACACTCTTTGTGCTGAACCAGGTGCACTGAGGATACCTTGGTACCTTGTAGAGACATGGGAGGCTTTCTAAGCTAAGGATGTAGATGTTCAGAAAATTGTTCTGCCATGTGATACAATTTCTATATGGTATAATAAAGTAATTAAGGCTAAAACCATTTGGGGAAGAAAACTAAAGATCGTTTAGACTAAGCTGTTCTGCTTGCTAGTATCAAACTCATTTCATAATTTTAGACAAATGAACAATCAAGTATTAATGGGTTAGCATATTAGTTGATGTTTTCTAAACAACTCTGTGGTTGTAATCTTATTTTGTCTCCATTACTTAAACAGTCCAGTGTGTTTGTTAACAAAATACAAGTGGGTTTTATATATTCCATCCATTTTTAAAAGTAAGATCTTTGTTAAGAACTGTAAGTAGGGAGTTTATACAGACACTAGTGGAAATGGTTACTTTCTACTAGAGTGTGTGTGTGTGTGTGTGTGTGTTGTGCCATGTATAAAAACTATACCAAATTCCTAGAGAAAAGACTGGTTTTCCTTGCAAGAATGATTAGCTGAAGCTGAAACTGTTATAGATAAAAACAGATGCAATACTTTAAATGAATTGAGAAAATCAGGGATATAGAATAGTATAAAAATAAATGGACAAATTTTTCAAGGGTCAATCTGTGGTGGTTTAAGATTTTGTCATTTGGCACTGGTCTTAGCTGAACCAAATGCAGGCAGCAGTGGGAAAACTTTCCAACCTAGCTGCCAGTCCAGAATGGTATAGAGTATACATTCTAATGTAACAAACTGGAGAGTCCCTTATTGTAGAGACACATTGTAGTCACAAATATAAAATCTACATTTTAAAACTGAGCCAAAAGAAGTTATAAGGGTTTGCATTTTTCCATATTTTTATTTAACTTTTTAAGCATATCACTTTCAGTTCCCTCTCCCTCCCCTCCTCCCCCACTCCCAATCCTCCCAACCCCTCATTCCTACTCCTTCCTCCCTCTGCTCCCCAGGGAGGGCAAGGTCTATGGCCATACCACCCTGTAGGCCCCTGATCTCATCTGATCTCGGAAGCTAAGCAGGGTCGGGCCTGGTTAGTACTTGGATGGTTTTACTTTTTAACACTTATCTTATTTTTCTTTTCTTTTACAAACATTTGAAATTTTCATATAATATGGTTTGAGCATGTTCAGCTACGTCCCCATTCCTCCAAGAACACTCCCTACCCCTTCCATTCCTCCCCATACAACCTTGAGGTTATTTCCTCCTCCTCCACAGCCTCCTCCCTGCCACTGCTGTTCTTATTCTTTCCCTGTCAAGTCAAGTCTCTGTTTCCCAGCTGCTCTTAGTAGTAAGACCTGCCCTTGTGTAGTCAAGCCACAGGGAGGGGGTCAAATCATAAACAAAAAACCCTGCCTCTTCTTTCAGTCTTTTTTGCAAAGAATTGAAACATTTCAGAAATGTAATACTGAAAATAAAAAGGAGGTATTTGTCATTTGCCATCTCCTAAAAGTTTTTGTATGCATAAGGAGATTTGAGTGTGTGTGTGTGTGTGTGTGTGTGTGTGTGTGTGTGTGTGTGCGCGAGCGTGCGTGCATGAGATAGAAATTTACTACGCATCTCTCTCAACAAATTTTCATATAAGATTTCTTTGGTGTTCATATGAAAACATGTTGCTCTATCTAAGATGTCATATATAGAACAAGTGATGTACTTCCCTAGACTAACCTTAGAGAGTTGACAGAAGCCCCTAATAGATGATTCATTTGGGCTTGTCTTTGCTTGAGGAAACTGGCATCTTCCCCCATCTCAATCTGAGGACAGATGTGTTCCTTCATGGTAATCACATGTCACAGCTGGCTTCTCTATACCCCACAGCATAGAGAAAGGGTTAACATGGTAGTCACACAGCACAGCAGGCCTCTATACTACAGCAGCATAGAGAATGGATTAAGACTAGGCTTTGAGTGACTTGTTACTCAAGTAGTCATCAGAAAAAGAGAGACTCCTAATTTCTGATTCCTACTTTGTTCTTTACCCCCTTTTAGGAGAAATAGAAACAGGAATCTTATGATGGAGGTACAGAAAAACCTCTTGGTTTTTAGACTGTAGGATGCCATCATTTATAAGAGTTTACTAGGAGATCCAGGTACCCTGGATGCCTCAGGACACATGGGGAGAAAAAAGCCCTTCAGCTAGGAAAATGGAAGTATCTTGGGAGGGTTTCCCTAAGATGGAGGAAGAGGGATGCTGCCAATAATCGACTCACTGTCCAGACCGCTCAGCATGAACTAGCTAGATCATTTTTGGGTAGTTCCATCCAGAGTGTACCTCTGAGTAAATCACTACTCATGGTTAAACTTCAATAGTAACAGGCCTGATATCTTGGCATCACTTTGCTGCCTAGTGACCCCAGTTTAATTTCCCAACACAGTTGGTTTCTGCCAATTCTTCTTCCAGATAATTTAGTGTTATCTTATCCCGCTGTCTTCTGTAAAGACAAGATAATGAAAACCATCCCTTTAATTAACATCTTTGTGTATTTTAATTTATTGAGAGATTTTGTTATAATTTCATTAAGAGAATGTTGCAATGAAATTTAATCAATTTCCTATGTTTTTTAATATTTATATTCCTTTGTAAGTCAAATCCATTTAAGGCATGTGATTTTTGTCACTTGTGATTTTCCCTTATTCTGCAGTTCTAAATGCTTTTTAATTCCTCTACAGATGACATGCTCCACATGGGATGCTTTCTTGACATTAGATAACATGTATACACACACAATTATCATATTAATTATATATAAATATATATAAAGCAGCACTTCTTGGAAGGTCTTCTGGTGAGAAGTTGAAGTGTGCTTGCTTGTGTTAGTTCTTGGTCTTAGTTTTGGTCCTCAACAGGGAATCACTTCCTTGTGTCTTAGGGAAAGAGACAGCTGGTGTCAACTAGCCTGGGAACACTGAAATTGCACACAAAAAAGACATAGCAGTATTCAGCATGCGGGTGAGTGAGCCCTTAGTTTATCACGTAAGAATATTAGAACCCTCACCAATCAGTTAGTTATGCTGGGGTTGCATGGGGATTTGACTCATGTTTAACCCGATGGCTCCATTGTATGGAGTGGTTTGGAAAGCAGTCAGAGAACCACTCAAAAGGGTGCTGCAAATGGTGATGTTGATGTGGAGCATAATAGGGCACAGGTAGAGGAGAAGAGAGCTGATGGAAGAGATACAGGGAAGAGCTGGTCTAGATGTCTCAGTACTTGACAGTACTTGACTAGGAAACATGACTGAGAAAAAGTTAGGGGTTTTCCCAGGATGCAAAATAAGATAGCTGGGTAGACAATGCCTCAAGAAAGACTCAAAGGAAGAGCTTTCTGCATGCCAGGTATGCAGATGTGTGTGGAGTTCAGAAAAGAAATGGAACTTGTGAGCCTGCCTGCCAGCTGCCCATCACAGAAAGCCAGGGGAGTCATTTGAATCAACATTGGAGAGGTGAGGAAGGTGAAAACACAAAACCCTGGGCACGCCAGTGATTAAAAGGGAGAGTAAAGGAAGAGACTGAACATGGAACAAAATAGAGCAAGGAAGATAAACAGAAAATCCAGTGCCATGGAAACCAAGAGGAAGGAGGGTTGCAGAAAGGAGGAGGGCACACCAGAAGATGAGGATTGTCCACTGGGTTGAGGGAAGCCCAAGTCAATTGGTGAGGGAAATTCCTGCAGTGGCAGGGGCTGAAAACAGACCAAGGCTGTTGGAAGCAAAAGGGGAGGACAGAGATAGTGGGTGCAAGCAAGATTAATTACTTCAAGAAAGGAGGCTTATTGTGAAGAGGTGGTGACGGGTTTTTGGACAGAGAAATTGAAAATGAGGGGTTTTTAAGAAAAAAATCAGAATAATCAATTCCCTTTTTAGCTTTATGGGGAGGATGTGACAAGAAAGAAAAGAAGAGGTGAATAAAGGTTGAGGCTATTTTTTAGATTTTGTAAAGAGGTCAGATCTAAACTATCAATAGAAGGATTTACCTGAGGAGGTAAATGCTGTGTGTGTGAAAGCACATGTGTCTATTATTTTGTGTGTGATACAGGCATGTGTTTGTGTGTGTGCACTTGTGCCTGTGTGTGTGAGAGAGTATACTTGTGTGTGTGTGTGTGTGTGTGTGTGTATGTGTGTGTGATGGAAATGATGGATATGAGTGCTCATGAGTTTGTCACATTGATGACTAGACATAGAGAATGCTTCTTTTGTTTGCTATTTATTTCTCTTTAGTGGGAATCTCATCTGCTGTGTGTAGGGAGTGGGAACCCAAGGATTTGAGAAGAAAGAAAGGATATTTGCTATGATCCTTGGGCAAGCTAGGAGATGGGACTGCTTAATCATTGCCAGAATTTAAATATATACATGTGATTAGACTGCAGTGTAAGAAAGGTTGGCAGCCATGGACTGATTCCCCTTAGCCTTTCTAGAATACATGATCAGCTTGTGCCACTAGATGGAAACAGCGCACCCTGTATTAAAATGTTTATCTGCCTTCTTCCTTTTGTTACTAGTTGACACTGACAGATTGATATATTGAGTAGTGAATTTCTTGATATGAATCAAGATGACATAAAGAAAAAAAAGATCCTGACAGTCTCTCAAATGTATGCACATCTTCCAGAGCAGAGAAAGGCTGTGGTACCACCTAATGATGACTGGCTTCCACACTAAGTGGGATGTTCTTAGCACACCATCTCTTCCAAACCTTTGCTTCAGAAATGCTAATGAGTTGGCATGAGGAGATCATTTACATAGTCAGGATAGAGCTTTTGGCTTTGCATCTTATCTCAGAATAAATCAGCAGTCACATTGCTCCAGAAATCAGCCTGATAGATAGGACAGAATGCTGGAAAGGAGCTACTGAATGGCAAGGGGCACATAGCAGCTGAATATCAGAATTCAGCTGCTCTGTGATAAAGGTGTGTGTCCTTCAGTATAGATGAAGGGATAGATTCCCATCTCAATCCGTTTTAGTTTAGAATGTCCAGAAGTGGCGTGATATAAGGTGAAGAGATTTGGGGAAATCAGTCACTTCCTTGCTCAGACTGAGAATGGTATGCCGCTAGGAGGGCATAGAGGGAGCCGTGTCTTCCTGCCACAGCACCACCTGCTTCCATGAAAATGGCAGCCAACCTAGCAACATTGCTTACTGTGACTGTTCTATTGCTGCAAAGAGACACAATAACCAGGGCAGTTCATAGTGTGTGGGAAGGTTTGGAGGGAGAAGGGGGAGGAGAGAATTGCTGTCATTGTATTATAATCTCAAACAATTTCTTTTGGAAGTATTTAATTGAGGAATTCCTTACAGTTTCCACAGGCAAGCCCATGGCCATGACGGAAGCGTACATGGGAGCTGGTAGGCAGGCATGGCACTGGCGTATTGGCTGAAAGCTCAGTTCTGGCCCACAAGCAGAGGGCAAGAGAGACTGGGCCTGGCTTGGACTTTTGAAACCTCAAAGCCCACCTCCAGTGACACACCTCCTCCAAGGCCACACCTCTTAATTTCTCCCAAACAATTCCACCAACCAGGGGCCAAACATTCAAAGGTGTATCTATGGGCCATTCTCATTCAAAACACCATAACACAAGAAAATGGGAGTCAAAAGTCAAACAGCATTGCTCAGCCAGTCTATCCCAGGTAAACTAGGTGAATGTTGGTGCCAGTGGAGTTCCCTGAGTGAAGGCACATTAGCTGCTTTGTTTGAGCATGAACTACATCTAATATCAGCATCTTGGTGTCTCGGTACATTACCAGCAATGTTTTCCAATGTGTACTCTTTCCTATTGGTAAAGAAGAACCTCTGAATCTGAATGTTTTGGGTCCACAGAAGCATATAGAGGGAAAAGATGGACATTTCCACCACGTGCACCCTGGGAAAAGGTTTTTGTTGTTGGCATTTGCAAACTACTGCCTCCTTCCGTGTTGTCTGTGTTGATCCAAAGGCAACACCATTCAGGCTCAGCACTGGAAAGATTGCTCTTTGAATTGCAGATGACATTGCACGTGCTGGGAATTTTAAAGTGTTGCTGATACAATGGTAATGATGCCCGATGTAGTGAAAATGCAGGAGCTTCATGGCCAGTCCAACCTGCACTCCTTTAGCACTATTTACCAGTGCTGGAGAGACAGTCACAAGATCAAAGGCTAGAGCACAGGAAAGTCTAGTCATTGGAGAAAGGAAATGGGAAAACAAACAAAAGCTCTCCTCACTCTTATTAGGGAGTACTGGGGCATGGCACAGAAAACCTGCCTTGGTCAACAGTCAGAGATTCTTCTTAAAGCTGATTGTCTAAACCTTGAAAAAGCCAGAGGGGATGCCTTCTTATTTATCAAATGCCTTCTGATGCCATCCTGTTCTCCATCGTGGTATAGGGTCATGTTGAAAAGGAAAAGCCCAGGCAGTAGCTTCTTGCATCCTCAAGTCCTGCCTCAACGTATGTGTCCCAGAGAGTGGAGACAGACTGGTCTGGGCAGCCAAGGTATCGGAACAGCTCACAGGCCGGGCACCTATAATTTTCAAAGCTAGATCCAGTACCATGTGTCTTTGCATCAGGAAAAATGAAAAAAAAAAAGGTTTCTGTTCTCTGCACAGTATATGGAGCCAAGGCAGAAGAAATCCTGGAATAAGGTCTGAAGATGCGGGAATATGAGTTACAGAAATATAACTTCTTAGATACTGCAGACGTTGTTTTGGGGATTTGAGAACACTTTTATCTGGGCATCACATCTGGCCTGAGCATTGGGATCTATGCCCTGCATTTCTGTGTGGTGCTGAGCAGACAAGGTTTCAGCATCACAGACCAGAAGCACAGGACTTGCTGCATTTGGACCAAAGCCAGAATCTGCAGAGATGAGGCCACATGTGGATTCCAACAGAAATTTGACAGGCTTGTCCTTCCTGGCAAGTCAACACTATCCAAAAGACCAATAAAATTTCCTCAGAGAGATAAAGAGACAAAACAAAACTAAACAAACAAACAATAACAACAACAAAAAACAAAATAGCAAAAACAGTGCCTTCATATTTTCTGACTCAAGTCCCTCAGGCAGCTTGCTATAAGTGAAGACAATATATTGACTTCTCAAGCTCCACCCTGACAACAAGGAATCATGGTTTCAGTCTGTTTGGAGTCTGCTAACAAGTGGTTCTGATTCTTCAGTGGCTACAGTCATAGTTTGATTTCTCTATACAACACACCCATACATGATTCACATTGCATTCTGGATCCAAGAAGAAAGATAGGAAGAAAGAAAGAAAGAAAGAAAGAAAGAAAGAAAGAAAGAAAGAAAGAAAGAAAGAAAGAAAGAAAGGAAGGAAGGAAGGAAGGAAGGAAGGACGGAAGGAAGGAAGGATGGAAGGAAGGAAGGAATAACCCATCTTGTGATACTGAAGAATTGATGATATATAGGGTGGTGGTACTGGGACTACACAGTAACTTTTAAATTTTCTGCTCATAAATATTGCAACTACTTTTCAATTGCATGCTGGGTCACATGGACAGAATTGAGATTATGCGCAGGAAGCCTGGACAGATTTTGTATAGGAATGAGTCCAGGAAGTCATTGAGTAGTTCAAAAATAAGACATTCTTTGTTATTTTCTGATATAGATTTTTTATTGATTCAGTATGTTAAGTGTACTGACACCAATACTAGCCATGATTTATTTCCTCGTTCTTCTATTACTGTTAATCTTATTTTCCTAGATAAGCTTTCCATCTTACACATCTTCCCACTAGTGTTTTACACAGTGTGCTGTCCTTAGCTTATTTGTCTCTGTCACTCAATGTCGGGTTTTAGAAGACAGGAGAAACGCAGAACCCATCTATGATGTTAGCACAGAAGAGACAGCCTAATGAACATTTATTGGTTGTCCATGAGTTAGTAGATAAGTGGAGACAGCTGGTTTTGTCCCTCCTGTGTCTATTTCTTCTTCTAGTTTAGGCAATGCCATAAGAGGGAGTAGAAGTCACTATGGCATCTTAAGGAATGATTTGGAGGCTGTAAGATGGAAAACTTTGGGTAGACAAACCCATAGGCAAACTCAGTAGATTCAGTTGGAATCTTACAGTGGACTGAAGAAAGGATTTTTCTGTCTTGAATATGATAATCCATAGACATTCAAGTCCAGCACTCATCTCATAGAAACAGAGAACTGGGGCTATTCACTTTTAATTAATTAAATACATTTGGTATATTGACACCAATTCTAGCCATATTACTTGACACCTCACAGTCTGGTGTTTGCCTCTTATCTAGCCACACCCACCAACATAAACCAGATCTCTATTGCATTGGCACAGATGATTCCAAGTCCCTAAAGGAATTTGTGATCCAACAACTAGTTCTGTTTCTAATTTGACATTTTGTTGGGTATATACTTATTTATTAAATTAATTAATTAAAATCTCCTTCACCAGAGAGTCTGAGTAGAGTATTGATATCTAACTTCACCAGTTAAAAGTATTTACTATTTTTCTTTTCAAATGCACAGGGCAGAAGAGAAGTGGGAGAAGGGGGAAGAGAGAAACAGAGGAGAGAGAGTGAAATGGGGGCGGGGCACTAACGCATGCCAGGACTTTCACACTGCTGTAAATCTTAGACCTGGCAGCATCACACGAACAGTGACTTCCAGAGATGCTGCTGTCACAATGATGTTTCAGGAAATCCCCTTTTTGGGCTTCCTTTCAGAACTCTTATTACATGTGTTGCTTTAATTTCTTGATGGCATGTCTCCATCTGCTGAAGGTAGAGCTGGTTCTCCAAGGCTGCCAAAAGTTCTTTGGCAATAAATGCATGCTAACGCAGATTATCCAGTTAGCTAATGCCAGTTAGGGTCAACATGGAAAGTAACAATCAAGAGGCCATCTTCTTATGCATCCTAGAAATAGTCCCCCAAAACGTGCCGCATGACTTTGATCCTAGCATCACTCATTTTCATTTAACAAACAGGACCTGTTTATCCATTGAAATAAACCATTTGGGAAATCCTAGTTTGAATTTGTAACGCGGTGTATAGGTTTTGAAAAACCATCATACTATCTCATAGGTATTTTACTTAAATGAATATAAGTAAAATTGCCTATAGGTTATATTATTGTCTATATAATATTTCATGCAAGGTTTATATTTTATATGATAACATGCATGTAGTACAGTGGTAAAATTAAAATTTTTATTACTTATCTTCATTGAAAGTTTCCTATTAAACAAATGCCCCTGTTATATTAAAAAAATCCAAATTGTCAAAATGTACTAGGTCAGGCTTTTAGTTACTGGAGCTATCTTTGAGTCAACCCTGGGGATTCCCTTGTATCTAGTGTGTTAGTTTCTTCTCTGCTGTTGTGATAAAATACTATAATGGAGAGCAACTTAGAGAGTAAAGGGTTTATTTTGCCAGAAAATACCAGGGGGATAGCGTTTATCCCCTGTCAGAGAAGCCATGACAAGAGGCTGGGAAAGCTTGGTACCAAAGCAGGATGCCAGCTAGTCACATTTTATGTGCACTCAGAAAAAAGAGAGAAAGGTAAGGTGAGGTCTAACCCTGCACTCTCCCTGCTCTTATGCTCCTAGAAAATTCCTTGTCTTAGACTTTATGAGTGTTCAAAAGAAACTAAATACCAGCATTTATGTGACACTTTCTACGTTTGTTAAATACCGTATCAGAAGAAATAGGAATGTGTTGCGTGTATGTGAACATCTGTGCAGAAAGAAGTGCAGGGTAGTCTGTAAGTGACGGGAACCAGTTTGTCTGTGTGCCTTCCATCCACCACACTTTGCCTTCTGTGATAAGCAACACTTCCAGCTGATTGACAGCTAGGCGTGTTGAGATGCATAAGTTGGCACTGTCAGCAACAGTATATCCTTTTAGAGGTGTGTGTCAGAAAACATTGATTCATCATTGGGGTGCTTCCCTCCAAAGAATCAATGGAGGACTCCAGAGTACAGTGATCTCTCTCTCATAAGACCATGATTTTATAAAATACAGTTCTGTTCCTCTTTGCTCTTTGGCTTCTAGTCTCATATTATGATTCTCCTTGTTGCATATTTATGTCATTGTGATGACATCATGCAGAGGTTGCCTGTTGAAGCTGGAAAGATGCCACTGAGTCTCCAAAACTAATAAACCTCTTTTATCCTTTTTTTTGTTTTTTTTGTTTTTGTTTTTGTTTTTATGAGACAGGGTTTCTCTATATTGTTTTGGAGGCTGTCGGTCCAGCCCGGCCTCAAACTCACAGAGATCTGCCTGCCTCTGCCTCCAGAGTGCTGGGATTAAAGGTGTGCGCCACTACCGCCCGGCTCTCTTTTATTCTTAAAAAGCACTTAGATCTGTTTTTTTGTTTTGTTTTTGGCATAGCAACAGGGATAAACTTCTAATGCTAATGGAGACTGCCAAAGATCAACATCCAGGATGTGACTGTGCAGCTAATAGACAGGATTTGTTTACTTCATACTGTACATATGTGTTGAAATGTCACATTCAACCCCATTAATATGGATAGCTAATGTATGCTGATGAAAATATATCAAAACTTCCCAAAGGGCTCTCTTATTTATCTCATTATTGTAGGTGGTCTTTCTTTGGACCACCAGCTCCTGAATAATGACGTGGAGACTTCTTATTAAATATGAAAGCATGACCTTAGCTTAGGGTTTATTTAGTTATTCTCCAAATAACTCTTTTTTAATTTTTATTAAAATAAATTATGCCTTAGACACATGCATACATGCTTCACATGTCAGTCCCAGCTCCCTCTCCCACCCCTCCTCCCTTTTCCTTCCACCAACTCCTCTTAACCCCCCACCCAATCCCCACATTATTCTCCAGGGAGGGTAAGGCCCTCCTTGGGGGGATCTCCAGAGTCTGTCATTTCATCCAGGGCAGGACCTAGGCCCTTCCCATGTGTCCAGGCTGAGAGAGCATCCCTCCATGTGGAATGGACTCCCAAAGTTCATCTGTATGCCATGGTAAACACTGATCTACCCAAGGCTCCAGAGATTTATGAGGCCTCCTTGCTGACACTACATTCATGGAGTTTGGATCAGTCCCCTGTTGGCCTCTCAGCCATCAGTCTGGGGTTCAAGAGCTCCCCCTTGTCCGGTCAGCTGTCTTTGTGGGTTTCACCACCAGGGTCTTGACACTTTTGCTTATCACTTCTGTTCCAGGAGTTCAGTTCAGTGTTTAGCTGTGGGTACGTGTCTCTGCTTCCATCAGTCACTGGATGGAGGTTCTAGGATGGCATATAAGGTAGTCATCAACCTTATCATCAAGGAGTAGTTATTAATGTAGTCTCTCTGCTATTGCTTAGTTTGCCAATTGGTGTTTTCCTTGTAGATCTCTGGAAATTTCACTAGTTGTCAGCTCTCTTATCAAACCTATAATGACTCCATCTATTATGGTATCTCTCATCCTGTCTCCTCTATTCTTACCTCGACTCAGCCTTCCTGCTCCCCCATGCCTTCTTCCCCCCTCCTCTTATCCCCCTCTCTTTTTCCTGGTTCCCTCTCCCCTCTCCCAATGTTTGCAATCTTCTCAGGAGATCTTGCCTCATTCCACTTCTCTTGGGTATCATACATATCTCTTGGGAACCTCCTTATTTCCCAGACTCACTGGCACTAGGATTGTAGGCTGACACTCCCCTGATCCATGTCTAAAATCCATATATGAGTGAGTACCTACCATGTTTGTCTTTTTGTGACTGGGGTACCTCAAGATGGTTTCTTCTAGTGCCATCCATTTGCCTGCAAATTTCAAGATTCCATTGTGTAAATGTACCACATTTTCTCTATCCACTCTTCAGTTGTAGGGCATCTAGGTTGCTTCCAGGATCTAGCTATTACATATAATGCTGCTATGAACATAGTGGAACACACATCCTTGTTGAATGAATGGGCATCTTTTGGGTATATGCCTAAGAGTGGAATTGCTGGGTCTTGTGGTAGACTGATTTCTATTTTCCTGAGGAGTCTCCATACTGATTTCCAAAGTGGCTGTATAAGTCTGCATTCCTACCAACAGTAAAAGAGTGTTCCCCTTTCTCCACAATCTCTCCAGCATAAACTGTCATTGGTGTTTTTGATTTTATCCTTTCTGACAGGAGTAAGATAACATCTCAGAGTTGTTTTGATTTGCATTTCTCTAATGACTAAGGATCCCAACTAACTCTTAAAACTTAAATTAAGCTGTTTATATTAATCTTCCTTCTGCCATGTGACTCGTTACCTCTCCAACATAATGAATGTCCCACTTCTTCCATATTTGCCTCTCTGATTTTTCTCCAAGTTCTTCTCTCTCCCTGGAAGTCCTGCCTAACAATTATATTGTATAAACAAATATTATACATCAATGCTAATAGACAGAACTGTATTTTACAAAATCATGGTCTTATGAGAGAGAGATACTGTACTCTGGAGTCCTGCATTACTATTGGCCATCCAACTCTTTATTAAACCAATCTGAAAGGGCCTTAAGCAGGTTAGGCAAAACAGAGATCTCTACTCAGTGTGATTAAATATCCCACAACAATTATATTATATAAACAAATATTACACATCAATAAAAAGAGACAGTCTCTCTTATCTATTATGAGCTTCCAAGCACTATGGCACTTGCAATATCAAATGTTCCATATGAAGAAGGCATCACTCCACAAAGGCAGTAGAGAGTGGGTTTAGCCATTTTGCTTCATGGTGCCAATACTTTAGCCTCAATTGCTTATCAATGAAAAGGCATTTCCTTGCTGTACCACTCAAGGAAATTTATCTATTTTCCTTTGTTGTTGTGTATTTCTTTTACTATACAAACTTAGCCGGGTGATTTTTTTCCCTGCCATTGCTTGAGTTCTCTATAGTTACATGCAAAAAATCAGGAGAAAAAATTGACATTTCCTATTTGAGAAGGATTATTGCTTTAGAATGTATAGTGACAAACTATAAGCAAAGGTCAAACGTTCAATGTATCTACTCTGCTAATTCACATTTGTGGTTTAGAAAGCATACTTCATTGAGTGATTTAAAATATGATTGCACCATCTGTTCTCTTGAGGTTTAATATTGTCTGTGTTAGAAAAATCATCATGTTAAACAAATTCCAGATATAGGACTCTGCTTTTCGTGACCGGAATGGCATTGGTAATTCAGATGACCTCGCCTCTTTTCCATGCAATTACACCATTGATTGTCCTATATTTGAAAGGAGAACAACAGAGGACATGTTTTTCACTAAGTGAAACACACAGTTCAGGAATTCTGCCATTTATTTTAGAGAAATAAAAGAAAATTAAGTAAAGTGTGCACCATAAACTGTGAGGATGATATCATATACGAGCTGTCCAGACATCTTTGTATCAGTTCTGTGAGAAATGATTAAATTGTCATTCGTATTCCAGAAGCCATGTCATCAATTTCATCTTAGAGATTCTGTTTTGTGCCTGGAATGATGGAAGGTGAGAATGTCTGTGTAAATGGAATTAGATTACTTCAGGGGGAGTGCTGTTGTTCTCTGAATTCTTGCAACACTGTGTCTGAGTCACAATCTACATGCCATTCTACATTGACTGAAAGTGTGTTTATATATTAAAGCCACTTTTCCCTCCTCAAAGATATTGTATGCTTTGTGAGACTAACAACCATTTCATTCTCCTTTTGTGTTTAAGTGGGGTTTAGTAAGAGAAAATCATGATTAAATGGATTGATTTTCAATATTGCAAACTAGTGGCCTCATGACAGGCTCTAATCATGTGTAATTCACTTGTGTGGGTCCACTGTCCTTAACCTGGCCTGTTCCTGTGAGAAGCTCTTTAGCAGGAGGGGCCCATAAGGTGACTGTTGAGGATATTGTGAAGGTTTCTTCCAGTTAGTTCCTATGACTGTTCGTGTTTGCCTTTCCCCTTAATGTTCTTGGGCTGTGACATGTGTCCCATTTGCTTCTTTTATTTTAACTGCAGTTCTAAGAAAATCTTCCTGAGAGATGATAGAGGTCAGTAGACATCATTAATCTTTGTAAAAAGTCTCCAGAACAGGTCATTAAATCACTGTGTCTTCTCATCTCCAGGCAAAGTATGCAATTTATCTTAGCGTTCTTCTCAGACACATTGCATTCTCCTTTGAATTTTCTCTGAATGTCAGTCACTCTTCCCCCTGGATTGGGCTCTTGATTACTCAAGGAGTCTGTAACAGAAGGAACTCAAAGACCTAGATGTTGTAATTTGTCCTTTCTTTTATATTAAGCTGAACAATATACACTTGATGTTGGTAAACTATGCACATATATTTAGGGAGACACTCAGGGGTTGAGTCTAGGGCCTAAGGAATGGTAGTCAAGCATTCTACCACTGAAATATATCCCCTTACCAAGCTATAGTTCAAGCCATATTTTATTTTTGCTTTTTATTTTGAGATAGGATTTTACTGAGTTGCACAGCCTTGGCAAAAGATACTCCGTTACCCAAGAAGACCTTGAACTTGTCATCTTCCTGTCTCTGCCTTCCAAATTCCAGGCTTGTTCACCAGTCCTAGCAGGAAAAAAGAAAAAGAAAAGAAGGAAAAGAAAAAATTAAGGTTTCCAGCCCCCAGTTTGTGTTTTCTCCATCTATTATATCACTGCCTTAGTCTCAGCTAAACTGATTCTAAAAAATAAGAAAAAGAAAAAAAATCAAACAAACATTATTTCTCCTTTTCTCATAAAGCTACTCCTAAAGTCCCCTGTTGCCAGTCTCATTGCCTGATATACAAAACCTCATTCAAAATATCACTTCTCTGATAAACCAGGAACATATTGTAAAAATTAGTGCCTTTATTTAGGTGAGGTATTTTAGAGCCACTTGTTGTATAAACAAATAATGATGACTTTATCGGTTGTTTGAAAAATCCAGGTAGATATGTATGTAACTGGTTGAACAATTTAAATGAGAAATTTTGAGTAGATGACTTTTCTAAAGGGTAGATCACTAGTCCAACCAGGTAAATACAGCAATGTGGACCAGGAAGGGACAGTGAAATATCCAGCAAAGTCACAAGCAATACCCAATATTTGCAAATGAAAATAGCCAAGCTTCAAGTTCATAATTAATCTGAATTAAGAATGTGTTGACACTGCCATAAGCCACATTCTCCATGACCAGGGAACTGAGGCTGATTCTTGTCTTTCTGCCCTGGAAGACTCATATCATATTCAGGGTATTAGATTTAGTTGTGACACCGTGTTTTAGGAGAAGCCAACAGGTGGGAAGAGGCATTCCAGAAACATGTTTCCAGGGTGGTGACACCTCTGGAAATCTGCATAAGCCAGATGTGATGGTATATGCCAGTTATCCCAGACACAGAGGCTAAACTTCCAGGTCATCATTGGTTACAAAGAAAGTGAATTTTAAGCTACCTTGGGCTAACAAGGCCCTGTATTTATTTATTTGTTTGTTTATTTATTTATTTATCTATTTATTTATTTGTGTGTGTGTATTATTCTGAGTGATTAAAATCAGAATTTCAAATAAAAGAGTTTCAAGTATTAGACTATGTGGTCCAGAATGTAGAACAAAATCTCTGTGTAGACAACTGTAGGACTCTAAGGTCTAGGATCAAGGAATAGCACTCTTAAGGTAAAATAAGTTTTCAGTATTTAGATCTGCATGAAGGTGGGCCTAATGTTCCACACAGCAGTTGGTTGCTGTGCCAGGCCTTGATGCTGAGTTCTTTTTGAGGAGCTTTCACACCTTGGGAGAGGGCAGCACTTCACCAAACCTCCAACTGGGGAGATCTATTGTGTGAAAACTCCTTAATACAGCGTTTGACAGTTCCAGGCAAACACTTGGTAGACAGTTTAGCTATAAAAAATTCTCGCAGTGACTGCCAATGAATTAAAAAGTTACCATTGGTCTGATGAGAATAAGGAAACATGTTTAAATTTTCAAAAGCTGTTTAAAAGTTTAGAACAGCTTCTGTCACTAAATAATTAAGGTAGATAATGGAATCTTATGCTAATCAGGACTGACTTAGTCTTAATTTACATTTTCTATAGTTGCCTTTATATCTTTTCCTACCTGGATTTGGGAATCATTCTTCAAATTTTACAGGAAATCTGTGGGTTTACTATATCTCAGTTACTCATATTAGATTATTTAGAAACTAACAGGGAAATAGTTGATCAACAAATTGGAGCATGACCAGAAAAATAGAAAACCGGCTCTCTCCCACTAATTAAAGGAGGTGTTTCAGTTTAGAGACCTGTAAAATCCGAGTAATGGGTAATTTCTAAGTCATTGAAAGTTTCCCCTTTGTTTAAGAGATTTATTCCTTCACGGTTGGACCTGCTGCATGTTGAAGGCATCTGCTTGCTCTTTTATTCTTTTATGTTGCACTTGTTTAGCTCTGTGAAGCTGTAGTACTTGTCACATAATAAACATGGTTCCAAGCACTTCACATTCTCACACTTGATTTTATGCCTGTATCCTCTGTATTTCTTTTTGAGTTAGTCATCATAAGAAATATGAAGTTCTTGGGCTAATGGCAACAAGGCAGAATACATTTTGGTCTCCATTACTGAAACCCATGACCATTCCTTGTTTTCTTTCTGTCCGGTGTGCTTTACCTAGTCATGGTCCCATCTCCTTGCCTCTGCTTGAATCAGTTTCATGAAAGCAGGAATACCTGTATGTTAAGTTTACTTCTGATGTCCTAATCCCAAAAGTAGGAACTTGACAAATGTTTGAGGCATAAGTGAATAAAGCTTAAGTATCATGGAAACAAATGCTAGAAGGGTACACTTTTCCCCCTGTGGCTATCTAAGCCTTTTATGGCAGTGAAGGGTTGTGAATTAAATTCACTTGGCCATGAAATCAACAACCTCATTCATGACCTCTTTTTTATTGCAAACAGCTCAGGAATTGTGTTGAATGAATTTTTTATAAGAATGACACCCCAAGGCTATATGGATTTTAATGCAAGGAGATGCTTTTTGTGTGGTCTAAATTTACGAGGGGTTCCAGGTTAGTATTTGTCTGAGTAATCTCCATGAAGATCCATCTTTCTTCTCTAGATTTGATCCATTTATTATTCCATCATGAGTTTCTCTCTTGTCTATAATGCTTCCTCTAGTCATCAGGATTTGAAGAAAAACTGATGAGTAACACTCTATGTTCATTTGTGTGCTGCTTTCATCTACATGGCTAAAGCAACTGTGTAAATGTGCACTTTCCCAAGTCAGTTGATAACTAGATAATTTAGAATCCACACAATGCTTCTGAGAGTGAGAAGGGACATTTACTTAGTAACAGGTAACATGACAGCTGTGTACTATTCAGGCCAACTGGAGAGCATTGTCCTCTACTTCAAAAAGTTGGTGATAAACTATAGGTATGTAGGGTAGAATATTATCTAAAGATGTGTCACATTTGTCTATGCTGTGGAATATTTGTTTAATGATGGAAAGATGTGTTGCATTCTTTTATGTTGCACTTGTTTAGCTCTGTGAAGCTGTAGTACTTTGCCTGTCTAAAACACCTGATTGCTCTAGTAAAGAGTTGAACAGCCAATAGCTAGGCAGGAGAAAGGATAAGTGGGGCTGGCAGGCAGAGAGAATAAATAGAGGGACAAATCTGGGAAAATATCAAAGAATAAGAGAAGAAGGAGGAACTAGAAACAAGTCAAGCTGAGGCTGAGTCTTCATTAAAAAAATAATAAACCTCAATATATGTGATTTATTTGGGAGTTGGGTGGCAGGCCCCACAAAAGAGTAAAGAAATATATGCATCTTTTTTTATAACAAGCATCTACTGGGCACCAACATTGTGCATAGAAACATATTAAACACTGTAAAACCACATGCTTAGCAATCATTAGGCATTATGGAGAATTCAAAGACAAATATGCTATGGTCTTGCCTACTGGGTGTTTTGTAATCCACTCCAGGAAAAAAATAAAGGTCATTAAAAGTACAATAAATGGAAAAACTGATAGAATAGGTTCAGTACAAGCTTAACAATATTATCTTTCAAATAACTTTACTGTGTTGTAGCACATTTCTTCCCTCAACTGGAATGAGTTCTCTATGAAGCATTCAACTGGACATGAAATGAATTATTTATGTACAAGTATATATTATTCTTCAATAGACATCACATCATCTACTACTATGTATACAAAAACATGTTCAGATAATTCTGGCTTGCTGACTAACTGCAGTAGAAGAATGAATTAAGAAATTTTTAAAAGCCATCTGGCAAACATATATAGAATTGTGCTTGTCCAATACACCCTTCTTTGCTCAAACAGCTTGTCAATAAAGAATGATCTTATAGGATGATTACTTTTCATCTTGTGACTTTATAGTGATACAAGGCATTTGATTATTTGGAAACAAGTTTAAAAGAATTTTAATTCTCTCCACTGGCTCCTACTGTTGGAAATTCATTAACAAATGAGCATTGGCAACATTTTGCCTCTTGGCGAATGTTGTGCTTTTATGTATGGAAGTGTGGGAAGTAGTGTAGGACATCTGTCAAAGGAATCATGCTCTCAGATCCTGTTGTGTATATTAAGCCCACTTGTTTCTACTCCCATACATTCTAAAGCAAAACGGTCTCCATGTAACATTTAAATAGCTGGTAGGGAACTGGGCTGTCTGAATCATGTGGGCCTGCTTGAAACACAGCATCTTATTCTTCAGCCTACTGTGTTGCTACTTTAATTCAGCCTAAGCTTTGCATTCATGGTAGCACATCCAGATTAGACTACTGGCACACAATTCAGTCTCTGTATACTTTGTAACTGAAAAATTAAGTCACATTACCAGAATTCCCAAGAACTTATTAACATCTCAGATGTTAACATTCCTTACCAGAAGTGGTTCACGGAATCTGTGAAGATTCTGATTTGGATAAAAGTTTTCAGCTTTCTTGGGGAAAATATCAGGGTAATTTCCCAACATCATAATTTTGATAGATACATGATGTTCACACTGGCACATATTTTGTTGCCCCCCCCCCGTGCGCCCAGTGGGAATTAAAGCAACTTAGATCTTTTTTCCTAGTTTAGAAAACAATGAAATAACTTACACAACTTCCATGGCTGTTAACTCTTTATCTGAACTTCTGGTATTTCTCCTTGATTGTGACCATTGTGTACAGAATTTTGTGAGTTCTGAATGCTATATTTACAGAATGGATTACCAGAAAATTCCAGTGCCTGACTATAGATGGAAGACCATGCCTAGAAGAAGATTTGCTAATTAGCAAGTTTTAGTTCTTAATGCACTTCCAAACACAATAGGATCCCATGTATATTCCAATGGCTGGTTATCTAATTGTCCATACATGGTTGGATGCCATGTATATTTCAATGACTAGTTATCCAGTTATCCAAACACAGTGGGATCCCATGTACATTCCAGTGGCTGGTTATCTAGTTGGATCCTTTTTATTTATGGAGCTTAAACTGTCAGCAGAAAGGCAAGCATTTGTCAGTTACCTCTAATTAAAATCCATACACAATTAACTCCCTGAGAAAAGATATGTGATTTTGCATTTCAGTGGACCCTTTTGAGAAGACAATCCTATTTGATCGCAAACGCTGACTATAGGGTGTATACTACTTCCCATGTATCTCAGTCATTAACATTTTTAGTGCTGTAGAGTAGTTGAGAGGCAAGTTAAGGAATGGGGTAAGTAGGTTTTTGGAACACAAGCATTCTGCAGCTCCAGATGCCTTATTTACATGCCAGGCAAGAAGCCATAATCCTGACAAAAGAAGTGTAAGTGTACACACAAGGCAAAATGTGTAGTCTGATCTGCTGTCTGCACCAAATTAACTGCTATCTAACTCTTACTTATCTCCTAACCTGCACTCAAGATGCATATCTAAATCCCTTGTGAAAATTGAGCATGCCTATGTTGCCCGAACTCAGGTGGTTATGATAATTACCTGGATTGTTTCATTGCAGTAACACTCCCTAAAATCTAAGAAGCAGTTGGTCAGTGTTAGCCATCTTTCTTTCTTTCTTTCTTTCTTTCTTTCTTTCTTTCTTTCTTTCTTCCTTCCTTCCTTCCTTCCTTCCTTCCTTCCTTTCTTTCTTTTGGCTTTTCAAGACAGGGTTTTGTTTTTTTTTTTGCCTCTGCCTTTTAAATGCTGGAATTAAAGACGTGAACCATCACTTCCTGGCTAACCATCTGTTATTATTGTTGTTGGTAGTAATGATATCCATGTCTATAGCACTTGAGACCCAATTATCAGTGGTTAGATCATCTGGTGAATGGTGGTAGTACTGGAAAACACAAGGAGGGGAGTGTGGAGAAAGAGGAAATGTAGAGAAAAAGAATAAATAGGAATCAAATTATAAATGGTAAATGAGGCATCTGTGGGACTTCTGAGTGGAATTTTCTCAGTAGCAGTTCATGTTAAAAAGCAGGAAGGTATGGCCAGGTGGTGGTGGTACACACCTTTAATCATAGCACTTGAGAGGCAGAGACAGGCAGATCTCTATGGTATACAAAGCTGGTTTCAAAATAGCCAGGGCTACACAAAAAAACAAAATCTTGCCTCAAAAACTGAAACCAAACCAAACCAAATCAAAGCAGGAAACTATGGCCTCTAGATAAAGATTTGTGGGTTTTGTTGTTGTTGTTGATGTTTTGGGTTTTTTGGGGGTAGGTCCTTTTGTTTGTTTGTTTCAATACATAAAGGGTAGAAGCCTTTCCTTGGATGCCTTGACTAGGAAATGTAGATTGCAGGATCAGCAACTGCCCAGAAAGTTGAAAAGAAATTTGATCTCTAGCTCACCCTTGGCAGAAGGGATCTGGGATGCCTTCTTTACCCAAGTTATAAACCAGGAGAAATTATTGAATTGATGTTTGTGCCCTCTTATGGGCATTGACAGGGGATGTCCTGCTGTCCTAAAGAAGTTCCCCCAGATTCTCTAATTGCCAAATTGAAGCCAGACTAAAAGCCAAAAGAATATTTTTCAGTAAATATCGCTGTAGTCAGAACTGTAAATTCTGAAGCCTAAAATGGCTGCTTGTTGGCATCTGTGTTAGTTGCTCTAATGGACATTTCCAGCATCAGAGCTAATATGCTGCAGAAAATTGATGTTCCATGTGTGGCTGTGTTATGTCCGCCTTTGTCTGAATAGTCTCAAGAGCTCAGGCTAACGGCGTGATGAATGGCATTTATGCCGGTCCCCATGCTTGTCACCAATGAATCAGAGTGTGTAAAGCCACGTAGAATAGATGGGGAGAGTTTAGCTCTGGTTTTGCTGCAAACCTTTTCAGACTAAGGTTCTCACCTCTTGATGAGACGCAGTTCTCCAGGATGTTTTCATTTTCTCAAATGTCAAGTGTTCAACTGCTGTATCTAGTCCCACAGCCAGGAAGTTGAAAACTGGAACATTCTGTCTTCCCTACCAGGCCACTTCCTTCATACTGGCCAGAATTCTCGTTGACTCTGGACACTTGACAGGCTGAATCTTCGAAGTAATATCTTCTTATCCCCATTTAAGTACAATTAATCCCCAGGAGTCCCTGCCAGGATTCTGGTAAACTATTGCACAGGTACAAGTGAAAATTTCCCTACTAAGAATGTCACTCTTGAGAGCTCATATTTCCCTTTGGGGGAAATTTTCATGTGAAAATTATTCTCTACTACATACATGCACACACAATGCACATGCACAAACATGAACAAGCACACACACATACATGTGTACATGCATGCATATTTATGCATGCACACATACATACCATGCAACCATGAACAGACATACATATATGAATGTTATATGTGTATCCTTGTATGTACATATTATTGGTATGTATATATGAACATATGCTTAAATATATTTGGTAGCATTAATAAAAATAAATACATCAGTAAGCATTAAGAAGGAAAGCAGTCAATGTGAATTTTAAAAAGACAAGTTTGTTTAATTATGTCTGTGTAAGATGGTATGTTAAAATGAGTGTGGTCAGACATGGTAGTGCCTATCTCTAGTTCCTACAATTTGGATGGTGGGGTAGGTGAATTACCAGAGTCTGTAAACCCATGGCCAGCCTTGACACAAAGAGAGGTACATCATGTTTTTAAAAATCCTATATCATCATATGATTCAAAATAAATAAAATAAAATGATTGGACAGAAATATTTATTTGTCAAACGGAAAGAAATCATATGCATTTGTAAACTTTCTGGACTTATTGTGCCTATTGTCTGAACTAGTGTCCAAATTTAGCCACAACAGTAAAAGCAATCATCAAGCTTTCTTTTGACATATTTTCTCACACTGGTCCCAAAACTCTTTTGTTGTTTTTTTTTTTTAATTGAGACACAGTCTCACTACTTAGCCTTGGTTGACTTGGACCTAGCTACCTGGAATATACAGACATCTGCCTGCCTCTGCCTCCTGAATGCTGGAATTAAAGACAGGCTCCACCACTCACATCCCATAACTCTTAAATGAGTTTGTGTGTCACAGACAGGCAGTTAAGACAGTTCACTGGATAAAAGTGCCCATTGGGAATGAGTGACAACCTGAGTTCAAACCCCAGGTCTTACTGAGAAAATACAGAACTGACTCCCAATAATTCTCTGACTTCCATGTACATGCCATGACACACACCATTTATGCACACATACATATACACCATACATACACACATACCTCATAAATATACACATCATACACACACATGCACACACACCATATATACACACATACACCATACATACATACACACACATCATAAATACACATACCATACATACGTAAACACACACATTACATACATATAATTACATAATAATAAAACTCTTTACAGAATTCTAGATTTGTTTATATACATTCAAATCCTAAGAATTTGCATTTGTGGCACTGTCTTCTGTGTCACTCAAGCTAGCATCAAACTCATAATTCCTCTGTCTCAGCTTCTGAAGGATGATGGTATTTCAAGTGTCCACCATCACACTCATCATGAAAATATTTTTCAGTTGTGAAAATTGCCCAGTACTCTACACACCTGCTGTCTTGAGTTGCACATGCAAGGAGGGTCTGGGGATTTTCACTGGAGAAGATGAATAAAGGGTCTTGAAACCTGGGCCTCATAAGCTGTAAGCTATAAGCTTGTCCCAAGACTGATGCCTTGGGCACAATTATTTGCAATCTTTTCTAACTTTTCCAATTTGTCTTTCATTGTTTTAAATTAGCACAGGCATTGCTATTAGTTTTTTCAATAGTTCTTTGCCCAAAAGGCAGGGAGAATTTACATTTCCAAATGTTGCTAATGAAGGGAGACATCCATTATCACTTAGTGCTGTCACACACATACTTTTATCATTTTCCTGCCCCCAAGAGTCTGACATCACTGGTATTGTGAATAGTGATTTACTACTATGAGAACCCACGAGTTTTTATACTGATAATTGGAAAGCCACCATAATCACTTCCATGTGCCCATCCCATTTTCTAAGTCTTTATAGTCAGTTAGGGAAATAGAGCAATAATTGATTTTCCCCTGCCTATCACATGAATGCTTGCTATATAGACAAACAACTGGATGTTCAACCACTATCACATTAGGTTGTCATCCTCTTAGACCTTAGATGAAAATGGATTGAAACCTGCTTCCTCCGCAGAGGGTAGCTCTGAGTGGAAACAGGCTTTTGTGGAGCTACAGAATTTCTCCTTCATCTGCTCGGCCAATAACTGGCTGGAGCACAGTTCTGATTAGAAACAAGCAACAAGCTTCTGTATTCCATGAACAGAAACCAAGGTAGAGCATGCATCCTCCGAGAGACACCCGTCTACTTTTGAAGAAAAGCAGCACCCAGCGACCAGAGTAGCATATGGCTGGCATCCATTATCTGACAAGCTCTTTCCAGGCTTCCCAGGAATGCTGAGCTGGCCACTAAGATTTGCTTTTACTTCCTGATTTTTGGATACAATGAGTCTGCCAACCAGCTGTGAGCACCTAAGCCTGGGGAAGGTGGCTAGGTTCCGGAGCGCTTATGTTCATGGATCGCCTTACGCAATCAACAAGCCAATTGATATTAAACCACAGAGGAGACGGTAATTGCTTTCCTTTCCTTAGTTTGTCGGTAAACGTGTGTTTGCTACACTTTGGTAACTGCTTTGGAGATCTGCTGAACTGGGAGGGTGGAGGAGCGAGCTTAGTTTGTTAAATTCAGCAAAGTGGGGGAGTTGGGAAAAATTTAACCCGACAGGAAAGCTGACAAATGTTCTTAGTTTAGTTTAGTTTGGCAAAACCTAATCCAGTTTCAAGGTCTGTGGATTTTCAGAATCCAGGAGATTGCTAATGTCAATATTACCACCAGAGTCATCCAGGATGATAATTGGAAGGGGATTTCGCAAAATAATGCACTTGTATTTCAGCAACACTTATTTCCAGTACTCAAGAGTCCAGACTCTCTCCTCAATGCCTCCATCCAGTAGTAAATGTGTGATAATTCCATGGGAAGCATACATTTCTATGTGGTCACTCCAGAAGAAACAGTGGATATTTTTTTTCCTATCGAGAAGTTGTAATTTCTAGATCTGTGTTCCAGAATTCTGCTAACTCATATCCCCACCCCTGACAGCCCCGTGCCTCTCAGCCACAGGAGCAAACCTGTGCCCTGTGATTTTGAAGTAGAGCTCAGTATTTTCAGAGCAAGGATCTGTGTGCTAAATGGACCTTTGTTCCTCTAGCAGTTTCATTAAGAGAAGTGGCAGAATAGAGTTACCTGTGACAGACATGTCTGGAAATCATCCATCAGTGTTATTTTTCTTTAATTTTCGTTTTATTTGGCATTCAACAATGAAGAAGGATTAATAAAGATGCTCCATTTCCCTGTGAATATCAGTGTTCCTAATTTAATAATTTCCCTGAGTTAAAAAAATAGACCTTACTTCGATTGTCATTGTCACCTTACCTTCCTCCCATTCTTTGTCTGATACTATACATACATAGATGTATATTCATGACTCACCAAATACACACTTGGCCAGATTTGACCTTAATATAAATGTTATAAAGAACGTTTAGAAGGAGCATTTTTCTTGATGCAGATGAACTTTTCTACTTCAAGAAAGATTACTATTTCCCCCAGAATATCAAGTCTTGCCTTTTCAGCTCTGGCCCTATGGAAATTCATAGTAGGCTATCACCTATGGTCTTTTGTCTAAGCTTTGTTGAACTAACTGCATCCTCAAGGGCCCAGCAGGGCATGGTCACTGTGAGTTGTCTCACACCTCTACTGTAGGGTAAAAGCTCAATTCCACACAAGCTGCCAGAGTCAAGTGTGAATGAATTTGCTTGCCGCCACCCTCTGTGACCCTCCCCGTCTTTTTATTTTAATTTTTTGCTTAAAAGTAAACAACTTTTCATTATGTCAGTTTATATTTTGTGGTACAAGTTGATACATATACGTAGATACTCAGGAAAGTTCAAACTATTCCCAATTTCTTTTATTTTTTTATTTAAAAATCCCCCAAAGTGTATTTGTCCAGCAAAGATACAATTTAGAATTATAAGGCTCAATTAAAAAATAAGAAACAAAGACAACAATGACAAAAACCTTAACTTAGTGTCTCTGAATTGCAAAGAGTCACATATCAGCTATTTGAAAAAACCTGTTTGTTAATTGGTTTTCATTGTGTGTTATAGTTTTAAATTTAAACATCAAGATATATTTTTGCCAGAAAGTAGTTTTTAAAGCATCCGATAATAATCAATATTTTGTGACATAGACCTTGGACTTTGTAAGAAAAAAATGCTAGATCCATCCTTTACAATCAATTAAACATTATCTTCTGTAACAAATGTCTAACTAAGTCTTTCTCTTTAACACCTCAGTCCTATGGGATCATGCTATAAATCTGCATTGAAAGCAGGAGCTGGGAAAGGTGCCTGAGTGAAAGAATGTCCAAATTCCAATTCTTTTTATTCTGTAACAAAACTTTTCCAAGTCTTTAAACTTCTGATTTAAAAATCATGGAGAATTATATTAAAATCTCAAAAATAGAAGAAATATTTTTTTAAATTATGAGGAAACTAATACACCTGCAATGGTGGTGTCCCATGACCCTGGGTTCATCCGATTCTACCTAAGATGATGGGCCACCCTTCAGGATGCTTGCCTGAACTCATCTAAGATTAATAAACAGAATCTATGCTCTTATATTATAAGGCTCATGTTATGGAAAATCAGAAGTTGCTTTTCTGACTTAAAATTGTAGGAAAGAAGGGAAGGAGAATGTAGAAGAAAGCAAGGTGTAAGGAAAGAAAGAAAAACCTCTTAAGGAAGAGGTGCTCTCAGTATAGTGGTATGCTTATAACCCAGCACAGGAGGATCAGGAGTTCAAGGCCAACCTCAGCTATACAATGAATTCGAAGACAATTTAGGCTTCGTTTGACCGTGGCTCACAAAAGTAAAAAAACAGGCAGGGCTTTGGTGATGTATGTCTTTAACCCCTGCACTCAAAAGGCACAGTCAGGTGGATCTCTTTGAGTTCAAGGCCAGCTTGGTCTGCAGAGCGAGTTCTGAGACAGCCAGGGCTTATACAGAGAAACGCTGTCATGAAAAAAAAGGTAAAAATGCCAGATGTGAGAGCTTACTCATATGATTCCAGTACTTGGAAGGCTGAGACAGGAGGATTGCAAGGAGTTTGAGGTCATCCCAGACTTCATACTGAGTTGAAAGCAATTCATGATTTAATAATAGGACCCCATCTTAAAAAGAAAAATGAGAGAGTTAAAGAAAGAGGAAGAAGGGGAAGGAGCAAAAGAAGGAGGAGAAGAGAAATAAAAGGTAGCCATCTTGTTTCACTCCGTTCAATGAAGCACAATACTGAGTTGATAAAAAGAAATCTGGCTTTTTAGTGAAACCCACGTGGTTTAGGGAATCTAATACAGAAATTCAAAATCCTGTTCTATTTAAATCCAGGTTTAGCCTTTCAAATGATGACTTATTGAAAGAAAAGTATGTTAGAACATAAAAAAATAATTTCTACCTTAAAAACCAGCTATATTAGAATAACAGTCACATGGTCACTTGATAGTTTCCCATTTTTATCTCAAGTGGCAATGAAGACATCACCAAAGCAGCTAAAGCACAAAGTCTTAATTAAGCTCAGTGTTGAAGGGAATGACAGCTCTGCCATCTGGAATTACCGTGATTCTCTGTATTCGTGATTTCTGAAATATTTAAGTGTTTATTAAAGTCTTCACACACTCTAAAGCACTTTATTTTTAACTTACAAAAATGCAACTTTTTTAATTTATGAAATTTTGCTATCTCGATTTTAATATGTAAAGGTAGAAGATCAGCTATCTTTCCCTTGAGTTATTGTACTTGTGACACTTTCCCCGTCCATGCTGGCATGTCAGCTGATGGAACTGGGGTTTTGATTATATAGTCTATGCCTCTTGAGGAGAGCATTATCACTCCAAGTGATGTAATTTCACTTCGAAATATATATACTACCCCACGTAATGCACCAAAAGAAAACAAGTAAACATTGTAAACAACCAGTTTTCACCTATGAGAAATTTAATTTTGGCTCCATAACTACTCTGACAACATTAGGTCAACAAGTGATGCTGAGATCACCATTTCCTTTTTTGTGGTACTTTAGTGAGTGGGGGGCATGAGATGAATTATGTGTGTACTTCATTCTTCTTAAGTAGAATCACTGTATTCTCCTCTAACCTAAGGATATTTGGAAAGAGTAGGAACATATTTGATTACTATGACTTAGGGTGTGATTGCTTGGTTAATTATATGAAGTATAAAAACACAGAACTATCTTGTGATAACCAGACAAGCTTCATACAAAAACTAATTACTGAACTGTCAACAAACTGAACTGCGTGTGCCTCAGAATTCTCTGAAAACCTTTATTTATGTCTAGACAATATATTTTATGAATTTGTTAAAAGTAGTACTTCTCATCTTCTGTGTGGTTATCACAAAGTCATTGCTTTCTTAGTCTGGTTAAAATAGAAAACTACTTTGATTTTCCAGTAGTCTAAAATATTCAGTAATCTGAGCTGTCTTATCTTCTGGTTCCTCTAAATCAGCAACTTTATTGCATTTCCAGGGCCTGTTCCTTCAGTAGAGGTTCTACTAATGTCTCATTAAGGAAAACTGAATAAATGATCTAATACAGCTCTGTAGCTCTAGGCCAGCTGCCAAACAGTGATCCACTTTTCAAAGAGAAGTGAGAAATGCTACGCAAAATTGCACAGGAGATAACAGAGATGAAGTTGTCCAATGTGTGTGTAGATTTGCTAAAGTCTGGTGCATTCTTGGTCCTTGAACTAACCCTCTCTTGCCATTTCCATTCCTGTTGCTGCCACATTGCATTATATCCTCATTCTCTCTTGTCTGAAAGACGGGTAGCTACATCACTGATTTCATTATTGGCATCTCTTCCCTAGTTGTAACCCACAGATTCATTTGCTAAAGCACCGTCAAGATACTGCAAAGTTTTCACTAATAGCCTGCTCAAGCAATCATGATATAACCTAAAATTCTGTTCTAAATGGCCTTGGTCATTGACACACACCACACATTCTAAGTGTAAGGAACACTTTGCTATTCCTATTTACTGCTGGCCTAGAGCTTCCTTCTCTCTATTTTTTTTTGATGTCGCTACAAACTATTTTCATTAAAACTTTTTCTATATCCAGTTTTGAAACTGAGGTACTACCTTTAGTTAACTCTTCTCTTTTCTATATAGCTACAATAGCATTATCATAATGAATCCCAATTGTGTGTGGATTTTCCGTCTTTTCAATTTCAGATTAGTATGGTGGAAACTGTTGTTTTAGGGAGATGAGTTTGGCAAGGGTATACAACTTAAATTGGAATGGAAAAGATCCCTAGAAGCAAGCAATGTGAAATCCTAATAAGGACAACTTCATTAAAATGAGAATAGGAAGCCAGATATTTGATAGAAATTTTGGGACTTGCTTAAAAAAAAACGGGTACCAAACACACACACACACACACAGAGAGAGAGAGAGAGAGAGAGAGAGAGAGAGAGAGAGAGAGAGAGAGAGAGAGAGAGAGAGAGAGAGAGAGAGATACTGAGGACTTAACGTAGGTACTCTAGGGATGATGTGCCCTAAGGATGAGTAATAACACAGTACATTGAGAACTCTGTAAATGAAATGAAGCCAGGATACAAATGTTAAGCTAAAATATATGATGTCTTGATGAAGGAGGGAGGGCAGATAAACAGAAACTAGAGCAAGCAGACAGGATATTGTTCTTCTAAAATGATTGAATGATTCAAACATTTCATTTTGGAGAGACATTAGGTGGTAATCTGACTTATTACTATAGTCTTCAGAAATAAACTTTAAAGCATATTCTTTGTGTATTGCACAGTTATTTCAATGTTTTAAAGTACATGGTAGGTAATATTTTTCAACTGAACTTAAAAGAGAGGTCAAATTTCCAATCTGTCCCTAATGATTGAGGATTAATAACAAGTCACAAATGGCAACCCTTTGCACTACTTCCGCTCAGCATTCACCCATCACTCAGCTGCAGAGTGTTTGCGTTGCTGAAAGCAGAACATTAGGCAAGGAGAGAGTGTGTAGAATGTCTGTTACCGAGGTACTGAAAGGCAAGTCCACACAAAAGTGACCTTGTGGATTTAAACCAATTAGATGCTAATTGACTTAACCTCCTTTGAATCTTTTAAGTTTTTCATAGCTTTGCTTCTATATCCAATAAAATTATTACATAAAGTTGAATTACAAAGGGGATAGCCTGCTGTCACCTCCTAGTTGCCCACTGGGATAAATGAAAGCAGTGAATAATGAAGTACATGAAGTTTCCATAGCACCTTGCTACCCTGTAGAGTGTTCACATGGAAGGTCTGAAGGAAAAGGTAATGAGAAACATGGTAATCCCATTCCAGTTCCCTCTACGTACGCATATATTTTAGGGAGTTTCTACAATAGTGAGTTTCCATATGGCTTTTTCAAAAGTCTTTAATATTAGTTATCTCACTTCATACTCCTTTCTCTACCTGCCCTCCCTTCCCCCATACCATTTAATACTTCACATTCCATTATTCCCCCTTCTCTGTTTGTACCATTTGGGTTTTGCATTTCTTTTCCTCAAATGCCTCTATCACCCCTTACTAAGTTTCATGACTTCTTCAGGTATTCCAAATGAAACACACATCTGACATATCTCAAAACTCAAAGGTAGCATCTTCTCTCTCTGTGTCCATGCCATAATTTGTTGTCACTTTTTTCTAGTCTTACCCCTGATGGCTGGGGTGAGATGAATTCTCAGAGCAATTCTAATTTGCATTTCCCTGATAGAATTTAGAGTTACTCTACAGTGGGAGGACAGATCCTCTTGTAGACACCACAGACTATTAAAAAATATCCAAGTTTTGACTATGGGTTATCTCTTTTCAATCATTGGTCCTTAGGATCACCCAGAACCCCCAAACATTATAAGCTATTGTTATTGCTCATGTTTACTATCCAGAACTTAATGGTAAGACTCTATTCCTGAATACACCACATATTTGAGCATAAGACTGAAAAATCAACCTGGTATATACCTTTAAGCTTTCATCTGATTGTCTAGCTTTCATAGTGATAGAAAGTGTTGTACACACTATTGCGGAAGAAAAATAAACAACAATCTCCGTCAACTGTGAACACTACCAATTACAAAAACCACTGCCCTAGCAAGATATGCCAATGGAGTAATAGTGATACAAATGTTACACAAGTAATTAATTACTTTACAGCCCACTCTATAAGAAAGAACTCGCAACTGTATGTGCTATTAACTGAACCATAGACTCGTGATTGACTAGGTTATATGCCTCAGGGAAAAACTTAATATCATTTTGCTAAATGGACATAGTAATCAACTACCCCCTAAATTCTTGTCATTATACCCATAGATTGCTGTATCTCTCAAACCTCACCAGAGGGGTTTTTAGTAGATAATGATTAATAGAGAAGCCCACAACTAGAATATGAAAAGAATAAAAAAGTAACTTGGTGCTCAGCTCTAAATGGAACATCTATATCATACTCTGCCCCAAAGGACTTAGGACATATGGAAGAAGAAGAGCCAGAGGTAGTGGACATATTATTTTCCAAGTATGACAGGGCCATTGCACACATGAATTTTCACAGTGCCTGTGACTATGTTCACAACACCTGGAGTAGATCAGGCTCGTTATAATACCAGCATGGATAAGGGATAGGTGTTAGGAGGTTCACGCAGTCCTACCACTAACTGAGGAGCCATTGTCAACTGAAGGCTGCTGGGGGTGAAAAATCAGTTTTCACCCTTGAGAAGAATACAGCCCTTGAGAAGCTACTAGTGTGATAGTAGATGATCCTACACCATGCATATGCAGGTGGCACTAAGTGGACTCAGGAGATTTTAAGTTGGGTTGGGTATTGGTGAGAGCATAGAAGATACATAAGAGTGGAGGGAATAGGGGGTAGATTTGATCAAATTATATGCATGCATTAATTCCTCAAAATGCAAAATAAATAAAGAACTGTGGGCATTCATTCTGCTGATAGCCTTTGAAATCAGAGATATAGAGTTGGATTTGCTATTGCCTTTTGTGTGACCTAAGAGAAAGGCTGATCTGTCAAGAAAAATAGTTTTGCTAATGGTGACATAGAGAAGGACCCCTAAGAAAAAGAATTCATTGAGTAGGGTATTCTATGACAGATAATACCTTCCTATGATTCCACCTATAATTCAGAATAGGTGGGATGTGTTCTTAATGTGAAAAGACAGTTGGGGCTTCATTCACAGGGCTCTTAAGAGCAGTGATACTGTTCATCCCCAAGCATCGTGGTCCATGGAGAGACATTCCCGAAATACTCAGACTAGGCGAGGTGCCTGTTTATATCCTTTTTGGGCTCTGTTGAGCAGTTCTCACTGTTGTAATAGCATATGCCTGTATTTTGTGACTCTTATCTCTTTCCACATCCAATCATGTACCCTGAGAAGAGAGTATAAGACCATCCTCTAAAACCACAGTCTGTCCAATGCTACACCCAGGGATTGATACATAGCAGACAATCAACACATTCCTGTGTTTTTCTTTCCTGGTTAGGGATGTGAAAGTAAATAGAATAAGTAAATAAATCTATATTCTTTTGGAGATATTTACTGAATTCACAATGAATTTGCTTGATTTTTGTAGTTAAAAAATTCAAAATTCTCTTGAAATTTCATGAAATCTAACCTTATCATTCTATAGGAACTTACCATAATCTATGGGGGATAGTAGGAGGATGTGGCATTTAGTTATTGATTTTTTTATTTCTAGAAAAGTTGGAAATGCATATGCACAGAGAAATTTCAAATCTGTAGAACAATAAAACCTTATTCAGCTGTGTCTTATGACAAATGTATGGTTTTCCTAAAATCACAATTTCCCTCTTGCCCCCACCCCTCCTAAAGACTAAAATATGTGTTTTTGTTTCTCCTGTGATTTCTGAACACTCTGCTTTCTGTTCCTATAATGGGATACAGCTCTTCCTTCAAGGGAGTTCTTGGGCATTTTGCTTTGCAAGAGATTTTGCTGACGTTCAGGTTTTTCTCCCTGTTGTCGTAATCTTCTTCACTCTAGGGGAAAAGCTTTATGACTCTTGAGGCTGATAGATGCCTGAATGCTGTGTGATGAGACCTCAGAAGCAGGTTATCTCAACCTTGAGATGGCCCTTGTCTGACTCCAGTGTGCATTTAAAATAACCTCAAAATGGAATAGGAGGGTGGCAGTTAACCTTCACATGGCTGGCAGTTTTTAAAGCTAAACTGGCATTTTGACTCTGCTATCCTGGACTGTCTATGTCACTCTAGAATTTACCTTATGATGAAGGTGATTAGAGCTCAGTCATTCAGAGGATAATGAGGTTTCTAAGAGCCATTAATCTTTCTAGGCTGTTAAGGGATTTTACATGTGCCTACCTGGCACTGTGAAAGGACAATTCACTAGAGTGGCGCCACCCATGCACTCAAGAATGTGAATGTGTATGCATTTTCTAGGCAAGTTAGAGGAACAGAGGTGAGAGTAGAAACTTGCACAGAGCAACTGCACTTCCCCCACCACCCTCTACTTGTGATGGAGCTCTCCATTCACTGCTAGGTACAAAATACAAAATGTGAGTCTGCAGTCTTCACGTCTCAGTTCCCATTGTGTCTGTCATAGGGCCAACATTACGCCTTGTATTCTGATGACCTAAGGAATTGATTATGGTGAAATACACTATCCTTATACTGACCTGTTAAAGGCTCTTGTTGGGGGCACCTAAGTAAGACTCACTAATAAACTTTTTATTAAAATAACATCAAAACAGACACTTTAAAATTCGATTTAAAATAGATTTTTGTGTGACAGTAAATGTATTTCAGCTCATTTATAAATTGAGGCATTATTATTGCATGCATATCTAGGAAGCTCAGTCTTCTACAAAAGTTCTGTGTGCAGGAGAACTCAGTGCATAGCCCACCTTAACTACATTTCCACTATTCATTCAGTCCTATCATGCACATACAATTACAAGAATAAAAAGAGGATCCTACTCTAAAGAGAGATAGAAAATACTAAACATCTACTGGAAGGTCCAGATGTCATTGCATTCATTCATGTTTTCTTTCCTTTATACACTTACTTGTTCAACAAGAATGCACCAAACAGGACCTGAGTTCAAAGATGTCTGTTAGGAATGCAAAACTGAGAAAGACAAATTCTAAGCCTTTTAAAAGGTCATAGTGTAACTGCTTAGGCAAAAATAGAAGGAAAAAGATAATTTATAACCACATAAGGATTTTCATAATCTTCCATGAGCACACAGAACCGAAAGCATCACTTAGGCTCCATAGAATAGATGTAGTGAGTTAAGTTGTGAGAACAAATGAAGCATTCTCCTGGCTCTGTTGAAATGTAGATTTTCATCTACTATATGTTTGTTTTCACCATCAACTAATAAAAAGCTTAGGTCAGAGTGGTCCATAAATATTGTTACAGGATGTAATGTTAGCTAAGTGCTAGGACTGGGGCCACTTGTTGGCCTGTGAAATTTTTTCTGTATTACTTTAAGAAATGTGAAGAAGCAGAAGCTATCATTTTAGTGGTTCTGAGAAAGTTTTGACTTCTTGCGGAGGTGCTGCCAAATGTTCCACAAACAAAGTGATCTTTATGTTCAGTTATATGGAGGTGAAGATTTTGTGTGCATGTATGTGTGTGTGTGTGTGTGTGTGTGTGTGTGTGTGTGTGTGAATGATGTGTGTTAATTATCACTGGGAAAATCTGTCAAGGTTATGGGTGTATCCGAATAAATAAACATTCACAGGAACAAAAAATGTGTGGCCAGAATTTAAGAGGTTTGAGAAGCAATCATGGAGGACTATTTGAAAAGGGAGAGGGGCCAATACTTCTAGGGTCATGATACTAAAGCTAATATTTCCCAAGACAGATGATGTTTGAAGGTGTTTTAACATAGAATGATCAAAACTTCTTAAGAAAAGATCAAGTGTTATTGGTAAAGATATAGACTAATTTCCCTCATTTATAAAGTTTAATATTTTAAGACTGGATGTGCTCCTAGGACGATGAGTCTTATGGGAAAGCACAAAGTATAAGCTATCAAAACAGAATCCTATAGAAGATCCATGAGAAGGTACACTGCAGTTATCTCCTCTAGATGAAAAACTGTGCTAACAAAGAAACAAGTATGAAGGGTGGTGGGTTATAGTACAACCTTTTATTTTTGTTCATTCTGTATTTTCCATGATATTTATGTGAAAATGTATATGAAACAATGATATTGGTGTTTGTTTCTGAGAGAGCAAGTAACTGTGTCTGGTAAGAATGCCTTTAGGAGAGACTGTTGGCTGCAGACACTGAGGAAGGATTCGCAAGGCTTCATAGTATGCTTAAGAAAGGAGAGAATGAAAACTAGCTCCATGCCCACACCTGGGTCCCTAATAAATCCCAAATTTCTTGTAGATTTGTTTTTTACATGAGAAGGAGTTTTTATTAGAAGGGGGGAAAGGAGAGAGAAGAAAAAGAAAGAGAAAGAGACAGAGAGAAAAGAGAGAGGAGGAGAGACAGTACAGCCAGGGATCTGTCTACCTCCTCAGAGAGATGGCGGAAAGAGGGAAGATTTTTAAATTAACAGAAATAGAGATCCAGGACAGACACGGCATTGGCAGTGAACCATGTTATGACTCACTGATGGAGAGGCAGATTTTGGAAAATTTGAATTAACAGTTTGGAAGAGATAAATACATACCTATCAGAGAGCAAGAAGGTGAGTTAAAGATTTGAAAATAGAAGACAGCCACCTGAGGTTCATGGGAAATATCTGCACTTGTAACCATCAGTCAAGTTTCAGGAACTTTCAGAGTCATGGTGAATTGTTGCTCATTTGTTGTTTACTTTTCTCCAATGCAGAACAGCACTTCAACTCTGTGCTATATTGTATAGATCTTTCCAGGCATATTGCATAGAAGACAAATGGTTTTATAACTTCAAAATACATGTCATTATTCCTAAATATTTTATTACTTGACTACATAGCAAGTAACCTAAATTTCAAGTGCTTCACAAAGTTGAATTTACAGTTATGTTTTACTTTTTAGATCAAAACCAAAAATCAACCTTTATATTAAATGTGCTTAATCAACAAATAGCAATTAACCTCAAGGTGTCAATGGCCCAATCCTGATCTTCTCGGCTCTTACCTTTTTCTATAGGACTATGTGGGTCGTATAGTTGCCAGAAATCAGTAGAAACCTACATAGTGGCTAGAATTTATTGACGGTGATAGAACTATACAATTTTAGAATTATAGAGGAAAACAGAGAATAAACCATCAATAGAAAGTGCTATTACCCAGTCAATGATAAAATGGATGATTGTGTCTGCACAGGGAAAATTAGCCCAAGATCAAGTGTTCTATCATTTTCTATTATGTGGCTTGATTTTGTTTTTAAGTAATAAATTAAAATAGCTATTTCAGTTCAGCTTACTGGAAGTTTAATAGTCGTAGGGTTGTCTTGTTTGACTGGAAGTAGCCATTTCTGTTATTTTGGCTCAAAGTTTCAGAGAGCAGTTTCATAAATAGTTAGTTGCCTTGCTTTCCTAGGAACTCATGTTTTATTGTGGCTGTCTTAAATGCATTTAATGTCCTCTCTAATGGATTTGTTTATGCTTTTCCTACTGTTATGAGCCAAGGATGCTACTTTTCATTTGGCTTTAAGACATGGTCACCTCACTACTGTAATCTATACAAAATGGCACTTTAGTATACTTTAGTATATAGTTTGGATGTGTTATATATGACAATCTGTAAATACAGATCTGTACCTAACCTGTTATTCAAGGTCACGTCCATAGAGAATCTTATAAAAGATAGAGAATCAGCACCTGAAAATCATGAGATTTAAAGGACTAAGATAGGTCACTGTTTCTTATACACTATAATCTCCCACATAATATTCATAAAAGTTGGGGAGTCTGTCGAAGGTTGAACTATTTTTCACATATATAGTTTTACTAGCATTTTTGGACTGACATTTGACTGTAAATGCAATGACTCTGTTACTCTGTGAATAGATGCCAAGTCTATCAAGACAGCTGTCCCTAACAGTAAGAGATGTGAATTTCTTTTGTGACTTTGATGAATATGGGATTAATGATATGTTTACTCTGGTCAATTTAAAACAACTGTCTGGAGGCCAGGACAAGCTTAGTGGAACATTTGCCTAGCTATATGAGGTTCTAGGTTCAAAGTACAGCAATGAAGAAAACAAAGATACATCTAAATGTGTCAATTATTGACACATGGCTTGTATACAACAAATGCCTGAAGGTTGACAGGATTTTATTTTTCCTTTGAGCCATGGCACTTCCTTGGTTTTTGTAATACCTAAAAATTTCGAATACTTAACACCTCTCTTCCTGTTCAGTTAAAATCTTTTAATTATCATATATATCATTATTAGATCAAACATCTGTGTTATTTTCTACAATTCTGCAACACTGTTTAGAGCTCATGGTTAGACTAGAATCCTTTACAGAGACAAATACAAGCAGTGTTGTCTTTGCCACCACAGAGTTCCAAGTTTTCTTTTTACTTTCTTTTCTTTTTTATTTTTATTTATAAATTTAAATTTAAATTAGAAACAAGGTTGCTTCACATGTCAATCCCAGGTCCCTCTCCCTTTCCCTCCCCTCCTCCCATGCCCTCCCATGACCTCCCAATAACCCTTATTTACCCGGGGAGGGTGAGGCCCTCCATGGGGGTGTCATAGTCTGTCACTTCATCTGGGACAGGGCCTAGACCCTCCCCACAGAGTCCAGGGTGAGAGTGCATCTCTCATTGTTGGATGGGCACCCAAAGTATATTTGTATGCCAGGGATAAATACCTGAGGCCCAATAGATTACCTCACTGATACCCACATTCAGGGGGTCTTGATCAGTCCCATGCTGAATTCCCAGTCATCAGTCTGGGATTCGAGAGCTAACCCTTGTCAGGTCAGCTGTTTCTGGGGGTTAAACCAGCCCAGTCTTAAACTCTTTGCTCATCAGTCCTCCCTCTCTGTCACTGGGTACCTTGAGTTCAGCTCAGTGTTTAGCTGTGGGAGTCTACCTCTGCTTCCATCACCCATTGGATGAAGGTTCTATTCCCCAGACTCTCTGGCCATGGGATTGTGGGCTGGCACTCCCCAGATCTATGTCTAAAATCCATATAGGAGAGAGGACATGTTATGTTTGTCTTTTTGTGACTGGGTTACCTCAGTCAGGATGGTCTCTTCTAGTGCCATCCATTTGCCTACAAATTTGAGGATTCCATTGTTTTATTTTCTGCTGAATAGTACTCCATTGTGTAAATCAACCATATTTTCTCTATCCACTCTTCAGTTGAGAGGCATCTAGGTTGCTTCCACGTTCTGGCTATTACAAATAATGCTGCTATGAACATAGTGAAACAGATATCCTTGTTGTATGAATGTGCATCTTTTGGATATATGCCTAAGAGTGGAATTGCCGGGTCTTGTGGTAGGCTGATTCCCATTTTTCTGAGGAATCTCTATACTGAATTCCAAAGTGGCTGTGCGAGTTGGCACTCCCACCAGCAGAGGAAGAGTGTTCCCCTTTCTCCACAACCTCTCTAGCATAAACTGTCATTGGTGTTTTTGATTTTAGCCATTCTGACCGGAGTAAGATGGTATCACAGAATTGTTTTGATTTGCATTTCCTGAATGGCTAGGGATGTTGAGCACATCCTCAAGTGCCTCTCAGCCATTTTATACTCCTCTATTGAGAATTCTCTATGTAGTTCGGTAGCCCACTTTTTAATTGGATCCTTTGGTGTTTTGGAGACTTGCTTCTTGAGTTCTTGGTAGATTTTGGAGATCAGCCCTCTGTCAGATGTGAGGTTAGTTAATATCTTTTTCCCATTCTGTGGGCTGCCTTTTTATCTTGTTGACTGTGTCTTTTGCCTTACAGAAGCATCTCAGTTTCAGGAGGTCCCATGTATTAATTGTTGACCTCACTGTCTATGCTACTAGTGTTATGTTCAGGAAGCAGTCTCCTGTATCAATTTGTTCAAGGGTACCACCCACTTTCTCTTCTAAGAGGTTCAGTATGGCTGGATTTATGTTGAGGTCTTTGTTCCATTTGGACTTAAGTTTTGTGCATGGCAATAGACATGGAACTATCTGCATTCTTCTACATGCCAGCATCCAGTTATGCCAGCACAATTTGTTGAAGATACTTTCTTTTTTCATTGTATATTTTTAGCATCTTTGTCAAAGATCAGATGTTCATACATGTATGGGTTAATATCAGGGTATTGCATTTGATTCCTTTGGTCTACCTGTCTATTTTTGTGCCAATACCAAGCTGTTTTCAGGGCTACATCTCTATAATAGACCTTGAAGTCATGGATGGTGATGCCTCCAGAAGTTGCATTGTTGAATAAGGTTGTTTTGGCTGTCCTGGGTCTTTTGTTTTTCCATACAAAATTGATTATTGTTCTTTCAAGGTCTGTGAAGAATGTGCTGGTATTTTAATGGGGATTGCATTGAATCTGTAGATTGCTTTTGGCAGGATTGCCATTTTTACTACATTGATCCTACCTATCCAAGAGCATGGGAAATCTTTGCATTTTCTGATGTCTTCTTTAATTTCTTTCTTTAAAGACTCAAAGTTCTTGCGATACAGGTATTTCGCTTGTTTAGCATTACCCCAAGGTATTTTATGTTGTTTGTGGCAATTGTAAAGGGTGATGTTTCTCTGATTTCTTTCTTGAGTTGATCTTGTATCCTGACATTTTGCTGAAAGTATTTATCAGATGTAGGAGTTCCATGGTAGAGTTTTTTGGATCCCTTATGCAAACTATCATACCATCTGCAAATAGTGAAAGTTTGACCTCTTCCTTTCCAATTTGTATCCATGATCTCCTTTTATTGTCATATTGCTCTAGCTAGAATTCAAGTACAATATTGAAAAGGTATGGAAAGAGTGAACAGCCTTGTCTTGTTCCTGATTTTTGCAGAATCGAATTGAGTTTATGTCCATTTATTTTGATGTTGGCTGTTGGTGTGCTGTATATAGATAGCTTTTAGTATGTTTAGGTATGTTCCAGTTATCCCAGATCTCTCCAAGACCTTTATCATGAAGGGGTGCTGGATTTTGTCAAAGGCTTTTTCTGCATTTTGTGAGATGATCATGTGATTTTTGTTTCTCATCTTGTTTATAGGGTGGATTACATTTATGGATTTTCGTATGTTGAACCATCCTTGGGATAAAACCTACTTGTTCATGGTGAATGGTTGTTTAGATGTGTTCTTGGATCCGATTTGCCAGTATTTTATTGGATATTTTTGCCTCAATGTTCATGAGGGATATTGGTCTGAAGTTTTCTTTCTTAATTGTGTCTCTGTGTGGCTTGGGTGTCAAGATTTTTGAAGCCTCATAGTAAGAGTTTGGTAACGACTCTTCTGCTTCTATTGTGTGGAATACTTTGAGAAGAATTGGTATAAGTTGTTTTTTGAATTTCTGGTAGAATTCTGCACTGAGGCCATCTGGTCCTGGGCTTTTTTTGGTTGGGAGACTTTTGATGACTGCTTCTATTTCCATAGGGGTTATAGATCTATTTAAATTGCTTATCAGTTCTTGATTTAATTTTGGCAAGTGATAGCTATCCAGACAATTGTCTGTTTCCTTTAAATTTTTGAATTTTGTGGAGTACAGGTTTTCAAAATATGACCTCCTGATTCTCTGAATTTCTTCAGAGTCCGTTGTTATGTCCCCCTTTTCATTTTAGTTTTTGTTAATTTGCATGTTCACACTCTGCTGTTTGGTAAGTTTGGAGAAAGGTTTGTCTATCTTGTTGATTTTCTCAAAGAAGCAACTCTTCATTGCATTGATTCTTTGTATTGTTTTCCTAGTTTCTACTTTAATGATATCAGCCCTCAGTTTGATTATTTCCTGGCATCTACTCCTCCTAGGTGAGCTTGCTTCTTTGTGTTCTAGATCTTTCAGCTGTGCTGTTAATTCTCTAGTGTGACTATTCTCCAGTTTCTTCATGTGGGCACTTAGTGCTGTGAACTTCTCTGGTAGCACTGCTTTCAAAATGTCCCGTAGGTTTGGGTATGTTGTGTCTTCATTCTCATTGAATTCTAGGAAGTATTTAATTTCTTTTGTTATTTCTTCTTTGACCCAGGAATGGTGCAATTTTGTATTATTCAATTTCCAAGAGTTTGTAGGATATCTGCAATTTGTGTTGTTTTTGAATTCTAATTTTAACGCATGATGGTCTGATAAGGTGCAGGGAGTTATTCCAATTCTTTTGTACCTGTTGACGTTTGATATGTTGCCAAGTATGTGGTTGATTTTTGAAAAGGTTCCATGTATTGCTGAGAAGTTATATTCTTTTTTATTTGGGTGGAATGTTCTATAGATATCTGTTAATCCCAATTCCGTCATAACCTCTATTAACCCCTTTGCTTCTTTTTGAATTTCTGTCTGGTATTCCTGTCTAGTGGTGAGAGTGGGGTGTTGAAGTCTCCCACTATAAGTGTGTAGGGCTTTATATGTGATTTGAGTTTTAGTAATTTTTCTTTTACAAACGTGGATGCCTTTGTATTTGGGGCATAGATGTTAAGAATTGAAACTTCATTTTGGTGGATTTCTCCTGTGATGAGTACGTAATGACCTCCTTCATTCCTTTTGATTGATTTTATTTTAAAGTCTAATTTGTTAGAAATTAGGAATGCTACCCCCACTTGTTTCTTGGGTCCATTTGATTGGAAAATCTTTCCCCAAGCTTTAACTCTCAAGTAATGTCTGTCTTTGAGGCTGAGGTATGTTTCTTGTATGCAGCAGAAGGATGGATTCTGTCTTCGAATCCATTCTGTTAGCCTGTGTCTTTTTATGGGCAAGTTAAGACCATTAATATTGAGGGACATTAATGACCATTGATTGCTCATTCTTCTTTGATTTGGAATGGTTGTTGGTGGTGGAATTATGTGTGGAATTCCACCCCTGTTTATCTTTTGGCTGTTAGTAAGGTGGGATTATCTAATGCCTATGTTTTTTTGGTTATAGTTAACTTCCTTCGGTTAGAGTTTTCCTTCCAGAACTTTCTTTAGGGCTGGGTTAGTGGATATGTATTGCTTGAATCTAGTTTTGTCATGGAATATCTTGTTTTCTCCATGTATAGTTATTGAAAGCTTTGCTGGGTATAGTAGTCTGGACTGGTATCCATGGTCTGTTAGTGTTGGTAGAATTTCTGTCCAGGACCTTCTGGCTTTCAGAGTTTCCATGGAGAATTCAGGTGTAATTCTGATAGCTTTGCCTTTATATGGTACTTGACCTTTTTCCTTAGCTGCTCTTAATATTCTTTCTTTATTCTGTATATTTGGGGTCTTTATTATTATGTGGTGAGGGGACTTTTTGTGGTCTATGCTATTTGGTATTCTGTAAGCTTCTTGTACCTTCATTGGCATGTCTGTCTTTAGGTTGGGAAAGCATTCTTCTATCATTTTGTTGAATATATTTTCTGCCCCTTTGAGTTTGTTTTCTTCACCTTCTTGTATACCTATTATTCTTAGGTTTGGACTTTTAATTGTGTCCCATATTTCCTGGATGTTTTGTGTTAGGGATTTGTTGAACTTAAGATTTTCTTTGGTTGATGAATCAATTTCTCCTAATGTATCTTCAACACCTGAGATTCTCTCTTCCATTTCTTGTATTCTGTTGGTTATGCTTGCATCTGTAGTACCTAACCATTTCCCCAGCTTTTCTATTTCCAGCCTTCCTTCAGACTGTGTTTTGTTGTTGTTGTCTCTATTTCAGTTTTCAACCCTTGCACTGTTTGAATTGTTTCTTGCAATTTTTGCTTTGTCTTTTCATCCATTTGTTGCCTTTTTTAGTTTGTTTTTTTCTTCCATTTCTTTGAGGGATTTTCCTATATGCTCTTTTAGGGCCTATATCATTTCCATGAAGTTGTTTTGAAAGTCATTCTCTTCTGCTTCATTTGCATTGGAATGTTGGAGTCTTGCTGGTGTGAAGTATGTAGAAACAGGCTGGTGTCATGTTTGTTTTTCTGTTGCTGAGTGTGTTTTTGTATTGTCTCTTTCTCATCCCTTCTGGTCCAGTGGGTGGAGAAGAAGACCAGGAAACTGAGTTGCCTCATCTGGGAGGGGAGGTTCTCTGGAGTCCCCAAGCACTGGAAGGCAGTCAGTTCCCAGTTTTCTACTCACCATTTTCTCAGAAAGCTTGAAGAAGATAGCCTAAGCCTTCTTTTGGGACTCTCTGATAAAACTGGTTCCACATAGAGATTGACCAAAAGACAGAGTTTGGGGCCTTTCTTAGTTAGGGTTTCTATTGCTGTGAAGAGGCACCATGACTGCAGCAATTCTTATAAAGGAAAACCTGTCATTGGGGCTAGCTTACAGTTCAGAGGTTTAGTTCATTGTCAGCATGCCTAGAAGACATGTTGGTAGTACACAGGAAAATATGTTGCTGGGAGAAGGAGCCAAGAGTTCTACATCTGGATCTACAGGCAGAAGGAAGAGAAAGAGACACTGGGCCTGGCTTGAGCATCTGAAACCTCAAAGCCCACCCCCCAGTGATATACTTCTTCCAACAAGACCATACCTCCTAATGGTACCACCCCATGTGAGCCTTTGGGGGCCATTTTCATTCAAACCACTTCAAAGCCCAAAGATAAAAACAGGCAGGGATAACATGATACTCCTTCAGGATATAAGTAAACAACAGATACACCAGAAAGGACACTCAGATTTACTATTGGCTATGGAAACTGATAAATATCCCAGGTATGAGGTATAGGCAGAGTAGCAAGCTCAGTCCTGACTATCCCTTGGCTACATCACTCACCTTGCCAGACAATTGATTTCTCATTTATATATTTCTTAGTATTTGGAACAATGCTAGCCAGTACCAGAATGTGAACCACAACATAGTTTTTCTTACTGTATTTTTTGAGATGGTCAAATATATTGTAGGTAGACATTAAATGTGTTGTGTACATGTCTATATTTTGATGCTGTCTGGTACCATTGGATAAAATCATTTGGTAAAATTAATTTCAAAAGCAAATAGTTGTGAAACTAACTACATAAAATATGAAAATATTAGGCAACTAACGACTGCCAAGAAAGGGAGAGTTATTCTTTCTCAGGGATGAGGCCTTTTATTGGTTATCCAATACCACTGGTCAGTTCTAAAATCATATCAACACAAACAACATCAAATTGACCCAGCATATATTCAGATATTTATGCATAATGTGCCTACATGTAATAATAATAATAATCAAAGAAGAAGAGGCCATAAATTGGGGGATGGAATGGAACAGGTTAGATGAAGGGGAGAAAGGAATGGTTGAAGAGAAGAAAGGGAAGGTAAAAGAGATGTAACAATAATTTAATAAAAAGTTCTTTTAAAAGTAAAAAAAATCAGTTCAACTTGTAACCAATACATTCAATTACTAATGAGGTGTTTAGTAAATTATTATACTGTTTTTGAAATTGTATGTGTGTGTGTGTGTGTGCGTATGTGTGTGTGTGTGTGTGTGTAATTAGTTTCTGTTTAAATGCAGCTGTATGTGTGCAGGTGCGTGTGAGGATGCATGCACATGCACAGTTGAAATTATACATGTGTGTACATATGTATGGGACCAAAGGCAAATTTGGGATATCATATCTCAGGAGCCACCTACTTTGTTTTCTTGAGACAAGTTCTCTTTTGGGGACCTAAGATCACCAATTAGACTGGAAGTTAGACTGGTTGCTCAGGGAGCCCCAAGGAGCCTCCCCAATCTTTGTCTCCCCAGTGCTGTGATTTCAGGTGGGACTGAGTTTCAGGCTCTTGTGCTTCTGCAGAAACCAGAGCTACTTCCTCTGCCCCTCTGGATTGTGTTTTATATTAAAACTATAGTCCAGGTGAATGCTAACTTTCCCATTGCTTTGTTTTATACTTCTATTCCATAAACTTTGTCATTGGAAATACAATTTAACTTACCTTTGTTGTTCCAAATATACTTAGCAGGTTTTCCAACTAGAGAATCAACAATTCTTTTTAACTTTAAGTAATAAAATTGGATAAGACTACAAGTTAAGCCTTTTTTCTAAGTTCTGTGCATCCTGTTATGATACTGATCATACTGTAATACTGGACATTCCATATTGTTCAGACTCAAATCCTGACATTCAGTGTATTACTTTGGATAAATAGATTTTTCTTTCTATACCCTAGTTCTCTTGTATGTAAAATGAAGACAAGCAAAACATTTACATTATAAGGTTATCAAGAAAATTTACCAATATAAAATAGTGAATACATATCATCACCAGGGAGTAGCCTTCTTTTGTAATCATCATTTTTCTTGTTATCATATATTTGCTCTCACCATTTCCCCCTCTGTCACCACTGAGTTTCTATCAGAAATAAATTCTCACCTCTGGGTCTGCAAATCAGCTAGAGACTAGACAAACTATAGAAATGTAGTCTTTTCCTGCTCCATATCTTGTATATCAGCATATATACCTCATCGTGTGACTGTCATATGAACTTACCTTTCTTACGGAAACAAGAGTTTAAGCAGAACTCTAAAAGTACTCGTGGGGATAATGCTATCTTTTCATTTTCCCAAACTCAAGAGTCTTCAAGGTACCATTGTGTCAGTCTTCCCTTCTCTAGCCAGTCCTAGGCTGTACATGTCAAGTTATCCTGTGAATATTTCACTATAGCATCTCATGTTTCCCTAAGTCTCTTTCCCTCCCCTCCCCACTCTGTCCTTTGCCTTGGAAGATGTAATGCCCAGCTTCTCTTTTATTGCTTCCATCTCCAGATGTTGACCATTTTCTCAAACACTAGAGATAACCCCATAGTCGGCCTCTTTCTTGTCATTCTAGATAGCCTGGTTTGTGCCTGTCTCACAAGCATGCCTCTTTGTCTCTATCCCTGTGCCTCACTGTGACATCCCTCTCCCAACATGCTCCCACACAATCTGTCCTCCACCTCCCCAAATTATTTGCTGTTTTCAAGGTATGGTTCACGCTGCCTTGAAGACTATGCAAGCCTGGCCTACCCCACCATACTGAAGTTTCAGAATTGCCTGACTAATGGACAGAGTCTGGTCTCAGGGTCCAAATGAATCTGTCTGTTATCTTGTTTTTTTCTGGCCAAAGTACCTACTCTTTCTGAGACTCACATTCTTCTTCTACATCTTTAGGTCTCCAAAGCCTAAGTTGCAGGAGGATCTTCACTATTACGAATAATGTATGTGGCAGCCCATAAGGGCCTAGAAACCATGCTTGATTTCAATTGTTTGCAGTCCAGTCACAGGGTACTTAACTTGCCCCTTTGGAAACTCTTTTCACTGTAAGATATTGCTGTCATATGGACCACTATGCCATATATGCTTGATCTCCAAACTAGCATACAAGTGACTGGATAACTGCTAGGACTTAGTTGAATTGTGAGCATGTGTACACGTGCATATCCAGGGATATTTGTAGACATCAAAAGAAAAGCACTTTGTGCACATGGTTTCAGTCCTCAATTGAAAGTACTGCTCTGTGAGGAAGTTGATAATGTTTCTATTTTATTCATAAAGAACTAAGACTTGAAAAGTTTGAGTTCCGCCCAAATCAGTCAAGATCTTAAAAGTAGTGTCATCTTCAAGGGATGTCAAATAATGTCTTTCCCAATTCTGTTTGAATTTCTTTCTTAACTATATGTCACATCTGTGAGAGTCTATTGCCTAGATTATTATGTATGTTACATACTGCCCTATTTTGATCTCAGCAGTATTGTACCTGGACATTGTGGGCAGTGGGGAGAGGAGACAGTTATTACAAGGTTACTCCACAGCATGGGGTATAGGTAAGGAGTACTTCCAATAAGACAGCCATAACAATCATTTGTTGGGCCACTTAGTGTCTGGAGAGACAAAGGACACTCAAATCTTTCTTGCTATGAAAGAACGAGAGCAGAGAGTTGTTAAATCCTATTAGTAAATATACATGCTGAGTAATAAGTATTTGCTGAAGACCAGTGTTTTCTTGGAAAACTCTTACAAGGTAAATAATTTTGTTCGGAATGTTCTCTAACATAAGTCAGACAGGTTCATATTGAGTTAAAGTTTGTATCTGGACATTACAACATTAGCCATGTCAAAATACAGAAAATGTCCATGTGAAGCACAAAATAAAGAAAACCTTGACAAAATACACTATCTGAAGCTTATGTTTAGTTGTGTAGAAAATTACTATAGTCATAGGAGGCAAAAGATTTCTGTCCACAGAACAATCTAGGGATAACAGGCTATGAATTATTGTGGTTAGAAATGGGCTGTCATATTTTGTGAATGACTTGATTAATTTATCTATGAAGAAAATGATAATGTACTGTTTTTCTATCCTGATTCTCTATGTGATTTGTGTAGTCGATCAAGTAAAAACTTGTTATTATCAAGGAGCAAACTCATTGTATTGCCTAAGTTAAGATTAAACATTAACCTTTCTCCACAGATCAATTCCTCACAGGAGTAGGGATGGGGCAGAGCGCTTCAATTGGATGTGCTTGCCAAGTCAAAAGTCATGGGCCAACTCAGCCAGGGCTCCATCGTGAGATCTGTTGGAGCTTTGTCCACAGCCTCATTTCATCCCTGTGACCAGCTATCTCCAGTCCAGTGTTCCCACCTTGGCCTAAGGGCAAGGCAAATTATGTACAGCCACTGTGGGACAAGTCCTTCCAATGGCCTTTAATTCTTCACTTCCTATTCTTCACTTGAAAGCTGGGCTCTTCTCTTCCCTTAAATGCAATGGTAGCCAAGCAATATAGAACAAAGCATCTTTTATTAGTGACTAAGTATGGAACAACAAAGGAGGTATTTAGAAAACAAAAGAAAAATGTCACATTTAACATAAAACATACACTATGTTATTATCCCTTGAAAATTTTTATATGTTCTTTAGAAATTACCCTTAAGGAATTGACAAAGTTTACCTAATTTAGACTGTCCTATAAAAATCTGTCACAAATTGTCACAATCAGCCCCTTGCCCTTATCCAGTCACAAAATACCATTCAATACAGACATTTCATTTGATTTACTTTGAATTCTTTAAGTAAACAAGAATCTTACAAGAAATAACTATCCAATGGTTGTTATTTAATTGGTGAAAGAGTAAACTGATGAAAGCTGTTATTTCACAAGAAGTCATTGATATGGTTAGGTAAAAGGATAGACAATGTTCTTGGGTTATTGTGGTAGAAATTTAATTCAGGACTTCATACATATCAGACAAATATTCTACCACTGGGGAAGGAAGCAACTGGTAGTCATACTCAGCTCTAACACTTATGAACCAAACAAGCTCCAGAATGTCATGATAACCTAAGGGTGGAGTAGTGGTACGCATATCTTGGTAGTAGCCAATAGCTCTCTAATCGGACTTAAGCCCAATCAACAAAAGGAAAGTCATGCCTGGTACTGGAAATATAGCCAACTACCCAGAGCTAGTGAGGTCATGAATATTGGTTGAGGAAGAACCTATAACCACTACTTTACTAAACCAGTATAATTTAAGAGAAGAAATGCTTAATAATTTCTACTGAACTTAAAAGAAACTGAAGCAGCTTCTCAAAGATGTTTCAGAAGGTGGAGGAGACAAAGATCCCTGGTCAAGTAGACAAGCACATCCTGTCTAGGTAATGTGCTTATAGTTGTTGAAAATACTATACACTGTTCAGATGTTAGATTCCTTCATCTCAGCTTACCTGTACTTACAGTACTCCTGATGAGAAGTCACCATGCAAGTTAGTCCTTAGGGATGAGGATCCCATACAATACAAACTCCCATACCTAAGGCTCAGTGATCACTGTAGAAGAGAGGGTCAGTGGAAAAGGAAGTTTGTTGTGAGACTGTGTCTCCTAGGAATGTCAGAACCTACTCTCAGGGTCTTTGTACTAGTAAGCATGCATCTATAAAATAGTCAGGACACAAACACACCACTGTTTCCTTGGAGTGACTTTTTGCAGCCATGCTTGGGATGATCCTCCTTAGGAACTTCAACTTAAACCAACCAGAGAAAGTAATTTTTCTGTGCATAGCCTGCAGAGTACAGCTGCCTCCTTTAGCATTGTACATCAACTCTTGGCATTCCTGTGGCCTAGAATATTCTTCGCAAGATTAGAATTGCCTTTGTCGTAAAAGCATCCTCAAGTCCCTTTGATGTGTAGGTGGTTGGCAGAACATATCCTGTGAGTGCTCTTTACTTTGGCAGAAAAGTCTGAAGCTTTGTCCAAAATAAGGACTTGCTACCACACTAGTGAAATCTCTGACTTCCAGGTTTCCTGAAAGACTAGTGTGTTGGCAATGGAGTAAACAGAGTCCCCAATGCTCAGAGGTTTTCCTGCCCTCAGCAGCAATGCTGTCAGGTTATCACTACCTTTCTTTTAATCAGAGAAACTAATATCTATAAGACAGCAGTTCTCAACCTGTTAGGTTGTGGCCCCTATTTAAGGGAGGACATGAAATGATCCCTTTTGCAGGGGTCACCATTGTAAAACACAGATATTTATATTACATTTCCTAACAGTAGCAAAATTATTGATATGAAGTAGCAATGGAAATGGTTTTATGTCAGGCAATCACCACATGAGGAACTGTGTTAAAGGGTTGCAGCATTAGGAAGGCTAAGAACTGCTGCTGTAAGAGAAATATCAGCAGAGCTGAATGTAAATGAAGTTCAAAAGAAAGAGACAAAGCCAGGGAAAACCTGGAATAGCTCAGTATAATACTCCCAGATCTACTCAATAAGCTTAGCATTCCTGTGCTCAGTTCATCTCACTTGTCCCTTCCCAGCTCTGCTGCTCCTTTTAGGCCCTAGCATTACCCGTAGATGTGATCTCCCTTGTGAAAGCACAAGTTCCTAGAACTTTGTACATAGTGGGTCCTCAAAAAACATGCTAAGTTGCATTAGCAACAGTCTGGATATACTGTACATCTATGCATTAACTGACTCAAAACTTTCCTTTCAGCCGTGTTAATAGAATACATTTCTTGTTACCTAGTACACTGACTCAATGGACCATATGTCCAACTCAATATCTGATATAAAGGCTTACCGTCTCATTGTTACTTATTCTTGGGATTCCAGAATTTCATTATTTCAGAAGGGAAGGTGGTAATGTTAACATCTATGCAGACTAAAATAACCTCTGCATTTGCTGATATATAACTCCTCAATCCACAATGTTAGTTGCCCATACTATTATTAGCATCATCTGTTGTTTCTAGTATTTAGTCTGTTCATTTCTAAATGAGCGCTATGATGTCAAATTCACAGGACTGTCATAAGGACTGATTCCAGACTTATAAATGTGTCTAAAGTATATCTGTGTACATTTATATAGCATATGTGTGGTATCTGTTGTAATTTAAAAAAAAAAGTGGCATGAAAGAGAAAAAAAAAAGCCATGTGACAGAGTTCAAAATGAAGGGTTTTCTATTAGGGGAAAACGATCATAAAAAGATGAAAGGGAAGAGTGGAGACTGGCTTCCAGGGACAGGATGAGCGGGAGAGAGAAAAGGGAGATGTGGGAGGGGGTGGACAGACAGACAGACAGAGGGAGAGAAAGAGATGGGAGGTGGGCAGGGTCCTTTTAAAAGGGAACATAGTGCTGAGGGTGTATCCTGTCAGAACTCCAAAGGCAGGCCAGTGCAAATGTCTAAGTACTAACAGTATCTAACATGGTAAGTGTTGCTATCATCTCTTATTGCCATTGTATTAGTAAGAGTAACAACTACTATTATAGTTTTCCCTTGTATCTAAAATAAGTTAATAAAGCAAATGCAACTGAAGAGTAAAGTGAAACATGAAAGAACATGGTGTGTTCTAATTTCACAAGTGCAGACTCTGGAGAAATTTGAATTTCTGCTGAGGGGCTGCATGGCCTCTTTTATCTTTTATAAGGTGTTTTGTCTTACTTAACCCTTTAGTCCCTTTTAATTTATGTTTATTTGAAATAGTTTTTATCGTATAATATAATATGATTATGGTTATATATCTCCTCTACTCCTCCAAGTTCCTCCCAACCTCCTCTCCAATCAGGATCTACCCCCTTTCTGTCTTTTATTAGAAAACAAACAGGTTTCTGAGGGATAATAATAAAATAAAATAGAACAGAACTAACACATCAGAATAGGACAAAACAAACAGACACAAGGAAAAGAGCCAAAGAAAAGTTGTGCCTTGTTTTTGATAAGCAATATAAATAGGTTTGTTTTTTATTATTTCCATTAGACTATTTTAAAATGTATGATTGTTCAGTGTAATAAATCTACAATATTTTATGTGCTAGATAAGTTGTTGATTTGCTTTTGTGTTCATTGCTTAGCAGACTGATAGTCCTACAGGAATTAATATTAATAGCAATGTAAGTTTTCAACATAATATTATCTCTGTACACTGGGCCAAGAAAAATTCAAGCTGGCAAAACATCTTAGCCCAGAAGCCGGTCCTAGGCCAAGAGACAAGATGTGAGTGAAGAGAGCATGCCTATGGAAGAAGAGGGAAGCATTTGCCTTCTACATAAAATGCCTTGCAAAATCTGTCTTACCAATTGTGTCAGTGACATTGATGGCAGAGTAAAATCCACACGATGATGCAGGGAGGCACACCTTTTTCTGAGCCTGCAGTCTTCTTGATGAGACAGGGCACTTGCTCGATTCCATCTGCTGTCATTTATCTGCCAATACAAATAGTGGATCTTGGCTAGTCTTTGGCAGCCAACATGACAGACTGTATTTTTGTAACGCAAGGGAAACTCTCCAGAGTATTAAAGGTGAAAAAACATGTATGATACCTTCAATCTGAGAAAAATACTCATCTGAAATTGGAAATGTTAAGCTCCACAAACCAGTGGCAGTAAATAACATGAAATAAAATTTTCAACTCCTATGGCCTAAATATATTTTAAAGAGCTCCAGGGAATGTTTATCAGACTTACCTTTCACGTTTAATCACAGTGCATAGCTTCTGGAATGTTAAAATAGTAACTGAATTTGAGATTCAGAGGGAAGGAAAGGAAAAGAAAGATGATCAACTATCCCAGTATTTGGAGTGTGAGCAGTGTAGGCTTTTTGTTGGAGAAAATGAGTTATTGGGGCTGGAGAGATGGCACAGAGGTTAAGAGTACTGGTTGCTCTTCCAGAGGTCCTGAGTTCATGTACCAGCACCCACATGGTGGCTCACAACCATCTATAATGAGATCAGGTGCCTCTTCTGGTGTGTAGGCAGGAATAATGTATATATAATAAATAAATAAAAGTAAAAAATGAGTTCTTTATGATGTCTGAATTAAAAGTAATGAACAACTTTTAGTTTTAGAGGTGCACACACAGTATATATGATTTGAAAATATGTGTCAGAAACAACAAAAATGAGATAACCTGGACTAATCTCAGTGTTGTTATGTATAAGGTTAGCCTTTGCTGACTGAGATAAATTTATCACAACAGAGGGGAGAGGCCTCATGCAGAGTATGAAGCAGTGTGTGAAGCGGCCAACACAAGGAATCATTAGCATGGTTTGCTTAGGAGTACTTAATTTTTTTATGTAGATAGTCATCTTCAGCATCTCATTCCAACAACTCTACCTCTATTTCTAATTCTCTTGTTTTTATCCTTGTTCCATGTATTCTGTTCTTGAGGTGGCCCCCATCATAAAGTACATTACCACAAGAGGCAGGCAAAGGATGTGCAAAATCGAGTCATCATTCCTAGTTTTGATCTAAATGTCTGCCTTTATCAAATACCTTTCCATGCCTTTCAACCCAGCTTCTTTTCAGACCTGTTTCCTGACTTTGTTCAAGTTTGCCTATTTCTCAGCTTCCCCATTTGGATTCTAGTCTAGACATTTCAGTCCTTCTTCTTTTCTGACTTCTGTTTCCCACACCCGTGTCCTAGTAAGTCTCCTCCAATCCCCACTTCTTCTTTCTGTTCCCCATCCTTATGCTCGCTTCAGGCAGGATCACATGCATTAATGTCTGCATGATGTCAGGAACTAACAAATAGGTCAGCATTCAGCCTAGTGGAGTCAGTCCTCTTTGTGACTCTCAACTAGCACACTGAAGGCTTTTACTGCATCTTGATACTCTCCATCAGGTGTCACATGCCGTGTGTCAACAGTGGTCAGAAGGTAATTCCAATAAAGAAAAAAGGCAAGAATGGGACCAATGAGAAAGCAGACCCACCCATTGTGTGGGCAGCTAGCTACTTAGGAGGGTTTTTTTTTAAAGATGTATTTGTTCATTTATTTATTTATTATGTATACACTATTCTGTCTGTAGGTATCCCTGCAGGCCAGAAGAGGACACCCAGATCTATTATAGATGGTTGTGAGCCACCATGCAGTTGCTGGGAATTGAACTCAGGACCTTTGGAAGAGTAGCCAGTGCTCTTAACCATTGAGCCACCTCCCCAGCCCTACTTAGGACCTCCTGAGAAAGATGGCTGTGTAAAAACAGGGCTTGACAGATTTTTCTGGGTTTCTTTGTTTTTGGTTAAAAAAAAATAAAGTCTGTTGAAGGCACACTGTTTATTGAAAACTCATACTCCCATTACTCTCCTAAAATAAATCATTGCATAATTACTTATTAAAATATTCTTGCTGTAGTATGTTAATACCTAAGCAGGATCTTAGTAGTTATATTCTTGGTCATCTTTAGTTCCAGACTTCAACACAGATATATTCTCAATATTGAGCTCATGTTAGAGTGTGTGTCACAATGATCTTTCCTGCTCCTTGTATTCTATGTCCTGGCTGTTATGAATACAGATGCACTGAAATCAAGTGCATATGGATCTTCTGCACAGTGATCTCATTCTGTATGCCTAGAATATTGGATCATATGGTACTCAATTTGGTTTTTAGAGACACATTCCAACAGTTTCCCATTATGGTGATACTAATATAAAGCTTCTCCTTACATCCTCATCGTTTTTCTTTTTCCTGAGACAGTTTTTTTCTGTATAGCCTGGCTGTCCTGTGAACTAGGGTGGCCTCAAAGTCAGAGATCCACCTGACACTGACTCATGAGTGCTGGGGCTAAAGTGTGCCCCCCCACCACCCAGCTAACATTAATCATATGCATTCTGATGCAAATGTCATTATGGATTTAATTTGCATTTCCTGATGGTTAATGGGCCTGAATTTTTTTTTCATTTTTGTCATGTACCTGCTGGCTATTTATACCCCTTGAGAAATGTGTATTTTGATTTTTCTATTTGTAACAATTAACAAATAACATTGTGTATATTTGGAACTATATATACATTTAGGGTCTAAATATACCTAATTACATTAACATTAGCTCACTTATCATTTTGCATTTAAAAAGCATCCACTATCCATAGCCATGTTGCATATTTCAAGAGTTCATACTATTTACTGAGGGCCGGGCATGATACAGTGAAAGCCAAACATGAAGGTATGCACCTGTAATCCTAGCACACAGGAACCAAATATTGAGGGATTCCTGCAAGTCAGAGGCCAGCTTAGGCTGCATAATGACTATCAGGCAAACCTAGACCACATAGTGCGACCTATCTCAAAACAAACAAACAAACAAACAAAAACTATTTCATTGCAAGTTTGTGAGGGTTTTGTTTGTTTTGTGTTGTTTTACCGACTCAGATCCAATCTTCATCTCCATTTCCATTGCCTCTATAAATACAGATCAATCCTCTACTTCTATAAGTTGCACTTTTTAGATTTCATATATGTGTACTGATGTAGATAAATCTGGAGAGAATTATGTTTAATAAGATAAACCAAGAATGCAGAGGCAAATAGTGCGTGGACTTAAGTTCTCATATGGACACTTAAGAAGTTCAACTGGCAGAAATAGAGAGTAATTTGATGGCCTCAAGAAACTGGGGATGAGATAGGTGTTGGTCACAGGGCATACAATTTCATTTGGACAAGGAAGAAGTTCTAGACATTTATTATATGCCAACAAGACTCTTTTAACAAACTATTGCATACATGAGATTGACCCAAGAGTAGATTCTAAGCATTGTCATCACATAGTTTTATGAATGTAATACAATGCTTTTATCTACGAACTTGATTTAGTCATTCTACAATGAATCTGAATGTCAAAACACCATGTTGCACATCACAAGAATATACAACTATTGCCAATGTAAAAATAATGCATTTTGGGGCTGGAGAGATGGCTCAGAGGTTAAGAGTACTGGCTGCTCTTCCAGAGGTTCTGAGTTTAATTCCCAGCAACCTCATGGTGGCTTACAACCATCCATAATGAGATCAGATGCCTTCTTCTGGCATGCATGCATGCATGCATGTAGATAGAACACTATAGACATAAGAAAATAAATGAATCTGCAAAAAATAATGTATCTTGGAATAACCTTAGGACAATGAAGTCTTGGCAGCATGAAGCAGCTCTATTTGGTAGAAGTCCTGACCCATATTGCTCTCTAAGTACATAAGTATTGTCAAACTACCTGTTCTGTGGTTCTTTCTTTTTGATAGAGACATTGGGCACCTTTACAAAGATCACCTCATCTAGTGAGGAACTTGGGCTCTGTTTTACTCTTTACTATTAAAGATAGGTTGTCTTCTCTCTTCCTTGTGAGTAATGCTACATGAAAAATCACTCCAACCCAAATGATTTCAACTTCATAGACTTAAGCTGATACATGACTAGAAAGATTCCCAAAATATTTCTTTGAATGAACAAATGTTTTAAATCTCTAAGAAAAAAACATCATATTCAAGATACCCTAAACGTCCCTAAGTATAAGCCAATTTCTGATGGTGTCCGTGAGCCAGAGAGAACATTTTCAAATACAGAACTAGAAATACAAAGCTAGATTCTTTAAATGTAGAAACAATGCTTAAAGGAAATTCAGGATGGTGAGAAATTGCCTTCTAGCATAGAATATTCTTAGAGTGGAAACATTTTTACATTAAATGATCATGATTCAAATACTATGATGAATTTTAATTTAGCAGGCAATTAGCTCTAATGGAGAAAGCTCTCACCTGACGCTGGGTTAACTTACATTATTTCCCAGTACAAACTTGCTGCTCTTCAGAGGACTAGAGACTCATTGTACCTCCCCAACTAAGGTAAAGGCTTCTGTAGGACTTATAAAGGTTCTGAGGTTAGTGTGAAAGTGTTTCAGATGCATGGGCAGCAAGCCTCACAGTGGGTTTCAAAAACTGCTTGACTGTTATGGGATTGATGTGGAAGTGGAAGGTGCTTCTATTCCTGGGAAAGTCTCTCATCTTTCAGAATAGTTACATTCCAGTTAGTATATTCAAGTCTCTTAAACATCTAACAATTAGAAGAAATAGACACACACTTTTAATTGTCAAGTCAATGTTTTACTTTACTTTCTCTTCTCTGGTTGAGGGGATGGGATTTTTTTGTTTGTTTGTTTGTTTAACTGGACATAAACATTCCATGCAATAGTTGGGAATTTCCTGGGCTTCTTTTTCTCCTCATTAACATGTTTATTTTTATTTGCACTTACAGAAAAAAAAGATATGGCATCAATAATCTTTGATTTAATCTTTCTTTTAGTTATAATGAAATGGTCACATATTCCCACACTATTTCTAAATGAATACAGGAATTTAAACTGAAGAGAGTAGGAATAGGAAAGAAGACTCCTACCTCCATCCCACCTCGGGTTCCATCCCTGCCTGCAGCTCTTACAACAGAACTGTCCAAGGTCTGTTTCCTGTGGTCATGCTATTGGAGTGGCTAAGGGAACAGCAGACATACTGAGAGCTGTTGTGAGGGGATGGAAGGGCAAATGAGGGAGCTCGGAAGCAGAGGGTGAGAGAGACATTGGTGTCGGCACACGTATAGGGAAGGGCTGCCAGGATCAAATGGGAAGGAGGTGGATTAAAGGCTCAACGAAGTCCCAGCTGACCCCTGGAGTCTTCAAAATGGAGAGATTTTAGGCTATTGTGTGACCTTCCAGGTCTCCTTCAGCCAGTCACTGACTCCTGGCTTTTCCCTGCTAGAGAAGGTGTGACGTAGATCTTGGGCAGGAGCACTATGCCCCCTGCTGGACAAATACACAGTGCAGGAGATCTAGAAATCTGCACTTCAGCATCCAGTAAGGGCTGCACCAAGCATGCTTAAATCTAAAGTGAAGGGAGCCAGTACATCCTACCCCAGGGTGACAATGGCAAAGGCCTGTTCCAGTGAAAAGACCTTTGACTTTTGACGTTCCCCGAGGGTATCTAATGAAATGCTGGGTCCTCACCCAGTTGACCAGGATTGAAATCACACTGGCAGTTTTGCTCAGTCCTGTTTTTTTTTTTTTTTTTGTGCCTCTGTTCAAATGTAAATGGATAAGCACCAGTGTGGGTCTGAGAGGACCAATAGTCAACAGAGCAAACAAAAGATGTTGTTGCAAAGAAGAAGGGGAAATCATAAAACTCTGAGGAAACAGAGACATTGTAGGGGAGATTAAAAAAAATCCAAAACCCACTGAGAACCACCCAACTAAGAAATATCTTCAGGAAAGGAGGTGTTGCATGAATGTATGTGAGTGTGAGTAGCCCAGTGTACTTCCTGTCTGTGTGTGACGGCCAGAATAAGGTATCCGGTGCCCTGCTCTATCAATGGCTACTTTGTTCCCTTAAGAAAGGCTCTCCCACTACACCTGGAGCCCTAGAGAGCCTCCAGTCTCCACCTCCTCTCTCCCTAGTTCTGGTGGTGTGCTGGTCTCCATGTCTATCTTGGTGTTAGAGACTGAACTAAAGTTCTTTCTTATGTTTGAGGGGCCAGCCCTCTCTCAACTCACCAGCTCACAAAGTTTGCTTTTGTTTCCTGATGCCACCTGTAATCAACTGAGAGCTCTGCTCTACGGTGGCCCACTGAAGTCAGACAGCTGGTAGCTATGCTAGTGCTGTTAGTTAGTCGCACTAGTACAGGCATGGAGGAGGGACGGAGGGTGTCTAAACCAGCACCTGCCCTTATTGATGTGTGTACTTTGTGGGCCAGAACTGGTCTCAAGGCTTCAACTACAAAAGGGTTATTAGGGCCTTGAAGCAGTGAGTGAGAACCTCGAAAGACCCAGCTGAAGGGACTCGCTAGCCCAAGTGTGACAAACGTGGCTCTGGCAGGCCTCGCCTTTCTCTCCCTTTCCCTCTGCCTTGCTAAACAAACAACCGACCACATCAGATTACATACATACCTAAAGCTAGCCAAAGATCTATTCCTTTATTTGGCCACTCCCTCCTCCTAAGACTGACTACCAAGTGTTGTGCCCAAATTCTGCACCCCAAAAATCACCAAGAGGCCCATTTCGATGCAAAAGCAAAGAGTCTTTTATTGTAGATGTTTAACGAGCTAACCCCATTAGCTCGGGCCCTTCACCCCACCACCATGGCGAATGGCTGGAGAAAGACCCCAAGCATCCTTGAGGCAGGGATCTTAAAGGGTGTGTAAGGGGAGTGTCTAGGGTATGAAACAGTCTCAGGATTGGTGCGCTTCCAGGTTTGGATGACCCACCCTGTGTTGATTGGTCAACTGGTTGTTATGACCCATAGGCCCTCCCAGGGCGGTTGCTATGCTCTGCACGTCACTGTTGTGCACTGTCCATAAAGCACATCCAGAGCCATAAAGCCCAGCCCAGCCAGCTAACTTCTGATTGGTTCCTTGCCACGAGGAGGGCATCTGCCCTCCTAGTGACCAGGACAGGAGAGGCAAGGTCATGCAAGCACATATTAGCCTGTAATGGCTGTTAAAATAGGGGACTGGTCACTACACCAAGGTCCAGCTATCAAAGTATTGAAGTGCAGCAATCAAAAGCCCCCTTTGACTCACCTAATTAACATGTGCAATTAAAATTAAACACCTCATTCTAACACGGGGTTTCCCTTTTTACCTTTATAAACTGTCATTTGTCTCCTTTCCCCTTTGCCCTTATCTCTTGTCTTTGTCTCTTATTTTTTGCCCTTTGTCTCTCTGGGGGCAAATAAATCTTTGTTCTAAAAACTTGGCCTTGGGTTGTCTTATGCCTATACCAGCTCCAATCAAGACCACAATATCCCTCATGGAAGTTTTTAGTAAACTGATTTATTTCTAGCTAGTAACTTAATTAAATACATGTAATAAATATGGAGCACTTTCACTATAAACATACAAGTAGGGTGTGGAAATAAAATAATGTTTTCATTTAAATTAAAATTTATTATATATATTTTAAATATGCTTGACTTTTTCATGGCTATTTTATCCATTCTCTAAAGAGCAGCTTCTTTCCTATGCATTTTGAAGTCCTGGGTGTTCAATAATTAAGAAAACACAGAGAAACTCTAGTTTTTGTGTAGCTTATCTAGGAAGTTAGTAGTTAGTGTAACTTGTGTAAAGACAGGTGTACTAATAAATGTAATTAAATAAATGTAGCTGATGTGCTGTGGGGTGACAAATGTGTGGAAATATAGTATAAATTGATAGGAGCTAAAAACCCAGGCCGGAAGGACACTTGTAATTTTCAGAAAGGATATAAGTAGTCTTGGTTGTGAAGGAGCCCCTGGAGGCAAGGCTCGAAGACTTAGGGGCTTAGGGGGCAAAGAGGAAGGAGGGGATGCAAGGGTTTGTCTGAAATGACCAGAAGACAAGTGAGGCTGCAGGGAGAAGGAGGCAGACATAGCCAGGGACACTGTGATATTTATGAGATACAAAGGTCTTTCTGGAGCCTACTGTAGTCTAAATTAAGTGAACTCTGGGTAAATCGGTTGAATTTTCACTGGAAAAGCAAATCACCCAGCACTTAGATGGTTGTATAAACCAACCTGGCTGCCCTATGAAGAAGATCAAAAAATGCAAAATGACATTATCCTTTATATTCATTTTAAATTCAATAAATCTCTTCCATATATTATACCACAAAGCATTAGCATAAGGGCAAGCTTTAACGACAATAAGGCCACTGACATTTATTGAGGCTATGTAATGGCTTTGCTTACTGTATACTATGATCCAATTAACTACTGAGGCTCAAAGTTTTAACATGACTTGACGCATCAGTCCTATAATAGAACTGGGATTTAAATCCGAGTCAGTCCAACTGTAAAACACATCACACTGTTTGAATTTAAATTTCCTAAATCTGTTATCGGATGCTCAGCTGGGTGCTGGATTTGTTAAAATCTCTCTAACAGTTCTCCCACTAACAGATTTGGCCACTAGAGAATTTCATTGCCAGTTGTTTTGGCATCAACCAAAGTAAAAAAAAAATGTGTTACTACAGAAAAGAATCATAGAGTGATATCTAAGAACTAACTACATTGTTATAAAAAGTTTGCCTAATCTATTGAAAACATTGAAGTTCACTTTCATCTGAGATTTACTGCTTTTCTTTTTCTTTTGCAGGTAAGTTTGGATACTTTTTTTCCTTGTGGAATGGAGGTATGGCATCACTTTGACTAGAATTGTATTTTAATTGTGTTAACACTTCACAACAAAATTCATTGTTGTCACTGCAGATTAGAAGTCATGTTGTTGGTTTATGCTGCTTGATTCAGAGGTTTCATGTGTAAGTCTATGCAGTGTCTGTGTTTGGGTTTGTGTTTAAAGGGATTGACTAAACTGTCTGGCCAGGCTGTTGCTTCTGTGTATCTATGAAAAAATAAATATAAAAGAATGCTGACCAGGATTGCAATGGAAATCAAATTTAAGTTAGAAAGAGAAAATAGATTCCCTTCTTGAAAAACATTATGAGAAGATTGAATGAGCTATGTAGTGATTATTTCAGAGAAGGGGAGGGAATTTCCGTAAAGGAAAGAGCATAAAATGCCACATGGACATAGGAAGACCTGAACCAGAAAAGTGGAGTAACCAGTCAAGATCCCACATAGAGCTATCAGCTTCTCATGGTGCCCTATACCATTATTAGTATATAAAATAAGCAATCATGTAAGAATTAACTCAAACACAAATTTAAATACCGTCTGCATTTTTGTAGATGGTATACTATGGTGCAAAAATGCTGCGTCTATATCTAAATGTAAAATAATACTTTCTTTAAATGCATTAAAATGGAGATGTTGATCAGTTGCATTCTGGCTAATCAATAATAGATGGATTCTACAATTTGAGTTTGTAGTATCCCCAGAGGGCCACTGTATTAAAGACTTTACTGATCTAGAGAGTAGCAGTGCAACCTTTAAAAGAGCAATCCCTGCCAAAGTTCTTTGGGTCATTGGGATGTACCCTAAAGGGGATGCTGGAACCTCAAGTCTTTTTCTTGTCTTCCACTTCCTGCCAATGAAGTGAACTGTTTTGTTCTCTCACAATCCATCTGTGATGTGCTGTCTCCCCCAAAGTGACAGAGCTAACTGGGACGCACAAGATCCTCCCAAACTGTGAGCCACACACAGTAGGCCTGAAACCTTTCTCTCTCTGCTGGCTATTTTTTGGTACTATGCTAATGACAGGAAGCTGTAACACAGCAAGTTAACACAAGGAACCCTTCAGGTTCTGGTCTTATTGGGTGAGGTCTTACCTTATTTGGTCTATTTTGCTCCCTCTGATGTAATCATATCAAAGTCATTGGGATCAAGTGTATATGGTCTCAGTGAGTATGTGTTACAAAACCCAAGGACAGCTCTTGATTAATTAAGGAAGTTGAAGGTTGGTCATTGAAGCAAATGTCATTTGATTGACTCAGAACTGACTGTTATAACTAGTGTCCTGGTGGTTGATAGAAAGGAATGCTATTTAATAAACATCCTAATATGTTACAGCCTCTAACCCAATATTGAATTCCCTGGTCCAAGTAATGGTCAGTTGGTACAAATACAGATAGAAAAGTTTTAACAGCATCCACTAAGAAGTCAATATTCAACTCTGCTGAGAAGACAAAATGCAGTTGTCCACAGACGATCCTTTATGGATGTATACCATGTGTGCCAATAAATGTACTGAGGTAACATTCCAACTGGTGTTCTCTTTGAAGTGAAGGATTTTAAAATGTATAGTGAAAAAACAGTGAGCATGGTCCATCTGTATTCTCAAGAGTTGAACTTCTCAAAAGTCTTGGTGAATTCAAACACTAGAGGGCACAAAAGGATACTTTTAAGTCAAGGACTTTTTGTAAGCAGAACATAACAATGATGAAAAATGGCCTCGAGTAGAACCTTGTGACCTCAATGGGCATAATTTGTCTGAAATGCTGGCCTGCAGCTCTTGTGACCTCACTGACCACAGAGCTGGCAGCAGCTGGCCACTCTGTGCTGCTTTAATAATAACCTCCTGGCTTTCTTTCTCTTTCTCATTTTTATTGCTCTGGCCCAAATTAACTACTTACATGGTGGAATTTTTTCCTGTCTCATAGTGGAGGTATCATTGGCCTGTTGTTCTAGGTACTGTTTCATAGAGAGAAAGTGCTCCTGTGCGGCACATAGGAAGTTGTTTAAAATGATCATATGTTTTACAAATATTTAAAGTCCAAATAGTGCGTACAAATGTATTTTATTGCCTTAAGTTTTGAACTAACTCAAGGTATGTTTTCTTAGGAAAATGAGTAAAAATAGTTAGCTGCCTCAGGCTTCAACATTAATTCTATGCTTCATTAATTGTACTTAGAAGGATTTGGATTGCAGAGTTCTTTGACACATTAAGAAGATATGTTCAAGATATTCACCCAAAATTATTTGTACTATTGATTGTTAATCCCACTGATCAAGAATAAGACCAATACCACAGTTTAAAGTCAAATTTGAAGCTAGCTTTAATGTTGACCAGGTAGATAGTCTCTGGCCAGGTCCATACCCAGGTGCCCTGGAAAGGGCCATGAATCACAGTTTACAGTGGTTTAAATGTTTTCTATCAGGTCCAATCATGGACAAGTATACATCCTAACGTATTTCCTGCCTGTGGTCCTCCCCCCTCAGCCCCCCCTCGCCCATGTGATCAAGCACACGAATGTGGATGGATCCAACAACTTGTTTAAGGGAATGAAAACCCGTGACTTGTTATCTCTCGAAAACAATAGCCTCCAGCACTTCAGGAACTATCTGTCCTTGGGTAAGGGGCTTGCAGATCAGAGATATTTTTGTTTCATGGATCTCTAAAGCATAGTCATTAAAACTTAAAATGTAACTTTGCCTCTCACGGATAATGTAGATAGATATGCTGGGTCTTCCAGCAGCCAGGGCTGTGGGAAGGGATGGTCCAGCAGGTCACTTCCTGGGGCGGAGCAGGATGGTGAATGTCGATGACCCAGACCCCACTCCTAGTTACCTGAGAGAACCACACTGAGTTGTGGAGACCTATTGAAGCAGAGTTTCTCCTTATTGTAACAGGCATGTGCTTATATAGGGTTGAGAAAGTGGGTGGGGACCTCAGGATGGGGTGGCATATAAGGGCCAATAATATCCCACCATCACGTTAGCAATAGCTAGGCAGAGGCAGTTTTGCTGAGTCACTCCTGTGTGGAAGTGATAGCTCAGGGACAGACTGGTCTCCAAGCTCCATCCAGGCCCAGGAAATTCCACTAGGCCTTGTGTCCGGTCCTTTTTATGCCCAACATCAATACATCATAAATATCCCATGTAAACTAATGTTTAGATACATTTTGACATTATATCAAAGCAATGGAATTTCTTGAGCCATTAATTATTTTTTCAAATAAAATCATATGAGAACGTGACTCTTGTAAAATATGAACTAAAATCAATCACAGACATTAAAATCTCAATTAAATGTTAAAATTAGATGTATAGATACATGTGGTTACATATAAAAATGAAAATGAGCCAGATTTCCAAATTAGTTTTGGGTATCCGTGATTTTCTTTTCTTTTGTTAATTATATTTTTCTGTATTTTCTGAATATTCTTTCATGAGTATTTGTCATTTGCATAGAACTAATATGTGTTATTCAAACAGGAGCCTATTTTAGCATTCCAAGTTCTGTGTTTGGCCATCATTCTTAGTTCAGTGCTGGAAAAAAGCAGCAGTGTATATGACTGGATTATGCACAGAGACTTTTTACATGGACACTTGTAGCTAAGCAGATTCACCGTGAGAATCAGCTTGCTAATCCCAGAAAGGGTTCTATGTTATAGAAGAGTTATCATACACTAAGAAATGACAGGGGCCAGAGACCAGAGAGAGGAGACCAAGAAAGCAAGAGCCAGTTATAGAAAGGCCCACAGGATTAATGTCTAGTGTATACTGTCCCGGTACTCTGTGGTAAATCCTGGAAAGTGGCCAAGAGACAGTGTTTGCTTATGTCCCTCATGTCTCTCTCTCCCCTGTCTCCCCTTCTCCCTTCTCCCCCATCTTTCTCTTCCTTCCTTGTCTTCCATTCTCTCCCTCATTCTCTTCCTCTTCTCTCCCAGTATACTTCTTTTCCCTTTAATATATGCCCTATCCTTGTCTTCTCTATGCATGGATGCATGTGCAGAGAAGCTAAAGACAGGCAGCAGGGCAGCCAAGGACTATGCTAAATTGGACTTCTAGTCCAAAAGTCCTTAAGAATAGTCCAGTACAAAGATGACAAGAAATCTCATAAATCATATTGGTAAAAATGCTGCAATATTGTGCGGCACACAGCAAAAGCAGTGGCCAACCTCGAGTCAACTGGTTTTGTTTTGTAAGCAGCATGAATTACCTTCTAAATATATAGAACTCTTTTACTTTAACACTCATTTTTAGAGCTTGGATGTTTTGAAGCTTTTTAATGTTTTGAAGGTTGAGAAAACTGGACAATTTGATGAGCCTGTGAAAAGCTAGAGCAGAAACTCACTAGCTGTGGAGTTTTGAAGGAGATGACCACAGAGAAGTCTCTGGCATTTGAATGCTGGGCTCCAGGTTGATTGGCACTGTTGGGAAGGCTGGGAGGTATGGTCTTGCTGGAGGAAGTATATCACTGGCCAGGGACTTTGAGGTTTCAAAAACCATGTGCTGTTCCTAGTTTGCTTTGTCCGTTTCTTGTTTGCGGCACCAGATGTGAGCCTTAAACTCTCAGATTCCATTTCATGCTGTCATGCTGTCCCCATCATGACAGACCCTAACTTTCTGGAACTGTGAGCCCAAATAAACTCTTCGCTAAGCTACCTTGCTCATAGTGTTTTCTCACAGCACTAGAAGTATAAGTAATACACCAGCTAATCAAATGACCGTCATCATAAAAATACAGAACTAAAGGCTGATGATATTCTTAGCCTTAGGTCTGTGGCAGCTAGCTGTCTGTTAGGACATTCCAAAGGATTTATTTAGCTAGTTGTCAGGAAGATGCTAGGTCAGGTACAGAGAATGGCAATAAACGGTTATTAAGAGGGCTAAAGATAGCCCAAGATGACTTGGCTCTGGATTTGTTACCTTCCAAACCCTCTACAGTCCCTGAAGTTTTAATCAGATCATCTACCTTGCAGAGGGCTTAGTGAAAAGGTTTATAGCCAATTTCTAGGAACCTTTGTTCACAGATCTCCAAGGTCTTAAACTCTATGCATATTTTCACTTCCTTTAAAAAAATTTGAATGACATAAAATTTGAATTGACATAAAATAAAATGACTGATTTAAGCAATCATTTGGACTTACTTTAAAGAAATTGGAAGCCAGGCAATGGTGGTACACACTTTTAATCCCAGCACTTGGTAGGCAGAAGCAGAGGAAGAGGCAGGTGGATATCTGTGAGTTCAAGGCCAGCCTGGTCTATAGAGCAAGTTACAGGACAGGCTCCAAAAGCTACACAGAGAAACCCTGTCTCAAAAAAACCAACCAAACAAACAAAAAACAACCAACAAACAAATAAATAAAAACCCACCTTGGATATAATGAGTTTCTTTCTATTCACAGTTGGCAAATAGTTGTTTTTTGTTCTTGTTTTTGCCTTTCCTGATAAACTAAATTGAGCCTAGAGCTGAGGCAATATCTCAGTGGATAAAGTGCCTACCTCACAAGTGTGCAGAGCAAAGTTTGGGTCTCCAACACCATGTAAATGGTTGGTGGGCAGTCTAAAGTCCTGTCTATAATGCCAGCATTTGTGAGACAGAGAATAAGATGGCTATCTAGACTATCCTAGTGGGAAAATTCTGTGTTCAATTGAGACAAACTGTCGTTCAAGATATAAGGTAGAGTGCAGTCAAGAAAAATACCTGATGTCACACTTGAGCTTCCACACACATAGATGTATATCTGTACACATACATTCACCCACATATAAGAATACATATATACACATACCATACACATACATGTATGTAAACATTATTATTAAACTTTGAGAAATTATTTTTCCTTAATTTACTAAAATGACCTATGATTTTCTACTATACTTATTGATGAACTGTTGAGTAAGTTTTTGAATAGTAAAATAGATCTGCCTTCCCAGAATGAACTCAGTTGATGCATCATACCTCATTATTTTATGACACATAAAAAAGTCGCTAATCTTATCAGTCTTGTATCTAGTAAACAAATCTAATGGTAATTACAATCCTTTCCATGGCTTTTCCGGACACAGTAGCCGAGGCTGGCAGTCACAGTCTTTTAGAAATGGAGTCCATTGCTCCAAGTTCTTCTGGTTTTCAAAGCTTCCGCTGAGAAACCTGCTGTTATTCTGAAAAGTTTTCCTTCACATGTAACTTGTTTGCAAACCACATTTGCAGAGGCAGCATGCTCTTTCAACTCTTGAAATATGATGATTTGATTCAAGGATTGTTTGGGAACTAAGGGGGATTCCAGTAGGGGAGGCGCCCCAGTTAATGCTTACAACCACTTGCTGCTTTCAAGAGGCCTTCAAGGAAGGTGGGTGAGGATGAATGCTGCCTCTTGAATCAGGCACCACAGCCAGCAGCAGGCAGAGCAGTAACTGCTCACTTTTCACAGTCTGCCTTAAGATAGGAACCATGCACTTTCTCTGCTGTTTGACCCAAAATAACAGAAAAAGCACAGCTCCTCTGGGATACATTGTATTATATTTCCTTTGCAGGTTGAATCCAGAATTTGCCCCTCCCCAGTTAAGCAGTTATCCAGATATACCATATCATTAAAATCAAGATTTTCAAATAAAATTAAAATTTTTATTCTAATGAAAGCCAACCCAAACACACAAAACTGACTCTAATTCTGTCATTACTCAAATAGTGATTTCTTATGAGTGACCACAATGTGAAACTTTAGGTGACCAACCATTTCCATATGCCATCTTTAAATACATTAGTACCTCATAAATAAGTGGCTCTCTGTTGTTCATTTTTCTTTAAATTTTATTCTTGAGAATTTCATACAAGTAAACAGTGAAATATGACCACATCTACTACCATTTTCCCCCTCCAACTTCCACAATATCCCCAATAAGAACCTCCCAACTTCTTGTCTTTTTATTTATATGTATATATATCTTGTTAAGTTAATTAATGCTGTCCACTGGACTATGAGGAGTGATATTTCCTTGGTGAGAGCCATGCCATTATTACACCAGTAGGCTTCTCTTGGCTGGCAGGTTGGTATTACAGTATGCAAGTAGGTACCAGCACTCAACAAGCCCATTGATACACATTTTCCCCCAGCAGCCTGCATAGCATCTTTCAGCACTATGAAAACTACCCAACAGAGGGCAAATCTCCTCACCAGTTAGAGACTGATTTCTTTATATCCTGCTGGCTCATTTCATCCAGGGCAGGGCCTAGGCCCTCCCCCAAGAGTCCAGGCTGAGAGAGCATCTCTCACTGTGAGATGGGAACCCAAAGCACATTTGTATGCCAGGGATAAATACTGATCTACTACCCAAGGCCCCATAGATTGCCTAGGCCTCCTCACTGACACCCACATTCAGGGGGTCTGGATCAGTCCCATGTTGACTTCTCATCAGTCTGGAGTCCAAGAGTTCTCTCTTGTCAGATCAGCTGTCTCTGTGTGCTTCACCAGCCCGATCTTGACCACTTTGCTCATCACTCCTCCCTCTCTGTCACTTGGTTCCAGCAGTTCAGTTCAGTGTTTAGTTGTGGGTGTCTGGAAAAGGCAATATTTTAACTTTAGTGTTGTCTGCAATTTTCAATACTCAAAACTTTGGTTCGTAAAATGAATAAAAAACATTTATTACAGGAAAAAGCAAATGTCACACATAGTAGGGATAAACATAGATGCTGATTCACTATTTTGTAAAGAAGACATTATCGTTAAGAGATACAGCTACATGGATAATTTTTACAAATCTTTAAGAAATATTAAGTACGTACGTGAAAGCATGTGTGTGAGTGAGTGAGTGAGTGTGTGTGTGTGTGTGTGTGTGTGTGTGTGTTAGTGCCCATATGCTTATCAGAAGACAATTTGGAAGATTTATTGTCTCCTTTCACCACATAAGTCCTGGGGAATGGAAATCAAGACTCCAGGTTGATGGCAGGTTCTTTAAACAACTGAGCTCTCTCTCTGGCCTTTCTGTAAATATTTAATAATATCACTCATTCCCTACTGTCCACATTGGCACCCACTGACCATGGTTTGAGTGAATAAAGAGAAGCAAATGCCCTGCACGGCTCAGAGGCAGACCTGGAAGGACAGTTGCAAAACCCTGTCTTCACTAGGGGGCACTGTGTTAACATCCAGGGCACCCGCACGCACTCCTTTTAAAATTTGGCAAATCCAAGTGTTCAATTTCTTTCTCTCCTTTGCCTCACCCACGTCTAGGAGACTGGCTGCTCTGTTCCTTGGAGCTCTGCTTTGCACACTTCACCGTGATGCTTCAAATTTAATTTAATTTCATACCACAGTAGATGCTAGGTGATGTGAGGGCCTGTCTGGTTTCTGAGCACTTCTCTCAGCAACATGTGCAATGTCTGTGAGAAATGGCTAATTTAAAAATGAACTCAAAGGTCTTTGTTCATGACCTTTGGCGGAGATCTATCTAAAACTCATAGTGAGGGGGAAAAGCAGTTCTGAAACTCAACTTTTTATTAACATGTATCCAATTTTATCTGTTCATAACAGTAATTTGTAGTAGTTGTCAGGGAAGTGACCACTACTACAGGAAAGCACATATAAAAGTCCCTACCATTCTATTGTCCAGGAAAAAAGTCAGTATTTTGGTCCCTATTTTAATTAATGAATTTTTAAGTAGTAAAAGATTTTCAAGATTCTACTTTTACTGTCCTTTTGATAATTAGTGCACTTCTTGACAAAGCTTACACAAAAAAAGTTTCTAAATACTGTTTCTGATACATCTGGTGAGCAGCCTTACTGAAGGTTGCAAGCCTACATCCTTGAGTGTTCCTAAGAAGTCAGCTGTCTGCAGTTGGGATACTCCATAGCTATTAGCACAGCTTCTTCAGAAAATTGCCAAATCCCTGCCCTCTCACTGGATCCCTTGGCAATTAGACAACTCCAAACAGCCTGAGCATGTTCAGGGATTACATCTGTGAGGTCCTCCCATTGGGGGAGACTGACCTGGGCTTTCCCTGAGTCTTGTGGTGCCTTCCAATTGCAATCTGCACTTCTAACTGCTGAGAAGACACCAAACTGACTGGTACAGTAGAACAATATAGGATTGCTAAACACATTAGCAGTTAAATGTGGACATTTTCATTTCTTAAGAAAAATAGAATTATATGTTCATAGTTAGCCTAACACATACCACATTCACATAAAATATAACAAAAGTAAAGGAAAATGGCATTTATAGAAACAATCATTCTCATTTATTGAAATGTCCCTTACTTTTGTACAATATCAGCAATGGAAAATTCCCACTCACCCACTTCCCAGTTCTTGACTGACTCAGTATTTACCAAGAATTTCCCTGTATCACACAGTTCAAAAAGGATTTTATCTAAGAGAAAACCTGGAATAAAATCACAGAGTAGCAGCTTTGTATCACTTAGCTGATATGGAGGTTTAAAATTCATAATCTTTGTGTTATTTTTAGCATGTAGTTATAATTGATTTATTTTTCTAAGTAAAATTTAGGAACACACATTTTTTTGTACTTTGCAGCACATTGGGGGGGGGTGAGGGAATGACACATGATCTTTGCCCGTATAAAGAGCAGCCTTTAAAATGGACTCCATAAGAAAGGATGGAAAATTATAAATTATGTTCAACATAAGGTACGATTCACAAGTATTATTAATTCGATATTATCTTAGTTACTGTTAAGTTGCTGTGATAAAATGCCTGTGAGCAAGGCAAGTTCAAAAGAGTTTATTGGAACTTATAGTTCCACATGGTTAGAGCCCACAGGGAACATGGTTGCAGGCCTGGGGTAGGCAGGAATGACATTGAAGCTGTAGTTGAGAGCTCACACCTTGAGACAACAACGACCAGGAGGCAAAGACAGAGATTGCTAACTGGGAATGGCTGGCCTTTTGAAACTTCAAAGTCCACCTGCAGTGACATACCTCCTCCAACAAGGCCACACTCACTAATCCATCCCAAACAGTTCTACCGGCTGAGGACTAAATATTCAAACATTAGCCTATGTGGGGGTGTGCATTCTCATCCAAGCACCATATATATTAAAACACTGGACTTCTAATTACTCAGGTCCACTATAACGATTACCTGTTGGAAATAATCTCCCAAAGGTGGAATTTAGAGTGTAAATTCACTGATACTCCCAGGAAAAAATCTTAAACTGTTCTGTATTTTTTGATATTCTCATTGGTTTATTTTATAAAGTATATCTCGATTTTGAACTGTATTATAAATATTTCATCTTAACAAGTTTGCTGTTAACCATCAGCTCCTGCTTCAGACATCTAGTGGTGCTTTTAATTGCTTTGTTTCAGATGGTGGTGGTGGCGGTGGTGGTGGTGGTGGCGGTGGTGGCAGTGGTGGCGGTGGTGGTGGCGGTGGTGGCGGTGGTGGTGGTGGTGTGGTACTGTAGAGAGCAGAGTTTGCCATCTCATGTCTTAGAGACGTTCTCCTGATGTAGGATTCTAAATTCAAGCATCTTTGAGGGGCACCAGGTCTCTGTGTCTTCAGCCACTAAGCATTGAACTAAATTCAAGATGACTGTGAAATAACTTGTGAATGTGTGTCTCCCATGCTTTTTCCCAATTAAATGTGCTTTTAAGATAAGTCTGCCAGAGGACAAGCATTTGTACTACCCAGAGGCTTGTTTTTAATGTTGGTGATCTGAAAACCTGAGTCTCTAATATGTTAACAGAAAAGGCTTATTCACTAACATTTACCAAAGAGCCAGGATTTTCATCAAGGCCCTGCCGCTTACCACTCAGCAGACTAGGAAAGGCACTGAACTTCTCTGAACAAGTAAAAATAAAAGGAGCAGCAGCTTGGGAAACAGAACTCAGAACCTTCCCTGCTGCCTCATTAATGGCCTTGTTCCATTAATTCCTTTGCTTATTTTTCTAGGCACATAAACAGTAGGTTTTGCAGTGAAAGGGACCTTAGTTGTAACCCTATATCTTCTACCTATTATTTTTATGTTAATAGGAACAAATTACTCAGACTTCATAAACCTCCATTTCCTCAGTGATAAAATAGAATAAAAGTAAAAGCCCAGAAATTAGTTATTAGGGGTTATTGAACACATATCATGTTCTAATTACAAAATAAATAGAAATTAGTTACTGAAACTATGATAGTAGGACAAGAAACCAGAGAAAAGTCATTCTGACATTATGGTAATGTTTGTATACCGCTCAACCAATGATCACAACAGATCAGGGTGAAGAGTGGTCTGCAGATATGACAGGTCAACAACGAGGGATCAAGACTAGGAAAGTTTATGACCGTTGACTTTATAAACACTAGATGGAAAAATGTCAAGTCACCAAACTGAACACATGGGATTGTTGTTATTTAGAGATTGCTGGTATTTGAGTTCTTTTTGTCTCACTCCTGAGGGAACAATTTTGCTTAGCAGTTCGGTAATTCCAAAAATTGTTTTCTCTTGTTTATTACATGGCTCTAAAGAGTTGGAAGAAGCCATTCTGGCCTTATTTTTTATGTAGTCAACAACTGAGAAACATAGATGGAATCAGTGTTGCAAATGCTTTGCCAGTTAGACAACCTGTCTTCAAATCCTATACATTTCCAAATAAAAACAGAAAACGGGGGATATTCTTGTATTTGAAGCATAGGGTTTGAGCAACTGGGGGAAACATTCTAACAGCTAATTTTGGTAGTATCCTTTACCTCTTTGTTTTGTTTTTATTCAGTCTTTGTAAATAAGACACAGAGGATTTTAGTAATGCAAATAAAACATTAACCTTTTAAAATTTAAATCACACACACATCCTACTCTTGCTTAAGGTAGAAAAGATAACAAGTAGAGAAACAAAATTGCTCATAATAGCTAAGGCTTGGTGCCTTTAAAAAAATCAAATAGTTCTTTGCTCATGAAGGAACCATTTTTAAAGAACATTTTTTATAAAAATGCTTTTAATAGGATAAAAGTACGTTCTACTCCTCTCCTAAAAGCTTACATTGTGTTTTTTTTACATTTTTTATTTAAATTAGAAACAAGCTTCTTTTACATGTTAATCCTAGTTCTCTCTCCCTCCCCTCCTGCCCTGCACCCCACCAACCCACTAACCCTTCCCCTTTCTGCTCCTCAGGGAGGGTAAGGCCTTCCATGGGGGAATCTTCAAAGTCTGTCATATCATTTGGAGCAAACCTAGACCCCCCACGTACTCTGAGTGTGTCTACACTGAGAGAGTATCCCTCTATATGGATTGGGTTCCCAAAGTCCATTCATACACTAGGAATAAATACTGATCCACTATTAGAGGCCCCATAGACTGTCCAGGCCTCCTACCTGACTCCCACATTCAGGGGGTCTGGAAGAGTCCTATGCTGTTTTCTGAGCTATCAGTCTGAAGTCCATGAGCAACCCCTTGTTCAGGTCATCTGTTTCAGTAGGTTTCTCCAGCCTGGTCTTGACCCCTTTGTTCATCACTTCTCCCTCTCTGCAACTGGATTCCAGAGTTCAGCTCAGTGTTTAGCTGTGGGTGTCTACTTCTGCTTCCATCAGCTACTGGATGAAGACTCTAGGGTAGCATATAAGATAGTAATCAATCTCATTATCAGAGAAGGGCATTTAAGGTAGTCTCTTGACTATTGCATTGTTAGTTGAGGTCAACCTTGTAGATCTCTGGACATTTCTCTAGTGCCAGATTTCTCTTTAAGCCTGTAATGGCTCCCTCTATTATGCTATCTCTTTTCTTGCTCTCCTCTATTCTTACCCTGACTCAATCTTCCTGCTCCCTCGTGTCCTCCTCTCTCCTTCTCTTGCTCCTAACTTCCTCTCCCTTCCCCCCATGCTCCCAATTAGCTCAGGAGATCTTGTCCCTTTATCCTTATCTAGGGGACATATATGTCTCTCTTAGGGTCCTCCTTGTTTCCTAAAAGCTTACATTGTTAATGGTGGTATCTGGTGTGGTGTGGTATGGTGTGGTGTGGTGTGTGTGTGTGTGTGTGTGTGTGTGTGTGTGTGTGTGTGTTTAGGATACTTTTATGTAAATTATCATTATACTCTGCAAAGGCCCTGTAATCAGAGTGTATGTGTTAGACATTGAAACTCACCAAGGTAATGTAACACATGATGTGCACAACTATAGTTCTAAAGTCTGTTTCCTTGAACTTCCCCTCTCCTGAGTATTTGCCTGATGGTGTTTCCTTTAAAATAAAATTATTTAAGGCATTCTGGTAATAGTAGTTTGGCTGTAATAGTGATAGCGATTTTTCTGACTTCATTATTTTATTTTATGTTTTTTTTTCAGGAACGGGAAGGTAATTTACATACACACACATTCTCTCTCTCTCTCTCACACACACACACACGTACACACATACATGTGCACACACACGCACACACACACACAAAGTGATCTTAACTGTTGAGCGATGTCTCCAGCCCTTCTTCCAACCCTATTTAAGTATTTAGGAGTTCTACTGCCTTAACATCAGAGGCTTGAACTAAATATCTTTCAAATACCTAATTCATTTCTATATATACTTCACTGAAGATGGACACCTCAAGTAAAGTATTTGACCCACCATCCACAGTGGAATTGATTCTTTATTCTTGTATTTAAGCATACCTATTGCTTATTGTTTTACATCATGTCCTGTTGACCTCCACATTTCAATGGCAATTTATTTATTTACATCCTAGGATGTATAAGAGAGTAGGGATACATTTACACCCAACTGAAGTACAGACCATGCTCTCCTAATGCTTTCAACTGAATCCCAGTACATAAACTTACTGGTCTCCATTTCAGAATCAGAGTCATTGACTTGCAAGCCAGCTATACTCACATGAGGTTTGGAATGAATATAGCTCATTTCTACAACGGAAAGTGAAGTGCCTGCCGCAAACTAACACTAAGCTTTCCTTTGAATTGCAAAACTTACATTCACAGATATAAACTATCATTAATTATCATAAGCAATTAATGTAATAAAGCCTCTTTTAAACCACAAAAACTGATCTTGAATGGACATTCCTTTCAATAAATGTACCAGAGAGTTGTCAAATTTCCTTTTGTTATGTGCCTTTGCAATTGATCACTCTGAAAATGAGATTTTTATGACTTTTATTTTTTAGATAAAATATGATTAAATCAAGACTCCCCTTGTCTTTCCTCCCTTCAGCTCCTCCAACGACACCTTCCTGCAACCACTCCCAGGGTTCTCTCTCCTCCTCATCGTTCTCAAATTGATGGCCTCCCTTTTTCTTTACTGTTATGCTTATGAAATGCGTGAACTCAGTGTAGCCTGCTGAGCCTTTTCCTTTTTCCTATGTGTATGTGATTTCAGAGCTCACCATTTTTATTGGACAGTTGACTAAGAGGCTCATCTCAGGGAGGTGAATTTGCCCTCTGGCAGCGGTCATTATTTGCCCATAGTTCTTTGACTGGGGCTGGAACCCCCCAAGATACCCCTCCCCCCTTCCACATTAACATATCTATTGCTATCATCAGTGTTCAGGTCTTGAAAATCAAATATTATACTACTACTCTCCTCAGAGATAGCTGCTAGCTATACAGCTAGTGTTGACTTCTGTCACTTCTAGCTTTGAGTCTTTGACCAACAACTATTTCAAAATGAAACATTATCCTGAAACCCCTTTATCTGACTGTTCTGGCTTCCTGAAGCAACCTATTTCAACATGTCAAAGCCCCACTAATGTAACTCTGCTTCTCTGGTCTACTTCACATGCCCTAACCCTCTCCAGTGCTGCTTACTCATGAGTCGGTATATAAGTAAATGAATCCATGTGTGCTCATATTTAAATTATCCCACATCTATACTCACAAGTCTCAGTTTAACTTAGGGTAGCTGGATCCTATAAAGGAAACCCTGAGTTTTGGGGTCTGACCCAAATCTGTCACTTGCACCATCCGGAATCTTGGAATAAAACTGGGAGAACTATTCAAGAGATCAAAAAGAAAAAAAGGATGCCTTACTTAGAACTCTGAAGAATATAAGGTTTAAGTTGCTGCAAGAGGTGGGTGTTTATAGGAGATTATGGGACAGGTTCGGAATCGTGGATAACAACTGAATCATCCATTTATTGGGATGAGTTTAATCTTCAGTTAGTTTTTGTTTTTTGAGAATTTCATGCATAAATGCTGTAAGTAACAAAAAGATTTAAAGAAGAAAAGGCTTAGTTTTGTGAAATTAATTCAAATATTTAAAGTTTTCTACTCTCTTTCTACCCTTACACCTAGGAATTGAAAGTTGTAAGTTACTGGCAGGAGTATAACTACAGCAAAAATATGTGCTAGAAGACATGCTGTATGTTGCGGTTTTAGATTCCAGTTGCCTAAATCCTTACCTCTGTGGAATAATGGCAAGTCCCTAAAAAAAGATTGAAATTCGCATTTTAAAGTATAAATTGAGGAACGGATATGGTGGTGCATGCCTTTAACACATTACTTGGGAAGCAGGGCCTCTATGAATTCAATAATATCCTGGTCTACATAGTAAGTTCCAGGACAAGGCTTTATAGTGAATGAGTGAGTGAGTGTGTGTGTGTGTGTGTGTGTGTGTGTGTGTGTGTGTGTGTGTGTGTGTGTGTATAAAGAAAATAAATAACTAATTACTAGTGAAAATCTACTAGGGAGATTTGGTCTGGATTAAAAGATAGGGTTTATCTTATTGTAAATAAAACTATGGGAGAGAAAAATTGACCTCAAGGCTCTGTGAGTTAAAGTTGTTGTCACCAAACCTAATGATGTAAGTTCAATAACCACAGCCCATGTGGTGATAAGAGAGAGAGAACCAACTTCCTCCTACCTCTTAACCTCTGACATGTGTGTGCTGCACGCATACCATGCATGTGCACAAATAAAATTAATGCATTTTTTAAATTATAAAAGTCGAACTGTGACAACAGGTAATATTTTGGGGGCTCAAAAACTTCTTGTATGCACCAGACACTAGTGATGCTGTTTCAGCTGCAAAATGTAAAACCTTCTGTAAGGAATAAGATTTCAAATTTTTTGAGAGATGAAAATATGAGCTCTCCTGGGAATCTCCTATTTCTGTGTTCCTCTTCTCCCTTCATACCCTGCCTCCTCTTCTCACCAATCCTGCAGGACTCCCCCACAACCTGACTAGTCAACCAGTGTCCCTACACTGCCTTGCTTTATTATCATACAAAGTCGTTCTAAACGAGAAGTTGTCCATCTATGTGGTACTGTTACAAGTGGGGCCACACTGGCTAAAAGCTATCTCTAGGTGGAGATTAATAGATGGATGGGAACAAAGATACAATGGTGGAATTTCACACAACAAAGAGACAGATGGCCTGGACACCTCCTTTGAATCATAGGACCTGCCTTCCTACTATGAAATAGAACTGCTTACCTAAAATTACAAAGGCCACTTATTAGTAAATAAAAAAAATGTAGGTTGATTCCAGAAGAGCTTGTTCAGATTGGAACTCTTAGCTGCAAGGTTGTTTATGTGCCAGGCAGCTACCTCTCATCTATTCTCTTGGAGTGTGCAAGTCAAGTACCAAAGGCATGCAACTGTCCAAATGTTTTGTACTGCACATCTCCAAAGCATATAGCTTTTTCAGAATCTCCCTACTGGGTCTGATGCTGTTGTGAAAATAAGCATCTTGTTTAATGTCTTAATCCTTTTGTTGAAATCACATGACCATTTTGGTCTATAGGTATGAGTGTTAGGGGTATTTAAATTCAGCAGGCATGGAGGTGGTCCCTTAGGGCAATTGGTCAATTTTGTTCAGCCCCGAGGGGGTTAACCTCCTTCCAGAGTTCTCCAAGCTTCTGTAATCTTATCCTGGTCCAGTGGAGCTCTGCCTTGTTTTACAATAGAGGTCACAGCCAGGGCAGTGCTTAGACAGGGGCTGATGGCATTATGCCGTGTTGTCAACATTAAATACCACTGACTTGTGAGTGGTGATGACGACACCAGGGTCCCTCGACTCCTTGAGTACATCTTGAAATATATGTCTCCCCTGCTGTGCGCTGGACTCATAAACCATGCGGCCGAACCCTCTTCTGTTCTCATCATTTATGTGTCTTGAAAGAAAGTTGTTTTAAGGGATGTGTTCAAGATTGAAGAACTGTTTCTAGGGAACAGAAGACAGACAAAACATTGATCTCTGCTGTCAAAGTCACTTATAACTCACTGCACAAGGTGACTCGGTGGCACTTCTTTGAGGGAGATGTTGCCAGAGGCACTGAAAGTGATCTGCCTGTTTTCTTCTCACACTGACTGACTGGCAGGGAGGTGATGGTTTTTAACAATTATTACATCCTTGCGGAAGGCTTGCTAATAGTGACATTCATCCATGTATCTGAAGAGAATTTGGAATCAGGAACATGATTTTGTTAGCTAATTTTGAAATGTAATACTCCTTGTCAAGTTTCTTAATCATGGGTATGTGTTTACTTTTTTCTTTAGTGACACCCTCTGGACACTATTTTTTTGTTAGCGTTCACTCTTAATATGAAGGCAACTCATCTGAATCATACCTCCTGGTTTGTGTGTGTGTGTGTGTGTGTGTGTGTGTGTGTGTGTGTGTGTGTGTATGATATGATTTTCAGGAGTTGCATATGGCTGTGCTATTTAATCTGGTCTACATCTAAAAGCAAAATTTCAAGGGAGTGTTTCTCACATTCATAATGAGAGAGTCTGGGTGAAGCAAGCTCTGTCGCAAAGGGCAAGTGTCACACAGCAGGAAGTGCTGGCCACCCTTTCCAGCCCTGCTCAGCCAGCCTGCCACCTCTCTGTCAGCGCATACCACCACACTGAAGAAATGCCCTCATTCAGCCACAAGTGCCTCTTGCAGCTTGGAGGGCCCTCCCGCTCCAGGGTCCTGTACTAGCTCTGACGTTCAGCTGTTTCTGTGGATCTTGGCACCCTTTTACAAATGGCTTTTGTTTGGGATCCATTGGGAGTCACAGTGCCAGGACCATCTCCACGAACTAGGACAAGATTGCGCTTCTCAAAGTCCTACAGGTATGGCAATTTCCTTTCAGTAGCAGGGGATGTATTCTCATCTGCTGTAGGTTTTTTAGCAGTAAGCTTTGTTGGCTCTACTTAATTTACGAGGTTGGTTTAATTGTCAGCATTTGAAATAGGAGCTGAGTTATTGTAAACATTCAAAATAGTCCGGGGTGTGTGGGAACCTCCTGAAGTCGAAGGAAGTTGCCTAACTCTCAGAGCTCATTCTGAGAGGTGAGGGTGAACTTTGCAAAGCATCTTTGTTACAGTGCTCGGTTCTAGAAAAAAGCAAGTGTGTTCACTTGCCTAATCAATGACTATCACTGAAAAACAACCTTGTCAAGCTGTAACATAATTCTCTAACTACAGAGACAATGAAACCACAGAAATGTAATTTATAGGGTAAAATCCACATTGAAAACCTGAAGCTGACTCGGCGGTCCACATGGTGATCCACTTTAAAACTTGAGATAACAAAAGTTCCAAGTTAATACTTCATTTAATCTGGTATTTTTAATGATTTCTCTGGAAATCATATGAGCACTCTCAACCACATGCCCACTACAAATCGTCAACTTTGTTCTCCAGTGAAGGTTAGTTAATTTTAACCAAATACCTGGCTGTACTGCAGGAAGCAAAGGCAGCAACAGTAAACAAAAGTGAAATTGTTTGCTTAATCTTAAGAATGGGTCTCTGTTATTTAGGTCAGCCATAAAAAATTTAGAAAGTGCCAAGCTTATAGAGAGGTATGCACTATTTTTTTAGTTAAATCATGTTCTACATTGTTCACAGGGAAACACAATTTTAAGTTTGGATTAAAATATTAATGACTTATTTGCTTAAAACCAGAAAATTTTGTCCTAAAAGTTTTTTTTATGAACTATAAAAGTCAGAGAAAGCAAATTACAAAGACCTAATACTAAATCTGTAGGCAAACATTGACAAGGGATAACGGGATTCCCAGCAAAATGTGTAGGTAGTACTTTCACTAACTTCCATTAAGAAACCACAAGCATTTGTCTTAATGATGTTAATGTATTGAGACATTTGATTGATTGTTAGAAATCATGTGCCCAGGAGAACTTTGTGTCAAGGAATGTGATTTACTTGCTTATTATTGGCATCCTACACCTGGTTATGGGTCATTACATGCTCAGCTCTTATTTTCACAGTCTTGAACATTATTGTGCATGTGTCCATGCATGTGTCCAAGATGAATGGATTCGAGGTTTCGCTCACCTTTCAGACTTGAAAGCAAGCTCTTCAGCACTGTAGATGTCGACCTACTGAGTAGATAGAATAGGAGAAAGCTGTGACTCAGTAAACTGAAGATTCTGAGAAATGTTTTCTTTTTTCTTTAGTGCAGAGTTGAAGTTATACTTGATATATAAATAATTTATGAAATGTGTCCCTTTTTCTATCAAAGACAGGCATTTCCTAGGTCAAATTCTGATCTTTTCTAAATACGTGTCATGGTATAAGTGAGGAAGGATCCTCCATTATCTATGTCCCACACTTTAGTTCTTGCATGCTTTATTTGTAATAAATTGAAAGTTGACAATAGTGTCTCTGATAGCCATCAAGAGCCAGTCCCTCTGGGAAACCTGAGCAATTCATCACTCATACATTTCCTCTTGACTTGAAACAATCACTTGCATAATGATGAAATTGAACTTTTATATGCACTGTGTTCATTGTTGTGGGTCCTACATTATCTTCCCAGCTGGAATGCAAACACATTGAAATCAGAGACTTCCTCAGGTAGGACATCCCTATGTTTTCTTTCCTGGTGTCACTGGCTACAGTCTGTAACCTACTCTTATGTTTATGCCTTTCACAACTCAAACTGGGTCAAAGGATAAGAAGCTAGGAATGCAGGTGGCTACCCTAATAGTCATCTCAGCTCTGTAAAAGATTATGCATGCAGCCACAATGATACGTGATAATGAAAAAAATGCCTATAATATATCTTTACATTGAAAGCAGACTGACTGTACACTGTAAGTCATTGTACATCTGTAGATGCACACAGACACACAAGCTCATGTGTACATATATACTTACATGCTACAATTATCTTCTGATAATCAGTTCTACCACAGAGCCTTCCTGGAAGTCAAAGCAATAAACTGTATATTAGAGACATTTAAGGCTTACTGTAATTTCAAAACACTTGAAGAATTTCCCATTTTATTTCCAACATATAGTATCCTTTAAAACATGACTAAAATTGGCCTTTAAGAGGTGTTGGTTACAATTCCACTGTTTAAGCAACGGAAAGACCTGGCCATTAGCCAGTATTTCTTTATTAGGTTTCTTCCATGTAGGATTATTTTTCTGGGGGACAATACTTACATATTCTGTAGTAATTCTCAAGTATGCCTAGTGTAGTACCACTTTTTTCTTTGAATATCAAATGGATATCAATGCATGAAGCAGGTGACACACACAGTACTAGGCTCAAATGCATCTCTTGGGCTAAGTTTCCACTCCATGATGGCATGCAGGGTAAAGAAAAGGCACAAAATTCAGATAATGAGTCTCATTTGTTGTCGAAGGGCTGGAAAAGCATGTACGTGTGGTGAGTTTGGTGGCCCTTGAGAATAACCCCTTAGATAATTATACAGTGTTCAAAATGACTTGAAATTGGATTTTCAGTAGTGACAACATACATTTTTGAAAAAAAATTTATATGTAGCTTTTTAAAGCAGTTTGACCACATACAAAAGAAGAAAGGGATGTTAAGGCTCAACAGCTAAAGCCGGAGGGACTTCTATCCTGAAAACCAACACGGAGGAAAGAGAGACCTCTCAAGTTTGTCCTCCAACCTCATCATGTACACACTGACCACACACACACACACACACACAAATAAATAAATAAATAAATAATAAATAAATAAATGGATGTAATAAGAACATGATCTTAATAGGGGGAGACAGGGAGTCAGTAGGGAAGAAAGGCAGGGCAAGGACATAGGAGAGGAGGAAAAAATGAAGGGAGGGAGTATGGGAGGAGGGAACATAAGAGGGGATTACATAATCACGACCTTTCCTCTGTGGATTCAGAATGGAGTGCCAACTCTGTTTAAAGCCATAGAATCACTGTTGGAATCAGGGAGCTGTTTGGAAAGGTGACTTGTGTTTTCAAGGACGTTCACTGACTGCCCCCTAGGTTGTGACCCACTCATTTAAAACCCACCTCTCCAGAGAGGCCTCTCACATCTGTTTTGGAGAAGAGAGAAGACTACGTTAAGTTTGTGAACATGATGTGAGTGATTTAGTTTAGCTGTTTAAAATTAGTATCTTGAAAAATGGGGTTGGGCAGACCACGGTGTGAAGAACTATCGATGAATCAGAGGGCAAGCTTCGCAACTCAGCAAGCTCTAGCTGGACAATGCCTTGAAATACGCTTGATTTAAAAAATGTTAGTGTTGACAATTACAGTGACGTTCTAGAAAGTTGTAAATAAGAAGTTGCTGTTGTAGAGATGGCCTTGTCTTCCCACTGGAAGAGGTCATAAGGTTTTTATCTTCATGGCTTCTCTGAAATGGATGTTCGCAGGGACATTTTACATGGTGGTCATGGGACAAGTACCATGCAAATAGAACTCTATCGAAGGAACAGGCAATTGTAGCACAGAGCTGACTCAGCAGAGACACGCAGGTCTTTGCAGAAGATACCTTCTGACGGTCCTTCCCCCCAGCCCTGTACTGATAGGGGTTGTGAGATCTTCTACAAAACTGAAATTCTCAGAAAATATAGTAAACCAAATTTGCCAATTGTTTCAACATTTTTTTCTCCCCAGAGTTTTAGCACAATTGCCAAGGCAGTGATTCATTAAACAGGTTGAGCACAGTAAAGCTTCTTGTCACAGGACTAATAAGCAAATATTTTACCACCATACAGTGGCACAGTGTTCTGTACACTGCGTAAGATGCAGGCGGTCTTGTGCTAAGAAAAGATATAGTAGTACCTGCTCAGGCAAGAAAATGTTAATATCTGAAAGCACCCTTTTGGATTCTGAAAAGCAGGCTCCAATCTGTCTCTCTGAATTGTGGGTTTCACTGCAGCAGGTGTGAGTGTGGCTTATAGGGAAGCCAACAGTCTGTGGCTCCTCTTTGCCTCTTACTATACCTAAGAAATAGACACGAGTCAGTGACTATGGACTCAAAGTTGTCAGAGTCTGCCTGGAAACACTGTCTGGGTCACTTCTCTTAGGGAGAGAGTGAACACCACCAGCCAATCAGTAGAAGTCGAACATCACTTTCCACGGCCAAGGCACTTCTTCAGCTCTGAGAACTTCTCAGGTTGTTTCTAGTGATCCTCAGCTCATCTTCTTTTATTCCTTAGAGTTAAATGAAGGGGATGGGTACAGTTGCTATCAAATAGTAGAGGTAGAATGGGAGATTTGGAAAACAAGGACCATGCATAGAGAGTTGGGGAAAAGGGGACACTAAGAAGAACACACATGGAGAGCCCCAGGAAGGGAAAATAGTTAAAATCTCCTGGGTAAACTTGGGGGAGGATAGAATGGAGGGAATGGGGGATGGGAACATGAGGGATCAAGAAGACTGAGTTGGGGGAGGGATGGAGGAGAAGAGCAATGAAAGATATCTTGATAGAGGGAGCCATTATGGGGTTAAAAATAAACCTGGCATTAGAGAAATTCTCAGTAATCCACAAGGATGGCCTCAGCTAAGATTCCTAGCAATAGTGGAAAGGGTGCATGAACTGGCCTTCTCCTTTAATCAGATTAATGACTACCCTAATTGTCATCATAGAACCTACATTCAGTAACTGATGGAAGCAGATGCAATGACCCACAGCCAAGACTGGGCTGAGCTCCTGGAGTTCAGTTGAAGAGAGGGAGGAGGGATCATATGAACAAGGGGTGATAAGATCATGATGGGGAAAACCACAGAGACAGCTGACCCGAGCTAGTGGGAGCTCATGGACTCTGGACTGACAGCTGGGGAACCTGTATGGGACAAAACTAGGCCCCCAGAATGTGGGTGGCAGTTATGTGGCTTGATTTGGAGGGGGGAACATGGGAGTGGAACCAGGATCTATTCCAGGTGCATGAACTGGCTTTTTGGAGCCCATTCTCTATGGTGGGATATCTTGCTGAGCCTAGATACAGTGGGAAGAGTCTGGGTTCTACCTTAACTTGGATGCCAGACTTTGTTAATTCCCCAATGAAGGACTTACTACCCCCTCTGAGGAGTGGATGGAGGGCGGGGAGGAGGGAGAACTGGAGTTGGTATAGAAAATGAAAAAATAATTTTTTTAAATAAAAGAGTAATAGGATCTAAGGAGAGTGTGGTAGTGTAGTACTTTAATCCCAGCACTCAGGAGGCAAAGGCAGGAGGATCTGTGAGTTTGAGGCCAGCCTGGTCTGCAGAGCTTGTTCCAGGACAGCTGGGGCTATGAAGAGAAACCCTGTCTTGGTGGCAGAATGGGAGGAAGAGGGGGCTGGGGGTATTAAGAGCTCATTTTATAGCAGGTGCTTACCCTGTTCCTAGAGGTGTTCATTACCTCATGCATGGAGTCCTATAAAACAGCCTCAGGCAATGGATTCACAGCATCTTGGCTTATAAATGAACTGAGACAGTATGTAAAAACTTGCCCAAGGATGAACTCTGGCTATCCTACAACTCAGATACCTGAGAAGGAAAGGAGAAAAACAGGAGAAAGGCAGGGAAGGATGGAGGGAGGGAGAGAATGACACTGAGATTTTATGTGATCTGTTTCCTCCCTGAGGGCCTTTTTTTTTCTTCCCTTCTTGGGCTTCCAGCTGACTTTCTCATCTAACAAAACACACTAGTCATACTGTAAAATTGTGTTGCAAAAAATGCTGCTCCCTGACCAGCAGCTCAAAACCATGAGACTCAGTAAAAGAGGCCAGCATCATCATCCTATGGCAAGCATTTCCACTCTACTAGCACGAAGCCGATCATTAAACTAGTTTTTGTTTGTTTGTTTTAGACTTATTTATTATGTATACAGTAGTCTGCTTGCATGTATATCTGCCTGCAGGCCAGAAGAGGGCACCAGATCTCATTACAGATGATTGTGAGCTGCCATGTGGTTGCTGGGAATGAGCGCAGGACCTCTGGATGAGCAGTCAGTATTCTTAAACTCTAAACCGTCTCTCTAGCCCTAAACTAGTCGTTTTATTGTACCTTAAATTGTGAGTAATATTTGCTAAGCAGACAATGAAAAAATTCAATCATCTATGATTAATATTTATACCTAATAAAAATGTCAGTATTATCAGTTACTGATAGTATGGCTAGGCATAGCACAGACTAGGTGACTTTGGCTTTTGAGCCAAACACCATGCTTTAATACTGGCTCTGTTGATTTTTTTTTCAGTTGGGCAGTACTCCTGGCCTCCAGAAACCAATGCCATGCCTATAAATGGAAAATGAAAACACCCACTTTATAAGGTCATTGTGCAGATTGAGGGAAAGTATGTGCACAAAGACAGGCCTTCCTGTCACATCTTTCACGGTGTTTTCTACACTTCCCTCATCACTTCATGAATCTCATGATGTCCCTTCTCAAATATGCTTAAAGACTAGTTGTTCTTCCCGAGACGACTTCTGGTCCCCGAATCATGTAGCACAGCTGATTTAGAGACTGTATTCTTACAGGCACTTTGCACATGCACACAAGTTTACCTTGGAAGTCGCAGGGAGCTGGCCGGCACTAAAGCCATAATGGTGAAATTCCAATTTTCACACCAGTACCTACAGACAGCAATTTAACATTAGAAAAATGGCTTAACTCCTTGTGCCTTGGTTTCCTCACCTTTAAAAGAGTGTCATGTGAACTGTGTTAGCTGTGTAAAGTTCCTGGTACATAAGCAACACTCAGGTAAATGTTAGCTATTATTAATTCTAGGAATACATTCTATGTAACAATGACTTCTTTTCTTGTTTATTCCTCTTGTGTATTCCACTCCCTGGGAGGACTTTTGGCTCGCAGTCAATTTTTGATATATAGACATTGAATTAATAAAACTGTTAGAAAATATTTTCAGCCCTCTGCTGAGCATGGGGCACTCTGCTTCTCTTTGTTGTCATTATGGTAGTGAAGGGTTAGTGATGATAGAACCCGACTGTTCTCTTGGATATATTAAGAATCCTTGGACTGTGTCCTGTAAAAATCTCTATCACTTGTGTCAATTCCTTTTAATCCAGAAGCCATCTACTCAATGCCTTCAGAGACCCAGGGCAGATATTTGGGGCTCACATGATAGTACTATGCAGCCTAATTATTTAGAACTAGCGGGTATTGAATGTATATTGCCAGTTTAGTATATTTTATTTGGTTTTAACTTTCTGTTTAGAGTTTATTGTTGTTGTTGTTTTGTTTTCTGATGACAGGATTTCTCTGAGTTGCCCTAGCTGTCCTAGAACTCTCTCTCTCTCTCTCTCACTCTCTCTCTCTCTCTCTCACTCTCTCTCTCTCTCTCTGTCTCTCTCTCTCTGTCTCTCTCTCTGTCTCTCTCTGTCTCTCTGTCTCTGTCTGTCTGTCTGTCTCTCTCTCTCTGTCTCTCTCTCTCTCTGCCTCCCAAGTGCTGGGATCGAAGGCATGCACAACCACCACTGAATTACTTTCTGTAATTTTTGATAGTTGCCGAATATATTAACTTATAGACATTCCTAAAATGCAATGATTGTCAGCAACTATGACAGACCATTTCAGCCTGATATGCAATTAACCCGTGAAAGCATTCATTTTACAATAGTGTTATAGTAAGGGGTTAAAATGTAGAAAATAAAAATATTAAGAATAAAGAAAGAAATAGAATCAAAATAAGAGGTTTTGCTTGGGAAAGGCAGTAAAGCTTTCATCAAGAAAGTGATCATTTATTTAACTATAAATCAAAACACCTATCCCATACATCCATGAACATATTTGCAGTTCTTGGCGTCTAACCCGTGAGTCAGAAGTGATTGTACAACCACAATGGAACCATGTGGAAACCAACCTCATTTCTGACTTTGCTTTTAGCCAGATCAGACTGCAACTTCATGAGTGAATGTGACTTTTCTTTTCCTCCACTGTGAAAAAACAAAGAGGAAAAAAGGGAGAAGAATAAAGGAAAGAGGAGGTGGGAGGATGGGTAGTTTCCTAAGTGCTTTCTGCTACTTTATTGCTTGTGGTCTTCTGGAAGGTTCATGTGTGAAAATACTAATGTAAAAAACTTGGAAGTAAAAATCGAACAGCAGCAGTGGAGCCCATAGTACTAGAGTGTGGGGCTTGTGAGGTATTTCTGCACATTTTTCTACAAAACATAGATTTCACAGTGTAAGGTCAATGAAGTCATGGATTCTCCACTCTCCAAAGTAATCATTCAAGTCAGGCATGGTCATGCATACCTTTAATCCCAACACATGGGAGGCAGAGGCATGCAGATCTCTATGAGTTCCAGGTCAGTCTGGTTTACCCAGGATTATGTAGTGAGTTTTGCATCAAGAAAAGGGGGAAATAATTATACAAGTTTTAAATCTTGCATTAGAAGGAAGTTGGCCAGAGCAAACTTCTCTAACACATACATTTTCAGCATGGAGCCTATAAATATCATTCTCTTAAAGCTTGTCACTTGATCCCTTTTGGCAATTAACTTGTCTTTAATTGATATGTGGATTATGCACTGAACATTGCTATGCTTGAAGAATGCTGTGGTGTGGTTTGTTTATACAGGGAAGCAAAATAGATTGACTGAAAGGAGAGGCTTGAGTCTATAAAATATTCTTGGTTTGGGGCACTTCTTTCTTTTTGCATAATAGCTTTGTTTAGAAAGATGAAAAATTAACTGAACCTGATCCATGTTTTCATCCAAAGGGAAGATTTATGTCCTGTTGAACAGTCACATTAATTTGATGATGTCAGTGCATTCTCTAGTGAAAGAGTGGTCATTTTGGGAGAGAGGAAAACATAACAAAAGACAAAGATGCCTTCCTGCCATCTCTGGGAGTCCTAACACAAAGCATTCATAGGCTGTTTGCAGGATGGTCTCCTGCTCTGATCTTAGGACTAAGGGATGGAAATACCTCCTTACTCATACTCAGAGAACCGTTTTGTCTCATATCTCATTGATGGGCCTTGGAAAATGATGAGATGGTTTCCACCATAACTTTGCTTCTTCATTCCTTGTTAAAATATTCAAGATGCCATGACCATGGGTGGTAGAGAGATTGTCAGGGACTCTAACTCAGATAGAATCATGTGCATCTTTGACTCCACTTATGAAGAAAACAAGGGACCTTGTATAACTGCTGAGTTCTGTGCTGATCTCTGACAGGCATGGGGAAAAGAAACACACAGTTTCTCTCCCCAAAGCAAATCTGTGTGGACTGAGACAACATGGACCTCAGGGAGATGCACCTTGCAGAAATACTGAGAAAGAAATGGGGCAAATGACTGGCTAGGGAAGGAGGATTTTCAAAAGTTTAATGTTTTTATTCATTTTCCTTTTGCTTTCTTTTTTTATGATGAGGCACTTAGTACTATGAACTTTCTCTTAGCACTGCTTTCAAAGTGTCCCATAACTTTAGGTATGTTGTGCCTTCATTTTCATTGCATTCTAGGAAGTCTTTAATTTCTTTCTTTCTTTCTTTCTTCCTCGACCCAGGAGTGATACAGTTGAGAATTATTCAATTTCCATGATTTTGTAGACTTTCTGCAATTTGTGTTGCTGTTGAATTCTAGCTTCAAACCATGGTTATCCAATAAGATACAGTGAGTTATTCCAATTATTTTGTATCTGTTGAGGTTTGCTTTGTTGCCAAGTATGTGGTCAGTTTTAGACAAGGTTCCATGTGGGGCTGAGAAAGTATATTCTTTTGTGTTTGGATGGAATATTCTAAAGATTTCTGTTAAACCCATTGAGTCCTAACTTCTGTTAGTTGTTTTATTTCTTTGTTAAGTTTCTGTCTGGTAGTCCTGTCCAGTGGTGAGAGTGGGGTGTTGAAGTTTCCCCACAATAAGCATATGGGGTTTTATGTGTGACTTAAGTTTTAGTAATGTTTCTTTTATGAATATGGGTGCCTTTGTATTTGGGGTATAGATGCTCAGATTTGAAACTTCTTCTTGATGGATTTTACCTGTGACAAATATGAAGTGATCTTCTTCATCTCTTTTGATTTATTTTAGTTTGAAATCTAATTTGTTAGATATTAGAATAGCTGCATCCGTTTGTTTATTAGGTCCATGTGATTGGAAAATGTTTCACAATCTTTTACTCTGAGGTAATATCTGTCTTTGCAGTTGAGGTGTGTTTCTTGTATACAATAGAAGGATGGATTCTGTCTTCATACCCATTCTTTAAGCCTGTGTCTTTTTATAGGCTAAGACCAGGATATTAAGGGATATTAATTACCATTGATTGACAGTTGGGGAGGTGGCTCAGTACATAATGCATGAGCATGAGGACCTGAGTTTCAATCCCAGGCATGTACAATGCTGGGCATGGTCGTGTTCATCTGTAGCCTAAATACTGGAGAGGACATCATGAATGGAGACAGGAAGTCCTTGAGGCTCACTAACCAGCCAGTGTAGGCAATGCTGAGAGGTCCAGATTCAGTGAGATACCCTGTCTCAGAAATTAAGATGGAAGAGTGATTGAAGTGATCATCTAATGTCTCTTCCCTCCATGTATGCAAACACACACACACACACATGCAGCACACATGCATGCACATGCACAAGTATGCACACACATGCTCAGAATGTACTCTACATGAATGCAATTAGAGACTGCAACAACAGACTTTGAGGGTTTGGACCTTTTCTCGTCAATTTTGTATTTGTGAGTTTCTTACACCTTTCTTTGCATGGTTATACGTTCTTCTAACTGTAATGATATTCCATCAAGACAGCTAAAAGCAATTTTCTTATACATCCTATTATGAATAAATATTTGTGCATTTTAGTTTGAAGCCACAATGACTGTACATACACCAAATAATTTAGTACAGATGTGAAGGCAGTTTGTGTAGGTTTGTATACATACACAGAATTAGAGAATATTATGCAGGTAGAATTTCTCAATTGTAGGTCTTATGTGCATTTCTTGACACTAACAAACAGGATTACACAGTACCAAAGTAATCTGTTTTTTTTACACACTCAACAAAGTATAGGCTATGTGGGTTTTCATTGTCAGTATGGGAATTTGAAAGAATGAAACTATTATATTTTTCATTTATAGAGCTAAGTGTTCTGATATTTGTCCAGGAACAGCATGGGTAACAGTGATTCATTTGTAGTTCATGTCGCCTCCTAATGAATAGTACATTATCGACTAAAAATGACTGTATTGAAAAGACTTGGTCGGATATACAAAAGTAGAATTTTCCCTCTATTTGGCCGATACTCAGTGTTGTCCTGGTTTCATTACTATTGCTATAATAATATACTTTGACAAAAAGCAACCTAAGGGAGAAAGGGTTTATTTTGTCTTCTAGTTACAGCTTGTAGTCCATCAATGTGAGAGGTCAAGGCAGAGACTAAAGCAGCTAGTTACATCACATCCAAGAGCAAAGAGGATAAATACATGTACGCCTACTTATGTTCAATGTTCTTTCTGTAATTATGCAGGATTTCCAGGATCCCTAGCCCACAGAACAGTGTCACCCACAGTAGGCAGGGTTTTCTCATGTCTATCAGTGCAATCACGACAGTACCCACCAGCATGCCCACTGTCCCACATGATCTCGTCAGTCCCTCATTGAGAATTCTCCTACCTAGTGGGTCAGAACTATGACATGTTGTCTAAAAAGTAACCATTATACTCAGTTTCAATATATAGAAATATTTTTACATCCTGTCCAGATTAATGTCCTAATCAAGCCAGAATCCTGATTAACAAGAACAGTGAAATAATTCGTCTTATTTTTCAATTTTTATCTCCCACTTTAAGTTCTAGCTGTAATATCCTATAGCCATGTTAAGTCAGGATTTTACTTTAATCTTGGGAAAGTTGCTTTAGACTTGATCTAATCCACCTCAACCCATTTTGAAGCAAAAGCAAATACATGATTAACGTGTCATGGTACTATAAATGTACCATGGTACTATAAAAGTATTTTTATTCATGTGTGCAAAGCAGCTTTTTCCTTTCTAGTCTTTTCCTTTTTTGTTATCATTATTATTTTTCAGTATAAAGATTCCTTTCTAAGTCATTTCATCTACAGTTCACCACAACCCCACCAATGATCCCAGTCTGGTTTCTGGCATTATCAGTCAAGTAAAACATGTTGACCCAGGCTCAGCTTATACCATACCAAATGTGATCATTAATTTCTAAGTGATGTCTGCAATGTATAAATGTAGCATGGATTCTTACTCTGGGTCTTGTTTCTTGAAGCTTTCAAAGTCTAGTCGTAATTCTAGCTAAGTGTGGTGTCTTACACCTGTGATTCTACCTCTTGGGGGTAGAAACAATGAAGTAGGGGATGGAGACTCCAAGCCAACTGTGAGACACACAGAAAGACCAGATGCCAACCATATCAAATGTAGGCCTGTGGCTCTCTGGTCCATGGTATATTGAGGAATAACTAGAAATATCAAGGCAACATAAATGTATTCTAGGGGTTTTATCACAGAAAGTAATACATATCACCATTAACACATTGATTATTTGAAACATTCATTTTTTAAGTATGTGATTCCTGCAGGAGGAACAAATTAGAAATTATATAGTTAAGAATTCATTGTATTATATCTTATTTTCTACCTTGGGAGGAGGTCCAGGTGGTGTTATTGCACTTGGTTCATTCCTTCAGATTGTCTACAAATGAGGTTTTCCAAAAATGCAATCTTCATGATCAACATTCCTTGGTGTCTTATTTTCTGGATTTAGTTCTAAGTCATGTTCATTCTTTCTGGTCACTCAGTTTGTTTCTGGTATTTTGTAAATGGTGATCTCAACAGCTAATGGTTTTCTCTGTGACAAAAGTGATGTGGCAAATTAAAACCTGGAGAATTGATTTTATTTATTTGTTTGCTTGTTTGTTTACCATGAGACATGTTCTCACTGGGTAATTCCCCTGCCTCAGCCTCATGAGTGCTGGAGTTGCAGGACTGGGCTATCTCAATAGCCTCACACGGCTTAATGTCCAAGTTATGTTATAGCCACTAAGTTGCTTAGCAAAATGACTAAAGAAAAGTAGAATTGTCTCATCCTTTCTCTAATTCCCTGGTATTTTAGTGTTGCCTTAGCTGGAGCCAGGGATGACAAGATTCAAAACATCTTAATTTGAAAGAAGGGAGAGAAATGGAGAGGAGGCTCATTCTCTCAACAGACACAGCCTTGTATTCACTGAACAAATGAGTGACTTGGCCACTTGACACAGTGGGTTTTGACTTCCAAGGGAAATTTAATCTGAGACTGGAGTGAGTGATGTGACCAACAGCCAATCAAAAAACTAGAAAGCAGGGTAAACAAAAAGGTACACTGTGTTCATGGCAGACTGTGGTTTTTGGAAGACTTTCCCTTTCTTCCTTTTAAATCATTTAATGAATTTGATTGGATATCTCACACAGGAGCTGTGGAGAACTATCTACCATGGAGAACATGAAAGCTTATTAAAAATGCTGAATCTTGTGTTTTAGAATGGTGTTTCTTAAACATGATCATGGCAAGGGATCTCCAGCTTGTTAAATTGCTGAGTTTGATTAAGTAAATCTCAGTTAACACCTGAGATGCCTTGTTACCAGCAAGCTACAAGATGATCCCTAAGCCTCACCCTTGGTCAGGATTAGGGATACAGAGGTTAGAGTTAATTTTTCAGATACAGGACATTTTACAAATCAGGTACAAATTACTGATGGTGTGTGAAAACAGTTAAAATTTAATTGGCATCTTTTTAGTGGAGTCCAAAAGTAATATTAATTCTTATTTGTAGAAAAAAGGATGATAATGTAGTAGTAAAATGTCTAGCCACTAAAATCCATCATTTTTTAAATGCTTGAAGAGCTACAGATTTTTTCATGTCTCCCTCTGATTCCAAACACAGAAACTATTTTAAGGAGTTGGTATTGAGAAGAAAAGATTCACTTAAAACATCCAGAAAAGGGGGTAACAGGGGGGATGTGAGCCCTCTTTCTTGAAATGTCCATAATGAGGCCTCAGAAATAACTGCTTTCACACAACAAGATTAGTCAAATGCACTGTGGTTTCTACTTATGCTGTACGCTGCTGAAGACCCAAAGACAGCTAAAATAAGAGGTTCAAAAGACTGAGTCTGACATAGCACATTTACAGCCATGCCTAGAGAAGAATTTGTTGTCCTTTTGATAATCATCCTGTGCCACTTGAGATATCCTGGGAGTTGGTGCTAAAAATGGGATTGATCGCTTAGTGATGCAAGCCCCCTTATAAACACGTTCACTCACACATCACTATGTCAGTGAGCTGGGGAGACCTTGGCTCTGTTTTTCCATTTACTTCTGTTGGTTTACAGTAACTACTATAGAACTGAGCATATCCACCCACAGGTAGACATAAAGTTAACTATTGGGTCACAGAATATCTTTCCTAGAGGCTATTTTGCATATTGCATGAAGATGGCATATGGTGTGAAGTGCAAATCCAATCTGAGAGTTCATTCATGTACTACTCTGTAATTGACCATACAAATTGTAATTTCTTACTTTTAATATAAATTTTCTTCATTAAACAAGTGTGGTACCAGTGTACATTTCCTTGGCCCCCTTCATTTGATCATCATAATAAGGAATCTACTAGTTTTAGTGGAAAAGCATCAGCTAGCTTAAGCACTTGTCCATTCTTGTGACAAGGCATGTAATTTCTCAGACACTTAGTCTTCTCATATGAAATTCAAATATAGACTATATAATTATTCCTTTTAGTAACAGTATCATGAGAAAAATAAGACAATTTGATATGTGTCTAAATATTTCACCATATATTAGGCATGTATTCATGAAATCAATACCCTGTCCAAAAAAGAACAAAGGGTAGTTTAGTGTCAATGTCATGGTGAACTTAAACATGATTCAATTATTCATGTAGCAAATGGATAATGAGTTTGAATATATAAGCTGTTATATACTGGGGAAACTCCAGAGCTTATGCTGCACACTGTGAATCATGTTATTTAAATCAGGGATTAAAAAAATTTCACAACTTTCTACAGCTCTAGCACTATTTTTTAAATATGTTTATTTATGTGTGTGAGTGTCTTGCCTAGGCATGTATATATGTACACCACATGTGTGCCTGGTACTGGGAGAGGTCATAAAGAGGCATCTGATGGTCAGAAATTAGAAATGCAAAGGGTTGTGAGCTACCATGTAAGTGCTGGGAAGCAAACCTGGGCTCTCTGCAAATGCACCAAGTGCTCTTAGCTGCTGAACCACCTCTCCAGCCCCACTGACATTATTCGTTTGAATGAATTCTAGTAAACATAAGCAAACAGGTATGCATGATCTTGCTTCCGTGTGACAGCTAAGAATCAGAGTCACATAAACACAGAATAAATGGTGATATCCAGGTTCTAGGAGATTTTGGTCAAGCAGAGTTTCAGTTAGAGAAGAGGAATCAGTTTTAAAGATCTAATAGGTTATATATCATGGTACCTGTAGTGAATAACAATATGATGTGTCCTTGAAAATCACTGAGAATGTATATAAAGAATTCAAACCACAGAATACATATATGAGTTGATGCATGTGTTAACCAGATTGCTTCAGTCACTCTGCAGTTAACACATGTGTCAAAACATTATATTATAACCCATATACATACATGTATATATTTGTCAAATATTTTAAATGAATTTTAGAAAATGAGGGAGGGTGTGAAAATGAAGACTAGATCCATCCTTATGTCTTTTTAAGATTCCAAGGAAGAGATAAATGTAATATTAAATTAGCTACTTGCCTCATGAATTCAACTGGTTAACCCCTTTTAATAATTGAAACTCTGTACCATTACCAAAACAAGTATGTAGATACTTTTGCTAATTCCAAAGTCTCCATCTATACATAAGAGGGGGAAAATGTCGTAATAAAAGTTACACAAAGAAGCTATTCCATATTTTGTTATTGACAGTTCAAAGGAGAAAGGTGTTTCTCATCTCTTAGAAGCTACTAGACCACAAAATATCAACATCACAGCACAGGGAGGGCCCTGGGGAAATGAGCAGATAAGAGAGACCCTGTTCTGTGGACTCTGGTGTTTGTCAGAGATAAGCCATGAGTCTAAGCATATGCTTGGATGGGCCTTAGAATAAAATAAAAGGAAATATCATTCGAAGTATAAATCTATACTTTTACAAATTCCCCAGGGATCTTTGAAGCCCTAAGAAATATGAGAATTGCTTTTTAAGTGCCTAACTCCAATTCACTAGCAATCTGTTACCAAAGAAGAAAGTGTTTGGATGAATTTAAGTGGTTTGGCTTCATGGTTGAGCTGTGATGTCTGAGTTCAAATAAGTGTTGAATAATATGGTGTGCATCTGTAGTCTGAAGGACTCAGATGGCTGAGGCAGGGGATCACAGAATTCACGTATTCAAGGCAAGCTTGGCAACACTGAGAATCTCCATCTCAAACAAAACAAACAGCTCACAGTGGAAGACTTTCATGGCATTTATTCAATTTCTTGAGTGTGCTTCTGGAGTTGTCTATGCACCCAGACACTTTATATTGAGGCCAGACTTGTCTACAGAGTTCCAGGACAGTCAGCGTTACACAGAGAACCCTGTCTTGAAACACCCCCCCACACACACACGCATGCAAAAATAAAAACCCACAGCAAGTTCATGTTGGTTATCCTTATTCAAAAGAATAGGCTATAAATATCTGTGTGTACGTTTGCATATGTGTGTGTATGTGTATGTGGCAGTAGTGGTGTGTGTGTGCACATGTATGTGTAGGTTTGCCTGTATGCAAATGGAGTCAAAGATCTTCCTCAAGTATTTAATTACTCTCCACCTTGTCTTTTGAGAAGTTAAGTCCTATGAAGTTTGCTTATGGAACAAGATTAATTTTCTTCTTCTCTATAGTAACTATCGTTTTAAAGGAACATGCCCTTTGGAGTTGTTCCACTGGCCACCATGCTTGAAAATGAGGTCCTGTTCCAAGTGTCAAATACACAGAGGACCTCAGGTATTTTCACAGACGGAGTCCCTTTTAAAGTTCCTTTTACATGCAACATCTGATCTTCTATAAACACACTGGAAATGCTGGAATAGCTGAAATGCACTGCCCCCCCAATTTAGACAAGTTTTCCATTTTAAGCCCTGGGTGAACCGGCTCATGGTATGCACTATGTACCAGGATGGCCTCAAGCCTAGGAACTTCCTAAATCTACTTCCTAAGGGCTTCAATTGCAAACTCGAATGGCCATACCTGGTTTTTCTCATCTGTTTGTTCAGAGACAGATTTTCCCTATAGCCCAGGTTGGTCTAGGCAGAGTCTATTACCTTCTTTCATTGCATGTTATTGGTTATTAAAGAAAACTAGCACGAAACATAAAATATTTACAGAGATGTGCAATTTGCTGTTAAGATAGCTTGTTTTTAGCTCAGTTGAAGCAATTAAACTTAGGATTTAAAAATATACCAGAATGCACATATTAGTTATACTTATATCCAAAACATGTGACCAGAATGACTCAAAGAAACCCATTTTGATGGTAATCATTACCTAGGATTCTGTTTGCAATGGACAAAGTGTAGAGCTGGTCATATAGTTGAATCTATAGTTCTCAGTAGCAAGTTAAGGCCTGGAAAGACATTAACAGGAGAGAACCATCACCACCATTAGACATCAACATGGAAAATTAATACTGGCTTCATAATGTGCAAAAAAGTTCCATAAGTATTTTCTCTGTTTACACTATTTATTAACTTCTTAGTGTTTTATATACTTTTTGCTAAACAAGCCATCAGGGGAGATTACAACAGACTTTCACTAATAATTGCAAGAGTTAGTTATCTAGCTCTTCAGTTGGCATCTACATTTCTCAGAATCCACCCATCATTGGCTCGTTCTCTTGAGACAAGAAACCACCTGCCCACCCCTCACCATCATGGCACACACTTAAACACACACCTGCCTGACGTCTGTCCTGGTGATGCCCTTTTCAAGTATGCCATGCTTAAATATATGGCCCTCTGCCTTCCTCAGAGAAAGAAGTGACCTAGGACGCTGAGCTCAGCGTTAAGGAGCTTCAAGAGCTAATGCCATGCAGTCTGTCAACATGGCTGTACAAACACCTTTCAGATAGACAGCTCCTTCAGATGCTACATGTAAACGATTCCTCAGACACACCAAACTGTGGCATGAGGTCACTGATGTGTTCACCACTCAAATTTAATTCGCTGGGTTGAATTTTTATTTAATCAAGAAAATCATACACCACTGCACAGAGCAGAAGGCCATTTGCCTTGGTGACATTGCTGTTGGCTGGGATTAGGAGCCTCTGGTACCAGTCGGTCATTTGTTTCTTAAAACCCCACAGAGCTCTAGATTCCATCAGTTTCTCTACAATGCAAGACTGTTGCCCCAGTCACCCCACAAGTTGGCTGTGAGGAACAAATAAAAGGTGCTTTTGGGGGGAATACTATGATGAGGCAAAAGTTTGGGGATACAGTGTGGATTAATCCAACCTTAAGGACTTGTTGGGAAGCTGTTTTCAACATTTCCATGGAAGCACACACGAAATGAATCGTTCTCACATTTATTTTTGACATATGAATATTCTAATTCCTAGCTCTGCGGTATCTCTTCCTGGTATTAAATGTTTACAGTTGTACATTTTTAAAGGATTTATTTTACATTTTTAATTATGTGTATGTGTTGTGTGGGGGTAGGTCTGTCTGTGTAAGTGCATGTACCCAAGGAGGCCAGAGGGCTCAGATCCTCCTGAGCTTGAGTTACAGGCTACTGATAGCCCCAGGACATAAGTGTAGGTTCTCTGCAAGAGCAACATACCCTCTTAACTTCTGCACTGTCAATCTGGCTCCCACACAGGCATGCATCTTGAAAATGCCATGAATGGCTTGACTGATGATTGCCAGTGTTCACAAAGGTGCAAGTCTTCCTGTGCCATTCATGATTTTTTCTTTTTTATTATTATTTATTTTTAAATTTAAATTTAAATTAGAAACAAGGTTGCTTCACAAGTCACTTCCAGGTCCCTCTCCGTTTCCCTCCCCTCCTCCTGTGCCCTCTCCCAACCTCCCCAATATCCCCTCATTTCCCCAGGGAGGGTGAGGCCCTCCTTGGGGGTGTCCATAGTCTGTCATTTCATCCAGGGCAGGGCCTAGACCCTCCCCCAAAAGTTCAGTGTGAGAGCCACTCATGATTTAAGCTTACATCCTATGATTTCTTTATGCTTCCTCACAATCCCCCAAGCCTCACTTGGGAGGAAAACTAAAAACATTAGGTTACACAACTATACTGTACAGTGCAGCAGAACAAAATGGAAGTCCTAACTGAGTTCAGTGACTACTCACCCAAGGGAGACAAAAGTAATGTAGGTTTTGCCTTCAGACAGGGTGACTCATTGATTATTAGCTAAGTCTACCACCTTCTTTCTATTCTGTCTCCTCATCTCTGGCTCAGTGTCCTTATCTGTAAAAAGGAATCATAATACATGAGTCATTGCCTCCTATGGGAATTAACTCTGTGAAGTGCCTGGTGTAAGGTCTGGCAAGTACAGTTACCCTGTCAGTGGCAGAATTGGCAGCCATCATTGTTAGACATGGTGATTTATGAATGCTTTTCACTTATGCTGATGTCTTTGGAATGTGTTTTAAAAGTGTTCTGAGTAAAAATTGAATTGCACACAGGTAGCAGATCAAGGAACATGCAAACTTTATTTACCACCAGTGTAACAAATGCACTGTTTCTTTAGTCCTTAGAATGACAGAGGCAGGAAGTTGTGTTTGGATGCTACCTCTCTCTCTTTCATTTTTCTCATGCCCTATTCACACATCATTGCTCCTCAAAGCCAAAGGCCTTGTTTTATTTTGTTTTGTTGTCCACGTTTACCCTCGTAGAATTTACTCACAGAAAATTGTAAAAATTAAAGTATAAAGAGGATGTGGGCCATTTTTAGAGATCTTATGCAAAGTACTGAATTTGATCCTCCAACACAAGGAAAAGCAGCATAAATAAACAATTAGACAGAAATTAATGCTTTTCCCCCTTAGGACACTAGTAATCTAATGTGAAGGTGGGGCTTAAATGAGTCCAACAGACCCAAGATAAATGGAAATTAGGTATTTTTTTTGGGAAACACTTACACAAATAATAGTAAATAACCACCGCGGTCTTCCTGCCCCAGAAGATCTAGTCTCTGCCCTTCCGATGCTCTCAGTGCAACCCCAGAGAGTAAGCCAGCCCCTCCTCTACCTTATAAGGGGCCATGTCTGTCTCAACACCTGAAACCAACCCATAGGTTGTGGCCACCACCGCAAGTTCACTGGCAAAGTTAGATGCCACTATAGCTAAGCATTGAGCCAATAGACTAAATCCATAGTGAGCTGTCTTACATTGAACACTCAGAAAACGGAGCATCTTCCTGTTCAGGGGCCTCAGCAGGAAGACTATAGAATAATCATGATCTGTGAAAACTGGTCCCTAAACACGAAGAGGGGATAAGAATGGAAGGCTGAAAAGAAATGAAGGATACAGTGTCCTGTGATTAAGCCTTTACTGGGCCTGGCCTTGGGCCAGGCATTTTTGGTAGTAACTTTCACAATCTTCCCAACAGTTCTGAGAAGTGACATTATTATGCCCATAGCCATTTTTTTTGTCCACAGCTGTGAAAATAGAGGTCATGTGGGTCAGCAACTCGCTGAAGGCTATACAGCTCAGAAGTAGCTAATGAGCTGAGGTTTGAACCCAGAGTTGCCTGGATCACCATCAGACTTGTTAACTATACCCGCTCTGAACAACTAACAATAGGGTTCTTCCCTCCAGCCTCCACCCAAAATATGATACTATACTAAAAAACCAAAAAGAATATGGAAGAACAGTCCAAAAATGGACCTATTGAGCTTGGCAACAGGACAATGCAGGGTGTTCCTACAAAGGGTTCCCCTGAGGACCACTTTTCCTGGCTGTCTGGCCCTGTGAAATTAGACCTTCCCTAATGGCTTGGAACTGAGTGTATCCTTCTGTCTGTAAAGGGCAGTTTCAAGTTCATTGAATAGCTTATTTGAAGCTTGTGGGTACCAATTCCAGGCAGCAAGCTACTACTTTCAGACATCAAATTAGTTTTCTTGAACGTCACAGCAAAAAGCAAAACAAGGAAATTGATTATCTTAAAGTGCCACACTGGCTTGCCTTTAATGGCCTTGTTACCTCTTGAACAAATCTTCTCTTCCAGTAGTGTTTAACAAGTTGATATTTTCTATCTTTTTTGCTTAGCAATAGGAGTCATCTAGACATAGTCACATATTTCGTATGGACCATTTTCTCAAAATTACAAAGATGGGGGAAATTTCAAGCTATACGTATGCTAAAAGGTTTGGAGTGACTTAGGAATATATTTATGGCATTTTTTGAACTATTTGTCTTGTTCATATGAATACTGCCACTGCTTGTTAGCAAATTGATTTCTGTGAAGTGACAGGAGTTCAGAAAGTTTGGGATAAAGGCAATAATCTTAATCTACTACTACCTAACTTTTTCTGCTTCCATCTTTAAGATTTTTCTCACATTGTTTTACAGAAAGGTGTGTGTGTGTGTGTGTGTGTGTGTACTTGTATATACACACAAATGTCAGAGGATGATCTAAGATGTTGTTTTTCAGGCATCTTTTTTTTCATTTGGGAAGGGTGAAGGAGAGGCAAAATGAGAGGGAGAGAGAGAGGGAGAGAGACTCTCACTAACCATGAACTTACTAAGAGGCTATACTGGCAGACCAGTAAGTTCAGTGATCCACCTTCACATGGTTGAGATTACAAGAATGTACAACTGTGTCTAGGTTTATCTTCATTTAAACATGGGTTCTGGGGATCTGAACTCAGTTCCCCCAAGTTTGAAAGTTACACTTCACCAACCAAGACATCTCCCCACCCCCAGAAAGGTATGCTTTAAAGGAACAAATTTTCATGTGGTACACATGTATGTATTCATGTATGTGTGCATTATCCATCATCATCATTGCACTTGTATCTGTCTTTTAATTTATTCTTTTGAAAAAATGATCAGTGAAAATGTGAAACTCGAATTCATTGCAAAGAGTAAACATTACCCTCCTGTAGGGGCAAGAAAATGCATAGCAGAGTCTTGTCATGACCTGGAGCAAGACTGTGAAATAGATGCAATTCTTTGGTACCATTCCGTCTTCTCCCAAGTTCTCACACTTCCATCTTCACGTCCAATCCATCTGTCCATTGGGTACCTCCACGTCTGAAGAAGAGCAAAACTGTTTCTCATGCTCTGGACCCATGCTGACAGCCCAAAGTTTTCACTATTGTCATTTATTTTAGCAGAGATAAGATTAAGTTGGGCATTGAGGCAGCCAAGAGGGCAAGCTGGCAAGACTGTGCCATCATCAGCCCTTACACAGGAGTGCAGGAGATAAAAACTAAACACACCAACCTTCCCTTAAATGCATAATTAAATAAAATACACAGAATGCAAAGCAAGATACAAGCAAACAAAGGGGCCTCTTAATATGTGGGTGGGAAATGTGACTATCTTAGAATAAGTACCATTATGATTGAAATGTGAAGGCTAACCAGAAATTAGCCAAGTGGAAATCAGGGTGAATTGTGTTTCAACAACTTAAAAAATACATACAAGGACAATCCCAGAGGATGAACCAGGTACTTTCTATCATTTTTTTATAAAGAATAATTAATAGAAAAGTTTCTTGCCCCATGAGTGATAGACGAACACTGTAATTACTTAATAAAATGTGAGAGTTCAGTTCCAGCAATGGAGAAAAGAATAGAATTGTTGACTAGTTATTTGCCTATGTTAATATATTTCCATTTTTCATTGTAAAGTAAAACAATATGGTACCAAAAGGTGTTCAGAAACATTGATTTTCCCCAGTGTACACATAACCAACATAAAATCGATATACAGGAACTCCAAGGTGCTTTCCAGGCAAATTCAACTTCCAATGAATAAAGAAATAGAGCAGTTAAACAAAGTCTCTTAGATCTATTCCTTCATATCGTTTCTTATAATTCTAGTAGCCCCATTTGTAGTTGCTAATCATCCAACTCTCCTCAGACTTCTATGAAAAGAGTGCTGCTGTATCACGTTCATGGTAACACTCTGTATTTTATGAACACTGTACCTAAAATAGCATCCAATATTTTAGACTAAACCACGTGGTATCTTTATCATTCAAGCAAGTAACAGTGTTATTACATCTCAGGAATCTATCTCCAGGTCTGAAGACTTACATATTGTATTATTTAACAATTGTATTGTTTTTGTTGTAAGACAGAAAATTGTAAGTTTACTTAATGAGATTATTGTCCTGGGGTTTCATATATGCATAGAACATAATTAGGGCATTAAAATTAAAGATAAGTTTTCATCACCTGAAAAAATCTCAGGGGGTTATTTGCTAAAGAATGGTAAATCCGATAGATCAAGGAAAAATCCCCAAGGAGTGTTTTATTAGAATCCTTTAAAACTCAGCAGGGCTGAAACCAACATCTCTTCAAGAAATGAATCCTGCCTTAGGCTGTACAAATTACAACATCTGAAGCCCACAAGAGAAGCATTGCCACTGTGGATTTTAATTACACTGGTAATGATCTGGAGAGAGGTGCCACAAGCATCTTCAGTTTCCATCGGAAATGAACTTGATTCTTGCCAACTGTGGGTCCCAGTTATGAGGTCTTCTGCACTGGGAGTGTCAAAAATAAAAACATATGGATCTCAACATCTTGTACCATTATGTGCCTTCTTCATTGGTGAAAAACAAATAACAATACTTTGCAAGTGAACACTGTCATTGGCTCCCTTCATCCATTGTAGCTTGTAATTGACTTTCTCTCTTGTTGACACATGCAGAAAATAGTCAATAAGCCTTAGGAGCAGAAGAAAAATACTGCTGTTCATCCACAGAGATTGAAGATATCAAAGACATCTTAAGGGTGGTTCATGTGTATTATAACTACTAATTTTGACTCTCCTTTCTCTTTTTTGGCCAATAGAATGTAATCTGTAGATTTGTACCTGAGTTTTGATTGTCCCATGGATGAAGTGTTTCTCTTTGTGGAAAACTGTAAATTTCAATCCATGGTTACTGTGTCTTTTCATGGTTATAGGAAAGGGGACTTGGAAATGTAAGTTTGTATTATATAGTACCTGGACTCAGGAATTTGCGAGAGACAATGTTTTGGATTTTGAAGAAAGGAGTCCAAAACGGATCTGGAAATGATAATATTCTGGGTTTAAAAGATATGTGACATTCAGGAAACATGATTGTTACAGGTTGCAATGTGTCCCATTAAGATTTATATGTTTACATTTTAATACTAGTATTTCACTACTGGACTGCATCTTGTGGCATGACTGTATTGCTTTTGTTGTTAATGTAATAAGAAGTCATTAGGTAGGCTGCAATCCAATGGCTATCATCTTTACAGAAAAAAAGAAAGACCAATATGTCATTTGCATACTTATATAAAGGATACACAGGAGTATCCACATGAAGTGATAAAAAAATGGGGTGCTCATCTATAGCCAACACTGGTCTCCAGAAGAAATTTACCCACTGAGACATGATCTCAGACGTTTAGTCTCATAATCCTAGTCCTGCCATGACCAATTGTCATGTTACTTTAATTAATAATAAAATAATAAACTGACTCATAGTGGTAAGTTTACCTCTATAGTTAAAGGGATGTGGACAACTATTGAAGACATCACATAGGTGTCCATAGTCTAAGTTTCTACAATGGGTTGGTGAAGGCTGAGCTCTCAAGATTGGGACCTAGGCAATCTAGGCTGTTGATGAAGGAAATGGTGGGTGTGGTTTGGCTAGCATTTCCCCAAAAGAGGTGCTGTCTTTAGTATGCAGGCATCCATCCAAGAATACAAAAATGTGCCTCTAACAGAAAGCATGCTGAGCCTGCCATGCCCAGCAATGGTGAACATAAATAGAGAAGTGCCATAGCCTGAAGAATCTATGAGCCCGTGATGCCTGTACTTTTAAATAGTGTCAATAATTAGACTAAATTTGTAAGGTTTGTGTATACATGCAAATTCAATGTCAGGGAAAAAAAAACCTCTGGATGAAAACCAAGTAAGCTGGATGTTATTATTCTGATGTCTAATGCTGACAATTTCTGTTCCCCAATGGAAAATAAGCAGTTTTTTCTTACTTTTTCTATGATTGTGTTCAGGGTAAGACCCAATGAGCAAATACATGCAGAGAAGATCAGATACTGATGATCATATCCTGATTTGGGTTCAGGGGAATGTTAGTGTCTGAGGTCAGGTTCTTTTTTAAGCACACTTGAGTAGGGAAGCAGGCAGAAAGAGAACATTAAGAGCAGAGGCCCCTCCATGTACAGGTCATATTTGTGCAGGAGGAGGTGATGAAAACACCAGGGAGAGCAGGTTTCCTGAGGCCAGCTCAGGGACACACTGCAAACCACTCCACAACAGTTTTAGATCAGATTTAACTTCCGAAGCAAGAGCTGACTTCAGTTGTACCTTCTGCTTCTGTGCCTTTTGGGATTTGGAGGGGGGAGCAGAGGACTTTTTAAATCAAGAGGGTGCTCTTTGCTTTTATCTCTTATTGTAGAAGTATCCCTCTGTTTCCCAAGAGTCATACTTGGCTGACATGCTCACATGAATTGTTTATATTGTCCATCAATTAAAGCGGTGAGTCTATTAAAAGTAGGAATCCCGCTTCCTGTGGGTTTGCACATAACATAATCAACCTTTAAAAAATTCTGCATGATTTATTTATAGAGTGGCTTTGACTTACTAATAATAATGCTTTGTAATTCATTTGTAGATTACTTTTTTAATTTGTAAAATTATAATTTAGCATTACGTTCCTGCAAATTAAAAACTCACAGATATCTGCCTGCCTCTGCCTCCCAAGTGCTGGGCCCATGACATCTGACAACATTTTGTACTTCTATATATTATTTACATCGATCAACTACCTTTAACATGTTTGATGCCATTCTGTATATATAAATAGAAACCATTAGTGTGGTTAGAACCACTCTAACTCTGTGGATAATCAGTTCATTCATAAATATTTTTGCATGTCTAGTGTATTTTGGGTATTATTATATATGTTTACAAAGCCACAGTGAGGGTTGCCTTCCTATTTGTACCACCTCTTTACCTTTACAGCTTTAAGTTCAAATTGTGGAAGAAGGAACACAAACAGCACAAATGATGAAAGAATTTTCAATTTTAAAATCAACCTTGTTCTGAGCAAAAGTGAACACAGATGTGCTTGCATAGGAACTTTTAAATACCTGACATGTTGCTATGACAATACGAGTCAGGACCTTCAGACATGGCTCTAGACTTACAAAAACTTACACATGAGTAATGTATTACATTGCATAAAATATTTTAGTATTCTGGTTAGTATTTAGACAAACAAGACAAATGTGATCAGATGACATCATGTCTGAAGACAGTTTTTCCCTGGACGAAGTAACATGATTATGTTTAATTGGGGCCTAACTGACAGGTACTTGCCAAAGCTTGGTGCTAGATTTCATAGCAATAGATCTATAACAACATTTGTACCGAGTTCTCATCATTGCAGTAGCTACCCAACTTCTGGCTTTAAATCAGTGTTGATGTAAGAGTAAGGTCTGCATAGCTAAGGACCAAATTAAGGCTTGCTTTCCAGTAGGTGTGCACTCATGGAGAATCACCTTTGATCCCAGCAAAGGGCATGGTGCAATGGGGTGTAGTCTTTGGGAAATCTGGAAGAAGTCCGTTTCCAGCTAGTTGGCCTCCTTCACCTCACGTGCTTAGGTTTCCTTGGTGAAATACCCAAAGTTGCATCCGTATCCAGGATGACTCAGTCAGTGATGAAATGACCAACAGCTGTGCATGGCAGGCATGGTTCCTACCACTGCAAAGGGGTGTCAGGTGCTAGGGAAACATGTAAGTCCCTCCCCAGCCTTCCCGGTTGGCTCAAACAGAAAGCTCGAGCTTAAGATCTGCCAAAAATATCTGGCAAAGGGATCATCTATTTTTCTCTCAAAGACAAATATGCAATTGACTGGATTCCTCTAAGAGATTTGTGAGGGTGAAGGAAAGTTCACTGTCCACCTTTAACAACCCTGAACTTGTAATGAGATAATGGACAGGAAAGTGATTTTTCGAAATACAGTACAAACACAAGTCACTTTTCTTCGCTCTTTCAGTACCTGAAGAGAATGTACAAACAGAGAGAGCTAAGCGTGTACTCAGGCCCCACATGGAAGGACTTTGTTCTGTCCCCTAATGTAGCTCTCTGAAAAGGGTAAAGTTCAAATTGATTGCACAGTTTCAACTAGCCTCTTTTTGTGAACCACAGCATTGGCACAGCTTTTCTTTCTTCTCCCACAATGTGCTAATAATACTTCCAAGATTGATGTGTATGTGAGAATCTACATTATTGTTTTTGGCAATTATATAATACCTACTATGTGCCAGCACGAATCTCATGTTACATAAATAATAAGTCATTTAATCCTCAAAACAAATAGATGAATGATGTGTTATTATTACCCCCGCTTTATGAATGTCTGAACAAGCATATAAAGGCACAATGATATGCCTCAAATCACACAGCAAGTGGATGACCTTTCCAACATGAACTCCTTCTAGCCTGTGCCAACCATTTCAATAAATGCTAAGAGGCAGCTTTTTGTATACTATGCTCTGCTACCTCTAATATAAACGCACTATTTTCATTGTATATGTTTCTTCTTGGTTTTCCCCAGATTTCAGTTGCCTTATAAGAGCCTTCCCTAGTGATTATAAGTGAAATAGTGTTTTTCATTTACAGACTATTTATAAGTTGCTAATGTGTTTTCCTTATCACTTGATCTTCTTACCAATCATGAAAACACTTATAGTTTTATCCTCTGACTACAAAGACTTAAGAAGCTTGTATTAATCCCGAAACTAGAAAGTTCCTGGCTTTTTGTGGGGGGCAGGGGAGATATTCCTAGCATATCAGATTGGTTCATCATTTTTTCCTGCAAAACACAGAATAAAATTGAAAAACAATTTTAAGAACTCCAGCAAAATTCCAGAAGGATTTTTAAAAGAAAAATTTAAAATAACAAAAGATAAAAGTAACAGGTGAATTTGTTATGATGAGAAAAAGCCTTTTTAAGTGTGCAGCTGGGTTCTGGCCATTATGGTTCTATTTCTCATTTCTTGGCCTGCCCATCTGAGAACCTTTTACAGCAGAGTTCCAAGGGCCCTTCTGCTCTGGGGTATTGCCTTTTACAGATAGCTCATTTGCAAGAGTTCATCATACACCCACACGATTCCCTGAGTCCTAGGAGCTGTGATGCTCGTTGTCTACCCAGGCAAATCTCAAAGGGACAAAGATGGCTCAACAGACAGTAGATGGAACGATGGAAAAATGGAGATCAATCTATCATGAATGTCCTTACACTACTTTAATCCTGACTGAAGCTCTTTTCTGCATCTAATGTGAGATGTGTTATTAGGAAACAGGCTTTGGAAATTTACCTTTAGTCTATTTTATTTCCAGAAAACAGATTTATCAATTGAAAGCAATTCCTCATAAATCATACCTTGCATTTACATACAGATTGTTATCCATAAAGTCTAGAAATAAAAATGTTTTATATTTTAATAAAGATGTCTCTTGATATATTGTTCATTCTAGACTAAGAGCCAAATAATACCCTAAGAGTTTTACATGTACTAATTTACTTAGGTGATTTGGCTAGTGTTTTTTCTTATTCTCATCCCTAATTACTCAGTTTACCTATACACTTGCACACAAACACACACACACACACACACACACACACGCATGCTACATGCATGCATGCATGCTGCACAGCACTTCTATAGTTTGTAGCCTGGCTATTAGGACCCTGATGAATGAACCCAAGATCACATTATTGGCTCAGAGAGGTGTAGCTGGACTGTGTCCAAAACCATCCTAGCATTGGAAGTGACAACAGATGAGGTGACTGCTCCTCTGACCCTCAGTGAGCAGCTTTGCTTCACTGCTTCAGAAATGGCATGGAGAGTTTTAGTCTCCTTTTTTGTGATTGTCTTGTTTCCTGAAGAATTGACACAGGAACCCTCCCACCTGCATTTGGAAAAATACATTTCCATAGCTGGTCCTCTATGGAAAATTTAAAGCCCTTGATAAACTCATTGCAGCACTTATAGGAGCAGATACAGAACAAAATTACTTCATTGTTTCCCCCAGCAGAAATGTTTACTGTGCCATGTATTACAAACACATAGGGCTGGAGAAATGGCACAGCTCTTAAAGGTTAAGACTCACAACCAGAAAGACAAACACACCCAATACAGAGATCGGACTCTATCAGATACAGCAACTAGAAGTTGCCTGGAAGGTGTTAGCAATGTCTTCTGAAGAGACTGATCTGAGATTTCTCAGACACATCCAAGTAGAATTATGGCTGGATTTTCCACAGGACCTATCCAAAGCCAAGGGTAGCTATGTCATTTCCATGATTTTCCCACCATTGATGGAAAATTCCTGTCAACTGAGCCAGAGTCTACAGACTGTGAGCAAACGTCTGTTTCCTTGCCACAAGTGAGTGTGCGACACTCTTCTCAGTTGGTAAAATCACCATGAAAGGTCAGGAGATTCAAGTTACAGGCATGACAGGATCCAATTGCATCTTAAGTATTACACCAGGAGGGCAGATATTTCCTGAACATAACACAAAGTTAGAAATTGTATTTTCAGAGTAAACCTGACTCATTTTTAAAAGACTATTTTCCTTTGGGGGGATATACTTTAAAACAATGAGGAAGATAATTATGGAAATGACAGAGATGTAGTGTCAATGTCCAGTATCCCTGTGATGAATGACTCATCCTCCTTTATATTAGGAACACTTGGAGAAGAGGAGTTTAGGATTCAAAATAAATATCTTAAATATATGATAACCTGCTCTTTTGCCTGTATATGATAACTTAACTAATGGTTGCTTAAAATGACATAGAAACTGTTTTTTATTGTCTTTTCAATACAAAGGGGGAAACATTTCCTGAGTGTTTCATTATAAATAAATAGAAAAAATGTTTGCTTATAGACTGAGTTAAAATACATGACATCAGCATTGTCTGCAAATAAAACACATTGAGTTTAGATGGTTATTTGTAGTTTCATTGTTAATTATAAAATGCATTAATAATTTGTGGAAAATAAATAAAAACACTATCATCTTGTTTCTACTTCTAACACACTAACACAATTATGCTTACCATTCTTGATAGCTAGCCCTTTGTACATTATTCTGTATCTGTAAGTTATAGTTTGTGAATCTTGAATGTGAGAACAAGTTGATTCTTCTTTAAGAACCTTTTTTATTATTTTCTTCAATACTTTCTTTGGTATATTAAAAACAGTTTTGACCTAATCCTAAACATGCAAAGACACATTTGTCTTTATAAACAAATCAAAATGAATACATAGAGCTTTGCAATTTTAAATAATGACTTGATGCAACCTCCAATGAGTTTCTTATTCTTCTAATTGGAAAAATAGCATGTGGGCTGATTAAACTATTCCACTGATTCTCCCTCACTCTTCTCATATATAAAAAGTAGATAACATTCATGGTATATAATGGATGGCTATTTAGGTGTCAATACTATTTTAATTCCACACTTGGTCTTATATTATAAAAAAGATGTGTTTGAAACAATTTCACTATATTGATAAAGTTAAAATGGTAAAAGTGCCTTTTCAAGATATTTAGCATCAATTTATTAGGAAATCCATCTCTCACTCTGCTATTAAACAGAACTCTACTACTCTAGCCAGTTGTGCATAGAAATAATTGCCTTTTTTGTGATGATAATTTTTAAATTTTTCTTCTTAAATTTAAAATTAATTTAGAAAAAATGTCAATCCCAGGTCCCTCTCCCTTTCCCTCCTCTCCTCCCACGCCCTCCCACCAACTCGCCCCAACACACCCTCATTTCCCCAGAGAGGGTGAGTCCCTCCATGGGGGTGTCCATAGTCTGTCATTTCATCTAGCACAGGGCCTAGACCCTCCCCCAAGAGTCCAGGGTGAGTGTGCATCTCTTGTTGTTGGATGGGTACCCAAAGTCCATTTGTATGCCAGGGATAAATACTGATCTACTACCTGAGGCCCAATAGGCCTCCTCACTGACACCCACAATCAGGGGGGTTTGATCAGTCCCATGCTGGATTCCTAGCCATCAGTCTGGGATTCAAGAACTAACCCTTGTCAAGTCAGCTATTTCTGAGGGTTAAACCAGCCCAGTCTTAACCCCTTTGCTCATCAGTCCTCCCTTCTGTCACTGGGTTCCTTGAGTTCAGTTCAGTGCTTAGCTGTGGGAGTCTGCCTCTGCTTCCATCAGCCATTGTTCCTCAGACAATCTGGCCATTGGATAATAGGCTGGCACTCCCCAGATCTATGTATAAAATCCATATATGAGAGAGTACATACCATGCTTGTCTTTTTGTGACTGGGTTACCTCTCTCAGGATGGTTTCTTCTAGTGCCATCCATTTGCCTGCAAATTTCAGGATTCCATTGTTTTTTTTCTGCTGAATAGTACTCCACTGTGTAAATGTACCACATTTTCTCTATGTACTCTTCAGTTGAGGGGCATCTAGGTTGCTTCCAAGTTCTGGCTATGAACATAGTGGAAAAGATGTCATTGTGTATGGATGTGCATCTTTTGGATCTATGCCTAAGAGTGGAAATGCTGGGTCTTGTGGTAGGCTTATTACCATTTTTCCAAGGAATCTCCATACTGATTTCCAAAGTGGCTGTACTAGTTAGCATTCCCACCAGCAATGGAGGAGTGTTCCTCTTTCTCCACAACCTCTCCAGCATTAACTGTATTGGTGTGTTTGATTTTAGCCATTCTGATAGGAGTAAGGTGGTATCTCAGAGTTGTTTTGATTTGCATTTCCTGGATGGCTAGGGATGTTGAGCACTTTCTCAAGTGCCTCTCAGTCATTTTATACTCCTCTATTGAGAATTCTCTATGTAGTTCTGTAGCCCACTTTTTAATTGGATCCCTTGGCGTTTTGGAGACTTGCTTCTTGAGGTCTTTGTAAATTTTGGAGATCAATCCTCTGTCAGATGTGGAGTTAGTGAATATCTTTTCCCAACTGTGGGCTGCCTTTTTGTCTTTTTTACAAAAAGACTGTGTCCTTTGCCTTACAGAAGTTTCTCAGTTTCAGGAGGTCCCACGTATTAATTGTTGACCACACTGTCTGTGCTACTGGTGTTATGTCAAGGAAGCAGACTCCTGTACCAATTTGTTCAAGGGCACCACCTACTTTCTCTTCTAAGTGTTTCATTGTGGCTGGATTTGTGTTTGATTCATTTGGACTCAAGTTTTGTGCATGGCGATAGACATGGATCTATCCGCATTCTTCTACATGCCAGCATCCAGTTATGCCAGCACAATTTGTTGAAGATGCTTTTTTTTCTATTGTATATTTTTAGCTTCTTTGTCGTACATGTATGGGTTAATATCAGGGTGTTCAATTTGATTCCATTGGTCTACCTGTCTATTTTTGTGCCAATACCAAGCTGTTTTCAGGACTACAGCTCTGTAATAGAGCTTGAAGTCAGGGATGGTGATGCCTCCAGATGTTGTTTTGTTGAATAAGGTTATTTTGGCTATCCTGAGTCTTTTTTTTCATAAAAAGTTGATTATTGTTCTTTCAAGGTCTTTTAAGAATTGTGCTTGTATTTTAAGGGGGATTGCATTGAATCTGTAGATTGCTTTTGGAAGGATTGCCATTTTTACCACATTGATCCCACCTATCCAAGAGCATGGGAGATCTTTCCATTTTCTGATGTCTTCTTTAATTTCTTTCTTTAAAGACTCAAAGTTCTTTCATTCCAGTCTTTCACTTGTTTGGTTAGCATTGCCCCAAGGCATTTTATGCTGTGTGTGGCAATTGTAAAGGGTGATGCTTCTCTGATTTCTTTCTCAGCCCTTTTATCGTCTGTATATAGTAGGGCAAATGATTTTCTTGAATTGATCTTATATACTGCCACTTTGCTGTATTTATCAGCTGTAGGAGTTCCCTGATAGAGTTTTTTGGATCACTTATGTAAACAATCGTATCATCTGCAAATAGTGAAAGTTTGACCTCTTCTTTTTCAGTTTGTATCCCCTTGATCTCCTTTGGTTGGCATATTGCTCTGCTAGAATTTCAAGTATAATATTAAAAAGGTATGGAGAGAGTGGACAGCCTGATCTTGTTCCTGATTTTAGTGGAATCACATTGAGTTTTTGTGCATTTAGTTTTATGTTGCCTGTTGGTTTGCTGTATATAGCTTTTATTATGTTTAGATATGCTCCTGTTATCCCTCATCTCTCCAAGGCCTTTATCATGAAGGGGTGTTGGATTTTGTCAAAGGCTTTTTCTGCATCTAGTGAGATGATCATGTGACTTTTGTTTCTCAGCTTGCTTATATAGTGGATTGCATTGATGGATTTTCGTATGTTGAACCATCCCTGCATCCCTGGGATGAAACCTACTTGATCGTGGTGAATGATTGTTTTGATGTGTCCTTGGATCTGATTTGCCAGTATTTTACTGAGGATTTTTGCGTCAATGTTCATGAGGGATATTGGTCTAAAGTTCTCTTTCTTAGTTGTGTCTTTGTGTGGCTTGGGGATCAAGGTTATTGAAGCCTCGTAGAAAGAGTTTGGCAAAGACCCTTCTGTTTCTATTGCATGGAATACTTTGAGAAAAATGGATATAAGCTGTTCTTTGAATTTCTGGTAGAATTCTGCACTGAGGCCATCTGGACCTGGGCTTTTTTGGTTGGAAGACTTTTGATGACTGCTTCTATTTCCATAGGGGTTATAGGTCTATTTAAATTGCTTATCTGTTCTTGATTTAATTTTGGCAAGTTATAAGTATCCAGAAAATTGTCCATTTCCTTTAAATTTTCTAATTTTGTAGAGTACAGGTTTTCAAAGTATGACCTGATTATTCTCTGAATTTCCTCAGAGTCCATTGTTATGTCCCCATTTTCATTTCTGATTTTGATAATTTGCATATTCACACTCTGCCATTTGGTAAGTTTGGAGAAAGTTTTATCTTGTTGATTTTCTCAAAGAAACAACTCTTCGTTGCATTGATTCTTTGTATTGTTTTCCTAGTTTCTACTTAATTGATTTCAGCCCTCACTTTGATTATTTTCTGGCATCTACTCCTCCTGGGTAAGTTTGCTTCTTTGTGTTCTAGAGCTTTCAGCTGTGCTGTTAATTCTTTAGTGTAACTATTCTCCAGTTTCTTCATGTGAGCACTTAGTGCTATGAACTTCCCCGGTAGCACTGCTTTCAAAGTGTCCCTTAGGTTTGGGTATGTTGTCTCTTTATTCTCATTGAATTCTAGAAAGTCTTTAATTCCTTTTTTATTTCTTCTTTGACATAGGAATGGTGCAATTGTGCATTATTCAGTTTCCATGAGTTTGTAGGGTTTCTGGAATTTGTGTTGTTGAATTATAATTTTAATACATGGTGGTGTGATAAGATGCATGGAGTTATTCCAATTATTTTGTACCTGTTGAGGTTTGATATGTTGCCAAGTATGTGGTGTTGAGAAGAAGGTATACTATTTTTATTTGGATGGAATGTTCTATAGATGCCTGTTAATCCCAATTGGGTCATAACTTCTATTAGCCCCTTTGCTTCTTTGTTAAGTTTCTGTCTGGTATTCCTGTTTAGTGGTAAGAGTGGGGTGTTGAAGTCTCCCACTATAAGTGTGTGGGGCTTTACATGTGATTTGAGTTTTAGTAATGTTTCTTTTACGAACATGGATTCCTTTGTATTTGGGGCATAGATGTTCAGAATTGAAATTTCATCTTAGTGGACTTCTGTGATGAGTATGTAATGACCTCCTTCATCTCCTTTGATTCATTTTATTTTAAAGTCTAATTTGTTAGATATTAGGATTGCTACCCCTGCTTTTTTTCTTGGGTCCATTTGATTGGAAAATCTTTTCCCAAGCTTTAACTCTGAGGTAATGTCTGTCTTTGAGGCTGAAGTGTGTTTCTTGAATGCAGCAAAGGATGGGTTCTGTCTTCAAATCCATTCTGTCAGCCTGTGTCTTCTTATGGGTGAGTTAAGACCATTAATATTGAGGGATATTAATGACATTGATTGCTCATTCTTCTTTGATTTGTAATGGTTGTTGTTGGTGGAATTATGTGTGGAATTACACCCCTTTTTACTTTTGGCTGTTGGTAAGGTGGGATTATCTAATGCCTATGTTTTTCTGGTTGTAGTTAACTTCCTTGGGTTGGAGTTTTCCTTCCAGAACTTTGTGTAGGGCTGGATTAGTGGATATGTATTGGTTGAATCTAGTTTTGTCATGTAATATCTTGTTTTCTCCATCTGTAGTGATTGAAAGCTTTACTGTGTATAGTACTCTGGGCTTTCATCCATGGTCTCTTAGTATTGGTAGAATATCTATCCAGGACCTTCTGGCTTTCAGAGTTTCCATGGAGAAGTCAGGTGTGTTTCTGATAGCTTTGCCTTTATATGGTACTTGACCTTTTTCTTTAACTGCTCTTAATGTTCTTTCTTTATTATTTTTATTTGGGGTCTTGATTATTATGTGGCAAGGGGACATTTTTTGTGGTCCACTCTATTTAGTGTTCTGCAAGCTTCTTGTACCTTCATTGGCATGTCTTTCTTTAGGTTGGGAAAGTTTTCTTCTATGATTTTGTTGAATATATTTTCTGCGCCTTTGGGGTGGTATTCTTCACCTTCTTCTATACCTACTTTTCTTAGGTTTTGTCTTTTCATTGTGTCCCATATTTCCTGGATGTTTTATGTTAGGGATATGTTGGACTTATGATTTTCCTTGGTTGATGAATCAGTTTCTCCTAGTGTATCTTCAACACCTGAGATTCTCTCTTCCATCTCTTGTATTCTGTTGGTTTTGCTTGCATCTGTAGTACCTGACCATTTCCCCAGCTTTTCTATTTCCAGCCTTCCTTCAGATTGTGTTTTTCTTTATTGTCTCTATTTCAGTTTTCAGCCCTTGCACTGTTTGAATTGTTTGTTGTAATTTTCGCTTTGTCTTTTCATCCATTTGTTACCTTTTTTGAATTTTTTGGTTTGTTTTTACTTCCATTTCTTGCATTTTTTGGTTTGTTTATTTTCTTCCATTTCTTGCATTTCTTGGTTGTTTTTTCTTCCATTTCTTTGAGGAATTTTCTGTTGCTGAGTCTGTTTTTGTATTGTCTCTTTCCCATCCCTTCTTCTAGTGGGTGCAGAAGGAGCCCCTTACTGGTCTGATGGTTATGGGACCAGAGTTCCCTTTCAGTGGGTGCAAGCAAGTCCAGTACTCTGGTAGTTCTCCTATTCCTGGTCCTAGTCCTGGTCCCATGGGTGGAGAAGAAGACAGGGAAACTGGGGTGCGTAGGCTCCTGCTGAGGTCTAAGGCTCACTGGCAGTGTACAGGCACTGGTTCAATGGGTGGAGAAGAAGACCAGCAAACTGGGGTGCATGGCTCCCGCCGAGAAGGGAGGCTCTCTGGCAGTCCACAGGTAGTCCCCAGGCACTGGAAGGCAGGCCTGGATACAGGGCCCAGTTTACCTCGTCCGCTAGTCCCATGGTGGAAGAGGAGATCAGGAATCTGGGATGTGTGGCTCCCGCCAGGAGGGGAGTCTCTGTAACAGTCCCCAGGCACTGAATAATTGCCTTTTAAAGCCCCCCTTGACATTTTCATACATGTATATAATGTACTTAGTGCATACTCACAACTGTCTTTGCTGTTTTCTTGTCTCCCAGTGGGTATTGTTTAACAGCCACTTTCCTATCTTCTTGTCTCTTCCTAAAGTCTACATTGGACATATGAAAGAAAACAAGTAATTTTTTTCTGAGTCTGGCTTATCTCACTTAGCATAATAATCATCAGTTTTATCCATTTCCCTGAAAATGACCATGAATACATCCCAATTGTTTCTGAACAAAGCAACGTTGTTTCCCATATGCCACATTTCCTTTATCCCTATTTGGTTGAAGAATGTCTAGGATGGTTCCATATCGTGTCTACTATGAATCATATTGTAAATGGATCTTTGTATCTTTCTGACTTACAGTTTTTCAGGTGTATACCCAGGGCTAATATTCCCAGATCATGTAAGAGTTCTGGTATTAAGTTTTTGAGAGGCCTCCATGTGGACTTTCATGTGACATTGCCAATTTACATTCCTATCATCAATGTCTGAGGGTTCCTTTTCCCCAGCATCCTTGGAGGCTGTTGTCCTTTGTCTTGATGTGAGCTAATAACTGGAGTGAGGTAGGATGTCCACGTAGTAGTTTTGATTAGTATTTCTCCAATGGCTAAAGATATAGGACATTTTCATATATTTACTGCATAGCTACACTTAGAAGACTAGCCCTTAAAGGAAGTAAGATTGGTGACAAACAAAATTCTGAACATTGTTTCATCTTCCTGACTCCCAAGGCGTTGAGATCACACAGCACAGGCATGTCTGTCTTCTGAGGAGTGACTAAGTCAGCTGTTATGACAAAGGGCCTGTGATGATTTAAAGGTAGAATGAACAGTCTGTCATAACCCAGTCTGCTTCCATCTCCGAGAATATTAAGCATCTTGACCTCAGGGGATCTGTGTGAAAAAAATTAAGGGAAATGCTTTGGGTAGCTTAAAAGTTTTTCATTTCCTCCCAGCAATTCTCTGCCTGCCCTTGTCTCCCAATGTTTGCATATAGCCCTTTGTGTAGTCTTCTGCATGTTCACCTCCTGTGTCTAGAAAGCTCAGTTGTCGCACAAGGAACAGACATATTCTAAGTCATTTTTGTATATAAAAACTGATGCATCCAGGCATAATTTATCTCCATTTGCCTGGTGGGGTTGCAGACCTTTGTTAGAACACTCTGCCTGTAATTTACAATGTCTTGACTATGGAAAAATATAAAAAATAGTGTGGGCCTAAAATTTATGTCCTAATAAAGTTGGTTATTGAGGAAACTGGCTAGTACCTGCCTTGAACAACTATCTAAATACAGCAGCATGGTAATTGATTTTGATAATGGGTTGATAATAGTTAGCTAGCCTCCCTCCCTGAAACTGAAGAAGGCAGATAACACTAGCATATATGCATTGTTGGCCTTATCTACTGAGGAGTGTGAATACAGTTACTGTATAAAGGGCCATCTAAAACCCTTCCTTGGCAGGGTGTCTCCTTTCTTACCATAGGTGCCACCAAACCCTGAGCAGGGGTATCCCAACACCTAGGCATTATCAGAAACATCATCTTTGGCCCAGCTGTGTACTGCTGTCCAGAAGCATCTGGTATGTGGACTGAGAATGTCAACAGCTACTATATCTCGAGTTATCAGCATGGAGTGACAGCTGAAGGAGGTGACACATGCCTTTGTACTGAGGCCACAACCAGTGTCTCTTGAGTGACCATAGTCTATCACCCAGCAAAGACTTGGAAATACTCCACCAAGGCAGGAAGGCAGGACTTGAATCTGGCATGAGCAGAGCCCAAAAGTGTCTAAGAGTGGGTATTCTCTTTTCTCCAATCCTGCCCACATAGAAGGTGACAGAAAATTTCATGCCATTGAAGAAAGCAGGTACCCTGAATTTATGGTATGGTTTGCTACAGTTAGGCTCAGTGCCAAGTTTACAGCAGTCATCAGCTGAATTTGATAATGTTTTTATTCCTCCCTCTTTGCTGGAACTAACACCAATCACATCTAGAGTTCACTGTGCAGTTGGGCCATTGTTGAAATAACAGGCTTCTTTGAACCATCGCCTAGCACAGCCTCTTTCTCTTCCATGTGGTCCAAGACAGTTTCTTGACTTCTACCCACCTGGGCATAGTTTCTATGTAAATGAAAAGCACAACAAAAATAAATCCACACTTTATGCCAACCTTTTGTTACCATTCTATGATATTGTCATCCACAAATGGGCTGAGCTACATTCATAGCTACATGGGTCACAAGCTGCCTTGTTACCACTCTATTATATCATCATCTACAAAAATACTAGGCTACATTCATAACTACACCAGACCCAAGCTGCCCACAAGCCCAAGATGCAGAAGAATTTGTCTGAATCATTTTTATCTTCCCTGTCCTTGGTTCAAACCCTGAGCACAACTACAGTATTTCTCTAAAACACAGTCACCATCGAAATGATCAATATAGCATAAAGAAATACATTTCATGTCCCAAGGCTGAAGTTTCAGTTGAAATATTTTTAAAAGATTTGTTTTGGTGACTGTAGACATATATTGAAACAAGTCATGTTTAAATTTCATGTTATGGTCACATTGATTCTAAATCAGTCATTTGCCACTTGGCTGTCAGAGCCCCATAAAACCAAAAGGATGCACACTCATAATAGGGAAATTTAAACCATTATACTTGTTTGCCTCTTATCAGATATTTAGTATTTTTTCTTTTTCTTATTTTTGTTTGTTTGGATACTTTTGATTTATTTTTTCCATTTGTTTGGGTAAGCTGTCGATTTTATAGTTATTGATTGAACCCCAGAGACTCATATATACTGTGCATAGGCTTTACCACTGAGCCAACCTCCCCAGACCAAGTCTAGAAACATTTTACATATTCTAAGAGGCTCTTTCATTTCTCTGCCACTCTCCTTCAAGCAATGTCATAGCTCCACTTAGCAAACTAAAGGTCACAATCATACCAAAATATCTGTGTCCCAACCTGGCCTCCCCATTTCACAATAGGCTTCTTCCTTCTTATTGGTTGAGAAAAGAAAAAAAGAGAGAGAGGGAGAGGCCTAGAACAAATGAAAGAAATCTGTCCTCTTTTTTTGCTTGCAGCGAATGACTGGCATTTTTTTCACTTTACATACCAACCACATTTCCCTCTCTTGCCCCTCCTCCTGCTCCCCCACCTTCCTCCATCTACTCCCCCGAAAAAGCAAGGCATCCCATGGAGAGTCAACAAAGCCTGGTACATTAAGTTGAGGCAGGACCAAGCTCTTCCCCCCTGCATCAAGGTTGAAACAGCATCCCACCATAGGGAATGAGTTCCAAAAAGCCAGCTCATGCACCAAGGATGGATCCTGGTCCCACAACCACTGGTCCCACAAACAGACCAAGCTACACAACTGTCACCCACACACAGAGGGCCTAGCTAGGTCACAAGCAGGCTCCCCAGCTGTTGGTCTTGAGTCTAAGAGCTCCCATGACCTCGTGCCAGCTATGTCTGTGGTTTTCTCCAATGTGATCTTGACGCCCACACTCCAATCTCATCAGATGCCCCACTGCACTTAGAAAAGTCCTAAAGGGTTAAACTGCCCAGTTACATGTAGTCATTAATTCTGGGTAGAATAAAGGAAAAAGAGATACTAACCTAGTTACTGCACAGGCAACTCCACGAAGGCAGAAAGACTCCAGTTACCAGCCCCAAAATGTTTTCTTTGAATTGTCATATGATAGCTGACCTTGCCTACCATAGAAAATGCTGTTTCTGATCACTATTGGTAAAAGCCTCTGAGTTAATATCTAGTAACATCAATATATTCACTGTGTAGTGAGAGAGCATAGTCCCTAGGAATAAGGCAGACCCTCTTCAAACATCATTTTGAATCCATAAAATAAGGAATAATCACAAGTACCTCACAAAGAAACCAGATAAAATGCCAAATGGGTAGGAGGTGTCCGATAAATGTTTTTTCCTTCTGCCTCATTTAGTTAGACCCAATCAATTTGCTCATTCAAGTAGGTTACTAGTTACTCAGATTTTTAGCTAATGATTAATGAGGTAGTGTCAACTGGAAGTAGATACCAGTTTTGTCAGAGTTTATTCCCTGTCTCAAAAATATTCTCCTGGAAAGCCTGAAATGTGTGCAATTGCAAATGAATCCCACTGTGTTGCATTCTTGCTTTTCATTATATCTGCCATTAAAACTCAAAATGTTAAAAGAGTAGATAAACTGATGCATTAGCCACTCCCCACAAATGAGTTTCTTAAAGACTAATAAAATAGCCATCCACATTTTAGACAGATACGAAAAGAAGCTGGTAACACAGCTGCTACTCCAACCCCAACTTTTTTCTTTGGCTTCCACAGAATTTATCAGGCAGTGTGTTTGGAATTTTGAATTAAACTACCATGTAAAACAGAAAAATCTCATCATTGCTTCACAAATGGGAAAAGTTAGTCATGTTGTCCTGTTACAGTTAGAAGAAAGAACTGGTCATACCCCTAAACAGTTTCAATACATCTCTCCTCATTCTTAGAATGTAAGATCAATAATAAATGTCCCCAAATAATTTTAATCATTACAGGACTGCTAGAATATTCTGTGGAGTGAATTAAATCCACTTCAGTCACTTCTACGCCCCTCCCTCCCTTCCTCCCTCTCTCCCTCCCTCCCTCCCTCCCTCCCTCCCTTCCTTCCTTTTTTTTGTCATGTCAAGCAAAACTTGGTGACTACTGCTCTCAGAAATATTATTTCAAGTCAGGACAGGTTGCATGCAGATATAAACTATTCTACTACCCTTGGGGTTATAGAGCCCATGGTGACCTTTCCACGCTACTGCTGAGCTCATTGTGAAAGAGTGACTCACAGTCATCCAGTGGAATGCACCTGTGACCCTACATCTAAGTGCCTTCAGTGATGTGTGCTTCCCATTGAGTAAGCAGATCCACTCAGGCATTGAAATCTGACCTCACAGTTTACCTGGGCTTTGCCCAGCCCTTTTACAAAAAGACAAGAACTCATTTGCGTCATCAAAGTCATAGTATTTCCATCATAGAGTAGATTTTGAAGTATAACAAAAAAAGAAAAAACATTGACCATCCCAACTTCTGTTGACTATCTTGTGTCATTCACAAACAATACATCCTTTGTCTTCAAAAAGCAAAGTTCATTACAAAGAAAACTATTGACAGTATCTGTTGAGCAACTGAGCAGAATGGGAATGAGTTTTAAGCTCTGGCAGCATGTTTGCTTTGTTCCGCCTTGTCTTTGTTTCCTTTTCTCTTAATGCAGTAGGAGCATAGCCCTCCTTCCTAAACGAACTGCGTCCCAGAGACTGAGCAATGATGGGTGGTCACCCTGCTGTGCTGGTCTTTTCCTAAGGACTCAGCCTGCAGGGCCACCCACCAAATTCAGGTTTCTTAGTTCACAAGTCAGTTAATAAATATTATAAAGGAGGATTTACTAAAATCTCTTTTATTTGGCTGTTCAGTGTATCAAACATGAATACTTGATACTTTGAGCTTGCAATGTCACATGTTCAGTTATAAGAAACAGAAAGAGGAAGGGAGGCAGAGAGGTAGGGAAGGACGGAGAGGGAAAAGAAGGAAAGAAGGAAGGAAGCAAACCAGGAAGGAATGAAGGAGGGGCAGAGGGAGGGAGGGAAGAGGCAAGGAAGGAAGGAAGGAGCCATGGTTGCTAGTTATGGGAATTCATGATTGCAATCCCAGCTGTTTGACTGAGGTCTCCTGGGTACTCTAAGTTTGAGGACAACTTAGGCTACAGAGTAGCATATAAATGAGCAAACAAACAACAAAAAGTTCTTAAGGACAACAACATCATCTTACTGACAGAAGTAACAACTACAGCATAACATTTTCTTTAAATTATCCATAATACAAAGGCAAGCCCCCCATCTCGCCAATGAATACCTTACTTTACATCACTAGCAAAGGTAACTCAAATGCATTGGCTCGGCATAGAAACACTACCTAGAAATGGTCCAAATGTCTCCTTACATAAAGCACTTCACATCAGAGCTGCTGACCCTTACCCCTCCACTTTGACCTTGCTGTACTCAACAGCCACCGTGGATCTGTCTCAGGGCCTGCAGTCCATCATCTTCCCATTGGCCTGTTAGGATGTTTGACTATTAGCAGTGGTGTGTGTGTGTGTGTGTGTGTGTGTGTGTGTGTGTGTGTGTGTGTGTGTGTGTGTGTGTGAATGCAGCAGCCCCAAAAATATACAAAGAAAACTGTAAAACTGCCATGAAAGTTTCATTAACATTCTGTCAACTTCAGTAATTGAAAATGAGTATTCATAAAAATTTTATGATTTATTTTTGAATAAAAACCTGTGGGCTGATGATTTTTTCATTTCACAAATATTCTCAGAAATGTCAGATGACTGAAAAGCAGCCAGGGCTGCCCTTAGTTATATGTGTCCAGTGGTAGCCACAGGATTGACAAACAAAACTAAACAGTTTATTTCCAGACTACTTTCTCACAGCAAAATGATGTATAATGGGGAAAATGAGCCTCTTTTAATCTACAGGGAACAACATGTATGGCACTCACAAGGGCATCGAACCCTGAGCTCCTCCCCTTTCATGAAATGCAATGAAAACTAGCTTCTATTGTATGACTTTAAAAATCACTGCATTTTGAAAATAATTTGCAGTTACCCTAAGGTGATCTTAAGAAAGAGGTTAATGAACCGTTCCCTAAGAAGCCCGAGAGTCAATAAAGAAAGTAGTTTCGATCCTGGAAGAATCCAACTCACTGCAGAAATGTCAGCTAAAAGGGAGGCTTGAATTGCACAGGCTGGGTGGGAGGATGCCTTCATACACGCCCTCCATATGGAATAACACTCTGCCCTGAAAATAGCACTTGGCTTTATTTCTTCTTTTAGCTTTCCATGAAGAAACTTTGCCAAGTGCCATATTTGAGCTTCAGCTTTCCCGCAGACATAGCAGAGAAAGCAACTTCTTGGAGAACGCAGCAGACACACCAGAGCCATTTGTCTGAAGACTGCAGGCCTGTGTTGTTTGTGGGTTTTCAGAGTCCACTGAACACTTGGAATGAATAGTCTGCCTTTCTCCCCAGAAGAGTAAAGACGGATAGACAAGGTCAGGTTAAAAAGTGTCTACACCAGCTTTCCCAGCCTGTTCCCCAAAGCTATCTGAACAAATAAACAAACAACCAAGCAAACTGTAAATATGCTAGACTTATGTACAATGTTTAGGAAAAAATGGAAAGTTAGTCATTTTAAGGGAAGAATCAATATGAACCATATTTTGAAAAAGTTGCTAGTGAATAGCACATTCACTTATGTATGAACAGTCTAGTATGACAATACTTGTAAGTTTCAATTTCTGTGATTAAAATAATTAATTTTTAATGATGTCAATAGCAAACACACCAATGAAAACTAGGACAGGGATCCTAACTTTATCTAGCCTTCCAATTTTATCTAAGACTCACCTACTTGCATATTCAGTATTTCCAGGCAGGAGGCTATTTCTTGTTACACTTTGCTAATTATGAACTACCTTGGCTAAAATTAAGAATTACAAACTTAAAATTACTTTTCTGTTGCAATGCTGCATCCTGTCATATTTGTATATTCATCTTGAGGTCCAAATTTTCAAATGAGTCTAAGTTTCGATGTGAGTCCTTGAGCGTGCCCTGTAACATCGTCTAGACTTCGGCTGTCTCAATGACTTGGTAGAAGAAATACTAGCACCAAGCTCGTCTGTCTGTCTAAAGTGTCAGACAAGACACTGAACCCAGCCAGGATCTTGCCCTGAGCCTGACCTGCATAAGACAAGCACAGTTCCTCTGTGGTCTTGGCTCTCTTTCTAGAACGACAAGGCTCACATTCTGTCCTGGTTCTTCCCTTCCCTTCACCTCTCTGGGGAAGTACTGCTGGTCCCTTACTTGATGAGAATGTCTACAATGTTCTCTGGAAATTGATAGGAATGCAAGCGTGCTAAACCATGAAAACATTTATTAGTGGCTTCAAGTAGGATCAAAGAGCATTGACTGTGATACAGGCTTTACACCAGGGAGACAGAGGTCTCGTTCATAGGTGAATAGATGACTGATTGAGGCATATTCTCCCACATGCTCTTCACCCTTCTCCATCATCCTTCAAGCTGTAGGGAAGGACTTCTTGAAAAAAGAATTCCTTTGAATTCCTTTGAGCTTCTAAAAGGTCACTACGACTATCTTGGATAAATGACACATTGCAGAATAGCTTCCCCAGGTTAAAGCCATCTCTCCTAAGTATTTGGAAAGAACCTTACCTTTCTAAACAGTGACAATGCAGTCAGATAGATGACCCTTAGAACCTGCCCTACATGTTCCTATTGCTTTGAGTGTATCTATCATAAGGATATTATAGGGTCTCTGTTTTGGTGAGTACGTGTGCACATGCATACACACACACACACACACACACACACACACACAAACACACACACAATGGCTGAAGAAATTTTTAGGAATTGAAGTTACAATCCCACTGCCAGAGAGTCTGGGAAACAGAACCTTTATCCAATGGCTGATGGAAGCAGAGGCAGACTCCCACAGCTAAACACTGAGATGAACTGAAGGAACCCAGTGACAGAGAGGTAGGACTGATGAGCAAGGGGTAAAGACTGGGCTGGTTTAACCCCCAGAAAAGCTGACCTGACAAGGGTTAGCTCTTGAATCCCAGACTGATTCCTGGGAATCCAACATGGGACTGATCAAAACCCCCTGAATGTGGGTGTCAGTGAGGAGGCCTAGGTAATCTATTGGGCCTTGGGTAGTAGATCGGTATTTATCTCTGGCATACAAATGGACTTTGGGTGTCCATCCAACAATAAGAGATGCACTCTCACCCTGAACTCTTGTGGGAGGGTATAGGCCCTGCCCTGGATGAAATGACATTCTATGGATACCCCCGTGGAGGGCCTCACCCTGCCTGGGGAAATGAGTGGGTATTGGGGGGTTTTTGGGAGGGCATGTGTGTAGGGGAGGGAAAGGAAGAGGGACCTGAGATTGACATGTGAAGCAACCTTGTTTCTAATTTGAATTTAAAAAGAAAAATAAAGAAAAAAGAAAAGGAAGATAACAAGGCTCAGTTTCAGAAGCTTAATTATAGCCCTGAAGCAAATGCTGCAAAAGGACAAGGAAGGAAATGTGTAAAAGGCTTATCTGCCACTGGTGACCAAGGGTTTGCTCTGTTGTTAAATAAACAACATGAGAACCAGACAGCAGAGTAGTATCAGTAATTCTACTACTAGTAGTAGTAACTACTTCTAGTAATAGTAGTTCCTCTGAATACATAAGTGAATAAACAATACCTGTTTTCAAGGAATTCTCAGCATTATGGGGTCCAAGTGTCTCCTCAGGACACATCCTGTTAACATGAATTCCTTAGTTCTCAGTGAATGGCTAGGTCAAATGAAGATAACTTAGTGATTGTGGAGTCAATAAACACTACAAAAGGGGAGTGTAGCACTGATAGCTGTGGAGGAGAGTCCCAAGTTCATTCCTGAAGATGGATAAAGGTAGAAGCCAGAAGGCTAACCCTGCCAGAGAAGGGCAAACATACATCTGAAGGGCAGAGGGGGGAAGGGGGAGGATCCAGCTTGTGCATCAACTTGACAGACTCTTTAACTGAGAGGTGCTTATCTTCCAGAAACATCCATTCAAAAGTTTAATCAGAGGTGAGGCTAGATGATGGTGGCCACACAGTAGAAGTTTTAACTTTACACACAAAGTGGCGGGGGAGTGCGGAAGGATGGTGACTTTGTGAGAAATATTGCACATTTTAGAAAATGCTATTTATTTATTTATTGTTTATTCATTTATCATTTGTTTTTTTTGGGACAGGGTTTCTCTGTGTAACAGCCCTGACTGTCCTAGAACTCGCTCTTTAAACCAGGCCAGCCTCACAGAGATGCACCTTCCTCTGCCTTCTGCGTGCTGGCATTAAAGGCATGTACCACCACTGCCCGTCTGAAATATTGCACAGTTTTTTAAATAAAAAAATTTAATTTATTGTCTGTGTTTTTGAATGATAACTCAGTTTGAGAAATAAACTTTTGACATAGAAAATGGGACACAGAAAAAGTATACGTGATGGATTCTTTAAAGTTGATCAGGAACTGTGGTATTAAACTAAGATTAAATGTAATTATTTTAACCCAAACACTAATACAGCATTTGTGTAAAACAACTGCACATACTTTCAAGTTTTAGACCTGCTTTCTTCCAAATCACATTGACTCTTCTTTCCAAACATATTTTTCCCAAACATATTTTTGATAGCAAATATTATTCAACTGAGTGCTTAGTGTATGTCCAGTAGTGTGCTAAAGTTGTATTTGTTCCTTAATCCTCATACAACTCTTTTTATCTCTACTTCATAGCTGAGGCAACAGAGATGGGGAGAAAGTTAAATAGTTTTTGAGATAAACAACCAGTGATCTGGAGAGTTTGAAATTAGACCCAGACTTCCTGACTTGGCGTCTTTTTCCTTACTTGATCCTATAGACTCTTCCTAATTGCTAAGCATTATCTCAAGGAGCAGATGCTGTATGTCAAAGAAAACGTATGTGTAATGTATGTCAAGGAATGAACTGGCCATACTAGTATGTCACTCCCCTTAACAAGAGCAGGGAGATGTCATCAAAGAAAGGAGTTACAGAGCTCTGAAGGAAGTTTGGTTTCTAAGCTTTGTTTTGTTTTTCATTACTACTTGTGGGGTTGAATTATCAAGAAAACTTCTTTGAGCAGTTGTGACAGGTTATTTTTCAAACCCTATTTTAATGAAAACCATAGAATTTCTCACAGTGTTAGAAAAGAAGGGCTCCATTTGTGACAATGATCTATAAACTAAATATAAATATATGTTGATATTATTTTAATGTGTTCTACTTAATTTGTGTTATTTTTGCTTTGCATTCTGGAATTGGTTTCAGGAGTTAGGAATCACTTGATTAAACATAAAAGACCATTGGGTGAATGGGTGAAGTTACAGTATGATTATCATGTTATTTGCCGAAAATACACATATTTTGACAATAGCAGAAAGGGTGTGTTTGTGTGTGTGTGTGTGTGTGTGTGTTAAAATACTAAGTATTTGTCAAAACAAAGATGTTTCATCTTCACAGTCAACCAAATAATCTATAGAGAATTAGTGAAAACTGTCTCTGAGATCCCATCCACCACTCCAACTTCAGCTTTATCATTCCACTCAAAATATTTATTAGTCAGATTTCTAGAAACAGAAAGAAGAGACAACGGTTGCCAAGGCCTAGGAGAAGAGGCATTAGCAAGCTATTTGTAATGGGCACTAGTTTTCAGTTGGCCAAGTGATATCTGGAGATGAATAACAAAGATGGCTACACAGCAGTGTAGATGTATACAGCACCACTGAACAATGCACATAGGAAATTTAAACCGCAAATAGCAATACAAATTTACTATTACAGAACTAGAAAGGTGATCCAGGAGTTAAGAGCACTTGCTATTCTCCCTAAGGTCCCATGTTCAGTTCCAAGCACCCAAATCAGACAGCTCACAACTCTCTATAATTCCAGCTCCAGGGCATCGAACACCTCTTTCTTCCACAGATACCAGCACCCACATGCCCAACCCCACATACAAATGCATATACTCACATATAATTAAAAAGAATGAAAATATAGCCTTTAAAAGTTTGCTGTTGGACTATACTTGAGATCACAGTATAGCTGTATGAGAAAGAAAAGTTTAAAGTACTTAAGCTTCAGCAGACACAGTGATGACTTTCCTTTTAAAATGAAGCTTATGTAGTTCTACATTTTTACAGTGGAAAATAGAATTTGATTTCCTAATTTTGCTCTAAAAACTCAAAGTAATAACTACTTAGTGCCCCTCAAAGAAAAACAAAACAGCAAAAAGGACACTGTGTCTTTGAGAAAGCCAGGAGATGTCTGTATTTCCGTGTGTGTGTGTGTGTGTGTGTGTGTGTGTGTGTGTGTGTGTACATACACATGGGGAAATAGACAATGACATACCAAATAAAGGGGGAACACAATCTTGAAGGCTGAACTACCCCCAATACTGCAAATGAACTTTAGATGTTTGATTTTTGAAAAGCAGAGAAAATAATGATGGTCATATAATATGCACTTGTCTACAAGCTCTGACCCTTTCTCAGCATAGTGAGTTAAATTACTTCTTACTTAAGAGAAGACATATTCAAGGATACTAGGCCAAGGAAGCAAGGTACGCATGCAAACAGGAGGGTAGAAAGTTAGGACTACCCTGAAAAGAGTATTTCCACAAATAGTAACATAGGGGAAGGCTGTGGGTATGGGCACCTGTACAGACCATGGAGAAAAGGTTTGAGATGATTTAACTAGCTCAAGTTTTTTAAACAAATTATTGATTGTCTTTGTACATGAAACTATTTTTATATCTCCCATGAAGAGATGTGCTAAGTCCTTAAGAATATATACTACCTAAACATAAACATACAGAGTATAACATGCTGAGCATTGAGGAGGGAATTAGCATGTAATACTGATAACTTTATAAAATGACATTTTATAAAAGAAGTAAAAAGTTTAAAAGTAGCTTTCAAAATACAGTATTCTGGACTTCCTAGGAACCCGATAATTTAGGAATCTCTTATATCACCTCCAGTTGTATGTACAGTAAATGTAATTAGAAAAAGGGCCAGTAGGAAGCAACTCAAAATTCCCCCTCCACAGAAGGAAAAGGACATGGTACTTCTCAATAACAAGGAAATGTTGCAAGAGTTCAAAGTAACTTGTTCATTAAGGTTCAGACACAGTGTAAAATACCAGGAAACTGTAAAAACGGATATCCATGGTCATTTTTCTTAAGGAGTTGACTTGACATCTCTGTAGTTCAGCACTGAAGTACATAAGACAGGCTTGAATAGTTAACTCACAAAAGGGTTTTGCACATCTGTGTTTGACAGTTTGGAAACAGGATGGTGTTACCATCTGAAAGTAGTAGTATACTAAGAAGGCAGGAGACTTGATGACAGGTAAGGTACTGTAAAGTTAAGATTATCTGAGAAAAACTAGATTGTGTGGTAAACATCACTCCTTAATACCTCGTTCAGTTAGTATCTCATATTTAATTCATGTTACTGACAAATGTCAGTTTCACCAGTTACACTCATCATTAAATGATTTGAGGACTAAAGCATACCTGAAGGTACATCCAATCTCCCAGAATGCAGAAGATTTCCCTGCATTGTTACAGGGCATTGTGGGTCTAGTAGTTGTATTTGAGAGATGTGAGGTCATTTAAAAATGATATTTATCTGTTAATACTCAATTGTATTTTGGAGAAAACATAACCATACATCGAACCATTTTCAGAATAGATATGAAAGTACTATGTAAATTTAGCTTAAATTTTAAAAATGAGTCAGTATAAATACAAATATCAGTAATGGTATAGGTAGATTACTAATATGGAGGAAATAGTATCTAAATGAGTGAAATTTGAGGAACATCATGTTACATGGTCATTTCATTCAACAAAACATAGATAGGGGGACCCATGAAATTTTCCCACCCATAACAATACATCAAAGGGCAGTGACAAGCAATTCGAAGGCAACCTAAGCAACACTATACAACCAAGTAAATAGGAGAAACAGAGACAATGGCAACTTCTCATCAACTGTGACTCCCCCACACTTTGTAGGCAAAGGCAAGTGCTTTATAAGGCTCAGTGTCCCATACTCAGGCATCCCTGCCAACCTGTACATTATCACACATTGTGTGAAACAAGGATGTTGTACCCCTTTGACACTCAGATGTCCAAATAGTGTTTTAGAAATTTTCATGAGAAAAAAATAGTATAGCAACAGCATTTAATAAAAAGAGTTAAGTGTCACTCTGTTTTATTTTAAATCAGTCACTACCTTTACTGTTAGTGGTGGAAGCCTAATTTAAAAAAGAAAATCAAATCTCTGCAGGCTGAGAAGAGACGTATCATTCCTCCTTTATAATGGCAAACTTGACGTGCTATTCCACAGAGCTGGTTAGTTGCAGGTGTTTTTAAATTCCTTTCTTAGTACCTGTTTCTTGGTGGGTGGGGAGAATATGCATGAGTCCCTATGGGACCAGAACTGGTAGAGGCCCAGCTGTTGGGTGATCAGGCCTTCTGAGAAAGGTTTTTGGACTTTGGGATAAGTGAAGGCAAGTAAGTCACATGTGCATCTTCTGCAGCTTTTTTGACAAAGGAGGGTGTGGCAGTAGAGTAAGTAATCTCACAGGGACAGTGTCCTCTCAGGGGACCAAAGAACATGGGGTTGATTACTTCTGGAGAGCTTAACACACAGTGCTCAGACTCTGTACTCTCTAGACATTGTCATCTTTGTAAGCGACAGCCAGAAAATGTTTGGTAAACCTTAAAAAAAGAAAAATGGTTTTACAGATGAGGAGTAGCTGTTCAATTTTACTTGGGTTGGAGTTGCCCCTCCTCCTCTTAACCACTTTCACATTCCCAAAACAAATAAAGTAAACCTTTCATAAACTCCCCTTTCCCCCATCTCCCTTAGCTTCTTTGAAATTTCTAGAAATATGTGTTTAGGTAGCGTGCATGAAATATAAGAAAGTATGAGCAACACACCAGACTTGGGTCAGGACTAAAAAGGTCCGAATGTCCCAGGACAGTACAGGAGAGCCAAAGGACTTACGGAGAGAAGTGTGTGGGAAGAGTGTATTGGCATTTACTTTATGAACCCTGAGAATCTCCACAGAGGACAAAATCAGAATGCCCGTTGAGGTGTGAAGGGATTGTTACTGTAATAAGCGGCCCCAGTCTCCAGACTTTGTTCTTTCTACATCCATTTTCCAAGCTGTTTGGGTGGGTCACAACCACACTCCAACATCCTGTCTCCAAATGCTAAATAAATACCAAGTTCACGTCAGACTAGGGAAGCAGCGCACGGCTAATGCCGTTGACGATTCAGAATGCTTATTTTCCCTCAATAATTCACCTTCAACATAATTGAAGTTGGCACACCCAGAGGAACATATATCCTTTGTGTAAATGTTCAGAGGGATAGACAAGGCGGGGGAAATGTTCCTTCTGTCAGCAGCTGGAGCAGCTGGAACCGGCCTACAGTGTAGCTACCAGAATAGAAGAATGCGATTTTCTTAATTATTTTTAAATTTTAATTAAAATATACTTACAATATCCCCTTTCCCTTACTCCAACCACTTGCATGCTTCCCTTACTCCTTCTCAAATTCTTTTCCTTCTATTATTATTGTTACAAATTTATAAACACAATTGTATATAAATGCTACCTACTGGTTCTGTTCAGTGTTACTTTCACTTATATGTATATGATTTCAGTGCTAAGGTATTGTACAACCAATTATTTCAGATGCCACCTGTGGATAGGTATGGGTCGTGGAAATAATAAAGGTTGGGCATTGGGTCAGGTACTGGTCTTGAAAAATAGTAAAGGTTGGGCACAATACAAAGCTTCATAACTTACTGAACAATCAGTTAACCTAAATCTGTGTATACGAATCAAAGACATTTCCATGTCATTAAAAAAATAGGTTTAAAAACCAGCAAGGGTACATGTAGCCCCTTTCCTACCAAGGTTACATCATATTTTCTTCAGTTTAAATGCCCCGGCAGCACTTCACCCAAGGCAGTCTGCTTCCAAGAATACTTTGTTGAATTTCCAAGGGACAGTTAACATGTCTGCACCAACCTAAAGTCTGAATTTTTTTTTTGATGTGATGGAAATGAATTTCTGCTAAGTCCTCAAATCCTCTCAACTTTGGTCCTAAAGAAACATCTCAGTGTTCCGTGTTTGCATGTAATACTTTCTTTGGTTTTGGAGAAAAACGGAAACTTCAAGGGCTAGGGGTGTGTGCCATGCAAAGAAGCTCTGGGAGGGCGGTTTTCCTGGAGTAGCACAGACAGCTGCTTTTCCACAGGACGGCATGGCTTTGAAAGTCTCCAGGACACTGCTGTCTGCGTGGCTGCTTTGCACTCCTGCTTTCTTTGGGGATTCAGAGTTCCGCCCCTTTTGCTTTGTAAGTCAGCAATTGACCAGGCCCAGTTGGGAGCTTTTTTCCCCCTTTCTCACTTCCCTGCGATGTTTTGAACTGCCTTCTCACAGACGTCATTCAGCCCTGGTGAGACTGGATGATAGTTCTCATTCACAAAGACTTGCAGCCACGACCTCAGGGGACACAGCGGAAGTTGGCTTGGCAGGTACCTAGACCCACCCAGCCCACCGAGCTGCTCTCCTCCTGCGAACCCTTTTGCTCACAGAGAGCATTGTCGTTGTTGTCCCCCCCCCTCCCGTCCCCCCTCCCCCGCCCCCTGCCGTTGGTTGCCCTGAAATGAAACTTCCTTGACAGCTCGCCCTCTGTGTGTCACCCCGCTGCCATGCACTTTCTTTTTTCTACCTGAGTGAGCGCATGGGGAAAACCTCTAAGTCTGTTGTTAAGGAATTGCAAAAAGGAGATTAAGAGACCCGTTCCTGTTCGCTGGACTGGCTTCCCTTGTGACCCAGATGGAGAAGCGACTCAAAATCCAGTTCCTCTGTTGGCAAGGCAGGCAGAGAAGGAACTCCCTTCGGAAGAGCCCGGGGCTTGGGCATGAAGGAGGAAAGCCTGCCCGCTGTCTGCAACACTGAGCTGAGGCAGGAGGCAGCCTCCCTGGCCCTAGAGAACCTTCCAATCCGTCTTCGTGGAAAGCTAGCTGATGTGTATTGATCAGAAGACTTGAATATTTCCTTCTCCGTCTCCCCTCTTCAAAATGAGCATTATTATGAAGCCGAGATCCAGGTCCACAAGCTCCCTGAGGACTACCGAGGCAGTTTGGTAAAGTGCCCCCCCCCGCCGCGTCCCCCCGTCGTCCCCCCCCACACCCCTCTTCTTTCTCCCTCTTCCCCTTTAAGACTGGCATATACCTCCAGTACTTAACTCAACTATTCAGTAATTGCTGATGAAGTGTGTTGTTAAAGCTATTATTGACAGATCCCTTTCTCTTCATTCCCCCCCTAACCTGTCTGTTCTTTCCAAAGAGAGGTGTGTGTGTGTGTGTGTGTGTGTGTGTGTGTGTGTGTGTGTGTGAACTCCTTGTGAGCCATAGCAATCTATCCAATATTCACCTTTAAGGGAGGGAAGAAAGTGGTGGTTTTCAAAATGGAAAGCTTGCCGGTTCTCACTGTCTGATTTGGTGGTGTTTTCTCACCATTTTTCCAGGACTGCAAAGGTTGCCTTGGGTGTTTGCAAGGGTTAGGAATTAATGAAGCTAGAGAACTTTCATGACTTACAGAAAAGCACCTGGAATATAAAGCCATGTGGATAAACCCGTATCAAGTTCTTTACCACTCAGCCATCTCATTTCTTTTTACAACACGTTTAGAATATTATAAAAGTTTTCACTTTAATGAAGTGTAAGTCCATTTCAGTGCCATCTAATACACATTTTGATGTTTTTCCCTAATTCTATCTTGGTATTCTCCTATGATGCTTAAAAAACTGCACAATGAAGTTAGTTTTGTGTCTAGAGTAGCTACTTTAGAATTATTTATGGTGACTCCATAGGAAAATATTGTGGATTGTTTACATTAACAGTTGTAAATGAACAATCCAGCTTACCTCTCTGATATGGAAACAGTCACACTTGGATAAGGTAAATAAAAGCAAAGATTAAGGTAGAATCAGGCAGTCAGTGAGACCTAAGGTGTATTATTATGTAAGCAAACAAACGCACATCTAAATACATGAATCATTTGCATAGGATAGCTAACTCTTGTTTGTGTGGGTGGTAAATTACTCCCTGCTATTATATTAGTGCTTGCCCATAGACTGGAAGCAAGAATGACCCCCTCAGTCAGATTTCTGTAAATTTTAATAAATTCCAGAATAAAATGAATTTATCTTTATAATATTTGTCATTCCTTCTCAAAGAACACATTCCATAACTTTATGCATTGATTGAATGAAAAGTTTATAACTGACGATATACTTGCAAGGTTCATTTTTGGCAACCCCCCCAGACAAAAAAATTACTGGGAAACACATAAAATCCTTTTATAAATTCATTTAGCTAGTACCAATTTCTGATATAAGCAGCTAAATATAAGTGGGTTTCACACATTTCCGATTTATATCCCAAATAAGTGAAAAAAATCTCAGTTAAACAAATGGCATTGAGACTTATTTTTAGCTCTGGGGCTCAGATGACAGTAATTTATTTATTTCAGTTGGCAGTAATTACTGGCATAGACAACCTTTGTGCTTCAGTGACTGTCACAGACTGCTTTTGAACATAACTATTCTATTATGTTAAGTTGTATAAGATAAACCAACATGCAGAGCCACAATTCAAAATGCACATTAAAATACCAACTTAATGAATCTGTCCTTCCATTTAGCTTTTAAGACTCTACATAGTGTTGCTTTCAAAGTAAATTTTGTATAATAACTAAATGCTACTGATCCTGAGCTATAACTGCACTACAATAGTATCTCTGGTTAAGCTTACATCCCACTGAAAAGTATTGATTAACTGCTCAAATATACTAGAGTATACTTCAAATAATTTGGACTGTGCATGTCATAGACTATGAACATAATTCTATGATCACACACACACACACACACACACTCACACGCATGTACAGACACTCATGACCCATTACCTAAAATTTGACATCTCTATACCTCTATACCAGCTTTGGTGTGCTTAGTTGGACAATGTTACCATTTTAGCTCCTCAGTTGTTTTTACAGCTGAGTTTATATGAAAGAAATCTGTTAATTTACCTTTGCCTTTTATCCTTTTTACATTCCAATTACTTTTTTTTTGGAAGCTCATCTTTTGGCTACACCATCTTGCTTTGGTTATGTAAATCTATTTTCTGTTTCGTTGACCCACTTTCTCCAAATCTGCTTACTTTCTCCTGGAATGTCCCAAACCTAAACACTATCTTTAGAAGATTTTTACCTGTCTTAAGAAAGTATGAGTGCTTCCAGAAGACTTCCTGTTGCTATTTTCCTAGCTGCTGCCCTCCATATGTACTGTATCAGGCCATCTACTCATTCTCTCTTGCCTGAAACTGACCTATAGTGCAGTCATAAGTGATTGCATAACAAATTCACAATATTTCACATTCCTCTTCTTCTGTTACTTTCTACAAAGATCAATCTTATAATTAAAACTATAAATTTCAAAAAATTATTCTATTTGTCTTCTTGTAATAATACTTATCACAGATTTTAAGTTTAAATAATAAGTGTTGCTTGTTCGCTCAACGGCTGTTTATTGAGTACCCACTACACACATATTGCAACGGCGATATGGCTCTCAAACATTCCTTTAACACTTTTATATCATGAGTTGAGAAAACTTAAACATATATGCTTTTTTGTTTTCATAAGTGCAATAAAAATAGCAAGTTCATGGTACTTAGCAGGCTTTTCATTCATTTCCTGTTGCTTCAGTATTAATATTCAGTCTTCAAATTCTATGTAATAAAATATGATATTTCTTTTTCTTGAGATTTATTTGTTCTTATGTACATTCATGTTTTGCCTGCATATATGTCTGTGTGAGGGTGCCAGGTCCTGTGGAACTGGAGTTATGGACAGGGACAGTTGTGAGTTCCCGTGTGGGTACTAGGAATTGAATCTGAGTCCTCTGGAAGAGCAGCCAGAACTCTTAACTAGTGAGCCATCTCTCCAGCCACCAAATGTGGCATTTCACTCCCATAAATATTTGAACATTACAAGTTTCAAATGTTGATTTATTTCGTAACTACATAGCAAAATAATATTATTTCATTCCTTGAAACTGTCATAGTATTTATTTTATAAGCATATTCCAGGAATATTTATTAGTTTAATTAAGATGTGTGATTTAGTTTACGTAAAAGGACCAAATTATTAATTAGTCTTCAAAACATACCTAGCCACTTGTAAATAACACTGCCTTTGCTCCTCCTCAGTTTTCAGACACTCCAGTGTCAGTTGGTATATTTATGACCACCGGATAATCTACTGGAAGACCTCCAGCCCTTAAATATGACTGAAGCTTTTATGAAATAAATTTTAAGCTGATCCTTGAACATCTAACATTCTACTTATAAGGAAAAAAATGCCTGGAAGCTTTATTCCAACATTTTGGTAGTAGTTATTTTATACAGTAAAATGGATAGGAATGGAAGTCAGGAGATTGCAGGTTTTTTATTTAGCAGGTTTTTCATTTAATTTTGTAATGCATTGTCTCTTTTTTATGGGGAAAATATTATTCATGAAACTTTCACTAAAATGTGATTCTGCATTTAAACAAGCTGTTTTATATATTTATATATAAATATGAAATATATATATATATATATGGAGAGAGAGAGAGATAGCCAATTTACCCAGGGTCTAAAATTGGTAAGCATCCCAATAAAGACCTGATAAAATTTTCTAAATCACATGACAACTCAGACAAATACATAGTTACACTTTGTTTTTTTATGAGCTCTCTTCAGGCCTAAGGTCATAAAATTTCAGGCTGCTCGAACACTGTTATTTTGGCTTTAAGACCACAGTTTTAAAAAAGTTGCTTAGACTAACATGGCTAGTTTTATAATTGAGTATTTTAAAAGACAAGAGATATAATGTCACTAAAATATGTTGTTGGGAAATGTTGACTGATGCCCCTCTTGCTCATCCCCATTTGTTCCTGTTTTGGTTTAACTTACACACTGTGCATAGTTGTAAATGCTACTCCTTGTCCTCTACTTAATAATTTAACAAATAACTGTTCTATTTCTCTAATAACACTAGCTTCCACTTTATGGAGGGTCTTTTGTGAATTCGAACACTGGGGAATTTAACATATAACACATTATAAACCGTTAAAAGGAGGGAGTTGGTGTATCTAAAGTCTGGAGATGAGAAAATGGCTCAGGCAAGGTCTGTGACTAGCAGTTGACAGAGAGGGCTGGGAACAGAACCCGAGTGTGTCCACAGGAAAGCCAATGTTCTTTTCCAGTCCTCAGGTTGCTTCCCTCCACTGTCTGTCTAATTAGCATTTTTAGTTACTACAAAATTGACCATCTGGTGAGTACAGCTAAATGTACCACAAGCTGTAGAAGTTTTCTTTGTAAAAGTAAGATAGCTGATGTAGTTGAAGCTAAGCGTTGGAAACTGAAACATCTTTATAGTCACATCATTTAGGCCATTATATTCTATGCGGCAATGAGTAGATCACCTGTGACTTACAAAGGGCAATAGAGTTAAAAATCATCTTTCTAGTTGTAGTAGAGAGTTTAATTCTGTCCTGTGCAAGCTCTGCTGGAATAAGGGAAACAGAGCACAATGTCTAAGACTTTGTGTGAAGTTTCACCCTGACAAATGTTGGCTTTGAGAGGTACATGATCTCCCCGCCTGTATCTTCTGTTTATGAAACTTTGAAAATGCAATGGAATTGACACACTTGCTACATTTCCAATGAACCATGATTTTGCCTGAGTGATGACTGTCAAAGTGTTTTGCTGTTTTGGCCATGTCGTGTGTGTGTTTAATGCAATTACTTATATTAATAGATTGTATTGCATCAAGCCTAGAGATGTACTTCTTTTAGAAGCAATTGAGACACCTTGGGTGTTGTTTAAGACATTTCAAGAGGAGCCCAGAACACATTGAAGATCCTTTTGCCCTTTTAATGTCATAAATTTAGAGATTTTTCTGAAAATAGCCCCCTTTTCCATTCTGCTTCTAACATGCACAGCATGTTAGAAACTGCTTGATTCCTTTATAACTCAGTCTATTCCCCTACAAAATCAAAGGATAGGATTAGCCAGACAGCAGTTTTCAGACATGTATCTTCAGTACAACACCCTTCACACATAAAATGAAATGACAAAGTACATGTGTGTATTAGAAAGGAAAAATATGTTTATCTGTATGTGTGTTTGATGAACAGATACATATTTTAAAAAGCATACATATGGGTGGCACATAAAAGTAAAAGCATTTACATGAGCAGCGGGGAAGAAAGGGTGGGGATTGGGTGGGAACTGGTAAAGAGCAGGGAGGAGCTGAGGGAGGGGTATTGTAATAAGAACATATTATATGAAAAAATCTATTTTCAATTAAGAAAAGGAAAATGTTCCATTAAAAACAACAATAATAGAGTAGGCAATCAGTTTGTATCATTGCTCCCTTTTAAGCCCTCTTCTGTCTCGCTGCATTTTTTTCTTTTAGAATTTCTTACATGAGTGCAATTTTCATCACATACCCCCTCCTCCCACTTCCCACCCTCCCTCAAATTCATGTCAAGTGGCTCCTCTTGAAGAAAATGGACCCCCCCACTCTCAGCAGCCACTGCTGCTGTAGTTTAGAGTACACCCCCGAGTTGAAGAGCTCAGCACCTCTGAAGAGCCCAGGGTCCCACAGAATGTTGCTTGAACCCACTAAGCCAAGAACTCTAAACTCATTTATAGTTTTCCTCTGCTACACTGCCTTAACCCTAGCAAGTCATTTTATTTGTGTGTTCTGGGCCCTGTGGACTGGGGTGAACTTACTCTTCCGTGAAAGACCTTAGAGTCATAGACACATCTCACAAGAAGTCACAGAATAGTTAGAGATGGATGCAATATTTAAGATCTGTGTTATTTCACGTCTCTGTTTTGCAAATTTGCTTTAGACTTGTCAGGAAAGAGACTATCGTTGCTCACTAAAACTGTGTATGACTGATAGTTCAGGAGTTGATCCTGACCATTGGTAAGGAAATGCTGACTTGGGACTGAATGTTTCCAAACAAAGTGTCTTCAGTCTGGCTATTGCAACTGAGGTAATCCACACTCTTTCCACCTTCTGCTAATGAATTAAATTCTAGTAAACAGCACCTTGTGCAGTACTTTTCTCAGGGACCTGCACTAATGAGGCAGCTTTTTTCATGTGTGTAGTAGCACTTAGGTCTAACTGAAACTCTTTTCTTCCCCTTCGAGCTGTGGGTATGATGGTTCGGACACTATGACTAAAAATCGCCTTCATCAGATTCAAAGGAATGGTTTGCGTATTAGTTCCTTTGGCAATCACTCCAATCAGAGCGTGGGATTTATTGCAAAAGAAGGTGTTGAAGCATGAATGTAATCCTGAAATTAGGATGGTTACTCCTGGGTCCACCCAGTTGATGCTTGTAAGATTAAGCAAGAGAGAGGATAAAGCTATAGATGATGGGTTTAATGAGGTTTTTCTTGAGTTTCACCTACCTTTTAGAAAGATGCCTGAGAGACACGCATAGGTCTTCTTAAGTGAGCAATGCTGACCATACAGAGGTCATAGAGTCTCCATGAAGCAAGGACAATGGTGCCCTGGCAATATTCAAATGGGCCAGAAAGAAAAACAGTCACAGAGAAACCTCAGTCTTTACTAAAGGTCAATGGAAAAGCGGGGTGGGTGTAGAGGTACATACTCATGATCACAGAATTCAGGAGGCCAAGGCAGGAGGATAGAACATTTTAAAGTCAGTATGGACTACATAGTAAGACCTTGTCCAAAAAAGAGGGAGAGGCAGAAAAAGAGGAAAAGTGGAAGGGAGGGGAGAAAGATGGAAGAAAAGTATACATAGGAGTTGAAGATGATACTTCAGCCAAAAGTTCTATCTCTTGGCTTGTGAGATGGCTTAGCAGTTAAGTATGTTAGATGATAAACCTGATGACTTGAACTCAATTCCAGTACCCACACAATGGAAAGAGAAGACCAGTAGTTCTCTGACCTCCTGATATATGACATGGCAGTCACAAGCATACGCATCCTAAATAAGCAAATGTAAAAGAAAACAACAGCAACTATCCCTCCAGGAATAAGGAACTATAGCAGGGACTGAGGAGCCATGTGCTCACAAAGACGGGGATCTAGGATGAGGTACTGTTTTATTTTTTTTTTTTTGGTTTTTTTTTTTGTTTTGGTTTTACGAGACAGGGTTTCTCTGTATTGTTTTGGAGGCTGTCGGTCCAGCCTGGCCTCGAACTCACAGAGATCCGTCTGCCTCTGCCTCCCGAGTGCTGGGATTAAAGGCATGTGCCACCACCGCCTAGCTTCTAGGATGAGGTACTGTTAAATGTACCTGTAGAGGTAGCTAATGAGACTGTATCTGAGATATGCCTCTGCTGTCCAAGTGCCTCTCTGTGTACTCAGGCTTGCCTAGGAAGGGCTTCAAAAGAATAAAGATGAGGGAAAACTTCAGGACTTGTCGGTATGGTTTCTTAACGCAAAAGTGGAAACATAAATTCTAATGATTTGATAATTGACTTCCAGCTTCCCAAGTGATTGGCCTTCTACCCTTCTAGTGGCCTATTCTGTTTAATCACTACTGACAAGTGAGCACTTGAGTTAGATGCTGCCACATGCACACATTCAGTAAAAGCCCTCCTGCTTCTTTATTACACTTGAGAGAGTACAAGAAGCTAGAAGATACTTATAACACATTCTCTCTCTCTCCCTCTCCCTCTCCCTCTCCCTCTCTCTCTCTCTCTCTCTCTCTCTCTCTCTCTCTCTCTCTCTCTCTCCCACTCCCTCTCTCTCTCCCCTCTCCCTCTCCCTCTCCCTCTCCCTCTCCTCTCCCTGTCCCTGTCCCTCTCCCTCTCCTGTCCCTCTCCCTCTCCTCTCCCTCTCCCTCTCCCTCTCCCTCTCCTCTCTCTCTCCCTCTCTCCCTCTCTCTTCTGATGTTTTTGGATTGTTTAGTTGGCTGGGTAGTTTGTTGACTTTTCTTTTTTTAGATAAGATCTCACTATGTAACTTCGGATGTCCTTGAATTATTATATAGCCCAGGCTGGCCTCAAATTCACATCCTTTTTCCTCATTCTTCTGATGCTGGGATGGGAGGGCTGTCCAACGCTCCTACCCTAGTCCCTGATGTTTTCATTCCACAGGAGAAAGCTTTGTTTGTACCTAATACTAATCTCCCTGCTTAAATTTTAACCTTCTTACCTGGTTATCAGCAGGTCGGAAGACCGTTAAGGAGTGTCTCTTTTCTGGCATTTGAAAGTTGGTATTTCTAGCCTCTTTTCATTCTTTATTTTGGAATATTCCTTCTGAATTGTAAATGACACCAATGTGATTCATTAAATGTCTCATTAGAAGTAATTTCTGTATATGATTGTTTCATACTTCCTAGATAAGACTGCCCCCACTGTACCCAATTTTTCCTCAAGTTTAAAATACATCTGAGTTGAGTCATCCAACTCTGTGTCATTAATTTATGTGAAACAGTCATGCATATGTAAAATCCAGAAGATTGCAATTCCAATATCTGTGATGTCACCCCACTACAATGTGACACAGAACTTATTCTTTGTGTCAAGGAATTTGCATAATACCATTTCATGGAGAATAAGTTGCTCTAAAATATGCCATGCTGCAGCTGGTGGCATTCTAACATGTCAAGCCTCTACTGACTGTAACATTGTTTCTGTTGCTGCTACTTTGTCCCAAAACACCAGGGACCTGACCTATGGCTGCATCACTAGCCAGCTGGGAACAGTGGTTCCCAAATCTAGTATAGCAGTTGCATAGGGATCAAGTGAGAATGATAGCCACAATGTCCTGAGCATCCGATATTTGTCTAACATTGAACTTTGGTGCCATCACAGGGACTGTATTGGGTAAAACTGAAGCTGCAGAGCTCTTGAAACCCCAGAGATGCAGGAAAACCTGCTCTGTCTAAACTTTCTTTGTGGTCTCAGCTGTTGCCCTTGCTGGCCTGTTCTCCCCCAATATCTACACTTAGCTATACTTGGTTTTCCTTGGTGGTATTAAGAAAAGTGTTCAGCATTCTACTACTTAGCCTTCCCTTTCTGTTTCCTATAGAAAGTCAAGTGTCTTGTGTTAGCATGTGCATCTGAGAACATGTTTCCTTTTTCTGCTTATTTGACAGTCTTCTCTCCCAAGTTTTGCACCTGCCCCCCATCTTTCCAAATGGACCCCGGAGATGTGTAAGAAATAGAGCATGGACTTTGACACAGCGCCATCCCTTAGAGAGTTAGCCAGTTCCTCCTGAGTCACACAGCTCATTGACCCTCCTACTCTGGTCAGACTATAAATTGCACTGTTTTCTTCCTCTCTGGCATTGGACCAGTTTGGAGAACCATAAACTCTTTTAAATAAATGGAACCACAGAGCATAACCTATAATCTATTTCTCCCCACCCCTAACCCCAGCTAGCTGCTGGCAGTATTGTGTTAGTCTTAACATTGCTGGTCAAGTAAGAGCAAGAATAGCTGTTAGAACCAATAGAATGACTTAAATAGTAATGGTTTTGTTGGAGAAAAAAATTTAAACTCTAAATTGTGTTTTGAAATGAAATGGGAATCAGAAAACTAATCTGATTCAGGAAAATGTAAGAAGTTGAATTTTACTATTATTTGCAGTTGATTTAATGTCATCTAAGACTTACATTTAGATCTGTGAAATTTACCTGTGCTGTACTTCTAACATAACTTCAGCTTTTAAATTATATCATGTTCTCTCTCTCATATGTGTGTGAGTGTGTGTGTGTGTGTGTACCCATGTGAATATTTGTGCATGAGCACATGCTATATCACATGTGTAGAAGTTAGAGGACAACTCATAGGAATTGGTTCTCTCCTTCCATCATGTAAACCCCAGGGATTGAACTCAGGTCACCTTGGCAGCAAGTACCTTCATCTGCTGAACCAACATACAAGTTCTCATAGCTTCCTAAAACTATGAGTTGGAGAAACCAAGGCCTTAGCAATCCTCTGAAAGATTGCCCTGATAGTATGCCCCACTACAGGAACTGAACTCTGATGATTAAGTTTTTGCAAGTCATACAGCTAAGTTAATACCTGTAATTCATGTCTTGAAATTCTAAATTCACTTCTCTTCTCCTAATATATCTTATAATTTTTGTTTATTTATTGTTTTGAGTTTGAGATAGGGTTTCACTATGTATTCTTGACTGGTCTAGAACTCACTATGTAGATCAGGCATGCAGGGAACTCCCAAAGATCCATCTGTCTCTGCTGAGTGCCAACAGTCCTGGATTCCTGTTTTGTTTTGTTTTGTTTGAGACAGGGTTTCTCTATGTAACTGGCTTGTAGACCAGTCTGGCCTCAAACTCACAGAGATCAACTTGCCTCTGCCTCCCAAGTGCTGTGATTAAAGGCGTGCGCCACCACCACACAGCCCATTCTGGATTCTTCATATACTCTTGTCAGAAACAAATATGGCCGCTTGTCTTGACTGAGTTCTTCTTGTGTGCCTGCAATGTTCAGCATTTGTAAAAATGACCTCATGAAGTCCTCCTGGCAAATCTGATGACACATCTTCATTATCCTCCTCCTATTATAGAAGACAAGGGCGACTAAGGTCACCCAGCCAAACTTGTGTGGCACACAAAAAAATTCATGCATCCTATATTTCTCTAAAAGGCTAAGTGAGCTACTGTAATGAGGCATGTTTATGTCTTTAACAGTTCCACCCATTTACATAATAAATTTTAGTCAGGTTCACCTTCTAACCCCTTCTGTCTCTCACAGAAGCCCTTCATCTAAGCAAGCCCCTTCCTGCTTTCGCACCTTCTCTGTGTGTGATGCCCTGAATTTAGAGTTCCCTGCCTGAGTGTGGGTGGGAGGTTATTCACGGAAGCAAGGGCGACTTATCAGTGGTTCCACCACTGAAAAAAATGACACCTTTTCCTTCAACATATGCTTTTTAAGATTCTACAACATTGCCTTTAACAACAATCTCTCTGTTAGTGCATTAAATAAGCCATGCCCACAGTGCTCGGCACAGGGCTGGCTCCTTGTGCATGCCCAGGAAATGATATAGTAGGCACTTTCCAAACTTATACATTGCTGTGACTTGTTAAGTAAACAGAAAACTGGTTTATTCTGCTCAGGCTCCTTTTTCCTAAGACATTCTTTTTGGACACATCTCACAATGAACCATTTACACAGAGAAAACTAATCCAGGTAAGTCATAGTCAACTATAGGATTCCAGGATGACACTCCTGTGTACAGAGAGCCCAGTGAGGCAGAGATGTCAATGGAAGTAGTCAATTAGAAGTCGAAGCACCTGTGTCTTAGCTATAAACCAGTTGGAGTCCTCTGGGGAAGAAGCCTTAGGTAGGTGTTCAAGCAGACATAAATGCCTCAGGGGTCTAGGCATTGTCCCTTGGTGTGTTCATGGAAGTTGTTCCTGTTGGAGCTACGTGATGACTGAGTTTCTCAGTGATGACTTTGCCAGGATATTCTAGCTTGTCTAAACATTCTTCTATACTTCTAAAATGCATTCTGGGCTGTGTAGTTTATAGCTCTATGAATCCGTTATTGACAGATTTATCTTTCATAAATCACTAGGCATAAAGCCACATCTTACAGGCTATTCACAGATCATTGTTCACAGATCCACAGCTAAGTCTCCCTACCAGATCACAGTCTGGGCAAGATTCCTCTTTATCCCTTCATTCAACTCCAGAAGAAGGGCCTTAAGCCTCTTTCTCTATCTCTTTGTAAAACACAATGGGCAAAGAATCTCTAAAGTCTAGGGTGCCACTTCAGGATGAGCTCTGTAGTCATCGAGACTACAAATGGCAAAAATACGCTAAGAGTGGGCAATTAACATTATTTGGGCTCTAATATCTAGTTATTATCAATAATCACTAAATGTGTAAAACCATTACTATATCATGATTAACAAGCATACTGTATGTTGAATTAGGAATTCTAATTGAGGGTCAAGTTGACTACCTCCAAAGAAAAAGGAACCAGAGGAGCTACCCTATTGTTTAAAACCAAGATGGCTGACTTAGATCATGCCTGTGTAGCTTGTCTTAAATAGTGGTAGTTGTTTGGAATAATGTACTGAGAGTGCACTGGGTTCAGAGAACAAGGGCTGGTCATAGCAAGTGCTGGTGACACCTGCCTAAGGAAAGGGTGTCATTTGGCTACCTGTCATTTAAATGGCCCTGATTTGTACAAACTCTTAAATTTGCATGCAAATGAAGTTGCTCTAGTGAAAAATGTCTCAAATATCATATACATGTAGTTTGATTATCTCTCACCTATTCTGGGTGTATGTTAAAATTTTATAAAAATCTTGTTGGATGTTATAAACCAAAAAGGGAAATGTAATTCTAATTAGCGAGAGCCCCATCTGTAACACCAACTCTGGTTAAAAACAGCCTTAAAAGGAGCTAGACATCAGTGTTCTTAACTTTCAGCTACTGCGTGCCCCTACTATACGTGACACTAATTATGACTTCAAAAATCACAAGCTTTATTCTCTGCTTATACGTTGTATAGAAAAGGAATAATGCCATGTGCATTATTATGTTTGCCTACCCCAACCCCTTGCAGAGTGAGAGTTGGATGATAATCCCATGGTGATATAGACATGGCTCATTCCTCCCTGCTGAGGTATAGTTAATTAAGACAACTCTTATTTAAAAGAGAAGTATAATTTCAGAGTATTATTTGAAAAACTATAACACAATATAAGATATAGGAATAGGATAATTTGAGATTGTTGTTACAAGACTAAGACTTCAGTTCAATAATAAAGCAGGTGTTTGCTATGTGCAAGACCCAAGGCTGTAGCCCAGAATCAAAACTGAGTTTTAAAATGAAGTGCAAATTTAACAGTTGAGTTCACATGCATAGAACTATTATGAGATCCCAGAGCCATTTAAATGGTAGCTACCGTCACTGTTTAACTATTTGAATGCGACTTTCAGCCTATAACTCTGCTGCTTGCTTTCACTCCCAATGGACATTTCTTCTAGCCAGCCTTAATAGATACCCCCTTCAGAACTAAAGTCCTTTTGCCTGTGCTCTTGTGAAACTGTACAAATCTTTTCTCTGTAATTCTTGAAGTATCGCCGTTTTTATCTGCTGTTGCTCTTGCCATTCATGTGAGCACATTACAGGGGTTCCACAGCTTTGCTCAGGGATAGTCCTCTGTTACCAGCTTTAGGTTTGTTTCCTCCTGGTCTATCATCAGGCATCCATTGTCCCAACAGAACAGCTAATCGTTACTTGTGATTTTAACTAGATAGCACTTTGCTAACCATTGTACCAACCAGGTCATGAAGACAGAATTTTCTTTTTACAGCATACAGTTATGAAGTCTTTGGGAGGGCTTTTACTTAATTCCTATGGTTTTATCCATCACTGTTAGTTTACCACCTTTACTGATAAGTCTGGTACCATACATTTCTGAATACCCATGGTTCCTTATTGTATTTCCCATTGTAGAAGCTATACATCTACATAATCCCAGACACTGTCTGTTGCATGAGTAATGGTTTTCAGTATCACCAAGTAAAGATGAATTGTACCCACAGAAATGATAGAAGGGATTATTATGTAGGTCCATCACATATCTGGCATGGACAACCATCTCATGCATGCAGGAGTGCTGATTGCATACAGTTGAGAGACCTCTTACTCAGGCTCACTTCATCTTCACTGAGTGCCTAGGAGGCCCAACACAGCTGTCATATCCAGGCAGATTCCAAAGCTTCAACAGAGACCAGCTTATCCTAGTGCTCTAACAGGAGCTGACCTCTGACCTTCCAAGTCAGGCAGCAATTTATAGTTAACATTCCTGCTTATGTTCTAACTTTTCCCATTATGAAGTCAGCTTTTAACCTTCCCATACTTAAGACTCCACTATTTTGGAAAGCTGAAAAAGTAAGTCTTTAACTTTAATTACAGGGGAAATGATTTATTCTAACATTGTACCCTAACTATTCCTAGCCACTTGATCTTTTCATTGTATATAGTTCTATATAGCTTTAAAACCACAGTCCTTAAAGAAAGTTTCCTTTCTGTGGGTTTATCATTTACAAAAGTAAAAGTCCACTTTACATCATTTCAGTTAGCTGGTTCTGCCTCCAGGCGATCGCACTCAGGCAGCTGTCAGAGAAGCAATATGTAGCCCTTATCTTGTAAAAATGCAGTGCAGCAGCTATGCAGAACATTCCAGTGGGGTACAAGAATTCTGATTTTGCCTACTGTTATTCATGGCTTTTGTGTTACTTTCATAGGAGACTATTCTTAAGAGTTTACAGGAGTTCTCATCGCTTCCAGAGTTTCATTGGTGAAAAGAATGATTAAGAAACCTCCGTACTTGAATTCAGTGTTAGCAGTATGCAATAAATTTGATATAGTTGAGCTATTCTGATCAAAATAATTTCTGTGGGTTGGGTCCAGATTGTTTTTGGTGGTGATAGTGGTGGGATTCCAGACATCCATGCTCTTTCACTAAGTGATATTTTCATTCTGAATAAATGCTTTGCTCAGTAGCCTCCAGCACAAAAGGCTGTGCCTGCCAAGTTAAATATTTAAATGTATTTTTATCTAAACAGGTTTAGAATTGACAAGTTTATTTTTATTTATTTTGTGGTGAGTTCAGCTCTAGTTCTTTTTAATATGAACTGTAGGAAATAGGAGATTTCAATGAATTCACAGAGAGTGGGCATAAGCAAAACACATCAGAAAAGCACTAGAAAGAATTAATTTCAAATAAAAAACAGAGTATAAAATGAATGCTTGAAATACTTCCTCAAAACCTGCCCCTGCAGATAATCCTCAGGACACATTTAACTGTGTGTGTCTCGGTCAAATTTTGAAAAAGAATGTTTAAGGTGTTGTTTGGGAATAAACTAATAAGGAAAATAAACTCACTTTTGCTATCAATTTGCAAGGCCTCTCAATTAAGTATATTACTAAGACTATGGTGGAGTGAAGTTGTAGCCCTTTGCTGTGGTGGTTCATCCATGATCACTTTAGTGTAAGTGAGGTCTTTTCACCAAAAAGGGGTCAAGTAGGAAAGAATAGTCAGTGCACATGTGCCATGCAAGTAGTAGGAAGAAAATAACTTTTATGTAATTTATTCTGCAGTTCAGTTAAAATGCTTGCCCTTAAGGATTAAGATTGCCATGCAGGGCACTCTCTGCAATGGTGGAAAACCCATCAGCCCAAAAGATATCAAATGGGTAGCAGACTTTGATGATGAGTGGCAACATTCCGGGCTTCTACCATACACATGGTGCACTAGCGTTGCTGCCCCAGCCCTGGCGACCTTACTTTGAACTCAATGGCTTCAGAACTTGTAACATGTGCTATGTATTGCCTTTTCAGTGCATAATGTGGGCAGTTCCCCTCTTCTGCATTTCAGATTCAGAAGGAAACTGGGGGATATGGGGTTATGAAGCATGTTCTGTGAATCTTACATCCCTCAGCTTCCTCCCCCACCCCTTTGTAAGGAATCCTCTGAGCTTTTCAGTGTTTTGTCAGGTTATTGGCCTATTTCTGTTTCGTTGGTGAATTGAATGGTTTGTAAATTGCTTCTATGCACATAGCAATGAGCTTCGTTCTTTTAGGTTGACCATTCATTTCTGAGAAGTAAAAAAATTGGTTGAATTTCCAATAGGCACAGTTTTAGATAATTTACTTAAATAGGCTAGATAATTTGTTCAAAGCTCCAAACGCTTCCAAAACTAGTGCCATTCCTGCATCCATAAGAGATAGAGGGAGCAGAACTCATTCTTGTATGAGCAGCTTGAGCTTCACAAATATATACACCAAATACCTTTGGTACCAAAGACTTTAGACACTCCAATTTCACTAAGCTGGCTTGTAAATTTTGTGTAGATGTAAGCTTCCCTGTAAACTTTAAACTCACATGACAAAGATCTAATCTGGAAGGCTAGCTTGACTGAAACCAAGTGAATAGTGTGTGGACACGTGTGGATCCTGTAAATGTTAGGTGAGGCAGTATGAAGAAGAATGTGCTCTCTATATCTCTGAGGAAATAAAGCAAATAAGTATTTGAAAACAAGCAATAAAATAAAGCTCAGAAGTAACCAAGCACAAAGCGAGCAAGCAGCTGTCAGTCCCTCATTTTCGGGAGGGGAACTTCATTAGTGTTGACATGTTTATATGTACAACTTCATGTTAGTTTTGGCACAAGTTAATAACCTAGGATAGGAGAAGATTTTATCTACTTACAAAATGATATATGATGCCAAGTTAAATTTAGATTTCCCAATGTATAATGTAATTAGTATTATATTGACAATAGCAGAAGGTTTAGTAAGAAAGTATCACTAAGTTAAAACCTAAATATTGTTTAGTTTGAAAACTAAACCAAATGTGAGTCTTGGTTTAATTTAAGGTTTTAATTTGCTTAAATTTAGGAGTCTATAAAAATAAGTCAGTAATATTTCTACTTCAATCAGACTTTGATGTACATGGTCTTCTTAAAGAGATACATATATTTTCTAAATTAAACATTATTTATAAACATGATCCTTTATGCTTTGTTTTTTAAGTGTACATAAAGTTTAATAATGGCTTATAACAATTTTACAGATGGATTAAAGGAATAACTACGTCTTTGCACAAAAATTTCAATGATGAAACCTCTTATTAGAATAATTAATTTCTCACAGTTTTGTATACGGTAGTTTCTGTATAGACAGATATACATTTAGTCCCTCTTGTGTGCTGGCCCCTGGGTTTTAAATGGTGCCTCCCTCTTTTACCAAGCTTCATAATTCAACAAATAAAATAATTTCAGCTGTCAAATTGTGGTTAAGTATGTTTCCAGGAAAGCACAGGGTGTTCAGTTAGAATGTATGTACACAGGTGTGGTCAGGAGATGTTGAGTATGGAAGGACTCAGTCTAGGAAGTACAGAGCAGAAGTGGTGTAGCCTTGACTGTCCTGCAGGATGAGCAACAGAAAGGGGGTTGCCTTTTCTATCCTTCTGGGAGGAGATGAGCTACCTTTAAACCAGCTTTTGTACAGACCTCATGTACAGATTCCTAAGGAAAAGCTGAAATGGTGCTTTCTGTTGTCAGTCCTCTGTATATCTCACTGGCTGAGCTGTTCTCTGGATCCTTGACCTGTTATCTGAGAATAGCCTGTTCTTACCTGCCCTGGTAGACTGAGATCCCCAGAAACTTCACCAAAGAAAGGAGGAAATGACGTACTTTGTAGCAAAGGTCTGAGAATGTCCTTCTGCGGCAGAATCCCATGAACTAGGTGAGGTAGTCATCCCCAGATTATATAATAGAGCAATCTGCCTGCAGTAACAAACAAACAAACCTACTGCAGACTACAGCAGTGAGCTTCAGTTCCCCACATCAGATCAGGGGAGATGGGAAAGTTACACATATCAAAAGCCAGGCACTGATTTCTCAGTGACAGGACTGTGGGGGACTGTATGGACTTTGTACTGACCATCCTTACATGGTTCATTAATGTATCCTGTCCACCACAAACCCCAAATGTACTCTTGCTTGCAGACCCAGCTCTTCACAGAGCACTGTGCTGGTCCACTTCCTGGACTCAGCCTTCATTTACCCAGCATTGTCTGACTCAAAAATAGAAAAGACATTGACAAACAATAACAAACAGGAATAACTGGATGAAAATTTTGGTAGGAAATATGTCATATTGCCATTCTTTTAACATCATTGTATCCATGAAGACAGGCATATAACTCTATTACATCCACCAACTGTAACGTTTTGTAAGTTCCTATCTACCATTCCTGAACCCTAGTGAAGCAGGGATTGTCCTGCCAAGAAACATTCATTTAAGTGAAGATGACAACGCAGCTGGGCAAGATCACTCAAAATGAACTTCCAAATAAGTAGGAGACGGTGGGAGGTGAGCAGGGAGGAGTGGCCCATCCAAACATAGCACTGTGTTCCCTGAACACTTGAGCACGTCTCCTCACATCATTAAAACTTGACACACAAGTCAACTCTGCCAAGTTTACTGCTGTCCCTAATGTTCCCTCCCTCCCTCCTTCCCTTCCTTCCTCCCTCCCTTCCTCCCTTCCTCCCTCCCTTCCTCCCTTCCTCCCTCCCTCCCTCCCTCCTTCACACCCTCCCTCCCTTTCTCCCTCCCTCCCTCCCTCCCTCTTCTCCCCCCCCTCACTCTGACAGCAGTTTTATCTTCTGGGAATTCAAATAATATAATTGAATCTTGGTACTTGATGGGTATCTTAATTGAATCACATTTTCTTTGTCCTTTTACTCCAAGACTCCTACACGGAGACTAAAAGGTCATTTTAAATGTGCATAGCATTTGGAAAACCGCATAATGAATTCAAATCAATTCATAGTTATTAAAAAGCGGCCTCTTTTTTTCTCAAGTTGCACAACTCTTGTAGAACACACCATGTAGATTTTGTCTGCATTTTTAAAAAGAATGTATTGTGTTGCTTCCTTTAATGTGACATCTATAAAGAATGGGAAAATCCCAGGTTTTCATTGAATGTTCTTTTTTTTTTTTTAAGTGTGTTTTATTCAGTCATCGAAATTAGGCTTCCCTGGAGTTTCCCAGCAGCTGGAAGAGATAAGCTTTCTTTAAGGATTTGTTACATTGTCTGTGTTTTGTCTAGCAAATCCACCTTTTAAGAGGTTGCTCTGTGTACTAGGTTTTAAGTGTAAGCATATATGGACTAAAGTGTTCTGTAATGATTTTAAGAAGAAAGCACTAGAAAATCCACCATGTTCATGACTATGCAGTTTGTCAGTCAATGTGGGGAGCATTGACTCTACAAGAAGATCTGCCATGGGTCAGCATGGATTTGCCCCCATGGGTCAGCATGGAGTTCCTCCAAGAGATGGAAATTGGTTAGTACATGAAAACACTATACCCATGTTCACAGGTATTCACTTCTTTTGGGTTTGGGTTTTTTTAATAACTGTTGTTCAAATACACACAATGAGAATACTACTCACTCCCTCCTAGTACACACAAAAAGAAGAGTCTATGTATTGTTGCACACTTTTCATTTTCCTCTTGGCGGTTTGCTAGTGTGTGGAGAGGCTCTTGTGTTTTTGTTTTGTTTTTTTTTCTTCAGAACAACCTTTTGGCGATCTGATTCAGAGAGTATTCGTCCATACACACTGTAGACTCTGCTATTTATAGTGCATCCATAGTTATAAAACCCTAATCAATGTTAGACTTTTAAATTACTTCTTGAAGAAGCCCCTAACTCTGTAAATGCCACATCAAGTTCCCTTTCCTCTCCATCCTGTGACCCAAACATTTGTGGATTTGTTTGCTTGGTATATTTGGTATCATATGTAGTGTAGTATTTTGTAACTTGATTCTTTCACTTAATATGTTATCAAGTTATGGGCATAGTATGGTGTTACCAGATTTCTTAAAGATTTTTTTTCAGTTTTTTTTGTTTGTTTGTCCTCATTGAGACTACATTCAGAGCTCATTCATCTCAATCCCTTTCTGAGAATTTGGGATTATAGAAAGATATCAATAGCACAACTTCATTCTTTTAATGACCAAATAATTTTTATTATTTTCCCATCAATTGCTGTATGTTTGGGTTGTCTACTTATGGCCATTTTGTTTTTACTGCATTGAACATTTATGTGAAAACTTTTGTACATGCTTAAATTGTCATTCCTGGCCAGTAGTCTAATGAAGTTCTGGGATAATAGCTTATGTTTATCTTTTTTTTTTTTGCTATTTTCCAAGTTTATTTGCAGTTTCATCCTTTTTCACTATAGAAAGTTAGTATACTGAGTGGCTGGACTGTTCCTTAGTCTTGGCTTATTTTCCCATGAAGAAATTGAAGCATGGTATTCCTTCTATGCTACATGAAAGCAGTCCATGTAAATGCATTTCCTTTTTACACATCCTTGCTATGCCTCAGGATGATGGTGAAAGTTGCTGGCTTAGGACAAGTGCCAGCCAGATATTTAGGAATTGGGAATGGAAACAAATCAGGTACTCACCATTTTGAATTTGTGGGATTCGTCCTGTGGGCACAGATGAATTTTTCAGTTGGTAACATGACTCTCCAATGTGAGAAAGGAGGTCATTTTCCTGTCCTTCTCTGACAAATGCTCAGGCAGGGGCCTCACTAGCCTGGACTCTTCTCAGTCAGACAGCCCATCTTGTTGCCATCTTCCCGGGCTGACATCATTTTTAGTTGCTAAAATCAACATTTATTGACTGATTTCCTGTCTTCACAAGCCAAGGTATCGTTTCAAAATCAGATCTTGTTTAACTCTTACTCAGAAATAATGTTTCTTAGATGTTCTGCTCCAATTGGTCTGCATTAATGGTTTAAAAAGGAACAACCTAAGTTGGTACACAGCTGGCATCCAGAATTAGCCAATCTGAGAGAGGGTGAAGCAGTTATGAATGTGCCTGAATAGCGGGCCTGGTAGGTCTTGGGTACCCTTCTCTAAGTCCTGCTAGCAACTATCAGGAAAGTATTGGGGATGTCTCTGTGGTCACCCTCACCCTTGCAAGAAAATTAGGTGTCATAGTTCAGTATTTTTCTGTTTTCCTAAGGAAAACTCTGAAGTAACTCTATAAAACACAGCAGGGAATTCTGCCCTTGGCAAGATTCCTTTATTAACAGTGAGAAAGAGCCAAAGAGCATTTCTTTTTGAACTGCACTTTCCTAGGCTCATGCATTAACTCAATCTGCATGTGTTAATTGGACCATTGTGTGACCCTACACTACAGAGGCTGATGCTTCTTTGCATGGTGCATTGGAGCAGATGATTTCTAGGTATGAGCATAATTTATTGCCTTCTTAATGTTCAAAAACCAAGAGCTTTTCAGATACATTAGCCAAATCTGCTTTTGAAAATAGGATGATGTTGGTTCATTTAGTATCAATGAATTGAAAACAAATATTAATAGTCAATATGGCATTTCCTTAAAAGTACACTTAGAAAGATAGGGTAAGTCCAGGAGATGCCTCAATGTGGAAAAGTGCTTGTTGCCATGCCCGATGCCCAAAGTTTAAGTCCTCAGAACTCACATGGTAGAAGAAGAGAACCAACTCCCGCAAGTTGTTCCCTTCCCTCAGATTGGCATGTGCCCCTGCTCCAACATATAATAATAAGGATGATAATAATGATAATAATAATACATATAATTTCAAAAATTTAAGGAAAGATGGAAAGGAGCAAGGCATGGTGTCACTTACCTTTAATCCCAGTACTTGAGATGCAGAGGCAAGTGGATCTCTGTGAGGTCCACATAGAGAGCTTCAGAAAAGCCAGGGTTACACAGTGAGATCCTGTCTCAAAAAGAAAAGAGATATGCTTAGGAATAATGTGAACTCATTTGACTTTATCTAATATTTGTAAAACAGACTACATTCAGAACCAAAATTCCTCTTTGTGGGTTTTTTGCACCCTGATGTGAGAAAAAGTGGAGACTGTATTTGCAGTTAGAGGCAGCTGGGTAATGAAATTAACAAAGATGCTTCAGAGAAATTAGCACATACAGCCAACATGCTTCGAATCATTCTATTTCTGAAGAGTCTGTGGGAATAAAGTCACAAATAAAAAGAGCTGTTGTACTTCATTTTATTAAATGCATAGACATCTTACATCCTCTCAAATTAGGATAGGTTTTCCTTTTATCAGGGCTTTAAAAATGAAGTATTTTTGTTAATTCCTTGAGAAACTCTTACAATGCATTTTGATCATATTTACCATATACCCCCAATTTCAACTCCTCCCAGATGTATCCCCTATGCCCTTTTAAATAACACTCATTTCCCTTTTTAAATTTGACCCACTGAGTCTGATTTATGTTGCCCATACTTTCATGGGTGTGCAGTCTTCCACTGGAGCCTGGGTGACCAACTAAGAGCCACACCCTTAAAGAAAACTGACTCTCCCCTAGAAGCCATCAACTGTCAATAACTCCAAAAGTTAGGAGTTGAGACTCATGAGCCCCACCCTCTCTCATCCATGCTAGAAGGTTCACTGGATTGATTGTATGTTGATCATATACAGACAACCACAGTTATTATGAGTTCATGACTTCAGGGGTGCTGTCATGTCCACAACACACTGTTTTAGTATGGTCCTCCCCAATTTCTGATGCATACAATTTTTCCAATCCACTTTAGAGATGGTCCCTTGGCTTTGTAAAGGGTGTGACATACATGTCCTATTTATGGATGAGCAATTCACTGACACTTAATCTCTGCATTTTGTCAAGTTCTGAGTTTCTGTATAAACAACCATTGACTAAGCAAAGAAACTTTTCTGATGAAGCCCGAGAGACACACTCCTCTATGGATGTAAGGAGGTGAATTGTTGAAGAGCTCACAGGCTCCAGGGTGAACCTATTACTATTATTCAGCTAAATGGATGTAGTGTCAAACTGCCCTCTAAATTTGTTCCCCTGATGTTTGTCTTATCCAGGTAAAGACACTGAGTAATTAGAGAAGCTTTTGCAGAAATATTTTTCCTTTCATGTAGCAACTAGAAACTCCCTTGCCAAATGTCAACAGCAAAGAATTTTGTGTTATAAAAACTTCATAGTTGCCTAGTTTAGTCCCTTCCTGCACACCCCCCATAGTGCAAAATTCCTTGACAGTTTTATGTATGACATGACTGAAGGATGAGACTTCACTAGTGGTCATGGTACCATTGGAGTCACTAAGGACTGTGACTGGCACCGTTTTCTAGAAACCAATAAGCTGGGAACCTCAGGCATTCAGTGCAGACAGAAATGGCCCAGAATTTTACTCAGCACTTTCTTACTGTCACTTCACTCAAAGTCAAGATGACCGGAATTCTTATATCCAGTCATTATTAAGTTATCAGAAAAAAATGAGACTGTCAAGGCATCCACCCACATGTGGGGAAACCTGACTCCCTTGTGTTCAGGCTGAGGCTTGTTGAGGTAGAGTTGCTTGTATACATTATCATAACCACACTGCAATATGGGTTTTTGGATAATAGACCTTGTAGGAAACTGCCTAAGTGAACAGTTAAAATAAGATATGACATGATAATGGTTTGTCCCCAAGTCTATATGAACATGTAAATATTTCACAAATTCTAACTGCATTTTATTGCTCAAGGGCCTTTTATATTTTCTTTAAGTGAGGAAAAGCCATTATTCTAGCTTCCTCTTTGTAGCTGTGATAAAATCCAACTGAGCAAATGCATCTTGAGATGAAGATAGTTTATTTGCCTTCTGTTTCCATGTTAGTATTCATGGAAGCAGAGCCCATGAGGGTTCTTCTGATGGGGGATGTCCTTCTGTATACTGTGAATGTATGTTTCTCTTACAGGTTGATGAATAAAGCTGCTTTGTCCAAAGGCCAGGCAGGATTTACCTAGGCAAGAAGTCCAAACAGGGATAGAGAAAGGTAGTAGGTGGAGTCAAGGCATCATCAATAAGCCAAGACCATATGGAGATACACAGATTAATAGAAATGAGTTAATAATTAAGGGACAGCTAACCAATAAGAATACTGAACAATAGGCCAAACAGTTTATAATTAATGTACCAGGTGGGACAGAAACTTCTGTCTACATTCCTCCTTGAGGAGGAACATTTGTCTAGGCTGCCCATAGAGGGCCAACATCACTTGCATCAGTTAACAATCAAGATAATGACCCACCAACGTGTGCACAGGCCACTCTAGTCTAGGAAACTCCTCAACTGAGACTCTGTGTGTGTGTGTGTGTGTGTGTGTGTGTGTGTGTGTGTATGTATGTATGTATTATACATGCCATGATCAATTTCAATAATTTAAAAGTGTCTCCCTAAAAATCCAAAGTCCTTAGAGCTACAGAAATTGCCCAGCAGTTAAAAGCTTTAGCTGCTCTTACAGAGGACCTGAGTTCAGCTCCTAATACCCATGTTTGGAGAGCTCACAATTGCCTGTGATGGCAGCTCTAGGGGGATCCAATGACCCTGGTCTCCACAAGCACCTGAACTCACATGCACATAACCCCTAATACATATGTAAATTAAAGTAATTAAATGTAAATAATCCTAAAATTTTGTTTTTGATCTCAACAACCCATAACTATAACCTTCTTTAAATAAAAACAAGTTAAACACTTCCTATGCCAAAAGGGAAGAACAAGGATGTGAAAACAATCACTTTTTTTCAATTCAAACAACAATTTTAATAATTAAACCTTCTGATACAATATAATCTAAATTACAGTAATTTGAAAGTTCCATGTTGAGGAATGTAGCTAGGTAGGATAACATTGAGTCTTTGTTTTCAATAGTTAAACTATCAGGTTTTTGCAAATTTAGGAAAAATTGTATATACAATAATAGAAACACTGCAATAGTAACATATAACAGTTCAAAATTTGAGCTGAGGTATTTCAGGAAGTATTTTTCTCAATGAATGTTTTTATTTAAATTAGAAACATGCATGCTTCACAGGTCAATCCCAGCTCCCTCTCCCAACCCTCCTCCCTTGTCCCTCCACCAGCATTCCCAGCCCCCCACCCAATCCCCACATCATTCCCCAGGGAAAGTGAGGCCCTCCTTGGGGGGGATCTCCAAAGTCTGTTATTTCATCCAGGGCAGGACCTAGGCCCTTCCCCATGTGTCCAGGCTGAGAGGAAAACAATCACTTTTAAGTAAAGCCAAAGCAGGCAGTGCAGCTCTAAGACCAGCATCCCCAGACTCTTCCAATGATCATTGCCTCAGGCAGTCCTGTTTCCACCTACAGCTACAGCATAAGCAGCCTTTCTCTGGCTTAAGGCTTAGGCTGACTCTCTGCCACACCTGCCACGGCCACTAATTCTGGCACTAATTTCTCTATTAGTTACATTTCTGTTGCTCTGATAAAATGCTAGCACCAAAACAGCTTAGCTCATACTTCCAAATGGATAGAATCAACCATGCTTGGGATGGCAGGACAGCAAGAGAAAGAAGTTGACTGGTAACATTTTCAACAGGAAGTTGGTCGAAGCTGCAAAACTCTAAGCCCACTTTCAGGGGCTTACTTCATCCAGTAAGACTCCACCTCCTAAAGGATCCATAACCATATCCAAAAGTGCTATCAGCCGGATACAATATGAGTCTATGGGGAACAATTTTTATTCAAGCCACCGCATTCATCAACCTACATGTCAGCTCACAACTCCCTGTAATTCCAAGGGATCCAATGCCCTGTTTGGGCCTCTGTAGGCTCCTGCACACATGTGGTATACATAAACTCATACATGCCACACACATGTGCATGAAATAAACAAATGAATCTTTGAAAAACTGATGAAATGGCAGACTCTGGAGATCCCCCATGGAGGGCATCAGGATTGGGAGGGGTGCTGGGGCGGCCTGGTTGGGGGGACAGAGGAGGAGGGGAGGGAGAGGGAGCTGGGATTGACATGTGAAGCAAACTTGTTTCTAATTGAAATGAAAAAGTCAGCAAAAAAGAAAAACGTATTATTTAACCTTCAAAATATTTACAAGTATTTTAAACAGCCCCATATACCTTCTTTTCTTAGAAATAGTATAGTAAATTATGTGTATTCTACATTCTTTGAAACACATGGAAATGATATGACATAAATTATCATAGCTTTCTCCAGAATAACCACTGCTAATACATAGGTATTTTCTTAGTTTTAAGGCCAGGTTTTTAAAATTTAAAATTGTACAATAAATATAACCCCATGTCATTTAATATTATTTGAAGAATTTTTATATACATATATAATATTCCATATTGATAATATTTCACAAATTAAACTTTTATGTATTATTATGTGTATTCAGTCCAACATTTAATTTTGAGTATTTAATTTGTTCTGAGTAATTAAAACATTGTCAAGGAATATTCTTAACTTGGCCTGACCATTCCTAAAATCTTAGTTTATCTCTGATTATGTCTTTAGTAAAGTAATTATGATAAAGGATATGAGTATTTTAATACTATTAGTATTTATTGCAGGAATAGTTCTATTATGCTTAGGCAGGTTGCATTCCAAGCAACACTTCCTGGGAGTTTCATCTTATGGCACTGCTGTTGCAACATTTACAATCAAAAGTACTTGTGTATACCTTGAGCTAAAACACTCTTTTAATGTTGTTTTACCTAGTATTCCTGACCAATCAGCCTACATAAATTTGTTCTTCACATTCTACTATCTGTCTTTTCTGAATTTTCTCTTTGTTTCTTAACTGTTTTTCTTTAGAAGTCTAGACCGTTTCTTGCTGTTTTCATGTAATCTTTCCATGTTAGGTATATGAGCCATTTTATGTAAACCTGCTTTTTTTGTTTTTTGTTAATATCTGTAGTTATATATATTCTTATTTTGCTTTTTTGCTTGATATGACAATCTGGGGATTTTTTATATCTAAACAATAGATTTTTAGGTACATTTTCTCTACTAGCAGAATCTTCTTTGACTTATCTTTAATATGCTTAGAACTTATTTTAACTTAAGTTTATTTTGTGCCCAAAGAACATCCTGGAACCATTTACTACTTCCTCCCTACTTTAATTACGTCCTTATAGTTCATGCAAAATTTTATATGCTGCCTATCGCATGTTTACTTATCAACTATAAAATTATAATCTACAAATATAACAATATAAGCATACATAAAAAATCTATGGATGGTGTATGATGAAACATACTCAACGAAAACTACTGTCTAACTTATTTGCATTTTGCCTTGTAAATCTCTTTATGACTGTGTCCTCTAGCAAATCAGCACAGAAACGTCTACTCTTTCTTCTCCTAAAGAGTTGATTAAAATAAGGACTTGAGAGACATTGGCACTTGGAATGAGCCCTTTCACTAGACTAGAGAGGAAGTTGCTGGGGTCTGGTGGTAGCTAGGTCAAAGGAACTTGATGGGTACAAGAACACTAAGTAGGCCCAGTGGAGATCACCAAGCAGCCAGGAAGAACAGCAGGGACTGGTTTCTGCTGCAAAGAGCATCCTGGCAGAAGCAGTAATTACTGTGGCTTGACCTGAGACTCTGGGTCCTAAATTTGGTCCCATTTAAAGTCAAGTTTACTTCTTGAGGCCAGGAAGAATCCTGAGAAATGGGTGAAGTACAAATTCCAACACTGTAGAGGCACACAGATTGACTTGTTGACCCATCCACCTACATAGTCAGTTGTAGTTTCTCATTTATGCAAATACCTACTGTATGGAGAGTGAATCCTCACTCTATGACACCAAAGGCCTGCATCCTAAGATTTTTAGAAATTCAACAATCACAAACTATGCAACTGTTATGAATATTTATAAAAACAATATATCTAATAATCCTCTCACTCTATAACTTCTAACCCCACCTATCCTGTAATTAATGTCTTGGAAAGTCTGGAAAATTGAGTTGACCTTGGCCTTGCCTGAACATGAGTAGAGTTTCCTCATCCTTTGAGATTTATTTGGTAAACATGGGCTTCTTGACCACTGGGTAGTATTGCCCACAGTATTGCCAAACCAGCATGTCTTAAAAATGAGAACTTTACCGCTTTAAGCTTTTAAATATACGTCCATACCATAACTTAAAATGCATTCTGTGATGTATGTCATTAATTAGATGGAGAACAGCTCTTCATACAATCAACTTTTACAGTCCCTGACTTAAACAGTTTCATGACAAAGGCATTGTTTTCCATTAACCCATGGTTTCTGAAATGAACAAATATGATCAACTATATGGCATAGTTCTAAAAGCTATATCATAATCGTGTATAGTTGTGTGCATGGGTACAAAGATAGCTTGTAGAATAATGAGTAATAGAAGTGTATGGCTTATAATTTCAATAATCTTATAAAACCTAACTAGATTCAAATAAACATAGTGCATGGGCATACATGTACTTACACGTTGATAGAGGATTTAGAACAGTGTTATAAATATTTATTTCTAGAGTTCTAACAAAGAAATAGCATAGTCTCCCTTTATCTAGATAAACATCAACATCTGGAACTATAAAAATGACAAGGATTCCAAAGTGTTGAACAAGTTGATTGCAAGTTTACTAAATATTATGTTTACTTACATGTAGCTTCAACCTTCTGCGCAACAAGGAGCAACCACGAAGAAGATTTCCATAAATGGCTATGTATCTCTCACCAAAGCAGTTGTATGAAAATTATGTGACAGTTAGTCATTGTGGTTGAAAGTTTCTCCAAAGATTACTGTAGTCCGCATGTGGTGACTGGTTTTCATATGAGGATTACTGAGTGCACACTTGACTGACTAGAGCTAGAAAATTAACTTTTGTTATTTACTAGGTGATGGATGACCTGAGGAGCGATTCTGTTAATTCGTGTTGCTCATGTATGTGTTATTAGAATAATAAGTATAAAATCCCCAATGTCATTCTGTCCTGATATCTTTAAGTAGTACCTGCAAGCTCTAGCTACTTTTTCTTTTTATATTATATCCCAACCACAGAGAGAGAGAGAGAGAGAGAGAGAGAGAGAGAGAGAGAGAGAGAGAGAGAGAGAGAGAACTTACAGAAAAGGCAAATGAAGTTTGAAGTTTATTTATTGCCATTGTCTTTAAAGACCTCTATGAGAGACTTGTCTTTACAGTTTAAAAGAAAGGGCATCAGGATATTTCTAAATAGATACAATTGTATTTTTCATACAAGTCAAATTCTTAAGAAAATAAATAAATAAATAGATTGTCTCATATTTTATCAGTGAGCGAAGAAAACTTCCTGGACAATAAAGGATTTGAAAAGGTTCAAGTATTGTTTAAACAGATATTAGTTATTATTCAAGCATTAATTTTACATGTGAAAGAGAGGGATCATGAACACATTTATTTATTATATTGCTTTCCTACCTCATTAAAATTCTGTTGAACCTTCTGAAAGCTTCTTCTATGGCAAGAAGGAAAAGGAATTCGGTTCCAGTGATTATCATGTACCTGAAATGATGCTCTGGGTTTTGCTAGCATTTCCCAGGTGGCAACCTGAGCTACATGTCACACTATCCTATCTATATTTCAGAAGTAAAAACAAGATGCAGAGGGGCAGAAAGCCCAAGGCACAGAGCTGTGGACACAGTCAGAGTGGAGGCCAAGACTTCAAGTCCACTGCGTGTGTTCAATTGAAAATGGCATTTCAACGAGGCCAGGACTTGTAACTCCATGCTATGCAGAACTTTTTGTTTGGTAAAATTTTTCTAAAACTCTGAGATCTCATTGCTACTACTTTAAGATTTTTCTAACAGTTTCTCCACTGCTGGTGTGCACAGTTATAAAAATAAGTTAAGGGTAAACAGATAACAGCTTCCTGGCTGCCTTCATGTCTGTGAGCCTGACATAGATCTCAGAGTGAAAAACACGCTGCAAGAAGGCTTATGTGATATTGCTTACTTACAGATCCTTTGACCGCATAGTTATAGTATCTAGTTACAGCCACATTGCTTTCCTTTGGGGGCAAAATTACATACTTATTTGACCATGACTTTAGAGGGAGCTAACACTGAGTGACATGTCCAACACGTCCTTGTGTACCCAAGCTGATAATTATGACATTTGAGCTTGGAACTGTCTTGGCAGCACAACTGTCACCGCACTTATTATCTTCAGTGGAACCATAGGTAGGGTTAATTCAGAGGCCTCTTTGTCATCAAGGAGCACTGTGTCACAAATGCACTTCCAAAAGGAGCTTCTCACTGAAGTTTTGTGCAGTGACACATTATTGTAACATAAAGTAAACATAGAGTCATTGTAGAAAAATTGGAAATGCTATAAGAGTACATTCATAAAATATAAATATAATGGCAGCACAGCATTGAGAGATAGCCATCATTAAAGCAAACTGGTTCAGTTCTTCTCTATGTGTGTGTGTGTGCACCCCAAAATATTTAGGTTGCATATAACATATGCATATCTATAGATAGGAATTTGAGAAAACTGTGTAATGGAAATTGAACATTCAAATATTTTTACTGCCATCTTCAAATTTTTTCACTTACAGTGGATTATATTTTAATAAACCCATAATAAGCTAAAATTATAGCATAAGAAAGGCACTGAATCAGGATATCCAAAAAGAATCCCAGTATTAATAGTGTTGCAGAAGCCAGAGGCCTCAAACCAGACTAATGACTCATTGCAATGAACACTTAACAAGTAAAGATTAGTGGACTAAAAGGTATACTGTGTCACACTATAGTTTCCATGCAGAGACTTTGGCTTTTTGTTTGTTTGTTTTTGTTATTGTTATAGAAGTGGTTCTTTTAAATTTTGTTTTATTTTATTTGTGTGCTGTCTCAAGGACAGAGGGGAGATATGAAGGGACAGGAGATAAATGGGATCAGGATGCATGAAGTGAAATCCACAAAGAATCAATAAAAGGTTTTCTAAAAGGCATGAATACATTACAGAGCTAACACATTCTCATAACTTATAGTAGGCAAAACACAAAGTCAATTTTCCAACACAGCATCAAAAATCACATGCAAGGTAATGAAAACACTGCACAGAATGGGTAAAAACAACAACAAAAGGAAAACAACAAATAGATAGATGTGGTTGTTAATCATCAACAGGATGAAAATCCAATGTTGAGCCATGGCAAGACAGAGACTACCTATATGTGTATCCTACTGTTACATGCTATTATAGATGCAAGTGGTGGAACATTCTTGTAATACCAGCAGCACTGAAGATACAGAGGCAGGAGGATCAAGAGATCAGTATTACTTGTCCAGAGAACCCAGGTTTCATTACCACCACTCACATGGCAACTCATAACTATCTGTAACTCTGGTTCCAGGGGACCTGATGCCCCCTTCTGACCTCCTCAGGAACCAGGCACACATATGGTATACAGGCATACATGCAGGCAAAACACACATATGCATAACAGATATCATTTTTTTAAAGAAAGCTTTTAAAAAGAGCTCAAGACTAGCTTGAGTAAGCTAATAAAACAAAACAAAAGTTAGTAACATAGTAGGCAGTCCCCATATGCTGTAGGATAAGCATCTTCTCATATCTTATAGTATTTTAGGTATGTCTGACATTCTTGCATGTAATATATATTAGCATATAACATAATAGTCGTTGATTGTAGCTAGAACAAAATCATTTGCCTAGCTCTTTCTCTCACTGCAGGCTATTTAAGATTTTCTTCCTTTTTTGCTGTTTTATCAAGTATCTTTGTAAAAAGAAATCTTAATCTTTCTATCTGGCTAAATACTTAAGCAAAATTTTGGAAAACAGTATTACTAAGTCCAGATCTTAAATGTCTGTAAATTCAATGCATGAAATATTGCAGTTTAGTCCTTCTGAGGAAAAATTTGTCTATGAAAAAACTTATACTGAGTTGTGTTTTTTAAAGAACTAGTAATCTGGGTTTTCATAAAACTTCATCTGCATGTTTTATGCATAAGAAAGTCAAGTCCCCCAAAGGGACAGAAATGCACAAACTAACAAGACCTTCCAAACGACAGGGCAGTTACATCTTTGCTGTCAAATCAGAAGAGAGTCACATTGGGTCCTCTGCTTGAATGCTCTTGAACCTTTTATTGATTCTTTTCTCTCTTTTTTTAATTTTTGAGATTATAACACAATTAAACATTTCTCCTTTCCCTTTCATCCCACCAAACCCTCCCAGATATCCCTCCCCGCTCTCCTCCAAATTCATGGCCATCTTTTTTCATTAATGGTTATTTCATGCATACAGACACAGAGAGAGAGAGGGGGGGAGAGAGACAGAGGGAGGAGAGAGAGAGATAGAAGGAGAGAGATTGAGAGAGAGAGAGAGTGCTCCCGTTCGATCTGTGTGATGGAGAGAGAGAGAGAGATTGAGAGAGAGAGGGAGGGAGGGGAGAGAGAGAGGGAGGAGAGAGAGAGGGAGGAGAGAGAGAGAGGGAGGAGAGAGAGGGAGGAGAGAGAGAGAGCTCCCATTCGATCTGTGTGATGTAACTTGTAGGCACGTTTTCAGGGCTGTTCACTTGGTACTGGACAACCATCTGGTGTGTTCTCACCTTTCTTGCTCCTCATCTTCCCTTGCTTCCTATAGTTCTTCATGTAGTTGTTTATGGGGGTCTACTTCAAGGTTTCTTTCCCGTTCCGTGGCATATTTTGACTCTTGGAAGTACAGCTTCTAAAATTAAAAACAAGAATAGTTTCAAAACCTTGTTCACCTACTGGTAAAGGCTGTGCCACCCATGCTGCTCAGAATTGGTTCCCAGATGTTTTGAACATGTGTTATGCAAAGTCCTGGCTCTCCTTTTAAGACTGATTCAGCTGCTCTAGTAGAACTGTTCATTCAAGCAAGAACTCTAGTTAATCCTGAGACAGGAAGCCTGCCCAAGGATGTGCTGTCAGGGATAAGGGCCTAATGATGAAAAAAATAAAACTAGTAGACTAAAAACACCTGGCCTTGGTACTTTGACGCTAGTTCAAGATCCTTGTGTAATTTATTTAACTGACATAAGCCTCCAATTCCATAGCTTTGAAGAAGGGTTGGTAATTCTAATCTCTTCTACCTGGGATTGGTATAAGGATTAGGTTGAATAATTAATCCATGAAATAAAAAAGAATCAAACACAATCCTTAAGAGGCAAAATAAAACGTCAACTGATGCTTAATCAAATTGTCAGTTATTGTCTGGTGCCGTATCAGATTGCATCAGATTGTTCTTTCATTAGAAAGTATAAATCTGTGATTTTTAAATGATTGGAATTGTTGGTATTTTATTGACTATTGTCTGTACTGTTGACTCTTCTGGCATGGCAGAATTCATCTTACCTAGATGTGGCTCACTTCCTCCCTCTTATCCCCACCTGTACACCTCATTTGAACTTGAACCTGAGTTGAGATTGGAACAGCAGGTAGGTACTCAGTGTTTGACAAAACACCTCATGTTGAGAGGGCATCAATAGGACCTTGTCGAGTAAAACTGTGGATTCGGTGCTCATGAGATTGTCTGAGCAGCTGCTGAGCTGTAATGTGCACCTGTGTCTGCTGGAGCAGCAGGTGGTATCATAGTAAATTCTCCCAAATCCCTGTCACCAGCATGACAGTAAACCTAACAGGGAGTTCAGAGCAGGCACAGTGGCAAGGAGCCTTCAGTCCCTGCTGTTCTGGGGAGGCTGAGGCAGGAGGATCATCTCTTGGACCCTGGAGTTCAAGATTAGCCTGCACTAATAACTAACGTAGCAAGAATATACCAAAACATGGGGGGAAAGAGAAATTTGAAAGATGTGTAGATGTCCATATATAGAAAATCTATCCCACGACAGTTATGAAGTTCTTGTACTTGGTGCCAGATTTGTCCTAGACACTGGGGACATAAAGCCACTTAATTTTCAGCTGCTGTCTGCAACAATCGTTCTGGAGTAAAAGAATATGATGAAGAACCTTTGGGCACTGTTCAACATGTGGCTCTTTTATGCTGAAGATTAATGCTTCTGAAATTTCTGGCTAGCACTAAGATATTCCAGTCATTTCAAAATGTACTCATTTGGCCAAGAATCTACTCAGGCTAAAATAGGCTATGTTGAAACACAAGTTGAATGTAAGAGAAAATATCATCACGCCAGCACATCTCTGCATTATCCCTAAAGAAATCTCCTATCCAGGGCTGTTTAGTTAAACCACATCACACAGATAAGTCTCTGTATTTAGTGAAATTTCTTCCAAAGCTGTGACTTTGTTAAGAGAGGTTACCCTCCCTCTGGGTTCTTGGCTGGTCACCTGACAGATACTCTTTTGTTAAAAATCTGTAAGAATTCTTCCTCATTTGCAGAACCTTGTAAAGAACATGCCAGGAACACAAGAGCCTTATAAGGTGCTAACAACAAGAAAGCCTTTTCTTTTCTTTTTAATCATGTGAAAAATGGCTGCCAAGATTTTTAGCTGGGACTGGTACAGGCAGAAGCCAGAGGCAGCACAATTGTCTCTCCATAGAACAACTGATGATGTAGCTGGCCAGGATAACAAGACTGGATAGTTTAATGCCCCTTGGAGACAATTGATTCACTCCAATGGGATCTTGTTTGTATGATAGGATATTATTTTTAATTGGTTTGAACATGGTACTATTTCATACCAGAAACTCACTGTTAATAAATAACATTGGTGCTCTGTAACTCCTTAAAACAATAGCAAACATTTAGACAGGGCTTTGTCACACAGTGTCTGATACATTTTATCCTCTTAACCATCATAATAACCTTCATACAGGTGCTGCTTTTATTCTCATTTTGAAGTTGAAGAGAACTGACTTGAAAAAGGTTAAATAATTTGCAGTTTACACCACAGAGCTAATAAGTCAATGAAATCCTGATGCTAAGCCAAGCTCTGGAATTATATTCAAAGATGTGTGTGGAGGGGTTATACTGGAATGGATGTTTATGATTTTTCAGGCTTATATTTGCAAGTCATCTGACTTTTCAGGATGGACACCAACGTCCAAAATTTGCCATCCTCTCCTACAAGGTGGCAATGTGCCTAAACTTTTCTTAGAATGCCTGAGCAGGGACAATTTTCTAATGAATACTGAGCAGAGGTGTGTGTTTTGGAACTCTGCAGTCATGTTAGCAGCTGAATCACTCAGTAGATCAGGAAGACGAGGAGGCCATGAGCTGAGAGCCTGGTGCTTGAGTGACGTGTGTCATTTCTCACATCCTATAACCCTCCCCCAACATCTGCAGGACTAAGAAAAGCTACAGGAGAACAAGTACGCAATCTCTGAGGCCCAGAAACCATACATCTGGAACATTCTATGTAACTTCATCATGCTGCCCAAGCATCTATTTGAATGTGCTTATGCTACTCAAAAAACTATTTCATTGTCTATAATAAACAAGCTATCCCTTGCTTGTTTTTCTTAGACAAGAATCAAAATTATATCCCCTCTCCAAGCTGATTGCATCACATCCACATATAAAGACATCTTAATGCCAAAGTAGAGGTAGAATTGTTTCTGACAGAGACTGTAAATAGCCATTCTTGGAGCTGAGAAAACTGTCTTTGGCATTAGGGATAGTAACTGGAAGGGAGTGACAGTGACAATTTCATTAGTGCTTTACTGGTATCAAGATTCATGCAGTCAGCCAAATGACAAGCATCATAATAAAATAACAAAGCGGTGTCTTTCGGACACTCCAGCATGCTTACAGGGAAAATGGAAATAACATTTACTGAGCATGTTCTGTTCTCAGCACTCTGTCCTGTATGCTTTAATGTTCATTTATCCATTTTAGCCTTCAGATGTGAGTGCTCTGTAGCTAAGAGGCTCAGAGAGACCAAGTAGCATCTGCCTCATGTTAGCCAGAATACACAGAACACATTCATATCCCGGTTTGATTGCAAAGCTGTTGTACTTAACATCTTTGGGGAACTGCATCGGCATTTTAATATGGACCACTAACTAGGTCCTAGAGAGGCAGAGAGGAACATCAGATGAAACTGTAAACTTAAGGACGGTGGCTTCTCTAAACACCATTTTTTATCAAGCATAGTTCTAAAAATTCAAATAAGACAGTGGATACAAAACACTAAAAAGATATTCTTTACAGTTATTAGCTATTTATATAGTGTCACTCTTGGTAGAATGCCCAAGGAGCAGGCATAGCCAAGCTCATGGATAGGGAACTGTCCATCTGCCCGGCGTGTCTGTGCAGCCTGTGATCAGGAGCCGTGAGTGAGTTTAGCAGCTCTCATTCTGCCCAGGAAGACAGGCTCAGAGAGCAGGGTTAGTTAGGGAGCTTGGTAGGTGGTCAGTGCCCTGTGATGTGCGATTCAGCAAAATCGATATGCAAACCACAGGTTTGGGGATGTAGGCTGGCCTGCAGTGATGTATCTGGGGGGCATGCGTAGATCTGCCAACAGCTGTTACAGTGAGCATGCATAGACCCTATGTGGTGGAGCTACATGCTGAACCCCAGAGCCAGGTCTGCGTGTTTGCTTTAATCCACCAACTCTGCTTCTTTGATTCCACTCCAATGTTTGCTATTGCTTACGTTGTGTTTATTTTGGTAACAGGAAAACCTGGCCTTTAGTTGCAACTTAATCTCTACCATTCCAAAGATTACCTTTCTGGGGTCATCTTAACATGATGTCTAGGCAATAAATATCTCAGATTTCTACTTATCCCGAAGGACACCAAGCTCTCATTACCACCGTCTTTAAGTGTATACATTTGTGCTGATCTCATACCACACATAAGGCCTTTTCTTAATAAAAATTTCAAATATTTTTAAATATATATGAGATTCCTTGGTGAAATACAGGCTTTGATATCATATTCAAAAGAGATAACTGCAATTCTCAGGAAAGTTTCTAATGCACAGCCGTCTTTCCTCCTTCCAGATCTTTCTCTTTAGTTCTGGGGCCAGGGAAAGGAAAGTATTTCAAATGAAAATAGAAACTGTAATATTACCAGCTTCTCAAAAAGACAAGTGATTTATTTTTCTTACTCTTATCACAGATGTGCATGAACTTATACTGACTGTGTTTAAAAACAAAATGAACATCTCGCCTTCTGATTTTTATATGTATGTATGTGTAGGCGCTTGTATTTCTCCAGATGCCCATGTAAGGATGGCTCATCTCTAGTTCAAATGGAAATATGAAAGAACCAGTTTCCAGGACACTTCTTGTGTGTTCCCCCATTTTCTGAGACAGGGTTTTACTTAGAGCAGGCTGGCATCTATTTGCTCTGTAGTCCAGAATGATCTTGAATTTCTGATCTTCTTGCCTCATCCCCACCCCTGCCCCTCCCCCATCCTCGAGTATTTGGGCTGAGAAGCACTAAACAGTTTTTTTTTATCTTTGTGCTGAGTGAGCCTTTTATTGGCTGTTTGCCTCTGTAGTAGCAACCACAAGTACACAGGGCCCAACCACATACACACTTTATAAAGGTGCTATTATCTCTCTATGATAAATGAGGAAATAGAATCTCAGACAGATTAAGTAAATTGTCCAGTCTTATCCAGATATCCACCCCAAAATACATCATTTTCTCCTCTCCCCCTCTCCTTCCAAGCACCTCCCACTACTCCTCCTTTTTCTTTCACACTTTTCTTCTTCCATTCAGTTATACATAAAATCCCAGTGACAGCATAGAGAATGCTGTAGCCGTGCAGGGCATGTGATCGGAGAGACATCAAAAACCCATGTGACTCCTGCTCTCTCTCCCTCCCTTCACCAAATCATGGCAGAGGAACATGAGCGTTCACTGCTGTCCAACTGGAATGAGGAATAGTGAAGATGGAGAGAACCTTATATATCAGTAGGTTTCATGGTTCCAACCTAACAACCCACCACATCTTTAGAAAATACAAATTTCTGGCTCTAAACCCAGATCTACAGAATATCCAAGAGTAAGAGTATTTGCTTCTTTAAGCCTACCACAAAGTGATCTGTGACCTAGCAATGAAGATTGAATGAGAACTCACCCTGCTCTCTCTCTCTCTCTCTCTCTCTCTCTCTCTCTCTCTCTCTCTCTCTCTCTCTCTCTCTCTCTCTCTCCTCCCCATTGATAAAATTACTAAATTCAAATGACATCAAAAGACCTGCCATATTAACAATGAGATAGTAGCAGAATCCCACACTTGGATTCATTTTTCAACCTAGGATTGTAAAAGGGGGTTGGCTCTTATCTTGTGTTATAAAGAAAGACACTCCATGAATAATCTTTGCAAGTCTGTCCTTACTTGCCATGTTGTCACATACTTAATAACACATATCTAAATGTTTGTTGTATCTTCTAATTCTCCTTAAACATGTGCCAAATAAGGGTTAACAATGTCATTAGGGTGACTAACACCTTTACCAAGGCAGAGGACCCTTATTCTAATCTCTTTCAACCTTTTCATTTGGTTTTTTAGAGACATGAAAATACACCATTTCACTTTAGCAAAATATTCTATTCTGTACAAAGGTTCTGAGTATTGTGCTTGGATAGGGGATGGCTCTGCATTTTCGTGGGGCAGGGTACAATAAGAATTTGCTGTTGATTTGAGCAATCCAATAGTTTAATCCCCCTTTTAAATCTTTACTCCAAATATTAGAAGATGTGAGTTTGAATCCATGAAACTGGAAATAGGACCCCTTTTTTCTTTTTTCTTTTTTTTTTTTGGTTTTTCGAGACAAGGTTTCTCTGTATTGTTTTGGATGCTGTTCTAGAACTTGCTCTGTAGACCAGGCTGGCCTCAGACTCACAGAGATCTGCCTGCCTCTGCCTCCCGAGTGCTGGGACTAAAGGTGTGGGCTACCAATGCCCTGCTAGTATCCCTTTCTTAAAGACCCTCACATTAGACCAACTCATTCCATGCCTATGGCCTAGTATCCAAGTCATTATCTGAATTTCACCAAACATTGAAAATGAGCTTTGAAGATGTTTGGGAGTAGGGTTTGGTGCATGTATTCAAGTTACCTAGCTCTACCTAACTTGTACAATTGTGAAATACTAATCAGTTTTTTTTACGTGGAAAGTGTTGGCAATGCCATCCTGACTTGATTATTCTAAGTTTATACATATACTAGCACCATGTTATTCATAAATGTGTCCAATTAAGATAATAATCATTATTACAGTGGTAATCAAGAAATGAGGGACAAAGTGAGAGGGCCAGGAGGGAAGGGCTGTTAGGAGAAGGCTTTTGGCCTCTGCCAGGAGAGGGTAGAAGGCCATCAGGGGCTCTTGCATGTGGTAAATGGTAAATCACCACAGCCCTAAGAGATCATTTTCATGCTGCTTGAGGTGCTTGTGTGGGATCAGGGGCATGCATGGAATGGAAATCTGTAATTTCATTGCCAGTTTAAGGGGTGGCTTCTTCCTAGGGAAAAACAAAGAGCAGAACAAATGTGACCTGAATTTTTTACCCCTTTATAAATTAAAATCTTAGTTCTAAATTTCACAGAACACTAAGGATGAAAGGGTTATATCTTAAGATTTTTAAACATTTCAGTTACTGGAGGGGAAAAAATGAAGCAAAGATGATACGGAGTAAATTGCTTGCAAAGCCTCCAATTTGGATTTCATGAGGTGGAGCCATCTGCTCGCTCTGTAATTCTCAAAACCTATTTTCAAAATTTGGCCAAAATGACAATTTCAGAGGTCAGCAAAATAGGAGCACATGGTCTTGTGTGTGTGTATGTGTGTGTGTGTGTGTGTGTGTGTGTGTGTATGTATGTTTTGTTGATATTTGTTGTTCATCTTAAATTTAAAAATATAAAAACTGACCTGTTATTTTTAAATTCCATTTGATATATGGAAAAACAGAATTTATACCCCAATCTATATTTTTTCTTTTTTAGACTTTTTTATTGATTCTTTGTGGATTTCACATCATCCATTCTGATTCCATTCGTCTCCCGTCTCTTCTTGTGTACTCTCTGCCCTTGCAACCACCCTCCCCCCCTTAAAAAATAAAATAAAACAAAATTTAAAAGAAAAACAGAAAGCAAAATCAAACGAAAACTCTTGGCATGGAAGTTATAGTGTGAAACAGTGAGTCACATAGTATACGCTTTAGTCCATACGTCTTTACTTGAAGTGTTATTGCAGTGAGTCATCGGTCTGGTAGAAGGCCTCTGGCTTCTGCTGTGCTATCAATACTGGGCTCTCACTGGGACTCCTCCTAGTTATCCAGTTGTTGCTTTGTGTCATGGAGATTCTGCGGCTTTGGATCTGCAGGACTGGCCCTTCACATGATCTGGCAATTCATAGATGAGGTGGATGTTGGGGCGGGTCAACAATAACCCTGTTTCTAGGCCTTAGCGGGAGATGGAATTACTTGCAATAAACACAATTGCAACTAGTTTACCACCAGTCACCCAATTACTAGTAGTATTCATTGTGCATAAATGCTGCATATGGAGATTAAATACTACATACATGGCACATATCTGTGCTGCAGACTGAGACTAAATACTACATATAGGGTGTATAATTGTTCTGCAGATAGAGATTAATACTACATGCATGATACATACCTGTGTTGCAGACTGAAATAAATACTACATATTTTACAGGCCAAAGATTACAATTATGGTGGCTATTAGGAATGGCTCAAACAGAGGATTCTGAAATGAGCTTCTACAGCAAGAGCAATCTTGGTGGATTAAAACCCTGTGCTACACAGTTGGTTTTGTTTACACTATACTTATTTCTCCTTGCCCCATTTTGGATTACTCAATAAAAGAGAATATAGTCCTTTCATTTAAGTGAGAAATAAAATGAGAGTCAAGGTTATGCAAAACAAGTTCTCCAATAAAAAAGGAAAGGAAAACAAAATACATATGATTGAATATCTGAAGTAATCCAGAAAATACAAATGTTGTAACAAAAAAAATGAAAAAAAATAAAACATGTTGTCTCAGTAACTGAGAGAGGTCATGCATGGCATTAAATTGGAAGAAATTTTAATTGATAGAAAAATAAACCTGGCATGATTTTCTTTGATCACATAGCAATATCAAAGCCCCAAGGGTCAACAGTGGACATGATTAAAGAGTAGTCAAATGTAAATAGAAAACAGAAATGCTATTATCTTGATGAAGGACCTAGCAGGTTCATGGGATTTATGAAGGTAAATAGAAAACAGAAATGCTGTTATCTTGATGAAGGACCTAGCAGGTTCATGGTATTTATGACCAGATCTCCACACACTCCATCATCTTGGAAGAGTAAAAGTGGTGCCATGGTGGCTAGGAGCTGAAACACAGGAGCGCCAAGGTGGTTCAAGTCTTGTTTCTGGCTCCCAGCCTAGTTGTCACAGTAGCTGATAAGTATTCAAAGGATGGACAAATGACTGGTTTCTGTGGCTTTGATCATTTATGTGTTCTTTATACCAGAAATACATTGGAGCTTAATGTTTAACATCATATTTGGCACCAATTGGAATAGCCTATGAGACAGCACAGGGGATCCACGTAATGTATCTTCTATTGGAACAGTAGAATTGGCTCTAGAGCTGTTTGTGATTTCTAACGAGGAAGGGACTACAGCATGGGATGCAACCTGTAGCATCCCCACTTTGAAGACCCAACTCAATGCTGCTTCTTTGCAAAGGAGCTAGTCAATGAAGAGTGGTACTGTTTTCGATTCGGATGGACTATGAAGTCCTTCTAGAATCCTTCCATGGATTTACAAAGAGAACTTTTCATATGGATAATGCCACCATTTTCTGGAATTCAATTCTGAACAAGGCTAGCCTCTGACCTGCTCCTTCTGGGACCCCATAGCTCAAGTGAAGCAGGAGAAAAGATGTTAGTTAGTGACTTCTGGTGATGTGTCTCTTCTACAATCCAGTGATGTGTTTGTGCTTTGGCTTTATGCTTGAACTGCCACCCTGTCCCTTTGGTGATTACCGTGGAGGCAGAGCTGCACTGGACTACCTTCACCCTATAGCACATCCCAATTCATGCAATATTGGCAAGCTTGTTTTCTCTCACTCCTCATTCACTTCTTGGATGACAAGGAATCCCTTAATAACAGTAAGAGTTGGTGAAGGATCTAAGAAAAAAATAAAAGAAAGCATAAGAAGCAAAAAGGAAAGAGATTGTTGGTTCCACTGGGTCCTGGAATGCATTGCTAAGAGATGTTTGAAAGTATAATATACTTTTAAATCAGCACCACAAGTTTACATTGGTATAACAAACTGGGTTGGATATTATTGTGCTAACAAACACCAAGGACAAACAATTTAAACAATAAGTTCACGTCAGTAACATTCTACAGTAGGGCCTGGAAAGGTACCTCTCTGCCTTGTTCTCATACCAGGCACCAGGAATTCTCAGGCTTGTCTCTCCACCTTCTGCTGTGCTGCAGTCTGTTCTACACCTACCTGCAAGGAGAAGGAGCACCCAGGCAAGCATGTGGTGGGACATACGGGTCAGCCTGAAGATAGCATGTCATAGTTCCTCTCACCTGCAGTAACATGGCCATAAAATGGGGACATCTGTGCTCAGGAAGAAGCAGAGAATGGAATCTGGCAGGATCTGCCACATTGATAGTTTTGATTACAGAACTCTTTTCCGGGATCTTATCTTTCATCACAATTGCATCCCAAATCATTTCAAGGTTATGAAGATTTGTATAATCCCTTAAAGTCAGTGTTTAAGGAGATTCCTATATCCTTTACCAGCCAACCAATGCCTTACAACCTTAAACATGGTAACTGTAATCCCCCAGTATGACAGTCACAACGCACTGAGGAACCCTCTGCATATGTATACGCATCTTCCTGCCCTTTTCTCCACAGTGTGTTTTAAATTAAGTCCAGAGAAGACCAGTTGTTCAAGAACAGTTTTGCCTGTAAATTCTTTAACCTAGTAGGAGTGAAACTGTTGTCTCTAACCCAGGACAGTTCTCCAAAACCCTTTTCTGTTCTCTTCTACACAGAATGTGGAAAACCAATGTGTTTGGGTGGCTGCTGAGGTTGGAAACTGAGTAATATCACTTCTCCAAAATAGATTTAATAGCAGGGCTGGGGAATAGTTTCCTGATCTGTTTAAGGGAGAATGCCAATCCAGAGAAAACCATGGTGTATGAGTTTTCCCATTCATTAACAGAAAAAAATCAAACTCACATATGTTTAAAAGAAACTATGGAATGACTATTATAATTTTGTTTCAATATAATTTTACCTTGACTTCTTTAATTTATTGAGCCTATAATGATTTATTGGTAAGGATTCTCATGAAGGAGTCATCATTTAATAACTTTTAACCCTTCGATTAAAGCTTTAGGAAAATTAACTTGTGTAAGTTTAAATACATCATAATCAGAGAAGTGACTGAGAATCACATTTTCAAAAACTTAATTCCAAAGGAAATAACAGTGTCTAGGGAGACAATACACTTGAAAGATGACTCTCCTCAGACATTCAAAAGGATTAATTTGGTGGGATCACCCAAAGAGTCTTCAGAAAGAGGCAACAATCATCGCTGGAGGAACCCCTGGCAGAAGTGCACTAGATCCAAAGAAAGATGCGGGTTCTCCCTTAGCTGTTAGAGAAAACGGTGCTGTACCATTTGGGTCATGTCATTTCTTTCCTGCCGGGGATCCCTGTTTGTGTGGAGCCACAAAGACCAGGTCCTAGGTTCCTGCTTGCTGCTTTCCTTAGTTCCTTCCTGGTTCTAGAAGGAGGTACTACATACTACAGATTTTTTGTGTAGTTTGACCAACTTAAGGGTTTGGTGGTGGTGGTGGTGGTGGTGATGGTACTTTTTTTTTCAAAGTTTGCTCTCTCAATTGTATGAGCCACAAAACCTGGACACCTCCTGATTGTGTGGCTGATTATTGGTCAGACTTGAAGATACACAAAAATATTCCTGACTAAAATGTTCTTTAAGACTCTAACCTATGAAGTTCCTTCCCAGATCATTTCTTTAAGTGGAATGTTCAATTTCATTTCCTTAAACAAAAGGCCAATTACTAATCAAATTTAGACAACAGTAGTAACATTTATTTGAATAGAGGGCCACATAGATAATCACAGTGGATAACCAGTAGACAGCAGTGCTGTAGCTAAAGGTGTTTATAGACACTATTTTGTTAATTGAGCAAGTGTTAACAGTTGTAGGTGATATTGATACACTAATAAAGAAAACAGATTTAAAATATCTGCACATGTGCAACATGCATCCTAGTGGGAAGGAAAGGATTGTAAATAAAAATTAGTTTAGCAGAGGCTGGTGGAGAGACAACGAGAGAAAGAAATGGCGAAGACTCAGCCTAGGGTGGCTATTTTACATAAGACAGTATGAGGCTAGCTCACTAGGAGTTAAATTCTCCCAATGGTAAAACTGCACTAATGACCTGGGAAAACATTTTCTGGGTAGGAACTGCGCAGATGCACAAAAAGCCCCGAGGAAGGACACACACACTTCAACGCAGAAAATGCACAGCGACCATCATGAAAGTGCAGAGGCTGCAAGGACATGGGGACTGGTGAGCGGGAATTTTGCAGGGACCTGATTATCATTTTAGCAGGATTATTCTGTCTGCAACTTGACGAATAAGCGTGAAGGTGTGGGAAGAAGCGGGGGCATGCCACAAAAATATCTGTGTTCCCGTGCAAACTTCTTAAAGCAATTTTAGTTTGTTCTATATTACAGAAAAAAAGAAGCAGCACAAAGACAGGGACATTCTCTACCTCCTCTTTGCCTGTTGGAGTCTGAAAGATCTGTCTGGGAAATGTGGTAATAGAGAAAGCCTGATAGAACCAGAAAAAACAGAGGGAAACTGAGTCAGTCCTCCCAGGACTGTTTCTGACCCTCAGGTACAGCCAGTCTGGAGACTAGTGTCTTCCTGCAGCTACAGGCAGGCTTTTGCTCAGAGTTGAGAAAAGGAATGCACACTTCCCTACTTCCCTCTCAATCCCAGTGGCTATGAGGGCCTGGTCAGTTAGATCAGGACCTGCCAACAAGTTCAGCAATAGTCACCTCTGCTTCTCCTTGCTGTGATGGGCATACCTGCTGATTGAAGATGTGTATAGTTACATGGCTTGGGTCAGTTGTAGGTAACTGATGCAAACGCAGGCCTCTCTAATGTAGGCTTTGATTTTCCTGTTACAGCATATCAGTCTCATGTTAGGCTCATTTGAGAGCCTTGTTTGATTTTTTTCATTGTGGTAAAACAAAAACACATGGCTTGAAAACTACCCTGTGAAGTGTTTCAACACACACTCCATCATGGCTGCTGTGGTACGCATTAGGTATCTAGCATTTGTTCATGTGAGGTACTGATACTTCATAGTAACAGAAGAGTAATTTGATTCAACATTTCCCTTCCCCAAGCCCTGATATCCCTTTGGTCTTTTCTTCTCCGAGTTTGGGTCTGTCACCATGTAGTATTTGTCCTTTTGTGACTGACATGTTTCACTATCTTAATCTTGTTAATTTTCATTCATGTCCTAAAATATGGCAGGCTTTTCTATTTGTTTAGGGTTCAGTATTAGTGCCCTGCACAACGGGGTGTGCCATTCTTTGTTTATGTGTCGCCCCCTCAGAGGACAGTTTGGCGATGTCCACACCTTGGTTGCTGTGGTGAACATGGACATGAAGTTATCTCTCTGTTGCTCTAATCTCTGTACTTACGGGTAAAGATCTGGAAATTGAATTGGATGCTATTTTTCATAGCAATCACATCATTTTGTAATCCCACCAACAGTGTAAAACAGGTTCTAAGTTTGGTGTGATGTCACCTGTGTGTGTGTGTGTGTGTGTGTGTGTGTGTGTGTGTGTGTTTCAGTTGTGCTAACTAGCATAATGAAGTCTGTGATTTTCATTTTCATTTTGCTGATGATTAGTGATAATGAACACCTTTTCATGTATATGTTGGCTGTTTGGCTTTCTTTGAGAAATGTCTGCTTCTTTCATTGGATGTTTTTAATTTGGAGAAGTACTATTATTTTAACTTATTTTTGCTCTTATCATACAGGAGTTGCATATGTATTATGGACATCAACCATTTATTAGAAGTGTGGCTGGAAAATACTCCCATCCACCTGTAGGTTGCTTTTTTCATGCCTTTGCTTATTTCCTTTGCTGTGCAGAAGATTAGTAGATGAAACTGCTCTTGTCTGTCTCTGTTCTCCTTGCTTGTGCTTGTCTGTGCATTAGAAGGCCTATATTGTGTCTGTACTACCCACTGTAACTAACCATTTGTCTGCAATGCCCACCAAAATTCCAAGGACATTTTTCATTGAAGTGAAAAAACCATCCCAAGCATCAAAAGGAACCATGAAAGAGCCTGGATAGCCAAAGCTGACTTAAAATAATACTGTATATATGTGTGATGTGCTGTGAGTATGGGTGCCCTCATGTCATACACAGCACATATTTGGGGTTCAGAGGTAAGTTTGTGGAGGCTTATTGGATTAAGGCTCTACCCTTGTGAACTCATTTACCTGCTGTCACCCCTGTGCACACCTTACCTTCAAGCACAGTTATTTTGTAAATGACAGTTTCCAGGTATGAATATTTAGTCCACCACACTAGTCTAATAAGTATCTCATGAAAGTGGAATCTTGTCATATTATTTGACCAAAATGCACAAGCTTATTTTCTCTTTTATCAAACTCCAGCTATCATCTTCATCTTATATCCCTTCATTGTCTGTTATGTGAGGCTGTCACTGACAAGCCATAAATGACTATTATTTTCTGAGATCGCCTGATACATTTACTAGTAAACTATCAAATATCATTTCACTCAAAAATAAGTATTTATTGTCAGTGTTTGACTTTTGTTCATGATGACCATATGTGATAACATAATAAAATTTACTTGATGATTTTTTTCTGTCTTTCTCTCTGTCTCTGACTCTGTCTTTCTTGTGCTCTCTCTCTCTCTCTTCTCTCTCTCTCTCTCTCTCTCTCTCTCTCTATCTCTCTCTGTGAGTGTGTATGTGTGTGTGTGTGTGTGTGTGTGTGATGTAAAGTACAACTGTGTGACATCAGAGTTTTCCTTTCCCCTTTATGTGGGTTCTAGGAGCAAAATATTTGATATGAAGAGAAAATTTTAATCATCATCCAGATGTCCTTACACTTGAGGGTCAGCTTTCCTTATCCTCCCCAGTGGTGAAATACCAAATGGACCCATTGGATAGCCAATAGCAAAAGATGCTGTACCCCTGCGGCATTAGGCATAGAAACTAAGAACAATGTAACTGCCTCCAGGCATATCCTGTGTCTGGAGTTAGAGGACTAAATTGTTTCTACCCATTATATTCAGTTCAGCCTTGGCAGAGTTGTTGGGATCTCTGCCCTTCATGTTTCCCAGCAGGAAACTTCTTTCTCCTTGGTGAAGAGTGTCTAGAGAAAACAGTCTCCAGCCCTTCCCTCCCAGGATGTCATCACACCAGTATTATAGTGAGGGTGGAGGCCCTCAAAGCAACTGAGGCTGTGAGAGCAAAACTGGCTCAGCATCTGACACCTCATTGATGGCCGCAGTGCATTTCCCCATCTGTCTCTTATGTCCCTTCCTCCCTCATGTGTCCATTTGGATTCTTCTCAGAGTGTTGTGTTTAGACACAGAGAGTGACTCAGATAAAAACAGTGATCTTGGTGAATGATGTCAGTGGAAGATAAAGATTAAGCAAACTAAAACAATGACCTCTGGTTATACTGGGCACATACTAGCTGCCAATGTGGTAAAGGCTTCTTAACAGCTTCTCTTCTAGTGCTCACAACAGCTCCAGAGCTGCCTGTTTTCTTTATCAGGAAGTGGAGTTTAAGGAGGTATATGACTTAGTCAAGAGTACCTAACCAATAAGTGACAGAAGCAAGATTCGAAATTTAATCCTGGTTTTCTAATTTAAATCCCTTAGGATCCCTTCACCTTACAATGTGGAGTCAAAGACCTGCTCAGTGCAAACACTGTCATTCTCAGCATACCAAGTCAGAAGCACTGTATCGCTGCTCCGGGCTTCAGTTGGGAGTCCAAAGGTTCCCATGAACATTCAGCTGGGTCTTCCTAGGAAGCCCTGAACAGAATGCTTAGTCTGGGGACTCATGTTGACATGGACTCCCAGAAAATTAGTTGGCATAGTCCTCATTGTGCCTTGTCCTTCAGGCTGAAAACCTGCAGTATGTATTGAGTAGAGGATCCTAAGGGCTAGAGTAAATGAAACGATCCATTTACCCAGGGAAAGAAGCAGGACTCTGGCTCAGGAGAGAGACCACATGGTGGTCAAGAATCAAAATACTTCCCATCAGAACATCTGAGTCTACCTTCAGGCCAAAAATGATGAGCAATGAGCAGACAAACAGTTACAAGATTAGTAGACAGGAAGTATGGGGACAGTATGGATGGAATTTAGATACAGATTTCATTACCATCCATCGCATTAGAATGAAAGACTGGAAAGATCTAGGAGCAGTTCTGTTGGTTGACCAGTTGTCTGATTTCTGTCTATCTCTTGAGGAAGGAAAGCTCCACAGAAAGAGATTGCCTACCACATACAACATTCAAGAGCTCTGAATGCATCAGGTCAACAGGTCCTGACTCTTACTGTCCCCTCTGAGGGACCAATGCAGCTGTCTCATCACTTTCCTGTAACCATCTGCTGGTGAAAGCCAGCTCCTATGAGAAGTGTGCATACCTGCACTGTATTGAGGGAATCAGATACATGGGACAGCATGGCACCTCACTGTCTTCCATAAGCTAAGACTTTTCACAAACCTCCAAGCAGTCCCATAATTACAAAACAGTCCTCAGACTCTGCAAAGAAATCCTCCAAGTAGACTGTAGAAGAAACTGCTGTATACCTTACTATTGTGTTCAAAATCAGAAAAATGAGGATTTAGCAAATTTCATTTTTTTAGATTTCTTTATTTATTATATATATACAGTGTCTGTCTGCATGTAACCCTGCAGGCCAGAAGGGGGTACCAGATCTCATTATGGATGGTTGTGAGCCATCATGTGGTTGCTGGGAATTGAACTCAGGACCTCTGGAAGAGCAACCAGCTAATGTGCAGAATAAACTCTGGTGTGTGTGATCTATGAATTATCAGGGTATCACTTTCAAAGAGTTAATGCTGAAAGGTCCACCCTAATAAGGATGCAAAGAAGTGTTCTGTTTTCTTACAGTCATAGGACACTTTAAAATACATAAACACAGTCCCAGGCTCTAGAGTCAGTTTGGGTTTAAAACAGACTCGTGGGAATAGCTCCGAGCATGTTGCTTATTATAGAGAAGCTTTCCTAGGCTTCAGAACTCCTTTTGGTTAAATAGGAAACACAGAGGCCACTTCCAAGGGTGAAGACGTAATGAGATGCTGCCAGAAAGCAGAGTGTGGAGCACATGGGGGTATCCTCCAAAATCTGTACTGTCATTGTCATTATTATAGTTAGGTATTTTCCCTCTCCTCAATTATTTTGCCACTTCCCCTAGCTTCAGGTAATACTCTGCCTTGGACTCCCCCTGACTGGCACTGAGTCTGCAGAGAAATCACCAGGCCTATGTGTAAACGGGTGGGGGGTACGGGTGGGGGTGCTTAGAAGAGGCACTACCCATCTCTTTGACACCAACAACTGAATAAAGACTCTCCCCCACACCACATTCTGGGTTTAATACTGAGGACTGTCAGTGAGGCCATGTTCCAAAACTGAGTAGCTCATCTGAAGCCGTTTCTATTTCAAATTAGCTCTCAGGTGAAAAAGCTAATTTTCAGAAAGTTAAGCCAGTAATAAGTGGTCTGATGCCCAGCCGATTTTCAGCCCTGCTGTGTGAAACAGGGAGTGTGTTCTGTTCTGTTTACTGAGCAAGACCTCTCTGAAGGTGTCCCCCTCCTTCTTACATTTGAAGGACTTAGTCAAGGTGCCTTTCATTCATAGGAGGAAGTCCTTCCTAGTCCTTAGGTTCTTTATTTCTTGTAGCTTTTTCTCCTCTAGTCACTGCAGAAACGACGCTTTTTTTTTCTTTTTCTTTTTTTCCTTTTTTTCTTTTTTTTTTGGTTTTTTACGAGACAGGGTTTCTCTGTATTGTTTTGGAGGCTGTCTGTCCAGCCCGGCCTCGAACTCAGAGATCCGCCTGCCTCTGTCTCCCGAGTGCTGGGATTAAAGGCGTGCGCCACCACCGCCCGGCAGAAACGACGCATTTATTTTCACGAACCAAGCCATATGAATGTAGGCAACTGGAAAGTAAACAGTCGTCCACACCTCACTCCTGGGTGATAGCTGTTAAACGGGCTCTGTGTCCTTTCCACATCTCTCTTTACTGCAAGCTGCTGCCGACATGGGCCACCCAGCCTACCTGTTACTGGTACCATATGATGCTGTCACTTACATAGCCTCGTCGCTCTTCAGTGCTAGCCCATAGACGCAACCCAACGCTGCATCCTGTTTGACTCACATTCGCCTTTTCTCGGTTTGCTTCACGTGGGCTGGGCATCCTCTGCCCCTGCTACCCCCAACTCTGCCTGGACCTTTTACTCCTTCCATGCATTCAGCCCCCTTCACATGCGTTGCCTCTTGACATATTCGGACAGCACAGTGCTTTTTATTATTTTCAGGCTATTTGTAACTGGTGCTTCCTGTTCGTCCTTCATTCCACAATTGCCTCTTGTTTTGCTCCCTTACCTGGAATTTAATGCCCTGTTGTGAAGTGCTGCATTCCATGTATCTGTATTTACCCCAGAATTAATCTAAGGACAGAGACGAACTGCAAGCCTAAACTCTTCACTGAACAAAATCTCTTTCTACAAGGTCATTCACCATGACCGATGCTCGTTAACACTTTGAACTTGTTATTATAATATTGCTGTTTCTTGGTAATGATTTTTGATTATAGAAGCACTTACTATGATAGAAATCGAGCATGCAGATGACTTCAGACCAAATGCCTGCCTCCAAAATCAAACTGTTTTCTGAGAAAATTCGTGTTCCCAAACTTAGAAGGCTTCCCCAGCCTGTCGTTGATATTCACGGTACTTTGCCCAGCGTAACATGTGTTCAGTGATGTCTTCCGGGGTTTTGTTTTTGTTTTTGTTTTTTTTGAGTAAAAATCCAATAGGACATCAGCTACTGTTTAGAGCTCCATCTTGGCAGCAAATTCTTAGCCATGCATGCTTGTGTGGTATGTGCCTTCGGTCCCAGCTGCTGTAGGGTCAGAGGTTGGAAGGTCATTTGAACCTGTAAGTTATAAACCATCTGAACACTATAAAAAACAAGAAAATGAGTTAATTTAAAAGTAAAACTAGCACAAATGTTTCTTAGATTAATCTAACTTTTAATCGACATTTATAAACAGTTTGATAGATTTGAGGCATTCTTTTTAGGTAATATTTATGAGATTTTTGTGTGTCTTAGTAAGTAATTTAGGCCTTCACTTTAAAAGAAGTTCTCCATAGTTAAGAACATTATCTCCATCTAGTGGACAAAGTGTTATATTACATCTACATTTAAAAATGTAAATTAATCGTTTTTGGTGATTCAGTTAGCATTGCTTCAACAAAGAAAAAGTAAGTTCAAAATCCACAGTCTCCTATCTCCTTTATTGTTCATGCAGAATGTGTAGCTAGAGCCTTCCTTCTGTTTCACTTAACCCTGACATCATCCTGCTAGATCATAAGGGGAAGCAAGCACAGATGCTTCATGGAGAATTTCCATCGCGAGTCCCCTGTCTCCTTAAAGCGAAATCTACTCCCATTTCTCCCTATCCTTCTGAATGGTGGCTTCCAAATGTGTGTTGAGTAGCACTAAAGGGCTACTTTAGTTACTCCTCTATGAAAATGTCACAGTATCTCCACCTGAGTTAATACTATTGCTTTTATAATTTTAATCACAGTATACTCATAATAAATGTTTAATAAATGCTTATTTAATGAATAACATTCAAGAAGAATGTCCCCAAATACCTCTGGTATCCCTCTTCAAAGGTTAAAAATACCCTGCCTTCCTAGGCTTTCCTGGGGATAGCCCAAGTGCCTGCAAAACAATGACCCTACCCAGGTGAGTCAGAAGCCTCTCATTTAGCCCACAGCTACTGACACGTATTTGTGCCTCATGGAATCATGCACTCTGTCAGGGAGGACTTCAGAAACAACAGATCATTAAGTCTTAGCTCGGTGACTTTGACCAATCAGTTTTTCTAGAACCTGTCATCTTTGTCTATAAAGTGAATGTTTAATTAAATAACCCACCAATGTCTCCACAGAACCATATGAATATATTTATAAAATGACACAGTTCTAAGAAAACTTAAGGGTTGGGGAGATGGTTCATTTGCTAAAATCCTTGCCACACAAGCATGAGGACCTGACTTCATAACTCCGCTTGCAAATTAAAAGCCTGTCATGGGTAGCACATCTCTATAATCCCATCTTTGGTGAGTAAAACTCCAACTTATATAAAAGAATCTATCTCAAAAATAAGATTGAGAGCAATTGATGGAGACAGCATCAACCTTTGGCCTGCACACATGCGCACATAGACAAACATGTATATATACTGCACTTATGATTACATACACACACGCAAAATTTAAGTTGTAAAAGAGTTTTTTGACTGAATGAAATACATTATAATGGTCTCTCTTTTCCTTTGGGCTTGAAGGTTGATTTTGGTGTTGCTTCACCAGAGGTGCGTGTGTGATCAATGATTCACTGCTCCCCCCCAAGTTGGCTTACTTGGGAAACTTGGGACATAACCCAAAGAAAGACAATAAAAATGTTGTAGGGCCATTAGTTGAATACGTGTGTGGGGGGGGGGTGTACATGAACGTGTTGAAAATTTACCCCCAGAGCATTGCGTGTGTATGCCAGGACTTACTGTTGAGCTATAGGTTCTAATGAGGAATGTTGATAACAGTTTAATTTGAATTCATTTGTGCACTCAGTGATTTCTGTTAACTGCATATCCCCTGGCCTATCCTATGCTGTCACTCTCTTTCCTTCAAGAACACATGAGAGTTGAATTTGATGATTGTTGATATTTCACTAGAAAAGTTTGCTTGGGAAAACTTGGCTGGGTTATAAAGATTATCACATTGAAAGCTGTTATATGTGTCTACTTTTTGTTCTCTGACTTTACAAATCTGTATTGAACTCAATGTATTTCATTCTTTCTATATTCATTTACCCCACTTAGTAAAGAGGTTTTGCTGTTCTTTGTTGTGCTGATAGATGTTGAACACAGGGCCTAATGTATATGGGTCAAACATTCTACCATTCATCTGTGCTTCTAGCTCCAGTAAAGGATTTTATCATGTGCATCCATATATGTGTTCTTTGGGAATTTGGTATAATGTGTTTTGATCATATTCTCCCTCCCTTCCTCGACTTTTCCCAGATCCACACCTTCTTCCTTTCCCACCCAACTTTATATCTCCCCAAATGAAGGGCAATACGTTCTGCCCAAATATTCTTAGATAGTGTGGCCTTCCATTGAGCATGGTAAATTTATTAGGAGTTACACTCTTAGAGCAAACTGACCCTCTCTCTCCCTGCAGCTAGCAACTGACAATAATTGCTCCTCAACTAGGAGTGAGACTGTGTGTCCAAGTGCCTGCTACATTCTGGGTTTTGTCTATCTTGGGCAACAGCTGTGAATTCATTTTGCAGCTACACTGTTATATTCAGAAAACACTTTCTTACAGTCATCTACTACTGTTGCCTCTTAGACTCTTTCCACGTCTGCCCTCAGTAGTGACTCTTTGGATGAGGGAATACAGTACATATGTTCCATTTAGGGTTGGGAATTTTAGAGTCTCTTACTGTTTTACCCCTTGGCCAGTGGTAAGTCTCAGTGTCAATCACCATTTGTTGCAAATAAAAGGTCCTAGGTGGAAGACAGGAAATGCATTAATCTATGGGCATAATGAGAGTTAATGCTATATTCATTTAGCATCATAAGAGTAACATGTTTTCTCTTTGAGTCTATGACCTGTCTAGTCATAGGTTCTTGACCCATCAAATAAAGGTTTTGAAAGAGCACTTGAAGTGCTGAGATATTCCAGAGACCATTTTGTGAGAGCTCAACATCTAGAAATTAAGACAATGTGGCAAACATTTTCAGTTAATTTTCAAGGAAGAGGCCAGTGACTTTGGTAGCATAAAGGTAGCACTCCACATATCTCTGAGAGCTCCAGAAAACTTTCAGATAAAAGTTAACTTCTGAAGAATGAATGCCAGTTGTCTTAGCAAAGGAGAGGTAAGGTGGATAATCAGGAAAGCAACTCAAGAAGTACCAGCCAGAGAGAGGGGGTGCCAGTTCACTGTGAGTTGAATGCCAAGTGCCTGATAGTCTGAGGTATACCTTGGGCTGTGCAGATGGTTGTTTGCAATTGAGAGATGTCCAAGACCTTCAGTCTAACCAAGGAGTTTGTATACTTGATTCTGAAGGCAAAGTGAATTGATGAAGAGTTTCAACTGAAGGATGTTACAGTCGGTCATATTTGCATTTTAAGAAGATAAAGATACTAGGCAAAAAGAGGAAAATGGATTCAAGAGATGACTGTAAAGGCTGCTGCACAGTCACAGTGGAGATTGGAGAAATTAGTGAATGAAAAGGTGTAGTGTGAGAAGGAAAAGAAGCCCAGGTTCAGATGAATTGTGACATTATACAGCAGCATTTGTTCAACCAAGTATTTACTAGAGTACTATTAATTTGTTCTTTTCAAAACAGGAATTCTGTGTTCACAACTACTTTTGCAGAATGACTTTTTATTGAAATTAGGTTTTAAAAGATTTATGCCTTGTGATTGTCAAAATTCAAGGAAAATGAGAATGTAAAACCAATGTGAAGATTAAAGTTGTGGGTTTGTTTGTTTGTTTGCAGTGCTAGGATTCAAACTCAGGGTGTTAGACAATGGAAACATGCTACCACTAAGCTACAGCTCTAGTTCAATGTTGGAATTTTTACTATGAAGAATTTTTACTAAGAAGAAGCGTCCCATCATTCCCCAAATCAAGCTGACTCCTTTGCTGAGACCTAGCATGCCAGTACACACACCAACATAAATCTTTTTGCTCTGTTCACAGTTTCGATGTGGACAATGGCACATCAGCGGGACGGAGTCCCTTGGATCCCATGACCAGCCCAGGATCTGGGCTAATTCTCCAAGCAAACTTTGTCCACAGTCAACGCCGGGAGTCCTTCTTGTATCGATCTGACAGTGATTATGACCTCTCTCCAAAGTCTATGTCCAGGAACTCCTCGATTGCCAGCGATATGTGAGTATAAGGGTGGGCAGAAAAGGCAGAAGAACTTAGATTTTAGCAAATACATCTCTGCTTGGATGATGTCATAAAGGATGATTTCATACAACTGTATCCCCCTCCCTTGATGTTGAAAGTGAATAAAATTATCCAAAGAGAAGATGAATAGTAGATTTAACTTGAGTGAATTGTAACACTTGATTAAGGGGACAAACATTTTCTCAGAAAATATATTGTTTGGGTAAAGTAGAGTTAGACATTTAATAGGAAATTACCCTTAAAATATCAGTTTATATTTATGTAATATTTGTGTGTTTTAGATACTCAACCACATGTGAATTTACTAATATTTTTTAAAAATGCCTTAAACTTGGGTTGACAACCCCTATGATTTTAGCATGGACAGTATCTTGACTATATCTTAATTGATATGGGTACAGATGTGAAACTGGCAATATTGTTCAGGCGTTTTGTACACATTAAACCAGGTTTTGAATATAAATCACCAGAGGCAATATTATACTTGAGTCCATTTAAGCCATGGCAGAGATTATAAATTAATTAAAACTAACAGGTTAGTGGATAATATGGGGATTACCAACTCATTTCTCCAGCACATTTTATTTGCACACTTCCTATACTGTCAGTATTCTTTCCACATTGAGGAAACTCCCGAATAGCTTCCGTCTCATTCCACATATGCATTGTCGTGTTTGGCAATGGATACAATTAGCCTTCTCTCTCTTCTGGATCTAAACATTTACCTGCTACATGGAACATCTTCTAAGGACACTATCTCTGAACCTACTGACAGGTCATCATATAGGACCCCTGTGGGTCTAGCGTTATTCTTGATACCTTAAATGATCACCAAGGCAATAGACCAAGTGACATCCCCAAATGGGCTTCTAGAAATGAAGATGGACTTTGCTCAGTTTATAACCTTTAGTTCTTTGTCCCTACTTCTCCCGGCAGTCATGTTACTGATGACTATTCTACTTGAATAACTTCCCTTTGCTAGTGGGCCTAATTCTGTGTTATTCTTTTCCTTCTTCTATATGTTTTAAAAATACTCATAGAGTGTTTATTCATTCAAGCACAGTGAGGATGTTCCTTGAACTGTTAGTCTGTGGGGAAGGAAAGGCTGGTATTAAACAATATGTAATAAAATATGAGTACCACCCTTGTGATTTTACAAAGCACTACATACATGCAGAGCATGGGGCCAGGAATAGCTCTCTGCCCAAAGAAGATTGGAAGAAAGTAATGAGTTCAGGGAAGAGTTTTGCAAAATTTGAAGTATAGAGGCCCCGGTACATTGAAAGCAAGACATTCCTCTGGATGTGAGGAGCAAACATAATAAGAGAGGAGGAAGACACTAAGTTCATTGGAGCTGAGAGCCCCTGAAGTTCTTGGCTTGGATTTGGCCTTGGTTATGTTTCATTTTTATTATATTTTGGCTATTATTTTCTATTTTGAAATGATTAGACAGTGAAGAGAAAATAGGCAAGGGTTCATATCAAATTTCACAGAAACTAAATTGGCCACATATGATAAAGATCTAGATCAAGCAAAAAGATTGGTTCAGACATAAGAGGCACAAGGCCTACAGGACTCTGTGTGTGTGTGTGTGTGTGTGTGTGTGTGTGTGTGTGTGTGTGTATGTGTGTGTATGGTGCGCACATGCACACGTGCATGCATGCATGTGTGTGTTTGCACATGTGTGGGGGTGTAGCTTGTAGAGAAAAAAACACAAGGAGTGTCATAATTGTGACTCTGACTGAGCAAATAAATGGTGGTATTTACATGAGGAACAAGGAATAGAAAATGAACAATATAATTCCAGACACTAAATAGAGTAGTATAAAAAAACTTGACAGTTGTTGGCAAGGGAAGAACAAAGATGAGAAATAACAGTCCACCGGACTAGAAGAAATAAAAAAGTCAGTTACCTTCTATAATTGCTAGTGTTTAGATGTCATTTGAGTGAAGCAAGTTGTCGGCTAATGGAGTTAAAAATCCAATAGGTTGGGAGTGAATCAAAAGTGGTTCTCCAAGCCAGTGAATGCATATTTTTAGAAAATAGATGAGACAAGGGAGTGAGACAATTAAAACTGACTAAAGAAGAAATAAATTCAAGAGAAAAATTACAATTAATAACACTTGAGCTCAGTGAATGCTGAGAGGCTAGAAATTAAAAATCCAGGAAGGGAGGTGATTATAGATAAATTAAAAGAGTTACTGAAACAAATAGGATATTGAGCTAAAGAAAGTTTCTGGAAAGGTAGTAGAGACTGGGATTGTATTCTTTAGGAAGGACAAAGAAGAAACAAGTAAAAGAAGAAATTTAAATATAGAGATGAAGGGTTAAAAGATTTAGAGAATTCATGGCTAATTATGGCTACTTGTCCATTAAACAGGATAAAAAGACAAAGTTACTGCATATTCAGGCCTGGTGGTACCCACCTGTAATTTCAGCTACTCAGAGCTTGAGGTGGGATGGTGGTAAACTCAGACTGTTTCAGCTATTAAAGGAGTACATTTGGAGGAGTCCAGGACCATCCTGGCAGTACAGTGAGACCATCCCTCCAAGTAAAAAGTACAAATAAGGCTGAAGGTGTCGCCCCTAGTGGTAGAGTGCTCACCTAGCATAATTATGTGAGACTCTTGATTAAAATGCAGTGCGGAAAGGCTGCTAAACTGATCAAACAAGAAAGAGAACAACACACCAGAGAGATTAATAGACAGCTAACTCAATCCAAGAATTCCCACAAGTAGTCAATAAAAGCCATCCAGTCCAACTTCATTAAAAGTGAAACAACAAAACATAGCACCCCTCCCAGGGATTATGGAACTTTGACGGAGAGGGTGGACAAAGGACAAAGAGGTGTATGACAAGAAGAGGTCTTCTAGACATGACATGATGATGCCATCATACTCATGGACTCACTGAAGCTATGGCTATCTGCATAAGACCTACAGAAGATTGGGCCTGTCAACATTTCATCATGGATGGGGAATGGACCATGAGGCTCCAACCCTTCCTGCGGGACTGTAGGCAATTAATTAAAAGGCAAAAAAAAAAAAAGAAATAGAAGTATGAGGAAGACTGGTTAAAAAGAAAGTAGGAGAGGGGGGGATGGGAATGAAAATGACTAAAATTTGTTACAAGAATGAAGAAACTGTCAAGCAATTAAAAATATTAAAAAGAAAGGGCAGAGAAGAATGTGTAGTCAGTAACTGCACTCTGTTTAATGGCTAACTGTTCACTCTCTAAAATTCTAGTAAAAAAAATGGGATGCTGATGCATACAATCTGTGTGTGTCTCATACCTCTTATTCAAGTGAAGAAAGATGAAATATGCACCTCCATTTTTGAAAAGCTGGTAATATTTCACATTCTAAAAAAGCCTTTATTTCCAAAGCCGTATACAAGAATGGCCTCATTTTACCCTGTACCAATTCAAGAGTTCCTTTATCTGCTCGGAGGACTCATGTACAAATGACAAGTTGAATCAGACCATGATGCAACTCTGTATATTGTTGAAAATAATGTCTTGACGTGCTCAGTTTTCTGAGTCCCTCTGCATATTTCCCTGGGAAAAATGAGCTAGCTGTTCCTTTCATGCTTGATGAGAAGCTAGATAAACAAAATAATTGTGACTTCATATTTAATTTAATACAACATCTATCTTCTACACATACATGACTAGGCTTTCCCTTTATTTGATAGCTTTTGTGGTCATGTGTAAACCTCAGATTCCTTTCACTTCCCTATACTGATGCTGTAAAGATTGTTCAATATCCCTAGCTTCATTCCACAGTTCAACTGTGCTTTATGGAGAATGATATCATTAAAATCTAGTTTGCAGGCTTAATGATTCTGTATATATTGTTCTTATCTAGCTTCTCAGTAGATAAAATCCCTTAATGCCAATGAGAGTGTTTGTTTGACTGAAATGTTTTAGAAAAACCAAATTCTCTTTATGTTCAGATATATTTGTTTAATGAATTAGGAACTGAGAATAAAGATAATAATCACTTCTTGACAAGATGACATCCTCGTATCATCATCAAATAAATATTAATAAGTAGCTGAGACACAGAAAAAACAATAGTGATGGTCATAACATAAATTGTGTGTGGATGTTATGCTTCTTTTCTGAGTATTTTCATATCCACTGTCTCATTTGATATTTCAGTTCTTTCAATAACGATATTAATATGTTATTTGTGAATAGGAGATCCAAATTCAGAAATATTCATCTTTTCAAAACACAGTAACAGTTTTGATCATTTGTAAAGAACATTATTTTGATGATACCATTGTGAACAGTATTTGTGAGTAGACAAAACTCATTTGACCAACAGAATTGTTATGAAACGCTATAAATTTTGATGAAAAATAAACCGACAAATCTTGTAATACAAAAAACAATAAAGTTGCCATGCATCTGACTCAGAAAATATATACATTTCTATATGATTAAACAATGCTCAGAAATCCATAAATATTCACTTATTTAAGGCAGACAATTCCCAGGAGCTTCTGCTCCATTTATTACTTACAAATGCCACAACAGTGACTTGGTAACATGCTTATAATATGAGCATAAGTACCTAAGTTTAGATTTCAGCACCCATGTGAAAAGTGGGTGAGACAGTGACACACACCTGTAATCTCAGAGTGTGGGATGTTGAGATAGGGAATTTCCTGGAGGTCAACAGTCAGTCTAGTATGCCAGTGAACTCCACGTCCATCAAGAGGCAGAGATCACGACTCCAAAGTAAGATTAAGAAGCAATGAAGAAAACACTCCCTGTCCATGTCTGGCCTCACACACATGTATAAACAGGTGTACATGCCTCCTACACATGCCTGTCCATCCACAGGTACACACATACCTAAATGCAAACACACACACACACACACACACACACACAAATACACCATTGCTAAGAAGCATAGCAGTGTTAGCATGATCATAGTAAGAAAATAAATATAGAAAAAGTAGATGTGAATCACACTTAATAGTAAAACATTTAAATAACTGTAGACACAACAAGGGAAATGAAGGTTGCCACTGCAGTGGCATGAAGAAACATGAGAATGGCAAAATAAACAGATAATTCCATGTTTCTCACAGGTTTTCAAAATAAGTTTAAAATTACTAGTATCACAGTAACAGCAAGTTCTGGGGTTGTCCATTACCCAAAGAGCCAAGGTTGTGAGCATTTGAAGCCGTGAAAAGATGCTCTATATTGCAAAGATTACAGGAAAATGAGCAAGGACAAAAGCGTACTTACTACTTTTGTCACTGCTGTGGCAAAATACCATCCACCCCCACCCTGAAAAAAGGAAGGAGACTGCATTCTGGCTCATAGTTTTCAGAGTGCTGTCCATCATGGGAGAAAAAGTATGGCAGTAAGAATGCCACCTGTATGCTGGGCGGTGGTGGCACACGACTTTAATCCCAGCACTCAGAAGGCAAAGGCAAGTGGATCTCTGAAAGTTCAAGGCCAGCCTGGTCTACAAAGCTAAACAGAGAACCCCCCTCAAAAAAAAGAGTGCCTCCTGCTGTAGTGTGAGGGTGTGGGGAGCCTGTCCGGTTTTATTCCCTGTCAGGAAGCAGGGATGGAGTGACTGTTGATGTCCCACTTGCTTCCTCTCATTTGTTCAATCTAGGACATGAGGCTATTGGAGGTGGAACCCACAGTGTGGATGGGTCTTCCCACCTCAGTGAGCCTCCCTGGAGATGTCTGCCTAGACATTCTCAGAGAATCATGTCCTAAGTGATTCTACACTCATCCAACTTGACAAGATTGTTGTGTCCAAGTTGCAAAGTCCCCAGAGACCACCAGGAAGACAGACCCACTAAACTGCAAAAGCAAGGTTTTAATTGTTCATTCAACCATAACAGGGACCCCATCTAGCAAGGTGACACAGCAGCCTCCAGAGGGAGTGAAGTTCCCTGTCTACTTCTAGGTTTTAAAGACAAAAGTTACAGGATTACATCAGTAGGTACAAGTTGATTTCTGATTGGTTGACATTTGGGAACAATTAGGAGAATTTCTCAAAGTCATATTTTGGCATGAAATACCTGTGTACCAATTATTTTCATTGGTCAATGCTGAGAGGGAACATTCTGTGGTTTCTATGGCATTGTCTTGTTACTTGCAGGTAGCCTATTGCACATAGATACCAATAGTTTTCAGAAACATATCCTGGCCACTACAGAAGAGGTTTCTTTTGTGGCCAAACAGTTCCCAGAAACTAAGTATCTAGAAGGGGGGTCTGGAGTTTCCGTTTTGGCCCTAGGCTCTGGGAAGCCTGGGGATCTGGAGTTTCCTTGTGTCAGAGCCTGTCATGGCTGCTAAAACAGGGGCTGAGTGAGGTTCTGGTCCCTTCATTTTTAAAAGTGAAGCCTTTAAGTTTAGTGTACCCCTTTCAGAGATTAATCACCACACAAGACAAAGATCACTTAACCATAAAACTGTAACCCCTTGACTGTAAGCTTCATCTCAAACCAATTAGATTAATGCCTCTTCCTCCAGATCATCTGTGCAGTGGTCCACGAGGGTAGAGAGAGAAGCAGGGAACAGGGTTGGATGGCTGTGGGTTCAATGGAGACAGCCCTCTGGGAGATGATTTTGTTGAATCATCTCAGCTTTATTCCACAGTATAGGAAATACATAGGATTGGGGAGCCTGGGGACAAACCCTGATTTGCATTAAGTGGCAGGCTCCTATTATAAGGCTTCTTGGCAGCAGGGTCCTATATCTAAGCTCCAAGTATAAGTCTTAGTTACCATATGTGTGGCAGGGGAGGCTTCTAGAAGGAAACTGTGCCAACAGTCACCCTAGAGATAATGCTAGCATCCAGGCATAGAGACAGCTTTCAGATAAGGTCACTCCTCCCTCCCGGCCCAGAGACATTCTCCAGATAAGGGCAGGTAGACAGTAGGAAGTCTCGCTGGGGAGGGAGTTCCTACTTCTGCCAGTTTGGAAAAAGCTTCCAGGCCATGATAAACTGTGACCTCTGGCCAGCAAGGCCTTCCAACAGATTAAAATGAATATACCTGGATAACTGGATCTCTTTCCCAAACCTCTGCTAAACAGATCATGGCATACAGAATCCAGAGATGACTAGACAATTCTTCATTCATGTTTACACATTATGTTCATGCATTTAGAATATGCAGTAAGGGCTGAAGGCATAGTGATATGGGTGGATTCATCTTACCACAAAGGCCTTGGTCACACTTGACTTCCTGTTTCTGTGTCCCTTACAAATATGGTTAGAACTTTGCTGTTCTTGGGAACTCTCTTGTGCCTAATAAGTAGCTTGGATAGAATTGCACCAGAGCTGAGGCAGAAGGATTGCCTCGGACTCTTTCTGAGGTGTCTCAGAAGGAAAATCAAAACCAAAACAGACATGGCTCATTACAAAGATTCTATTTGTCACCAGACTACAGAAATTTGTGTGACCTCTCTTAGATAAATTCTCGATTTTAATACACTATATAGTCACAGTTCTCTAAAGGAGCAGAACTGATGGAATGAAAATATACGTGAAATATCTTAGAGTTCTTTAAAATCTGTGTTCTGGGTAGTCCAGAAATGGCTGTCTCATAATGGAAAGGCCAAGAATCTGGTAACTGTTAAATCCAGGAAACTGGGTGTCTCAGCAGTCACAATCAGATGCCAGAGTCTCAGGGAAGTCCTAGAGAGCTTCTGGTCTTCAGGTTACCCTGGAAGAAGTAGTAATTCCTAATACCAGCAAATAAGTGCCTCAGTCGCAGGGTAGATGAACTCACAAGCAAGAGTGTAAGAAAAGCACTCACAGGTGCCCCAGAGTCAATTAAGAAAATCCCTCAAAGGTGAACTTGGTTTTTTAGTTGATTCCAAATGTAGTTAAGTTGACAACTAAGATCAGCAGTCACATATACTCATTTTAAAGTCAGTTGATTTGCCAATGAAAGCCATCTTCATCAACTGAAGTAGGAAGGTATAGATACCTAAATATCATTCCCCAGTTCTAGACCTCTCCCAGCTTAGGATGTTGGAGTAAAGAGACTAGGAGAAATGAGGCCCAGAGGGAATTATACAAGTGTGAGGGAATGTTTAACTTTTTAAGGGAAACGAAATATTTGTCAATCAGCTGTAACACCAACAGCTTTAATTTTTTGATTTTGCAACCCATTGAGGCTTCATTCTTTATAAAATTGGATTTTCAATAATTTATGGATAAAAACAATTACTGAATAGAATTCCACGTGGAATGGGAAATGTGAGAGGCAGTATCTAATCTCTTGCCACAGCAGGAAGTGGTACAGTGCTGAATAGGTATTGTTAGGGGAAACCTTATAAAACTGTTTGAATCTAACTACTTAGTGACTACTGAGAACTACAGGACACTTCTGTTGGCAGAGGGGGTGTTATAAATAAAATTGATGAGGCATCAGAAACACCATGAACTAAGCTTGAAAAGCTCTATGTTAAGTTATTTGCTTTATTTATATCCTGAGAATTGGAGCTAGACTAACTCTCCATGTGGGGAGCAATTTATTGAGGCATGGGAGTGGCGGAGAACCAGAGATAACAGGTTCAGCACCATCATCTTTGTAACAGGATCTGTGCTCTGTTCTTGGTTCTGTTAGGACACATGATTGCCCAGATCTTTTACTATAATCCAAAGTCACACAATTATGGTTAATATCTAGGTGCCCAATCTTCTGCTTTTGTAGCTGGTCACAGGTGTTATTGTTAGTGTGCCATGTTGATGTAGACTGATGCAGATGTTTAAGATTGCAAGAATCGCATCAGCAAAATATGAGATGGATAGTGGACATCAAGCTAAGTTTTCCCTTCTTTATTTTTTCCTCTCCTTTAAGTCTTTTCCCCCTACTTTTGTTAATAACTGTTATATTTTATTACAGATTCAAACAAGTTCTTTTAATGGCAAAATCCAAACTAAGCTTGAGCTTTGAGTCTTCAAACTAAGCAATTTAACACATTAGCTGACATATATTTTGTATTTTTAATTTAGTCACAATCCTAATGTTTTGATTGCCTTTAACATGGCAAAGATAAAGAGTGAATGAGAGAAGGCTTTAATAAAGTGAGGTGTTGTCATGATGGCTGGTGTTATTGCATTGTTCTGCAAGCTTTCAAAATAACAAATTCTCTGAGGCATGCATACTATTGTCCCAGTTATCATTGCTAAAGTGAAGACACTTCCCAAAATCTTATAAGATGAGAAAATAAATAGTAATCTTAAATTAGAGAGAAAGTTCATTTTGGCAAAACATCTTATTTCTATGCATTTCCACTGTATCCTCAGAGGAATGTATTCAAACGTTTTATCTTTTCTGCTTATTGATTGACTTATGTAGAGTCTCACTATGTAATCCAGGCTGCCCTTGAACTCACAGCCCTCATTTTGTCTCAGCCTTCTCAGTGCTAAGATTACAAGCATGCACCACTCAATCAAAAGTACAATTTTCTTTGTTTTGTAGGTTTGTGTGAATGTGTGAACATGTGTGTATATGAGTGCAATGAATGTATACATATATGTACAGGTCATATCTACATGAGCAGACACAAGACAATATCTGCATATACTCCTCCACTCTGCATTATTTCCTTAGGCAGTGTCTCCCCCTGCATCACAAACTAAACTGTTGGTTAGCCAACCTAGTAATCCCTTGTTGTCCTTCCCCCATAGTACAGTACTGGCTTTACAGGCATGAAATTAGCCATGGCTAGCTTTTGTTTTTTTTTTAATGTGAGTGTTAGGATCCAAGTTCAGGTCCTCATTCTTGCATAGCAATTCATATCCACTGAGCCATCTCTCTAGTCCCATTTTTCTCTTCTTGGTCTTCATATGCACTATGTTCCTTAACACTTTCAATGGTGAAAAAATTATAAATGAGAAAAGCAGTCACCTAAGACTTTCTAGCCTCCTATATTGTAAATGAAACAGCGAGGTAGTAATTACTTATGTAACTAAAAATAAAATAAAATAGAAGTGATCTTGGACATTCAGCAAGTCTTTAAAAAATAAATACTTGGTTGCATAATTATACTACTATCTCACTCTTTATGAAATATAGCACCTACTTCAAACATGTGGAATAAGAACCGTTTAATAATTAAAATGATTATCCTATAATATAAAATATCAGAATTCCTGCTATAAAGCAAACTAATATTATTGTCAAGGAAGATCTGGCTCATTTTTCAGTGTGCTCTTAAAGAAACAGAATCTCTGAGAGCAATATGTGAATTATAAGCTGACTAAAGTCAGGCAAATCTGAACACCATCTTCAGGGGACAAAAGCTAACCCCTTAGTTTGGATAGTGCTTTCATGTAACATGGCCCTAGATAAAAAAAAGCAACCAAACAAAACAAAACAACAACAACAAAAAACAGACCTAAAACAATGGGCTGTCTATCTGCCCTCTTGAACTTGCAAAGGACTTACAGTTTTAACTAGTTGTGGACATTGGGCCTGGTGGCTCTCACTTTGTTCTCAAAGCCATAACCATTTTCCTCTGGGTGTTGAGATCAGAGGACAGAGATGAGATCCCTGTCCCAGTGTATCACAAAACAGAAACTTCCCGAACTGTTAAATCTTGGTGGTGGGTGGTTAACAGGAGGTAGATGGTGGCAGGCTTGGAAAAAAGAGAGGAACTGGCTTTTCTAGGAGACACCCAGCATGTGTTTTCTAGCACATTCTGAGAGGAGGAATGTATAACCAGCTGACGTGCTTGAATGAGGTATACTCTGTTACTAGCTGAGCAGTATGAACAGCAGCGATGCCATTCAAGGTGTCATTTTGAAGGCAACGCAGATCCATGAAAACAAGACAAAAATATCACGTGACTCAAGCATTTTTTTGTCTCTGTTTATTTTTTAAAATCCTAGACAGGGAAGGAGACAGACAGCTGATATTGAGACACCAGCATAAATACCTGCTCCACTTACACATCAGTCGCTTGAAATATGTATTTTGCCTGCCAGTCTTGGCTCCTTAGCAAACAGTTTTCAGTCTTCCCCCATCCTATTCTCTGAGCCATATAAGGAAACACAGCTACACTGCCAGATACAGTCAGAAACATTTAGATAGCATATCACAGATATGGAGGGGAAAAGCCTCACTACACCTATAGTTTTGCTTCAGAAAAACCAAGTCAAGAGTGCAGACCTGAAGCCTCACTTGTGGACTTCTGGCACACTGGCAGTTTCGGGTTGGGTTTGGTGAAGGGGTTTCCCTATTGACCTGTATTCTTTCCTGTGTCTCTCAGACCTTGTGTTAACTTTCCCACCACTGCCTTGAGTCTTTAGGGATTTTCCCAGCATTGGGTCAAGAAGGAAGTGCTGTCTCCAGATACTGTGAAGTTGTGTCTAAACTCTCATCAGGCATCAGTGCCTGCAGCCCTCTCCTTTGAAGCAAAGACTAAAAAGTGGAAGGAGAAAGAACAGCAAGTCAACGCCCTACAAATGCAAGAGGCTGTGGCATTTACAGGATACCATGCAAATGATTCATAGGATGATGTCTCCTAGTCAATGCCCCAAGTGCCCCGAGGACCAATGCCTTTTCAGTTCCTGTTTCACTGTCGGGTAGAGCAAAGCTGGATGCACAACTCGTTCCTGCTTGGTCCCCTCAGAATTTCAGAATTCAGTATAATCACCAAGGCCAGAGGTGTTTGCTTGACTTTTGGAATGTTTGCTTGCAGATGATGGATAGCATATTCAGTGGCACACACAGAAGCACAGAGACTATCTCCATGACTGCAGAAATTTCCATTGAGTGGCATTATTCTAGAGACCTGATATTTACTTCTGCAGGGCTTCATAATAGTTTGTTTGAATTTGAGCAACCAGGAAACAAAATGTTCAAAACAAAGCAGTGGAATTTTGTTTGTTTGTTGTTTGGGTTCATATCCAGCTACATAGCACTCTCCATGTCTTAGGATTCCAAGGCCCATTAAAATGTCAGAAAGCACATGAGAGGCCCTCACAGGTCTCTGGCTGCTTGTTTTGGCATGTAAAGATTATTAACAAAGAAATTCTGGCTAAAATGTACAGTCATTTTAACTTTTAAAGCCATGATACTTTGTCTCTCTCACACACAAAAAGCATAACCTCATGAAAAAGACATGCTATTCTAAGGAACACTGAAGCCTTTCACCCTTCATGGCACAGCCCACATTTTCTGCTACTTTGACAAAGACCAGTGAACTCTGCCAGACAAACTCCATGTCTCCAGGAAAGCAATGGCCTCTGTCATTTATCAAGCATGTACTGTCTCTGAACTTAGGCTCTCAGACCCGGGTTCCTTGTTTTGGAGTGGGAGTATGAGAGTCCCCCCTAATGTAGCGGAGTCCTACGCACTAGAACCTGTATATCCTTAGGTTTCTGGCACATAGTAGGCTGACAAGAAGTCTTCAGTATTTAATTAAGCCTTTCCTTTTAGTCTAGCAGGCCCATTCTATTGTTGGTAGACCTTTAAGAAGATTGCACTCACTAGCCATAAATCTCCCACACAGAGGAGCACTCTGGAGAAAACCTGAGAGAGCAGGGCCAGTGACGTTAAGAATAAATGAAACGCCTGTCAAAAATGTACACTGTGAAAGAGCCTGTTCCTAGAACAGAGTGAGGGCACTTGTGGAGCCCTGCTCCCTCTGGGTACTCTGCCCTCTGCTTCTTTCTCCCTCCTGTCAGGAAGAGCAAACTCAGCCTAGTACTCGCAGGCCCCAGTGTCCACTTGTGACGCCAGCACTCCTGGAAAATTCCCTCCGCTGCACCAGCCGTTGTTAAGCAACGTATTCTGATGTGCTTTGTGCACATGTCTGCAATCATTCTCTAAGCTCCTTTGAAGTTGGAAACCTCTGTACATAAATGTGAGAAAAGATTATTCTTGCTCCCCCATAGAGCGGCACAAACTGGATGGGGTTTAATTGTCATCATGCATTTTCTTTAAGGAAGCCACAGTTTCTTCTGACAATATACATGCAGTGAACAATATATATATATATACATGAACAACAGAATGTTTGTTCATGTTGTATAGTAAATTCTCACTTTATGCTTTATCACCAATGCACATTCTAAATGAAGACCTGGGCACATGTGAGCCCAAAACTAAGGATTTGTGTTTTCAAGTTCATGATGTCCACTTATTTATATTTGAGGGTGTGCTTGTGTAAATATACACCTGTGTGCATGTTCATGTGTATGCAGATGTGTGTGCAGGTACACATTTGTGTATATGAGGGACACACATGTGGAGGCCTGCGGACAAATGGAAGTGTTGTTCCTTAGGTGTCATCCACATGTTGTTTCAAGACATGGTTATTCAGTGGTCTGGAGCTCACCAGATATAGTAGACAGGCTGCTCAGTGAGCTCTGGGGATCCATCCATCTTGCCCAATGCTGTGATTAAAAGAATACACCGCCATGCCTGGGCTTTTTAAATAGGGATTCCATGAATCGAATTCAGCCCTCAGTCTTGTGAGGCAAGTGATTTTCTGGTTGGTCCATCTCTCTTGCTTTATTTATTGTTTCTGACACTGAGTGTCTTGCCACCCAGGCTAGCCTTGAATACTATATAGTAAACTACAACACTGAACTCCTGATTCTACTTCCCAAGTGCTAGGATTACAGGCACAAACCACTACACTCACTGTTAAGGTTTGGTTTGGTTTGGTTTGGTTTGGTTTGGTTTGGTTCATTCAAAGATCAGGCCTGCTCTTAACTCTTTTCTAGAATGTATTTTTTAACCTGCACATAAGATATTGTCTGCATTTGAGATGTACAATAAAGGTTTTAATATGAGTCTAAATTGTGTAATCATTGGACCGAGCTAATTAATGTATCATTTTCTATACAGTCATTGCTTCTGTGATGAGGAAATCACATGTTAGCTATTTTCAAGTGTACTGTGCATTATTGTTCATTGTGACCAACAATTTGTGCTATAAATCTCATGAGTTTATTCCTCAGAAGCTTTTAACCCCACCTCACTTCCCAGTGCTAGTAACCAATGCTTCGCTCTCCTTCTCTAAGCTCGGTGTTTTGCTTTGGTTTTAGAGTCCTCACACATATGATATCATGAGGTGTTTGTCCACCTTATTACACTAAGCATAGTGAACCTCAGCTTCATGCATCTTGTAACAAATGCTTTTCTTTTTAAATTCCAAGTCCTATTGGGTGGTATGTATACCACATTTTATTTGTCTTCTGTCTTCCGGCCTATTGATGAACACTTAAGATGAGCCTGTGTCATGATTCCTGACTACTGGGACTACTTCGGCAATGAACTGGGAGCTCAGATATCTCAGTGACATGTGCTGCCATTTTCTTTGGCTGTATACCCTAAAATGAATTGTGAATCTTCCAGGGGCAATATTTTCAACTTTGGATGAATTTCATAAACTTCCTCTGTGAATGAAACCACTTAGAGTCCTAGTGGCAGTCCACAGTTCCTGACACCTCTGTATGGTCGGTTGTCACTTTTGATCTTTTCTTGAAGTATCTTTGACCTTTTTTTTAATGAGCCTGTTGTACTGCTGTTGACGTAAAGAAGACACATGATCTTTTGATATTTGTTTGTTGTTATTTTTTCAAGATAGGGTTTGTCTGTGTAGCCCTGGCTGTCCTGTGACTTGCTCTCTAGACCAGGCTGACTTTGAACTCACAGAGATCCACCTGTTTCTGCCTCCCAAGTGCTGGGGTTAAAGACATGTGCTACCACCTCCTGGCAGTCTTTTGCCTTTTAACATGATATTAGCCTCTCAGAAGTGAGAGTTTATATATTGGTTTAAATTTGCATTTTTCAAATGCTGAGTGCTTTTAAGCACTTGTCAATCATTGGTACATTTGACCTGGAGAGTGCCTGTGATTCTTTATAATGTGGTTATTTGAATTCTTGTGATGGAGTTGTTTATTAATTATTAAAATGTTAACTAGAAGTGAGATATTTTAGGTATTAGAACACCAAGTGCCTTCTAAGGTCATGGCATTTTTCTGAAGCTAGATGATAAAAAGATATGGATTTAGAGATATCTGGGGGGCAGGATGCCAGAGGTGTACCCCAGGTCCTCCTTACATGTGCTAAACAACTGCCCTATCTTTAAGCAGCATCCATAGCTCTTACTTGGTATTCTATAATTATATGAAGTCATAAGTAATATTTACAAGGCTGATGTCTGATACAAATTTCCCTGTGGAGCAGAATAAGGAAATAAGCCACTTTTCTGAATGCCTAATTATAGGTAATTGGAGAGATTTTGCTTCTGTGTGTGCATGTGTCTGTCTTTCAGTGTGTATGTATGTATGCATGTATGTGTATATGTGTGTGTGTGTGTGCTACTAGAGATTGAACACAGGTAAGCATGCTCTAAGTGAACTATTGAGCTGTATATAAGACCTTTAAATATATTTTTATTTCTGAGACAGTATCTTGTTAAGTTGCCCAGGCTATCCTTCTACTCACCCTGTAGTGCAACCAGGCACTGAAGTTTTGTTCTTTCTGCCTCAGGTCCTTGAGTAGCAGGGATTGTGGACCTGTCCCATCAGGTCCAGATTAGAAATCTGACTTTAAGAAACAAGAGGTAGCTAGGCTTGGTGGGGCATGACTTTTATCCCAGCATCCAATAGGCAGAGGCAGGTGGATCTCTGTAGTTCAAGGCTAGCCTAATCTACAACACAAGTTCCATCCCAGACAGAGTTACATGGTAAGAATATGTCTATTTAAAAAGAAAAAGGAGGAGGGGGAGAAAGAGAGAGAGAAGGGAAGGGAAACAGCAGTCAGGCTATGGAAGGAAGAAAAAGAAGGGAAGGAAGGAAAACAACAAGAAAAGAAACCACCATAAAGGCCTCCAGCACTGAAACTGACAAGAGGCAATGTCTCTAAATTCCCACAGTCTGGAAACAGTTACTGAAGGAATTGCATTATCAGAAGCTGAATCTGGCAGAACTTAGTCTTCTAGATGGCAGTTCCCAACCCCTATTGAAGTGTTGTACATATGAAAGTTTGCTTTTGAGTCTCATGGTTTCTGTCTATGTTTCTGGCTCTTTAGTTCAGAAATGAGACTGGAAAATAGTGTAACAAGGACACAGAGGCAAGGGAAAGATGGCCAAGGTGTGGAGAGTGGAAGTACTGCCTTTTCTCTTATCGATGCATGCCGCCGAACCTGTCCTCCAGGTCTCCGGTAGCATGGGCTCAGGAGCCAGCATGCCCTTCTCTCAGAAGAGGGGAGAAGTGGGATTCCTTATGGCCACAGGTTTTCACCTAGCTCAGGGTGACCAGGGTAGGTGAGCAGGCACAGGGCACCTCCTTCCACATCACAAGACTCAATACCAACGTGACACTAACGTCCACAGTGATTGCAGGGGCTTATTCTATCTATCCCAGAAGTGTCTGCATTTGCTTCTTTCCCTAGTACTCCCAGAGAGAAGTCTGCTTTCCTCAATGGTGGTCTCATCATCATAAACCCATTATTGGTATTATCCCTCTGCTCCTTGTACTGCATGACTCATAGGTATTAGTTTGGGGACTTAGGTCCTTTTCAGATGCTTGGGAACAAGCTGACAATTTAAGTGAACAGCGCTCAGTGAGGATTATGTCAAGGAAATGGGTGTGTAAAATAACTATATTCACCTAATTTAAAAAATCTTTTCTGAAGGAAAATTCTTTTCTGAAGTGGCATGTGGCAGTGTACACCAGAAATCCCAGCATTCACAGGGCCAAGGTGTGAATGTGATCTCACACCAAAAATGTAAGATCAGTCTGATATACCAAGCAAGCCTCTGTCTTCCAAGATAAGTAAAAAGAAATGACCAAATAAGACAGCTTGTGACTGGATAGATTAAGAAATAGCCAACTAAAATCTGGTACAACTTTTCCTCGACATATTCATCCTGGGAAAATACTGCAAAGAGTCCCAGGTCCAAGTTTCTCACTTTCTTTCAAGAAGAATGTCGCATGGCGTCTTGCATTTCCCCGCTTCTCCAGGACATGTCACAAGGACACCTTGCTCTTGTATCCCCCATCTACTGGAGCTGACATTACTGTAGCAACAGCACTCACAGGGTAATATTCCTCTGCTAGTACAGTGACTGGAACACGAGTCAGCTGAAAACGTTTCCTGGGGTTTTTATTAGTGCATGTACAGTTCCTGGCCTATCCACGGCTTCCACATGGCCCGATACAGATCTCTTGATTCGAATCACCTACAAATGCTAGATGGCCCAGGGTACTCTCATGGAAGCCACTGCTGTGGCTGGTTTTTGCAGGCATCCCTGGCTAAGTTCCGCAATGAGAAGTCAAGAGTAAAGTGCAGACCCAGAGCTCAGGGCCCTTTGCTACTTACTGCACATCCTTTGTGCCTCAAAAGCGACATTGACATTGGTTGGTAATCAAGGATCCCCTCTTTAGACCAAGGGAGATGGACAATGGTTAGCACTCAGAAGACATGTGTTCAGCCCAGTGGCTGGGAAGGACATGTACTAAAGACAAAGATGGGGTTACCGTAATTCCCAGTGGGGTCTTCTTCCAATAGAACACACCATTTAATATTGATCAAAGCTGGGCAGAGCACTGTGGGAGACATCTAACACTGCATTTGGTTTGTCTTTCAGACATGGAGATGACTTGATTGTGACTCCATTTGCGCAGGTAAGCACAGCTTGGAGTATGCAGGCTTCTCACAGATTTACACATTTGATGTGGAGATTTTATTCTGATCCTTAATGTGACTTTACCACACAGGAGTGTGCGGATGCAGATTGTTTGGCTCATTCAAATAATTAAAAGGCAATGATGGAGAACATAGCCTTAGCCCCACACATGTGCTTTGGGTAAGGCTGTTAGACCTGAGAAGTGTCACTACCTCAGATAACAAGTGACCTAAGGGAGATAGTACTCAGCTAGCCCCTGTTTCCCTAACTGGAATTAGCACCTGAAGGAGAAGACTGTATGTATCATGGATTAAATTGCATATAGTATAATTAGTTCATGATCTGTGTTTGAAATTCAATAATCCTGTTCAACCTGATACTTTATTTACTGCCCTTTTTTTAAACATGTGCTATTTATACAAAGATTTAGCTGAGTGACACATTTGTGTTTGTGTGTAAGAGACAAAAATGTTTCAACTCCATGGCATAGATATGAGATGTTAAAATGACCTAAAGTGTTTGGAAGTGTATATAGATGGTTGAGGACCATTTGTTTAGTTGAGCACCAAGAGACCTCAAACTTCTTGGATAGATCTAATTATTTAAGTCTATAGAGTCTCTCCGTGTTTTATTCTAATGCCCAAATCATAACAAGATATAGGTACTAACTAGCATCTGAACTCTTATATGCTAAAGTTTTTGAGCTTTCTCACATAAGGCTCCCTGACCCACAGGAAACAGTATTAGCTTTAATCCATTTGTGTGTTTTATTTTAGAACAAATCTTTTCTGTGCTCGAGTCATTTAGTTTATTCCCTTAGCCATGAAGTCTGGTGTTTGGAGGCAGACCCCTGGCCTGCCCCTCATGCCCCCACTCTTTTCTTCCCTATGAGCAGAATAACCATTTAGCCGAAGTCCTTAGGGCTGCTGAACACAGGAGTTAAAGCTGAGCTGAAGCTGGAAGCTGCCTGTGTAGCCAGCTGCTGCTTCCCCACAGTCCCACTGGCTGTGACTACCTGGGTCCCTGGAAACAAACGTCCTTGTGTCCTTTATATGTGGGAGATAGGCCTGCTCTGAAAACCACCCCCCACACGGGGTGGGAGCAATCACATTATTTTGTTTATGCCAAACAAACTACAACACCTAGAGAGTTTCAGAGGGGGCAAAAGATACAGTGGTTGTTAACACGATGGAGAATTATTGTTCCACTAGTAATAGGTCATCACCAATATATTTTTAAGCTTCATGTCCCTTCCCATTGCACCTAGTAGCAGTGCAGCCAAATTCATTGAATACACGGGGACCTCTGCTGGGCAAAGGGAGAAGATCATTGTCTCATTTCAGTGGCTTTATGTTTAACTTTTCTTAAAAACCAACCAACCTAACAATTTGTATATCAGGATGAATTACATCCTTCCAGATAGCTCTGTTCATACAAGGCTAAGTCGTTATGAAATCACTAAGAACTTTCTGACATAACAGAAGCATTCACTTCACGTGTTTTAATAAAAGTATAACTTGGAGAGAGGTCTGATTTTTCAACCAAAGTAGCCTTTTTTTTTTATCCTGTAAATAACTCCCCACTAGTTCCCCCCACCCCCAGGTGAAGCCTAAGTAAGGAAGTGTCTTTGACCTCACAAGGACACACTGCCTCCTCCCTGCCCTGTAGCTCATAGTCTGTATTCTACTGCCACCCAGTGGCATAAGCTGTGTATGGACTGGAAAACGATTCAGAAAAAAATTTCCATCCCTTCACTTAAAAATGGACAATTTTTCCTGTAATGTTATCACTACAGGAAAAGATTTATAGTTTTTCAACATTCTCATACTTTTTGGTTAGGTTTTTGCTTGCTTGTTTGTTTTCCTTAAACAACTATATGTTTACTGGGAGTGGAAAAGGAGAAAGGAATGATTTTTTAATTTTCTAAGCCTAAGCCAGCTGGAAGAAACTGTAGAGACCCTTTGATAGTGAGAGTTAGTTAAAGAGACAAGAAAATCCTAGGCCCTGCAGAGCGTGGATTTTAGCTTCTGATTCTGGGGCTGAAATTATGGCAGGGAGCTGCCCTGGAGTGGAAAAGAATCCATGAACTTGTGTCCTCACTCTGGGGCTCTGGTGAGCCCTGATCCTCTTTTCCTCATTGTCTGGCAAGACTTGCTTCCCTGCTTGTGTTCCAAGAGACAGGAGTGTTTGAGGAAAACGTCATGATATTTGTAAGAAGAGCGCCAGAATCAATCACCCAGACCCAGGGCTGCACCCAATATGGCAGAGTACTATGGAAAATTTCTACTTACATTTCTGCCACCACTGTGTGGGTTGCAGAGTGGGAGATACTGTTAACATTTAAATATAAAACATATAGAGCAAGCTTTGTCCCATCACAAACAAACCAAAGCAATGAGCTAAGGCATACCCCCAGGTGTCTTCAGTGTCATTTACCACATCAGAGTTCACAATTGCACAAGCAAAGAGTCAACAGGCAGGGGCGGGCAGCCAGTGCCAGAGGGAGGTTTCTTCTCTCACTCTTATGTTGAAATGTGTCATACTACATGTGTAGTGAATATGTAAGGCAGAAATAATAATAAAACGAGCAGTTAAGAAATGTATAGTATCAGTTCTTCAAACGATGCTTAAATGTCCCCTCTCCCATCCCATGTGTCTTCCTGTTCAAAGAAATAAGTCATTTGTTTTTTTTAATTTAAATTAGAAACAAGCTTGCTTCACGTCTATCCCAGCTCCCTCTCCCTCCCCCTCCTCCCAGCCCCCCACCCAATCCCTACTCCATTCCTCAGGAAGGGTGAGGCGCTCCATGTGGGATCTCCAGAGTCTGTCATTTCGTCCAGAGCAGGATCTATGTCCTCCCTCAAGAGTCCAGGCTGAGAGAGCATCCCTCATTGTGGGATGGGCACCCAAAACACATTTGTATGCCAGGGATAAATACTGATCTACTACCCAAGGCCCCATAGATTGCCTAGGCCTCCTCAGTGACACCCACATTCAAGGGGTCTAGATCAGTAAGTCATTTGGTTTTTATCTTGATTATGGAGATACTTTTTGCTTGATAATACTTTTTTTTGCTGGTTAAATTCTTCAACATCCAAAGATAGGAATTATTTGAAATAAATACATAAAACATACGCGATAAAAACCAAGCAAATATTCAGTTTAATATATTAGAAGTATAAAAAAAAGTTGAAAACCTTTCTATAGGCCAGGTGTGGCAACAGGTACCTTTAACCCCAGCAAGCCAGGAGTGAAGCAGGCAGATCCCTGAACTGGAGGCCAGTGTGGTCTTACACAGTATGTTTTAGGCCAGCCAGGGCTATGCAGTGAACCCTATTTGAAAACAAATCTCTCTACAGAAGACATTTGTTCATGAACAAATGTACAAATGTCTTCCTTAATGGGCCAGTGCTTTGTTTTGTTTGTTTTTGTTCAAACGATCAAAAAACTATGAATGACCTGCAAAACAGTTTCTATATAGAAATGAAATACTCAGTTCCTGCTTTTATTAGCCAATGGCCAAAGGCACTAAACTTAAGTGCATTTGAGAAAAAAAATCTTAAAATTCTGAGGTTAAAACCTTTGTCTAGAAAAGGGAGTCCTTAGCTGATGCAATAACTGTATTTCAATGCTTTGTTGACATGTTTGATATTGACATCTGAAAACACAAATTAAGTCAGCATGATTTCATGACTAGATCATTAATCCATTTGCTTCTGCATCATTCAGAATTTCATGCTTCATGAAAGTCACTGTGGTCTGACGTCAGCAGCTAGCTATTTGGATACTCCGTCACAGGCAGTGTGACCTTTCAGAGCTGCGTGTGATAATGAGCCAGGTTTTCCAGTGACTGGCTGGCTTCCTAGGAGGCACCGTGAACTCCTTCAGGGGGACCGCTGAAGGTCACTACTGCAGAGCATAAACAGCTCCCTTTGACTTGCACAAGTTCCAGTCAACTTCCTGAGGCACAGAGTGACTTTCGTCTGGATCACTGTCCCGTGAAGAGACTCAGGCGCAGTTCTTGAGTCCCTAGGTCAATTAAAAATCCGAGAATTCCATGTGTCGCCACTGATAAGCATTATGCTAACGTCTGTGTGTCAGATAATTAGCTGGAAGTTTCCATAATGGACACACAGTCACCGTATACTTTTTGCTTAGACAATGTTCTTGGCACTAACCTGTAGTTTCCTTTAACCTTCTCAACAACCCTGTCAAACAACTATCTCTGTTTAACACACAGGAAACCGAGGTACAGGAGGTGTCATAGTTTGTCCAAGTGTGGACATTTAATACATAACATATACCAGGGCATGGGAAGTCTGGTTTTTTTTGTGTGGTTTTTTTTTTTGGTTTTTTGTTTTTGTTTTTGTTTTTGTTTTACAAACTCAGAGCTCTAATAAGCATGGAGGTCTTTATTGGCACCCTTAATCCTACTAAAGATTCTGCCCCTGAGGAAAGTAGCCTATTCTAGGAGAAAGTGGGGGTCAGCAGGCTCCCATAACTTCTCTCCAGGATACATTGCCATCCCTTAGACATCTTCTATTTCTAACTGGAGTTAGGATAAAGAGGCTAGCAGAGGTGAGGCCATCTACTTCCTGGCATGTTCACATACATGTAGATCTATTGTATTCATGCATTCATTTCTCCAACACAATTTTACTGAACACTTTCTTTGTTCTAGGAAGTGTACAGAAAAGTACCCTTTATATAGAGCACTGGTGTTTTCTGTGATCAATGCCTCTCTGGGGGATTTCTTAAATTCCACAATGTGCACAGTCGTTCTAAGGGCGAAGAGTATCTGTAGACTAACTAGCTAGCACAGACCCGTGCAAAGATGGAAAAAGAACTAAGATTTAGTTAGCCTGATCTAAGATCATAGGAATCTTGAAAATTTTTCTGAGAATTCAGGGCTAATTTTATGTTTTAATCACTAAACTGAAACTTTCCTAGTGTTTTATATATAGTGTGCCATAATTGCAATTTCTGGAGACATTGTATAGATGACGGTAGATGAGCCTACTGCTGCTACTGTTACAACAAGCAAGGCCAGTGAGAGGGGCTTTCTACACAAATCTTGAATCTAACCTCCCTGGATTTCATATTCCAGGATTAAAAACTTTCCTAAGTTCTGGAAGAGTCTGTAATGGTATATGAAACTGAGTTGCAAGCAATATAAAATTTCTTCTTTAAAAAGCATTCCAACTTCTATAACTGCATTCCAACTGGCACCAGTTCAGGAATCCTAAAAAAAATCTCTTTTTTTTGTCATAGGTCTTGGCCAGCCTGCGAACCGTACGAAACAACTTTGCTGCATTAACTAATTTGCAAGATCGGGCTCCCAGCAAGTAAGCTAAGCTCTCTCCTTCCCCTTCTGTCCAAACCGTTAGTGTCCTCTCAGCTTGAGCTGACCTCAAGACAATACATTAGACATCTGTGAACCACTGCTGCTGTCCAGCCGTGTGCTCTGTCTCGTACAGTACCTACTTCATTTTCTAGAGTTACTCTGGTGTTCGACAAGTGAATGAATGCACTGATCCCACCTTGTCAGAAGCCACCTGGAAGGAAAGGGCCTCTGCCAGTTACACTCACAGCACTACCACAGGTCCTACTTACTTTGGAAATTACCCACGGGTTGTAGTTTGTTCCCATCGGTATCCCCAGCTCCCATCCTAATACAGTGCCACCACCCTGCAGGTGCTACACACAGTCAAGGGGTGGGAAAGCATCTGCACCCCAGCTGTGTGCTTTGAGGAATCCATTTTTCCAGTGGCATCTTCTGTGCGGCATGGCCAGCTGTACCGTGTCATGCTGACCTTAGCAAGCTTCTTGGGCTCTTCACACTGTATAGGAACAGTCCCCTCACTCTTGTAAAGCCTCAGTTCAGCAGGAAAAAATTAAGTTATTTCCTTGCAAATTTCCTCTGAGAAATGGAGTTCTTTGTCTTTAAAAGACAAATAAGAAACAAACCTCCTTTAAGTCTCCTTCAGTTACTGTCACCTCGGTAAACAGCATTTAAACTCATGACAGTTGGTCTGACAGGTGTGACAGATGTGAGGGCATGATACTGGCCCTCGTGTCTCTGAAGAGACGTCCATTCTACACCAAGCAGATTTCCAGGGACAGAGCAGATTTAAATGGAAAGAGGGATGTCAGAATCTCATAGCTAGCCCTGGAATGTCCATCTAACTCGACTGGGTACAATACCCGTGCTGATTGATGGCTACCAAACCAAACAGTTGTTCAGCAGACTACAAAAAGAGCCAGCACATTTAGACAGTGCAGATGTGTACCTCATCTTTGTTTAAAGCTAAATCAGATCCCTGGGCCATCATACTTCAGGGGTCAACCTCCTTACCGCTAGTTCTGTTCAGGGACAGCAAAGAGCACATTGTATAATAACTCTAGAGCAGTGGTTCTCAACCTTCCTAGTGCTGTGACGCTTTAATACAGTTTCTCATGTTGTGGTGACCCCAACCACAAAATTATTTCCATTGCTACTTCACAACTGTGATTTTGCTGCTCTATTTTTAGAGATGCGGGTTTGCTGAAGGGGTGCTGACCCTTAGGTTGAGAACGGCTGCTCTAGAGGGCTCTGGAACATTTCCAAGTTCATCATCACACTTAGGAGAGGGGATGTGCCTTTTTTATTTTCTCTAGGAAAGGCTTTGAGGGAGAATGTGCCTAGGCTTGACCCCAGATGGGTGACCTGAGGTCATCACTGACATTTTTAAACCCACTGTTCACTTCTATCACCTTGCTCTCTCGCCATATACGTCCCAGAAGTGAAGTTTGGCTCATTCTTCACCAATGATATGATACACCAATGTCTTCGTGTTTGTAATGATCCATACTTATGTGTTGTTGTTACTCTTCGAGGTGCCATGTTGCCACATGTAGGCCCCAGAACTGATCCTAGGAAAAGATAAATAGTAACAAGGCAATGATTTCCCTTCCTAAAACTATAGAAAAGCATGACATCTTCATTTGATTTTCCCATGCCAAGGGAATACTTTCTAAAGTTTTACAGAGCAAGGAGTGCATGAAAATCCTTATCAATAAAGTCTAATCTACAGCAGTGCAACCCTGCGCATGCTGTCACACGTGCATAATCAACCTTGAGCAAGAACATAGCCAAGCTGCATCAGCCAGAGAAGCTGTCTAAAACACCAAACTCTTGTTTTATGAAGCATTTATTAAGTTCGCATTGCCACTTTTTATTTAATAATAAAAATATAAAGTAATACATGTAAATCTCTGTACGTCTTCAGTCACACAAAATTAGAATACAAAACATGCACCAATAAACATAAGAACAGTGGTGTGATTGAGTAGAGCCAGTGGAAGCCTACATAATGTTAAGACTAGTTCTCTAGGTGTCCTGCATCTTGGCTTACAGACACAGCCTATCAGCAGGGTAGATGTCAAGAACTAGCCACAATCTGCACATATGTGTGACTGTCCAGCTCTCTCTCTCTCTCTCTCTCTCTCTCTCTCTCTCTCTCTCTCTCTCTCTCTCTCTCTCTCTCTCTCTCTCTCTCTCTCTCTCTCTCTCTCTCCCTCTGTGTGTGTCTGTGTGTGTGGTGTGTCTCTAACATACACTGACACACACACTCTCTCTCACCCCCCCCACACACTTGTAAAAGTGAGACACCAGAGCAGAGTGTGGCATTAGTGTGCCAGTCCTCTAGTTCACATCTTAGCTCTGATATTCTGAAACTTTCAACTCATCAAACCTCACTGCTTTCTTCACCAGCAAACTACACGCAATCAGCTCACCAGCCTTGAGGCTTGTCATAAGGATTAAGTGAGAAAACTCATGTAAAGTACACAGTGCAAGACTTAGTGAGTGGTAACCACTAGAAAAAGCTCGTGTTTGCACACACATGCACACACATGAAAAAGGCCTTAGGTGTTTTGCAGACAACTGGGACTTTTCAATGCTGCTGCCCTTTGAAGACTACCAGTTACATGAAATAACTTTGAAAAGTTTTATTTCCAAATTGTTTAATGGATGTCTCATAAATGACTTTGCTTTTCAACATAGTTTGGTTAGCACTGACCAAACAAATACTATATACATCATGTTGACCTACACAGAGAATGGCACAGCAGGCATGTTCCTAAAGGTATCTATAATTGTCTTGTGGGAGTGGCAAACAGTTGAAGAAACAGTGACGAATACCAAAGGGAGTCTCTCGAAGTACATTGAGTTTATAAGACACTAAACTTTCTAAGGCACCCGTGCAGACATACTATTAATATACCTAATAAACATGCCTGAGATGCTTCTCAATGAAGAAACTGGAAAGGAAAAACATTCACATACCTTCTCCATTTGCAGGATTGTTTAGAAGGAATCATTCACTCCTGGCTATGCGCTAGACATCATGAGACTATAACCCAGAAATAAGTTTCTAATGCTGCACCAAAGAAAACCATTACAAATGACCACATTTCCACATTCAGAAAGTCTGTTTTGTTTGGCATGACCTAACTTAATTTAATACTTGAATGCAGTCAGCCAATAAGAATGCCATCTCCAGACACATCCCTGTGACGTTCCTGTCTATTTTATCTCCCCCCAATGTCCAACCACAAGATTCAAGCTGACTTTTTCTACTCATTCCCTCTTTTCTCTTCTGTAGTCTGGGCCACATTGAAAGAGCATCTAAGAACTTTCCTGGCTAATATGAATTAATGTTTATGCTCATGTCACAACTTTAAAATAATTCTTTAGATGGGGCTGGCATGTTCCAAACAACTCAGGGTACAGAAGTCAAAAAGCACTTACCATTTTGTGTTTTCTCTCTTTGTTAGAAGATCACCCATGTGCAATCAACCATCCATCAACAAAGCCACCATCACAGGTAAGAGACATATGGGAGCTTCACCGAGCCTTACCCATTACCCCATGGCCTCTTCCCAACACCCATGTTATTCTGCAATTCTAAACTTTTAAAGGAATGGTGTTTTCCTCCTTTCATTGGCCTCACAGTGTGGTTCTCAACTTTTCTAATGCTGCCATCCTTTAATATAGTTCCTCATGCTATGGTGACCCCAACCACAAAACTACTTTTGTCGATACTTCATCATTGTAATTTTGCTACCATTATTAATAGTAATGTAAATATCTGATATGCAGGATATCTGATGTGGGATCCCTGTGAAAGGGTTATTTGACTCCCCACCCCAAGGGGTCACAACGCACAGGCTGAGAACTGCTGTCTCATATGTTTGCATTTGTGCTATTCCTTAGAAAATATTTCCTGATGAACCTACCATGTTTTTACAGAGGTGCTGGTACTTCAGCTTGGTTTAGCATCACTGTGGACACTTGTATCGGGAGGGGCCATGTTAATTGTACAATGATTACCTGTATTGCTGTGTAGCTTCTCTGGGTGATGTGAGTATCTAGCAATGTAACTTAGTTAAAGGGAAAGCATAAAGCCAGGCATAGTGGCACATGCCTGCAATCCTCACACGTGGAGGATTAAGGGAGGGGGGTTGTGAGTTCCAGACCAGCCAGGGCCATGACACAGCAAGTTTGAAGTTATCCCAAGAAGCATAATGAGAACTGTTTAAAAAAATACAAACAGAATCAGAAAAAAACAAACAATTGGGGTTGCCAAGAAGGCTCAAGCAGGGAAATGTGATTGTTCCTAAGCCTGACAACCCAAGTTCAACCACCACTACCCACATGGTAGAAATAGAACCAACTTTCACAAGTTGACTTCTCACTTCCACATGGCACATATACAGGAACATACATACATACACAAAAACATGTATGCACACACAAAATAAATAAATGTTAAAAAATGTAAAAGGATACATTCCTGATTATCCAATGCCCAGTTTTCTGTACAAGGAAAATTATTACTATTCCTTCACTTCTCATTGGAACTCAGAGATCTTAGAATAAGTTTAAAAGTTGTGATATATATATATATATATGCATGTATATATGCATATACATATTCATTCAATAGGAACTGGACCCAGGATTCGGGAAATGGCTGTGTTTGTGAAGTGCTTGTCACACAAGTAAGAGGACCCCAGTATTTGCATAAAACTCTGGGCATGGTACAGGACACCTGTAATCCAAGGAACTAGGTGGATTGCTGGGGCTCACTGACTAACCAGTCAAGCAGAACCAGGAAGCCCTGGATCCCAGTGAGAGAGATCCTATCTAAAAATATCAGATGGAGAGTGATTAAGGGAGAGATAGGCATTGACTTCTGCTTCTACACACACATGCATGTTCATACTAACACACACACACACACACACACACACACACACACACACACACACACTGGAAAAGGACCCAAAGATGTTTGGGAAAGACAATGCAAAGGAAAGAAAGGACACAAGAGAAAACTACCCCAATCCTGCTGTTCTGCTTTGGACAGGAGACTTGACCTCAGCTGACCCAAATCCAGAATGAGTGATCTCATTTTGCTGAACCTGAGACCAAATCAAGCTCATTTAATTGTTTCTTGAAACCCCAATTGATTCATTAAAATAATTGCTTGGAAAAGAAAATCCATGATTTCTAAAATTATTACCAGAAGAAAATTAGCATATTCTCTAAACTTGACCGATTTTGGGTTCAAGTATCTTCCTTAAGCTTCAGTCCATAAAATGAGGAGGGTGTCCTTATGTGATTTTTAGTGAATATGCCTTGTGGAAAATTAACTCTGTCTTGACTGATACTTTGGCTTTTTCTATGGCCAGATCCCAGATGATTCTGAAATATCTGTTAATGTTTTCTTTCTTGAGTGTTCCATCAAGTAGGGAATCACATTTTAATGACTATTAAGTTATCAGTTCTCTCTTCCCTGGTTCTCTCTCCTGATCCTGCTTTGTGATGACTTCACATCAAAAGGTTTTAGTCTGTGTGCGGTTCTCCACTTTGGCTTTTGATCTCAATCAAAAGATGAATAGTAAAAGTTTCTACCTGCAAAATTTAACTCTCTGAGTAACAAACTGTTCCTTTAGATTCAGTGTAACGGAGCCTGAACAAAGATGGCCATATGTAATGGGTTCTTCTTTGCCATGTAGCTTCCTGAGGACAGTGAGGGGTGGCCAGGTATATTTTGTGAGCATATACATGGTGTTCCCCATGAGCAAAACTCCATGGAACCCGAGGACCCTGCTCAGGTGCTCAGTGCACCTCTCTGGAAAGGCTGCCTTCCCCCACCCCTTGTACAACACGCAAGATCATACTTGGGATTAGAGCAGAACGTTTAGTCTTGGATGATATTTTGTCTTGAGGGTACATGTCACTACCTCATAACTAGAGTAACATTTTCCCAAAAGAACAATTTAGGGTACCAGTGAAATTTGTGTCCAACAAGAAATGGTTGGTTTCCCAGTGGCCTGTGCCTTCTCCCCCACACCACCACCTCTTTGATGGTGTCCAAACCAGCTTCCCAGGAGAGTAGTTTCACTCAAGGTCACAGAACTGGTCATAACAAGTAAGGGACCTCATGGGATATCTGTGCAATTTTTGCATCACCCTGACACTCAGGGGAGGGAGTTATTATCTCCTGGACTTAGGCAATTATGGTGAATAAAGCCTCATTTGTACCCAGTAGTTTATGTCCCGAGGCCTACAAAAGCATCTTATCTAGAATGGGAAACTAATTAGCTGTCATTAACTGCTTAGAGAAGCTGAGCTATTACAGACCACAATAGGAAATCACTAGACTAAAGAATGGGAGTCACGTTTAGTTCTCAAGCTTTGCAAGCCAGTGTGGGAACATGATGGGAATGAGAGCATCGGGAGGGAATGTTCTAGTTTCTCAGTGATTCTAGAAAGCAGGCACTTATTACCTAAAAGCTAGCAGTGATAACAATATCGAGAGTAGTTATGATAATGGGGCTGAGACTTTGGTACTTGACCCTCTGAGACTTGAGATACCTTCCTTCAGGGCTCATCTGCCTACTGTTAGAGCCTGACAATCCTTCAGCTAAAGTCCTGGGAAGGGTAGAAAAGTTTTTATAAAGCCATTGAGGATGCTTTCAGATAAGTCTTCTTAGAAATTCTGTTTCAGATTTGGAGGAACAGTGAAGCCTGACAGCTGCTAGGTTTGTGACTAGCTAAGAAGACTACTATGTGCATAGCCTATACCACTGTGCTCCTAGAATTGTGCAGTGTGGGTATTTCACCTGTCTAGAACACAGTTTTGTCCTGCCTTGAGAGCTGAGTGGCTCTAACTAGACCTTGTACCTTTTGTCTGACTCAGTGTCGTCATCTATATAATGGTAACCATTCACCCAAAAGAGACGAGTCAATATCTCAGCACTTGATATACCTTTTCAAGTTTTGTTTCTAACATCCACTCTGAACACAGAACTGCGTATGTCTATTCAAGATGCTTTACCAAGAACCACAGATTGGAATGTTCATGTATAAACCATGTAACTTATTTTTCACCATCTTGAAGACTAAAGTCTGAGATCAGGGTACCAACAGAGATGAGTTCCTCTGAGGACCATCTTCCTGGTTGCAGAAGACTGTCTTCTTAACATCTCTCACAAGGTAGGAAGGATCAAGAGACTAGGGTCCTCAATAAAGGCCCCTTTTCCTTCCCAGTATTCTAGCCTCATGATCTGATCCTCTTCCAAAGGCCGCGCCTTCACCTGCTGTCATACTGGGGCTTAGGATTTCAATCTGAATTTGAGGACCACACTCATCTACTTAGTCCACGGTGAGAAGCAGTGTAAATTAAAAAAAAAAGATGAAAAAAGAAAGGGGAAAGGGACAGAGGAAGACAAGTCTGCAGGGTGCTCAAAGCAAAATGGGTGAATATTCCCCAAGGTGTCCCAAATGGTACACTACATGCCTTGCACCTGCCAAGATGGGGCCTTCTGTTGTCCCCTTGTCCCAGATCTGTGCCCCTTTTCCTTGTTGACATCACAGGTCCTGGGCTGTAGGGACTTGTCAGGTAGACTTTTCTTCAAAGTCTAAGAACTTACTTTTGGTTAATTTGTTCCTCAATGGCAACTCACTCACAAACTGACTCATACTCAAAAACAAAAGTCTTAAACTCAGGTGGCCATGCCTGCCATGCCAGGATTTCCTGATAGAATTTTAGCACCCCGACCTCATTCTGTTTACTAAGCATTAAAGCCAAAAAAATTTCATATCATTCATAGTTAAAACTGTATAGTCACCTGTCAGTCATTATCTCCATTTAGGAGGGGTAGATACAGTCATTTTACAGGGAAATTTTCTAGAAGGACATTTACCACAGACATGTTGGCCAACAGGCTGTGTTGTCCTTCAGCACGGCACACAGCAAGCCACGGGATGTTGGTAGCCTGACTGTGAGCCCCAACCCTCTTTAGCTTTATTTTCTAATTAGATAATGGGGACATGAGTACCTAACATTCAGAATTGTTGCAAGAACGAAAGTAGAAAAGTACTATAAAGGGTGCGGTTGGGTCGTAGGGTCATAGGTAGCTCACCAAGTATTTCTTTGGACAGTCCTGTACTGTTTCCCATTAGTTCCCAACACCTGTTTTTCACTTGGAAGAGTGGAGGTCGCAGGGGACTTGCGACTTTTCTCACTCTGTGCATCTCAGTGGTGACTATGTTTTCACAAAATGGCAGTCGCACATTTTCAGTGCTTCCTCTAACACTCAGAGGAAGGCTGACCAGCAAAGATCCTGAGCCAGTGACTTGTGCCGAAGCCAAGTTGGGTCAGTAGAGGGCAGCAGAGAGGTAGAAATGCCCAAGCCCGGATAGTGTGGGCACCAAGGGTGCCCTGTGTTTTGGAGTAGAGACGTCATTAGGGCACAGTCAGTACTTTCGAGCATTTGATTCATTTTTAAACAATGTTAAAAAATGCACCCACTACAGCCACCTCACAAAACCTTGTATCACTTTCATTGTGTTTCTAAATTTTGCTGTTTTCATTCTCTTTATTTAATCATCTTCAATTGAGAATGTTCATGCAAGAATAAAACTCACAGAAAATGTACTTAGAATTTTTTATTGGAAAGATGAGAAAAACTGAGGCCACTGAGAGAAAATGCTACTTTGTGACTGAGTTGGGAATAAAGCTGTGTCCCTTCTCTGAGTCCGAGGTCCTATATCCTCACCTGAGCCCAGACAATCAAATAACCCATTAGAATAAGTAGCATTAGGTTTAAAGAAATGAATGCTTTAAAGAAACAGCAGAGAATACGAAAGAATGTTGATTTCTGGGTAACAGGAGCAGTTTAGATTATTTCCACATGGACTTAAAAATCACAAAATATCTTGGCCCAATTTCTCACTGGAAATGTTTTCATAGTTAGGGCTACTTGAATTACATCTAGTAGCCATCATAGAGGTGGGAAAATAGCCAGCCTAATACAAAGGGCTTTTGTCCCCTAAAGTCTTATACCCAAGCAACACAACCAGTAGGTAGGGTTGCCTCCTCAATCCCTGTAGAGGTGACAAGAAAGTGACAAACATAAAACAATGTTAACATAGTTCTGGTCCAGAAAAAAATCCTGACCACTTCACTTTCAATTATTTTAGCCTGGATACTCTCAATTCCATTAAGAAAAGAATGTTTATTTTATATCAAATTTTGTCAATCAGGAAGCAGAGGATTAGAAAGTAAAGTATCCAAATAGTGGCTAGTCAAAACACTATGAGAAGAAAGTTTATCTTCTGCAGTCTTTGTTCTAAAGCATGAAGCAAAAGTGACGGTTCATCTAATACGGTGGTAAAGCAATTAACCAAGGTATTTAACTGCACAATGATTTTCTGTTAGGATGGGAGCTACTTTCTTTAAATGCTTTCAGCTTGCTAAAGAAAAGGAACCAATATTTTTTGGTAATGGTAATGATATTAGTAGTTGTTTAGGTCTTCTTCTTTTTTTTTGTTTTTGTTTTTTGAGACAGGGTTTCTCTGTGGCTTTGGAGGCTGTCCTGGAACTCACTTTGTAGACCAGGCTGGCCTCGAACTCACAGAGATCCGCCTGCCTCTGCCTTCCGAGTGCTGGGATTAAAGGCGTGCGCCACCAACACCCGGCTAGGTCTTCTTTTTCTAGTGTGTGCCCCATGCATGTGTGTGATAAAATGAGTTGTATATATTATTAATTTATAATACATTATGTTATATGTATATGATAAAAAGGAATATATATATAATATAATGTATATATATATGAGAGATGAATGAGTCCTGAGGAGAAAATGAACTACAATGTGTGTTACATCAGTGTATAAGTACCTCAGCAGGACAAAACATTGTCAGAGAAGGCCCTCCCACTCATCACTGGCTATGCTGTATCGGCTCTCTAATTTTCCTTTAGTAAGGGAAAGTCTGGTGGTAAAACACCAGTCACTACAAAGAAGGAGTGCTTGGTGAGCTGTTTCTGGGTGTGTGTGAAAATGCTGCTGATGTCTTATGCTTAATGAAAAAATAATGAAGATTTCATGTGTACATGATTATATACAGATTGTTTGAAGCCCTTTGCTTTTGTAGTTGATACATATAATGATGCCTAGGTGTTCTGATTCTTGTTAAGTTAAAACAGTTAACCTTTGCTGGGCGTTGGTGGCACACACCTTTAATCCCAGCACTTGGGAGGCAGAGGCAGGAGGCTCTCTGTGAGTTCGAAGCCAGCCTGGTCTACAGAGCAAGTTCCAGGACAGTCTCCAAAGCAATACAGAGAAACCCTGTCTTGAAAAACAAACCAACAAAAACAAAAACGGAAACAGTTAACCTTTATGAAATCTCCCCCCAACCCTCACCAATAAAAATACTTCCCTGGGGAAAACAAAAAGATGTGTTTGACTGTATGTAAGTATGACTATTTTATTAGCTGAACTTATTAGAATAGTAGAAGACTGCTTCCTTTGCATCTCAGTAGGTTTATAGCTGACATTGCCTTTCTCTTGCTTTTATCTGGACAGTCAGGTTATACTTTGTACGATTTTTTTTAAATGCCACATCAGTGACTTTTCCACCCGGCATTGGTTAAAGCTATGCTTTGACTTAGAAACAGCAAAGACAAATGACAAGCTTCAATCAGCTCAATTGTGTATAGTCTGAATCCTATTCAGAGCCTTTGTTACTTTAGCAGAAAGAACAGGATGTTGTTTAAGATCCGTCTAGTTAGCAAAACCTAAGCTCAAGTCGGTTCTGAGGTCTGAAGCCAGCTTTCCCCTTCCTAGCTCCATAATTTCCATTAATTTACTGACTTTCTCTAAGCCTTTGTCATTTCTCCGGTGAATTCTAAGTTCTTGATGAATATAATGCTTCATATCTGGAAGGTATTCATAGTAGGATGGTATTGTCCATCTTCTCAACAGGCATTTTCATTTTCTAGCCCATGATGACTCATGACAAACAATGAGAAAAATGTGATTGCCATGTTCAAGGAATTTGTAGTCTTGTTGGGGGAAGCAGAATGAATGAGACTATGAGATGCAAACAGTTTTACCTGGGTAACTCTGGACTGGGGGTGGGTGCCTCCTTGGCTAAGCATTTAATCAGCATGGGCCCGATCATTAATTTGCACTTCTCCAAAGAAAAGACTATGGTGAGTGGGGTGTGGTAGCACACTCAGAAGGAGACAGGAAGATCCCTATGACGTTGAACCCATCATCATCTACATAGGGGGTTCCGGGCCAGTGAGTCTGTCTCAGAAAAGAGAAAAAAAGAAAAGAGGAATAGCAATGACAACAACAAAACAGAAAAGAATATAGTGTTCTCCTTGTAGTTAGATGAAGATTACCTGAAACCAGAAACCAATGTAGTGGGGATAGTTCAAGCTAAAAGTATATGGTTGCAACTAAGCATGAGGCTGCAAAGGTAGATTAGCATAAGTTTATTGGCGTCTATATAAACAGCATGGACTTCATGATATGTGGAATGGAAAATCATCATAATTTGTTTGATTAGCCTTGTGATGCTGGGATTGAAATCAGAGCCTCCTGCAAGCCAGCCATGTGCTTTATCACTGAGCTACAACCACAACCCCAATATCACCAGTTCTTTTTTATATGTTTCTATGGTTCTGAAGCTCAAACTCAGGTTACATATCAATTTTCCATGGGGGGGGCAGATGTATTTGAGAATGATAACTGGAAACAGTATGGGCTGCATTCATGATAGTGATAACGTACCTTAACCTGGGGTGGTTGATGGGGAACAGAAATGACGGAATAGACTCATAGCTGTGTTCAAAGGTTGATTACACGAAAAGATGAGGAAGATGTTTAAAAAATGAAATCGCATACAAAATTATTAATCACTACATTGTACATATGTAGAAGTTTTAAAATATCCCAAATGGTAAACAACATTTAAATTCTCATTAGGAAAGGTGGGGGGATTGTTCGTTTGGTTTTAGTGATTGAGGAAAAAATAAAAATTTAGAAATATGTTTTATTCTGAACAGTACTTTATACACATTTGGATTTCACTGAAGATATTGTTAGATGTTGTGTTAATGAGGGACTGCCAGCCACAGACAGACCACTACCACACATAATCTAATAACAAATGTGACTCTTCCCAGGCTCCCAGCAGCCTCTCCTTGCCTAGCAATGATTCTGGGGTGGCACTGTCCCATGCTTTCAGTAGCAGAATGCTACTAGCAAGTATTAGCTGTATTTAAAATACTATTTTCTGTAGATTAAAGCCCTCTGCTGGTTATTGAGCCCATAGCAAGCTACTATGTAGCTAGAAAATCTATGTTGCCAATGCCCACTTCTCATTGTATTAGAGCATTTTAAAAGGGTCAAAATTCCCCCATGGGTCTACATCAAGAAATCCCAGTGGGATATTTGCAAACAAAAAGTAGAACTGATTGTTGGGCATTTCTTAACCAAATCCTTGAAACAGGATTCAGTGTCTTATTACCAGCAAAGAGTTGCAGTTGGAACATTTGATGCTCCAAACACAGAATAGGAGGGTATTGAGTAAAGTAGGTGAGAGTACTGCTCAGGTACAGAGTTATCACTGGGTTGCTGATAAATGGTTGGCAATTCTTGTCTTTCTGGGAAATGCATAGAAAAGCACCCCACACACACATATAGCAGTGCAATCTAGAGCACATGAGATAATATGTGTGAAGCGTTTGGCGATCAGAAGAAAGAAATACAAGGTGATATTATTATCTGACATCTTCGTCATCATGTTCGTCATCCTCAGGGTCGTCATCTCTCATATCTCTTGAAATATAGACAAGATTTTAATTAGCCCAGCTTGCTCCAGTCTGAGAAAAGAACAAGGCATCGTGTACGTGTTTGTGTATGAGGTGGGAGTGAGTTTGGGAAATATTGTGTTTAGCAACTGTATTCTTTTTGTCTCTGCAAACACAGTACCAAGTCTCCTATTCAGAAATCAAAAGGGGAAAATGTAACAGAAGCCGCATTCATCAGCCACTGGATTCATGCACTATGTGCTTCCCACCAGCTTGAGAACTAAGAACTGTTCTAGGTACACTGGGAAATGCAAAGACTGTGGGGGACAAGAGATTTAAAATTCCTCTGGAACTAATTCCCAGATCGTACTGTTTAAATGTTTGTTACTCTGAGTTATGTAGTCCTCAAGAGAGGGACTGTGTATCCACAGTGTCCTTTCTTTTACTATCTCAAGAATTGCTTGAAAATTGATCTGGATATGTAATTAATACTGATTTAAGAAATGTTAACATTTGCCAATTAAACACTGTATCTATATAATTGAATCTCAAGCAGTGGCAGGCAGAAGCAGGTAGATGCTTTGTGAGTTCAAAGTTAGCCTGGCCTGCATACTGATTTACAGGCCAGCCACAGTTACAGAGTCAAGATCCTGTCTCAAGCAAAACAACACTGCAATAATCTAAAGATGTTGACACTGTTGCTATTCCATCTTTATCATAAGAAAATGGGCTAGTTGAGTAAAGAAGATATGAGCATTTCTGAGACATCCTGGAGCAGTGTTTGGGTTACCTTGCTTCCAGCTTCAGAAACACTCACCTTTAAGCCTTTAAAAGAACAGCACCATCTCCACACATCTTGGGTGGGGTGGGGGATCTACGTCTTTTCTCTTTCCCCAAAGCCTGTGTGGAGATCTTCACATCCATCTTTCTCTTGGGTAGCACATTTCCAGATATTTCTCAGCACTCCATCCCTGAAGTACCCGTCCTCCAGACATTTCTGATGCCCAAGCATCCAATGCTCTCTTCAGACTATATTTCTGTAGTTTGTGTTGCAGCACGGGCAACTCAAGGGAAGCATTTCCATCCCACTGCATTGCACATGGGTGGAAAAGCACGGCTGTTAAAGGTATCGTTCCTTGGACACATCTCTCTTATTTGCATATTATCATGTGGAAAGCTTTATTTCTGAGTGTCTTTGTGGGTTTATTGTTTTATTCCTTCAATCCCTGGTCTGTGAAGGACTATGCAAGCTCTGAGAACTCACCCAGCCATAAAATAGCTCTTCTGGTCCTTAGAAACACCACCCTAGAAAATTTGGGGAACTAAAAAGCCAAAATGTGTTCCACTGAGTGACAGAAAATATTAAGTAATTTTTAAAAGAGGGCTTACAAATGAATAATGAATCAGGAAGGATGGAAGAAAAAAAAAAGACAAAATGGGACACACGATTAAGTCTCTCCCTAGAGAGAAAAGATACTATCTACAGTGTTTGGTTGAGAGTAGAAATGGTTTGGAGAAATGATGCAGATATTGGGGGGGAAGGCTGAGGAAGATGTATGGGAGCAGTAAATAAGGAAGATTTTTAAAGCAGCCAAGGAAGAAAATTCAAGAAGGTTAGTCATGGAACTCACTGTAGTATACAATTACTGGCTGCTACCTCATTACTATTTGGTGAAATTAGCTATATAGAAATAGAAGTATGTTTCCTTCCATTTTTCCTTATTCCTTCCTTCGTTTTCTCTTGTAGTGCTAGGAATTGAACACATAGATCTGCTCCTGATGGCCAAGAGCTCTGGAACTGATCTCCACCTCTAGCCTTCTCTACACTTATTGGTGCCTCACTTGTGCTTTAGGTGAATGCTGTGTGTTGTTGCCTGCGCCCTCTGTTGACTTTCAAGTGTAGAAACCAAATCAAGAAATGAAGTTCATCCCTATGATCTTTGTTCAGTAGCAACCTAAGCAGGGGGCTGCTTAATAAGTTGTTCTCTTTTAAGTGTTCAATAAGAGATACAAGGTAATAGAGGGGGAAATTACAGTTATTCACAATTCCCTTCATTTTCTAAGAATATCATTTAAATAAATGCTGGGATACGAATGAATTAGGTTTTAAAGTTCACTTGAAGGTCCATTTCTTGAGTATCTAGGCATGAGTACCCACACACTGGCATTCATCTAAGAGCTCTTGGTAGCAGCCTCATGCACATTCAGACAGCTGTAAGTTTTCCAAAAAGAAAGAATCAAAAGGATAATTTGAGGTTGTCCAGTGTATTAAATTTCCATCACTGAAACAAAATACATGAGATAATACCTTGAAAAGAAAAAAGAAAAAAGTAGTTGGTTACTTTTGTTTGTTTCAGAGATTTTATTCCGTGGTACTTAACTCTGTAGCTTTGATCCTATGGTACCACAGTATATAATGATGGGATTACATGGAAGAGAAGGCCTCCTCAATTCATCATTACCAGCTATGGGAGACAGAAAGGACTGAATCCAATATCCCTTTCAATGGGATAGCCCCAGTGATACAACTTCCTTCCACTAAGCTGCACTTATAATGAGTTCTTAAGATGGACCAAAGATTTAGCATATGATCTTCTGGGGCTATTCAAAATCCAAGCTGCAGCATCTAGAAAAAGGCATTTCTGTCCATTGGTGGGATATGATGGACTGCAATCCCTTTGACCAATTGAAGCAAACTGTAGATTGATACATAATTTAACCACTTAAAAAGCAGTTATGGTTAAGCACAGTACCCAACAGCAGGCTGGGAGAAATTGAATATCCTCTCAGTTGCTTTTTACTGACTTCTTCCTAGATGCTTTCACTTGGCTACCACATTTCTCACCCCAACAAAAACCACACAGCCTGTAGCAAGTCCCACCCAGTTGCAGACAGGCATTCCATAACCTCAACATTGCTCCTAGTCTGCACTTCCCAAGCCCTAAGCACAGCCATTGCTCTTACCTGGAATCAGTCATGCTTTTCCTATGATATTTAAGAGTAATCAGACTATCCCCCAGAAATGACCAGCTTTGGCCTATTTGTTGGTATCACCACGCCACAATACTCAATGCAAAGAAATCACAGTTAACCCAGACTGAGAGTACATCCACTACTGGGATTTGTTTCTAAAGATGTGCATGTCTTCTTACAAAACATGTTATGGTGAGCTGTTTAGTTTCAGTGAATCTTGACTGTATCCCTGCTAAGGGTGGTGTGACTCTGGGAAATTTTGCCCCAGCCATTGTTAATCTTCCAGGTCAGAGCAAACGGATTTTGGAATGTCACACAAGGGTTGAAGGAGATGAGTAAGCACCAAGTTTCATATCTGGGACATAGTAGAACCAAAGAAGAGAAAGACTAATGAATGTGTTGACCTTGAATGTGCTAGGACAGTTCTGCAAGGAAGCCCAAAAGCTAACGGATTATCTTTAGAACTGGAAGCCCAAACTATGAAAATGTAAGGTGAAGACAACAGCAGTATTTCTCTTAAAGTCATTTTTCTTTACTAACTTGTCCTTTATTGTCTGGGTTCCTGAGAGAATAGCTGTACCTATAAAAGACAAAAACTGAAAGAAAAAAAAACCTAAAACAAAACAACAAAATATGCCTGCCTGTTTCTTTCTACATGTTTGAATTCCTAATTGTGTACACAATCTTAGTCACTACATTTTCATGTGCAAGCAATTAGGACTCATTAATAGCCCTCCTCCCCCCCATGAAAGGTTTGGTTCTCCATCTGCCACAAATCAGATCCCTCAGAAACATGGTTGACTGTGAAACAATGTGAAAGTGCTGTGCATTTTCTTTCAATTTTATTTATATAACATTTTTTAACATTTTTTAATTTTAAATAGCTTGTTTTACACGTTTTTAAATGGTGTAAGTGGACAATCACAATAAGCTCAGCAATTGGTCAAAGCAAAACATCAAAGAAACCAGTGAAATGGGGCAAAAAAAAGTTTTTCCAGGTAATAGAATAGGAATGGGTAACACAGGAACAAATGCCTGATAAACATTGCTCAGACACATTTCTTTTATAACTATTTATCATACAACCTGGGCATGCACTCCACTTCCTGCACTGAATATTAGTTATGTAAATATAATTAATATTAGTTATATGTATTCCTAGCTCACAGGACTATACAGGAGAGAACAGAGCAAAACATACAAGAAGGAGAGAAACAGAAAATTACTAAAAGTACCCCTTAAAAAAAATGAAGTAGAATACAAAGCAAAAGGTTTGGATGCTAAGAATTCCAGAAGAATTCAATAGATTTGAATGATGTACTGTTTATTTAAAAATAAACTCAAGATGGGGAGGGGATGACTCCATAAGTAAAGTAGTTTCCACACAAGCTCAGGGACCTGGGGTTTGGATCCCCTAGCAGCAGTCATGTAAAAGCTGGACACTGGTCCATGGCTGTAATCCCAGCACTGAGAAGATGGAGACAGGAGGATTCCCTAGGGCTTGTTGGCCAGCTACTCTGTCCACATTGATGAGCTCCAGGTTTAGTGAGAGACACTGTCTCAAAAAACCAAGGCCAGCCTGATCTACAAAGAAAATTCCAGGACATCCAAAGATACACAATACAGATACTCTGTGTTGAAAGACAAAACAAACAAAAAAAACAAGGTGGAGAATGATGAAGAAGACATTAGACATCTATGACTGCCCTCTGGAGGCATAGGTACTTATATCCATGCACACCAACATACATATACTACACACATAAAGCATATACATGCATGCACCATACCATACACACATCAAGCAATTATCATCACCACAATCACATTTTTTCTGTGATTTTAAAGAAGTTGAAACCGATTAAATTAAGTTCTGGACACAAGCAAATGTATGTGGAAATGATAACTCTAGAATCCCCTGCCTCACTTGTGTGGGAGCTTAAAATGCCCCATTCCAGTTCATAGTAGACTGCCGCCTATGTATCTTGAGTTATTTTGCCTATCAGCTTCTTAAGGATTTAATAAGGGCAAATGTTTTGGAATCATTGGATGAAAGGTTCTGTAAAAGTTCAAAGTATTGTTGTTATTTTGGGCAGTCACACCTGCAGGGTTCAAACCCTTTGTGCAAAAGGAAGCCTTGTGGTCTTCTTACACCCAGCCTTCAAAGAAGAGCTGACTTGGGCAAGTGACAGATTCTCTTGGGAAAGTTAGCGGAGCCGCCACCACCCTCCAGCTCTGTTTGTGCATAAACATCAGATGGCACGTGAGATCAGTAACAACCTCTGCATGGGAGATCTGAAGCCAAACACTGAAGAGCTAGCAGAGGAGGTGGGGTGAAGGCCTTAGACGTGGTTAAATGAAAGGAAGGGGAAATGGAAATGAAGAAGACTGTGGTTTACACCGACAGATAATAGTCTCATTAAAAGGGAACAGTTTTTCTTAGACAAGAAGCACACAGGTACACTATGTCTGGCATCAAAGAAATGACTTCCCTTCCAAGTGTAATTATGTGGCAAATAAATGTTGTGCTGGGCACTCAGATGGCTGGCCCACAGACTTGTCTGTTGATCAGTAAAAGCCCCCTTCTGCCCCCGGGATTTAAAAGGCAAAATCTAGAGAGTGAAGGAAGACATAGCAGAGGGTCAGGCTAGTTGTTTAAATGTGACACGAACATCCCAATGGTAGTGACTCTTCGTTGTAGGGCTCTAAGAAGGAAAATGCTTCTGAGAATATTGTAATCCTTGCTAATACATGTAGGGTAAAAACAGGTAAAGTTCTGGATTCCAATAGCAAGTGAAATATTAGTTTACTTCAGTGCTCAGAGTGCCTGCACTTCACTGAAGAGAAAGTGTTCCACACATCAAATGTTGCAGAAAACCAATACTCACGAATATTTTGAGACAGAGATTTTTCTCTCTCTCTTTCTCTCTGAAGCTCACACTATCCTGGTACTCACTGTGTGATCTGGGCTTGCCTAGAACACATGGTGATCCTCCTGCCTCAGTCTCACAAATGCTAAGTTTACAAGTATAGCCACAATCCCTGGCTAAAGCTCTTAGCATACATGTAATTCTTTATACAGAAAATCTTTAGGATGCACTCTGTTCTTCCTCAACCTCTTCAAAGAGTACAGGGACTGTAAGATGACCATCATTCTATTTGTCATTCACAAGAATGCCTAAGAGTAAATGGTCCATGAAGGACTTCTTTGCCTCTACCATTTAAAAGCATGGATGGGTGGGGAAATGGCACAACACTTTGCTTATCATGAACATACTTTGGGCTAGATTCCTAGAAACACACACACACACACACACATGTTAAGCCTAGTATATCCATTGCTGCCATGTTGTTTCTGTCCATTTGTGTGGTCAAAACACAATATCACAGATTGGATAATTCTTAACAAAAATGGAAAATTATTTTCATATAATTCTAGAGAAGGAAAGTCCAAGAACAAGGCACTAGCTTTAGATAAAGCCTTTTTTATTACATCCTAACATGGTAGGTGGTGGAAAGGTCAATGAGAAAAACTCTCTCCCTTCACTTATTTTGTAGGACCACCTTATCCCATTGCCAAGGGATGGACCATCATAGTTTCGTTACTATTTCAAACCCCTCTCAATACCCATCGGCATCAGCAGATTTAGTATAGGACACATTCAAACTGTAGTACTATTCAATGGTCACTTCTTGACATCACTAGGCTTTGCCTTATTAACATCTTTCTTTACCTGTGGTTTTTTGTTGTTGACCACCAAGATTGCCAAACTATTGAATTTATTGTAAAAATAGAACCAATTAATTCAAAATAAAAATAGGTGCTTCAAAACTAATTCATCCCTCAAAATATAGCTCAGCATGCTGGAGATACAGTGAATTCATTTTGTAAATCCATTTTCTTGCCTGATCTGGAGTCTCTTTACTCTTTGGTTTTCACTATTATAAATGCCAATGTAAACAAAGTTTCTGTTGCTCATAGTCCTGCCTCTGTTTAGTCCCAAATAAACACACAGGGGCCTATATTAATTATAAACTGTTGGGCCTATTGCTCAGGCTTCCTACTAACAAGCTCTTACAATTTGAATAAAACTATAATTCTGATCTATGATTAGCCACATGGCTTGGTACCTTTTCTAAGTAAGGCATTCTCATCTTGCTTCTTCTGTGTCTGGCTGGCGACCCCATCTGTCTGCCTTTTCTTTTCCCAGAATTCTCCTAGTCTTGTCACCTTGTCTATACTTCCTGCCTGGCTACTGACCAATCAGTGTTTTATTAAACTAATATGAGTGACAAATCCTTACAGTGGGCAGGATCATTATCCCACATCATTCCAGTATTATTAAATCTGAATAAGTTGTCTATCCAGAGTTGATCGACCTAGTAAAGATTTACCATCAACCAATCAATAAAGCCATTTTACTTTTGCTTTCTGAGTTTCAGAGAAACAAAAATAAGTAAAATGTAGGCCTTCCTGCTATGTTATAATTTCACATATTAAAAGAAACAGGGATCTCTGGTAGTTTCAAAACTCAACTCCATAGATTGTCATAATATTTTTGAGGCAGCAGAGACAAAAATCAGGAAGCTGGGATTGTTTTCAGCCAACGTGATACTTGCACTGTGCGTGAACATACCTCAAACTGGTGGTCAGGCTGTTTGAAAAGAGTGTGACTGAGCCATCACCAGACAGCTGAAGGCTTTCTGATTGCTTCTCTAGCCCAGCATGCTGTCCCTTTTCAAACAAGACCACTTGTTGTTAGGAAAGAAAGGTGGTCACACATGACTATTAATTGCTCATTTGGCACCTGTCATTGGGAGTATTCCAGTCACAGAGCAAGCAATGGCATCGGGTTTAGAGACCAAAGCTAAAACCCCAACTGTTACTATCTCTCTATCTAATTTCTGTTCAGTAATTTAACCTGATGTTTTTCCCTCTATAAAATGAGAGTATCAGAAGAAATAATGTCTAAGGATGTGACCAGCTCTTTCACAATATTTCAGTATATTTAGAACGGCATGATTCTGATTTACTGCTTTTATTTTCTTTACTTATACCCTGCCAAGAAACAAATAAGAGGTGTGTCAAGTCAAATGTGAATTCCACTCTTCCTAATGTGGATACGAGAGGGCATCTTTGACACCATGTGTTATTTTCAGCTTCCAACAAAGAGTTAAAAGAAGGTTCTGGCTCCTGTGGTTAGAGGCATCCTCTCCAGCTGGCAGAAGTCTTTATGTGGACTTGATGGTTGCCTGGAGCAACAAAATATTAGGGACAGAAACATGTTCAGGGACTCAACTGCATAAGTGACTCAGAGCTGAGAAACTCAACTGGAGCCCATACTTAGCTAGAGCAGGTATTTGCCTATGCCTCTTTATACTGTTGCTGCCCTTCAGCATGGTCTAGTGCTGCACTCGCAAAAATACAGATGCCACGCCTGCGCCCTATAGAGAAGAGGTAAATCATTAGGAGACCATATTCTTTCTTCCACATGCCTCACTCATGAAGGATCATTAGGCAAGGAAAAAAAACATAAACAAGATGTGAAGACTGATTGGAACTTTGGAGAACATCTACCAAGAACATTAGGAAAACTCAATAAAAATTCAGTGTAAGAGCTGCCATTCAACACCAATTATCTCTTTGGAGTTAGCAGAAGCAGCCGGCAAAAATCAATACCCATTTCTCTCTCTCTGTTGGAGCCAGATGCTTCTAACTATGGTCTGAATTAAAATTTGGATTCTTTAAAAAAAAGTTTCTCTGTTCCCAAACTTCTTAAATCCTGAGGTCATCCCCTCTCAGTTCCATCAGTCTGGCTCCATGATACCAATTACTACAGCTTGTTAAGAGAGTTACTGGCATCCGGGTGCTGTGTCTTTTGCTCCTATTTGGTGCTGCCTAGAGCAAGAATTGTAGGGAGGAGTATTAGCCAAGTCTTATTACTTGAAGTCCTTCCTCTAACTGTTTAGCTGGATCCCATGTTAATTATGAGTTTGGTTGGTGGTGTTTTTTATCCCCACTCCATATTCTTCTCACTTGCTGTAAACAGTACCATCAGTGATTACACTATATACTATTTTTCATGAATACTTACCATGTGTCATTATGAGGAGTGACTGGTCTTTTTGGCATGCTAAAGTTGTGATTTGAAATGAATATTCTGTTTGAGTTATTGGAAACCGAGTCCTAAACTCAAGTGGTTCAACATGGCCACTCTTAGCTGGGCAACCGCAGCAGCTGTTTAGAAGCATGGCTTGAGATCACTTGCCTGCAAATGTCTTTTTCCATATGATCTGGGATGGAATGTTACTTGATGTGTGAAGTGCATGTGACCCTGACATCTGATTAGGCCGACCTTGAAAACTACAGCTGTTTAGTCACTGTTGAAAACAGAGTTAGACAAGTGATTTACTAAGCTTTGGTTAAACCATTTAATGCTGAACCATAGAACTTTGGAACCCTCTGGGGAAAACTGTATCATTGTACATACAGTAGGGATTGTAGCATTTGGCGGGGGTGGGGGGATGCTGTCATTAGTTTTAATACATCTTTTGAAAGAGCTGAAATAAGACACTGATGTCACAGAGTATTTTTTAAATACATGTGGCTTTGTTTTCCTTTGTTATTAAAAAATTCATGAAGAAATTCAGGCTTGACTTATGTTTCTTTTCCACTAAACCAAAAGCAGCCTGTACTCTCCTACAAAGATCAAAGCATATACTATTGAACATGTTCCCTGCTTAGACATTATATCGTAGAAGGCTAAAGTTATCTTCCAAGAAGGTTCTATAAGTGGTCCGTTCTTTTGGTGTACTGTTCTAGTTACACTTTGGTTGAGCTAGAGTAAAAGACATCTGAAATTTTCAATATTTATATCAAAACATCAACTTGTTAGGCTGTGGGTACAATTCAATGAGAGAATGCTTGGGTGAGTTTTGAGGTTCAATTCCTAGCACTACCACAAGGGTTGGGATTGGGAGAGAGAGAAACAAAAACAAAATCACAGTAAGTTGTATATCTTAAGTACACAATTAAGTAAGTTGAGAAATTTAAATTCTGGTATGATGTCTTATCCTGTAAGCTCAGAGGAGCTGAGGCAAAATTGGCATGAATTCAAAACCAAGCTGGGATAGAGAGTGAGTTCTAAGTTATCATGGGTTATAGATTGAGACTATGTCTTAAAGAACAACACTGTTTTAATACAGACAGGTTTATTTCTCTTTCATGCCGAAAGGACCCAGAGTGGAAAGTCTAAGACTGATATAGGGCTCTAAGACTACCAAGGATCAGCATTCTTCCAGGTATTTCCTCATGCCTAGATTATCGGTTTTGTCTTTGTGTTCCAAGATGACTGCCTGAGACAGCACCTTCATATCTAAGTAGTCAGTCAATAGTAAGGTGGAGGAAGGGGGAAAGAACAACACTTCCTTCTAGAAGACACTACCCACAAGTCCTACATAATGTTACAATATACTTGACTGCATCAAGTAGTAAGCAAAGGCATCTTGGTAGTAAATATTTTGCCCTGGCAATCCCCTAATTCAAGGATTTCTGTTTCCTTTCAGTCAGGGAGCCTTTCTCAGACCTCACCTTACCTCCTAGTCTCTCTTAAGTTCCTTGTCATCCTGTTCCGGTCTTAGAAAACCCCAGGCTTCTTTGAGACTCACAGTCTCCCCTTTCCATCATCTTGTTATATGACCTCCTGGGGCCAAAGAAAATAAAAGACTTTTCACGGTATTAGCTGACTGGGGCACTGACATTTGGTCTTCACTCTGCCCTGCCCCTCTTATTCCCTCTTACTGTTGGTTCCAAATGTTCCTCCTTGGAAGCCTCTCAACCCAGTGCCTGCTCAACACCAATAGCTTCAGCTGTGGCTATGGGGCAATTATCATCAAGCCATGAACTTCCTCATTGCATGCATCTTTTTGCTGGCATCTATGATGGTTTCATCCTCCTTCTGGTCCCTTCTCCTTGCTTCTCTTAGTCACCCCTACATCTGTATCCTTTCCTGTCTCTCCTCCCATTTTTCCAGGCCCTTGCTCCACCCATCTTCTTTGCATCACCAAGCTCCCTTCTTACTCCTCCTCTTTCTCTCTTCCTATGCCTTAGCCTCAAACACAATACAAAATGAAACAGGAGCGAAGTCCACTCACCGGCTCCTTGCTCACTCTTCCTCTAGTTTTTCAGCCTTCCCTCCCCAGACCCGCTGTTATACCACATCTTGCTCTTCCATTCACTATGGGCCTTTCTCACACACAACTCCACTCCAGTTGTCCAGGCTACATTACAGTGAGCCTCCATTTTCCCTCCCTCAGACACAGCCTCCAGGCCTTCCTTTCCAGCTCTCTCTTCGCTCATTTCTCAATAACTACTTACTCAACAGGCTACTATACTCAAAGGGAGCTATTCTATACCACGTCTCACAATCTTCAAAGTTCTCTGAACACACCTCTCCATCCTTCATGGTCTGCCTTCCTCACCTGTCTTAAGAAGAAAATCTCTAGGTATTTTTGGTGTTTCCATCCCCTTCAATAATGAATTGTATTTCACATGACCGTGAAAGCCATTCCCGTAATTCGCACTAACATGAAGGTGGTTTCCCTAATTCTATCTCTATCCTAGAGATAGAATTCAGTCATTTTCCAAATATGACTGAACCTGACCTCATGTCCTTCTTTGCTAAAGTGATTTTTCCTGCCTCGTCTAATGCAGTAATTTTATGCCAGATTAAAACACAGAAGTCATATAGACCTCCATTGAATCAATATCATTAAAATTTTTTATTTTCCAAATATTTCTCAGATCTATGGTTTTTCTCTGTAATATCTAAGTGTGTCCCTACCTCCCAAGACCACCACTTCTCCCTAGAAGTGCAGCAGTAATGCCCGAGGTATTACTTCTCAAACAGATATAGCTAACATTAAATCTTTCAGAAAGATACAAAACTGAATAGAAAATAATAGTGTGCACAGCCACATCTAAGACATCAAAGATAAGCATATTATAAAATCCTCACTGCAACTGGGCATTGGTGGTGAGCACCTTTAATCCCAGCATTCAGGAGGCAGAACTCTGTGAGTTTGAGGTCAGCCTGGTCTACAGAGCAAGTTCCAGGACAGATATGACTGTTACACAGCCTAGTTCATGTCTTGAAAAAACAAAACAAAATAAAACAGCAACAACAAAGGAAAAAAGAAAGAAAAAAGAAAAGTTACTCTAAAAATGTGATTCTCCTATTTAAAGAAAATAAAAATAATAGACTGGCTTCATGAAGGTGCATGCATTTCCACACTTGAATCTGCTAAGAGTAGTTCTCCATCAGCCACAGAGAAAATCTAAACTCCTTGGTATAACATATTTAAGGATGCTCTCCAATCATATATTTTCTCTCTGGTTCCTATCTCGCTCATCAGTACCAGACTTCTCCACCCAGTTATCATGTCTCACAATTCTCTTTCACTCATTTCTTCATGTCCCCTTATAATATAACTCATTTTCCCTTATCATTGCCCAGTATAGTGCATTGTACCTTGGGGTGAGCAAGCATCTAAAATGCAAGCAAGCTCTGCCCCATGAACCAGGCTGAGACTGCCTATTCTCTGAACCTGTATGCACAGTAGTCCTGAACCTAACTCCAGCATCACACTGATGAGAGTACCCTACAGATTGTGATGGGAGTGTATTCCCCAAAGCCTCATACTACTTCAGTTATTTAGTTGTGTCTTTATCATTATAGGGTGCTGAATCAATGTGATGCCTGACCTCATGGTTTTCAGTAGACTGGAAGGAAAGGTAGTCTGCTGGGTCCTATTTTTCTCTTCACAGGAGTCCTTAGAATGACTTAGTAGCATGTAAACACAAAACATCTAGAAGCCTTCATGGCAGATGTTCTCCTACACAGTAAGGAAACTGGGAAGGAGATTCACTCTTAGCCCATATGTGAGATTAAAAATGAACCGAGAGAAGCAGATGATGGATAGTCCTCTCCATAAGGGTCAGCCCACAGGACCAGAATGAGGAAAATATGAAGAACCAATGTCCTTGCTGTTTTGTTTCACTGGCTAATATTTCAAATAACTCACATGGTCACCCAAAAGGACAGTAGCTTTACAGTGGTCAATAAAAGTTGACCTTTCCTCCAACAACTCCTGGCCAGTGGATGAGAACATTATTTATTCAGCTTTGTGGAAACACTGGGGAAGCATGTCTGTGATCTGACAAGTGTGAAGTTCAGTGCCAGGTGCACAGTGTTGCCGTGATGAATGTCAAGTCAACTAGATGGTGGTTTTTTTATTTGTTTTTTTGTCCCATCCATTTTCTAGTTCTGATTTGGGCTATGACATGAAGGAATAGAACCCCAAAGGCTTTCTCACACCTTCTTCCTTAGCTTACCCCCTCCACTTTTCTTCATCCTTTGCTCGAGAGGGGAAGAATGGCCCCAATAATGCCTTCCTTTCATGTGGTGGGCCAGTTCCATTGCGTTGTTTCATAGTCTTGGACCAAGAGCCGCCTTGGTAGTCAACACCGAACTCTGGACTGTGAGACTAATGAGAACAGCAGAATTCTTTCAAGTAAGAGGAAGTGGTTTGTGTTGTGGGGAGAAACTTGGAAAGAAATAACACCAAGAACACTAAGGGCTCTGTTCTCCTCACTGCCTACAGCTGGGTTAACACATTTCAAAATCTCCAGTCAATTGAGTTAATTCCATCAAATAGCTAGTCAATGCAGTAAAAAGGACTGGAAATAAACAAATGGTTTTAGGAATGACTGGTTTAACTTCCTAGAGCCTTAATCTTACTCATTTCTAGGGAATAAGTTCAAATTTAGGAAGTGTAAGCATACTTTGTGCAAACTACTACTGAGCTAATAAAATGGATTTTAAAATGTATATTCAAGATATATACATTTGTATGTATATTCTCAAGTGTCATTAGGATAGATCAAAATAGTACAATAGGCATAGGCCTGGATTATAATAACAGAAAAAGGAAAGACTAAAATTAATAGAAATTCATTTCTTTCTTTTTAGTTTTTTCACTCTCTCCCCTTTCACATAGTTCTGTCTTTTGCTGCTCTGTTCTTAACTGTTAACCAAAGAAATAATAACTCTACCAAGTGGCATGCTAAAACCTGACCCACATGATTCTTATTCTCACAGCAACCTTAGGAGGTAAGTAAAATTATGAACTCCATTTTATAAAAGAAAAAAACTTTAGTCTCAGAGAAACTTGGGCCTATATCCCACAGTGGTTATTCTGTAAACTCGTGTATATTCATTGGGATTGTCAAGAAGAATAGAACTGACAGATTGATTGTGTACATTAAAAGTGATTTTATTAGACTGGCTTACCGGGTGTGGTCCAGGTACTCCAACAATGACTCTCCTGTCCCCTGGTTGCAAAAGGCTGAGAACCTGGTAGTTGTTCAGGCTACAAGGCTGGATATCTCGGCAATCCCAATCTGTCACTGGAGTCCCGGAGGGTTCCTGGAAAGCTTCTGATCTAATAGAGGTGAAGGGATGTCTCAGCAACAAGACAGATCAGTGGTTCTCAACCTGTGAATGCCTTTCACAGGGGTCACATAGCAGATGTCCTGAATATCAGATATTAACATAATTCATAACAGCAGCAAAATTACAGTTATGAAGTAGCATTGAAATAATTTTATGACTGGGGGTCAGTCACCACAACATGTATTCAAGTGGCACAGCATTAAGAAGATGCAGAACCACTGAGATAGATGAACTTGCCAGCAAGAGTGAGGGCAAGCAGGCAAAAAGTAATTTCCTTCTTTCACGTCCTTTTATGTGGCTGCTGCCATGTATGGCCTAAACTTAGGTGGGCCTTCCATCTTTAAATGATTTGATGCAGAAAATTCCTCATAGGGGGGGTCCAGCAGCTTGAGTTTTAGTTGATCTCAACTGTAAGTCAGGTTTGACAACCAACAGTAGCGGCCAAGATTTAAATTCTAACAGTTACTTTCCAGGTTCTATTACCCCAAAATAAAATGTGGTTGTATCCTTCAAAGAACCTCAGCTCCACGCCCTGTCCTTTCTTTCTGTTTTTTTGTACCCACTCCTTCAGTCCATCCTTACTTTCCATTCTTCTCCCTGCTTTTTTCCTTTCCTTTCCTTTGTCCTCCTATTCATTCCCAGCTCCCTAATCCCATCATAACAGTTTGGATGGTAAAGCTCCTCCAGGAAACCCTTGTTCAGACCCTTGTTCAGACCCTTGTTCAGACCCTTGTTCCCTCGGGCTGGTGATATTTCTGGGAAATGGTGAACTTTTAGGAGTCAGGGAGGGGACTGGTGGAAGATCTTCAAGGAACTGAAGATATGTCCCGGGAGTTGCCGCAGGACCCTAGCCTCTTCATTTTCTCTCCCCATGTTTCATGGTCCTGAAGTGAATGTACATTCCTACCATAGTTTGCTGCCAGAGCCAAGTCCAAAGCGTCTTGGTGGGTGTATCATTGAGCAATAAACACCATTTTCCTCATCACCTCTTCATTTATCAGTGCAGCTTCTGCCAGCTATGTGTCAATCTTCACCTGTACCTCCCTAGTATCTCCTTATCTCAGTTAGAAATGGCGTCCACCTTTACTCACCAGAGAAGCTAAGTAGAAAGAATAGCCTGGGTCATTCTGCTCCCGTACAGGAAACACTGTAATTACAAAAGTGGACTTCATTCCTGACAAATAGCTCCTCAGTTAGGCTATTAATGAGCTTCCAATGGTCTCCAATAAAAGATATCTCTCTCTGCCTGTCTCTCTGTCTCTGTCTCTGTCTCTCTGTCTCTCTGTCTCTCTGTCTCTCTCTCTGTCTCTCTCTGTCTCTCTGTCTCTCTCTCTGTCTCTCTCTCTCTCTCTCTCTCCACTAACAGTAAGTACATTCTAGCAGATAAAAGCCAAATTCAGATCTGCTAGGGCTAAACCAAATGCAATCCCGATGTGCAATTCACTTATAGTACATGTGATAGAGGTGGTGGAGTACCCCATGAGTAGTATATGTATATGTATGTAATCATACTTTGCTCTAGTGACCATATTTTGAACAGGCCAGTATAGGACAACCTAGTGTCATTTTCTTGCATCAAATCTGTCCCGGGACTTTTCCTGGAAACACCCCCAAGGGCTCCAGAAACATATTCCAGATTTTCAAGCTATTGACAATTTAAAAAAAAATCCCTTCCTCATGTGATAAATCACAACACTCCCTCATCAGCACATGGCAGCATCCTTACTTGATCAGGCTGGTTATAAACTAAAGCAAAATACTGTCACTCTTACATGGATGCAGGTGGGCCAAGCTGTAAAGTCTGTCAAGGTCATCAAAACTCAAGCAATGTGAAACTTCAACCTGTGCTCACAGGGAACACAGTATCACTCTCAGACTTCCCTCTCTTGTATGTGTGTGTGCATGAACTCTTTCCTTTCCCTGGAAACAGGCCCTATGTCTATGCCATCTGCTTTCTCATTGCCCTAGTTGGCTCGTGGATTGCTAAAGCTTCTCTAGCCCAAATTTTACTTCAAGCCATCTATATATGATGGTGGTGATAATGATGATGATGATGATTTTGTAATTCTTGACACCAATTATTTTAGTTGTAATTTCCCATTTACAGTTGCAGTTAAAACTTACAAATGTATGACTGTAATTAGGTAAATTTCTATTGCCGTGATATATCGCATTTCATTGACTACTGATTATTGCATGCTTTGGGATTAGATGTTTGTACCTGGCCTACTTCACAATCAGAAAATATTTTGAAAATAAAAAAATTTCCTGAGAGTTCATCATGTGTCAAGAAATATACAAAGTTCTTGGAATGCAATGATAGCCCCTTGTGAGCATTATCCCTGTCCTTAAGTCTCCGTGATTAGGGATAGGTCAAGGTAAAAATATGTGAATAAAATATTAGTAGTACTGAATATAATATTATAAAATGAAGTGTGTCCTATTAAGAAAAACTTCCAAATGACCAGAAAAATTCTCAGTATTTCCATGTTCCAGGAGTCTCTCGGAACAATACATAGTTACACAGCGCATAATAGAGGTTCTAAGAAAATTCAAAAAGCATGTTGGAATACACACACACACATACATGTGTGCATACACACACATACATACACATACACATAGAGACATGCATGCATATGTGCACATTTCATATGTGTGTGTGTGTGTATGTGCCCTCTCCTAAGCACATGTGTGTGTGTGTGTGTTATCTTAGTCTGAAGACTTTGAAAGAAAGTACCCAGATAACAATGGATACATTCTGATTTAAATTTAAATCTCTGTTGTGAATCTATTGTTTACTCACAAAGGCCAGCAATAAGAGATGATAACATTGCCAACCTATTCTGAGTTGTAGTTGCTCTTGGTTCCAAATCTGATATTTAGGAAGGAAGGAAGGAAGGAAGGAAGGGAGGGAGGGAGGGAGGGAGGGAGGGAGGGAGGGAGGGAGGGAGGAAGGAAGGAAAAAAGAAAGAAAGAAGGAAAGAAAAGACTAAGGGTGGAAAGGCCACTGTTTACTCTCATCTTTCAACTAACCATATGGAACCAACCCCAGGAACCAACATGCAAACCCTAAGGACTATCTTTTCAGACTGCAAAATTTTCCTATACCCCAGTCCTGTGTTGGTCAAATGCTTTACAACCTCTATTTGTCCCTAGGCAAGTTGCTTGTGCCTGAAATTCCTGCTCCAAGGTTCCCTTGTGGTATTTTTAATAGTGTTGTTTGATGCTGTAGCCAGCTTTTTCTGTGGTTTGAGAGTTAAATGGGATACAGTGATGTGGTGTGCTCTAATAGCTCTTGGAGGAATGTTAAGACAAATTCAAGTCCAAATGAGATAGCACCTGAACGAACTTGGTCCTTAGAAAAAAATCCTAACACTGTAGAAAGTCTTAGCAGTTCCCAATGAGCCCTTGATTAAGAATTATCTTCCTACTGATCAAGCCGATGTTTAGAGTTGGCTTCTCTACTCAAGTGCAGACTTCACTGCCCTACTGTGTCTGAGAGTGTATATTAGCTTAAGAAAAGAAATACGGAAAGGGAGACAGGTATAATTAACACCTTGACTGAAAGCATTAGCTCTGCTGAGCTGATGATCTGCAAGTTCAAGCAACTACTGTCAAAAAGGTCCAATGGCAGCTGTTTGCACGCTGGTACTCAGATCCCAACGGGGCACAAGCACTGCAGGGTTTCATAGCTGAGCAGTGGTCAGCTTTTCCTTTGAGAGCAAGTTGTGCATCTATGGAGAAGTGATTTAAACCACACAGTGTGGTTTTAGAGCAATGGAAACATTTTTCTGCCATTTAATATAAAACCAGTTCTTCAAAATGTCAGTGTGTGTAGCTGGGTGCCGTGGTGCCTGTCTATAACTCCAGCTCTCTAGAGGCTGAGGTGGAGAGATCTAGAGTTCAAGGTCGGCTAGAGCCATGTAGTGGGGTCCTGTCTCAAAATAACAAGAGTTTGGGATGTAGCTCAGTGTAAGAGCCCTTGCCTTGCATATGCAAAGCCCTTGGACTGATGCCCTACTTTAAAAAAAAGCCTGTATGCGTATATGCATACACTCATTCATATATGCATTTGGTTGCTAATATATCTTTACTTTATAGCAGGAGTGTGGAAGACCCTGTAATTTATGGAGTTCTTCTTTCAAAGTCCCCACTGGTAAAAGGCTTGCCACTCCAGGTCATTGCTATGTTCTTGCACTTTCTCCCACAGTGTGAGGGAAGGGTCTATTGTCTGGGATGGGAAAGAGGACAATACAGCTTAGAGAAGGCAAACAAGAAATTGAGGGCTGAAGTGGGGTTTCAGGAGTCAAAACAGAAAAGGGAAGGTCTCCTCAAGTTCAGAGTGGAATCCTATATATATATATATTTCTTTTCTGTTTCACAAGTATTATTTTTCTCCTCTACTTCAAGTATAACAAGGTCAGCAAAATCCTACCAGGGGAAGTCAACAATTTGAGGAGTTGGGCAGGAGGCTGGTTGAAGATCACCAAATGTAGACTTCAGGCCTTAAATCCAGTTCATTCCTCTACCGAAAAGCAGGAAATCACTCAGCTAGAAATGAGACAAATGGCAGCTGGGTTCATGCGGAAAAAATCTCATAGTAATCAGCGGCATGCTGGTCAGCTTATAGTATGTGGTAGATTAAGCCACCCAACTGCTAGAACTTTATCTGAAAATCAACAGCAACATCAAAAATATAATCAATTCTCAAGACTTTATTAGCAAATGAACTTGTATTTAAAAATTCTTGTAGTCAAAACTCAATTCCAGGACCCACATGGTGGAAGGAGAGAATGAACTCCTGAAAGTTGTCTTCTGACCTCCTCCTCCTTCTCCTCTTCCTCCTCCTCCTCCTCTCTCTCTCTCTCTCTCTCTCTCTCTCTCTCTCTCTCTCTCTCTCTCTCTCTCTTTCTCTTTCTCTCTCTCTCTTCCTCTCTCTCTCTCTCTCTCGCTCATGTACACACACACCAAATAAATGTAAACAAGACATACATAATTACTAAGGTTCCCCAATTTAGAGAGTTGTGGAGGCTAAACAGGCCCTTAAGAAACTCCAAATGCCATTTTCAGGGAAGAGATAAAGAGTAGAAATTTAAATGGTGTCAAACTTATTTTGAGGGTAAAATTCAAAGTGAGCTTGTCAGTTACTTACACCATATTTCCAGGTTGGCTAATTTACTCACTCCATTGCTAACTCAGTGTAGAGTTCAAGGTGCTCTGGCCAGAAGTGACTGTTACTTGATGTGTTCCAAATCAGATCCATTTTAAACATAAAATTTGTTTGAAAATTTCCTTAATTTTATTTTGTGTGATCTCTTCTGACTCTAGCAAAACCTTAGATAAGCATTGCTTTATATGTGTGTGCATGTATATATATATATATACATGTGTGCATACATATATATGCATATATATATGATTTTGTATGTATCACATGTGTATGTGTGTGGACATGGGTACATGTAGAGCTCTCCCCTTTAAATGCATATGTAGAGGCCAGAGTTCAGCATCTGATGTCTTCCTCGACCTGACTTTGAGGCAGAGTTTCTCACTGAGATTACAGCACAATGTCTCAGCATATCTGCCAAGCCAGCAAACCGTGGGATCTTCATAGATCTGCCCCAAGTATGGGGACTACAGAAGCACACCACAACATCGGACTTTTATGCACATGCTGAAGATTCGAACTCAGGTCCTCATGTTTGTACTACACAAGAAGCAAGCACTTTACCAACTGAAAATTCTTCCCAATCCCTCTTACAAGTATTTCTTCCCAACTTTTCATTTTTCCCACATTTCAAATGTTTTTGTCTTCTTCCTCAACTGTAGCCAGAGAGAGAGAGAGGAGAGAGAGGATGTGGGGTCTTTTATTGTAAAGAGTATATACTGCAGATTTACAGATCCTTGCTTTTAACATTTGCATGGGACTCTTAATAATTTTATCCCTTCAAGTTACAGAGGTCACAAATCTGAAAGAGATCTGAGGAGAGCATTAAATCAAGGTTGAACACAAGCTTTTCAGTATTTCTGCTTATTTTATTCAGGTATAAATCTTAACTCTGAAAATAAAGCACTGGGCAGTTTGTTTTCTGCGGTTTCTCTGTGGGGAGCCTTACCCAATTATATTACCCATCTTCGGTATCGCTAGTGCTTTCCACGGAATCTCAACAAGGCAGATCTTCAAATTCAATCTAAGATTACAAGTATGGAAGCCTTTGAAATGACTGGCACCAGACTAAGTGATTTGGTTTGGAAGACAGTGAGTCAGCCTACTTGTGTTTCTAGAAGAAGCAACTAACTCGTTTACTGATGTTAAGAAATGGCTCTCTTCAGCACCCATAGAAGTGCAGTGTTCCATCCTGTCAGGCCTGTGTAAATTACCACCTATGCCTACAGCCTCTGTAATTGAAAATATTTAAACAGATGATAGATTTTCAAGGTTCAAAATTTAAAACATGTCCCAGAGAAAATCAATGATAGCAACTTCTTGAGTATTGCATAAACATATTTTTAAGGTGTTTTTTAGATTTATTTATTATGTATACAGTGTTCTGCATGCCAGAAGAGGGACCAGATCTCCTTACAAATGGTTGTGAACCACCATGTGGTTTCTGGGAATTGAACTCAGGACCTCTGGAAGAGCAGCCAGTGCTCTTAACCACCGAGCCATCTCTCCAGTCCCAAGATAAACATATTTCATGCAAGTAGAGGCAACAATATTAGAAATAGGAAAGTTTCTTCCAGTTGTGTTTATTTATTCCAGTTTAACAAAAATAAGAACCTGAGCTATAGTCAAAGATGCCCTTTGCACTGGGATAGTGTTTCTTAGCTTAATCCAGATCTCCAGAAAGGGCTTATGTATCCATTGAAGGCAAATATAAAATTACATTTTTTCATCCATTAGAATTTGATTTCTTTAAAAGTATATGAGAAGATGGACATAAAGTTTTGGTAACCCAGGCTGTTAAATAAAGCTCAAAAGTTAACTTCCTCTTAATATCTAAGTATCAGGTAAGAAGAGCCTAATTTCTGCTCCTGCCTGTCCACGAAATTCTAGAGAGGGGTGAGAAAGGTGGAGGTGAGTACAAGCTTGGAGCCAGTCAGCCCAGGCTTCCTCCTACAACTTGCTTCAGCTTCCTCAACTGGAAGAGTCAGGAAACCACTGTGTCTCCAGGAGTCTCACTTCCATGACTATGAGGGAAGATGGGGTAACAATGTCTCCTAATAGGGACCAGTTCAGGTGGATGGAGAGGACCCGACATACACCAAGCATTCAAACACATCTTTCTGTGGAAATAGCCATGTACCATGTTTATCCTTTGTTCATCTTCTTTGTTTTTCAAAGAAAAATATATTTTACACATTTTCTTTTTTGGTTTTTTGAGACAGGGTTTCTCTGACTTTGGAGGCTGTCCTGGAACTCGCTCTTGTAGACCAGGCTGGTCTTGAACTCACAGAGATGCCTCCCGAGTGCTGGGATTAAAGTTGTGCGCCACCACCGCCGGGCTATTTTACACATTTTCTAAGTTATCTTTAAGCAAATGTTCTGTAATCAACACAATACGTTGATCTTCCCAGGTGTGATAATGATCACACATTGCAACGGGGAGGCCAAGGCACAGCTGCTAGCATGAATTTGAGGCCTGACTGGCTTCCACAGGGTTTGAACCAACCTGATTTACACAGGAGACCTTTGCAGACACAAGCACGCACACACAGGCCACTACCCAAAACAACAAGGACAAAACTCCTCAGCCTCTCTTCAAAAGACCAAGTGCATCCCTAAAGCAACAGGAACTGAAAGGACTTCTGGGTAAGGGTGCTTAAACTGTTAAAGAAAGAACTGCAAGAAGAAAAAACAGAGATCTGGGTTAAACATGGACACCATTTAAAACATAAACTCAGGACAGTCAGCTGGACCAGGCTGGGGTTTTCTCTTCATATGAAGTGTGTGTAATTTTCTAATTGCTTTTTACTATGTATGTGGGGTTTTTGCCCCCATACAGTTATTTTCAGATTGACACCGAACTGTTATTCCATGGTACTTCTATGTAAACACTGCACATTTTGTCAGCTCTCAACAACTCTTGCTTAGCACATACAAGTCCCTCTTCTCTGCAGCCTGTCAGCTAGGAAGTTAATTTAAATAGACAAAATATGAAGATAAATATTCAAGAACCCCACTTCCCTCTTTTTCTATTATACACTCTACAGAATGTCATTCATTGATGTATTTCCTATGCTTTCCCGAGTCATTTATAAACATTACTCAAATATCTCATTTTCTCTTCTCTGAACATTACCATTTATAGCCTTTTAATTCGTGTGGAGAGCTCCCCTAATATCAAATAATAGGCCATGAGGACTGGGAAGGAGCTGATGGCTAAGCAGTGTGGGGTCCCCTTTGAAGGTGAGGGAAGGGAGATGGGAGCCTGTCTTAGTTCTCCAGGAAGTCAGCAACCAGAACCCCTGTCTTCTGACCCACACCACACTTTCTGCCTTAGTTAAGGTGAAAGATTAGGATGCTTTTCTGATTTACAATAGAAAATTAAATGAATGAAGAAGAGAAGGTGTTCTTTTTTTTTTTTTTTTTTTTTTTTGGTTTTTCGAGACAGGGTTTCTCTGTGGCTTTGGAGGCTGTCCTGGAACTCGCTCTGTAGACCAGGCTGGCCTCGAACTCACAGAGATCTGCCTGCCTCTGCCTCCCGAGTGCTGGGATTAAAGGCGTGCGCCGAGAAGGTGTTCTTTTTTTATAAGTCAGAGAGAACATCCCTGTGATAGTTCGCTTTCCTGTGTTGGTGATCTTTTTAAAGCATCTGTAAGTGAATTAAGTGAAGATGTGATTACGAAGAAGGTGAGCTAACTGCCCTTGCCGTATTCTGCTTTGGTGCTGTATCTTGGAACAAGCAAGGAACTGATACCAACACCATGGGGTTACTGCTTTAGACTCCATCATGGGCCGAAGTCTGCCAATTCATTATTGTTTCAAAGACCTATGTCTAGAAGCTAGTCTGCTGGGGCCACAAACACATTTGACCAAATGTGATTTGAATGAGACACAAACAACCCTGGAAGCAAACGAATTAAATTACTGTTTGAATACTGATCTGCTTAATTAGGTAGGATATTGGAATGTCCTTTGCTTTATTACTTTGCAATGATGAGAGCAGTTGGAGATATTATGTTTTCCAACACTATGTTAATTGCAGTATTTATTGAGTACTTGCTGTGGCCTAAGCACCTTCAAAGTTTTTTTTCTGTACATACTATTATTTAATCTTCGAAATCAAGCTTGGTCATCACATTATTCTCATTTTACTAGGAAGGCATGAGGTTTACCTTAGTTAACTAACCCAAGGACATGCACAGTAAATGATACAGCTGGAGTCCAGGCTGGGTCGGGTTGACTTGATAACTTCTAAATCCCTATGCTAAATCAATTTCTCTGCCCGAGCTACACAGCCACTCAATCCTTCAGTTGATTTATTCATGGTGGCATTCCACTTTAGTTTCTTTCAAGTAGGACTCTTACTGTAAAAGCTTGTATATGAATGAAGATGAAACATGACAGCATGTGTCAGTGTGTAGAAGAGAGGGAAGGCGTGGCAGAGGGGACACAAAGGAGAGGAAAACTAACTTGGTACCTTACCGAACCTGCTACTGTGAAAGTAAACAGTAAAACACATGGACCACTGCCCTGTATATTCTCTCCCAGGCCCCAAACAGCCCGATGTTTATGTTGTAATCATTATTAATTCTCAATTTCTTCTGGGTCCCCCAAAAACTTTGGGGGGGGGAGTTCTGGAAACTTCTGGCCCAGAAACCAATGTGAGGTTCATTCTACACAAGATAATTGCATTGTTAGGATTCCTGCAATTCACCATTGTTATCTTCCTTATCTCTCATCTCTTTCCCTGCAGGCTATGGTCAGTCTAATTTCATTCATTCATTCAGCTACCTGAATGCCTTGACTCCACAGACACAACAGATTGGGCTTAATTGTGATAGAATGTCTCCAGTCTGGGAATAGGTGTGTCAGGAAGAAATCACTAGTGTAAAGAAACAGAAGCTAACCATGTCAGATGGGTTAGGGAAGAAAACAAACAGTTAGCTAGACTCACTTTAAGGAGTCCCTGGAGACAGAAGAGCAACCTCAGGCCCAACTGGCTTTAAAGAGTCTTGGGTAGTACTTTGGAAAACCACCTGATGAGTGGCACGTACATCTGGCCTAGAATAAATAGTGTCCATTGCTGTCAAGAACATCTCTTTCACACACTCATGCCTCATCTCAGGATGGCCCATCATGTGGGATTTTTAACATCCTATATCACAGAAGATGTCTTCCTTAAACTCCATGTTCAGATCAGTACGTAAGTCTCAGCAGCAAAACTACTGTAACGGAAAGAATGACAGCCTAGCCCTCTCCCCTACACATACCCTGAAGAGCCTCACCCTGCCCCTCCCCACCACTCCCCGCCCTGCCCCACCCCTTGACCGAGGCTAGCCAGACTTCTGCTACTTCAGAGAATATCTCCTTGCCCCAGGGGTACAATGTGTGTTAACTTTTTCTAACAACTGCATGTAGGACTGTCACTTCTCTTTCGGTTCCCATCTTTATGTTATCTTTATGATAACAGTGTTTGCTTGCCATCTCAGAACCTTGACCTTCTAATGCAAACACATGTACCTACCAGGACACAGATCCTCATTGCTCTGAGGAAAGATTAAGCAGGAAAACCTTCTTTGAAACATCCCTGTCCCCAATTTTCTCAAAAATATTCTGTAGCTGCTTTCGTTGTTGTTACTAGAGTTTGCAACAAGGTAGTCCCCGGTTTAAAGACCCAGTTCGAGTAACACATCTGTTTGTGCCAAGTGAAGGTGACTATGAATGTGTTTCCAACCTTAAGAAGGGATTGCAGTGACCAACATACTTTCAGTATGAGCAGCAAACCTAGTGTAACTCCTCTATCTGAATGCATATACAGACCTTCCTTCCCCCTTTCCGGAGTTCTTTAATTAGATCCAATTTGCAGGGCATGACTTGACTGAAATTTATAGCCACATAGAGATGTGCAGCTCAGGAGAGCCCTTAGCTCACGCATCAGCGCAAGCTTTTAAAGCAAGAGGCTCCTCTGACAGAGGTAGAGTCCTCTGCAGTAATTAGACCAGTGCACGTCAAAACTGCTTCATCAGCCCTTGCGAAGAACTGCAGCCACCTCGTTAGCCTGGCCACACATGTGGGGCAGCATCTCCACCCGTTTTCACCATGTTTCTCTCTAGTTTACTCTCATGCCCCTTCCCTAGCCCACTCCCTTTGAAGTTGGATGGGTTTCTGGGATCTATTTCTTTCTTCAGTTATCTTTCAGGTATGTGTGTGTGTGTGTGTGTGTGTGTGTGTGTGTGTGTGTGTGTGTGTGTGTGGTGTCTGTCTGTGTCTATATGTATGTCTGTATGTGTGTCTGTATTTGTCTGTGCATCTGTAGTGTGTCTGTACATGTGTCTCCATATGTCTACAAGTGTGTGTGTATTTGTGTCTGTGTGTCTGTGTCTTTATGTCTGTGTGAATATGCTATGTGTACGCTTGTTTGTGTGTTTGTGTGTGTGTGTATTTGCCTGTGTCTATAACTGCATGTATGTGTATGTGCACATTTGTGTGTCTGTATGCATTTGTCTCTGTGTGTGTTTGTATGCGTATCTGTGCGTGTATCTCTGTTTGTCTGCATGTGTGTGTATTTGTGTATGTGTGGGGGTGCTTGGGCATAAGTGGAATTGCGGTGTCATCAAGAATTAAGTAAACAAGATGTCTCTGCACAAGCCTGCAGACACTTGAGTTATTGTGAGGGGAAATCCTCAGTTCTCCTTATTATATATGACTACCGGAGAGGGTCTCTACAAAATGTGCTTCTGATATCACCTTAGAGGACCGCCAAGGTAACAATTAAGTGACTTTACCCTTTACCTAGAAACAGAGTGATGTGGTAAGGTGACCAGAGATACCTGGCCTTAAATAGTGAAAACAGTAGGTAAGGCCAGTGCAGGCTTCATTACCCTCTCTTTCCTCTTTTGGAATAAAGAGCAAACATGATCACCATGTTAGAGTACTCCTGTGAGAGTCTTCAGTAGAAAACTTGGCAGGGAACAAATACCCTCAAAGTTCCTCTCTGGTCATCTTCCCTTCATCCTCCATGGTCTGGATCCATTCACTTTAGGTCCCTCCACCAATACACGTACTTCCTTTTAGGACACACTCATTGAACCTAGAGTTGGATGGTTGCAAGCAGCCCCACAGTTTCACATCCACTGTTCTTTCAGTCTGCAAGTCTCCATTCCAACCTTTTATGGAAAGCGTTGAAAATCTATTTGTCCCTTGAAATAGAAAGTCCTGAATTCCTCATGAGTTTAAGCCTTTCTTCTTCATGTTCATAAATCCATTTTTCTCTTAGAATATCATCGTGTAAGTTTTTAACCTGTGTTCTCTAAACATAGCCAGATTTCTGAATGTAATATATTTTATTCATCTGAGAAACCCTTGAAAATATCAGTTACATAAGTAAGTGGTACAGCAAGCTGTGAAAAAATGAGATTTGGGAATAGCTAATGATCTGTCCCTGCAGAGAGCAGCACCCGCACTCTGAAAATGGGCAAAAGCATCAGAGGTAAGAGGTTAGATGGCTTGTAAGATAACTTGAGGCTTTCTTTCTTGTAGAAGTCTTGGAAAATGTGAGCAAGCAGGAATGGCTTTGATTTTTCCTTCTGTAAATGGTTACTGTGAGCATATACATGAAATAAATACCAACATCATCATCAAAAACACATGCACTCACAACCATGTTTCTGATGCCCTGCTGGCGTCTTTAACCATACCTCATTTCAGGGGAGAAAGTGGGGTAGCCTGTATCCCGAGGGTGTGGCTCCCTCTTGCTGTGGATGCTGTAAGCAAGGAGAATGCTGGAGGACTTCTTTAGTCTTGATAGACTGGCTGATAAGGGACCTTATACTCTGCAGCAATTTACAACTGGGAATCATTTAATTCTTCTGCTAGTCAGCAATTCTTTCTAGACTATCCTGGGTCGTATGAAACACATCAAAAGCATAACTTATTGATTACAACTTACAAATCAGAAGCTCCTCAGGGTCATGAAACTTTCTCCTACATGACCATCCATTTCAAATCAAACATAATTTCAGAGATCTACTTCATTTTTTTCTAATAAACACTACCTTATCGTTGTCCATCCATACCATGATACTTTTCTTTGTCTTAAAAATCTTCAGGGTGGTGGCAGAAAGATGACTCAATAAGTAAAGAAAATGCAACATGACCATGAGGACCTAAGTTTTGATCCCAGCACCACATAAAGAAAAGCCAGTCTTGGGCCTTGTACACATTTGTAATCCCAGCGCTATGAGGAGAATCACTGGGGCTTCCTGGATGCTTGCTCAGCTCCAAGTTTAGAGAGAGACCTTGACTCAAAAGGATAAGGTAGAGAGTGATAAAGCAGAGAAGTGGCAGCTGCCTGCCCTCCTCTGGCCTTCACTAGCACTCCACTGGATGCTCTCATCCGTATCCTCTCCCTCTCCCACCCCCTCCCTATTCAAAACAATGGGGCTGGAGAAACTGCTGGACACTTATGAGCACTGACTGCTTGTAAGGACCAGGGTTTAGTTCCCAGCACACACATCAGTGTTCACAACTGCCTGTATTGTATATCCAGCTTCAGGGGATCCAACACTTCTGGTCTCTGCAGGTTCTGTGTGCATGTAATATGTACTCACACACACAATTTTAAAACTTCTGGGACTTATTACGCCTTCTAATACCACTTAACACCACCACAGACCACTTGCAAATTTCTCCCCTCTCAGTTCTCCCACAAGTTTCTTTTGTCCTGTAAAAGGGAGCAGGAACTCCAGAAAATGCCCAATTTTAGAAATATTGATTCAAAAAAGTCACACTTGCATAGCAAGTGCAGAAATCCTTATGCCTGAGACAGAAATGGAACAGACAGAAACAGCAGAACTTTGGGTTCTGGAAGTTGCCAGGACCCCCCAGCATCTGGGCAGAGGAACCAAGAAGGGCAGGAACATGAACAGCTCATAGTCTCCAAGCATGAAGCCTCAGCCTCTGCAATCACCCTAAGCAGGCCCCAGTGGCCGGCTGATCAGAGGGAATCTCTGATGTGGAATGTTCTCCATTAAGACCTGGAAAGTTCCTGGCACACAGAGACCGGTTGACCTCTCTGCCTCCCCTCACTACTACCCACAACTCCTGTAGAATCCTCACTTCTTTAAAAATATGCACTGATCATCAATTATTCCTGATCCTAGGCATTGAGTATTCAAAGATCCTGGATGCAGCACATCTATCTGTTCAGCAAGACAGACCAAACACTATTAGCATTTGCCTGTAAATGTCTCCTGGGCTGACTGATGGTCTGGTCACGGCTGTCCAGATTGAAGGGTTAACAGTTTCTTGTGTATCCTGATAGAGAATATTGCAAATTTTAATTTGTCTAACATTCTTTTGAATTTAATAATATATCTTTACTCTTTAATTAGTTTCTGTAAAAATAACATTTTATCTCATTATTTGGCACACAGTGTTGTTATATGCAATGACCTATCTGGCTCTATTAAAGGATTGTGGGTAATTTCCATTTTTACTTCTATGACACTATGAGCCACCTTGAGCCTGAACATCTTTGTGTCCAGTTTTTACTATATTTGTCAAATAAGTTGTTAGCTATGAAATTGAATTCAGTACTTTCATAAATACTGCCAAGCTGTCTTATGAAATATTAAATTGATTTATAAGCCCACCACTGGCATGCCAAATGCTGTCTGTATTTTTATACTCACTTATTTTGTTTTATTTGCAAATAAAAACTTTCCCCCAATGGAATTGAATTATAAATAACTTCTATCACCTATTTATCTATGTATTTATTGACGACTCCTCTCATTTCCTTTGTGAAAAAGAATTCAACTAATTATTTTGGGTTGCTCTTTTTCTCTTTTTAGTTTTTCATTGATATATTAACAAGCATCTCCTTTGCTTTTACTAAACTTTCCTTTGTTTTATCCTAATTAACTTTTGTTTGGGTTAACTTTAAAAAAAACTATGTGGGCTTTTAAGGTAATTTTTTTACAATTCATGAGCTTAGTATAACTTTACACACCCCTGCTATCTCTGTCCTTGCTTTTCTGATGCAGCCCATCACAAACCAGATTCTCAATTAATGTTTTACATGTGGGTAAGATTTGTACATATACAGGAAGGATGGGGAATGCTCACTCTTCTGCCTCCCTCATGCACACCACCTGAAAAACAAACCCGAAAACATATGTCTCCGAACAATTATGCAGCGTTTTATCTCAGGACAGGAACTTTGCTGTTCCATTCCACAGGATGTCCCTGTCACTTGATACAGGTACTGGGGTGTGGAACAACACCTGCTAACTGAACGAGGTGTGAAGAATAATGCAGCAAACAGAGGTCAAATTGTTCAGGTTTTCTTTTGTCCTCTGGGGCCAATGACAGGCTTTTCTGGACATGGTAGGTTGCGAATGTGCTGTGACCAGAGAGTTGTGTTTCGAAACCCAGAATGTTAACTCAGCGTCGCCAAAGGCTCGTTTTCATTTCCTTGACTCTAAGTAAGGTAAACATGGGTAGTGAGGAAGAAAGAAAGGGTTATAGCCATCAACCTGAGGTCTGGGACCACATTTAATTGAATTTAGAATATCTATAACATCTTTTTGGGTTTGAAAGGTTAAACATTTCCTAGAGAAAACAACTATTACTGCTGCTTACCAAAGTGCTCATAAAATGGCCTGATTACTAAGAACAGAAAACAAACCCAGTCAAAATAAAAAGAACCAAATAGCAACAGAAATAAATGTGCCTTATTATAATTGGATGATTACCAGATCTACACTCCACAGAGCTATGGACCTTCTAGCAAGGGCTCATCCTTAATCCTGAATACATCCATGTCAGAGCATCAGTCTCTCTGTCATGTGAGTGTTCAGGGCCATTTATGGTTTCAGGAAGATCCTCTTGTTGGTGCACTGGATTGCACATGCAATATGTAACTTGTTGCAATCCAATAGCTCAGCCCATGGTTCCACAGCCATTAAAATATGCCACAAACCAAACCACCTGTGAGGCACCAACTCAGCAAATATGCCTCCCCAGAAAGCAGTCATTAAAAACATCAAGGAAATCAGGATGAAAGAATCCTGGCTCATAATGTAGAGATCATATATGTTGATGCCATCAGGCCTGAGAAAAGGACTGTAGCATCTTAAGTTGAATGAAGACAACAGCAGGGGACTAGGGGACACTGAAGACAGCATCATTATGAAGGAGAGTAAAGAATGTGAAAGAATCGGAACAATTACTATAAGTCCCCATTGGGAAAAACTACAGTTATAGACAGTTATGTGCAAGCACTCAGGGAAATGTTAGAATTTACAATGAATGTTAAATTTGTTTTATACAGAACCTCCATGTGTAGCTTTTTCTGTAAAGTGTGGGTGTGTCTCTAGAGGAAAGAATGCTGCATGTCAACATCTTGTCCCACCTTATTTAATTTCAAAAAAGCCATAACATTTTGAAGAGAAATCTCTCTTTCATGAGATAGCAGTAAGCGGTTCTAACCATGTTAGCTTGTATTATAATTGAATAATTGAAAGGAAACCCTGTGGAATGAAATGCACAATAACTTTCCCTCAAAGGCCTTTTGTTCTACTAATTTTTACTGATAATATAGTAGCCATGTGCCAGGTGGTGATGGCGCACTCAGGAGGCAGAGGCAGGCAGATCTCTGTGAGTTCAAGACCAGCCTGGTGTACAACAGCTAGTTCCATGACAGCTTCCAAAGTCACAGAGAAACCCTGCCTGGAAATCTGCCCCCCTCAAAAAACGTGGTCATGAGACCTCCAGAACTTCTACTCATGGATAAATCCAGTAGACAAGTAGAAATAATGTCAGATACTCTTGGATATTTTCTTTCTCCTCTCCTATCCTTCCCATCTTTCTTTTATACAGTTGCCTCATCTACCCCCAATGCATACCCCTAAATCTCATATTCTTAGCCTAAATTTCCTAGAGGAATAGTTGCACATGCTAACACTTGATGGGCCAGGGAAGTCATAAAAACCCAAGAAACAATACCAGAATGAGGTGAAAAGAATAGCCCCAAGGAAGATGAGAATGTACTAGCAAAATTTGCCACATTTCCACAAGAAACACAGCTAGTTGCTAAATTACAAGAGACACTGTGGCCTATTAGGCTGCATAAACATCACTGTCTTAGAATATTCTACACAGGACAGGGGGAGACAAGAAGCAAATTTTCTGTTTCTGTGTTTTGTCTGTAGTTAAAATTCAGTGTATAAGACCTCATGCTCCCTTGACCTCCCAGAAATGCCCACAGAATACAGAGTTTACATGTACAGGACATGTGACTAGGTAGTTTCTGTCCAGTCAGAGGCATTTGCGCATTTGTTTGCTTCAGGAAACAGAAGCACAGATGTGGTAATTACAGTGATGACTAAGGCTACAAATAATGACACGGAGACTTATTAATTATGAAAGCTTAGCCTTAGCTTAGACTGACTCCTAACTAATTCTTATCATTTAAATTAACCCATATCTTTTAATCTACATTCTTTTATGGGGCTCAGTTACCTTTACAATGTACTGCCCCATGCTGTTTCCTTCTCATTTGACTGGTGATGATCTTTCTTCTTTCCTGAAATCTCTCTCTGACTGGAAGTCCCATATATCTCTCTTGTCTAGCTATATTGGCTGTTCATCTTTTTATTACACCAATCAGAGCAATACATCATCACACAGTGTACAAATATTTTACAACACTTTCCCTTTCGTCTAAATAAAAAGGGAAGGCAAAACTATATACAATAGGAACAGTTATCAAGAAATGCATTCACAATATATAATCCATTTGTATTTGGCAAATTCAGAGAAAATACTCCATTATCTATCCTGTCTTGATGAGTCTAAAGTTTTGTACCTGATTTACTTTCTATCATAAGTATTGAAAACTATAACTATAATTATCTAATCTTCAACCCCATTAGAGACTGAAGGCTTTAATACCACTTGATTAAAGAGGAAGTGTGCAACAAGCAACTTCCAAAACCATAGAAACTATAGAGACATCTGGCTGCCTGGACAGTCACCCCAAGGTTCCTATGCAGCATTGGAACATCCATCTTCAGCCTGTCTAGAATATCTGACAGACTTTTTGTGATGCAGGAACTTTTGAAGAACTGTCCTCCCTAGCCTTGGCAAAGTTTTGCAATCACCTTCTTTTGTGTTTTGCTTGTTCAGTTTGGATAGCGCATCAGCAGTTGGCAAGGGCAGTTTCTTGCCCAGTGACTAACTTTGCTACACTGAAAGCAAACTCTTCCATATGGAGGTTCTTTAATATCCATCATCTTTTTTGAAGTAAATTGGTGCTGCCAGGAGCACGCATGTCTCACTATCATGAAAAGCCTGATGTTATTAAGATATTTTAAATGCCATATTTTGTAGGTCTCTCATGTTTTTGAAGACCATCTATTTATTTAAAATATATTTGTTTGACTTTGAAAACATATGTACCATGACTATATGCTTAATTGTTATAGATGACTACTAACCTTCATTTCTTAATTAACGTAATAGTTCATAATCATAGTTTTTAGGGACTCGAAATTTATATTACATGTTAAATGAGCTTCATAGGTACAATACCTTAAACAATAGTACAAACACATACACAGTATAATAAAATAACCTTAAATTTATATCAATATATAAAAATTCATGCCAATGTAAAATATTTGAGACTAGTAGTTGGTTTTTGGTTCAAAAGTAACTCAAAAGTCTACCCTCTTAACCCATCATTTCTATACTTTATCTCTCCTTTCCCTCCAGAAAGACATACATGAACCTAATCTCATTTGTTCAGCTTTTTCCCTGAACATGATCAACAACAACTTGCAACCAACTCTCCTAAACAATGATGAGAATCCATAATCCATTGAGTGACCAAAAGCCAACCCCTCTACTGCATGGGAATGTGGGGGCCAAGTTCTCTAGACTGTTTCCTGCTGTCAGGTGATGATGGCATCTTTATGGGACCCTGAGAAAACTGGAATAATTGTCAAGTCCTGGGAGAGTTAGCTGTATTGTTTTTTGTTGAGTCTCTGTGTGATGGGAAAATGTAGATCTTATCTCTAGTCCTGATGGGAGTAGTCTGTGAGGCTAGACTACCTCAGCTAGGAGTTTTGAAGTTCTTCTGGATGCAGAATTTTGAGGAAACAATAGAGACATTGGATCATCTGGGCTACTTGTTTTCATTGGTGTCTGATTCTTTTTTTTTTCAGAAACACATAAACATTTTTTAAAGGTAACATGCATATCTGCATTAACATAGTGTGATCTTTATTAATTTTGAAGAGAACCATATATTTTTGTTTCCTATGGAAACAAAAGCATGACCTCTCCTGTAACTCAACATATTTTCTGACTTCCATTTTGAAGTTAAAGATATTCTTAAAACATATAGGTTAGTTTAATTTAACGGTTTCCATAATCCAATGTCTCTCAGCAGCTCTTTTTTGCTCGTTAGCATTTTAAAAATTTAAAGTCAACAAGGCACCATACAGGATCCAGAGCCCCTGTGTATTTCCTATCTTTGCATGGGTTTTTTAAAAAATGTCACTCTAATCTCTCTTTCATATTGAATGCTCATATTTCAGTGGACTCCATTTTACTGGTGAGAAGATAACAAAAAACTGCCTAATTCTTGCAAATTCTAAACAGCAAAGCTAGAATTTGACTCTAGATCTTTCTATGTCTGAACTCATTGATCTATAGCATTGACTCAGCATTTAATCTGCTTATGACTTCTCGAAAGGCATGAATGCTGCTTCACATGCCAATGAGGAGATGAAGAGGGGGGCTCTTTTTGATTCACATAACAAAATCCCTCTCTTTTCCTTTGTGTTGTGTGCATCTTTCTTTCAACATCTGGGTTTCCCTGATTCATGTCCAATCTATAACTCACTCAGACCATTTTGTTTTTCCTGTGAAATTTGGGTTTCTGAGCTAAGCATTGTTACGATTCATATTGAACTATTGGTCTGCAAGGGGAAAAATTCTTGTACTGATGCAAATCTTGATTTTAATTAAAAAAATTAGCTTAGTTTTTGTCACTGCCTAAGATATAGTAAAAATATGTTTTAGGAATGGCTCAACATCTCCCAGATGGACAGATAGGCTTTCCAGAGCCGGATTCCTTTAATCTAGATCTGTCTTTAGGAAGGAATCTGGCTTCTCATTGTACATGAAGCTTCTAACTCAGGTGAACATTGACAGTGTGACTCAGAGAGAGCAGAATGTTAAGTGGGTTTATCCATAATCCCTTAACTCAGAAGTAGTGCTTACAGAACAGTTTCAAAATAATCCTTGGAGAATTTTTAAGAGCACAATTAGGTTTTATATCTACTTGACATCTAATAGTAATCAGATACTTAGTGCAAAATGGATCCCATATGTTTTATGAAATTCATAATGCAGGCAGATGCTCATATATTTGCTTTATATAATTACTTTCTAGGTAGAAATAAAAAACTTAAAGAAATAGCACTCCTTAGTTTCAGTGGGACTGAAGATCCTGTACAAGGGAGAAAATATCACCTTACTTTGTGGCTCTCCTCTTTCAAAGAAAGAATAACAACAATAAAACCTTCCGCAGCCATTACCCTGAACTGGGTATCTCCTACGTGCCAGGCATTGGGACAGAACTTAGAAAAGGTAGGAGTTGTCATTCCTACTTCACAGATAAGAATACTGTGGCTCACAGAATTAAGAACTACTCTAAAAGTACATAGTAGCAAGTGAGTCCAAGTAAGTTTCCATCGAAGGTCTGCCTGCCCCTAAAGCCAGCATTTCCCAGCTTTACCACATCCCTCCACGCTAAACCAGAATGAGATACATGTGTGTCAAAAACAAAACATCAGAAGGAGAGATTCATAAAAGTAGCCACAGCCTGCTAGAGAAGAGGACCAGTATTGAGCAAAGCAAAGCACAAACACAAGCCATCAAACAGTAAAGCAATGGCACCAATTAGGAAGCAAGTATAAATTATGTTATTTAGCCAGTAGCAGTGGGAGCCGTTTATAAAGGAGCAGAGACTGGGTCTGAGCCACCCATACATTTTGGAACCCAGGAAACCTTACCATTTCTTCCCAGAACTCATCAAATCCATTATTAGTGTTTCTTTTCCTTTTCTTTTCTTTTTGAGACAGTCACACTCTTTAGTCTAAGCTGGCATTTGTATTCTCGGTAATCCTTCTGCGTAACTTCCTGAGTGCTGTCATCACCAACACATCCAGCCGTGTGTGTGTGTGTGTGTGTCTGTGTGTGTGTGTGTGTGTGTGTGTGTGTGTGTGTGTGCTTGTGTATGCCTGTGGACGCCAGAAAACAACCTCAGATGTCATTCTCAGAAATACCATCCAATTCCTTTGAGGTGTTGTCTCTTTTGGTCTGCAGTTCATCAATAAGGCTAGACTGGCTGGTTAGTGGAACCCCAAGCACCTTCCTGTCTTTGCCTTCCCTGAGCAGGGAATGCAAACACATGCCATCATGCCTTGAGTTTTAAGATAGGTTTGCAGATCCAACTCAGATCCACAAGCCTATAGGCAAACAGTTTACCAACTGTTTCCCCAACCCCCATCATCACACACACACAAAAAAAAAAAGGAAGGAAGAAGGAAAGAAATAATGAAGGAAGGAAAGAAGGGAAAAGGCAGTTTAAAAATAACATTATTTTACTCTGTTTTTAAAAATAATCTGCACCATGTCACCTGGAAAAGCATGCCACTTAGAGTGAGACAGCATGAGTTTGTCAGTCCTGTGGCTTTATAAATGTGTGATCTTGAGCCGGGCGGTGGTGGCGCACGTCTTTAATCCCAGCACTCGGGAGGCAGAGGCAGGCGGATCTCTGTGAGTTCGAGGCCAGGCTGGACCGACAGCCTCCAAAAAAGAGAAACCCTGTCTCGTAAAAACCAAAAAAAAAAAAAAAGTGTGATCTTGAATAAACTATCCAACCTTCTTTAGGTTTCAGTTCCTCATAGGAAAGCAGAAGGGTTGAATGAAGTTCAGGCTGACATTCTTCAGTACAAGGATGCCAACAGCACTAGGTAGAACCGATGTCTGCACTTTTGGGTGTTAAACGGAGTTTCTTCTGAACACTTACCCGTAATAAGCTTATTGTGGGTGACTTCGTAACCTTAAAGCAGCTACAGTTACAGCATTTGGTGCATCCATATTGAAGTCAGGTGCTTAGATTAGATGTGCACCGTTCTGCCACACTAAGTGACTTTGTCTCTTTAAACCTTTCCCTTTGAGCTGTAGCCATGTCTGCAATCTGAGGGCAGAGTTGAACCCTAAGGTCATTTCATCACTGGCACAATAGCTGCCTGCAACTCCTGGGGAGGAAACAAACAATGGACTTAGTAGGTAGTGAGTCTCCTGTGAGTCCAACACTTCACTTAGACTTCTGCAACAGTCACATTCACAGTAAAATGCTCAGTTGTCTTACACTGAGCTATGATTATTTTCTTCATCGTCACAATCTTATTCCTTAAAAAGAAAATACTCATTAAAAGGGAGGAAAAGATGCTTACTGTAGTATGAAGCGAATATAATTCTGATTCTGGGAGGAAAAACTAAGATCAATTCAAGGACTGAGCCTGCAACACAGTATAAGAGAATAATCTTCTATCAAAAGCTTTAGTGAACCCTAAAGACCGACCAGGAGCAGGGCTGGCTAACTTCCCTTCTGGGTTGAGGGACACAGACCACAGGTCTGCAAGCTCCCACACGGAGGGAGGTCTGTGTTCTGCTCAGCAGTCTCTTCCCCTTCAGGGTCCTTGAAGGACAGGACACTAGAGGACAGGATCCTAACAGACAAGCTGCGGAGCACAGAGGCTGCCTTGCACAGCATAGCCCTGGCTTGCTGGAGTGAAGGAGCCTCGCCTTGCTGAAATCCAGTCCACATTTTGCTGAGAGCCCAGGCGCTGTGAATAAGAGGAGCCTCTGAGGGCTGGTTTCTGATGTCGCACTAGGCACGATAAGAATGCCATTGACGTCAGCAGAGTCATCATCAGGGAGAATGGCACCCCAGCTCTTGAAACCACACCAAGCAATTGCAGTGCTTTTGAAAATTAAAAGCCGGTGCTGGGGAGTGGGGGTGGGGAGAGAAAGGAGCTGAGGGGGAAGCAGTGGCTCCTACTGAACTGTCTTTCTTTTGTGCATTTCCTGTATTAAAAAATAAACAAAAATACAAAAAACAGATGCAGTACTCCCGTGAGCACACACACACACACACACACACATAGCTACACAGCTGCAGAGGCTCGTTCAGCCCAAACTGAGGACACCGAAGGAGAGATTAGGAGGGATAGAGGAAGGGGGAGACACACACACACACACACACACACACACACACACACACACACACACACACACACTCACACACAGAATATGAATTTAACTTGTTAACATTTCTGAATCCAGATAAAACAAACTCTGCCAGCCAGATGCTGGACAGAGGCCCTGAGCCACAGGAGAAAATGCTGGCCATTGAGAATGGAATTGCTGAACCCAAACTGATAGCTTACAATGTGTGTTGATGCACAGATTACAAGAGAGGAATGAAACACTTCAAAGGAGCTACTGCAAAGTAAGCCTAGTCCCCCACACACATACACACACCCTTCCACCACCATCCACACACTGTGAGCTTTTTAGTAGGTGCCTGACCGAAAAAAAAATGACAGTTGAGGTTTGGAAGTGGAACAGTGCAGGGCTGTGTGATTGCAGCTTCCAGAGGCAGCCCTGAGAACATCACCTCCTGCTGAATTCAAAGGTACCTAGTCTGTAAAAAGTCTGGAAGTTGTGTAGACTTCAAAAACAATTTTTTAATTGGAAATTGTGACACTTACACATTCCCCCATTTAATCTAATCCTTTTTGCTTGCCTCTTCCAATTGTTCGGCAGCACCACCCACCCCCCCTCAACACCATGAGAAAGAGATAGCAAAGACTCAATGGTATCAGGCCAGCCAAGTCACATGCTTTATTTTACAGCGTTGATTGGCAGCTTCCCAAGTCCATGGGATCTTTTGGTGACCTGCTTTTCAGATCTGTATCTCCCTCCTGGTTACACCAACAAGAATCCCTCTAAGCTGTGGAAATGTGAGCAGGGAAACAAAAGAACATATGCACTAAAGCAGGATCTGGCAGAAAATGTGGATTCAATAAATTGCATCATGTGAAACTCCTAGTTCAGCTGGACTGGCAGCCGAGGAGCCGCCACACGAGGGACATGCAGCAAGCTGTTCGCTCTTCATCCAAAGGACGATTTCCTTTTGAAAAGGAAGACTCAGTAAACAGCATTTCTTTCCAAAACACAAGTTACACTGCAGAGTCCACTCCTCCCTCCTTTAGCTCCTAAAATTAAGATGCATTTTGTAAGATGAGATAAACAAAGGACTTTTAGTGAAGCGCATGGAGTATGTATGTGCATCTAACCTGTCCTTCTTGTAGTAACAGAAAGACAGCTGAGTCCCCATGTGGTCATTGGAGCTGTGTGTTATAAGAAGATATCATATATCTGTAACTTGGATCTTTTTTGGTTTACTTTTTGTTTTTTTTTACATTGTTTTGTGTTTTTAAAAATTCACCAATATGTTCACTTTTTAATGGGATTTTTTTCTTTCTTCCTTCCCTCCCTTTGTCCCTTCCTTGTTCCTTCTCTTCCACTCTTCTTTTTTCCTTCCTTGTTTCTTCCCTTAAAAAAATACTTATGAAGCTTTCAGTATATAAGAGTCATAGACCAGTGGTTCTCAACCTGTGTGCTGTGACTCCTTTGCGGGTCAAATGACCCTCTCGCTGGGGCTGCCTAAGACCATTGGAAAACACCGATATCTAAATTACAATTCATAACAGTAACAAAATTACAGTCATGAGGTAGCAATGAAACTAATTTTATGATTGGGGGTCACTACAACAACAGGAACTGTATTTAAGGATCCTAGCATTAGGAAGGTTGAGAACCCCTGGCTGAGACTGTGTCCCCAAAGGTAAGATACCTGAATCCTGAGCATGTGGACTTACGTGTTTGCAATGAAGTGAGGAGAGGAGCCAGAGTTTTTATAAGGTACTTCTTACCTCTACGAGGATAGAAGGCACAATGTAGATGTGCCTTTCCCTTCGGACCATTTCTGCCTTACATCTTGATCAAGGCTGTTTTGAAAGCTTTCTGGTTTGTTTCTCTGCCTCTCTGGGTGGTTCCTGATAGCCGTGTCTGTCACCCTTGCTTCCTGTCCCACCTGACCTGCCTATGTCACGAAGTTATCCTACAACCGGACAATCTCCTCTAGGAAAAGGCAGTGGAAGCCCTTGTTTCTTCTCTTTGACCTTGCCACCATGCTTAATGAATGCTGTTCTGGTGGGCGAGGTGCCTTTTGGGGTCTGGGTGTGTTTAGGATCCGGTTCAAGTACTGTGAACACTAATTTGCAACAGGAAATTCTATTGGGTCAGTTGATGGATGGGAATTAGCAAATATGCTTGGCAGGCTACTGATAGAGGAAGCCATGGCTGGAGATCCTTTAGAAAATAAGATGATGATGATGTCGATGATAATATAAATCTCTTTCAGGTGTGTTAATTTCCAGAAAAACCCTGGACTCAGGGTTTGTGAGTCTCAATTTCATCTTTCTTTTCCCTAAGGTTTGGCTTTACTTTTGGGGGAAGACACAAGGATATGTGTAGTGAATTTGATTATTGACATTAGTCTAAGCCTGGTTTAATAAGCCATGGAAACAAAACAGCTCAATCTCCCAGAACTGTTGTAACCCAACCCTAGTAGCATTGAGAGCACCATGGCTTTGATTACCCATGTCTGTAGTGCAGGCCTTGCCTCAGCATCTGAATTCTGCAGCAAGACATCTGAAGTGCCTTAGTTCATCACACAATAGGCACAAGTCTTGTAGAACTAAGTAGAAAAGCCTTACAAAAATGCCTCTCTGTTAATATGTAAGGAAGTAGAAAATTAGCAAACTGTCATATGTACTAACTATGTGACATACTTTGAGGGCAGAAGCTGAGTTTGCAGCGAGAAAGTTGTTTCTCTTAGATATGTTTACATGATTATTCTACACTTTCTCTGGCTTCTAAGTAGAACATTTATAGGCTCAGAAATTATACTGGCTAATTTTATGTTAACTAAAACCAAGCTAGAGTCATCATAGGAAATAGCCTCAGTTGAGAAAATGCCTTGAGATCAGTCTATAGGCAAGCCTTTAGGGCATTTTCTTAATTAGTGATTGATGGAGATGGCCCAGTTCATTGTGGGTGGTGCCATCCCTGAGCTATTGTTCCTGGGCTCAAAAGGAAATCAGGCTGGGCAAGCCATGGGGAGCAAGCCAGTAAGCAGCACTCCTCCATAGCCTCTGCATCAGCTCCTGCCTCCAGGATCCTGCCCTGTGTGAGCTCCAGTCCTGACTTCCTTCAATGATAAACAGTGACATGGAGGCCAAATAAACCCTTTCCTCCTCAAGTTGTTTTTTGTTCATGGTGTTTCATCACAGCAGTAGCAACTGGAAGACTCTGGGAGGTAGTATAAAGATAATGCCGATGCCTTGGAGAATTCAAACAATGTGTCTAAGGTCACGGCTTATCATGAGTACTAAACTCAAGACTGGACTTAAGTCTTTGGTCTCTCTTCCAGTATAGGCAGTGTTATTAGAAAGCACACTGGCTGGGGTAGAACAGAGAAATTATGGTTGAAAACCTTAGTTCAGTGGTAGTACTAAGAATGCCCAGGTGACAAGCAAGAAAAGTGGCAGCTGATGTTTACAACAGCCTGGAAAGGCCACACATATTCGAATCAATATTTTGGTGACAAGAAATAGAATAGAAATAAAGAAGTGGAAGAATCCAGGAGACGTGTACACATTATACACGATGAAGAAGAAATAAGGGTTACCAGCAAAGCATGTTTTTAAACCTGAATTGGCAGAGTAAATATCAAAGATAGACTGGCTGATAAAAAATTAAATAGACAATGCAGGAGAGGGTGATTTTAGAATCAACTTCGCTATTGTTGATTGTCAAAGATAGAAGACTGTGTGTGACATAGAGATGAAGACCTAGTCCTAAGGTACAGGACCAGGGTAAAGAGACACACGCTTTGGAGAGTGCCCTTCCTAAGTGAGCTTTAGAAATGGAGTGTACTGTTAATGATGGGACCAACTTGCTTTGGAAAATAGAAATCTAGAAAATGTACCAAAGGGGAGGAATTAAAATCTGAGCAACTTACTGTATGATGCAAAGGCAGATAAACTAACCCACAGTTAAAGCATGTGTAAGGGAGGCTGGCTGAGGTCATAAAGGCCACAGTGTAGAAAGTTCTGCCAGCTTAGGCCACCCAAGGCAGAGTATCATCCTCTAGAAAGTTGGAAAGATAAGATACTCATGAGGTGTTTGAGGAACAACCCTGAAGTTCAGCATGTTAGTCTAGAAGTGAAAGGGCACTGTGGAGCCTGGACAGCTAAGGAGAGAGAAGCAGACAATACACTTTCTACTGTGCCCTGTGCTTTCTGCTGTGCCAGGTGCTGGACACTAGGAGCAGTTTAAGATGTAAAGAGATAAGATCAGCTCTTAGAAACATGTAAATTAATTTGTACATATGGGTACTTGTTACTTCTGGGATTCAATTTCTTAAGAGGATTACTTAGTCTTGGGAACATTTAAACTTGTCCTAGGGAGCTATAGTAGGGACATGAAAAAGTACGTTCAGTGTAATAAAAATAGTTGAAGTAGAAAGTTGATTGTGTAGTGTGCTGGCAAGCTAATTTTTCCACTCACTCCTTCCCTTGGCCCCAAACAAAACTAAAAACCTGGTCTGCCATGTGTGTTTATTGCCATGCTACAAATATTCTCCCCATGACTGACATCACACATTGGCCTAACAGTTTTGTTTTGGTTCTTACAGAATTCTCAAATGTTTACCAGTTTTCCTGATCTAGGTATAGTGTACCACTACCTCAGTAATTCTATAATTCTCAGTGACAAATATCACAGCCATTGCACTTATGAACTTAGTGCAGCTGTGCTTATCTGACCAGTGCCTGCCAGTGTGCACACAATTGGTTCTGTCAACATTCTATCATGAACTGGGGTAGGGCCATGAGGGGGACACACGGAAGGACTGCTGGTAGCTACCATTTGTTATGGAAGGGAGTATCCTTTTCTTCAGTAGTGTAGCTCTCACTCCAGCAAGTAACCTCCCACTCATGCTCAGGTGAGAAACTCTACTCAAACTCAGCAGGTCACACAGAAAGAGAGAAGACAGGAGAGTAGGAGTGGAGCTTGTCAAGAAGGTTCTAGAAGGAGAGGTGAGGGTGGGAGAGGGGCGTGGGGGTATGGCAACAACTAAAATCCATCATGGGTAAAAATATCAAATAGTGTTTTTTTCGTTTGCTTGGCTTTTGGTTTGTTGGTTTGGTTTGGCTTGGTTTGGTTGGATTTTTAAAGAAGCTGAGAGCCAGGCGTTGGTGGTGCACGCCTTTAATCCCAGCACTCGGGAGGCAGAGGCAGGCAGATCTCTGTGAGTTCGAGGCCAGCCTGGTCTACAAGAGCTAGTTCCAGGACAGCCTCCAAAGCCACAGAGAAACCCTGTCTCGAAAAACAACAACAACAAAAAACAAACAAACAAAAGAAGCTGAGAGCTGAGTGTGTAGCTCTGGGGAAGAGCCCTTTCAGTGTGCTCATGACCCTGCCTTATTTGCAGCACTATAAGAATGAGAGGGAAGGTCGGGCATTGGTGACACACGCCTTTAATCCCAGCACTCAGAAGGCAGAGGCAGGCAGATCTCTGTGAGTTCGAGGCCAGCCTGGTCTACAGAGCAAGTTTCAGAACAGCCTCCAAAACAATACAGAGAAACCCTCTCTCAAAAAACCAAAACGAAAAAAGAAAGAGAGAGAGAGAGAGAGAGAGAGAGAGAGAGAGAGAGAGAGAGAGAGAGAGAGAGAGAGAGAGAGAGAGAGAGAGGAAAGAGGAGAGACCTGGAAGTCCTACGTAGTTTATTCATAAGTGCTTGAATTAAGACATCAAAATAAAGCATTAAAAGAGACAAATAGATGCAGCTGCCCCCAAATGTGAAAAAATGCTAAATCCTGTATGTGTTTGACATGCTTGTCAGTCTAGTAGCAGAAGGTAAAGAGAGTCAGAACTGACTTAGGGTGTGAAAGCTGTGGCCAGGCACACTGAGATGTTTTGGACCCAAATGAGCATAGCAATATTTTAGGAAGTGTGTCTTTAAAAAAAAAAGAACACATATCTGATAATAAGTTGAGTAATTAATAGCAATGAGAAGAATTGGAGAAAGAAATCTGCCTTTTATTAGTGAAAATAATTCAACTCAACAACAAGGTTGGAATTTTGTAACTTCTGTGTTAAGAAATTGTAGCCTGGAGTATTGGGTAAAAGCACCAGGAAGCAAAGAAACAATACTGGATAAATAAAAAAAAATTAAAAATGAGTTCAGAGGAGTCAGCACAAAGAGCCACTGCATTTTTACTGTGAAGTAGGTTTTCCAGGTATTTAGTTTCACCATTACTGATGATAATAACTGTAGTGTTCTTAATGACTTTTGCTAATCATTTAAAACCAGGTGCCTGCAACCTCCTGCCTTGGGAAAACTGACCCTTTAAAAAGTTACTTAAAAGACGAAACTTGGATCAGTTCTGTCTCAGCAGAATATATAAAACCCTTCTCTCTCCAGTTTTATTTTAACTTCCACTTTTTTTGTTAGACAAACACACACACATACACACACACACACACACACACACACACACACACACACACTACACACTATGTACACAGCACCTCACCGCTCCACTTGCAAGCCACCCCTCCAGTCATCTTCGCTGTAGATCTGTCCTACTGCTGCTCTGGGTGGTGCCACCTTGGAGCACAGGCAGAGAGGCCCCCTTGCTGACTGTTAAAGCTCAGAAGGGTGTTGCTGCTCAGTCATGGAGCAGGTCTTACTGTAGTGACACTTACATTTGAAAGCACCAGGTGAAAGAGGGAAAAGGTTATGATACGTGTACATAGATGTTCAGGGAACATGTTTGCACATGTTCCTGGCAGATGCTCTTCACAAAATCTGTCTGTGCAGGTCTGAGCTGAGTAAGTGTGGCAAGTCAGTCAGAAGACAAAACAAACAAATAATAATAACAACAAACAAACACAAAAGCCAATTTGCAGCCTGCCCATACAATCTAGATGACAGTTTGTAGCCTGACCACACAACATAAATGGCACACATCATTACATTTTGAATGTTAAGGCCTAAACTTTCTAAATATCACCGCTCCTTGAGATCCCAATTATATGGTGCTTTAAAGTCATTTTTTTTGGTTCATTAAAAAAAAAGAGAGCCTCTATTGTACCTTACTATACAGCTCAGTACCAAGGATACTGAAAATATGTTGCTGATGTGTTTGAACAAAAATTTACATTTTATTTCCTATATCCTTACCCATGTTTTGGTTACATGTTTATTAGTCAGGGCTGTGAAGTGAGCATCAATTCTCTGAAATAAGAAATAGTGTGTCAGAAGATTGTGGAAATTATTTTGTTAGAACTCTACATAGAATCAAAACTTTTGCCAAGTTACTTTAAAACCATTATTTTTTGTTTATGTGATCATAAATGACTCTAGCAAAATTGTTCAGCACAGGGTAGGTTCCATGGAAAGCAGTGAGCTTTGGCAGGTAAGCTCAGGCGGTCTGCCAGCCTTTCCTTAGGAAGCATGGCACTGGTTGAATAAAAAGTGATATATATATATATATATATATATATATATATGTCTTAATAATTTTTTTAAAAAGTGTGCAGCCTAACTATCAGAAATAAAGTCTTCAACTCCACTAGTGTCACTTTTCTCTTTGACCACAGATGAGCATCAATCAGGTAAGAAGTGAATGAAATCTTTGAATGCCCAAAGTAGATATTCCTAACATTTACTCACTAAAGAAAATGCACATCACTGAATGTTCGTGGAACACGCCTTTAATTCCAGCACTCAGGAGGCAGAGTTAGGCAGATCTCTGTGAGTTTGAGGCCAGTCTGGTCTACAGATCGAATTCCAGGACAGGTTCCAAAGCTATACAGAGAAACCCTGTCTCAAAAAACAAAACAAAACAAAACCAACCAACAAAACAAACAAACAAAAAAACAAAGAAAAAGAAAATGCACATCATTGCCCAGACAAATGTTTGTCCATATTTTAATGATGATTCACATAAGATTGGCCACGTGCTTCCAAATCTTCCAAATGTTTATATACATATAGATTTTGCTTTATGAACATTTTTATTGTAAAATATATTTCTCCAGAATCTGTTGTTTAATGAATTATCTGACAACATTAATTTAGCCAATTATGTTGAGCATTTGTGCCATTGTTACTATTTACTTCTTCTTTCTGTTCTTTCCTTAAACAAATTGAAAGAGGTGGTGTCGGGGAGGTATGCACCATTAAGTATGTAAATACACTCTTGGGAACTGTCTTAGTGAGGATTTCTGTGGCTGTGAAGAGATACCATGACCATAACAACTCTTATAAAGGAAAGTATTTAATTGGGACTGACTTACAGTTCAGAGGTACACATGGTGTTGGAGAAGGAGCTAAGATTTCTACATCTAGATCAGTAGGCAGCAGGAAGAGAGAGAAAGAGACTGGGCCTGGCTTCAACATTTGGAACCTCAAAACCTGCTGCCCCCAGTGACATACTTCCTCCAACAATGCCATACCTGCTCCAACAAGACCACATCTACTCCAAGGAAGCCAGACCTCCAAATAGTGACACTCCCTATGAGTCCATTTTTACTCAAACCATGCAGGAATGAAGAAAATTCCAGTTTATGAAGTCATAGTAACACCTGAGTGCTTACCATAGTGACATTATCCAAAGGAGATTGAGACCTTGCATAATCCTTACCACTGATGTAATACAGGAAACATTTCTGTTTTTTCAAAGTTGTAGGAACAGAGTGGTCAAATGACTAGCCAAGATTCACACAAGTAATAAGAAGCAAGCTCCCAAATTTTAAACACTAACCTCCCTAAGTAATGCTAGTCTGCTTTTGCTGTTCCTGAGGCTACCTTTTCTACCTGGGTACCACTTAGCTTTACACTTCCTAGAGTGAAACCAACAAATTATGTGATTTACTGAATCCATCCATCAGTGACACTGTTGACTCTGTTGACTAGTAGATAGAGAAACAGAAACATTTTGCCTAGAACACATCAACCAGTGTTTTAGTCATCTGGAATTGTCCTGGTTTGTTTTGGATAATACAGTGAGGAGGAAAAAAATTTACCAATGGAACCCTGGAACTCTAAAGCCGCTTTTAACTTGGCTTTTCAAGTATAACCAATCTATAAATATTGTTCCATTTCCAAAATTACATTTAAAATGTGTCTGATTCAAATCAGCCACTATCAAAGTCTAGCATTGTTAAGAGGGGAATAATCTGGCCAGTTTCCCACCATCAATTCTGCATCTCTACCTCATTTGTCATTTAGATTCTGCATGTAGTGGGGTTGCTTTCTGTTTGCAGTATCTCCAAGTATGTATGAGAGGAAAAGAAGCAAGTGAGGGAGCATACTGAGGGAAGAGAACCAAAAGCAAGGAGAGAGGGAGAGTAGTGAAGGAAAGGAAGGGAAAAAAGGAGAAGGGACAGGAAAAGAGTTGACCCCACATTTTTATTACACCAGTCATAGCAATAAATATTCAAGCAGTGTACAAATAACCCACATCTGCCCCTACCTCATAAGAGCTGGGATTAAAGGCTTGTGTCACCATACCAAGCTTAGTATATTTTTTTCTAAATGAATGTCCCAATTTCTCTTGTATGACTTGGTTCCACTGTCTTTTCAGTATGTGTCCTGCTGTGATCACCACACCTCACCTACCCTGCAAAGAGTTTCAGCTGGATTGGGACACTACACACCAGCATTTTGATCCTTGAAAATTGTGGTCCTGATTTCTACCAAATTCTCTTTGGATTTAGAGTGGTAAAATGTAGGCGGAGAACACACTCCAACAGTCAGCTCTTGGAAAGGAAAGTCTTGGTTATGAATTGTAAGCTTCGCAAGTGACTACTCCTACATTAGAACAGTTCACAATAGGGGACACCCAGGGGACAGTCATACTGAAAAGAGCCTATTGAGTGGAAGGAATCTAGGTAACTTTCTGTTGTTTCCTTAGAAACCTACTAGACACTCACACAGATGGAGCTTGCATCTTGCTGAAGATTTCGACATTTTTAGGATGATGCTTGCATAGCTGTGTCATGATGAAGCAAATTGAAAAGGATTGAAAGTTTGCAGGAACTATCTATCTCCTGTGGCCCAAGGGAAAGTCAAAAGAGGAAAGATGGGATTCAAGGTGAGGAGCTGAATATCAGAGAGAGAAAAAGCAACAATCCTAGGAAAGAACGAGGCTGTCAAAGAATGGCCTGCTCCTTGTCTTTCTCTTCCTTTAAAGAATACAAACTTCCAATACCTATTTTGTAAACAAATGGATATCTCAAATCCTCCTGGGTATAGAAGCATCGACATCCTGAGAATCAGACTGTACTATACCTCCGCCCCTCTGTCTGCTAGCTGTGAGTAATGTGCCTCTTCAGTTAAATATGAGCTTGGTCAAACAGGACAAGGCAAGTGCCAAACCAGCAACAGCTTGTTTGATGGAGCATCAGGCTAGCTTAGGGTAACTGGGTTACTGAATAGCATCCTGCTATCCTTCCCACTGACCTTTCTTACGGGAGCATTTCCTGACATAGCATCTATTTAATATCCTGACAAAAACAGTTTAAGAAAAGAGAGATTTTTAAAAATTATTCATTAGCTTTTCTCACAGTTTGGAGGACATACAAGTCTATCAAGTTGGAACTTGAGGCAGCTAGGCATGTTGCATCTTCAGTAAAGAAACAAAGAGTGACTGGGCTTACTTTTCCTTTGTAATGAGTGAAGGATCCCATCCCAGGGGGATGGTGCTGCTCACAGTGGGCAGGTCTTCCTACTTCTGTTGACTTATCAAGATGACCTCTCACAGGTGTGCCCAGCCCATTTAAATGTTTCGATGTCAGTGAAGTCTCCCTACCAGGGTTTCTCAGAGCACCCATACTTTCCTTTCTCATCATTTATTACAATAAAAATTAATTCACACTGTGCATATTTTATTACTGTTATTTTTAAATCAGTGTTTTATTAATGAAAAGGAACCATGTTTACTTTCCTGACCTCTGGACCCAAAGGATAAGCACAAGGCACATGCATGAAGATTTTATTTGGACTGATTAATACCTCTTGGTGGTGTCTTTCAATTGAGGCTCACAAACTATTCATTCATTAGTGTATCAATCTAATGGGATACAGTGAGGAATAAGGAAAGAAAAATTTGAATACAGTAGGAAAGGGAGAGAGTATCACAAATAAGGAATTATTAAGTAGAATTTCTATTTGTTTTCTGGATATGCCTATACATACATATACCATACCCACAAGCATACCTAGCCTGAAACTACAGATACTGCCAAAATCTGTATTTTATTTCTTTTTTATGTGTATATTTATGATGGTCAACTTATAAGTTAAGCCTACTAAGAAATTAGCCACAATTACTGCTAATAAAAGGAATAATTGCAACAATATACTGAGATGAAAGTTATTTAAAATGTATGAATTGCTCAATAAATGGATTTCACAGAGAAAGCTAATAGCTGCATCTTGTTTGTGAATCCAGTCATTTACTCCATATCTTTTAATTGGTCTGATATTCATTTGCATTTAAGGTTATTATTGAGAGAGTTTGGTTATTTCTAATGAATTTTTTAAAGTAGATGTTCTGATTGGGCTATTGGTATTCTTCTCCTTCCTTACTCACCATCACTCTTAGGGGTTCCTTGTTTTCAGGGTTGGACTCAACTGACTCTGCCCAGGCTTTTCATCTGTCCCTCTCATTGAATGTGTCCTTATGAATGAGGTGAATGAAGGTGTCTTCTTCCACATATAGTTTTCTTTAACCATTTTGTCCAGTGATGGCTTAAATTTCATTAATCTAGGTTTGGTTTTGAATGTTCTTAATTCTTCACTGATTTTAAGTGATTTCTCTTCTGGGTAAAGCAATCTCAATGGGCAGTTCTTTATTTTCAGGACTTGAAATTATCAGTCCATGCTTTCCTGGCTTTCAGTGTTGCTGATGAAATAATTGACATTTCTCTGATGTTTCTGCATTTGCATATTAGCTTGTGGTTTTCTCTGGCAAATTTTAGTATCATTCATGCATACATACATATTATACTACACACATACATATATGTCTTTACTCTGATATGGTATGGAAAGGTTCTTCGGTCATGTCTACTTGAGGTTCTGAATGTCTCTTGTCCTTTCATGTCCATTTCTTTGTTTATGTTTGGAGAGTTTGATGCTAGAGTTTGGGAGAGGGTCTTGCTATTTATATTGAGTACAGGTTGGACTGAGCCTCTCAACCCTCCTTCTCAGTCTTCTATGCACTGCAATTATAGGTTTGCATCACCATGCCTCACCTCTGTCATAATCAAGTCACAGTAGATTGTGGGTAGCTGAAACAACATAGGCTGAAAACTGTGAGTTTGTCAATATTTTGTATATCTAAATTTTTTAAAAATACTGTATTAGGTCCTCTTTAAACCAGAGGCTAATGTCAAAATGTTCACGGTATTCACCATTAGGCACTAGCCCTTTTCTTGATTATCCTCTTCTTGGCTATTACTCCATAACCTTGTGCATGCACCCATAAACACACAGACACAGACACACACACATACACACACACACATGTAATCAACTTGAAGTTGTGGGTTTTAAATATAGCAGTAAGTAATGGAAGCTATGGACTTATTATTTTAATTCTTTCTCTCTTTTGAAGTAACATTTATTTGTAAGAATAAAAAGGTAATTATATAATGCAGTTTATTCAAATTTGAGGCTCTAATGGCTTGCTATAAAATTGCTTTAGGGAAAAAATTCAACATATACCTAAAAAATCTCCTAAAACAGAATTTTGTTGCCCCAGTTATTCATAACAGACCCATCAAAATGATATTATCCATAGATCTTTTCTGCAATGTAGCATATGTTCCAAACTATCTTTTTCTCCTGCTCTTGACTTTCATCTCAGAGATTCTAAGGAATTTATGACTTGGTGCATTTGATGTGGCACAGTTCCACATGTGAGGGATGGCGATTTGGATAGTACGACAGAAGTACATGCCAAGAATAATTGGCTTCTGTACTTCGGAACAGCTCAAATACTATGTGTATCACAGTATGTAATTTGGGTGAACAAAATGCCTGTAGTTCAAAGTGCTTTACTCCTCTGCAGTGGCAAACTGAGTTTCCTGTTGGCTGCCTCCTTAGCTTTGCAGTAAACAAGCTAGGCGCACACAGGAAAAACAGATTCATATAGTCAGTGTGTTCACTTGCTCCTGCAACTGTCAAACATTAATTAGTGCCTGGATCTTTATCCCAGGCTTCTTCCCTCTTATATGACTTTCATTTATTCTCTCTTTCCTCCTCTCCCTCTTTCTTCCCTTCCTTCTTTCCTTTCCTTCTCCCTTTCTTTTCTCTCTTCTATTACATATGATGGCGAGCAGTTTCTTTTCTTCACTTCTACTCTGTAGAAGCCTTCTCAAGCAGTTTTCTTGCTGTAAGACTCTCTTGAACTTCTGATAAAAACATGCAGACTGTAAGACTACTCCTCTTAGGTTTTGCTAGAGCAAGCTTGGGAAGGAATAGGTGAGCTTGTGTTTTTAACTGGAAACTAACATGAATCTAGAATCAGGCTACTAGGGCACACTAATCTAATCACAGTTCTATGTGGAATAAGACTGTGGTTATCAAGACAGCTGTGTGATGTTGGGGAAATCACCTGGACTTCCTGGGCTCTGATTTTTCAGTTTGCATAGGTAATGTCTAATGATTGTCTTGTTGTGAAGACTTTATGAAATAGCATAAATTCAGCAGCTAGAGTCATACCTGGATCATAGTTTACAGTCAATCAATGTCAATTTCATTGCCTCGTCACAATGTATGATTGTTGAAGAGTCAATGTGGTATAATTTCCAAAGTAAAATGCAAGTAACAAAACTGGCAAAACTTAATTAAGTGGACATTTGTGAGGTTCCATGGGGTTAAGAACTCAAAGTTACAGGATCTAGTTCATCCATCACCATAACTCCTATGTAGTTATGAAGGACACCACCATTCTCCTGTAACAGAATAGAAATCAGAGATTTACTGGTGCAGATCCAGATATTCATTAGAAGCCCTGTCAGATCCTCTTTCTGTTCTACCTACACCTGTGCCTGTTTTGAAAACTGTCTTGTCTCTGTGATGGCTCTAGTGATACAAAGTGGAGTTAGTTTTCAAGTAATTCCTGTGAATCAAATCACCACATTCTTCTATTTCCATGAAAAGGCTTTCACGAGCATATATTATCTATTTCATGAAAATTTGTATTCAAGGACAGTGCTCCTCAAGCTCAAATGTGCCAAGACAGATGAGAAATATAGAGGGAGAAGCTTGTCGACTGTAAGACAAAAGCACTGAGGATTATGGGAAGATGGAAGGTGCAGCCTGTTCAAATGAGGCAGCTTCCAGTTGCATACAAGTAAGACTAAAAGGACACACAGTAGGGTCCCTCTTGTCAAATGTTTTTTTGTTGTTGTTCTTTTTAAGCAAAGAAGAAATACGAAATTTAAAGTGAGATTTCCCAATTTTTAAACAATGTGTGTGAGACAAACACACCACATCTGTGGGCCAGGTTTGGCTTAAGGACAGCCAGTTTGCAATTTTGACCTAATTACTCTTAATTCTCCACTTCTTTTGACCTGATAAATTATCCATTTAAGTGGCTTAGACATGTAATAGACCCTTTGAGCCGAGTCTTTGTAATATACACAAATTGCACTTTGCTTCCCAGGTTTAGATAGTTGGTTTCTCAGAACCCAGTTAGATAAGGTGCTATACTGACTCTCAGAACTTATGAACATAATACTATAAGTACAAGATCATCAAGTACTTTGCAGTGAGAAATATATCGAGGGATGCCGTATTAGCCTGCTCAGTTCATTTTCTCCCATAGCTCAGCCACTGTGGAAACAGACTCCTAGTTAAGAGCTGCTTTGACTACATGGAGTCAGAGCACAGACACTTCATAGCTCCTACATATTTCCCTCTATTAGGTCTTGAGACCCTTCCCCCTTTTATGGCTGTTATGCTATTGGACTGAAATGATAGGATTAGCCAGTCTCTTCCATAGATGCTAAACATAGCAGATGAGAGATCCATGGGTAGATTCTACTGTCATCTACTGCCAGCTTGTCCCCTTGGAGGGGTTGATGCTCTTGTTTGTGCTTTAATATGCCCATAGAGTTGTAAGTTCACATCTCATCCTGAGATTTCAACCTTGGTGGATGGAAATCTCAAGATTATTTTCATTTGCCTTTATAAAGTAGTAATTTGATTCAGCTGAGATGTTTGATTAATTAGTTCCTTTTGTCAAATTCAAGATGTTATTTATTGTAAGCTACATCTGAGTTTTATAGGCATCAGCAATACAGGGGTACACTCTGAATTGTATTATAGAAAAGTCAACTGGGTAGATAAAATAATTGACTGGAACTCTCCCATGTTAACATTAAGCACTGTCTTATATTTATACAAACATGAGGTGAATTATAAGCCTCCTTTTTCTCATTTCTTGGTGGGAAAAAACCCACTACGGCTGACTTTGTCATTTAATTAAAACATTATTGTTGTATTCATCCTCTCCTTCTCCAAATGTGATCTTGTAATATCAAATATTTACATTGCAATGAATCGTTTTGTTTTACTAGATTGGTTAGGCCAGCATTTTCTTTTTAAGAGTTGATTATCAGAGTGGCTGTGTCCTTAGTCTCAGTCAGGAAAGGGCACTTAGGACAAGAGTTGCAATTGTCCTAATTCCATCCTATCTTTATAATTATTCCTAAAGTAAGATCATTTGGGGAAAAGACCTTTACTTACATTTCTATGACTATGTAAGTGAGTAACCAGAGAGGCAGAAATTCTAAATTTGTATTTCCCTGGAACTTTATTATTGAAAATCCCACAGGAGGTTTAAACATTTATTACTTGTAGAAAGATCATTAGGTTGACTCCCACAGTTATGTAAATATTGTATTCATAATCATACATTTCCCGGGGCAAAAGGAACTGCCCCTCTTGATGGTGCAATTTTAGGAGAGGACCAAATTACCCAAGAATTTATAGAGCTGTGGGACTAGAGATTAAACCTTTCCTCAATATCCTCTCTGCTTTAGAGTTAGGGAGTACCATTAGAATGTATCCAGGGAGTAATCTGCTCTATTGTCTAGAGAGGATGCTGATATAACAGCCCCTAGAGAACGTAATACCCCAGGAGCCAGAGTAAGCTGAGATCCCAGCTCCAGGAAAGCTCATGACATTGATGAGCAAGATCGATTTGCATAGAAAAACTGATTTAGAATGATAGAGCTGAAATATTGGCTCTCAGGGTTGGGTCATCCTAGACATCTGGGAGACCTTTGCCTAGGACAGGGGAATGTGCAGGTAGCCCATGACAAACACAAAGAAACCTGTATGCTAATTGGCCATTCTTTGGTCACCAGAAGTTTAGAATGAGGTTATACTTTAGACTGCTAAAAAGCCTCTAGGATTTTAGGACACTTTGGAGAGAAAGTTTCCAAGGAGAAAGACTGGATTCCTACAGAAAGGGTAGACCTGGGCTTTACAGAGTAACTGAAAGGGGTAGATAAATATGATAACATTTATATCTAAAAAATGTCTATCCTCTGTGAACATAGAACCAAATGAGATGAAAATATATTATTACAAGCAGTTAGGCATTCAAGAAAATTGAAGATTCATGTGTATTTAGGGACACTGACATGCATTCTTCCACCAAATCATTAACTACCTATCCCAATCACATAAGAAACTAGGATTAAAAGTAAAATGAACACAATTTCTGAGTTCATGGCATTTTCTAAACTCAAGAGAACAAGAGTGATGATAGAAGCATGCAGAGTTAAGATAAAGGTTATTATTTAAACTTCCCGGCATAGTTTTTCACAGACAATAATTAACTTATACTTTAGAGCCTGTAAACGCATATACAAGCTGTTAGAAATACACAATGAATAGTCTGTGTCATACACACACAAGCAAAAATAGTTTAGTTCATCAACACAATTTTTTTGCAAAAAGGATTCTCCAAAACCCAAAACTGAGTTAGCAACAAAACAGGACCAACATCTCTCCCATTTTTTTGTTCCTGATGTAAGTGGTAACTCCATCTCATCCCATTGGTAGAAACTTGACTTCATGATCTGATGCAGTTGGCTTATGGGTGCAAAGGGGAGAAGAAAGCCTCAGGAAATATGAGTCCTTTGATTTAAAAAAAATTAAAGAAGAACTCATTTCTCACAAGAATCCTCTCCATATACAAAGTCACAGACATATGGAAAGAGATGTAAATATTTATGTACTTCTGAATATTGTGTAATCTATAAGGTACAACTGGGGAGATGAACAGGAAAAAATTACGTGTGAACACAGATCAAGGCACTTCCAAGTTTTTATACATATCAGGGCATTATCAAAAGGGTATAAAAATGGTTTGCTGTGGTGTGTGTTTCTGAGAAATCACTTAATTTATCTCAGCTATGAGTAGAGGGGAACCACTAAGAACAAGTAAAGAGAATTTGGATACTGTAAGCTTGACACTGTGAAAGAACCTAGACAAATCAATACATTGAATGTCATGGAAAATAAATACATTGTTGGCCTTGCCTTAAAGAAGCTTCAAAAAGAATCGAAGTAACATGGAAAATAGAGCCCAGTATTGTAGTTCCCATGATGAACTACACATAGAATGAGAATTAAGATTGGGGACTATAGTTGACTTAGAAGATTCCTGGTAGGAGAGTTTCAGCAAGAATTGACCATAGTCATAGAAAAAATGAGATGAGGTAAATGTCCAAAACATCCAAACTTCTTTGTGTAAGGACATTTTGAGAATGTCAGATTCAGTACACACCATAATAACATGTTTGTTTTTAAAAGGACAACATCATAAAAGATTTAGAGTCACTCATGTAGTTCAAGTGCCAACTTTTGCCATGAGCATGGAACACACTGTTCTTCTGCAAACAGTAACTCGTATTGCTGTAGTACCCAGTACAGCTCTCATTTACCTCTCATTTTGTTGATAATTCAGTGGTCATATAAACATGACTTATGGCAAATACTTTGATTCTCACTTTATAGCCCAAGAAGGTGGATGTCACAGCTTGTGAGCAAGTTATGACTGTAAAACTTGAAGTGTGAGTCACAAGGCACAACCCAGGTAAAGATGTGTTATTATTCATTTTGGTTAGCTAAATTTCCTGGGCTGATCTCACTCAAGTTTGCTTTGTCACTACTAGGTTCTTCTTGAGAGATCAAGGGTCTAATATGTGCTCCTACATCTTTGAATAACATCTTTGATTTTTAGTTTTTGGGAGACATCTTAATATTTCTGCTCTCCTTCTTCCCCTCTATATGAGCAGATCAAATCCCATATAATTTTGAGAGGTTACACTGTTGGTGCTATTGAGTTTCCTTAACAGATTCATTCACTTAACAACCAAGAGAGTTAAGATGCACCAAGTACATCTTAATTATTTAAGTAGCATCTACTCAATCAAAAGATTGCTTTCTCCAAGACTACTTTAAAAGGAGAGTTTGAACCATAAAATTGAAGCAGAGGGGGTTCTTTCCTGAGGGAATTTTTAGCTTTGTTCCTTGTAATATTGACTTGGAAGCATTCAGATGATGTCTGGAACATCAATATTCATCTTCTAATAACAATGAACTTGAGATAGAACATATCCATTAAAATGATGAAGCAAAGCAATAATCAAAGCCTAGGACTCTAGTAAACATGATGCCATCATTCCAACCGTAATCTATTTCTGTATTTTATTATCATCATGAACCAAAAGTAAACATCCCTCATACTGAGGCCTCTACTTGTTTCTTCATTAACTCTCTATTTTATTGAGAACAGATTATTTTTATGTATTTTTCATCACTAGATTTCTTTCTCACTGCATTATAGGAGACAATAGCCTAAGATCTATCCTGAGGACTTTCTAATGCTGTTAGAGTTCCACCAAAATGTAACAAAAAATTAGCTAATGAATATATGGAAACACAATCACAAAATATGAAGAACTGCTAATGGTTAGTAGAAATTGGAAGAGAGAAAACTGGAAAGCTTGCTAATCAGGGCAACCACAATATTTTTTTAAATATTGACTTTGGAAATATAGAGGCTAAAACCACATTAATATGCAGTAGCAAGTTCACATTTTAAAATTAGATGGACACCCCAATTTACCGGTGCACCCGGCCTTTGATCTTCTTGTCTGTCATTGCAACACAATTATGAGGATTACTGGGTCATTCTCAGCCTGAGTTGCTTTCATGACTTAATTTTCTGATAGAGGAAGGGGAGTCATTAAAAGAAATCATTAAAAGGAGAGACACCGGCTGGTAATTGACCCTTTAGTGAAAGTAGTCCCATCTGGAAGATTTTTATCAGCAAACCTTTATCAATGTTTTTGGTTTCTCAGATTCCCTTGTACTTGCCTTTGAAACGAATAAGCTCAGACTAAAACCAAACCAGCTATACTCATAAATCTGTGTGTATATGCTCCATGAGAAGAAACAAAAAGATTTAAGAAATAAATTCTACCCTAATATAATTCTACACTTTTCATCGAGCCTCCTTGTGAGATGTTATGGTGTTCACCAAAGATTGTGCTCTGTTGTGACTGTGTGTATCCAGGATGGGAGTGGTAAGAGGAAGAGGGATGGCCTGTTTGTGAGATCTGGTGAGCAGGGACATAGAAAGTGCCCTCAAGTTCTGCAGGTGTGATTCTGGCCAGCACTGGCCTGAAATTTCTCATGGTTCCTTTCTAGAGTGCAGTGGCTGTTTTCAGGAAGACAGACGTTCCTGTGGTTTTAACAAAAGCACTAATGTGACGTATTACCAGTCAAAGCACATTACCCAAGTGACTTTGTACAGCTGTGCTCTTTGGCCATCAGAAGAACTGCCCTCTTTTCTCACATGTCTGTTTTCATGTTTGGTTGGATTTTTTATATATAATGTGTGAATACACACAATGTTTGTGAGTTTCTGGGTCTGTAACAGTTTGAAGGGAGAAAAAAAAAAAAAGAAGCAAATCAGACTATTGTTCTCAAATGGACGGAAAAATAAATGCCTGGCAGTCATTAGAGTCTATTGCCACAGAACTAAAACTACAGTGGTGTTTCTTAGTAAGTCAGCAACTTTGTATGTGCTGCTCCACGACAAACTGACCATAATTAGCTCATAGCTTCAGCAGTTTTCTGGCCCACTTGAACTTTACCAGTGGCAGAAGTTTGTAGGTCAAGGTGGCTGCCAGAGAAAGGTGAGCAGGGCTGAAGAAAGACACAACCCATTTTACTTGTTACCAACTAAACCACGACAATGCCCCCTTCATTTACAACTTCATTCCTAACCCTTAGTTTTCCCCAGAATCATATTGTTTAGCACTTCCTGTGTTGGTACCAGTATTACAAATATTCAGATTCCTCCATCTCTCTAGAATGGAAATGCTACTTATTCTCAAACCCTCAATTCCTTCCAGGGTAGCCAGCTCCGTGCTTTGGAAAGGGAGGGTCAACAATTAAGAATACTTGAGAAATTAATACTGAACACTTACAGGAAAGGCCAGCTACCCTCTCTAGGAAGAGTTAGCAAACCTGAAACAGTCTATTCAGCATTTCACTCTGAATTTGCTTTAGTCTCTGCTTCTGCAAAGTCCTTATTTTGAGTTTATTATAGTTATTTCATACTAATTTATTAGTATCAGTCTTAGCTTTAGTGCCATGAACTGGAAAGAAAAGAAAAAAAAAGAAGCCTGATGTTACCAATCATTCAAACATACTTTATAACTAAAGAGAGGAAAATGTTTTCTTCATTTTCTTTTGCCTGGTTGTCAGCATGACACTAAGAGAACTCAGAGCAGACTGGAAGCTACAGCAGAGAGTGCTGCCACCACTGCCAATCAGGTAGCGATAAATAATGAGAGGGTCAAAGAAAATGTCGAACTTAAGTTTTCTTGGCACTCACAGCTGTTTCTCTTTTTTCTGAAATAACCATAGCTCACCGTTGCCTAAGTTCGTCCTTTAGCCAATTTGATAGTGTCATGTTACCAGTGTGAAAGAGAATCAATTGCTGTAATGGGGTATCATTCCTGAAAAAACAACAGCAACTAGAATACCATAAAATACTTTAAAAATGACTACTGACTACTTTTTTTATTTCATTCATTTTAAGTAAAAAATAACATCTCAGGATACCTCATTATGGAATTGTGACTGAATGCTTGCAATCATAAGTCAGTAAGCATAAAAATAATTCTTTTTCTCTTACTTTGTTATATCAGACCAAGGCCATGAGTTAACAATAGAAGGTTGGTCATGCTTAGTTATTTTTTATGACCTGTAAAATTCAGTGGCAACCAAATAAAGTGAGAATTGCTAAAGAAAGTGATGTGTTGCTTGAGATCCATATTTAAGCTAAGTACACATTTTTACTTCCCCCTTGAGAAACGGAAAGCCTGACAGTCTTCATTTGATCATTCTTGGCTCCTGGACTCAGTGATGTCAACAAAATTGAACACTAACATTAGGGTCTCAACAGTCACAAAGGTTCAGGGTCATGCTTAGGATAACCCTGATTCTGGCTTGTGTCTCTCTACTTAGGATCAGGATTGGAGATAAAGTCTAGCTTTTAAGATTTCCTCTTCAGAAATGTTTCAGCTATATGCCTTTTCTCTGATTATTTTTATGTATTTTCTTGATTCTCATCTCTTAGGAGGCTGGCTACTTTATGTTGGATTCTCCAGATCAAAATGCTTTATTTCCTTAACAGTTTTCATCTTTCTCATTTTTTAAGTCTAATTACTAGAAAAATTGTTCAGACGTATCTACCAACCTTCCTATTAAAATTTTTGTTTAGTTCATAATTTTTTAAAATTAAGCATTTTCTTGTTTATCCTTTTTTAGTAGCATTTACTTTTATAAAAGGAATACTTTTATCTGCCAAGGGCACAAATAATGTTCCTTTGAGGTTTTCCTCTGTCTCTCTGTTTCCTGTTGATTTTGTTGTTTGGCTGAAATTGCTACTCATGCTAGCCTCTCTAATTTATTCTGGGAAGTTTCTTCAAAAGACCCTGGGAGGCATGATATAATGTTGATGGAATTAGTGTTGTGCAGCTCACCAATTCTGAGGGGAGTTTACGGGTGCAACTGTCCAGAACCATCTCACAGTACTCCTTCCCATCCTCCAGCTCTTACATTCTTTCCTCCCTCTCTTCTACAGCATCCCCTAAGCCATAGAGTAGATAATATAGATGTCCCCTCGAGGGCTGAGCACTGCACAGTGACTTACTCTCTCACCAATTAGGAGTCTCTGCAATAAGCATCATCCACTGTGAACAGGAGCTTCTCTGAGCACAGCACTAATCTATGGGTATACACAGAAATATTTAGAGCATAGTCTGATACCATCTCTGTTTAGCCAAACAGCAGTAATAGGTTCACTCTAGAGCTAGGTTTACAGTATCTGATATGAGTTTTTCCTGTAGAGTGGGCTTAAAAATCTAACCATGAAACAGTTGGTTACCCCTATAATTTCCATGCCTCTATTGTACAAGCAGCTATATGACATCCAACAGGTTAAAAGGAGGTTTGTAAGCAAAGCATACTTTTGAACTGTGAAAAGAAACTCACTCCCAGTGTCGTGAAGAACCCTCACATGCCTGTTTAAGTTTCAAACATGGCTTGGAGATCATGAGGATTAAATTTCAATTGTGGGCACTGTGTTAGCTTTGCCACCAACTTCAACTCAATTAGTCTTGCTTGGTGTTTTATGGGAAAGAACACTCCAGTACTTTCCCTTGCTCATTCGTGTCCTGCTGTTTGACATTGTATTCTCCCCACTCCACGTTTACTCTTTTTGTCCCCTTTCTGATGATGGGCTCATCTTACAGATTCTCTTACGTTTGGCTTCTTCTAAACACAACTATTTATGTAAGATTTGTCATGTGCACCTGAAGATTGTACACCCTAATTGTTGTGTGTGCAACTAGATCATGATCTCTAATATAAAGGGACAATTTCTTTGTCCAATCTTTTCTTCTTAAGCAGTCAAGATGCTTCAATTTGATGACATTATGAATGGGGGTATTGTTAACATGCGTGTATGCATATCTTGAAGCATAAAAGCATGGTTTCTCTGGGGGATAAAGGAATGGTAGCTGGAGTTATGCATATCTCTAATTTCACTAGATAAGAGAAGGCTAACCAAATGTCTGAGAAGTGTGAGAGAATTCTTGTTGCTCTGGATCAAAATCCTTGGCATTCTGGTCCTTCCCCATCCATTTGTTTCAAATTTGGCGCTCATTAATGCTATCACTGCATTTCCTATCACTGAAAAGTTAAGAACATATTAATTCATATATATTCAGATATATACTTTATATATTAGACATGCAAAATTTCCCTGTCTTACTTCTTCTTAAAAAGTACTTCTAAATGACATTTACCTCACTCTTTAGGAAACCAAAGGTCACGTACATCAGAGCACTTGCCACACCATAGCAATGAAACAACAATTTTACCCATTAATTACAGACCATATGCTTATAAATGGAATATGTTGGATGGCATTTCATAGCTTATCAAAAGTCAGCGTTTGTAATACCATGCAACTTTCAAGACTTCCAAGAAACTGTATAGAATACAAACCTTAGTTTGGATTTGGAATTACTAGTGTTGGTTTTGTTTGGCATCCCTAGCTAATGTTTTTGTGCTAGGACGCTGCCCTCAAGAGTTTGTTTCTTTTCAACTGCTCCTGTGCATCAGAAGGAAGATGATAGTACTTTTGTGTCATCCACCTGTGTGTTTCTTTGTCTTTAAAGAGTCTGAAGAACATTGCAGATTTTGCATTACTAATCTTCAGGACATTCCTGTGAGATCGAGGCAAGTACGCGGGTGTTCTTATCACAGGAGGAGACAAATCTCCCTCTGGGGACATGACCACTTCTGTACAGACAAGGGACAAAACTTGGAACAGAACATAGGTTCTGTACTAGCACCTATGTTAATATCAAATGCCCTAGGCAGGGTGTTAACTTTTATATGCGTGAAACATGAACACTGTTCTCCACACGATAGCTAATAACAACTGGCTAGAACATTTAGTTTTTCTTTTTGAAGAAAAAGATACACAACAAAATTACATGTGCCTTTGCACACAGTTCTAATGAGTTTTATTAAAAATGAAAAATATTCTTTTTGCAAACCTCTTTAACCCTGCTAAGCGATTGTTAGTGTTCTTAAACTGATCAAGACAATGATTTACATTAGTGCTTCAATGCCTAGGTCCTATACCTTCTTCCTTCCCACTGTGCTTCCTAATCCTCCCTCAGGTTCAGTAATAAGACGTGAAGTTTAACTTGGTTAGTCGGTGTCTGAACATTCTGTGCCAGTGCCTCATCTCACCTGGAACTCTTGCCTCAGACACTTAAAAGAAATTTTAACAACCTTCATAATTTTAACATATTTTTTAAATTCTTGAACTGATGGTTCCTCCTCACATGAAGTTCATAAATAAGTATGATACTTGAAAATTCACTCTACTCTCACATATTGAATTTACAACCAAGAGCTTTGTTTTGTAACCTTTACTTCAGTGTTCCTTTTAAAGGTAGCATTGTAAGACTGTAAGTAGTTAGTTCGAACTAGCTGTTTGAATCCAGACTTTGTGCTAACAAGCTGAATTAAAGGTTTTCTATGCCTCAATATCCAGAGACAATGAAATATGTCCAATAATAGTGTGAAAAATCATTGAGATAATACATACACATGTGTGTGCCTGTATGTATGTGTGTTCTTAAAAAGATGCTTGGTCAACATGAAGGCGTGATAGATGCTAACTCTATTATCTTTCCTCATGATTTACTATTGAGAAACAATAACAGAAATAGTAAAATCAGTAAGTAATCCCCTAAATTTACTAAATATTATAACATTAGCATAATGTTTAATAAAAGACCATACAAGTTAGTTTTTTTTTTACCTTCATGAAGTCAATGTCACAGCTCAGTGATGTAGAACCCCACATGACATTCAGCTTCTTTCCTGAACCCATAAGCATAACTCCTACTCCACTTAGCACACCTATTAAAAAAAAAAGAGAGACCTGCTTTTGGATAAAGTACTACACTCAAAGTTTTCTCTGCAGCAACAATCACTGATATAAAAAGATAAAATGGAGGTTTCCTAGAAACATGAATTGAACTTCTAGAGTGGTCTTAAAGTTGCCAGGTTTAGAAAAGATTTTGAAGAAAAGACACGTTATGATGTGTCTGTTATATATAGAGAAATGAGTTGAGAGAGTAGGAGTGGAGGTCACCATATGTAAAGTACTCTTGGGGGAAGGGATGTATTGCCAGAAAGCAACAGATAGCTAATTAATAGTGGATGAATAGAAGAAAGAGCTAATTGATTACAGCAGAGAAAGGAAGGTAAGTGTAGATGGAGGTCACTCATTCACCAAGAATATATCATGTCACAAGGAATTATACTGAGTTTAGGGACTGAAATACGGAATAAGGCAGCGTCAGACTTTAATGTCCTAGCAGTCAAGGGTAGAAAATAAAAAGATGAAGCATGTGACATCACAGTCTTGGTGCACACCTACCAGGGCTAACAAGGAAGAGATTTTTTTTCCCCGACAAGGATTCCTCTGAGTTACCCTGGCTGTACTGGAACTCACTCTGTAGACCAGGTTGGGCTCAAACTCACAGAGATCCACCTGCCTCTGCCTCCCAAGTGCTGGGATTCAGGGAGTGCACCACAACTGCCAAGCAAAGATTATTAAGGACTGTCGATTCTTCCGGGCTTTTCAGGATGCTGAGGGAATGGTGCACAGGATTAGCTGGCAGTTGTCCAAGAAAAGCATCGCAGTGAGAAGCTTGAGCGTGGTCACAAACAGGTCACACTCAATGAGTTACAGACAGCGGAAGAATAAGGAACAAGGAGAAGCAGTTCATCATGAGCTGTGATCAGTTTTGGGTTGCTGAGGGGCTTGGGCCCTGTTGTTCCTGCATCCCTCCCCGTCCAGTACCGCTGCTAGGTGATTTCATTGGAAGGCAGAGCCCTCAGTCCTTATTTGGAAGGCTTACTTACACTTTCTCTTACATCTTTGAAAATGACCGTTTAATCCCTTGACCAGGAAGTTCCCGGATAATAGGCATCATAATCTGTAATTTTGAAAGAAACAACAATGTTAAGTTGAAGTGCTTTTTGTGAGAATTTTTACTTTGGTTTTTGTATTATTTTTTGCCTGATACATCTGAAACGGAAACAAATATCCGGTGCTTCAAGTGCCATGATTTAGTTTTAGGCATCACTGATGCATCAGTGTCTGAATGAACCACACTTCGTCACTTGAGGAAAAGATGTTTGGCTTTTAGGTATGATGTTCCTTGGAGTGAGATTACATATTCTGTAATTGCTCTTCAGAAATCTGACCTCTCAGTTTTGAGAGATCCTGGAGTGAAGGTAGAACAGGAGTGTTGGATGCTGTAGGGTGTGGGGGAGCAGCTGAAAGCCAGCTGCTATAATTGTGAGGAAAACAAAGAAGGCTTCAGCTAAGAATTCTCATGAGATAATTAAATCGTTGCATGGAGAGTTGAAGAGGCAGAAGTTGGTGACTTTCAGAGGACTGTGAGAAGGGACTCAAGGATTTCTGGCTTCACAGCCTATGTGAATGATGGTAGCTTCTCTTCTCAGAAGGGACCAGGAATAACAGATGGGGTAAATACCAGTATAATGAAGATAGAGTTTGAGGTGTTTGTGCATATCCAAGGGAAATACTCACAGAGGCAAAGAATGAGCAAAGAAATCATAGAAAGAGGAGAAACCAAGCTATGACACTTACATGAAGCAGTCAAGAAGTGGGTGGTGGAAAAGTAGGAGGAGAATGGGGATGTCCAATCCAAGGTAGAAGAGAATGCTGGAAATTTGAATTATTGAAAAAATACTTGATGAAAATATTATATGAGCTAGATGTCAATAGGCATTATGTAAGGAAGAGAGAAAATACATAATATAGATTCTGGGAGGAGATACATGTTAAGACAAGTCCTACAAAGATAAATATGTAAGGCTTGGGTGACATAAGTAAGTATAAAACTGAGCAAAATGTAGTCTCTGAAAACACATTCCTTGGGTTTGAATAGGAAGCTTTGGATAAAAGACTGAAGGGGATTGGATACTGAATTAGCCAAGGAAAACTCTTGGACTATAGAGAAAGAAGTCTTGAATAGAACATATGAACATATAATAGAATAAATAGGACAAATAGGTATGAAAAATGTGGTACAAATAGAATATGCAAAGGCAGAAAGGTAATGAAAAACCTTTATTGACACAAAGAACAATTCAAAACCTCAGATTAAAACATCCACCAAGGTAAAAGGGTATGCACTGATGGGATCCTGGAATTCCAAAAGAAAGAAATGAACCCTCCAGGTTCTTCAAACTCGAAGAACAGAGCTTTCAAAGATACCAGACTTTTCATTAGCAAGACTGGAATGTGGAACAGATAAGGCCATACTGTTGATAGCAAAACTGGCAATATTAGAAGAAAGTAAAGATGTATTTTGGCATGTAAAGACCAAGTTTACAAATACACTCCCTACATACTTTGCCCAATTAAAAAAAAAGACTTGAAGATGTCCTCTAGAAAACAAGCTGCACAACAAAGCAACAGGAATCCAGTTGAATAATTAATCTAGTGTACAAGAGGGCAGGGGACAGCCCAGATGCTTTATGGAAACCAATCTCAATGTGGCAACAGCCCAGCAGGCTTAGAAAGCTGGTAGCCTGTATTAGAAAGAGTTGTTGGCAAGTTCTTAGAAAAATGACTTCCAGAAGAAAGGAGACAGCATAGGTCAAACTGTAGTCTTGAGGGGCTGTGACAATTAACATCATTAAGCATATAGAATTATCTAGGACTAGTTTATAATACTGAACCATCCTAAAAAATATACATATTTATAAGTTAAAAATTTAAATTTGTGACTTGTAAGGTTACTTAAATGATCAAATGTTTTATGGAAATTATCCATGGTATTGTTCTTCTATTTTCTAACTGCCACATAGAAGACCTATTTTGGAAGTACATTTTACAATGTTCTGCCTTTCTTATGAATTGCATTTTATGCTTCTTATACATCTTATTCAATCCCTTGAATTTTGAGTCAATGAAAAATACAATGATATTGTCCAACTCTTTCAAACATTGTCACTATGCATTTGATTTTTATGTTTGACTGCCTAGATTATAGTTATCCAAATAATATTGAACCATATTGGGGACAATGGACAACCTCTTATTATTTCCGATTAGTTTCATCATTATTTGTAAATGTAGGATCAAAGCTTTTGTTTTTATGGTAGAAAATTGTTCTTCTGTTTTTATTGAATAAATAACACTACTCTATTTTACTGTAAGTTCACCAGTAAAAAGTAGGTTATATTATAGACATCATTAAATAATGGAATAGAAATTGGGCACTCAATTTTAGTAGAGGAACTTTCATAGCAGATAAAAAAGCTTTGGAAAACTAAACCACTAATAGAATAAATATAATATTGAGGGAATCTAACCATTCAAAACTTATTATAAGACCATATGAACAGAGGTTTTCTACCACAGATGACTTTGTATGTTACTGGAATTTCCATTACTATAATAAACACTCAAGATAATCTACTCATAAAAAGAAAACGTTGATTTAGCCTAAAGTTTTTGATAGCATCTGTCATAATCTGTTGGCCCCTTTGTCTTGGGGACAGTGACAAGAGGACACATACTAGAGGGAATACATGGCAAAGCAGAGCTGATCACCTGATAGCCAGGGTGCAAAATAAGAGAGAGGCAGACTCTGAGATCAAGCCACCTTTTAAGGTACATTCTCAAGGGCAAGAAGGCCTCCCTTTAGGCCACACCCTTTTAAAGATTCCACCACCTTCCAGTTGCAACAGGCTGAAGATAAAGTCTTTATCATGTGGCCCTTTAAGGGATGTTTCAGATCCAAACTATAGACAGCACTTGATATTGATGCAAAGCATGAATCCCACTTAGACATGGTAGGGATTTACCTTTTCCCTATTGTTCTATTCACAATAAATGCAAAAACATGATAATCAACAGATGAAAGGTTCATTTTGAACTCCATCTATCCCTATTTGATTTAAAGCATCTAGCACATAATCTTGGGATGTTGGTGAAAACCTTCGTTGTTCATCTGCATCACCACGGCTGACAAGTAGTATTGAGATATTTCACTTTTAAGAGGCTACCTGGTTAGTCACATTTGATATGACTATAAATTCAAGTGCTACCTCCTTTATTTTTGCAATTCAGGTCTTGAATTATAGTATGACTCATGATCAATGTTTCAGGATTAATTGAAAGCCTGCCACCTGTCCCTTAGGGATCTGACACCCATTCCTGTCAAGATCCAACTGATTAAGTTGGGTTTTATTAAACTTCAAAGAAGATCAAAACCAGACATCATGTGGATCATCACTGTCACATAAGACCTGTTTTGCTCGTGGTGTTTTCCCAGGGTACACATTTCTCTGTTGAGTGCTTGCTGCCACAGGAGTTTTACAACTTTCATAGTGAGCCTCAAGCAACTCTGTGAGGAGACTGTTTTACAGCTCAATGAATGATGAACCATGTGGAGGGCCAAGGAAAGTGCTACACTAACAATGGAGAAAGTCGCTGTTCTGAGAGCTGATTTAAGAATCCAAGCAGGGCATTTCAGGGTGGGGAGTTTGCCAGCATTCCTTGTGGTCTTATAGTAAGGTCCTGACTTTATGCTAGAAGGGGCTATAGAGATTGATTCAGAAACAAGAAAGCTTGGGCCCACAAAGATCCTGAGTTATGTCTATCTCATTTGAGTTGCATAATGTAATTCACAGTCCAAAATTGTCTTACTTTGAGATTTATGATGGCAGATTCTGAGGTCATGCAAGAAACAGATCAGATGGAAGCATTAGAATTAGGTCAGTGGCTTGAGTCCTGGCTCCTAAGCAATCTCAACTTCTCTGACCACAGTATGAGACTGAGAATATGGAACATGTGTATGTGTGTGACTATGACATCCTTGTTCTGTGTGCCATGTCCTCAATAGAGCTTTAGCTCTATGGGTAGGCATATGGCTTACTGTAATTCTTGGTTCTTTGTGTTTAACCCTATGGAAATATTTCCTTAAATATTTCAACATTTGTGCATTTATTTCTTTATTTGGAGAAATGCATGCACATGCCAGCACATGAATGTGCAGGTCAGAGAATAGCATGTAGGAGTCAATTTTCTCTATCATGTGGGTTCTAGGAACCAGACTAACACCATCAAGTTTGAAACTTGAACCATATGAACCATCTCACCAGCCACAAAATTTCAATTTTTAGACTAAGAAGTCAATGTGAAAAGACACAGTTACATTTAAAAATTTTAATTAGATTTTCTTTTCTGGAAAGTTACCAATACACTGACAAGTACTGGATTGTGGAATAATATGTACGTCCTGTTATTACATTGATTTCTGTATTTTTAAATATTTCTACCATGGGCTTTTGATGCGTAGTTTTAATATGTAAGTGACAGATAACATATTCATGCCATAAAATATTTTAAAACTTGAGTTTATAGGAACATTGTTTGTTTTACTTTTGCCTGCCTGAAACCCTTTATTCCTTTCCCCCACTTTTCTCTCTCTAGTGTGTGCATGTGTATGCATGTGTGTGTGTGGGTACATGTGTACATAGGCTAGAGGGAAGATTGGGTTTCCTGCTCTATCTCTACCATCTTCCATTGAGACAGAGTCTTTCACTGAACAGGAGCTAGGCTGACAAGCAGCAGGACCCAGAGGTCCTCCCATCTCCATCCTCCATCTCCCAGGACTCATCTCCATCCCCCACAGCACTGGGGTTGGCGATTGTAGGTAAGGATCTTATATACCCATAGCACTGACCATGCCCATTTGGGAGTGATTATAGGTACCTGGGAGAAGGCATGGATAAAGGATGAGGAGGATGGGGAGAGCCCTCTCTTGGGATTTTGCTCGAGGCTTGGAGACCAGCAGATGACTGGCCTTAGGTTCTCGGCTTCTCATCTAAGTGACTTCTCCCTAATAAAGTATTATATGACTTCTGTTCCCTGTATGCTTCATGTAGTTTAATATTCTTCATCATCTGGTGTCAGGAGTGGGATCCAAACTCAGGCCCTCATGCTTGTACAATAAATACTTATATCCACAGAACCATCTCTTTAGTCCTAGTCCTAAAGCAATCTTCTTAAACTACAACTTAATATGCTTGTCAAAGTGTGTGTGTGTGTGTGTGTGTGTGTGTGTGTGTGCGCGCGCGCGTGTTATGTATAAACCAGACAATAGACTTGGATGTAGTTCTTTAGAAGCCAACCTCATTGGTTTTTGAGGCAAGCACTCTCATTGTCCTAGAACTTACTACACAGGTTAAAATGGCTGGCCAGCAAGTCAGACTGCCTCTGCTTCCCCAGTGATGGGATTACAAGTATGCATACCAGGCTTTTTCCCCACAGGGCTTGAAATTCATCATGCTTGTGCAGAAACACTTTACTGACTGCACAATCCCTCTAATCTCTGTTTGTCAAGTTTCTTATAGCTTTGGATGTACAATTTTTATATTACAAACCGTATTACAGTATTTCACTGAGTACTGTTGTGTATGCTTGTTATGCACTGCATTTATTTTGGAGACAGATTTTGCTAGATATTTATGGTGAGCCTGGTGTCATTATGTTGTCCATTCTGGCCTTTAACTTGAGATTATTCTTAGCCTTCCAAATGCCCCCACCATATCCAATTAGTATTGCATTGATTTTTAAATTGGTTAATTAGTAATAAAGATGGAGAAAACAATAAGTGAAGACAACCATAAAAGAAGTTATTAAAAGGATCAGAACTACTTGCTTCTGGAGTACAGAGTAGTTATCAAATTTAAAAACTCTTTGATCAAGAAAATAACGACTCCACTACAGAGTACAGAATTTCAGAAATTCAGAGGTCAGGAAGTCTTTGCAAGAGTCCACACTATACATAACCAAGCTGTATTTGCCTTTGTTGCTCTTGTACAAAGGGAGCAGCTCTCGGATCTAGAGCTGGAAGTTTGTCACCTTGGAGTATGCATGGCACTATGATGGGCAGGATGTAAAGACTTGTGGGTGATCTTGCTCTGATTTCCTTGCCCTAATTCCATAGTGCTTTCCAAATGTCAGCAGCAGAGAGGTATTCATTGCATCTCTCTAAAGTATCTGAGCAAAGAAAATAGTGTCAGCCAAACTAGAGGAAAATAAGAAAATGGGGAAGCTCCATAAATTATTTAAAATTCAGTTTCTCTAATGACTACGGTATTATTATTTTGTTAAATACTTATTCTATGCAGACATGACAAAAGCTTTGTAGTCATGCTTTGTAATATTCCAAAGTACCATATGAAAGCTATTATAACATTAACAATAAAAAAAACTTAAGACCAGAAAGGTTAGGGAACTTGAGCAATTATTGTACAGCTTCTAGTGGTAGAGCTGGGATTTGAACCCAGGTCATAATGAATTCAAAATCCTAGGTCTTAACAACATACTGGAAAGAAATTTGTTTAGTTGGTAATCAAACATTTTCATATGAATTTCAATGTGTCAGAGACAGAGTAATGCCTTAAATTATAACACTTTCATAAGATAATTAAAATGATAAATTACAAATATGATCACCTATACCACTACATGTACATTGCATGCAGTAGCAAAATTTTCACTCCTACTATCTTGGTTTTAGAGTGGGGAGGAATGGAATGGCAGGGCAGAACAAATTAGTTGGGGTGTATTATCTGAAACCTGAGTTATTTGACATGATCAAGGCAAAGAAATGATTATTATGAATTGCAAAATGACAAAAGAAATGTAATACTATCTGCTAGATAACAATTCTTTGTTCTTAGCCAAGAACATTTGTTTCTACTTGAGAGTAATAAGATATCTATCAAACTTTCCCAGTGCCTGAACTCTACATTATTACCAGGCTCAGGCTTGTAAAGGTGACGTTTGTAGTAACCAGGCATTCCTTCGTTTCCTTATAGCCACTGTTGATAGGGCAAACTTTCTCTTTTCTGTTTCCCTTATTGTCACTGAGTACTGAAAATAGCCCGGCTGGCATTCTTGGTGATTACATGGCAATATCCTCAAACATAATAATGTACCAAGAATACAGATTAGGGACCTTTTCTGTGAGGTCTCATAAGTACTTGTTCTCTAGATTTAAACCCCAGGGTTTTGCTAATGGGAGTAAGTTTTCCTTTATTTGTCAAGTGGCTCCCCTTATGGCTGAAGAATTGTGCTGTTTTTCCTCTTTATAAATATCAATGAAAAGTGTGTACTGAACAAAATGTAAATGGTAAAAAATGGCCATTTAAGACCACATTGATTGCCAGAGGGAGCCAGGGAATTGTGCTTGATTAACAATAAAAAACTCATATTATTTTTTATCTCTTTAGTCTTCCTTCTTGTTTTTTTCCAAGAATTCCCAGAAGATTACTCAATAACTCCAAATTAAAGCACAATTCTTGATAAGTTTTCTAGACGGATCTGCAGTGTCTGTAAGACTGCCAGCAATCAGGAAGTAAAACTGACAAGTAAATGACCTCAAAAGAGTATGTCAGTAGGCTGGTGAGATGGCTTAGTGGATAAAGGCATCGGCTACCGAACCTGAAAACCTGAGTTCTACCCACATGGTAGAAAGAGACAACAGTCCTGCAAAATGTCCTCTGATCTCCACATACACTGTGGCACACACACACACACACACACACACACACACACACACACACACACACAGTTTTAAAAGACAATATTGTATCAAAATTTCATAAGAAAGGAGAATGTTGATATTTTGAAATATAAACAGGTGCTTAGAATGGAAAAACAAGGAAATTAATTGAATTGTGAGAAATACCTGGGAAATAATCTTCTGAAAGACACAGCATGCAGCTACCTCATGTTAATATTAGAGCAACAGTGGGACAGCCCTTATGCAGTATGTTGTGAGACACAATGAGGCTGAGAATGGTTCTATGTTATAGAAAGTTTTCCCTTTTATGTACTTATTATGAATATGTCGATATTGGAAGAAAATTTTAACCTTTCTTTGAATTAAAATATACAGTATATTAAGAAATGTCTAGTTACTTAAATGAAAACTTTCAAAATTTTCATGAGCTGAGTTATAAAAAATATCGGCATTTATGAATTGAAATAATTTTTTATATAAACGTTCTTTTTGAGAGCACCCAAAGTAACTAAGTAGTAATTTTCTGTGGTCTCGAGTTTGAATAGGAAGCATCTTTCCTACCCGAAACAGCACATTTAAATGGAAAAAGAAATCAGAGTTGAAAAATGAAAGTTTCAAGTAATGCAAAAATTGAATGAATTTTTCAAGAGCAAATTTGATCATATAAGGTGAGTCTAAAGGAAGCCAGGCACAGATTGCATGTGGTTTATTCTTTTCCTTTTATTTCCATTCATTATTCCTTTTTTGGTGGGAAAAATCCTTAGATGGCATCTCTTGCCCCATGCCTCAGGTAGATATAATTAGGAAACCATTTTTTTTCCAGAAGCCCTGGAATCCTTTCCACAAAGCCATTATCAAAGCTTGGAGTTCAAATCTAATAGTGTCTCACAGGTCTTCTGATCAGTACTTGTTATCCTTATACATAGGAAGATAATTTGTATTTACAGTAAGAAGTAAAGAACTGTGCAGAATAATAAAATACACTCCAAAGGAACCCAGAACATTGTGTACAGATCCTGCTTCACTCCCTAATAGCAAAATCCTTCAGACATGTGTAACTTCTGTAGGACTGATTTCCACGGTGTGGAAGTAAGGGAGTTATGAAAATCCTTCCCAGTTTCAATCTTGTATGGCCTATGACTTCCTTGTTTATTTCATATATTTGTCTTCCTGGACCTCATTACCCACTTGTTCATAACTCGTATCTTTCTCTATTCTGGAGACCTATACAAGTTACTCCTATTTATTACTTCTGTAGGATAATGTATGTTACATGCAGACATACGTTAATGTGTGTGTGTGTGTGTGTGTGTGTGTGTGTGTGTGTGTGTGTGTGTGTGTAACTATCTTTTTGGAGGTTTTCAAAAGCAGAAAGCTCTCTTTGACAACTTAATCTTTTATTCTTCATATAATACATGAAGTTATTTAATTTATTAAATTAATTTAATAAATATTCTTTATATTGTGTGCAAAATAATTAGCTATAACACTGAATCAGTTTATATGTTCAGACTGCAGAAGAGTCCATTCAGTGCAACTTAAGCATTGTGCAATAAGAGATTTCCTGGATCATAAAACAAGAACCATATGAGAGCACTATTCCATCACTCAAACTCAGATCTATAATCCAAGTTCTTTTTTTCTACTCATCTATCTATCTATCTATCTATCTATCTATCTATCTATCTATATCACATTAAGTCTTAGGTTTTTTTCTTATGGTTACAGCAACTCTAAGAATACTACATTGTCTTAGTTATGGTTTCTATTGCCATGAAGAAACAGCATGATCATGGAAACTCTTATAAAGAAAACATTTAGGGTGGCTCACTTAACAGTTTCAGAGGTTCAGTCCATTATCATCATGACAGGGAGCACGGTGGCAAGCAGGTAGACATGGTATTGGAGAAGTAGCTGAGAGTCCTACATCTTGCAGGCAAAAGAAAGTCAACTGAGACACTGGGCAGTATCCTAAGAATAGGAAACTTTCAAAGGCCATCCTGGCAATAACATCCTCCAGCAAGGCCACACCCATGACAACAAAACCACACTCCCTAGTAGTGCCACTCTCTATGAGATTATGGGGACCAATTACATTCAAATACCACATAAAAGCCTCTCTTCTGTCCTACATTGAGAAAGATAAATCCTTTCTTAGAAGCAAACAGGTTTCCTTCTGAGGTTTCTGTCAGAATGAAATTCATCAGGTACTTATACATTAGCTACACACTGGCAGGAGAAATGTCAGGAGATTGGTGATGTCAGTAATGGTTCAGTTGTGACTAGGAGAGGCCTGCTCTCCCTAGAACCATTTATCTTCCAGAACCTTAACAGAAACTTACACCTGCTAGGTAGACAGCAACAGTGTCTTCACGACTGGGTGCATACAGATGCATTTCTGCAACTCAAACCATACTTTTCACCCCCATTTACAGCTATTACCTCATTCTATTCCTCAGCAATGTCTAGAGACTTCCTGCTTCTCTTTTCAATAGATTTTCTTTTTTACTTATACGACATTTTGTATTTCTCGCCCCCTCTTAGTGTGGAATTCTTTGTCACCTTTCCCAGCAGATAATTCATAGGTGAATCAAATATGGTATACCAACCAAAGAGTCATACTCTAAGAGCCAATATGAGGTCATATAGAAATAGTTTAAAAATTGAAAGGGTGTATGTTTTTTCTAATATTCACATAGGAACCTAGAAAAGAATGCAGCAATACCTTTTACACTCATGAGGAAATAATTCTCAACTTAAAATTATATGCAGTCTTAGTTAGGGTTTCAATTGTATAGTAAAATACCATGACCAAAAGCAATTTGGGAAGGGAAGAGTTTATTCCATCTTATAGCCTGTAGTCCATCATTCAAAGAAGGCAAGGCAAGAACTCAAGGAAGGGTCCTAGATGCAGGACCTGAAGCAGAGGGCATGGAGGAGTGCTGCTCACTGATTTGCTCTTCATGGCTTGTCTAACCCTGCTTTTTATAGAGCCTAGGACCACTTGCCTTATGGTACCACCACCCACAGTGAACTGGGCTTCCCACATCAGTCATCAGTCATAGCCATGCCCCCACAATTCATTTGACTGTATTGTCTCAGATGATGTTCCCTCTTCCCAAATGATTCTAGCTTGTATCAAGATGACATACAACTAGACAATACATGAACTAAACCAATCAAACTACTAACTGTCAATGAGTATAGGGCATTTATTTGCCTCATGTGTGTATATATATATATATATATATATATATATATATATAGTTATCATCAGAAAGGAACGTCTCAAAGTGATGCACAAAACGACATGCAAAATAAGCATTTCAGGCTAAAGAAGCTGATGGGAGAGACTGCTTCAAAAAGAATTTGATATAATTCTTCATTTTTCTGGACTATACTTTTGCATTAGGAAAAATTGGTAACTGAATTAGTGATATGTGTATAGAAATCCACAGAAGCAAACCAGGACAAGAATTTTTAACAAGGAAAGCAAGAATCTGTGATAACAAGGGGATCTATATGATATGATATATGTTATCTGTTCTAAGTTTTCTTAGTCCTCCTAGTGGCTATATAATAACTATCCCCCTAACTACATGTTACAACCTCCATCTTCCATCATAAAATTTCAATAAGTCAATGCCTGAAGGTAACATATTAACAAGTAGCTTATGTCATTTTTAGAGATACTGTAAAAAGTGGCAATATATGTCTATATACATTTTCTATATATAAACCTTAAATTTAAAAACAGCTTTTACTCATAAGAAGTTTAAAAAACAGTAAGAATGCATATATGCAATTTATTTTTGCAAATAACTTTTTCTGATAAACGTCAGGAAGAATATAGTGTAACATTGCAAAGAAGACTTCTAAATGTAGAAATTGGTTTAACATCTCAAGAACAATTTGTTTAGTACAGGTTCAGACTAAAAAGTGTTTATTCTCTTTGAGGTAGTAATTTCCCTGTAGGAAATCTCTGTTAGGATCCACTAAGAGGGAGGAGTATAAAGAAATACAGGAAAAGGTCCCTGGTGGTTGTCTCTGGTTGGTGAAATTGTGGAAGTAATGACGATGGATCCTTCCTGTTTTTTTCTTTTAAACTTCATTATATTTTTCCAAATAATATACAATGAAGCTCGGCTGTCTTTGAATTTATATATTTGAGCAATAAAGACTTTTAATTTTTAAAAACACTAGTCTTCTTGACAAAGAAAATTATTGTGGCCATACCAGATCAGGTTAGTGGTGCCAAGACGGGAGTGTGAATAAAGGTTACCAAGGCCATCTGGAAGTGTGAGTCAGCGCAGGCACCAAGGCCAACTCTGTACCTCCGGGTGAGTACTAGAATGTAGATGTTCTCTGGATTACTAAGGGATCATCTAGGGGACTGGGAGGACTTGCCTTGGATAAAGAATGTTTCCTGTCTCTGAGTGGAGCCTGCAAACAATACAAATAGTGAAAGATAGGTAGGGAAAGGTGAGTTCAGATAGAAAACAATACTTAGACTGGTTGTATCATTGAAATATCACTATAGTAACATTTAATTCTTTAATTACATAGTGTCGACTGAAGGGAGCAGACAAGCTCTTGAATGGAACATGCTTACTGTTGCATTCCTCCTTCCTCTTTTTTGCCTAATTCTGTGAAATCTGCTAATATGGAAAAAGCAAGTCTCTCAACACACACACAAACACACATACACACATACACACACATGCACACACATAATACACACACATACAAACACACACACACATACACACATACAAACACACATACACACACATACACACACATACAAACACACACACACAGTGCTAATTACTTATGGTACAGAGAATGGAGATGGAATAAGAATGACTAAAGATTTGAATAGAGTCTTGAATTGCTTCCTTTCAATAACGAGTTGACAGAAGTAGAGACGGATTGCTTCGATGGCCTTATGCCCCAGCTGCACTGATCTGTTTGCCATCCCTCCAAGAGATCATTTTCATTACGGTTCCTGGAATTTGCTCATTTTTTTCTCCCACCCTCCCGAGTGTCTTAATAAACTTTGTCAACCTAATAAACACCCACATGCTCTTCCAGATAAGGTTGAAATGATTCCCCTAGGGTGAAAATTTCCACAACTAAAAATTAAAGTAAAGTAAAATAATAGTAGGTGCAATTTAGTGGGTCGTCTGTCCTTTCTTGGGTCCCCATCCTGTCACAGAGCAGGTAGCTTCAGTCTCACCACATTACAGAAAAGGAAATTGAGAACAACATGGCTTAGCTAGTTCAAGGTCACACAGCTAGATTTGAAACCCAAATACAAACAAACCCAGGATTTCCTCCGTAAGGTATCTTTTCTTCAAAGCAGACAGGCAACACCTACTAATATTTTTTGCTGGGGATTTGCTTACATATTTAACTGCCCTATGACCATGTGTTAATTTCCTAATAGCAAATAAGTTGTCTTTTCTTGAAATGTTTTTAACATGAAATATTAAGTTTTCTTTTTTATTCACTTTCTGTTGATAATCTTTGCTCTATTCCTCTTTACATGGTAGAATCCCCAATCCTAGTAGAAAAAAATTACAGGTGATGTGTACATCTTTGGAACTAGTACCTGGTATAGTGCCTGCCAAACAAAAACTGATAACTATAGAACAAACAATTGAATGGACACGTGAACAAATGTTTGTAGCAGAAAATTCAAGATCTACCTCTTGTAGATAGTACTTACATAAAAAAAACCGTCTTGTCCCATTACCTAGATTAGAAAAGAAAATCCATATGCTTCTATGAAATATACTTTCAATATCAAAAATCAGGTTTGGCCAAATGAAATCTGTACCCAAAGGAATGTCACTGTGTATACAATATGAACTAGGTTAACTTCTTATATTCTGCCCAATAAAAATCTGGAGGCTTTATAAAAGACAGTAGTCAAGCTTTGAACTTTTCTCAGGGGCAATTTCTAATCCAGAGACCAGTTAGGCAGTTTGGAACCTAGACTTTAAGCCAGGCCCTTATATTGTCACTGCAGGGTCCACAGTGAACTGCATTTGGTGATCTTATGAGGTTTTCATGAGCTTTGAGTTATTAAGCATTGTCCACTCAACAGTAAACTTCTAAGTTCTGTGTAATCTTCTACTGAAAAAAAAATTAACAGATATTTAGATCATATAACCAGTTTATAAAGAGGGGACATTGGCTTTGCCCATATTTCAATTAGTAGTCAGCTGGCTCCCCTGTCCTTGGACCACAGTAAATGGGGTATGTTACATCAGTAATACATGATGCAGACAATAAAGCCAGATAGTCCATGTCAGGGAAGTGACAGAAAAAAGCAAGACAGACACTTTGCTCTCACAATCCCCTTTGAGGGTATAGCTCAGTCATGTAAAGTTTCCCGGAAGTGCCACCTCTGGACACACCACAATACCTAAACCTCCCACTAAGCTCCACCTCTGGAATTGTTCACTTGATAGTGAAAGAGCCTTTAGCATGGGCATTTGGGGAGTGTATGAGATATAAACTTCATTTATTTGGTAATTAAAACATTCATAATGAGTGAGGGTACCATGGTTTTTGATGAAGTAAAGAAAGTCCATGTCCTGGATTTTGGGTTTTTTTTTGGGGGGGGAACAATATTTGTTTGTTTGTTTTCTCATAAAAATCTAAAAATGACAACAAAAACTTAACAATATTGGAGAATATTAAATTTAATTTTTTCTGTTACAGAATAATTATACATCAAATTTTATCACAAAAGGAGAGACAAAGAAATAATGGCAGTGACTTCAATTGTAACCCAAGTAAAGCAGGAAATTGAGTGGAATCAGGTTTTCCTTTCATCTTATGTGGAGAAAACGTGTTATATGGCAAACCCATATGAGTCCAGTCTGTTTTGCTTAACCGTCTTTGCAGTGGCATTCAGACACCAGGAAGCTGTGTCAGAAGACTAGTCATATTTGAATACCATCATATAGCATTAGAATCTGTACAGTGTGGACCAGCTTCAGAAACTATATGTCCTGGTATGACTTTTCTTATTTTCTTTCCCTTCTTTCCTTCCTTCCTTCCTCCCTTCCTTCCTTCTTTCTTTATTCTTATCTTTCTTTCCTCCTTTTCTTTATTTTTGCCAACTTGACCCAAGCAAGAACTATCTGGGAAAAGGGACCTCAACTGAGGAAATATGTCTTTCAGATTGGTCTATGGGCAGGCCTGTAGAGTTTTTCTTGATTAACATTTATGGGAAAGCCCAAATCACTGTGGACAGTGCCATGCCTGGAGCAGCTGATCCTGAGTGCCATAAGAAAGCAGGCTGAGCGAGCCAAAGGAACAAGGCAATAAACACTACGCCTCCATGCCATATGTTCCAGTTCCTCCCTCCAAGTTTCCATCCTGACTTCCTGTCTGGACTATCCTTCGTCATATACTTTAAGATAAAATAAACCCTCCTTCTCCTCAACTTGCTTTTAGTCATGATGTTTGTTACAACAATAGAAAAGCAAAGTAGTTCTCTCTCTCTCCTTAAGAAGTATTTTCTCTTCTGATTTTAGCTGGTTCAGGCTGTACTATCAAACACCTTATACTGGATGATGTCTAAATAGTATGATCTATTTCTCAGAGTTCTTGACATTCGTGTCTCCAAGATGAAGGCACCAATAACTTCAATGTCTTGTATGGTCTATACCTTCATAGAAGGCACCTCCTGACCATGTCCTCACATAATGCAAACAGCAAAGCACTGTCCCAGCCTCTTTTATACCAGCATACTATTAATTCCAATTAGGAGGTCTGTGCTTTCATGACCTGAGCGCTCTGTAAAGCCCTGTCTCCTAATACCATGATTTTGCTTTTATTATTGTTTTAATCTTAATTTTCCTCTTGTGGTACAAGCACTTACACTAATAGCTACCCTCTTAGCAAAATTTCAAATCCACAAGAGTATTGCTCTCCAGGACTTCTCTTACAAGACAGACCTCATACCCTCTGACCGTCACCTCCCCAATGCATCTTTCTCCTAGCCCCTGTCACCACAGTCCTACTTTCTGCTTTCAGAATGATTGACCATTTTAGATTCTGTAGGCAGCAAGGTCATATAGTGCCTAGTTTGTTTCACATAGCAACATATCCCCCAAGTCAATCCATGTTATTGCAAGTGAAATGATTTCATTTAATTATTTTGTTGTTGTTTTGTTTAGGCCTGGTTTTGCTACAATAAAGTCTTGTTGTGTAGCCCAGGCTGGTGTCCAACTTGTGATCCTCCTACTTCAGAGGCCTCACAATTGCTGAGATGACATGTGTGTACCACCATGTCTAGCCTAGGACCTTTTCCACTGTAAAGACTAAATGATATTCTCTTCTATGCTATGCCACATTTTCTACTTGTTCCTGTATACATGGAAATTAAAATTTTTGCCATATTTTAGCTAATATGACTAATGTTGTAGTGAGCATGAGAAGATGGATGCCTGTTATGCTCCAAATTTCATTCCCTTGGGTATTATAGACCAGAAGCTGAGTGGCTGGATCAATTTATTTCTTGTTTTGAAAGTAGGGCACGCTGAACATTTCTACAACTGAAATATTTATTCTTGGAAGTCAGGCTATTTGTTGGAAGGATAAAAAATAAAACTACTAACTAAAAAGAGGAATAGAAATCCATCAAGGGGACCATCACTAATGAGTATGCTAATTTGAGGGTTGCTAATACTCTGAGTGTATTTTTTAATTTTTGCTTAAGTAATAATTGAGAACACATGACTTAGTGACACATTAAGTGGACTAAGAAACTAATTAAATGGAGATTTGATCTGAGCTGACAAATCACCACAGTACTGGAAACTTGGTGCTGGTGTGACCCGTCTCCTATTTGCTGTGTTGAGACAGAATACTACAGTGGGACATAAATGGCCTATCGGACCAAGAAGTAAACTTCATTTTATCTGGACCAGCACCAAGACCTTGTAGCTTCTTTGGGAAGCTATGTGGTACACAAATACACAGTATGCCAATTAAAGTCTGGCTAGGACTGCTTGGTGGCTAACCCACAGAATTCACCATATGGATACCAAGGGTAGAGAGGCCATCTTGGCTAACCAGCCTACCAGTTGATTAAAGTCATAAAGAGTAGGGAAGCATCATCAATGTGTATCACAAACTGCTGTTTTGAAGGGACAGAAATTTAGCACACTTACATCTATCTCTCTTCGGTGTCTTCCCCTCTCTCATTTCTATGTCATCTCACATCTTCCTTCCTTTGGACCCTGAGAGAAAATATTTTTTCACTCTCATATTTCTTTACTTAAGGAAAACAGCAACAGTGGCAACCAAAACAAACCTCTGAATTCTGGCCAGAATCCAGGTCAGGTTTTGAGTAGCCTCTTCCTTTAGAGTCACCTTAGGAATAGCTTTCAGCCTGTCCCTGGTCTTTTGTACTTCCCTATGCTATTCTGCAGCTTGCAATGAGGAGTTCCACGTCACAGAACAGGGACTCATGTATTCTTGCTCTTTTGTGGTTTTCATTCCCCACACCCTTACCACTGCCAAAAACCCTAATTATCTTCATTTTAATCTTTTAGATTTTTTTGAGCCAGAATCTGAAATTGACTTGCTCAAAAGACTGATATTCTCTCATAATAACTTGAGGCATAGAATGGTCAGAGTCCATTGGTGGGTGGTTTTGATTGTGGCTATGTGGTATAGAGGCTGCCATTCATAATAGATCACTTCCTAAGCTGATTCTTGCTCTGGCCTTGGCCCATCTCAAAAAATTTTCCAGATGATTGACATTTAGAATCATACCTTGAAATTTAGTAGCCTGAAGGAAAGTTTGCAGAGGCATTCAGTAAGGAAACTTAGCAAGGAGCTTGTGGTGAGTCTGGAATATTATGTATAGTATATATCCATTCAGTAGCTAAGGAGTTCATTATAGCAAACGTTAGTGACTTGTCAATAGCTGACAAATAAGGGTGAAAACTGTCCCAAAAGAAATGTTGTAAGAGGCAAAGTAGTGAAACTTTCATCTATGCTGAGAGTGAAGTAACTTGGCCGATATGAGCCATCAATCATAGTAAATGTGTTCAAAACAAATCGTACCTCTTCTACAGCTCATTGTATTTATCAGCATCGTGGAGGTCAGCAGTCCTGAGGAGTCACTTTTGGCCAAGTTGCCAATAGCCTGTGGTTTGGGCAACATGCCTAGGCTGTCTTGCTCAAGGATGTTTCTCAGGTAGTTGAACTCCATGGGCCAGTTTCAACCAAATCTGAAAGGACAAAAGGGCAGTCTTGTTTATAACAGATGGTATTATATTACATCTTGGAAATGGTTGTCTTAAAAGTCAAGTCACTATGTCAAATGTCTCCTAGAGTTACTCAGTACCTGATGGCATAGGAATATTAAAAGAGTAAGTTTCTGCTCACACACTGTGCTAGCACACATCATGTAGGCAGAAAGTACAAGAGTGCCATTCACGTGAGCCTGTGCGTATGCTCTGAGTGTCTATATGGAGAAAGCAGGAATGAGTGTCGAAGTAACAAATCAGCAAGATGTTCATTATCACTGGCCTGATTTCTTTAAACATGACTTTGGAAAGAATTCCAAGCACACTGGAAGGCATCACAAGTAATACAAAGAATGCATGCATACAACCATCAACCTGCTGCATTCTGTATCACATAACCATCAATACTGCTACATTCTGTGTCATTTGTCTACATGATTCTTTCCCTTTCCATGTGTGTGCGTACACATGTACACAGGCACATAGGTGTACATATACCCCTATTATTTTTATTTGATATGCTTGAGAAAACGCAGCACAGATGGTGACCTCCCATCCCTAAACTCCCCAGTTAATAGTTTAAAACCCTTAAGAATAGGACACCTTTCTTTATAACTACAGCATAGTCTCAAGCATCTGATCGATTCTGATTTTTTTTGTTCCTGATATATTTATAACTTGTTTTAGCCTGCATACTGAATTATGGAAGAAACAATCTATTAGTCGAAGTCTAGTTCAAATAACTGGGAGGAGAAATCATATCACTAACATTTCAAGTTTCAGAAACACACAGTAGATTGGCAGTAATAGAGTCCTACTTCTAGAGATCCTCATGCCTTACAGGTTCATTTAATGACAACTGGAATGGCAATATTTAAAGAAAGGGACTACCGTGATTTAAGGATTATTATGTTTACTGATACATACTATCAGAATATCTTTTTCTCTCAATGTTTTCATTTGATTTCCCCCTCCGTGTAATACTCTTTCTTCAGTGTTTGAAATACTGAGTTAGTTTCTACTTAGAAAGCATCATGGCATTGCTTCCTGATAGTCATCACTTGAGAAGTAGAGGGAGTGCTAAATTAAGTTACAGGCGGTGTAGAGAATAGTCATTCTAATACAGTATCACAGCTACCCTGTCACTGAAATGGGTAATGGAACCCTTCCCTCTTATTGGCACTTACAGTTCACATTTATTACTTTAAAAATGCAGGCTTACACTACTATGAACAATCAGATTGATATTTATATTCTGTGATCCATACCGCTAATTTTGATAACTAACATTTAAGGCATGTGTCATCCTTTCTTCTAGGCAGCTTAGTCATGGACCTGTCTGTCCACCAAGAGTATCATGCATCGGCGGATCCAAATTAGATGGACAGTGCTTCAAGGATTTAGAATGCCAGAAAGATTCTCTGTAGGAGGAGGGTGTGATGCTGTAACAACTTATAAAAGATGGGTGGGTCCCTAGTAACTGCAGTAGACATCATAGACACAGTTCTGGAAAGTCATCTTCAAGTTGACTCACTGACATCATGAACAATCCTCAAGTGTGTGCAAAGGTCAAGCAACAAGTTTACTTGTCCCTATAAACTCTCCTGTTCTGCAGCTTCACACTGTCAAGCATTGCTGTTGGTTCTAGAGGGTTTAGCAATAAGTAGCCATGGTCTGTAACATCAGAGGGCTTACATAGAAATTCTTGCTTGAAAATGTTGAATGTTTAGGAGGATTTGTGCTCTGGTCACACACTTACAGTATGTCCTTCAATAAACCTTCCAGGCATGACTTGGGCCCACAAGAATTTAGTTTAAAGTCAACAGATTAACAGAAATAAAGAAAATTCATGTTAAATGACAAACCATAGAAAAGTGATTTTTAAGGAACCCTCCAGCTTTTAGTGTCTTAACAAGAGAAGTATGCTTGGAGACTATTAAGCAAGGAGAAATTTGTAAATATCTGTGCCCTTGAGTGTGTCAGTGAAATAAGGAGCCATCTGGGGGAAAAGAGATGCTCTGGACAGTGAGGATATTGTTCTTCGCAGCGAGGATGCCACACTTTGGTTCATCACAAGGCAGGAATGAGTTCCAAGTCAGCCTACAATAACAAGTGTCTGAGGCCTCAGGGAAACTTCAGGGTGGCTATTATAGGGTTTTATTTGGCAGATGTTCTAAAAACCATTTTCATATAGGTCTGAAAAAAGCTGTTAACTAGCATTCTCCAACTGCATTCTATTTGTAAATCAGGATGAGCTGAAAAAACAGTCATGTGATAGCCAGTCTCAACCTGGCCTATGTGAACATGCTTAGTTAATACTAAGCTTTGTCCCTAAATGTTTTGGTGTTTATGTTACTGTGGATTGCATTTGGCTGCAAATACAGACATTTTTGATGGAGGGATGTATATTTATTGTGTTAAAAATCTGAATGACTCACTAATATGGAACATCATCCAACAGAGCATTCAAGAACACAAACTACTCTGGGTTTGTTCATTCAAGAGATGTGGACTCCAATTCTACTAGTGTCCTAACATGGCTGCTAAACCCTCAGGAATAACACTGGCATTCTAACCAGTAAGAAAGAGTTAAGAAGATAAACAGATAAAACATATCTGGCCTGTGTCTTTCAGTGAAAGTTCCTGGAATTGCCACGTGCTTCTGCTCTGAACTCATTTACTGTAACTTATTTAAGTGGCAGTGCTTGAATACAAAGGAGTCTTGAATTCTCTTCTATTTGGGACAGGGGTGTGTTTACTTGAAAACTGGAATAAAATACAACTGAGAAATAAAAGCATTACTAGAAGATAGTTAAGAGGCTTTTCCTCAGATTGCTTACTAATAATGCAGTATGCATTTTAAATATTGGATATCAGTCCACAGTGCCCGATTGTAAAGTAATTTGTGGGGTGATATTTTCCCACATGAACATAGCAGTGAAGTTTTCACTTGTTTTTGTCAGACTGTTTGACCTGTCTGGAGGAAGGACCTAAAGATAAAATTTACTAGAATAATTAATTTTAATGGCATCTGGCAGTTAATTCCCAACCTTGGAGCTTACATGCCCACTAGGAACTTAGAAAAGATAGACTGGAAACAAAACAGAAAGTGGTTTGCATTCTCCAAAACTGTTTGATGCTCTTCATTTTCTTAAAAATTTGTAGCCTCATCCAAATTTGAATCACAAGTGATTTGACCTTACTGTAGAATTCTAAAGTTACATGTGAGAAAGAAGTGCATGCCCTAACAGGATTGTACTCCAGCAGGCATGCCGAAATGTGATAGCTACAAACAGGGACACAGTGAGGTAAATTTTTTCTACCACTTCTGCAATATCTTGGAATAAGATAGAAAATGACTACCATTTTGCTGGCATGAGGCAGACATGCCCCTTAATGGGAAGAATGTGTAATCACAGGGTTATTTTAATAGGGTTTAGAGAAACACCAAAACATGATGCAGCCAAATGTTCCTAAAAGTATGAAGTAATTGTGGCTGTTCCATCATTACAAGAAATTAAAGCCAAGAGCAATTACATCTCTAGTAGTAAAAAGAACTCACTAAATTGCCATTGTTATGGACAGAATGAAGTGAGCTTTCTGATTGCTTTGACCAGCCATGGTTTTAAGCTTGGCTGTCCATTTACCCCAAATCATATTAGAGGGCATCAAGAGATTTTGACAAAAGTAAGTTACATTATTAAGGTACAGTTTAACTCAAGACTCTTGAGTTTAATTACTAGGTCAGAGTGTTCAAATGAGCATGACTTTTAGATTGCAATAGATTTATGAGCATAATCATTAGTTATTCTTCTTTGCTTGTATGCACAAGAGAGGTATCTAGTTCTCAGAAGAGAATTCACTTATTGAAAGCTGTATCCACAGAAGAAAATACCAGCAGACTGTGGTACCCTGGCTCCAAGTAAGATAAATAGATAAATATGGACAGCTGAATTATGGGCAGTGAATCTTCCATAATTAGGATGTCTGATTTGACATTTGTAGCAGAGTATATTTTTGATGGTCAAGAGTAGTGCTGTTGGGATAACAGATGTCAATCTGGTAAGCTCCAGACAAGTTAGGATGCATAAGCCCCCTTATTGAGAGAGAGAGAGAGAGAGAGAGAGAGAGAGAGAAACTGGTATCTACAAGTAAAACCGATGATAGATACAGTTAACTAGAGATTAAAAGCTCTCACCAGGAGAGGGGAAAATGGAAATAAGGATCACTCCACCAGTGATTTCTCTCTTCTCTCTTGGAAGAAAACTTACTCTACTCTGAATTATGATGTTTACAGAGCGGGAAAATGAAGAATACAATCCTTGAACAGTCCAATTACTGCTCAGATAAGTTATTGTGCAACAATATTACAGAATGGTAACTTTAATAAGGGGAAATGAATAACCTATGCGTTTTCAGTGCAGTAATATCCAACAAGCATTTACTAGACACCTAGTGTCTGGCAACCACATCAACATGAGTTAGATATGGTGCCAGCTCTAGCAAACTAGTCTAGCAATAAATCATTGTGATAAGAGTATTTAGTGATTTAGTGACTTCAAGAATTAACTTATTATTTGACTCCCATGCATCAAACGTGATTTATCTATCTGTTTCTTAAAATCTTAGATTTTCCCCAGTCCCCTCTTAACTCTGAACAATGTAACAAAAGGAAAAATCCAATGCACTCCTAGGTAAGGTTTTCTCAACCCAGAGCTACCTGCTTCCCAGCCTGTTAATGTTTCTTTTCCACACTCTAAAACTTGTCCCTACTATCCAGAGTTGTTCTGACCAAATCATAGACAACCTGGAGATTAAGGGTGTCAGGGCTAAAAAGGCTTCTTCAATTAGATAAATAATCTGAGAGTGATTTCCACAATGAATACTCTTACTTACATTTTCCAAAATGAAAAAGCTAAGTGATTGCCTCATTCCAGTGATGGATAACTCTGTCTCTGAGAAGGACAAAGTGCTGGAGTGAACTCTTGGTGTAATTTTTTAAAGTCCCAACACGCTTTCATTGCCTGTACATTTTACAGCTTTCTTAGCTTTTACTATTTTTCAGACATTACCACTCTATATTCAGAATTGAATTTAATGACAATAAACACTCCATGATGTACCTATGCTGTCCTTGTTGTTTTGCAAAGTAGAGAATAAAGTGTGTAAATTAATCCTCTCTCATACAAGCATCTCAAGCTTATATGGTGTCCTCTGGGACATACATTAAGTGTGGAGACAGGGGTTGCTTTATTCCATAGTCTGAGATCTTAAGTGGTATGTTTCTAGGTGGACAGACCTTCCTGAACCAATTAATTTAATTATAATGCTGTCTCACTGGCATGTTACTCTAGGTCTCATCCAGGTCACAGTTGACATGGACTCTCACACCAGTGTGATGAGACCACTAAGCAAGTCCAGCTGAAGGGGGAAAAGGGAGGCAATGGTAGCAACAGGCTGAAAATTCAAACTGTAAGAATGACTGAAGTTCACAGTGTATTGTATTCTCTTCTCTTTAGATGGAATCCCAGTTTTCCTGTTCTGTTTTGCACAATTTTCTCTTGAACTGCCATTTTCAGATAGTGTGTCCTGGGTCTTGTCAGCTCTGAACTGGCAATGCTTTTCTTTAGTTTTAGGCTCTTAGACCTATGTCTTTCTCCTTTGTTCCAGTGGCTATAGCTCCCCAGCTACCCTCCATTTTACTGAGGCTTCTACTGTAGATAACTTGGAGGGCTGGAGAATGAAAACACTGTTTTGTTCAGGGTATGTAAGAGGCCTAGAGCTAGGAGGACGCTTTGCTGTCCCCATAGACCACACTGTCCTGTGGACCTAAACAAGCCTGCAGAATCAGGTGTCATGACATCCCCTGACCTCTGCTAACAATCAGTTTATCTGTCTTGTCCTAACTACACCTGAATTTCTTAGGAAAAAGGCCGGTTGTTCCTTTGTCAAGAAGTGCCTCTAGATTATCAGTTTCTTAAAGCCAAAGACCTTCCAATAATAGCTCTGCATATGGAGCATCACATAGAATCTCAGGTCCTCTAGGAATTTAACCACTTTTTTGAGAGATAATGAATGGAGCAAATATTTAAATAGAAAGGGGTAAATCATAACAGCATCTAGTTGTCTAACTTTGTCAGTGGAAAGGATTCACTCCTAAGTAAAATACAACTGATGCTGTAAATTCCTTTTAACTCCTGAACCTCTTCCCCTGATTCACCTCCTGAGTATCTCTCCCTCCTCAGGGATTTAAGGATCCCTCAACTGCCTCAACCCTGGGCCTTCCTGCCCCTCTTGTGAAGAGCTTGTGCATCATTGGAGTCTAAGCCCAGCTTCCTGTAAGGAACTTCCACATGAAGGAAGCAGGCAATGAAAGGCAGGAACTTGATCATCTGGATGGCCCAGTGGCAAGAAAAAAACCAAGAAATTAAAATGAAAAAATAACTGTAGCCAAATATGAAGACAAGGCTGACAGGAAACTTTATAGCCAAGTGCAGAGGTGAGAGTTCTGATAGGCTTATGAGGAAGGCTGGTCAGGAGAGTCAACTCTATCGGGGATTTGAAGAGGCTCACAGAAGTCTGAATAAAATCCAGATAATTAAAAAAGTAGAATATTGTGCTGACTAAGGGCCCAGATGTCTACTATTGATGAGATGCTTTGGGAATATAAGATTACATAAGAGAGAAAGAAGAAATGGTCCTCAAAAAAATGTAGGGACTAGCTAGTTTTTAAGATTTTTAAGAACTGCAGAGAATAATTAGGGCTGGATGGAATGAGGTGCTTTCCTTATTTGTTGATTCCTGGGAGGGTTATTATGCAGGTGTGAGTTTGGGAAATAGTGTTCCCTGGTTTGTTGAATCGTAGATTATTGTTAGCCCCCTCTCCAGGGTCAGTTTTTTGTTTCTCAAAGCTCATCTCATACAAAGTTCTGTTTGTCCAGTGACAGCTGAAATCATTTGGCCAAGACCATCCCTTAGTAACTGCTGGAGCCAGAAAAAGAATCTGTCTCTTGACTTCAAATTGCTTAGTCTTTTGTTGACCCAATGTTAGCATTCCACATGCAAAGTCACCCTTTTTTCCCCTCTGAGTTGGGATCTTACTATGTTTATCAGTCTCATCTCAAACTCCTAGTTTCTACATCCCTCCTGCTTCAGTTTCCTGAACACTGGGAACACATGTGTGTGCCACCATGTCTGGCAATAATATTTAATTTTTCTACCTTGGAATTATCAGCCCCATGTGGGATTTGCTAAAATACTTCTCCTAGGAAAGTTTCTGTTACTGATGATAAAAACTGTGGCTGGGAGAAGGCAAACTCACGCCAGTAGATGGATCAATGAGTACACTTCTTGCCACACAGTAGCCTATGGATGCTCACAGCTTAATCTCATGGCTCCTATGGTAAAATGGAGGTGGAAACAAGAGAATCCTCGGATGCTTGTGGGCCAGAGAGCATGGCACATGAAGCAGCAAATGGCAAGAGACCCTGTCTTGAACAAAGGGAAAGAGCAATACCTGAGGTTGCCCTTGGACTTCTATGCATATGCCATAGCAAGCATTTGTCTGTGTTTTACATAGACAGAAATGCAGTATGTACACACACACACAGAAAGAGATGCAGAGAGAGACAGAGTTAAAGAGATACAGAGCTAGAGACCCAGAGAGAGATAGAGACACAGAGAAAGAGATAGAGACAGAGAGACAGAGAGTCTTAGGGTAATTATTGCTGTGATGAAACACCATGACCAAAGGCAACTTGGAAAAGAAAAGGTTTATCTGGCTTAAGCTTCCATGCCATAGTTCATTATTGAAGGAAGTCACGGCAGGAACTCAACCAGGGCAGAAACCTGGAAGCAGGAGGTCATGGAATCATGCAGAAGCTGTGGAAGAGGTCATGTAAGAGTGTTGCTGACTTGCTATCCCTGCCTTGCTTTGTCTGCTTTCTTATGGAACCCAGGGCTTTTGGGTAGCACCACCCACAATGGATTGTGACCTTCCATATCAATCACTAATTAAGAAAATGCCCTACAGACTTGTCTGCAGTCTGATCTTATAGAGGCTTTTTCTCAGCTGAGGTTCCCAAGTTCCCTTCCCTCAGATTACTCTAGCTTGTGTCAAGTTGACATAAAGCTAAGCAGTGAGCATGTACACCCCCCCCCACACACACACACAGTTGGGGGGCATGACCACTTGAAGTCCATACTCTTAATTTGTTTGTTCCTCAAAGTATTTAACTTTTAAAACAATGTAGAAATTTCTAAAATCTAAATGTTGTCTTATAGTTTAAAAATGAGATTTTTGAAAGATAATTCTAGCAACAGCTGGTCAACATTCTAACAGTCTATTGTGCTCTCTGCAATCCCACTGACTAGAGTTTAAGTCCCACCAAGCATTTCCATTCCTTCATTTATTCAGTCTCATTATGTGGTGGCTTCTATAGTCACTTAGTGAGTGCCCTCCACTTTATATGCCCAGCTGGCACACCTATACTGCTCCACAGAAACTCAAAAATGTGTGAAGAACTTATTCATAAATGCATACCTGTTAGATAACTTACACCACAGAGTGACCTATGATTTACTTCTCATGTGAAATAGGGAAATAGAGGGGAAATGTATTATAAAGGGGACGGAGGAAATAAAGAATAAAGCTTTTATCCATCAAACAAGCCAATTCTGACTTTCTTATTTTCACATTAATTGGGATGCTTCAAATTCAACTTAATCAATACTTCAGCAGATTAAGTAGAATAAAAAGCACATTATAAGGATAAATATTATTTTGTATGAAATGTTATTTCTATTTTCTATATAGCTTTAATTTGCATCATATGTGTATATATGTATTACTCCTATTGCTTCACTTAAATTGAAATCTATGGCTTATTTATGACCCTAATAACAATTTTGTCATGAATATATGTGTATACATGTATATATACTCTCATAAGTATATAAAATTAAAGTAGTAGTTACCACCATCTTACAAATACAGCTGTCACAAAATTCTTGTACATGATTTTATACTAGCAATTAGCACCCACATATCTTCAAAACAGAGAACAATTAACAGTGGTATTCATTGTACCTCCAATTTTAACCAAGTCATCTTTGTCACAGAAGAGAATATACATATGCTAGTTTGTGTGTACTTGTCTGCAACTCACTGGTAAGTATAAGCCATGGGGTCTCACTTAATTCTTCCAAACCCTGTATGAATGGAGAGAGTTGTCCGAAAGTCGTGGCAAACCCCACAGAAGTTGAGTTCTCCATAATGGCTACTTGCTGGAGGATACTGAAAGGTACTGAAAATATAAGCTGGGGCCTGGAGCTCATGAAGACACAACACTTTCAAGATATTGAATCATTCCAAGTGAAATAGGGGATATGCTGAATAGTTAATTTGTTCATGTTTATTTTCAAAGAAGTACAGGGAGGTGTCTTCTCTCATCAATATCATAAATATGTTCCAGACAAGATTTTTTTAGTATTGTGTTTCAGAAAGAAATAGGGAGGATGTTGATGGTTATAAAAAGCAGCTCTTATGTATTACATGTAGTAGACTCGATAAATATTTTATAAATATATCCCACATTTAAATTTAAGCAAGTCTAACTAAAAATAAATAAGGACATAAATATACATTTTTGGATCAAAATTAGTCATACAAAATCCAGTAAAATGGTGGGTGGTGTTTGGTGCACACCTGTAATCCACTCTTGAGGCAGAGGCTGATGGATCTCTATGAGTTAGAGACCAGCCTGGTCTACAGAATGAGTTACAGGACAGTCAAAGTTACACAGACAAACCCTGTCTCAAGAAAATGTGTAAATGGCTAGAGTAAACTTCTAGAGGATGTATTTTGGAGTTATTATTGTACAAAAGAGCAAACTAAAACACAGAGAAAACTCTTGGCCAAAGTTTTCCCAATGATGCTGGTTTACCAAGCTACCATTTGTTCCTAATGCTCTATGGCTTGACAGCAGCACTAAAGGGCATGCCTCCAGTAGTCTGCTTCTCTCTGCATCCCTCCACCACTACAGTGGCTTTCTAATGTCCCTCCTTGTCTCTTTTCTGTTTTATCTCCCGGAACCACCAATGCACTTACCTAATGCCCACAATATCCATTAGCTCAAGACCTCATGTTTGTGTTCAACTTTATTTCCCTCCTCTCCCTGAGAGGAATCCCTTCCACTCATTTACTGCCCGTGTGTGTAACCCTTATTAGGGCTCCAGCAATTTCTTCTACTTGGAAACAATGCCAACCTGATGGCCTGCTCTCTATAAACTTCCAAACCACAGACCCTGCTGCAGACTTTCATCCAGGACACCTTCTTCCTTGTTCTCTGCTCGCTCAGCCTCAGAGCAGCTCCCTCCCTGCTCTGAACTTCAGTGGCACTCCCCAGCTGAATGATTCATGTGCCACCTTATACCATGTCTAGGCAGCAGTTGATCTGGTGTGTGATTTCCTCAGCAGGGTATTGTAAGGCCTTTCCTAGGTCTAGGCCACCCAATCTTTCATGTTCTTGGATTTCATCGTAAGTAGCACATCACAGAGAAGCTGTAAATATGTATAGGGATTTTGATTGTTCTTTAAAGAGGAAAAATGAAGAAGAAAGAGGGAAGAAGATTAGCTTACATTTCTCTATAGCATACATCATGAAGGCAGGAGGAGTCAGGCACAGTTACACATACAAGCTTGTGAACCGAGGTACTCCAGAGTCTGAGATGGGCAGATAACTCAAAGCTAGCTTGAGCAACATAGCAAGATCCCATCTCAAAATAATACATATATTCATACATACATACATACTACAAAAGAAAAAGAAATGGCCTACAAAGGCAGGGGCAAGGAAAATTAAGAATGGAGATGTCTGATTTATAGAAACCTGTGTGTCACATGATTGTGTTTATGTTGTAGATTTATCTGACATCTGAGTCATAGGACAGTGTTTTAAGGTGTGCTTTATCAAGAGGTGATGATGGACATATGGAATAAAATACTTCAAAGTCTAGATGATACTTATTAAGTGACATTAATTGAACTACAGAGGTTCTAGCTTTTGATGGTTTATATCCATTTCGAATCTCAGAAAAGCAGCTGCACATGTAATTTCTTAAGCTTGTTCAGGCAAAGACCTCTATTGGCAAGAATATTGTAAAGGTCTGGTTTCCTGGCACATTCTTTGGGAAGTGGCTTTAGTGCTGCTTCTTGTAGCCTCAATGCAAGTGATGCTCTGTTGTATCTTGATCATATATGTTTATATGCACTGATTTTGCATAGTTTAGTATAATCTAACAAAGGCTTTTCTAGGTGTGAGATTGTTCATTCATATTCAGGTTATAGTTGGCTGGCACTTGAGTGTTGTGGTTTAAGATCAAGAATCTGAATTAAGGGTACTCCTATACTCTAAATAACTTATTACAAATTAACTTAATTAAACAACTTTGTAATGTAGGTCAGGATACTTACTATTGCTTGAATACTTACTGTAAGTCACATACTGCCCTTGGGGGTTTCTGTATATTTTCATATCTATTTTTCATAATAACTGTAAAATACTTAATTTATAAAATCGAGACAGCCATGCAAGTTCTTCATAAAGATGGCACAGAACAACAGCACAGCTAGAATTCTAGAATTCAGATTCTGAGTGACTAAATATTTTTGATTTGTCATTCTATGTCTCAGAGGAGCTCAAGGGGGTGTGGACTCTTGCATGTGTATCTACGAGCTTGATTATACAAGTCTATATTTCCTTAAAACTATAATACTAATTTCTTGGGGTTGGAGAGATGGTTCAGCAGTTAAGAGTGTTTCTGTTTTACAGAGGACCTAGCACCCACATGGTGGCTTACAACTGTCTGTAACTCCAGTTCCAGAGATCCAGTGCCTTTTTCTGGTCTCTACAGGCATCAGGCATGCATGTAATGAACATACATTTATAAAGGGAAAGCACTCATAGACGTGACATCAGAACAAATTTTATAAAATGTTTCACAAGCTTTGGTAAGTCTTTAAAAATGAAATTTTATTATAGCACTTTGTGTATGGAGCCTGCTCATATGCAAATGGCAAATGGTTATACCTGGTATAATTCCCAGTTTGGAGCTTTTTCTATAATGTTCAAGTAGTTACCAAACACAGGTTTACCAGTAGGTTGGTATTATCACTTATAGAGGTAACACACAAGTAATGCCAATACATTTAACATAAGAAATAATCTTTCTGAGACTCTGTTCATAATATATATATATATATATACTTTATTTTCTTCTTTATGTGTGCTTTATATGTGCATGCGTGTAAGTGTATGTGTAGGTGGGGGATGGCATACATGTGCATCTGGAGACCAGTGTTGACAGTGAGTGTCTTCCTTGGTTGTTCTCCTTGTAATTTTCTGTGGCAGATACTGTCACTAAGTCTGAAGCTCATCAGTTCAGGTAGTTTGGTTAAGCAGCTTTTCCTGAGACCTTATGTCTTTTCTTCCCGAGCATTGGTTTAAAGATGAGCTAACAGACCCACCTGGATTTCATGTAGATGATAAGGATCTGGGGCTCTGATCTTCATGCCTGCATGGTAAAAACTTTTTCCACTGAGACATATCCCCAGCCCTAGCTTTAACACTAAATACTGAAAAGTTTGGTCTACTAGAAAGCCTCAGTCTTTTTGGAATTGTGTGTATGTGTGTGTGTGTATGCATGTTTCTGTATTTGTGTGTATTTGTGTGCTTGTATGTTTTTGTGTTTATATATGAGTGTATGTATGTTTGTGGTTGTGTGTGTTTGTGGATGTGGATGTGTGTTTATGTATGTATACATGTTTGTGTATTTGTGTGTATGTGTGTGTTTGTGTGTATGTGTGCTTGTATATGTATGTATGTTTGTGCATGTGCGTATTTGTGGGTGTGTACGTGTGTATGTGTGTTTATGGGTGTGTATTTGTGTTTGTGCATGTATGTATATATGTTTGTGTATGTGTGGGTGCCCTTAACATGGCTTCCACTGCTGTAAATGGAATGACTGTCTCCATGCTCTTACTTTCCCTTAGATGACTTAAAATGAAAGAGGCTTCAATGCAAAACAGAAATTTGTGAGATAGCAAAAGAAGAAAGCAGATCCCGATCCTGATTCTGAATAAGTTTCTGGGGCATACTGATGATATGAATTTATGCTAAGTTTTCTGGGGACATTTGCATCAGATGGCCAAAAGATTTATTAGGCTTACAAAAAAGTGAAGAAGCACTCTGCCTTTTAAATTGCAGAGATATCATAAAGTGCATCTTTCATCAATGACCCCTCATCATTGATGGGCAGCCATTTAAGAGGGCGTGCCTGCCAAGAGAGAAGGGGAGATCCAAGATGAAAAGGGTTATATGCACAAAATGAGTGTGAATAAAATAAAGTTGGTGGTGAAAACAAATGCAGATTCCACATGGTTCAGGAGTATCAAGGTAACAAAATTTTTAAGGCTGAAATGTCGTGTTTTAGGGACAGTATTAACAGAGCTTAGTAAGTCTATTAGGAAAGGAAAATCTAACTATGTATATGTGTGGACAGAGTTTGCGGGTAGAGACAAATGGGGATATGATGGTGGAAATGGAACTGGAAAAACAGATAATGACCTAGGGAGGGAGATAGTGCTGAATTTTGTTGTATTGAAAGAAAAGAAGAAATTCAGTTATGGCTATCAGAAGGTAAAAGTGACCATTATAGCTAAACTGAGCGTGGATCAGCAGAATATCCCAACACATCTTCAAGAGAATCCTTGCTTTTGCTTTGACCCATGACTTTGACTATATATGACTGTTTCCTGCCAAAGTCTCTGACCTATGCATCATTTACTATATAGTTTCACCTTATACTGTCAAGATCATGTTATATATGTATGGTAATCTCTGTCATTTAGATTTTAATGTTCATGTTTAACTTTAGCAGGGCACTGATTTGCTTGATTACACCCAAGTTCTGGAATATTTCTTCCTGAAACTCTTCAAACACACACTCACACACAAACACACACACAGAGAGAGAGAGAGAGAGAGAGGTGAGAGGAGAGAAGATATGAATATATCTAGGGAGCCATGTTCAGACCATATTATGTTGAAAAACATTCTTATTTGTTTCAAAACAATTATAGTTATACTTAGTGATTATTCATACATAACTGTCTTCTAAACTACTATAAATATCAGGAACTATAGTTGACATTTTTTAAAAGCCTAGGTACAAGTGCAGAAAATCACAGAGACAAAAGCTAGCAAAATTGTGTCGAGGTTGAACAGCCAAAGCATAGTTGTAGTTTTCAGTACAGAATGACTGGGATCAAGAAGGTGGGGCCCTCAGCTTATGTGGAGGATCCCCTGTGGGTATAGACTGCCAAGTCCTCCTTTTTGATTCCTCATGACAGAAGAACAATGCCATGATCAGTCTGTTTCTAAGTAGTTAATCCCACATGTGCAAGCTCTAATTTCCTAACCTTGGTACTTCAAGTTAGCAAGCTGTGATAACACTGCTGACGATTAGACTTCAACCTACTATTTTAGGGAAATTCCAACCGTCAGTCCATAACAGCATTCTCCTTTGAATTTCTTTTTTCTTTACTCTTGAGACATGCTTTCCCTAGTTCTGTACTTCTCTCCTCTCTCCAGTTCTGGTCTGATTTCCCCTATTCTGTTCACCAGTCTCTGCATTGCCTCGTCATTTTTCACATCTTTTACTTTGTTACGAAAAGCAAAATTGGCTACATGGTGTCTTTGATTGAAAGCACCGGCATGGAATCTTCAGGAACAGCTGTAAACTCTTGGGGTTCTGTAAGGTCACCTGTCTGCCTCCACCTTTCCACGTTGGTTGACTGCTTACATCTCATTTGCTTCATGTGACTGTCTGAAGAACCCCATGCTCTCCAAACGGCATTAGCACCCAGTGCCACCTTCTTCTGTTCACCAAGTCAGTCTATCAGTTTGCCTTGGAGACTCAAGACTTATATCCTCCCTTTCCGAAAGTTGTTCCAGATCTCTTCAAGGCTGAACCAAGTATCACTTGTCCTGCCCCCAAACCTCTGCCATTTGTATTGCCTCCTTTCCCTTTACTGAACAGAGTACACACATGCTACATGCGGATTGCCTTAATTACTGGATTATGAGCACCTAGCATTTGTGCTGCCTCCTTTCCCTTTACTGAACAGATTACACACATGTTGCATGCTGATTGCCTTAATTACTGGATTATGAGCACCTAGTAGTCCAAGATTATCTCCTTGCCTTTGTTGTGCTCTGCACTTGACACAAAGCAGGTGTTGAATATAAGTTTATTAAGATGAAAAGAAGATCAACATGACCAGCAGTGTGTCAGCCATGGGCAAGCAGGGATTTTTTTATATAAAAATATTTGTTTATTTATTTATCTGTGTTGTGCCAGTGTGTGGCCATCTCTCTGGTCCTGTAAGCAGGAACTTTTGTGCATTTCATTTAGTATTTAATCTCTTAGCTTTGCTTAGAAAATTGTTGAAAGAGTGAACCGGTTTCTCAAAAACAAAGCAAAAAAAATCCCACAAACACGTGCTTCATCTTTCTAGTCTCACTTGAGAGGAATCATTTTTATTTGAACCACAAATAAAGTCAATGTTTAAAAAAGGCTATGCTTGTTGTTCAAATAGACAGTTAAAATCTGTGTAAATTCTGCACTGAATCTAGGGGCACAGCTGACACATTTGTACAGAGGGTAAATGTTTTTGGCGTAGAAGGACAAAATGGAGAAGGGGAGAGAGTACATTAAATAACTACTACAAGATCTTTTATGTTACTATTCAGGCATCTCTACTGGCCTGTCTTTGGGGTTCTGACAGGATACATCCTCAGCTGCAGCCACTAAGAGCACCACCTGTGAGCATTCACTACCTTCCTCTACTGGCCTGTCTTTGGGGTTCTGACAGGATACATCCTCAGCTGCAGCCACTAAGAGCACCACCTGTGAGCATTCACTACCTTCCTCTACTGGCCTGTCTTTGGGGTTCTGACAGGATACACCCTCAGCTGCAGCCACTAAGAGCACCACCTGTGAGCATTCACTACCTTCCTCTACTGGCCTGTCTTTGGGGTTCTGACAGGATACACCCTCAGCTGCAGCCACTAAGAGCACCACCTGTGAGCATTCACTGTGTTCCCTGTTACAAGGATCCTGCTCACCTCCCATCTTTCTTTCTCACTTTGTCTCTGTCTCTCTCTCTATCTCTGTCTCTCCCCTTCTTTCTGCCTGCCTCTGCCCTTCTGCCTCTCTCTGTCTCTCTCTGCCTCTCTCTTCTCTTCTGTTGCATCTGTCCCCAGAGACCTTTCTCCACTCTGCCCACCCTCTTTTCCCATTCACTTTCCCCCCGTTACAAACCCCTCCACCCAAGCTCTGTCATATGGCATCTTTGTCTTGCACAATTGCACACTGCTTTTTTAAACTACGGTAATTTAACTCATAGTCTTCTGTTGAAGCCAAAATAACCCACAACATTCTAGTTACTGCCTTCAGTCTCTAGGTGAAAAAAATACACTTCCTCATAATTAGTGAATGTAATAGAATGTGGAAGCTTGTATTTCTTCAAAATCCTTCAAGGAATAATATGGTTTATAACTGCATACATGTCCACGAAGGGAGTGCCTAACCCAGATATCTTTTCACAACTGGCTTCCACTCCAGTTCCTTAGAAGCTCACCTCTTCTCACACTGAGTGTGAAAACCTCGATGCTTTTTCTCTGCTGCATTGTCATCTCAGGCAGACGTTTGCACTTGGAACAACCTGGTGTCAATCTAATACAATCACTTTCTTAAAGACAGGAGGAGAGGACATTTTATAGTATGCATTTACCTCATAAGCTAAATCTCTCTCTCTCTCCCTCGCCCTTCCCCTCCTCTCTCCCTTTCTTTCTTTCTTTCTTTCTTTCTTTCTTTCTTTCTTTTTTTGTTTTTTGTTTGTTTTTTGAGACAGCATTTCTCTGTGGCTTTGGAGCCTGTCCTGGAACTCAGTCTGTAAACCAGGCTGGCCTCAACCTCACAGAGATTTACCTGCCGCTGCCTTCTGAGTGCTGGGATTAAAGGTGTGTGCCACCACCGCCCAGCTCCTCTCTTTCTTTCTTTCTTTCTTTCTTTCTTTCTTTCTTTCTTTCTTCCTCTCACCCTCCTCTTCCTTCAGTCAGGTTATCTTTCCCTTTACTATATAGGAGAAATAACTCTAGAGATAGTTTTTGAGAAGAGGAAGCCTGTATTCTTTTGAGTCACCCTAGGCAAGTCCTATTAACAAAGGGAGAAGCGTATGCCCTATGGAGTTTGTTTGTCTTGGGTGGTCTTGACAATCTGCATTAACCATCAGTTTCTTTCCTCAGGACCAAGTCCACACCCCTTGTGTGCCTTTATGACTTGAACAGTCCCTCTTGTACTGTCTCACAGTCCATGAGCTTCCTCCCTTTCCCGCTTCATGGAGCGCTAAAACTGTCTTCAGAGAAAGACTATAGTCTTCCATCGGAAAAGGGATGCACTCATCCTCTCATTGTGCTTCTGCAGACTCTAATAAAGCTCAATACTCATGGTGCCATATAAATGTTGAGTTATCGATCAGAGGAAAACTTAATAGAAGTCAATCCATTTACAAAATTCTACTAGAGCATTTGACAGCTTTAGGAAAAGAAAAAGCTAGAGGGAATATGAGGGGAAAGTCATAAAATTACACATATCTTCACTTGGAGTGGTTTTTTGAAGTACAAAGTGAAAGTTTATATATTTTATATGATTTTTAAAATACTTCAAAACAAGAACTTGATGCCAGAAATATCCTAGGAAATGAGGGCAGCTTGCCATCGGTACTCTGCCTCAACCTGTTACACATATACTCTGAAAGAGCATTCAGGGCCTTCATATATTTCCCATCGGATAAAATGCGTAAGACAGGGGAAAGAGTGCCAGCCAGTCAGAGCGAACCTGCACAGATACTTTCCTGTAGCAGAGCTGAGGAATGATTAGCTCACACATGAGGCAGAAGTCATTTTCTCAGTCTGCCCACTCCTCACACCATCAAGTCTTCCCTTAGGGACAAGGGCATTTAAGTGCTGATTGGGTGAGGAGAAATCGGAATACATCAAAAGAGCATGTTTGAGCATTTTCTCTTAGAAGTTGTCTGATGTATTTGTTTTAATTAAAAAACAATCCGAGTCAGCTGTGATCGGACTGTAGGAATGTTTAAATTGAGAGTAGCAAGCAAATGGTACCCAAAGTCCGCCTGTGGTCTTGTTGTTTTGTTTTTGTTCTGTAGCAGTGGGCCTCTCTAGGAATGATGACAGACTTAGACAGACCTCTAGCCCCACGAGTATTGACAAAGAAACTAGTATTTGCCAAATTTCGTGTCCCATAGCGTGAATCTTTTTAACTTCACAGTAAGTGGTGGATAAGAGTAATGGGCCCCCAACATTTCTCAAGAAAACGTCTTCAGCCTGTAGCCAACTCCTGTGGCTCCGAGCTGACGGCGTTTTTCCCTTTCAAAGAGAAGCTGCTGCTTCAGCATCATCTCCCGGAGCCCTTGGCAAGATTTCAGGCCATGTGTCAGGGGAACCCTTGCGCACATTACTGTGACGGAAGCCAAGTGCTGTCCCACAAGCATTGAGTATTACTTATACTCCGGAGAGTTAAAGCAGATGCATGGGTATTACACAGCTCAGAGGTGCCTTGAAGAACACCAACGCGCATGTCATTCCTCAGCCGCCCATGACACAGCCCTTTCCCGGTCTTTATGGAGTTTAGCCAGCAGTGTTTGGTGAAGTGTTTTCTTTCGTTAGCTCCTCAAGCAAGATTCGAACAGTTAAATAGAAGAGTTCTCAAATATTTTTTTAAGGAGGGACACAGCATCTATGACCCCCTAGGGGGCGTTTTATTAATGAATGCAGTGTGTGTTCTTGGGAAAGGCCAACATTAAACTGGCTCACTGTTTGTGTCCAGCTAGCTGCAGATGACATTTAGGTGTGTTGTTTGGTGTGGTGACTCAATTTCCTGTATGATAGCTGGCAACTCCACATCAAGTTTCCCCCCCAACACACTCACAGGGGTGGAGAGGTTATAAAGGTCAGTTACTTGATGTCTTAGTACAGTTGGGGTTGAATTTCCTGAAAGTGAAGACTTATAGTGACCCTGGAAAACAGGAGCTAGTCATGTTGCCTCAGTCTGAAAGAAAGAATTCTCAACCTAACAGGTCTTTACTCCAGCCATGACTTCATAAAACAAATGTGTTATTCTATTGTATTCTCCCACCAATATGTACAGGTTTCTGGGGAATTTTCTCCTCTAAATATATAGAGAGCATGTGGAAGATTTTGGAACTTATGCATGCGATCTTGCTTGATTTCTTACAGTCAAAATGCCATGATTTGAATATGGAATGGGTCTTCTGTAATCAATTACCACTCCCTCACAGGCAAGCCCTGTGTCTAAGTGTATGATGTCTTACAGCATTAACTTGAGACTTTCCCAAATTACTGTTCCACATTAAAAAATAAAAACTGAAATATAACACACAGAGCCATATCCTGCTAGGTCCAAGGTCTAAATTCTACTTCTGATTTCAGAAATCTTTCATGAAAATAGTAAAAGTGGGGTCACATGCCACATACTGGGAGATCCCTTGGAACTCAGGCTTTCAGAGATTTGGGTGCCAGGAAGCAGGGACATAGAACATCAAGCTTTAGCGATGTGTAGAGGATGCCTGACTTTGGATAACTGGGAAGACGGCAGCGATGGATTCTATAAAATAGCTATGCCTCTGACTGCACTGTATATACGAACTACGGACAAATCATACGACCATCAATTATTTTCCTCCTACAATTTCCTGTGCTCCTATTTTACATAGTAGAGAGAGGAAAAAAGTAACGGTGAAACTGTACAGTAAATGGACTGTCCTCGTGTCCAGACAATGTTCTACTTAATATGGAATGGACTCAGTATATTTAAATGTTGAATTATTTTTTCAGATCTTTAAGTTATGGGACAACACAGGATTTTCTATGTTTTTTTTTTGTCTTTTTATACCAGGCATGTAATATTTCACAGTTTTACAATCAGGGGAACATTAAACTGATAAAATATTTAATAGCCACCTTGTAAATATTTCTTTGTTTCCTTTGTTAAAGAAAAGAGTACCAGCCTTAAATTTCAATTCACCTGGCAAGGTTTAGGCAATTGTTAATGTAAGATTCATTTACAGAGATTAATCACACATACACACACACAGAGAGAACCACATTTTAATGCATAACACTCAAAATGGCAAGCATACATCTCAAAAATCTTGGGTAAGGACAAACCTAACACACCCTGGAAGATGATTGAAACTTACAAATTTAAGGGAAATCCCAGAATCCTGAGAGTCAACCCTTCTCAGATAATTAGTATAATCTACACTGGGACAGATTACTTTACCCCACAGTACTGTTGATTGCAAGATGAAGAAGAAGACCCCGCCCTTTCTGCTGACAGTTTTGTAGGATAGACCCTTGGGATTTCGACTTTCCTCTTTCTGAAATAATATTGCTGGTCAGTTTTGAAACTGATCAGTTTAGGGAAAGTGCCCAAGGTCCTTTGGTCAACTTTGATCAACAGAACCCATTCCCCCACAGTGCTGCTGGTGCTGATTTTGTCTATGGTGGGCAGAAACAGACTTCCAGACTTTCTGTCTTGGACCCAAATCCAGGTGTTCTTGTGCGTTCTGCAGAAGAGACGGCAAGGCAAGGCGTGTGTAAACCTTACCCTGTGGTTAGTTCATATTGCTGTTCCTTTAAGGTAACTCTTAGGTAATTCTGAACCTGAAATGTAGCCTGTCGTAAAGTTCACTATGGCTTGTCTGTTTACATCCACACTAAATGTTAGAGGGGGCTGGCTGGGTATTGCCAATGCGCCCTTAACAGAAACTATTTTATTCCCATAATCCTGTCCCTTCAAGTAAGTAAATCCTAAACCCAGGGAAACTCCCAAACCTCAATCTGCAGGAAGGGTAGTGTCTGTTCTAAGTCACCTTGCTTTTGCCCAGGACGCCCAGGCCTGGCAGGCTGCACTGGGACTGAGAGCCTGGGGACTCCGCTTTGCCCCTGGGGGGTCCCCGCAAAGCAGGTGCGCGCTTGGTTGGTCGCACGCGCCTGCGCGCTGGGGGCCAGCGACCGAGCCCCTCCTGAGCCCCGCGGGGACCCCCGGGTGGCGGGCGACCGGCGCTCCACGCCAGGTTTTCCTCCGTCCTGGTGCAGACCGACCAGCAGCCCCACGGAAGCTCCGCACACACGCGCGAGCACGGCCGCGCCTCCCTCCCGACTGCCTTCAAAGCAGCAGCGCAGGCTGCCTGGGGCGATGCCGCGGCGAGGTGGTGGCAGGGCGGGTGACACGGGCAGCCTATTGCAATTCGGAATCCTTTCGTAAGGAGTCGCGGGGGGTCAGGGGGAGCCAGACAGCGCCGCGGGGCCACGAGGGGCGCGAGGGGGAGTGTTCCCGGAAAGCCAGCATGGAGCGGTGCAGCTCCCGCCCGCCCTCGGACTTGAGCGACAAAACAGGAAACGGCGGCCGCGGCTGATTCATTCGCTTCGCGCGCGGGGCTCGGCGAGAGGCAGCGTGGAGCCGTGGTTGCGGGACGTGGACACCCGTGGACCGCTGGCCCGTCTGCGGGGTGTTCCCCCTCCCTCCCCAACCCGCTCGAGCGTGCCACCCCCCGGGTAGCATCCGAGCGAGCCAGCGAGCGAGCGCAGGGATCCCGGAGCTTGCGCTGTTGAGAATTCGCCCAAGTGACCGTGCCAAAGTTGGCCTGCAGCACTTTGCGCCCCTCCCTGGAGGCTGACCCGCGACGTCAAGCTGGAGCATCCTGGCCAGCCTGAGCCCGGCCCCGCCAGTCCAGCCTCAGCCCCCTGTGCGTCGCCGGGCCCGGCAATATGAAGGAGCAGCCCTCATGTGTGGGCACCGGGCATCCGAGCATGGCGGGGTACGGCAGGATGGCCCCCTTTGAACTCGCTGGTGGCCCCGTGAAGCGCTTGAGAACTGAGTCCCCCTTTCCCTGTCTCTTCGCAGAGGAGGCCTACCAGAAACTGGCCAGCGAGACCCTGGAGGAGCTGGACTGGTGTCTGGACCAGCTAGAGACCCTGCAGACCAGACACTCCGTCAGTGAGATGGCCTCCAACAAGGTAAGCCCCTGCTTTGGTTCGGGTGTCATTGACACTGCTAGACTGATGATTCCCACGCTGGGGAAGCACCGGTCCCTGTGGCCTGGGGAAATACAGAGAAAAATTTGTCATGCTTACTGCGTGTTAGCTGTTCTGCTCCTTCGGAGGGAGGTTCCTGTTTGCACACTTCCCTGTAGGTAGATTAAACATTTTACAACAGCAACTTTGACATAGTTCTAACATCCCTAGAATGAAGGGTTCTTAGAATGACACTTTGCCCTTGCAGCAGAAATTCAGTAGGGTCTGGTGGCGTTGCATATTATCAGAGGGACTGCTTAAGATTCCTGGTTCGAAATAAAGAGTTTCAGGACTCGGTGAAGTCACTTAGGATGCCACCACCGACCTCGCTCACACCCAGGAGAGTTCACTGAACTTGCAACCTGCACCCCCATTTCTTTGGTTCTCGGGTTGCCTTGTAAGGATCGGGCCTTTAAATATTCTGTTCCCGGTATACATTCACAGAGAATACTAACAAACTTAGAAGGGTCCTTATGCTGCCTTTGTCTCCTTTGGTCTTGGAGATCAAATCCAGGTTTCTAAGGTCATTTAGTTACCACTAGGCTTCAGCTGGGTGTTTGTGCCCTGTGTGTCAAGGTGGGGCTGGTCTTGGCAGCTAATGGAGTTTGGGGGGCTGAGAAGTAACCTTCAGCAGCAGTAGCCTCGGAGAAGGTAAGGTAGAATACTTTAAGGGTTGCATTCAAAACTACAGCACAATCGTGTGCTTTATGTCTTCGGTTATGCAAAGAAATAATTGAGATTATGTGGTTTTTAATGACTGGCTGGCCTATGGGGGGGGGTCAGGGAAGTCTATGTACCTGATGCAAGGCCTGAAAGAGTCAGTCAATAAGAACATGTGGCAATTAGAAATAGTTGTCTTTTTAAGCTATTTCTGTAGTTTTGGACACCCATTTACAAGGTCAGGAGGGTAATGCCGTTTTCCCAGTTGTATTTGGACGATGTTTTTCTTTTTGTTCTGCTAACTAGTGGCAGGGCGGATGACACTTTCCTACCTGCTTTATTTCTCATGCAGATTTTACACAAATGCCATAGCTTATCAGCCAGCCACTGGGTTGGTGTATCTGTGACCCCGTTCATAGAGATAGCATTGTTGTTAAAATGAAAAGTGACCTTAAACTAAAGGGGCTCCCGGCAAAGTATTAACCCACCTACTAATCCACTGACCTACTGGTATGCACCATGCTGACAATCAAATCTGCATTCTTGATTTGTTTGTTTGTTCTTGTCTTCTGGGCCTCGTTTCTAAATTTGGCTCTTCATTGGAGTGGCCAGTTACTACTTTCTTAGTGGGACTGTAGCTCCCTGCAGTGGCTTTGAATGCCTTTGTTCTCATTTGACTAACAAGTTCTTACTTTATAAAATATTAATCATTTTCTTTTTACAACTTGCTTTATGAAGCAGAAGACATGTGCTGAATCCGAACAATGCCGTAAATGCTGAGGGGGGGCCGTTCTCAGTGGGCTTGAGTTCTCACTTCTTGTACGGATGGAGCAAGAGGCAGATGAAAATCTGAAAGCCCGTCGCCAGTTGCATGCATTGGCCCATGTTTTTAATGTAATTTGACAATACTTTCCATGCACCCAAGCAGCCACTTTCCTTAAAATCCATGCTTTTAATGTTGAACCCTGCATTTGAGTTGAAAAATTGATGTGAGATCGAACAGTATCGTGACGTAAACTGTGAGTGGCTTGTGTGTCTACATTTTAAGCCGAAAAAGTTTACATCATAGTTATGGTTCAAAAGCATACCTTTGTTTTGCAGGCATCAAATGAAACAGGTCTTTGTCTCTCTTAAATCTCCGCTGCAAAAGGTTTTCGAACTTTGTGTTAACTACTATGGGATGTATGGGAGGTGGGATTAATTGGCTGAAGTGAGATTTATGTAAAGTGAGAAATGCTTTTCAAAATACTTTTCAAAACGCATTCAGCTATGCGTTATTGACATGACACTTTTTATACTTACGTTGGCTCAGTTAGCCATTGCTTGAATTTTTAGTGTGGAAGCTATTCATTTCTTTGTAAGTTCATTCATTTCTAAACTAGTGTTCCACTGGCATGGTCTTCCAGACATGAGAAAGTTAGCCTAAAGAAAAAAGTCCCTGGTAAAGGTTGTAAAGTCACCTTTATGCTTAATAAACAAGGGCGGGAATAAGCCACTTCTACTGAGCAAGAAAGCGGGTTGGAACAACTGGTGAACAGAGGGCTAAGTGACATCCTGCCACCAGTTTGGACTGGCAATATGAGCAGCTTCCTTGAGAAGTTGCTAATCAGAGTGTATCAGTCTGATAAGCTATTTATTGTTTGGTAAATTTATTGCCCTGTATTCAGTCAATCAATGTATTCTTCTCAGTCTCCTTTGCCTTAAAAGATCAGGACAGTTTTCTCCTCTATGAAAGTTTAAAAAACACAATAAATTACTAATAACAAGTCAAGATTTTTAAACTGATAAAAGTCATGACTTAATATGGAGGCAATTTGAGAGTTAGAAAGTGGGAAGCCAGGTCCTCAAGCCTGCTAACAAATAATTCATATATTCAATAAAAGAATTTTGAATTAATGAGTAGTTTTAAAGTGATGTCTAAGACAACTAGCTGTATTTTCTGTATTGCTGTCACAATGTACATAGGCTGCTGGTTGAGGGTGTGGGGACAGGAATAGGGTTGATGTTTTGGCCAAGGCCAGGGCTGGCTGTAACACATGTGGGATGCTTGTGCTAGGGGCGGGGGTAAGAGATTCCAGATGGTATTTAATTTGAGTGATTGAATCTATGGCATTTACCCTCATAAGCACACTAATCTGCTGAAGATTTGTACAGATTGCCCCAGAACCTCACTGCTACAATTGAGGGCAATTTTAGTGAGGCCTCCAAACTTTGGAGGTGGACAGATCTGGAAGTTCAGTCAGAGTTTTGCTCTTTGCAGAGAGAAGAGGGGAGAGAGAGGTGGAGAGGGAGAGGGAGAGGAAGAGGGAGAGAGAGGGGGGGGGGAAGAAAAGGAAAAAGAAAAAAAAGTCAACATTTTTAAGCTTCAATTTCCTTAGCAGAGTCTGGACATAATAATAATCATTTTGAAAGGTCAATATAAGAGTTGGGGGACAGATTTTCTTGTGTTCCTGTTTGTCTGAAATATTTGCTTTCATTAGTTTACTGACCAAGAATAATTTGGGGGGGGGCTCAGCATTTGACGTGGCATAGATTTTTGTAGTTCATAGATAACTGTCTTTATCGCCCATAGATAACTAGAACGTTTTGAAGTTCCGAGTAGGCATTCAGACTTTTACTAAGTTCATATTTAGAATTCCAGACAGAGCAAGATACTCTGTTGTTCTACTGTAACTGAAAATATAGGCCTCGTTAGTCTTCAGGATGTGTATAATATAGCGTGACGTTTGGGTCACTTGCTGTTCCTCTGCACGGATTTTGCGAAGCTAAAATCCGTTCAAATGCAGAATGCTTTTATGATGTTTCTGGTCACCCCCCCCACACCTTTAAAGAGGTAAATTGGGAGTGAGAGAGTGTTAGTAGGAGAGCTGGACAGAAGTCAGGTCCTCCCTCTGCTGTGAAACCCTGTAACACTCCTTTTGTGGTGTAATAACACACATTTACTAGGTCTTCCATGTAAGTTCAATGATATTTGTAGGAGACAACTGAAATATCCCTAGAAGCTCTCAGCCTAAAGTTGATATTTGTTTCTGCTCTCAAATTTGGGGAGGGGGTAATTCGGCAGCCAAGCATTGCTGGAAACCACTGGGTTTCAAACTGCAGATCCATGTTGAAGTTGGGATCCGAGCATCCTTTGAGAAAACGTAAGGTTTTCCTGTGGTTCATTTCAGCACACTCACAACAGCTCTGCACACATGGTTAAGACCTCTTCGTGCATCTTTGTTTGTTTGTTTGGGCCATTTCTCATCTGTTCTATGCTTTCTGTATCAATAAAGCTGCTCTTCTGGAGTGGTTTTTCTCAGAGCTCTTCCCACTGGCTCCCTCTGCTGCTGAATATGTGCATAGCACAGGCTAGCACTTGCTGTGGCTGCTGATAACGGTTTTCTTCCGGCCGGGGGATTGCAGGAAGGAAGATGGCATGTTCATAGCTGTGGCTGACTCTTAAGATATCCCTGCACAAGTATAAGATAGCTTATTAATTCCACTAAGAAGGAAGCTGAGTTATTTGGTTTAAAAGGCATTTTAATTTATGGCGTAAAAATAGGGGCAGTTTTAAAATTTGTAAATGTTATTAAAACATAGAAAAGAAGGATTGCTAAGAGTCCATGTGTATGTCTAAATAAATAAATGAATTTTGAGAGAAAAGCACCTCTATAGCTATTGAAACTCAGAAGTTGACTTCTTGGTGTTCTGAATTTGGTGTCTTGTTTTTCCAACTACTCAATAAAGGGAAAGCATCTTTGCAGTTTGCATCTAGACCCTCACAGCAAGTAGAAAAGATTTTGAATCCTTGTTTATATCACCACAATCAGAAAAAACTCTCCCTTTTAAGTACTAATAGGAAAGAAGACACGGGTGTTTAAAATGTTTTACGTTTACGCACATGTGTGCATGTCTGTACACGTGTGCGTACTCATTGGGAGATGAGAGGACAAGTTGTAGCCATTTTCTCCTGTCATCGTGTGAATCTGGGAACCAGACTTAGGTGAGCAGGTCTGGTTACGAGCACCCTTACCTACCGAACCATCTCGCTGGCCTGAACATTTCAGGGAAGATTTTCACTTCGTTGACTAGTAAGGTCTTTGTTTTTACCTTGCAAGATACTAAGGACCAAAGGGGGGGGGCAGCCTACATTACCACCAGTTCAGTCTTGTATCAGCATTTGGTGTTGGAGAACTTAAAACACTCCTCACGTTTATATTTCAATAGACTAATCATTACTAAAAGAATGATTTTTTATAGGAAAATGGTAGCTTCTGTGACAGAGTATTAGGAACTACCCTCCCCCTTTTAAAAAATTGTAAGATTTGGATGACATAAAACAGTTACAGGAAGATTCGACAATTTCTATTTCTTTTCTGAAACGATAAGGCTGGTGGACTGGTAGGAGCACCTGATGCCTCTATGACATGTGGGTATTGATAATAGGAAGGCAGTTTCTTCCCTAACAGTTGGTGAATGAGCCTCTATATATTCTTAAAGAGAAGACAGCTCTGCGGTGTCCACTAGGACACTAAATTGGATGTAGCAGCTGACGTAATATTGGGTTTGTGATCTTGTACTGTGGAAAGTACCAAGTATTTTCTTCTGTTATTGTTTAGAATTCTTGGCTTTTAAAAATGTTTTGCTGAACTTTCTATGTAAGGAAGATGAGTGACATTTACTCCCTGGCCCAGAGCACACACTATTAGTGCTTACAGCACATCTGCAGAGTGGAAAGAACATGGATGTTTGTCATAAGTCGAGCTTGGCTTCAAATTCCAGTGCTACTGTTTCCTACCTAATAATTCGGGCAGCCAGCCTTGCCTTCCAGAAGCTCAGTGTCTTCTTTTGTAAACATGAGTAACAGCAAGAAGAGAATTAAGATTGAAATGCTGGGCTAAGGATGTAGGTCACTCAGTAGAGCACCTGCCCAGTATTCATGAAGCCCTGGGTTCAGTCCCTTGTGCTACATAAACAGAGCAACATGGTACATTCGTGTAATCCTAGCATTCAGGAAGTAGACAGAGGAGCAGTAGTTCAAGGTCATCTGCCACTACATAGAGAGACCAAGCCCAGCCTACAGGAGACACCAGGGGAGGGGTGTAAAGAAAAAAGGGAGATATGGGGAGGGAAGAGAGGAGAAAGAACATAAGCTACAATGTACACAAACTCTAGCATAGTGCAGAGCACACACTAGGTGCACAACAAATTATATGTACCCACAAAAGGTGAGTTTATGAGGACCCAGTATTGTATTCCTTCACTATGACTGATATGTAACAAAAGAAAAAAACTTGCACCCAAGGCTCACACGTTTTGCTCACTTCTAATGGCTGGTGAGTGCTGTCACCTAACAGCAACAAAAACAGTGTAGCAGCTCTGTTGCTGTTGGAAGGACATGGGCTTAAACTGTAACTTTCTTTTGCTAACAATGAGATTTCTCTACTAGAGGACAGAATAGTCCACTTCTGCAGGAAAGTTCCCCATCTTAACTGCCCACTGCTCAGGCACAATAGCCCCTGGATTAGTCTCCACAGGATCCACCCTCTGCCTTTTGCTTTACCTCTGTTTCAGTTTCCTGGTCTGCCATAGCACTACAATGATTTCATGAATTTCATGGGCGGTCAGGAACACCATACTGAGTGTGTTAGGTCATTCATTCCCAACTATAAAAGAACATCATTGGTCCTTATTTTGTGGGTGGTATTAGGGAGGAGTCTGCTGCCATCCTGATTCCCATCTCTCTAGTGTATGTCTGCTGGTGGCTTTGCAATGCTGGTACTAATCCCTAGGAACTAGGTTTCCTTTTCTCTTCTTTTGCCCCATGACCTTTACAAAGCTACAAGGCCAATGCTGTGTTGTGTGTATTTTTCCATTAGTGTGTTCATGGAGTTAACCTTCTTTCTTTCTGTAATTTTACAAATATACGCTAAGAAACTGACAATGGTTGTTTTTTGTTGTTTTGGGTTTGTTGTTGTTTTAGGAATGTCTAAAATTCTGAGCTTCTCCTGGCACAAATGCAGAAAGCAGTAGCAAAGTATAGTCTATCCAGTTTTCCCTATAAATAATTGTGTCTCTTATTCTTCTGAATGATATTGATAGTAACCTAGGAACACGGCCTCTTGTTACCGTTGCCAAAAGTATGTCCAGAACATAGCCCTCCATTCCACCTTATAGTATCTCAGCCATCTGGTATACCACAAACATTTCCTTGCTTCTTCGGCCAAGAGGAGTGACCAGCACCCATACTCCAGTGTCATGAGCACTTCTAGCACTGATATTCTGATTTCTGATACCACATTACAATAATGGGAGTTGGGACTCCTTAGAGAAATAGCTGCTTCTAGAGAATCTGGCAGGGAATATACAAGGAGAGCCTGGAGCATCTTGTGATGCCAGAAAGTAAGGACGTGATCACTCGCACAGACCTCCCCTGCTGAGGACATACCAGCCTGATGCAAGAGTAGACCGAAAGAACACCCAGTGGCCTGGGATGGAACAATTTGAGCAAGAAAATCTGATATTAGGTTATGACCCAAATTATAAAACAAATACACACAACTCATATTGATAAAAAGCAAAGCAAAGCCGGGAGTTGGTGTCACATGCTTTTAACCCCAGCACTCGGGAGGCAGAGGCAGGTGGATCCCTGTGAGTTTGAGACCAACCTGGACTACCAAGCAACTTCCAGGACAGCCTCCAAAACAATACAGAGAAACCCTGTCTCTCAAAAAACCAAAACAACAAAAAAAAGCAAAGCAAACAAACAAAAAAAAAAACAAGAATAACACAACTAGCTAAACAAATGATGGGGTCGAAAGCATAGACAAACTTCCTGTGCAGGAGCACTCCAGATCACTTCTGTGGGAGAGCCTAAGTCCCCAGCCTTGAAATATGGGCTCTGTACAGTTATCTCCTTCCATATGGGGCAGTACGAATTGGGGGGTGTGGTGGGGCTTGCCTCTGAAGTGAGAGTACTAGCAAACACTGCCTCATCCAAGTTATCAAGGTCAACACTGGCAGCTGTAAGCTCTACTGAGCATCTATCCTTGATAGGATCTGAAAAAAATGGCACTTTGCAGCTATTATTCTCATACTCAGAACATAACCCCAGGCTAATTACAGGAATAAGATAACAGGCACATTACATTTAGTGACATTCTGCAAAATACCAGGTCAGAATTCCTTGGAACTGTTTAAGGGTGTCACAAACAAGGAAAATGTATGAAACTTATACACAAGGGGAGCCATGGTGAGGTAATTGACCTGGTATCCTGGGTGGGTTCCTGGGACAGAAAAGAGTCATGTCCTATAAGCTAAGGTAGCCCCAGTAGAGAGCACAGTTTAAATAACTGACGCAGTATTGGCTCAATAATTGTGACTGGTGTGACATGTTAGTAATAAGGGAAATTGAGTGTGGAGGATATGGGAATTCTACCCTTACTTTGTAAGTTCTCTGTAAGTAAACTTGTTCTAAAGCATGTTTTAAAAACCTTTAGCCAGCCTCTTAGGTATATCTGAAAGGCTACCTCCTCTATGAAGTCTTTGTCTCCCAGACCTCCTTCTCCAGCCTCTGGCTCTCCTAATTGGATATAAGGTCCTTTTCTGACTTTTGAAAAGCTTTTTTTGCATGATCTTTCTAACTGTTAGCATAGTTTGTCATTTTATTTTGGTGATAAGGCATCCTATAGTGTTTTTCTCCAATACTCAGTGTCAGTGTACCCTTGTGTAGATGGTTACACACAGTGATACTTAGCATGTGATACTGGTTATGGCAAATGTCATCTCTCACTTTGTATTGGAGATTTGAGAGTCTGAGAATTGAAATTCCTGTGGTTTTCTTTCATGATTAGAACGTTGACCTAGCTCATCCCAGTAGGAACCTCAGTCCTGATGATAGATATTGGCTTTTCCGTAAAAGCCAGACACATAGCACAATCAAACACAACTTTGCATATTCTAGATTAATCTTACCTTAGTAAACTGAAAATTTTAATTATGCATAGATAAAACCATACAGGTTATATAAGTGGCTTCCCTTTGTTTCTTCTATGACTATTTTATAAGTAGTGTTCTCATTATCAGTTTATTCCAACTGAAAGGGATAAATCTGAATATTTTCCCTGCTAGCCTGTTGGACGGCATTCTGTGACGTTTCATCCGGCCTGTGCTTTGGGTCTCACTTGTATCTCTGTCCTGCTGCACAGTAATCCCACAGTGGTAGCCCCTAGCTCTTACTGCTGGCAACGGCGTGCTATGCAAATGTAGGCACCATAACAGGGAACCCTTTGGCCTGTCATGGACAGATATGGAGTACATAGAAAGCACAGTTGTGATAGGGATGTATCCCTAGCAACCAGGCAAAGATGCAACTGCCATATTGGAATGCATTCAGGCCAATGGATGTGCACCTTCTCCTTTTCAGGAAATGGGCCTGCACTCTTAAGGCCACTGTGTCTGTTTACGGCAGTGTTCTGGCTGCTTTGTTTTGCTTTAAAGATGAAAAATACATCATAAACAAGTATGCCTCAAAATATTTTGATGGGTGTATCAAAGTAGTTTTTTTCTGTTGATTTATTTTTTAATTTTACCTGATCATTCATGTGATTGCAGAAAAACAGATATTTTCCCACAGTGGAAAAGCTGCAAAGAGGAAAGCATATTTGATCATACAGAAAAATGATTTTAAGGAATTATGTTATACTAGATTACATAGGTTTTTTAAAATTCCATTTCTTAGTAAGTAATTACTTTTACCCTTATAGCATCTCTACTGTTTAGAAGAGAAATACATTCTTTGACCAGAAACGATTCTATTTCATACTGACTAGATTTTTTTTTCAAATTTTAGGAGAAAATGAACCATCTAACCATGATGGGCTTTGTAACAAAATTTAACAATAAAATCAGTCTCCAATTTGGAGAAGCTTTTGGTTTTTAATTAAGAGTATTTATTAGTATTTGCACATGCATTTATATCACTTTATTATTTGTGAGAAAACCTCATTTTACAAAGAAGACTAAGCTATAATTTCTGTTGAACTAATGTTTAAAAATTAAGACTGTTTGGAGTGTTTTACCTCAGAATAATTTTTGGTTAGCCCCTTCCTTTCTTTGAGTGAGGGCCAAGCCTCCTATTTCTCAGTTCTTGATCTTTGTTTTTTAATATTTTAAGTCAACTTCAAAAATTAATGTTAAAAGGAAAAGGACTACCATCAACTTTGGTATAAACTTTGACTTTCTATTCTCTGTCTCTATAATTTTATATTATCAGGGTAGTTCCTTAGTTCTATACAAGAGCAAGTAGAAATGAGTTACCTAGGAGATATTGTTGGACCCAGAGGTCAGTTTTCCATGTGTTGTTAGTGGTTGAAGGGCACAGAGAACAGTCAAAGGGTCTGTATGTGAACTTGCTGAGTCACAGACAGTACTGTTCCTTTCCTGAAGAGTCGGGGCCAGTACGGAAACAACTTTCTACTCTTTAGTCTTCCTGTCACACATTTTAATGACTTTTGGTACATATGACTTCCTCTAGAGCTACTTGGAAAGCTCCAGCATGGTATCATACCACCTAATGGGAGCCATGTTTTTGTGTGTTTGCTCATACCTCAACCCGGAATTTGTAGGATAGTCTATGAAGCAATGCACTATATGTCAGAACATTTTCTACGGTCATTCAGGGATGGATGGAGAGAGAGAGAAGGATGCATGTTCTCAGGCTATGTTTTCCAAGTGTACATAAACATTTCATTAATTATCTAATTTCTTCATCTGTTTAGTAAGTACTAGATTTCAAAATAGCAATAGCAGTATCAGCAAAATCTGATTCCCAGAAGGGAACCCTCTAGTTAATAGAGGGTTGTAGATGTCTGGAGTCTAGTACATCTTGTCCTGCCCGCCTTCTTTTCCAAGTCATGTCAGATGAGAGTGAAACCACCTCAGCCTTGAGCTCACAGGGGAAGTGTGATGTAAGACAGCCAGTGAGGCTAGAAGGTGACTAGACAAGGCCACTTTTTAACAGGACACTGATCTTTATGGGAGGGATTGGATGGGACAGTGTCACTAAAGCTTAAGTTGCCAAGTTGGCCAAGGGTTTTGGGATTGAGTGGGATGAAGCTTTACTGATGGTGGGGATTGTGGCAGCAGACAAATTCTAAATTCATAAAAAGTGGGGAAAAGCTTAGGATTTTAAAATTAGCCTACGACTGGGGCAAGTTGTCTTGGAGGTGGTTTCATAGTTGTTATTACTTTTGTTTTCTGTAGGGACAGAATGAGATAGGGACATAGATTCATGGATGGCGATAAAACATGAAAACTGGAGAAAAGTAGGATAGAGTGGAGAACTTACTGCAGAGTGTGAGTGAAGAAGGAGAGGCAGGAGCAGCTGGAGCTGACCTGGGGTCAGAACTCTCTTGGCTGCAGGCAAACTGATCAGTTGGTGCCCTCTCTCTAGCCTTAAGGCTCCTATGGTGAAATGCGCTTGTCATGAGCCATCGGGACAGCCTGGAAGGAAAATAAAAGAAATCCCAGTCAGGTCAGCCAAAGGGTGCAAACGTCTAAGGGAGGGCAGTCAGCTGTGGATGTGGGAGGAGGGTTGGGGCTGACTGGAGAGTGAGATTTATGGCCGTGGTGTGCTTCACGAGGCTCAGTCTCTTTAGCACTACAAGCTGGTGTCACCTCCTTTACCTGTGACCTCCTTGAGTCATGGCCCAGTAGAAGCATGGGTAGGTTGCTCAATCCAACTCCTGGGCTATCCCCTGAGGAACATGTTGCTTGAGAGTGAAGGGTAGAAGTTGAAGAGGCTTAGGCATAGCAGGGAGCAAGCTGCAAAAGGAGGGAATAAACTGTGTCGAAATAAGTGTGGCGGGTCCTGCCAATTGGTCCTAAGTTGCTATTGGGTGCTAGAACAGGACAATGGCACCAAGGAACAGGTGATAGCAACCCCTTTTCTCTGTTCTGATGTTCCCTAAGTTCTGATGGGCAATCTCAGGACTGTGTGGAAGTCTACCCCACAATAGAGATATGACTTTGGATAATTCAATTATTTCCATCTCTCGGAGCCCATTTTTCTATCAGTCAGAACTAACATAACCCACCTTACAGGACTCCTGTAAAAAAAGAAGCAAAGCTTACATAAAGTGCTTAGTGGGCTCCCTGCACACGGAGACACTGTGGACTATCTTTAGTAGCGATAGGACTGTGACTATTTTTAAACATGAAAGGTCAACTTTATATGCTGCTGTATAGGTAACCCATTGCAACTGGAGCTTGAGTCAACAGGCGCGGGGAGAGCTTACAGGGTGCCTTTGAAATCCTGATACCCAGTCATAGTGATTTATGGAACCTTGTTCACTTGCATTTGTGATGCTCACCGAGTTTGTTTACTTTAGTTTTAGTCCGGTAACCTAGCACCCTGTAATAGCATATTTTTATTTAAACTGACCAGCTAACTCTGGTTACTTGGAGAGAATATGTATGAAGGCAGTCACAGGAAAGGGGTACGTGTAGATTTTCACTCTGTTGTCTCAGAGTTGGCCCTTTTCTTGTGCTTTGATTTTCTCTCACCATGGATGACTTCCAAGGCACCTGATTCAGTGAAATATTGAGACTGTGGTTAGCAAAGTACCAGAGATCAATCAAGATACTGGGTGTCTCCTCCTGCGACAAGTAGAGACGAAAACTAAAGGTCGGCCCTTTAATCTTTGCACCGATTAGAGATGGCAGTCCAGCTGAGAACAGGAGGGGAAGAGACGGCCTTGGATCTGGTGCCAGCTCAGTGATGGGGTTTTAGTCATGAGTCTGACACTAGCCATGGCCAGTGACAAGAAATTCCCTAGTGGTGCAGTTGTTATAGGGGTTGGAGATGAGACACCACATATGTGAATGATCCACTTTCTGCTTCATGTCAGCCACTTTGCAGAAAAATCAGATCGTGCTACTTACTTGAAGTCTGCTTTTTTGTTTTTAATTGTAAGAGTCTTTATCCTTCGAGGTGAAAGAGATTCGTGAAATCAACCAGTTTACCCAGTCCATTTGACTGAGATAGATAAGTTAAGATGGTCTGGGCCAAGGAAGTCCTGTGATAATTGTCAAGACTCCTATCTTTAGGTGACGAACTTTTGACAACACTATATCTGACATTGATTTGGGTCTTTATCAACATCTCTTTTAAATGACATTTTGCATTTGGTGTGTCTGTTATTTGGAATGATTTGTCACCACTCTCTGCATCAATATACCACTTTGTGGGTAAAAAAAAAACACTAGTAGAGATTGGTTATGTTTTATACCTTGTGACTTCTGACAACCACATATAGTTTTTAGTGTTTCAGTGATAGTTTGTTTTGGCCTTGTTTTTAGGGGCCATTTGATTGTTCCAAGGTTCTTGTGTGAAAACTGAGATTTCTGTGTGTGAGTGCTAATATGCAAACACAGATCTGCCAAAACATGCAGATAACATGGTTGAAAATATAGATAGCCACACGAGCAAGCCATTGTGTGTTAATGAGCAATACACAACTTAATCTCTTTGTAGAGAAGTTCAGAGAGCATTCGTGCAAGCCAGAGGAGCAGAATGATTGGGAAGCATCCCAGAATCAGTACTACTGAAGCTTGAGCTGAGATTTAGGGATTATGTAGATGGTAATGAGTGAAGAGGTGTTTTCCAGCAGTTAGACAGGGCAGAGTAGAATGGAGCATGCTTGCAGGTTTCTCTGCATTGGGTTTCTGTGGAGATGGGAGGTTAATGGTTCTTCTAGAAGCAAAAGACTGACTTGAAGAGAGAGAATCCAGTTAGAGGACCAGAAGTGGGCATGAGACCTGTAGATTTGGCAGCATCATAGGCTTCCCTATTTGCTAGTCTAAGCCACTTGTAACTCCTGGGGACCCCGAGGAACGCTCACATTTGATGATAAGGACCCTAGAAACAGTGATTTTAAGAAGGTGCGCCAGGAGGCAGGGTACAGAATGGGTCATCTTGAGGGGAAAGACCCCAAACAAGTAGAATCAGAGAACTAAGCAGCGTGGTGATAAGGGCTTGGGACAGGTTGAAGTTGACATGAAAGACTGGGTGATTTTGGTAAGACACTGCCAGAGAGGTGTGATTCTAAACCCAGACAATGAAATGGAGATAATTAAATGTTTAGGAGGAGAAGCCAACAGTGGGGGGGGGGGCAGATCTTGGACAGCTTCTCAGTTGAATTTGTAGATGAAAAACTGAGATGAGGTTATATGTCCACATAGAAGTGTGCTGTACATCTTCAGTAGTCAGGACTAAGATTAAGAAAACAAATGAAGGCCGGGCGTTGGTGGCGCATGCCTTTAATCCCAGCACTCGGGAGGCAGAGGCAGGCGGATCTCTGTGAGTTCGAGGCTGGGCTGGACCGATAGCCTCCAAAACAAAACAGAGAAACCCTGTCTCGAAAAAAAAAAAAAAAGAAAACAAATGACAGGACTAGAGAGATGACTGGGGTGTTAAGAGTACTTCCTGCTCTTCTAGAGGGCCTCACAGTCACCTGTAACTCCATCTTCTGGGGATCCAAGGACTGGCCTCCCCAGTATCGGCTTACATTCGTGTACATTCGTGTGTGTGTGTGTGTGTGTGTGTGTGTGTGTGTGTGTATATATGTGTGTATGCGTGTGTGTGTGCCTAAGCATGTACACACACCACATATACACAGTAAAGATAAATATAATTTTATAAAAAGACAAAGAGGAAGCCCTCACTATTCATAGAAGTAAAAACTGGCAGCCACTACATAAATGGAGGTTCTTCACAAAGCTAGAAATAGATCTGTCAGTTGACCCAACTTTACCACTGCTGGACATAGACCCAAAGCATGCTGAATCCTTCTATAGAGATTTGCTCATCTATGTTGATTGCAGTACTCACAATGGCTAGAAGGTAAAATCAGCCTGGATTCCCGTTGACTGATGAATGGATAATTAAATATGGTACATATACACATATTATGCTGCCCTGTGAGTTTTAGAAGACAATTTTGTGAATGATCGGAACTAATAATTCTGGATGCCATCTGCTTGGTTTATTCCCATAGTGTCACAAATGAAAGTTTATATGTTCTGATTAATGTATGTGCTTCCCTAGTTGTAAGGGGAAAGTGACAGACAAAGCTATAATTGCTCATGCTCAGCCATTGATCACTGTTCACAATGCTTGCAGTGTTTTCACGTAAATGAATGGGGCTCAGTACTCCCTTCCATTGAAGCTTCTCAAACCCACCCCTGAGTTGTGGGTTGTTTTTATTTATTCTGTTCTGGTATCAAATCAGTTTGAAGGGACATAGAGAGAGCTCCATTTAAAGGATGCTGCTAGTGACATATACTGATACACATTTAGTCAGGTGGAATAGACCCCCAGCAGCAGCAAGAGACATCCAGGAAAGGCAGTCTACCACTGTTAAGGACTTTCCCATTCCTGTCTGGGAATTTGCATGTATCAGCTCCGAACATTCTGAGAAGTGGTCCCAGAACAATGGAGATCTCAAATGTCTTCTCAACTGCTGTTGGTAATTTCAGGAGTTTGCAGAGAAGCCATCCCTTGCACACATTATTGGGCAGACATCATTGCAGGGCTCTGAAGACCATTCTTAATCCAATTGTTTTCCATGTGATGGAAATGGGTGTCTTGAATCTTTCTCTGTACCACCAGCTCCCAAATAACAACACAGAGACTTTTAATTTTGAAAGCTCCATTTTAGCTTAGGCTTGTCCCAAAGCTCATATATAATTTAAATTAACCCATTTATTTTCATCTATATTCTGTCACATGACTCCTTACCTCATTTCTTTGTACTGCTCATCCTGTTCCCTATGCATCTGGCTGGTGACACGGCCTTCTTCTCAGAGTTCTCTCTCTTCCCAAAGTACCTCCTGCCTAGCTATTGGCTGGTCAGCTTTTTATTGCACCAATCACAGAAATACGTCTTCTCACAGTGTACAAATATCCCACAACAAATGGTTCTGCTGGATAATAAAGCTAACGGTTGAACTCCAGCACCTGCTTCTTACACAATGCTAGACCACCATGTCAACTCTTATTCGTCCCCTCATGGTACAGAGCCTGAAATAACACACTGTGTGGAATCATGAGAACCTGAAGAACTCTGTGTTCCATACCATTGTATGTCTCACAGTTCTCGGTCAGGTTTGCAAAGTTTGAAAATCCCGTTATTAAGCTGTGCTTTCTTTTGTTGAGGTCTTCTCCCTCCCATCCTCCTACCCCCATTATTGTGTTATTGTTTTGAGATAATGTCTCACCCTGTAGCCAAGGCTGACCTACAACTCAGTGAGTAACCCAGGCTGGCCTCAAACTCGTAACAGTCCTTCAGCATACACATATCGGATGCTGGAATTACAGGCTTGAATCATCATGCCTCATTCCCATTGTGATACTGCTTTCAATTTCATGGCCGCCTCCCGTTGAGTCTTCGTTCTTAGAAGATGTAAATAGCACAGACGGTGCTCTTTGTGGATGTCAGATTCTAACTCTGACTATTTCTGTGTGATCTTAGGTGAGGAATCACTCAGGCTTTCCCGTTCCTACTCAGCAGTGAAGTGGGATTTTAAAACAATCCACTCTCCATCCGTGCCCTGTCTGCTGTACCACTCCAAAAACACCATGAGAAGTTTTGAAGGAAGGGATTAGTCTGCCTTAGGGTGGTGCCTTTGGAGGGTGTGGAAGTGGCTGCCTATTCAGAACCCAGTTCTCTGGCCACCTTCCTAGTATAGAACTCTGGAAGAATGTGGGGATAGCGGAGGGGTGAGGGTTGGAGGATTTTTGTAGGGCTAAAAATCACATGGAATCTTCGTATGCTTAAATATCACTGCACTGGACCAGGATTCACCTTCTTATTCTCCTGCAAAAGCCCCCACCATCACCCCCTCTACCTTAGTACTGACAGCATCCGAGCAGGCATTGAGCAAGCCGGGTGTCTGCACCTTAGGTCCTTTCTTTAGTCCTAGTGTTAACCTGTGAAGTCATGGCAGCTCGCTCTCTCTTTCTAGAGCTTCTTTTCTCCCACCTGTTTGATATAAGTGTAAACCGCATCATATTTAAAATATAAATCATATTGTGTCTCCTCCCACCCTTCCAGCTGTATCTCTGTGCACTCTCGAGGCTGAGAGGTCTCACACAATCTCATTCTGCATAGTGGAATCTGCTCAGATTTTCTTTACTTTTTAAAGTTTGACACTGTTTCTAATTGATACGTGAAACCAAAAATTGTGCACGTTAATAGGAATCCATCACGGGACGTTTCAAGACACGTATAGATCATGAAACCCCTATAACGGGAAAAATTTTCCTATTTGGCACTTCCTCATGGCCTTTCTTCTGGCCTTGGGAAGTACACAGATTATTCCGTAGGGCACACCAGATTATTCTGTATGGCACACCAGAACGCCCGTTCCCATCTGACCACACCCCAGGGTATGTGTCAGCCAACCTTTCCCACCCCTCTTCCCTGTCCTGTCTCCCCAGCCTTTGTGGTTTTCATCCTTCACTGGTTTTCAGTTGGTGGACAGGTTGCGCACACACCTCCTGACCAGCACTCAGTGACTGGATCTTCTAGATAGTTGGGTCCCTTCTCGGCTCTCATCTTAACCTGTGGGAATTTTCCTGACTTGGATTTTCATCATCTTGTCACTCGTTTATTCATTTGGTCTGTGATTTATTTATTTACTTACTTATTTATTTATTTGTTGCTGCTTGGTAGCTGTTTAACGAATATCTGGCAAAGATAAGTGAATGACCCTTCTAAAACACTCTGCGTCTAGCGCTGTTACTTTTACAGGAATTTTCTATGGAGCTTGGGTGCTGTGGTTCATTTGTCCTTGTTGGTAATAACAAAGGCCCAGTAGTAAAGTCAGTTTGGAAAATGTTATATTCAACTAAGCAAGCAAGCAAACAGATGAAGAAATAAATGAATGAGGTTCCATAGTACAGTTCTTGCACAGTAACAAAGTACAGCTTTAGACTATGTTAATGTATGTAATCTCCATAAAGGCTAGCATTGTTTCCAAAGGATAAGTTTGTGATGGAAATCATCTGAAAGGTGTCTTACTAGACCGATGTTCTTTACATTATATTCTGGGAAATTCTGCCTTAGACCAAAAGCCATCTTATTAGAGGAGAAAGGGTCATGTGCTGTGGATAGGAGGCAGATTTTCACTGACTATACAGAGGACAGAATAATGAGTAGACACAAACCTATGAAAATCATGCTGGTTTTGAGAAGGCTTGATTTTGTTCACCAAGCTCTACCATGATGGGATGTCTTCCTTCCAGCAGGCCTAGAACTTTGGACTAAGATGGGCACACAGTAAACATATTTTTTTTGTCTTTCAATGATGGGTGCATAAAAGCAGCTTAGGACCATCATCATTATGTGTTGACTAGAATAGTTTGTTGTTTTACTTGGTGCTGTCTGTAGCATTTCCTGTGCATAAAATACTGCCGTCTGCTGTTGTGAGAGCTTGACCTCCTCCATTCAAACTCAGAAGCGAAGAAGCCTCTTTTATGGAAGTTTTGACTAATCTTCAGGGAAACTGAAGTCATATTAGGGGTAGATATGATGACAACATAGTTGACTAAGTAGTTATGAATATACAAAACTGTCTATACGAATCCAAACTGTATCAACGATAGCAGAATACTATATTTATTAGTTACTCCTCTTAGTGGGATAAAAACACCATGAGCAGGGCAACTCCCAGAAGAAAGGCTGTATTTGGCTTATTGTTCTGGGACATAAGAGTGAATCTGGCAGAACAGAAGCATTGTGGCTAGAGCAGGAAAACTGAGAGCTCACATCTTGAACCAACACAGGAAGCAGATCGAGAATGGGAAGAGGGTGTGTCTATTAAAGCTCAAGCCTGTCCCCAGTGGCATACTTCCTCCAGCAAGGCCACACCTCCTAAACATGCCCGAACAGCTCAAACAGCACCAGTAAATGGGGACCCAGTATTCACACAGCTGAGCCCATGGGGACAGTCTCTTTCCAGACCATCCCTTGTGCTTATGTGTGCTTTGTTAGCAAAGAAATAAAAACCCAGCCTCCACCTCAGGTTCGTGTTAATTCAGTTCTAGGAACTTCTCAGCATAAGTAACATGCCTTGCATTAGAATCTTTCTAAATAAGTGTTTCAGTTATTTCCTGTTTTAAATAAAGCGGTTTCGGTGATAGTAAAAGGTATTGGATGTTTTGGATGACTTCTTTGTTTTTAAAATCAACATGGTGTTCTTCCTTTAAGTCTCCATGATACTCTCCAGAGAAGATACCATTTCTAAAATGGTACATTTGAGCTTTCTGGTCCCCTGTAATGTTATTCTCTTTCCCTATCCTAAACCCACCATTTTCAAAGTCTGGGGCTCAGAGCTGGTTAAGTCAAATTCGTGTAATTCATCGCTAGAGGGAGCCAAATACAAATAAATGTCATGGATTTACTTGTGGTTAGACTCTCCCAATAGCATTTTCAAGAAAGGCTTTTATAATGCAAAAGTGAATTATAAATTATGTAATTGAAAGGACTTATTATAAATAAATTCTGGATTGCTATTGACTCCCTTGAAAACTATCTCAAGGGACTTGGAAACAAATAGAGACTGTTTTCAGAGACCGTAGTTTGCTATTTATGTCTGAATTTCAGTTTGGCCTCAGAATTCTGGCTGAAGAAATTAGTAATCAGATTTTCCTCTGTTAATCCAATATAAGCAGTACAGAATATGTAAGCAACGACTTTATATTGACTTGATTGTGACTACTAAAAACTTCCCTTTCTCTCTTTAATTTTAGCTAGAAAGGTATAAAATGAATATAGATTGATTAGAGAATTATATATTTTCCATCTTATGAGTGGTACTTAATAAAATATTATTTCTAGGAAAACTTCCCCTAGTCTGATATGCTCTAAGAGTCAACACACCCATTCATAAGTATTTCAAGCGCAGCAGTATTGGATATAGCACAGACCTTGGATGGTCACAGGCCTTTCATAGAGTCTTTACGCTAAATAAAGAACAAACTCCAAAATGCGGTTGTCCTGTTGCCGTGCATTAATTGCAGATCTTAGCGGAGTTCAGTGAGACATTTCCACATTTACATCATCTTTACCCACATCGCCTCCCTCAAACCCTTCTCAGCCCCTACTGAGTGCTGCCCTACTTTAGGTCATCTTTTGACTTTTCCCACATATGATGGACACCCGCAGAGCTGTGTGCTGTGTATGGGGCTCACTAGGTAGCCTTTGTCACTTTGGACTACTGTGAAGCCAGCCAGTCAGACAGAGCTCAGATCCCAGGCCTGCCTCCTCCTGGCTGTGTGATAGCCAATCCCCTTGTGACCCAGGTGTGTTGCACATTGGTCTCGTTTTCACGGCCCTGTCTCAAAAGATGTGTCCTCTGCTGCTCATGGTGCCAGGTCAGTGATGGCCACGTGTGTTACAATCAGGTATTCCTGGGCTGCACGCAGCTGAAAGCTCCCGTGGATGGTAACTGAAATGTGTGCCTGTAGTTTCTCCCTCTCCTTGTCCCCCACCCCTCATGCCTTTCCTTCTCCTCTCCCATGAAGTCCTCGTGGACTTTCTCAGACTTTCCTCCATGCTGGCACTGCAGCACCTTCAAATGGCAAGGTGGAAGCAATAAGTCTTCCCAGACCCTGGACCCTGCAGTCACACAGCATCACTTGGTGACACAGGCCAGCTCAGACTCACTCTAAAGTGTAACAGTTTGTCAGAGGCTGTCATCTGTGCAGATTAGCTGCCACAGTGAGCACCCTCCAAGTTTAGGGTTGTATGCTAAAGAAAGGCTTCTTCAACCTTTGTCTGGGAAATTTTCGTGGGACCCTAGGCATAAGGGTGTATAAAAAAAATACATCAGTCCAACACTTAACTGATAGTAAATTACAAAGATGTGTATTTTAAAACAATTCTCTGGTGTGCTTACAGTTTTTACCATTTATCAGAGACTAAAACTAGTTTGCGTCCTGAAGAGGTGGAAATGCTTGTTTAATTTTATAAACAGGATTGAATTGTGGCTGTGTATTTGATACTGTAGGATACAACATTGATCAACATTTTTATTTTGTAATCATCAATGCTATAACAACATCCCTTTGCATAAATACAGAGTGCAAAATGACAGAGATGTGATTAGGGTCAACTGAAAAAAATTGTAAATTCTGTTTTAATCTTACCAACACAAATTTTTGAAAGATTTAAAAACCAAAGCTACTTAAGTCAGCAGCTCAAACAGCCGTTTCTAAATCAAGTAGTCTATCAGTACAATCCAAAGATGTACTAATTTGATGCTTAACTTGCCAAAGCAAGATTGAAAAGTATCGAGCATGTTTTCTGTAATTATATTTTTACTGTGTGTAGAGCAAAAGTGCTGCAATTCATAATATACAGTATATCTGACATGAGCCAAAACGTTGCCTGCATTGCTCTCCGCTGTTACTTGGCAGGAACTCATGCATAGTGCAGTGTGTGTGTGTATACCTAAGTTCTGTGAAGTCAAGTTATACAACACAGGCAAGACCAGAAATACCTTAGAGTCTGTGCATTTGATTTCAAATTAAGGTTGCCATGTGTTCCGAAACCTTGTACTGTTATAACATGGGTGACCTTGCATGCACTTGCGTGGGCTCCTGACCCACAATTTAAGAAGCTGGGCACTAAGGTTTGAAGTTGGAGTTCACAGTGTCTCATGGTAAAGTTGGGAAAAGCATTTTTCCCTACAACTCTCACTGTACGGACCTGAAGGATGAGGTATGTGTGCTAACACTGAAGCCGCTCCCCGATTCTCTAAAGATTAGGATGAATGTGGTGGGAATGGGAATGAGAAGGAGCAGACTGGCCGAAATGGCATTTCATAGAAGACAGGACTTGGTCACAGTGTTACGGGAATGAGGGGAGAACTGTGGTAGGAACATCCTAGGGTTACTCAAGGATCCAGCTGGGTGATTTATACGAAACACCTGATAGCGTGTGACTCACACGAGACACCTACTGAATGGACAGAAAGAGTCACAGATTTCGTCCGAGGCGCTGGAAGAAACATGGGCCCAGCGGCTGCAGTTGGAGTAGTTATACGATCTACTTTAAATAGAAAAACGGTTCACGCTTTTGTAAACGCTCCAGGTGACTGGCAGGGCATTTGAAATGGGAGAGTATTGTGAATTGGGAAATGCGCTACTAAAGTTCCGGCGAGAAGTAGTCACAGACGAGTGTAGGCCTGACACAGTGTCGGTGGAGCTTGAGACTGAAGCATTAACAGAGGCAAAGACATGACAAGAACACAGAGAAAGCCAGAGCCATGGAGGGAGTGGAAAACGTGATGGAAAAGACAGGCCAAGTCAGAGGTAACAGAAATGGATGACAAGAAAGGGGGTGCTCTGGTGGCTTGCTTGGGTGGAGTATTGAGCTTGAGGATTTAGAAGAACTTAGGAAGTGAATACAAAGGTGTGGAATGGCTGAGAACCCTAGCAGCAAGGTACCTAACAGAAATACCAAAGAGGTGAAAGTCTTTCCCACCATTACCCCTAGGACAGGCTTCAAGACCCCCCACCTTGAAACTGGATAGTAGAGAACCCTATACAGGCTCTTAGTCATGTAAAACTGTAACATTAATAAATAAGGCACAGTAAAAGAAAATAGAGAAAAATGCAGAAGAAGGTTAGCAACAGGTCTACTATCATCAGCATTATTAGAAATTTATGAATGCTTACTTCTGGAAGTTTCCATCTCACATTTTCAGCATACCATTGACTGAGGGAACTATGGAAAGGGACATGGCAGAACTACCGTGCTAGGCAGGTGTAACAGTGAAAACATACTAAGGCAGGCCTGATAAAGAAAGCTATGCGGTGACCAAGTCAGGGAGTCACAGAAGCCCAGAGTAATGAACAGAAATGAACAGAGACAAAAGCAGGTGCCTTATGCAGAAGTTTGTGTGTGTGTGTGTGTGTGTGTGTGTGTGTGTGTGTGTATAAGAGAGAGAGAGAGAGAGAGAGAGAGAGAGAGAGAGAGAGAGAGAGAGAGAGAGAGAGAGAGAGAGAGAGAGAAATACATTTATCTTTTCTCATCCACAAGACCTCTTTCCTCTTTGGGATAAGAGTTCCATAGAATAATACTATGTCAAACTGAGTAGAAAAGGTTGGCTTTCCCGAAAGAATGCGGAGTTCTTTTTTTAGCCCTCCTGATAAAAGGTGTGATTACTCTCCATTCTTCAATTCTGCATTCCTGAAAGCTATTCAGTCCCTTTTCAACTTCATGTGGAATGATTTATAAAAAAAAAAAAAAAAAGTTCCTCTGATCAGAATAGAAGCTGAGGTCATCATGTACAGCTGCATTCTGTAGCTGTAAGGGATATGAACTTTTAGATACCCGTCCCTCCCCTAGTCAGATTTACTCTTTACATTTTGTAGGTTGTCATATAACAATAGGAACAAAGGACACAGAAAGCAGCCTCCCCAAGGGGAAGAGATGCGGTCTCTTTTGTGGAGTCTGGACCTGTGGCTTTTCGTAATTCCTGTGCTTGTGTGTTGAGCCGGGGAGAAAGCAAAGATATCTCTATCACCAGGGAAGCCACGTGTTTGGGACTTGAGTCAGGGAGGCAATTTAAATGCAAGAAGTCGTAGGGGATTATTAGGATCTACAGACAGCCCCACACAGACTGGCCACGCTTATAAAGAAGCAATACAGATAGCGAAGTTTGGCCGTCATTATCCATCCCTATGAGAGGGAAGCCCCATTCATCTTTTCACAGGCATCCTTGTAGCTGCAGGGAAACCTTTATTAAATGGCGTTCTCCATGTGGGGAGGAAAGCCTCTTTTCCCCCAGAGGCTCACCTCGGGAGCCAATCACAAAGCAGCCTGAACCGCATCCATGCCCCCTGCCCTCTTAGATCATGGATGGAACGCGATTGGTGCAGAGTTGGTTCTATGGGTGGGGTTTTGTGCCTTTCTTCCCGGCTTCCCCCTCAGTTCCTTATTTGGTAGCTTTTGACAGAACTAGTCTTTCTCGCAACTAAGCATCTTGGCATACATTATTCATTAAGCCCTGGAGCTCGAGAGAGAAAGATGCAGACCCTTAGCTCTTTAGCTGGTCCTTCATCAGATGGATATTCCTTATTCAGAATAGTTGCTGAATTTTGTTCCATTCTGGAGTTTTTCAAACGGCATGTATTTAATGAGAAGACGGCTGTATGGGACCATAACACAATGCTTTCTTATTTATACTTAATTTCCAAAAATCTTTAAATTCCCACACGCTGACCGGTTTGTGGAGATTGTTAAAAATCAAGGTTCGAAGAGATACGTTTTAGAACTTGCTGGTATATATACACATATATAGACACATAATCTATCAAAAATGCCTGAAGCAAACTATTTACTGTCTGTGTCTTGGGGCTACATAAAGGTAAGATTTATTTTGCTGTTAAAACTGATTAATCTGATTGCATAAATGATAGATATTTTTAGCAAATGATAATGGTGTCTGAGCAACTTTACATTCTTCCCTTAGATATGAACTAGGAAAGAAAGAAGTGTGTGTTTTTGTTGCCAAAGATAAGATTGTATAACTGTTGGATATAGTTTGCCTACTAAGATAGCTTTTGAATGTACATTAGTTCTTTTGTCTATCCTGTGTGAATTTGAGGTATGCTATGAAATAACAAGGTAATGAAATAATTGCAAATAAATTGCCATACATAATTCCTTACTGTGACTGGTGAGTTTTGATTAGCATGCAGTATTTAAGACTTGTCAGTTTATGTGTGGCTCTAAATATCAGTGCTACTTTTGACTTCAAGAGAAAATTTTTTCACCTTTGTCTGTACAGCTACAGATGATATACTTTACTTATAATGCAAACTTGATTATCTGGAATAACTATAAGAAAGTTTATTTGTGCTGTGGCTTTTTTAAATCTCAAGAAATGAATTCATACAAGGAATTGATAAGATTGTGTGGATTCTGGGCGAACTTTTGCCTGCTCTGTGCTAAAGCTGTTATTGAGTTCTGTCTCCAGGATAGAAGCGGGACATAGAAAACCCTTATTCAGTCTCCAAAGAGGCATCGTTTCAGGAAGTAGGGTTCAGCCTTGAATGTCTGTGATAGTCATAACCCATTTTCAAAGATATTCCATTGCCTTAAGGACTTTCATATTGAAGGTTTTGTTTATTTTTTTATTTCTTTGTGAAGGAAACTTTCATGTTTGCTGTTGAAGTTGACTAGCATTCTAAGAAAGCTAGAAATCTCATCTCTGTTTTGGTCATGCATACAGTTAGGATTTCTCTATTCTCTCTAAATCTCTATGGTAGTCCAGATTTTAAAAATGCTTTTCATTGTCTAAGTTTTGTTAGTCATTTCTTGTTTTAAAATTCCAGTGAAAAGTAAATGTAAGAATACCCATTCCCTCCCGAGACACTATCTTCTAGCTGTTGTAGCTCATCGAGGCGTTTTAAGGACCCTATGTTTGTATTATGACTATGAATAATGCCTACACAAATCTAAATATAGAACATTAGGTAGGACTTATGTTTTGGTAGGGGGGAAATTGCTGTACTGTTTTGTGCCCGTGTTAACATTCTGCCCCAACCCCTTTAAGAAAGTCTAATATTGGTATTTGGTGTTATGAAAGCTTCATTTTTATAGAGCCAATGCAGCACTCATTTAAGTGGGTCTTATTATTGATGTCTCCCACACTTGCAAGCATCATATTCAAAAGGTCATTAGAATTTCACAATGGAAACAGTGGACAATGCAATGCTCATTTAAATTGGTCTTAATATTAGTGTCTTCTACACTTGCAGGGCTCATATTCAAATGATTGTTAGCAGAGTTTTGTGATGGAAGCTGTAGTCATTTTCTGCTGCTGGCCACACCGCATCTTTTCATGCACTGAGAGTGTGTCGTTCACCCACCCAGTCCTGGTGCACAATTACAGAGGGTTGAATTCATAAAAGCTTAGCCTGCTTTATCATGTATTTTGCAACTTTAACCGTCTTAAATGAAGACTGCAAAGCAAAGAGCTGGGATTCTAAAACACACAATACAGCGTTCAAATTGGCTGCATTTTGGACTTCGCTTTATGATTTAAATGCTGCACACACATACTCTGCTGCATAATGAGAACAAAGACCTCAAAAGCATCCACTGAAAAATCTTCCCTTTTCCCCCTAGTTGTAACCATTCTTTGTAATGCTTTAAAACCACTTAGAGGAAAACAGGACCAGTAAGAAATTAAGCAACATAAAATAGAGGTAACTTTAAAACACAGCTACATGCTCAATTGAATAGTACTTTTCATGGGGGTCTTATTGAAAGGCATTTTTGTGCTTGCCTGCCCTAAATCAGTTAGGGGGTCTGATGGTGGTGTGAGGAGACATTCTGTTAGCTTTTTAAACTGTCCTTTCTGCCCTACCCATGGTAATTAGTCTGTAAGTACCTTAATAAACGTAGTTACTTGAAATGACAGAGATCTACCTTATAATTGTTTGTTAAAAGCTTTAGCATATTTTTCTTTAATACACCAGGCAATCAACTACAAAGTTGAGAGAGCACTTGTGGCCACTTTTGTGGTTATTAATTTAGCATGCCTAGATTGAAATTTTTACTTGCAGTAGCCAAAAAACAAAACAAAAAAAGGTAACAGTTTTAACCCCTTTTCCCAAATGTCCTTGTGCTCTTTGGAAATCCCATGGGAGAATGCTTTAGGAAGTTGTTTTAGATACTTTGTTATGTTAAAATGAAATGTTGCCCTCTTTTGCAACCTTTGTTAAGGAGACAGGTGTGTGATGCAGGGTTCTTCCAGTCTGTGTTTCCATGCTTCGAACAAAGAGGGGAGAGGAGTGTGGGAATAATGGCTATGTATGATACAGCACTATTCAGGGGGGTAGGCAATGTGACGTGTAGTCTGGCTGCATAGAAGAATCTTTTCAGTGGCAGTTTTTAACCTTAGCGATTGCACTGACTCTGCTGATGAATTATGGAAACAAAATGGCGAGAATAATTGTACATCATGTTACTATCCTTCCAGAAAGTCAAATAATTTGTGTGATGTGTCTGCAGGTAGAGTGAACAGGAACATTTTTCTGCTGGGGTGGAGATAGCATGTTAATCCCACTGGTCTGTGTGTAAGGTAGAGGGGCATCTGTGGATGCCTGTCCGGTGTTTCTAGTTGTCCTCGGAAAGCTAGACTATGGTACTGAGTTACACTGAGAGATGTACAAGGTGACTGCAGTTCCTGAGAGGCTCATGGTGGTGTGCTCACCCCTCCCCACGTTATCACAGTTAGGCAGTTCTAAATGACAACTTCATCTGACTGCATGGACTACTTGAAGTCAAAAAAAGAATACTTCACTGGATACATGTTCAAAACATCTAGAATACCTTCTTTTCAATATATATTTGCCTAATGAGTACATTTTTCCAAGGGTAAATTATATATGTTTGGTTGTGATTATTTCCCATATGGATTGCCTTCTGAATTTCTTTATGCAACTGGATAAAGTGAGGCTGGCTGTATATGTGTCTGCAATCAGTTCCATTCATGTGTCTCTTGCATTGATTAAAAATCGGCTATCAAAATTAAAGGCTCCAAAGTCGTGGTTGATCACCAAAAAGGGAGCTAAGAGAAAGAACTCTCGAATAATACTGAGTGTCTGTTATGTGGTAGGCAGAATATAAGACAGCCTAAATGGTTAGTTTGATTAAATTATAAAATTAATAATTTACTTAAGGAAACATAACTTGATGAAATTGACACCAATTTCTAGTTATTGTCAAAAATACTTTGAAATATTCCCAGGAAACCTCAAGGTTTACTTTTGTAAGGAGTGTGGACTGCTAACTGAAAACAAATAGGACCCAACATCCCATAGTATGTGATGCAGTATATATAGCAATACAAAGGCCCGGGAGATAATATAGCTAATTCTATGTGGTTTATTTCTAAGCAGTGGTGGTTTAAATATTTTTTAATCTTTGTTTAGCTTTCTAGATTTTTCTACCATACATGTGTATGTTATGCTTAACAAGAATGTATACAAATACATGGATTTATAAAAAGTAAGTTTTGTGTTCCCAGGTTTGAGATTAAACTCTACCTGCAAATTGACAAAGAGAATTTGTACTCATGGTAGCCAGTTTCTCTCTTTTACCTGTAAGGGAAAGCTAGTGTTCATTCCCTGTGTCTAACAGTTGATTACTATTATCTTGATCAACCCCAGTGTTTGCAGTGATGGTTGAAGTGTTGTACCTAATTTGGATTTCCTAGGGTTGACTTTGGAAGACATTTGTCAAACTATTTGGATTCTTGATGGGCCATCTCTGTATAAATTATGAAAAGCAAGATTTTTGAAAATTCTAACTAGGTCAGTTCAGTTCTGAACTGCATTTCCAACACTCCGGAAAGAAGAGCTCACTCCTCCTCTCTAGAACACGTGAGCTTTCATAGTGAGATGTAAAGTTTCACAGTCTACCAAAGACAAGAATAAAATCATCATTTTACATTTTTGATCAAGTATTTAATAGTACTTAGTTTATGTATTGGAAAACTGCATTGTTCTGAACATCTCAGCTTGCTTTCTGTTGCTATGATAAAACCCCATGACCAAAAGCAACTTGCAGAGGGAAGGGCATAGTTCATGTTACATGTCCAGGTAGAATGTCACCAGGAGAAGTCAGAGTAGGAACCTGGGACAAGCACCAAAGCAGAGACCCTGGAGCAGTGCTGTTTCTTGGCTTCCTCTCCATGGCTTGCCTGGTTTGCCTTCTTATATGACCACATCAGTCATTAAGAATGTTCTACAGGCATCTCTCTCTCTCTCTCTCTCTCATAGTGAATGAGTGTTATAATTGTATGTGTGTCTGTGTAATACGTGAATGCATTGTGGTCATGGAAGCCAGAGAGAGAAAGAATTGGATCCCCTGGAACTGGAGTTTCGAACAGTTGTTAGCCACTGTGTGGGTACTGGGAATAGAACCCAGGTCCTCTGGTAGAGCAACTGGTGCTTTTAACCACTGGGTTGGTCTCTCCAGTCCAGGAGGAATTTTCTCAATTGAGGTTCCTCTTCCCAGATAGCTTTAGTTGTGTCAAATTGACAAAACAATTACAGCAAAAAAACAAACAAAACCAGGACGTTGATTATTGGAAACTATTGAGGCATATTAACATTACTGGTTGAGAGATTTTTAGACTTAAAGGTAAACTTTACATTAAGAAACCCTATCTATATGGTCCCTCATTAATTCCCTGAGCTCTGTGGCTATTCCAAATGAAACACACATATCTAAAGAGTAACTAGCATCTGTGAATGAGAGAAAACGTGATGTTTGTCTTTCTGGATCTGTGCTACTTCACTCAGAGTGATCATTTCCAATTCTATCTGGTTACTTGGAATTTTCATAATTTTGCTTTTTAAAAACTGAGTAAAAGCTGGACGGTGGTGACGCACACCTTTAATCCTAGCACTCGGGAGGCAGAGGCAGGTGGATCTCTGAGTTCGAGGCCAGGCTGGACCAATAGCCTCCAAAACAATACAGAGAAAACCTGTCTCATAAAACCAAAAAAAAAAACTGAGTAATATCCCATTGTGTCCACATTTTCATTATCCATTCACCCATTGATAGACACCTAGGTCGTTTCCATTTCTTGACCATTGTGAATAAAGCAGCAAAGAACACAGATGAGCAGGTACCTCTGTAGTAAGAGAGAGTCCTTTGGGAAAATGCCCAGCGGTGGTGTAGCTGGATCACATGGCAGATCTATTCTTGACTTTTTGAGGAACCCCCAAACTAATTTCCATAAAAGCCATTCCAGTTCACACCCACAATAGCAGTGTTCCCCTTTCCCCACGTCCTCACGTGTTCCTTTGTCTCTGTTGTTAGCTTTGTTTTGTGTTTTAGAAGTGAAGTTTACATTTCCCTACTGTGGTAGCAGACAACTGCAGTGTGTCTAGGTAGACATAGGCACAGTAGACTCAGTGAAATAAATGGTGACGTTGTAAAGCATTGACCTCCTTTCTGTTTCCTGACTGGGAGATGGAGCAGCAGATTCTGTGGTCTCTGAGAACTAATACTTCTTACTCTTTCTACATGTGTGCAGCTTTGGAAGCAAATGTTATGTAGTATTTACTCAAATGCTGGGTTTCTCCAAATCCCTGGAACTTTAACGTTTGATCATTATTATATATTCATTTTCAATAGTGATAAATAGACTGATAAAAAAATACAATGTTAGACTCAGTGGATCACCTACAAGAAAGAAGACACGAAAGTAGGGCTGAGTTGTTAGGAAGAAGGTCTCCAGGGCATAAAAACAACTAAAATTGACTATAAATATATGAAACCATGCAACAATAAAAAGCAAAAAACCCCCCAAACAACATGCAAAAGTATAGAATGCCACATGTAATCTGTATTCATCAATGACATTTTTCTTTCTGCAGATGATAATATCTTTAAATTTTATTTATTAATGCCATTGTTATTATCTATAATATATATGTAAATATTGTGTGGTAGCTACTGAATATTTATAGTTAAATGAAATTGAAAACTCAGTTTCTCATTCATACTGACCTCATTTCATATCTACATGTGCCTAGTGGACACTGTCACAACATAGATTGTTATCAGTGTTACTTTCTCTAGGGTTGGACAATTGTAATATATAGCATCGACTACGTGAACATTCTTCAAGTGTAATTCTCTGTGTTTGGGGGCATGCTTATGTCATGACACTTAAAATGTCCTCTTTTCTTACTACGGTTCTCCTTTTGTCTTTCAGTTCAAAAGGATGCTTAATCGGGAGCTCACTCATCTCTCTGAAATGAGTCGGTCTGGTAACCAGGTGTCGGAGTACATATCGAGCACATTCCTAGGTGAGAGCAACCATGTGCAAATTAAAACTTGCCTTAGGCTTGTTTGCTTGCCTATGCTTAGAGGCCAGTTAAAGTTTAACTCAGTTTGGAAACCAAATATATGTTAGAAATTCTATTTTTAATGCATAATGTTAGTAGGATGAGTCTTTAAGTTTCGAAGCCTCAGAATCAATCTGGGGTGAGATGGTATATTATTTATTTATATGTTTATCTGCAGTGTGAGGTATCGAGCCTACAGCCTAGCACATGCTAGGCAAGCACTACATCACTGAGCCACCTCTCTAGCAAGGTCTTTTCACAATACTACATCATGAAATATTTATCACAATATTCATTCATGTATCAAACATTTTTTAAGGCCACCATTGCTGGGCATTAGGGAAATAATAAATTAGAAATAGTCCCTGCCAGCAGGTACAGACAGAATTCCTAAGGGATGCTTTCCAATTTAGCCGAGTGTGGCTTTGTTAGACAGCCCTCTAACCTAGCTGTAGAAAGAAGTTGCAGTAAGTGAAAACTGGTGATTTGAGTTCATCCTTGATAGAGAGCTTTACTTTCAAAACAGATTATTGTGTATTAAGGAGTGAATTCCTGTACTGATGTTTGTTGAACCTATACTGTACAAGGATGAGTTAAGGCTATTCACTTCCTTCACAGAGATGACCTCACTAAGATACCTTATGTCTGTAACTTTTACTGTAGACATTAGCACAGATGCCTCTCAGTAACATAATGTTATGGATGGTCTGTGATCCCTATTGACTGCACTGTAAACATTCCCTTCCTATTGCACAGCGAGACAACAAAGGAGAAGTCCTAAGCTCACTCTGAGGTGCAGCTTAGGCTCTCACAGTGTGACTCCCTGTACTCATTCAGCTCCTGAGTTCATAGGCTGCTGTTCTTGATATATTTGCATATGAAGCCTCTACCATTTTAAAGTAAATGTTGAAACTGGAGACCTTAGTTGGAAAAGTGGTTTTCAAACCTCGAAATTCCATTGGGAATTTGAACACTAAATAACCAAGCATTTTGCTTTCTTTCAGTCGGCTGTCATAGCTTACAGTCTTCTCTAAGGATAGTCTAGCAAGAGGTCTTTTAAATAAAGTAGAATTAGTTTTGTGTTTGAGGATATCAACTATGTTCAACTATAAAAGCAAAACTAGTCTTTGGAGGCACTTTCTAGAATATGTAGTGATCAATTACGCTTTGTTCATTTATATGTTATGTGATTAAAGAGTAAAGTGGAAGTAATAGTAAATCTTGGACGTTTTCTGAATTTCTTAAGATAAACAACATGAAGTGGAAATTCCCTCTCCAACTCAGAAGGAAAAGGAGAAAAAGAAAAGGCCAATGTCCCAGATCAGTGGGGTCAAGAAGTTGATGCATAGCTCCAGCCTGACTAACTCATGCATACCTAGGTTTGGGGTCAAAACAGAACAGGAGGATGTCCTGGCCAAGGTATGGTAATTTCACAGATCATGGTGTGATTTTTTTTCCCCATGAATTCCCTTTCTTTCCTTTTAAACAGATGGAAATGTTCATTAATTTATATGATCTTAGAAACTATTTGGGAGTCAGGCATAGTGGCACATGCCTCTAATTCTAGCACTCAAGAAGGCAGAGGCAGCTGGATCTCTTGTGAGTTTGAAGCCAGCCTGATCAACATAGTGAGTTCCAGGACAGCTGACTAAAAATAAAACAAAATCTGTTTTGTTTTGTGTGTGTGTGCACTCACGCACTCACGAGTGCAGTGCTAATGGATGCCTAAAGAGGGCATCAGATACCCTGTACCTGGAGTTACAAGTTATGAGCCACCTAAAGTTGGTTGCTGGGAACTGAACTGAGGTCCTCAGGAAGAGCAACCTCTGAGCCATTTCTCCAGTCCTTGATGTGAAGCTCTATAAGTTATTAGATTTTTATTAATATGTAGAATTAGACATGTGGTCTGATGTTATTGGTTTGTTGTTTTTGGCTTGCTTATTTCCTTTAATGAATCTTGATTGGGGGGGGGGCTTAGAGTTAGAAATCCGTTATCTGTTCTGGACTTGTGACTAGGTAGATTCTGTAAATTTATTTTAAGTATTGAAGAGATTATTTGAGGTCAATAATGAAAGCATATGAATTTAATTTACCATCAGAATCATGTTTACGCAATATTTGGTTTTCAGTTCATTTAAGTGGATTTGCCTTAAATTTGACTGTGTTTACATGCCATATCCTTTTTAAATGGGTCTTTTTTTTTTATTTTAGCAGTGTTTCTCATTAAAGTCAGCAATTCTTATATGCTTCTGTTTGTCACCTCTCATTCAACTTTGTCTTCTAAGGGTGTTTTTCTTTGCCCTAGGAACTAGAAGACGTGAACAAATGGGGTCTCCACGTTTTCAGAATAGCAGAACTGTCTGGTAACCGGCCTCTGACTGTTATCATGCATACCATCTTTCAGGTAATGTCCTTGAGTTTCTTCTAGCCTGGAAACTGCATATGAGTCATTTTCTGCTGCTGTGATGATATACCCAAGCAGATCATTCTAGAAGGAGAGTGATTAACTTTGGCTCACAGCTTCAGAGAGTCTAGTCACCTAGTGTCTTGAGAGTGTGATAAGGTAGAAAACTTGGTAGAGTAAAAGTGACTCAGCTGAGGTTAATGGATGTAGGGAAAGGTAGAACTCACCCTGGGACAAAACAGACTCCTCAAAGGCATGCTCCTAGTGGTCTGCTTCTTTCAATTGGCCCCCACTTCCTGGTGGCCCATTTAGCTTTGAACTTATTAGTGAAGTTAGTCTCCCTATTGCCCAGTCACCTATTAGCAATAACACCTCAGTTATGATGAGGCATTGGGGTCATTTTTTTTTACCCAAACTGCCCAGCCTTTAAGCCATGCATTATGCATTCTACGCATCCCCTTCAGCTTATTTTGATGGCTCTGTTTTATTGCCCCTTTATAAGGAACAAAAAATAACAAATAAGAGTATATGTAAAATACAAATAATTGCATTTTTTTTCTATTTAAGAACCATGGGGGAAATAGAAACAGGCTATTAGCAATAGTTAGAAAATCATCTCTACAATGCAATGCAGACTCACTTTCTACACAAACCAGTCCCTGCTGGTTCACACAGACTATAGTTTCTTGAGTATATTTTTAGTAGTCTGCCATCATTTCTATATCCCCTTTCATGCTTTTGCCTTTGTACCATGCCAGGGTGAGACATAACTGAGAAGCTAGGGCGGGTGCCTTGGGACTAGATGGGAAACTCCAGGTTGACAGCAAGCATGGGTTTATCTGGTCTGACTGGAGGGCCAAGTCAGCAGCTGCCTTGCACTGGAGCTACCTGCAGGAGTCTAGGGCTGGAAACCCATCCCTCATACAGTACCTCAGAGGCAGAGCTCTTGGTCTCAGGACAGCTCAGTGGTGGGTTGTTGCCAGAGTTTCTACCCTTCTGGGTGTTTCCATTTCCTTCAATAGATATGAGAAAACACTGTTTCAGTTTAGAGTGTTTATGGGCAAACCCTCACTCTGGGGAATGAGTTTTACTAGAAAGACAGAGATGCTAAGAGGATTTCTTTTCTTACAGGAACGAGATTTATTAAAAACATTTAAAATTCCAGTAGACACTTTAATTACGTATCTCATGACATTGGAGGACCATTACCATGCTGATGTGGCCTATCATAACAACATCCATGCTGCAGATGTCGTCCAGTCCACTCATGTGCTACTATCTACGCCTGCTTTGGAGGTCAGGCTGTTTTCTGAGGTGTCACTAGCACCCACTCGCCACTTGTAAAGAGCCCTGAAACTTTGGTCTTGGGAGGTTTTCCATTCGGACAGCAACTAACTTCCTTGGAAATGCATTGACTGACTTATAAGGAGAAAATGGTTGTTAATGAACAACAGATCCTTTGATGAATTCTGTTTGTGAGAATTGGCCAACAATTTGGGGATCCATCTGTTTATAATACTGCTTCTTTGAAATGGCCCAGTGGACATTGTGTGCACACATCTGGCTTGTTGACTTCTAGTTGGGTTGTTTTCTAGAATTTTAGTCGGATGACTCTAGTTCAAAGGAAAGACATAAGCAACATGTCTAAGAATTTATAGAGGAAATGCCTTTTTAAGTTTTCCAAATCCTAAGTAGCTGTTCTGTTAAGTGTTTAATAAAGGGATTTGATTTCCATACTCATCTGGGGGAAAGAGTCCCATTTGCTATATAGTGTAGACTCTTCATTGTAAAATTGTGCTTAAACCTCATTGTTTGCTGAGTGGTTCTTAGCTGGGGATGATTTGTGTCTTGCTGTCCTCCTCCGTTCCTCCACCCAGGGATATTTGGGGAGTTTCTGCTTGTGCGTGCCCCTAGCATGTTGTGAATAAAGGCGAGGGATGGACTAAATGGCACAGTACCGTGCATGGTGCTGTAACCACAGTGTTGCTGGCACTGAGCCTGAGAACTGGTGATTTGGGTGACAGGAAGATGAAAGGAAGGAATTCCTTTTCATAATTCAGTGGGTGTTACTGATTACATGTGTTCTCAGAGTGTATCATTAAACGAGTTACTTATAAGCTCATATTTCCTTTCAGCATCATTTCAGATACTCCTAATACGTTTTTAAATATAATGTATAGGAGAGATCTTGTCATGATGTATAACAAAGTCAGATGAAACACTTTGCTTTGAAATCACATTTTTAAAACTCATCCAAAAGGTTCTTCTTGATGAAAGCATAGCAAGATAATGCCCAACCTCACCCCATGTTCCTTCTGCACCCTAGAGTTTATTTCACTTGTTTCTATACTGTGCTCATGGATGTCTTCCTGGGATAGCATAGTAATATTCCCCGTGCTATTGGTTTTCCAGGCTGTCTTCACAGACTTGGAGATTCTCGCGGCCATTTTTGCCAGTGCAATACATGATGTGGATCATCCCGGTGTGTCAAACCAATTTCTGATCAATACAAGTAAGTGAAGCCTGTTATTTGGTATATTTTAAATATTAAATATGTATATAAAAATATATATATATACATATCAGAGTGATTTTCATAAGTCCATGTTTCTCCATGACCATAAATGTGGTTTTGACATGTATAAATATGTTTTAGAAATAGCATAACACTAATTTCTCTTTGCATATGATCATGGCCTCCCATGAGACAGGCAGTTGCTGTGTGAAAATTATCTGTAAGCTCTGGTATATCTCTAAAAGTCATTTATGATCATGTTTCTGAAAAAGACAACCAAAAGTGAAAGCCGTGTACAGCGGTGTGGGTGGAGATGTGAGCGTATGTACAATGGTGCAGGTAGCCTGTAGGAACTAATCCTAAACCCTCTTCACTCTGCAGATCCCATTGATCCCCACCAGAAATGGTAGCTCTCCTTCCCATCGTCACAAATGCCAGACCCCCGTTTCTTTTCAAAGCTCTCCACAGAAGTAACAGGGACGTAGTTTCTAGCCACTGGTCTTGAACAATTCAGTCTCCTTTTACTCCCCCCCTGTGACCTCTCAGTGTGTAAGAAGACACCATTATTCCTAGAGCTATAAGGAGTGGTAGAGATCTGTTTGTGGCCTCCCTGATACACAGCACACATCTGTAACGGTGCCTGAAGGCTTTTCCCCTTCCTTGGAGAAGGTTTTAACGTTATATAAATAGTACTCATTACTTGATGTTACTAGGTAAATGACTTAATTCTTTCCCATTGTGCTGCAGTAGATTGATATTATAAATTCCCCTTTAACTGAAGAAAAAAGCAAAAAGTTGCAAGTATTTTTCATGTCAAGAAACTGCCTTTCTTCTGCCTTGAGCTATGGGTTACACTCTGTTCATGAGCTGTGGGAACCTGACTATCCTAGTATCAGGGCCTTTACAACTTCCAGTATTACCATAGGAGGATTTAAAGAGAGACGACTGTATGTACCTTGAGAGGCTTAAGTCAGGTCTGTAAGATTACTTAGATCCATGGTTGTATCCTTAAATAGCCCCTGTGGAAATATAACAAAATACAGTCAGTGATTTACAAATGGAGCAGAGGGGCAGAGGACTCACAGGCCCCCTGGGATGTGTGGCTGGTAGCCCACAAATCAGATCTTAGTGTTAGGAGGGGCTTACTGATCACACAGGATTACATCCACATCTGTAGCAGGGCTCATCAAAACATGTACATGACTGTTATCACCATTGACCCTCCTTGGGCAGCTGGGCTTGCCCTGCTCTGGTGCTCAGCTAGACAGCACTTTCTGAAAAGGCCTGGCAGGTCACGTGGTGCAGTGTGCACTGGTACTTTCCATAAATCTGGCCCACTTCAGTACTTTGAAGCTCAAGAATTTCTTGTTATGTTCTTAATTGCACAGATTTAAACAAATTTGTAAACATACCTTGCTTGTGATTCTTCAAGTTAGTGGATCAAACCTAAAAAGAATACTTACTTTGCATTCTTATATGCTATTATGTGTTCCCTTATAGTTGCATCAGAATTAAGATCAGAGGATACAGTTAAGTCAGGTTAGAGTCAGTCTGTCAAGTAGTCTACTGTACCTTTTAAGGAGATCAGGGACAAGTTCTGTTCCTTCTCTGAACCCTCCAAACACAGTTGGGCCTTGGCTGGCACCTGTGGGACTGTGATGGGTGTCTGTCATCTCGGCTAGCATAGCCCCATCTTCTGAAGGCCGAAAAGACAATGAAACAGGTAATGGAGAAACTCGGAGGATGCCTACAAACCTAGAGAAGTGCTCAAAGCTGTCTGTTTAGGTGCATTTTTTCTGGTGACAAGCCTAGGTAGAAACCTGATAACCAGTCCTGTTTCTGGAAGTGAGTTAGCATTGTGATGATCGCTGGGACCACAGCAACAGCCCTCAGTTCTGAGAGCAGCTCTTGCTGGGTTGTGGTAAGGCTGTGAATGGCAGTGCAGCTTGGTACACAGACACATCCCAGGGCTGACCAGAATCACTGCCTTCGCTTTGAGTGATCACCAGAGCCTGCACTCTTGCCTCCCTCCCTCCTGCCCACTCTCCTTCCTCTCCACTCATGCAAACGGTTTATATTCACAACATGCAACAAACAATTCTCGGGTGACTATAAAAATAACAAATACAAGACCTTTAAGAAATAATTTGTTAAACTATGTGTTTATTTTTGTTGGTAGTCACCCTTCAGAATGAGACTTAAGTTTGTATTTTCTTTGGCTTTCATGGACAGATTCAGTGTCAGTGAATCAGACGAGCACACTATCGACCTATTGATTCAGAGCTGGTCCTTCTAACGCCAAAAGCAAAGATTGGGCCTGGTTCTTGTAACAAGGAAATCTGGAGTTTTGATCATCCTCTCAAACCTCTTGAGACCACCTCATAGGCACAGTGAACTTAAAAGATGTGACTCTCAGTGCAGTCATGCCCCTGCCTCTTAGCTGTGATCTTAGTCTTTGGTGGTTTTTGCAGATGGGTTTGTGCTTATTGAAAGTGCCTGGAAGTTGAGAACAGGGAGATCGTTTCTACCTGACAGAGTTGAGGAGGCTGGATCATTTGAGACTCAGTATACAATGAGGAGGGTGTGGAAGTCTATGAACATAGCGCATAGAGAAATTGAAACCCCAGACAAAAAGCTGCCTTAGTCTTTGTGAAGACAACACAGATAAAACACATAAATTGCAAATAGCTTCATACAGGTTTGACTGTAACATCCCAGAAGGTATTTATCACAAAAAGATCATTTGACTTTTTGGTTTTATTTTCTGTGAAAGGTACCGAACATGCGTGATGTTATAGTTTACTTGGAAAGAGAATGCTTTGTTTATAGCTTTGTTTATAGTAAAGATGTCCAAGTTTGGGGAGAAAGATTTATTCACACTCATCTTGTATTCAAAGCATATGTCTATGGGTTTCCAAGAGTAGAGAGGCATTGCATCATAGTAAGTTGAAGTGGGATCTAGTTGCCAGTATATACACTTTATGGAGATTATCAAGCTCTCATATAATTTTAACATACATTTTCCACAGCGGTACTAGTGAATTATATAGAGATCTTTCTTTGTGTAAACCTTTGAAATAAGAACACATTCATTTTTAACAAATGTAATTATGTAGAAAGCAAGGCAAAGGCCTGGCTCTTAGTAGCTTGCATTGTGCTAGGAAAGGTGACAAGTGACTGTGGCTTGAGATGGTACTTCACACAGTGGGAAGCCGAACAGTGCCAGGGCATGGAGCACCGGTGAAGTGAGGGGGAGAAGGGCAGTTTCAGGAACATGGTGTTTAGAAGGTTTTTCTTTTTAAAAAATGGCATGCATTAATTGTATAAGATAATAACACTCACACATGACATTTTCATATGTGTACAAATACTTCAAGATTATATCATGTCATTATCATACATGTACATAATATACCTTGATACAATCCTTCCACCACCACCACCATGCACTCTCTTGCCTGTCCCTCTTCACCCTGGTTCCCTTCAGAAATCCTTACACAGGATTTTATGCCTCCAGTGGCTTGGAGATAGGGTGAGCATGCTGTCATTTTCAGACACTGGGGTAAGCTTAGCTAAACAGCCGGAGTGGAGAGGGTGTAGCTTTTGCTCTTGGTATAACCACCTGCAATCTCTGACCTACTTCCAAGCTGTGCAGCTCTGAGTAGATCTTACCGCCTTCAGACACAGGTCAATCCCCCTTTGCTCGTGGTGCCACCCAAGTAAGCTGTCCCCTGCCCGCTTCCCCTCCAGGTTGAAAGCTGATGAAACATAGGTTCTAAGTTGTCACCACAGTCTTTCCAGTGGCGGTTGCGCTGGACACCCCAGCGTCGTTAGGAGTTAGTGCTAACGAAGTTGATAGGAATGCCCTCCATCTCCATATGTTAAAGATAGCTTGTCATTCCCACAGCACATGGGAAGGGTTGTTCTTACCTTATAGGTTAAGCCTAAGGGGAGAAGTGGACTGCTGGTTTCAAAGGCAGATTTGGTTTGATTTCTATTTGGTCACAAACATTATTATAGTGAAATGTGTTCAATTTGTTCATGAAATTGTCTTATGTCAAAGCAGATAGGCAGAGTGGTATATGTGCATGTGTGCACACGAGAGAGAGAGAGAAGGGGAGAAAGAGAGGGAGAGAGAAAGAAGAGAAAGAGGGGGGAGAGATTTACTTCTTTTGTGTAGATATGCCTGGTAAATTTAAGATTTATAGTGTGTCTCTTACTATAAAATACATGCATTTTATCATATTTTTCAAAAATACCTATTCACTTGAACTTTTGCAAAAAGTAATGTGATCAGGGTTGGGTATAGTGGCACATGCCTTTAATCGTATCACTGCACATAGAAGGCAGAGCTCTGTTGAGTTCAGGGCCATCATGGTTTATGTAGCAAAATCCAAGCCAGCCAGGGCTACAAAGGGAACCCTACATAGTGGCTGATGATGATAGTAATTTGTTCATTGGAAAGTGGAAGAGACACAGACGAATTAACTGGACTCCTGTTAATAGACACTAAGCTACCCATTTCCTTAGAGTATGTCACTTTGAAAGTATATAATTTTAGAACGAAATCTCTCATTTTACACTTTTCATATAAATTGCTTCATTTGGTCCAACAGAAAGCTACGTGCACTTACATTTTACTTAATTTAAATGACCTACATTTTACCTCCTGCATTCTTGCCAGCTCTGCGCTTTTAACAATTGAAATTTGATTTATCAAAATTCTTGATTTTTTTTGTAGAGTTCTTCCTCGTTTTTGCATCCTTTGGCAATTATCACTATAAAATGAAATTCATTTATGTCTACTTACCATGCCACAAGAACAACAGGAGATCCTTAGTTCTTGTCCTTAATGTATAGCTGCAGTGTTGGCAAAGCAACAGCAAGCAGGCCTTCGCCCTCTGCAAGCTTACAGTCTAAGATGTGTGCTCAGTTTCTAGTGATGCTTAGAAAACTGGAACATCTTAATTCAGGATGAGCTCAAAGGAATGTTTCTGTAAGAAATGAGCATTCGAATTAGCAGACTGAGCACAGATCACCATGACCAGTGGGGATGGGCACCATCACCAGCTCATGGAGACCCAAATATAGTAGATGAGATGAGGGGGGAGGCCAATGGTGTTCTCAGTCTGTGCTGGGACATCTGTCACCCCCTGCTCTCAGACATCAGTGCTGCTGGTTTGCTGAGCTTCAGACTTGAACTAGAACTTATACCATTTCTGTCTCTCTCTCCTGACCCATTCCCTTTCTCGGGCCATGGAAAGGACTGAATGCTACTGACTTGCTTGACTATCTGACTTGTACAAGGCCTGAAGATTCAGGCCTTTCCTGGCTTCTATAAATCACGTGAGCCGATTCCTACAGTAAACATAGAGGAATGCATATTATCTGTATCTGACCTTCAGGTTACGTGTCACTGTAGAAGCATGACTCATGGTGATTGGGTTCTAAGGTGGTTTCAGAGGAGCAGAATTCCAAGGATGAATTTTCTGAGTTGCTTTGAGGGTTTCTGGTGTTATCTCTTAGATGTGAAGACACTGGTTCTATATCTTGTAGTAAAGAACATACCGATGGGCTGTATTCTGAAGCATTTGTTAGAGATACCCAAGATATACCTTGAGTACTTCTTATCAACCCCTTACAAGATGTAAAAAGCTGAGTGACTCAGAGTCATCTCAGCACTTTTTAGGAGACTGGGGAATGACATTGTTTGGTAACTCCCAATGTTACTTGGACCAATGTTGGATGAAAATGATGAGCTCAGGGATGGGAATTCCCAGATCAGGTACACGTTAACAGCTTGTGTTTTTGAGTGTGTCAGGATAAGAGCCTTCTTAGTTGTACTCACAAGGATAAATTTCTGAAAGTCAAAGTCAGAATTACCTCCCATGACTGGCTGAAGTACAGTGAGCTCCCAGCTCTTCCAAGACATCTGCTGGTAAAGTGACCTTGGTTGGGAAATAAATCCAGCTAAAATTTGGAGCTCCATCCCTTTGTGAAACTTGTAAGGACCTAGTGCTGTGGGGCATATTGAGCCATCCTTCTAAGGTAGAAGAACAGTAATTACATATAACCCTTCCTACAGTCAAGACAGAAGCACATGATCCCTGGGCCTGGGTGGATTTGGAAGTAGCATTCTCTTCACTGGGGTGTGTCGCTCTGGCCCATTACTGAATGTCATGAAGAACTGTTGCTAGTTTATTTCATGACTCAGAAGAAGAGTCTCTTCCTGGGTCTACTCTGCTGTACAAGTTCCTCATGATTTCACTGGTCCAGCCGTGCCAGCAGCTATGTGGCTGTTGTTTGGAGCTATGTGCAGGGTTCCATAGGCAATTTGTGACACAAAACTTTAGGACTTTGAAGCAAGGCCTTGTCATCATCAAAATTAAAATCAATAAGATAAAAACAGCTCAGCAATAAAACTGAAGTGGTAATAGAAAACATTTCCTCAAAGAAAATGCAGAGCTGGGAGGATTCACTAATTATAATAAAAGCTTGACATGAAGAGTCTAGAAACAGCTTGCCTTTAACTATCAACCCTAGAGTGTCTGAGCTGTATGATACTGGCAATGTTACCTTTCCGAAGACTCATTTTCTTCATTTTTGAATGACCATCATATTCAGATCTTCCTAAGAAAGTTGTGAGCTTTGAGAATAAACCACTTACAACACAACAGGGCAACTGAGTCCCCTGAATGTGGTAGCTTAGGATAGTCTCTTCTCGTTGCTTTTAAGTGAGGAAGAAGGGAGTGTAGTAGAAACTAGATGACTAGGAATAATCTGTAATTTTGTTTAGAGACTCTAGCCTCTAAGTAGGTCAAGAGGGTGGGGTCAAGGAGGAAGACTATGTTCAGACTGAGAGCATGTTCTAATGGTCATTGAATTGTCCAGAGTGTTGGGTCCTTTAGAGAAGAAATGAGCAGTTATGCCTTCAGCAATCAAGAATTATTTCATGGAACAGGTGGCAGCAGACTGGCAGGCCAGCTAGCCTCTCTGCTTATCCTTCCCCACCTTACTGTGCGTATACTGTATGGGAGTGTGCACTTGAAGGACTCTACCTATAAGTCCTGGCTTAGCATCTTTAGCAGGTGCCATAGACTGTTACCTGCCATGTTACATGTGACTCATGCACCGTCAATGACAAGCTTAGAAAGTTAAACGATGACCCTGAGGTTCAATTTCTTAAATGCTTGTATGTTTTCATTTAAAACCAAGTTTTTACTACACAGTCTAGGTTGCCCTTCAACAGCATCAGACTGGAGCAACTGCTTACCCTACCCCAGCCCACTAAGGAATCATTTCCTTACCTAAGACAAGCTTAGTCAGTGCCCTTGGAGCCTGCATCAGAAATCATCCTTAGGCTGAGTAGGTGTTCCGTCTGTAAAATAGATCACCTTCCTGGAGGCCACAGACCCCCAGCTAGCCCTACCTCTTCAAGAGGAATATACATATATGGTTATTCCCCTAAAAAGACCCTGGTAGATTAAGTCATTTTATTCCTATGAGTTAGACAATATTATGTCTTTCTTCCAGCATTTGCTTGTTTTATATGATTCAGCTGTGTATGTGCAGTGCCTTGTGCTCAGATCCTGTATCATTTCTAATTTCTACATGTTTACCCTTGGCTTTCATAGACTATTTAAAAGTAAATTTGATCCCCAGCATGGAAAAAAGCAAGACTTAATCAGACATTACCTTTCAACAATATTGATTTTTCCAGACAAAATAAAAGTGAACCACATACTTCCACATCTACTCTTGAAACCCTACACTCTCCTGTTTCTGGCATGGAGAGCAGTAGATTAGATGTTCCCCTTCTTATGTGTGTAATTCTCCTAAGATCATAGGATTTCCTTGGGGAGCACATCACAAGCTGCCCTCCCTAACTCCTTCAACGCAATCTGTACGTAGTTCCCAATGCTTGTGCCTCAAAAGCAGCCTCCAAATGTATTTTTAGGGCATTAGTTACAGGAAAGATCATGCTTTCAATCTTTACAGCAACTTAAGGAAGCAAAATAAGTGCCTGAAAACATTTAAAGATAATCTCAGAGACCACTCAGTATTTAAGAGCACTGACTGCTCCTACAGAAGACCAGGGTTCAATTCCTAGCATTCAGAGGGCAACTCACAATCCATAAATTCCAGTTCTGGGGGAGTCAATGCCTTCTTCCAGCCTACACAGGCACCAGGCATGCACATGGTGCAGATACTTACATGCAAGCAAAACACTTATACACATAAAAATAAATCTAAAAAACAAAAAGCCTCTTATATCTAAGTCTGCTATCTACAGGATTAGGAAGAGGCAAAGTTTTATTTTGCCTTTAACCCCCAGATCCAAAGCAGTATGTGCAGATCCTCTACTATGGGTCTATGAACAGATGTGCACAGGGACTGTGAAGCCGCAGGCAGGCAGGCAGACAGACAGTTCACACTCAGAGCACTGAGCACAGCTGGCACGGAGCACGACTAGGAGCCTCAGAAGAGGAAACATTTGGAGGGAAGGGGGAGAGGTACTTAGAAGGATAAGCACTATGAACAAACCCAATACTGGAACTTGCTCTTTGCACAAACAACCTTGCACTCATGATCTGCACACTGTATCAGCAAGTGTACCGCACTTACCAGGAAATGACACGTCATGCCCAGAATGTGTTATAGGGGTTAGAAACAATTCCACAGTCTGCTGAGCTGATGGCGAATCCTGATAAGATAGTGTGGTCCATTTCTTTCACCTCAGAGAGCTGACCAGAAGGACCACAATATCAGTCAAATTGTAATTCACTCCTAAAGTTCTGACTTTCTTTTGGCTCTTAGATTATATGACATGTTTGCTCCTGGATGATGGGGAAGTTCAGGGGCAGCTATAACCTGAACACAAGGCATCAAAGATCTTGGGGGTTTGTTTTCATTCATTTATATGTTTTCCCAGAGCAGCCTCTAACTCGTTATCCTCCTGTCTCAGCCCCTGGAATGTTGGGAATTACTGTAGAATTTGAAGAGACAGACAGACAGACATTAAACAACCTTGGTGATATGTTGCTTCTCTCCTTTCAGACTCAGAACTCGCCTTGATGTACAATGACTCCTCTGTCTTAGAGAACCATCATTTGGCCGTAGGCTTTAAGTTGCTCCAAGAAGAAAACTGTGACATTTTCCAGAATCTGACCAAAAAGCAAAGACAATCTTTAAGGAAAATGGTCATTGACATTGTAAGTACCTAATAAAACTGATTCAAGTTCTTAGAGATGATATGAGGTTAGGTTTGGGAGGTGGACTTGTAGAAACTGCCTCTGTTAGTGTTATTCTGTGATAAATCCCAGCTGCTAAGAATAGGGAGTAAGACTAGCAGCCTCAGGCAGACCCTACGGGCTCCTTGATCTCTGCAAGCCCCTATGAGTCTAGGGGGGCCTCACTCTCATATTGTTTTTCTGGGCCCTCTGGTTCCTCCAATCCTTCCTCTGCCTCCTTTGCAGAACTCCCCAAACCCTACCTAATGTTTGATGTTATGGTTAAGTAGTTTGGTGTCCTTGTGTGATTCCTAATAGAGGTAGTAGGGGACTGTCTCTGACTCTTTAGCCTACTTGTGGGACCTTTTTCCTCCAACTGGGTTGTGCCTGCTCCAGCCTTAATGTGAGATGACATGTGCCTGGTCTCATTGTAGCTTGCTATGTGGTGGATGTTTGATGTCCCAGGGAAACCAGCTCTTTTCTGGGGGCAGGTGGGAGTTGGTGAATCTGGAGGAGAGCAGACGTGGAATGGGGAAACTGTGGTTGGGATATAATACATGAGAGAATAATGGAAAAAATTAAGAGCTCATTGTTCAGGTTGTTTTCTTTGCTCTTCTTGGCTAATGGCAGGAAGAGAAAGATGGCTCTTAGAATGCAGAGCATCCCCTGTAACTCCAGTGTTGTCTGTCTGCCACCCCACCCACTTACAAATACCCTCAACTAGACGCCTTTCCCTGTTTCCATTATCCACAGCAATCTCTGGGTAGTATAAACTTATACTTAAAATTTTTAATTGTGTTTATTTACTAAATGTCTGTTTGGGTACTAAGTATACACACACATTCCCTGGTACACCTGTGGAGTCAGAGGATGGTTCTCTTCTTTCTACCACCTGGGTCCTAGAGATGGAACTCAGGTCATCAGGCTTGGTGAGAAGCCCCATTACCCACAGAGCCATCTTGTCAACCCCCAGTGTACACAGGGAGACATCATTTGTCCTAGATCAGCAAAACTAACAAAACAAAACCTAACTCCAATACTTTGTATCCTAAGTCTTTGAGTAGCCTTGAGTCGGCCAGGTGCAGTGCAGCCATGGTTCCCTAGCTCAGAGCAAGCACAGGAAACAGGACCGTCATGGTGTGCTTACCTTGAGTGTGGTGGCCAGGTACCTTCTGTTTCTGTGTTGTGGATATTTTGCTGGGCTCCGGGAAAATTTGACAGCCAAGAGGAAAAGAGCTTCCCAGGGTGCACTCATTTCCACACATCATTAGAATTCATAGTGTTTCTCCATTCCTTCTCAAACTCAAAATCATTTCTTTGTCCACTTGCAAATTCTTTGTCCTCTCGGCATTATTCCCTCACAAAACAATCTTTGCCCTGCCAGGTACTTGCGACAGACATGTCAAAGCACATGAACCTGCTGGCCGATTTGAAAACGATGGTAGAAACTAAGAAGGTGACGAGCTCCGGTGTCCTCCTCCTTGATAACTATTCTGACAGGATCCAGGTAAATCAGCATCTGCCATCATTCTTTATGCACAAGTCAGTGACTCTGAACAAGACAGGGCTTGTTTCTTCTTTGTCCCATCTCATAGGTCCAGAAGCTACAGTCAGAATCTTTGTCATCATCTTCTTATTCTTACTCTTTTTTTTATTGGAAAAAGTGATTTTTGTACATTATTTTCTGATCATGGCTTCCCCTCCCCCACCTCCACCCAGATCCTTCCTGCCTCCCCACCCACCCAACTCCATGTCCTTTTCCCCCTCCTCTTTAGAAGGCAAAACAGACAAACCAGAATCTTAAAACCAAAACACACACACACACACACACAAACAAGATCCAACATACAATTGTAAACCAATATACAAGCCAAAAGAGACTGATAAGACAAAAAAATGCCCAGTCCTTTGTACAGGTAAAGACTTATTGGCCTGCTCATTTGCATATACAGCAGCAACAACAACAAAAGCTTAAAGTTCCAAAGACCAACCATTTGAGCACCTTGGAGTTTAATAAATTCATGAACACTAACAGTGTCTCTTCATGACACTTAAATGCGGGACTGTTCATACAGGTGTGAACCACAGAGGCACATCACGGTTGCGTGTGATACATCTGACACTACATGTATTTTTAAGTGCCACAGCTATCTGATGTGAATTCCTAGTTTCAAACACCAGGCAGCAGATGTTGAGTAAAGAATGCCTCCACCCACCGTAGGTCCTCCAGAACATGGTGCACTGTGCAGATCTCAGCAACCCCACAAAGCCACTGCAGCTGTACCGCCAGTGGACGGACCGGATAATGGAGGAGTTCTTCCGCCAGGGGGACCGGGAGCGGGAGCGTGGCATGGAGATAAGTCCCATGTGTGACAAGCACAATGCCTCTGTGGAAAAATCACAGGTAATTACACAGCCTGAAGAACGGGCTGAGCCACAGCTAAAGCATTGGGCTGTTCTATCTTCAGACCTGACAGCATTTTGGGTGTTTTCTTTTTGTTAATTAACTTGGACTTGACATGGTAGATTTCACTTCTGTTGATGAATCAAAGAACTTTCTTAAGTTTTACGGTCATATAGCCACACATAGAGTACTATAATTAGTTCATTGTGATTGTGTGATTGTATCCATCTAGTGTACTTCTATACGCAGAATGCTTGCTAATTCCAGTTATCTGGCCCAGGCCCTACCATGTAAATAACTGGTATTCTTCATAGTATATTGTAAGCATTACTTGAGCTAAGAGCTCTATTTTGGCCAGCTAGTCATCAGGCTTATATGACCTCTTGGCTCAAATAGTGACTAATTTACCAAACTCAGGTTAGGAGCCTTCTATGCAAGTTCCATGAGGGACCATGATTCTGTTGGGTTTTCCCAATTTCCTTAGTGCAACTGGATTTCTTTTCTCTTATGACCAGGTGGGCTTCATAGACTATATTGTTCATCCACTCTGGGAGACATGGGCGGACCTCGTACACCCCGACGCCCAGGACATCTTGGACACTTTGGAGGACAATCGTGAGTGGTACCAGAGCACAATCCCTCAGAGCCCCTCCCCTGCACCCGATGACCAAGAGGAGGGCCGGCAAGGCCAAACTGAAAAATTCCAGTTTGAACTAACCTTGGAGGAGGATGGCGAGTCAGACACTGAGAAGGACAGTGGGAGTCAGGTGGAGGAAGACACCAGCTGCAGCGACTCCAAGACTCTGTGCACTCAGGACTCGGAGTCCACGGAAATTCCCCTGGATGAGCAGGTCGAAGAGGAGGCTGTAGCAGAAGAAGAGGGAAACCAGCCCGAAACTTGTGTCATAGAGGATTGCTGTCCTGACACGTAACAGTGTAAAGACTGTCACACTTTTTTCTTTTCTTTTTTTTTTTTTTTTAGTAGAGAAAATGTTTCCAAAGTGCATGTCACATGCCACAACCATGGTCACACCTCACTCTCATCTGCCAGGACGTTTGTTGAACAAAACTGACCTTGAACTACTCAGTCTGGCGCTCAGGAATACCGTTACCAGTTCTTTAACCTCCGTGTCACCGGAGCAGGGGGAGGGGGGGTCGTCATCACGAACATGATTTCAGCTTGGCAGAGCTGACAAAGAGAAAATCCGCTCCAACTGTTTTCAAGGGAGCTTGGCTCATCGGGCTGCCCAAAAGTAGATTGGATTGCAGGATTCCTTTCTTGTTTGTTTGTAAACATTTTAAGAAGAAAAGAAGGCATTTGAGGGATGGAGTGAACTCACAGATGAAGCAATGAAAATGTCACAAACAGGACACAGCCCAAGTCTGTGCCCAGGAGGAGGATGAGCCGCAGAAATTGCATAATTTTCTAATTTCAAGTCTTCCTGATAACATGACTGAACAGTGCGGTTCAGTGAGCCACACTCACCTCTACATTTTGTATGATATGTAAAACAGATTTTTTGTAGAGCTTACTTTTATTATTAAATGTATTGAGGTATTATATTTAAAACAAAAAAAACTGTTCAGAACTTCATCTGCCACTGGTTATTTTTTTTCTAAGGAGTAACTTGCAAGTTTTCAGTACAGATCAGTGCTACACTGGATAAATCTCATTTACGGATTTTACCTGCACCTTAGAGTTCATAGCAATTAACTGATTTGTAGTGATTCATTGTTTTATATACCAATGACTTCCATACTTTAAAACAGAGAAACAACTTTATGTTGCCAGAAGCCCTTTTTGTAAGTGTCTGTTGACTCTGCCTTTTGTTCACTCCTCCCCCAGCAGGAGAGTTGCTCTCCGTCACTGCTTCCTTCATGGTGTGCGAAGTGAGTATTTAGTCTGTAATATTTTAATATGCATTATGTCAAATGTGTCTTCAGTCTCATAGAAACTCAGTCATCAGTTGGTGTTGTCCAAAGTAAATGGGAGATACATAAATACCAAGTAGCTAAAAGAGTCAGTCTTTTTCAGGCATCTTCTTACCTACTGCCTTCAGATGCCTTTTTATTTTTCTGTGTCAGGAGATGTGCATTTCACAAATGCGTGTCCTTGTAGTCACCCACACATTTCACGATCATTTTGTTGTGTTCACAGCCAGTTATAGTAAGAAAGACATTTTTCCTTCTTGCTGCACTATTTAATGTGTGTTCCAGTGTCTGCCCATGTTCTCTTGGTGGGGTCATATGAAGGATATCACTACCGTTCTGACCTAGAAAAGAGAAACAGGTTATCAAGTGAGGGTTGACATTCATTTCTACCACATGGTTCTGTGTCATCACTAGCTTTTACTCTGGGGTTGCAGAGGAAAAACATGCCAAGTGCTATGTGGGCAAGTGCTAGCAGACTATATCAACAAATACCGGGACGACTGTGGTTTGAACTGCCCATGGAAGTAAGACCTCCACGAGGACTATCCCTGGAAAGTGGATAAGGTGTAAAACTTGTCATTGATTATTATTGCTCCCCAAGTTTGCCCTATAGGAAAGGACTCCTTCAGTCACATTAAATGAAAGTTAATGCCATTGGCATGAGGAGGGTATTTATGCAATGCAATCTAAAACATTATATTGACAGAGTCTGCTCCAATATAACATTAAGAGGAATTCCAGATTCCAGCCCAGGAACTCTACTGATTTTATATATTAACTCCCAGTATTAACTTGCTGATAGCAGTCTGCCTTGTTGCCATGTGTTTAGTCCGAACCTTAGTTATAGTCTCAGAGTTTGGAGCACATGTTATTTTTCTTTTTGGCATCCAAATGGGGAATAAAGAGGAAAGAGGTATATGACTAAATGGGAAAGGAAACATTTAAGAAAAATCATAAGTCCGAGAAAAAAATCTGTAAAACTTTTCAAGGAGGTTAGGGGCTAGTCACTAAGAAAGTAAATCATCAGTCAGGGAAATCACCAAAGCTGAGCTGAAACCTGTTTCAATCTCTTGAATCCAAATGATGCTTAGAACCTTTGGTACAAAAAATAAAAAATAAAAAGTTTCTGATATTTAACACAGGCATAATAAGAATCAAGTAACTGATCCCTGGAGTGCCAGCCTCCTTTCCTTGTAAAAAGTGAGCAAAGCATAATCTGCCTTTGCGTGACCAGACTTTTCAAAAAACATTTGGTCACCTGGTTCCCTTTTCATTGTATGTATCCCAGAAGGCGGTCCAGGAGGCAAGGCAGAGAGCCTAGAGTTGATTCTCCCTTTCAGAGTCATTCTCCCTTCCTTCTCCCCCTACACATGGCATTTCCCCCACAGAGTGCCTGCAGTCTTCATAATAAATAGAAACTTAAAAGCAGCAATATGTCATAAACAGATCCATACCTGCAAGGGTTTATAACCGCACTAGGGAGCCTTTGTTTTTCATTGTGCTGGTTTTTAATGGCACTGTGCTGTCACATCATCCGCTGATGGACAATCAAGCTGTAGAGGACACATACTATCCAAGAGTTAAAGACTACCGTACTATACCATCTGCTTACCACCCCCACCCCTTTACCTGCCCTTGCCTCTGCTCACTCACTTTCTCTCACCAGATTTTAAACAGAACATCATTATACAAGTGGCTTTATTTCCTAAAATGCAATATCTGGGTACTGTATGGGGAAAACCAAATCCAAGTTTGCATAAACCCAGTACATTTCAGCTTGCAAGTTACTGAACACAATAATGCTGTTCTCATTTTGTTCTCCTTCACGTCAGTTAAAAGACACAAGTAACAGTGTAGATAGAACAAATCGCAGATAAGGAAAGAAAAAAACTTGAATGAAACAGATTTTACAGAAAGCTTTATGATAATTTTAATGCTTTATTTATTTTTTGTGCCATGCTTTTTTTTCTCACCAAATGACCTTACCTGTAATACAGTCTTGTTTGTCTGTTTACAACCGTGTATTTATTGCAATGTACATACTGTAATGTTAATTGTAAATTATCAGTTCTTATTAAAACATCATCCCGTGGTGGGATGGTGTTGACATATTTGGAAACTCTTGGTGAGAGAACGAATGGTGTGTATACATACTCCTTGTACATTTTTCTTTTCTTCTGTAATATAGTCTTGTCATCATAGAGCTTGTTTATGGAAGATTCAAGAAAAATATAAAATACATAAAGATATATACATTTAAATATCATAGCTGCAGGTCTTTGGTCCCAGGGCTGTGCCTTAACTGTAACCAATATTTTCTTCTGTTTTGCTGCATTTCAAAGTAAGGTGATAGTGAGGCTCGGGCTGGGCTTTTTATATCCGCACTCTTCACTAATTGGATTTCTGGCAATAGCTGGATTTTACAAAACAACAGATCACTGCTGGAGGACCTTCTGACACTTTCTAGATGCATGATCTTAAGTACTTGTTTCCATGGAGCAAGACTGCACACATGGTGACTGTTTCCCAGCTGAGTGCTGGGAGCTATTTCACCTGGACATACAGAATTTTTTTTCTTAATCCCAAACATGTACTGGGGAAATATTCTTCTCCAGTAATTGTTGAATGGCTTTTGAATTCTAGCCCTCACAGGTGAATGAATTTGATTCGAAATGGGAGTCATAGGTCACTCATTTTGGTTAGTCCTCTGCTCATCAGCTTCCTGTCATACCAAAAATGTATATTATTTTAATACTAATTTTTCCTCCAAGATCAGATTTATATATGTATAGTACATAATACATATACATACACACTGTCTAAATATATACATGTAAATCACCTAACTTAGTTATATGATGATGCCAATTCCCCCAATGTAGCGAATTCATGTCTCTCTAATATTGTTTCTGCAAAACATACATCCTAGTAGGATTGTTAAGTGTGACCTTGCACAGTGACAAATCCTGAAAGCCACAAGAGCTTCCTGGTGGAAAATGTGGCCATCTCTCACTACAGCCCAGCCCTTAGAACGTGTAGACACAGTGGAGAGATAGAATATTTTTTCTAGGAAAAATGAGCCTCCTATTATTTCATTTTATTTTTGACACAAACTGTAGATTTTAGCAGCCCTGGCCCAAAGGAATTTAATTACTTTTGTTTTAAACAGTACAAATGGGACACTATACTTAAAAAAATACATCTTTACTGATTTCAGTTTTTTAATTGTTTTATTTCTTTGGGTATGTTTTCAGAGTGGTAAATTGTGTGCGCGCATCACAGATGATTCTGTTAGTGGTTTCTTAGCCTCTCTTACAGCCCATGGGGATAGTACTGTACATCAATACCTTCATATAAAATTTTTATATGCAATGAAAATAAAAGCATGGGTTGATTCTGCCTACTTATGATTTGGTCTTTTACAAATAAATAATGTAGTTTTAAATGACACTTTAGTCACCACACATTTCCAACAGTAATGACCTTTTTTGACGTGACAGGCTAGTTAGTGATCTCATGTCAGTACTGATACTCATAACCTAGTGAAGCTGAATGATGTCAATCTTTCGATATAAAAATCTCTCAATTCACTGGTACGACATACAAGATGAAACACACAGCTTTCTAAATAGGTCTAGGAAGGGGCCACCTGCATTTAAATAAGCCATCTGGTAGACCAGAATCTAGCATTCTGATGTTCCAAAATTACTTAGACACTGATCTCCATGTTTCAAGCTTCTGGGATTTGCAGGGAAGGAGACACAGGTCTATTCCCCTGGGCCTTGTTTTTTGAGTGACGGAAGCCTGGAATGGTTCACTGCACATTCCCACATGCCAGTAGAGCTGTGCACAGAAGAGTGAAGAAGCTCAGTAGTGCTTGAGAGGAGGAGGAAGGAGAGCCAGGTGGAAGAAACATTTGCAAAAACCCTGAAGTGTGAATGAACTTGAGATACCTGGAGAACAATAAGAACAGGGTAGACAGGAAAGGCATGGAGCAGAGAGACCATTTTTAGTTGTTCTATGTAAAGAACACACAGATCTGTCACTCCCATCCTCTCAGCCCCATTCAGTTCTCTTTGTTACACATCACAAAGTGATAGACATATGCCCTTATTTATTGTCTGTCTTTCCTACCAGATTGTGGATGGAGGACTGCAAGGTCTTCCTGGCACATTCCTAGCTCTTACCATTTGGCTAGGGGCACAATTGATGCTCACTACATTGAATATAGCCACTGAGTTGATAATGCACATACAGAAATCTTGCAAATATCCATGCTGGCTAAATTCCACTGACCTAAATGCAAAGATGCCCAGGTACCCTCTATAAAATGGAGTATTTGCTCACTGCTTTGGTACAGTATTCCATGTACTTTAAATAGCCTTGAGATATTTTTACAATGCCTAATACAGTATAAATACTAGTAATAGAAATAGCCATAACATATAGGGAATAGTGACAAGGAAGGCCAATTTTACACATATTCATTATATAGGTGGTGTTTATTGGAATCTTTTTGTTCTTTGACTGGGTAAGCTCATAAGAAAAGGATCCATAAAGACAAAAGCTAAGTGTAATTCAGCCAAAAGATACTTGACAATCTGAGAGAACATTTAAAACTTAATAATAAAAATATTATGGTTTGTTTGCATTTTGAGCTTGTTAAACCTTGATAAGGTTTAAATCTTTTTTATTGCTAATAAACTTTGCCAACTTCTCACAAACCACAAGAATAAAAATCAATGCATTTCTTATGATAAATGGAAAAAGAAAGCACAAAGTTGCTCCCCAGATAACATCCAAACCTTAGGCAGCAGAGTAAAGGCCATTAAGTGCAACCATCTCACCACCCACTGCACAGTTCCCTGTAGCCACATCAGAGAACAGTAGTGTCTGTAGTCACGTCGTATCTGAGGACTGAAGATTTCTCGATGGGTAAAGGTCCCCAAGCCTGGGGAATGGAGTTTGATTCCCAAGACTCACATGGTAGGACAGAGAACTGACTCTAGAAGGTTTTCCTGACCTCCTCACTTTTGCCCCCCCCACACACAGTTGTTTAAAAAAATGTACCTGGTATATGCCTTCCAGGAAAGCTTTCCTTTAAATAAGTTCCTTCAAGGTTCCTGACCACAATATGAGATTCAAAAGAACCAACTCCATTTGTTCCCTGCCTGTGCTTCATGCTGAGAGGCTAAATTGGTAAGTAGAACCCATCCACTTACTTTTCCAGCTGAACCCCCAGCAGCAAAATTTTACAATTATCCCAAAGACATCTTCCCATTTGTAAAGAGCACTATCCACATAATGCTGCTTCAGTAGGATTGTCCCTGAACCTTTTCTTCTGAGGCCAATGGTGTTTTCCCACAGCACTTCCCATGTGTCCAAGTATTTCATCCCAGATCAATAGAGTAGGTATGAACCTGAGTTCACGAACATTGGTATGCTACATTGTCTTACCTTTATATAAGTTCATATCTTACCAAACTAATGGAAATTTTCATCTCCATCGTAACTGAAACATCTTCTCTGCTCCCCAACAATAAAAGGTCTCATTTCCAGGCTAACTGGGGTACTAGGCTAAATACGCTGTTGTTTCTACCACCATGGTTCTCCTAACAGTCCCTTGAGCCTGGTTTGTATTTTATGTGGTATTTCAGAAATTCATGCTGATTCTTGGAGTCCTGATTTGGGATTCTACTTCCATAGCACTCCAGAGTTCTATGTACATAAAATGAGCCTGCCCTCCCCATGTCTCAATGTTACCCACAGGCATCCTAAGATGAGCCTGCCCTCCCCATGTCTCAATGTTACCCACAGGCATCCAAGTATGGGACACTTTTGGTTTCCATGTTTTTGTGTCTCAAGACAAAGAATTGTACCAGGAACACATGACAATAGAGATTGTTTCCTAAGAAAGACAAAGACACTCCAAAGAGGGCGTGGGCTAGTGAATTGAGGAAAGCCATTTGCTCAAAAAGCACTGGGGCACGAGAGTCATGACCCTTCGTAGTACGTTTTTAAAATGCATACCTTTTCTTGCATTTGTGTATTATGGACTCCCCTCAGGCCTATTCTGTTCCATGCAGTCAGGTAGGGAAAAGGTCCCAATTTTCCAACTGCCTTCTTTCATATTTGAATCTTGTTGTTATTATCTCCAATTCCTACTGTCCTGACACAGAAAGACCCATGGGAATCAATCTCTCTCTCTCTCTGTCTCTGTCTCTCTCTCTCTCTCCTGTTTCTTTATCTCTGTCTCTCTGTTCCCCCTTTGCTCTTCAGTGGAATTTGACTTTGAAACAAACAAGTCCAAAGATGGTTTTGATTTCAGTCTTTGGTCTCCACTATACAATGTATCTGGCTATTGGTATATAGAGGAGAGAAAGAGATAAGAAGAGCATATGTTAAACATTAATCCAGTCAATTAACCATGGTTGTTGATTGACATTTAGACCCTACATTGTTCACTGAAGGTCTTGAGATGGGGAGGTAGTTGAGACCCTCTCCCTTCAGAAGTCAACAGACCTTCCTCCACATCCTGTATGAAGTACGTATATGGAGGTGGGAGGGACTACCATTCCTTCATGAAGTATCTCTGATCTAATTTTACCTCTGATCATTTCTTCTCTCCTCATTTCAATTACAGGTGAAAAGCACTTGAGATAGTCTTTGAAACAAGGTTTCCCTCAGTAGTCCTGGCTGCCCTAGAATTCACTATATAGCCCAGGATGGCTTGGAACTCAGGATAAACCTTCAACCTCAGTGTCACAAATGTTAGTATCACTAGTGTGTGCCACTGTACCCAGCACACTTGATATGAAAGTGTTAGATCCATTTTTCATTCTCCAACATCTCCAAGCCAATAGCGTAAAGGGCCTATGTAGTGATTCACCCCATTTCATTGCTACGAAAATAAGGATATTCAAGGAGACTGACAGATAACACTTCTTAACCCAACTACTGATGGTGATTATTAACAAATCATAATTACAATGGCATCTTCATCACTGCTTCCTTTTTGTGTTGATCAAGGAGTAAAACAGTATTGGAATGTCTTTGACTCCCTGCTACCTTCCTCCCTTAGAGATGTCACAGATCATTTTCACAATCCAAAGCTGGATGGCAAATACTAGTTCAATCTCATCTCCTTTTCCTACTCACCTCATCATAGATTGGCAATTTTTTACGGTGAGGAAAAGACCCGGATAAAACTATAAAGAAAAAAGAAGATAAGAAAATAAAGATATAAGACAGATATGTGCCCCTGGACAGAGGATCATGGCCTTGAGTCAGGTTTTGGTGCCACTACTCACAGTGTGCCTGGTGAACCAAGGGAACAGGCATAGGATGGAGCCCCTCAGAGCTGTTCAGCAGGGCATTTGCTGGCTACTTAGAATTGCATAGCCAACAAACACGGCTTCGATAGCTGAACCCTGCAAATGTGTTGTCTGCACATGTATTGTTTCAAAAGTCCTATCGACTGAGAGGTGATTTTCTGGTGGTCGCTGTTCTGAACCAGAAATCGGAATGAGTGTATGGTAGGAAGCACTTGCTGTGTCCAGTTCATGCAAGCACCCCTTGTACCTGGAGCCTGCATTAATCAGGGAAGCAGGCAGTCTCTCACCTCAGCCGCATCTTAACAACACTTTGCTCACTTTCTTCCCAGCCCTGCTTTGGTTCTCACTGTTCATTTGCAGCCTCTAGGCAGGAAGACAGAAACCATTAGATCACCCCACCATTGCCTTCCCTACTTTCCCAGAAGCCAAGGTCAAGAATACAGATGGAAGCCAATGATAGCTGCTGCTGTTCTGGCAACCCAAAAGACTGCTCAGCAGGCAACTCCCATGTTACTGAAAACCATATTTGGTATGGTATGGAATTGTATACAGTGATCAAAGAATGCCTTTGGAAACATTCTGAAACTAACTGCATGGATTGGTAATTTAAAACCTAATAGGTAGGCTGGAAACATCTTTTAAAGCATGGATGAGGGGAAAATAGAGAAAGTTAAGAAATATGGGCCCTCTATTATGATAGCATTCAAGAACAGTGACAATTTCTCAAGTTCCCTAGAGGACCCAGCTCTTGGTTCTTGACATGCTATGTAATAATTGAAGAATCTCATGGAACTAAATCCCTCATAACTCCCTCACATCAATCATTGGCAGGTACCCTGTGCTTCAACTTCAAGATGCTTTCATGTCCTGCCTACTATCATCTCTCTGCTTATTCCTTTAGATCTAGTGTAAATATACCCTTGTCTACAAAGCCTTCCCCAGGAGCATTTTGTGCATTCTGCTATGGAAAATCAAATGATCAAACCACAAGCCAGCTGTGGCAATAAAATCCCCAGGGATGTTAATAAATATTTCATTTGACTCTTATGTACCAGAGTCTGGTGAGGACATTCAAGACCCCATGGTGTTGATTTTCCCTGTCTGGCCTTGCAAACATAAGTTCAACACCAGTCTACTATATTTTATCTGGTCTAATGATACATATCACTGTAGGCCTTCCATCAGGTGACCTGGTCAGACATGCTTGGCCAGTTTCAATCAATCCAGAAAAGAATGTACAGCCAGCTACTAACTCACTTCAGCAGTAAAGGAAATCTGACATTGGCTGTTACAACAGGGTAGTGATTGTCATTACAAACTGGCCGTGGTGGTTTGAATAAGAATGGCCCCCACAGACTCATGTGTTTGAATGCCTGGCCCATAGGGCGTGGCACTATTAGGAGGTACAGCCTTGTTGGAGTGGGTTTGGACTTGCTGGAGGAAGTGTGTCTCTGTGGGGGTTGACTTTGAGGTTTAAGTCTCCTGCTGCTGCCTGAGGGTCAAGATGTAGAGCTCTGAGCTTCTCCAGCACCGTGTCTGCCTGCATGCTGCCATGCTTCTCCCCATGACAATAATGGACTAAACCTCAGAAACTGTAAGCCAGTCCCAATTAAATGTTTTCCTTTATAAGAGTTGCCGTGATCATGGTGTCTCTTTGAAGCAAAAGTAACCCTAGCCAAGACACTGGCAAAGCTTCAATGGGCATAAAGGTTTAAATGTCATAAAAAGTAGAGATGAAACCAGGTGGAAAGTGCATCTCTCTAAATAAACAGTAACATATTGGACAGAAATCAGCACCTTCTCGGCCTTCTACTGGCCAGCTAGATTCTCTTAATTGGTGGTTTTCCCTCTGCTTCAGTAATTGCATGAAACAATACAACAAAGGGCTTGAGATTAGTCATTACAAGGAGCATCCATAGGGGCCTAATTATGTCACTCAGAAGTTTTAGAGCAGAAACCCCTCTTGGGGATGGATAGCTTTGATCATTGAGAATCCCAAGATGAGGATGAGCTAGGCCGATTCATGTTTCCTCTTCCTGGATCACTCAGAGGTCTGGTCCTCTTGATGTCCTCAGGACCAGGTCTATATTTCCATCTCCACTAAAGCACCTTCCATGTGGCCTATATCAGCTCCTAGATCCTTGATTCTCAACCTGTGGGTCATGACCCCTTTGGTAGTAACATGTCAAATATCCTGCTTATCACATATTTACAATTCATACCACAGCAAAATCAGTTGTGAAGTAGCAACAAAATAATTTTATGGTTGGGGGGTCAACACAGCCTGAGGAATTGTACTAAAGGGTTTTGACCACTAGGAAGGTTGAGAAACATCTAAATGCCCACATGGTGGAAACCTGTCACATGACTATATTGACATATTATTTATTAATTATTAAAGTTTGCCCAAGGATTCAGAAAACCAAGTCAGCCACAAGCTATAAAAGCTAGGCACATACATTTAATCCCAGCAGTCTGAAGCTAGGACATGGTGGTACAACCTTTAATCCTAGGACTCAGAATTAAGAGCTAGACAGGTCTATGAGTCTAAGGCCACCCAGATCTACACAAGAGTGAATCAGTCTAAAAGAAAATTATAGCACACTCCTTTAATCCCAACATTAGGAAAGTATATAAAACAGAAGAAAGGTCTTAGAGAGGCATTCATTCTCCAGCCACACTGAGGAGAGACAACAGTTTGAGACTTGGTGAAGAGCTTGTCCGTCCTTTTAGCCTGAGCTAGAGAGCGCTAGTGGCTACAGACAGAACAGCTGGGTTGAAACTTGTTGATTGTTGAATCTGGGTGATGGTAAAGGGACCTCAGTAAGCTACTCTTTGTACTTGAGCTTTTTTCAAATTAAAAAATGAAACATTTTATTAAAGTATTATGTTTAGCCGGGCGGTGGTGGCGCACGCCTTTAATCCCAGCACTCAGGAGGCAGAGGCAGGTGGATCTCTGTGAGTTCGAGGCTGGGCTGGACCGACAGCCTCCAAAACAATACAGAGAAACCCTGTCTCGTAAAAACCAAAAAAAAAAGTATTATGTTTATCTTATTATAAAGGGGAATATTACAGTATTAATCAATTAAATGTTTTAAAAATAAAAGATGAAAGAGAAGGGCAGATGGGATAGAGATGCTTGCAGTCAAGCCTGACAACCTGAATTCAATCTCTGGGAACCATGTGATAGATGGAGAGAAACAATCCCCACAAACTGTCCTCTGGCTTCTACATTTGCACTTTGGCTTGTACACAGACACACACACACACACACACACACACACACACACGCACACGCACACACACACACACCATACACACACAACATCCACACACAGCCATGCCTTTCTCACCACCAATTCACCAGTGCTTAGAGGCTTACACTTCCCAAATTAATCGTCACTCCCTCCTCAGGCTCTGGCTGCTAGACACTTTGAGTTAGTTATATGCCGCCTGCTCATACTGAACTGCAAGTGTTCAATTTCTGCAGACATGTGCATGTCCATTGCTTACACTGAGTGTGAAAGGAGGCGGGACTGAACCTCTTCCTTGTTTTTTTCAGGACTTTACTCCATGTCATCTCTATATCAGGTTTTTATTTTATTAAACTGGAAATGAACAAGGTATTGACCACGTTATTGATTGAAATTGATAGGGAAGAAAGAAGGACTTTAGAATGGATAAGATTGGGAAGCAGAAAGGGAGCTAAGGAGCCAATGGTGCCGAGAGAAGTGGAGGGCCAGGCACCTATAATCCCAGCCGAGGCAAGCTGACCTCTGTGAGTTCAAGGCCAGACTGGTCTACAGAGTGAGTTCCAGGACTGTTTCGCAGAGAAATCCTGTCTCAAAAAAAGGAAATAAAGGAAAAGAGAAAGAAAAGACAGGGGAAGCAGTGGAAGGACTAAGACCTTTTAGCTAGAAAAAAGGGTGTGGGGGGCAGACAGCAGTACTTCTCCTTAGAGGAAGTGTCGTTCCTACACTCAGTTCTTACCGCTGCTCACCTCCACCATCTTCCTGACCTACAGAAGCCAGGTGTCTTTCAGTGAGATCCAGTTCCAGTGTTTCCTGGGAGATGCAGCATGGCCATGGTCGCACAGACTGATCCCGAGTCTCTTGTGCTAGGTGATTAGGTGTCAGGACAGGCACTGAAGATAATAAGGCACAGGTGACTTCTGAAAAATGATCCCTTAGTCTTTGAAAATGGGAGAGGACAAGACTGTTCCATCTTCTTGGCTCTGGCAATAATTCCTGACAGTATCCTGGCTGGAATGATGCCTCCAGACCATAAAAAGGAACTATCTGAAAAATTACTGAAGACATCAGAGCAGAAGACTAAAGAACTCAGCCTTGGATGATGTGTTCAGTCTGCAGAAATACCCAGATCTAGTATGCACGATGACAACTAGTTCTTATTGAAGCCACTTTATTCTCTTAGTAATGGCTTTCAATTTATTTTACTTTATGTGTATGAGTGTTTCTCCTGAATGTATGTGCATGTAGCATATATGTATGTAATGCCCATGGACATCAGAAGGGGGCATTGGATTCCCTGAAACTGGAGTGACAAATGGTTGTGAGCCACTGTATGGGTTCTGGGAACCAAACACTGATCCTCTGGAACAGCAGCCAGTGCCTAAACTCTGAACCACCCCACTAGCTCCTATTTTTTTATATGTAATGTTATCTGAGAACTTTATACATGAGTACTAGATTGACATCACCTTTACCTTTCCATCCCACCCCTCAAAAGTCCCATGTCCCCTCCCTCCAAAATTCATAACATTTTATTTAATTATTATTGTTACATCTATACACATATGTGTAGTGTGTGTGTCTAGCCCAACAAGGCACTAGTAACTCCAGGGAAAGGTGGTCAGCAAGGGTGGATGTCAGAATGGAAAAGCTGTTTCATTGCCTGTAAATTAGCTAGACATTAGCATACTGATTTCTCTCTAAACTGTATATTTTTGACTTTGTATGCATATGCATGTACTATGTATGATATACATACATGTCATATGGGTGTGTGTACACTGGCATGTAGAAGCCAGAGTTCAACTTTGTTTTCTTCCTCAGTTGGTCTCTAGCTACCTTCTTTAGACAGGGCTTCTTACTGAATCTGGAGCTCACCACCTAGAAAGACCAGGGTGATGCTTTACTTTGTTTATCAATTTGACAAAACCTAGAGTCACAGGCCATGCCTGTGAGAGATTATCTAGATCAGGCTAGCCACTGGTCATGTTTGTATGAGAATACCTAGATCTGGCTAGCCTCTGGCCATGCCTGTGAGGGATTATCTAGATCAGGTTAGTCACTGGTCATGTATGTATGGGGATTATCTAGATCAGGCTAGCCTCTGGTCATTCCTGTGGGGGATTTCCTTGACTAGGTTAATTGCAGACAGGAGACTCACCATAACTGCTGAGCAACACATTTCCCAAGTTGTGCCCTAGCAGAAAGCCTACTGATCAGTGGCACCTAGAACTCTGCTTCCCTGCTGCTGATATGTGACCAGATGCCTCAACCTGTGCATTATTAGTGGACTATAAAGGGGTCTAGTGAGTCTAATTACCATTTAGGAGCAGAGTACTGTTTAAGTAAGTAGCTCAAAGGATTTTTTGTGAAATATTCCATTATACTGTGTGAATGTAAAGTCACTATGATTTGTTTAAAAGAAGCTAACTATCCCATAGCTGGACAGGTAGAGGGAAAAGCCAAACTGAAAGAACGCTGGGAAGAAGGGCAGAGTCTGGGGGGTCTTGAGCAGACAAACAGAGAGGCAAGATGTGCATGCCACACTGAGAAAAGGTACCAAGTCACTTGGCAAAGTGTAGATAAGAAAAATGGGTTAATTTAAAATGTAAGAGTTGGCTAGCTAGTAACAAGCCTGAGCTATTGGCCGAGCATTTACAATTAGTAAGTTTCTGTGTGGTTATTTGGGAGCAGCTGGTGAGCAGAAACTTTTGCCTACAGGCTTGCTTGTTTGTTTGTTGGTGCAGAATGCTGAGACAGGAAAAGGAAGGCATGGGCAAATGAAACTTGGGGATTTTTGCGGATCTATGGTCTCTGAAGTGCTGCTGTAAAAACAGATAGCATGCCATTCTATCTGTGTCAGCAGAGGAAGGCAATGCCAATATGCAGGAACACTATGGCGCAGGTTTCACCAAAAACTGACACCTGGACTTATGCTTCTATTCTTGATACTATGAGCATATACTTGGCCAGAAGCAGTCTAAAGTGGTCATAATGTGAGGGATTACCATCATGGAGAGCAAGACATGGCTGCAGGAGGTTTCTGGTGTCAAGAGTGGGCAGTTTGGGTTCCTCAGCTCTGTGTTGTGACAGAACAGGAAATGGGGCAGACAGGAAGTGAGACTTGGTTATAAAACTCGAGACTTCTTAGTGACCTACTTCTTCCAGTGATACTCCACCTTCTCAAGAGTCTGCAACCTTCTAAAACAGCTGTGACCCTAGTGTTCAAACACATGAGCCTGTAGGGGACATCTCCCATATCAAGCCATCAAAAGCACTGTACCCTCTTTATGGGTCAGGTTTGCATGCTAAACACTCCAGAATCTCTACTTGTGTCTAGTATGGTGCAGCCTAATAGATACACTACCATTCACTTTGGTGTGATCATCCAGTGTACAAATTTTGGTCTAATGTGTTTTGATTGGCCTTTTTTAATGTCCTTTGTTCTGATTCTCTGTGCCATTAGAATAGGTCAGATTAGTTATGCTTGTGTTTGGTCAGAAAGAAACAATAGGATGAACCCCCCAAGCCTCAGGACAAGGGGGTCAACTTCATTTCTATCCCCAACCGAAGCAAAGTTAGTTCTCTGGGACATGTCTCTTGCTGTGTTTTGTAAACACAGGACATTCTTACCAACAGATATCCTAGTAGAGCATGGTCAATAAAAAAAGAAAGATAATTGCAACACTCCTCCCAGAGACTAACTGAAAATGAGAGTTTCAGAAAAACAGTACCACTCAGCATCACCTTTAATCACGACAGAGAGGATTAAGTGTGGGTTAAAGGCAAGGACAGCAAGAGAAATTCTAGGTAGTAGAATAAGCACAGAAGACACAGTCCTTAAGTTTCTCCTCCTCTGCTTCCTCCCCATCTTCCTCCTCCCTTCTTGTCTGCAACTAAAAACACCTAAAATGTTTCTTCTCCTGCTCAGAGAAAGATTGTAAAGGAATACCTTCAAGTCTGTAGGATAGACAGTAGAGCATTTGCTCTTTTAATATTTAATGAGATGGTTAAAAATACTTATTACTCATGAAAGTCAGACCGAGGGGTTGGAAAGGATTTGCCTTATTCAGAGAGGATCTCAAGTTCAAAATCTGCTGAGTCTTAACTGCCTCTTCTTCTGGTCATGGTGTCACTCACCACCAAGGAGCAAGATTGGCTTTCAGTTTGCACAGAAGGGATGAGCCAAGGAAGAAATGGCAGTGGGGTAGAGAGCCTTTGGCTATGTCATACTTTTTTACTTTTTCTCCCTCCCTTACTCCTTCTCCTTAAACCCTTCCCTACTTCCTGATGCTGGGAATCAAAACTAGGCCTTGCACAAACTAAGTACATGATCTACTAAATGGGCTGACTTTTGACCAAATCCCTAAGATGTGCGTAAGTGTGTGCGCATGAGAGTATGGCTGTGAGTCCATGTGTGAGTATGGGTCTGTTGTGTGTGAGTCTGTGAGAGTGTATATGTTTTGAAATGCTCTGGTACCCATATCTGAGGCCTATCAAATAAGAGCAAACACAGCAAACCCTATCAAGTCATCATTTGCATGGCTGAATCTTTCAAAGACTCTGCAGATGCCCTCCAATGACAGCCAAGTTTTTTGCTTTTGTTTTGTTTTGTTTTTTGGTATTGCTTTCTCACTTAGGCACTTAGGCAAAATGCAAGTTCAAATTCTTTAGAGCACACCTGAAAGGCCTGTGAAGGAGATCCGCGGCAGTGGTAGAGGAAGATGACTAGTATTCTGGGGCGCAGAGGCATGCTAGAGGTTTTGGTAAGAGCTACTGGGCATGAGTTTGCAAGCATCCAGAACCTACTTTCTGCTGCATGGACCCCAGGAGAAAGCATTTAATCTTAGAATCTGTGGTGAGACATCCCTGGCTTCACACCCCAAGGAGAGTCTGCAACTAATCTGAGCTCTAAAGATTTCTTCTTATAATAACCGCTGCATGTTTATTTTTAACAGATTATTTTAATGTTTTTTAATTATAGAAGCAATACATTCACAGGATTTAAAATGTTACATGTTTGTGTTGTCATCCATTTGTGGGTGTGATATTTTCTGATTATTTGTTATAGTTTGCTTTACTCTTCTCATTGAATATCTGCTTCATCTTATTTCTCTTTTTCTATTTATTTGGTTCATCTTTTCTGCTAGAATTCTCCTTTCTTTCACACCCATCGCCATGGAGTCTTAAAACCTTTGTTGATATGCATTGAAGAGCAAGAAATTAAAAAGCCAATGTGTGCACAGGACTTGTTGAGAGTTTCATGGGGGCATTCTTGCTTGGTCATGGCCCTGTGAGACATCTACAGGCAGTTAGTACTTTGAGTATTTCTCTTACAGATTGTTGATTTTCTCAATGGCAATCTCTCCAGTCTCTTTACTGATACCAATTATACCAGCTGAGTTTGGAAAGGAAGCAGGGCTTCTAGGTTTGGGATAAAAAGCACTTTTACTAAGTTTCCTGGTTCTACTATGTTACATATTTTCTTGGCAGGAGCCAGGCTCTGCATCTGAGGTCTTTCAGACTCCATCTCTAGAATGTAAGATGGTAGAGCCAGGCAAAGCAAAGGGTAATCATGAGGGAGATAAAGAGAACTTACATGTGTCCTGTGTAGACTGCCAAAAGTCTCTGTTTTAGAATCCACCATGTTCCTGTTTCCTTAGTCGTTAGGTCCCTGAATCCTCTAGTTTCTGAAACATTGTGAGATCCTAATCACTTTGTGGATGAAATAAATTCACACTGATCTGAGCTCAGGTTTCTGCTGACTGTACCATTAATAGTGGCCCATCTGCTCACAGCTTCATTTTCTTTCCATCCAGCACCCTTATTCTCAAATGCTTATGCCTTTGAAGAATAACATTTATTATTTCATAGAGAAGCATGCATGTAGAGGTCAGAGAGCTTTTGGTATTAGTTCTTTCTCTTCAACATGTGGGTCCTACCTAGGACCCAAATCAGGCCCTCAGGCCTGGGGCCTGTGGGCAAGCATCTTAACCTGAGCTAGACTGTTCTTCCAGTCCCATGGATCTATGCCAAACTGTTGACGCAGAAGAATCTGTAAGATTGTACCAGATTTTGGGTTGGGCTCTGCATTAGGCCATGAGAAGCCCTTGAGTGTTGTTTCACCATCTCTCTGTGTTACTTAGCTACTCAGAGTAGCAACACAGATGCATGAACAAGACAAGTCATTAAAGACATTGCTAATAGCTTTATGTTGCCTCTAAGATATAATAGCACTCTAATGATTTTTTTGCAGTCAAAGTCCTCTTACAATGTCAGCTGATGAATAAATACAGATTATTAAAATGTAGTATCAAACAAATAAAGTTTATAAAAGCTGCTCATGAAGTTTGAGAGAGATTGGTAACAGGAATGCTAAAGAGGATTAGCTAGATGAATAATATAGAAAGCAATTTCATAAATTTAACTATCATGGTGAGTCTAGACTATGTCATGGTTCTAACCTTTGTAGAATTTCAGAGTATACTTTTGTAACACATTCGTAAGGAATGGTTTTGTAACAATTCCATTACACAGTGCTATTCTTCATATTGTATGAGAATGAATCAAAAGCATAATATAAAATTTTCTATTTAAAATTCAGAGGGAGACACACATCTTGGATCATGTACAACAATAACATGAAGAAATGAATATTTGGTAGAAAAAATGAAGTTTTAACATATATCCATACAAATCAAACTTTATTACTAAGAGTTTTAATGTAGCCTGAATAATCCTCTTTTATTATATACATTATACATTTATGGAAACTAAAATTAAAATGACAAGCTTATTAAGCCAATTTCTATAAGTTCCCAAACTTTTTTAATAGCTGACATTTAAGGGTCTTTGATTTGTTCTCATTATATAAATGGAGGCAAATTTTCACCAAGAAAACTTATTTTTGAGACATTTCCAGGTTTGTTCCCCAAGTGGCTAGTTTATGTCTACTTGAACCATTTGCAAGCTAGCACTGTCTTGGTTTCAGACACAGACAAGGAGAGCCACAGAAATAACAAGCCTGGGTTGTGGTTGTTAACAAAAAACGAAGATACTTACCCCATACTCACTGTACCTCTGTGTGTGTGGGGGGGGTGTCTGCTCATATACACATTTGTGAGAGTGATGTGGCACCTGAAGCTGAATCCAGGAGTTTTCCTTGGTCACCTTCCACCTTATTCATAAAGGCAAGGTGTCTCAGTTGAACTCACACTCACTAATATGAACGGGCTACCTACCCAGCTTATTGCAGGATTCCCTGTTCCCACACTGTAGGATTACATCATGTACCGCATGCACTCACACTTACGTGGAGGTCTGATATGGATTAGGGTGTGCTAGACAGAGTTCTCAGGCCGTTGTATGGTTTTGAAGGGGTCAGGAACCAGATATTGTAGAATTTGATGAATTGATTAGGGAGAACAGAATCCAAGGGTCTCATGAGGCTTGCAACAGTTACCATTTCTATTAGCCAGAAGTGGGAGACGTCATGGGAGACTGAGTACTGGCTTCAGTTCAGTAGGGCAGCAAAACTGGAATTCAACTGTATATAATAAAGTTCAAAACAAAATTTAAGAAATCAAATTATTTACAAGTAATTTTAAGGATGATCCAAAACAAAGTTCAAGAATATTTAGAAGCCTGTCTTGGTGATGCAAGAGTGAAATCATCCTGACTGCCCTAGAGGGTAAGGCATGAGGATTACAAGTTCAAAGTCAACCTGGGCAACTGAGCAATGCCTTGTCTAAAAATAGAAAAGCGAATGGGGATGTAGTTAGGAAGCCAGCAGTAGAGTTGCTTGTCTAGCATTTGTAAGGCCCTCAGTTCAGTCCTTAAAACTGAAACTACATATAACATATGCATATGAAGTTCGCAAATATATGACTTGGGTGAAGAGAAAACATAGCCATTTAAATTGACCTAGAATGATGATCAGATGAATAGATAAGGACATTTTAAGAATTAAAATTGTATTCCATACCCAGTTGCAGAGAGGGAGGAGTGATGATCAAAGGAGTCAAGACCTGGCTAGTGAAACCCACAGAGGCAGCTGACCTGAACAATGGGGAGCTCATGGATCCCAGACTGATGGCTGAAAGGTCAGCATGGGACTGACCCAGGCCACCTGAATGTGAGTGTCAGGGAGGAGGCCTCAGCAATCTATGGGGTCTTGTGTTTAGCCCTGGCGTACAAATGGACTTTGGGAGCCCATTCCACATGGAGGGATGCTTTCTCAGCCTGGACACACAGGGGAGGACCTAGGCCTTGCCCAGGATGGTATGACAGACTTTGAAGAATCCCCATGCAGGGCCTCACCCTCCCTAGGGAGTAGAGGGGAGATGGGGTGGGGAATTGGGGGTTGGGGAGGGTGGGGGGGGGAGGAGGGAAGGGTGAGGGAGCTGGGATTGACATGTGAAGCAAACTTGTTTCTAATTTAAATTAAAAAAGAAAAAAATGTATTCCATCTGGTGAAAAACCAGCAGGAGAACTGATCACATTAAACAGAGATATGGAAGATGTAAAGTGCTCAAAATCAAACTTTATAGATGAAAATAGTGAATGAGAGGAGAACTTCACTGAGAGTAAAAATAAAAATTAAAAATTGCAGAAGAAAGGATCAGTGAGTTTGGGGATGGTGAGATAATATTAAATACAGTCTGGAAAACCTAGTATCAAGCAGTCGAGGGACAACTTCAAAGTATATAACAGACTCACCATCAGGATGACTGACACTTCCTCCTCCCTCCCTTGGCCCTCCTCCCTTAAGATGGGGATCCATCATGAATATATAGCAATGTCCATTATTTTTCTATCTTTTCAAGCAAATATGCACATTCTTACTGGTTAAACGTGATTTTCCTGTTGGAAGCCAAATAGAAAATAGGCTATTTAAAGGAAGTCACATGCTCAAAACAGAATGGAAAGGCTATACAAAATATAGAAAATATTCTACCACCCACAGAGAGATGGGCCTAATGACAGCTATGAAATACTCTTAATGTGTCTTCTGTAAAGGACACTGAGGGAAGTACCACTGGCATTTAGGGGTGATCAGATAACTTGACTAGCCATTTTCAAAAGTGACTGGAGAATCCAAACTCTATAACATTTAAGACATGGTACATTTAGAAAGATAAAGGTGTTAGGAATGAATGGAAAAGGTCAACCGAAGGGCAGTTTTCAAGAAAGCAGCTCAGCATTTCTCTTGAAATGTCTGTATCAGGTCACTAGCCAGAGAAAATAAGGAGAAAGAATCTCCCTCTGGATTCCTATAGCCACTGGATAATTAGTGTTTCATAAAATAAAAATTAAAAAAAAAAGCTGAGCAGAAACCAAAAAGAACAATAGTGGGAAATGGGTTTGTTACCTTTTGATAATTATCAATTTGTTAATGATATGAAAGATTTCTTAGAAGCTGATAGCAATGGAAACTTAAGAGGAACACATGATTTGTGTTTCTTGGACAGTTGGGTTGGTAGTGTGGTGTCTGGAAAGTAGCAGATGTGTGGGAATGGTGAAACGTCAGCTCATGTTCTCTCCCTCTCTGTCTCTCTTCCTCCATCCTTCCTCTCCCTCCCTCCCCCTTTCTGTGTGTCATTCTCTGTCCTCTTCCTTTATATTCACCCCTCTGTTTGCTAATCCATTTGCTCTTGGTTATTGGCAGTTATCCTTGATGATGTATCTGCACTTGCAGTTGTATGTTTGGTGATATTGCTTGCAGGAGGTTGGGGAAGAGGGAGAGCTTGCTTGTTGGCCCTTAAATTTAGTTTAGTTGCAACTTACTGGAGGATTCTCATGATGTGCAGGAACTCGTGGGAGTATCTGACTTGGACACTCTGAGAACACCCTAAGAGATACGCCCTAATGCTGTATTCATAATAGGACTTGGATTTATATAGCTTTTCATTTGACCCGAGAACCACCAATTCCCACGCAGTTATCTGAATGCATGGAAAACCCCTATCATTTTCCTGTCTCTTGTTTTCTTCACATCCAGCCCACACCATTCTTTGTTCTGTGTACAAAAGTGACAGTCAAATGGAAGAAGAGAAAGAGGAGAGAACATATAATACGTTGTTTGGGTTCTGTGATGGTCTCTCAGCCTTCACTGTTCTGTTGAGGCTCTCACCTTCACAGAAAGAATGCAAAAAGAAATAATGACTGGGAAGTAGCACACACCCACCACCCACATAGCTGTATGATCACATAACACAATCACTTCCTTTTTCTTTCATGAAACACTTCTGATTATAGGGTAATTATAAAAGGAACACCATGTGAATTGTTGAAAGTTTATGAGGGGCCAAAAGTATAAAAATATAAAAGGTGGAGAGAGAGAGAGAACAGACAGATAGAGGCAGAGAATGAATGTTACACCAGAACCAACCATTGTAAATCCTTGTGTTAGCTGTGAGCTGTTGGATTTCCCAATTCAACAAATATCACACCCCATCATAAACAGAGAGATGAAGAAACCAGGAACTGTTCTTGTAAAAACACGTAACTTTTCCTCAGTATGTTCTTTACCCAATGCTAATGTACTTCCTGCTTTGTGTTTAGTAGAGCTTGGCTACAAGGGAGTGTAAATGGAGAATCTGTTTGAGAAGTTTCCTGATATTTTTTGTAGAATGTGTTTACTAATCTGGGTTAGTTGACCCTCTTTTATATAACCTACCTTCCCTCCCCTTCCTCTCTCTCTCATGCAATATAGTGAGAATTTTGCTCTGGAATACAAAAGGTCTACACCTGAAGTTGGTGGGAACATTTGTTCTACTGAACAATTCAACTACTAACTTGTTAGTAAGACTAACATGGATTTATAACAGAACCCATGACTGATAGAGGAATATTCAGTTGGGATGTGTGTGTTCAAGAACACAAATGTGCATTTAGCCATAAACTTACTGGACTAGATGTTGCATTAGTATAAATGCCTTTGAGTCATTGACCATGCCCCACTTATAGCAGCTACATCATACCTATTCATATTTTGTTTGTTCATTTGTTTAATCAGACCATGAAGTCATGTATCACCACACCCAGTTCATGCAATATCGGAGATTGAGCCCAAAACTAGGCAAGCATCATGCCAACTAAGCTTTATCTTCACCACACCAACTTCCCTTAAAAGACATTTTGTTTGAGTTTTTCTTTTCCTGTGGGAACTCTTACTGAGGACAAGTCACCTTGTCAGACACTGGAATTGAAGAAATAAGAAACAAGAGAGAAATTCCTTCTTAAGACAGGTGATTTCAGAAAGACAATAACAATGCAGTGTGCTGATTTGTTCTGGTGGAGACAGGTAGACAACCAAAAAGATGGTCGCATGACCTTGGAACAGTTTAGCTCAAAGCTGTTGCCTAGGGGAAAAGGGTGTCTGCTCAAGCTTGTTTTGAAGAAACCATTAAAAATACCAGAAGAGCCAAGAAGTGGTAATACATGCCTTTAATTCCAGCAGAGGCAGAGGCAGGCAAATCTCTTGTGAGTTTGAGGCCAGCCTGGTCTACAGAATGAGTTATAGGATAGCCAACACTGTTACAAAGAGAAACCCTCTCTTTAAAAACAAACAAATGCCAGAAGATGGTGTAGCAGTCCAAGAAGAGCACATATAAATACCAAGGAGCTCTGAAGCAATGGAGAGGCAACGAGTTATTCATTATGGTTGGGTAAAGTGTGCAGGTGAATAAATGATGAATGAGGAAACTGAATAAGGGGAGGGGTTTGATGCCAGACTTGGTAAAACTTACTTCTTTTTTAGACTTTTTCCCTGAATTTTGGATGACTATTCAAGATACTTTCAATGATAAGGGCAAAAGTAAATTCATAGCTAGAAAGAGAAAGGCAAAGGAAGTCTTCCTAAAATCCAGGTGAGATTAAAAAATACACCCTCAATGGAGATAAAAGAAAAGATAAAATATTTGAGAGATGCTAAGGAAAAAGGCATAGAAGCTCATGACTGGCTGAGTGACGAGAAACCAAAGTCACATAGGCTCCGTAGACTGACTGGCCAGATGGGTGAAAAGCCACAATAGCCCATAGTATGAAAAGTGAAACCGATGTTGGTGTTTCTATAAGAGATAGACAGAAAGAAACTGTAGAAGGATCAAAAAATAAAATAGCTATCCACAAAAAAATCCAGGACTCTGTAGGCAATGTGTAACTGATTCAGGAATGACTTTACTTATGTAGTAGAAGCCAAATAAAGCTAATAGCAGGCTTGTACATGAGCGTGAGGCAAGAGGAAGGTGTGACAATGGTGAATTACCACACTGCTTCACTGTGAAGAGAAGGATCCATGCAGGGCTTTAGTCAGGGGAAGAACCAGTGGCCACTGTACAAAGGATTTGTTTTGCCTTTACCATCAGACAGACCTGGGCAAGCATCAAGGAGAGAAAATGATTGAAGGTGAAGACTGAAGGCACAACACCAGATAAATCAAGGGGACAGAGAGCTTCAGCGCACAGGCCAGCAGACCTCTATAGGAATGTGGTAGATTTTCCAGGATTGGAAACACATGGAACAGTTGAGGTTTTCATAGAGGCTTGACAGAGTTAAGACCTTCTGTCTGCAGTGTCTGAGGGAATGTTTTGCTCTGCAAAAGGAGCATCATGACAATGGTTCCACATCTCATGTGACTTTCTACAGACTCGCCAAGTAGGATAGTGAGACCCTAGTGAGAATTACCAAAGTCTAAAATGTATGTTTTAATAAAAACAAAAAGTGGTTTTTATACTGTTTTAGTAGAAACTAGAGTTCCTACAGTAACAGCTACAACATACATTAGAGAAAGACTGCAATGCGTTTTATGATATGTGCCCTGATGTTTGAGATGCAGGATTGATTACATGTACCAGTCTACAAATTTATAGTACCCAGTGATTCCATATCACCTGAAAGTATTTATATACTGATTTGCATTCTAATGTAGCCATACCTAAGGATTTGCATGCTTAAATACTTACTAATTTCCCTATTATTTTATAATTGGAGCATTAAATTAATAAGCCATTATGTGTCAAGACCAATGTCTTAGTCTGTTTTGTGGCCCTGTAACAGATTAATGAACTGAGAAATTTATAAAGGACAGAAGTTCCTTAAATGGGACACATTTATATCATACCCCCTCCTCACAAGGCTCAGAGAACATTTCAAAAGAGGGGGTAGAAATGCTGTACAGTTGTGGACGACTATAAGAAAACTGTTTGTGGCCGCAAGGTGATTGCACATATGATGAATTCACTCTTTGTGCGACAGGATGCTCAAGAGCTCTGCAAGCTCAAGCTAGTCAAACACAGCTTGGAGAGGGGAGGTGAGCAGAGCCCCACCCCTTACTGAGATGATGTTGGCTATTGATAGATGCTGGGAGAGGAAGGTGCAGTCCCTGACAGGCCAACCTCATTCTGGTGGAAGATTACATACCTAAAAGTATATGGGTAGCACAAATTGAAAAACAGTAAGGATACAGAACTGGATGTGTAGGGAATAGTTAAGATCTTGGAGAAGATGAAGGGGGTGCATATGATCAAGGTATGTTTTGTGAAACTCTCAAAGAAAAACAAAACTAAAAGAAGAACCCAGAAATGCATTTCTTACTATTGCAGAGATTGAAAAGCCCCCACTAAAGTTTCCATGTCATATGGGATGAGACCGACTTGCCATGCCATACTATAAAGAGTGGCGAGGGCTGGAGAGGTGGCTCAGCAGTTAAGAGCACTTGCTGCTCTTCAGAGACATGAGTTCAGTTCTATGTGAGCTATGTCAGGTCACAACCACACAGAACTCCAGCTTCAGGGATATTGACATGTTGTTTTGGCCTCTTTGGGCACCTGCACAAACATGTAAATAAAATAAATATTAAGAACAGAAGATAAAAGATAATTGAAGGCAAGTAGTGGTGCCAGACACCTGCCTTTAATCCCAGCTCTCTGGAAGCATAGGTGGGTGGATCTCTGAGTTTGAGGTCAACCTGGTCTACAGAGAAACTTCCAGGACAGACAGGGCTACATAAAGGCTGTCTCAAAAAACTAAAACAAACAACAAAGCAAATAAAAGATCAAGAGAACAGAGGAAGGAAGGAAGGAAGAAAGGAAAGAAGGAGAGGGAAGCAAACACAACCTTTGTCAACAATCCACTGCCAAAGTAATTATGCCATTCAGAGTCTTAAACGTCCTACATCTCAATTCTAGTACATTAGATTTCTAATGTGAACTTTAGATCATAAGTGCCAGCCATGACTGTAGACTGTGTTCATTTCAACAGTAAAGGAGAAAAGAGTTAAAAGAAGATTGCTAGACAGTGTTGAAAGCCCCTGTGTGGTCCTAAACAGGATATGTCAAGAGCCTCAATCATCACCAATGCTATGACCTTTACTAGAAGTGCTCATCAGGACCTCTCCTCTGGGACCAGGGAAGGAGCATGGCTGTCATAACCCAGGATTGAAGATTTCATCAACAGGAGTAGCAAAAAACTAAAAGGGATCATTGTGCAGCCATAGTAGATTAAGTAGTGAGTCGTGATTAGGGTCAGGAGTGACAGCTAAGACAGATGGTATCATAAAAGCTCCTTCCCTTGACATCTCAGGCAATGCTGGGCCCCTAGTAGTGGTAAACCCTTCTTAATATTTCAAGACAACATGCTTTATTTATTCCCTACTGGTTTCATTCAATGCTGGTGCTTCTAAAGAGGGTTTCAGTGTTCCTGCATGGAATTCTTGGCATTGACACTCGTGAGTGAATATTCTCCAGCATTCTGTCTAAAAATCCAAGGTGAGCTATGAGGTGTTGTAGTCAATGGAAGCCTCTAGGATAGAGCAGAGGAAGCAGGACACAAACCCGTGCAGCCACTGTGGAAATAAGTGTGGAATATGGAGGTTTTGCAAAAACCTGAAAAGAAAATGACTTGTAATTCCTGGTTGCAAACATGGGGGAATCTAAGCATGTTAATCCAAGTTGACCTGGCATTTTGTCAACCTGATACAGCTGGAAAGGGAGCCTCAGTTAAGGAATTATATGGTTCATTGTTGTATGATTAGGTTTCATCGTGTAGCTCAGAACAGTCTCAAATTCACTTTGCAGCCTTGATCTCATGCTCCCGTTTAGCCTCCAATTGCTGGTTCCTGGAGCAGTTCAACAAGAACCACAGCAGTGGGCTTCTAGGTATTAGGTGCCCAAGTGAATTTTAATGTGGAGCCCTTAAGGAGAGGGTTTCCCACTTTGGAGACTGAAGTATTCCACCCTGTAGGGAAGCTCAATAAGAGTAAAAGAAAACAACTCACAATAGCTTCAGCAAGTCCCTGAAACCAGCCAGATTCACTAGGCCCCCTACCTCCTAAGAGTACACAGTAAAGACTGCTAAGCACACCTCTCAGAAAAGACAAGCTGAAAAGGAAGACCTTTATGAAGCAGACACCAATCAAGCAACTTGAAGGAGGTTCAAGCCAACTGAGCCACTTGGAAAATGCACCTTCCAACCTGTTAAGCTTCTTATAGAATGTGCAGTGTGCTCCAGGTTCCCAGCTTTGCTGACTGGTCATTCATGCTGGCATGGACTTTGGTAATGAAGCAATCTTTGAGTCATTTCTGCATCTGTAAGTAACCCTACTAAAACTCAATTAGTTCACAAAAAAAAGAAAGGAAGAGAAAAGAAAGAAATTGCTTGGGCCTGCCTCTAGGGTATTTTTTCCATTTCTAATTAATACAGGAGTGCCAAGACCACTGTGAAGTGCCATCCACATTCAAACGGGATGGAGCTGTGTAAGAAATGTGATTCTGGAAGCAGGACAAGCATCAGTGTTCCTCCATGGTCTCTGATTCAGTTCCTGTTTCAGTTTCCTTCGGTGGCAGACTAACCTGTAAGCTTAAAAAAACCCTTCGGTCCCCAATTTGGTGTTGGCCAGTGTTTTATCATAACAAAAAGCAAATTAAAAGAGAAATTTGTGCCTAGAGAAGGTATTGCTACGAAGGACAGACATGTTATTTTGTGGGGGGATTATGGAACTTCTTAAAACTTTGGGTTGAAAAAACCATTAAGTGTTCAAAGTAACTATTCTTTGGTAGCTTGGAAGGTGAGGCTACTAAGAGAAATGAGGACAATAGGAGTCTGGCTTGTGAGGTTTCAGAGGGAAGCTGGAGAGTCTCTTAAAGACTATCAAGGATTCTTCATGTGGTATAGAGTTGAACTGAGAATTTGTGGAAGTGAAACCATCTTTGCTTTATGGGGACAATGGATCCTGGCTAGGTGTGACTGAAAAATCAGCTGTGATTAATGAGTGATCAGCATTCATTTTGAAGCAAAATCTTCTGGGAACTATTTTCTCAGAGCCAGGCTAAGAAGCTGTGGTGGAGGAGGCAGGGAAGTGAAAATCACACTGGAAGAGCCTGGCCAAGAGTGTGTAAGAATCTCCTACATAGCGCTTGTTCTAAAGGCATGGAGAAAGGCTGAGACTTGGCACTATGTGGTAGGGATGAAGTCTCCCTGAATAGAAGCCCAGAAAGGCCATTGGTGAAGGTGTAGCCCATGTACAGGAAAGTACTGGGATTGAGGAGGTCATGGGTAGAAACTGAGACTGGCATCATGTGGCAAGGTCAGGATCCCTGAAAATTCCAGGAGAGGTCATTGGTGAAGAAGCAGTCTCAGCTGTAGTGGAGACCTCAGCACACTGGAGATGACAACACCGTGGGCTGTCCACCACCAAAGATGGTAACAAACGCAAAGTGGCCTGGCTGGACTCCATAGGGCAAGATGCATGAACTATGGGTGGAAGAACTGGAGAGGAGGGGCTATCAAAACCAGAAGGAGCCCAGAAGATCATGAGTATGCTCCAGATGTCAGACACTGAGCTAGTTTTGGTTTTTTATTTATTTACTTATTTTTTTATGAGACAGGGTTTCTCTGTATTGTTTTGGAGGCTATCAGTCCAGCCCGGCCTCGAACTCACAGAGATCCACCTGCCTCTGCCTCCCGAGTGCTGGGATTAAAGGCATGTGCCACCACCGCCCGGCGCTAGTTTTGTTTTGATCTTATTGACATTGTGCACCAATTCTCCCCTTTCAGAATAAAACTAATACGCAACTTTTTTTTTATTTTACAGGAGCCTACAGTTAAAAGACTGAGTTTTTAAATAGAACTTTGACTTTATAGAGGTACTAAGATAAGACAACTGGATGCTTTCAAAATTGTGTCCTGTTGGTGGGAATGTAAATTGGTACAGCCACTCTGGAAACCGGTGTGAAGAATCCTACCAAAACTAAAAATAAATCTAACATATGACTCAGCCATACTACTCCTTGGCACATGCCCTAAAGTCTTCACATCCTGCCCTACAGATGTGTGCTCACTCGGTCCATTGCTGCTCCGTTCAGTAAAGAAAGAGAATGTGGCTCATATACACTATGGAATACTATTTAGTTAGAAAAAAAAATTAAATCGTGACATTTGCAGGCAAATCGATATTCATAGAAAATATTACATTGTATGAGGTAACCCAGACCCTGAAAGATAAGTTCCACATATTGTCTCTCATTTACAGTTCCTAGCTCCAGATTTTCAGATGTGGGTATATAGCATGGATTAATCATAGAAACCAGTTAAGTGTAACTATCACCCTTCATGGAAAAAGCTTCTCTTTACAGCAGAGGGAGATCATCACTGAAAACTGCAAGTGGATATAATACAGAGGTGACAGGATTGCAGGGAACTCAGCCATTATGGGTACATGTACATCATAGCTCCTGTATCTACGTTTTGGGTAACATTTCAGAAAGGGGGCAGGGTGAGAGATTGTAAGAGCCAGAATACCAGGAAGTCTGCTGTGAAACTTCCTAGAAACGGCTGCATAAACAAGATGTGAATAATGGCAATGTCAATAGACATGCTAATGTAGATGGGGAAATTTTCATAGGGTTCCATCCCTAGACAAAGATCTAGAGGTGAGTAATGACTGCCAGGAGAGGCCAAATCAGACTTTGTCAGGAATATCCTATACAAAGTTGTCGGCCATGAACCCACATATACACAAACAAAAACGGACTCAGGATATATACTATGCATATAGGTATATTATATATATAGTGCAATTGCCTATATCTATCTATCTATATCAGTACTAATCAAAGTAAAAGGGGGAAAGTGAATTTTTAATTTACAATGTATTTTAAAACTTAGACTAAAATTTTTAAGGATTGTGGGACTCTTACAGTTGTACTATATTTTCTGTTATGATATTTACATGAGATCTTGGAGACAAAAAGGAAACATGATTTAAAGGGATGAAGTTTGTGTGTCAAATTTGACAAGGAGTGAAATATCATTGTTAACTTCAGTTTTCAACTTGACACATTTGGCAAGAAGTATCTCAACTGAAAATTGCCTCCATTAGACTAACCACTTGGCATGTCAATGAGGCACTTTCTCCATTGATAATTGATGTAGTAAGGCCCAGCCCCTTATAGGGCTATAAGAAAGGTGACTAAATGTGAGCCCAGTAGTAAGCCTCAGCCTCTGCTACTGCCTCCAGCTTCCTGCCTTGAGGCTCTGCCTCAGCCACTCTCAGTGAAGGACCATAACTTGTAAGGTGAAATAAGTCCTTTTTTCCACGAGTCAGATTTGGTTGATGCTTTATCACAGCAACAAAATACAAACTAGGACATTGTACAACAGAGATGCCCGAATGTCCACGTTTGCTGATCTACTTCAATATCCAAGTAACAGAATCAATCTAGATGGCTAAAAACACATGCATTGATAAAGACATGGCAGCAAAAGGTATGGCATACATATAATATGGAGTTTTCCTCAGCCATAAAGAATAATGTACAGCCAGGTGGTGGTGGTGCACACCTATAATCCCAGCACTCAGGAAGCAAAGGCAGCAGATCTCTGAGTTTTGAAGCCAGCCTGGTCTATAGAGTGGCAGCGAGAAATCATGTCTCTAAAAACACACAAAAAAATAAAATTATGTCATTTTTCAGGAAAATGTATGAAAATGGAGATCTCTGGTTAAGGAAAATAAAACCACTCGGTGAGATAAACATATTTTCTGTGAGATAAAGAATCTACAATTATAAAGGGAACTATGTGGGAAGAGAAGAGAGGTCAGTGGAGTGGGGTTGTGGCAAGTAAATGCAAGAAGCACCCAGACAAAACAGCGTGGAGATGCCTAATGAGGAGAGACCCAGAGAACTAAAGAGAATGTGAAGGGTAAAATTTCTACAAGTAAGAAAGTATCATTATGTGGAGACATGGTAATCGTATATCATGAATTGTATCTTCAACCCAGGTCTAGGATTAAGACAAACCCCAGGCTCCTTTTAAAAAGAAAAAGATAAGAAATGGAAGAAGGAATAAGGAAAGGAAGCCATAAGAGGTGGCCATGGCAAAATGGGAGTTCTCAGAAGAGCAGAGAGATGGGATGACAATTACATGAAGATGAGTTTCTGAGTGGTCTGGGGTTTGGTGGTGTAGGTCTTGGGAGCATGACTATTGCTAATCTTTGATCATTAATCAACTTCATTTTCTTAAGTACAAAAAGAGCCCATTTCAAGGAATATAAAGGGCCAGGGTTTTCCATTGCTCTGCAATCTGTGGATTGGCAAGATACCCCAACATTACTGTACAAAGATCAGGGAAAACAAAAGGACAGCTGATGAAACAGGCCCTGATGCTGCCACACTCTCGGAAAGAAAGGAAGAGAAGGAAGAAGGTTTTGTAGGTTGGAGATGAGACTTTGGAGACCACTAACTGGGGCTAAAGGTGTGATGCATCTCAGTCAACTCACACAATAAAGAACAAATGACCCAATGATTACTACTCTACTTAACTTGGATGTAACTAGAGCAAACAGCATTAACTTCCTATTATGTATCTATTAGGCAGATGAGTTATTTTGGATTTAGCCTACTGCAGTCAATGTTTATAGTGGAGTGGAGAAAAAGAAGAATGTGGCTTAGAAATCATATAGATGGAGCTCACATTCTTGCTTTAGTACTATAAATGTATAGACTTGGGTGTCATTTAACTTTAGAACATGTTTTCTTAGGCACTGCTATATCAACAGAGCAGTGGTTGCCTAGCAGAGGTGCTTAGGATATGATAATGTTCATAAAAAGTGTCTCCAATGCCTGGCTTAGAGGTATGCAACAGATATTAACATTATCCACTGGATGTTACAATAAGCCTTTTATCCTGTGATATTTAGTTGGTCATTTGGTTAATGCAGTTCGTTGTATTTCTAGTCAATAAATCTGTGTGTTTAGGAGAGGGAGTATTAACCTTCTTTTAGTTTGCTTATATAAAAACTCTCTAATTTTGCTTAATATTTCTGGGGTATACAGGGCAGTCATTCTGCTCATTGTTCAACAAAAGTTGTCACATGTTCCATGAAGACCCCCCACCAAGGAGGGAGCTGGAGAACACATGGAATCAACTGATATGATTAGGGGCCCTTTAGACAGCAGACAATTGGGTCATAGAGTACACGTGATTGGTTATGACAGTAATAAATGCCAATGAGAATGTGTCGAGGCAAAACAAGTCACTGGAACAAATGCCCTGGCCATAGGGATTTCTGAAGTCTAAAAGCACGGCCTTGCTGCTTGAGAGGAACACACAGAATAATAAGGGATCATGTGCCAGCCCATTCAGCTTCAAGCTTTGCAATGAAACCCAGCCAAAGAGAAGCTCCAGGGAGCTCACATTTCAAACACAAAGACAGAGAAACCAGTAATTTTCAGTGAATGACTTTCACCATAACCTTACTTCCTAAACTGAAAGAAAGCTAATAATAGCAAGGAGACTTCTCTACTAGCTGGGATTTTCACAGGGTAATTGCATCCCTGGAGCACTGAAGTATCATCTCCATTTCTTGCTGTGTCAGACTGTGGGACCGATTGGCTTTCATTGCCTCCCATAGCTGCTGCTTCGGCTGCAAGGCTTGACGATGGGTGAGCACATATCATGTGCAAAAGTGCCTATGTGTTTTATCTGGCTTATCATATAGCTGCTATTTCTTAAGGATAAGAGCAATCATAAAAACTGGAGAATTCACTCACAAACCTTCAATGAAACCTTATTCCAGCCCAGTACATTTTAAAGAAATTTTAGGTTATTTACATGTATGTGTGTATACAAAAATATTCATATCTATATGCATACTCAGTCAAGATGTTTATACATATGTATATGTAATCATTTTCCCATAAAGAATCATCATGAAGTAAGGGGATGTAGTTTTCTTCCAATCATTTCCAGGAAGTTTGCCTCCATTTGCCTCCATATACAGGGAGAACTAAAATAGATTACTCCCCGTTTTTGCCTTGGTATCCAGGTAGGTGTTCTCCCCACTTTCTCTACAGGAGCTTAGATGCATCTACCTCTTTGTCTCTATTATATAATCACTTTTCTGTCCCTTAGTTGTCCTGTTTTACATAATCTTTAATTTTAGGAAATATCTGAAAGAACACTGAGTATCTAGATGCTTTTAAATCAGTGAACAAGTTCTCTTTTTCTTGGATAAAACAAAGCAAATGCCCTGATGCAGCCCCTTTTCCCAGCAGGGATTTAGTCACAGTTGCAGGTAGAGACTCTTTCCCTTATATTTAAGTTGTTTCTTCATCTGCTGCTTCCTCAATCCCTCTTACCTTTGCCACTCTGTGCTGGTTCCAGGAATGACGTCATCACACTTAGATCACACAGCCTTCCCCATGCAACCCTCACCAGCTAATTTTCCCCTCCATTTCATCCCCAAATTGATGTCAAACTCAGTGTTTTTGGGAAAATTCAAGGTCTCTTCAGCTATTTACTCCCATAGCTGAAAGCTAAGGTTTTTCCCTGTTAGTACCCAAGAGTCATCAGAAATGGGTAAATCCACCCCAAGAGTGACATGACCAGTTTCTAGGGCCCTTGGCAGATTTTTTTCCTTGTCAGGAACTATTAGAAATTTCCCTCTCCAAACAAAATAGAAAGTACTGAAGTTTTACTCCCCAAAATTGTTTTCCTGCCTCACAAAGCTAAGTCATGAGATGAAGACTCAAGGAGTAATCACATTTGTTATGGGTGTAGATGACACACATTAACACAGATTGTGGGACATGGAGCAATGGCAAAGGATCTTCAGGCAGAAAGCATGCTTCAATGCCACAGCCACAGGGACCCTTTATGGTGAATCTGATGATACATCCGACTGCCAGCACCACTAGTTTACACCTGCACTCCAGCCAGCCCAGGGTGACAATCACACGGCTGATGTGTTTGCTTCCTAGAGCTGTAACAAAGCACCAAGAGCTGGGTGGCTTAAGAGGTGTCTGTTCATCCTCTCCAGGTCTGTGGCCTAGAAATCTGATCAGACAAGAAGTGTTCTGAGGTTCTACAAGAGAGCCTTCTTCTGACTTCTGGTTGTCCTTGGTATTCCGTGGCATCCCTTCCATAGTACATGCATCACTCACTCTCTCTCTCTCTCTGTACATACCCACTCCTTCCTATGGCATTTCTTCTAAGGCCAGAGCTGTTTTCAAATGGGCCAAAGTACTCAGTAGTGGAGCATGCCTTAAATCTCAGCTCTGGGGAGGCAGAGGAAGCTCTGTGCAGTGGACACCAGCCTGGACTACATGGTGAGTTCCAGACCAGCCAGAGCTACATAGTAAGACCCTTCCTCAAAGAGAAAGTAATGAAAAAAAATTAGCGATCCCTGCTGCCAAAGCCACACCAAATGTAGGATCACATTAACATGCTGGGGTTAGGATTTCAATGTGTCTTTGGATATCTTGACTTACATGATGCCACTTGTGGTAAATTTAGCTTTATGTTTCCCAAGTGTCCTTATATTCTGAGGGAAAGCATTTCATCCTGGAAGAACAGAGTAGTGACATTACAGTGCTTAGGTGGTTTGCAGCTGTTGGAAAGAACACATGTCATCCTCACCCTTTTTCTGGGCAAATGGGAGAATCACACTCTGCTTTTTGTATGAGTTTGCCATGCTTGTCTGCAAAGTGGAACACGCACTAGGCAGTGTTTCAACAAGGGTGTCTGCATTGGGAGAGTGAGCCATCAGAGTTATCATAAAAACACCTGCAAATCTGCTAGGACCATTAATGATAGGCATATCCTGTCCAAGCTTTTCTTCTGTTAAGCCAGAAAGTTTTGTGAAAGTACTATTGAGGCAATGAATTTTCCAGCTGTAAACCATTCTGGAGGGATCCAAGTTTACAAATAAGGGCAAGCTCTCTCTACCCATTCTTCTTAGCCCAGGAGAGCATCATGGGGTATATGGGGCAAAAATAGCTTCAAGGGAGAAAACACTGTGTTTATGGCTGGGGATCATACCCCAAGGGCATCTCTAGGATATTAGTGGGGCTGTGGAGGAAGAGCAGGGTAAGCCCTGGACATTTTAGTATGGGAAAAGGTGGGCAGGGCCAGAGTCAGCAGCTGAGAGTAGCTGTACTTCTGCCCAGGTCAACTGCTCCTCTGCTCCCTGGTGGCAGTGGTTTGGGTACTCCTTTGACACAGCAAGGGTACTGAGGATGCTAAAAACAAGACCAGAGAGGTAACCTGGGACAGAACCATGGAAACGCAAAGTGTGTCAGAGGTACCCTACCACATACTCCTTCCTGTGGACATTTCTTCTTACAATCAATTTTAGTAAATCTTGTTCTCATAGTTGGCATACAATATAACACAGGGTGGGAGTGGAGAAATAGTTCAGGGGATAAAGCACTTGCCACACCATGGAAACACACACACACTCCCATTTTAGTGATGTTTAGTGTGTAGGCAATAGAAATGGATCACTGAAGCTGCTGGTACTACCTGAAAGTCTCAATGAGGCAATTCCCTCAGGCGAATTGTCTCTTCCACATTTTACCAGAGCTCAGGAGTCTATAGGACTATACATCTGCTGTAAGTTTGGAAATCTCAAATTGTTTATGTCTTAGCATCTAAGGCTCAAAACTCTGTTTCTGAGACAATGGGGGAGTGAGTGAGCTGTGTCAGCTGGCAGTGGGATGAATGACCAGGAACTCTGTAGTCATGAACATGAGATGTCACCTCCTCCAAAACGCATGTCAACATATGAAGACTCAACACAAAACTGAGACTTCATAAGTCCCCAAGGGAGGCTCTGTCTTACTCTGATATGTTCCCATGGCGGGTGGTGCCCAGAACACCAGGCTCTAAAATGGGGCATGTTCAGCTGGATAACTTTCCTTTACAAGACAGTTCTATCTGGCTCCTTCTGACCCGGGCCCAGCTGCATCTTCAATATAGAAGACTTTCTCCCTTCTCTTGAGTACTTCAGCTCATGGGAGCTTATGGAAAGAAGCAACAAGTAGGATGGGGAAGAGCTGGGGCCAACAGGGTGGGCGTTCCAAGGTCCTAACAGAGAACCAAAGTCTCCAACTTTCCAAAGTTGTATTATTTACTTATAGACCACATCTGTCGAGGAGGGACACAACTGCCTTCAAAACTTCTTGCTGAAATTTCATTAATCAAGGTAATACTCATATCCCAAAATAAGAAAGTAAGAATCAGACACCAAACCTAGATTGAGAGGGAAAGGCAATGTCTCACGCTATTGCAAAGTCTGGTTTCATTCATTTCCTTTAGCATTTACTATCTCTCTAATATATCCTACAGCCATTCTGTTTATTATCCCATTACAAAGGCAGCACTGAGCTTCTACCAAGTTTCATATTTTATATAGCTCCCTTATACACTAGTTTTTAATGTAAACAAGAATAAATCAATGAATTCATTCTGTTTTTCTTTTGTTAACCTGTCTTTTTGTTTCAAAGGTATTGCCTATGAGCCTTCCTGAGTCTGTGTCTGCATGAGAAAGGTGAGGAAGTTTTGTCCTCTGATGTGAGAATCTGGTTGGAGAGAGGAAAGTTGGACAAAGGATGAGTTTTTGTGGCTGGTTCTTTCTGTAGCAGTTATTTATCTTTATTCTTTCATCTTGATTTTAGATGTTCAAGTTAACCACTCTGTCTTAGTGACAAGATGCTTAAGGACAATATTATCATAGCATTCGGATTGGTATTATCATTCAAAATTTCCCTTTATTATCTCAAGAAATCATTTCTAGATGCTAATGTTAAAGACAGCCCGCGATGAGGGAGAAAGAGCATTACATATGAATGGCTGGTTACATGGGAAACTTGCAGGAATTGCTGCTGGAGATTCAGATCTGCTGTGGCCACAGATCTTTCTAGGCTCCTGATACCACAGTAGAGGTTCCCTAACTATTCCTAAAGAAAGGCAACCACAAGCACTCTTCCTTGACCACTTGGCTTCCAGTTGGATACTCAGTCTCTACCGTTCCTACGATTTGGTTCAGAACACTGTGTCTAGGTCACCAGATGACTGACTAGCAAAGATATATCTCTCACTAGCTGTGCCATCAGACCTACAATAATAAAGCCAATAGTTTCAAAGTCACAAAGCAGGGAGTTGGGACACAATTGAAAACAAGAATTATTTGCCTCATATTTGCCATTCTCATTGTATCTTAGAATCAGAAACACTACAAAAAGTTTCCTCTTAAAGCTTACATAGAACATTACGTTAAATATTTCATTAGTTCTTGCAGCATTCCATACATTTCCGTTATATTCACCCCTTTCTTTCATCTCCTCCTAGATTCATTCCCACCTCCCCACACACTCAAATTTTGATTTTGCTTTGACATTGGCTCTAATTCGTGCTTCACAAATCCTCTTTGGGTCTTCTCTGGATTACAGTTGACTACAAGAGATCATACTCAAAGAAATTCTACTCTCTTCCCAGGAGGTATCAATTGCTCTCAGCTTGGAATGGGATTTTGTGCCCATAACCCGCCCCTTCCATGATGGGATTTTTGTCTGGCTCAAGCTTGTGCAAGTCATTCATATGCTGTCACAATCACTATGACTTCACATGTACAACTACCCTGTTGTGTGTAGAAAGTATTGTTTCCCAATAGTCATCTTACCACCTCCGACTCTTGTAATGTTTATACTCTTTCTTCCATGATGGTCCCTGAGCCTTGGGGGGATATGTGTGATATAGATCTCTCACTTCTGGCTGTAATCATTTATTCTCACACCTTGACTAGTTGTGTTTCTGTAAATTACCATCTATTGCAAGAAGAAGCTTCTTGGATGACAGTTGAGTGATATTCTAGTTTGAGTTTATCTATGAAGAGTCAGTTTGATACCATGCCCATTTAACAGAACAATAACTTCCCATGGGTTCTAGGCCAGATAACAGTGCTAGCTATGGGTTCTACCACTTAAATCCAATTACAGTGAATTTAATAGAGTGGGCCATAAATAAAATCATAAAGTGTGTAATTATGGCTACAACAGTCATGTTATTCTTGTACCAGTAGGCATATGTTTTCATTATAGTCATTACTATATCTCACAAAATTCATAAATGGGTAACTTTACTGATAATGTTCTCTTGTAGCATGAACACCAGCTTCCAGCACTATGAAAACTAGACAATGCAGATGAAGCTTCCAATTCAGTACTAGCTTCATTTTTCCACATTTTATGATTTTATGAGTCAAGAATGTGGTATCTTCTACCAGAAAATGGAAAAATATCCCACGCTCTTGGATATGTAAGATCAACATAGAAAAATGGCAATCTTGCCCAAAGCAATCTACAGATTCAATGCAATCCCCATCAAAATCCCAGCACAATTCTTCATGGACCTTGAAAGAACAATTCTAAACTTTATATGGAAAGACAAAAACCCCAGGATAGTAAAAATAAAAACCTGTTCAACAAAGGAATATCCAGAGACATCACCATCCCTGACTTCAAGCTCTATTATAGAGCTATAGTCCTGAAAACAGCTTGGTATTGGCACAAAAATAGACAGGTAGACCAATGGAATAAAATTGAACACCCTAATATTAACCCACACATACAAACGCCTGATTTGACAAAGAAGCTAAAATTATACAATGGAAAAAAGAAAGCATCTTCAACAAATGGTGCTGGCATAACTGGATGCTGGCATGCACAAAACTTAAGTCCAAGTGGATCAAAGACCTCAACATCAATCCAGCCACACTGAACCTGTTAGAAATGAGACTGGGAGGCTCCCTTGAAAGAATTGGTACAGGACACTGCTTCTTGAACATAACACCATTAGTATGGACACCGAGACCGACAATTAATAAATGGGACCTCCAGAAACTGAGAAGCATTTGTAAGGTAAAGGACACAGTCAACAAGACAAAAAGGCAGCCCACAGAATGGGAAAAGATATTCACTAACCACACATCTGACAGAGGGCTGATCTCCAAAATTTACAAAGAACTCAAGAAGCAAGTCTCCAAAACATCAAAGGATCCAATCAAAAGGTGGGGTACAGAACTAAATAGAGAGTTCTCAATAGGGGAGACTAAAATGGCTGAGAGACACTTGAGAAAGTCCTCAGCATCCCTAGCCATCTGGGAAATGCAAATCAAAACAACTCTGAGATACCATCTCACTACTGTCAAAATGGCTAAAATCAAAAACACCAATGACAGTTTATGCTGGAGAGGATGTGGAGAGAGGGGAACACTCCTCCACTGCTGATGGGAGTGCCAACTCGTACAGGCATTTTGGAAATCAGTATGGAGATTCCTCAGAAAAATGGGAATTAGCCTACCACAAGACCCAGCAATTCCACTCTTAAGCATATATCCAAAAGCTGCACATTCATACGAGGACATCTGTTCAACAATGTTCATAGCAGCATTATTTGTAATAGCCAGAACCTGGAAGCAACCTAGATGCCCCTCAACTGAAGAGTGGATAGAGAAAATGTGGTACATTTACACAACAAAGTGCTATTAAGCAGAAAAAAACAATGGAATCCTGAAATTTGCAGGCAAATGGATGGCACTAGAAGATACCACCCTGACTGAGGTAACCCAGTGACAAAGAGAAATATGGTATGTACTCACTCATATATGGATTTTAGACATGATCAGGGGAGTGCCAGCCTACAATGCCAGAGAGTCTAGGAAACAGGGAGGACCCTAAGAGATATGCATGATACCCCAGAGAAGGGGAATGGATTGGGAGCATAGGAGGAAGGGAGAAGGATCTGGGAAAAAGAGGGGGAGAAGAGGAGCAGAGAGGAGGAAATAGGGGAGTGGGAAGGTTGAATCAGGGAAGAATAGAGGTGAGCAGGATGAGAGATACCATAATAGAGGGAGTCATTATAGGTTTGAGGAGAGATCTGGCACTAGTGAGATTTCCAGAGATCTACAAGGATGACACCAACTGGAAAACTAAGCAATAGTGGAGAGACTATCTTAAATACCCCTCCCTGATAATGAGTTTGATGACTACCTTATATGCCATCCTAGAACCTTCATCCAATGACTGATGGAAGCAGAGGCAGACACCCACAGCTAAACACTGAACTGAACTCCTGGAACCCAGTAGCAGAGAGGGAGGAGTGATGAGCAAAGGGGTCAGGTCCTGACTGGTGAAACTCACAGAAATTGCTGAGCTAAACAAGTGGAAGCTCGTGGACCCCAGACTAATGTCTGAGAGGTCAGCATGGAACTGATTCAGACCCCCTAAATTTTGGTGTCAGTGAGGAGGCCTTGGCCATCTATGCCCTGGTGTACAAAGGGACTTTAGGAGCCCATTCCACATAAAGGGATGCTCTCTCAGCCTGGACACATGTGAGAGGCCCTAGGCCTTGCCTTGGATGAAATGACAGACTTTGGCAATCCCCCATGGAGGGCCTCACCCTCCCTGGGGCCAGAGCAGGGATTAGATGGGGGTACTGGGGGGCAGGAGATGAGGGGAGGGAGAGGGAGCTGGGATTGACATGTGGAGCAAGCTTGCTTCTAATTTAAATAAAAAAGATTTTAAAAAAAGAAGGTGGTATCTTCGATAGTAGGATCTTAGCTTCCAGTTTCTGAGGGTAACCAAGAGCAATGGCAATAGCTTATAATGTGTGGTCAACTACAGGCCAACTACTAAAAAGGAGGTGCTTTTTTTCTTGGTACAAGGCTCTTTGTTTGCTAGTATTTGCTGTCTAGTTGGGGTATTGTCCTATTATGGGATAACTCCATTTAAACTACACACACACACACACACACACACACACACACACACACACACACACACACACACGGAAGCCTCTATTGTGTGGGTTTCCATACAGTTTTCCAAAAGACCTTAAGTGTTAATTATCCCGTCCCTCACCCCATTTAATTTTCTTGTTTCATTATTCCTTTTCTTCCTTTATATGACTGCATTATATCTACCTCACTTGAAAGAACCTCCCATCCTCTATAACTGCTTACTAGTTTCCTGACCTCTATAGATGTTTCAATGAAATATAGACATCTAAAGATTCAAAGCTAACATAAAAAATTAAAGAAAACATGCTTCGTTTGTTTTCCTGGATCTGGGATACATTACTCCGGATGCTTATTTCCTGTTTCATTCATTTACCTGGTAATTTCATAATTGTAGTTTTCTTAACAGCCGAATAATACTTCATCAGATGTGTATACCACATTCTCATTAGCTATCAATCAATTAATGGACATCTGGGTTGTTTCCATATCCTGGTTATTGTGAATACAACAGCAGTGAACATGGATGAGCAAGTATTACTAAAGATATAGAGTTCTTTGAGTATTGTAGCACATTATGTTTACAAAAAGATTTGTTGGAATACACACAACATCATATAGACTACAGTTCTCTAAATTGTACAGCCTTGCAACCAAATAATCCAATTGGCTGATTTTAGATCACATCAATAATGATAAATTGAAATATGGTCTTTCCATGAACAACTCTAAAAGAGAAGGTATATAATTGGATATATATATATAGTCACTTATAATGATCAACACATCATGAGTCTGCTGGGCAGTCACCACAAGATTTCCTTTTATGGATTTGATACATAACACATAGTTCACTTAATAGATATTTTAAATTAAAGCAACTTCTAAAAAAATTCCTTGGAGTCTGACTCAAACAAGAAGAATAGAAAACCAAAGCAAGGCATGACTTCAACTAAACTAAATTTGAATAGCTGCCTCAACCTTTATTTGCAACTGTCATCTCTTAAAAGAAGCCAAAAGCTTGCAATTCCTCAGTGCTCTGAGTAATGCCAATGCCAATGCCAAATAGCCTGGGTTCACAGGATAAAGACAAAAGACGTTTAATTCAGTGTCCCAGGAACATGAAAGTGCTAGTCTGTTGGTTAGAATGGAGACATTAATAATTATATTCCAGAATATTCTATGACTATGCAGATCTATTTGTATACCTGCCCTTAACTCTGCCTAGGGAAATGTGTCATGGCCTGTCATTATGCCATGCCTAGCTAGTATCTTGTCCACCCCCTTAGCAAGCTTAAGGAACCCCATGGCAATGATGTAAGTGGGCAGCCCAGGTCCAGAGAGATAAAGGTGGTTTACCTCGGCTATCCTTGATATTTCCTGGATCAAAATCTCAGGCTGAGTCTCTCTTGCCTTCATTAATAATGCAAAGAGAAAGTGAAGCTATCTGCTGTGGAATTCGATGATGCTAATGAGTTTATTTTTGCAGTTCAGGATTTCTTATCCCCCTGTCATTCAGGAAAGCTCTTAGATAACAGCAGGATATGTCGATGTCACTCCCTGCCTGTCGGTTTGGAGTACTTTCCAAGGCATCAGCTGAGGGCAAAGAGCCAAGTTTCCAGTCATCTACACAGAACCACGTGACTGAGTGATAGAGGAAGGGAAGGCTGCAGTGTCTGGAGGTGGGGAGAGAAGCCAGCAGCAATGCTTCAGGCTCCCATTTGGGAACCAGCTTAGTAGCTCAGGTCAAGAACCCCATGACTCAAAATAGCCAAAGTATCACCTGCCAAGAAATTGCTACCCACTGCATTACATGTTTAGTCCATCCCTAGGTTTGGGAATTCAAAACTTACAATTTAAAGATCAACTACTCCTTAAAATTAGTATAGAAAACAGAAGGGACAGCTGATAGAACCCAGGCGGCAGAGGGGCTGGCATTTAAAACATGCTTTGATAAAACTGGTCAAAATATTTTAACTCGATGATCAAAATCGTTTTTTTTTTCTAGCATCAGGCACCTTGTCCACATGCCCAAGGCACTCACCTTAGTCTGGGACATGTTAACATTTGCTTTCTGACAAAGGACAGTATTCCCTGAGGGCACATGAGTGACATCTGTTTTAGCACTGTTATTCTAAGTTTGGCCACACTGCCCACATTTAATGTGGCCAGTACCGCAAATGTTTGTTAATGACATCTGGTTTAGCTGATGGATAAAGTCATGTAACAGCAGAACTCAGTGTTCTCATATAAATTTAATTCTCCAAACTTGTGGCAGGCCCCATACTCTGATAATACAGAATCAATAGGCTACTTCACCCAGGCACCTGTGTATTTCACATTCAGCATTCATGTAGGCAGCACCCCAGGTCTTCTCATCTACAAGTTTGAACCGCATCAACATGGCCAGAAAGATTAGAAATGATCAATTCATTGCATAGGATGCCTTCCGTTGCAATGAATAATTTTAGGAGGTTTGCCTACTTACTCCATACACAATTCTAGATGCCGCCTTTGTGAAGAAAAATGATTCAAAACATATATATATATATATATATATATATATATATATATATATACACATATAAGTCAAGTCTTTGAGTGACAAAAATTAAAACTTCTCTAGAAGCTCACTATAAAGAACCAGAGTCAGGCTGCCAGGATGGCTCAGTGGGTAGAGGCACTTTTACAGGGGTCCAATGACCTGAACTCAATTTCCAGATCACTCTGAATGCCAATAGATAACCAACTCCCAAGAGTTGTCCCCTTACCTCTACATATGCCTATACATACATACACAATAAGTCAATGAAAACAAATACAGTTTGAAGAGGGAAAGCCTTATGCTTCAGTTTGTATGAGGCATTGCTAAGGGAGTATCATTTGAAATCCAGGAGTTTGACACCACAGTTTCCCAACTATCTCCCTATTTGTACCTTCAGAGAAAAGGAAAGACCCGAAACAGCTGAGTGAAAGAACACCCAGGCCATGAACTGATGTGTATCTTTGGTCATAAATGTTTGTCAAGCCCCTGGCTCCATGAGTCCTTTGAGACCCTGCTGTGCTCTCTGCTCCTGGATTTCAAGGATTGCAGGAGCCTTAATTTAGAATCTCCTGCCTTTATTTTGCATTTTTGACTTAAGGTTGCTTAGGTTGTCTTAGTTATTTTCAGACAGAACTACTCGACTCAGAGCTTATGCTTGAAAGGATAATTAACAATGCCTGATGCCAAAAAATAAGCCTTAAACACAGCAAGTTCACTAAGGAGAGGACTAGGTACGGTGACCAGGTTGACTCGGAAGGCTTGGTTAACATTCACTGCTTCCTCTCATGTGCAGCAATCTCATTTTGACAGTAAACATATTGTCACTGCAGTCAGAAAACTGAAGTTCCTCATTAAGTGTTGTGTTTTACAGAAGTAGAAACTTCAAACTCCAAAATCAGGAAATGCTTTTCCCACAGGCTCTCATCAGAGGCACCTCAGCATGAGCCAGAATGAAATACAGCTGGTAGACCTTGCCTTCATCCCAATACTCGGATTGTGGTGTGAAAGAAGAAAGAAGTAATAATACACTATCAAGCTTACTTCAATGGAAAGCTCAAATGTTCAGATCTGGTACTGAGACTTATGTGCAACAAGTAAATCTGGTTTGGCAGAGTGGCAAGTGTTCAGGTTCTAGAACCTATTAAGAACAACACTCCTAGCACTTGGTTGACCTCGGTCAGTTGCGTTCCTTTTCTGTTACAAGAGGAATAAAGTGATGAGCAAAGCCACAGTAGTTTCCAAGGCTGAGAAACACACAATGAGAAGTCCAATTTGAAAATCCAGGACCACAAACAGAATCTGATAAAACTCTACTCATGGTAGTAGTCAATTGGACTATAGAAGACTAAAAGCCATCATCTGCACTGTTCAAGCTTGCAGACCCAGATTTGCAATCCTCCTCTAGCCTTAAACAATCCAAATAGAGGTTGTTTGATTGTTCTGTGTGTGAACTCTAGGACATCTTCACACAGATTTGAGCAAACTGGGGCCAGTCAGTGTGGGAAGCCTCCTGTAGAGCAGTGGTTCTCACCCTTCCTAATGCTGCAGCCCTTTAATACAGTCCCTCGTGCTGTGGTGATGCCAAACCATAAAATTATTTTTGTTGCTACTTCAGAAGTGTAATTTACCATTATGAATCACAATGTAAGCATCTGCGGTTTCCAATGATCTTACACTACCCCTGTGAAGGTTCATGCAACACCCAGATGGGTAGTGACCCACGTGTTAAGAATCACTGCTACAAAGTCTAAGACTTACAGTCTAGAGGACTGGAGAAAGACATTCAGCTCACTTCCAACAAAGACTGGTGGGGCTGGTGTGAGCCCAGCTAATTTCTTTTCATTTCCTTAATAAATTTCGCTCTCCAAATGTGTTGATCTTCCTTTTTGGGAAAGAGGAAGGAATAAAAATGACTGGAGAGGCCAACTATAAAGATTATGATTCTGATAATTTTTCCCACATGCAAAGAAGGATTAGGAGCCAAAAAGAAGTTTTTCTGAGTCCCAGACTACAGCAGCTCATAAACCAAAAGGCAACTTTTTTTTTAATCCTTGAGTTATTGGAGAGCAGCTTTCTCTCTGGGAAGTTGATCCTAGGTATATACGAAATGCTACTCTCGGGTTTGCACATTTGGCCACCAATAGTAGCTTTGCAACTGCTGGGACTTTTCCTGAGATTACTCCTGAGTAGTATAGAAGGCAGGTTTTTTTGTTGTTGCTGCTGTTTGTTTGTTTTTACTCTTTGTGGAACTGCCACCCTGCTCCCTAATAAATACACAGAGACTTATTCTTACTTAAGAATGCCCCAGCCTTAGCTTGGCTTGTTTTTAACCAGCTTTTCTAACTTAAATTATCCAATTTCTTTTTTAACTATATGCTACCACTGGGCTTTTTACCTTTCATTGTTCTATATATCTTCCTCTCCTTCTTACTCCACTGCTGGCTGGGTGGCTGGTGCTGGCTGGTGCTGGCTGGTGCTGGCTGGTGCTGGCTGGTCCTGGCTGGTCCTGGCTGGTCCTGGCTGGTCCTGGCTGGTCCTGGCTGGTCCTGGCTGGTCCTGGCTGGTCCTGGCTGGTCCTGGCTGCTGGTGTCCTCTCCTCCTTTTCTGGATCCTCTTTCTTTTCTCTGGAGCCTAGATTTCTCCTCCTATTTATTCTCTCTGCTTGACAGCCACACCTCTTCTATCTCTTGCCTAGCTATTGGCTGTTCAGCTCTTCAGTAGAACAATCAGGTGTTTTAGACAGGCAAAGCAACACAGCTTTACAGATTTAAACAAATGCAACACATCTTTGCATCATTAAGCAAATATTCCACAGCATAAATGAATGTAACACATCTTAAACCAATATTCCACAACAGTAGAGTTGCCCACAGGAGATTTTTAAAACAAGCCAGTCCATAAGCAAATCCAAAGCATCCTTAGTGCAGTTTCACCTCCTTTACCTCTCCCCTATCTCTCTCACCCACATCCCCATCCCCCTCTGCCTCCCCTCAGAAAAGAGCAGGCCTCCCAGGGACATCAACCTAACATGGCATAGCATGCTACAATAAGACCAGGCATACACCGTCACATCCAGACTGAATAAGCAGGCAAATGGACAGAACTAGAAAAACATCATCCCAAATGAGGTAACCCAGACCCAGAAAGACAAAGATGGTATGTGCTCACTTATAAGTGGATATTAGCTGTAAAGTAAAAGATAAGCAAGCTACAGTCCACAGACCCAAAGACACTAAGTAAGAAGGAGGGCTTAAGGGGGGATGCAAGGATCTCCCAGGGAGGGGAAACAAATTTCTTATTCTGCTCAGTTTCAGTATTTTCTGAACAGCCCAACAAAGACAGAGGACCGGTCATCTAGGGTAGTCTCTTTAGGATGCTGCTCTGTCAGTGCTAATGATCTGGAGTTTGTGACCTAGAATCTCAAATTCACTAGGAGAAATTCTCTTGGTGCTACATACTGCCGTGCAGTTCATTCGCATATACCCTCTTCTCTCTGAAACTTCCTTTTGACATGTTGCTCCTTTGCCAGAGAGCTCTGACATTAACAGAGGTAGTCTTAGCCTCTGTTTTTCAAGTCTCTTCCTCTCTATGGGGATAACTGAACCTTTTCAGTTCATTTCCTCCATAAGCCCAGGGTTCCTTTCCTCTCGCAGATTCCCCCTCTCTGCCCTGCTGGGAGAGGACTCTTTAGTTTTCCCACCATTGCTATGTCTTTTAGAGCAGATTATTTACTTTCTTTTCTGATGAACTTCTTTCCCCCATGGCAAATTGCTCAGAAATAACTTCTTTGTTCTCCGTGTTTTGTTCACAGGATCGTACTGGACATCTTCCTCAACCCACACAGCTACCAGCACATCCACGGTTCTAGGGAATTAGTGACTAAATGGTGATTCTGCCTAATGTGTTTCCAGACAAGATCTGCTCTTGGAGATTTCAGATTTTAAGGAACATTTTCCACAATACAGTCCTGGACTTTGTCTTTGGTGGTGTTTCTACCTTTTCTGATGCCTTTGCTCTTCTGCTTTTGGAAAGATTCAAATGATCTCTAGCAACTTCTTTTTTATACCTGACCCTTGTCTGTCCCAATACTCATCTTTACACACACATGCCTGGTACGTGCATTTCCTTTTAATTATATTCCTCAGGAGTTTCATTACAGGGTGATCAACAATCGAAAACTTCAAATCATTAGTTCTGGACATTAAAATCCATCCTTTGATTTTGAATAAATCTTGTCTCTGCTTAAGGTGTGTAAACTCTCCTCCAAAAAATATAGTTCAGTAATCAGACTATATCCCCAGTCTGATTTTAACCTATACTTTAGTCTTTCTTGGCTTTTCTTTAATTTTATACATAAATCTCTTAGGATTGTGAATCTACAAACTCTGTGATCCTGCACCATGAGATACAGGTGAGATTCTAGAAGATGGAAATGTTTAATCCATGAAGTCCTGTTTTTAGTATTTTAGATGGCTCTTTCTGACCTTCCCTTTCAAATCTTTCCAGATCCATTGGATAAGTTTTCTGATTATTTGAGGAGTTCTATTTATGCTTTTAGGGACCTTTAAAAGGTTCCCAGGACATCTCTGATAAAGATAACCAACTTTTTAACAAGCACATGAAAAGACATTAAACTCTCATTAGTAAATAGGGAAACAAAAATCTGTTTATGAGATACAATTTTACACCCACTGTGTATTAGTTGGTGTTCTCTAGAAGAACAGAACTGACAGAATTTGGAATTTATTGGAGTGGCTTACAAGGCTGTGGTCCAGCAATCCAACAATGGCTTTCTCCAAAAGAAAGTTCAAGAATCCAGCAGTTGTTCAGTCCAGGAAGATAGGTGTCCCTCTCGACTTATGTTGAATATACATCAGAATCCCAAAGAAGCAGGCTCTAATGTTAGTGAAAGACTGAACTTGCCAGAGAGAGTAAGAGAAAGCAGGCAAAGGAAAACAAACAAACAAATAAAAAGCTTCATTCTTCCATATCTCTTGTATAGGTTGCCAGTGGAAGGTATGACCAAGATTAAAGGTGAGTCTTCCCACTTCAGATGATTTAACTAAGAAAAATTCCTTACAGGTTACCCAGCTGCTTAGTTTTTAGTTAATTGCAGATATAGTCAAGATGACAACCAAGAATAGCCTTCACATACGTGGATGTCCATAATATAATTTCATTTAAAAAGAGGAATGGCTATAGTGACAGTAAAATGGTTCAATGGACAAAAAGTTTCTAAGCCTGGCAGCATAAGTCCAATCCCTGGAACTCATGGGGAACAATGAAAGAACTAACTTTTTCAAGTTGTCATCTGACTTCTATACATATTCTATGGCATATGTGACCACCCCCAATATCCCATGCCCCTAAAGATCAATAAATACAATAAAAATTTTAAAACTAGAAACCAAGAATAAAATCTGTTAAAGATGTGAAAAGATTGGAAACCTAGGCGATGGCATGTTACTATAATTCCATCACGCAGGAGCTGGAGGTAGAAGGATCAAGAGTTCAAAGCCAACCTCGGTTATATAGTTAGTTGAAGGCCAGCTTGAGCTAAATGAAGTCACAGATGCTTTCTCAAAAAAGAAAATGGAAAAGATTAAAAAAAGGAAAGGGAATTGAAATCATCACATGCTGCCAGTTCATAGAAAAGGGCTCAGCTATTATAGTGGAAAATAGTTTGATGGTTCCTTTCAATGATACATGAAAAGAGAATTACCATACAACTCAGTATTTCCACTTGTGATTGAAAATGGGTGTTCAAACAAAAAACCTATACAGGAAGAATTATTACATCACTGCTCACAATAGCCCAAAGATGGGAACAAGCTAAATGTGCACCATCATATGAATAGGTAAACAAAAGGTGGTGTCTTCACACAAGTAGATAGAAGTCTGCCACAGAAAGGAATAAAGGGGCTGCCTGAGAGATGGCTTAGCAGATCAAGGCACTTGCCATCAAGCCATAGACTTAAGTTAAATCCCTAGACCTACACTTCAAAAGAGAGAACTGACTCCCTTGAGTAGTTCTCTGACCTTCATGTATACACACACACATACACACACGCTGATGTATTAATACATTTATATAAAAAAAGGAATGAAGTCATGATACTTGGTATAAAACATGTGAACCACAAAACCATTATGCAAAGTGAAGTCACTTCACAAAGCCAGTCATATGAGTTATCTAGAGCAGACAAATCCATAGAAAGAGAAAGTAGATTAGTGGCTGGCAGGGATTCAGGAGACTGGGGAAAGGGTGAGATGGGAGATGACTGTTTCTCTCTTCACATGCATACCATGCACACACACCATGTACGCCACACATACCACACAGACACAGAAACACACACACACATACCACACACATTCAAACACCATACACACACTCACAAACACACACACACACCACACAGACACAGAAACACACACTCACACACACATACCACACACATTCAAACACCATACACACTCACAAACACACACATACACAACACACGGACACATAAACACACACTCACACACACATACCACACACACTCACACACATTCAAACACCATACACACACTCACAAACACACACACACACCACACAGGCACAGAAACACACACTCACACACATTCAAACACCATACACACATTCACAAACACACACACACACACACCACATAGACACAGAAACACACACACACCATAAATTGCCAATGCCCAGTGGTGGCAGGAATACAGAGCAATTCTAACTTTCTCACAGTGGTTCTGCTGATAAAGCAAAGGTGATGTATGTGGTCATTGGGGAAGTGGTCTGTCATTTTCTTACAGAGCTAAACACTGACCAGAAGACTCAGACACTGATTCAAGAGAAACAAAAACTTATGTCCACATTAAAAACTCCATATGAATGTTTATAATAGCTCTATTGATAATTCCTTTACTCTTTAAATGAAACAAGCCAGTGACCTTCACCTAGTGTTTGGATGAACAAATCTTGGCATACAGGAGTAATTCTTGTTCAAAGCTCAGCATGAATGCCAGATGTGAGACATGTAAAACGCTAAGTGAAAGAGACCAAACTCAAAAAGCTGTTTGCTGTATAATTCCACTGATATGGAAATCTTGAAAGTATTTATGTAAATAATGGTAATATCAATGAGATAGCAAAGATACATTATTGAAATTGCAAGATGCTGGCAATAGAAAACATAAAACAGTGGCTTTCAGGAGCCAAAGGTAGGGTTAGAACTTGTCTCAAAATGGTGAGAGGAATGTTTGAACTGATGGACTTTTCATGATAATTACACAGCTTATATGTTGCTCAAACCATTAGAATTCTGCAGTGAAAATGGCTATTATAAAGCATATGTAAATAATACAGCAAAAAATAAAAAAGTATATGTGTATATCCTCATATATAGAGCTAGACTTCCAATACAATTTTTACACATTAAAATGTCTTCATGAAATCTATGACTATGTATACTTAATATATGAAAAGAAATAAAAATTTAAGGGATTTCCTATATTAAATAGATACAAGATTTTTCCCATTTAGTGTTGTTTCTATATAAGTAAATTATTTCATATTGACTACTTAGAATTGAATAACAAAAGGTAGGGTTCTTCCCTAGGACTGATTAATTATCTCCCCCTCCTGCCACTCCCTCCCTCTCAGCAATTGTTGGTTGTTTGTAGTTCTTTGTCTAGGGGTAGAGTCCTATGAGATGTCCCTCTTCCACAATAGCATATTTATACATGTTGCCATTATTTGAGCCTTCTTTGGGCAGCCATATTGTTGAGGTATTAAGTGCAAAACTATCTTGCCATTTGTAGGACACAATCTCACAGGAGACATCTTGGTCCTCTGGCTCTCCAACATGCTTTGAAAAATGACTTCACCCATCTGAATTTCAGAAGAATGTTAAGTGATCCTACACAGCTATTTGCAAAGAAATTTAGGATGTAACTTGTTTGTGGGTTTCCAGCATTTCTCTAGCAGCCCTGTCAATAAGCAAAAATTCCCTAGAACACTCAAAACTGCTTTTGAGAATGTTTTGTTTTTGAGTTTCCATGATACTTGATAGCCTGTATTGCTACAGGTATATAATTTGTTTTTCACTGAATGTATGCCAAAAGAAGTCCAGCATCTTTTTATTTGTGTAAAGAGCAGGGAGGATGTGGTAGTTTGAATGTAATTGGTCCCTATTATCTCATAGGGACTGGCACTATTAGGAGGTATGGCTTTGATGGAATGGGTATTGATAGGTTTGCTGTAGCCCAATAATAGGTTTCTCTGCCAATGCAGTAAGCCAGATCAAGCTGAATTAAAAGTAAAGGACAAAGTTTATTTTGCCAAAGCACTCTTGGATGAGTCCTCCAGCCCCCAGAAATGGGGTAGGGGAAGGGAGTAAGAGAGAAATCACATGGCTGTTATAAATAAGGTGTCTTAAATACCCTGTAGTCATGGGGTGATAATATGTCCTCCACAAGCTGGGTTTGTACCCAACTGTAAACTTTAGATGGGTACTTGGAGAACCAGCAGTCTCCGAGGATGAGCTGCTGAAACTGCAAGGAATATAGTACTCGATTTTGGGTGGTCTTTCTGAGAGAATGGGATTTGGAGAGGGAGAAGTATGGTGGGGCTAGAGATTCCAGGTGAACAGGTATGGTCTTTTTGGAGGACATGTGTCACTTTGAGGGTGGGCTGTGGAATTTCTTATGCTCAGGATACTGCCCAGTGTCTCAGTTGACTTTCTGTCCCCTGCAAGATATAGGACTCTCAGCTACCTCTCCCCTCCCATGTCTGCCTGCACACTGACTTGCTCCCAGTCATGACAATAATGAACTAAACTCTCTCTGAAACTATAAGTGAGCCACCCCAATTAATTTTTTTCTTTATAAGATTTGCCATGGTCATGGTGTCTTCACTATAATAAACACCCTAACTAAGACAGAGGAAAAGGGAGTGTGAGTCATAAGTTATGATTATCAAAACACCTTGAATGCTCTTTTGAGATGAATAACATGAACAAAATGTAAGGAAATTTTTCTCAAAACTAAAAACTTCAAAGACTACCATTTCCTGACACTATATGTGTTCTACTTTCTGGTACCCAGGTGGCCTTTATCTATGAAATAAATGGTGAAAGCCTTACTAACTTTGTCACTGTGAAAACATACCTGACAGAAATATCTACTGGGAGGAGTTATTTTTTTCTGAGTTAAGGGCAATGAAATCATGAAGCATGATGTCCTCACATCTCAGTCAACAAGAAAGTAGTAGGCCCCAGCCTGCACCAACAGTCTACAGCACATTCAAGGCCTACTACCCCCAACAAGCTATTTCTGCTAGTTAGGACATTTCCCAAGGTCTTATAACATCCCTAAACAATGCTACCAGCTAGGGACAAAGCATTCAAACACAGGAGGCTATGAAAGACATTTCTCATCCAAACTGACAATGGATGATTTCTTTTTCCATGTGTATTTTGTATTTAAATGGTCTTTAAAAAAATGAGTCTGCCACCAGTAGCACAGACACTGAGGTCAACAATTAATACATGAGACCTCCTGAAACTGAGAAGCTTTTGTAAGGCAAAGGGCACAGTCAACAAGACAAAAAGGCAGCCCACAAATTGAGAAAAGATATTCACTAACCACACATCTGACAGAGGGCTGATCTCCAAAATTTACAAACAACTCAAGAAGCAAGTCTCCAAAACACCAAAGGATCCAATTAAAAAGTGGGCTACAGAACTAAATAGAGAATTCTCAATAGAGGAGTCTAAAATGGCTGAAAGGCACTTGAGAAAGTGCTCAACATCCCTAGCCATCTGGGAAATGCAAATCAAAACAACTCTGAGATACCATCTCACTCCTGTTAGAATAGCTAAAATCAAAAACACCAATGACAGTTTATGCTGGAGAGGATGTGGAGAAAGGGGAACACTCCTCCACTGCTGGTGGGAGTGCCAACTCATACAAGCGCTTTGGAAATCAGTATGGACATTCCTCAGAAAAATGGGAATAAACCTACCACAAGACCCAGCAATTCCACTCTTAAGCATATATCCAAAAGCTGCACATTTACACAAGAAGGATATCTGTTCCACTATGTTCATAGCAGCATTATTTGTAATAGGCAGAACCTGGAAGCAACCTAGATGCCCCTCAACTGAAGAGCGGATAGAGAAAATGTGGTACATTTACACAATGGAGTACTATTCAGAAGAAAAAAAATGGAATCCTGAAATTTGCAGGCAAATGGATGGAACTAGAAGAAACTATCCTGAGTGAGGTAACCCAGTCACAAAAAAGACAAACATGGTATGTACTCTCTCATATATGAATTTTAGACATAGATCTGGGGAGTGCCAGCCTACAATCCCATGGGTAGATTGTCTGGGAAACAGAACCTTCATCCAATGACTGATGGAAGCAGAAGCAGACTCTCACAGCTAAACACTGAACTGAACTCAAGGAACCCAGTGACAGAGACAAAGGGGTGAAGACTGGGCTGGTTTAACTCTCAGAAATCGCTGACCTGACAAGGGTTAGCTCTTGAATCCCAGACCCACAGCTAGGAATCCAGCATGGGTCTGATCAAGACCCCCTGAATGTGGGTGTCAGTGAGGAGGCCCAGGCAATCTATGGGGCCTTAGCTAGTAGATCAGTATTTATCCCTGGCATACAAATGGACTTTGGGTGCCCATCGAACCATGAGGGATGTTCTCTCACCCTGAACTCTTGGGGGAGGGTCTAGGCCCTGCCCTGGATGAAATGACAAGACTATGGACACCCCATGGAGGGCCTAACCCCTCCTGGGGAAAGGAGCGGGTATTGGGGAGGCTGGTGGGAGGGCATGGGAGGAGGGGAGGGAAAGGGAGAGGCACCTGGGGTTGACATGTGAAGCAACATTGTTTCTAATTTAAATTTAAATTTAAAAAAATGAGTATGCAATGCTGATGTGCTTGATATCCCTCCCTGAATTTCTTTTTTTTTTTTTTTTTTTTTTTTTTTTTTTTCGAGACAGGGTTTCTCTGTGGCTTTGGAGGCTGTCCTGGAACTCGCTTGGTAGTCCAGGCTGGTCTCGAACTTACAGAGATCCACCTGCCTCTGCCTCCCGAGTGCTGGGATTACAGGCGTGCACCACCAACACCCGGCTCCCTCCCTGACTTTCTGTCACTCTTTGTTTTTATCTCTTGAACTTATTTATCTTTTATCAGGCTTAGAAATCCAAGAACCTGCCAAATTCCAGTTAAGAACAGTCCTGAAGGTGTGGCATGCTGGGATACTGGGGCCATTGGACACTTGGCATGCAAGGGCAACTTCTCTGAAACTATGTGGCTTCAACTCTCCACTGTTCAGGATCTCCACCCAGGCTCTTGCTCCCAGCTGACTTCAGCAAATGCAATGGCTTGGCATGTTTTAGGGATGTTTGGAAAACTTGCCGAGTATTTTTCGAATTTTAAAGACTTGCTCAGAAATGTTGAACTTAAATGATAAAAATCTGGAGTTTGAGGCCACACTTTTTTCCACACAAAGTTTGGAATTTGCACCCTGTTTGATTCAGTGATGCTTCATCCTAGGAACAAACAGAGCAGCACCAGTTACATCTAGACTACATTTGGACCACTGGCTCCTGCTTTGCTTGGCTTGTGCTCTTTATTTGCCTAGACAGATCCTCAAAAGGATCTACAAAAGCATATGACCACCTCTGTGTTTGTGCAGTGCCCTGTGAAGTCTTTTTGTGAGCCCAGTATCATTCATGGATGCTCTGTAGACAGTCGTACTTGTTTTTGCAAACCATTAAGACTTTCAAGGATACAGTGCTACAACGAAGATTAAGTAGGGGAGCTCACAGTCCAAGGTATGAATCAGTAAATAATCCTGGTGTACAATCATTTGACTAATATGCTAGGATTAATCTAAATATAGCTTTACAGTATGGTTAACAGTTATATATTGTTGATGTAAGTTTTAGTAACACTGGTTATTTTTGACAGTTTATTGAAAACTTTATTAAAACACTAGGAACAGACTGTTTAGCTCACACCCAAGTTCTCTCAAAGAACAGAAAAAAAGAAAGACATCATAGCTTCTTGAATCTTATATAACTAAAGTACTCAAAGTAAATAAAAATAACTACAGACAAATTGAGAAAAATATTAACTTTATCCATGAAAATATTTAATAAAAAATCATAAACATAGGAGGGACTGAGTTTCATGTGGCAAACTGACTTCATTTTTAAAATATATGATTATGTCAATATCAGAAAACCTAGTGTAATAATTCAGCAGCACATATCAATTAAAATAGTTTGATCATCTCAAAACAAGTAGAAAATAAAATTCAGCACACACAATTTCAAAACTTGTAATCAATGGATGAATGTAAAAGGAGTTCCTTAATCTAATAAAAAGTAATTTTCAAATATTATATTAGTTCTTTGAGAATTTCATATCAGGATTTGATCCTATCTAACCCCTCCCCCAACCCTTCCCAGATCCATCCTCCTTTCCCTACCCACTCAGCTATGTGCTGTGTTCTTTCTTTCTAAGACCCATCAAGAATAACTTGTGTTGCCCAAATATTCTCACATGTATGGCCTTCCAGGGACTGCACTTTAGAGAAATCTTCCTCTCTCTCCCTCCCTCCCTCCCTCCCTCTCTCCCTCCCTCCCTCCCTCCCTCCCTCCCTCCCTCACTCACTCACTCATTCCTTCTCTCTCTCTCCCTCCCTCTCTCTCATTTCTCCTCTCCTTTCCACTTCCTCTCCTCCCCCATTTTCTTCTTTCCCCTTTTCTTTCCCTTCCCCTACCCCTCAGCAGCTGATTGTGAATAGTTCCCTGGCTAGCTTCATGTCTACTGATCACTCCCACTTCTGCAATCATCCTTGAGCCTTGGGAGGAGGTGTATGTGTTCCATTTAGGGCTTTGTATTCAGTAACAGTAGTTTTAATATAGCATGTATTATATGTAGCTTTATTTGATTGGTCACTCTTTACAAGAAACCCTCAGAACTAGCTATTCTTTTCCTTGGAGACAATAACATCATAGTCCCAGCATTTACTCTCCCCCTTACCTCATCCACCCAGACTCTTACAGAGTGGGCACAGAAAAGCTAGTCCCCTTGCTTCAGTATGTTATGCCAAGTTTTTTCCATAGGATTAGATCAAATATAGATTCTGGTGAACCATATCTGGCTTAGTCTTCTCCTGGTTCCTGATAGCACCTGCTAATCAGTTACCTGAGCAAGGATCCCTATCTCAGTTTCTGCTTCTAAGGAACCTGATCATTACTGGTTATGATACCAAGGTCACTACAAATGGTACAGCTATAAGAATCAGTGGCTACCAAGATTATTTGTCAAAATGACTGTGCTAGGAATATTAGTTATTACACAGAAACTAACCAATCAGGCTTATCTTCAGGGATAAAGTTTGCCACCACATTTCAGGTTATTTTCATATAAAAAAATACAAAGAAACATTGGGTGGGTTGTCAGTGTAACAGTGATGGCTGCACTGGACATGCTGAGTAGATCTGCCTGCCTCTACCTTCTGAGTGTTGGTATTAAAGACATGCTCCACAATGCCCAGCAAAAAGCATTTTCTTATTTTAAAATGCCAATACAATACATAACTCATCACTATGTTGACTATCCCAGGGACCAAAGGTACAGATGGTGCTGAGATGCATATTCAACTATTACAGCTACTGTCTTTGCCACACACTGCCACAAGCTTGATAGTACAAAGTAGTAAGAATTTATTCTCTGAAGTCTTAGGGTCTAGAAGACCAAAGTCATTATCACTGGGCTGAAACAAAGATGTCATCAGAGCTGTATGGTTGCAAAGCTTCTAAGAGAGAATCTATCACCTCACTCTTCCAGCCTCTAGGGCTAACAACATCCTTGGTTTGTGACAGCATTGCTCTGATCTCTACCATGAGGCCACCTACCTGCCCTCCAGAGTGTGGAGCTGCATTCAGGCTCTACTCTGAGAATCCAAGAAAGTCTCCCCATCTTGAAACCATTACCTTGTTTACGAAGGAAATGAGGTTATCTGTATATAAACCAGTATTCACAGGACCCGGGGATTAGGAAAGCAGTGTCTCCAAAGGAGAAGTCCTTAGCTACCACAATGAGCCCCTTACACTGTTCCTCTCTCTCTGCATTGCTGAAAACTCCCATCAACAAAAATCAACCCAGTTTCTCTCTTTGCATACTTTAAACTAACCATGCTACAATTGATAGATTATAGATCTGATGACTCACCAGGGGTCTCCCTCTCTTTTAAGAGAGATGCATACTGTCTGCTCAACTGAACATAGAGACTTAGATTATCATAATTTAGCATGAGGCAATGTGCAGTTGACAGTGGATTTTTTTTTTATTTCAAGAGGGGCAGAGAAAACCAATGTGCTGAAGTGTGAAGTGAGGGCTTAACAATGGTAAGGCTTGAGCCAAGCTTTAAAATTTACTTCCATTTGCCTAGTGGAAAGATAATTTAATTATTTTTCTGATATGATTTTTTTCCAATCCCATCTAGGAATGTGCCTTTCAAGCATTTTTGACAACTCCTACCAAATATATTTCACAATGTAACATCTGAAATATACAACAATAATTATCAAGAAAAAATATTTTTCATCTTTATCATTTAGCCCTATTCTATTCTATTCCACCCCATTCTATTAAAAATTCTGATTGAGGCTCACAAAATGGAATTATGACCATTTATTAGAGTGACATTCGGAAAAAAAAGTCACTTCAAGGAAAATACTAGAGATCACTTCACATAACAAATTATTCCAGACATAATGGTTTCAAAACAAAACTCTTTTAAAATCTGACAGTCTTTTGGTCCTGGAACCCAGATAATTCTGCCTCCAGGCCTCTCAGAATGCTGCAGTCACAGTGGAAGACAGAGCTGTGGTCATCTGAAGGATGGACTTGAGAAGCAAGAGTCTCTATACCCAAAAGTGCACTTGAACCAGACCAGGGGTTCCTCCTGAGTTCATATTGGAGCTCCAAGGGAAGAAACTCCAGGGGATGAGAAAGGAAGAGTCAAAATCCAGGGTCAGGATGGCAGTGAGAGCTGATAACGTAACCAGCAGGTTTCTAGTATCATAGTCTCAAATGAGGAAGCAAAGGAAGCGAGCTGATAAAGAGTTTTGGACAGCAGGACCACAGGGAACTCGCAGTCCCTATAATTCCTCTCTTGCAAGGTCCATGCATCTACAGCAAGCTAGACATTTTACAACATTTGATCACAACTTCACACAGCAACTGCTAGGCCTCAGGCCCAGGCCTTGACCCCCCTTCCCCCAGCCCTAGTGGCAGTGCATTGCTGGCCATGCGGAGCAGGTTCTGACAGGTCACAAAAGCTCAGCACTCCTTGCTTCATCCACAGGACTCCCAAAGGACATTAGTTCTGCCTAGTCCCTGACACTCACTCCAATGCTAGCTGGAAGGATTCAGCTGCAAAGGACTTCAAGGGTTTCTTTCTTTCCAAGAACTCGGGGGCTTCCTCAGATCATTCCTGTACAGACCTCTCCACCTGGCAGCTAGCAGAGAGCTGTAGATGAACATGACATAGTCATGGTCTCTCAGAGATGTTATGGATATTGTCCATCCCTTTTGCTGTACTCTGGTCATTAGAATAGAGTCAATGTCTAGCACATAGCTTAGGGAAAGCACGTGATAGTGTGCTACCATGGAAGTGAGGATCAGTGGGAACTGTCTCAAGGGTGCTTACCACGCTGGCAGATCTGATACCAGCAAGAGAAGTAGAAGAGGCACTTGGGACAATGGAGCCCAAACTTCAGCCCAACTTGACTCTGTGGTGACGCATCTTAGCATCATGTAGGAGTGTATCTGGGCTGTGGCTTGTCTTAGTTAGAGCCCTGAAGATCCAGTGCTGAGGGATATTATTCTAAAGTGGACAAGGAAGAAATACTGGACGTGTGAGAAGGTGAGCTGTGTTCCTCAGTTTGTTCTTGCTGGTCTGCTGAATTACAACCCTGGGCCATTGTTGTCCTCACCCCATTCTCCTGCATAGGGAGACTGATTACTTGACAAAAATGCAATGGCTTTTCTGAATTGTTAGGCTGTTGACCATGCTCACACGGGCATGTGTTAATACATCACCATCCCATGTCTCATGTCTCAGAATAAAAAAGGACCCGATTATCCATTTTGAGTTAAATTTGTCAATTTAGCGCTCTCTCTCTCTCTCTCTCTCTCTCTCTCTCTCTCTCTCTCTCTCTCTCTCTCTCTCTCTCTCTCTCTCTTTCTCTCTCTGGCTCTCTTGCTCTCTTGCTCTCGCTTTCTCAACAATGAGTAGAGTAAAAACCATGAAAGGAACAACTGATGGGTTTTCATATATATTGCTCTCCTTCGTCAAATCACTGTTCATTCTTTGTTTCAGTGGTAGAAAGATTTCCATTTGGGAAAATACAGCTCCAGGTCCTCCTTCAGCCTTAAGGCTCTTAGTCATACTCATTATTTTCAGCATTCTCAGATGAATAACTACTGAGTCACAGCCATATCTATTTTGTATTTAGCATTTCCCTGTGCGCTTAATTCAGTCTAAGTACTGGAAGGAAGAAAGTGGCTTCTAACAATAAGGGATGGTGAGAGGCTGCACCCTTTCTCTATAAGGAAACAACAATGCCTTTCTCCTTAACCCTGCTTCTGTTGCCATGGTGATCTCTATACCCAGTGTAGTCTGACATAGCTGTGCTGAGACTCACTGAGAATCTACCCCTTCTGACAACCCACTGGAGAGATTTGAAGTAACCATGCCCACTAGTGATGCATGCAGAATCCTAAATATTGCTTCAAGACTTTAAATAACAAAGGGAGCTCTCATGGAGTTCCCCAAAAGAAAATAGCAAAGCAAAGAAATTGAGAAAGAATTTCTTTTCCCTAACGTAGCACGAAAGAAGTTTATATTGTTTTTTAATAAAAGTGTGTGGGGTGTGGGGTGTGTGTGTGTGTGTGTGTGTGTGTGTAAGCCAGATGACAACTTGCAGTGGTCCCTTTTCTCTACCATGTAGGTTCTTCAGCTTGAAGTCAGGTTGCCAGGCTTGGTGGCAAGTGCCTTTATCTGCTGAGCCATCTCACTGGCTTATTTTGAAATAATTAAAAACTATCATTCACTTATCTTGTATTGATTTGTCTTCAATTGCTACTGGTCAGTTCCGGTGAAAGTGTCTTAAACCCAGGACTTACCCTCTACCAGAAGTTGCTGTTTTACTTGACAGACACTGGTGGAACATCTGTCAGTGAACATTTTATAAGTGTTCCGATTCTTTCAGGTTCAGAATTGTAATCGTTTCTCTTCTCTCCCTCTGGTCTTTCCCCATTATTTACTTAGCTAAAATTTGATCACTTTCAATAACATGGACTGGGAAATGTAGGCTCAAGAAAATCCTCTGGGTAGATCTTAGGACATTTTGTGATGAGAGTAAACATCTGTTTCTACCAGGAGGGCCTCCTGGAGCCAGGAGTAGCACAGGAAACGGGCAGTCTCCAGGCACCAAAACTCCCTGCAGTGGCTTCATCAATTGCGGATTCTACTTGTCTTTCTGTCTTCTTGTTTTATCCCACCTAGGAATCTGCCTCATGTTTTGTTTCTCTGTCCTTGGTGTAAGTTCTGGTGACATCATTTCTTTTCACTGATTTTCCCTGACCCCAGGGTCTGTAATTAATGGCATCAGGTGTGCCGAGCATTATAGCTCCGGTTGACAGCTCCCTTTTTAGTGGGGTAGTTTCTCTGGAATGTTCTGCATATTACACCATATCTGCCATCAACACAGTAATGAAAGGTCCAAGTCCCCCCAGAGTGTGTTGTCCCAAATGTTCTAATCTGATATAAGAATGATTGCTTCTTCATGATATTTTCATTTTGTGGTTAATTAATTCCCTTAGAGGAAACATGCAGGTGATATAGACAAGTTTTATTTCTTACTGACAATGGAGCACAGTGAGAAGAAAGGAAAGGCTCCTGTGTAGATGAAACCTCTGTGACTTTGCTTTAGGTTTGTACCTCACTAACCGCTTCCTGTTGTGTCATGGGACATTGGGCAGGTGACTGGCCATGATTTATGCATGGGCACTGCCTCCACCTGTTCAGGCCATCAGATCAGAAAATAAATCCTTGTGAGATGTTTAAAGCTATGACTGCAAACAGGCCCATGCTCCCACTAGCATCACACTCTATAGGACCAAGATACAGCATGATACAGGAGAGTGAAGACACGTTACAAACTGGGTAGTGCACAGGTAAACCACAGATGTCCAAGTTCTGGTTCCTATATCTATTTATGTGCAGCCACTTCACTGTCCTGTTTAAGGGTACGGAACATACCCTTTGGGGACATGTTATTTCCATTTCAAAATGTCGACCCCCAAGGATGATACTTATATTGATTGAAGTCAGTCACTTCCGTAGGTTTTCAAGAGCTTCCTCCTTGACCCAATTTGGAGTCCTCTGCCACATTTCCTGGATCAGCACTTAAGACGTAGGTTGCTATTCAATGCCTTCAGCTTAATTTGCTTTAGAGGCTAAAGCCCCAGCATCTGGTCCTCAGCAAGTGATGGAAAGACCTAAATGGCTCATGCTGTCCTCTCTGCAACCAGTATCCCACTTCCTCACCAAGGCAACCGACTGCGAGCCTTGCATTCTAAATGTGAGCTCATCCTTATACAGTGAGAGAATGCATTTCTGTGAACTTGTGTTCTACACCTCTATTTATATATCCACATGTTTTCTGCTTCCCTTCTAGATAATAAAAATCTGTGGCTGAAAGCACAGATTGCTTTGGTGACCTCATTTGGTGTCTACTCCTTCCTATTCCTTAATGCTATAGTTAGAGATTTAAAACTGGGGGGAAGGGGGAGACATGAGTGGAAAGTCCAGATTTGTCACTGAAAATTCAAAAAGAATGCAGTAAAGAACTGGCTTGTAATAACAGGGGCTAGCTATGCTCAATAATGTCTTAAGCATCAGTTTAGCAATAAAGAAATGCTAGAGCACATTTTATTTAAAAGGGACTTTGCAAAACTGGTATTGTAGCCTTTTCCTGACCCCTAGCGGGGCTATCTGAATGGGCATCCCTTGCTAGTCACACTGTGGTCTATGGACCAGCAACCTCAGCCTAACATGCCAACTTACCCAGAAGGCAGAGTCTGGAGTTTAAAAGAGGCACTTTACACACAGCTTGAGGAATACTGTTGTCTTAATAATCTGGTTTCTTCCTTTTCAAGTAAACTACTTTTCCTGTCTGGCCCTATGGTTCTCTGTTGGGCGGTCTGCCTGATAAATTGTGCCTACTTTGAGCTTGGCCATAAGGCCACACACATAACTCTAACCTGTTTCCAGTCTTTCTTCCATGAGTCTCCACGCACTATCTCCTTTCAAACAGGAGGTTGCATTTGTCATGGTGTGTGCTGGACCACAAGGTCAGCCACCTGCTTTATATTTGCTGTCCTTCCTGCCTGGTATATTATGATCGGTGGGTGCTGATATCATGTAACACCTGCCATGACCATATCAAACACCATATCCCTTATGAAGCCTCTCCACAAATGGACAGGCACCTCTTTCTTGGATTTTGGTGCTTATTAGGTCTTTCCTGGTACTGTTCTAGTGATGACTTGTTTTACTCAGAGTGGTCATCACAACCTATATTCCCTCTTCTATCCTCGTTCCCCATGCAGTCTGGATATCTGGACAAACAGACAGGAAGTGAAATGGTTTGGGCAGAGAAAGGAAGTGATAAAGCAGGAGGAGACAGGAGCTCAGTCTCTTTGTGGCTAGGAAGTTGAGTAGGTAAATTGGCTGTGGTTTTGCTCCTTTGTCTCTCTGATTTCTCAGCATTTTCCCCTATACTAAGGCTGTTATTATGAAGACCTGTTATAACTCATGTTGGCCCTCCCAGGTACTAGCTCAGAGCTTTGTATAGCACACAGACAACAAATTCAAGTTTCAGGCAATGTAAATTGGTGAACAGAAAAGAATCATATGCTAAAGCTCCATCTATGAGGAAGGTGACTGAGGTTATCAACTGTACACAGTGTGAGCTGGATTTTAACAGATGCAGAACACAGTATGGTAGAGTCCCTTTATAAGTACTAGTTCAGTAACAAATAAATGCAAGATTGATATCGATCTTCAGCTTTGGAGAGCCATGAGGCTAATTGCCCAAGTAAGGATTTAGTTTATGGCTTGTCTTCATCAAGACTGCATGTTGGCCAGAATAATGTGCCCCATGTAATGCTCCTGATTGTGCTATTTGATAAATTTCTCCCTTTGAGCAAGTGATTTGAGTTCAAGCACACACAACACAGGAAGCATTTTATATGATGCCCATATATGGGAAACATTCAATAAGTAGCAATTATTTTGATATCAAGATGATGAGAATAATTGTGATAGAATTCATATGGCTACCTCCTGTAATGTTCTAAAAATGTAAATTCCAGATTTAAAGACAATATGTGAATGAGAAGGCAGAGACAGAGACTTCCTGGTAAGCCAGACTATGCAGAATTGGTGAGTTCTGGGTTCAGTGAGAACTGCCTTAATAAATAAATCTAAGAGTAATGGAGAAAGACACCTGATATCAACTTCAGATTGCCACACACATGAGCACCCACATGCACAAACATGTGCATGCATAAGCATCAGCTCACACACATATAAATGCACACATAGACACAAACACACATACATACATATACAAAATTTCCCCTTTTAAAACACATCTCCAATGGCCTAAGGATTCCTCACAGGATTCCATCTCTAGACTTTCAGGGATCATTTCTATAGTTCATTACTAGATTCCATCTCTAAAGGATTCCATTGCCTCTCAGTTTGACCACAGGCAAGGGACCAAACATGCACGTAGGTCTTTGGGAGGGAATTAGGAAAATAACATCAAGCATGTAATCACTCCAAACTGATAAGTCAATGTTAATTCAGGCTGAAGTTTCTTTTCTAACATTTAAAGAGTTCCCTGAATAGTTTAATATCTGTGAATCAGAATATTCAGTAAAATAGCAACTACAGTTTCCAGTAACTTTAAAATGAATAAAATCTGCATGGAAGAAAATAAATATAATCACTGCCAGCAAACCTGAACACTGAAACATAATGAGGGCAGGAGAGAGAGAAAAAAATTAGATTGTGATGTTATGAGCATCATTATTTTCCACTTGTGATGTTGTCATGGTGATGGACATCAGTTAACATAGGAAAATCTTTTTCTCTTTTACTTGGCTTATTCTTTTGTCTGTCATAATTGAGAAAAGTGCCACACTTATTACCTCAGCATTTTAATAGAGAAATCTTGATTGAGGTGATAGTTTATACTCTTTGAGTCACCCATCATCAACAAGCTCTCATTTCTCTGACTTCTTAATTTTTAAAAGGATTTTCCTTTTCTGTCCTCAGACTTTCCTCTTTTGTTTTAGCCTTAGAAATCTCTTCTTAAAAGATAAGTGTGAACATTTGTTAAATCTACAACTATTCAAATTTATCACTCAATATTTTCATGAAATCAGTGACTCTGTCAACTCTATTCAGTTTCTTAGGTTAAAAAAATATGGAACTGGGGAAGATCTCCCATGCTCTTGGATAGACAGGATCAATGTGGTAAAAATGACAATCCTGCCCTGCAGAAGCAATCTACAGATCCAATGCAATCCCCATCAAAATCCCAAAACAATTCTTCACAGACCCTGAAAGAACAATTCTCAATTTTATATGGAAAAACAAAAAACCAGGAAAGCCAAGACAACCCTGCCCAACAAAGCAACGTCTGGAGGCATCACCATTCCTGACTTCAAGCTCGATTATAGAGCTATAGTCCTGAAAACAGCTTGGTATTGGCACAAAAGTAGACAGGTAGACCAATGGAATCAAATTGAACACCCTGAGATTAATCCACAAAGCTATGAACACCTGATTTTCAACAAAGAAGCTAAAATTATACAATGGAGAAAAGATAGCTTCTTATACAAATGGTACTGGCATAACTGGATATTGGCATGTAGAAGACTTCAGATAGATCATGTTTATTTCCATACACAAAAGTCCAAATGGGTCAAAGATCTCACATAAATCTAGCTACACTGAACCTGTTAGAAGAGAAAGTGGGAGGTATCCTTGAAAGAATTGGTACAGGAGACCACTTCCTGAACATAACACCAGTAGCACAAACACTGAGATCGACAGTTAATAAATGAGACCTCCTGAAATTGAGTAGCTTCTGTAAGGCAAAGGACACAGCAAGACAAAAAGGAAGCCCATAGATTGGGAAAAGATATTTACTAACCCCACATCTGACAGAGGCCTGATCTCCAAAATTTACAAAGAACTCAAGAAGCAAGTCTCCAAAACACCAAAGGATCCAATTAAAAAGTGGTCTACAGAACTAAATAGAGAATTCTCAATAGAGGAGTCTAAAATGGCTGAGAGACACTTAAGAAAGTGCTCAACATCCTTAGCCATTAGGGAAATGCAAATCAAAACAACCCTGAGATATCATCTTACTCCTTTCCGAATGGCTAGAATCAAAACGCCAATGACAGTTTATGTTTGCGAGGATGTGGAGAAAGGGGAACACTTGTCCATTGCTGGTGGGAGTACAAACTTGTACAGCCACTTTGGAAATCATTATGGAGATTCCTCAGGAAAATGGGACTCAATCTACCACAAGACCCAGCAATTCCACTTTTAGGCATATTCCCAAAAGATGCCCATTCACACAACAAGGATGTCTGTTCTACTATGTTCATAGAAGTATTATTTGTAATAGTTAGATCCTGGAAGCAATCTAGATGCCCCACAACTGAAGAATGGATAGAGAAAATGTGGTACATTTACACAATGGAGTACTACCCAGTGGGAAAACAAAACAATAGAATCTTGAACTTGGCAGGCAAATGGATGGCACTAGAAGAAACCATCCTGAGGTATCCCAGTCACAAAAAGACAAACATGGTATGCACTCACTTATGTATGGATTTTAGATATGGATCAGGGGAGTGTCAGCCTACAATCCCAGTGCCTGTGAGTCTGGGAAATAAGGAGGTTCCCAAGAGAGATTCATGATACCCCAGAGAAGTGGAATGAGGCAAGATCTCCTGAGCAGATTGAGAACATGGGGGGAGGGGAGAGGGAATCAGGGGAAAGAAAGGGGAATAAGAAGACATGGGGGAGCAGGAAGGTTGAGTCGGGGTAAGAATAAAGGAGAGCAGTTGAGAGATACTGTAATAGATGGATTCATTATAGGTTTGAGGAGAGAGCTGACACTAGTGAGATTTCCAGAGATCTATAAGGATAACACCAACTGTCAAACTAAGCAATACCAGAGAGACTACATTAATAGCCCCTCCCTGATTATAAGATTGATGACTACCTTATATGCCATCCTAGAACCTTCATCTAGTGACTGATGGAAGCAGAGACAGATACCCACAGCTAAACACTGAACTGAACCCTTGGAACTCAGTGACAGAGATGGAGGAGTGATGAGCAAAGGGGTCAAGACCATGATGGTGAAACCCACAAAGACAGCTGACTGGACAAGGGGGGAGCTTTTGAACCCCAGACTGATAGCTGAGAGGCCAACAGGGGACTGATTCAGGCTCCACAAATGCAGTATCAGTGAGGAGGCCTCAGAAATCTCTGGGGCCTTGGGTAGTAGATCAATGTTTACCATGGTGTACAAATGAACTTTGGGATCCCATTCCACATGGAGGGATGCTCTCTCAGTCTGGACACATGGGAAAGGGCCTACATCCTGCCCTGGATGAAATGACAGACTCTGGAGATCCTCCCCAAAGAGGGCCTCACCCTCCCTGGGGAATAATGTGGGGATTGAGCCGAAGGCTGGGGGGAAGCTGGTGGAGGGACAAGGGAGGAGGGGTGTGAGAGGGAGCTGGGATTGACATGTGAAGCAAGCTTGTTTCTAATTTAAATAAAAACATATATTGAGAAAAAAATATGAAACTGAAAAGAGGAATCTCTCATCCAAGAGTCCCAAAATATCCCGGTCATAGAAGAGGCCCAAGAGTTCATACAAAAATATGAGGGCCAGAGCGCTTCCTGGTTCTCAGCAAGGGCTAAATCCTTTACTGTTCTTTTAATCTCTTCCTCACCTACCATACAGTTTTGTTGGGGTTTTTGTTTTAATTTGGGGTTGCTTTCTGTGATGTTTTCCATTTTGAGACCCCCATAACCATCTGTAGTTCATTTTGCCCCTCTGATGGGGCTGTCACATGGCCCAGAGCAGCCTGTTGGGATCCTTGCATCAGACCTTCTGCTGAATCCCGTGTGACTGAATCAAGTCTGACGGCAGCTGGAAGAATTTTTGTTTTCCCCTGTTGTCTGGGGGAACTCATGTACTAGTAAGGCCACTAGGGAGATGCAAAGCTGAGACAGAGAGGGTGACCGTGGTTTGATGACCTGCTAGGCTCTAAAGCAGGTTTGCAGTCACAGGAACTATTTCAGTCCCTGGCTTAAATCATTTTGAGCTGTATTTCTGTCACTGTGAACTGAACTGTCCCTGTCTGATGCAGGTGACTTTGATTCATTCAGAACTGTCTGTGGCATGAATGTTAAGAAGGAATTTACTCGAGTGCCTTTGGATTCACCATGAATATTTTATTTTGTAAGACTCTAAGGATGCCCAGCCTTGCCCTGTGTAGAGAGACTTGTAGACAATTGGATGCAGTGTGCAAAAAAAGCTTTGGAATAAAACAACAGCAACTTACCTGTTTCCAAATTATGCTGTTGCTGCTGCTGCTAACTTGAGAATATCATTTAATATCCCCGATGTTTCCCTTTCTGGCTTCTTTATGAGCAAATGTAGTTATAAGGCTTAAGTGGAATACTGTGTAACACGTAGTGTGGACACACTTGGGTTGAGATTGGGATGAGTCTGTGACAGTTTTTGACAAGGAGCTCATTGTGTACATGGTGGGGGCACATATTTAATCCTAGCACTCAGAAGGCAGAGGCAGGTATGTCTCTGTGAGTTGCAGGCCATCCAGGAATACATAGTGAGACACTGACTCAGAGGGGGGAGGGAGGGGGAGAAAAAGAGGACAGACACAGGGAGAGAAAGACAGACAGAGAGAGAGAGAGAGAGAACTCAGTGTCCCAATTAATCTGAAGCCATATGTGCCAGGAAAAACCACCATGGTGACCTCAACATACATCCTTACAACCCCTGTGCTCATGGGAAACACATCCATAGAACCAACCAGATTTTGCAGTCAGAGTTACTTATTTCTCAACCACCAAAACCTGGCCATGCCAAGCCCTTTCATAAAATCCTTCAGTATCTATCCATCTCCACATTTCTATATGTGAGTTATAAGTAAGTTCCTTCCAGATCTGCCCAAAGCCACTGCCAACCCACATTCATCTTTGTGCAAGGAAGGTTCTTTCCTAGGTAGATGTATCAACCAGGCAGGGCACACGCATCACAGCATTGTGCATGCTCCAATGACTCACTCACACCCATCATTCTTGTCTGTTCTCCTAGTCAGGGGAGCTGCCTTCAGCCTCTAGCCACGGAGAATGTCTGTCTTCCACCTCCCCAAGTGTCAGACAGCTCTCCTTCCCATGGCTCTGCTACACCAACCTACCTCGATATGGAAGTTTTCTCTCTTTGCCGCAGATGTGAGAAACTCCCCCCCAACCACTTCCAAGTTAAGCACCCCCTTCCCATTCTTCATTCCCCAACTTGTGACACTTATGCAAATGGCATTTTGTTGTAATCCTTTACTGAAGTATCTGATTTCACCTATAGAGATTGGGCCTCGATGCATGCAGAAATCACACTCACTTAGAAAGCAGGTTAAAACATAAAGATGATTTGAGGCTCTAGTCCTAAAGCTTGGACCCTAAGAACCAGTTTTGTTCTGTACTTCACCTGTTTAATATAAAGCGTGTGGATACTCATGTCAGAGCTCCAGGTTTGAATCATGGCTCTGTCATATTGTGAAGATACAAGACAAAGAAAGGCAATTAGTGCCCTTCATTTTTCCCAACTGTAGAATGACGAAAGATGACATATAAACCATAGGGTTGGTCTGATGATGATGCTGTAATCCAGCACTTATCTCCCTGACTGGAGCACAGCACACACTTAAGATGACTGTGGCTCTGACGGAAGCAGTTGCCTGGCTGCACTTGGAGAGGCACAGTGAATGACTAGGACTGTTTTGCTCATTTTAGTTCTCAGAGCCCAGAACTGTGCCTATTGCACAGCAGTCACCCACTCTGTCCTCCTCTGGTTCTTGAGTAACTATTTTCTGCATCAGTCATTTGATGCTTTCTCCCCTTTATTGTTGTGTAGGATGCATCACTCATTGTTTCGTAATCGTGCCTTGCCTATTGCTCAAGTTAGAAGCATCATAAAGACAGAAGATGTGCCTGATGTGCCTGCTGTCCCCACACAAAAGGGCTTTTCATGCTTCTTCCAACAAGTGGACGCCTCCCTACGCCTCGAAATACAGCAGGTTTGGCCCTCTTAGAAAACACAGACTGGCACGCAATACCTTGCTCCACATCCTGCATAACCACTGCCTTGTGGACCCTGTTCCAAGCAATTGTACCAGAAAATAAATATGAAACTGTGGATTTTTCTTGGTAATAGAACCACTTCCTTCAGTGAGTCTCAATGGTGCATGACAATGGGTCTACTGTTAAATATTTGAGGAGTTTCTCTTCGAAAAGGGGGTTAGGGATCCCTTCTTTTCAGTGTTCATTCAGTGGTGTAGATACTCCCACCGTATCTCACTTCAAACTACCAATGGGCTGTCACTGAACATAAAGCCAGCAAGAGTTATATACAGTCTGTTCTTATGAACTGGCAGGAACAGGCTCAGAACTGTCATTGGTTAAGTAACTGGGATCTCCAGGACAATGTATGTGTGCAGTGAAGCTTCCCAGATAATTGGGAGTTTCCTTTGGACTTCTAACCACCTCACCTTTCAAGGAAAGCTGTCTTGCTTAATATGCAGTAATTACAACAAACTACAGGAATTTGCAGTGAGGGCTTCGGGACATTTGTTGTAAAGTTTCCATCCAAGTACTATAAGTCAGAAGATATAAAATGTTATGAGTGGTATGTTCTTGGTCAGTGGTTCTCAACCCGCGGGTCACAACCCTTTTCACTGGATTAACCTAAGACCTGCTGCATATCAGATATTTACATTATGATTCATAAAAACATTAGTTATGAATTAGCAATGAAAATAATTTTATGGTTGGGGGTTATCCCAACATGAGGAACTGTATTAAAGGGTCACAGCATTAAGAAGGTTGAGAACCACTGTTCTGAATGGCAACTACGGTCTTTATAGCAAATATTTCTACTGCCGTGGTCCAGCTGAAAATTTCTCACTCAGATAGATTTTAAACAATCCCATTAAGCTGGGCGTTGGTGGCGCACGCCTTTAATCCCAGCACTTGGGAGTCAGAGGCAGGCGGATCTCTGTGAGTTCGAGGCCAGCCTGGTCTACAAGAGCTAGTTCCAGGACAGCCTCCAAAGCCACAGAGAAACCTTGTCTCGAAAAACCAAAAAAAAAACAAAAAAACAAAAAAACAAAACAAACAAAAAAAAACCAATCCCATTATTAAATGGTTTCACACTGGATCAGTACTTACTGATGAAGCATGAATTGAGCAATCTAAAGTTACTTTTTTATTATTTTCCAGCAAATATATGCATCAGTTCCTTCAATCCTTTGGTCTGTCTTATGAGACAGATTCTGCATGTTTTATAGGTAAGGAAATGGAAGTATAGGGAGTGAGACCAGAGAAATCACAGAGGGTCATCCAGGGGCTTGATGGAAGCCTGGGATTTCAGCTACCTTCATGTGACAAGATGTAGGGGACTGAAGAGTGTCACTAGATTCTCACTCTGTGATGTGATAGTGTAGAAAGAACCAGATGGGCAGGCAGTGGTGGTGTGTGCCCACTGTGCCCTCTTTCACCTGCCTTTAACTCTCCATGGGGAGGCTGTGCACATCAGGAACTGTGAGATTCTCTTGGGAGAAGCTTGTCCTCAGTTGCCTCAAGATCCAGAACAGAAGATCAAATTTGCACTCGCCCCCTAAAACCTGCTCTTGCAACCTGCTCTTGCAACCTGATCTTACCACACCACACATGGCATAGGACACTGATGATGTCCTAACAGCCTTCCTCCCCTTTCCCACAATAACAGTAGTTCTGAAGACAGGGTTAGCAAGACCCATATTCCATGGCTTCCCTTACATTTTGTTGTGGCCAGTCAGCTACTTTCCAAATGGGTATGAGAAGTGAAGTGTGTAATTTCTGGGATATGTTTCAAAAATGGAAATGCAGATGCTAGAGAGATACCTCAGTGGTTAAGAGCAGACTGATCTACCAGAGGACCTGAGTTTAATTCCCCTCATCCACAAGGTAATTCACAACCATCTGTGCCGCACCTGCTGCGCAGCCTGTATCCGAGAATGTGCCGAGGGTGTCGGGATTGATGACACATAGACCAGTCAACGATGTAAAGAAAACTTTAAGCAGGCCCCAAAAAGGCTCAAGAAAACTTCCCAAGAAAGGCTTCCCTCCAGAAAGGCTTCTGCTCCCTGCCTTACCCCTGGCTGGTTCTGCTCTGACACCAGAGACTGACTTGGGTGTGTCAGAAGAGGTGGTTAGTCTTTGGAAAAGATCAAGGTCAGGGTGGTTCCCGTGGGCAAGCCCTTTTCAGGAACTTATTGCCCTGGGAATAATTGTACTGTTTTTAGTAAACATTGTCTTACAGCTGCCTGGTCCCAGGCTGATGGGGAAATGAGTCTCTGGCCAAGGTCTGTTGTCCCCACACATCTGTAAGTCTATTTCTAGGAGATTTGATGCACTTTCTGGCCTCTGAGCATGCAAGTGGTACAGAGATGTATATGTAAGTAAAATACACATACATACAAATTTTTTTAAGGAAAAGCATATCCCACTTGCTATATTCTTGGACCGTATGGTGTAGTTGTAAATTTGGAGACATGCATTGAAGTCTTACTCCTGACAACTGTGAAGAACATAGGAAGTGTATCGTTTTGAATTTTGCAGAAAAGAAATAAACATTTAACTGTTTCAGTCACATTTTCTTTGGTGTTCTGTGGCATGACACACACAGTACACGAACAATCACTAAGGAACCCTCAGTTTATGGTAGAACTATGTACTAACTGCCTCTTCCATGTTGACCTAATTTTTTTCTGCTGTTTCTAGATGTAGCTACTATCCCTTGCTTCTGGACCAGACAAAGAAAATGTTTACCTCTGTCTGTCCCCATAAAAATGCCTTCTCCCAGTGATAAAACCCAGAGCTCTAGAATTGTCCATGTGGAGCTCACAGCACTTGCCAATCAAGCTTTCTCCTCAAATAGACACTTTTTAATGTTGCAGATTCCATATCCTGGCTCCTATACTGTTCCTTCAAGTGTCTTGTTCCTTTTTCCACCCCAGAGTTAGGGGATTTAGAGAGGCACCCTTGGAACCCAGTTCAGGACGCAGATACACAATACTATAGAAGAAATGACCTATATAAACTATAGGCCATGCCCAGGGAGCTAGGCTTTCTTTGCAATTTGGGTGGTTGAGACATGTTTCCCCTTTGTATTCATGGTAGACTTTACATGCCTGGTTACTGATACCAATCAACATGCAACTGAAACAATAACTTATACCTAAACAGCCTTTGAATGGCTGATAGGTTTTCTTGGCTGCTGCATCTAACCTACTCTTAATATGGGGCTTACACACACATCTAAAACTATTTTAAATATCCCTTTATTGCTTAAAATGTAAGAGCTGTTATTTTGTTTGCAACTAAATATTTGAGTCAATCCGTGTATATGGTTTTGAGTCTCAAAAAAAAAAGGAAAGAAAGAAAAACGGGCTAGAGAGATGGCTCAGTGGTTAAGAACACTGGCTGTTCTTCCAAAGGACCTGGGTTCAATTCCCAGCATCCACATAGCAGCTCACAACTGCCAGGAACTCCAATTCCAGGACACCTGCAACCCTCACACAAATATACATGCAGACAAAACAGCAATGTGACACATGCCTTTAATCCCAGCTCTTGGGAGGCAGAGGCAAATGGATCTCTAAGTTAGAGGCCGGCCTGGTCTACAAAGTGAGTACCAGGACAGACAAGACTACACAGAGAAACCCTGTGTTGAAAAACAAAAACAAAAGTCAAACAAAAATATCCCCAACAAATAAAAAAACAAAAACCCACTTGTAAACTAGACAGTGGTAGTGCTCACCTTTGCTCCCAGTACTTGGGAGGCAGAGGCAGAGGCAGGTGTATTTCTGTGAGTTCGAGGCCAGCCTGGTCCACTGAGCGAGTCCCCAGACAGCCTCCAAAGCTATAGAGGAACCCTGTCTGGAAAAATCAATATACCAAAAACAAAACAAAACAAAACAAAATTTGTAATGAAGAAAAGGGTACTTCCTGCGAGACCATCTAAATAAATGATTCGTCTGGAATGTTTATATTACTTTTCATTCGGGTGAGGGAGAAAATATTGAGAAACATGTCAGATTTATCTAGATGTTATATATATATATATATAGTTTTTAAATATGTGATTACAAGTGGATAAACGTGGGGATATGTGAGCAAATGTTCTATTTGCTGTGTATAAGCAATAAAAATAATTTTGGAGATCTGGGGTCTGAGAGAACTCCTGTGGTGCTCTTCAGTGATGTTTTTAACCACTCGGTTCTGCGATGTGCGGTGTATTCCAGACTGCCATCTGGCGGTGAGTCCTTCCACCTTCAGTGGTGGGTTCTCAGGCGCGGTGTGGGAAGTGCCGAGGGCTGCGACGCCCCAGGGAGAAGGGAAAGTAAACCTCTCAAGAGAATGGATGAAAGAGAGGAGGGAACTCCGCCAGTCCAAAGGACAAAAGTCTGGCGGCAAAGAACCAAGGGAAATGTGAACCAGGTGAGCGCAGAGGAAGAGAGAAATAACGAACTGTACTCGAGGGTGCAGTGCCCTGTGGCGAAGGAAATCACCGTGACTCCGGATAGATAACCACGCAAGAGCACATTCACCATTGCAAACACAAAAGCAGGGGCGTGGGCTGGCTGGAGAAGCCGCTCTCATCAGCGTCCCTTTTGTCTGGAGCCAGGGTGGGGTCCTAACAGAGAATAACGGTTCTTTAAGGCTAACCTTCATCTCCCCGGAAAGAAGTGATCCTTAAAAAAAAAAAAAAAAAAAGAACTAGCTTCCTAACCACATTAAACAGCCCGAGACTCTCCCACACCGCGGGCTGTGATGTGATTTTCTCCTCTCTTGATCTCGTTCATCCTTGAAACAACAGCTCCCCTGGGGGAGTTCTGGTCGCCAAGACTGTTAGAGGAGAGCAGCACTTCTTTTGGTCAGCTCAAGGTCACTCCCTGTAACGTCAGAGGTGGCAGCTCCTGGGGACCACAGAACTGAACAATGACATTTATTCGTCTCAGTAGCAGTCCGTGTCCTTAATCGGCCTGGTGAGTGAAACAAGAGGGCGTCTTCGACTTGGGATGAGGTGTCAGGACTTTGGGATGCACCCGGGCACTGGGAGTAGGAGATGGAGGAGACTTACCACCAGGGTGTACCCCCCACACACACACGCACACACACACACACACACACACGCACACACACGCACACGCACACACACACGCACACACTTTCTGAGAAGCGCAGGGAGGACAAGATCAGTCCTGAAGACATTGATCTTCAGGGAGAAGAAAGGGAAGCCCGGTGCTCAGGAAGGGAAGGAGGGGGAGGTTCGAGATGACAGCCAGACCTAGCCCTCGAGGCCAGGCAGCCAGCCACTCTTAGAGACAGGAACCTCGTCAGAATAGCAAGTGGGGGCCGGGCGTTGGTGGCTCACGCCTTTAATCCCAGCACTCGGGAGGCAGAGGCAGGCGGATCTCTGTGAGTTCGAGACTAGCCTGGTCTGCAAAGTGAGTTCCAGGACAGCCTCCAAAGCCACAGAGAAACCCTGTCTCGAAAAACCAAAAAAAAAAAAAAAAAAAAAAAAAAAGAATAGCAAGTGGGAGTGGCAGAGGAGAGGGCTGGGAGGAGGGCCCTGCAGAGCCACCTTCAGAGCCCAGGAGCGGGGACGTTGGTGGCTTCAGGGTTCTGTGACAGCCCTGTGGGAGTGCGCAGGAGAGCGAGCCAGCTGTGCCTACAGGCTCCTGCCCGCCCACGAGTCAAAGAACAGTGACATCGATCCGCTGTGCGGGGGCTGGGGCAGGGCCCCGAGGACGTGTAGACAGCCTCTGGTTTGCCACATGAAGACAGGTCAAGAGACCTTTACCTGAGAGTGAGTGGCAGCTGGACAAGAAACCTATTATTTCTCCTGCTCAGCTCCACCTGGGTCCCTGGCGGTGGGAGTCATTGCTATGCAGGCAGGGTGCTGGATGTGCCCTCAGCACTCCGAGGTCTGTGACTTCTCCGGCCTCGTTTCTGTCTGGGCCAGGCAGCTGCGGGCTGCTGCAGTCACACCACCTTTACTGAGTGAAAACCACATTGCTGCTGGTTCTTTAGTGTGCCACACCACACCGAGGAGGGACGAGCACAGCAGGGTCAAAGCCCAAGGACACACAGCAGGAGGGAACTGTGCAGGGTCCGGTCAGCATCCATGGCACTTGGCCACCAGAGCCCAATCCACCCTCTTGTCTGCCCCCCGGAGTGCATAAATCAGGTTTTGTCAGGAAAATGGGGGTTTTAGACTCCATGTTCTCTCTAAGGTTGTTTCCATTCCCAGGGTTTGTTCTGGGAAGATGACATGAGCCAGGGCTCACCTCACAAGCCAGTGTCCAGGCTGTGCTCTTGCCTACAGCAGAGGAATCATAAATCCCCCATTCCTTTAGCCCGGGTGTCACTCCTGTCAGCCCCCAGAAGCAGACACAGCAATGGCGGTGCCTAAGCAGAGAGGCAAAGCTGGATCGGGGAAGGGTCTGACTGGGAGGAAACTATTGGTGTAGTAAAATGAATTATCAGGTTTACCCAATTCTATAAAATTGCAGCTAAAGAGCGATGAAATTATGGCCCACATACCCTGGAATAAATGACAGTAAAAACATGACTTGAGGCAAGTGGAGACACTAGTGATGACAGTGGAGCCCCCTGGTGACGACAGTGGAGCCCTTTGTCCTGCTTCTATTTGATTCAGAGCTAGACAAACATCCTTTAGAAAGAGACTCCTTTCTCTCTATCCTAGCCTCTGTCCCAACCTCAAATGACCTACTTGTTATCTCTCTCTCCCCCCCCTCTCTCTGTCTGTCTGTCTCTCTCCCTCCCTCTCTCCCTTCCTTCCGTCCTTTCTTTTTTTCATTGTATGGTTTTGAAAGGAGGCTAAAGAGACGTGTAACTAAAAAATGAATAGCCACCACAACTCCAAAACCAAGAAGCAGCATAGGTTCCAATACAAAAATTTCCTTAAAAATTAAGGAGAGCAAGTTTGCTATTTAAATCAAATATTCAGAAGTCATTGCTAGTAAGTTTATTGGTTTTGTTGTTGTTGTTTTGTTTCATTTTGGTTTTTTTGTTGTTGTCTTTTTGAGGTTTCAATTCCTACACAGGTGTCTTCATTATCATTACTTCTACACTGGGAAAAAAAGCAAAACCCCTTTGTGAAATTTACTGCACATATTTATGTAGAAAATATTTCTAGAAGCCTAGAATGATACAAGTGAGCACAAGAAGTTGGTCAGCTTGACTATGGAGTGTTGACAATAATCTCTGAACATTCCACAAGACTGAGCCGAGCCTAGGCTTCCTTGGAATCTGAACAGACATAGGAATGTGGGATTGCCAGTTGAGAACTGTGACCATCTAGTATGGACCTCAGATAGATCAGCCACGGCCTAACACCATTTCAAGGACAAAAATGATTTGGACTACAGCAATATAAATTGAACATAGTGTAATTTTTCCTTTCACTTGTCTGAGTGTATTTGTAAGCTCAGCAGAAATAACTTGACCTCATGTCTAATGCAGAGCTCACTGCATTCTTCCCTCATCCCTTTGCTCCCCTCCCCTTGCCTAGGCAATAGTGCTCTTTTTGTTTCAGAGATTTGAATGAAAATCTTCATGCCACAAATGTTTTTTTCTTCTGTAAGACACCTGTTTATCCTCTTATTTAAATGTAAATGTTCCTTTATGCTTTTGAAATAAATCTTTTGTAACTAAAAAATAATTTAGGGGAGACTTATCAGGAGAAGGTGATGTCATCGGAATAGATTCTCCAAGACTTTAAAAGCAGCTAGAAGCAGGCGAGGTGAAGGGCTCTACTTTTGTGGGAAGGCATCCTACTCAGGAATGCTAGGGATTTGGGATTACTTCCTATTAGAGGATTGGGGAGTTTTTACATTTGTTTTTCCTGAGGCAAAGGGATGGTGATTAGGTTGGTGGGGTCAGAGTGAGGAGACCAGGGGAGCCAGGAAGAGGAGCTAGAAGGGCCCACTGAGGCTGCACTAAGAGAACCCAGATCTGAGCTGCAGCATCAGGAGAGAAGTTAGTGAGGCTGCTGCAGTGGTAAGAACCCACGTCTGGCCCAGGTTCAGGGTAGAAAACCATGGCTGACCTGTGGAGGTGATGTATCTTTCCACAGCAAGAGACCCACAAAAACAAGCACGCATGCATACATAGATGTACACACACCCAAGATGTGGGAAGGGTTGGGTCAAAGGGAGACAGGAAATAGAGCCCAGAACTCAAAATTATAGTGAAGTCTTAAAACATAAAAATATTTCCACAAGAGCCAGAGATCTCTGGGCACCCACCTCAGCTGTGAGCATTTCCAACACTTTGGGCTTGCCGAGGGGTGAGGAGGGCTTCTATGAAGCTAGAGGTTGAGCTATGACACAATGGAGCAAAGAACAAGCAGTACAAGCTGCAACCGGGTTGGTCCTGGACACACCTCTGTGTTGCAGGACGTTTGTGCCCTGTGTGAAAGTGTATTGCTGTGACCGGTGAAATAAAAAGCTGAACGGATGTCCAATGGCTAGGCAGCAGGTACAGGCAGGGTCTCTGGGGAAAGAAAGGAAGAGGAGGAGGAATCTGGGCCAGCAGGAGATGCCAGGAGACAGAGAGGAAACAGGAGGCGCAGGAGAGATGAGAGGTAACGCCACATGACAGAACGTAGATAATAGAAATCGGATGATTTAAGTTACAAGAGATAGTTAGGAACAAGCCTAAGCTGAAGGCCAAGCTTTCATAATTAATTGTGTCTCTGTGTCGTGTGTGTGTGTGTGCATGTGTGTGTGTATGTGTGTGTGTGTTTGTGTTTGTGTGTGTGTGCGTGTGTGCTGGAGGTCAAAAGAAAAATCCATCTGCATCTCTGGAATTGTCCTGGAGAAGACACACTGGATCTCTCTTCTGTAACCTTCTAACCAGAAATGATCCAAGGGGCAACAGTGACTGTTACAATCAATCAACTAAATCTTCCTATGTATCATCCATCCATCCATCCATCCATCCATCCATCCATCCATCCATCCATCCATCCATCTGTCATCTATCTATCATCTATCATTTACCTACCTATCTGTCATCTATGTTAGCATACATGTTGGGTCCTTCAGGAGCACCCTTCGGCCATGCCCACTGTGAATCCAAGACAAGACAATTCAGAGACCAGCTCTAGCTGCCTTCACACATAAGCCTCCACTCAAGGAGGAGCACAGATCCAAGACTCAGTGAGGACATGCTTGCTGCTGTGCTAGGACACCTCGACTTTCCAACCTGACCAGAGAGCTCCCTCTGGTGGCTCTTTGGTGCATGTTCTTTTTCTTTTCAACTTTCAAATTTGAACTGAAGTAATGCCAAGACGACATGCCTGACTGGTAGAGCACAGATAGATTCTTTTGTTGATAAAAAACAGTGAGTGCTGATTATATTGAACCCTTCCCACATGCAAGATTCTAAGTGTATTGATTCTTCCAGTAACCACAGGAAGGTTCCCTAGCGAACCAAGATCACCTAGAAAGTGAGGGTGGGGCAGATCTGGCAGCTGACAGCAAAGTTGAACTTTAGATTCAATCACGCCCCCCACCCCAACCCTTAGAAGCGTGATCTGCCAGTATCTCTATCAGTCAGTCAGTATGAAATAAAGGGCAGTCCCCAGCCTCAGCCTCAGCAAGGAGCACTTAGATTTATTCACAAATCACCATTTTAGATCAGTTTTAGCCACACTGGCTGTCAAAAGCTGCTTTCCTTTACAAGCAGCCCCCTTAAAGGGGTTTGAAGCTGCATTTTGTTACTATTGTAAAAAAAAATCTAAGCCTTTTTTCTACTTACAGGTAGGTTTATGTAAGCTCCCTTAGATAAAAATGATAAAGATTGAATTATGCTTTCTTCTTTCTCCTCCGGAGAGTTTTTAGACAAACTTAATGGATTGTGGGACTTTTCGAAGTTCTCTTAAGTAGAGGCTTGACGTGGTTCTGTCCTCCCTCCCTGTAATCTGGAACATTAAATTCCTGAGGTTTGAAAGCACACTGCTCTGGGAGCCAAAAACTAATCAAGATTGCATCTGGCTCGGCTGCTAGCAGCTGTCTGACCCAGGCAGGCAGCTCATAGCTCTGGACTCCAGCTTTCTTATCTATAAAACAGAAGAATTTAACCAGATGAATTTTATGCCTCCTACTAGCTGGAATATTAAATTCTGTGGTTTGTGAGAGAAAGCGTATGAATAATGCAGTAATGATTAGCAGGTGTTACAACTTCTCCCAACAGTTAAGCAACACACACTCTACTTTCTAGATGTGGGCATGTTAAACTAGCCATTCCTCAGATCCTGTGCGAAATGGGCTGCTGGCCTTGGCCTCACAATAGCAAACCCAGTCATGAAAAGTAAACTAAATTGCTCTTATATCTTTGTCTCATTTCTAAGCACTTTGCTGGGACAAGAAGAGTTGAGATGTGCCTTCTTGTCCCTTAGGCTGCATGTACATAGGACTGAGTGTGTTTTTGTATTGACCGTGGACAGTGGAAGCTCTCAGCATCTAAGCAATACTGTAGCTGAGGCATGCCTCTTTAGAACAAGTTTTCTTCTCTTTCTTTATGTGAGAACTCAGCCTGCTAGGAAACCGAGCAAACCCCTAATTTGGAAATAGTTCTGTCTGTATAACTCTTCATAGTTAACCTTCGTAGGTGGTGAGGGCAAGAAGCCAGCCACGGCATTTTTCTTGAACTCACTAATGAGCAGGGTCAGGGCAGGGCCAGTGGAGGGGAAGGAGGACTCCAGGATCCGTGGCTTCCTGAGGACCACAAACTGAGCCATGAATTCTCCTAATTTGCAAGTTATCTGCTTTTACAGAGTCATTATTACTATTTTTAAAATCAACTCCCAGAGAAATAACCGTAATGGTCGGAAGCAAAGGAAACCCCAGTGAGGCTTGTTTAGGCCCTGAGTGAAAAGGACTAATGGAGTTCCAATCCACAATAAAGAGCCTCACAGTGACGAACAGAATCTCTGGTGTAGTCTCATCCAGTCCCTGGGCAGGTACAAACAAAATAAAGATGTGGCTAAAACAGGTCACCCAGAAAGGAAAGGAAAGACTCCACAAGGAGAGCATCTGTGGAAACCTTTATGATTCCTGAACCTAAAAGAAATCACTAACGCAATGTGAGATCTGTAGGCACAAGATCCACGGCCTTACTTGGAGGAAAGTGGCCACTTTATTATTATTATTATTTATTTTAAGTTTAAATTTAGATTAGAAAAAAAGGTTGCTTCACAAGTCAGTTCCAGGTCCCTCTCCATTTCCCTCCCCTTCTCCCCTGCCCTCCCCCAGCCCCCCCCCCAATATCCCCTCATTTCTCCAGGGAGGGTAATCTATTGAGCCTTGGGCAGTAGATCAGTATTCATCCCGAGTATACACATGGACTTTGGACTCCCATCCAACAATGTGAGATGCACTCTCACCCCGAATGCTTGGGGGGAGGGTCTGGGCCCTGCCCTGGATGAAATGACAGACTGTGGACACCCCCATGGAAAGTGGCCACTTCTAACTTGGGGATTGGCAGCAGAGGAGCTGGGCAGATATACATCCTGGTCTTTCCGCCTTTCCACAGGGCAGCCCTTAGAGACTTTCTTTTTCTCTTTCAAAGATTGCATGGAGGTAGTCATTTGCACGTGCAGCAGCATGCTACACTCACTTCCTGTGTATCTTTATAGACCTCCAGACCTCTATGGCTAGCTACCAGCAAGTTCTGTCCTCTGACCTTCAGGCAGGCTTTATTTGTACAAGCAAGGTATTACCACTTGACCTAACATCATGACAAGGTCCTTATAAGAGGAGGGAGAGAGATTAAAAGATGCTGCCCTGTTGACTTTGAGGTCAGAAGAGGCAACAAGAGGGAATGTAAGGGGCTTCTAGGAGGTGAGAGGGCTGGGGGAACAGATTCTTCCCCAGAACCTCCAGGAATACAGGTCTCGTCCATTCCTTGAGTTGAGCCCACTGAAACCCATTTCTTCACTCTTTATATCAAGAACTGTTTCATTAAAAAATTTAAGTTTTAACCTATGAGGTGTACACACAATAACTTTTTTGCTCCTATTGAGGAAATTATACATCTGTGCACACACAATAACTTTTTTACTCCTACTGAGAAAACTACACATCTGTGTAGCTGGACTTTCTCTGGTCCCACTAGTCAGCTCCCAGATAACCACACAGAAACTTCCTATTAATTATAAAATCTCAGCTGATAGTCTTTTTACTAACTAGCTCTTACAACTTAAATTAGCCCATTTTTATCCATGTGCATATTGCTGCCCCATGATTCGTGACATTTACCTGTCCTCTTGAGTCTTGCTTCTCTCCATCTGGCTGGTGCCTCTGCCCTTTTCCTTGCAAGAGTTCTCTCTGTCTGGCTGTCCTGCCTAACCTCCTTCCTGCCTAGCTATTGACCATTTAGCTCTTTCTTAAGCCAAAGAGAGCAACTCATCTTCACAGGGTGCAAAAAGATTATTCAACAACACATCTGAAACATACACTCTCCCTGAGACTTCAGCCTTGCTGCCTGTTTGAAAAAGAAATAAAAAGGGAAGGACAAGACTGCTCCCAGGTATAGTGGGGGAGAAAGCTTGTTGTAGATAAAAGGGAGTGCATAGGTAGAAGCAAGGACATAAGGGAGTCCAGAATGATTATGACCAAACTGAGCCATGTGAGGAGAGAGGGAGAAGGAGAAGGGAAAGAGAGGAACCAGGTACAGCAGCCAGGATGCCAAAGGTACCAAAAAAAGGGCAGGTAACCAAGATGTCTGGATTCTGTAAGGAAGAACCTCTGGGGTAAGGGCAGTCCAGCCCCTGGGGTGGATAGTTCAGGGTAGAATGTGGGGTATGCCAGCCCTAACCTATAATAGGTAGGGACTGAGGGAGGCTGAGAGAACCTGGAGGCCATGTCCCCTTTGATACGTTAAATAGGCGACTCAGCCATTTGTCCAGGGTTTGAAACTTTACTCCGCCTTTTGACAGTGACATTTTTTTGGCAATAGCTTCCCTTCTAACAGATTTTCCTTTTGAATAGTTTTTCTTATTAGGTAGGGGCAGGGTTCCTCTCTCCTCCATGGCAGGTTGCTGACAGCCCAATGTTTTCACAGCTACTGTGAGATCAAGAGTACAGCAGCCATGCTGCACCTGAGTGACCATGTTCCACAACACCCTGCTCCCTCCTCAGGCTCTTGTCATCTTCCATAATGTGCCCTTGGTCTGGGTGTGGATGACATAGATGTCCCATTGAGGGGTGAACATTCCACAGTCACCTACTCTCATCATTTCGACAAGTTATAAGTCACCAGAAGATCCTCTAGAAAATTCTCTTCTATGGCTCTGATTCTCACCAGGCTCCATTAATACCAAACCCTTCTTTTACCACTTCAAGCTCAGAGGCTTCCCATTGTAGATCGTTTATGTTGTTAGTTTTACCAAACTTTGGTTCCCTTCACCCATGCATACCTTAAAAATTTAAAAAAAAAGTCTTTTCATAGGGCAGGTGGCTCATCGGGAAAAGCACTGGCCATGTAAAACAGATAACCTGACTGGATCCTGAGACCCCACATAAGGGTGGAAGGAGAGAAGCAACTCCACAAAGTTGTTCCTCCCATTCCCCCATGAAGATGAGGACAGCGCATATGCACACATGCATCTCACACACACCAATTACAGGAGGGAGCAGAGGCATTTTAGGTACATTCACAGTGTAGTCAGTTTTTACAGACATCTGAAGCACATTTACCAAAATTTGGAACTAGGAGTGCTAGAGAAAAGGGATGCTAGTTTTATTACTGTGTTTATTAATATTTGTTTAGAATAGTTAAGAATCATGTCAAGAACTTGGAAGGAGTTAGAAGCATAGGAAGGGGGAGAAGGGAGTGACAGTCTGAGGAGGGACAGGCTATGACCTGTGGATTTGGAGGTGCCAAGTTGGCAGTGGGACATGAATCTAGAAATACAATTGCTAGAAATTTTGGGGAGTGCCTCCTGGGTTGCCACATGTTACTGGGAAATCGGGGTCCTCTCTCAAGTTTCTTAGTCTCACTAGTAATAGAATTTAAGAATGGCCGGGCATTGGTGGCGTACACCTTTAATCCCAGCACTCGGGAGGCAGAGACAGGTGGATCTCTGTGAGTTCAAGGCCAGCCAGGTCTACAGAGCGAGTTCCAGGACAGCCTCCAAAACAATACAGAGAAACCCTGTCTCAAAAAAAAAAAAAAAAAAAAAAAAAAAAGAAAAGAAAAAAGAATTTAAGAATCAACTCAGAAGGAAGCTTGAGGATAATTTTATTAGGGTTTGAAAGAAAAGGCCTGGGTGGACAGACAAGCTGCAAATCTCCTCAGCTGCCCAGAAGAGGGAGAAGAGACGAAAAATTCATGCCATTTGAGGTAAGCCAATATGAGATCAGGGAAGATGACTTCAAGGAAAGAGTAGAAAAACTCAAAGTACCAGGGAAAGTGTACATGGGCTTTGGTTAACACTGGAAACTAAAGATCTTCTGAGTAATTCAGAAAAGGGGATAGGGATTAGCTCAGTCATGTGCCATGGCTTTGTAAGTGACAGCACTAGGAGAGGGCTTCTGTGAAGGAGAATGCCTCATTAATGTGATCCTTATTCCTTCTACCTCTTTAGCCTGATGAATCTGCCTTCCCCAAGCGCACTCCATTAACCAGGCAATCAGCTAGCATAAACAGATTAATTCTTTGGGAAAGAGGTAATGGCACACCTCCACCCAGAGGTGGATCCCATTCTTTCCACCTAAAGCAAGAGGTTTGGCTCCATGGGTCTCCCATGCTTAGAGAAAACTGTGAGTCTATTGTAAATGCCAGTCCATACAGGCATAAATTTAACCTACTAAGTTAAAACAAGTCACAGTCAGTCTGGAGGGCTCTGAGTAAAACACCCCTCCACAGTCTCTCAGCATGGATCCAGTTCTCCAGACAGATCCTGCACTAATGTCATTGTAGCCATACTAAGTACAGATTAATTATAGGGATAAAGCCTTACCTAGACACCTATGTGCTTAAGGCAAGTAACTAAAAAAGAAGAAAACAAAAAACAAATTTTGTCTGCTGAGATACTAAACAGACAGACAGCCCTCAAATGCTCAGAGATCTAGAGAATATGGCATTTAAAATGTTTTATTAACAAACTTTCCATAACAGAGAGACAGGCCAACAGCTGGCATCAGCTCATTTCCTCCAAAGAAGACAGGACACTGAAGAAACTCTACCCACAAAAGTGGTAACGCTAGCCACTGAACAATCCTGCTTTTCACCTCAACTGTTACAAAGGACTCTTCAGACCCTGGACAAGAGGACAGTGGAATTGACTTTCTCCACGTTGCTTGGACCAATGGTAGGCACGTCTTCCTACAGCTCCTAATCCACAGGTCTCACGCTATCAGCAGAAGGCAGGTGTCCTTAAAGCCTCTGCCTCAACAACGATAAAGGACCTTGGAGGTGGCTGTCCATGCAGCCAGATAGCAAGTTGTGGGGACACCAGACCTTGAGCAGAAACCCACTTCCCCTTCGGCCTGGGAGCAGGCATCTATGTAATGTTTACTGAAAACAATTCAGTGCTTTAAAGCTTGATAGGGCTCAGATAAGGGCTGGCTCACTGAAATACCATGCCTTCCACACCTCCTATGGCTAGATGCCTCTTCCTGCCCCCTGTGGTGTCTCCCCGATTCTGGGGCCGGAGATTAAACCACCAGCCAGGAGGGTGAGAAGTGGAAAGAATGGTATGTAAATGGATGGCAAAAGTCCTTAAAAAGGGAAGCCCTTTTTCTTGGGGAGACTTCTCCAGAGATTTCGCCACAGACTTCTCCAGAGATTTCGCCAGAGACTTCTCCTGAGATTTCTCCTGAGAGCTCTCCTAAGCGGACTGGGGTCTCCTCCTAAGCTGACTTGGGAAGCATAAAGTTTTCTTAAAGCAACCGACCGGTCTCTGTGTCATCTATCCTGACCACCTCGCTACATTCTCGGATGCAGGCCGCACAGCAGGTGCGACAATTGGAGGATCCCACCGAGATCATGAAAGCGAGGTAAGTGAGCGGGTTCGTCTCTTTTTCTGGCCAGGGAAAGATTGGGAAAAAAAAAAAAAAGAAAAGAAACCATGGGGAATAGTTCTGGGAAGCTCAAATTACAGTATCAAGTTAAAAAGTTACTTAAAGGACATGGGACTACAGTAAAGTCTAAAACCTTGGAAGGCTTTTTAAAATGGATTGAACGTGCGAGTCCATGGTTCATTACTGGGGGAGGCTTAAATGTCCCAGATTGGAAGGATGTTCGCTATGATCTTTAGAGTCGGGTGTTGGTGACATATGCCTTTAATCCCAACACTCGAGAGACAAAGGTAGGTAGGACGGAGGCCATCCTTGTATATAGAGCGAGTTCCAGGACAGCCTCCAAAAGGATAGAGAGAAACTCAGTTTAAAAAAAAAAGGAGGGTAAAATAAGAAATAAAATAAAAAATCTCCAGTCTTTCACCTGATCCACTGAGGTCAGGAAAGTAAAGAAAAACTGAGAGATTTAAAAGACTGGCCAACAAGTAAGGCTATAAGTATGTATTAAAAAGGGGGTATCAAGCTAGGGGTACCAGATTAAATGTTTAGGACCTTGCCTGACAAAGGTCAGGAAAGAAAGGGAACCTAAGAGATCACCCTCAGTTGAAGGGTGGATTGGATTAAATGTTTAGGCCCTTGCCTGACAAAGGTCAGGAAAAAAAAAAAAAAAGGGAACCTAAGAGATCACCCTCAGTTAAAGGGTGGATTGGATTAAATGTCTAGGTCCTCACCTAACAAAGGTCAGGAAAAAAAGGGAACCTAAGATAAGAAGTTGCCCTCAGTTGGAGGGTGGATTGGAGGATCATCCTCAATGGGAGGATAGATTAAAGATGGGTAAATTAAAAAAAAATTGGTAAAGTTAATAAGTGAGATGTTAGTATTCAGTAAAGAAAAGGACAAAGGTATATAAAATAAAAATGTTTGGTTACATTTATATGGGGTAGGTTATTGATACAAATTTAAGGTCAATTTTGTGAGTCATCTCTAAAAACTTTTGGCAAAAGCCTGGCCTTTCCACTTTGCATCTACAGAATTACAAGGAGTGGGTATGGCTGTAGCCCCTGAGTGTAGCTCCAAACTTCTCTAATGAAGAAATGACGAGGGACATACAGGACTTTTTCAACCTTTTGTTTTAATTCAAAGATTGACTAGAGTTGTTCTGTTAAAGAAGTTTCAGTTCAACAAACTAATCATAACCTAGGCAAGGAGAGATATGTATGCATGGTCTGTGTGTATGGATGTGGCCATGTCAGTATGTATGAAGTGTGAAATGTAAATGCGTGAATGTTGACAAAAGCAACTGTTCTAATTGCCTTGGATATGATTAAAGGGATACTTAAATCCCTTCAAACAGTTAAAAACTACCTAAATCGATTTAGATATAGCCAAAAGAAACATCCAGTCAGTCGGTTAATATTTTAACAAAAAATTCAAGTTAAGCCCTCAGAGCCAGTCAGAGAGAGAGAGAGAGAGAGAGAGAGAGAGAGAGAGAGAGAGAGAGAGAGAGAGAGAGAGAGAGAGAGAGAGAGAGAGAAGAGAGTTTTTTTCAGGGAACTGTCCTGCCGCTTTGGCAGGCCCCCACCCCCAAAGGTGTCTGTGTAGATGCAAATTAGGCCTTGTCAGTTCAGATGCAAACGAGGCCTTGTCAGCTAGTGAGAGCTACAGGTTAGAAAAAAAAAAAAGGACTATTTGGGACATAGTATAGTTTACAATCCTTAAATGATTCTCAAAGGTACTTAATGGTTATGTCCCTTTTAAAGGACATCTACTAATACTTTAAATAGTGATCCCAATTCACCTAGATAGTTGACTAAGGAGGGTAGACAAATCCTTCTACTGTTATGGTCCAACTTCAACAGTTCAAACAAAATTTAAAAATAAAAGGGAGTAATGTCCCCAGTCTCCACATGATTCATTAAATAATCCACTCCTCATTTAAATATTTATAAAATATAAATGCCAGTGAGGAATCTGCTTCAGACAGATTCTGACATAATAAAAGTTAAATAACTATTACTCAGGCCAAATGGAAACATCCATACACTAGACAGTAGAGAAGACCCTAATTTGGGGTCGAGGGCATGTTTGTGTTTTCTTACAGGAAAAGAATAAAGCTTCAGTAGCGGTCACAACATCTGGTGAGATGCATGGAGCAAAAAAACTGGACCTGAGACCGTGGGAGCCTGCTCAAGCCAGTTCGAGATCTCCTAAATCAGTGTTCCTGACCCTTGATGTCATCAAATCTACAGCCCGAGAAAGAAATAAAACAGTCAGTTCGAGATTTCCAGTTTCTCATCAGGCTTGCTACATCAACCTCCTGGACCCGTGAGTTTTCATCCCAAAGCCAACAAAACTGGAAGATTAGCAGCTAGCCTTTGATACACCTTAAAACAACAGAATTCATTTTGCCAGCTTTTCCCTTTGGGGGAAAAAGGACCCATTTAACATTTAGACATTGGTATGGACTGTGATGAATGGCAAAAGCCTTTTTTCAGTATTTGAACAGGACATGGTCACTTGAAATATCAGACTCGGTAGTTCCTGTTTCTGGAATCACAGTGTGTTTTTCTGGAGAAATGTGGTTTGTCCTGGTGCGACAAAAAGACTTTGACTCGGGTTGCATGTTCGGCTGATACTACTGACATTAAATCAACAGACTACATCACCACAGGAACAAATTGGTACCCTGTAAATAGTGCAACAAGCCTCTTGTTCATATTTTTTATAATGCTACATGTGTAACATCAATGATTGTACCTAATGTATCTGTGCAAGCGCACTCTCTAATGCTTTCCTAAGTAGATCTTAAAATAATTGTAAACTTTATCACTGTTTTGACCGTCAAATTGTAACTATAAATCACCCTTGTAGCAAAGAAAGGCTGGTGGTAGAATGCTAAGGCCCAGATCGGGGGATGGGCAGGTGACAGAGAGGCCTATGTCAGTGGGGGTCCTAGGAATGGTAACAGTGGCAGTAGGCATTCTGGCTTCATGCTGAGTTCAAAGTGCCTTAGCCCATGGCAATCCCGATAGCCATAAAGCCTTATTACAAATGATTTTAAGGGTGGGGCTACTTCAATGACGGGCAACTTGTGGGGAAGACCCACTCCCACCTAACAGGGGTTCAAGGTCCCCCAAAGACGGGCCAGGGAGGGTGACCCTACTTGACCTAAGACAGGAGTGCCTCATTTAAAAATAAAAAGGGGTGAATTGTGGGGACACCAGACCTTGAGCAGAAACCCACTTCCCCTTCGGCCTGGGAGCAGGCATCTATGTAATGTTTACTGAAAACAATTCAGTGCTTTAAAGCTTGATAGGGCTCAGATTAGGGCTGGCTCACTGAAATACCATGCCTTCCACACCTCCTATGGCTAGATGCCTCTTCCTGCCCCCTGTGGTGTCTCCCCGATTCTGGGGCCGGAGATTAAACCACCAGCCAGGAGGGTGAGAAGTGGAAAGAATGGTATGTAAATGGATGGCAAAAGTCCTTAAAAAGGGAAGCCCTTTTTCTTGGGGAGACTTCTCCAGAGATTTCGCCAGAGACTTCTCCTGAGATTTCTCCTGAGAGCTCTCCTAAGCGGACTGGGGTCTCCTCCTAAGCTGACTTGGGAAGCATAAAGTTTTCTTAAAGCAACCGACCGGTCTCTGTGTCATCTATCCTGACCACCTCGCTACATTCTCGGATGCAGGCCGCACAGCAGGTGCGACAGCAAGTCTCTCTCATTCTCTAATAATTAATTCAGGCAAAATGTTACCCTTCTCAAGAACTCTGATGCAGTTTGGTGGCTGGTAGGTTTTAATATAACTTTTACCATTCCTTCATCTAAAAAAGATGTTTTAAGGTTTAAAGTTTATGTAAGAACATAAAAAAGCTTAAGATGTATGAATCTAAACATGTTTTAAGGTATAACAAACTAACTTAAGGTGTACAAATGCAAGTTATCAAATTTCTCTCTCATTATGCTACTGTTCATAGCCTTAACATTAATCAATAAGGTTATGATAAGCTATTAATCTGACTCTGACAGGGTACTAAACACCATACTATGCTGCTGTACAATAACTGCAAGGTTAAAATTAAGGTGCTTTTCATTGTGCCAAAGATATCTGACAGGTTTAAAAGTGGTTTTTTTTTTTTTTGTTTTTCGAGACAGGGTTTCTCTATATTGTTTTGGAGACTGTCCTGGAACTCACTCTGTAGACCAGGCTGGCCTCGAACTCACAGAGATCCGCCTGCCTCTGCCTCCCGAGTGCTGGGTAAAAGTGTTAATGCTTTCAACCAAATCATTTCTGACATGAGTATATTGCTAATGTGTCTAATATTTATATTTTCACAAATTCAAAGGATTCTCGTAAGTTCCAGGGAGCCGATTGAACCCATCCAAAAAGGTCAGATTCACTCCAAATAAATATTATTCAACCTTTCCCTGGTCCTGGGACTCCCTTCCTTCATCTTGGGACCCCCTCAGGAACCCCTTCCTCATCTTATGATCTTCCTCCCCTCAAGCACCAGGACATAAGAAATTTTTTTTCCTAAACTTAACGTTGTACTCTCCTCTGCCCACATTTTGCCAGGTCTAAGAGGCGCCAGAGAGTTCCATACAGCCTGGTCTGCAATGAAACAACCAAAGAAAGAAAGAAAAAGGGAAAGAAAAGGATTACTACTACATACAGTGGAGGAGAGGGTTTATTGTAGATAAAAGGGAGAGAGTGGGTAGAGGCAGGGACATCTGGGAGAGGCCAGAGTGAGCTGGGCCGTAGGCAGAAACAGGGAGGGGAACCAGGCCGCAGTCAGGAAGCCAAAGGTACCAAAGGGCTGGTAATCAAAACTAGCTGCATTATGCCTCTGGGGGGAGGGCAGCCTCGCCCCTGGGCTGGAAAGTTCAGGGTAGAGGGAGGGATAAGTTAGCAACTGGTAGGGACGGGGTGGGGGGGGGGGGTGCTGGGAGAACCTGGCAGCCAGGCTCTTTGACATGCTAAATAGGCAATTTAGCCTCTTGTCCTGGGTTTGAAAGTTAACAATTCCCTTTCCCGTGGTCACAAAGGTCTGCACCCGATGGGGGATTGCAGGGCACACCCACTCAGAGTAGTTAAGAGTAGAAGTGAAGAGACCTGGGCTTTAGAGATAAGAAGAAATGGGCCTGAGGAATCTGTAGCCCCAAGTTTGGGTGACCCGGGACGTGTTATCACATAGAGGAACCTTAGCTGAGAGAAGAGATCCCTGGAATCCTGGGTTGAAAGGAAAGAGCTACAGAAGGTCAAAAGGGCAGGGGCAAAGCAGCTGAGGATAGGCTGATTTCGGAGAGAGTGAAAGCCCGGTGTTTAGTAAGAAAGGGAGAGGGAGTGAAAGACAGGAAGTAATCAAAGCCGTAAATATCGAAGCGGCTGAGCGGCTCCGTGAGCCTGAGGCATTAAATATTTAGCAGGCTTTCTCCTCAGTGTGGGCAAGGACTTTTCCTTCCTTTGTCTTTCAGCCCAGTCGGCTCACTGAGGGCTCTGGGCTTGGCGGACTTTTTTTAGACAGGAAAGAGCACCGCTTCACCTCTAGGTTATTTCCATGTCATGTGTATCAGTCTTCCTGATTTGACCCAGCACTTTTCATCTCATTGAAAGGGGATTGAACCCTCCATTTTTTTTCGTCATGCAAGCTGCATCTTTGAGGGGGGCGATAACATGCAGGAATTAGAGTACACACGTTAAAAATGTAGGGTGTTATGGTCAGAACATTGCTGACTTTGGAGTTTTTAAAGTCTTCTTTGACTTCCGAGTGCAACGCAACTGAAATTAAAAATGATATTCTCTCTCTCTCTCTCTCTCTCTCTCTCTCTCTCTCTCTCTCTCTCCTTCCCTCCCTCCTTCCCTCCCTCCCTCCCTGCCTTCCTCCCTCCCTCTCTCCTCCCTCTCCCCCTCTTTTTCCCTCTCCCTCTCCTGAGAACTTACAGGGAGGACTATATGGCTTCGTAGTCCCATTGGAACTTAAACTTGAGGATGTCGTTGAGAGACTCTTAAAAACACATCCAGGAATGAGTGCTTTTGCAAACAATGAGGTTTGGCTGCAACGTAATTCATACGTATTGTCACAGTAAGTCAAATATATCAAAACATGAAATTTTCCTCTAAGTGTGCTATACAAAAATGCATGCACTGTGAATGCGTCTTAAGGAGCTATGCAGCACGACTATTCATTAAGTAGGAGAGTTTCTTCTGCTACTTACAAAGTAATCTTCTTAAAACCCAAGAGAGGAAAATGTTGGCCATTTTTGTTAGTTGTTCTCATAGTTAGACTTTTGTTTTGTTTTGTTTTGAGACAGGGTATTGTTTTGGAGGCTATCCTGGAACTAGCTCTGTAGACCAGGCTGGTCTCGAACTCACAGAGATCCGCTTGCCTCTGCCTCCCGAGTGCTGGGATTAAAGGTGTGTGCCACCAACGCCCAGCTTAGTTAGACGATTTTAGCATCTTAATTAGTGAAGTCTTTTCTCCCCCGTGTAGAATTCCCCATGTTGTTAATACTATGGCAGATAGATGGGGAAACACTGAGCCAGCATCAGGATGTATTATTTAATCCTTCATTTTCTATAGTCCTAGGTAAATGAAGATCACTAGTGATGTTCTTTTGTAAAAGTTTAAAAATTCGGGGGAAAAAAAGGCGAAGGCTCGAGATGGAACCTGGACCAGAGCGTTACAGCCATAGAGAGTAAGTACATTAACCATAGTTTATCACAGCAGCAGGAAGGGGGGGGTGCGAAGAGTAAGAGTGAAGAGAAGTAAGAGTGGAGAGTAAGAGTGAAGAGAGGTGAGAGGGTGGAGAAGGGGAGCATGGAGAGCAGAGAGCAAGAGGGAAAAGACAGTGAAGAGAAGAGAGCCTAAGTGGGCGGGGGAGCAAGGGCAGGGACTTAGGGCAGGGGCATATTTATTACAAAACAGAAAAACAGAAAGTGATATGATGTTTAAAGAAGATTGCGGAGGTGTGAATAAGAATGGCCCCCATAGGCTTGTAGATGTGACTTTGTTGGAAGAAGTGTGTCACTAGGGGATGAGCTTTGAAGTTTCAAGAGCTCAAGCCAGGTGCAGGTCAAGACAGAGATAGACAATGAATTGTGCTGTCCGCATACCTGTGTTCATCTAGTTCTGCTTAGGAGTACTTTGAGGAGAAAGCTCTGTGGTTTGCCTCATTTTGCATGGCTCGCTTCTCTCAAGCAGTTGTTGAGTGTTAGCAGAGCTCTGCTTACAATGACTGTGGCTAATGACACCAGAGCTCAGTGACATACTGCAGTAATTTTATGCTTATGGGTCTAGAAGACAACAATTTGGACAGGATACAGAAAGACCAGCAATTCTTAGTTCCAAGAGAGCTTGACCTGGGGACTGTTGGAAAGCTCAAATGTCAGACTTCTGTACGTGTCTAGCCACTTATATCAGCTAGTCAATGCTGCTTGTTGACTAGGGGTATAAGTTAGTTTCCACATGAGCTAACACAGGCTTTCTGTATGTGTCCATGATGTGTTCTTACAAAACTACAATATAGATCCAGTCAGAGAAACTGGCCTTTCCTTCTGATCCAGTCAAGTAGCCTCAATTCTGTCATACACCACTTACTAATTAAAACCTTTATTTATTTACTGTTTTTTTAAAACTCATGAATTATTTTTAGAATTTTTCCATTTTTATTTTTATTAATTAAAATTTTCCTTTTATTTTGCATCCATCTTCTGATATCTTTTCTAGTTTCTTCAAAAACTTAAGGCTCTTGTCATACAGGTCTTTCACTTGTTTGGTTAGAGTTGTCACAAGATATTTTATATTATTTGTGGCTACTCTGAAGGGTGTTATTTTCCTGATTTCTTTCTCAGTCCATTTATCATTTATATATAGGAGGGCTACTGATTTTTTTAAGTTAATCTTGTATCCAGTTATATTGCTGAAGGTGTTTATCAGCTGCAGGAGTTCCCTGGTAGAATATTTGGGGTCACTGGAACACGATAAATAAAACACCTAGTCACTAGTATTGGGGTTCACGTTTCAAGCTGAAGACCAGAAAAGCAAAGCAGCTGGGCATTAGCTTTCACTCTACCTCAGATTGAAATGACTGATCCACAAGCTCTCCCAAACCTCAAACTGAAATCTCTTCATCGAGGCTGGAGAATCCTGAGATTTTAATGTCTTCCTATCCTCAATGTGGCTGGAGAATGAATCCCTCATATCCTCAATGTAGTTGGAGAATGAATGTTCGATACCGACCACTGAAGACCCTGCTCATACCCCTCTAGTGCTGGGATTAAAGACATGTGATGTCAGATGCTGAGATCATCTTTGGGCGAGCTGCTTCTCTTTAGGACTGGATCAATTTTGTGTAGATCTGGGTGGCCATGGACTTACAGAGATCCCTCTACCTCTGATTCCTGAGTTCTAGGATTAAAGGTTGTACCACTACTTCCTAGCTTCTGGCTGCTGGGATTAAAGGTGTCTGCCTGGGTTCTATAGCTTGTGGCTGACTTTGCTTTCTGAATCCTTAAGCAAAAAACGTTAATAAATCATAAAAATATCGCCACAGGTTATTTATGTATACCACCATATCATCTGCAAATAGCAATACTTTGACTTCTTTCCAATTTGTACCCACTTGATCTCCTTTTGTGACTTGCAGATTTTTGAAGTATGACTTAATGATTCTCTGGATTTCCTCAGTTGTCTTCTGTTATGTCCCCCTTTTCGTTTCTGATTGTGTTAATTTGGATATTCTTTCTGCCTCTTAGTTAATTTTGGTAAGGGTCTATCTATCTTGTTGATTTTTCTTAAAGAACCAACTTTTTGTTTCATTGATTCTTTGTACTGTTTTCTTTGTTTCTATTTTATTGATTTCAGCCCTGAGTTAGATTATTTCCATCCATCTACTATTCTTGAGTTATTTCTTCCTTGACACATTAGTGATTCAGTTGAGAGTTGTTCAGTTTCCATGATTTTGTAGGTTTTCTGTAGTTGATGTTGTTATTGAACTCCAACTTGGACCCATGGTGATCCAATAAGATACAAGGGGTTATTTCATATTTGTTGTTGTTGAGATTTGCTTTGTGACTGAGTATGTGGCCAATTTTAGAAAAGGTTCCATGTAGTGCTGAGAAGAAGGTATATTCTTTTGTGTTTGGGTGAAATGTTCTATGGATGTCTGTTAGGTTCATTTGAGTTATAACATCGGTTAGTTCTTATTTCTATTCAGTTTCTGTCTGGCAGACCTGTCCATTGGTGAGAGTGGGGTGCTGAGGTCTCCCACTATTAATATGTGGGGTTTGATGTGTGATTTAAGCTGTAGTAATATTTCTTTTACAAATGTGGGTGCTCTCATATTTAGGACATAGATGTTCAGAATTAAGACTTCATCTTGATGAATTTTTCCTGTGATGAATATGAAATATTCTCCATAGCTTTTGATTAATTTTAATTTGAAGTCTATTTTGTTAAATATTGGGATAGCTACACCACCATGCTTCTTAGGTCCATTTGATTGGAAAATCTTTTCCCATCCCTTTACTCTGAGGTAACATCTGTCTTTGAAGTTGAGGTGTGTTTCTTGTATGCACCAGAAGGATGGATTCTGTTTTCGTGTCCATTCTATTAACCTGTGTCTTTTTGTAGGTGGATCGAATCCTTTGATATTAAGAGATATTAATGACAAGTGCTTATTAATTCTTATTTTTTTGTTGTTTGTTTTTTGTTTTGGTGGTGGTGGTCTAGTGTGTGTGTATGTGTGTGTGTGTCTGTGTTTCCCTTCTTTGGATTTTGCTGGTATGAGATTATCTATTGCTTGTGTTTTCATGGGTGCAGTTAACTTCCTTGGCTTGGAGTTTTCCTTCTAGCACCTTCTGTAGGGCTGAATTTTCAGGTAGGTATTATTTAAATTTGGTTTTGTCATGGGATATCTTTTTTTCTTCATCTATGGTGATTGAAAGCTTTGCTGGATATAATAGTTTGGGCTGGCAAAACATCTGTCCAGGTCCTTCTGGCTTTTAGAGTTTCCATTGAGAATTGGATGTAATTCTCATAAGACCTGTTTCTGTTTTCTCAAAAGTCAGTGAGATGGTGTTGCATTTTAGAAGTTCACAACTCAAGGTATTGGGTACACTGGATTCAAACCTGAATTCAATGCCACATTCTTTAATACTTAGGATCCTGGCAGTTTAAATCATAGAGAATATGGCAATATGATGCATGTAAAATATGCAATTTAAGTTTGCTATTTATATTATAGTTGTCTCAGATGGCTATTATATATAGTTCAGTAGAAAATATATATATATAAAGTCATTTTGCACACAGAAAATCCTATTGAAAATGTGATATCATTTTTGTATTATACATTATTATTATCCTGTCTTTTCTAGCACCCCTCTAGCTCAGCAGTTTCTAAATGTGGTGTTTTGAGATTCATTTACTATAAACATTAAACATATACAGTTTGGATAATTCCATTCAGTGTGTCTGGGGTAGATGTTCCAAAGTGAGATTGTAATAATTTTTCTGCCCTCTCACACCTACAATTAACTTTTATACATGAAATGGATTATAAATAGGCACTGGGGTTGGGGTTGACTTAACAGATCACTAGAGGGGCAGAAGCCCTTGGACAATAATGTCTAATAAATGCACCTCTGCTTCCACAGGCTTCAGTTGAAAGGGTCGCTGGGAGGAGCCAGAGCAGACCTCCTCCAGGAATCTCTGTCTTCAGGGAGGCTTCCTCCAGGTCTGGTGGCCTCTTTGGTGTCTTGAGTTCAGTGGATATGAGCATCTTTTTCTTATTGACTAGGAATACCATCTAATAAGTCAAAAAGTTCACTGTGTACCAGAACTTAATTTTTATTTAAGCAAGTCGTCTAAGTCAATGCTCATGACAAACACCATTAAAACCAAGAGTATTTGGTAACAGTTGGCTGCCATTTGCTTTATAGTAACCACAGGGCTGATATTCCTGAGGGCCAATTAGTGTCTGAAGTAGAATTCAATGTCACGTGGTCGCCACTAGTGAGAAAAAAAAAGTGAGAATGTCTGCTCTTCCTCCCTTGGGCAGGTCCGTTCCTGAGCAGCCTATGATGATCTGGACCTCATTCTGCTTACAGAACTTTATTTTTGTTTATTTTTTTGGTCTCCACCTCTGCCACATACACTTATGTTTGTAACACTCTGTCTTAGTATCTTGTTTCTAGAAAACGTGTTGCTTGTTGTACGAGTCCTCCATCTTTTCATTTTCTTCACCTGTATCATATTTTAGAACAATTGTGAGGGTATTGCCAGGTCTTTTTCAATTAAAGAAAATCCTCATGATTGCTTTATATTTTTCTTCCCTTCCAAGTTTTCCCTGTTTGACAATATTTATTTGTGGCAGTATGCTAGGTGTAGGTGTACCTCAGCAAGTAAGTACTGGTGATACCAAGCCCGAGGATTTAAATTTAATTCCCAAACCCACATGGTAGAAGAGGACTGACTCCTATAAATTGCGTTTTGATCTGTATATGTACACACAAGTACAAACACACACACACACACACACACACACACACACACACCACATGTGGTGCACATGCATGCACACATGCTAAATGTAATTTAAAATAAAATATGTAATTGAGTATATACTAGTTCTATATATTCAAATTATATTGCAATCACTTTTATATATAATTCATGTTTCTTTTTCTATTTGTAAGTCTCTCAGGCCCCTCTCAAGATTTAAGAATTACTAAGTGATATTTCAGTGTCCCATTCAGATGACATTGTATTTTTCTCAGTTAGAAGTGAAACAGAAAACATCATATTCATTCTTGCTCTGCCCTCTGCTGGTGGAAATGGGCCACAACGTTTCCTTCTAGACTTGTCTGCACTGAAACTAGAAGAACCATCCTGAGTGAGATAACCCAGTCATGAGATTGGTGACTACCTTAGATAGAAGCAGAGGCACACACCCACAGCTAAACACTAAACTGATCTCCTGGAACTCAGTTGCAGAGAGGGAGGAGTGATGAGCAAAGGGGTGAAGACAGGGCTGATGAAACCCATAGAAACCGCTGACCTGAACAAGAGGGAGCTCATGAAACCCAGACTGATGACTGAGAGGCCAAATGGAACTGATCCAGACACCCTAAATTTGTATGTCAGTAAGGAGGCCTAGGCAATCTATGGGGACTTGGGTAGTATTTATCCCTGGCATACCAATGGACTTTGGGAGCCCATTCCATATGGAGGTGTGCTCTCTCAGCCTGGACACATGGGGGGGGCTGCACTGGATGATATGACAGACCTTGGAGATCCCCCATGGAGTACCTCACCCTCCCTGGGGAGTGGAGTGGGGGATTGGGAGGGCTCAAGGGCGATGGAGGAGGAGGGGAGGGAAAGGGAGCTGGGATTGACATGCGAAGCAAGCTTGTTTCTAACTTAAATAAAAAATAAATTAACAATAAAAGAAGAAAATACTGATAAAAATACCTAACACATGCTGAGCATCTCACTGGCTCCATGCTGGGTGTTGTGTCATTTCATTCTCTCAACATTTTGTTGCACAATTCTAAAGAAACACCAAAGAGCATAGATGCTATAAGCCAAGATTCGAACCTGATAATGTCCATATCTAACACACGCACTTATCTATGGAACTCTGTCAGCATCTTCAACAAAGAAATCTCTTCAAGAGAACTCTGAATAGTGTTTCACAACCATGTTTAAGCAAAGGCGATACTGTGTCTGATGACCATGATCCCCAAAATACTGTGTGCTCAGCAAACTCAAGTTTTTTGGTGGGGCATTCTTTTGGTTCCTGTCTTTCATATGATTCACCACTATTTTAAAATGCTATTTTCCTATTGCAAAGGAGTTTTCAGTCTTCTGGCATCCTTAAGGGATTAACATCAACTAAATTGTTTGCAAGTATGGGAACAAATGGTGTCAAATAGTTGTGGAGATGACAGAAGTGTGTTTGAATAATTCAGAGTCTCATAAAAAACAAAAGGCACAATTGAGAGAGTTCCATAGTGTGGATAGGGACATAGTCAATTGGAAATCTTACTATAATGTTGCTGAGCTTGTAAGCTGTTTTGGCATTTTTGGAAGTAGCTTGGCAATTTGTACTGGGTGGGGCTGGAAGGAGAGAGTGAGGATTGGGAGGTGGAAGGGAAGGCAAACTTTGACTGATAGTCCGTACAATGTTACTGATAACTTCAAAGGTGAAAACAACCGAAGTATGAGAAGGTGATTATTTAGATAAATTACACTTCTTAGATTTAAAAGAATTAAAATATTGCCAGCAGAAATATTACAGATTGACTGTATAGTTTTACTGTTAAAGCAGGTACTAAGCATGGACGCAACCCTGGGTTCAATCTCCTATACCACCACTGCCACCAAAACCCCGAGCCAGTTAAAAAAAATACCATTGCCAGGAATACATTAGTGTGGAAGATGGCTTGAGAAAACAATCATAATACAACAGTGGATGAATGAGAAGCCTAAAACTAAAATCTGTTGCATGTCCTTTCTGTCTTTCTGTATATGTATTCAAAATATTCCATCATAAACACAGCACTTGTCCTTGGCTACTCTTGAAAATCAAACAGAATTGTCCATGTCATTGTAGAGCTAAGTCTTGCCTCAGTTATTTAAACTGACCAGGAATGAATTATACTTCAACGTCTCTGGTACAGTTAGAAATTTTCCAGTGATCACCTTTTCTTTTGAGCTGATTGTAGATTGTTTATCTAAACCACAAAAACTTTGCCATGGCCAACAGGAAAATGGATCTAGCAATTACAGTTGGGGATGCATTTCTAATTTAATGCAGCTGAATCATTCTTTCCCAGATTGGCTTTGTTTGCTTTTTCAAGGAGCCAGTTCTGCACACACCATCTGTACATTGTCATCTTAAGAAAAGCCAAGTGTCCTTCCAGTAATATGTCACGATACAGTATGAGCATCCGTATCCAAAATGCTTGAGAATGGAAGTATTTTGTATACCAGATTAAAAAAAATTACTATTTTTTGGATAAATAGGTTGCAAAGGTAATGCATTTGTGTCATGTTAACTCAAGAAGTTTCAGGTGATGTAGTGTTTCGGCTTAGAAGGGCATAATCTATATTTTAGTTATACTTCTTTTAAAAAGAAAATTTTCAATTAAGGTATGTCTGAGAAATAAAAGGTGGATATCTAATAAATTTATACCCAAAATTAGTAGTTGCAACAAACATATTTGTTAGCTCACATATTCTGTGGCTTAGGAGTCTGGGAGTGGCCTGTCAGGGTGAGAGTTAAGGATCTGTTTCTGGGATGCTCAAGCCAGTTGACAGGAAGCCATGAGACTCTTAAGTCTTCAGACTATACAGAAGCTAACTTCCCTCAGTGAATGAGCAAACAGGAGATTCCTGTGACTTGGGCTCTGAAGACTGTTGACTCTCGACTTCCTGTTCATTTGTTTCTTAGGGTCACTCTTTAGCCTGCAGTAAATGGAAAGTGAATTCCCCTTCACTTCATGAAGAAAAGAATGTTGAAAAAGAACTGAAGAGTGTATTTTAAAACTGTTTTAGTGATTGATCACAACAATAAGCGTATTGTGTACTGAATTCTAAGGCATTAAGTGCATTCTCCCTAATAGTTTAATTCTGGAGAAGACATGAAATTTTGCAAAATAGCTTTCCAAATACCATTGCTGTCTGTCAACTGTGGAGTATCTTTTAAGTATAAACTACATTTTAGAGAAATTAGCTTTTTTAGTCTGAATTACTCAAAAATTACAGTGTTTTCAAAACTATTACTTAAATATTGGACACATCATTTATGAATGAAGGCAGTCAACATCTAGAAGTCTCTGGCTGGAAATATCGAAATTTCTTATTTAGGGAAGAGAAAGGAAAGGATATAGGACATGATAAATAAAAAACAAAGGCATAATGGTGTTTCCTGATGTCACATTTTGAACTTTCTCCTTGCCTCACTTGAACATTTGGATCTTATAAGGAAAAATAATAAATACCACAAAGGCATCCTGTGTTAAGATTGCTCACCCAGTGCATTAGTTATTTTATGTTGCTGTGATAAAATGCCATGAGAAAAAGCAATGAAAGGAAAATAGGATCTATTTTAGCCTAAGATTCCAAAGGGATAGAGTCCTTCAAGGTGGGGGAGGCATGACAACAGAGAAATTATGAAGGTAGGAGCAGGAGCTGGCTGTTCCATTCATACACAGGAAGCTGAGCTACTGAGAACAGGAAGTGGGTAAGTCTATAAACCCTTAAAACCTGCTCCCAGTGATGCACCTCCTCCAGCTGCTAGTAATCTCCAAACAGCACCTCCTGCAGGGGACCAAGTGTACAACTACATGAAGCTATGGGGCCATTCTCATTCAAACAACCATGCTCAGTATCTCTCCAACAAGTACCAGGAGAGCATATGACCCAGCTCTGAGCATCTCAGAGGCAAAGTGCTTGCTTATTTGTTTTTTTTCCATCCTTTAGAAGCCTCTGTGTGACTACCACAGGTAAGCCAGTTCCAGTGCCCTGCCGTGGGAGCCCTGTTTGGGTTTCAAGCACTACATGGAGTCACGTATTCATATCAATTCACCTCCTTATTCCAGCAGCACTGTAAATGAGAGATTACCAGCCTCACTTTTATTCTGTTCTGCCGAAATGTGTTGAGGTTCCAACAGTCTTCTTGACATTTTTTTCATTGTGCAAATTTCTTTTATGAGCAGCAATGTGCTGCACAGAGTTCTACACACTAGAGACACTGCCTCTGCAAATAGACCCAGCTCTCTAAAAGAGGTGAGGCTTTGAATACATTTGTTCAAAATCTGCATGCCTAGCCACTCCATCCACGATTTTCAAACTTTTCATGAGAAGAAATATCATCTAAAATATTTACTAGTACCTTATGTTTACTACCTGGAGATCTTATTATGGAAGATGTAGGAATCTGCAATTTACCCAGCTCTGGATGACTCTAAAATAAATGGTCTGTAGCCACACTGAGAAATCCTCCCCAGGGCTACTCCCCTCACTTCCAACAGAGAAGATCAATTTCTTTCTGTACCAAATCATACTTTGTCCTCAGTTCTTATCTCCTTACCCAGTTGGCATAAACCAATTTCCTGGAATCTAGAGTTTTCATGCCCAAAGTTCAGATTTAGTAGTTGTCTTTTATCTAGATGTTTTTATCTTCCTTTCTTCATCTTGAAAATGTAGTACTCTAAGTAAAATACAAAGCTAATAGAATATAGATACTTTTTGTTACATCTAAATACATCCATATTGTAATTTTTATTTATCGTTGTGTGTGTGTGTGTGTGTGTGTGTGTGTGTGATGGGTGTAGGAATATGCATGTGCCAATATATATTAGTTGAGGTACGTATGGAGTCAGAAGACAACTTATGAATCCTCCTTCCAGCTTTACATGAGTTTTGAGGGTTGAATTCAGGTCATCAGCTTTGTGTTTTATCCAGTGAGCTGTCTCATAGACCCAATGTTCTACATTTTAACAAATGTGTTTGTAATGTTCACAATGAACACCCAGTAATATATTACTTTGTACAGATAAGAGGAACAAGGTCTTCTTAGCTTTAGGAGATGTTAGTAAGAGAGTTGCTGTTATAACTGATAATAGTCATCTATTGCTGTATAATGAGTGATTCTACTGTAGTTCGCCAGTTTAAAAAAGTCAAACTTTATTTCATAGTTCCTTTAGACTAGGAATCTAGGTGTGACTTTGTTAAGGGTTTCAGGCTTAGGGTCTCTCACATTGGTACAATCAAGGTATTGGGTGGATCTGAAGTTATCACAAAATTCAACTCAGGGTCTATTTGCTACTAAACTTTTTCATTTAGTTGTGGTCATGTCTAAGATCTCCAGAGACTTCATGACTACTTCAACATGGTCTTACCACAATGAGTGATGGGAAAAGAAGAAAGTGCCCAGGATGGGTGCTGCTATCTTGGCATAATTATAATGACATCTTATAACTTCTGTGGCTTTCTACATGATAAGTTCACTCTGCACTCAACAGTGAGTACATGAGGCATGTGGTATGTGGTGATAATACCTTGAGAGATCTTTACTGTAAAATGGTGCATTACAGGATATGTGTTTAAGATGCTGGGAGGTGGTGGCACACACTTTTAATCCCAGCATTCAGGGGACAAAGGCAGGCAGATCTCTGTGAGTTTGAGAACAGCCTGGTCTACAAAGTGAGTTCCAGGATGGGTTCCAAAGCTACACAGAGAAACCGTCTCAAAAAACAACAAGCAAAAAGAAAGATATTGACCTCAAACAGTGGTAAAAGCTCATTTTTGATGATCAAAAGTGTATGAGTTCATGAAAGCAGCAGAAGTCAGACTGGAAAGAAGAAATGGTGAGAGCTCAGCAAGGCTGTGAGGGGCCAAGTGTGATGCCGTCCTAGACTGACATTTAAGGAGTATGCTGAAGAAGAGAGATGTGTGCAGGATGCTCAGAGTGTGAGCAAAGGTTCCCAGATTCTCTAAGACAGGCAGAAAAGAGATAGAACATGGTATTCATTTCACAACAACCAATATTGATTGATTGATTGATTGTGTATATACACACATACACAATAAATAATAATTGTAACTTTTTAAAAGACTCTGATAAGTTCTCTGTTTTGTATTTACAACAGTGTAAAACTAAGACATGCATAAATCCCAGGTCTTAGTGTGAGATGAGTTTGAGAGAGCAAGGAGGGGTTTGGAGAGGGTTTGGAGGAAAGAAAGGGGAGGGAGAAATGGCCTAATTTAAAAATAATTTTAAAAAGAACCACTGAGTTGGTGATTCTTAAGCAAACCGCAGAACTTTATTTTTCATAGTTTCAAAGGCCAGAAGTATGAGATCAGGGTCACAGCATGAACAAGTTCTTGTGAGACCTTGTTCTATGTATATGGCAGGTGGTTCTGTCCTCATATGGAGCAAAGGGCGCAGAAATGTCTCATACTGTTTTCTAAGAGAACTAGTACTTTCCATGAGATATATCATCTCATGACCTGATCACCTTCAAGACACTCCTATCCTACAATACCCCATTGAGGGATGAGGATTTCAATGTGGGTAAAAGTATTTGCGTGAGGGGGCACTGAAGCATGCAGTCCATTGTACTGAGAAGTTAGATCCTGGGAATGGCCAACTACACTGAGTCTGTGCAGAGAGTGAAGGCAAATCCCATGGACACACAGACTGTGTTGTGTAGCGGGTGGTTCACTGAGGAATAATAATGAGCTTCCTCTGCTACTCTGATGGAATGAATAAAATGCCCTTGTACCTTGCATCAAGGAGCAAAGGCCAATTCAAAGGACACTAGAAGCTAGAAATGACCAGAAAAGATAAGTGGGGAGGAAATAATTCAGGGGTGAATGAAGTCACTTTAAAAACCCTTGCCACTCATTTGTTGCCTGTGAGGTTGTTTGCTGCTGTGGTTCACCTATCTCAGTCTGTTCAATTTGCATGTCCAGATGGCAAACCCAATATAAGAAAGGTGGATACTGCATTTGTATTCAGAATTCTGGGCTGGATAAAGAAGAGGGAAAAGGTAGAAGGACAACTGTAATGACCCTTCAAGACCTTGATAACCTATGAGGCAAAGAAAACTCCAGTTTTCTCTGCATTTGGGAAACCTACTTGACTTTATTGATTTGTGCTTTCTTGTAGTACTGCAGTTGTTTTGTGTTTTATGAAATTGAAAGCTATAAGTACCTGATAAGATTTTAAAAACACACATTCTAGTGCAATTGGTTCAAGTGGATGTAGGGAATCAAGTTTAGAATTGATCCAGGTTGGGTCATTATTATTGTGAAAATGCTCTAACTGCCAGCTTAAGTTTCTTACCTATGGAAGGAGTCTAAGGGAATGATGAATCATTAACATATATGTCTGACAGAAGGACCACTTCAAACTCTACTCCCCACAGAGTGAATAGATGAGTGGAATTATATGCTATGAGTTCCTCAAAAAAATGGAAAACAGAAAATAGCATTTAACTCTGCTTGGTCTTAACTGTCAAGTCATGGAGTGACTTTGGGATGGTCATAATATTAAACAATTTACATTTCAAATCCAAAGATAGAGTTCTTTGAACTGAAACCATTTTATTTATAGCCTTGACCTGAAGATCAAATGGAAATGAAGGATCATGAATTTCAATGAGTTGCTATGCTTTTTAATATCACAATGTCCTTGGAAGAGTCTTTCTACCAACAGTGCAAGAAGAAACACCTAGACCTCCACTGTTTAAGTTTTATGGCCTCTGCAGTCTTTTTCCTGTGGACTCCTTGTGTCAGTCATGTGGGAGAACACTTCTGGTCCATAAAGAAACATGAAAATGTCTTTTACAGAGTCACAGTAAAATCCAAGAGAATGTTAATGGAAGTGTGACAAAGAAATATGGAAGGATGCCTTAAAAAAAGCTGTGTTTCCAACACCAGTAGCACAAACACTGAGATTGGCAATTAATAAATGGTACCTCCCGAAACTGAGAAGCTTCTGTAAGGCAAGGGACACAGTCAGCAAGACAAAAAGGCACCCCACAGATTGGGAAAAGATATTCACTAACCCCACGTTTGACAGAGGGCTGATCTCCAAAATTTACAAGGAACTCAAGAAGCAAGTCTCCAAAACACCAAAGGATCCAATTGAAAAGTGGTCTACAGAACTAAATAGAGAATTCTCAATAGAGGATTCTAAAATGCCTGAGAGACACTTAAAAAAAGTGCTCAACATCCTTAGCCATTAGGGAAATTCAAATCAAAACAACTCTGAGATATCATCTTACTCCTGTCAGAATGGCTAAAAATCAAAAGTACCAATGACAGTTTATGCTGGAGAGGATGTGGAGAAAGGGGAACACTCCTCCATTGCTGGTGGGAGTGCAAACTTGTACAGCCACTTTGGGAATCAGATGGAGATTCCTCAGGAAAATGGGACTCAGTCTACCACAAGACCCAGTAATTCCACTCTTAGGCATATACCCAAAAGATGCCCATTCACACAACAAGGATGTCTGTTCCACTATGTTCATAGCAGCATTATATGTAATAGCTAAAGCCTGGAGGCAACCTATATCGATCAGGGGAGTGTCAGCCTACAATCCCAGTTCCAGTGAGTCTGGGAAACAGGGAGGTTCCCAAGAGATATGCATGATACCCCAGAGAAGTAGAATGAGGCAAGATCTCCTGAGCAGAATGGGAACATCGCTGGAGGGGAGAGGTGACCAGGAAAAAAAAAGACGGGGATAAGAGGAGGGGAGAAGAAGACATGGAGGAGCAGGAAGGTTGAGTTGGGGTAAGAATAGAGGAAAGCAGGATGAGAGATACCATAATAGGTGGAGTCATTATAGCTTTGAGGAGAGAGCTGACACTAGTGAGATTTCCAGAGATCCTCAAGGATAACACCAACTGGCAAACAAAGCAATAGCGGAGAGACTACACTAATAGCTCCTCCCAGATGATAAGGTTGATGACTACCTTAAAGGCAATCCTAGAACCTTCATCCAGTGATTGATGGAAGCAGAGACAGATACTCACAGCTAAATACTGAATTGAACTGCTGAAACCCAGAGATGGAGGAGTGATGAGCAAAGGGGTCAAGACCATGCTGGTGAAACCCACAAAGACAGCTGACCAGACAAGGGGGAGCTCTTGAACCCCAGACTTATGGCTGAAAGGCCAACAGGAGATTGATCCAGACTCCATGAATGTAGTGTCAGTGAGGAGGCCTCAGAAATCTCTGGGGCCTTGGGTAGTAGATCAGTGTTTACCATGGCATACGGATGAACTTTGTGAGCCCATTCCACATAGAGGGATACTCTCTCAGCCTGGACACATGGGGAAGGGCCTAGGTCCTGCCCTAGATGAAATGACAGACTCTGGAGATACCCCCACGAAGAGCGAGGCCCTCCGTGGGGAATGATGTGGGCACTGGAGAGGTGCAGGTGGAGGGACAAGGGAGGAGGGGTGAGAGACGGAGCTGGGATTGACATGTGAAGCATTCATGTTTCTAATTTAAATAAAAACATATATTGAGGAAAAAATAGCTGTTTCAAACTAGAGATAGGAGGGAAAATATTCTTGATCTGCTCTTCATACCGTATTAAGCCTTTTCATGTACAAAAATCTTAACAGTAGTTTTACCAAGAACTCTGTTTGAGTCCTGAGATTTGAAACCAAGACAGCTGAATCTAATAATTTTTTTCAAGGCATTCCACCATCCTTTAAATGTTTATTTATTTATTCAATGGTGTGTGTGAGCGTGTGTGCGTGTGTGTGTGTGAGAGAGAGAGAGACAGAGACAGAGAGAGAGATTACTTTAGAGAACAATTCTTAGGAGTTGGTTCTCTCCTACCCTCTCATGAGATCTAGTGACAGGACTATGAGACTTACGTCATAAGACCTGCCCATAAATGTCTCTATTTACTAAGACATCTTACCTACCCCTCCAGATCCTTTGGAAGAGAGGTTTTGACTGCTTGCTCATATCTCAAATCATTGTCAGCTTGTATGAAATGCCCTCTCCCTCTCACCTCCCATGGCAAAACCTACTTTTCCATTTAGCTTGTGTCTTTTGTGAATGCCATCCTTGTCTTGTCATGACTATATCAATTACATTAGTCTATAATTTCTGCCATTAACATTATTCTCTCTCTAAAGTTTTATTTTCAACATCCTTTTACTTTTGACCTGCTTTATTAGGTGACTCTTGTCTTTTGACTTTCTGTTCTATATATAGAGACAAGGGCAAAAAGATGCTGAAGGATATGCTAATTATGCTTGCTCTATAGTTCTTGAAAGGCCACAGGGACTGCATCACACCTGATGGAATCCAATGAGGTGGGGGGAACATAAAGGAGCAGCTGCCAACTCTTCAGAAACATAATCCAGCCTGCCCCCTCCTCCAAGTATATTTGTGATTGGTCAGGCATCTGTAGCTTCAGGTTTTAGGTTTACCCTTCATTTGACTGACTTTATACATACACACATGCATACACACATATGTATATATACATGTATATGCATATATATGTGTATGTATGTATATATATGTGTGTGTATAATATACACATATGTGAATATATTCTCATTACTTCTTGTCTGGGTTAGCTTGTATATTATAAGAAAAACCACAATTTCAACATCTCCCGTGTAATCCTCAAATAGGATAGTGGTAATTTCACTGTGGATAGTTGTTAGAGGGTTTGTGCCCAGTGTTCCAGTGGAAGTATTAGGAGAGGCAAAACAAAAAGTCAACTAGCTTGAGATAGTTGCACAGAAATCCTTTGCTATGCAGGGGTGGGGGAGTATAGAAGAGACAACAGGAATAGAAATGGGGAGTATTGGATGGAAAAGATCACTGTGTTAATTTTTCTTTAATTCTACCTGTATTGGCCTTTTCTTCAACATACAATGATGTATAAGCCTCTCATTTGAGAATAAAACTCTAGATTTCTTTTCGTTCAGTCTGCCTCTCCTTTACTTTTTCTTCAATCTACCTGAAGAAACAGTGTGTACATCAGTTTTCCATCACCGTGACAGAATGTCAGAGGGAAGAAACTTAAAACATATAAAGGTCTATTTGGGCTCCAGTTTTGGCACTGCTGGTCCACAGTTTCTTGGCCCAGTAGCTATGGGTCTGAAGTGATGGAGCCTGTGGTGAAGGAAAGCAGCTCACCTTACAGCAAAGGGAAGCATAAAGCAAGCAAGGAGGGGCCAGGGTTCCCAAATCCCCTTCAAGCCAACCTCAAAGACATGACCCTTTACTACTAGGCCCCGACTCTACTACTTCTCAACAGACTGATGATTGCTTATTGCCAGAGCCCCAGGGTGACAAAAATACCAAATGACAAGAAGCAGGGAGCAAACATATCTTTCATGTCCTTTCATAAAGCCGCTAGTAGTCAATCATGAGGCTGCACCTTGTCTTTATTTAATCCTGGTCACCTCCCAAATGCTCACCTCTGAATACAGTCAGATTAGGTTTCTATATATATTTTTTGAGACAGGGTTTCTTTATGTAGTTTTGTAGACTGGGCTGGCCTCAAACTCAGAGAGATCCGAGTGTCTCTGTCTGGGATTAAAGGTATGTGCCACCAGCGCCTGGAAGTTTCTATGCTTTTAACATCTCGCAAAGAATTTCGAGACAAGTTTTGGAGGAGAAAGCTCTATTCCAATCAGACCACCATTCCCTTCTTGAGTCTTCTTATGAGTTTCCCCTCCTTAGTTACTTACAAGTATAGAGTACCCTAATTCCCAGGAAAAGCTTCTCCCTCTGGAAACATTCCCCTTCATCTCATTATCTCCAGTTGCTTATCATTAAAAACACTGTAGCTTCTGTTTAATCTCCCACTGGCACTATCAAATTATATTATAATCTCCTCTTAGCAGGATATTGTTTTGAAATATTAATACAGACTTTCTTCCAATACTCACATTCTCCATATTTTATAGTCTTTGCCTTTCTTTCATTTAACCATCAGAAGTCTGTTTTAAGGAGGGGCACCACATTAAAATAGAGGATATGCATTTTCATAGAAATTGTTTCAATTTGGAATTTATCTGAAGTGAGAAATTAGCTTTGGGGACCTAAAGATTAACAATAGATCAGGGGGTTAAGGGGTAGGAAATCAAAAGTAACCAATAGATTAGGGAGAAGAGAGTAGAAGTTAATTCTGGTCATGAAAGATTCTTCAGTTATGTGGTTAAGAAGGAAGAAGAAGCCGGGCGGTGGTGGCGCACACCTTTAATCCCAGCACTCGGGAGGCAGAGGCAGGCGGATCTCTGTGAGTTCGAGGCCGGGCTGGACCGATAGCCTCCGAAACAATACAGAGAAACCCTGTCTCGTAAAAACCAAAAAAAAAAAAAAAAAAGAAGAAGGAAGAAGACGACGAAGAAGAAGAAGACGGCGACGAAGAAGAAGACGAAGAAGAAGAAGACGAAGAAGAAGAAGACGAGGAAGAAGAGGAAGAAGAGGAAGAAGAGGAAGAAGAGGAAGAAGAAGAAGAAGAAGAAGAAGAAGAAGAAGAAGAAGAAGAAGAAGAAGAAGAAGAAGAAGAAGAAGAAGAAGAAGAAGAAGAAGAAGAAGAAACGAGAGATGGCATCCTCCAGTAGGGCTCAAGGACAGAGACCAGTCATGGCTTTTATTTAAAAAAGTATTTTTCCGAGTCTTTGCAATGTCATCCCTAGAGGAGAGGACACAAGTCTGACATTCTCTGAAAGATAAGTCCTTATAAAAATATATATGCGTGATTATGGGTCAATGATTAAGTCAGAGCTAGCCAATTAGAAACCATAGCAAACAACCAACAGCTTTATGTATACAGTGTTTTGTCTGCATGTATCCTTACAGGCCAGAAGAGGACACCAGATCTCATTACAGATGGTAGGGACCCATTATGTGGTTGGTGGGAATTGAACACAGGACCTCTGGAAGATCAGCTAGTGTTCTTAACCACTGAGCCATGTCTCCAGCTCCAGCTTTATAATTAATATAGTGTCTTGTGTGTTATTTGGGGGCTAAAGCAGCAACGGGACCCAGGCAGAATCCCACAACAATATGGTGCTGACAATGTGGGTATTAAGAACTTCCACTTAAAACTTGACAAAAGCTTAAAAAGGGATTTTACAATCAAAAGAACAGAGGCAAACACAGCTTCTTGGTAGCAGCATTTTTCTCAGGTGAGCTCTGTTTTGTTTGAGACAAGCAGAGTTGTATGCGTCTCCTTTAAGGGAGTCTTCTTGACTCAACAAAAACAGAAAAACTGCAAGGATCTTTTAAGAGGCTATGCTAACAATTGACTGGTGTGTACATGCAGCTGGCAATGGCAGTAACCACATCTCCAAGCTGGCACCATGCTGCTTGATGCCAGAATAGGCTAAGGCTGTGAACACAGTTCCCAGTGCTGGCTGCAAACTTAAGCCCACCATGTTGGGAAACCTGCAGGCTGTTTCCATTTTAACTTTAGCAGTGTTGTTTAGCAGATAGCAGACACGTGGCCAGAAAAACATAAAGATTTACAGTAAAGTCAGATTCAAATGCAACAAAACCTCTAAAGGTTTATAGTGTGTTTAAAAATATATGTAGGCTTCGGAGAGAAAAAGAAACAGGGTATTGAAAAAAATATAAACAAAGAGTAGCTGGGTGTGGTGGCACACGCCTTTAATCCCAGGACTCCTGAGGCATAGGAAAGAAGATTTCCACAGAGAAACCCTGTCTCAGAGAAAAAGTAAAAAGTAAAAGTAAAAGATATAGAGTAATATAAGTCACATAAAGATGGGAAATACACAGAGAGTCTGGATACTGTATGCTATTGTGTTTTTCAGTTGTCCAATTGCTAAAAAAAATAAGAAAACAACTGCTGAAATATACTTGATTATAAATGTTGCTGAATTAATCCAACTTATAACTTTTGAAAATGCTTTAGCTCCTAAATTTAAATATAAGGACATGTTACTTGGGAAAAGAGTTTTGTTTATGTTTCCACAGAAAATGGAAAGCTGTGGATTCCTTCCAGGCTTCTGTGGTTTGATGAACCAAGACCCCTGGAAGTAGTGAACCAGGTGATCCAACATCTAAAACAGCTGAGATGATGCAGCCTTGCAGGCTACAAAAACAAGGACTTATACAGGTTTCCGTGTTTTGTTATGATCCCCATCCAGCAGGAAGCAGTTTGGAATGACTAATGCCCAAATTCCCAAATATTGTTTAAATGTTTGTTTTCATTTATACAAGGTTGTTTATAAATGGTAATGATCACATTCAATCTCTTTCTAAAGGGGAAAAAAGGAATACGATATAGAAATGAATACTTTGTCTCAGAATGGATTTTCATTTATTGATAGAAATTTAAGGTCAATTTTGTGATATGTGTATTTTTCCTCTTGATCAAGTATTGTGTTTATAATGATCCTTTAAAATATAATGTATAATTAAGTACAGATTATAATAGTTATTATAGTTAGGTTAGTTAGGTTTTCTAGATATACAGAGATATATTTGAGATAGATAGCCTTCAAACCTTTCAAAGACCTTCAGAAAATGGCATTTAAAATGGTTTAGGGTTTTTCTTGACAATGAGAAATGTCTGTTCCTAGCACATCAATTACATCTGAGAGGAAGATGGGCATCAAAGAAACTTGTTATGGAGTTTGCTTTCAACATGGCAAGATTAGCCATTTGGGCAAGAAACTGCTCTTGCCTGAACTGCTTGACTGTTGCTGTATAAAATGGACATGCAGGACTCACAGGAAAGTGACTGCTGAACCTGGACAGTCCTACAGGGTTCCTGCTTTATGAAAGTCTGCCAGACATTCTGCAGGACACAGAACAATGATTGACAAACTGCTTTGCTGAGAAGTCTGCCAGGCACACTGTGGCCTATGGATTGAAGATGGATGCCCCAATGTTGCAGAGAAACTTCGGGTGACTGTCCAGGTAGCAAGATGTCGCTATCAATTCTAGTTTTATATATTATTATTCTGTAGTCTTTGATGGAGTTGGAGATAGATAGTTATAGTTTTTCTTAGTTATGATAAAAGATAAGATACATATAAGACTTTAGACTCACATGGATAGGATAGATAATAAAATACTTTCTTTAAATCTTACTGTTAATGGACAAAATATTGTAACTATAGTTCTTGCTTGATAACTGTTTTGTTATATATAATTTGACTATGTTAAAGTTAAATCCTTTCTTTTTATTTAGACAGAAAAGATTAGATGATTGGGGAAATCCTTCTGTGTATATATTTGATTGGTATAAATAAAGCACTGTTGGTCAATAGGGAAGCAAGATAGGTGGGACTAGGAATCTAGGAGAATTCTGGGAAATGTAGTGAGGTGAGTTGTCGTGATGTGATCCCTGGAGGAGAGAATGCAAATCTGGCATTCTCAGAAAGATAAGACCTTATAAAAATATATATTGGTGATTATGGGTCAATGATTAAGTCAGAGCTAGCCAATTAGATACTATAGTAAAAGGTCAACAGCTTCATAATTAAAAAAAAGTATTTTTCCGGTCCAATAGGAAGCAAAAGAGAGAATGAGTAGGCATCTTCTTAGTGGACAAATATGTTGTATTTCATACTTATGTCTATGTGGGATTAAGAAAGAAATACATAGGTAATGGCTTCAGTTTTTTAGAGTAAGTTAAATCCAACACAGTATGATTGGGGTTGAGGGTAAAGATCTGTTGCTGCTAAAACCAGTTGTATTCAGTTTAATAAAAAGTTCACAATGACCCAGCTTCTGAGTTCTTACCATTATTAGAGTTTGTATCAATTTCTAGGCATGTAGGGACTGCTGTCTAGAAATATATATTTACGATATTTCAAAGGGAATCTTTGTAAGTTTTGCTGACATGAAAAGTTTTCCAATGTTCATTTCAATTATTTATTATGCACTTATGTTAGGGAATATTAAGTTTGCAAACTATGCTGAATTATTTATATTAACAGTATTCTTCATTAAAATTTCATGAGTTCACTGAGGGACAGGACTAACTGTATATATTTTCATAAATAATAAGAAATAACAGGACAATGAATTCTGTTAAAGTATGTTAATAATATGACTGCAAATCCCTTAATTTCTTTTTCTTTCATTTTATTTCTTCTATGCTACTTGCTTTGTTTACTGAGGAACATGACCCTCCCATTCCCAAGTGTAGCACAGCTTGTTAATTTGTCCATGGAGATCTTCCTGTGATCTGCTCAGTTAATTTTCAGTGCAAAGTTCTACAAATGGCACTGAGAGGCATGTTTGAAAGAGGATCTGTAGAACTAAGTCCAGTTGATAACACAAGATTCCCAAGGAATCTAGGCATTGTTGATACATTTGCTGGGCACAACACAACTGCTGGCACCAGTTTATCTATATCTATAGTCAAGACCTTTGCAATTCTAGGACAGTGAAGATGGATAAAATGTTATAAGAGATTATAATTACTGGAAATCACTCTTGTACTTAGTTCGAATTCATACATTGGATAAGAATAGCCCTAAATAAATACATATCCACTCTCTGTCGTTAGTTCAGGCTTTCAATGTTATGTGTAGGATTATTATTGAGGAGCATTAATAGTTATATGAAGCAAAGACAGAACACCCCTAAACAAAGCAAAATACACTGTACATCGAAAGATTTTAAAAGATTCATATGCTAAGACTGGGAATTTCAGGAATATAGTCTCTTAGATATTTATTGTAATCTTCAAAAAATAAAACAAGATAAACTCAGAGAACAAACCACTTTCCATACAGAATTCACACATAAACTAGAAACCTAACAGAGCACATACCATTTTTACACAATTTCGATGATAATAATAATAATAATAATAATTTCACAATGTGAATACACTTTATAGCTTTAAACTCAGACAAGAGCTTCTGTGGACACAGGAAGAGTCACAATACTTGCTATGCAGCAGTAGTTTTCAACTAAACATCACAATCACTATAAGAAAGCATTAAATATTGTCTCAAGAAGAGTTCCACAGTGTCATCACCAAGAAGGAGACCAAAGTACCCGGCCACAAAGGAGAGTCTTTCTTTGTGCATTGTTCAATGCCCTTAAACAAAACCAGAGCTACAGAAAAATCTGAGTACATATCTACCTAGGGGAGGTTGGATTAGGCAATGTTTATGGTTTGGCTCATTGGCAAATGTCTAAATTAACGGCTCTAAAGTGACTTGAAAACAATTGGGATGTGTGGCTGAGCTGAGGCTGCTCAGTGCAGGGGAATACAATGATGTAGCAGCATGCCTTCTCTATGGAGATCAGAATGCAGAGAGCTAAACTGGGCAGTTTGTGGGTTTCAATATCTATAGTTGCTAACTCTGTTACCATTCCACTTTCAGGGAACACCCTGTGGCCTTTTGCATTGGTGTACTTGTCACAATCACCTCACTGCCGAATTCTTCATGGGATCATGACCCCACACAGGAGCCTCCCTTGACTCTTCTAGTTATTACAAGTCTCTGTTTCTTTTTTCTCACATATGCTGCCATAATCTACCACTTAGATTACACCATCTATTTTTGCCACACTTGTTCCATGTTGGATTCCCACAGTGCTGAGCACATAGCAACCAATGATCGTGTGACAACAAATGAAACATGTAAGCGCACTCACGAATTATCTGTGGTCAGCTGCCTGCTTCTACTTTTATTTTCCTTTCAATTTGGCACTAAGCCTTTGCTATCTCTATCTTTGATTCACCACTTTCACCTCACTTCTTCAGCGGGTTTTGAGAGATGAGTACAACTGCCTACCTAACATGGTTACATTTGGGCCGCATCTTGCCCACACAACTCTACATCACTTAGTATGATTGGCACTCTTCATATTGCAGCCTCTGTCCAGATGTCATAGAGAGAACAGAACGTTTACTGCGTATGGCTAGCAGTGGCACCTGGAGCCAGCTGCACTCCATGGACTGCAGTGATGAAATCATACTTCCTAAAGGGATAATGCCTCACTACATACATGAAAGACAATGAAGACTGCTAAAATTAGGCTTTACTTCAGTAATTGATAGAGCAAATAGGAAATTAAAGTTGTGATCTTGCTTAGATTTCATATACATAAATATGTTTAACTGTGATAATCCAACTACTACCTGGTACACCCCTATGAAGTTCCAGGACAGTAAGTGTTATGCTAAGCATAGAGTTTCAATGTGTATATATAAGTGTGTGTGTGTGTGTGTGCATGTATGCACATATGTCTCTCTGTGTGTAATAGCATTCAAAATGGGCTAAGGATTTTGATCAATTTTTCTTTCTTTTATATCAGCATTATGGACAACTGAGAGTTGAAGGTGGATATAACATTATCTACAAACTAAAAAAAGACACCGATAGTGCTAAGAGACCCCAAGGCTGACATTGCTGAGCTTGCAAACAAAGAGCAAGATTAAGTAACAATAAAAAATATATATATACAATACAAGAGTGGAACTTCTCCATAGGCAGAACATGTGATAAACTGTTCTGAGGAGACAAGGTGACTTCTGGTATGCAAATTGTTCTTAGGTATCTAAATTAGCTGCTGAATGCACTCTTGTATGAAGTTTAGGGACAATTCTGAACTATAGAGCTGAATACTTTTATAAAAACAAACTCACAGTCATTCTTTCTTGGAAATAAAACCCACAATTCTAAAAGGTAAAACTGGCACATGTTTTCAGATACTAAAATGCTTAGTTCATAAATGGAAAAAAGGTACTTTTAAGTAGGCACAGAGGATAGTCCCATGGTGCCAGTAAAATGCTTACTGTATAAATTGCACCACTAGACAAATACTACTAAAATAAATCATTTGCATAAGCACACTGCTATCAAAGCGGCTCACACATCCATCAAAATTCACTTTCACACTAGTTTATATACACTGAGTAAGTCATTAAATATTGCACTTATTGGCCCATGAACCCTCAATTCTGAGGTGTTGAAAAATAGAAAACAAATCTATTTTTAAAACATACTTCATGCAACATTTACGACATTTCAGTTCTACAAACACCATTAAGTAGTTGTGCATTTGGACAGTCCAATGGCACCACGTCACATCTGACATTAACAATATATTAACAGGGATTACAGGACAGTTCCCATTTATCACACTTTCTAGGCATGATGAAACAACGTGTGGAAAATCATCATATTGACACATCAGACAATGCTCAAGCTTCACTTTGACAAGTATTATGGATTCACTACTAAGACAGGTCATGCTCACATCCTTGACAGGCCAGGCAGACACTCAGCTCATGTACTATCTGTGTCTACGAGAACAGCATTCATGAATCTAAGCAATTCTTAGCCACAAATGGTAGTAATACAGTGATAGTTCCACTACATAAAAAAGCAACAGCAACTCTCAGTTGTACACAATGAAAGAAAAAGGAACATGTGGATGAAATACACAAGTAGTCCACAGGATTATTTCAGCAAGCGATAATGGATGGAAAGTCTACCAATAACAATTACCTAGGGGAAGTTAATGGCAAGACTTGGTGTCATTCTGTAAAGATAGGGCTTTGAAAATAGCCTATTTTCTTAATCTGAATGTATAAAAGGAGCATGCAATGATAAAGTCTTAATATGCCCTTAGCTACACGATCTAATCTTAATCCTTCACTCCAGGTGCCATTTTAGGTGATTTATTTCTGTTACCTCCATTGTTTGCAAAATGCACTTTCTCTCCACCCTGCCTGTGTTAGAAGTCATGGTCACAGACTGAGCACATCCACATGAAAAATCCATTTCATGGAACTTCAAAGTAAGATGTGAGTGACAGATGGTGCATAGCAAAATGCCCCCTTTCCCCTGCACAGAGTGCCACCAATGGGGATTTTCTCTTCACCAATAAACGTGTCAGTGTTTGCAAGTGTGTGATGAAAGTGGCAGTGGCATGTGTGTGTGTCCCAACAGTAAACATGTCAATAAGCTGTTATGTAGGAAGATGCTTTATGGGAGTGCCAAGCATTTCTAGAATGGTTTAAAAATACATTTGTTTATGAAATACTATAGGGAAATTTTATATAAATCCTCACAACTTATCCCCTGCCCCCTTAGGGGATACTATATGTCTAGAATCTAGAGCACTTTAGGTGAAGTATAGAGGCAAAGACTTTTTCCCTGTCTGTTCATAAAATATATCCAAATTTATCTTTTACCTAATTTGTCCTAATTAAACTTGAAGGTGTAAAATTAGGTTTATGTCTTAACTGGTTTCTAGAAAAAAAATCACATAAAATATAAGTAACTCCAAAAAACTGGTTTGAATATTCAAATGTTTAGCATACCAAGGAGTTTTCTCCATTACACTGACAGGCAACTAAAGTGCAGGGCTGTGGACACTGAGCCATTGAGAGAGAGTAGAGAGGCCTTCTGGGTGTAGTACTCACGAGCACCCTGACGTACCACACTGAGGGTGCACACAAACAAAGTTCCCAGGGTCTGTCATGAAGACTAAAATTTAGACAAAGACAGTTGCCCAGACAGATGGGCCATCTTGCAAGCACATCAAAAAATATCTGATTGAACATCCCAACATTACGATGTAGATTAGCAACAAACATTAGCTTTTTGGTCTGACATAGTTTCAGTCATGTTTTTTAAGATCATTCATGTAACCATTTTTCACACGCAGCTGACATCTCGGCATGGTGAAATTTGATAGAGTTTAGATACATTTCCATGCAGTCCCCAAAATGCCATACAAGTAACTAGTAAACCAAGGATAAACTTAGCCAGCCACTAAGATAAAGCAAGTCAATGAACCACTATGAAGATCAACACTGAAGTTAATGCTGCTTAATGGAAGTTCCACTAATAGTGGAGTGTATTCTACTTTAAAAGTATTGTTGTCACAGACATAATTGAAATTTGAAGCTTAAGTTGGCACCTGGAAAAATGATAAATGTGCTGAATGAATCTGGATAACCGTGAAGTAAGTGAAAAAATGCATTTCTAATTGAGCACACTGACGTCTTGCATAACTTCAGTTGCAATTTTGTAGGATTTATATTTCACATTTATCAGTAAAACTTCATTTGTCTGGCAGCGAGCAATACTAAATGTTAAGTGGTTCCAAGAAGGAACTTCAAAAACCTGTTGCCCTTTTATAGTCTTAGAAGCTCATAATGGCAGTTGATGCTGTTAGGCGGGGGAAACAACAGGTAACAGGGTCATTGTTCTAAAGCAGTCCTTCCTTTGAGCCCATGGAAATGATTAGCTTGCCTTCTTCGGACTGGGGACATCTCATGAACCTCCCACATCCATTCACAGAAGTGGCATCTTAAGGTACATTAAGAAAGGAAAGGGATGAACCTATATCAGAGCTCTTTAGTGTGTTTTCATGAAGCAGGGAGGTTCAGTTCTAAAAGTAGTTACATGGGCAAGGATGCCAAGGTGACCACAGCAGAATGGAAGGACACACTTAAAATACTAACCTAACTGCATCAGAGACAATAAGAAATGATGTCTAAAACCTACAAACACATTTTTCAACGTCGTGTTTTTAACATCTATTTGTTTTTAAACAGATAACATTTGCTTTTAAATATTATTTAAGGTACAAACTGAACCAGGTCATTAGTCAGAAGGGCCTATTCATATTTAGGCTGACAGCAGGAGATGTAGTGTGTATTTGTACATATGTACATTGTAGCCAAAGGTTGAAAAAAACCTCAGGATTATAGTGTTAGAATTATAAGCTATACAGCTCAAGGCTAATAGATGATCAATTATCTGGTTAACATTTGCCAAATTTAATTTTACAGCCAAGACATATTGATGGCATTAGGAACAGTGGTTCTTTCTTCTGGCATCACAGCAAGAACACAGGCAGCCTTCTCTTTTATCTTAGTGACAAGTCTCTCTTGAAATATTTACTGAATTATTTGGAATGAAATACATAGCAGGGTGAGAATTTCATAACTTAAAATCAATCGGGAAGACTGTTTCCATGGGAGTTTGGGAAATAGGAGACACGGCATATTCTGGAGGCAAGGACACTAGGGTTACTGCTGGCCCTTTGTCCATTGACTAGCTAGAACATAATGATCTAACTTTAGAGTTCCTGACAGAGAGTATGAGTGGACACTTGGCTTAGGTCAGTCAATCTTAAGGAGTTCTTCTGGGAATTTTCAAATGAGCAAATGTGATAGTTTCCCTTTCTCTCTTACCTGTTCTCAAATTATAACACACACAATACCCGTCTTAAGAAGCCATTTAAAGTACCCAAATGAGGCCTTTTACACTCTTTGTATACATGCAAGAAAGGAGGCCCAGACTTCCTGGCTTCACTGTTTGATAGTAAAAATGAGTTTGACAGCTGCAGTATTCAACATGGCCACATTCTGGCTCAGGTCATAGAAAAGGACAATGCCATGTCAATACGTGACTATGGCAAAGAAATTCTACTTTATGCCCCTGGCTTCTCTCTTTCCCTTCACAGTAATTTCTATGTTTTTTTAAATCTAGGTATCATTAAAATGTAGGAAGGCATTAGTACTCCTCTGGGTGTCAAAGTGGAAACTTACCACTAATTTCTAAGTTTGAAACTAAACAGACTAAAAGAAACCATGCACATACTAGCTTGTCAATAGCCTTGCTCGGCAAGCTTGCATTAAATATCTTCAGAAGATCCTAACTGTAGATACTTCTGAAAGGTAAAGATTTGCTCTGAGCTAGGGACACAGGGAGAGATTTGTTGGTGGTATATCACTTCTATATGGTCTTAGGAAACCTAGAAGAAAAGACTAGATGTTCAAGTGTCCCCTCCCTCTCTCCAGCTGCCATGGAGCTTCAATTTTCTGTCCCACTCAGCTCTGGAATCTTTCATGTAACTTGAGCATGTTTAGAGGTTTATATGATGAGAGCATGCTTTAGAATTCTAAATCCTCTAAAAAACATGGCAATAAAAATGATCATTTCCTCAGTGTGGGACTCATGGAAAGGTTACCCAGTTGCTTTCTACATAGATGGAAAAGCTTGACTGAAGTTAGAGCAGAGATCAGTGGTTGGGAAGGTGGCTTACCTTTCCTGAGAAGAGGGGTACTGGCAGAGCATCAAGCCAGTCTCTCTTTCAGAATTGGTACTGGCCCCAGGGAGCCATGGTGCTGTGTTGTGGGGTGGCATGGGTCATTAAGTGATGCAGGCTACCCAGGCCATGGATTTCTATGGCTCCTCATAGCGCTCCTGGTCGCTGCACTTCTTGCATAACTGGCATTAAGTAGAAACCCCCTCATGGGTCATTGCTCTCACATAGGCAGGCATGGGCAGAATCAGTGGGAAGCTGAGTCCTGCAGCATGGTACACAGACCTCAATTGCTCTTTGTCTGGATCTAGTCACGTTAATATTACTGACTTGGAAAATTCGCAAGGGCCTTAAAAACATTTCAATTTCATTCTTTTTTCTACTTTTTTTTCCATGATAAGAGTTTTGTGGTTTGTAGCTCAGGCCCACTTTAACTTGTCCTTCTTCCTCAGGCTCCCAAGTGTCACTGCACCCATCCTTTCAATTTTTTAAGAGTCAATGCACCCTTCAATTATTATTAGTGAAAGTGCAATATACATTTCCTAATAGTAGACTGTCCAGACCTCTGATAGGGTCTCCAATCAAGAGCAAAAGTCCCACTTCCTTTTCAGCCAAACTAAGTTTCCTGACATCTCCTGCTGCTCACAGCACACACACACACACACACACACACACACACACACACACACACACACACACACACGGTCCCTAGGTCATCACCCATACAAGTGAGAAGCGTGATTTGAATCCATGGCACAAAAGTCATTTGCAATGAAATTGTAGTCTGAGGTTTCAGCAATTGCTTAATTGAGAAAAAAAATTGCAAAAACAGAAATTCTGAAAGACAAATAAATAAGTTACATGCAAGTACTGGGTGTTTATAGATGAACGATCCTTACAAATGTAAGATCGTGCTTGCCACATAATAACACAGGAAATTGCTCAAGGTTTGAATGCATATATGGGCCACTGACATCAAAGACTTCCTTCAAATAATTATTAGGCAGTATAAGTGAAGGCTACAAGACCATTTATAAACGCTATTTCTTGGCCGCTCTGGAGTCATGTGGAGCTCCCGTGTGGGAGACATTAGCAGCCACAGTTGGGCTGCGGTGGGGGAGGAGTTTCCTTGAGTCTCGTGCTCTGCTTTGCCGCGGTGATGGCTGGGTCGGTCTCCATGCTCTCTGACATTTTGTCACAGATGATATCCACAAGGCGCTCAAAGGTTTGCTTCACGTTGATATTATCCTTGGCGCTGGTTTCGAAGAACTCAAACCCTGGAGGAAACGCAGAAACAGCTCCGTCATTTTACGTTTCTGAAGTTCAGGGGACTCAGCCACGGTTTTCAGTGTTGATGAGGGGATGATGATGGGGCGGGGAGGTGCGGTGGTTTAGATCAAGGCGGCAGCTGGGCATGGAGTGATACCTGCCTAGCTGACCATGGACAGCGGGACTGATAATGCTCATCCGGATGCTCATCCCGTTTGTTTCTACTGAGGCATTTATGCTACCAGCAAGGGCAAAGAGAGTTTATGAAAGGATCTCAAGAGTCAATAACAGTACCATGAAGGAACTCAAGAGTGTCATTAAGAACAGAACGGTTGCCCGTGCGGGGTTGGCCCATACCTTTAATCCCAGAGCTCAGGAGGCGGATCTCAGTGAGTTCGAGGCCAGCCTGGTCTACAAGAGCTAGTTCTAGGACAGCCAGAACTGTTACACAGAGAAACCCTGTCTTGAAAAACAAAAACAAAAAACAAAAACAAAACAAAAGAACCCATGTGTGATCGTGGTTGTCAACTGGGGTGGATTAGGAACAAACTAGATGGTGAGACTAGATGGTGAGAACTCTCACTTAATGAACCAGCCCCTTGATGGAGTTATTGTGAGGTGGTGAAGGGTACAGGAGGGGTTGAGTTGTTGTGAATCGGTTATGGGGGGTGTCCTTGGGTACTGCATTTTCCCAGTTACCCTGTGCTGTGTTCCGGCCACCACAGTGTGGATTGCTCTGCTCAGCCACAGACTGACTCTTCAGGAAAGATGGTGCCATACAACTCCTTCCTCCTTTAGGTGCTTTTGTCTGGCCACCATGTAGCACTTACAGTCTTTTCTAAACCAGATTTTGACTTTCATTTTTTTCCTCATTTCTGCATTTTCTCAGTTATTAGCTTTCCTTTTTTTCCCTTTCTTTTTAATGAAAGGTTTAGAAAAGACACCGTGCATATTCTATCGAGAGGACTGTGAGGTTGCCATACAATCATGTTCTAACTTTTTTCCTGTCTGTCCAGTGGCTGCCCGATCATGGGTCTAAGGATAGGCTTCATGTACAGTGTCTAACAGGCCACGAGGTGGCGCTAAAGAGTCACAGGAATTACCTTAGGCCTGTTTCAACATCTGGAGTTATGAGCTGGGTGACAGACCTGCAGATCTTTGTAATGCTGCTACAACTTCCCAACAGTCTGGTGGGGCTGACTGCTCCCTCACCTGCCTGTCTATGACAGTAAAGTTTTTGAGTCAATGGGAAAGGAAACAAAACATTTTATTTCGGAAAGAGCAGCAAAACTGCCTGAGGACAGTAACTGAGGGTTCTAAGTCCTAATTCCCAGATGTGCCTGGCTGGAAGCAGCCTCAGCAGGCAGTTCTGCACACAATGCTATCGTTCCATTGTTTACATTCTCGTTCCACTGGCTGTGCTTGCCAGTCAGTTGCCATGGCAACTTCCCCACTTGGTCAGCCAGAGATTGGCCTGGTCCGCTGGGGGGATGTTGATTTAGGAGGTGTTGGGCAGAGCACAGAAAGCCTTTTCTAATCCATTCTCAATTTTACACCCTATAAATCCTTCTGGTTACATCTGGTCCTATCTCAGAGGAGACACAAAGGTTCAAAATGATTAAATCCAGTGATTTATTTATTATTATTTTTTAATGCCTGGCTTCTGGGATCAAAATGAAAAGAATAGCCTAATACATGCATCTATGTCCAAATCCCCCTGATAACTAAAAACCATGCTTATTTTCTTAAAAAGAGAATTGAAAGAGAAAATAAATGATAGCGTTTTCATTTCTACTCTGATAAGATCCGAGGGAGTTATTGCAAGACTCAGGAGGTCAATCATCACTAGAGTTAGGTTCTAGGAAACAGTGCAAGGTATTTCAGTCCGTCTTTGGCTTCCATTTCTGTGTTGTTGTTTTAATGCCTGCACCATGATCATGTCATTCTCTTACAGTGGATGTTTCTTCATGTATAGACAAGGTCAGGTGGAGTGGGCAGTGCTGAATTCTCTAACGTGAGCACAGTCTCTAGGGCTGGATCATTCACTTTCTTGCTGAATACTGACCAAGGCAGGGCAGGCACCCTCTGAACAAAGTCATTGCCTAATTACCAGAGCTATTTTGCCTGTTATTTTCTAGGTGCTGGTGGTCTTGTCCCAGGACCAATGGAGACGAACATCATTTCAGAATGTTCCAATAGATCTTTGGATGAAACTTTGGAGGAAAAGTAATTCTGAATTTGGGACAAAGCCTGGACAGTTAGTTTCAGTTCTATCGTCATATCAGCCAGCACTTCTGTTGCATGTTAGTGTGATTGGAAAAGTGCCAGACTTAAGTACCCAGCCATTGCTGAAAGATGTGGGTTCACAGCCCCCTCCCTCTGTCAAATGCACTAGTTACCTCATGCTGCTGCTGTGTAAGTTGGGCACAGTAACATGATCTCTGATCACAAAATCAAAAATGTCCTGAGCTCCTCGGATCCTGGGAATACACTGTTACTCAGGACTAAGTGTCTAGGAGACTTGCACAATATGACAATACTCATCTCTCCAGTATGGCAAAGAGGCCATAATATGATGAAAGTGTGGGGACTACCAAGTACCTTGGCAACGCACTGTCAACATGCTAGGTTTCTTTCTTTCTTTTTTTTTGGTTTTTCGAGACAGAGTTTCTCTATGGCTTTGGAGGCTGTCTTGGAACTAGCTCTTGTAGACCAGGCTGGCCTCGAACTCACAGAGATCCACCTGCCTCTGCCTCCCGAGTGCTGGGATTAAAGGCGTGCGCCACCAACGCCCGGCGGTTTCTTTCTTTTTTAACCTTCATTGTTTTCACATTTATTTATTGTATGTGGTCATGTATATCTGTGAGTGTGCATGCATGTAGCATATGTGCAGACTGCAGATGACAACAAGCAAGAATCTGTTCTCTCCTTCCAGGTGGGTCTGGGGATTGAACTCATGCCACCATGTTTGGCCGCAAATTCCTTCATGCACTGATCCACCTTGCTGGTCTGGCATACTAGATCTGATACTATTAGCAAATTATGGGTTTGATGCTCACTCTCGCGATTTATGATATTTGCTTTGCCTGCCTCACAGCATCATTATGACTCTCAAATGGGAAAATGTGGGTGAAGGTGCCAAACAAGCTGGTAAGTGTGAGGACAGCAGGGCTGGTGACAACAGAACTGACTTTTGTCTAGTGGTTAGCATATCACAGAGCATATTGCTAACACTTGGAATATTTCTAACTCATTTCATCCATGAGGTGGCACCATTAATTTTTCTAGTTTTCTGGTTAAGGAATGAAAGACCCAAATGGATGACTGATTTGTTTAAACATTCCCTTGGTTGGCTGGCAAATGGTCGAGGGAGAGTATCAGTTAGCCACCTACAGACTTCCCTGCCTTTCCGTGTGCCCTGAAAGAGGGAACTATTATTTTGTTGCTGTTAAATGATCAGTTCCAGGATAATTAGTCATTTGCATACGCTTTCATTAATTTAAATAATTTGAAGGTGATTAAGTGGACCTAAGAGTGTCATCAAACCAAACAGTACATTCTCTTAACAATTTAAAATGCCCGATGAGATTGTGGAAGCCACATCTCCTTATGGGCTAGAGACACACAGCTACAAAAGGTTCTGAAGATGAAATTGCTTTTCAGTGACCAGCAGCACAAGTCTACCATAAAGCATGATGTTTAAACAGTGGGAGCTCAAGATCAAAATCACAGCTTTTAGTACTTTGCTATTGATCCAGGGGAAATGGGGGTTTATGAAGCAGCCCAGACTTCTGTGTCCATTTGAATCACAAAGGTGAGACCGCTGTGTGAGGAGGCACTCATGTCCCCACCCATGTCCAAGCATGTTTACCAGTACATCCCACCTCATCACTATGATTATATACATGGGATCCTTTATTCTTCTAAAAGCCCCATGGACTCTGTGGTTTAACCCCCCAGTATCTTGGTAATTTTTACCTCAGCTACCTCAACATAACAGCTTGTTCTCAGAAGCCTTTACCCACCAAGATCATCAGAAGTCACACATCAGTCAAGAAAGCCACGCTAAGGGTCTTAGAAAACCCCGAAGATTGCTTCCAATTTACTGCCATGGAAATTGCTGTTCATCACGACCCAGTAAGGAGACTAAGGTAACACAGGAAGCCTGGCAGGTTACCCGACAAGGCTACCATTTTAGCGTCTTGCCCTGGACACCTGCCCTGTATGCTGCGTGCTCTACAATTAGTAACTTTAACACTGTGTGTCCTCATCAGCTGAGCAGTAGACACTCTCAATGAAGCACCGGGGAGCTGGCCACGCTTTCCCATTCTTTCTGTAGAAGAACATTCCCAACTGCTCTCTTGCAGAGGCAGCATTGCTCCAAATACAGAAGAGCCTGCACCCCAACCAGCACATTCCTGCCTTGGGGTTCTGGGCCTGACCTAGAAAGAACAGCTCTTGACATTTCTAGAGCCCACGATGGGCATACCCAGACACTCATTAAGTCCAACCCATTTGCTGTGGCCTCTGCACAAATGAAAGAGCAGCCATCTAGCTAGAAGGACACTGTTGGCGAGCAGGGACATCACAAAGCCTGAGCCTTGTGACTAGTGACAAAGGCCTGGCTTGCCGCCATGGTTTTCTACCCTTTTCCTTGAAGGTCTATGGGGCAAAGCTCCGAGAAGCCTAGTAAGTTTTCAGCAAGCAGGTCCATAAGTACTCAGGGAGGGGACAGGCTGTCACTCAGTCATGAGCAGCACTGAAATGTCACAGCCCCCTACTGTGATTGGCCCATGTTAGCCAATGTAATGTAATGATCACAGTTCCAAGATTGAACGTTGAAGCATTTCTTTCTCAGACCCTTTGTCCAGGGAATTTATTTAGTTTTGTAGCTGATGCTAAATTTCTCTCATGTTAATAGTTACGCCACATAGTAAAACTCCATGTTCACTACAGCAGGGTTTTATGTCCTGACCACTATTTGGGCTCTCTGACCTTTTAGATTTCAGAGAAAAATCATAATTGTGTCCCCCTCCACTGTAACTCCTAAAACTGTACCACAGTGAATCATTTCATTTCTTACAGGTAATAGTTTACATTCTTGATGCTTTTCCCATCTCATCTTCCATTTCTTCACTGAGTTGCAGCTACAGGGTCTCGTCTTCACTTTCCCTGCAGAATCAGATGAATCAGAGCTGCAGGGAAAGGTCACCGTGCTGCCTGGCAGGTGACAGTTGGGCCAGAAGTAAGGGCTTCAAAGCAGCAGGACCAACTGTCATATTAGCTGGTCCCATGTTGGGACCCAGCCAGGAGACAGACTTTAGGAGGAGGTGGGATGAGGGTTTGACCCACTTCCCTGAAGAATGGCCAAAGAAAGCAGCCGGAAGCTGGAACGGGAGCTCAGCCCAAGGCTAATGTTGATAAAAATAGACAACAAAACGGACAGGTCTTTCATGCCCTGAGTTCCGGCTTAACCAGATGGCAGGATTCAGAACCTATGCAAGGGTCATCATATAGTGATGAATGCTGACCTACATAGAAAAGGTCTCCTTCCTACCCTTAACCTTCCACACTCTAGTTTGGCCTCCTTCAGAGTCAGGAATGCTCAGATTCCATCACTGACAGGAGCTGCCTAAGTTTGCTGGAGTTCAGTCTGCACAGGCTACAGGAATTCATAAAATCCAGGTTCCATAGCTGGGCATTCATTCTCCACCTTCTCAGCCTCCCTTTCACTCCCAGATCTCAGACCTGCACCTTCACGTCTACCAAGCGTGTCCATTCCATGTCTGGTGAATGACTCAAAGGCTACCCACTACAGCTCTTCCCACATGAGTCTCTCCCTGAATCCTTTCTGAACACTGTCCTGCAGTTTCTCTCCCCAAGCAAAATAGTGTTAATCTGCTCCTGAGACTGTTTAACTTTTGGTCAGGATTTTCCTTGTACATAGTCAAGTTTTGGGACTGTCATTAAACCTTGGAGTCTTCAACCCAATGAGCCAGTGTCTGACATACTTGACAGAGCTTCTCTCTGGCTGACCACTGTCCCTGCCCTTCCTGTAGTCCCTGACATGAAACCTGTGTTTTAATTGTCAGTTGTCTTTGTACTCTTATTTGGGTTTCTTGGTGTCTGCATCTGTAGCATTGATGGAAAGCTGGAAACTACACAGAAAGGGACTTCTCTGTTCAAGAGAGAGGCAAAAGCATTCCACTACTTTTGCAAAAACTTTTTTCCTGTATATCCACTGTACAACAAATCATGTTTAAATCTCATACCTGGTGGCTTCATTTACTTAATTATTTATATGCTTGCTTGTCCCCTGTAACTATTTCAGTTTGAAGTCTCCCAGAAAGAGCTGAATTCCCTTGGATAATAGATCTAAGGTCTTGCCTGGTGAGCCAACTCACCCTGAACATTCCCAGCTCCCTGGTGATTCTTTTATGGTATTTATTTGGGACTTAATTAGTAGTTTATACCAGTTACAAAAGTGATATAATGTACAATTCAGCATTCTAGACATTTTGAAGGAGATAATTCACAGTCTTTAGGGTAAAATGTTGCAGCACCATTGGAATTCAATTCTAGAACACCTTCATGATGCCCAGAAAGAATTCTGCATCCAATGAGCCAGTCACTCTCCATTCCCTGTCAGTCCTTCTACTAGGTACATTTTGCTCTCCAGTTAAATTGTTCATCCCATATAGGGTATCCCCCTATTCCTGGACATATCTAACACAGCATATAGTAGAAGCAGGTGTACAGCAGATGTTAGCCAATTACAGGATTGATTTCTATTAATTGGTTGGGAGAAGCTGGTGGATTGGAAATGGAAGGGAAGAGAACCACTTCTTTCTTTGTTCTTTGTTATAAAGTGACTGAACTTATAAATAATTTGTCAACCATATTATTCCAGATGGAGTTTACCAAGTGGAATTCCATATTTTGTTTTGTTGGGAATTTGTTATATCAAAACACTTAAAGGATTCCTATTTACCCATGAGGAGAGGTGTTTCTGAAAATTAGGAAGAAGTATAGAATTGTTTCACTCCAACTAGTAACTCTTGCTTTTCTTCAAAATATAAAAACTCCTTAAGTGTGGCAAAGTCAAGTTATTCTTGGATTGGCCTTCAAATAGATAAGGATCATTTATGATGCAAGAACTATTATTTGTATGCAAATAAGTGCCACACATTTTCCAAATAGAATTTGTTACTTTAAATTTATCAAACATTTTATTTGTAACTCCTTATCATTTCATTAGACTTTTAATGATAAAGGAGACACCCTAGCCCATTAATGAACTGTCAACATGAACATTAATAACTGTTCTTTGTATAGGATTTTTAATTTGCAGTAGCATTTATATTCATTGTCAATTATCAGGTTATTTTTTATAAGAGATGCCCATGAAACAGAGCAGTGAATATAATACATTTTCAAGTAGCAGAGCTCAAACTAATGAGGTTTCATTGTGACATCCACAGATGGGGGAATCTTTATGGAGCACCACGTAAAGATTACTGTGCTGTGCCTTTTACATTGACTTCCTTGCTTTGGATCCAGACCGTATGAAGCAGCACACTTAAAATACTCATTTTTCCAGTTGAGAGATGTAGATATATCAGTCATGCATATGGAAAACGATGACAAGGATAAAGGTCTGCCTCCACAGGCCACGCCCTTTCCTCAAAGATGTTCCTAATGTCTGCTTTACATCTTCTGTCAGAGCTAGATCCAAGCATTACAGAATAAGCTCTGTTGGTTTCATAAGCACAGTCACTGGGAACTCCATGCTTTAGTGCTCAGCAATTATTATTGGTATATATGTATTTCACAGTGACAACTTTCATTAAGACATTTCCATGCAGCTATATCTGGTACTTTAACCAAATCCACCCTGATATCAATTCCTAAAAGGCAGAAAATTCTTCCTAAAATCCAGATCTAACTCTGTACACAGGCAGTTTAGCCTATCCAGAGTATACACAGAAGTCTATGTGAAGCCTTACTTAAATGAGTCTCCTTTTGATGGTGATAAATTCTGAAAATTGCAATTAATTCATTTCTTCTCTTGATAGTTTGTATTTAGAAAAAAAAACCTCCAGAAGCAAACAATTTGCTCTGTGGACTTTGGCAGAGGAGATGATGTAGGTTCTCTCTCAGTCATTAGAAATCTTCCTGTAAACAATCACTTCCTTGTCAAATAAAGTCAACCCGGGTGATTAGAAACTAATGTTAAAGGCAAAGAGAAAGGCAGGAGAGGGTGTGGTGTCTAGGCAGACTAGGGAAGTCTCCTTGAATGGCTTTCACAGATGAAATACCATGGTTTGTATGTGCATGGTGAAGAGTCATCCACCAGCATCAGAGTGTAGTGCTGGCATTCAGGCTAAGAATAAAATTAGTAAGTGCCACAAAGAATACTCAGTTACCAATCTACAGGAGGAACTCGCCCCACACAACCTTATCAATGACTTCTGAGGAGACTGGGACACTAGTACACATGTTAATAATAATCTAAAGAAACAAGTCATCCTCACACTTGCCAATGACTTCTGGAGAGACTGGGACCCTAGTATATGCAGTCATCAATCTACAGAAGTAATTTGTCCACATGACCTTATCAATGACATCTGGGGAGATAGGGATCCTTTCAAGAATTCATAAAGTAGCAAGGTTGTCTCTTAGATTTCCAACACAGAGGGCAAATCTCTCTCTTACCTGTGACCTAACAAGCCGCAAATTTTCAAGTTGAGAGCATCAGAGAATAATAGAGGGGAAGGGGAAGGAGAAGGGGAGGGAAGGGGAAGGGGAGGGAAGGGGAAGGGGAGGGAAGGGGAAGGGGAGGAAAGGGGAAGGGGAGGGAAAGGGAAGGGGAAGGGGAAAGGAAAGAGGAAGGGGAAGGAGCGAAGGCAAGGGTACAGTCATTGTCCACTGCAACCTAGAAGGCTGGAGACAGGGTCTGTATGAAACCGCATGGATGTAGCTTTGCCTGTACACTCCAAGAGGATGAGAGATCCTGTCCTACTCAATGGCATTCTCTTAATGTTGCAAGTCTGTCACTAGAAGCAATGACTAGAATAAGAGATAAGTGAGAAAACATCATTGGAACAGTCTGGCTGACAATTTGTCCAAGGCTGCTATTTTAAAATTTCATAACAGTATCCAGTAAATTCCATGAGATATTCAACATTAATATAAATTAGAGTTTATTTTGGATATAGGTTTATTTAACTGTATTGAGCATGTTGAAGGGAAGGCACCACTGATCTATGATGTTAGGTAGGCTAAGTGTGTTGAAGTCATTTCTAGCCTGTAAGGTTTTCAAATTACTGGTAAGTTTATTGGGACATAATACCATGGTTAAGTCAAACACATCTATATTCACTAGTGTGTAGCATTTACATTTCTTGGAGGCAAATAATAGGCATTTTTAATTAGAAACCAGTCCCCTGTGAGTTAGGTTAGTGGGATTTATTCTCTCCTGTCCCCAGTTAAGATAATTTTACTTTGAGAGAAAGAAAATCACACCGACTAGTGTGCAAAGCTAATAAACAGACCCGGACCTCTGCCAGCTGCTTCAGACCATCCTGGATTTGAGTCCTTTCAAGTTTCAACACTGAACACATCACAAACTCATCTAGATAAGTTTTGCTTGGTTGCTTTTTTCTTTCTTTCTGTCTGTCTGTCTTTCTTTTTCAGTACTGGTAATTAAAATGAGGCCATTTCCATTTCTTATATTCAACTTTAAAATTTTGGTAACATTGTTCTTAGCACTTTTGTGTTGTTTAAAAAAGAAACAAGAGTCCAAAGTTTATCCAGATCTTTATGCATGGAACTGGAATCATTTTAAATACTGCACAAGTTGGATATGCGTATAGGATTGAGAAAGGCACAGCAGTCAGATTACCCTGAGAGAGGGGGCAAACGTGGGTTCCCAGTCAGATTCAAGGAAGAAAACAAGAGCATGGACACGTGGGATGAGAGACTGGAAGCTCTTCAGCGAGAGCACAATGTTGCACACTGTGGATTTTGGAAGGAACAGAGATTTCCCAGGGGTCAAATGTTGATAGTGATTATAAGTAATAAGAAAAAGCCTACAAAAGGCTACACCGGTTACTTTTTCTGACTAAAGAAAGTGATGAGTGAAACAGGGATTTGCAAAGCTCTTGGAAACTCAGTGGGGAGGCTAAGAGTTTGAGCCCTGACAGCAAAGAGAAAATTGAGTATATCACTTAAAGGTGCTGCAGGGTGTAGTGTCTTGGGCCAGGCTAAGCCTCTTGTCTTTCAAAGTGAATTGATTTGGAGCTTGAAAGGAGGGCTATGTATGTTTACTGGGATGTGAGCATCAGCTGGAAGCCTCCTGAGCAATGTGGGATGCATAGGACCCATGGTCTCTCCATTCCTAAAGAGTATTTTCTGAGGCATGAGTTTCAGCTGCCAGTAAGGAGGACGGGCATCCATAGAGTTGTGAAACATAGATCAAGAGCCAATAAGACATGGAGACATGGCAGACTCACAGGACCAGGAAAAGGGAACAGAAGCTCCTTCCTTTTATAACACGTGAATGTGAATGTGACTGTATCTAAGCATACCAAACACATTATAGAGTATCCTTGACCTATTTTTCTACCTCCTGAGAAAACTTAGCCAGAAAGAATGTGAGCCAGGGGAAATAATGGTAGGGTGTCTGCACTTCTCCACAGAGAGCTGTGTGCAGCCAGGTACTTAGAACATTTAAATAGCGTTGCTGGGACTCCCTGCCAATTCTAGAATCTGGCAATCCCCTTTCTTTCATAAACACTACAATTAAGATTTAAATAAACCCTTAAGAACTGCTGACGAGCAGTCAGTGCAAATGTGGAGCAGGTGGTTTGAGTTTTAAAAATAGGCATTGGGGCAACGCTCTATCCCATTAGAGTTGCTGACTCTTCAACCCGGTTTTATTGTGGAATTGTTTTGCAAGTGCAAGGAGAAGTATGTATGTATGTATATATGTATGTATGTATGTATGTATGTTATGTATGTATAAAACTGAAGAGAGGGAAAAATCATCTTCATTAAACTGAAGTGCCTGGAGGCAATGTTATGGTCTCAGCTTAAAAAACAACCAAGATGGGAGTGTGTCTGTCACTGGCTGCTTATGCTTCTTCAGTTTTGGTGCTGTGGCTACTAAATGACCTTTGGCAAGTAGAATTTACACTATAATGAGAATCTGATGACTATAAAATGTGATTAGGTGTGTGTGTGTGTGTGTGTGTGTGTGTGTGTGTGTACGCACGCACATGCATTAAGGTCCTGGCATGATGTTTTAATGTTCTCTGAGTAATGCAGTTGTACATCCAGAACAGACATCTGATTCACACCCTGGCCATGTTCCTGTGATAATGCTCCACTCCTGTTGGACTCCATGTTTCCTGTCCATCACCTCTAATCTATGTTTAACCAGTGGTTTCTCAATATTTACTATTGTATAATCCAACTTTACCAAGATTGAACACTATTCTAATACATGAAGATTAGTTTTATAAGTTAATATAACACACTATTGGAACAACATATCTAATAAGTAAAAAATTGATGTTGAAATATAGGTAAATATGTATAATGCTTTCTTCCTTTACTCTAACATTAAGTACCCTAATTTTAGGAATGGTACCTTTGTACTTAGCCTGAATGAAATACAGTCTTGCCATTCTATTCTTTAAATCTGGCACTGGTTCCTAAGAATGTATAACCAATCCTAGTATCTGCAGTCTGGTAGACAGCCTCTCAGTGATAAGTCATTTTTCCATGGGCTTAGACATCTCTAGCACATAGGTTCTTATTCATAAATGCAACTTCACCTCTTTGTCCATCTGGAAAATCCTGTTTTTTTTCTTTCTTTAAGCCTGCTGCAAACACTGTCAATGTGTCCTTCCTCTATGCCTCTGAATAGGGATGTTTTTGATCACCTGACCTCCTCTAAAACTGGATCTTCAATTCTATTGGAGACCTACAGGCTGCCTTGTAACAGTCATTGTGTTTGTGTCCCTCTGTAGACTGGAATCTCCTAACTACCTGTGTCTAACCAATGAAGAGTGCTCAACAAGGCTGAATGGAAGAATGAAAGGTTGATTGAATGAACAAATGAAGATCATTCTGTGTCACATTCCCATAGTGTATGCATCATTGTGAAGCATCTGTCTCCTGTGTCCATCAAGAAGCAATCTCATGGTGTGACTCTACCACACCTCAGGGAGAGTCTTTGGCTTGCTGGTTTTAGCTCAATGGATTTTAATGAAGTCCCAGTGGACTTCTCTGCATCCTTACTGGATGGACAAACAACATCTCAGTCCACAATCTTTGTTTTGGATCTCCCCTATTTGTTGGATACATTGTGAAGGAGAAAATTTGAGCATGAGTGAGACTATTTAGAAGAATTCATTCTTAGTAACAATGTCTACTAATCATTCCAGGCTTCTTTCATGGAATCATGGGATCATTGAGGATGAAATAGTATCACAGAGGCAAGTCTCATCTCTTTGTTTTTTTATTTTTCTCCATTGATCTATCTATATCTTTTGGAAAACAGTGACATATTCTTCCTGGTTCACTTCACACATCCAGGGACGCTGCTGAATGAAAGAATACCTCATTCCATGGCTTTACCTTTCCCCGTTCTAAAAGATGATTACCTTAAAAAAATTATCTACTCAAACTAGGAACTATCAAATACACGTGGCTTCAAGTTCACAGATGTAGAAGGTGCCTTTCTGTCAGTCTTTATCCAGAAGAAGCCTTGAGCTGCAGGCACCCTTTCTTTTAGGATAAACTCACATCTCACATTGTGATTCTCCTTCGGCTTGCTTTATGCATTCTTAATATTGGAAAGCACCTCTGAACTAGAAAGCAGACTTGAAGCTCTACATAAAAAGATAGACTTTTCACTCCCAGCCTCAACATAGAAGTTTTTTTTAAGTGGTGATCAAATAAAGATGGTAACGTGTGTATGTATTGTGGTTGTCTGAAAGTGTTAAGGGGTGCCTTTGTGGAACAAGAGGAAGAAGCAGGAAAGAGGCTGAAATTGAGTAGTTCAGCCTCACAGACCATGAAATTCACTTGAATGCAAAGTCACTGGGAGTGTTATCCATGATTTGCTTTATTAGAAATATTAATATAAATTAAATATATCAAAATTGGATGCTTACAAATTATTAATAAAAAGTAATTACTTCTTGGCAGAAAGAAATTTTAATTTCTCCACAGTGTTTCTTTGACTTGTGTTGGGTAACTAAGGATTTCTTCCCTTCAGAGACAATAAAGACAGTTAAAGTATTGAGCTTCTCTCTCTGGTTTCAAGGCAACACAAACTCTTTTCCTCCTGGCCATGCTTTTTGTTGTTGTTGATTTTTTCTCCCAAGTAAATTAATTTAATTTTAAGAAAAACTGTATCTTTAGCTTTATCTTCACTTTTCTCTCATTGAACACTTAGTGATTTTCTACCTAAAACTTAAGCTATGAGATGGACTCTGTTTATAACTGACAACATTTAGCTACATAAATTAAAAATGCAAAGCATTTTATATGCTATAGGCTGCACTGTAATACACTAAATGCCTAAAAAGGGAGAATGTTAGCCGCAGGATCATGTTCACCTGCTTCATACACTCCTACCATGGAAGTTAGTGTGGCTAAAAAAAAATACTATTATGTGAAAGTAGCAAACATTTTTGTTTATAAAGTAACCTCCTAGGTTTTAACTTTGAAAACTTATGGGGGATGGTGGGAGATAGGTACCTGAATCTTAATCATGGATTCACTGTTGGGGGTGTGATTTATCTGTTGTTAGGTCGAGTTAAAACCTCAGAGAGAAGGACTTCCAAGGAAGCATGTGGGGAGTAGTGTGGCGGGACAGGAATGCAAGCAGATGGAGGAGGAGATGGCTACCCAGAAGAGGGGACACAGTGCTGGATAGGGTGACGGGATGGGGAACACCAGAATTAGTGATGAGGGACCACTTCTCAGGGCCAAATGGAACAAAACATCCAGGAGAGGGATGACAGGGAAATGCTCATTGTCTACATTGTCACTCACCGGCTCTGTGACGGCTGTTTCTAGAAGGTAAGGTCATCTACCAAATTGCGTAAGTACCCAGAATATTGTAAACACTTTATAAACATGTTTGGTGAGGTAAAAAATAAAACATATTTATAAGAGCACCCCTCTTCCTCCAAAGTTACAAAGACCTCAGCTAAGGTACGGTTTCATCCAGTCTCCTCCTTTGCATGAACATAAGATATATAGAAATATATATCAATAAAGGAGACTTAACTGTAAACAAATAAGTAAAGCAATTGTTTTGAGCCACCTGACAATACGTGGTTATAACCTTTAAGAAAAAGTTGTCTAATCGCCCAGAAATGGAATTTTACTGTTAATATTTTTTAAATTAAACTCCTCAAAAGCTTGTGATTTAGATTAAGAGAGTGATTAGTTTTTAGAATTGTCTCTCATGGTTGTTTGTAGAGGGTGTGTAGCCATGAGGAGAATGAACCACACTGGAGGTAAATGACTCTCCAAGAAGGCACATTTGCAGGTTGCTATGACAACTGCTGAGTTTTATCGACTAAAGAACCAAAAAAAAAATCAATTAGAGACTATTGGAAGAATTTGCACAGGAGCATAAAATCCATCTGTCTCGCAATTTGAGACATTTTCCCACATCTGTGCAGTGTGGAGAGGGTGTGTGAGGGTACGTACGTACGTGTGTGTGTGTGTGTGTGTGTGTGTGTGTGTGTGTGTGTAGAGGGGAAGCACGTGCCCACGAGTGTGCTACTGAAAGTATCTCCAGAAGTATTTTCATCTCTTCATAATCTTCTCAGCAGTTTTTTTATTTTAGTTTATTAGTTATTTTAAGTATATGAGTGCTCTATCTGGCGTACACCTGCACGCCAGAAGAGGGCATTGGATCCCACAATAAATGCTTGTGAGTCACCATGTTGTTGTTGGGAATTGAACTCAGGACCTCTGGAAATGCAATTGGTACTCTTAACCACTGAACCCTCTCTCCATCGCCCCTACCCCAGTTGTTTATTAGATTGTTAAACATAAAGCTATCACCTAGCCCTTTTCGACAATAACATTGAATTGTTCTTGATGTTACTCTATTTTCCCTGGTGCCAAACAGTTTTGGACTTTATTTATAAAGACAGCCTGCTTCTTTGGAGCACTTCCTTCTCCCAGACAGATGTCCAGATAGATGATAAATGCAGAGTAAGCACATGGAGTGCAAGGAAGCCACATGGGAATGTCCTCCTAGGTTCTCCTTCACTTTTACATAGAAGACATGCTCATGTCCACTTTTATCTTTCTGAGGTACTGGGAAAAGTCACTACGTTTCTAAGACTCTCAAACACTGGTAGCATGTGGAGAGGTCCTATGGCAGAGAATATAGAAGCTAATGACAAGATTAAATATCAATATAATGATGTTTTCATAGCTGGTTTCAGGGAAGTCTCATGGATGGACTCCTGAGGCCATCCAGTGACAGCCTTCAGTGTAATGAGCTCATTGATATCACAATGAAATAACAAAGATTGGAGAATGGACTCTGCCCATCTATTGAGAGTCCCTACAGGGATTGGCTGTGCTTCCACAGCCCATGTTTCCAATAACATAGCAAAGCTAAGATCATCCTTTACATGGTTGTGTTTTCAAATTTTAGGTTGCGACCCATTACTGTGATCAAGAGTGAGATGAGGCCATCATTACAGAAGAGGCAACGGGGTAGACACAGAATAGACTGAGAGTGTCATCTGATGTCAAGGTGTTTTGTGACCTCTTGTTCATCGTCTATGTACGTGCACACTAGGTTGCAGGACAGGGATTGTCCCCCAAATTAATCCACTTGCTCATGCCAGGTTGTAACTTTCCTGCTCAATGCCCTCTCAGCTTAACTCCCATTGGTGTCTTGCACTCCTCTGTGGCCTTTACTAACAAAACCACATCTGCTTTCACTGCCTTTATTTTTTTTCCTTCCCTAGGGATCCTTCAAAATATGTCCCGCTATGTAGCCCATCTTCTTGTCATCTTCTCTCAATTACCTCTTCAAGCAGAACTGCCCAGCCCCGCCCATCCTCTCTGCTTGTGTCTTCTGTGCTTCTTTATCTCCTACCTCCTCCCCACTCCTGCTCTCACATGCCCACTAGCGGTGCTCTCTCTCTACCTGTTGCTCTCCACTTTGCCCTGTTCCTTTCCTCTCACCTCTGCCTTCTATACTATGGACTCCCCACTGACCTGTTTTTGTTTCCTTGTTAGTTTTGCTATACGCACCTTTAGTCTTTCCATGTAATCACATGTTATCATTATTAGTTGCATCCTCTCTAGTATCTGACACAATAGAAGACACAGAATAGGTTTTGAGTACATGTTGATCACAAATGTCTTGACCAATCAGCCACAAATGTCTCTTGAAACTCTACATGACTCACTGTAGCATTTTCTTCTGCTGCTATGTTTTGTGCTTGAAACAGACGTGCTATTTCTAAAGTTCTATTATCTCATCTCATTGGATGTTATCTCTAAGGGTTTTGTTAAGAAGGGAGAAGTTATGATACTCATTCTCAAAGGATGATATTAACTTTAGCTTTTTTTATTTTGTTTTTTTGAGACAGGGTTTCTCTGTCTAGCTTTGGAGCTTATCCTGGCTCTCGCTCTATAGACCAGGCTGGCCTTGAACTCATGGAGATCCGCCTGCCTCTGCCTCCCAAGCGCTGGGATTAAAGGTGTGTGCCACCAATGCCGGACTCTTAAAAAGTTTTTAAACAGTACCATTGCTCATCATTGATGTCTTGAAGCCCAGACTCTAGGGTCATAACCTATTATGTGCTATTACTATCCTTAACAGGAACTTGAGAACAGTAATGATCACAATAAAGTACTCAATTCAATGCAAAACAAAATGCAAAACAAAATGAAGAAACAGGGAAGGCAGATCTGTGATTCTCATAAAATAGCAATTAGGATTTTTTCCACTATTTTGAGCTAAGACCAAAGTTCTTACTATCATTTTTGTTTCTAATTGTGCCCGAATTTGACCAAAGCTACAGAAAATAAGAAGAAATGCATTTGTGGCTTACACAGAGCTTGTTTTTCAAGGTCTAGTGACAAACTTTACATACCGTCCCCTCTCTCTTCTGTGACTCTGTTCAGCTTGACAATTACCAAACTTTCTATCTTTTAAATTTTATGTCTTACCAAGCTGTTCTCCTAAATGCTGGCCTCTCTCGGTTGAAATGATCCGTTCGTCTTCCATGTCACATTTATTTCCAACCAGGATAACCTGGGCATTATCCCATGAGTATGTTTTGATCTGAGTTGACCTAAAAGAAAAATAAAAAGTACAAAAATGATCAGCAGGAAATTGAAAACCATGAACTGAGGAAGAAGTCTTAGAGAAAGCAAGATCATGATGCAATTGAAGCCTGGACACATGACATTTAGAATTATTTCACTACAGTTGCACTGCTTGGATTCTTACAAAGAATTGATAGAAACAGAAATAAAAGCTGGGTCTTTTGAGTATTGTTGTTTCAAGCTCTGTGAAGAACTGTGCTGGGATTTTGATGGGGATTGCATTGAATCTGTAGATTGCTTTTTGGCAAGATTGCCATTTTTACTGTGCTGATCCCAAGAGCATGGGAGATCTTTCCATTTTCTGGTATCTTCTTTAATTTCTTTCTTTAAAAATTCAAAGTTCTTGTTATACAGGTCTTTCACCTGTTTGGTTAGCTTTACCCCAAGGTATTTTATGTTGTTTGTGGCTATTGTAAAGGGTAATGTTTCCCTGATTTCTTTCTCAGCCCATTTATCATCTGTATATAGTAGAGCTACTGATTTTTTTTTAGTTAATCTTGTATACTTCCACTATGATGAAGGTGTTTATCAGCTGTAGGAGTTCCCTGGTAGAGCTTTTTGGGTCACTTATGTAAACTATCGTATCATCTGCAAATAGTGAAAGTTTGACTTCTTTTCTAATTTGTATCCCCTTGATCTCCTTGTTGTCTTATTGCTCTAACTAGAACTTCAAGTACGATATTGAAGAGATATGGAGAGACTGGACAGCCTTGTCTTGTTCCTGGTTTTAGAGCAATCGTGTTGAATTTTTCTCTATTCAGTTTGATGTTGGCTGTTGATTTGCTGTATATTGCTTTTTATTATGTTTAGGTATGTTCCTGTTATCCCTGATCTCTCCAAAACCTTTATCATGAAGGAGTGCTGGATTTTGTCAAAGGCTTTTCCATTATCTAGTGAGATGATCACTTCTTTTTTCTTTTTCAGTCTGTTTATATTAGAAGATTACACTGATAGATTTTCGTATGTTGAACCATCCCTGCATCCCTGGGATGAAGCCTACTTGATCACGTTGGATGATTTTTCTGTGTTCTTGGATCCAATTTGCCAGTATTTTATTGAGTATTTTTGCATCAATGTTCATGAGAGAGATTGGTCTGTAGTTCTTTTTCTTACTTGTGTCTTTGTGTGGGTTTGAGTTAGGTACCAAGGTAATTGTAGCCTCTTAAAAAGAGTTTGTCAATGACCCGTCTGATTCTATTGTATGGAACAATTTGAGGGAGGAGTATTGGTATTAGGTGTTCTTTGCATATCTGGTAGAATTCTGTACTGAAATCATCTGGCCCTGGGCTCTTCCTTTTGGTTGGGAGACTTTTGATGACTGCTTCTATTTTATTAAGGGTTATAGGTCTATTTAAATTGCTTAACTGTTCTTGATTTAATTTTGGTAAGTGATATCTGTCCAGAAAATTGTCCATTTCCTTTAAATTTTCAAATTTTGTGGAGTGCAGCTTTTCAAAGTATGAACTGAAGCTCCTCTGGATTTCCTCAGTGTTCATTGTTATGCCCCTCTTTTCCTTTCTGATTTTGTTAATTTGCATGTTCTCTCTCTGCCTTTTGGTTAGTTTGGATAAATGTTTGTCCGTGTTATTGATTTTCTCACAGAACCAACTCTTGAATGGCACCCATAGGCCCATGCATGTATTTGAATACTTAGTCACCAGGTAGTGGCACTATTTGAAGATTAGAAGGACTAAGAGTGTGGTCTTGTTGGGATAGGTGTGGCCTTGTTGGGATAGGTGTGGCCTTGTTGGAGGAAGTGTGTCACTGGGGGTGAACTTTAAGGTTTCAAAAGCTCATACCAGGCCCAGAGTAAGCTCCCCTGGTTAAAAGCTTTCTTTTATAAGTGTTTCACTGGTCATTGTGTCTCTTCACAGCAACAGAACAGTGACCAAGACATCCATATTCTGGGTAAATAAAGACATAAGTTCTAATTTCCATGCTTTTTCCCCCTTCACCATATATGTATAGAAAACATGAAAATCAATAAACTCATCATGAAGTAAAGTTTAAAAAATTCCCACATACCTGAATGTGTGTAATAACGCAGGTACTAATATTTCTGTCCAGGCAAGAAAGTTAAAGGACCACTGCGCATATAGGGTCAAATAAGCATCATTTATTTAAGTTGGTGGTCACGAACAGGTTCCCTGCTACAACAATTTCTTGACAATGAAGCTCAGGGGTATAGTATTTATAAAGAAAAGTACCATTAAAAAATCACAATGATATCAATGTCAAGTGTAGGACATTGGTTTTGGTTATATATTCAACAGACATTTTGGTTATACACCTGGGTCATAGTCAAGACCATGGGGAGTCCCAGATGTGTTGTCAAGACAGATGTGGCTCTTCAGGGTGTTATGGGATTAAAGGTACCATAACACAGGAATGAGGGGAAGGTCTGGACAAGATGGCATCACTTCAATCACTTCACTAATATATTTTTGTCAAGAAAGTTCACATTTTCATTCAGAGGACCTAAAATCTGACAAGTTTCCTTAGGCATTAAAAAACATTTATCACTGTATTTATGTCTTGTAAACCAAATGTGATCCAATGCTTGGAAAGGCTAGTTTCAGTCTTCACCTTAATGGTCATGCTCCAACCCTGATGGTATAGTTAGAAGTCAGACACTGAAGGGTTGATTAGGAGGGTGTCACAGTTGTGTCTGAGGGGAAGGAGTTGTTGCCAGGATGGTCAACAATGTGGATTGAGTTTGTTGAGAATCAACGCCTATTTAAAGAGCTATAACAGCAAACTTATCCCACAAAGTGAACTGGGTGAATTGAGTGTCACTGCTCTGTCTTGGGCACCCCTGTGCTACAATATGAACTGTGTAAACTCAGGTGAGACTGAAGCCTTGACTAGGTCATGAAGATACTGAACTCAGTACCCACTGCTGTTTTTTAACCAGCGTACAGAATGCTCGTTTCTGTAGTGAAACACATGTGAGCACTCTCCTGCTTCTGTGTCTTCAGCAGAATCATGGGTTACTACTTTAGATCACCTATGGTTATACACTCAGACATTTCTTATTTTGTAACAATGAAGAGAAATACACTAAAACAAGAATACATTTTTCTCTGGTTATCAGAACTCTCCTCCTTCTGTTTGGTTGTTTTGAAATAAATATTTGAATTTTTGTGTGCTCCAAACACCAAAACGTAATGTGAAATGAGTATTTTCTATAATTAGAAAGGATAATTAGCTTAAAAACTTAGAGATTTAAAACTTAAAATGAAAGCTGTAATCTGTGGCAGTAGTGCCAAGGAGAGCAAAACTTTGATAAGCTCTCAGAATTGGGTGAGTTTATGCATGCTACCAGAGTTGTGAATGTGCCATATTTACCTTAGGCTTTGGTTACTCTGGGTCCTTATCACCAGTGTGATGGGGAGAGGGGAGAGCTTTGGGAAAGAGTGATTAGAACAGATTCTGCTTCTTAAACCCTCTAAACCCATCAATTTTGCTTCCTATAATTTAAATGATAATTAGAGATTTTCATTAAAGAGCCTTAAAATTTATTTTTAGTTCCTACTTGCAAGCTGAGTTCCTACACAAGTAATTTTTCTTGGAAGTATTTTTTTTTAGTTTGGATATGGGTAAATTTATGGACTGTTTTGTGCTCAAATCTCCACTACATAGAAGTAGCAATTTTCATTACACACGTAACTTTCAATAATAATAATAATAATGATAATTGTCCTTTTAAAATTACATTGTCCTGGATTACAGTTCATCTCAGAAGTTGATTGTTGTTTGAAACAGACAAGGGATTACCAAAATAATATCATTACACCATGATTTTTGTGTCAAATAATAATCCCCAAAATTCAATCAGCATTTTAAAAATGCTGCTCTAATATAGGACATTTTAAAAGCCAAATTACCTATATGCCATTAGAAAAAGTTAAAATTTTAATAATATAAGTTGTAATAGAAGGATTTCATTTTCTCAAATTAAAGAAAAGTTTGTTTTGTTTTTAAAGTAACATTTTTATTCATGAATACCAATGCTCCAAAGAGGCAATAAAGGGTGTGAAGAGCAGACTTGATGGGATAAATTAGAGCACTTATCCTGTATCTCCAGCATATTCATGTGTCGTTTTCTTACTTGATGCTTATTTTCACTCATGTCTATCTAGTTTTCTAGTGATAACAAGATTTTCCCATTTTACTTCTGCTAAGAGATAATTACTGCTGTCACAAATTGCAACATAACATAGAAGCTTTTCAAGGCCAGTAAATGTGCCCCTAAATAAAGGCTCTCTAAGTAGATTTCATTAAAATAACAGGCAAACAAACAAGGCCAGTGAACTTAGCTTCTCTTACATACTGCTATTGCAGTTTATTCTGTAGCTAGAGGATTTTATGTGTCCTGCCTGGTCCCAGAGCTGCTTCCAAATAATCACTCAGAGGCTTAATATTAATTATAATTGTTTGGCTTATAGCTCAGACTTATAATTGTCTAGCTCTTATATTTAAATTAACTTATTTCTATTAATCTAAGTATTGCCACGTGGCTATGGCATTAACAGTCTGTTGGTATCTTACTCTTCATGTGGTTGGCTATTCTACTTAGTTACTAGTCAAATCATTTTCTTCATTAATCTCGGAGGCATTTCTGAGGTTGTAAGCGAGGGACATGCACACACTAAGCACACTCTCTACCACTGAGCTACACCCCAGCCTCAACATAAATTCATTTTTAAGTGGGAGTAAATAATTTTCCTGTAACGTGTCTGCTAGGACAATCCATTCAACATTTTTGTTGAGTAAATCTTCATTTTTTTTGTAGTATTTATATACATTTTTGACTTGGTTATTTGCTGCATTTTGTAAAATTTCTTATATGTGGAATGAATTTCTCATCATCTAATTAAGAAGAACTGTGCAGTTCCTTTGTTGGGTAGATGCACATTTAAAGAGAATAGCTGTCACCAAATAATATACATGTGAAAAGATGATTTATTTCTGAATCACTGCAAAAGTTCCCTGGGGATTTACTGCTAATCTCAAAAAGATTAATGGAATCAGAAACCATATGCTAGTCTCCATGGTTACTCTTCCAAGTTCAGTTAACTCAGACCTCACTGGCACAGGATGGATCACTATTTAGTTGCCATTTAGTCAAAACGAAACAAAGGCACTCCAGACCTTCCTTCAATGCATTTATATAACACTGGTAGAGACATATTTTCTTTCTTTCAGGTCTTACCAAGGATGAAAAAAAAAGCTTCTAGAAAGCCAGTAAGGTACATGGAGAGGAAAGAATCTTTTATAACATTTTACACACAAGTAAACCCTGCCAGGAATAAAATAATTTACATATGAAGAGCTATAAATGAGCCAAATTCGTAGTGTTTATTTTTCTATCCTGTTCTGTGTATGTCAGTGATTGCCCATGAACCCAGCCTCCTCTTATAAAGGACAACAGGCTCCTGCAAGTCAAGCCGTTTTGAAAAATAGTCTGCAATAGTTACCTCAGTGACCATAAGCAATTATTTTCTAGGGTCCGATTTGAGCTGTAAGTTGGAAAGATAAAGGAACAAAGAGAATGTAACTATACTATCCCTCCCCAAGTAGGACTCAGGCAGATCTGACCAGCACCCCTTGCTCTATTTGGGGAGCTTTCATTTGCATTTACTTCTCTTAGTCTTTTCCTGTTCAGAAGGCTCAGCTTCACAGTGTCACAGAGAATATCTGTCCTGTAAGGAAATCCCCTCACCTGTAAGTGCTCGCCACATGGGAAAGACAATTCCTATTGTCAGTCTCCTTTCATTCAATTTAACCATGAATTTATTCATTTTTTAACTTCTGGAGAATTTTGAACCTTATTCCAACTCATAACAATTAATTCAAGAACTGTAAGCTGACAATATGGCTGAAACCTGATATCCTGAGTTTGATCACTGGAACTCACACATGAAGGAGAGGACTAACTCTTGCAAGTTGTCCTCCAGTCTCCAAGCTTATACCATAGTGTGTATGTATGAGAGAGAGAGAGAGAGAGAGAGAGAGAGAGAGAGAGAGAGAGAGAGAGAGAGAGAGAGAGAGAGAGATACTTATACACACATACACTTGAAAAATATAGCAATAAAATAAATAGTTTAGAACCTCCAGTGACTTCGCCAGACATTTAAAAAACCATCTGTCTAAGTGAATGTTATATGAAAAAAGGACAGAACATTCATGAAATCACTTTCTTTATCTGCAGTTTCCTGTATGTAACAATTGAATTACTTATTTCACATATAACACCACTGTGCATTTTCAGGTGGTTCACATAGATGAGCATGCCATAAAGAAACTTTACCATTGAGAGAGTCTTAGTAAGGAAACAGATACATGGACATCATGGAATAATGTTGATTTATGCAATAAATGTGAATAAATGGTTTTAGGTAACTGAGCTAGGCTTTTATATGTATAGTAACACATTTTTAGAGAAGATCTCAGAAGAAAAATTAAAGTATTGAATTATTGCCTTCTAATACTGATATAACTATTATTTAATGAGATGGTTTTGCATGCCAAAATAGGTATAAAAATCTAACAATATATAAAAGCTGAAGTAGCTATTGCTAAAAATCTCATTCTTAACCTTCATCCCCCTCTTAGCTCTCTGGTGATGTCACAATAATAGATGGATTACTGTTCTCACTTGTCATTTCTTCCTCCCTTGTAGCTAGATTAGTTCTGGCCTAGATTACAGCAAAATTGAACATGTGAGTTGCTTTGGTCAATGGTACGTAGCCATTTTGTGCCTGTGGATAGCAGGATAGAGGCGTTGTTGAGTTCCATCAGTGTGTTCTTTTAAAAAAGTATTTCGTTATTTTATGTGTATGGATGCTTTGCTTACATGCATGTCTTGGTGTACAGTCCTGGTGCTTATGGAGGCCGGAAGAGGGCACTGGAGACCCTGGAACTGAAGTTATATAATTATGAGCTACCATGTGGGTGTTGGGAATCAAGTCAATGTCCTCTGAGAGCTATCAGTGCTCTTAGATGCTGCGTCATCTCTCCAGTCCCAATGAGTATGTTCATCCTGGGCACAGCCCACCCTTCCACAACCAGTTCCAGGATGGAAAGCACAAGCAGCCCACTGAGCTCTGCAGATATTTACACTTTTCACCCAATTGAGAGAAGGACAGTGTCATGGTTTCAATAGGAAATGCTCCTCCCAGACTCATGGTTTGGTGGCATGGTTGCCAACTGATCCTTTGAGCACTGACTTCATCAACAGATGAATTCCTTGATGGATTTGAAATGTGCTTTCATTGTTGGGGAGTGCTGACAAGTAGGAGGTGGGACCTCACTGGAGAGGTGTACCTTTGAAATTATAATACTGTCATTCACCCTCTTTGGTTCCTGACCACCATGAGGTGAACACTGTTCTTTGCTTGTGCTCTTTCTGTGTTGGGCCCAAAAGCAATGGATTAGAGGAAACATGAATAAAGATTTATGAAACCAGGAGAGAAATGAACACTTCTTCCCCTTAAGTTATGCATATCAGGCATTTTACACAGTCCTTAACATTCCATCTAACCTATATATCGCCTTTCACTCAACACCATTCTGGGGCTTTGGGTGCCTTTCTAACTTTACCTCTTGCTATCTCCCTTCCTTCCAACTCTGGTAGGAGCACAATATTATATTTTAGTTTCCCCACATGTGCTGCATTTTCAACAATTTAGGACTACCACCACTCTGGGAAGTTTCAGGTTTGTGATGCTTAAAATTAACAAAAGACCGAAAGCTCATTCAAGACAAATTGTAGATTACAAGCAGAGCATTACATATAGCGTATTTTGCAGCAGACGTTCTTGGTATTCTGTTCTTCTCTCCCAGGACCCATTGCTTTGGTCGTTGCTTGCTGGCTGACTTCAGCTGCCTGTATCTGCTTCTCCTTATTTTACAGCTTTCTATAAAGCAATGTAAGGGCATATTGCCCATCGGGGAAGTCCAAAAATAACAAGTAAATAACACACTCAGGAGCAGACCTCAGCCAAAGACTGGTAGGAATTGCTTTATAAAGTTCCCTTTCTCTACACCTTGCTGCTGCTCTGATTCCCAAATTTGTAAACAGGAAAACCTCTAGGCATCCATAACAGTGGCTGGCTTGAAAATATGTCATTTATTGGTCCCATTCCTTTCACAGCTCATTTTCCCAACACTTTCAGGTGTTTGTTATACTTTCCAAATAGACTAGTTTCATTCAAACTTCTAACTCAGAGCTTAATTCTGGGAAAATCCTACAAAGAGACATTAAGAATGTTTCTTCTGGAGTAAGGTCCAAAGTTTCAAAGTGTTCTGGAGGTGGCAGTGGTGGCAGTAGGGTTTGGACATGAGGTATTAAATGTTCGCATGAGTGTTAAAGAGTTGGTCACATGCTGTGGTGATTTGAATTAAATGTCCCCCATAGAGCATTTGAATGCTCCACCCCAGTTGGTGAGGATATTTGGGGAGGCTTAGGAGGAGTGGTCTTGTCAGGGGAAGTGTGTCATTGAGGGTGGGCTTTGAGTCTTCAAAAGCCTCAGCCATCCCCAGTGTGCCCCTTTCTGCTTGCTGCTTGAGGTATGTGATGTGAACTCTCTGCTGTCGCTCTTCCCTAACTTGATAATGATGGCCTATTATCTCTTTGGAACCATAAATAACCCCTCCCACCTATAAGTTGCTCCGGTCATGGCATTTTATCTCAGCAACAGAAAAGTAACTAAGGTACCTTTTGAGGAGCTTTTGGGAAATGGTTGAATCATGAAGACTGTGACAAAAGCAATGATTAATCTATGGGTGGACTCCCTCCTAATTTGACAGCATTATTAGGAGGTGATGGAGACTTAGGAGGAGGAACTTATTGTAGATGATGTCACTGGAAATATGACCTGGAAAGATATGCCTTGCTCCCTTTCTATGTCTTTTTTGCCTTCTGTGCCTCTGTCTCCTGTCCATCATGACGTGAACCATTGCACCCTCCTGCATGCTTTTCAGCATGGTGCTCATGGACCTATGCCATTGAAATGTGCCACTGAAACTGTGAGCAGAGATGAATCCTCCCCCTTAAATTGTTTTCTTTGGTCTTTCATCTAGTCTCAATATTTCTTTGGGTCCGCATAAGCCCTGGGTATCACTCATCATGGCTGTCACTTATATACATGACTGTAGTTCACAGTTACTGTTAGGGAGCCCATCCACTGCTTATTCACCGCAATGTCTCTGCGTTCAGCCAACTTTCTAGACCATGAGAGGTGCTCAGAGGGTAACTCCAAGTTGGTGATGGAAGGAACAAGTAATTGACAGATGGAATATGGCAAAAATATGCCTAAGAAGTTTCATATTTCAAATACAAGCACAAAGCAAGAAGAAACAAAAAGGAATTGTCATCTCCTGTGATGACAAGTGCCTACTGTATACATGTTAGAATGCATGATGGGACAGAGTTCTTTCATAGTCTACTCAACTCTGTGGGGTTCATGACACTGGAAGGCAAGGGCTGGTCCCGCTGCAGCCTGTGTGCCTTTGCAGACCTGCAGGCTTTTTGTGCAAATAGCTTTTCATTCTAGTCTGGGAAGAGACACATTTCCTTTCTGGTCCAACACTAATAGTCAGGGCCAGCTCAGCAAGTAAATACCTTTACACTACAGAGTCATTGTATGGGGATACCCTGATCTACCTCCTTCAGTTTAGAGACAAAGCTAAGACTACAGATGCAAAGTGACTTGACAGAAATGATATAGCTGCTCCGGGAATGATGTGCTTCATAACACACGTCTCCCATGAATTCTCTTCAAAAACATGCTGACTGCTTCCACCAGGGAAGGAAGAAATCCATATGCTAAGTATGTTATTATTTTTTCATAACAAAAATAGCATCAGAATGTTTCCTGGAGAAATTTCAAAATCCCCAAATCTCTGCATGTACAAGCGTGTCCTTCAGTTGAGTGAGGAAATGAATGGAATTGGATGTGTCTGAATGAGTGTGTTGGACTTGTTTCTCTTCAGAAGTCTTTCTGCTAAGAGTTGATACTGGGATTCAGTTTAGGACCTGAAGAAGTAGAATCCACAAGGCCCTAGAGCTAACTTATAGTACATCTGATTCTACTTCTTTAAACATATGTTCACAGCATACAGAAGGACATCCCCCATCACCTATGGCCCTTTTCCATATACCTTCCTTATCTTTTTCAGAATGCCTTTCCTGTCACGTGTGATTTCCTGAAGTTTCATTTGTGTGTTTTTGTTTTCCCATTTTGGAAGCAGAGTCTCATGTCTCCAAGACTGTCTTGAATTCACTGTGTAGCAAAGCATGACCTTGGCTTTCTGATCATTCTGTTTCTGCTTGATATTGCTTTTATGCTGTGCTAGGAATCAAACTTGGGCTTTCTACACCGTAGGCAGACACTCAATCAACTGAAATACACCCGGGCCCTCTGACCCCATTTTGATTTCAGAAAATGTCAAATTCTATTCTTAAAATAGTATTTATAGTAAGAAACTTAAACATTTCTGTCATATGAGAAAAATAGAAATAACTCAGAGTAGCAAAGGTTACCCTTTCGGACAACAATGATGGGAATGGAAGCCTGTTCTTAGGCAGTATGACCAAGGAAGATGAAGGAAGATAATAGAGTCTGGCTGTTCCTTCACAACGAATAAGGGAAAAGGAGAATGCATGTTAGAGATAGCTAAGTCACAGACTCTCAAGGTTATGGTGTCCTGGGAAGGATTAAAGACCTTTGGCAAGATGAACTTGATTCTCAGTCAAAAGGTCAGGACTTGTTGAAGGAGAAGCTGAGATGAGGGCCTCGAACCTGTCTCACGGAGACCCAGGTACCAGAACCTTCTTGTCCCCTTCTGCACAGTTTGTGGCTATACTAAATATACATTCAGTCTGACTGAGGAACACAAGATATTAAGATGAAGACAAGGAAGACAGAACTTCCTCTCCTTGTAAGGGAGGGAGGTCTTCCATGGAGGAGGAGTGCGCAACTAATCAGTTTGTAGGGTTTTGCTACAGGACCTTTAGGAAAAGGAGAATGCATTGAGATGATGTTAGTCACTGTGTTCTGCTGCTACGACAAATTAGCAACACAACAACACAGTATGACAAGTAACTTAGAAGGAGAAAAGACCTTAAGTCCAATTAGACAGCTGTTAGTTGTCACTGACATGTGAATGCTACTCCATGCATGTTATGGCATGCTGGTAATTGTAGTGGTTCGTAGGTATTGCAGCTGGGTAGACCTGTTTAATTGATTTCCTCTCTTGGTAGCTTGTGTAGTATTTTCTGAAATCATGAAAGCCAGACTGCATGGAAGAGACTTTCAGGTCAGATCCACCTGGAATAATCTTAGTCCTTTGTCCTAAGTGTGTGGTGTCTTCAGCAATAAAGGGCCACTCTCAAGCTCTGAGAGGAAACCAAGAGCTTTGTAGATAATCTGTATCATTTTGGTGGTCACTTGGATTACCTTTGATCAACCCTTAGAAAGGAGGCTTCTTCTGTCTGGTACTAGAATTTTTGTTAGTCTATGATTTTTTGTGGGGAGCATTGTCAGCCCACACAGACTTAACTTCCTTTATTATAATAACCCCTGCTATTATAATTTTAGGTAGATATAAGATGACATGATTTCTTGAAGCATTATCAAATAACCTTGGTGTTATTTGTCCTTCCTTCTCCTCTGTATTGACTTCCATCTCTCTTCCATAGTTGGAGCCTCCTCCCTGTTATACCATTTTCCACTTCACATCATGTATGCCCTTGTATTCCCCTCTCAAGGCCACTCCACCACCTGAGCATGTGGACCTTTTATATTCTCCTGTTTTCTGTGGTCACTCCATGTTGTATACTCACATCTGAGGATTTGGAGCTAGGAATCAAAGGTGAGAGAGAACGAGCAGCCTTTATCTTTCTGGATCTGGGTTACCTCACTCAATATAATCTTTTCCAGGTCCATCCATTGACCTACACATTTCATGTTTCTTCACAACTGGATAGTATTACATTGTGTATATGTACCCCATTTTCATTACCTACCAATCTGTTGAAGGGCGTCTATGTTGTCTAATTGGACTTAATACCCACTCAACAGGATTGAAATCATGATTGGTGCTGGAATCCTAGCAAGCTCCTGGGGACAGTGAGGTTATAGACCTCAGAAAAGAATTTACATAATTTCTTACTACATTCTAAATTTTATCCTTATACCTACAGATAAGTGTAGCTACCACCCATTCATAAAAGAAGTTTCTCTTTACAGCAAATGGAGACCATTACAGAAAAACCACAACTGAGACACAATGCTGAGATCAATGGATCATGGGTATCCTAGCCCCAAGAGATACACCTATATCACAGCTCTCCTGTCTGTCACAGGGAACACTTTGGAGAAGGAGGTGAAAAGATTGTAAGAGGAGAATACCAGGAAGTGTGCTGTGAAATATTCTTTCTTCAGAATGGTTGCATAAACAAAGCCAGAAGAACAATGGCAATATCAATTAACATATAAACGTGGAAGGCAGAAAATTTTGCAGAGTACCACTCATAGAAAGAGAACTACAGAAAACTATTGACTGCAGGAGTATTATCCTCCCAGGGATGAGCCCCCTTATTGGTTGCCTAATGCAGAGTGCTCAACCTTGAAACCATATGCAAACAAACAACAAAAATGGATTCAGCATGTTTAACTTACGTGCATTTGTGGTTATATATATATATATATATATATATATATATGTGTGTGTGTGTGTGTGTGTGTGTGTATGTGTGTGTGTGTGTTTGTATGTGTGTGTGTGTGTGTCCCCATGCAAGTGCTTATTGTGCATATGCATGCCCAACAAATATAATCAAAGAAAATGAGGCTATCAACTTGAGAGCTTGGGACATGGGAGGGGTTTATGAAGGGTAACTGGGAAGGGCTCGAGGGAAAGAATGTAGTAAGGGAAGTGATGGAATTTTATTTCAATTAAAAATACTAAAAAATAAAATAAAAATCACCCCGAGAAGCCCCCAAGAAACAGAGCTAAAACAAGCAATAACAACAACAAAACGGCCTATTTACAAATTTGGCTTGAGATCTGAACAGAGAATTATCAAAAGGAGAAATAAGATGGCAAGCAATACTTTCTTTAAAGAAAATGAACAAGGCTCATTTTGTTCATGGTTTCAGGGGGTTTGGTGCATCATCACTTGGTTCTGTAGTTTTGGGAGTGGGCAGGATCACACGATGAAGGGAAACTAGTCACCACACAGAGTTCAGGAAACAAGGAGAAAGTAAAAGTATAAAGCCTAAAGATCTTCTCCCCTGTCATACTCCCAGAGACCCAATTTTCTTCCTGGATTCTAGGGTTTTGTAAATGATTAGGAAAATCAGGACCATTTTCTCAGGCTTTCTGCTTTCTCCTCTAGAAAAGGAGAGAGAAACCCTTTTTTTCCACTAGATTTCCAAGGGTTTTGAAGCCACAGAGAGTTATATAAATGGTAGAAACTAGTATTACTGGCAAGTAGATATTAATCGGCCACATGACACTGGCATAATATTACAGACTACTTCTCTAGCAATTTTCACTGTGACTTGTGACTTGTGTTGGTATTTTGTAATCTCTAACCATAAAGTTTAAAGTAGGAGAAAAAAAACCAACTAAAATATGGTCTCTATTTCAACTAAAAAATATTTTGCCAGACATTGGTCTGGAAGCTAGGGACACAGCTGTGAAGGCTGGTCTGTTTTCAGAGAGCTTGCCATCTGGTTCCTTACTTGGTTATTTCAGATATTCTAAAACCGGCAATTGCTTATGAAGAAACTACTCTGCATAAGCCCTGAGTGTCTGAAGCATACAGTGATGCTTTTCAAAATTTATCAAGCATTAGAATTACCTGGATATTCTGACTCAGAAGACCTGGGGGGAAGCCAGAGTGTTGGCTGAAGATGTTGACTATCAGGCTGCACTTTGACAGGCACTGTAACAGAGTATAGGTCTAAGCAGCAATATGGTCCTGTAGTCACACTGCTATGTTCCCTAGGAACATTAAGCTTGGAAAGTTGGTGAAGTGGTGCAGGTGAATAGGGCATCCTTTCTATTTGAATCCTGGTTTTTCCAGGATCTGGAGGATAATGGGTGCTCAAACGGAGCTGAGGTCTCTGCAGTGAAGAGATGAAGGGAACCATCGGGCTGAACTGGCTAGGGGCACTGTGCCAGGCTGTGATAGCAGGGACCCCCCCCCTCTCTCTTGTGTGTGTGTGTGTGTGTGTGTGTGTGTGTCTTCCTGGTTCTGAATATTTGTTCTTGAAGTCACCATTACTTTCGTAATTTTAACCCCAACTGTCATGGGGTAGGTGAGAAGAAAAGGGTGGAGTGTAGGTATCAGGCTACCCACTAGCTTTGAGTTCTGAGAAAGGGGAGAAGAGTGAGGAAGACAGGAAAATATGCAGGGAAGCAAGGAAAGATGAACTCAGGGCCAACCAATGAGATTTAGGGAGGTGGTGATGTGCTGCTGACCTTTCTCTGGCTCTTGGATTTTGGCGAAAGAGTTTGGGAAAAGCCAGAACCAACCTTGCCTTTTCAGTAGGACATTTGCTTTTAAAATTCTTCTTAGTAAATGTTTCTGAATCCCAGTCTTACAGATTGTTATATTCCACCCCCCCCACACACAGAGTAACCTTTAAAATGGCAGTGGTTTTCAAATAAGCTAGAGCAAAGAGTTTTTTGTCACCGTAAAAAACTCTGGCCTCAGGAAGGAAGAAATTGTGAAAAAGCCAAGGCCAATAAATGCCATTTGCCCTTGACTATAGGGAGTAACTGCTATTCAGCCCTTCAGATTTTCCATCAAATGATGCAGCCTGTAATGGCCCCTTCAGCAGGCCCTGCATACCAAAAACCAGCACTTTTTCTAACATATTTTACTACACAGTGGAGTGGTGCTTCATTGAACCCACACTTAGCTTAGGCCCTCAGCTGAAGTCTTGACCTTACTGTGTCTTGTGATCAGAATTGTGTCCATGTTACACTGTGTTTTTTAGAGGCAAACAAGGTCATGGTCACACCATTTTGGTAAGAAAATTTCCCAGATTCCATCATTAAAATAAGTGAATAAGCAAGCTACAATTAATGCACATGAGCAATCTATGAAGAAGGAAAAGATGCACTCTGCCTACTAACATCCATTCTTTTTAGTTTTCAACATGTTTATATTTAAATATTTATTTATTTATTATGTATACAGTGTTCTGCCTGCAGGCCAGAGGAGGGAACCAAACCTCATTACGGATGGTTGAGAGACACCAAATGGTTGCTAGGAATTGAACTCAGGACCTCTGGAAGAACAGCCAGTGCTCTTAACTGCTGAGCCATATCTCCAGCCCCTATATTTTTATTTGTTTACTTGATGCATGTGTGTGGTAAGGAAGATGTGCACGTAGAGGTAAGAAAATAACTTGCAAAGTCATTTTCTCCTACTGTATGAGTACTAGGAATTGAACTTGGGTAGTTAGCATTTGTGGCAGGAATTGAACTCGGGTACTTAGCATTGATGGCTGAGCGATCTTCACCTAATATCCATTCTTGATGCATGTATATGCGTTTCTCTCATTGCTTCAGAAGTTGTCCAACATTAACACTAGTGGATCATGGTAGTGAATAATTACTATATTTCAAATCAAAACAAAGCAAACAAAACAAAAATAAAGTCATCTCTAGGGGGTAAAAGCCACATGTAGAGATTGTACAAAGACTTCTCTATCAACAGAAGCACTTTGGTTTCCTATGCTGTGTTTTATGGATGCATCAGTAGTTTGTGTATTTGCTTTTGGGTCTGTGCATGGACCTTCCTGAGGTACATATAGTAGAGCTTGGCCCGACACTCCCTGCTTCCCAGGACATATTGCTGGTAGGTTTAACTAGGAGACACTAGCTAGAGTCTGTAGGGGAAAAGACAGGGGGAGGCTGATTTTTCTCCCTGTCCAGGTTTCAGTGGTTTCCCTTGAAGAGACTGTTGCATTTCCATCACTCCAGCCTTTTGGCTACCCCACCTGTGGCCTCCAAAAATGTCTAAGCCACTTTATTTCCCCGGCTGTGGTGGAGCTTCCATACACCACAAACAAATTGAAATTGAAGAACAAGAATAAATAACAATGTCAATGAGTTCCCCGGTCAAAATTGATCAACTCCAGAAAGACCAACTTAACCTATGTATTAGTGAAGCTACTACACAGCTCAGATTGTAACAAGACACCTTCGACATGGTTAACTCAGACAATAATAGCATGTTTTGATCCATTTGGAGTCCGAGAAGTCTAAGGCCAGAGTGTCTACAGATCCAGAAAAGAAGAGTGATCTTTCACATGACACCAACCCCACATATAATGACAGGGACCCATCTATACAGCTTCATCCAAACTTACTCACCTTCCAAAGACACTGATCCCATACACCTTCAACATGCAGTTTGCATAACACAGGCCTATATAAGTCCTCAAGCTCAAAGTAGTTCTTAGATAATCTGGAACACTTACATCGTTATCTCCTGGCAACAACTTGCTTTAAAATGTATAAAATTTCAGCACCACATGTTTTTCTCACTTTTAGATTTTGTGTTTCTATCACACATGTTTGGTGGTTTTTTAATAATAATAATAATAATTATTATTATTATTATTATTATTTTGACTAAGGAAAACAACTTTCAGACACGCTGTGGGAATCTTTATGAAATAAGGTCTCTGATATCAGCGAGAGAGGAAGAGAGGAGACATCACTGAAGTCTGGACCACTTTTGAAGGGCCTCAGTATCCGGTCCAGTTTGTATTCTCACTTTATGTTCTAAAACCACAAGGTGGAGCAAGCAAGCGAGATTGCTTGGTTTGTTAAAGGCAATGACTTGTTTCTGCTGTTTCTCCAGGTCATTCTTTCCAGGTAGCAAGTGAAGTCATGCTTAGCAATAGGCAGCACACACAGGCAGAGATAAGTTACTAAATGCATCAACAAATCAGTCTAATAATTAGTCATTTCTACCTCAAACTAGAAACCAGGCATCAGCCTCCAATGAGACTTCAGAAACAAACTCTTCAATGATAGCTGGGAGGGAAAAGGGTTTTTAAAGGAATAGCCACAGTTCACCAGCAGTGATCTTGTCCTGATATCTGAGTTGAAACAATTTTTGTTCAGGAGTAAATATTTCAACTCAAACAAATGCTTTGTTCTCAGTATCTAATACTCCCTTCCATTCTTTTATATGCTCTGTGTCACAGCTCCACTGGACACTGGCTTCCCTGGGTATACCTCATGATTGGATATTGCTTGTTTTATTTTCTATACTGTTCCTCACACTAGACTTTCTTCAGCTAGAGAGCTAGTAACTTATCTTTTCATATTATAGCTAGAAAGAGAGGAAAGGGGAAAAGACACAGCCATCAAATTAGCACATGTGTTTCCTCTGCGAATGGAATTCTTGTGAGTTTTGTCATTGAGAAGGGAGGTAATTATGTTACAAACAGTAGGGGAAGCCACAGTAGTTATAGCTAAGTATATTTAAATATGATATTGATCAAAATAAAAGCACATCAGATTGAACAGATAAGAATAAGCAACTGCCACACAGCAGAGACAAATTTAGTGAACGAACACAGAATGTCCCAGAATGGACAGGTTTCAGTCTGAATTGAAAGAAGCACCAGAACCATTCTTTCAGATTATTTGTCTCCTTCACTGGCACTTGAGAACTGGAAGCAGCTGCATCTGAAGTTCAGGGCTAGCCTGGACTACAGGAGACCATGTCTCAAAAAATTAAAAAAAACTCAAAAAGTAATTATATTCTTTATTACATTATACATTACTTAATCATGTTACAAGTCCAAGAAATTGGAAATTTCCAAGGAGCCTTAGGCATCTTAATAGAGCTCCTGTCAGCATGAGATATGCCCTAAGGGTCTACTTACCATAACAACCTGAAATAATGGCGAAGAGAGATACCTCAGTGATTTGATTGAAAATTGTTAGTTTATTTCCTGAGACAAATCTCTGATTTGCTCATCTTTAATTTCACCTCTGAGCACTTGGCTTGCTCCTGGGGAGTTGGGCAAGAACATTTATTCATCTTGCAGCTTTCCTCTGTGTATTGTGTTAAGTGCTCAAGAAACTGCGTCATCATCATTTGCTATTTCCCAGTTTACTTCTTTCGCCCAAAGCCAGCTAGGACAATTTCAATTATCTTCGCAAATGCCAGAGTTTTAGAGTTTTGAATAAATTAATTAAAAGAGTCTGTTTCTCTATTTTCAGTTTTGTTTATTTCTTAGTGCAGGTGATTTTTTTCTGTCCTAGTTTTTTCCTTTGATTTTACTGAAAAATACCCACTATGCTGTGGACTGAATATCCTGTCCTTTCTTTTATTTATTTATTTATTTATTTATTTATTTATTTATTTATTTATCAGTTTAAATTTAGATAAGAAACAAGGTTGCTTCACAAGTCAGTTCCAGGTCCCTCTACCTTTCCCTCCCCTCCTCCCGTGCCCTCCCCCCCAACCCCCACATTATCTCCTCATTTCCCCAGGGAGGGTGAGGCCCTCCATGGGGGTGTCCATAGTCTGTCATTTCATATAGGGCAGGGCCTAGACCCTTCCCCAAGAGTTCAGGGTGAGAGTGCACCTCACATTGTTGTCCTTTCTTAGTCTTACGCTGAAGTCGTGATTCTCAGTGCTATTCTGTGTGGAGGCAAGGCCCTTATGTGATAATTAGGCTTAGACCAGGCTATGTTGTGATTACCACCACTGAAGAGTTGGTATCTGCTTTGGTTTGCACTTGAAGTGATCTGCTTAGGCTGCTGTTTTAAGTGCTCATCTCCAGCTGGTGGTGTTGTTTAAGGAGGCTAAGGAACCTCCAGTACTGGAAAGAGCTATGTAAGCTGCTGAGTGAGAAGAAAGCACTAGTCCTACCCAACTGTGATGGTTAAGAACCACAACAATAACCATCACAGCAAGGTATCTTTAAAGGGGCAATACTGGCACTTACATCCCAAGAGAACCAACAGCTGTCTAAACAGACTTAAGATCCTCTTAATAGGGGGAAATTCATGCTTGATACTGTAAACCTAGCCTACTACCTAGGTCTGATGAGGCCTTGAACCCAAGAAGAGAATCTAATACTGCCACTTCACTAAACCAGTATAATTTCTAACCTAATTCTAAATACTTATTCTTATACCAACAGATAGTATAGCTTATCACACACCAAAGAAGCTCTGTTTCTTTTCTTTCCTTTCCCCTTTCTTTCTTTCTTTCTTTCTTTCTTTTTTCTTTCTTTCTTTCTTTCTTTCTTTCTTTCTTTCTTTCTTTCTTTCTTCTTTCTTTCTTTCTTTCTTTCTTTCTTTCTTTCTTTCTTTCTTTCTTTCTTTCTTTCTTTCTTTCTCTCCTCTCTTTTTTCAATAGATGGAGACCATTACAGAAAGTCACAACTGGTCAAAATGCAATGAACTGATTGTAGGGTTCTAATTAAGATACACCTGCAACAGAAATCCATATGCTTGGGCTGTGGAGATGGCTCAGAGGCTATAAGCACTGGCTGCTCTTCCAGAAATCCTGAGTTCAATCTCAGCAACCACATGGTGGCTCACAACCATCTATGATGAGATCTGGTGCCCTCTTCTGGTGTGCAGGCAGACACGCTGGCAGAACACTATATACATAACAAATAAATAAATCTTAAAAAAAGAAATTCTTATGCTTAAACTCAGGGGATATCATAAAAGCAAAGCAGTAGAAAGATTGTAAGAGCCAAAGAACCAGGAAGGGATGCCTGTGTCAGTATAGTGTCTTCTATATATGACAGGGAAATGTCAAGAATATGTTTGCCTAAACAAGACCTACAAAATGATACCAACTGACACCAATGTAGACGGAGAAATTCTCACAAGACTTCATTTTAAAAGAAGAGCTATAGGCAATTAAGAGTTGACGAGAGATAGGGAATCAGTCTTCTCTGGGGACAGTTCCTCTGATAAATTAGCCAGTCTCAAGAGGTCAGCCCTAAACACATATGAACAACACTAAATGATCTTAGCAGGTTGTATGTACACACACGCGCGCGCGCACGTGCGCGCGCCCGCACACACACACACACACACACACACACACACACACACACAGCAATTATAACTACAGAGTAAAAAGCCATGTACCTGAGAAGGAGCAGAAGAGACATGGAGTTTAATCAAGGCTATATGTGTGATCATGGGTTTGGGTTTATCCATTAGAGCTTAGTGGGCTCACACAAATGAAGACAATGACTTATCCTCTCCCATCATCTTTTAGTAGCCAATAGTTTGGCAAGAAGAGATATAACTGATTATTAGCAGAGCCATAGGAGGTATCACCATACTTGATTTCAAGTCATGACTATATAATACAGTAGTGGCACAAAAATACACAGACAGATAGAGAAAAATAAAATAATTTTAAAAAGCATAACAAAACAAACCACACACAGAGCAGCAATACCTAATAGATTCACATGCCTGTTATCCATGATAATTTTAGGTACAAATCACAGTAATCATACATAAAAACTAAATGGCTATGGTAACAGTCAGGCATCCATTGCCTTCATTTCCTCATTATGTAAAGGACTAGGGATAATGATAGTGATAGTCCTAGGCCAGTTTTGTTGGTGAGTCAATACCACAGCTCATATCTTCCTAAGTCAGGATGCTTCTCCAGTGTTTCCTGTTCATGTCTTCCACACCTGTCATTACAACTGGCAGTGGGGTGGTTTGGTCCTGATCTGTGACTCTGTTGTGATGGCACCCCTGGTGTACTTCATCTCCTCTTTGAAAAGCACAAGCAACAGTTCACACTTAACAGTTTCAGCACAGCAGTTCTTCACCCACGGTTATTTCTGCCATCAAGTAACATTTGGTATTGTCTGGATGGCAGAAGGTAATGAAGGGCTGTGGGCATGCAATGGACACAGGCCAAAAATACTGATGGGATTATTTGATATAAAATGCCAGCAGTGCCACAGTTGAGAAACTCAGTTCTAATAGATTCGAGAATGCACCCCACTTTCTCCCTTCCTTCCTTCCTTCCTTCCTCTTCATTTATCCTTCCTCATTTCCTTCCTTTTATTTTTACTGAGAGTATGTCTCTCTATTTTGTCCATAGTAGAAACTCTTGGGCTCAAGTGATCCTACAGCTTCTGAGAAGCTGGGCCCACAGACGCATGCCAACATGCCTGGCCGGGATTTCTTTTCCTAAGTGATCAGGTGTCCAGGGGACTAACTGTGGTGTGACAACATGGAGTGAGGAGTTTGACTTGCTCATATGAAATCAAAATAGCTACTTCGAGTTCCTTGAAGGATCACAGAGCAGGAAGTAACACCTGAGCATTGCTCTGTGGTCTTGTATGCCATGGGAAAATGTCCTATGCTTATAATGTCATGTAGAAGATCTTGCCAGATGGCTCAGCATGAAAGAGTGCTTACTGCTTTTCCGGAGACCTGAGCTCAGTTCCTAGCCCCTATTATCAATATCATGGAGCTCACAAATTCCCACCACGCTAGCTAGTCTCTAACATGTGCTAATACAGACATATACATATGAATAAAGTGAATCTTTGAAAAATATCATGAACAAACTTTCAAAGCAGATGCTTTTGTGATAATGATATTGTCACATTAACTAGCTACAACTATGGCAGGATGGCTTGCTATCCGTATTTATGGAAGTGCTCAGGTTTACAGCTAAATGGAATAGGTTTACACTCCTGAATTTCCATAATGTGGAGCTTGGGTGTGTGTGTTTGTGTGTGTGTGTGTGTGTGTGTGTGTGTGTGTGTGTTTTAGTCCCCATGTAACACATCTAAGATAATCAGATATTCTTTCAGACTTCCTATCCTCCTCACACTCCAAAATGAATTGTTTTCTTCAGTTACTTTTGTTGTTGTGATAAAATACTCTGATGAAGGCATCTTTAGGGAGAACAGTTTTATTTTGGCTCAAACCTCCAGGGCGAATACAGTCCACCGGGAGGCAGAAAAGGCATGGAGTCAAAGGCCTGTCCCAGCAGAAATCATTGGCAGTTCAGAGACAGAATGAACAGGATGTGAGACCTGCTTTCAATCATGCACCCCTTTCAGCAAGGTACCGCTTTCTGAAGGATCCAGAACCTTCTAAACTGTGCCACCAGCTGGGCACTAAGTAGTGAAACACAAGAGCCATAGTTTTTTTCCTGGTTCTTTCTTCCTAGAATGAATTCAGTAGCTAGCATTTATTGAGAAGTTATCATGCAAGGAGCAAATTCTGTAAATTTTACATGCTTTGTGTTGTTTATGCCCAAATAGCCCTCTACTGTGGGGCAACTGGTGCATCTTCATTTTACACTGATTAGGATGGGGATAAAATTCAATTCTTACCATATTTTATATCTCTGTTACAAAATGGCTTTAAATTCTAAAGAATATTATTTTATTGCTATGAAAGCATGTTCTAGGAACATTCTTTGAAGGATGGAGCTGAATTCATTTATTCAAAGGTAGGGAAAATTTCTTAGACTTCTTGTATCTTTCTGAGTACTTAGTACCTCTCCAATTAAATATTTGTTTTTTGACTAAGGAAGTGCAATCTGGTAAAAGTCTATCATTTTAGGTCTGAAACACATAAATTTGTAGTGATATTATTTATGATTTATTAAAGCTTGCCTGAGGAGTCAGAAAAGTAAAATCATCCCCATGCTTCCTCATGCTATAGAGAGGAGGCAGTGGTGTCACACACCTTTAATCCTAGCAGCCAGAACCTAGGAAGTAATGGTACACACCTTTAATCCCAGGACTCAGGATTAAGAGGTAGATTCATCTCTCTGAGTTCAAGGCCACCCAATGATACAAGAGATTGAATCAGTCTAAAAGAGTAATAGATCACCCTCCTTTAATCCCAGTAGTAGAGAAGTGTAAAAGATAGAAGCAGGACCTTCAGTATTCAGTATGAGGCATTCTTTCTGCAACCGCACTGAGGAAAGGTTACAGTCTGAGGCTTGGTGAGAGCTTGTAGACGCAGGATCATCCCTTTCAGTCTGAGGTAGAGGTAAGAAGTTAGTGGCCAGCTGCTTTGCTTTTCTGATATTCAACTTGAATATCAGAATGTCAGTCTCTGGTTCATTTATTTTTTGTGTTAAGTAAATTAAAACTTACATACATTCAAAGTACCCTTACTTCTCTCTGATTTTGCTTTTTACTATTATAATTTCTAGTTCACACCCATGCTGTGGGCCATTCAATATATATCAGTGGAAATTGCAATGTAAACAAAAAAGAAAACAGAAAAATAAAAACAGTATTCTTACGCATTTCTTGCAACTAGAGTATTAAAATGTGTTTTTATATTATTTTCTGGTAGCTGGGCCATAGCTAACACATATTCTTTGTCCTTTTCTTTAAGAAGGGATGCCAGTGTGAGTGCCTGTGCATAAATATTGCTCCAAAGCAAAAAGCAGCTGGCATTTATTGGCATGTGAAAACTTAAGTGTATACACACAACATTGTGTATAGTGACTTTTTTTCTTGTGGTGTTTGTAAACGAAACAACAACAACAACCACAACCAAACAACAACAGCTTTTGCTTAACCCCTTTTCCTATAAACCTGCCATTATTGCAGATAAAGTGCTAAAGATGGGTCAGCATGGTGCTAAATAAGACAGACTGTCTTGGTGTAAAAGCGACTGTGATGTCATGTGGTTTTCCCAGCTTGCTGGTACCCTTGTCCTGGTTGGGAGATTTCTGGTGGAGCAAGAATCATCTGAAGGGAACAGTAGAAGTACTGGGGACTCTGCTAGCTCAGAGGCTTCCACCAGACAGTTGCAATTCAGAGACACAAGAAATGAAGCATCTAGGTTCTTAAACTGGCTTCCAACCTACGGGGCTTCTGACACTTGACACAGAGGAAGACAAGAAAAAGGACTGCTCAGTGTTTTTTTTTTTTGCCACTCACCCTAGAAACAAAAGGGAAAAATCTGATCCCCTTAGACATGTCACCAGTCATTTCTACTCAAGAAATCTGTGACACACAGCTAGATTAGAATTAGATAAAGACCACTTAGCTTAGTATCTGGACATTTTATAATAGTTCATCTATTTTCAGAATCCTAGAGAACAGCTGATCACTTTCAAAGCTTGTTTGAGGAAGTCTTACCTGCCTCCCTAGTTCTCTTCTACGGAGACGTAGGTTTTTAAACACAATTCCCACCCCCATTCTTTCTCCTTCTACTTCTTCCTGGGATGTAGGCCACCAGCTGCAGGTACATGTCCCAGCCTCCTTACAACTGCGTGTAGCAATATGACTTATGTCTGGCCCATGGAGTGAGTGCAGAGTGGAAGGCACAACTCTGGTTGGTGTTGCCTGCCTACAAAGAAAGCGCATGTTCTCAATTGCCTCTTGTGCCCCACCTGCAGAAATATGGCTGAGGATGTGTCAAAGCTTAGGAAATGATGAAGTTAGTGTCCCTGTAAAGACTTTGGTACAAGTTGGAAGTGATGTATGTCTCTAATGGCTTTGTGGAAGATCTCCTAGCGTAGCCTATTCATAAGACAAACGGCAGTGTCTTCTGTATTTTGTGTTGTTTTGTTATAACACATTAGCATTTATATCATCTGATTCAAGATTCCTGACTAAGCCTTTGTGAGTTTGGTCCTGGAATCCATGTACTGCATTTCCCGACCATAGATCTGCTTTGTGCAGACATGTAAGATGCCAAAGAAGTCCAGATAATATATGTTAGGGTACACTATTTTAGCAGATAATGAAATAAAATAATTAACCACTGAGTTCTAAATGTAGCTGTGATCTGTGGAATACATCAGTCATGTCATTACCCTGCCCATGCCAGTAGGCAGGACCCAAAAACATTCCCCACATATTCCACATGTGTAATTTCTGTATGAGTATGAGAACATAGTCACTGCATTTGTAAAATTTATTTTCCCACAAATACGTCAATAAAGAAAGCTGACAGAGGTACCACTTTCCTCAATTGGAACATATGCACACTGTCTCACTAAATAGGAGTAGAACTCCACTTATAATATTAGGGTGAAGGCAGTTTCTCTCCATGTGTGAGCATCGGGTTCACTTTGTATAACTATGTGTTTTTCCTTTCAAATATAGTGTCATTTCTAAGTTTTAGATTTCAAATATGTCCTAAATTTATACTACATTGTCTTTTTAAGATTCTGATGATTCACAGGGAAACATTTTTATAATTAATCATTCAAAAGAGACAACATGTTCCAGTGGTCAGTCTCCACCCATCTGCTGTTTGCAGCAAGGGGCGTATATTACCTGGATGGTAACATTAACCCTGCCTCTGAGGTTTCACAGACGTTGTCAGGTTCTGATGCTAATTCTTTCTCACAGTGGCACCACGTTGCTTCATGTACCCATCAACTGGCCCAGCTGACACCAGGTCTTAGCTGTATGATGCTGTGTGCCATTAGAATTCCTCATCTCATCATTCATTACTTTATGAGAGCATGCCCACGGAAGGCAATCCTTGAACTCTGACTGGTATTTCTGCTCCTAGCATTTCTACTCACTTCAACCATGAGGTTGTGCTTTTCTGGAGGATTAAGAGTCCCAGGGAGAGACAGAGGAACAAAATCCTTATGGAGGCACTATATTCCCCAAATTGTAGGGGGCTTTTGTGCTTGCCTTGATAGCTCATTTACTCTGTTAATCCTCAGAAATGTACTTAATTTCAGTGAGGGGGTGTGCTACTAAATATGTTGTGAGAAAATGCTAATCATTCCAGGTGGAGAGAAAGGGACTCAAACTGGTACGTAAAATCATATGGTCTCTAGGAATGACTGAGGCAAGCCTGGATAACTCTATGGTTGAATGGTTGAATTCAGTTTCATAAGGTGATGATGGGACCGTTAAAGGCCACTCTGAGCTCAGCTTAGTGACTGGTGACATTGGATCTATGTCCTTCATTTTCCCTTCCTCTTTTCCTCCAGCCCATTAAAGGACTCCATTTAGAAAACCATGTGGACAGCACCCCCCACAAGTGATTTTCTCTGTCCTTCACCCTTCACAGTAACTGAGAGGCAGCAGTCAAGCCCTGTGTGCTCTGCAGGCAGCAGGGAAGCACAGCTATTCCATTATACTTATGGAGACAAAGACACAGCAGGGATTTGCTTAAACATTAAGAAACATCCATCTTCAGAGGTGGAGAAAATAAATGTTTCCTAGTGAGAAGGAAGCACTAGCCTATAGAAGTAATAGCTTTAAAACCCTGATTATAGTCTCCTATTCTGTGAAGAACAAAATTGCTAATAACACCACCAACCAACTGTGAGCTTTTCCTCCTTTTGCATAAAACACTCCCCCAAAAGAACTGGTTCCTGATAGCACTTCCTAGAATCCACAGACTGAATTTGGGGTACACAGAGGTCACCCATTCACAGTGGGATAAATGCTACTACTACTGTGTTTCCTTTTTGTTTGGTTATCCTGACTGAAGGCATTTAAATGGGAATCTTATTCAAGCCATAAGATTATGCTATTGTGTAGCAACTGGAGCTGTAAAGGGAGTGCAAACTTCACAACATCACTCATGGGGAAGTGCAGGCAGCCTTATCTGTATCTAGAGACATGTCTAAGACAAATGTTTTCCAGAAGGACATTATCACATCATTAATCATCTCATAAACACTATATAAAATAATTCAGTTTTCATAAATAGCTGGTTCTTTTGAAGAAAGGGACCAAGTGCCTTGAAGATAGGTATTTTGTTTGTTTGTTTTACATTCATGTGCCATGAATATAAATCATCCTTTAATAACTATAGGAATCTAAGCTTTATTAAAGTTCTCTTCAAAGTTATCTTTTGGTACTGGGGATGCAGCTCTGTAATAGAGCATTTGTCTAGCATGTAGAGGTCCTAGGTTTGATCTCTAATCACATAACACAGACACAGACACACAGACACACACAGACACAGACACAGACACACACACACACACACACACACACACACGGAGGGGTACCAGGGTATTGTACATCCTGTTAGCTTTTATTTCTATATGCGAAGAAAATTCATGATTCATTTAGATTCAGTAATCAAGATTTTACTCTGGGCCTCAATCATTGATACTGAATGAATTCAAACCACTGTCTGAAACAGTCCTGGGGAAAGGAAACATGGAGTTGGAGAAAGTCAGAACATACTGAACTTGGGTCCTCAACTCCAATATAGACATTCTTGTAATTTCAGTCATGAGAAATTCAGAGAAACAAGTGACATTCTTGGAACAGTTTCATATTCATTATGTCTTCAGACTGTTCTAGGTTGTAAGTGTGTAGCAGGGTTAATGAGGTCAGGAAGATCTGGGTTTGACTGTTCTAGCTGGGTGATTGGAAACTTGGGTTCCATTTCTGAGAAAGTGGAATCACCTTTATTTGTAAGAATGAGGCAAGTAGTCACTGTCGGGATCATCAGTTAAACAGAAACTGTTTCTTCCAAATGTACATGCATAGTTTTATTAGAAAAAATTCCAAGCACATGAGTAGAAATTGCTGTACACACAGTTTTCACTTCTTTCATTAGTTACTGGCTTTTTGTCACAATTACTTTACCTCTTTTCACATAACATGTCATAGTGACTGCCAAGCTACTTGACAGTAACTTTCAGGCCTGACAGCATTTAAATACTTTGCAGGCATTTTTGTGGGGGTAACTAAAGACAATTCTATTAAATTAGCTGACAAATATAATTTTGCTACTAAAAATACTGCTATGTAGTGTGCATTCAAATAGCTCCAGTAATGTCTTTCAACCAGTGAAGGTATAGTCTTCTATCTCCAGTCAATGCAAGTTAAGAGTACTGTCCATAACATTGTTAATTTTGATGATGCTGGTAATTTTTAATAGACACTGCTAGTTGTGGCTAGTTGTGTAATGTCTCTAACTCTAAACTGTTTCCTAATACCTAAATTTAGATTAAGCATTTCATATTCCACATAATACATAATGTGAGTTTGTCTTAGAGCTGGCCATGTTAAGTGTGTTCAAAAACTCAATGATGTATTTCCAGCTATGTGTTTCTATTATAGAGACAGCATTTTGGTTTCTTATTAGTGACTGGCATGTAGCAGGATGCTTGAATCCTGTGTGAACATTTTATCACAGAAACAGAATGCAACTAGGACAGCAGCCAAGCACATGGGCCTTTGGGACTATGCTTAATATGAAAATTACAGCAGCACAATATACAGGCTAAATGTATCACAGCTTCCCACTTTTCTGTAAAGCCTGTGCTTCCATTGCAAGTCTCAGCACAAATCACCTTTGTTAGTCCCACAGATCCAGCAGCCTCTATCCTCTGACTGTACTCTACCTCTAAGGAAAGAGGGGATGCTCATCCTTTCACAGTAGCTTAAGTTGACTGAAGGTCATTACTTAAACAAACCCACCTGGAAAAGAATAGTAATCCAAAAGGCAGGGCAGGCATAACACTGCAAGTGGCTTGCTCAGTCTTTAGTTTCTCCTTTGTGGTTTACTTAGCAATCTGGTATCATTAGTGCTATATTCCCTCATTGGAAGTGAGTTACTAAATAAAATCCTGTGAATTACTTTAAGAATCCAGAGAACAGAGAATATTTAGGTACCATAGAGACAGGGTTTGAGTGCAAGAGTTAATATTTCTTGTAGTACATGCCCATGAGTGACCTGAGACTTGAAGAAATCACAAGCAATGTTTACAGTACTTGACAAGTAATCACTGTCGGGATCATTAGCTAAACAGAAACTGTTTCTTTCAATTCTACATGCATAATTTTATTTGAAAACATGAAGAAGTGTGTGTGTATGTGTGTGTGTGTGAGAGAGAGACAGAGAGAGAGACAGAGAGAGAGACAGAGAGAGAGAGACAGAGAGAGAGAGAGAGAGAGAGAGAGAGAGAGAGAGAGAGAGAGAGAGAGAGAGAGAGAGAGAGAGAGAGAGAGAGAGATAAGGGACCCAGATAACTCTGTTGAATACATTCTGATCTCCTCCACCTTACGAATTCATCACTACCTATCTTTGTTTTGCTGTGTGTCAAGACTTTGGGGAACAGCATTTCCTGGATTTCTCTCTACTAGGAGTTTGACATTAAGAGACTTTAGCAGGAGCTCAGATGGCAGAAGCAGGGGTACGTCTTGGTTTGTCGGATGGTAAAGGGTTACTCTACAATGAAGCTCCAGTGGGCTTTTCTCCATATCTCCTGCTGTAGCTGGAGATAGAGGAAACTGTTTCTTTTGCCTGGAGGAAGTCATAATTTCCCACCATGAGAGCTAGCAGGTACCCCCATCTCCTACTTTCTCATCTCTGCCAACACTCTTCTAAATAATCTCTTTACAAACGTCTCTTTTTCTGAAGGGATTCTGATTCCTGCAAGGGCCCTGCAGCATCACGACATCCCCACCATCTATCATGTTCTGTACAAGTGTATTGGCATGTTCTCCCCCTACTATTCTGTGTGATGGTCATGACTATCACTGTACACCCGGGTGAACTGCAGTCAGGGAAATGGTGAAATGTGCCAGTATCACGTAGGTACTCAGTGAGAGAGGATGTCAGCGTTCATCTACTGTGCCACACAATGGCCCCACATCTATAATTTAACAGCCCTTTCTTTGTAGGTACTTAATGGAGCTTTAATCTCATAGGTAAGAAGTTGCCTAAAGGATCATTCTGATTGGAGCAGAGACACAGGTATCATACACTGTAAGTTTTAGCATTCCCTAGCCCTGTTAGAGTTTTCACATTTTATTTATTTTCTTCTTTGAGACAAAGTCTCAAGTACCACAGCTTGGCCTTGAACTCTCTATGTAGACCTTGGAAGAGACCTTAAATTTCTGATCCTTAAAATTCCACCTTCAGTGTTAAGATCACAGGCTCCAACAGTCACAGCACCAGATTTTGTTTGGTGTTTCTGTGGATCAAACACATGACTTCCTGCTTGAAAGGCAAGCATCCTACTAACTGAGCCACATTTCCAGTTCTCCTACAGTTAGACTTTAATATTTCTTCTTATAAATTTGCCTCTCACATACAGAAAAGACATTTAATGGGCAAACTTATGATATCAGTGAGCCTGACTGGGAAAGGTGCAGATCTAAGAAGAGACATTTTCCTGGAGCTAGTGACTTGCAGTCTCCTAAGAAGGATATGAAAGGGTAGAGAAAGCCCTGGCAGACTGAAGCAACATGCTGTTAAGGACAACCACAGCCTGGTTCATGGTCTAACTGTGGTCTGTTTCTCACGTCTGATTGCAGTCACTTTCTGTTTCTCTGCTTGCTTTCTTGATGATCTTTTTAAATAAGATTTATTTATTTATCCATTTATTTATTATGCATACGGTGTTCTGATGCCATATATGTCTACATGCCAAAAGAGGGTGCAAGATCTCATTATAGATCTTTGTGAACCACTATGTGGATGCTGGGAATTGAACTTAGGACCTCTGGAAGAGCAGCCAGTACTCTTAATCTCTGAGCCATCACTCCAGCCCTAGCAACTCTCATGAAAGAAGGAATTTAATTGGGTGTTTGCTTATAGTTTCAGAAGGGTAATACAGTATCATCATGGTGTGGAGCATGATAGCATACAAGCAAACATGGTGCTGGAGCAGTGACTGAGAGTTTTACATCCTGATCTACACTGAGAGAGGACTGGGTCTGGTGTGAGCCTTTGGAACCTCAAAACACCCCCAGTGACACACCTCCTCCAACAAAGTCACAGCCATTCCAACAAGGACACCTATATTACAACAGGTCATACTGGTAATCCTCCCTAAAGGATTCTTAAACTGGCAACTAAGCATGCAAATACATGTTACATATAGAGAAACTTCGTTCATAGAAGTGTGAGGAAAATTAAGGCATCACCTAATCTTTTATCTGGAATATTTTAAATAAAAATTAATCCCCCAATTTCTTATATGATTATATCAAACCTATTAGTTGATAGTTGTGTTGACTTACATTTGATATTTGGTGAAGATACAGACGACACAGTGACTTGTAAAGCCTAACTAATGAAAGCATCTTCAGCACAAGTTTGAGCATGTCTGTTAGTAGATGATCTAGAAACACATTACATTGGTGTTCCTCCTGTCCTTTAGTTATCAAGACTAATGAAGAACTGCGCTGTCCAGAAGCCCCTGTGCTTTGTTTTGTTTTCTACTTTACCTTAATTAATCCTCCCTTTGGAATTTCCAATTTTTAAGGAAGGCATGGAAAAACGAAGAAGGGGAATTATTTTAGTTGTCATGTAAACTGTTTTGATGGAGAGATGCACACAGGGAGATGAAACAGACCATGATTTTTTTTAACTACATTGCAAGTGTGGAGAATTCACCAATAATCCCTTTGGAAAAAAAGAAGGGCTTACACTTTCCTCTGCACTCTGCTAAGAATCTGACACCTAATTTATGGATTCTCAAACCTTAGTTATGCATCCTGCATGTACACTTGGGAGGAAACCACAGCTTTGGACATGGGGAACTTTCTGCAGGACAGAAAAATGACTAACAGACTGCTGATGCAGATGGACAGTTTGAAATTTCCTGCTTTGCCGAGAAATCTTCTGGATACATTGTGGCCTATGGCATGAAGATGGATGCCCCAACGCTACAGAGGAACTTCGGGTGACTGTCCAGGCAGTGAGATATCTCTGTCAATCCTAGTGTTTATATATTATCCTTCTGTGGTCTTTGATGGAGTTAAGACAGATAGTTATAATTATAGTTTTCCTTAGTTATGATAAAAGATGAGCTAAATATAGAACTTTGGACTCACAAGGATGGGATGGATGATATTTTCTTTAAATCTTGCTAAAATATTATAACTATGTTCTTACTTGATAACTGTTCTGTTATATATAATTTGACTATGTTAAAGTTAAGACCTTTCTTTTTGTTTAAACAGAAAAGAGGAGATGATGGGGGAAGTCCTGTACATTTGTCAATAAAGTACTGTTGAGCCAATAGGAATCTAGATGGGTGGGACTAGGAGTCCAGGAGGATTCTGGGAAGGAGAAACACAAGAGAGTCAACATGTAACGCCATGGGGTAGGAGCCCAGAACTATTCTCCGGTAAGAGACATACTTAGATTAACAATTATGGGGTAATTACTTAAAGCAGAGCTAGCCAGTAAGAGACAAGCAAGGCCAACAGCTTCATAATTAATACAGTGTCTTGTGTGTTATTTGGGGACTACAATGTGGCAGAGCCCAGGCGACTGGCGGGTGATATACCAAAGCGGCTAGCAAGATAAAGCTTCTCTTAACAGGGAACATTTATCTTGCATTGAGCATCAACTCTGTATAAAAGCATCTCCAAGATGAGAAAAAAAAAAGAATGTAGAGCAAAATGACAGCCTGGGAATGTATAATCAAGACCACAGAAGTTCAATGAAAGTCACAAAGTACGAGCATGGAACTAGAGAAATACAACTCTACCATTAGCCATCCCTCACGCTTGACCAGCACCAACAAAATTTTAACAATCCATAGGTTAGTGGGTGGGGGCGATGGCTCATGGGTAAGGTGTTTGCTGTGCATAAGTGAAGTTCTCAGATCCCACATAAAACTGCTGTAATTCATTTGTAATCCCAGTTTTCCTGTGACATGGGAGGAGGGGACAGCAAAACATCTGGAAGTTTGTAGGCCAGCTGTCCTAGTATACTCAGTCATCAGGAAGCAACAGAGACAAAGAAGAAAGCAGGGACTGACACCTGAGGTTGTTCTTAGACCTCTAACCACCACTATAGCATGTGTGCACCTGTATCTCCCTCCTCCACACTAAATAAGTAAATAGAAAAACAATAAAATTTAATGTGTACAGACACTAAAGCTTCATCTATGGTCACTGAATCAACCGCTACAAAGGCAAAGACCATTCTGTATCAGGCTTTCCTTTGGGCCACCAACCAGCTCCCAGATCATGACATGGAGACTTATTGTTAGTTTTGAATGCTCGGTCTTAACTTAGCTCTTATTTTAATCTATTTCTCTTTATCTAGGTTTGCCTCTTCGCTTTTTACCTTTCTTTCTGTATGTCCTACTCCATGTCTGCTGGTTGGCAGTTGCCTGCCTGACCCCAAGTTTCCCTTTTTTTCTCCTTCATTCTTCTCTCTTCTCTCGGATTTCTCCTGCTACTTATTCTTTCTGTCTCCCGGCTCCACCTATTCCTCTTCTGCCTAGCTACTGGCTGTGTGGCTTTTCATTAGACAAATCAGGAGGTGCCTTAGGCAGGCAAGGGGAAAACAAATGTTAACACATCTTTAAATAACTAAACAAATGTAGCATAAACAAATGTAACACATATTTGCCTGGTTGAAGTAATATTCCACAGCACCTCCCTTTTGGGAAGAATTAACACATGCTGCACATGTGGCCCACATATTTACAGATACACATGCATACGTTTATATAGGTATATGTTTATATATGCATTGATGTATTCTGAAATTTGGCAGTGACAAAAGACAAAAATGAACCCCTTACATTTTATTGTGGGAAACAAAAGAGAAACACAGCTCTCTACATGTGAACCCACAAGAAAATCTCCCCATAAGTGTTATATATCCAAAGCTATGAGGAATCCAGAAAGGGAGTAAATTTGAGGACCTGCTCAGTATGGCCATGACATATAGCAAAACCTCAGGGGCCTGCTGATGAGTTTGAGGCTTGAATCTCTCCTCTACAGAGTGATGCAAATATTTTTCTGTTTAGGCCACTTATTGTCCTCTTATCATGAGAGGGGACTTTCTCAAATATAAACAACAGGTTATCATGTTAAGGTGACAAAGCCAATCTAAGAAAGACAAATGTCACTTACTTTCTCTCATATGTATATCAAGACAACAACTTTATTTACTGAACAATTTAATAGTTACCTGAATGTTTCCATTGAAAATACTTTACTTTTTAGTATTCATCTATACTGGCATGATGTAAGCACATGGTCAATATAAGAAACATTTTTACCAAGTTTATGTCTGGCTCTGATTGTTCATTCATCAACACTCCTGTGGCATATAGGAAGGGTAACTAGGGAATGGACCCCTCTAATGTCACATACCTAGAGTCAGTGTTGTCTCTACCCTTCCTAGTATTTCTGTGGCTCACGGCTGCTGGCAGTGGGTCTGAACCATTCCACTCTTGCAGCTCTTGTATTGTCCTTCTCTCTCCTTTCATTCCCACTTTTCTTTTTCCTTTTGTTCAAGGTTTTACTTTCTCCTGTGCACTCAGCTACTCCTTGACATGTCTATTTTTTATAACCACTGTCAGTCAGCAAGAATGGCCATTTATTTATTTACTTCAGATTTTTAAAGCAAGGTCCTTTTTATATAGCTCTTGTTGACCTACAACTTATTTGCTTAGATTGATCTCAAAGTCATGATCCTTCTGCCTCGCCCTCAGTCCTGAGATCACAAGCACAGACACAAGCTACCACACCAGGCTGAGAATCTTCCCTGTTCACACCATGCTGAAGAGGTTCACTCCTTAGGGCTCCATGGCTCTTAGCTGCTGCTGCTGCTGCTTGCTGACACCTACTTTGCCCAACCCTTTCCCTAATTCTTAACACTATTCCACGTGAAGCAGTTACCAACCTTATATCTTTGTCTACAGTAAGCAGTTGCAAAACTTTACCCATGAGGCTCAATTACTGTGATAAGTTCTGTTGTGAATTTAATGAATGTGAGATGGAAGTAGTTAGCAATAAAAGGCCCTACTGTTATCATCTAATTTCCTTATTGAAGATATGATTTTCCAAACTGTACAATAACACTATCTCACACTTATTTGTACAGGACATACTATTTGCAGAGCTGATTTGATTATCCAGTTTCATTTGTTATTAGCAGTAATTATATTACTAGCCAATATTATCTTCATTTTAGAAAAGTATATGCTGTTTGAATGTCTTGTTTAAATTATGGAGAATGATAGCATCAGAGAGAAACATTTTCTTCATACAAAATGCTCTGAAAAATCATTGTACTATAGCAAGGCGCTATCAAGTCTTTGGTAAGCAAAATTCAGTAAAATTTTATTGTGATTCTGTAACTGGGGATAGAGACATAGAAAGTCACAGGGCACAGATAGTGTCTTTGATGAAGAAATTTATAATATAGAAGATGCCCAAATATTAGGTTTAATAACATTAAATATACCTTTTCAGAAATTCATGGAATGATTTCAATGATCATCTTTAAAATAATCAAATTTAAGAGGCTCTTACTTTAAAGGGTCCAGAACCTGAAGGCAGAGGCCTAACATCTGAGTATCTGAATGTATATTCTCCTCTATTAGAAACAAGAGCGTTAATTTAGAAACCCAAACATTTTGACATAATGTGGCTTCTTACCATCCCATGGTATGCAGCCATTGGAAATAAAGTACTTAGCAATTCTTTTTGTTTTAAGTCTTCCCCCAGACCTGTCCATCTTCCAGGGTTCATCACAAGTTGTACTTCCATAAACATCTTATTACCATGATGGATGTGGGCTCTTTCTTCCCTTTGTCTGCAGTCTGCTGACTTGTTGATCTCAGCTCTTAATTCTTCCTCTTACAACAGAACCTACATCTCCCTATGGATATGCCCTTCTCAGGGTTTTCTGGTGGTTCTGAGTGGGCTAACTCTCTTTTGATTTCAGGGGTAAACCTCTAAAACAAATCAGTTCTATCAGGTCAGAGGTGAACTTAGTGTGACTCAAATACTATGTTTCTCTAAGACTTCTACAAGAGAAAATGTCTTTAATGGACTAACAGCTTAGGGAGGTATTGAGTGGTCAAAATGACCTTGAGATAGAGCAGAAGCAGGGTGAGGTAGAGGAGGAAATAGACTTTTGTTGTCAAGCACTGAATTCCTTAAACCATCTCTGTACTCTCCAGTTTAATGTGAGCCACAGACTTTCTTATCTTTCCCTTCAGGATCATTGGTCTGGGGGAACATTTCAAATCTGAGAATGGGCTCTGTTAGAGTTTGTTTCCCTATGAAACCTGGCATTCTGTCTGTGGTTATGTAAATACTCTAAAATTGCTGAAAAATAAGCAATCATAGTCACTTATTTGAAACTAATGGGTTGGCCCATTTTGATAAATAATTTATATTTCAAGTAGCTTTCTGATGTAGAACATTTAATTTATGCATTTCCCCTCTTTGGGATTCAAGTTTTCCTAACACTTTTAATACTAATAGGTGCTTGAATTTGCTAGACTATGGAAATCCCAAGGCCAAACAATGGGTTTACAAAGAATCCACTCATGGGTCAACTTTGTATTTCTTTCAGACTAAGCTATTTTAATGATTAAATTAGAGTAGTAAGTTTATTTCTGTCAACACCATAAAGAGGGCTTGACACTGGTCAAGTTTGAGTGTAAAGACAGAAATCTTGCTTTAGACTCATTGTGTTTGAGATGCCAGAAGGGCATCAAAGAATAGAAAGCTGGGAATGTGAATCTGTTGTGTGGGAATCAGTTAAATGAATTGGTATGGACTTTAGGACAGACTATAAGGGGGAATACTTATTTGTCTGTGTATACTTTAGGACCACCTGGGGAGCTTGAAAACCCTAAAATGCCCAGACTCCATCTCATATCAATTTAATAAGAAGTTCTGCATGTAGAGATCAGAAATCAGGATGTTTTAATTCCTCCAGGTTGCCACAAGGTGAAACCAAGATAAAGGAACAAAGTCCAGAGTGTCCAGCAATACTTCAACTGCTCAAAAATCCAGGCTATGAATCAAAAACACATTGGACTTCTAGTGTAGTTCTCATTTTTTCCAAGGAAAATATCATTTTAATTGTATAACCCCTTGCTCATGCATTCCTATCCTATGTTTGAGTGAAGATCTCAGTTAAACAAAGTGGCTGCCTCAAAATAGACAGAACATGGACTTTTTTGTTTTCTATAGAACTGAGTTAGAACCCTGCTTCCTCTACTTAGTTAGCTGTGTGACTCCAGCATAACTTCCTTGAATCTTAGTTATTTTTTGTTATGTTTGAGAAAATTAAAATGACATAAACTTTCGGAAGATGATGAGAAATGGTGAGATAATTCAAATAAAACACTAACTATGGGGCCCTTTCAAAGCTTCCCAATGTTCTTATAACCGTTGAAGTAAGGCAAACAATTGCGTGTATTGACTGTATTTTAAGATAATAACTTAAGAGTGTCTACTGTGGGGCCTCATCCGTCCCTGAATAGACACACACACACACACACACACACACACACACACACACACACACACACACACAGACACACACTATGTCTACTCTTCCAGCAACCACTGCCAGGGATTTGTAATACATTCTCTATGGTTAAAGCGAAAAGAACAGATCCTAAGTGAGGCATCTGCTGCCTAAAGTAGGACAGCAATAGGACACAGCAAACAGGACAATGTTGCTTGGCTTTTCCAGGCAATGCTTGGCATAGTCTCTAAATGTCATGCTCTGAATTTTGTATTTATAATGCAACTTCCCTCTTTCAAGCCTTTTGATAAGTGTTTCTTTTTTCCAGGCTGCAGGCTACTAGACTCCCTTGTCCTAACTTCCATGCACTCCATATTGGCCCCTAAAACTCAATTCTACTTTTCAGCCTCCCCACTCTCCCATTCAACTGTGGTAGCATCATCTGTATTTGTAGGTATTTCACAAAACATTGACAGGCATTAAACACAAGACACTGTGTGGGAAAGGGGAATGTGATACATTTATATACCATTATCCAAAATGTGAGGTTTCTCTAGCAAGTGCTGCTTATTGGTGTTAGTGCCTTGGATACATCCACTTAAACTCATTTCCCTCTCAATGAAGCCATCATTATACACAGGCATGGGTGGCATTTATTTAGAAGAGAACATTATACACAAAGTGGAAACATCCCCTCCTCCCTGTCTCCACATATTATTCCACCATACCTCTCACTAATGCACTCAAAGTGCACTTTCCCACGAAAAGTGTATCTAAAGTGTCAACCAATTCCATCTAAAATCATACTCAAAGCAGAATCTAACAACACACATTCACAGAGAGAAAATCACACACATGCACACTCTCACCCATGCATACACACACATACACACACAGGCATTTGCTCTGATATAAACTGAAGACAAACACCATTAGAATCATTCACTTACATTAAAATCTAAAGTGACAGGCCTCATCGCGTTGTCCTCCGTGGGACAGTCAGCCATGGAATGCACTGGACTTTCCTGGCTAGACTGGAAGGCAAGTTGGTGACAGTGCTACTACAGTTTTTAGCCTACAACACATGCATCAAACACAGCCATCTTGGGCTGCTTTGCAAGACAGAGGCAGGAGTGCTGCAGGAAGATGCTGGGAACTCCTTATATGGAAAAATGCCAGGCTGGAGCAGCACACAGAACAAGCTGAATTAAATGCGCTCATCAAGTGAATAGGCTACTTATGTGCAATGGTTAAGATCAAAGCTTTCTGGCCTACTGCTAACAGCAGCCTGGGAAAGAAACAGTGACCTGTAAGGTGGAGATGCCAAAGGCAGGTGGCAACTGCCTTTTCCCTTCCCAGTCTTCACTTCTGCTGCACTACTCTCTATAGGCGCTTTAATCCAAACTCTTAATGTTGCACAGAAAGGGAAAGGCTTGTACTACTGAGATGGGCTAGTAGGTAAAACTGCTTCTCAGCTCTTGGAACTCATGATAGAAAGATACAACTGTCTACTGGACATTGTTTTCTGGCCTCTATGTGCACGCACATGCGCGCGCGCACACACACACACACACACTCAAGCACCGAGGCACGAGTACACAATGCCCAAACACATTAAACACATCATAATATTAAACACATTTTAAATATTAAACAAAATTCAAATTAAAAAGTGAAAAGTTTGATGTCTGTTTGGTCTGGAGTCCCTGGACAACAGTGGAGGGGAGGGTTCAGCACTGATCACTAGTCACTGGCGTCATAATGTGAATAACAAGGGAGCAATTTCTGCTGATGCAGGCTCAGAATTCACAGTGGCCTGGTTATGCACTCAAAGAATACAACGAGAAAATCTGTTCGTTAGTGCTACTGTTTGTGCTTAGTGTTCATAGCACATAATGGCAGCTTGAGACTCCTTTCAGTGAACGGCAGATACAGCTCCCCAAGGTCTGGGTATAGGTGGGACTATCTGTTCCAAGTTTTTACCTCAGCTAGTCTCAACCAGGAAAATTTAACTCTTATGTAATTAAAAACATACTCAAAATTACATAGACAAAACATTCTTCTAAGAAACTGGGAACATAAGAAAAATATATTAACCGCAATTTCACCATCATCTTGAAAACTATGGCCATTTTACTCCACATACTCAAAAGACTTCTCAAATAATGTCTGTAACTTTGACCTTCTGTTAAACCTGGATTTCATTATGATCAGCGAGGTAGTCAGACACAGAGGAGCTGTAAGTGAACCCCATGGAGAGAATGCTTTCCATGGAGAGTATGCCATGCTGTGGAGTACAGTTTGCAGGAGTCCACAGGCAGATTTTCAGCCCTGAGGCTCCTATGACATTCTGGGCTGGATGGTATGGGTAGCCTAGGGCCTGTGAGACTTAGGTCAGTGTTGAGGTGGGGCAGAAAGAGGGAGTCATTGCTTTACTCTCAAGACCCTAGAAAAAGTCTAGCTTCTGGAAAAGGTACGCTGAACATTCTAGCTCCCTTCTTACCTCCCTTGTATGACCTCCCTGCTGCCTTCCCTGAGTGACCTCCCAGATGACTGCTCTGTATGACCTCCCCCTGCTTTTTTTTTATTTCTTGTCACTTTGTGGCCAAATCTGAAAAACCTGATGCCTTTCAACCTCCAATTCAGGTGGGTGTAGAACACCTCCAGTCCTGGGATATTTCCTATTTGGAGTGCAGGCATAAAAAACCTTATTGTGCTTGTTTCCCACACGCAAGTTGGTCCTCTGCATTTTGACACATGGACTCACACCTGGCACACTCTTTTGCTTTGAGACTTGCTTTGTCCTTTCCTCAGCCCTCACCCTGGGCTCAGTGCTTCAGTGGGGTCATGTGGTCTGGAGAAGAGAAAAATAACAGGTGCCTCTGTCTGGTTTTTTTCCAAAATGTAAACCTCCAGAGACTCTTGGGTATTGGGGAAAATGTACACAGAGAACCTCCAGGAATCCTGGACTGAGAACAGTTAAAGCAACAGAACTTCTCCTGGACCATGTTCTTGGAAAGGGAAGGGCACAGAGAGACTGGTGATTGTGTTTCTTCCATCGTGGGAATTTCCAGCCTTGCCTTTATAAAGGGCCACTAGGGAAAGGATGATGAGTCAGCATGCCCCTTCTTCCCAGCTGAGATGTCTGAATGTAACTTTGAACTCCAAAATTGTAGCCAGACATGAAAGTGAGGTAGGGTTAGAAACCCAAGAAGAACTGAGACTTCTATTACGACATCATTTCCTGTTTCTGCATACGATGTCTCTGTCAGGCTTCTTAAGTCTTTCAATAAGAGAAAATGTTACCTTAAGTAGTCTTTTACATTCTTTGATGTTCTCTGTTTATCAGGGTAGTCCAGGTACTAGCAGTGGCAACAGATGCTGGGACCTTGAGGAGTCCCGAATTCTCAGTTCTCCTTGAGCCTACTGCATGAAATCTTCACTTAACAGGACCCCAAGATGACTGGTTTCTCTGCACTGACACAGATCATTCTAAATTGTCCTTCTCCAGTGTCCTAATAAATCCTTCTAGGGCATACCACTAATGGCTCAACTTCCTTTCAATAGACTTGCACCTTCAAAATAGTCTACCTTCCAGTAACATGGGCTGACACTGAGTCTTTGAAGGATCTCAAGATGAAGGCTGTAATTGATTATATGTCACAGTACTTGTGTTGGAGATAAACAATGCTTTTTAACCAGTTTATTGTTGAGAGATATTTTCAAACAAGAGAGCTATAAGCTGAACTTCACAAGATTAAGGAGCACTGGGTCCAGGTATACCTGTCACAGAGAAGCCTGTATATCCCTCAATCTTCATGTGGAAGTGAAAACCGGGTACAATATCCCAGACCACTAAGTATAAATAGTTTTTTCATGTTCACCCTCAGACTCCTGACCCAGAAGAGAATAGATCTCATCTCTATTTTGGGTCTCCTTTAACAGAATTTTATTTTATGCTTAAATTCTGTGTTTTTCATGAAAAAAATGACATTTGGTCAAATACAGTAATTTCTCAAAGCTTCTGGTTTTCTCATGAAATCTAAAGGAACTTATTATTACATGATGAAGGGAAACAGCATAAGAAAAAGATATTTTGATGTTTAATCTCCCAGTGCATTCTCCTTTCCCAAAAGAGGACAGATGCCTTCATGAAGTCATAACATCTCGGGAGAATATTTACCTTAAGGGAATTTTATTCAGAGCAAGTGCTATCTATACAGGAAACACTTAGCTTTAGCTGTCTTAATGCTTTATGAGAGCAATGCCTACAATCTGTCTATCTAATTATATTCATGTCTGTCATCTATCTATCTACTCATCTATATCTATCTACCTCTCTATCAATATCCATATCATTCTATTTATAAATATATGTTCATCTAGCTATCATCTTCATCTATAGCTAGTTAAGTACAAAATCTATCTCTAAAGCAATCTGCCTGTCTGCCTATCTATTTCCACATCTATCTCTATATGCCTACTTCCCTATCTATCTATCTATCTATCTATCTATCTATCTATCTATCTATCTATCTTTATCAGCATCAACCTTATATCTCTAGCTAGCTAAAAATTCCATCTCTAAGCCAATCTATTATCTATCTTTGTGCTTTCATATGAGCTTTAGAAACCACAAATTTACTTAACCAAAATATTTTTTGGTATACCATAATAGAGGGAGGCATATAGGTTTAAAGAGAAATCTGGCACTATGGAAATATCCAGAGATCTTCAAGGATGACCCCAACTAACAATCTAAGCAATAGTGGAGAGGCTACCTTAAATGCCCTTCTTCAATAATGAGATTGATGACTACTTTATATGCCATCCTAGAGCCTTCATCCAGTAGCTGATGGAAGCAGAAGTAGACAACCAGAGCTAAACACTGAGCTGAACTCCTGGAATCAAGTTGCAGAGAGGGAGAAGTTGTGAGCAAAGAGATTAAGACCAGGCTGGAGAAATCCATAGAAACAGCTGACCTGAACAAGGGGGGCGCTCACTGACCGACCCCAGACTAATAGCTGGGAAACCAGCATAGGACTGATCCAGACCCGCTGAATGTGGGTGTCAGTTAGGAGGCTTGGGAAATCTATGGGTACTCTGGTAGTGGATCAGTATTTATCCCTAGTATACAAATGGACTTTGGGAGCCCATTCCACATAGAGGGATACTCTCTTAGCCTAGACACATAGGGGAGGGTCTAGACCCTGCTCCAAATGATATGACAGACTTGGCTTCACCCTCCTTGGGAGGCAGAAAGGGGATGGGACAGGAGGTCGGTGGGGGGGCTGGAGAGGAAACTGGGATTAACATGTAAAACAAGATTATTCCTAATTTAAACTTAAAAAAAGTATAATACTTGAGAAAATATAATATTTTTTGTATAGAAGATATTTTATTCTAAATGGTACATACTTGTTTTCTATATTTATGTACTTTGGATATGCATCATTTTGAGTGACTAAAATATCAATTTGAGTTTTCTCAACATACAAAACTTTGACTCTGAAAGTCTGGTGGAAACTTATTGTTTTTAACCTTTAACCTGAAAAGCAGTTTCCTTGATGGGCAACTCATAGGAAGTTTTCTTCAAATCCTATACTGGCATAGATCTTATTGGGGAATTGTTTGCCTTGTAAGCATGTGAGCATGCCTTCTGAGCTCTCACTAAGTTAATTCCAACACAGAGAATGTGGAAGAAGGGTGGGAAACACATGCAGACATTTCTGGGCTACATTTATAGACAAATATATCTGAAGCTAAGAGAATAATCATGAGTAGGGATTATAGCAGGACAATTCACGAAAGAGCAGAAACAATTGAAATAAGTCACTTTACATGGCATAATCAAGTCAAGGACTGTTAGAAGGGCAAACCTTCCCATTTTACATCTGAAAGGCATATGCAGGAGGAAGCTTTGGAGATAAGGTCTCATGGCTTTTGTTTAGACTGTGAATGCAGTCCCGTTGCAAAGCTTATGCTTAAGAGCAGCATTGACTTCTTCACGCCTCCGTGTGACTTACGCTCTAACAATATACCAGAATTTGAAAATACAATTTTCTTTAGAAATTCAAAGTTTAAAAGTTCTTATTATCATTGAAATGATTTCTAAGCAGGGAAAATAATGCTCAGTTTTCATGTTTTTGCTGACTTGGGGAAAACAGTTTATAACAATCACTAAAAAGGATACATTATGCACAAATACCGGAGTATGCTTTTAACATTCTCTGTCAGATATTAGCAACTACATATGTAATAAGACTGTGCATAATGAGCACGGACATTTGGAATTGCTATTTAAGTGCTACCTACAATGTATTAAGCCAGGCACTAAGAAATTCTAAGTAAAACCTACAGCAGATGATTTGCATTGGGACTATTAAAGTGGGAGCATATAGATTTTTGATGGCATTGTTCCATTTGCCATTTCCATTCCCATACAAGCAGTAGGAAAAGGACCTCACTCACTGCGAGGATTTTGTCTTCTTTTGAGCCTCACTGAAGTCTGATTTTGATTAAGTGTGGCCTGGAGAACTAGAAAGAAAATCAGTGGCTATGCAAAGAGGTTCATTCTTGACAAGTCTAAAATTCGCTGTACTTGTTGATGTCACAAAATCCTAAATTGCAGAGTTAATTCAAGTTTGGTTTTATAAATACTTGGATCTTATGTTTGGTTTTATAAGAGCTTGAACCTGATGGTTGAAACATTTAGTAATATAAAGGTTAAGAAGAGGGCCAGTAAGTAAGAACACTACGGAGCCAGTTATTTCCCAGGGACCACATTAGGTGCCTGTAACTTCAGCTCCAGTGGAATATGACACCTTTGGACTCAGTGGGACTGTGCACAGAAATACACACACACACACACACACACACACACACACACACACACACACACACACACACACGGTTTTCAATCCTGCCTGAATGGAGGAAAGGAATTGCAGTAGGCTTAGAAGTGAGGGTGATTAATTTGTGTTTTACCATTCTGTATGAGAGATTGTTGTGGATTCTCTAAGTAGAAATTCCAGGAGTCAGTCAGACACAGGGAACATAGGAGAGAAGCTCCAGTAGAAAATATAGGGAAACATGGTTTGGATTCACTGTCTTGAAGCTCTGTTTGGGTATGAGAGATAGAGAAGCTGGCACTCAAGACCGCATTCTCAACCTTTCTCATTTAATGTTGAGGTGTAGCCTCCACATGAGTATGGCAGGTGATATAAAGGAATCTGAAGTCCCTGGGGTTTTCTGGAGATTGTCCTTGTCTTTATTTAGCCTTTGACCTCAGGCACAGTTGTATTGGTTGGCATTCACAGCTTGCCCTATCCTTCACTGGTTTTTCATAGGTCATGACTTCATGCAAGAGGAAGAAAAGCAAGTAATCAGTTCTCTGACAACCTAGAAAGATGGTTTGCTTCCCAAAAGGCTGATACTGGTTTAAGATTTGCAGTGTGTAAAAATGATCAGTCGAAGGAGGCATAGTGCTGGCAAGTTCCACCTTCAGTTGAGAGACAGCTGAGGAATTATTGCAAGATGCTATATAATCTTCAGAGAAAAAAATGTCTGCTGACTTAGCTAGTGGAAAATGTTGCCATTAATCTTTCTTCTTAAAACCTGTGAGGCTTGGGGCTAACAAATAATAAAACTCTGGCAGGCAGGAAAATGATGAGGTAATATTTTTCTAAACATAGAAATAGAGGATTCTAATTTGCATTATATTGATTCATTTATGCAATAAACCTTAATTAAGCCACCACAACATAGAAGCTTTGAACAAAAAAAAAATAGGGGATTAGAAACACAATAAAATTATGCCTAAGACATGACCTTCACTTCAAGAACTCTGAAGTTTCTCAGAAATATACACATATAAAATTAGCTGCAGTTAAACACGCTGAAATGGTATAGTATACACAAATTGCTAAGGTTGTGCAGGTATGCTAATCGAGACTACAGGGGGCTTGGTAGAACTTCTTACCAAAAGTAATATTTAATTCTCTAAGAAGAGTTTTGAGGTTGTTGAGGTTGTAGAGGCTGAGTACTACGGGACACATTTACAAGGACAGTACAAGGACATATCACTACAAGGACACATTGTAGGAACACATAAAGCTTGGAAGAAAGGAATTTTGGCACATTAGCATTAGGTAAGTGGTGGAAGGGATTAAAGGAGAGATCTGCATAAGTCTTAGTATTGGTTAAAGCGATCCTTACCCTGGAGCAAGCAAAAAGAAGCAAGCAAAGAGGCATTGTGTCGAAAGTGCAATGACAAATGATGAGAATGGAGAGCCTGAGGAGAAGATGCTGAGCTTTTGTGAAGTAGACCTACGAAGATGTAACAGATGAAGTTGAGCTTGTCATAGTTTCTCCCTTAGGTGATGGGACAGCATAGCTAAGAATTCTGACGTGGTCAGTTACCCAACCCCATGCTCACTCACTCTCATTCTCTGAGACAAGTCTCCCTAAGTAGCTCAAGCTATCCTTGAACTCAGCATCTTCCTGCCTCCACCTCCCAAAGGCTGGAATAACAGGCCTGTGCCAGAGCACCCAGCAGCCCCAAAGCTAAGGATCGTTTCTTAAACTTTTGCTGCTGATTAGGACCACACATCTGAGTTTAGCTCAACAGAGTGTGGGAAACAGTGACATTTATGGGCATACTAGCACAGCTTAAGCACCACTGAGAGATCCCAACTCAACATTATTAGACCCCTAGTGACCAGCCCATCACAGAGTGACTTGCCCTTTTGCCCTCTCCTGAGAAACTGGAGACCTCAAGATAAAAGATAATCCTCCCTTATCCAGGAACTAACTCACCACATTCCTGCTCAATGTTTAAGTGTACAATGCCCAAAGAATTCTTGCTAGAGATAACCTTCCTGTTAAGATATAAGCTATCATTTAACTTCCTCATCTTTTATAATGTCTGCCTAACTCCCTGATTCGGTTTTTCCCTTTTAAAAACCCCCGACTGCAGCTACTAGGAGTCAAACTCCTCTGCCCCTGCGAGGGTCGTGAGCTCGGCCCCAGTGCACTGGTTCCCTGAATAAACCTTGTGTGCTTGCAGCAAGAACGGTCTCTCTTGAATTATTGGGGCATTGGCTTATCCCGAGACTTGAGTGAGGGTCTCCCCACTCTGGGAGACCTCTTTTTCACCAGGTAAGACGTTGAAAATGGCCACAGCAAAGGAAAGAACTTGGTCAATACTGCCCATTCCCCCTAACCTTGCAGGACTCTAGGGTCATGGGCTATACAATGGAGAGAAATGATTAGCCAGGTTCATGTGGAAAGCCATGATGACATCCTGTCTGTGTATCACCTGTTTCCCAGCTGGTATTACTACTATGAGCAAGGCTGAGAGCAATGAAGGGGACTGGTGTACACAGACTGGAAATTTAGAAGAAAATCACAAGCCTGCTTTTATCTATACTGAATTTGAGGTAAGTGCAGGAGCACCTAGGCGCTTAGAATATTAGTGAAAAAACAGTTAAGGCTGTGTCTTAGCCACTGTTCTATTGCTGGGATAAAACACCACGACCAAAGCAAGCTGTGGAGGAAAGGCTTTATTTAGCTTACATTTCTACATCATTTCATCATCAAAGGAAATCAGAACAGGAACTCAAACAGGGCAGGAGCCTGGATGTAGGAACTGATGCAGAAGTCATGGTGGGGTGCTGCTTACTGAGTTGCTCATCATGGCCTTCTCAGCCTGCTTTCTTACAGAACCCAGGATCACAAGCCCAGGGATGGCACCACCCACAATAGGCTTGGTCAGCCTCCATCATCACTAATTAAGAAAATGCTCTACAGTCAGATCTTATGGAGGCATTTCCTCGGTTGAGTTTCCCTCCTTTTAGATAAATCTAGCCTTGTTAAGTTGGCTTTAAACTGATCAGCACAGGCTAGCTGTATATTTGTGTGTGTGTGTGTGTGTGTGTGTGTGTGTGTGTGTGTATGAAAGAGAGAAAGAGGGGGGGTCAGTATTGGATGTGTGCCTTGATTCATTCCCACATTATTTATTGAATCAGGGACTCACAATAAGCCCTGAGCTAATCAATTTGACAAGTCTAGTGAGCAATCTTATCCCACAGATCCACCTGTCTCTTTCCTGAGTGTTTCTGGTGTTACAGTCTCAGATTACCACTCCTGGCACTGTGTGGGCTTTGGCGATGCAAAGTCAGGTCTTCATATGTGCATGGGAAGCGTTTTTATTGACCTAGTTGTATCCTCTGCACTAGGAGTCTGTCTTTGAAGAACATTCTGTGACATGAAAGAAGTAAGAGCTACCCTTGCGGAAGATAGGTTGAGATGGCAACATGAAGGCAGTGATCTGGATACAATATCAATAGTTAAGGTGTGTAAAGCAGAGGAAGATGTGGGAAAGGTTCAGAGAGAATGGTGGGGTGTGGGGAGAAGCAGAAATAAATGTTTTCCATTTCAGTTTCTTTGTTCCAAGCTATCTTTGCTTTTACAAACAGCTACAGGCATATTCATTGGAATCTAGTGGAACGGACAACTTTTCATTTTAGGAATGAGGAAACTGAGGCATAAAGATATATTATCTTTAAAGTCACATGTCAGCAACTAGAGAACACAAATTTGACTATAGCCCTCTCTGCCCCAATAATGGAACAAATGACCTAAACAGTGGCTGAAGAAATGAGGTGCCACAGAGAGAGCCAGCAATTGCCTGATATGCCTGGGGGAAGTGAGCTGGCAGAAGCAAATTGAAGGAGATCCAGCTGGGGCACATCAGGAAGAAAAGTCAGAGTGGGGCTCAGTCAGTACGGATATGAGCAGGCAGAGCAATACCAAATGTTGAAAGAGAAAACAAAATTTGAAAAGGGAAGCGCTACAGCTTAAGCAGTACAGGTGTTTACGCCTTGGATGATGGGTCACACCACCAGGCAGGGCCAGGCCAAAGTCTGGAAGAGTCATCAGTATCCTCGGCATTGCTCTCAGGTCTAAAAAGTGATGGCCACTGGTATAGACACCTTACTGATGGGTCTCATTTGGTTCATACGCATATCTTAATCTTCAAGTTAGCTGTAGCCATTTGAAAATAGAGATGCTACATAAAACTGAATTCAGAGTTCAAGCTTTTCTCACCAACCAGAAGGCCTGGCAGTGCTGAGACATCTTTCTACATGGCACCTGTCAGGGGCAGGTGAGCGAGGACCTAAGCCTCAGCGGGTTCATGCTGTTTGTAGCTGTCCTCACTCTTGGTAACCTTCAGCCTTGTGGGAATGGAGTTTCCGAGTCCTGCTCAAAGGAAGTGCTGATGGAGAGAGATGAGGTCTCTGTTGTGTAGCAGGTGGTAACTTCCCACACAGCACTACTTTTAACAGGTCAAAAAAGACACAAGAGGGCTTGCTCTATCTCTGAACCATCTTTCATAAAGGACCTCCAAACTCCTACATCGAAGGTTTGGCACTTGAGGGTTAGGCCATTTGTAACTTTACCTAGAATATTTTCAAAGGGTGTAAAGAAATAGACTGGATAGTACCTAATAGGGAATAATAAAGAAGGGGCAATGAAGAGAGATAAAAGATGGAAGGAGGATAGGAAGGAGAAAAGAATAGATTGGATCAAGTGAGGAATGAGAAACAGCCTGTTTGACATCTATAGCAGTTGAGATACCGTAGTGCACCCACCCTCTCTTAAAGACTGTGATGACCTCTCGCCTGGCTTCCTGTATTTTTCTCATGCTTTCTGCCTAAATCAGAGCACATGAACTAGGGAGATCTTCGAGATCTGTCTGGTCATATCACTTCCAGGAACAACTTTCCTAAGAACTCCCAATAGCCACAGAGTGAAACAGTCTTTTTATAGGGCCTGGGCCTTCCAGCCTCATACCTCTGCACTGTGCTTCAACCTCATGGGCTCCTTGTTGTCACTGTGACAACTGAGTTACACTGAGACAGTGCTACTCTGCCACACTCAGCTCTCCTGCACAGTGGCTGCTCCTTAGATTTCAATGAGCGCTTCCACTTGGCTACAGCTTTTGCTCCTTCAGAACTAGTTTTAATGTCACCATATCTGAAAGTCCCCATTCCCTTTCTATTATACTCTACCCCATTCCTAGTTCACTTCTCTCTCTAAGGCATTGATACACATGAGTTTAAATTTATTTTCCTTCCTTCATGATATGAGTTGCTTTCCTGTCATTAAAGGGCAGGCATCTTGTGTCCACTCCCGAAACTGCTGAGAGGAGTCCCTAGTACATCCTAGTGAACAGCATGTATGATCGGGAAGAGATCTCTACAGACAGGCAGAGATAAAGTGTATTAGCAATAGTATAGAAGACGGGAAGAACTAGTGGGGCACAAAAAAGAGAGAGCTTAATCCTTGTTAAGAAGAAATAAGAAAGTAGAAAACAATCAAGAATGTAGCGGGTAGCTAAGAGAATTCTTTTAGGCAAGGGTAAAGAAAACAGGGAGAAGGCCTGTGCCAAGTTCATAATGCCCTTACTGACACATCCCTGTTATGTATTGGGCACTCGGGGGCAGAGATGTTGCCCTCTCTTTTCTCTAGAGCAGCAGAAATGTAGGCATCCACGAAGGAGAGCTACAGGAAGCCCGTGGGAAGCCGAGAGTCTTTGCGCAGCTGTTGTGGACACTAAATGATAGGTGGTTGAGGCAAGCGTAAAGACTGCTGAGTAGTATAGAGGGACAGCTGAGGTTGTCCTTGTGCCAGTTGGCACAGGAATCCAATTTTCCCTAGCAGCATTTGCAGCTTGGGAGTAGACAGGAAAAAACAGATGGCTGGAATAAATTTGTCCTGAGGATTACTAGCCAAGTATGTGGTAGGAGGACTAGGGAGAGCAGAAGTCAACTGATCATCCCCTAGCCCTAATAGTCCTCTGTCATTTCACCCTGAAATTGTTTGCCTGATTAACAACAGCTGCACCATTCCCGAGGCTCTAGAATCGAGGGTATCCAGTATGAAGTGCTCTGAAAATTTCAATGATTAAAAAAAGTCATTTTATATACCCATTGATTCTGACTCCCCCTGACTTCCCTTTTCCAAGTGAATGGTTTGTGAAATGCCATTGAACTGATCCAGGTAAGAGTGTTCTACATTGGCCTGGTCCTCTTAAGACTATATACACATGTATATATAGTCTCCACTTGCCCATGCATAGTGTGTTCTGTTGGGAGAGTCATTTATGTAGATGGAATTCAAAACTGCTTGAGAGATGCATGAAAAGTAAAATGCCTGCCTCTATAGCCTTCCCTCCTAAATTGTCTCCCTGGTTTCATGGCTCTGTGAATACATAGTGACTTTTCATTGTACTTGAAAACATTATGAAATAAGCCTATGATGCTTAAACCTGATATATAAAAATGAGAAATTTAAGATTTTCTTTTACATATATTCTGGATGACAAAGAGAATGTGAAAGCTGGACTGTGTGGGAAAGGGGTATGTGGGTGTGCGGGAGAGTTGAAATCCAAGGGCATATGTGGGAGTGTGCTTTCATGGGAGGTTGGGAAATGAGGCGATACCCAAAGGCCAATCTTGCTCTCCAGCCTTCTCTGTTGTCTGGACAATGAAAGGATACAGCCAGCTCTGGAAAACATTCTTATGCTCCAACACTACTTTGTTTCTTAAGGAAGAATTCTGGATTTGAGACATCCACAAGAGCAACAACCCTAATCTCTACAGCCATGCCTGTCATAAACACCATCATTCCACCTCGATTTCTACCATTTCCGCCATAAACATCACCGCTCCACCTTGATTTCTACCATTTCTGCCATAAACATCACCGCTCCACCTCGATTTCTACCATTTCTGCCATAAACATCACCACTCCACCTCAATTTCTACTATTCCTACTATAAACATTATCGTTCCACCTCGATTTCTACCATTTCTGCCATAAACATCACCGCTCCACCTCGATTTCTACCATTTCTGCTATAAACATCACCACTCCACCTCGATTTCTACCATTTCCGCCATAAACATCACCACTCCACCTTGATTTCTACTATTTCTGCCATAAACATCACCTTTCCCCCTTATTTTTAGCTACTTTCTATAACAATGATATAAATACCAAGAAGCAATAAAATGACACATTTACAGTAAGAAACAATTAGGGCTCACTATCCAATTAACATTAATTATGAATCATATTCTGGCTAGACGGCAGAGTACAATAGAGTGTGTTGTAGCTTAGCAATTCTATTCTTCCTGCTAAAGGCTGGAGGAGACGTCATGTCTTTAAAAACTCTAACCAAATGCCACTCGTTAAGCATTTTCTCTTCAATTAGTTCAGGGAACTTTATATTTCCAAAAGTCTCAAAAATAAGAAACATGTAGGGAAGACGCCAGCCACTTCCAAGAAAACCTGTGCTGGCATGAGCCTTTTTCCAAGCCCCAAGATCCAGGTTGTTGCTTTGCACTTTGTCAGTCTTCCAAAATGAACATGATTCCGGATGCTTTATTGATGATTCATATTCTTTGCCAATATCATTTATGGATTGTAGACAAAGACTTCTATTTAGCTCTAGTTGATAAAATGATTCAGAAAACACTTTATCAAGAGCAAATACCTAATAGCCCTATGTGTCAGACATCTATTTGTGAGCTATCCATGAAGTCAGAGTTGGGCTAGTCCATTAATTAAACAACTGTCACCCAGGGAAGAACATATTAATAATTATCATCCTTACTCATTAATAATATTATCCTATGTAGAAATGAATCATTAAATGACATAGAAATAACCTAAAGAAGACAATGACAATCTTCATGATGAGACTGGATTGTGGTTTCTCTGTACTCTATGATTTTCAAGACTAGATGTGTCAAGATTTATTCTCCTAGAATGGATTTTAAGATACAGAAACATGGGATTTAATTGCTGTTTTTCATAAATACTCTTCAGAGATTCATATTTTATTAGCAATAGTCTGATCAAAACACCACATATTACCAGTATTCCCAAATGGAGACTATTAAATGTAAGTTCATATCTTGCAGATGATTGGAGTTCTCCAAAGGGAATATGTCTTAATCACCTCACTTCCTGCTTGAAGGTGTACCAGGCTCAAATTGAATAGCAGGGTCATAAAAACATAAGGAAATAAAAGGTCTGAATCTAACAAAACTGTGTACTGAGAGATTAAGCCAGAATTGCAGAAGCTTCCTTGGATCAACACAAATGATGATGGTGTTCCCTCCTCCCATCCCTTTCCCTCTTCTTCTACATTTATTTATTTATTTATTTATTTATTTACTTATTTATTCATGTTGTTAAAGACATGACTCTCAGGATTGTCTACATTGCTCTCTTAGGTGGCCGTAGCTTTCCTGAACAGGCATGAGGCACACAGGCATTCCATACACCCCACATCAGTTGGAGAAAGCCCCAGTGTGCCCATTCTTTAGAGCTGATGACTCCTACATGGTAGTTATCAGTCAGACCTCTTTCCTAAACTGCACCCTCATGTCTAAGTGCCAACCTTAACAATCTAGCTGGAACATTCAACTGAAATATGAGCTGTTGGCCTCACCCTCTCTGGGGAGGGTAGGATAGGGAGTTGGTGGGGGCATGAGGAGAGGGAACTGGGATTGGTATGTAAAATAAGATTGTTTTTAATTTGAATAAAAAACAGAAAAAAAAGAAATGTGAGCTGTGCAAGAAACATTCCAAAATGCTACCAATGTCACCATTCTTAAAATTCCCACTGGCACAGGCTTCTCCTCTTTGTCAAATATCGCCTCCTGCCTTGATCTTAGCATTCTCAGTGTAGTCTGACTTACTCTCCATGTGTAGTTTGAAGACTCCCCCTCCCTTCCTCCAGTATAGCTGGCATGGTCTAGCAGCCACCACATCATGTATAACGAGAGTTTGTGCCTCTTTGTTGGTTTAATGAACTCATCAAAATACAATCTCCAGTTATGCTTTGTACGTATCTCCTAGAATCTGTTTGATGGAAACTTAGTTCTCAGGGTGGCAGTGTTGGGACATGGAAGGATAATGAAAACTTCTAGGTTGAAGGCACCATACTCATGACATAGTGACATCATTGCTTGAAGGGCCTGCAGTAGTAGCTTTCTTCTCTTGCTCTCATCCCTTAGTCCTTTCACCCTGTGATAACACAGCTACAAGGTCATGATGAGAGGCTAGTGCCTTGGCCTTCAACGCCACAGCCTCTGGAACTGTGAGCTTGTAACTTTGCTTTCATTGTAAGCTATCCAGCCTTAAATGTTCTGTTACAGTATCAGAAAAAGAACTGGAACACTTGGCTTCCATTATAAACAGACAACCATGTTTGAAAGGGCCTCAGAGCCCCTGGCACCCTATGAGCTAGCCCTTGTGACCTAGGATAACATGCTCTTGATAGCTACCAACCAGTGATTTGTGTTCTTTTAGCTGGTGTGCTAAGAAGCTCTGAGCTTTGTGTCTTCTTCCTGCTATCTCCTCTTCCTGGAAGGCTCCTCCTATTATTTGTAATCTTCACATGGCTGGCAGTTTGACATCTTTGCTCAAGCAAACACTTGCACCTTCTTTAAAATAGTCCCCAGGCATATGATTTTACTCAATCTTATTTTCTTTGTAGCATGCATTGCCACTTGGTATTGTATTATATGTGTGTGTCTGTGTATATATCTACCATCTATCTACCAATCCATCTACCATCCACCCGTCTATTGTCTGTCTGCCTGCCTATCTACCTACCTGTCTGTCTGTCTGTCTGTCTATGTATGTATGTATGTATGTATGTATGTATGTATGTATGTATCTATCTATCTATCTATCTATCTATCTATCTATCTATCCTCTTTATTTATTTGTCATTTTTTCCTTCAGGGAGTGACTGAAAGACCACAGCCTATGCAGAAATATAACAAGTGTGGTTATAAAATCAGATACAGGAAGTTTAATTTAAACTTTCTTCTGTGATGCCACTGAGACTCTTTCAGGGTGTGTGACCCTGAGATGAAGCATCCCCACTCCTTCCGTTTTGATTACTTAAGTGAGTGGAGGTGCCTTGCTTACTCCCTGGCTCCCCACTGCAAGTTCTTTAGACATTCAGAAGTCAGTATGCTCAAAACAGATGGCTGTTTTCCCCTATGATAGCTTCAAGCCTGCTCCTGGACCATCTACTCTCGTCACATTCTTCTTGCTGGCCTGCAGGTTCACAGCTTGGGAATTTTTCCATGTTGCTCTTGTACAAACTTTAAGCTAGAATCTTCCATCTCAGAGGTTGTCTCCATTTGTCCTTGGAATTTGGCTTAAATGTTAGCCTTCCAGAGAGGTTGTACTTAGCAACTTTTCCTACAGCAGTGTCTGAGGCACTCTACCATGATGCTGTCATTTAATTTTCTGCCTATCTCTCACCATTCATTCTTTTCTTGTGTATTTTCTTCTACTTCTATTACCAAGCTATAAGATTCAATGTCTCTCTTTGTTCTCTGTGTTGTTTCTAGGACCTGGAACTATGCCTGGGATATAGTAAACACTTGGTGGATATAATTATGTTTGTTTACCTTAGTGCTTTGAATCCACTGAATAAATAAGAGGTGACAGTAAAAATACTTGCAGACCACTTATATCCCTTTAACCCCAAGTTGCCTATTGATTTCTAACATGCTGGTGATGTTTCTCCACAAAATCAAAAAGAGAAATTTGTCACTTTTAGTTTACATATCACTATGGCTTTATTCCCTTACCATTACCTCAAGACATTATTTCACTGTTTTAAATACCCAGGCCTGAGCTGCAAGCAACCCTTGGAGACACAAAGCAGGTGCTCAGTGAATGTTTGTTGTAAGAGTGAATGAATGAAACATGCATCTAGGACAGAGCTCAGGATTCAGTGACTGGTTGCTTGCCAGGTCTGCATAACAGAATCAAGTCAGAGAGCTTGGCAACCTCTCAGCTCAGCTTGCAAAGCTGAGAATTATCAGGGGAATCACTTGGGACAGATTTCTGATGTCTGTTTGCCTTCTTCCTTTCAACTCACTAATAAGCTCCTTATGCTCTTTGCAAAGTGTTAGCCTGCTGTAGAAACTGTAAAATCCTGTAGACACCCCAGGTTTCTCTTAATTATGGATACAAGATACTATAATGTATCAGGGGAAAAAAGAAGCCTGCAGGCCAGTATGCCTCTTAGTATTAGGTAAAAGATCATAGCAGACATTTATTATTGTTTTTTGAAATCAAACTAGTCTTGGAAAGAGTTTACTCTGAAAGTCCCCAAACTGATGACCTAGATCCTAGTCACTTGCCTCAGGTATGGTACATATGTTCAGGTTACTGTGAAGAGCTTGTTAAGGGCAGAAAGAATGTAGAGGATGCTGCTAAGGTGACAGACTAAGATGCATATTCACATAAAGATGGGGCATTTGCATGCCTTCCCTTGAGCATCTTTCTAGTTGTAGTGAATCTTCAGCCTCCATGGTCAAGTTTTCTGCATACCATTTTAACCACACACTTAATGGACAGCAGCTTGTGGATGGCAGTGATCACGTTGTTTCATTAAGTGAGAATCACAAGGTCTCCCTACCTCTGGTCTGAAACTTCCACACAAGGAGGGATGCTAGTTGTGTGAGTGACACTGCTTCTAGCATAAGACTCTGCCCAAGTGGAGTGACCACTTTCCAAATGTCAGGATCCAGCTAGGCACTCCACCACGCGTTGGGAGCTGGAGACCATGTTATAGGCACAAGGTAGAAGCCAAGATTCAGAACATCCTCAGGACCCAGTCATTGTAACTCTGAGTGATGAGACCCCTCTAGTCTTCTGGCTGAAGGAACAGCTGAGGGAAACAGTAAGCTCTTTGAAGGAGGAACCATATGTTTGCATGCTTTCAGCAAGGATTGGGAGTTGGGTTCTACCAAATTGTCGAAGGTGGAAAGGCAGGCTCATTTTACTGCTGCCTGAATGTTTTGTTTCCTCCTTTCAATGGAAATGGAAATGAGCTTTTTCCCAGATGGTGGTGTCAGCCATCTTCTCTACATGAGCATCCTGTTCAGCAGAGTGGAGGCAAATGCTTTTTTTTTTTTCCTTTCTGGAAATCATCATGATTTTCTATGTTGTGAGGAAGAAAAAAAAAAGACATTTTGTGTCTACCTGTTAAATCATGGTGGTTGGAACTGTTCCTTCCCTGGAGCAGAAAAATAATGCCAGCATTGGAATGTGTGGGGAACCTGGTCACCCTGCTCTTTTGTGACAACCTGCAAGCACATGGGCTCAATGTTGTGAGGTCACTGCTGGAGAAGATCAGATCCCAATCATCTGGTGTCTGTGGAGACAGATTTCTGAGCTTCCCATGGCTTCGTGTACCAAAGGGGGAGGAGGCTAGATAAGAGCACACTTTTGGAGATATTCCTTTCAAAAAGCCGTATTACTGACTGGTTTCTCAATGAAGCATAAGATTCTTCTATGACGAAGGCTATTCTATACTTCTGAGGAAAAGTCATGACCCAATGCTCAGGTGGCTTTAAATGAACAACCAGCCTATGTAGAAGTTGGCATTAAAAGGCTTATCACACTATGTGCAAGTATATTTCTGTTTCCATGGGAAAACCATACATCACCTACAACACCTTTTCAGGTATGGAATTACAGCTCCACCTACATTTTTAAAAACTATTCTACAATTGTAAGTTGTGTGTCACCTAAAGGTCTCTAAGTTCAGAGTCACCTAGAAATAATTGAGTTTTATTTCCCCCTTTAGAAATAGTTGTGTTATAACTAGTAGTTTGTGTCAATATATAAAGTCATGTAAGTTTGGCTTTTCCTTTGAATTAGTCTTACTACCTGCCTCATATCAGAAGAATAAATTCCCTGGTATGCACTCTTTTGTATCTCTATGGAAATCAGCAATTTATCTTTTCTTGGAAAACTATATTTTATGAGACAATAAATAAAAAAGATATATCATAATCTCCTCAGATGGCTTGTTTTGGGTAGGAGACATCATCAAAAGGGTAAATAATACACAGAAAAGTTAAAAACAAGATTTTTCCATTCAGGAAGTGAATTTCCATGATATTTATGAACTATATATCTCAGGAAGGAAAAACACATTATAAAATTATATTTTGCATCCTCAGGTATTTGGGGAATAAAAGGAGAGTAACAGTTTTAAAGAAGCAAAGACTACTACTGAGAGCCCCAGTGTCCAAGATAGCTGTCTTCAGTTTGTCTGCTGCTGAATATACAAACAACAGGCAGCACACCCCAGATTCTAATACTTAGCATAAAATAAAGGGTATAACAGTCCAATAGTTTTATATTAACTAAATGTCAAAATGGTAAGATTTAAGCCAAATCAGATTAAGTAAAATTCAGTTAAAATGAATTTTGTTTGTTTTTAAATGCATAATTGAATACTATGTATGTAGCTACTATTATATTTAGTATATGAAGCAGAAAGATATTACTGCTTTATTAAGTATTGTTGATATATCTTTGGGGTTCAAAATCCATTCTGTAAAAAAAAGAACCAAAATAAACAAGAACACAGAAAGGTCATAAATTGAAGAGTAGTTACCTGGGAATTCATGCAAAATTAATATGCTTCTTCTTATGAACAATAATACTGCATTTACTTTTCATCATTTATAGTACATAAAGATAGGGTAGCTAATGAAACAGCTGTGGTGAATGGCTTAAAAATTAATAAGCGTGTATTTAGTTTGTATCTTTTATCTTTTGTCCTTGATGGGAGACAAACTGTGTGTGTGTGTGTGTGTGTGTGTGTGTGTGTGTGTGTGTGTGTGTGAAGTTTAAGGTTCCTATGAGGAAAGGAAAAGAAGCTAAACCTTTAAAGTGAAGAAGGATGTAGAGCTTAGCTAGGCTTTCTACAGATACGATTGGTTACCTTGGAAACCATTTATACTCTTACATCAAACAAGTTTCTCTAAATTGACCTACTTTATTTTTTAGAGCAAGTAGCATAGAGTTAAGATGTTTATTTAAATCAAAATAACTTTGAGATATCATCTTGCTCCTGTCAGAATGGATAAAATCAAAAACACCAATGACAGTTTATGCTGGAGAGGATGTGGAGAAAGGGGAACACTCCTCCACTGCTGGTGGGAGTGCCAACTTGTACAGTCACTTTGGAAATCAATATGGAGATTCCTTAGGAAAATGGGAATCAGTCTACCACAAGATCCAGCACATTCATACAACAAGGACGTCTATTCCACTATGTTCATAGTAACATTATTTGTATTAGCTAGATCCTGGAAACAACCTAGATGCCTCACAACTGAAGAGTGCATAGAGAAAATGTGGTACATTTATACAATGGAGTACTACTCAGCAGAAAAAAACAATGGAATCTTGAAATTTGCAGGCAAATGGATGACACTAGAAGAAACCATCCTGAGTGAGGTAACCCAGTCACAAAAAGACAAACATGGTATGTACTCACTCATATATGGAGTGTCAGCCTACAAACCTGTTGCCAAACCTTCATCCAGTGATTGATGGAAGCAGAGGCAGATACCCACAGCTAAACACTGAACTGAACTCTTGAAACCCAGTGACAGAGAGGGAGGAGGGATGAACTAAGGGGTCAAGGCTGTGCTGGTGAAACCCACAGAGACAGCTGACCTGACAAGGGGGAGCACTTGGACCCCAGACTGATGGCTAAGTGGCCAGCATGGGACTGATCCAGACCCCCTGAATGTGATGTCAGTGAGGAGACCTCGGCAACCTCTGGGGCCTTGGGTTGTAGATCAGTATTAACCATGGTGTATGAATGAACTTTGAGAGCCCATTCCACATGGAGGGATGCTCTCTCAGCCTGGACATATGGGTGAGGGCCTAGGCCCTGGCCTGGATGAAATGACAGACTTTGGAGATCCCCCATGGAGGGTCTCACTCTCCCTGGGGAATGATGTGGGGTTGCGGGTCGGGGGGGGGCTGGCCACTAGTGGAGGGGCAAGGGAGGAACGGAGGGGGGAGGGATCTGGGATTGGTATGTGAAGCAAGCTTGTTTCTAATTTAATTTAAAAAATATATATGATGTTTGTCTACCCCAATTCAGTAGAAAGGTATTTATGGGTACAGTAAAGAAGCATATAATTTTTAGTTATAATGAAAGGACAAATATAAAACCTAGTAGCTAAAAAGTGATTAATAGGAGATTGAATTGAGCTTTTCTAGAGGATTATCTTCAAAATATTTAAAGATTTATTAATTTTTATTTTACATGTATGAATGTTTGCTTGCATGTGTATATGTGCACCTCTTGTACATGCTTGATACAGAACACAGTGCCAGATCTCCTGGAACTGCAGTTACAGAAAGCTAGGAGCCACCATGTAGATTCTGGAAATTGAATCTTGGTGCTCTGCAAGAGGTGCAAGTGATATAAAACGACAACCATCTCTCCAATCCCCTTCAAAACATCTGAAATAAACTGTTTCATTTGTTTTTCTGATGAAAAAGATGGTTAACTATAAACATTTAATTAGGAATTCTAAAAGAATAAGGAAATCACCCCCATTAGTCCAATCCCTTGATCAGAGATTTATTCCCACAGTGAATGTAATACTTGCTGTGCTGTAACCTGTCTTAAATGACCGTGGTGCTATCTTTCTCTGGAAAACTAAAATGCTTCATTAATACACCTCTCTGACTGGGAGTCCTGACCCCGGCACCCAGATTCCACCATCTGTCATGCTAATCTGAGCTGCCTTGGTGAAGCTGCTGGACATGAACATCCACGATGGGTATTCATTAGCTAGCCTGAAGTACACTGGAGGCAGAAACTGGACAGGAATAGGTGAACTTGAAAAAAATGCCTTCCTGGTAACTAATATTTCTTGTTTCTAGACTGTATTTACCAATTATACAAGATATTTCAGTTCCCAAACACCAGGTGAGAAGGGAGTGCAGACTAACTGCTTGCTGAACAGAAATGTTCAGCATGGAATTTTTGCAAATCCCCCTTTAAGATTGATAATGCAGGATGAGAGATACCATAATACAGGGAGTCACTATAGGTTTGAGGAGAGATCTGGCACTAGTGAGATTTCCAGAGATCTACAAGGATGACACCAACTGGAAAACTAAGCCATAGTGAGAGGCTACCTTAAATGCCCTTCCCTGATAATGAGTTTGATGACTACCTTATATGCCATCCTAGAACCTTCATCCAGTGACTGATGGAAGCAGAGGCAGACACCCACAGCTAAACACTGAACTGAACTCCTGGAACCCAGTGGCAGAGAGGGAGGAGCGATGAGAGAAGGGGTCAAAACCAATCTGGTTAAACCCACAGAAACAGTTTAACAAGGGAGAGCTCATGGATCCCAGACTGATGGCTGGAAGGCCAGCATGGGACTGATCCAGACACCCTGAATCTGGGTGTCAGTGAAGAGGCCTCAGCAATCTACGGGTCCTTGGGTAGTAGATCAGTATTTATCCCCGGCACACAAATGGACTTTGGGTGCCCGTAACACATTGAGGGATGCTCTCTCAGCCTGAACACATGGGGGGAGGGCCTAGGCCCTGCCCTGGATGAAATGGAAGACTCTGGAGATCCCCCATGGAGGGCCTCACCCTCCCTGGGGAGGGGAGTGGGGATTGGCTGGGGGAATTAGGGGGGCTGGGGGTGCAGGGAAGTAGGGGTGGGAGAAGGAGCTGGGATTGACATGTGAAGCAAACTGGTTTCTAATTTAAGTAAAAAAGATGAAAAGACTGATAATGCTTCAATGATGCTTAGAAAACACCACAGAGTCACTGTTGTGAGTGCATTACACATATGACGTCACTTAAACACATGGCAACCCTATTGCATAGCTACTTTTAAATTTCCAATTCATGATGAAGAATATGACATATTTCCAAGCATACTGGGAAGTGAATATGGGCATCTTGACCTTGGGACTCAGGTTACATGGGGAACCTATATTCCCTAATCTACAAGTCTGTTCTGTTTAGTCACTGTAGACAAGAAATAACTCCAAACAAACACCCAATCCTCATGAGGATCCCCCATGTTAGATCCTACACATCATGATACTACATTTTGGGGTTGTAACTAGTGAATGAAAATGATCCATTCATGGGAGGGAAGAGAGCTGGGCATTAAGATATGATATGGTATGTGTGTGTAATTAGAATAACAGTGTATATCAATCTCTCAATAAACATTGTGTGCATACTGCCAAAAAAAGATATGATATGGTTTCTTGTCTAGAGAACAGAGAACAAAAAGAAGAAAGAAATACGAGCTCCTGGGTTCCCTTTGTTGCTTTCATTAGTTGCATTATGGCAGAGCCATTTCAACAAGGAACAGCACTCCTCTCTGACCTAATTTTCTTCCTTGAAATTTGCCATCATGTGCTTTATGTTACAAGCTAAATGATTCATCACTAATTAATCAATAACTGTGATGAGAAATTTTGACCATAAGTATGAACCCAAGCCAAGTTAATCTGGCTTTCAGTTAATTGGGGAAATCTAATCGGGGACAAGCTGGGTCTTCTGAACATAAAAACGTGCTTTGAATTTTAAATGCATCAGCAAAAAATTTTAATAGTGGAGGACTTTAAAATGATGTGTTTAACATTTAGTTAATGTCACACTATGTGGTACCTTCCAACAATAAATTCTATAAAGACTTTGATATTGAATCTTGTCAAGGTTATCTTTTGTTGTGAGGACAAAATATCCAAGGCATGTGCAAACTCACTCTTTGATAAATACTTCCTGGCTGTGGATCAGACTCTGAGGCACGGGGTGAATTAGGGAATCAGGGTGCATGTACCTGCTTCTCTTATGACTTTGAAATGCTGTGTTTGAAATACTAGGGATAGCTTGTGGGCTCTGGAAAACTTGCAACATTTTTTTCGATATCTCCTTCCCTTCATCTAGAAAGCTTTTTCTGCATGTTTACCTTGTTCCAACAACCCTTGAATGTCTCCTTTCAGAGTGTCCCTCAGAACTGTGCATTAACTATTGTGGCAGAGTCAGTCACCATGCCTTCTAATTGTTTCTCTCCATTGAAACCTACACACTAAAGAAAATAAGTGTATATCTTGTCCACCATTATTTTCCACATACTTCCCCATGGGATGTTCTTGTTATTCAGTGAGAGAAGGAGTGTTGTTTAATGTAGAGTTTTGCTTAGATATTTTATCTTTTATATGTCAGTGTTAAAGCTACTTTCGTGGAGTCACTAGATTGAACATGTCAAATCCAAAAGTGGGACTCATAAAGGAAGCAATAGAAAAAGTGCACTCTAGTCCTGGTAATAATATTTCTTCAATTCAGTTGGAAGATGGTTTTTTAAAAAATATGGAAAAGAGAGCTGGGCGGTGGTGGCTCACGCCTTTAATCCCAGCACTTCGGAAGCAGAGGCAGGCGGATCTCTGTGAGTTCCAGGCTGGGCTGGACCGCCAGCCTGGAAAACAATACAGAGAAACCCTGTCTCGTAAAATAAAAAGAAAAAAAAGGAAAATAACCAAACTATTCCAATAAAATATGTAAAATAGAGTAATTGGATTGGGGCTGTCTTTGTGTTTCTATATACAAATATAAGTAATATATTCCTACATGCAAGGAAACACTGGCTATAACTCATTGTTGTATATAAGGATATAGTAGAGACCTTAAGATATGTAGAAAATCAATAAATATTCATTGAATAAAAGTGAGTAAAATTATTCAATTAAAATTTTATTGCAAATTATGAGCCTGGAGAAAGAAATACTTAGATCTATATGGATAATAGCTCACAAACACTCCAAGGAACTTTTGCATGCTGTGGGCCTGTGGGAGCCGAGGCAGGTGTGGAGGTGCTGGAATGGGAGTATTGTTTTTCAAGTCTTTTATTGAAGATGGTGGCAGATGAGATTTTCAATGGAGGCTAATGCTAGAGGGAAAACTTGATGAGCTGCTAGCCATTGGCATGTCTTTAAAGTGTCTTTCACAGAGTATTTATTAGTTCCAGGGGAGCAATTAGGCAGCAGTGATATAGTGAGGAAAATCAGAGGTCTATTGGCTGGTGATTAAAGTTAGCATCACCAGTAAGGGACAGATGGACATTGTGTACATTCAGGTATGATATGCTGACAGACACAACTACGCATCTGCCACTTTCCAAAGAGTTCATCATAAGGAACAGTCAGGCAAAATACAACTAAGGATGTTCCTATTTGAACAAAAGCTACAAGGATAGGCACTTTACTCCCAAAATGTCAATATTGGAAAAGGGAAAGAAAAGATGTAGAAATGTACATTGAATGATGGTAAGACACATGGAAATAAACACAATATCTGAGCACAGATTAAGACTGTCCCAGAGGAGAGACTGCTACAAAGGACATTACTGGCTCATCTGCTTGAAATGGCATTGAAGTATAAAAGACAGATTAAAGTAAGTTATTGATGATCTTAGCTGTAGCAAACCTGCTAACTCTACTGAAGCTAAGTTAGGAACTATCCATGCTTTTAGGGGGTTACCCATGCAGTTGGGGATTAAGGACCATACTATATGTAGCTTACCACTGGTTATTTTTTGACAAAATAATGTTTGATTTACATATATATATACACATATATCATATGCATCACCTATATATCTCATATATATGCATATGATGGGGAAAATGAATACACACACATACACACACACACATATATATATGTATGTATATGTGTGTATATGTGTGTATATATGAGAATGAGGTGGGGGATAGAAATGAATCTGAAAGACAGTTATACTGAGTGTTAACAATTCTTTCTGTGTAAAAGGTGAGGGATTTTTCAAATTTAAGTAAAAATTAAAAAGCTATTCATAAGTCAAAATGTATCAATAAATAAAATAACACCATTTCATAAAAACACTTGTATGAGTTTTAATATTTCACCTGGTTAACATACTGATATTCTTTTCTGTTTACATTTAAAAATGGTCCTGGCACAAGTGACCCAAAAAACTCTACCAGGGAACTCCTACAGCTGATAAACACCTTCAGTAAAGTGGCAGGATACAAGATCAACTCAAGAATATCAGTAGCCCTACTATATACAGACAACAAAAGGGTTGAGAAAGAAATCAGAGAAACATCACCCTTTATGATTAGCACAAACAATATAAAATACCACCTTGGGGTAATGCTAACCAAACAAGTGAAAGATCTGTATCGCAAAAACTTTGAGTCTTTAAAGAAAGAAATTAAAGAAGACACCAGAAAATGGAAAGATCTCCCATGCTCTTGGATAAGTAAGACCGACATAGTAAAAATGGCAACCTTGCCAAAAACAACTACAGATTCAATGCAATCTCCATCAAAATCCCAGCACAATTCTTCACAGACCTTGAAAGGACAATTTTTAACTTTATATGGAAAAACAAAAGACCCAGGATAGCCAAAACAACCCTGTTCAACAAAGCAACATCCGGAGGCATCAGCAACCCTGACTTCAAGCTCTATTATAGAGCTATAGTCCTGAATACAGCTTGGTATTGGCAGAAAAATAGACAGGTAGACCAATGGAATCAAATTGAACACCCCGATATTAACCCATACACCTATGAACACCTGATCTTTGACAAAGCTAAAATTATACAATTGAAAAAAGAAAGTATCTTCAACAAATGGTGTTGGCATAACTGGATGCTGGCATGTAGAAGACTGCAGACAGATCCATGTCTATCACCATGCACAAGTGGATCAAAGACCTCTGCTGGTGGAAGTGCTAACTGGTACAGCCATTTTGGAAATGAATGTGGAGATTCCTCTGGAAATGGGAATCAGTCTACCACAAGACACAGCAATTCCACTCTTAAGCATATACCCAAAAGATGAACATTCATACGACAAGGATGTCTGTTCCACTATGTTGATAGAAGCATTATTTGTAATAGCCAGAACCTGGAAGCCACCTAGATGCCCCTCAACTAAAGAGTGGGTAGAGAAAATGTGGTATATTTACACAATGGAGTACTATTCAGCAGAAAAAAAAACAATGGAATCTTGAAATTTGCAGGCAAATGAATGGCACTAGAAGAAACCATCCTGAGTGAGGTAACCCAGCACAAAAAGACAAACATGATATGTACTCACTCATATATGGATTTTAGACATGGATCAGAGGAGTGGCAGCCTAAAATTCCACTGCCAGAGAGTCTGGGAAACAGAACCTTTATCCAGTGACTGATGGAAGCATAGGCAGACATCCACAACCAAGCACTGAAGTGAACTCCTGGAATCCAGTGACAGAGAGGGAGGACTGATGAACAAAGAGGTCAAGACTGAGCTTGTTTAACCCACAGAAACAGCTGACCTGAACAAGGGGGAGTTCTTGGGCTCCAGACTTATGGCTGGGAGGCTAGCATGGGACTGATCCAGACCCCCTGAATGTGAGTGTCAGTGAGGAGGCCTAGGCAATCTATAGGGCCTTGGGTAGTAGATAGTAGATCAGTATTTATCTTTGGCATGCAAATGAAATTTGGGTGCCCATCCCACAATGAGGGATGCTCTCTCAGCCTGGACTCTTAGGGGAAGGCCTAGGCTCTGCCCTGGATGAAATGACAGACTCTGGAGATCCTCCATGGAGGGCCTCATGCTCCCTGGGGAATGGAGTGGGGATTAGGTGTGGGGTTGGAGGATGTGGTGGGGGGATGGGGAGGATGGGTGGGAGAGGGAGTGGGATTGACATGTTAAGCAAGCTTGTTTCTAATTTAAATAAAAAACAAAAACAACAACAAAAAAGATTCCAAGTCTAAATAAAAAAAATGGTCCTGGAACTCTTAACAATTGGTTTCAATTCAATTCAAAGATCAGATAAAGGCTTGCAACCCATAGCATGCTACTCATCATCCTGTAAACCTAGCAGTCCTTGGGTTCCAAGGTGTTTCTCAGTGCTGCACAGTGGAAGGAGCGGAGATGCACAAATACACTGCCTGGACATCTTTACCAAAGAGAAGTGGGCTGCTTTCTGCAGCACAGCTCACCAATGGGTAATTTCCTACTCAGTGTGATAGTCTCCTTCATTTTCTCAGCTGTGGTCCAGTTTTGCCCATTTGCAAGCCTGTTGTGTAGCTGGATCCCAAGCCACACAGGACTCTGCACAGAAGCCCATAGAGAGAGTCATTGCTATATTAACACACGTGGCTATTAGGGATAACTTCCAGCCTATAGTGGTACCCAAAACACCAACATTGTCATGATATAGTCTAGATACATCCTGTGCCTTAAGGAACAACAATCTGGGTCACATAAAAGCAAGTTGCCTGGTTAAGGGGAAATGTTAATTGCAAGTAGCCAATTAAGTATTTGTTCTTCCATATTGTTTCAGGCTTCTAACCACCTTAAAGAAGGTCATCAAATTCATTGCCCTAAAGTAATGAGCACAGTCAAAAGGCACAGTGTCATGGTCACTTCTGGAAATTATCCACACGCGTTTCCTTCCTGAGAGCACAGGCTCTTTGTTACAAGTCATGTGTGCCTGCCATTCCTTTGGAGTTGCGTGCATGATCAAAAACGATGTTCAGCCTCTGTGGGCTCCAATTGCTTGTCGTATAGACTATGTTAAAGAGATCTTGGCTTTTTATTTTGCTAAAATTTTACTCTTTGGTTTCTCTACCCAGGTTCCTTCAATTTAAGTTAGGCTGACAGAAAATATTTTATTGATTTATGGAGCAGAAGAACAATCCAATAAAAAATAAAATCAAGAATTCTCATTTAGCTACATGGGTGATGTTGAGTGGCCAAAGATAGTGGCAGGGAACACGGGAGGAGGGAGTGTGATTGTAATAAATACCAGAGGGACATTAATTATACTATTTACAACTCTTTTTGCATACAGTTTTCTTTATTCCAAGAAAGAACATGATGTCAGTATATTGACTTTGATATGCATTCTATTTATTGCTTTTCTTTGTTCCTGTGGCTCTGTAGCTGGCACAGTTGTAAATGTTTTTCTCCCATCTGTACTTGGTCTGAGGTTATAACTATGCTCAGGGTGACAAAGAGTGTATGTTTCCTGAAGAAGTTAACATATCTTGTGCATAGTCCCTTCTTTATCAAAACAACCCTTGGGCTCTAGGTACATTCAGGGTGACAGGAAAACTGATCTTTAAATTTCAGCCAGTTGCTAAGCCTTTATCTAAAACCTAATATATGGAATGCACCTGAGCTAAGAATAGCCAAACTCAGGCTGAGAGATGGCTTAGGGGATAAGAGGTTAACATCTCATACTGATCTTACAAAGGAGCCACATTCATTCCCAAGTACTCATGTTGAGTGGCTCACAAACAGCCGTAACACTAGCTCAGGGAGATCTTGTGTCCATAGGTACCTGCATTCATGTGCACATATCTACACACACACACACACACACACGAGACAAAACCACACTAAGTTGCCCAGGCTTGCCTTGAACTCACCTTGTGAACCACACTCTGCTTGGACTTGTGATCTTCTTGCCTCAGCCTCTAAGTAGCTGGTGTGAAAGGTAAGTGCCTCTTGGCATGACAGTTTCCATACAACGTTCAATGATTGCATAGATAGCTATTAATGATTTAGCTGAGCATGGTCACACACTTCTTTAGTCCTAACTACTAATGAGACTAAAGCAAGAGGATTACTTGAGTCCAGCAATAAGAGAAAACACAGGGAGTCCTTGTCTCAAGAAGGGGACGATGATAAGGATAATTTTATTATACAGTAAAGTCTCAATGTTGGAGAAAAAGGATATTGTACACTTCATTTTTTTTAATAACAGGGAGATGATGTTAAAACAAACTCGTAAGCACCAAAACTTAGGACTTTTATGATATAAATCTCCCTGAAATCATACATCATTCTTCCTTCTTAGGGGAGACTCACCCACCTCTACTTAAGACCTTTTCTCACGTCCAAGATCCTAGCAGATGAATGGCAAGTCCTGACACATTATTGACACATTTATTCTTCCTGTCCTCTCCATTCAAAGCTGGAACATTTACATTCTTAAATTATGATGATGATGATGTATGCATTTGCAGCAATGCACATAGAGGCCAGAGGGCAACTCTATGAAACTGGTTATCTTTCTACTTTTATGTGGATTCCGGAGATCAAATTTAGACTGCCAGGCTACTATAGCAAGCACTTTGACCAGGTAAGCCATCTCACTGGACCAAAGCTGGAGTACTTAAAATGCTATAGGTGGGAGTAGGGAAGCTGTAGGTCCTACTTGTGAGCTAAGCAGTCTCTCTCTCTGCGTTTTTATTTTAACCATTTATTTATTTATTATCTACACAGTGTTCTGCCTGCATGTGTCCCTGCAGGCCGGAAGATGGCATCGAATCTTATTGGAGGTGGTTGTGAGCCACTCTGTGGTTGCTGGGAATTGAACTCAGAACCTCTGGAAGAACTCTCTTTATTTTCTAAGGCATAGCTATCATGGACCCAGGAGGACAGGCACTTCATTCTCATGATGACACACTGTAGATGGCTATTCCACCCCTGCAATGCTCTTGTCTCTGGGCCCTTCTCTCCTGCTTTTTGCCTATCTGCAGGTTACTGAATGGTCTCCTTTCCCTCTCTTCTTCTGGAGCCAGCTGCTCAGTTTATTTCATGAAAATTCTTCCAGCTGGTTTTAGTTGTCCGTCTTGCTTCTTTCCAGATGCCCACCAAGGACTTTCTTCTTACCTTGAAAGATGACTAGAGTAGGGGAGGTAGATGATGGAAAATGATTTCCACTGGATTTGAACATTCTGAGGGAAGCAGGGACCTTCTGTAAAACTATATTCTGACTGCCTATGCATTACTCTATAAATGGGTAGGAATTCACTGGGTATTTCTTGAAACCATAGAAGAAGTGGCTGTTTAAGATATATTATTTATGAATTAAGGAATTGCACATGCCTCATTCTCTTTTCTTTCTCTTAATCTGTAATTCCATTCAAGAAGCCTCCACATAGAGAAAAATCACATGGATAATACCCATTAGTCTCTTTCACATATTTCAAAATAAAAGCAGCCTCCAGACAGGACACCCACCTTAGCAGATAATTATTTTCATTCAGCAGCAGCAGCTTAAGCTTCAAATAGCTAATTGATTCAATGAATATTTATGAATCTTGGAGGAAGTTTGAGTAGGCTCAAAACATCCTATTATCCACCTTTTCAATAGCAATGGATTTTTTTGTAACTTTTAAAAATATTTTTTGCATTCTTTAAGAACCTCACCAAGACATCTATCATCTTGAAATTATGGATCACATTTCAACACTCATAAAACGTTTAGTGTAAATCTCCATAGGTAGCTAAATTATCAGTAACCCTGTTTTCAGATTGGGAGTGAATTTCCATAATTTAATCTTTTGGCAGCCTTGCAAATGATTACATTATTCAAATAATGCACTGTATTTTTAAATTTATGAATAAATATACATTTTAAGCAGTAGATGAAAAATAATAAAATTGAGAAAAACGGTTGTAGAAATTTCAGAGCTTTGTATGTTCTTCCAAAGCTGTAATTTCTTTCTTGTTTGGCATTTAACCTAACAGCTGGAAACAGTCCATCAGTAATCATGCTAACAATTTGTAGTCAAGCAAAAGGATGGCTTTTGAGAATCTCCTTACCTGGAATCACCGGTAAGAAGTTATAAAGTAAAACAGGTAAGAATTTGGCATGGGCATACAGAAATGCCCAATGGCTTTATATTTACAAATACCTCTTTTTTTTCCCTTCAGTTGATTCAGTGAATTTTCTACAATGTTGTTCTAGACCTACTCTATCCCAATGCAATCCCAGATTAACAATATTGCTTTGAGACATAGTCCTGTTAGTTTTCATAACTGGCTGTGTTCTCAAGTCCGTTGTGCATAATTAGGGGTCTTCCAAGAGCTGAATTACAGCTTTCTTATTACGTTGTAACAATAATATTTTGAGAACGAAGATCAACATTTCTCCCAGTAGGGGACATTGCTTAGTCAACTCTTTTCTTATCAAATATTTACACACTTCAGGAAATTTAAAGTTACTGAGTAGACTCAAGAAGCGATGTCTAGTATACAGTTATCCAGAATTTAGCTTTTTAAAGTAGGGTATAGTTTGAATTAAAGAAGAAAAATTGAGTGTCTGCAAAATTTTTATTAGCAGTTTAAAGTAATTCTAGAATTCTAAATACATTTAACTGCTTCATGATCAAAAAAACTGATTCTGAAAGCTTATTTTCCATTCTACTCTCATGCTTTATTGCTATTCGAACTCAGGCCATTTGTTTGATGTAGAGCTGAAAAGGCAATTCTTTAGAGGCTTCAAAGGAAGGAAAACCAACAATTATCCTCTGACATATATTTCAATCGTTAGCCTATGGCTTTATTTGTAATTACTGACAGGGTAGCTTTAGTTTTTGGAAAACAAATAGACATCACTCACTAAATACAAGCTCAAATAAGTGAAAATAGGTGTAGTGACTTTTCTTCCACTTGACGAGTTTCTCTCTGCCCACTGAGTCCCCACTTACAAAATAATTACACAGAGACTAATATTAAAACTATAATTGCTGGACCGACAGCCTCCAAAACAGAGAAACCCTGTCTCGTAAAACCAAAAAAAAAAAAAAAAAACTATAATTGTTTGGCCAATGGCTCTGGCTAGATCTGTCTATAGATGAACCCATTTCTGTTATTCTATATTTTACTATGAAGTTCATGGCTTGTTACCTCACACCTTGCTTCCCTGGCAGCTACATGCATCCCCTGACTCTATCTTCCTTCTCCCTCTCTATTTCTGTTCGGATTAACTGCCTGAGACATTGACCGAAACTGCTTTATTCATCAACCAATGAAAGCAACACATATTCGCAGCATATAGGACATCCCACATCTTCAATGGCCATCAATAAGGCCCATAGCATGGAATGTGAATAACACAAACAGAAAGTTGTGAATAACTACTAACAGAAAGTAAGCAGTGATTTCAACGCACTTTCAAAAATGGCCTACAGAGTTCCAAAAGAACTTAGAGAATTCCACATGCCTTGTGTCTTGAGCAGGCAGAGGTTATATTTTACACTGTGTAAAGCTTAGTCAGTCTCCCTCACATGTCTCTGTTCCTCTCACTGCACTCAGCTTCCATCTAAACCGCTTGCCTTCATCCAGCCCGTATTCTGGTTCCTGACCGCTTTCTCAGCCTCACTGACCTAGACTCATGATCCCTATGAGCTCCTTTGATGACTTAGGTCATATTTGATCCTACTTCAAATCATTTGAAAGATAAGTGCCTACTGTGTGTCTTCAACTGTGGTCTGTTACTAGAGAGAGAGAAGACACGCCTCTATTTTTACCTTGCAGATTCTTGACTCAACTATGATTCCATTTTGGTTTTATCTTGTTTATGTATGGTTCTTGTCGCCACCCCATAAACAGTAACAGCCAATGTCTATAAAGGATGACATACATTTTAAACATTTAAGTAAATGAAGCACCATTCTGAAATCTCAACTAGTTTACATTTTCAACATGAATGCGTAAGTTATGATAAGCTACATAAGGTAAAATGTGAAAGGCTTACACTTTGTTTAAGAAAGTTATATGGATAGAATAATTTCCATATATATTAAAAGATCAAGTGAAATCTTAGACTTAGCCTCTTTTGGAGAGATAGAGACACAATTTTTCTTCTTTTTAAACCTCTTTTTAGCTTAAGAATTTCTTTCAATGCTTTTTAATAAAGATTTATTAAATTTAAAAATAACTTTTATAAGCAGTTACTGAATGGAACTCTTCCCTAGGTCATTCTTAGGTTCCTGCCATATAGAGAAATAGCCTTGGAATAATTCAGTTCTACATATATGTCAGGAACTACTTCCGAAAGTCTTAGAGTTATAAAGAACAATGAGATGGTTGCCCTTCAAGCACTGACTAAAGCAACAAGTGGAAGTCATCAGCTATATGGCTTACTATTTTTCATAAATATTTTAATTTCTTCTCATCGAACTTATGATTGTGGGACCTGGTTCTTGCTAGGGAGAGTACTGTATTAGATCAAGAAGAGAGAAAGAAGGGAAACAAGCATTGCGGACCTTGCTGTGTGATAAATAGTAGTTGTCAAAATTGTGTGACAACACACATTTAATATCTTATAACACTGTATGAAATAAATTAACAGACAAATAAGTGCTGATTAATAAACATATATTCATAATGGATGAAAATAGTTATCTGTTTTCACATGCAAATTCAAATTCCAGATGGACTGAAGCATCATGTTTTTTCAAACCTCTAATTTTAAAGAGTGTGACTGAAAATAGTTATTGATGCAAAAGAGTAAATTATTGGTGACAAAGTGAACTAAAAGTTTTGTTTAGAAAAATGGTACAAGTAAAACCCTGGAAAGTTATTTCTAGTGAATAAAGAAGTTTTCATATGACATACAGTCTCATCCGAGGCAATGTTCTCTCCTTGTACAAATGGTTAGCAGGTGAAAACAGATTCATACCTTTGACAAACCTCATGTCCACCCTGTGAGACCCTACACAGTGTCTCTTCCAGGAGGCTCTGCTCTTCAGCGCCGTGTAAAGAAAGCAAATACCTACTGCTTTTTCTGAGTGATTTCTTCACACTGCTGTATTTTCTCTAAATCCCTTTGTCATTTGTCCTTATATGCCTATTTCTTTTGTAAACCCACCAACTAATACCTCTTTCTACCCCCAAGGTCTCAGAATGTGTGTTCTACATAATAGGTATTAGATCAAAATTTGCTAACTGAAAAGAAAAGCCACATAGAACCCCTCACTCTAAAATTATTTAAGAAATATGATTCCTCAAACAGAGAATCTTTCCAAACTCTGGGTGGGAGGATGGAAAAAAACAAATGCTAACTAACAGTGTATCCTGCATGGTGACTTTTAGAGAGGACCCGGCAGAAGGGAAAGTGAACAGTGTGGAATGGAAGTAAGCTAAAATTGGGAATGAGAGTGTCTTTGGAATGGACAATCATGATAGAAATGTCCTCTCTGTGCACCTGGTGTCCAGAATGAGTGCTTCCTAGTCAGTTCTAGAATACCAGGTCACTTCTGTCTCTGGCCCTAGATTTTTTTACTGTATTGACTCCAAGATTTTTGCCAGTTTCATTAGAAGGGGAAAAAAGTATGCATGCAATGCCTTATATCACTTTGTCTTGTATTCTGTGGAGGAGAGCTTATCACATGTCCTCTACAGGAGTGAGACAATAGGAAATACAGTCCCCTGATTATGTCTACTTTCAAGTAACTGTTCTAGAAGGAGGAGCTTAACTTTGATGAACATTAGAAGATGAATTCTAAATAATTTTTGATGGATCTTAAACGGAAACCTGGGACATACTATTTCCTAGTATGAAATATAAGTATTAAAAGACAATCATACTCAGAACTTGATCACTAGTAAACAAAAGGTTGGGCCACAAACAAGCCAATAAATGTGGAGATATGCTTCGTTCTGAATCTAGAGACCAAGTTGTTGTACTTGCTTCCTGAGTCAGTTAACAGTTGACTTCAGAGCAATGATTCTCAGATGCTAATAATTACTGCACATGCTGTGAATTGGATACTACACTTGACCATGGTGGCACTCAGCAGTGAGGCAGAGTTTGTATGATGTCTTGGAAATAAATACTCAGCCTTGGAGAGAAAAGTACAAAAGCACAATGACAAAATCCCCATAGATTCAATGTTTAGAAGGGTTAGCTATCTTTGTGTTTTTACATCACTCTCTCTGGGTTAATAGCTCTTTGACATTTGAAATCTTCCCTATAATGTGGGGTAGAATTTCTTCATCTAGCTGTTATCAATAAGTATGCAGACTGGTAGAGGAAAGTCAGCAGTGAAGTTCTCCAATGCTTTATATTTTTTTTCCTGTTCCATTCTGTGTTCATATTGCAGTCAACATCACAGCCCCAAATGTTGACAGCCTAGGTAGTCTATCCCCTCCCATACCCAAGAAGATACCAAATGGACTCTGTAAATGTCTGAAAGAAACATTGTTTCTTACACAAGGAATAGCATCATAAATAGGCAATATCAAATTCCCTTTGGAGCTATAAAACCTTATAACATTTATTTAAAGGTCTCTACTTTACTATTTGCTGTTATTTAAAAATAAATATTACATTTATCAAAGCATGGAAACAAATGCTTTTAATCTCAACATTTGGGATGATGAGCAAGTGGTTCACGAATTCAGAGCTAGCATAAATTGAAGACCAAATCGCAAGAGCCCCAAATAAAATTTAAAAACTGAGCAGAACTCCTGGAATCTAGTTGTTGAGAAGGAGGAGTGATGAGCAAAGGGGTCAAGGCCAGGTTGAGGAAACCTAGTGAAACAGCTGACCTGAACAAGGGGGAGCTCACGGTCCCAAGACTGAGAGCTGGGAAACCAGCATAGGACCAAACCAAACCCCCTGAACATGGGTGTCAGTTAGGAGGCCTGGGCAATCTATGGGGCCTTTGGTAGTGGATCAGTATTTATCCCTAATTTACTCTCTTAGCCTAGAAGAATGCGGGAGGGCCTAGGCCCTTCCCCAAATGATGTGACAGACTTTGATGATTCCCCATGGAAGGCCTCACCCTCCCTGGAGAGCAAAAAGGGAATGGGATGGGTTTTGTGGGGGGCATGGGAGGATGGAAGGGAGAGGGAATTGGGATTGAAATGTAAAATAAGATTGTTTCTAATTTAAATAAAAATTTTGGTAAATATTTACAAAGTAAATGTCTCAGTGCTGAGTACTGTTAGGGTTATAAAGTTTACTTTGTTATCCTAAGCTAAAGATTTTAAAAATTGTACTGGGAACAAGAAAGATATCTAAATGAAGATAACACACACACACACACACACACACATATACACACACACATTTGTTGCATATACGTATGAACAAGAGAGAGAAAGGAAAATGGGAGTGGGGAAGAGAATAAGTAAGGACAGAGGAAGGCAGAAGAGAGGAGAGTTGGAGTCATTGTCATAAAACAATTCACCCCCCTTATGTCATTTTCCTTGTGATAATTACATGTTGCAGTCTTCAGAAGTTCATATGCTTTTTCCAAAAATAATAATTATCTTGATTGAAAATGGAAAAGTTTGTAGCAAGAACAGAATGAGAAGCTCAGAGAGAAGTCTGAGATATTGCGTGATTTTGAAAATTTTCACTGTATTCAGGTACCTATAGTTCTCTAAAAACCAGCATTTCCAAATGAAGCACAGAATATCCAGCTAAAGTAGGGGAATATTTTCTCATATAATAATTTCCCAAAGAGATGGCAAGAAAAATGTTACAAATTTCTTCACCATTTGTCTGAAATTCCATTGAATCAGTTTGTATTTTGGCTTTTAGGGTTGGCAACCTTATTGAAATATTTTAAGATATTATATTTTGTGCTTATTGCTGTCTCAGAAATACACATAGAACAGATTAGTCAAAACGATGGTTAAGAAGTTAGTGGAAATGGTTCTTCATTAATGCTGGGTCAATGCGAGTCCTTTCTTCTCTGGGTATGTTTAATTCCTGAGAGGAATTAGAGTACTCGAAGTTCCCATCAGAACAATTACCAATGTAAAAAAAGTCACCATCTCCAGGCTCCTTTCCAGTCTTCCCAACACTGGTGTGAGTCTCTTGAAGGACAAGTTAACAGTCAAGTGATGAACCATTCAAACAGCTCTATCATTTCCATGCATAAATTAACAAGATTAACATCAACACTGGTTGTCTCTATATTTGCTGTACTGCAATTATGAAATCTTTTCTGAATCTGTTAGCACATTTGATTCCTGAAACATCTTGATGGAAGCTTTTCAACTTCAGCACCACACGCAGAGGATTCTTGATCTCACATCAACTGTGGATTACCTCTGCTGCGGCAAATGTTGCTTTGCCTTCTAGATGTCAAACATGCGCTTTATGGATGAGTTGATTATTATGCAGGATAGTGCTGGATCATATGGATGTGTCGTGGTTGCTAATGAGAAGTTGTAAATCAGCCCTTGATGCTCGGCTCAAGCTGCCACGTGCAGTTCTCTTGAGATCTGTATGTATAGCTATGTGTGTATGCATATTTTTGCAGTGACCACCTCTGCTAGCTATTCCCCAGATTTCTGCTAAAATATTCATAACAGAATCCATCTCTTTTCTTTAGTGGTGTCTTTGTTTTGCTAAAAGTCCCATATGTTGGCAGAGCTCTTGGAATTATGAGGAAGGGCTAGACTGCCTAAGAACCCCATGAACTCTTGCTTCTGTGAGTTTTTCCAGGGACACTGAGAGTTACAGAGAAATGGCAATTTGCCTAAACTAATGATTAACTTTTTCTTTGATTTTCTCCTAACCTCAGCTAGGAGCAAAGACACCAAATGTCTAAACCCATTAGACATTTGAGATTAGCCTAAGGATTTCAAAGTTCAACGTTCCTATCTACTTTATCAGATCAATTACAGATGTATATACCCTGAGAATTGTTTTAACTTACTTACTCGCTGGAAAGTAGCAAGGCAATCAGCTAAAAGGAGTTGTTAGATAAGGAAGAAACATTTGGGTATGAGGATGGGAACAGACGTTTTCTCTCTCTCTCTCTCTCTCTCTCTCTCTCTCATTCATTCATTCATTCGTCATCTAGTGAATGTAAATGGAGTTTCTACTAAGTATTTGATTCTTTGAGAAATGCTTGAGTAAGGGGATAAATCTTATTCCTACTCAGTCATCACAGTGGAGGCAATGAACTGATGAAACAATGGTCACATTCCACAGAATGAAATAAGTGAATAAGACATGGAGGGAACGTTGTTAAGAGAGTGACAACAAAGCAACTGACCCTGACGATAGGACAGGTGGATATTTAAGGAATACTTGCTTCATGGCTCGCCTTAGACAGACTTCACACACAAGATGGAGCAGGCAGACCCAGATGAAGGAAGTGAGCTAAGGAAGAGTGCAGAGGAGAGAAGGAGGCCTCATTCTGATGGGACAACAGTGTCACTCAGCTTCGGATGACAGCTGTTGGCCTCGCTTGGCTATACGCTAAAGACACTGGATGTCATTATAACACATGTACTTCCTGACTAGCAGGTGGGAAGGTGGCAGTTCTGAAAAAGGGTGGCATGAAAGCCTTGGCCCAAGAGAGGGTAGAAGGGAAGACAGCAGTTGACAGACTGAAAAGGCAACTTGTAGCCTACACACTACATGTTTTACTCTGAAGTTCAAGAGATCAGGATGTCATCCATTTCTGTCTCATTTTTGGTGATGACCATGAAAAAATCCTCCATTGAGAAAATGATACAAGGAGCTGGAGAGATGGCTCCCAGGTTAAAAGAAAAAAGATTAAAATCCTCTGTGAGTTGAATGCAACTTTGTTGCTACATTCAGCCTTCACGTTCAAGTTTTAAGATTGCAATACTTAGAAGACCACAGATATGACCACCTCTCTCCTCGTCCGAAGTTCAGGAACTCAGTTTTTGCCTCTCCTACACAATCATCTCATCAGGAACAATGACAAACCCCATGCCTGGAACAGTATTCACCCCCCCCCCCATTTCAAATGAGCTATTCAGTACCGCTCAGGCTAGTGGGAATCTTATCCCAGGTTGCAGTTTAGGGAGGCTGTAAGTCATATGTCTCTGCATGTTTGCTGGTATTTACTCCTGGCCTACAGAAGCATTTTCTCTATCACTTTTCTTTGTGTCTATTAATGTCTGATAACTTTGCAGAGGCAACATTATGAAAACTGTACTAGAACAACTAATTTTCATCATTGCATGTTTTCTATAACAGTTACTTGATTCTGTCCCTGGGCATAGGCCTTTTATTTTCTCATGTTGGTTATAGAAAACAGGAATCTCTGTAGTTGTTCCTTAGTTTGGTGATGACACCTATGACATGTGAGTTCTGTTGCTCCACATGATTTGGTTTAAATTTTTGGTGTTGTTCAAATTCTATGGTAAGTGTTTTTGTGAACCTGCCATGGACTGACTGGGAAATGCTGACAAATGTTTAGCATTAAGAGTTAGTTCTAGCCAAGCCGTGGTAGTGCTCACCTTTAATACCAGCATGTGGGATACAGAGGCAGGTGGATCTCTGTGAGTGAGTTCCAGGACAGACTCTAAAGCTACACAGAGAAACCATGTCTCAAAAACAAAACAAAACAAAACAATAACAAAACAAAAAAAAAAACAACAAAAGTGTTAGTTCTAATTGGAATGTATTGGTTGGAGAGATAGAGAAACTAATCTTACACAAAATCGTGCTACACAAGAGGTTCAGACACCACATAAAGTCTGGATTGTTAGCCACAATGCATGAATCTAACGCCAAGAATACTTGGCCAGAACTTGTGTTGGGAGAAGCTTTCACTTTCCAATGTGACCCTACATTACAACCACATGGAGAGACATTTTTAATTGTCAGGGGCTGGAGTTGCAAATGCAGAGCTCATGACTAAAGTGGCAGAAGATAGCCATGCCTTCAGCTGCTCTCCAGGTGGGTTTTCTGTGTAGGCCAGATTAAACAGTGATGTCTGATGGAGAGCAAAGGCCAAAAAGCCATTTGTTGCTCCATTAGATATTTCCCCTCTGCTCTCTGCAGGCATCTTGTAGGTCAGGAACTCTGTCGCTGTTTTTAATTGCATCAGATGGGGTTGGGAAAGACAAGATACCGGCAAGTCCCCACAGCATTTGGTTTTGTTGTTGTTGTTTTTTTCCTAACTTGGAGGCAAGGGAGCTTTGGGGAACTCTGAAGCCTTCCCAGCTCTCTTCACTGTATCCAGAACTCACAGCCTCTTCACTTTTGCCTTCTTTTTGAAGGAGCTTTATCAAATAACTCTGTCCTCACCAGGGCTTCCTTCTTCCTCTTTCTCTTATCATCCTCCCCCTCTGTCATTGTTGGTTTTAAAATTGGAAATTCAAAAAGAAAAGAACTCCCCCATGGCTTAGGGAAAAATTTCCCAAGATAAGCTGTCTTATCTAGCTCCATAAATTAAGTCATATTTGGTACGTTTCAACTACATAGAATAAGGTGATAGATATAAAATTCTGCTCTATCAGTTCAGAAAGGACTCATGTCTAGAATATAAAATAGGGATACAGGGATTTACATAAATTACCATATTAATGCACATATTTAAAATTCACAATTTATCAAAAAGTGGAATGGTAAGAAAATGATTTCGGCTGTAGCAAGCCTTCAGTTTTCAAGCTTACATATTTGATATGCAGTTAGGAAGTGCTGGATATGAGTTTAGGGGCACAACCAGTTTTTATTATACTCACTGCTGAAATATGAAATGTATCAAAAATGTCATGGCTAATCAAGCCTTGTGTAATTCAGGGTAGAAGGTGTCAAAAAGGGGTTTGATCAGAGCTGGGTTTATAGACAGAAGAAAGGGTCAAAATATGTATTGTATGACTTGCAAAGAAAAAATAACTATCCTGCCATTTTGACACAAGCATTTTGATGAGGGAGCATTAAGATGACCTCATCGTATTGGCTTTAGTGCTATGTTTCACTTCAGCAGTAGTGAAATTGCTAATTTAAACGGCAAATTTGGGGGGCACCAACAAAGGTGAGAGTGGGAAAGACTGTCAAGGGAGGGAGATGTGGGAGCTAATATGGAGCAGACGATAAGGGAGGTTTGGTTGCTGCAGCTGCTCGGCACTTCTGTGAGCCAGACGGCTCCTTGGTGGGGTTGTTCACGGCGGTTTTCCACACAGTGGCAGTTCACAAGGGAAGTGAAAGCAATCATTCCTAGTTTTCATCTGCTTCTAAAGAAGCTATTTGATTCATCGTATTAAAAGCAATTTTTCGACTTGCCATAATTTGCACTGTGAATTTCCCCAATCCAGTGATTATTTATCAATCAGTTTAATCTTTAAATGTTCTTATATTGTCTAACTAGGATGTGACTGTCTGTTATTAGACTCACACAAATATTTAGCTTCTGCTCTTCATTTTAGTGTCTATATTTAAGGATTATCAACATTTACAAAGTACAGTTGAGGTGAGTTAAATATAAAAACACAGAATTATACAGGGTGGGTGTTTCTTTTGATTCCCTATTCCCTCTTCTATATTCAGGGTTAGCATATTAACTAGTAATCTGTATTGCAAGCCATTTGCTCTTTCCTGGGTCAAATACATACACAAAGCCATTCTCTGTGACCAAGTTTACTTCTTTGATCCAAGCAGGTATTAGGTAAATGGAATTCTTAATTGAGACATCTCTGACATAAGGTTTTTCCACCTGTCTTTTTGACAGAGCTCATTTCTATGTCAGTGTCCAATTTGTTGCAAGTCAGAAGTATGAAAGTTAAGAGGAATATGTTAAAAAGGGGGAAAACCAGACCTGTGGAGAGTGTACAGTTGGAAAAGAGACAATGTGACTATTTCAATTGCACCATGGGATCCATGTGATTTTTCTGGCCAGTCAGACTAGCTTTCTTGATGAACTCCACATTAATGAGAGGTTCTTTTTCAAAAGAAAAAAAGGATTGTCACCTCTCCACACATGTGCTGTATGTGCTTTTACTCCTCTCTCTGTCTCTCTGTCTCTGTCTCTGTCTCTGTCTGTCTGTCTGTCTGTCTGTCTCTCTCTCTCTCTCTCTCTCTCTCTCTCTCTCTCACACACACACACACACACACACACACATACACACACACACCAAAACCTAGAGATAGCAAGTTGGCTGATCACATAGAAATAGTAAAAGATTGTGTGACTTTACTGTCAAAATTGTCCTCAAGCTTATTGCTAAAATACTGCTTGGAGTTTCTGAGTGCCACAAAGCTGTGATGTGTCTTAAAGAGAACATATGTGTGTTAGATAAGGTTCTTTCAGGCATGAGTCATAGACAGCACATTGGCTATGAGTTCAATGCAGCATAACAGTAATATATGTATGTTTAAAAAAGTCTTTTTGTAGAAACACACAAAAGCCATGGTTTGTAATCATGTGACTAGTACTGTTATGAGATAATTCAGTAATAATTTGTTAAATCTACATTCATAGCACCCTTTATGGAATAATTATGAGTAAAGAGAAAAGACTATATTTCAAAATTCAATCTGAGATGTAAAATCACGAATTCCTCTGAAGGGCTGGATATGAGATCTGAGAAAATGAGAAACTAAGATGAAACACTCAAGCTTTATCAGGTGTTAATTAACATACAAAAGACAATGAAGGAAATGGGTATTTGGGTTTTGTTGTTTGATCTGAAAAGGCTTGTGAATTGATTAGGCTGCCATTTATCTTCTAAGTGAATCTTGAGTTTAAGTGGGGTTTTACACATAAGGAAATGTTTTACAGATGAGTAGGATCAACAACAACAACAAAAACAAAATGGTAGCCATCATTGCCATTGTTGTTCAAGGAAAAAGAATAAGCAGCTTGAGGTCCAATGTGAGGCTGTGGTGAATGCTGAAGTTCAGACATTTTGCCCTACTCCTGCCACTGTCCCTTCTAAGCTGTGGCAGAAATGATTTTAAAGTTCAAAAGAATGTTGGCAAAGAATGAGTAGTTCTGAAGAAAACAGAAGCAGCTGCTCACTGCATCTTAGTTGTTATCTTAAGTTAAAATATTTTTATATTAACACATGATCACCTGAAGACTGATTGTTAGAGCCGAGCAGTGGCGGCACACAACTTTAATCCCAGAATTTGGGGGGTAGGGGCAGGCGGATCTCTGTGGGTTTGAGGTCAACTGGTCTACAAAGCAAGTTCCAGGACAGCCAGAGCTGTTACACAGAGAAAACCTGTCTCAAAAAGAAAAAGAAAAAAAAAAAAGGAAAAAAAAAGAAACCAAACAAACCAAAACACCGAAGAAGAGGTTGATTGTTAGATGTGTTTGGAAGTCGAAGGAAAAGAGAAAACTTAAGAGGAAGAGAATGTGTGAAGGTGAAATTCCATTCTAGTTCCAGTACATCTGCAGGGTACCCGAATGTCACAGGAAGAACTATTTAAAACTGGTGGGAGGATGGTGTTAGACTTTTATCCCCAGTCTGGTGCTGAACAATCAATCTGCTCTCCAGATTTCCTGCCTGAAAAAGAACCCTTTTTGTATTTATAGTTCTGCACTGTGTCATAAAATGGAGAATGTAAATAAATAAGATGAGGGTGGGAGTTGCAAGTCAAAGACATTCTCTAAGAAAAAGTACCACAGACTGAAGTCCATGTCACACTTCAAACAGAAAAGTGTAAAGTCACAGATGCGGCAGATGTCTAAGTCAAATTAAAATGCACACTGATGCATGTGTAGGTGCAGCGAGTCACAGAGCTAGACTTCTGTAAGAATGTGGGGCTCTCATCCACAGTCTAAGTTCTTGGGGACAAGACCCACCTGAAATCCAAAAGATGCTCTGAACACAAGCCACCTGAAAAACTATCTCGACGGTGACGAGCAGTTTTAATGGGGCCCCTATTTTCCTGTAACTATTGAACCTACTGGAGACCTCTTTATCTAACACATCACTTGTTAGTTTATTTCTTAACTAACATTTTAGTGAAAGACGTAGACTACTTTCTTTAAACTGGTAGTCTCATATCTCCTAATACTATAGTGCCACTCTATTGTTCTTTTTGCCTCTACAAATTCTTGGGTGAATTTAAACAATTATCCTCTGCTGATTTCTTCAGAATCACTCTCTGTCTTATTAACTTCACTGTGTACATCCTTTGTGTTTAGTTTATCATGTATTTTTGAAACTTTATAAACACTAGGCAATTTTATATTTGTGCTTAGAATGAATTTTTCTTTGTGTTAATTTTACAAAACTGGGTACTCTGACAAAATTAACGAGAGTATACTAATAAATTATCAATAAAATTCTACCAGAAAATTCAAAGTCATAATTGCAATGTTGGGAAACCGAATGGTGTTGCTTAAGAGCTGTGGGAAACTGAAAGTACAGGGAGATAAGTTTTAGCTTAGCAAGGTGATATGAGTTTTGGAGATGGGTGGCAGGAATGGCTACACAGCAAAATTAATGCATTTAATGCAACTGAACTGCAACTGTTCACTGCAAAATAATTAAGATGACTATTTTTTATATATGTATTTTGTTGTTGTTGTTTTTTAGAGACTGGGTCTCTCTGTGTAGCTCTGGCTGTTCTGGAACTTGCTCTGTAGACCAGGTTGGTCTTGAACACACAGAGATACAACTACCTCTGCCTTCTGAATGCTGGAATTAAGGGCATGCGCCACAACTGCCTGGATGGTTATAATTTACATGTTAGAAAAATGTAAGAAAGTATATTACATTATACTGTATTAGTACTAGAGAAAATTTAAAACCTCACAATCTGATATTCAAGGCAAGGTATACACAGGTGACTACAGTCTTGGAGGTTATATGTGTGTTCTGTGGAAAATGAAAGTATAACATAGCTACAGAGATGAGGGTGACCTTGACCTCTGTGAGCAGAGAAGAGGCAGCAGGAGAGTAGAGATATATTGTAAAGTTGTGGAGAAGTGTAAGCATTTGGGTTCAGCTTGGAGGATACTTAAAGAAGCCAGACTGTCACAAGAGAAGATGCTCTAGCCAGAAGAGCAGATGTAGCAGAAGGATAAGAGTTTGATAAATGATGAAAGAACTGTCCTGGGGAAGCGTAGAATACATAGGAGATGGTGTTAATGGGGTGACTTTGGATTTCATTTGAAACCAATGGTTCTAATGAGAAGTGGACTTTAGAGTCACTTGTGAAAATTTGAAAACAACTATATTCACATTTCTCATGAGAGATTTGGTTTAGTGGGTCCAGCATGGAGCCTAGATTAATACCTGTCAAAGCTTCACAGTGATTTACTTGTACTTCCATAATAATTACCACAAGGTTTGAGAAAATTACTGAAAGTATTTCATAACAAGATAGATGGAGACAAGATCGAAAGTCCCTAAATGGCAGTGTGAATTAAGTCAATGAGAATAGAGAGAAAGGAGAGGAATGCATTTGACAAGAACTCAGGAAGGCAGAGTTATTGGATCTTGTGCTATGATAATCAAAAGACCAAGATGTTAGACCTATGTCATATAACTGGTTTATGGCAGATCTACTAAGATAGCAAATGTTGGCATAGGCATGTCTGGCCTTCACCTATCAGGATAGACACTCAGTAATTGCTGGCTGAATGAATACTAAAAATTTAAATTCCCAATAAATGAGTAGCTATGTAACTGTAGGTTTAAGAAAAATGAGTAAATAGTAATGGTTTTCCAGGATGGGCTTCCTTATTCTTCATTTTGGAAAAATCTAGTTGCCTGCAGATGATGAACAGGGAGCTATAGAAAAATATATGCAAATCAAAAAGAGACCCAACAGAAAATGCTGAACTTTTGGAATGTTTGGGGGAAGTTTCAGAAAGAGCAGTTTCTATTTTTCTCTGCAATACAGAAAGATAATGTTACAGGGTACAGCATCATCATGAGGTGTTGTGCCTGAAGCCAAGCTGGGAAAGTTCCAACTCAGGAGGTAACAGCAAGCCATAGTTTTTGGACAGGGGTGCTTCAGAAACATCAAAATCATGTTCTCTTGGAAGAACCTAAAAGCACCAAAGGGGTAGGATGGATTGAGAAAGAAAGAAATTTAGGTCAAGAAAATTTGAAGTTTCCAATGAAGGTATGAGCAGAATACAACAAGAAGAAGCTAAACGACAATGGCCAAAGAAGGAAGGGAAAGGTGGGAGACGTGCCATAGGATTCCTATGTTAAATACGTGAACATGTGCAAGCTCGCCCAGATTCACATAGTGAAAGTCAGGGATTATGTCAGGAAGGTGAGCAGACTCAGGTGAAGATAAATGACTTTAAAGCACTAGGAAAGGATCCAGGTAGAATAGATATTCTGAATACTTGGAAATGCAATAGCAGTTTACAAACCACGGCCAGACATTTAAGTGATGAAGGAAATTAGGGAAGTGAATAAAATGACCAAGGACAGGGCACAGAAAAATATCACTGGTGCCTGTGAGGAGTAGGAAGAGGGATCAGAGAAAGAAGAGTGATTTGGAAAGTGTGTCTTTAAGAAACAGGAATGAACACTCCTCCATTGCTGGTGGGAGTGCCAACTTGTTCATCCACTTTGGAAATCAGTATGGATATTCCTCAGAAAAATGGGATTAAACCTACCACAAGACCCAGCAACTCCACTCTTAGGCATATATCCAAAAGATGCCCATTCATACAACAAGGATGTCTGTTCCACTATGTTCATAGCAGCATTATTTGTAATAGCCAGAACTTGGAAGCAACCTAGATGCCCCTCAACTGAAGAGTGGATAGAGAAAATGTGGTACATTTACACAATGGAGTACTATTCAGCAGAAAAAACCAATGGAATCCTGAGATTTGCAGGCAAATGGATGACACTAGAAGAAACCATCCTGAGTGAGGTAACCCAGTCACAAAAAGAGAAACATGGCATGTACTCTCTCATATATGGATTTTAGACATAGATCTGGGGAGTGCCAGCCTACAATCCCATGGCCAGAGTGTCTGGGAAACAGAAACTTCATTAAGTGGCTGATGGAAGAAGAGGCAGACTCCCTAGGTTAAGTACTGAACTGAACTCAAGAAAGCCAGTAACAGAGAGGGAGGACTGATGACCAAAGGGATTAAGACTGGGCTGGTTTAACCCCCATAAACAGCTGACCTGACAAGGGTTAACTCTTGAATCCCAGGCTGATGCCTGGGAATCCAGCATGGGACTAATCAAGACCCCCTGACTGGGGGTGTCAGTGAGGAGGCCTAGGTAATCTTTTGAGCCTTGGGCAGTAGATCAGTATTCATCCTGAGTATACACATGGACTTTGGACTCCCATCTAACAATGTGAGATGCACTCTCACCCTGAACTCTTGGGGGAGGGTCTAGGCCCTGTCCTGGATGAAATGACAGACTATGGACATGCCCATGGAGGGCCTCACCCTCCCTGGGGAAATGAGGGGATATTGGGGGTGGGGTGGGGGGAGGGCACGGGAGGAGGGGAGGGACCTGGAACTGACTTGTGAAGCAACCTTGTTTCTAATCTAAATTTAAAGTTAAAAATAAATAATAAAAAAAAAGAAAGGGAAAAAAAGAAACAGGAATGAAGCCTCAGAAGGATAGGGGCAGGGCACTAGAATTGTCTAGAGGTAGAGGCAGACTGAGATAATGTGAGTTTGCTGACACATGAGGAAGTATAAACATTAGTGTTGTGACGTCTAACTCACTGGACTGCAAAGGAGATGCCCAGAGAGGCAGATGTTGATCTTTCCTGTATCAACTTGATAGTAGAGCTGGCAATGTTGCCTGTGTGGCTCCTGATGTGATTGGCTTTCTTTTTAATAAGCCCAGTGTATCACTGTACTTTCTCTTGGTGGTGAAATAACTCATATTGAAACAATAGGAAAGAGGAACTGTGCACAGACATCATCAGAATGCTGATGTATGAAAACTTCAGTGAGAATGCTTTCTGTATCCTTGCACAGGTCTCAGTATTTCTAGCAGAGCAGTCAACATAGAAATGACTGCAGCTAGGAATGGCAATTAGCCAGATGTCATACATATAATTGTTTACTGAATGGTCCTCTGGGGACATAGGTATCAATGTTGTTTTTTTATCAGAAATCTTCATACAGATGTATCTGTCTCTGGACTTTCTATCCCATTCCATTTAGTGATAGCCTTGTTGGTATTTAATTGGACCTACCTGAAAATTATGGGTTAACTTGAGAACTTTCATTTTTGAAATAGTCAATGTACTGCAGAGAGATAATACAAGCCTTCTTCTATGTCACTCAGTAGAAGATAATTGCTTTTCATATAGGTCCTAAAGTCGACTTTTAACAATTTATAACTCTTCTCTATTGAGTAGCTGCTACTAATGGTATAACTTAATGTATAGGAAGTGTGTGTGTCTGTGCATACATGTATGTGTATAAGAATGTGGAGTCAGGTCGACTCGCCCCTGCGGATGATACCAACTGGCAATCTAAGCAATAGTAGAGAGGCTGCCTTAAATACCCTTCCTCAATAATGAGATTGACGACTACCTTATATGCCATCCTAGAGCCTTCATCCAGTGACTGATGAAAGCAGAAGCAGACACCCATAGCTAAACACTAAACTGAACTCCTGGAACCCAGTTGCAGAGAGGGAGAAGTGATGAGCAAAGGGATCAAGACTAGGTTTGTAAAACCCACAGAAAGAGCTGACCTGAACAAGAGGGAGCTCATGGACCCCAGACTGATGGCTGAGGGGTAGCATGGGACTGATCCAGATCCCCTAAATTTGGCTGTCAGTGAGGAGGCCTTGGTAATCTATGGGGCCTTGGGTGGTAGATCAGTATTTATCCCTGGCATAGGAATAGGCTTTGGGAGCCCATTCCACGTGGAGGGCTTGTCTCTCCGCCTGGACACATGGGGGATGGCCTAGGCCCTGCCCCGAATGATATGACAGCCTTTGGAGCTCCCTCATGGAGGGCCTCACCCTCCCTGGGGAGGGGATTGGGGATTGGATGGCTATTGGGGGGGTTGGGAGGGCAGGGAAGGAGGGGAGGGAGAGAGAGTTGGGATTGACATGTGAAGCAAGCTTGTTTCTAATTTAAATAAATAAAAATAGTTATCATTATAAAAATATATAAAAGAATGTGTGTACATGCATATGTGTGTATGTATAAGTGTATACAAATGTGTATATATGTACATATGTAGCTGTGCATGTGTGTACTTATAGGTGTGTATACATGTACATGTGTGTATATGTGGGTACATATGTGTGTGTGGAGGTGTGTCTGTGACAGAAGTAGATGTCCTCGAGAAGAATGATAAGGATTTTCAAGAAACAACCTAGAGCAAATTCAAGTTTCTAGCAACATCAGATCCCAATACACATATAGAATCAGTGGATAATAGTAGCATAGGAAATAAAAAATAAATCCTGTTTGTTTTGCCAATGTACTGCTTGTCTGATTCTTCTTATAGGAGCTAAGCTGTGACTCTTTAGCATTTAAATGTGGTATCTGCTCAGCCATCCCTGGATACTAGGAACTGCATTATGGAACTTCCCACAAAATTCCCACTCTTTTCAGCCCTGTACTGGGATTCATGACCATGTTCTGGATTGTTACTATTCTGGGAATCTAGGAAAAGATCTCACAACAGAAAGCCCCCCACTACATGCCACACTCATTGTGGACACAAGTATTTTCACAGTATCTGGTAGAGCTATGAGTCACAAAGGGTCTTGGTGCGACCCTGCTTTTGTCCTAAGTCCTTTCAAATGCTCTAGTTTGAATAATCTATTTAATCAATCTACTAGGAAGGAATAAGCAAAGGTTTCTTCCAAATGTCCAGAGAGAAATGTTTTGTGCTCTGTGGGCCACATGGATCATGCTGTAGCTACTTACCTTGTCTTTTGTGGTGTGAAAGCATAACAGATAATAAACAAATCAGCCTGGCTATGTTCCAATAAAGTTTTATTTAAAGAACACGTTGTGGGCCAAAGCCCACCAGTGTTATTTTCTAGATCCCTACATTAGATAAATAAACTTCCAAATCATTATTTACATTGTAGTAACATACTCAAATCTATAGAAGGAAGACTAGTGGAATGCAAAACACTGAAGGGAACAAAATAAAGAAGATTCACCCAAATGACTTCTTGCTAAACTTCTGACAATGGTTGTGAACATGACCGACCATTGTCCTTTGCCTCAGGACACAAGTGGGGTTGCAGTTTGTGATAATCATACATAGAACATTGCCCCATGATCACTGCTGTGGAAGGAATAGGTTGTCAAATGGAAAACTATCACCATTTATAATGGCAGCAACTTACCAATCTTGTACAGCATTGAAGGATTCTTCATTTGTGATGTCATACATTAAAATGAAGCCCATGGCCCCTCGATAATAGGCTGTAGTGATGGTCCTGTATCTCTCCTGGCCTGCTGTGTCCTAATAAAAAAAAACAATGATACTGTCTCATAATCAAAGCAAGACAATTTGCGAAAGTGATTAGTAATTTTCAGAGTAGTCACAATAGCACCTAAAATGGTGTGTGGTTTTTTTCCCCCTTAGTTTTACTTTTCCTATCCATACTCACAAGACAGTTCTGCTGTACTCTAAGAAATTCCTCCATTCCCCCAGTCCCTCCCTTTGTCCCTCCCTTCTTTTCTTCCTTTTTTCTTCTTTTTTTGTATGAATATCAACGTTTACTCCCCACCAACCAGCATACAATTATAGAAAAGAAAAGATTACATCAATCTGAAATTGGTGACTCTTAAATAGTTTAAAGCTAGAGGGATACGTTGGCTCCAATACAATGCCTTTATAAATTGTCTGTCCATGAATAACAGCTGGTGTGAGAACAAAAGGAACACATTCCTACTTTTAAAGAGGTTACAGTCCAATGTCAGCTTAATCATCTGTGAGATGACAATAAAGCACTTTCTTTAATGTCTGAGTTGGATGAACAAATGTGAGCTTGAGTTCCTGCTCCTCTACCACATGGTTGAGGGTCAGGGACAAGTATCTGAACCTTTGTAAATCAAACCATTCTAAAGATAAGCAAGTGTATTGGGGCTCCAGGGATTCTCAAACAGCACAGGACAAAGAGTGGTTAATAAATGACATGGACAAGGAAGGTTTCATTCCTGTGACATCAGGGCTAACTTAAGACTGTAGATAGACATCAACTTACAGATGAAGGGAGTAATGTCTGCAAAAGTCAGGACATGTGGCAGTGAAATCAGGACTCTGAGACTGGCAAATCCTCTAAAGAAATCTTCTACCCATCACAGACACTGTACAGGAAGAATGGTTCCTTGGCTCACACTATGGCTCCTCCTCTGTTCTCTCAGGATTGCCAATATCATTTATAATTGACTTTACTCTTTCCCATGCCTTTTGCAGATGATACTTAGCTTCTCTCTTCATAAACTCTGTAGGAACCTCATACTTTGAACAAAAGTTACCTTCTTTCTCACTTAGCATGGACCCTCTTCCACACTCATGCCTATGACGACTATAATCAGAGTGCACCCCATATCCTTCTAAGACCTAGTGGGCCTCAGAGGGAGAGATAACTTGTTGGGTGATGCAAAAACAGTTTCCCGTGCCATCAAAATCACATAGAGATTCCATGGAGTCCATGTTAGATCTTGAATTCCACCCTTAGACACCATCCCAATTGGATCCTGACATCCAGCAATGCAGCAGAGAGGAACATATTGCTCACAGTTCTTCAACACCTTGTTTGCCATGTTTGTTTGCCACTACAGCTTCAGAGGAGTGTGATCAGAGGAGGCCGGGCTAGGTGAATGAGTCTAAGTGGCACTAGAACCGACTTAGCCAAGAGTGTGACTTCTAAAAGCCAACAAGAACACATGTTTCTCTGGAGAAGGTCTTATCAGAGAAAATGAGAATTTAAGTTTGGATAAAACAGATTAGTGTTCAAATGCACAGCAATTAAGGAAAGCTTGTAAGGAAGCTTTTAGAATGTACTTCCAGCAGCAGAAAATAACAGAACATGAAAGTATAATAGAAAGTATGTTTGTATTATGCCAGAGAAAATGATTGATATCTTTAATAGGTAAAGTAGTATTAAGATCATTAGGAAAACTGTATATTCCAACTGTAAATGACTAATTAATAAGAAGTCATATCCTAACCATAATAATAGTAATAAAAGCTTCCTAGTGGCATTCTAATATAATAAGGGCTTCTTGGCAATTACTTGAATATTTTATTGTAATTTGTTTATTGTTTTATAAATATTATGAAAATGTAGATGCCTGGGATATCAACTGCATATAATTGGAACAAATATAGAAACTAGCTGGGCAGAGTGTTCCCAGGAAGTCATCAACTTAATTTAGTTAACAGTATATGTAACCATGAAACTAAGAAAACTAAGAAGAGAACACACAAAAAATGCTTGTGCCAAATGCCCGAAGAGCATTCTTAAAAGACCATGGGATAGTCAAAGACGTGGTAGGATGCTATGTCTCTCTGGGGAGCAGAACACCTCATTACTAGTCATATTAGATTATTTAAAACCTTCCCTGCCTTCTTCCTGACTTCATATTGTTCAGAATATATTATGTATTATGTATGAATGCAGCATATCCCAAGCCTACCCATTGTCAGGTAGCTTTGAACAGCTTCCTTTTCTTTCTTGGCATAGACTGAATACCAGGGTCATAGGCTGTTGATGTCATGCCCCCTCTAGTCTCTGCATTGAACAGTTTTTCTCTCATTTTGTCAGAGAGGAAAACTGAAAACATACTGGAGACACTGAGAAAGGTGGCCAGACCCCTGCCAAGCCTGTTTTCAACACAGCCTGCTGGTAAATGTCTTAGGAAACTGAGGCTTTATCTCTCTGACCTTTTTTGGTGATAGAGTTCCCTTCTCATAGGATGTTAATTTTATTGTTATGGTAAAGATATTTACTGTATTGTCATAGAATACATCAGTTTTACACTGTGGCATTTAAAAAATTGTTGAGATAGCAAAAATCATGATTCCATTATATAGTAATTGAAATGTTACAGGAAGCTTCTGGAAACCACAGGGTTGAGTAACCATTACACATCAAAGTTCAGGGGAGGGATAGACAGAGAAATAAATGAGGAGAAGAAGAAGAAGAAGAAGAAGAAGAAGAAGAAGAAGAAGAAGAAGAAGAAGAAGAAGAAGAAGAAGAAGAAGAAGAAGAGGCTTTTGGATCGAAGTCAAGTCACAGCAATGGGCCAGATCTCCAACATCATTCTGACTGAACCCAGAAACACAATCCAATTGGAAGCATTTGTCACTAAAGCACTCAGTTAAAACGAGAAATTGTACCAAAGAAGACAAATATAGGCAGAAGCACAGATAGGAAAATTCCTCCCAAAATGAGAACAGTATAAACATTAAACCTAGTCTAATGCTCTCATACCACACTGCCTCCCTGCTGGCTTTGGTATTGAAAACAATTTCAAGATTGCAAGCTTAATACCATTTCCTTACTATTTTCCTGGGAAGATGAAGGCAGGAAAATACTTCATTACATTTGACATTTACTAATGATCATAAAAGGTTATAGTTAAAATAAAGGAACATTTTATAATGTCAAGTGCCACTACTGTAATTAAACATGAATAGTCCAGAAGAGAGCTGACAAAATGGTGTCTGTCCTCGATGGGTTCAGACATCTTAGTGCTGTTCTTCCCTCTGGTTTACTAACATCTGGGTCTATCTGTTGGTTTCCTATAAATGTCATCTTCTAATGATGGAAAAAAATGTGCTTGGGAGTCCCTCACATAGGAAACAATGGATGGAAATGTGACTATAAGATGAGAAATGTTTCTTCCACAAGCAACACTCTTTTCCCTCTTTATAGAAAATAATCATTTTAGTTATTTCAAATATTTTTCTGTAAAAATATTGTTTTCAGGAAGAAGTTTTGATATAATGGTCGGTTTGGTAACAAATGCTTGACTATCTGTCAAGAAAAGACTCAGAAAATGGAAAATATTAGCATATTGATAAAAAGAAGCTAAGAACTCTTTCAATGTGAACTGTGTTATTCCTATCTTTGTTTTTTGCCTTCAGTGATTTTCCCCAATGGAACTTTCTCTTAATTGCACTTTCAAAGCATTCTGAAGTCAAGCAGAGATAATGTACAGTTTTAAGACCGTGGAAATAGCTTTCATTTGTAAAGCATGGGTTACACTACAATTTATTTCTTCTTTCCCTACTTATTTCCATATCAAATTAAAGGGAAAATGGAATGACCTATTAGTAAAGAAATGTAATGCAAGATAACCACAACCAAAATGCATTTATTGAATGTTTACAAGCACGAGTGCACACACACACTCACTTAAATTGAAGAACAGAAAATAATGGCATGAAATAAATCAGGCATTTTTATAGCTGGAGAAATCAAATCAAAGTGTATTAGTATTAACTGAGTGACAAAAGTAATTTAATTAAGATAAATAAAGTCATACATAATAACTCAATGAGAAACAACAGAAATGGGGGAGGGTTAGGAACACTGCAACATAAGACATAAAACTCTCTTTCACCAGTGAGTATCCAAATGGATACAAAGAAAGTGAAATAAATATCCAGTCATTTAGTATTCCAGTCATTTAAGCAGATGGCAATCCTTTTACTAATATGTAACTACAGTTTTACCTCAAGGAATTGTTTGGAATAATCAAGAATTTTTAAATTATATCTGTATAGTTTAATATTAATATTGCTCCATCCATCCATCCATCCATCAAATAAATCTCTATAAAGCATTTATTAATAGTAATGGAAGGTAAATATATATATTACATATATGCACTCTAGGTAGATTTTTTTGGATACTGTAAAATAAGCAGAACACCATTGTTCCAAAAATAAAAAGGATCAAAATTGTGAAAGATATATACAAAGAATCAGGCAACATATTTAAAATTGTGATGGAGACAATTTACTAGGAGATGGAGTCCTTTACTTCAGTGGCTGTTATGCATTGGTTATCTTGAAGTTTTCATCCCAGGCCCTGTCTGGTCTTTGCAAATGCAACCTAACGTAAGTGATATTATACAACATTAGGTGGCTTCTATTCCTTTGACTAAAGTTTTCATGAAATGAGAAGGCACAAGGGCTTGAGCGATGATGTGTTGTCTTAAGAAAATATAATGCTCTTGTAGAGGACCCAGATTCAATTCTTTACATCATGTCAGAAAGCTTGCAAATGCCTGGAACTCCAGGTCCAGGAGAGATACCATACCTCTGGCCTCTGCAGGCACCTGTATCCTGTCCCTTGCCCACCCTGGACACATACTTATATTTTTAAAAAAGAAAAAGGTATTAAAACAAAAAGAGAGTCAAAATACAACACACATAAACAAGAAAAGTTATAAAGACATAGAATGGGACTGGAACATTGCATCTGCAAGAGAGAGTATGCCAAGAATTGCAGGCACTCTCTAGAGACTAAAGGAGAGTCAGGGAAGATCATCTCTCCTAGACTGCAGAGACCAAGGCCCTGCCTGCATTACAAAGTCTGATTCCCAGCCTCCAGAATGTGAGACGATGAATGCTGGATGTTTAGCCCAATTTATTACACTTCAATAGGCTGCATTGGGAAATGAATGTAGACACTGATTCTGATTTCCCATCTTCATGAGCAGAGCAAAAGCAGTATAAATTTCACAGCTATCTGCACAACCTTTATTAAGTTACTGCAGAAAAAAATAAAGAAAATTAAAGGCAGCCTTATAGAGAAGTCTCATAGCCTCCTGTGTCATTAGGAAAGATATAATACTAAAATAATATTATACTTAGATGAGATTAATCATTTAAAGAGATGATTTAATATATACTGATCTTTAAAAAAACTGGACTGTCTCCCTCCCTACCTATTCTAGTAATTATGCCCCATTAGAAAATGGAACAATTTTGTTTTATGTGACAATATGTATGTATTCCCTCACATTAGAATTTTACTCCTAAATGATTGAGATACTGTTTCAAAATAAACAGTTAATGTCATAGGAGACATGGTTCCCTCAAAATAAATAAAATAATGACTACACATCTTACTTTATAATATGTTACTTTTCCTAAGATGTATTTAATTTTTTATTCCTACAAATAGGCATGAAGCATCATTCCATTTAGTCTTATGAGGAGAGCAAACAAAAATAGGACTCTTAAATGTTTTATGCTTTTTGCCGCATACTTATTTTGGGAATGCAATAAGAACTTTTTAAATCACAGTTAGTCATCCATTAAAATAAAATTTACAAACCACTTTCCCCCCGCTGACCTTGTGCAAACAATCAGTGGGAATCCATTTAACACATACTTTGTTACAAACATATGTGTGAAAAAGAGCCCACATTTTAGAAAATAACAGAAATAAGCTAGTCCTTAAACACTCATTTAATCAATCGAGGTCTTCTAATCTATAAGGGAGATCTTATTGACCAGATTTAACTTGCTGTAATGTTTAGCTCTGAAATACCCAAACCTTCATTTTACAATGGCATCTACTTCTAAGTAAAGACTAATAAATTCAGCCCGAGGCAGAGGGCTAAAACTTGACCTATTATTTCATGGTAGTGTTGCCATGGCAATTCATCTTAGCTGGCAGAGAGGAAGGGCCATATATAGCTCTTTTACAGGGGGTCTTTGACTCTGCTGTCAGAAACACCCCGACATAAATCCCTCTTATGTGTTTCTGCTTATGAAACTCTGAGACACTTTTTAGTAAATACAATGTAAATACTCAGATGGACTCTCTTTATGATCTTAATAAAATTTACAACCCAAACTGTGTAAAGGCACTTTTTTTTCTAGTTTCATTTAAATAATTTTTATTTTTTGTGATTGTTTAGCGCAAAGACAGAGAGACACCATCTTTACTTTCTTTCTAATTAATCTTTCTTGACATGCTTCTTCCCAGTAGGATTTTGATTATGCTCATTTTTTTCTTGAGATCCCGAGGCATAAATACATAAAAATAGGCAATTTGTGCTTTCAGTGAAGGTGACTGATTCCTCTTGTTCTTCACAGAGTACAATACAAAATGCTTGCATCAGATCAAATGCACTACACTTACAGGCTTGTGTGTGACACTTTTACCTTAATTTGCCCACTGAAATTTAAAGGGACTTGTCACAAAGGATGGAAGTTTTCACTCAACACAAGCCCAGAGTACTGACTGGATGGATGGTACCTAAGCCATGGGACTGTTGATCTGCATTATATAGAAATAGTTGTTACCTGGAGGACAGCAGATTCGAGAAGTGGGAGGCAGAAGGAAGAAAGAAGCCCCCACAGGTCAGTTATGGATATTTTATGCCAGCTTCCCCCAGAAACAAGAAACACCACAGCAAGGCATTGTACTGGAGACAAGTTGCAGTTAACCTACTCCCAGAAAACCTGTCTCACAGATAAACATTGAAAAATATAAGGTATTCTAATGGGGGAAAGGGAGCTGAAGAGAGGTTAAACGTCTGTTGCTTGCAACTGTGCAGGAAGAGGCCTGGGTGGCTCCAGGAAGGTGTTGTACAGAAAAGCAGCACTGCTGCAGGACAGGTGCTGAAGAAGGAAGCAAAAGCTGCAGCTCCCCGTCTGTCTGTCCAGGCCTGTCTGTCTGTCCAGCCCGGTGGGCTTCTCTCATCTCCCAACATTCCAGTGCCTCACAGGAAAAGGAGAAGCAGAAAGTCCTAACGGCTTTGCAAATCCCTCTTCTTGTCTTGCTAGCAGTCCGGGAATCAGATCTGTTTTACCACTAGCTGATCAGACACAAATACAAACGCCAAACTAGATATAACAATGGCAATTTCAAATAGATTCAACAATCCTGAGCTTTCGTTTTTTGCTTTCAAATGATGGACTTCATTTAGTTTTAGCTTCTCATCAAAATTGAGTAAAAGAGAGAAAGCCTATGAGATATATTCAGATCATGGTTCAGGAAAAGGCATAGGTAGTAGGTCAGAATATTGCTACAAATAGTGACACAGTAGAAATCGGTCAGGGAGTTAACACATTGACAGATATTTGTCATTTGTGTATTGCCTTCTCACTTCCCCTCTAAAGGGACTCGAGCAGTATTGAAATATTGCAGAGATTTTGCCCAGCATTTGAAAATTCAACGGGTTCTAAGGATGAGTAATATAAGCCCATACTTACTTTCATCCCATTATCACATACAGACAAGGGAAAGATTCCTGAGGGCAAATCCTTGTTTATGCTACAGCAGCCTTCATAATATAGAATGGGAAGAAAAAAATTTAATTCATGACCTGATACCAGCTACATGATCTTGGATATCTAAATTCCTTTGAGTTTTCACTTTCTGGATGAAATAACATTGTTTACCTTTTCAAGGTTTTTGGCATAAATAAATAGCATCTATTAACATAAAGATTTCTTGTGTGTATCAAGTGCTCAATACATGGGAGTAGTCCAGGCCCTGCAGCAGCAACAAAGGGAATCAGCAAGGGCTTTGTAGTTAGAACAACTGGAGTTCTACCATACCTCTTGGATACATATGCTGGTGGCTTTAGAGATGTCTTTTCAACCCCTCTGAATAGGTTTCTTAAATTTGAAAATAAATTAACACCTCATCCTGAGTATAACCATAAGTATTAAATATGAGCATATTCTCTATACATTATACCTATATTAGTAAGATCTAAGAATTAAAGCTAACCTGTCAGATCCCAACAGGAAGTATGTGAACACAAAACTGGATGAATCAATAGAATATTATTCCTTACCCATCCATCTCCTAGAGGAGAAAAGAAAGTCATTCATCCTTCAGTATCATCTGGTCTCTGCATGCCCTCTTCTCCCCTTCCATCTGCCCTACACAGTTCAACTCCTACCATGGCTATCATCTGGTACTGTTCATTGATTTCTCTAAGGATTTCTGCTCACTTTTATTTCAATAACTACTCTGATCTTTAATGAATCAAGAGACCTGGTAGGTTACATGAGTTCAAGATTAAAACCCAATTTCTGTATTTCAAACTACTTCAGCTGAAGACAAGAAAAGCTTACAACTAAGCTGATATCTGATGGATGAAGTCCACAAAATAGAAAGAGAGACAATAGGGAATGACCATGTAGAAACCAAATGCTAGAAAACGAGAAGTGTCTACAGTGTCTCCTTGTGTACAGCCCACAGGAAGATGGAGCATGCAGCAAGCAGCTGCCTGTGAGGCAGATGTGAGCAACATGAGATTGGCAGGGTTGTCTGGGACACACCGGAGAGCAAAGGAAAAAGGACTATATAAGAAATGGCTGGCAAGGAGAAATTCTTGGCATGACTCAAAAATAGCACAAATGCAGTCTTAGGATTTATATGGCTATCATACAACACCATGACCAAAACTACCTTGGGAAGGAAAGGGTTTGCTTCAGCTTCCAGTTCTCAGACCCTAATTCGTTGCTGTGGGAAGTCAGGGAAGTAACTGAAGGCAGGGACCTGGAGGCAGGAACTGATGTAGAGGCTACATGGAATGCATTACTGGCTTGCGTAACGTTTAGTCTTCCTGACCGCCACCTGGTTCTTGTTGCTTTCAGCCCCCAAATAACACATAGCACACTATATTAAAGCTGTTGGCCATTTGCTTTGTTTCTTATTGGCTAGCTCTGATTTGATTATTAACCCATAGTTACTAATACATAGTTTATAAGAACTTACCTTTTTTATTTTTAAGCTTAAATTTAGATTAGAAACAAGGTTGCTTCACAAGTCAGTTCCAGGTCCCTCTCCATTTCCCTCCACTCCTCCCGTGTCCTCCCTCTAACCTCCCCCCCATTATCTCCTCACTTCCACAGGGAGGGTGAGGCCCTCCATGGGAGGGTCCATAGTCTGTCATTTCATCCAGTGCAGGGCCTAGACCCTCCCCCAAGAGTTCAGGGTGAGAGTGCATCTCACACCAACTTTTTGAGGACACACTCCTGAGTGGCCGTTGATCCTGGGAGATCACATGGCGAGAGCGCTTCTCACTACAATTCCCAAAATCCTCCTAGACTTCTTAGTCCCACATGTCTTGTTTCCCTATTGGCCAACAGTGCTTTATTCAAACCAATCAGACACATATTTACAGAATGACATCTCCCAACAGGCTTGTTTTCTTTGTCTTGCTCAGCCTGCTTTCTTCAGTCATCCAGGACCACCAGGCCAGGGGTGGCATGAGCTGGGGCCTTCCATGTCAATCATTAATCATTAAGAAAACACACTACAGTCATCCTAACAGGCAGATCTATCTTATAGGTCCATTTTGTCCTTCGAGAGTCCCTCTTCCCAAATACTCCTGCTGTGTCAAGTGTTGGACAAAACACAAAGTGCTGATAATGATATACATAGGTTTGGGAAAATGGCTCAGTGGGTAACAAGCTTGCTGTGCAACTGTGAGAACCTAGTTCAGATCCTTAGTACCCACTTCAAAGTTGGGTGACCTTGGTGTCCTGCCTGTGACCCCAGCAGTCAGGACACAAAGACACAGGAATCCTTGCAGCAAGCTAACCAGGCTAACTAACCAAATTGATTAGCCATAGGCTCAGATGAAAGGTCTGCCTTGATATACAAGGTGGTGAGCTATTGATGATGCTATCAGCTGTTGACATGGGATCTCCACATTCATATTCACACATGGGCATCCATGCACATGTGGATACCCATAGACATGAATACACACACATGTATGCCGAAAACACATATGCAATTATTTTTTATACATGGGTCCAATGTCTTGTTTATTTTAAAACAATCTTTCAACTTAAATAATTCAAAAAATATAATGAGATTATATTACAGGCAAATTTAAAAATGCAAACACTAAAGGCAATTTTAAATGGTTCAGGACTCTATTCTGATTAGTTGAGTCATAATAAAATATGAAATAGTACTCAGACCGAGTATTCAGACTGAGGTCTCAGACAGCTAGGACTTTAGGAACTTCACATTTCTATATGAGATAACTTAATATCACATTTTACAAGGAATAAAGTAACCTGTAAGTTCTTAAGACAAATTTCAAATGAGACTTCAAGATGGCACAGCTAATTAGATGACAAACCCTAACTTGTGCCTCCACATTCTGGTGATGTGGAAACTATCTAAGGTTGCCCTTTGTTGCTGCTGAAATCATTCATCCTTTCCTTTCTGTGCTGAGCAGACACTATCCTTGAGTTGATACTGGTGCTTGTCTCCATAGCTGGAGTAACTGAACTCACAGACTGGAGTCAAAAGCCTGCCTCAAAGTCAGATGAAGAAAGACTTTGTTGGACATATTGATGATGGTACACCTCAAGGAGTCTTCAGTTACCCAGTGGTTTCTTTCTACCAAGATTCCCATCAGCATTGAGGATCCAAGGTAGTTCTTAGAGTAGAACTGCATCTTCATTTCACTCAGGACTAAAGTTTATTAAGGGAAATGGGGCCACATCCTCACCTGCATAAAATGGGGCAGCTTAGCAATCATGCTAGCTTGAGGCCTTCACTTCCCTCTGTCGAAGGAGTGCCTAACTCCAGGGAAGACAAAGTGGAGAGCAGACAAAGTGGAGAGCAGAAGTGAGCACTGTGAGGCTCAGGGAGCACTGTGGGACTCAGAGCCCCCTTCACACTGTTATTGTCATTGTTGGTTTTGAAAATGATAAAACCTGATGAAAAGCCACAAGAATACAACATGTAAAATCAGATTAAAGACCATGAAACCCAATAACAGCTGAGGGACAGAATAACATCTATAGCATTTATTTATTCTACAGAATTGGGGTCACATTCTCTGCTGTCAGAAAAAACAAACTTCTAAGAGTCATAAATGGACAAGCCCTATGATTTCTAGGTCAACAGAAAATAAGAGGATATCAAAAACTTGGAAAGAACCTATGTTGGCGTATGTCTACAGTAGAAATGAGCCAGGTTTTCCATAATGATAAAACATTATATTAACATTTCAAATATAAATTAAGAAAATAAACTGGTTTTTTGCTTTTGAAATTTTTGGGTACTAAGGATCTGAACTAGGTTCTCACAGTTGCACAGCAAGCTTGAACCCACAAAGCATCACCTGTCTTTGATTCTCTAGTGCTGGGATGAAAAGCATGCATCAGCAAACTTAATACTTCAAATTTAAAAAGAAAGGTTATCTTGGATATACAGTTTTTTTCCTGGGGAATAAAACGTGCATATAAGCAGAATTTAGGGTTTTAAAAAGTTTTTCATAGTGAAGAATTGCCTCATGAAACTGCAGCATTGCAAATCATCTTAAAGCATTCCTGGAAACAAATAGCAGCCCAGAAAAGCATTTTCCTCACATTTCAGTTTTGCTGTCAACTTGGTTGGTGGATTGGGAAGCCAGGATGGATTTAGTTAGTGTTGTATCATTCACAATTTCCATTTTCACACAACGTCCTTTTAGGGCTCCTGTGGCAGACAGTGTATTTTTCTAACTCTGTAAACAGACTGTGCTGTCTGAAAAGCCTGATGGGAGAATCTGAGCAAAGGTGCTGGCACCTAAGGACCCTCTGCAGGAAACACTAAGCATCTCCAGCTGGACTGCTTGAGCTGGCTACCCCAGCCTGAGCATTGTGCTGTGCTAATAAGGCTACCCTGTGACTCCTGTGTTCTTCCCTCTGCTCCAAACCACAGGCTACAAGCACAACCTGCTGAGTTACCTCACAGCATGAGAAGCAGGCAAATGGGCAAGAATGTAAGGCTGCATTTGATTAAATTCATCATACTTCGTGGAAAGATGAAGGGATGGTTCTTGGTACCTAAAGATGTTGCAAGCTGCTGGAAAGCATAACCAGGGGAATGGTTTCTTTCCTTTCTCAGCCAACCACTGGAATTCTGCTGTGGCTCTGAGTTGACCTGGGATGTCCTCTTACTTCTGCCTTTCAGGGCAATAGTAGGATACCAATCCCACTCACCAGTTTATTTATAAATTGCATTTGACAGCAAGGTGCGACAGTCTCAGAAGTTCTTACTGAGTAGTCTTGGCAAATGATTCTGGTGATCTGCACATCCTGATGCTGACCATTTTACCAGCGGTGGGTAAGGAAAGGGCACATAGGACTGAATGATGTGTATTAGTGGTTCATCTCCATGATTTGAGATGGTGACTTTGGGCAAACCAATCAACTTCTCCACAGGAATTCTTAAACTGACAAATGAAGCTTTTGAGAATAGAAGGTTATGATGGCCAAATAATTTGTCACGAGTAACTTGGTTGGCCTGGGCCCTCACATTCAATGATACATGCAAGCTGTCTCATAGTTGCTATTTAGTTTTACGTAACCTTTTCAAATACATGGTTTGAGTTTTTAAATTCTTAAACTTTCCATGGAATAATGAAAATATTAATGTGGAATCTAACTTGGGAGATAGTTTTTAAGATATGACTATAAACCATTAGTAATCACTCCTGTTTGAAACATGACAACAGATAACAAAATAAAAATTTTTTATAAATGGCCGTGTTTTCCCAAAATATCACTCTTTTCCTCAAATAAAATGAAAAATATGGTTATAGTTGCCTGATCTAAGAGTTGATATATTTTATGAACTATTTCTGCCAAAAAACCTACTTGTGAATGAAATGTCCAAAATGGCTAAACAGCAAAGATATACAAATAAAACAGATTGAAATGGAAAAAGACAAAGATGATTGAGATGGCCCCTGGAACCTTTTCTAAGTAGACTTTACAATGGGATTAAAACCATCAGAAAGAAATTAAAGAAGCCCTCAGAAAATGGAAAGATCTCCCATGCTCTTGGATTGGTAGGATCAATGTAGTAAAAATGGCAATCCTGCCAAAAGCAATCTACAAATTCAATGCAATCCCCATTAAAATCCCAGCACAATTCTTCACAATTGTTGAAAGAACAATAATCAATTTTGTATAGAAAAACAAAAGACCCAGGATAGCCAAAACAACCCTGTTCAACAAGGCAACGTCCGGAGGCATCACCATCCCTGACCTCAAGCTCTATTATAGAGCTATAGTCCTGAAAACAGCTTGGTATTGGCACAAAAATAGACAGGTAGACCAATGGAATCGAATTGAAAACCCAGGTATTAACCCACACACGTACAAACATCTGATCTTTGACAAAGAAGCTAAAAATATACAATGGAATAAAGAAAGCATCTTCAACAAATGGTGCTGGCATAACTGAAGGCTGGCATGTAGAAAAATGCGGATCGATCCATGTTTATCGCCATGCACAAAACTTAAGTCCAAATGGATCAAAGACCTCAACATAAATCCAGCCACACTGAAACTCTTAGAAGAGAAAGTGGGTGGTACCCTTGAACGAATTGGTACAGGAGACAGCTTCCTGAACATAACACCAGTAGCACAGACAGTGAGATCAACAATTAATAAATGGGACCTCCTGAAACTGAGAAGCTTCTGTAAGGCAAAGGACACAGTCAGCAAGACAAAAAGGCAGCCCACAGAATGGGAAAAAATATTCACTAATCCCACATCTGACAGAGGGTTGATCTCCAAAATTTACAAAGAACTCAAGAAGCAAGTCTCCAAAACACCAAAGGACCCTATTAAAAAGTGGGCTGCAGAACCAAATAGAGAGTTTTCAATAGAGGAGTCTAAAATGGCTGAGAGGCACTTGAGAAAGTGCTCAACATCCTTAGCCATCCGGGAAATGCAAATCAAAACGACTCTGAGATACCATCTCACTCCTGTCAGAATGGCTAAAATCAAAAACACCAATGACAATTTATGCTGGAGAGGATGTGGTGAAAGGGGGACACTCCTCCATTGCTGGTGGGAGTGCCAACTGGTTCAGCCACTTTGGAAATCAGTATGGAGATTCCTCAGAAAAATGGGAATAAACCTACCACAAGACCCAGCAACTCCACTCTTAGGCATATATCCAAAAGATGCCCATTCATACAACAAAGATGTCTGTTCCACTATGTTCATAGCAGCTTTATTTGTAATAGCCAGAACTTGGAAGCAACCTAGATGTCCCTCAACTGAAGAGTGGATAGAGAAAATGTACACAATGGAGTACTATTCAGCAGAAAGAAAACAATGGAATCATGAGATTCGCAGGCAAATGGATGACACTAGAAGAAACCATCCTGAGTGAGGTAACCCAGTCACAAAAAGAGAAACATGGCATGTACTCTCTCATATATGGATTTTAGACATAGATCTGGGGAGTGCCAGCCTACAATCCTATGGCCAGAGAGTCTGGGAAACAGAAACTTCATTTAGTGGCTGATTGAAGAAGAGGCAGACTCCCTCGGTTAAGTACTGAGCTGAACTCAAGAAAGCCAGTAACAGAGAGGGAGGACTGATGATCAAAGGGATTAAGACTGGGCTGGTTTAACCCCCAGAAACAGCTGACCAGACAAAGGTTAACTCTTGAATCCCAGGCTGATGCCTGGGAATCCAGCATGGGACTGATCAAGACCCCCTGAATCTGGGTGTCAGTGAGGAGGCCTAGGTAATCTATTGAGCCTGGGCAGCAGATCAGTACCCATCCCAAGTATACACACGGACTTGGACTCCCATCGAACAATGTGAGGTGCACTCTCACCCTGAACTCTTGGGGAAGGATCTAGGCCCTGCCCTATATGAAATGACAGACTATGGACACCCCCATGGAGGGCCTCACCCTCCCTGGGGGAATGAGGGGATAATGGGGAGGGGTTGGGGGGAGGGCACCGGAGGAGGGGAGGGAAAAGGAGAGGGACCTTGAACTGACTTGTTTCTTATCTAAATTTAAACTGGAAAATAAAATAAAAAAAATTAAAAAAAAAAGAAATTTCTGCATTCATTCTATAAGAGATTTGACTATAATGTGTAAATTATTGATAATATTGACTTGCAAACAGTTTGGTATTGGAAGGTTAATGTAGATAATTTTTAATAACTGCATTAAATATCAAATACATGTGCAAGAACAAGGTCAAATAACAGTAATTTTAATTTGGAGGGGGCAGATAAGAACTTTCAGGTATAGATGTTCTGAAATCAATAGCCCATGGGTAGAAGAACTATCCAATCAGGAATCTCTCTCTCTCTCTCTCTCTTGCTCTCTCTCTCTCTCTCTCTCTCTCTCTCTCTATCTATCTATCTAAATTTCTTATCTTATAAGGCAGGCCAGGAGATGAGGAAGATTGGCCATATATTTCTAAATAAAAGACATAAAGTTGGACTGGATGCTCAAGGCAGAGGCTGAGAAATAGACATATCCAGAGGACACATGGGCTGTATGAAGCAACCCTAAGGCTATCACTCCGTAAAACAGAGCTGGAAGTGAATGATCTCTACACAAAGTTAGTATAAAATTAATGTCTATTATTAGATATGACCAGCATGTGCTATCCCCAAACACAAAAGGTTTCTATCCTTGGTGTCTTATTTATACTTTTTTTCTAGATCATCCTATGTTGTCCACATCTGGTGATTTTTATTTGAATTTCTAAAATTCAACCAAAATTGCCCTAGAAATGTCATAGGAATCAAAAAATTTGTGTTATATTTGAGGACTGACAGAAAATTGATATCTACCCCCCTATTATTAAATGCACCACAGGGCTACCAGGAGCAGTATGACAACAAAAAGGGGTAGATTGAACAATGGGGCCAAAGGCAGCCAAGAGGCAGGAAGATGGGTAAGCATGCATCAGCACTGAGACATGTAAAATTCAATTAGTTCCATTTCCAGATGCAAGCTAATTAATTTAGGAATCACAAGGCACCTTTCTAAAAAGAAGGCGGAAGAGAGAAAGAGAACATGCAGGGAACATTGATGGATAATAGTGCTTGGAAAAAAATCAGTTTATCCGTGGAATCTAAATGGAAAGGTGAGTATTGTGTAGCTCTACTTCACAAACCCAGTTTTTCTTTACAGGATGACTTCTCTTAGCTTTATTGACAACCATAAATTTCCATTAAAACATGCTTGCTTTTTAAACCACGGGTAATAAATTCAAGTAGATTATGCTTCTTTTTCTGATAAAAGCATCCAGATTTCATGCTAAAAAGTTTATCACTAAGGTTTTCAATATTTATTGGAAAGAAGTCAACTCTTTTTTTTTAATTTCTGCAGATCCCGGCTAACATGGGCACTGGGAAATTCTAGACAAGAAAGCAAAGTATTTAGTTCTATCTACACTGGACCTGCTCCTACAATTTTTTTGCAATGAAATTTAGTCATTAGAAGCTAATTTTTGTCAGAAAAAAGTCTGCTTTACCTGCTTATAGAATGAGAATGGTTAAAAATAAATCCTATGATGGGGAAGTGCCTTTAAACCCATTTTCATTTAACATACAAGATCTTAAATAATCAGAAGGATAGAAAACACATGAAATATGTAAAGCATGAAAAAGTATTTAATTCACTGTGAGAAACCATTCGTTTCTGAGTGCCACATTGTGCTGTCACTTGCTTTATCTTACAGGGAATGAAGTGAAAGGGAATTCACAGTTACTAATCAGCCTTCTCTCTGACTTGGCAATTCTGGTTCCTAGGGATTATTACATTAACCAGTAGGGAGCACAATAGGGGAGTGAAGCCTGGGTACTCCCACTCAAACTGGGACAAATGCCCAAATCAGAGAGCAAGCAAAGGGCACAACAAGAGGCAAGAGCAGAAGTCAGCTCCCCTGTAGACCTCTGGAAATATGACAACCAAAAATTCAGGGAAATAAAACGTCTTAGAAGGGGCACACCACTGCATGTCTATTTTGTATTTCCCATCTCCAAATTGTCAAGATGATAAGTTTGAGTGATTAAATCCTGATTACTGTGTTATAGCAATACAACTAATATAAGATCTATAAAAGTAGATTTTATAAGAAGAAACTAAAGGCTAAAATGTAGGTTTAAAAAGAGTCAATGTCTATATCCTGGAGAGAAGGACTATGATAATTAAAGTGTAATAGAAGAGGCTCTAAGGGACTTTTGAGGTGCAGTTGGTAAGACATGAAGAGCAACCAGATGTCAAATGTGATAGATGAGGAAGTATGAGTGTTGAACTGAAAGACTGCAAAAGGCATTTTCTTTTGGTTATTGGAAGGTTCATCCCTAGAGGAGGACTTAGGGTAAGGAAACAATGCCTGAGAACACCGTGCTGGAACATTCATGGAAATTTTTTGGTAAACAGAAGTTGTACCATATATTCTTCCTGCCAGCCTTGTCCCAGAGCCATGGCAGACACTATATTAATTCTGAAGCTGTTGGCCATTTGCCATGGTTTCTTAATGGCTAGCTCTGACTTAATTATTAACCCATAATTACTAATGTATATTTTTATAAGGTCTTATCTTACTGAGAAGCCAGACTTTCGCCCTCTCCTCCCAAGATCACATGGCGAATTCCTACTCTTGACTACACTTCCCAGAATCCTCCTTGACTCCTACTCTCACCTATCTTGCTTCTCTATTGTCCAACAGTGCTTTATTTATCAACCAATAAGACAACATATATACAGAAGGTCTTCCCCCATTAAGAAGTAATTTTTAGGATTCACTTTAAAATTCCTAAGGATTTTGTTTTAGTGGAGTCAAAAAGAAAAAGGATTGGAACAGCAATGCCAAAAAGGTTGTCTCAAGGATAGTCTCATCAAATGGTTACAATAAGGAGAGTGTCTTTTGGGGTTATTGAATCTGGCTTATATTGGAATTCAATGCTATTGTCACCTCAGTATCTACATAAAAAGTAATACAAATGGAACAAAACCCAGGAACAAAAAATAATAGATGGCATATGTCTTCTCTATTCAATTTCATGTTCCTTAGAGGTGGGTGTCTAAATTATTTTTTGCTGTGTAACATAATAATACCTAAAATTTGTTGACTGCTTTATTGTATTCATTGCACCATTTTAAATGTAGTCAGTTCTACTATTGTATGGTATTTGCATTGCAAAGCTCTAGGTAACTAAACTTTATGCCTAACATCCAAATGAAACTTCAAATATCTACCAGCTATGCCAAGACCTCAACTTCCTGTTGATTTACAAATGAGATCATTCCACTTTTTGTTTCTCCATGAATATTATTTTGTTTTGGTAACATATAACAGTATGCTGAGTCTTCACAAATATATTATCTAAACATTTAAGGTCACATTGAACATTCTATTAGCTAAGACTTATGAGGCACTGAATAAAAAGGCAAGGGCCTGCACTTGGGGATATATTTAAATTACATATACAACTCCATTCAAACCTCATTGCTATATTACATGCACTTTGAATTTTAACTATTCAACCCTCATGAGAACATTTTCATGCCGGATATAGAATATGAATCTATAAAATGGGAATTTTTGCAGTAGGCCTAGTCATTCTTGGGTGTTCCAACCTTCAAAAAATATTATTTATTGCTGTAGTTACAGTTTAGAATGTGATTCCTAATCTAAAATGTGTTTGAATCAAGAAACCTGCATCACGGTGAGACACTGGCGCTCATGGGAAAAGGACAAGACAATATGTCCCCCATCAGAGTTAAGTCCCTGGGCTAAGAGACTGAGTATCTTGGTTTGTTTCCTACATACAGGCCATCATGAAGAGACAAACATCTTCTACCTTCCTTGATGCACTTTCCTTTTCCTGTGGATTTTATTATTTGCTATTCAGCAAGCAGCACCCTGTGTTGGTGGCCCCCAATGCCCTCTTGTTGTTAAGCGCTTCCTTATTTGGAAGAAGGGCCTTCTGTTTGTTTATGAACACAAGAAAAACTAAGTCCAATATATGTCCACCCATGACACAGCTCCTTCTAAAGCTGACTACCCATAGTTCCTCAGTAATCCAAACATCTAATAAAAAAAATCTTAACTGTCCCATGAGGCAAATTGTCACTGGACAGTTTGCTGGGATTTATTCACTGGCAATTGCCTTTGTTGTTACCTACAGTCTGAAGTTAACTTCATTTTTAGCCCAAGTCTAGCAAACTCATATCTGAAAAGAAGCAGTGACAATGAAGCCAACTGACTTGTAAACATCCTCCACCTGTCTACCACACACTGGTGCTAGAAATACGAAACAGAACTTGGTATAAAAATCAATCCTGGTGTGGCTCCTTCTCTTCTGAAACTTGGCATAAAATACTATTTGGAGAGTGAACGAATGTTCTGAGAAGACCGCAGGCTATTTTTGTATCTAAGTGGGTGGACAAATGAACCGCAGTCATTTCTAGAAGAGCTTTAACTCGTGAAGGCTGACAAGATGATGCTCTTCCCAACTAACCGCAAAAGTAAACAATGGCAATTACGATGTCATTTTAAGTCATTGGAGAACTGGGTGGTTCGGGTTGTTAGCAGTATAAAACATCTATGGGTTCTTGGCCACTGACTGGAAATTATTTTGAGATTTAAATTTTAAAGATTTTTTTCCCCAACTCTATTTTGAGGATTATTGGACTCTTATAAAAACTGTTGTGGTTGTTGGAAAGATCTTACATACATTATAAATTCTATCCCCTTCCAACTTACTCTATTAATGGTATTTGTGATTCCTGGACAATTAGCTGGACAAAGAGGTGACCTGTCATTTATAAGTTTATTTTTAGGTCAAAAATATCGATAGGTATCGTCTCCTTTTCACCTTCATTGTATGATTAGGACAGTGGGCCCCTGAATTAAACTTGACTCTGTGTGCTGTGTGGGTAAAAGAAAAGTGTGTGTGTGGAGGGGGAAGGGGAGGCATCAGCAAGGCAGGTAGAAGCAGGCAAGTGGCACTATGTAATATCACAATTCCCATGAAGGCCTCAGTCATCAAGGTGCTACGTCTTACAAGTGTTGTAGCTCCTGCATAGACCTTGTGTATCAGGACCATGGGCTCTTGTCACTGATCAGTTTTTAGAGGTCTATGTCAGGGTCTGAGGCCTTGTCCCTAAAGACTTGCTTGCTCTTTTGGACTTGTTTTGGTGACCGGGTTTTCTTTGCAGGCTCCTGGCGGGCTCTACCAGCTCTCTGCTCTCCCCTATCCATCTCTCTATGTTTGCTTCTTTTCTTTGTCCTGCCTGGCAGCTTACAACTTCTTCAGTTTCAGGCAGGAGTCTGCCTGATCCCTTTCACAACTTGGTGGCTACTGCCAGGATGACCTGTAGCTCCTGCCTCTGTCCAGAGTACAGGCAGGAATGAGGGACATGTCAGGGGACACCCCACTACCACAGGACAGCTCAGCAGCTCAGCCCCTTGGCAGAACACAATCACTCGGGCATGGGCACCAATAGATGGTAAGACTGTCAGACGGAGGGAGGAAAGATGAGTGGCAGGCCAGCACTGCACCTCTGGATCATCACCTGTCGAACAGAAGTTGTTGGTGAACTGTGATTGGAAATTGGGGCTGGAGGTGGAAACAAGGCATTGGATACAAGCTGGGCCCTTTCAGATTATATCATTGGCAATTGGAGGCCAGGAACTATTACATTTGTGTGCACCTGGCTGGCTTCTTCAGGTGTCAAGCTGCTTCTTTGACTTCCATAGAGGCCCACACTTTTCAGCTGGCAGTCACTTGTCAAAATTTTCCTGTTGTTGTTTCAGCTCCCTCCCTTAGTAGTCTATTGTGTTCTTGTCTCCAGGTCATCTTTCACTACTGAGTGTAAGCAAGAAAAGACTACTCCAAAAAAAGCTTTTATTGAGGGGGGGGGGGGCTCCGATGCACAAGTGGGAAGCAGTGCTGGGCAGCCGCAATTTCACACCAAACGGGAGAAAATGTAGTGTGCGAGCTGCTGGCATGGTTTGATCTCTGAACTACATCGTCGCTGTGTCCCAGAATATGGGCATCTGCAAGGACCGAGACCTGCCCTGGCCTCTGCTCAGGAACGGATGCAAGTACTTCCAAAGAATGACCACCACCTCCTCAGTGGCAGGTAAACAGAACCTGGTGATTATGGGCTGGAAAACCTGCTTCTCCATTCCCGAGAAGAGTGGGCCTTTAAAGGACAGAATTAATATAGTTCTCAGTAGAGAGCTCAAGGAGCCACCATAAGCAGCTCATTTTCTTGCCAAAAGTCTGGATGATGGCTTAAAACTTATTGAACAACCAGAGTTAGCAGGTAAAGTGGACATGGTTTGGATAGTTGGAGGCAGTTCTGTCTACAAGGAAGCCATGAATCAGCCAGGCCATCTCAGACTCTTTGTGACAAGGATCATGCAGGAATTTGAAAGTGACACGTTCTTCCCAGAAATTGATTTGGGGAAATGCAAACTTCTCCCAGAGTATCCAGGGGTCCTTTCTGAAGTCCAGGAGGAAAAAGGCATCAGGAATAGGGTAACAGAAAGATGCTTGCTGGTTGACTTCAAGTACTACTGCTTTCCTTCTAAAATGATGCATTATTATAAGACCACAGAACTTTTGTTGGCTTTAGATATATGAGTTACTCTTTGCTTAGGGAGGGGGAGGTGGGAAGAAGTATTTGTTTTGTGGCCAGAGATTGAACCTGGGACCCTGTGCATCCTGGGCAAATGTTGTACTCTAAGCCACACCCCAAAGCCACTCCCCAAAGCCATGCTCCAGCCCCTGTATAATTCTAAATAATTAGAATTGTTTTCATTTTAATTAATCTAATTATGCTATATTAAATATACTTTAAGAAAAATAAGCTTTTATTGAGTCTGAAGTTACAACATTAGTAGAGGCAGCCCAATTATGTTTCCCAGCCAATTCAATTTAGCCAGGATAAACAACCTGCTCACATCGCCCAGGAAGAAGTGTTTGGACAAATCATATCTACCTGTTTGAGACAATCACAACGCTTCATTTTGGAGAGATCAGAATCCTGCCTTTTTGTACTAGTCAATGTCATTAAGGCTGGTGTTTTAGAACAGCTACCTTACCACCTAGCATTTGTCACAGTAGTTCTTTCAGCAGAGGAAGGTCTTTTGTGATGATCAATGTGAAAATGCCTAGTCATCTATAGTTCATTCTGGCTTATTACAGTAAAAAATTCTAGTGCAGATCATTTCAAAAAGCATTGGTTGGCTACACCTTCAGAAGCCAGGGAAAACATAGCTTTAGCATTTAACATATTTATCCCAAAGAGTCCATAGAGTATTCAAGATGGCTCGTCCTGGCAAAAGAGCATTCCAGCTGGGTGTTAGATTAATAGTCCCTCTTCCTAAGGGACAACAATGGAGAGTCTAATGTCTGCCAATTAAGGATTCAAATTACCGTATCTTCAGTGTCTTTTCTTACAGAAAAGTTAATAATGGTTGGAGTGCTTGCAACATAAAGAACTTATTTTCCACATTAGCAGGGACTTTTGATAGATTGACAAAGGCTTAAACAATGTACCACACCTGCTCAATGCCCAGGAAGAGGTGTGGCTCCCTCATCTATCTCAACTTTGTTCATAGTCCTTTGCTTCATTTGCTAGTCCTTGGGCTTCCTCGTCCCCAGTTACCAGGAGAGATTTAATTTCTCAAAAAAAAAAGATGAGTACACACATATTTTAAAAACCATATCCAAGTTAGATTCCTTTTTATAAAAATATATTATTGTATAGTCAAAATTGACAAAGACTCTAACAAATTAATTCCAGCTTGCCCCTACCCTAGGTTTACTCCTTTCCTCCATTATTTACATGATTTTTGGGGTTCTTCTGTCACTTTCTTCCTCATATTTCTTTCCACAACTTTCCATCTCCATATTTTCATCTTGGCTTTCTCTGGAAGTGATGATTTTCTTAGCACATACAGATACGGTGATGCCAGGGAGTAGAGACTGAGCGATAGAAAATGGGATGCATGGTGTCAGCACTACCAGGAGCTTCTCTGTGATCCAGAGCATGCCTTGAGCTCTCTGGTCTCCTCTCCTCTACAAAGAACCAGGGAGCTCTGAGGGCTCCGCTGTGAAGCTTGTGGACTCAGTTGCTCCCCGGAGTTAGGTCTGTCCATCCTCTGTCATTCTTTGCTGTGGTTCTTATCTAACTCAATGTTTATGAGTCCATAACCAAACAGCTCAATCTTTTCAGCATTGTCTTACTCTGTGACAGTCTTCAATGGGCTAGTGTCAGTGCCGCCACGGCAGAAGGTAATGGCATCCAGACTTGATACTCTTTCAACAAAATATGTTAGGTCCTCTATCTGTACCCAGCTACGTTGAGCTTCTCTCTTCTAAGTCAATATCCTACTTCTCTTCGCTCAAGTTTTATTTGTTCATTTGGACATTGATGAATGCTAATGCTAATCACAATAATCTATGAACTAAATTTAAAACCCATATTATGAAAAATATCATTCAAGGAAGGTTACACTATTCTATGCAATACTAATCATCTTGAACATATTTCTCAACAATATTTTTTTTCTTGAAATGTCTAGATAGTTGATATTATGTTTTGGTTTCCTACACTAGCAGAGGATGATTGAGCTTAGTGATACCCCACTATAAACACCCTTTTCTTCTCACAGGGAAATTGGAGCAAAACACATTAGGTCCATTGACTTAACTTTTCCCTTTCCCATTAGAACTCTACAGTTATTGTAAATGTTGAAGAAAATAGTGACCCTCTCATGCCCACTTTAAAAAACAATCTTCCTAAAATGAACAGTTTGATCTTTTTTTTCATTTGACTCATAACATAATGGTCAGGATTAATTCCTCCTAATCAGTCTATCAGCCTTTTAGTATTATTGTTTTGGGGTCAAAGGTACCATATATTCCACCAAACTGGCCCCTTCACATCTCCTTTTTCCTGGTGTTTCTAGGTTCTAAGGTTCTGTGAGGTACACCAGGTTGAATCCACTAGTTCTTGGTACCTGAGGTGCAATTTGACCACGTGGAATGTCTGTCAACTGCAAGCTCCTGTTAGTTTGGTTTTTGTGCTTGCTTTTTTTTTTCAGGAGGGCTTAGAAAACCCAAGTTCATACTGTTATTTAACTAATAAGCTCCTTTCCTATGCCATCTGTTTAACAACCTCAACTTCTTCATTAAATAGGCATATTTCTTTGCCTTGAATGGATCTCTCCAGGGAAATTGATGGTTGGTCATCAAGATCAGTCAGTAGGACGGGTGTACCCTTGATCTAGTGCTTGCAGATTAACGATAATCACTTACATAGTAGCTTAGGTCTTTGGTTCTTCCTCCTGTGGCCACCATTGTCATTCCTGATTATGATGAACTGAGTATGATGAACACTGGAACACAAGCCTCTTCACCTCAAATTATACCCAATGTTCCTAGAGGAGCTTCATATAATTCCCCAGCCTCCCATCCTTGACCTTCATCACCTCCTAGTTCCTGCCTTCAGACACTTTACATTTACATGCTATGCATGTTATTTGAACTTTAAAAAAAATCAAACTTGCTCTCTGTAGCTACACCATTTATAGTCTTGCAGTTTGTCAACACAGGCTGTCTACTGCATCTGTTTTCTTTACCCATATTTCTAATTCCTAGGTTCTGTTGATTCTTTCTCTTATGTCTTTTTTGTCCTCCACCTGGCCCTTTCAACTTTGACACTATTCCATATATTTACTGTAAAATTGCCACGGTGATATTTTTCTTTTTTTTTCAAATTTTTATTTATATTTATTTGCATGTATGTATGTGTATTTGTCATAGCATGTTTGTCTGGGGCAGAAGTTAGAGGATAACTTGTGGGACTTGACCTTTTGGGACCTGGGAGATGAACTCAACTCACTAGGCTTGTCAGCAAGTGGCTTTACCTGACAAACCTTCTCACCAGCCAAATGATGATGATTTTCAATGTTTTTGTCCTACTTTACTGACTGCTTCTTGATGTTTCCAATACTATATGTTTACTCAAACTATTATTCCTCCAACCTGGACTGAAATAGTCTCTCCTCCTTAACATTAAGTATGACCCAATTTCTTTACAACTCACATTTCAGACATAAGTATCTTCACAAATTATCTTTATAAAATCACATTTCTACCTTCTTCTGAAGTCAGTTTCTGAAGATCAAGTCCAAATTTTGCAGGACAGCCTATGACTACATTACTATGTGAATGTGCTACTATCATATGTAACTCTGCCCATAACCGAAAGTATTTTTTTTCACAGAATAGAACAAGCCCCCACAAGAAGAGGTAACTTAGTGAAATTATTTATGATAGCATCCCTCTTTCCTGAGGGGGGATAGAGCTATCTCATGGTAGACACTCAGAAAATGTCTGAGAAATGTATTAATTAAATGGATGAATAGTTGTCATGGTTGATGCTGCACTGATGGTTCCTCAGAGATATTATATCCCAAGGTTTCCAATTTCTACTCTTCATAAACATGAAGCCATGAATATGTTGCCTTTTTTGCCAGATGTAATTTGTAGGCATAATTAGGTTAAGAACTTAGAGATGAGATTCTTCGGGTTTTCTGGGTGGGCCTTATCTAATCACTGAGTGTTTACAAGAAAGAGAGAAGATTTCAAGGAAGAGAGAAAGCATTATGTTGCTGGCTTTGAAGACAGACAGAGCTGGCACCTAGAGGATGCAAGAGGCTGCTGGAAGCTAGAAAGTGAAAGGAAAAGGCTTTTTGTCCAGAGCCTCTGAGAAAAATCACAGCCCACAGATCCACTCTAGTCAGCTGATACTCAGAGCACTTATTTAATAAGCTGATGTTCTTGAAGTTATTAAAGTGGTAGCAATCTGTTACTGCATTGATGGAAAATGCATACATTTTTCTGGTGAGATCTATTCCTGTGCCTAGCTGTTTGCAGATTCATTCAAAATGCAGACTGGTTACAAATAATTCTGAGTTGCTCATAACAATGAAAATAATAAAGGCAAATCTGGCTTTCACAAGAAAAGCAGCATAGTAATGTGGGAAGGAATAAGACTCTCAGATGAAACAGAAATTGATTAGTTATTCTTCAAACTTCATGTTCTAAAGATTAATGTGGAAATAAATTGTCTATATTCTTTCCTGCAGTTAATGTAAGGAGATTCACGTGGAATGTTTCTTCTAATATTCCCTAAAGTGTACTTTTTCCTCTTTGCTCTTGGAAGATTGCATTTAGTTTTAGACTTTTGTCCTGCTTTAGGAAATATTAGAAGAAATACCCATTGGGCATTTCTTTTGCATATGTATGCATGTATGATGTTCTGAGGACACAATATGCGATGACATCATCTTCTCTAAGGACCAAATGAAGGCATTTCTCTTTGGTCCCATGGTCAGGAATGTTGATATCCTGGCATTATGCTAACTCGGACCCCTGTCAACTGGCATGGTAAGCACATGGGCACTCAGGCAGATACTTAGACAGCTCAAAGGACCATGCATGACATGATTATGTCATGCATTGCATGGCTACATCATGACTTGTGTGGCTGCATATGGATTCTGTATGCATGCACAAGCTTTCCTTTTTAAGTAAGTGCCTCCTACTGTTTTGCCAACACCATCTCCTCTCCTCGATCCTCCCACCCTAATAAGCTTCACCAGGGTTTTGTTGAGTTCTGTGGTTTGCTTCTCAGCACTGCAGCAAACAACAAGGAATGATTGTGAATCTCTTGATTATGGCTTGTCAATATAACCCAAACACTGGACCTTATGTCCTTACACCATGTGGATCTCCTAGTCACTTAATTCCCACAACCCCTTGCTCATCCCTCCTAACAGCAATACATCACATGGTATACAGCTTGAATTGTTGAGAGCTAACCTTCATGAATCTAGTGAAAACTGACAACCCTCAAACTTTCTTGGTATTTGTGAGATGATCTTAAATGATACCCTAAAAGAATAATGTCCCTGCACATATTTTTCATTCTTTTCTTTTCATTTAAGTTTTGGGGTATTTTATGCATGAGTTCTATATTCACATCATTTCACCCCATTCCCATTCAACTCTCCCCTGTGCTCATCCTCTTGCCATTTTAGGGGTGACTGATGCTAAAGAGTGACTTCTAGACATAACGAAGAAGTTGCACACATGAAATCTAAGCAATGTGGTTCCTTTAACAAAACCTCTACAATGATAACACTAGTTTACATGATAATATGGATGAAGGAAATTTCACAAGACCCTGTTCTTAGATGAAGAGTAATGCTGAGAGAAGAATCAGTTTTCTTCAGGGATGAGAGGAGCCCCCTGATAAGTTATCCAATTCCAGTGGTCAGCCCTAAACACATGTACATTTGAGCAACACTATATGGACGCAGGAGGTTTTATGTGTGTGTGTGTGTGTGTGTGTGTGTGTGTGTGTGTGTAACAAAAACAATTAAATAAGCTTTTTTCATTATATTGTAATAATGCTGAGAGTAGCAATAAGGCCCAAGTTCAAAAGACTTCCTAATTATGAAACGAATGACAAAGAACCTTACTGCTACTCTTAAATTTCATAGCTTAAGTAGACACAGGCATGCAGAAGGCTCATGCTTTCTTTCTGACCATGACTTCCCTTCCTGGCTTCCCCATGTCCAGCGAAGCTGACATCACAAGTCGCATAGCTGCAAACACCTTAAATGCAACCATGTCCAACTACGCTGTCTTAATGATATCTCACTGCTTGCACAAACCTGACTTTCTTTGAGTTCCACTCTCTCCAGCTGACAAGCTGCTAAGTCATGAAGGGGGTTAGGGTTAGGGTTAGGGTTAGGGTTAGGGTTAGGGCCTGGGAAGACAGCATGGGACTGATCAAGACCCCCTGAATCTGGGTGTCAGTGAAGAGGCCTAGGGAATCTATTGAGCATTGGGCAGCAGATCAGTACCCATCCCAAGTATACACACGGACTTTGGACTCCCATAGAACAATGTGAGGTGCACTCTCACCCTGAACTCTTGGGGAAGGGTCTAGGCCCTGCCCTATTTGAAATGACACACTATGCACACCCCCATGGAGGGCCTCACCCTCCCTGGAGAAATGAGGGGATAACGGGGTGGGGGAGGGCACGGGAGGAAGGGAGGGAATGGGAGAGGGACCTGGAACTGACTTGTGAAGCAACCTTGTTTCTTATCTAAATTTAAACTGGAAAATAAAATTAAAAAAAATAAATAAAAAAAAAGAAAGACCTCCGCCCAAAAAAAAAAAAGTTTTTTATCTACAGCTCTTTCTTTGTGTTTCTCAACTCCACCCACAACTCCTAAATGCTCTTGCTTCCTCTTCATTTTGGTTAGTGATAGCTAAAGTAACATCTATTCTCACTGCCATACCTTGTCCTCCTAGCAACAGAAGTAAAGGGTGTTTGCTTACTTAGGAATCCTAAGCTGCTTCACCTTAATTTATGTGAGGCCTGCTCTTATGGGCAATAAAGGTGTCCCATTACATCTGCTCATCCAATTGCTTCTTCAATTTTCTAAAACAATATTCAATTTTAGTGCCAGTTTCATTTTCTTCAAGAATAAAACAGAACTTTGCTTTGACAAAGATCTCGGTATCCCTATATTTATAAACATTTTAATATGTTGTCTTAAATATGGATATATTTGTCAATTAAAATTATTTTATTTTTAATGCAATGAAATAGACATAGGAAAAAATACCACATTCATTCTTCCTGTGGTCAGATATTTTGATTTATTTTATGAATGATAAACAAGCAAGTCTTGATATAAGCAATGAATAATCATATAACCTTATTTCTGCCATAAGTACACAAATAGTTATCTGTTGATGGATCTACAAATGCTGAAGAAAATTCTAAGCCTTTCTCCCCTTAAGATTTAATTAACTACCTTTAAAATAGAGCAATGAAACAAGGGGTATGTGATAGGCTAATAATATCTTTCCAATGATGTCCATACCTTGAGCCTGTGGCATAACAATTCACAGAGGTAAGGGATGTAGAAAATGTGAGTAAGTAAAGCTTTCATCTTGGGATATTATCCTAGGCTATCTACATAGGCCAAATGTAAAGACAGAGTCCCCACAATGATGACACAGGAAAACCGGAGCATTTTAATGCTTTCTACAAGATAGTCATGGAAGATTATATGAGGAAGCAAAAAAGTTGTTTTCTTGAGAAGTCACCACTTCATAGATATGCATTTTTTTCACTTTCATGTAGTCAGTATCTGATCATGTTTGGTCATGTGAAGCATCTTTACTTAAAGAAACTAATTAGTCAACTGGCTGACACCATATGCTTTTTCAAATTGCATATATGTAATGATAACCACTTGGAATATAGATATAAATTATACTGTAACAATTTCAGTTGTCTGTAGAACATTTCAAGTTCATATTTATTTGTTTGTAAATATTAAACATAATTCAAGTAACTTTCATTTTCAAACATCCATTGAAAATGAGTTTGAATTATTTTTCTTTAATTTTCCTGTCTTTAAGAAAAATACCTGACTCAGGATTTTTTTTCTAGCTCTATCCATTTAACTGACAATGTTTCATTGTGTAAATATACTCTGTTTTAATTATCCATTCATTAGTTTCTGGACATCTAGGATATTTCCAATTTCTGGCGATTATGAGCAGAGCCTAAATAAGCAAGGATGAGCAAATAGCACTGTACTAGGACATACAGTCCTTTGGTTATATTCCCAAGAGTAAGTTAGCTGGAACCCAGCTTCCAGAGGAAGTTCCACCTTAATTTCCATTGCAGCTGTATAATTTGCACTCCTACCTGTAATGAATAAGTGCTCTGCTTTCCCTCATCCTCAGCTGCACGATCTGTCATTAGTTTTATTGATCAACCATCATTTTCTTGAAGCAGAAGTGAACTAACACAGAGACCTACAACTAGCCAATGTGCAGAGCAGGAGAGATATTGGAACATTCAGTCATCAATAGCAATTTCTTCATCAAACCCTCCCCGTAGGGCTCATGGACCTATGTAGAAGAGGTGGTGGGAAGATTACAAGTGCCAGAGGTGACTTACTACACCAAAGAAAGAGTGTTTTCCAGACACAATAGTACTGATGCACATATGAACTCACTGAGACCGTGGCAGCAAGTACAGATTCAAGTCAGAGAGGATCCCAATGCTGACAGGGGGAAGTGGATACTGACTTTTACTCTTAATCAAAAAGCTGTCTGCAATTGGTACCAACTTATAAAGAAAACAAAAGCTTAATCTACTCCAATGGACAATGATTGGCTCTATTAAACACACTTCGTGGTAGGTCCCATGCCCAGGAGGAAATGGCCAACACAAAATGAACTCAATGGTATTTTTGTAGGTCTTTTTCTCTCATATAAATTTGTTTTGGGGGCACCTTGTTGATCTCTTGGGTGTTTTGCTCGTATATTTTGGTTTCCACATTTGTGGGTTTTACTTTTATTTATGTATTTGTGTGAATGTGAGTTTTTGAAGACAATAAGAAATAGCTTGAAGTTGGGTGGGTTCAGAGATGGGAAGAATCTGGGAGGAGTTGGGAGAGGAAAAAACATGATCAAAATTTATTGCATGAAAACAAATATTTTTCTGTAAAAACAATGTCTTACTACATAGCAGTTTTAAATATGAAAGAAATATGCAATAATAATTTTAGAGATTCTGGAACTTCATAACATCTCAAAACCTTACTAAGCAAGTCAAAATTGAGTAGGAATTAGTGTCTAGAGTGCTCACAAATTGATGTTAGTCTCCATTTTTTCACACTGATTATCTTGTGATTACATGGTCACAGATCAAGTAAATGAATAAATCAAATGAAATTCTAAATGGAAAAATGTTTATGGGTTAAACACTGAACAATAGTTTATTTTTCCTATTATTTTAAAGGGTCTGAACCAATGATTTATTACTATCTCCCTAAAACTGCTTCCTGAGCATTTACAGCTACTCTTGGCTTCATTCTCTTGCTGACTGTCTTCACAGTCACTATACACAGGCACACACATAAAGACAGCCTATCACCCAAATAATCCACTACCCCTCAGAAAAGTTGAAATCTGTCTTAAAAATGGAGGAGAGAGGGTGCAGTGAAAAGGATGTTAACACATATCATTCATGCATATAAGTCTCAAAAAGTGTAAAAGAAAAATCACCTCAATGCTAGGTTGTGATGATAACTTGTATGTACTCTAACAAAAAGGCTTACCTGAAGATCAGAGTGTGGAGCTAGCCATGAGCTAACCATAGAGGTCTGGAGGTCTGTACAGAGAGACAGGAAGTGAGATGGCTTGGGCAGAGAGAGGAATATACATATGGTGGGAGGAGACAAGAGCTAGGTCTCTTCAGTCTGAGGATTTCATAGAGGTAAGAGCTCTAGTGGATGGCTGCTCTGCTTCTCTAATCTTTCAGCTTTCACCCTCCAATATCTGTCTCCGAGATTTTATTATTAAGGCCTATTAGAACTCATGCTATATAGGTCATTATTCTCTCCCTGAGGCTAGAAATGATGATATATGCCAGCCACATCACCTCCAACCTATAATCCCAGCAGTGCATGAAGAGGCAGGAGGATTTACACTTCAAGGTCAATCAATCTTGATACAGAGTTTATCTCTGAGAAAAAGAGGCTCATAGGAATTTCATTTACTTGCTTTGTTAAGTAGAGAAACATGTTTTTAAAAAATCCAGTAGTCTTCTTGACCATTACAACTGTGGGCTTTATTATTTCTCCAAGTTTTCATCCCAAGAACCCAAGAACAAGCTTGTCGCTCCTTCTCCCTTTATCCGCTCAAATAAATATCATCTAATTGAAAAAGCAGCAATTTGGTTCTATGACCAGTATCTAGAGTTAAGCTTAAATGCATTTGTTTAGTGCTTTCAATTTGTTTGGGCATTTTTCTAGACCCAGTAAGACTCTTTAGTGACATATTTGGGTAAATCTTTACACGTATCCACTCCCTTATACCAAATCCATTTCAATTGGAGCACAGATGGAGAAAAGGAAAGCAAAAGCAAGGAAACAGGAGAAAGATAACAGAAGCCAAGTATAAAACTAACTAGCTACTTGAATCTCCTAAAATGAAGGTTAGATAATGTTAAAAACAAATTACAGGTTGAATTGTGTCTTGTCTCAAATACTAATCCACAGTACCTCCTAATGTCATTTTATTTTAAAATAGATCATCTACAAGTAACCAGTAAAATAAGAATCATCTTAAATGAAAGCAGAAGAGCTCCTTCTCCAGCAAGATCACCAAGACTGGCTTCTTTATGAGAAATGGAATCTGAACTGACATGCACACAGGGAAAAGCTGAAAACTTGTTAAATGGCCAAAAGGACACAACAGACACCAAGAAGAAGACTCGAAAGATATACTTCTCTACATCTTAAGGATGCCTGACCGGCAGAATTAAAATCTTATGTCGTAATTTGTTATGGCGACCATACTAAATTACTAGAGTGAAATAAGTCTAGAGATATTTAGCATTGATAGTTTTGAGCATATTATTTAAAAACAAATCTGTATGCTAGAAGAAAACAAAACAAATTCCTGTCTTGTAATTTTAACAGCGATCCCAAACCATAGAAAAGGAAGTATGATCAAGGACTGAGTTGACTAAACAGAGTTTACAAAGGGACTGGGTGATGAAAAGTTGGAACTGCTAAAATCAGCCCATCTCTCATTTCTTATTAGAATTTTCTGTCTCTTTTTATCCAGCCTAACTTGGGCTTGAGAGTTTAGAGTGGACTTGGGTCTTCACAGTGTAGAGCAAATTGTTTGAATTCTGTGGAATTTGTTTATTGCTCATTTGGTTTTGGTTTAGATTTATTTTACCATGATGTGCATGAATGTTTTGCCTGTGCATATATACAGGTATCATGTGAATGCCTTTGGAGGTAAAAAGATGGGATAGATCCCTTGGAAGTGGAGTTAGGCATGGATGTCACCCTCCATGTGGGTGCTAGGAACCAAACCCATGTCTTCTGCAAGGGCAATAAGTGCTCTCAACTGCTGAGCCATCTCTCCAGCCTCCATTATTAATTACTTCCTACTAGACTAATGGTGGACAAGGGATTCAGGGAACAACTCAGTAAGAACAATCAATATTCCCCCAGACAACACATGGATCTTTCTTTGAAATAAGCTTCCAAGCCAAACATGCAGAAAGGAGGTAGTTGTCAGGGCAGAGTCTAGAGAGGCTTGTTCTTCCACAGTGCAGCTGAGTGAGGGCACATAGGATTTCCCTAGGCCACATTGGGACCTGCAAAAAGAGCTCGGCTTAGGCTACACAGAAAAGAGCCTACCCAGAGGAACCAGTAACTATCCCTAGTGCATGAATGGGCTTTAGGAATCAATTCCCTATGGAGGGATACACTTTCATCCTAGAACACAGAGGAGGGCCTAGGTTCTGCCCCAAATGATGTGACAGACTTTGATGATCCCCCATTGGAGGCCTCACCCTCCCTGAGGAGTAGATACTGGGTAGAATGGGGGTTTGTGGGGGAAAATGAGAAGAGGGAATGGAGAGAGAACTGGGATTGGTATGAAAAGTAAGATTGTTTTTAATTTGAATGAAAATTAATTTTAAAAAAGAACCTGCTCAGAAGAACCTCTTGGAAGAGAAAAGTGATGCCAGCAGTAGTCACTAATGGGCAACTTCAAGGCCACTTGAAAGACAGCAACTCAGAGGCAGATTATTATAGATTCAAATGAAAATATTGATAATAGAAATCCTACTCTGTAAATGACCACATCTAGTGATTTGTGTAGCAGTAGGAGCTGTTGCTGAATTTTCTTTGGTTTCTTTCAATGCTCATTTGTTAAAAAAAAAAGGCAAATGGCCTCAGGCAGAGACTGACAGTTCATTCCCTCCTCTTTCAGCATAGCTATGACCTTTGTTTGCTGTGCTTGAATTCCTGCCATGTATGGAAAGGTAGCAAAGGTGAGGGTTTCTGCTGAAGAAAATCTGAATAGCAGATGGACATTTCAACAATGTACAGAATGCTTTAAATATATCCTTAGAAGTGAACATGAAAAGCACCTTAATGGGCAGTGTTCCTGCAGCGGTGAATGCGAGGAAAGGTATGCTCAGTGGGGACCAAACAGTAGCATTACATGTGGAGATAGCTAGAAGCTTCTCTTCTAAAGAGATACATTTGATGACTACTGCAGTGGAATCCCAAACAGCCTAAAGTAATGGGATAGGACAGGCACAAGGCAGTTAAGGTGATGGGGTCTTGAAGAAAGATAGACATTGAGCCTGGGACAGGTTTAGGTTTTTAGGAAGCCTTGTTTGATGAGTGAGTGTGAGAGAGTGATTCTAAGATACATCACAAGATGGCTGATAATACTCTTGGTTCAACATAGGTAGCCCAATCTGATCCAAAAGGTGTTGACTTTACCAACAAGTTCAAGTACTGCACTCAGAGGGACACAGGGAAAGAAACTGAGGTAACATACAAGTTTTTTCCTCAATAATTCTTTGATTTCAGAAGAAATTCAATGTCTATGAAATAACAATGACAAAAAACATTTCATCTTTACTTTCATTGGCATCTTGACTTTTCAATGCACTCTTATGTCTTCCATCAAGATACCTTGTAGGAATGAACTCTTCATGAAAACAAAACATTGAATTCTTTAATGCAGAACATCTTGACATATAAGTGAAATGTCTGGCTAAGAAATTCAACTCTGAAACCTGATATATTTGTGAAAATGAAATATAACATATTATTTCTTCAATATAGCAAATTCAAAAACTGAATACATGGAAGGCAATAGACGCTAACGAATGACAATTATTACACACAGATGAATCTCTTCTTGTCATGTAACTATGACTAGTAAGGGCTAGAAAAGCACACAGTGTTACTACAACAGGAAACTGCTCTCTCAGAGACTGATGAGAATCGAGGCTCTTCACATTGCTACATCTCATTTCTTTCTTCTTTTTGGCTAAACAAGTGTTTCATAATATGTTTGTCCAGCAAATGACCACAGTGTACACCCTAAATATATATACTTTTGTTCATTTTAATCTCATAAATCTAGAAAATATTTTAAAAAGTAACAGGTTCTGCAGTAAGAGGCAGGAATGGGAATCACACTGGATTTGGGCCTGGTTTAGATGACTCAAAATTAATTCACATTTCATTTTATATTTATTGTTAGGGATGCTGACATCCAAACCTTTACAAATTAATAACTACGAGTAAATTGTGGCTTATTACACATTTCTATTCTCCAGATGGAGAGATCTTGAAACTGTGCTTGTCTTTTAAATGAACTGAGACTGTAAGACTAATTTAGAAGATATTATTGAGGTTCGAGAACACAAGACTCTGGACTTCTCATGTAAAGGCTATTTTTGTTCTGTCTTATTATCTTAAAAACACTGGAACATTCTATTTTTGATTTAGTTTTAGTATCAATGTAACATGACATATTTAAGGCATATTTATCATAGATTCCTTGCACAATAACAGCCATTTCATAACATATGAAGTTGGATGAATGAGGGAGGATAAATTAATGGGTAGGTATGCTATACTTAGTTATCATTTCAGCTATTTTTGGAGCTTGTTTATTTTCATGCTGTTTTAGTGTGTATTAATATTACTGAATTTCTCAATCTTGAGTGGAAGCTGACTGTTATTCTTAGTATTTCTAAATATCATTTGTATTTCATCAGCCGTCTATTTCCTATGAAAAGGAAGCCAGTAAATATTTTGAAGAGCAACACACTTAAAAGCTGATGAAAATACAATTCAGATAAATGGTAAATAATATCCAAATTCTTTGTCTTAAGTGATATTTAAAACGCACAGTCAGTGACTTGCGTATCTGTTGCTGGGGGCTGATATGGAGAGCTAGGAAGGCCTTGTCTGAAGGTCGAGTGTACTTGATAAGAAAATAGTTTGCATTAAGTTGTTTTAGGAAAACAATTTTTCTAAATGGTCACAATTCCAAAGTAGGCATCTCTCAGTTAAATATCTCAAGTCCAGGAAGTGTGATGGAAAATAAGAAACGTGTCCTAAGAATCCTGATTAGGAACAACTGTCAAGCCTTGGGCTTCAGACCCTAGGTGGCCTCTACTCTGAAGCCTCACCCTGCCTCTTGTTGTCTCTGTGAGGCGAGACAGTGACTTAATGATAATAAGATAATCCATATGATAACATGTTCATGAGATTTAAAACAGTGTCTGACATTCATGAATTTCAGGAAAAGAATGAACACAAAATGAATAAGCAGCCACTGATGAGACTCATGGGGGTATACAATATACATACACTTAATGAGACTTTATAGCAGTGGTTCTCAACCTGTGGGTCATGGCCCTTTTGGTAAATCCCTATCTCCAAAAGTACTTACATTACAGTTATGAAGTAGCAATGAAAATAATTTTATAGTCAGGGGTCACCATTAAAGATGTATTAAAGGGCCGCAGCATTAGGAAGATGGAGAACCATTGCTTTACCTACTGCTCTATAATTAAGAGTTAAGTAGAGTGTTCTAGAAGTTTGGTTTTGTGTATATAAAGAGTATCTAGGATCTAATATCTAGGATCTCTAAAAAATATCTAGAATCTATATCTAGGAACTATAAAGACTAGGATCTATATCTAGGGTCTATAAAGAACTCTAAAATTCAAACACCAAAACTCAAATAATCACTTGTCAATCAATATATGAAATGAACAGATAGTTCCCAACATATGAAGTACAAATGCCCATTAAATATACAAGGAACACTCAATAACCTATCTTGAGAGCCATTGTCTTAGAGTCAAATGATTCAGTCAGCCACCTGACATGAAGCCCACAGTGTTTGCCAACCTGTTCAAACAGTATTGAGAATTCAGTTCAGATAGGCTGGTCAGTCCACCTAGCTGACTCAGGTGTCCAGGTGCCCTTTTTGTTTCAAACATGCAGTCATGTACAGCCTTTGGTGTGAGTGTGATTTTGTAAATGTCATCCCATACTGATAGGAATGCTACTCAGAGAGTATTCTATGAGGCACTGGAGCAAAGTTAGTAATGGAAATGAGACCAAGGCTTTCACTTCAATGTTGCTTAGATTCCATGATATAATCAATGAACTGAAAGCTCCCAGCCATCACACAAGTTAAGCATAAGAAACCTCCTAAATTACCAGCTATACCTCCATCAGACAGTTCAGACAAGAAGTGAAGTTTTGTATAATCCACGCTTTTGAGGTGATAAATACATGAGTTGTCTCTTAAAACATTTCTCACATGTACCTTTAACTTCTTATGTTGGCAATGCATAGTGACATAACTCTTATTTGAAATTTGGCAGATTGTGATGAGATTTGGCTAATGAAGAATATTATCACATTTAATGTAACATAGGGAGTCCAATGTCACATGCATCTTTTTCTCAGATGTTCTCAGAGTGCAAATCCCTTGTGTTGTTTGGCACATTTTTTCCTTCAGCTATATCTGAGCCAAGGTTTAATTTCAACCCATCATTTGGAATATGTTCTTAAGATGTATACATGGGCTTAAAATAGATGGATTTATCACTATTTGCCTTTCCAGAGAGTCCTAGAACAGAGTGAGGATAGCTGTTATTACATTCTTCTCTTGCTACTGCATATTCATTGTACATAGTGATAAGTTCCAGAGGACATTTTCATTCAAATGTAGTATCTACTGTGAACATAGTCACCATCTATGCCCTCTCGTGTCCCCATCCACCACTCCTATTCATTTGCCAGACACACAGTTCCTTTCCACTTTCATGTCACATTCATAAATACATATGCAAATCTAGGTACAACAAAAGAGAGGAACATTCAATGTTTGTCTTTCTAGCCTTGTCTGTTTCATTTAATATGATTATCTTCAACTCCATTCCAATCAGCAGTAAGGATTCTATTTCTCCATATAATCCACAGTGTTTGCAATTTTTTTCTGCAGGATAGCCATTCTGATCAGGCTGAGATGGAATCTCAATGCAGCTTTAAATTTCATTTTCTAGATGGCTAATGATATAGAACATTTTTTATATATTCATTGGCCATTTGTACTTCAACTTTATCTTTCTGTATATTGATTGGCAACCGATTATTTGAGTTTTGGTGTTAGAATTTTGGAGTTCTTTGTAGAGCCTAGATAGAAACCTCCTGATGGCTGGATAGCCAATAAAGACTTTCCCTCTATCCTATAGATCATTTTCTTCTAAACCTGGCTCTTTCCTTGGCTGTGTAGAAGCCTTTTAATTTCCTGCAACCCCACATTCAGTTCTTGCTGTTATGACCTGTTTGTTGGAGTCCTTTTCAAAAAGTCCTTGCCTATGGGTATGTCTTGATGAATTTTATTCTAGTTACTTCAAAGAGAAGCATGCGGTAGTCAACAAAATTAGAAGAAGTGAGATATCTGAAGAGCACTTTGACATCATTCATGGAGATGTGGAATTTAGACTTTGTCCTGTAGGGTTTTAGTTTTGTTTTGGTTCAGTATTTCCTTACTATTCTTCCTTTTCTTCATTTTGGAATGGTAGTGCATATTCTGTGCCATTGTATGTTTGCTGGAACAAGTTACCTCTTTTTAAAGTTTGACTATGCAGGGGTTATAGTTAAGAGATTGTCATAATCTCAGAAGAGAATTTGAACCTTGAACTTTGGAATTTTTATAATTCCATAAACAGTGTGGAAACTGAAAGGCATTTGGAGTCGGACTGAATGCATTTTGCATTGTGATATAGCTACAAGCTTATGGGTTTCAGGAAGTGGAATATGGCAGTTTGAATGAGAATGGTCTCCATAGGCTCATATTTCAATGCTTGATGCCCAGTTAGTGGAAATATTTGGGAAAGATTAGGAAGTGTGGCCTTGTTGGAAGAGAAGTGTCGCTGGAAATGGGCTCAGTCTCTTTCTCTATGCCTGTGGATATGGATGTAGCTCTCAGCTATTTTTTTCCAGTATGGTGCCTGGCTTCCAGTTGCCATGCTCCTCAACATAATACTAATGGATTAACCATCTGAAGCACTGAGCAAGCTTCCAGCTAAATAATGTTTTCTATACATTGCATGGTGTCTCTTCAGAGTGATAGAACTGTATCTAAGACACATGTGATTGGTAACACATGTGATTTCAAGTAACAACTTGATCCGTTTGTAATTTTACAGAGTTAAAATTGTTAACTTCATTTTACAGGTTTAAAAAAGTGAAAGCAAAACAAGATGCTTGTTAAACTAAAATTAAAATTTGTTTGCTTAAGATAAATTAAATAATAAATTAGTTACTATCAGAACTGGCATCTGGCCACAGATACACCAATTCCCAAACTAGTGGCCTGTACTACTAGGTTTTTCCTGTCACCATCTGCTCACATGGTGCTGGATTCATATATTATTCTCTGTTGTATCTCAGATTGGGGCAAAGGAAAATTGTTTGGTACTGTGTTGGGTGTGAGTTAAGTCTACCACCCATGCTGTCTGACTTCTAAGTATAATAGACACTGATATACTGACATGAGTGGTTCTTTGGATCAAGTTTACTTCTCAGCAGTATTTTCTACTTTCCTTTCAAGTGAAAATGATATCATATTTGAACACATTTGATTGTCTGCTCTACACACTACAGGTATTGACAGAACTTGGGCAGAAAGGGGATGAAGCAAGGACAGGCACACAGATAGAGATGCAGAAAAACCGGAAAGGGATTGCCTTGGCTCATATGGAGAGACTGCAGCACTCTAGAATCTCAGCCTATCTAATATATACAGTTGAACAAGGAGTCAGGGTTAATGCTCAGTGATGCTCCGGAAGGCTAGATTATTACGTACAGATAAACACGGATGCAGGATTATTATATATTCCTGAACAAAAAGGCAGGTTTAGCTACTTTGTAGAAGAAATCTCTAGGGGAGCAGTCTTCAGGCCAGGAACATTGTGGAGTGAGATAAAAAATCTACGCCAGACATTTTCTGTAGATACTGTTAACATGTGTACTCAGACAAGAGGAAGGCTTAGCATTCCTCTGAACTTCACCTGGGAAAGACTTTGTCTCTTCCATAGGTCTAAGGAATAGAGTTTCTGGCCCATGCCCATGTCACACAATGAAAGCCAAGTAAAATGTCAGGTATTTTGAGAACAATTACCTAGAATTGGTGAATGGTATTGATACCTAATCTAAAACTAGACTCCCAGTTTGTCTCCTAGGATGATAGTCTTCTATCTCAATACCCAAAGTCAAATGAATTCTAGGCAGTGTAAACTACCTCTTTGCAAGATGATTCTTCTCATATCTCAGGTATACACATCAAGTTGCACTTAATATTCTAATTGCTTTTCTCTAAAGAGAAAAGGAAAAAACAATAAAATGCAGACAGGCTTTTAAAGTAGGTAAATACAATAAAAATTATAAAACTGCCTATAAAGTAGAGTACAGACAGTATTAATTTGAGGATATACTTTTATTAGCTATGCTGTAGACCAACACAAGCTACAGTGGGGGCATTTGGACTCTAGTCACACTCTGCCCATATCCTACACACATATTATACAAACCAAGCAAGTTCCTTTGGCAAGAAGTTTCACTTGGGGGTTGGAGAGACAGCTCAGGGGTTAAGAGCACTGATTGTTCTTCCAATGGACCTGTGTTCAAATCCCAACACCCACATGGCAGCTCACAACTGTCTGGAACTCCTTTTCCAGGGGATCTAACACCCTCACACAGACATGCATGTGGGCAAAATGCCAATGTATTTAAAATAAAATAAAAATAAATAAATTATTTTAAAAAAGAAGTTTCACTTGATTTTACTCTCAATGGGAGATAAGGACTGGATATATATATTATATATATATATATATACTCTCAATGGGAGATAAGGACTGGATAATATATATATATATGTATATGTGTACATATATTAAATGTCACTATCTTGAAGTGAAGCCAGGTTAGGATAAATTTAATCCAATAAATATATCCTATTATAATTATTAGTATGGTTAAAAATGTTATTGTTTCTCTTTAGAAGCTTTGAATAAAAAGGAATGATGCATCTGATGGGATTGAAGTCAGGATTAAACAAAACAATGCATGTCCAATTCTTACAGAACTGGTGCCATGTAGTAGAATCTGGCATAAAAGAAACAAGTGATAACCATTTCATTTGCTAAGAATTTTATTTGACTCTATAAAACAAACCCCAAGAGCAGCTGTTTAACCAAACAAATATACTTTTTTTAGGCAACAAAATTGTGGCATGTAGCCCAGGGCAAATAAGGAAACTCCATAATGCCAGCAGCTCCCCTGGGCCTCTCATCTTCGCACTTGGCTGTTCCAATGCTTTTTGGATTAGCTTCTACACATCCAGACTCATAGACGGAAGAAGAAAGACATGTCCAAGAGCACATTACATTCAATTCTACCCTTTCATTTCACTGAATCAGGAACACAGCAGATTTCAAGAGCCCGCAGAGCAGATGTTCGATTATGTCTCCTACCAAAACTTGTTTATAAAGAGACACATAACTATAAGAAGTTTAGGCATAATTGAGACGTCTATATCCTCTCTCTCCCAAGGTTTAGAGACTATAGCAGAAAGCGGAGCAGAGGGATTGCAAGAGCAGGAGGGCAGGAAGACTGGAGGGCAACAGGATCTTCTGGGAATGAAGGGTTACTGTACTCAAACTCACAGAGGCCATAGTTACTTTCACAAAACAAAGTCACTCAATGTTCAAGCATGGAGGGAAGGGATTCAAGAGGCCCCATCCCTGACTGAGGATATATGGAGAGGGGAATGGATGTGTCAATTTTCATTAAAAGTGAGTCTTCTGGTAGGTTGACTATGATCCAGAGAATTGTCTCACAAGTTGTACTCACCAGGTTATTAAAAAAGTGAGAACATGAAGTTAGAGGGCAGAGGGAAGTGTGAGGATATGGGGAGGAATGTAGGGGGACATGATCAAAATACATTCTATTAAATTGTAAAGAATAAAACCATTTTTAAGTTGAGAAAAATCATCACAGAGTAAACAGCTACCATCTGTAAAAACCTGGCCTTGCTACTATTTCAATGAAATTAATTCTCTTCATGCCCAGTTATTGCAATGCTGTAGCTCTATTGATGGAGAGAGAGGTGGAAAAGGTTAGGCAAACAGCCATAACTGTTTTACATGACTGTTTCCCTGACTGTTTTACACGTCACTAGCCTATCTAAAAGTATCAGATAATTTCATTTTCCAACACTAATTGTAATTGGTTGTCTCCCTAGGATAAATGTTTTTAAAGATTCATATGCAATAAGAGAAATCTTTGGCTCTGGTCTGACGTTCCACCAACGTCACTGTTCCTGTTGTTTTTGTGTCTCCATTCAAGTCTAAAGCACTGTTTTCCATGAATCATCTCCATTATCCTATGAGTCACCACACACATAATCAGTTTCACATTCGTCTGTCTAAGGAGAAGTCATAGTTTCCTTCTGCAGAGGACATGGGGCTTCTTCCTCGTAACCAGCCCGCCAATCAGACATAATCTGTAGTATGTTAGAAATTAACTTCCTTGTGCCCACTTTGATATTCTGGAGTCAGAATCTCTGGGAGTAGAGCCAAAGAATATTCCATTTTAACAAGTATTTCATATGGTTCTCATTCATGCTCAAATGTGAGAATGTCCTGGTGTTCTGGCTGTTTTCAGCTCCTAAATACTCAGCAGGACTGGATAGAGATACTCCCCCTCACAGAGTAACAGATTACTGTCTACTGTCAGATACTTAACAGCAGGAAATGCTTTCAATGCTTTGGATTTAATTATTTTGGAATAAAACCCAGATGACTCTGGGAAACATGAACATAACAAACATGATAGAATGGAGTTAACTGTACAGCACGCTACTGTATGAGACAATAAATCGTAGCTTATTCGATAGCTAACTGCTCATTGTTTCACCCTCTCAACCCTATGTGTTGCAACATGTCAAAAGCATTGAATTAAAAACATTGCATAGCTCATTGTCTATTCACTATATAAAGCACAGGGAACTTTGCCTGTAGGCAAACCCAAAATGGATTCTTTATGTCCCTTAATAATTTAGTGAGAGGTGCTGACCTCTATAGTCCTTAGTAGACATGAAAATTGCCCATTAACTTTACCTAATAATTTCTAAAAGTATAATGTTTCAGAATTTTTGACGTTTCGCAAAACAAAATCAAAGAGTGTGTGGAGGGGAAGACTTGTGATGATTAAGTAGAAAGGCAGGTATTGGGGGGTTCAAGGTAAAGGAATAGAAAGGTATGGAAGAGGAAGGGTTAGGCAGAAGAACCAAAAAACAAATTACATATGAAAACACCATAATAAAATCTATTGCTCTGCTCACTGGGTAAATAAATATGAGAAAACTTCTCAAAGGTCCCCTTTCCTAAATATGCAAATTTAAGTAAATGTTCTTTTCAATTCATTCTTTTATTTTGAAATTCATTCATGGAAAGTCTATAGTATACCAGGCATATGATACCATGAGATATTGAGTAAGTAAGATTAAAGAAATAACATTGAGTCTTGGGTGTGGTAAGAAGGCAAGTGTAGTTAATTGCAAAGTCAGCTAAAGGATGAAGATGATGGAATGAGCTGGAGAGAAATTTTATGCCAAGTTTTCCAAACTCTTTAAGGCAATGGTGAGGAGTTTTTGAATTCTGAAAAGGATAGGAAATGACTCATGATTTTGAGGAGGAAATGACCTGATATACATTTAAAGAATCATAGTTTTCTTTTATAAAGAACTATAAATTTGTGTGCAGTTATAAGAATATAAAACACTATATTCTTTTTACCAGTAGCCCTCAATGTAATACCTAGTGAGATTACTGTTGATGGTCACAGTCATATACTGATACCAGGTCAAGAACAGTAGCTTCTGCCCCAAGTGACTACCTCCTGCTTTCCTTTCTCAGACACCCACTTCTTTCTTGGTCTTCTGGGGCTGACTTCAAGCACTTACTGAGTCAAATGCCTCAATTTCTATAATGCCATTTAAACATAATCATGTAGTATATCACCTTTGGGGACTGCCTGTTTCTCGCAACAGAATTCTCTGGTGAATCATGCAGCCTGGTGGGTGTATCATAGTGCATTTACCTTTATTTGATGAGTTGGATTCCATGGTATGGATAGACTGCAATTTGCTTAGTGATTTACTGAAGTAATTTTAGATGGTTTACAGATTAAGGATAAGAATAATGCTGCTATCAACACATGTCTATAAGTTTTTATGTAATCATAGGCAATGTACATATATTTGGTAAACTCTCTTGTGTTGTTTGAGCTCAACCAAGAAGCTGGCTATGGAAGCCAGGTTACCCCTCACCCCTCTCTGCCTCTGGCAACCAAGTCTGTTTGTATCAAGTGATCTCCAGGCCCTGTGTCTAATTCCACTTCCTCTATGTCAGGGAAGAGAGAATGGAATTAAAGCCCAAGAACAGAAACACTTTGCTCCTGGAAATAGTTACAAAGTAAGCCATTTCTAGCGAAGATTGCTACTGCTAATCCTGGGCATAGGCCTGTTTACAGCAGGAAGGGGAAGCTATAGGTCAGCTGTGAGAAACCCATTCATGGAGAGAAGCACAATCAGGAACTCCAGCTAAACACCTCAATCTGACCTTGTCATTCAGGTTCTCCTAGGTATTTTGAGTTCCTGATTTGATGATGCTTTAATCTATCTATCTATCTATCTATCTATCTATCTATCTATCTATCTATCTATCTTGCTTTGTGGATGAAGCGCGAAAACAACTGTTTTGCTTTTGTCTGTATCTGCATTTCTCTCCCTGTGGATTCTTTTGTTTGCCTCTTTGGCTCCCTTTGTTTAGTGTGCCTCTTATAAACCATGTAAAAAGTGGATTTTACTTTGCCAGAAACCTAGAATTCTTTCATCTAGTAGACAATAGGGCTACGCTCATTGGTATGCAAGGATGCAGGAACTCAGTCTGTCACAATGGTCAAGCTATTTTTATAATAACATTTATTTATTATGTTTCATTTATAGAAAAATATTTCTTTGTCTTAAAACTTGTTAATTAGAACAATTTCTATTTTCCTTAATCATTCATTTATTTTACTCTTTGCCTGCTTGCTAACCTCATTTCTCCTTAATATTCTATTACTTAGTGTGTCAGACTTAAATACACCATTGACTCCTAGCTATTAACACCAGAAATCAGTTTAACCTGGAGATTTATCATTCTCTATCTCTCCTCCATTTCTCAAGTTTGTTATTTCTTTTCTGTCAAAACATGTAATTCCTGGACTGGGGAGATATCTTAGTGGATAAAAGTGCCAGTCTTAGAAGTCTGGTTATCAGAGTTCAAGTCCCAGAGCCCACATTAAAAGCCTGATGCAGATGAATGAATCTGTAACCTCAGCACTCTGCTCTGAGATGGGAGGTGGAGACAGGAGAACTGGGAGAAGCTGCAGGGCCAGCCAGCCTGGAGCACACAGTGTAGCAGGCAGACTGAACTACGCCAACAAGTTGGAAAGCTAGGCATGGCTCGTGAAGGTTGTTCACTGATCTCCATATCAATATTACAGCATGTGTGCACATTCTTACACACACACACACACACGCACAATTTATTGCTGTCATTCTCTGACCTTATGCCACCTTTGTTTTTAATTAATTTTAATAGACACTACTTCATATCTTTTGCCAAAAGCTGCTCATTCATTTTCTTCTTCCTTCCATTTCTAAAATTGAAGCTGGGAATTGACCATAGAGCCAAGTAATTAATCTATCCACTGAGATATACCTCTAATCTCTTACTCACTTCTTGATTGAATGAGGCTCATCTCTATTTGGTAGACAGGAATAAACTTGACTCTAGCTTCCCTACTAGTTGTCTGTCTTTGTGTTCAAATTATTATTTATGTTTGAATTTTAGATGATTTTAATTGTTCTTATTAATTTGCTTAGTTTAGCTAGAGAAGAAGAAAATACCAGACTTAGAAAGACACTTTCAGTCTATACATTTTCTCTATTCCCTTTATTCTTCTTTAATTTTTATTAATAGCTATCAAAAAGAAAGAAAAGACCATAGAAACAGCAGATATATACAAGAACTTTGTCACCCTAAAACATGTTTCTTTATTTAATCATTATTTTTCTTATCCATAAAAATCAAGCTGTTTGATAGATTTTTACACACTATCCCCACCACCAAGAACTTTTTAGGACACAAAGGACTCTCAATAAATGTAGAATGAAATGAAAGAAAATAACGAGCAAATGTTTCTTAATCATTATTATTAAACGTGTTTAAACATTTCTAGAATGATAGTCACGTGTTAAAAGCTATCTGATGTAATTTTGGGGCATGAGCTATGGAGAGGAGAAATGACAGAGGGGGAGAAGGATGAGCAGCTTTCATTACTGTTTGCTTGCTTTGTGTATTTTGTCTTTTAATGTTTTTTATCACAATGGGCATTTACTGAAATGATTTTTTTAAAATTTAATGTTGGCCGGGCGGTGGTGGCGCACGCCTTTAATCCCAGCACTTGGGAGGCAGAGGCAGGCGGATCTCTGTGAGTTCGAGGCCGGGCTGGACCGATAGCATCCAAAACAATACAGAGAAACCCTGTCTCGTAAAAACCAAAAAAAATTTAATGTTGACAATTAGTCCATATTTGAGCATATTTTATGGCCTGTTATGTAACTACCTTCTCTCTGTGGTGGTAATATTTCCTATGACTCAAAACATTTACATTATGACTACTAATGGCATAGCTGAATATATGAGATGTCACATAATGTATTTTAAAGGTGGCCTTTAAATCTTACATAGTAAAATCTAACTGCTTTGAAATTTTTCTGATTTAAAATGTATTCCAAATAAAAATGCATTCCCACTTCCTAAGCTTTCCAAATGCATTATAAATTCTTGACCGCGAGACACTCTTTCATGATAGTCCTGACAAATGATTTTCTTTGGGTCAATTGCACTTTTCAAGGAATACTTCATTGCTGACATGGCATATCATAGCCAATAGAAGATTAAAGAATGCTCCAGAAAGCCTTCAATTGCTGTAAGCTTTAAAATCAAAGTAGCTTGTTTAAGTAAAAGAACAACATGAAGGAATAAGGCAAAACAATGACCAGGGGGGAAGCAAAAGCAGAAAATATTAAACTAGTTTGAAATATGAAATGCATAACTTGGGGCTTAATTTCTAGACTTGCTGCATCTGAAATGCAGTGTTTTTTGGGCAGCTGTTATGGGTTGGGGAATTGAAGTAAATAATGGAAGATTATGGGGCTTAGAGTACACAAGGACTACGATGTTTTTCTTTCCATTAGAATGAAATTGACTCCACCATGATTTCAACTACAGCCTAACAACCAATAATGCCAAAATCTTTCATTTTTAGCTCCTCTCCCTTATGTGTTTCAATACTCATCACCAACTAAATATCTGCCTAATATCTCATCACAATAGTGTGATACTACTGATGTTTTCGTGAATCACTTAATAAATTCAATGGGCTCAGAATAAAACCTCAACATATTTCTATTTTGGAAGTTATTCTTAAGTTTATCTAGATGAGGCATAGATGGTAATAGCTAACAGCAAACCATATGAAAAGAGAGAGAGCACATTTTTTCAGATACTGAACCACATTTTAAAGCTAGAGTAACTTAAAATGAATTAGAGATGTCAATGGAAGCAGTATGCAAGAGTCTGGCAAAAATAAAATAGAAGAAAATAGTAACATTCCATAACAGCAGGTGACAAATGATTGTGCCATCAATGGAACATGAAACAGGACAATGAGCTTGTAATCGTAATTTTGAACAAAGAAACCTGAAGGCATAAATTATGTTCCAGAACACTGTCTATATAAATTAAATAGTTAAAAGTAAAGATAAAAATAAATCAGTAGAGCAGATGACTGTGTATATTTTATATGCTATGCATATGTTACTTTCTAAATATTCTTAGATTCTTTTGTAATGATTGGTAAATGATATACTGGGAAAATCATCTATTTTTGATGTCAAAAAAGTACAATCCTTAATATATGTGAAGTAGATTTAATACAGGTGATTTCACAGTAACTGAGCAAAATGGTGGGTATAAGACTATGATGTCATTTTTGTAACATGATGGACCTATTCATATAAGTCTAAAATGCATAGAAAGAGTTGAGAAAGGCATGCTACAAAATGATGATAGTAACATTTTCATGGATACATAAGGTTTGTAATGTTTTTTTCTTTGTTAACTGCATTTGTATTATTTTATCTTCTGATAATAAGTATCTATATTACTAAGTGTTTTTAAGGATAAATAAGGTTAATATGGAAGAATAAAGTTAAGAAATAGTCAAGAGACCATTGCAAAGTAGAAAAATAGGGACAAACCACTATTATATTTCACTAGTTTTCATAAACACATGAGAAATATGAAAAATCAAGGGAAAGTCTAAGTAGATTGGTACTGAAAGAAATTTCTGAACTCATCTCTCTATTAATTCTTAGGTATGTTACACAAGTACCTATATCTCAATTTTTCTGTTTGCAAAATTAACATAATAAAGTACAAGGAGCTATATTTTAAGCATAATATAAATACCAATACAAATTTTAATTGTGATTTTAAAGAAAAAGTCACTTTATTTGTGGAGAGACTAAATTTTTACTAAAAATTACCTTCATTTAAAATGTTAATTATTTTATCAAATTTGATAAACAAAACTTCACAAATTTCCCCCAACAAATTTATCATATCCTCTTTATTTTGTTTACTACACACAAAAAACAATACTTAACTTCTCTCTCTGTAGGTCTATATAGAGGTACACAATTCTGGAATAACAAGGTATAATGTATACTTATCATCATCCCTGTTAATTTCCTAAGGGAGTAAGCAATGTCTGGGCAACACACTTTAACATAATACCTGACTGTTGTAGTTTGAATAAGAATGACCTTCACAGGGTCATATACTTGAATGCCTAGTCTACAGGAAGTGACACCATGTGAAAGGATTAGAAGGATTAAGAGTTATGGCCTTGTTAGAAGAAGTGTGTCACTTTGGGTCGGCTTTGAGGTTTCAGAAGCCTATGCAAGCCCAGAGCCTTTCTCTGCCCACAGATCAGGATGTAGCTCTTAGCTATTACTCCAGCTCCTGGCTGCATGCTGCCATACTGCCCATCTTGATGATAATGGACTGAACCTCTGAACCTATAAGAGAGCCCCCAATTAAATGCTTTCTCCTATAATAGTTGCCTTGGTCATTGTGGTCTTCACAACAATAGAACAATGTCTATGACACTGACCATACAGGTCATAGAATAATTTCATGTCTACTACAGCAGTAGATAAAAAGGCATAGTTATATTATTAAGGTTTGCGAGGACAAAAAAATAACCACTTTCTTTAGATGTATAATCTGATTCTAGCATTATGCTATTTTGGACTCTTTGTTAAAGAATATTGTAGAATGTATTCTAATTTTAAAGAAAAATTGAAAGTACACTAAGTCACTTTGCTCACAACTGTCCATCCTCAGACAAGGTAAGGCATCAAATCTGAAGCTAGCATAGCAGTCATCATCTTTAGAGTCACTGGTTCAGGAAGACTGTGAATGTTGGTTTGGTTTTTTTCGAGATAGGGTCTCACTATGTAGCTCTGGCTGCCCTAATTGATTGTGTAGATCAGGCTGACCTTGAACTCATATAGATCCCCTTGAGCCTGCCTCTGGAGGGCTTGGATTGAAGGTGTGTGCTGCTATATCCAGCTAGATTGTGAGCTTTGATTGTGAGACTGAAATTTTACATTGGGTTCTTTTCATCTGCCTTAACTGCTACTCTAGCCTCTAGCAACAACAGTCTCCTCTCCCATTACTTTCTCTTCCTCTTTTCATTTTTATTTCCTTCATTTTCTCTATTTTCCCTCAAGATTTTACTAAATCATTAGCACAAAATGCATCTTATATCTTCAATTTGAATAAGACCAGAGTTAGAAAAGCCTGTGTCATTTTTAAGAAACCATAGATTGGTAAAGAGCCAGTATTCAATGCTTTTTCATCTAAAGTGTTCCTGGCTATATGAAATGAGATTTTCAATCCATGTAATTAAACTTCCAAGGATAACATTATGCAGGGCTCCCCCCCCCACTTTGTAATGATCAGACGCTGAACATTCTTTGCATATAAATTGTGAATTTCAAAACAGAAAAGCAGGAATACAGAAAAGGAAGAATAAACCAGAGCCTGTTGTCAGAGACAAGGAAAGAATAGCAACCATGGAGTTTGACAGTTCTATGATCCCCGAAAGAAAGCATGAACTGCAGATGTTTTATCTTTAGCCACCTTCAGCTGTCAGGGAAAATGTGCTGCATGAGATGGACAGACCATTAAAACATTGGGCAGAGACATGTTCATTACTTTAGCTAATAGAGTTCAGAGATCCAGGAAATGTAATATTGTGCAGACAGTGTGATGAAGTGGTGATAGAACTATCTCTTTGTTGGAAGGAGGCTGGGAGAGAGAGAGGGAGAGAGAGAGAGAGGGGGGGGAGAGAGAAAGAGAGAGAGAGAGACAGGCAGACAGAGAGAAGAGGAAGCCAGGAGGAGGGAGGGAGGAGGAAGTAAAGGGAGGGAGGAGGGAGAGAGGGAGGGAGGAAAGCATGATCGAGGAGAAGCAGGGAAATGCGTATTGTTTGCTGAAGCATGGTAGTAAGGTACCATATGTGGGGGAATGTTGGACTTTTTATGGTTAGGAGGCTCGTGAAACACATGAGCATGCAATAAGAAGGGATGGACTCTTAATTTTTAGTGGACGTCTGAGACAAGTGGGTCTGTATCCTGGCAACAGAAGAGAAGACTTTCAGCAATGCAAGGATTATTAAATCCAAAGGAACTCCATGAGAAGAAGAAGAAGAAGAAGAAGAAGAAGAAGAAGAAGAAGAAGAAGAAGAAGAAGAAGAAGAAGAAGAAGAAGAAGAAGAAGAAGAAGAAGAAGAAGAAGAAGAAGAAGAAGAAGAAGAAGAAGAAGAAGAAGAAGAAGAAGAAGATCTAAAACCAGAGAGCTGTGGTCACACAGGCAAGTTAGGGACAGGATGTTTGAAAAACAGAGCTTGAAATGGTATTGGAATGATTAAGTGACACAGAATAGTGAGGTACTTGATCCAGTTGGGTACCAATCAACCAGAGGGGAAGCTAGGGGAGCTCTGGAAGGAAACGATGCTATGCACCCTACCTCCCTCTGGACATTTAGTTTCTGGGTTGGTGGGAGACTCCTGGGCTCACAGTGAACCAGCTTGTGTTAGAGCACCTAGGTAACTTGCAACATCTGATATTTGCCTTGTTCACAGTGCTAATAAACTAAGGTGTATACTAGGAAGTGGTTATCCAGAGTATTTTTGGCCTCCCCTTTTCACAAGAGTAGGCCATATGTCTAGTTCTCACTAAATGAATCTAAAGGAAAAGATTGCTTTGTTCACAGCCAAGATAATTAAGTACAGAGTGTGAAATTCTCACTGCTATCTGGGAGACCTTGAGGCTTTGGAATGAAGAAGCTGTAAAGTGGGAGCTCCCTGGGGCCTGCTTTACTGTTTAAATGAGGACTACTTGGGAGCATCCCCATGACAATCAGAATTGGACTTCTCATGACTGAAGAGTTACACTCCATTTCATTAACCTGATGAAGTCTCAGCTTTTAATGTGTTAGTTTACTCTGATGAACTCATGACAACCCTCCTACACACACACACACACACACACACACACACACACACACACACCATTCAGTGCATCTGCTTTATATTAGTGAAAATGAGCAGATTTTAGATTTTTGTCTTCCAAGGTAATGATCTAAGTAGTTAAGAGTTGGGATCTTTCATCAGAGTTCAGGAACCAGGAGAAGATTCAGTATTTTTTGTTGTTGTTTTATTGCTTTTCATACATGTAGATCATTGTATATTACAGAAGACCATATGGGGCTTCCTACTATATCAGTGAAGAAGTTCATTTCACAAATCCAAAAATCACAGAAATCACAGATCAGGTTGTGACTGCTAAAAATGGAAACACAAAGATAGTCATCTTCATTTTTCTGTTCACAGTATAGTCCACAGAACACAACCAATGAACACTGATTAAATTAATGCATCAGGCTAGAACATAGGTTTGTGATAGGAAGCTTGACTAGCAAGCTTAAGGCGCTGGGTTAATAACTTTGCAATGATACCTCCCCTAAACATCATTGCTACTTGGAAAGCAATGTGCTGATGAAAAGTAAATTCAAAGGCAGATATGGAGACCAACCTGGGGTATTCTGCTAATTAACACTGTGAAAGGGATTTCTTCAAGAACCATTCAACTTTATTTCTTACAAGGACTCTGACAACTTTGTGTTTTACTTCTCACCTTCCATCAAGGCTTCAGAGTACCAGAAAAGGGTCACCTCACATCCAAGGACCTTTTTTTGTATCAAAACTTACATGTAAAACTCTGGTTGTCATAATGCAACAATAGTGTTATATCAATATACTTTTCATTTGTGATGTTTATTCTCAGTTGTTTCTCATCTTAAAATCATAAAAATCTGCCTCCATTTGACCTGAAAAGGTGGCTGTGATAAGAATAAAATGTGATATCAACATACCAGGTAGCACTTAGTATCAGAAGGAATCAGCAACTTACAACCTCTAGATCTGCTTTGTCCAATCAGATATGTATGATGATGTTGCATAGGTAATTATATCCAAGGACTGGGCATATTTTTAACTTTGCTGTGTCATTAAAAAAACCAATAGTATTTATTTATTCTGGGCTTAACACAGTGCCATCTGCTCTCAGGTAACCCTATGAGGTTGCCTGGGGGCATAAAATGTTAGTCAACATACATAATATAAAGTACGTGGATAAAGAAGTTACTGTTCTATTAAACAGAAAGTAGGCAAAATACAATGTTAACTATAAATTTAGTGTGTAGAGATTGCTATCATTCCAAGGACTGATTTTTCTTTTAATTGCCTTCAGTGTTTTATTCAACATCTCTTGAAAATTGAGAATCTGTGGGATCGGAGATATAGTTCAGATGGTAGAGAACTTGCAAACCCCTAGATTCAATTTCCAGCATCCTTGAGAAAATGAGGAAGGGGAGAGGGAGGGGGAAAGGAGGGAGAAATCACAGAGAAAATCTGAACTTAACTAAACTTCTACAAAGTACTGAGACTTGGATGAAGCATTCCTGCTTTGCATCTAGACACTTCCTAGGTGGCTTGGAGCTCACAACCACAGCCTGCATCTATGGCATGGACAACATATCCTGATCATTATTCTCCTTAGCTGCTGCTGCACATGTTAAAATGACACAGCAGAAAGTGCCAAGCAGGAGCTGGTGGAGAATATTTGCATGCCTCCTAGTTGAATGTGTTAGCCGTGAACGATCATCATCTTGCTATTTAATGAAAATACTAAAACCCCAGTGAGTGATGCATGCAAATATCTTGCCCTGCCTTGCCTTTCCTTGCTCTTCATGATGAGACTCATGGCCACAATAGATTAGAGGTAATACTAGGAAACAAGCAAAATTGATTTAGAAGATTTCCATTTTCACCCCCACTCACATCATTCTCCCGCCATGTGTAAGAACCAGCAAAAGGTCTGTGCCTTTTTTCCCTCTATACCTCCATGGTGGTCTTAAAATTCTGTCAAGCACCCATGAGAACACTGCTATCTGCTTTACTGTAAGATTGCTGGTGTGTAACCTACCCTGGTAAAAGATTCTTCGTAAGAAATCCCCAGTTCAACAGGCACTCTTAAATGCACCAGAACAACTAACCCTCATTAACTGTTTTCACTAAGGAACCTTTATTGAAAGGTTAAAATTGCAAAGGTATAGAAAAACTACATTCTTTCATGTCCCTCAGGAAACTGAGACAGGGGCCATTTTCAAAGCAAATGACATCACAGTATCTGGACAGAATAAGACAAAGTGTGTGAACAGAGAGTGACCCCTAACTCAACCTTGGGGCAGGTATGGATAGTGGCCTAGAGGTTTGTAATCACTTAAAGATAAGATCGAAGTAGCAGCCAAGCATCCTGTCTGGCAATAAATAAATAGGCTCTCTCCTTCCTTGGGGGATCTTTGGCAGTCCATGGCTCAAGAGCTTCTGTGCTGGTAGGCTGTTCAGAGGCCCCAAGGACCAGCTGTGGTTGACCCATGACATGCCCAAGTGAAGGTTAATGAAGATTGTTTGTGAAGCCATTCTCTCCTCTCCTGAGTTCCACAGCCTCACTCTTCACATGACCACTAATGTCTGGAGTACCATCCTCACCTTGGCCATGTTCTATAGCTTCTGGAATGCCCTGAGCCCCTCCTCATCCTTTTACTACCCAATTAATTTCTTCTTGACATCAGGACCCAGAGAAGTTATTAGTTCTTCCAAAGATCACCCCTGTGCTCTTCGTATAAGACTTCTCCCTTAATACCTACAATTGCCTGGTTACTCTCAGTATTTTCATGTTACACTGGTGACTGCCACAAGTTTTCACTCTTGCCTGACTTCAGAAGACAGATGGATATGTTTCTCCTTCCTCTTTGAGCTCACTGCCTGGAACTACCATGTTCCCATAACAAGAGTTTGTAGACTAGATGGATAGTGCATATTTGGGTAGACACATGAGTAAACACTGGGCTTTTATTTTTCTCAGTAATCTTTAGAGAGCCTCTAGACACCCAATAATTATTCTACTTGCAGAATAATTGCTGCTATGTTTCTTTTTTCATACTTCCTGCTAGTTATATTTCACGCATCTGTGTAAATCTGAGACATAGTTTTCCCATTAGAACCGAGACACATTATTGGTCACGGACATATATGCTCTACACATTCATTTAGGAGAGCTACATGACAAAATTGTAATTCAGCAATCTCTCAATTTGTTTGCTGCACTGTTAATAATCATTCCACGGCATTTACAGACACACTGCTGCCTCTGCTGAGGGAGGCCTCTCCCCTGTGCCTAATGTGTCCACTGGTTGTCATCTGCTCGGTCGCCACTGTTTCTGTCCAAACTGTCTTCCATCACTGCTTTGGAAATTATGTTTCCCAGATGACAGCTGCTTTTGATCATAAATCACGTCTCACAAATGCAAGTTGATTTCTGAATTACTCGGTTTGGTTATTAAACAACAGTCAAATCAGAAGCTCCAGTGTACTCTGCCAATGTGATTTCAAGGGCAGCCTCCCCTCATAGTGTGCTCCTGGGAACCCTTCTCAGCCATCCTATAGGACTCTTAACAATCCGAAAATGAGAGAAGGAGGCACAGAAGCCTGTGTGTTGTAATCATTTCTCTCTGTATGAGTCAAAATGGACTGAACAGTTTTATCATCAGAAATCACACGGCAATGAAGAGTTGTAAATGAATGGCCATGAGAAAGACGGGAGAAAATTTCTCCTCAGTTCCTGATTTTTAATCAGTGGTGGGAGGTCCCCTGGCATCTCTACTTCCCATTCCAACTGTCCAGAGTAATTTGTGTGATTAGTGTCAGGATGAAGGAGACAGAAGCAAGCTAACAAAATCCCTACCATCCTTCAAGAATTGTTCTCTGTTCTGCTCTGCCGGGATGCTGGGAACATTGAGAACTGCTGCTTCAAGGAGGCCACGTTGAATTAGTACCATCTGTGACCTGGGGAGAAATCTACCCATGTCTGGAGTTTGCATACCCAAGCCACCATTTCCAATTTCAGCTGTATAAATAATGGAGATTTTTTTCAATTTCATCTATCCAATATTTGGGCTTTTAAATCATTCTTCATAACCCAGGTAGAAAAGACAAGAATGTCATTTATATTGTAAAATATGTGTGCGCTTTTTGTACAATGCTGATGAATTGATTACTTTTTTGTTCTTTGACAAAAGCAACTTCAGAAACGAAGGGTTCATTTTAGCTTAAAGTTTTGAACAGAGTGTCCTGAATTAGGAACATCATGCTGGCAGGAGCTTGTGTGTGGTGTCGTGGTATCCACAGTGATGAAGCATAGAGAGAAGAATGCTGGTGCTCTGCTCACTTCCTCCATTGTATTCTGTCTTGGATCCTAGTTCAGGAAATGGTGCCATCTATATTTAGGGTCTTCCCATCTCAGTTTACCCAATCTTGAATTCCTTCCCAGACAAGCCAAGAAGTCTATCTTTTAGGTGATCCTAGATCTTATCAAGTTGACAGTCAATATTAACCTCCACAATTTGTTGGTCTGAAGCATGTGTATCAATAGTACAGGTACCGTAGGTTTATATTCTGACGTTTTCATTTATTAATAACATGTTCTTGGGCATATATCATGATTTCTTTGTGTCTCAGTTCCCAGATATACAAGGGAGCTAGTAATAGCAATGTATTATGACTCTGGTAAGCAGGCTACACCTGAGAGGCTAGCACTCCTTTCTGTGAGACATTAATACTGTTATTAAATCACACCATTTTGCTTGACTGGGACTCAGTGGCTGCCAACCAAATACTGGTTCTCAACATAGCAAACTATTTAGATTGAGCTACTAAGGAATCATGGAATACTAAAATTAGAATATGTCTTAAGAAATTCTTACCTTTAGGTTAGAGATCAGTGGAAGGTAGAACCAAAGCCCAGAAGACTGATGTAAGGTACAGGTGACTGCATATGGCATCAACAAGATAAAACATCTGACCAGGTTCCCTTCTGCTATTGCTGCTTCTCATAGCCATGGGCTCTGTCAACTGCTTTTCCTGCATTTACTCAACACATCCATTTAACACATATGAAATCTAGTCACCAACCACAGCATTACACTGACTGTTTTCACTACCCTTAATCTTAACGATCTTAAACAATAACAGCTATTATTCCCTGAGCTGCATATTACATTGCATAAGGCTGAGACATGACTTGCCTAGAGCAAGAAAAAGTCTACTAGGAAAACGGTGCTCTAGCTAGCATCACAGTGCTGGTTTCTTCTTCACAACTAACAACATTTTAAATGCCAGATGTTTGTTTCTTGGTTGTTCTTCTAACCCCACTGTTCTTCCCCAGGGAGCTCATTCTTCTGTTTGGAATATCCCAGGGGATGCAAACTAAATATACTACTGCAGTAAAATCCCTGCAAGGCTAATAAACGAGTCCATGAAAGCAAGGCAGGGAACCTTTGCAGGAGACCCATGGCAATTAATTGGATGCATCTACATGAAGGCAGGGATTCAGAAACAGATCATTTGCAACCGAGGATTCAGAGGATCACATGTAATGGCTGGAAAGGTAGAAAATCATTTCTTTGATCCACACATCTATCTGGAAGCCAAACCAGACTCTTTAATGTGTGTTTTCAACTCAGTACAATATACCTGAATTTCCAAAGGGAAAATGTGGTACATTTGCTAGTAGTTTGCTATGCAGCCAAGTATCAATTACATTATCATTAGTAACTTGCTTTCTGTCAAGTGTAGCCTTAGACTTCCCTAGTACAGGGCAGGAGCCTAAACCTAAAAAGTAATAGCAATACTCATAGTTAAAATATCCTTGCTCTTTTATTGCCCCTAATATTCCTTTCTTGGTGAGTTTAGAATAAAGGACACAGATCTCGGCTGGCAGTCTTATTTTTGTGTACATTCAGCTATTCTACTTCTGGTGGAACCTGTGGATATTTTTAGGATCCAAATAAAGGATAGCTTCCTTTGTCCTCCTTTTTCACATTTCCAGGAGTTGCTCTTTTAGTGAAAAATTGAAAGTTTACCACATGCATCTATTTCTTTATCAGGAGTACACATAGAATAGAATGTGTGTGGGGGTCAAAGGACTCTTGCAAGAGTTAGTTGGATGTTTTACAAAAGAACCGAGTTAAATTGGTCACTTTGATACCAAGTAGTAAAGCTAAGTGCAGAAAATTAAACAATTACACATCCGCAATCAGAAAAGAAAACAACGAATGCATTCACAATGGTACTCAGTTCGCTTTTCTACTCATATATTTGTATATAATTCAGAATCCCTTGGGTAAGGAATGGTGTCACCCACAGTGGGAAGACCTTTCCTTGTCAATTAAAGTAATCAAAATAATCTGCCACAGATGTACACACAGGCCAACGTACTCTAGATATTCCTTTACTGTGACTCCCTTCCAGGTGATTCTAGATTGTGTCAAGCAGACAATGAAAGCGATCAGCATAGAAACATACGTGTCATTCCCGAGATCTCCAAAACAAGTGCCTGCCTCCATAGTTCCCTGCAATCTGTGGCTGCTCACCTGTGGTACTCTTTGTCTTTAAGCTACATGGCTTCTCCTATCTTAGCATTCGGGAGAAATGCACAACTTTTGAAGTCATATATATATATATATCATATAATATAGTATTATACTATATAATATGTATTATTACATACTACATAGTGTATAATATACACATGTACACAATATATTATATGTATACACACATATGCTGCATATATACTCTATATTGCATCTATAGTACTATTGCACTATATGTAATAAATAGTATAGATAATACACAAGTACATAATATATATACAGCATATTTCATATATATGATATATGCACCCATATATATATATACATATATATATAAAGAACATCAGAAGCTGGCGTATCCTGAGGATACTTTCTCCCCAGTGCTAGCATAGGAGAAGCCAATATGTATACAATATGTATATATACACACATATAAAAATCATAGTCGCCCACACACACACACTCCTAGGGAGAGGCAGAGCACAGTTCTGTATCCTATTTCTCTCACATACTTCTGTCAAAACTAATTTCACCTGTATATAAAGAATAAATTATGTAGTATTGCATAGATCTATTCATAAACTCATCACTATTTGCATTGTTTAAAAGTAAGCAAATGCAAATTCCAAATGGTAATATAAAAATTAACACCTGAAAGTTGGTGTGCATTTACTAGAGAGATATATGACAGTTGTTCTCAAAATACTGTTGCATTATAGGATGAGGATATTGGTTTCATTTACTAGGCTTTATAAGGGAAATAGATATGCATGACACAGAATGAGGAATAATGGGTGTGTTCCCATAACCCTTTCTATTGTTAGAGAGAGATGAAACCCTCTTTGAGTTTATTTACAGAGTAGTCATAAAGATTGATTTTTGTTATTCTCAGGTAACATGGAAGAGGTAAGAATGCTTGACTGGCAATACATTTCTACCCTGCATTCTGGGAGGGATCAACTCATTTATCTATTTATTAATTTTTGTTTATTTGTTTATCACTTAAACAAAAAAATCTGTTAAATCACAACATATTTGAAACCCTAGGTTGCAGTTGCAAATAGTAAGCCTGTTGGAGAGATCAAAACCAACAAAAATCAGCTTAAACATTAGCATGACTGGGGTATGCCTAGTTTAATGGGATATATTTAAATTCAATGGAAGGCTTTTTCCCTAAAAGCATGATACTAAATACCAACAATGTGACTCTACTAAAGCCATCACTGGAAAGTTAGAATAATTATAATATTGCGCGGGATCCCTAGCCAAAGAGTTTCTGTCTCCATTATATAAAGAAAAGCGTGGCTAGCATCCTGCTAGAGAAGGCACCTTATCTAGTGATGCTGTCCCCCAAAGACATCTGATCTGTATTTCCTTCTTCCATTTCAGCATCTTTTGGTGATGCTTATGAGACTATGTTTTGGAGTTAGATATTTCAGTCGCATCTTATACACCACCTGAAGCAAGGCAGTCTCAAATAAACAGAGCATTGAATTCCACGGAAGTAATTATTACTGATAATTATTTCCTCACGGTATGCTGGCTCATGAATTTTAATGGAGTGCTGTGTGTGACGATGATTGCAAGCTTTCCTAGCATCTGCGGGATACACGTTTACCCAAGCAGGAATAATAGAGTCTGAAGAGAAGCCCTTGAATCTTCCTTTCTCAGGAGTCCTCTGCTTACGGTTATTTTAAAGGTCTGCTGGGAAAGGGAGAAGTGGCCAGTGGCCAGCTTTGCAAGTTCTGATGTATAAACTGTGATTCCTGGTATCTGTCTTCTTGGCAAAAGAAACAGGTCAGTGCAAAATTTTTCTGTCGGCCTCTGGAGGGTCATTCATTCCAACGGGAATGAGCTTAATGTTGGCAACGGACTGAGAAAGCTGCATCCCACTTCCCCTCCTTCTTTCTGACCGGCTGGAATAGGAGCAGGAGAAAAAAAACCAAGCACATTGACAGAGGCAGTAGGGATGAGTCATCCAAGTCAGGTTAGCATATATATGCTACTAGGAAATCACTGCTTGCACCCACACTTTGTAGCACAGATCTGTAACCCGAGAATTCAGGCAACACAGACAAGAAGATTCTCAGTTCAAGGGCAACCTGGGCCACAGTGTTGTGCTCAAGGTCAGCATACATACACAGGGTGATCGTGCACCAAAATTAAGCAAAGAGAAAACAACTAAAAGGAATATATATAGTAGATATATGACCATCCTTTACCAACGGTCTGAAAAGAATTTGGGAGGGGGTAGCTTATTTGGTATGTGATAACAGGAAGCACATTAATCCCAGGGAATATTATATGCTGATTTCTGCCTCCCACAACACAGATATGGAAGTCTTAAGCCTTACTCTAATGGTAGGTAGTAGTGGTGCCTCTAGGACATGATCGGTTTATATAACATTGAGAATGTAGCCCCATAATGATGTTAGTATCCTTATGAGAAGAGAAAGTGTGCTCTATGAAGTCCTCTACTTCTTCTCCAATCTTGTGTGGACACAGCAAAGGGAGATCATTACAAACCAAGAAGAGCATGAAACACTCTTTTTTGAGTGTTTTCAATGAAATTTCAAAAACAAGCCTGCCAGCATGTCTTTACCTTGGATTTCCCAGCATCTTGAATGGTAAAACAAACAAACAAATCAATAAATTGCTGTTATTTAAGTAGGTTGGCATTTTACATGATAGAAGAAGCAAACCAGTAAGATTACACAGGAAAATGTTTTATATAAAGATATATTAACAAGGCTATAGAAGATACATTTGTATGTTGTCTTTTCCTTTGTGTGTGTGTGTGTGTTTGTGTGTGTATGTGTGTGTGTGTGTGTGTGAATAAGGGTGTCCCAGTGGCATTATATTTTCCTAAAAAATAGGGAAATCTTTATAAATGTCCTCCTATAACATGGAATGCTGGATAGCCTATCTACTGTCTCCAATCCTCTTCGAACTGGCAACTACAATGGCTGACAGAAAGGGGGATTTATGGCCTTGAATTTCCAGGCTATAGTTGGCAAGCATACATGCAGTTTGCTGAGCCATCCAGGAAGAGCCCTATGGAATTTGCAAACATATATATGGTTGGTTTGGGGGAGGAGAGACACTTAGTGTCACCAAACTGGAAAGTACAGCTGGACCTGAGCATCAGAAGTAGGCTACATAATGCGTAGGGACCCCCAGAAACCTGCCTCCCATGTCTATTGAGTAAGGAAAAGGCATTTATAAAGGGTGATGCAAATTGATTTGAGAGTATCCAACAGTGTTTCACATTCTTCCCTTTTGAGACAGATAAGCACTTGACATATAATTTTTACTTTCTGCTACTTTCAATTCTGAATGCTATGCCTTGCTCCAACACAGTAATTCTAATGGGTTTTTAGTGTTCACAGAATTTCCCACCGTGCTTATATTTGGAACACCAATTTGAGTTGTGAAGTGGGCTATACTTTCAAAATAATAAAGGTATATTTATTACTCCATGGTGTTTTCCTATTGTCTTATCTTTTTAAAGAGGTGATAAGAGTAACACTTATTGAAATGTGTCTAAAACGTATAACCAAATTAAAGGCAAACAATTTGGAAAATACATTTGCAGGAGAAATGAAGTCCTCTTTACCAAACACACTCCTAGCTATGCTAAGAATTCAATCATTCATTTTTCTTTCAGCATTATAAAAAATGCAAAAATTCAGTGAGAGCTGTCCTAAGGCGAACTGTTCAGAATAGTCACAGAGTCCAGAATGGGAGGCCAGCAAGAATCCACAGACCTACAAATCCTGGTCCAGAGAGGCACTTGTACCAGCCAAGTCCCAGAAGGTTTCCAGTTATAGGCATAATGATTCTGAACTTGATCCCAAGATCCAGGAATCTATTCTGCATCCAGATGACACAACTTGAAGAAAAAAGTGTTATTGGAAGCACAGAAGCAGGAGTTTTTATTTGTAGAGCTCACATTAAGGATGTTCTGCAGCCCCCACCCATGTCTTGTTGGACAATAAAGGTTCAGTTTTCACCATAACATGTGTATCTGGCCATCAAGTTGTTTTTCTATGACTTTAATATTCTGTGCTCTGGAGGTAGAAGAGAAGAATGAAGCATTTCTGCATATAAATGAGTACATTTATCAGTGGCTCTTCAAGGAGGATTGAACCCAGGACCACTTGTGAATACCAACATCTGTCGATGTTCAAGTCTCATATATAAATACAATGTTGTTTTCTATAACATAAGAAAACTATCCCATATACTTAAATCATATCTAGGTTACTTACAATGCCGAATTCTATAAAAAACGAAGTGCTATGTGTATAGTTACTATATTATGTTCTTTAGTAAATAATGTTAAGAAAAAATACTACATGGTAGTACTAACATAATTTCTTTTTCAAATATTTTCTACCACCGTAAGTTGAATTTGAGGACTCAAAACTCCTCAGAAACTAATAGCTGAATGCAGGCCACTGTGGTTTCTCTAAGACAGATGGCTAAGTTACTGTGTTCTTTCAAATCAAATAGGAATTCAACTAATCAGGGGAACAATAAACTTCCCTGTCCCTCTTGGAGAGTTCCTACATCAAATATTCACATTACTGTTAAGTCTGGAATTGAATTCTGCAATTCACTTTTACAAACAACTTGTCCTTTTACTCTTTTTATTAAATATGTTTATTTGTTTTACATACAAACCACAGCTTCCCCTCCCTCCTCTCCTCTTCTCCCATTCCTTCCCGTACCTTCTCTCTACAACCCCATCCTCAGAAAGGGTAAGATCTCCCATGGAAGTCCACTAAGTATGGCAGATCTAGTTAAGGCAGGACCAAGCTCCTTTCCCTTGCATCAAGGTTGAGCAAGGCATCCCATCATAGGGAATAGGCTCCAAAAAGCCAGCTCATGCACCAGAGACAGGTCCTGGTCCCATTTCCAGGAGCCCCACAAACAGACCAAGCTACACAACTGTCACCAACATGCAGAGGGCCAGCCTAGGTAGGTCTCATGCAGGCTACATATCTGTCAGTTTAGAGCCAATGAGCTCCCATGAGCTCAGGTCAGCTGTCTCTATGGGTTTCAGTCATCTTGACTACCTCCCTTGCTTATACAATTCCTCCTCCTTCACTTCGACTAGACTTATGGAGCTCAACCCAGTGCTTGGTTGCAGATCTCAGCATTTGCTTCCATCAGATACTGAATGAAAGTTCTATGACAATTAGGGTATTCACTAATCTAATTACAGGAGGCCAGTTCAGGCACCTCTCCACTATTCCTAAGAGTCATCCTTGTGGATTGCTGAGAGTTTCTCTGGCACCAGTTTTCTCCCTAGCCCCATAATGTTCTCCTCTATCAAGATGAGGAGCAGATAGTCCCTCTTGTATGCCAAATTATGCTGTGATTCTTGAAACATTGCTGCTATTCTTCCTGCCACACAACCCCCTGACCCCAGCTATTTCAAGTAAAATGCTTTCAGCCAGCAGCTACATTGGAGCCAAGAAAAAGCTGTTCTCTGGCTGCAGAAATCAGGCAGGGGTCTGCAAAGAGTCTGTTCAACTACCCAGATCTATCTGAACTTAATGGAGTAATTAGTATCATCCAACTTTCCCTCTAATCTATGGTAAAGTGTCAGTAATATCATAGGTGTTTGGCTCAGCCTTCCAATGGGTGATTTAGTTTAAAGGAACAGTGGCCAAACATTCATTCATTCCTGACTAACAAATCAATATTTTACAATTGGACTATCATTAGAAAAATAGGGACTCCCACAGTCATGTAAAACTTCCTGTAAATTGGCAATTAGCATCTGACCAACTTTGAAAGAAGTTCAGGATCCAGGAGTTTGCTTTCACCATCTGTGCTCATCTCAGGACTTTCCCAGAATGGAGGAAGCTAGCAGTGCCAAGTAGAGACAATGGATGGAATAAAGAAGGGGTTGTCATACATATTACCCACTGTTTTTGTCAGAATCGGGGAAGTTGTTGCTTCAGGTAATTGTATTTGAGTGACAAGGATAGGAGTAAGGGCCCCCCTCTCCAGTTCCCAACACTAACAATTATCCTGATGTTAGTGGGTAAAAATGAAGAGTAATAGACACTTTAAATACTATTTATGTTTAATTTCTTATACAGTAACTCCAATGGATGTAGCTATAGGTGTAATCCAGATACACATAAATTCTTCTAGGCTCTTGGTAGTTTTTACAAGTCTATATGGGTTCAAAGAGCATGAGAACACTCAAATAGGCACATTACTCATGTCCTGTTATTTCTCAAAAATAGTGTATGAAGCAAATACATTATCCATATTTTACAGGAAATAAAAGCAAAGCTTTTTGCAGCTAAATAGTGTATCTGGAATTAAACTACCAGACTCACAGAACTCAACACATTTCTTTGTACTATTCTTCTCTTTGCTCTTGAGTTGTCCTTGTGATGGCACACTGTGAGGGAGTTAATATACAAATGGATGAACACCAGACCAAATGCAAAAACGGACTTTGATCCACAACTTGTATCAACCTTGCCTAGGAAACCAGCCACTTTGTCTATGACAATTAGCAAACCAGGAAGCGAGCCAACTGTAGGTCAACTTGAAGGTAGCCAAATTGCGCTGTCAAACGACAGTCTAGAAAATTAACCAGAAACTTCATCAATCACCCAAATGGACCAGGACACATTTGATAATTGGTAATCTTCCTAATTTTTACCCCTGTTTCTAACTTAGGACTAAGCCAAGAAAGACAACCAAACACATGGAATCTGAGAATGTTCATATGCCAAGTCAGCCTCAATAAAGCTTCCTCATACTATCAAGGCACTCCCAAGAAATCCATTTCCTACAGTATAGTAGGCACACACCACTGACTGCCTTTGTTGTCTATCAAAATAAAAATGGTGAGGCTGGCTTCTCTGCCATGGTTATTCTCATTGGGGTGCTCTGTTTCTATTCACATTTATTTCAGTGCTCTTATTCTACGAATCACTGAAAGACAACAGAAGCATTGAAAACCCATGGTACCTTCCCTCCAGAACCTGGCACTACTTTCATGTAGCAGTCACTCAAAAATACCTGATTGAAGACATTAGTGTCAGGGATTGACATGTAAAACAAGCTATTTAAAATAAAAAAAGACATTATTGTCAGATTATTTAACCAATGCACAATCCCAGGGAGGTCAGAATCATTAACTCTTTCATGTCCCAAATATCTGAGGTATTGATACCAAAACAATGCAAATGGTAAGTGCTAACCATTAATTGACAAATAATCAACATATCTTCTATGACAAAAACGTTTAAGATTACAGATTGATTATGAGTAAATAGGAAAGAATTAATGAACCTGAATAATGTTAGTCTCAATTTACAATAGTTTTTGAAATGTAATACGTTAGTTTTATAGAAAATGAAAACACATAATCTGATTAATAGAGACCATTGCCAAGAGAGCTTAAGGCAAGAACTCAAAGTAAGAACTTGAAGGAAGAAACTGGAAGCAAGTCAGAAGTGTTGCTTACTGGCATACTCAACTGCCTTTTGCAAACAAACCAGAACCATATGCTCAGGAGTCACTAGCCCTCCTGCATGAATCAGCAATTAAGAACATGTCCTTGCTTGCACACCAACCCAATGGAGGCAATTCCTTGACTGGCATTTCCACTTCCCAGGCACAACTGCTAGGTGTGTGTCAAGTTGGTGAAAACAAACTATGATGAAGCTGGCTTCTAATTCTTCACATCTATTAGCATCTAGAGCAAAGTTATTTAGATAGGCTTACTTTCATTCGCCTTTGCTATCCCCTTTATCCTGCTCAATATTTGATTGAGCCACCACAATGAGAATGTTCGGGGTCAGCACAATTAGTTTTATGGTAGCCAAAGCAGCAGGGAAAAATATTGCTCCTATAAAACTAACCACTACCTATTTAGGGAAGTACACTGCCTTTTCCTTAAATAATATTTGAGAAATATATTGGGTAATTAAATATTTAACTTGTACCATAATTTAAGCTGTATTTTATGACAAAAGTCCTGTATAATTTAAAATGAGCTTGGTAGAAAAATGCCAACAGGTGTTTTGGTGACACAGAGACAGCTCAGTTCATATATTAAACAAAAGGCTGCCACAGTCACCAGGCAGTATTGAGAAGAAGGTACATCTCAGCACTTTAATAACAACTTTCTATGAACCCAATGATTCATGGTTGTTTTGCTCTGCGTTAGAACATCAATTTTATGAGCATTTAATGAACAAGCTGTATAGATTTGACTTCACTGTGTAACTAATGACTCTATTTAAATGCACAGATGTCCCGAAACGCCAGGACATACCTCAACAGTGCAGCTGACTGCACTTGGGTAGATGGGAATTTGCCAGTGTCCCATGATAGTGTGGGGGATGAGGGAACACTACAACACTGCCTAGGGGAGTGCTATACCTCATCAGCATCTTTTATGTCTTGTTATACATCAGAGCATCATCCAAATATCTGTATGCTTTAAAACTGGAAATTTCTGGCCCAGAAAATAAGAAGTTGGGTGGGTGAGTTTAATGCTGGTAAGATAAAGGATATAAGAAATAATAACATCTTTTACCTAGACTGTACATAGTGCCAGATATTATGCTAAGAATTTTACACACAATCTTGACAGTAAAACTGAATGCAAAATATTATTGTCATCCCCATTTTATAGTTGGGAAAACTGAGGTATAGGAAAGTTGAGCACCTTGCCAAAGTTACTGAAACAAAGATTTGAAAACTCTGAGAACTGGTTTTGAAGGTAATTTTTAGTCATGAAACTATTACATGATACTATTGTTTTAGGAGAATTTGAACCTAAATAAGTCTAGAATAGAATTCCAGTCAAACCAACCAGTGGGTTCAGACTGTCTAAACATTTGGCTGGAAAATTAATAAAAACTATAACACAGTAGCAAAGTTACTCTGTAAAGTTAAACCAGATGTAGCAAAGCCCATACTTAGCAACAGTTCCCAAATTTAATCTGAGCCACTTGTTGCCACTAGTTTCCAATGACAAGCATCTTTCTGATAATGAAGAAATACAATCGCGGTGAAAAAAAAATGTCATGGAGGACCAATGCTGAAGAGACACATGCGGAGGGAGGCCAGCCTGCCACTGTGTAAGGGAAGGAAAACTCCAGGTAGACCCAAGAAGACATGAAGTGCCCCAGGCCCCCAGGAAGCGGAGGACCTCTCCCAGAACCAGTCCCTCACTGATCACCCACTGATGGTTCTGAGGACCCAGAGACTTATCTTCCATATTCCTCCTTCTGTCTCTCTCTCTTTTTCCTACCCATGGATACACAAAAAGATTTCTATTTCGAAGATTGAATTTTTCCAAGTTTGATCATTTGAAACTTCATTATTGCCTCTCTTCCACGGAAGGTGTCTGGCCTTTGTTAGATTTGAGAGCAGCTGAGGAGTCATGGGATAGACGTAGCGCGAGAACCTGGCTGGAGTATCATGGAGGATACCAATCTGGGCTACATATTAATTTCTTTCTATCATTGACTGTTGATGCTTCCTGGCTGTTTTATGTTCACATGAATAATGATGTTTGATGTGATCATAAATATAACAGACAGAATCATATGACCTGGAGGAAATCACTCCCCATCTCTGAGATTTAGATTCCTTCCAATGGACCAGTGTGCACAGGAAATCTAGGAATCAGAAAAGGAGGAAGGAATGAGGGAGAAAGCGGGGAGACCCCTGGGGTCAATAAGCCAGGCAGCCAGCCAGGCAGCCAGCCCCAAAGCCAGGCAGACATAGAAGAAACAGAAAAAGTAGGAGACACAGAAAGAACACGCAAAAAGCCCCAAGGCAAAACATAGATGAAGAGAAGCAGGTTAAGTTATAAAAGCTGGCAAGAGAAGAGCTAAGTTAAGGCTGAGCATGTGTCATGATTTAGGAGCTGGTTGGTGGCCCAAAGGGACAAGCATGATACAGGACCCCTTCCTAATGGTCCCAGTAATGTGTTCACATAGACATCTTCTTTTTGAAATTATTCAAAACATACGTGTGCATTTTCTTTTTTCTTAGTGAGGATCAGCAAATCGCCAAAGCTTCAGATTTCCATAGTCTGAATTCACCCTCAGATGGAGGGCAGCATGAAAGAATGCCAGAATTCGATAAAAAAGTAGACATGAAGGTGATACATAAAGCTATGGAGGAAAAAACAAATGAAAAATGTCTCTCTCCTTTCACACAGAAAGTTCACCCCTGCTCTAAATAACTGCAGGCCTCAGCTTAGGGATCTTTTCATATAAACTCCCCATCCCATATGAAATTACCTAAAATCTCTACCCCCCAGTGTGTTTTTCTAATTGTCACAGTGCTCTATATCTCCATTAGCATTTACCATAATTGATATTATTTGTATTTAGCTTCAATTCCAAGTTCCTTTACAATGCATGCAAACAAATAAATGCTACTGAATGAATGAATGAATGAACAAAGAATTCCTTTTTGTTTCATTTCTCGGTTTTCATCTCAGGTACAGATAGCCACAGTGAAGGTTCTCAGAGTCTCCAGGACTAAGTCAGGTATATCACCTGTTCTTTACGATGTCAGATGGTACTTATTACTCAGCCAGATGGTCTGGCCCTGTCATGGCTCCTGTGTACCCTTCAATACTGTATTATCAGAACCTGCTGTGGCACAAAGTAGACACTCAAAAAAGTATTAGATACCATGGAGTTACCAAATCAAGTACAAAAGTTTTAATGGAGGTATATATACCATTTTTAGAAAAGAAGCAAACTGACATCTATTGAGTATTTACTTCATGCCTTGACTGAAATAAGTACAAGTATTTATGGGATCCGGCATTTGGCACTTAAGGGCTATGTGTTATTTCACACCATTTCACAAACGAAATGACTCAGGACTTTAAGTCACCCAGCTGCTGAGAATAAAGCAGATTTCAGAACCTGGGTCAGTCTACTCCAAAATTCCTGCCCCTGCCATTGGGCCACTTGACCTCCATTACTGGCAACGATTACTGATCCCACCAGGTAACCCTTTCTACCTCAGATATTCCCAGTCTTCTCTTGAAGCAGCCGAGCCTGATTAGGGCAGGACAAAGTCTTCGCCACCTTCTGTATCTTGTCAGTGCTGGAAATTGGTTTGAACACAGTGGGATACAGGGATGTTGCTTTCAGCCACCAACAGAGTGAATGGTCTCATACATTTTGACATTTCACACACAACAACAGCTTCCTCTCGGAGACGGATTGAAAGCTGGCCGCTCTCAATCTCTCAGGGAAAGCAAGTGCTAAGTTAAAGGAAATGTGGTGGAAAAAAGAGCATTCAAATGGCAACAGCAAGGACAGCCCTGGCAGCTGTCACTGACTCTGGTGATTCTCCTAAGAAGGTTGTCTGTGCAGAGCATGATGACTCCTTAAAATACACCAGAAGACTTGAGGACCAGCCTCCCATGGATGAAAGAAAGACTGGGCTAAAAGAGCACGGAATGAAAGGCTAGGGGCCTGGCTATGGTTGCCCAGGCAGTCTCTCCCATTGTCGCTCAGCAATTCTTCCCTGCACACACCCCTGACTGCATGTGTGCTCCCCAGCAGTGGCAGCAGGCATTTCAGAGATGGGAAGGAAGGGAGCCAGCTGAATGTGTTCCACTCACTCCCTTCTGCCGTGCATATCTGTTTTAAACACAAAACAGATAATGCCTAATGTGCTCCTGCTGGCACACACTAAATTCCAAGCAAAACAGCTAAATGACATCCCACCTCCCAGAACTATAAATTTCCTAGAACAGGTAAGAACGATAATGAGCCGTCACATGTTGCAGGAAAGTAGTCACTGAGGATTAAGAACTGCAAAATCTGACATTAGTGGTTCCAAGGAGTCAGATCTTGCCCTGCACCCAGACCTCATTTATACAGTGTGATTAAATACATGGGTTTTGAATGTAGTGCCAAGGTTGAAAGATGGATGCTGGCATATCTCATCTGTGTCCTTGGGCAAATGATATTATTTTTCTGGTTTTGTTTTCCCTTATCTATGAAACAGGAAAATATTGCCACCTTCTTTCACTGGGTTGTATCAAAAAATAAAAGCCTGGAATGGTTGTTGTTACAAATGCCTGTGATCACAATACTTGGGAGACTAAGGAATTATTATTAGGAGTTTAAGGATCACCAAGGATACATAGGAAGCTACAGTATAAGACAAATTTTTTTTAAAGTCTGTATTATTAAGTAATTCTAACGTGTGTGTGTGTTACTTTATAGCTCGTTACTGGGCTAAAAATAGTATAAGTGATACTATTATTATAATTGAATATCTATATGGGTTTGTCCACAATGTGCAAATCTATCTCTGACCCAGTTTTCCGGGTCCACACATAATGACACCCATAAACACATGAAACCTGTATGAGGGTATTTAGTCTAGCCTCTGCCAGAGTAGAAATCTTCCTCGGTATTTCCCTCCTATTTTATTCATTTCCCTTTCATTCTGAAGCCTCACTCATCTCAAAGGAACTGCTCTTCTCTAGGTCAGTCAACAGTAAAGCCAATAACTTATTGAAGGAAGCTTTAAAACTGAACAACAACCAGTTCAGAGCTCAGCTTCCACACACTGCCTTTGCGTGTCTCTCATACTTTGGGCGGCTATTCATGTACCCTGTCATTCAGACCATTAGGGATAGCCCCAAAACCTCATAGACTGCTGGAAAGATCCAAACTAGACAATCCCAAAACTATTTAATTTCCTTCCCTGTTCTTTTCTGCAGAGATCTTGAGTGAGGCACTTTCCCAAAGCTCCTCATCATGACCTCCTCTTCATGACCATAATGGTTATTCCTAATTCTCTGATTGCACCTGCTTCTCCCTCTCACTGAGCAACCAAGTTACATTGTCTTGTGATCACTGGGTACAGCAAACTATCCCTTCATTGGCAGAGTCATCATCATCTTCTCATTTGACCTTGTCACATTTAAATAATGAAACATGTTTCAAAATGTCCAATCCCTAACCTCCAATCAGAAGCTGGACCACCATAATTTTCTTGATAGGTCTGCACCATCTTGTCCATAGGTTTAAGCACAGATATTAGTATATAAAGTAACTTAGGAAATAGAATCCTCTTTGTTTCTGTCAGAACAGTAGCTAAATGGTTTACAAGCAGACAGTGCTTTTATAAAACCCGATCTCTTCTGGAAACAGACTAATATCTGAACAAGAGCACAAGGTGTTTCCATGGAGCTCTGGCTGAAAAGAAGCCTTCCTCAAGGCACTCTTGTTCAGAGAGCAATGTCTCCAAGCATGTTTCCAAATAACTCACAGCAGTCCAGAGATCATACATCGCATTCTATTTGCCTTTTGTTTCTGTGATAAAATACCATGGGCAAAAGCAGCTTCTGGAAGAGTTTATTTGTGATTATGGTTTCGGGGGGAAGAGTTCTTAAGTGCAGAGAGGCATGGCAGCATGTAGCTAGAGCAGGAGAACTGACGCATCTTCAATTGCATGCAGAAAGCAAAGAGAACAAACTCGATTTAGACAAATCTAAACTTCTTAAAATCCACCGTAAGCACGTTCTCCATCAAGTCTCCACATTCTAAAAGTTCCATAATCTCCCCAAAATATCACCACCAACTTTGGTCTAAGTGTCCAAACTACCCGTTGGAGACATTTCTCATTCAACATACCACAAATATGAAAAGGGAAAGGGCTCAAGAGAGACAAAAACAAAAGAGTTTGGGACACTGAGAATGACAGGAAAAGTGGAAATCATGAAAGCTTGTGGTTTTGAAGGACATAGTAACCCCCTCTCACAACCTACCCCTTTATATATGAGAACAATAAACTGAATGGTTAGCCTTCCATTAGATTCAGTTGTGAATTTTGGGCTTGAGCAATAAAACAGAAGTATGTTTGGTTCACAAGACCCCACTCTGGTGTATAGACATCTCAACAGTCTAATTTCAATACTGGCCAGAACACTTCAGTGTATAAATACTGTTCTAAGTTTCCACCTTCTTATTTGTAGATCCTGAAAATAAACACAGGTTATGGTCTTGTAGGTAATGGGCATCACACTATTTTTCATCTTTCCCTTAGGAAGATGTTCACCCCAGATAGCCCTTTTCAAACCTAAACCAAAATACCATAAATCCATCCCTAGTTTATTCCCAATAGCATTAAATACATGTTAAAAAGAGAGAACCAATTCAAACACATGTAATCTCTGAAATATTGAATTATTTTTAACTTGAGACTCATAGGATAATGAAATGAAACTGCAATAAGAAAGATTAATGTGATTAATAGTAAAAGAATTTATAAATATGCTAATAGAATTCAAAATTTGTAAGTAAATACAATTAAAGGATGGAATGTCTCTAAACAAGTATATTCAAGGTGATAAGGAAGTCACATAGAAAAGAGGTATAGAATGTCCAGTATGGTAGCCCATGTTACTCTTAGCTGTTAAATAGCTTTATTTGAATGGTCATCTGTTAAAAATGCAACAGACAGTTTGTGGAGGGAGAAAAATCCCACACAGTACACAATAAGAGAACAAATCACCAAGGAGAAACCATCTTGATGAAGTAGAAATGCTATCTTAAGTCTAGCTTCATTTGATTTGCCTGTGTATAGCATATCTCATTGATAATCATATGTGAAGAAGGTCAGTGTTGTCAGAGTTCGGTCCTTATCTTGAATATGAATTTGGTACAGTAAAAATCAGACTGGCCAAAGTCCCAAAAGATGTAGACATAAGGTTCTGCTGTGGCATGAACTATAATCACTTAACTTCTCTACATCTTGTTTCCTAACTGGGTACTTTTATAGGAAATTAAATACTCATAAAGGATTGGCAGGAGAGAAGCCTCTATCGACCTCTTAGCTGATGTCCTTGTCCAATGTGTACTGTCTACTGCTCTGGATGGCCACCCCAGTGTCTGAACACCCCAGTGCATTTTCCAGCACCTCATAGCCTCACCTTCAGCCTGTCTTGGTAAAGGATGTAGTGCAGTGGACTGATCCTCAGTAGCTTTCAGATTGTGAAACTTCTTCATTTCTTTTACTTGAAATACATAATCGGGTGATATGATGTAGAATTTTTTGATGTCTTAGCAAATTAATTACACATTAACATAAGTGCATAAAAATAGGCTGTGAAGAGGAGTAAATTGGTTTTTAAATCATCAAGCTATGTCAAGCCATCAGTGTTAAATATAGTCCCAAGTAAATTTTCAGTATTGGTAAGCAGTAATAACTACATATAATGAAACTTAGAGGGTAAAACAGAAATCCCTGAAGTTATCACAGGAATACCTACATTTAAGTGTAGACTATGTTGCTTATTATTATACCTTCTTTCCCAAACATCAATCCAACAGGATAATCAAACTCTTCTCAAAATACAAGGATACATGGTCTAACACTATCATTGCCATCATCATGAAAGTCTACCACAGCAGAGAGGGTCAAAAAGTACAATAATAAAATCTGGTAGATCAAACATGAAAATCCCATCATCAAGTCATCATGTATGACCTGGAGGTGGTTATTTGGCATGTGTCAATTTCAGATCCTTTAGGGAAGATAATAAACCCAAAGTAGGACCATCAGAAAAATAATGAGACAAAACATAGACAGTGCTTATCCAACACCTGCTGGTCATTTTTAATATTTACCCCATATAGTGTTTGCTTACAGTAGTGTCTAATTTCTCCAAGTCTTAAATTCTCTAACTGTAGTGCAAATGCAGTAAAACCAAAATCTTTCTATAGTACCTCCTCTGAATGTTTTCTATACAATATAACAGATGCCATACAGCAATGTAAAATTAATTTTTCACAACCCTAAAACCATAGGTGCAATAAGAATCCCCAGCAGATCCAAACAAAAAGAAATGGGGTGGTACTTTTGTTATTTGGTTGGCTAGGGGATATTTGGGAGTTATGGTTTTTGTGATTTTTTAAAAAAATTGAACGAATGGTATTACTTTGTAGTTCAAGCTAGCCCCAAACTCACAGTCTTGCTGCCTTGGCCTCCCAAGTGCTAGGTTCCCTGGAATGTTCACCATGGTCAACAAGATTCTGTTTTAACCATGAAAATATGAATAATTAAACTAGTTAAAAGCTTCCATGTGACTGTTTTTTGTGTGTGGGGGTCTAGAACCAGGCAATGGAGTTCTGAAATGAGGTATGAGGTTGAGCTACCAGTAAAGACACAAGGCAACTTCACAAAAAGTGATGAATCTTGACATATCAGGAATGAGGCTGAGAAGAATACTGTCAAGGGCTATGGGGAGCTCACAGAAATTGGGACCCATGAGGAGGCCAGAGAGCCAGAGGAGATGCAGAGTCTTAACTGGGCTCTGTTTGGTCCATGTGGTGCAGCATGGCCCAGACATGAAAGAAGACAGAAGGAGCCAAGCCTCGGTGCCCAAGAACAGAGAACAAGTTTTTTCTGGCCTGGAAACAGCACCATTTGAAGGAAAATAGCTTCATAAATACATGAAATCACTTTTTATTTTTGAAATATATCAGCTTTGTATTAAAGATAATATTAGACCTAAATAAGCAATTATGTCAGCAGCCTAGATTTAGGAAACCACCAATGATTACAAAGTTAAAAATAAATACACCATGTTAGTGTATTATCTAAATGGCTACGAGGATCATTTTAAAATATCTCTAAGAGACAAAGAAGAGAAAGAGAGTTGGAGCTGTCTTCCTGATGAGCAAGAAGTTTATTAACATGAAGTTAAGAGATATGTAGTTATGAAATGAATTTATTTTTCAACCTATCTAATCCCCTGAGAGCTAAAGGAGCATTCTTAAACCTGAATATGAAATTTATTCTATGACTGTGATTTCCTGAAGCTAAAAAGAAAGAGCATGAAACAGGCCCTGAATGTGAAGCAATGAACCCCATTTTTCTATCTGCATGCACTGAGGGGATGTGAACAGTGACACATGGATGGTGACAAGTTGTCATGCAAGTAACCCCCACCCCCCCCAGTGCACACACACATTATACCAGAAAGTGACTCCAGGAAACAGTAGAGTATTGGAGACGCTAAGCCTGGAGCTGAACTATCAAGATTTTATGTGAGTTCTAGGTAGACCCAAAAGATTCCAGAGTTAGCATAAGTGAAACAGTCATAATCTGTTATTAGACAGCTGCCCATGTATGTACTCACACCTTTAAATTTTATCCCTAAGACCTTTAAGATGGTTAAAGGTCATGCAGTCTGTATAAACATTTGAATATGGTCGTTCTATTTTTAAAAAAAGCAGTCTAAATGCCACAGTCTGTGATTTGTCTCTGGCTCTCCATATTTAACTGAAAAGGCATCAGCTCTGAAGATCAGCCCTGTACCAGAACCAAATCGTACTGTCTCCACAGGAGTCAGAAAACACCTCCTGGGAAATATTGCTTCCATTGATTTGAGTGGCAGAAGGGGGGTCTACATTGACTATAGAACCATTCCATCTAAGAATATACTGTGATGTTTGTAAGACATTTACTACATAAATCACTCTGATGTAATCTGTTATCTTAGTTTCTTCACAACTTACATCACTTGGGTCTGCTATTCACATACATATTTTCTTGTTTCCCACTCTCTGGTTTTCAAAATCTATGCCAATAATGTAGTCAAGAAACCTTTGATCTTTACACACTGAAAGGGCAGACAGCAAGCTAGCCTTTGTGGGGAACTCTCTATTAAGCATTGTTTTTGTGTGTGTGCTTCCTTTTATTTGGGTATACAAACATGGTATTTAGAGCTGAAACAACAAAGATGTAAAGTATAAAAAATTGTTTTCTTACTTTATAAATGAAGTAGCCCTACTTTTCTCTACCTTCTATTATCTTCTCTTTTACAGCGCTTAAGAATGTTTTACCCCTGCACTTTTCTCTACCTTCTATTATCTTCTCTTTTACAGCGTTTAAGAATGTTTGACCCCTGCACCCTGAAAAGTCAGATATATGTGTACTGCTTGTTTAAGCACATATTATAAAAACAACCACAGAAGGAGTCACAGTCTTTCTCAAGATCACCCAGATCAAGGCAGACTCAAACTCCCATTGAGTGTCCCCCTAACACCAACATCAAGAGCTTTAATTTTTTTCTCTTCTATGGGTTGCTGAACAGCATCACATGACAGCAAGGTTTTAGTCATTCTCCATATCTTCAAAGGCATCACTGCACTCTCTAAAACACAATGTTCTACAGCAAAAAAGGTTAGAAGTAAAAGTTAGAAGACCCCATGGGGGAAGGAACAAAGCACAATGTTTTTCACTTACATACTTGTATGTCCAGCACCTCCAGAATGAAGGATGTTGTCAGTTCAAAGTCACTTACCCAAATCTGAAGCTTGATTCTCTTTTCATTTTTGAATACAGTTTTTACTTTGAAATCGATGCCAACTGTGCTGACGAATGCAGATGTAAAGGAGTCATCCGCATAGCGGAACAGGAAAGATGTTTTTCCCACGCTGCTATTGCCAATGATTAGCAACTTGAACATGTAGTCGAAGTTCTGGTCAGAAGAGGAGTCCTTCTGGCCAAACCTGGCATCTTGTGCAGAGGCCATCTGCAGGGAAGCAGGCATGGATCAGTATCCCATTTGATATGAAGCTAGCAGCACACTCATTATTGCCCTTGCCAGAAACAGATGTCAGAGACTCAGGAGGCAAGCAGAGAGCACTCCCCAATCCCCCTCTGATACTGGTATCCATGGCAATAATTCCCAGCTGGAGAACAGAACAGCAAATCTTACAGCTCTTTCCAGCTGTGTTGGTGCTTGTCACTGCTCAGCATTCACAAGCAATCAAAGACCCCAAAGGCGACATCTCTCAAAGTAACATGAAAAAGCAAAGATGTGAGGAATTGGCAGGGCATGACAACTCTGAAACTTTGTAATCTCAGTTAGGGGGACTGCTAAGTGACTGAGCAAGGCTTATTCCTAAAAAAATATGTGAACTATTAGTTGAGAAAAATTACAAGTACATCTCTATTTTATCTAATGACATCATTATCTTGTCAGCATCCCAACATGAATGTCAGTCTCCTTAAAATTAAAATAATAATAATGATAAATTTATATGGTTCAAAATGCAGCAGGCATTGTTCACTTATTTAACCCTCATAATAACATGAGGTAGGTACCTTATCCCTACTAATATGAGGAAGTTGAGCTTCAGAAATATGAGATGATGTACTCAAGTTTAAACAGAGGGTAAGAAGTAGAGGCAGGATTAAAACCAGGCAGTTCCTAACTTCTGACCTATTTACAGATGACATCTACAGAAGTATGCTCAGTAGTTCAGAAGGCCATATGGGAGGCATTTCTTGACAGAAGCATGGAACATCCTACCTAGGTTCAAGAACTGATTCTGTTACTAACATCTCTATGAACATGGCTTTATTTATTTTTAGTTTTCTTCATTGTATACTTGTTTTACTGTCTGAGAATTCTGTACATGCAAACAATGTGTTTGTAGGTTTATTCTAATTGATATTCTATAGTTTCTCTTATCACATGAAGTGAAAATGATATAATACCAGAATGATCATGAAAGTAATAAATACTATATTTATAAATCAGATTTATAATTCAGTATAGATAGAGATTGTTTTCTTGTTGATTATAAATGCCCTAGGTAGATGTTTATTCGTCCTCATTTTGTAATAGTTTTAATATCTATCAAAGAGTCAGTATATCACTTATAAGTACCACTGACACATGAGAGAAAAGAGGTTTTTTTTAATGATGAGTTCATTTGCTTCAGCACCTTTCTGATGCTATGAATTATTTGGCAATTGCTCTGCTAGTCAATGTGATAACCACTAAGCACATATGGCAGTTTAAACAATACTAAAATTAGACAGAATTTAAAATGTAGTTTCTTAATCACACTAGCCACATTTCAAGCATATAAACCCCCCACACACACACACTCAACAGCTAATGTACTGGATAGTTATATACAAAACCTTGGCATCATTGCAGCAAGTTCTATGGGAAATGCTAGGCTAGATAGTCTGTTTCGTGTTGAGAGAAGCTTTTTCTTTGCTAGCCGCTTTGGTTTATCTCCCGCCAGTTGCCTGGGCTCTGCCGCTTTGTAGTCCCCAAATAAACACACAAGACGCTGTATTAATTATGAAGCTGTTAGCCCTTGCTTGTCTCTTACTGGCTAGCTCTGCTTTAAGTAATTACCCCATAATTGTTAATCTAAGTATGTCTCTTACCGGAGAATAGTTCCGGGCTCCTACCCCTTGGCGTTACATCTCGAACTCTCTTGTGTTTCTCCTTCCCAGAGTCCTCTTGGACTCCTAGTCCCTCCTATCTAGATTTCTATTGGCTCAACGGTACTTTATTAACAAATGTACAGGACTTCCCCCATCAGTTTCCCATAAAGTCTGGTTAATATTTATTACATCTTCTCTTGAGAAATGCTATGAGTTCAGTAATGGTGGTCCTGTGGTGGAAGCTTGATTCTCCATCTTAGGTGGTAGAAACTTTAAAGGTGGGACCTAGTACAAGACAGGTCACTGGGAATACTACTCTCAGAAGAGAGCAATGTGACTCTCCAAGGGACCTTGGTGAGTTTCCACAACAGCATGTTGTTACAGCAAAAACAAGCCTGGCTGGCCCCTGAATTCTCTGGTTTCCTAGCTCACACAGTGATCTCTAACTCTTACATGTATTCTCATCACGTCACCCCACAATCCATGATACAGCTAGGAGACCCTCCCTAGAGGACTTACAGAGGTTGACACCATTTATTTGGACCTCAAAAATACGAACTCAACACATCCTGCTTTTTAATAAAGTATCCAGCACCAGGTATTTTGTTGTAGCAACTGAAAATGTATTAATCCTAGAGGGGGGAGTACAAAAGAAGCTCCAGCAAGGAGTAGATACCAAAAACAGCACTTGGGCTCATCTAGGACATCTAGGATGATATTACTTTCCCGAATCCAGAAGAAGCAGTGTGCAGGAGAGATGTACAGCTGACTGAAATGGGGGAAATGAGATGAAAGAACATACCACCCTTCTACACACACTTACTGGCATCAGGAGAGTGCAATCATTTGTATAAAGGTAACACACAGGGGAATATCTGTCTGTATCACAAAGTTAAAGGTGTTAAAGATCTGATTGAACTTCACATTTTCTAAACTAATACAGACTTAAGCATTCTTGTAAATCCATGTGATCACAATGACACATTCAAGGAATAGTGATGACTTGTAGAGAGAGTTTGCTAATGTGTGAACCTGGGCCTGCAAACAGGCAACCCTGGTAACTGCAACATACACGTTCTGGTACACCTTGCCTAGCATTGGCAGCCAAAGGTAAAGTTGGCTCAAACCTGTCAGTCTAACAAGAAGTTTTACAAATGGCTTCCAACATCCTAATAGGAAGGTAATTAGGTTGTGGGTTTTGTGGTTGTTTGATTTTTGATTTTGACACTGACATTCCTACAAATAAAGCCATTTCACCAATTACTAACTTTCCATAAGATGCCACTCCATGAGGTCTGAAAGTGCCTTTCATTAACAAAGTCCTTTGATATTTTGTCATGAGTCAGTTTAAATTCTGGATCAGGATTTAGGAGAGTTTAAATTCTAGAGGACTGTTGGGCCTACTAGTCTACCACATTCTACAGCCTAGAGCAGTAAAAAGCCAAGCCAACAGTGTTGTGTGTTCTCCAGTCTGCCTTAAAAAAAAGAAATTATGGAACAGGCTACTGCTATTAATAAGTAAGTTTTATGGATTCTAAAACTGAATCAGTAGAGGCATCACGAGTATAGAGAGCTTTAAATGTAATTGTGAGGATTTAGTTGCAGATGTAAGATTTACCTAGGAAGTGCCATCTCTAAGTTCAAGGGCTAATATAGTTTGTGTGTTGGAAGCAAACCACAGGATGAGATGGTATTCAGTATGACAGCTGGGGCACTGGGGAACTATGCAGACTCGGAGGAATTCTCTTGATGGTAGGAATTCAGTATTTTTTCTTTTCTCTTTTATTTCCTCACTCTTTCCTTACTTTGTTACGACCCTTCTTCCTTTGTTTCTTTGGTTCTCCCCTATATTTTGAGATAATCTGGTATGTTGTCCAAGCTGGCTTCAAAGCTCAAGCATCAATGGGTCTTCTTCCCTCAACTTCCCAAGTGAGGAACTAATTAGAAAGAATTCACAACGCTATTTATTTTTAAAGATTGTTTTTTCCTTTGTCTACTGTTGCCTGATTTATATCAGGAAAATTCACAAAGTCACAAGCGTTCGTCACAAATATGTGTGTGTTTTGTAAAACTTCTGAATAATGAAATAAATCCTGGCTCCAAAGATGAGAGACAGCTTTAATCTCATTAAGAACAGAAAATGGTTTGTTCACTCAACAGTAGCATTTGAATGTCACTGGGGCTTATACACCATTGCTTTGTAAATTTACTGTCATGTCTAAATGCTAAGTTGTTTGAATATACTAGAAATTTTGTGGGAACATAGAACTGAAACTTGAAAATGTGGATAAGCAAGCAGTTACTTATCAGACAGCGAGTCAGATTTCATAAAACATAAGCCACAACACAGAGGCCAGGGCAGGGGCATGGGGTCAAGGCCTTAGGCATTTGTACACAAAGACTACAGAAATATGATTCTAAAGGTTTGTGCCAGCTTCTGTCTTGACCAGCCACCCGTTCTGGTGTTGTAAGTCACAATAGGCACTATCAGAATGGGAAGAGGCAACCCTGTAAGAAACAGTCATCACATGCTCTGAGATGTCCTTCTGGATATCTCCTTATTCCATTCATCCAGACAGCACTTATGTTGGGCACTCTTTAGGTCTGGACCTAATTGTCCATGCTTTTCTGGAACAAAGAAATGTCTGGACCACCCTTGAGGAACGTGTTGTCAATGTACTTGTATTTCCAGGTTTCAGGGTTCCACCAACTAGAATGACTGATGAAGACATGTCTGCTTTGCATGCAAAAGCTACTACTTCTATTATTTCTATAAAACATGAGCCTACTCATGCACATTTATACATGCACGTTCACCTGCCCACCTGTGCTTTTGCTATCCCTTTTGTCAGTTGTCTCAGACAGGTGTTCACTGACTCATATTTTCAAAAGAATAGCTATCTTTTAATTCTAATGTGTCATAGATAAGGGTGATATGAGAATCATTATTTGCCAACCAGTATTTAACATATCCTTTCCTTAAGATCCTTAAGGCTCATCAGACCATGTCTGCTGGAATAGAAATTATTCATCTGTATTCGATTACAAGATTCTTATGTTGTTAAGATCAGATATACATCAAGGCCATGGGGTAGCTGACAAGTCACACAAGAATCTTTGATGGGCTACACTTAACCTAATAGCAGCAGACAGATGAGTGACTCCTAGCCTCTTCTCCAGTTACAATATGATTTTATTTTCTGGAATGAAAAGCTAAGAATGTAGAAGCTAAATAGCATGGTTCCAGACTTTTCTCATCAGGCAAAGTAGATACAAAATGCTATTTTTAAAAAATCCTAGTACTGCACCCAATTTGACTTAGACTTGCTAGCATTTGCTAGAGGCCTGGACACCTGGATCATTCACCCCTATGCTTCTATTATTCACTATATAAAAACTAGTTTTATGACCTCAATAAAGCAGATATGACACTTGAAACCAATCTAAGACATATCAACATTGCATAAAGCTATCTTTGTCTGCAGAAGTAAAGTCATTGAAAAAGATATGAGTTGGCTAAAGAAATTATATTTTGATTTTATTGTTTGGAATTTTATACCTATTTCAAAATTTTTAAAAGTGCCTTGAAGCTCACAATTTTTATTTAAGGCACAAAAAGTATACCACCAGATAAATAAGAATCAATAAAATTAATCATAAATATTTAAAAATACAAACATTAATATTCACACCCAAAATTTATTTAATATAATAAAAGTGGTAGTGTTATTGTTTAAATTTCTGTATTTTTAAACAATACTACATATGATTTCCATTAAACACATCTAATGCTCTAATCTCTCAACCCTAGAATGCTGTTTCTAGTCTAAATGGAGCCAATCGGGAGCTTAAATGGAACAATACAATGACTGAAACGAATAGCCCCAGTATTTGAATTAACAAACACTACAGATAACAGAAGAAAGAGTCACTAAGCTTGAAGATAAATCACTAGAAATAATACAATACAACAAAGAATGAAAATGAAAATAATCAGAACCTCTGTAGTTTCTGAGTCATTATCAGAAGTCTAACTTACATGTCACTGAAGGCTTGGGAGGACAAGGAATAGAATAATGTTATGGAATTATATTTAAAGATATAATGACTAAATATTCTCTAACTTGTTGGAATATATAAATGTTCATGTTTGATGATGTCACTTTAACTCTCTAAGTTGACAATCTACAAAGGAAAAATACATGTATATCAAAGCTAAATAGAAATATATTCAAGACAAACAAAAGTAAACATGACATTACATACACACCTAACAATAATACAAAGAGCTGGTAATTCTACAATAGAATGGAGCCAGTAGATAATGAAATAACATAATACTGAAATTCAGCACTAGATGAAAAAATCAACACAAAGTTTAATAGGCATTAAAAATCCCATTCAAAATTCAAGAAAAAATTTACCAAGAAAACATTTAAGCAAAAAGCCGATCAGTGTTGGTGCATGCCTTTAATCCCATCACTCGGGAGGCAGAGGCAGGCTGATCTCTGTGAGTTCGAGACCAGCCTGATCTACCAGAGCTAGTTCCAGGACAGCCTTCAAAAGCCAAAGGGAAGCCCTGTCTTGAAAAACAAAAAGCAAAACAAAAAAACAAAAAACAAAACAAACAAACAAACAAAAAGCAAACATATAAGCAAGGTCTGAGAAAATGTACTGACAGGGTCTATACTACAGGTAAAGTTAAAGAAAGCTGGAAGAAAATAATACCACATAGAAGCTCAGATAAATAGGAAGAATACTAGACATGGTAAATATGTAGCAAGGAAGTGTGTGTCTGTATGGGTAATGAAAAAAACTACATGTTATGTTTAAAGCTAAAATTATAATAAGTGCAAAAGTAATATCTATGAAACGTACCATAGACAAATCACTATTCAGTATATGGGGTATTATATGAAGTTGAGGCAAGCTATTTAGCCATGTATTGTGTAGTCTTTTGAATAAAGGCTAAAAAAATGCAAAGCAATGCATTTAAAAAACCTACAAAGGAATTGAAATACATAAGAAGATTTAAGTAAAATGATGGTAAAAAAATTAATAGCAGAGGAACAGAAAAAGAAAGTATATAACAAATAGCAAGGTGATTAGCTTAAATCCAACAACATAAATCATCAGAATATATGAAATGATTTCAAATGATAATTAAGAAGTAGAGATTTTTCAAATTGTATACAAATATAAGACCCAACTGGACACTGATCATCCGATGTGTATCGTAAGTATAAAAGCATAAAAATTGAAAGCCACAGTATGAAAATACATGCATAACATATAAATACTATTAAAGCAACAATACATATATTAATGATATACATTAAGATAAAGTGTATTACCATAGATTAAGAAGGATATCGGACAGAAATAAAGAAATTCTTCAGATGACACAATAATTTAAAATGTTTTAATTGTCTATTAAATAATATAGATTCAGAATGTATTAAAATTAAAACCAAAACAAAAATGGAGAAATATTAATAAATATTAATTGGAAAATCTACTTCTCAACAAATAGTATAATAAATATATTCAAACTCAGTAAGGACCTAGAAGATCTTCATAACACTGCAGATGACCAAATTGACGTAGACATTACATTTTACAACTGCAGTCCACATAAAGACAGAATGTTCACATTAGATTACATACTGATCTAAAAATAGGCTTAATTTTTTCAAAAGATTGAAATCTTAAAGAAAATGTCCTCTAAATATTTTATAAGTGAAATTTATGAATCATCAATAGCAATGCATGATCTGGAAAATATATATTAACCTTTGGAAATTAAAGATATTTGTAAATCCAAGTATTAAGCCAAAACACTCTAAGAAAGTGAATAAAGATTTTGAAATGATACACAATCAAATAAGGCATTCAAAAACTTGTGAGTCAACTCAAAGTAATCCTTAGAGGGAATTTTATCATTGTAAATGCTTATATTTACCAGCAGAAAGAAAATAATCAAAATCAGTGATATCAATTCTACTCTAAAAACTAAATCTCTCCTAATGTAAGTATAAACAATATGAGTTTTTTAAAAGCCAAAATCAATAAAACACAAAATGAGAGAAAAAGCTGAAGGCAGTGGGCTGTTCTGAGCAAACATCAATAATACTGAGAACTATGCAGTAAGAATGACAAGTAAAGCCAAGACCATGATGTGCAATTGCAGCATTGGAAGGCTGATGAAGAATTGCTTCAAGTTCAAGGCTTGCCTGGATTACATAGTGAGATCTGGGTCATTACTGAGGTTCAAAGTGATAATATACAGGTATGAAATACATCCCTTCAAGTTATTCATCTTATGTGTGATCCCAGGAACTTTTTAAAAATGCAGGTTATTGTCATTGCTCTTCCCTGTCTATAAGAACTTGATGATAAGACCACTGTTGCTGAGGACACCCACTTTAGTAACAGGACTTGGAGGAATCAAGCTAGTATTGATTCGAAGCTTCCCTCTTCTTGTTAGTTTTAATTATATTTGAAGATATCTTCAGGCCACTGCAGGAGAAAAGTCATCACCAATCTTATAAATCTGATCTGGAAAGATATGCCTATGAATGTAATAATGACACAAATGTTACGGAGGTAACAACCACTTTATTTCTCCTTTCTTTCTTTCTTTCTTTCTTTCTTTCTTTCTTTCTTTCTTTCTTTCTTTCCACTTATTCCACTCAAGGTAACTCATGACTAGTACTGTACATCTGCCCATGAACCTGAATTTGGGGAGCCTAGACCCTAGTAGTGAGTCTACTACTATTTTGCTAAATAGACATACTGTCAAACTCACTTCTAAGTAGATTAGTGCAGCTTCTCATCTGAGAAGTGACTTTATAATAAATCTAAATTCTTGAACTTAAAAGAATAGAGATGGAAACCCATCCTTGTATCACCAAAGTTCATTTGTTCTTTATATTAATTCTCTTTGTGTTCTTCTTTTGTACAGATGATACCTGAGGAACAAGTACAAAAGAAATAGGCAAGACTGTCTCACCAGCATCAGTAAAAAATCGGTGAAGGATGGAAACTAATTGTACAAAAGATGATGATTGTAGAGGATGAAAAATTGTCAGGCATTCATGCATAATAAAATACAGGAATGCCACAACCTTTCTATCACCAATACAGCAATAACACCTAGACAGTAATTGTTTATCAGCTGTCTTATGTATAACAGGCCTAAGCTGAGCATCTGCCTTACTGGTTTCACCTCGGAGTCATCTTTTGCTCTGTCTATGTTGTTTTCTCACTTCTGCTTATCTTTAGCCAGTTTTTTTCAGTATCTTCCAATCCTTCATCACACATTTTTGTTTGTAGTTCCTTTATTTATAGGATAAACCTAAAAACTAAGCTAAATACTAAAAGTGAGAGACAATTGATCTCTCCTTAATCCCATAAGAGAGTAAATGAAACTACAAGAAATTATGAAGAAGATAGACATTAAGACACTTAAAACACAATAACTCTTCCCAAATATTTAGCTTAGTTTATACAAGCTTATTTTATAAACATAAAATAGGACCAATATATTTTTAACCAAATGAATGAGTAGCATTTATCAATAGGGTTCTCATTCTTTACACCACACAATTATGCTTTCTGCAGAAGGCATGGATAATAGATAATAATAAAATAATTGAAGAAAGTACATGAAATTTCTAGATAAAACAATCAAACAGCATTTTAACTTATCCATGTTAAAGAAGTTACTAATATTAATAAGCTCCAGTTAATTTGCTTTTAAGTAGGCAATAGTGACTTGTAGAATTTTAAAACTTATTTATAAGTGTTTGGCCCATGAATAGCCATGCTTATGAGAATATATATATATATATATATATATATATATATATATATATACAGGGACAGTGACAATTGAATGCAAAGCACAGTGGTTGTCACAGGCAAGCACTGAGTGGACTGGGGTTATTTTTTCAGTCATCCCCTGTATTAAATTTGCTCTCAAAATCTTGCCCTCAGTCATGAGCATTCCTGTCCCCTGTGTCATTTGGCTCCTGGGATTTATCGATGGGCTGAATGAGAAGACAGATATGACTACCACCCACATTAATGTTCCCAACTTACAATGCTTACCAAATGCTATCCTTGATTAACTAATTGCAAGGAAAATTCGAGCATCCAAGTCTACCATTAGTTATTATGGTAGTAGTCATTACAAGAAATAAGTATTGTCTTCTTTTATATCAATTTGAAGAAAAATGTTTTGCAGAAAATATTTAAGTATCAAAGACAACTACAATGTGCTGAACACAAAACCATCTATATAAGAACATCAAATGCTTTATAATAGATATCATATATTTTTCCAAAGAATTTTGTTTCAGAAAAAAGCATAATATTTAGGAAGCTAACCAGTGAACTAAAAGCTTGCTTTATTTCACATCAACAACTGAACTAAATACTCCAAAAATGGAGAAAAAAATCTGAGATAAGGGAAATATAAAGTGAGGCTTTCCTTGTGACTCATCCTTTGTAAATATAAGTAAAGAAATATTTGGGGGTATATGTTTAAAGATATGACACAGCCTAAACATTAAAAGGAAAAAGGAATAACCACTATTTCTAATGTTGCATCTTTGTGTTTCAAAGTAACATAGAATAGCATTCTATTTTAGAAAAGGGAATCCTGAAACAGTAATTCCCTATATAAATTTTAAAATCTGAAAATGATAGAAGTCACCTTAACAATAATTTATTAAAATGAATCAATGTGTGTGCTTGAATGAAATATACTTTTAGCAAGTCTGAATTCTTAAAATGAGTAAATTCACACTAGATTTTGGGAGGTTATACTTTAATATATATATATATATAAAACCCAGTGAATTGAAACACACCACAAGATGGAAACCATTTGTATCTATCAGAAAATTGCTTCCATGATACCTGATTTTTACACAAATTCATTAATAGCGTTTTCATTGAAATACAACTTCTCAATACCTAGTATATATCTGATGAACACACACGCAATAATTTAAAACATGTCCTAAAGTATTAATTTCATACAGTCTGTAACATTTCATTGCCTTTCTGAATAGTCTAAGCAACACAGAAGAATAAAACCAATATATAATAGCTATTTTATTTGTCATTTAACAGAAAGATTTCAGTACATCAATGGAGTCAACTTTACATTCCAATTTACATTATTATTTTTTTTAATTTTGGAAAACCATAAGTTTAGGGGTTAGCATGTAACATTTTGATATAAATATACAGAGTGAAGAGACACAACCCAGTTTTAAAGATAACTGCCAATATTTACCTATCATCAAATGTGATTAATTGAGCTAGTTGGCTCTTAGCAACATCTCCAGCAAGGGAAATTACTATAAGCTAATATATCTTGATTGCAACAGTCTTTATTGTCTCTCCACACTCATTTTGAATCAGGCCTATAATAAACAGCTAAGTTGCAAACAGAAATATTAGGTGTCACTCAAGGGGTCTACTATTTCCAGGCACAAATCGAGTTTTCAATTATTCTTAAGGTAATTTGAAGCCTTCCATTATATAATACTCCACCAAATTCTGTAATGCTTTCATTTAAGAATCCAGTTAGGGTTCCTTAATGTATGTAACTTATAAAACAAATGAAAAGTAAATCAAAGCAGATGAATAAAGTCCTTGATTCCTGAAGAAACCATGGGAAGCATTTGAGACCGGATTGTCAAATATTTGTTACTGAGTTTGCCAACGTAGGTGAGCTCTGAAGGGAGGCAACACATTCCAAATGGAGTGATCTCTTCTCCTCTCAACCCATTCATAAAATGCCTTTCTGTTATGCAACGGGCTCACTCTGCTTGGTTAATGAACATATGTTCAGCATTAACCAGTTATACACAGAAAGGAGAAACAACATTGGTCTTTACTTAACAGTGTAACTTGGTGAGTAGCTCCATCAGGGGTACGTTCCATTTCTGAAGGCAGTAAGGCCAGGGATGTGATTAAAATGGGCAATCTGGTATGATAGTACAATGAATGGCTACCTCACACAGGGGAAAAGAGGGTCCTCGAAACCGAGCCACTCAAATAAGCAGACACACGTCAAGGGTGGCAAAGCTCTGAGATGAAAGCATAATTGTGTTTGCTCTTTTCCTTTGATACTGGGATGCTAATCGTAACTATTTTAAAAAAGGGACTTCGGAGACACTGGCACTGACTTTCTTAATGTGTCAGCTAATTCATGCGACTAATCCCCAGTTTACACCACTACCACGAACCTAGGAAGCCGAGAATATCAAATCCAACAAGATATGGTCTGTTGTGACTTGGTTAGATCGGAGTTTTCATTTTCCACTCTCAGTCTCCTTTCGGAGCCCAGAAAGATACTGAACCACCCTATCTTTCATCAAGACATCCCCTGAGAGACTGGAGAAACCCCTCTCTCTAATGCTCCCGAGACCACTCTTTCTTTGTAGACCCACCTGCATGGGCGCCTCGTGTCTCATTGTAGGCAAGTGTCCTTTCTCTCTTGCTAGGGAGGACAGCGCTGGTCCGGGCGTCTGGTCAAGCGTGCACAGCCCGCGCGCGCCCGGCAACACTCCACATGCGTGGGGCTCTGCAGCCCGACCCACATCAGCACCGGAGCTGTCCGCTCCTGACTCGGCACAGGCGTGCTGGCCACGAAGCCCTTGCCCTTCTGGGAGTTGTAGTCTAATCTGAAGAGGCATCTGTGTAAACGGGGAAACCGTGAACTACAACTCCCAGAGATCCAGCGGGCTTCCCTCAGGATCCTCTCTCCAGCTGCACTGGGCAGAGGCGCCTCCCTTCTCTTTCCCAGTTACACGGGTTGCTATCGCTCTCATCCTGCCTGACCATTTCCTCAGAGCACTGGCGAAAAATGACACGAGTTCATCCCAAACAAGGACCTCCTCTCCTCAATGTCGCGTTTGAAAGCCAGACTGTATCTCTCTGGCTGGGTAACGGTGCACTTTGTTCTAATCTCCAATGCAAACGGGCGTTTACCTTACCTCTATCCTGAACCCGAAAAGTTTATCCACACCTAGAGTGGAGTAGTTTTACAGTCTTATTCAACAATCACGCGGGAAAACGACCACGAATGGCACACATATAAGAAAAGAGGTTCGTGGGCACCACAGCATTGAGTAGATCTTCAAACAGGCAGACGTGAGCACGCGCGCGCGCGCGCGCACACACACACACACACACACACACACACACACACACACACACACACACACACACACACACACACACACAGACCCCAGTGTCCCCAAAAGCCAGATTTCTGGCTGAGCCCGCGGAGGCACTCCTTTCTGTTTTCTGTTTACCTTTCCATAGAGCTCCATAGCAGCCGAGGTTCGGATAGCCTCAAGGAAGTCTTCCCACTCACTACAAAGGAGGTGAAGGTCTTATGCAGACCGCAGAGCACAATGGAAAGACTAGGAAGGAGGAGCGGTTTGTGCAGAGCGAATGGGGGATGGAAGGGACAGCGGTGCGGATGGGTGGCTTTCTTCTTCCAGAGAGGAGCCCTGTGACAGCTTCTAAGGACAGCTGCAGAGAAAGGGCTGTGAGTCTCCTAGGAAGTGCCAGGGGCACCCGCATCGGGCAGCCCCTCCAGGAGTCCTCCCAGCACACTCACCACCTGAGGGCTGCAGAGCTGATAGGGCACTGGGTTATTTACCCAAAGCAAGTCACACAAAATGAACACATTCATCACCAGAGCCCAGGAGCGCCTTCATGGAATGAGATGAGAGACCTCGATTAAGTTACTCGTTTTTTTTGTTTGTTTGGTTTTTTTTTTTTTCTTTAACGTGCAGCTCTTCCTTTATATCGCAATCGCTCTCTCCCTGGACTGGTTCATAACATGGTTTCAAGTCTCTGAGCCGTATGTTGGTTACATTTACTCTCTCCTGTCAACTTCTAATATATGTGACTCGTGTCGTCCTTCGCTGAGACAAGTCTTCTCCCCTTCAGAGTAGAAGTTTATCACTAGCGATGACCCCCACCTTTCCATGAAGTCAGATTTATGACATTAGATACAGAGTAAAAGAAGAAACCCTCATGATATTCTCATGCAGTCCGGCAAAGGTTAATTTGAGAATGCTTTGAACTTCATCTCATTAGATAGATCAGAAAAAAAAAGGACGTTCTGGAACTTAAATGTGCTGGAAACATCTTTTGGGGACAAAAATTATCCTTCATATTCTCAGACTCCATGTGGAGATCCTACTGGGATCCACATCACCAACATTACCTGCAGAAGGTCTTACGCAAATAATTCCTTTGCTTTAATTCGAGCAGCACTGCCTTTAAGGGATGTATCTGACTCAAAATTTCCCTCTAAACGCTCACTATTGCAACAATGATGCAGTGTGTATCAGATGTAGTAAAAACACTGACATCTTTTATTTTTTTGTTTTTCTCTGGAATCTGTCTCCTAATCTCTGATTAATGAGAATATAATGCGGTATCACCTTAGTGAATATTTTTATAACTCAAAAGAACACTTTAAAATGATCACCTCTTACATGAGTTATTTGATGACTACAGATAATTCACTTAAAATTAAAAATAGTGTGTAAAGGTGTTTCCTGCCAAGCCTGATGACAATGGATGGAGAGAATTGACTCCAGTAAGTTATCCTGTGACTTTCTCATGTGGTTTGGGGCACTCTTGTATTCATACACAGACAAACCCAAAATAAACAAAAAGTATAACATATAATGAAAGTGTTTTAATTCTTGTCTTAGTCACTGCTGTATTGCTGTGAAGAAACACCATGACCGATGCAATTCTTATAAAAGAAAGTGTTTAACTGGTGACTTGTTCACAGTTTCATCTGTTTAGTCCATGACCATCATGGCAGGAAGCAGAGAGACATTCATTGTGTTGGAGCAGTAGCTGAGAGCTTTACATCCTGATCTGCTGAGGGATAACCCTCTGTGCACTGTGATATATGTTGCTCTCATTAGATGATAATAAAAGCTGCTTTGGCCTATAGTCAGGCAGAATATCGCTAGTCGAGAAAGTCAAACTGAATACAGGGAGAAAGAAGGGTGGAATCAGGAGAGATGTCAGCCAGCTGCCAGAGCAGCAAGATGTACTAGACCACAGGTAAAACCACAGCCACATGGCATTACTTAGATTAACAGAAACAGGTTAATTTAAATGTAAGAGCTAGTTAGTAATGAGCCTGTGTCATTCAGTCAAATATTTTGTAATTAATATTAAACCTCTGAATGATTATTTAAAAGCAACCGAGGGACAGTGAAACCTCCATTTACATTGACCTGTAGACAGCAGAAAGAGAAAGACACCATGTGTGGGTCATGCATGGGTTTTTAAAACCTCAAAACCCACATGACAGATATCCTCCAACATGTACTCCAACAAGGCCACACCTAACCCTTTCAATCCTTCTAAACAGTTCTGCTAACTGGGAACCAAGCATTCACACATATGAGCCTATGAAGACCATTCTCATTCACATTTAATTACGAAATAATTAATGTTTCATCATGATAGCTAATTACCAGAAGGACTTCTAAAAACTTAAGACATATATAAAGGTGTATATCTTTCTACCATTTATTTATTGTATATCTTACACACACACTTGTGTACACACACACAATAGTGTGGGTGTTGAGATCAGAGTTTGCTAACAGAGATCATTGGTTTTTACTACCATTTCTTTGTGAAGGAACCCATTAAAATTGAGTTGAAGAACCTAGAACCACTAAAGATCTTTGGGGAGTTAATTCTGCCAAGAAAATAAAGTGAGCTGGCACTAAACATCTCTCTAAAGTCAAAGTACTTTGCTTTTTGCTTGAAATCAAGATGCTGTCTATCAGTCTTATGCTAAGGTACCGAATGGCAGCTGAAGATCCCTCTCTTGTGTCTACAGTCTAGTCAAGAATGAAATGACGTGAAAAAGCAAAGATCAATTCCTTTATATACTCTCCAATACTCATATTCTGACATACTGTCAATCTTATGACAACACCTATTGCAAAGTAAGTTAGAAACATCTATATTCTAGGCATAGTTGTGTGATGCAGTAAATTAGGAAGTTTAAGTGGCAAAAAGAGAAAAATGGTCATTGATGAACAGCTGGGACATCAGGGTGACTATAATAATAAGCATAATGGGGCTGGAAGAATATCTCAGTGGTTAAAAGCACAGGCTGCTCTTCCAGAGGTCATGAGTTCAATTCCCAGCAACCACATGGTTGCTCACAATCATCTCTAGTTGGATCCGCTGCTCTCTTCTGGTGTGCAGACATGCATGCAGATAGAGCACTCACACACATAAAATAAACAAAGAATAATAAGTGTACTGCTTCCATTCTTTTGCATTTATACCAAAGTGTAAGTGCATTATATAAAATGCACCCATTCCCGGAGATCTTTATAATTTAACAGCCACCAAAGTCTTAAAATCAAGAAGAACCAGAAAAAGATGAAAGCCTTTTCCACTTACATTTGAATCTGAGGTTATGAGTCAATATTAAAATGTGTTAAGAGAACTGGAGAGATGGCTCAGCATGTAAGAGCACTTTTGTGCTTCCAGAGGACTGGCGTTTGGTTCCTAGGACCCACATGTGGTTCTTGCAACTATCCGTAACTTCATTTCCAGGGGATCTGACACTTTCCTCCGAGCTCTGTGAGCACCTGGTGCACAGACAGTCTGAAGAAAAGGGACCACTAGATAATAACACAGTATGAGCACCTCACCATATTAGTGTGGAGTGACCTGAGAGATCTGAGACTCAGATGGTAAGTAAGTCCCCAAGGACCTCACAGACGCCTGGAGGGATGAATGGAGTAAGAGCACTTTACATTCTAACCATAGATACGTGTTTCTTTGCACTATCTCATGTCACTATTCAGATTCTGAGTTTTCTTTTCTACTCTACAACTTAATAGTATTCTCTGTGTCTTGTAAAGATCAGATTTATATAGTATTCTTTTGCTGTTATCATTCCATATTTTACTTCAGCTCTGTTGTTTAAGCTTTCTGTTAAAAGTAGCCAAGAGCAAAGCTAATATTAATGACACTATTAGCTGTATAAGAGATCACAACAGACTTTTTACTGACACCATTCTCACAACATCCCAGTCAAGACTCATACTTAAAACTGAAGTCACTGGGCGTTGGTGACGTACACCTTTAATCCCAGCACTCGGGAAGCAGGGGTAGGCAGATCTCTGTGAGTTCGAGACCAGCCTGGTCTACAAGAGTGAGTTCCAGGACAGCCTCCAAAATAATACAAGGAAACCTGTCTTGGAAAAAAAAACCTGAAGTCACTGAGGCTTGCAATAAGGATTAAGGACACTTCCTGTATGCCTCCCTCATACAGGCCTGACTCAAATCCAGTCTGATGCTGTACCTGGGTGTCTAACCTTAAACACGATTGAGACTGTATCCACCTGAAAGGGAGATTCTTTGGCCTGTACACTATTACCCCTGCCTGGCTGCACATAGTGAGTTGTCTTCAATTCCAACCTTATTTCAAGTGCATATTATGAAAAGCTATTGATTCTCTCAGGTTCTCTTTAGAAGAAGTTAAATATCCCCATGGTGCTATTGATTTCCTTGAAATTAAAAAGAAAATTATTTTAACTCATTCCTGCTCATGAAGTATCCAACATTATACATAACCAATATGAATAAAATGTCTTGTGAAAAAGAAATGCCCTCCAAGTGAATATAAAACAATGCTGATTTCTTTCCATACCATAGACACTTTACAACTGCTACCCTTTTAAAAATACCAATGCCATGGCAGGCACTTTGTCTAGATTCTTCCATTTAATTGTTCATAATGTTGAAAGGTGATGTTACAGCCTCATTTTACCATCAAGAGAGGGTATGCATTTTGCTTAAAGACACTGGTTAGGATGATTGGTCCAGGCTTTAAAGCTCAGAGCGATCTGGCTCAGAACCCAGGTTCTCAACTTAGTTTTTCCTCATAAAAGGTTGGCAATCTATTACAAGTTTTTCCAGTCTTGTTGTCCTTAATGCAGATTAAGGACATAACGCTATTATGAAATTACAAGGTTACTTAGAACATTTAACGCATTTTTAAATTAAAAAATGGTGTAGGTGGTTCATTTTGATTGCCAATGTGATTGACTATTTCTGTGAAGAGTGTTTATAGACAGACTTGACCAAAGATGAGAGAGATCCCCTGAGAACAGGTGCAGTATCACCCATGGGCTGAGTCCCTGCACTGAACAAAAAGTGGAAAGGAGAAAGACCCTCCCTCCTTATTCTTCCTGACCATAACCATGCCTTACCCTCCACAGTGGATTTCTTTCCTCTTTTTGTGAGCAAAAATGAACCTTCTCCCTCTAGTCAAATATTTGGTCACACTGACAAAAGGAAGTAACTAAAGCAGCCCTCCACCCTTTCAGTCAAATGTCAATCCATTTGACCTACTAGAAATATTTTAAGAAACGTTTTGCCAAATGTGGGTCTTTTACTGAAAAGCACACACTATATTTCTAGCTCAGATAAAAAGTGAACAATAAACAGCATAAGAAAATCGGAAGAGTACTAAGCACCAATGTCCTCATCTCACACCAAGGATTCAATCAATAGGTTTTAGGTCTTTATCTTGGAGGAGCATTGTGTGGCCTACATCTGACTTAACCATGTGAACTTTAGATGTTAAGCTTTCCAATAGGTTTTTGATCCGATGAAAGATATGCAACTCAATAACCTGTTTCTGATGGCAGAGCAGTTCTATGTAGAATATTTCAGAAGACTTGCCAGAGAATAGGCTTGAGGCAGGAAGAAGGAAGAACATGAAGCCACCCAGAGTACCTGTGACAGGCAGCCTGCATGCCTTCAGCAGGGTGGGAGCCTAATATTGTCTATTTATAGTCTAAGTTAAACTTACCCTCAGAACCAAGTTCAGGTAAGACAAACATGATACCCGATGAATGGTACTGTTTTGAAGTTCCAGGGAATTAACAAAAAGAAAGAAGGGTACACTAGGAAGAAATGTGGTAGATAAGATAACCCAATCCTCATTAGATTCCCAAAATTGACAATGACCAGCTTAACATGCCACAGGTCACCTGATGCCATTACATACTTTAGGGAAGACACACTCTTCTGTAAAGATACTGTGACTTGCTAACATAATTAAATTTGATTTGTCTATCAATAATGTTCACTCAAACCTTCTAGACTTACCACTTACAATTTAAAGTGTAGAGTCAGGGACAGAGAGATGGTTCATTGCGTAAAAACATTGGCTAATCTTCCAGAGGAGGCAGGTTCAATTCCCAGTATCCATATGGTGGCTCACAACCCAGTTTCATGGTATTCAATGTCCTTTTCTGGCACCAGGCACATAAGTGGTACATAGATACACGGAACAAAAACACTCACACACATAAAAGTAAAGTAATTAAATACTTTGAAGAGGAGAGTCAAAATCATTCTTATCCCCAGGGAAACTCAATACCTAAACAGTCAAGAGATAAATACCATGGACATCAGCTGCCTAACATTTTGCTTTTCTAGCCACTGCCTTACAGGTATTTATGAGACAGAACTCAGTTGGAACTATAGTGTAGACAAGTAAATTTAGCAGCTGGTTCAATTGCCAGAGCAGAAGGGTTGACATGGAAGAACTTCAAAGGGGCACAAAGACTGTTTGTTGGTTCCTCTTTCTAGGTTTGAAGATAAAGTAAGGGCCAAAGATGAGTTATGCCCCATCTAATATCACACTAATTAACAATTCAGTCAACACTAGTATCCAACACATGGGACTTCAGGTCTACGCCCTATTTACATATACATATTTAGCCATCATTATCTTGTGTTTGACATGTACTTTCTTACAACCTGACCATACTTTTGCTTTAAAATTGTGCAACGCCCCCAAATACATCTAGAATACTATGTTGTTTGATAGTTAGCTCTGTTTTGCTGGCTGAGAAACAAGAATTGCTGATGTACAATACTTTCTCCTTCACATAAGGACTTGAGACATTTTCAATTTTATTATGGGTTTATGCACTAATTCAGCTATAAAACCCATTATTTTGAATTAAACTTGCCCTAACTGTGCATATGTTAAGATAATCAGAGTTTCCACTATTGACTAATTTGTTAAGAATGAACTCTTATTTCCTTCTGGACTTCGTAAGAACCTATAAATTGGTCAGATAGAAAATGGTGTATGCCAGGCACTCACCACATATGTGACAGTTCCAGATCAGTATGAGTCATCCGTTGATTCACAAGTAGCTCCATGTTTCTTCCTATGGTAAACTAAGCCACAATGATCCTGAGCCAAGTTTGGAATAGAAATGTTTATTCTGTGCTACTAGATCTTGAAAATGCATAACTTTCTTAAACATTATGGATGTTTACAGCTAACAGTTTCACTTAAGTCTTGGAAGTACATCTGTTCTTGAACTTTTGAACACTGTTGGAATAGTCAAGTGTATTAAATGTATTTTGTATTACCATTTGAATGGAAAGCTTTTGTGGGCCAGGGTGGAATGTTGTGAATTGGATATGTAGTGTCTCCCAAAGGAACTAAGGTGTTGAAAGGTCATTCCCCTGCTGGTGGTGCTATCAAGAGATGACAGATTACGGAAACACTAACCTTATCAATGTGCCATTAGGAGGAAGGGGAAGTAGGCTACTAAGGAAGAGTCTTTGAAGGATCCGCCTTGACTTGGCCCTGACCTCTTCTGTTCCTTTTTTTTCTTAGCTACCATGGTAATTTGCTCCCTGATACGGCACCCTTTAGAATGTTCCTTCCTTAAAGTGGGTCTAACACTAGAAGAAACTGCTACTAAAATGAATCATTCCTCTCTAAAGCTGTTTATGTTTGTTTATTTTATACTAGTGAAGAAAAAGCTAGCGCACTTCCCTTCTGACAAGATTTATAAAGCACTTGAGCTTAAAATAAATGATCATTTCAGAAATAAGTTGTTGTAGCCAACATGTTGTCCACACACTTTATCTATTCGAATAGATCTGCTTTCTCACAACTCATTTCTCATCTGCCTATGTAGTCTTCTTGTCTAAATATAAGTGTATTACTGAGAGGGAACAGCAGATCATTGCAGCGAACACATTTGGTTCTGGTTGCAATTTTAATTACAGCTGAAATACACTTCATTTTATTATGCCATGACTTTTGGGAGATGCAATTTCTTGACTTTATTTAAGTGACTTTTTATATAAACAAAATATTTTTCTTTATAATTATAAAGCACCCTTGAAGGAGACATTGATCAAACTATTCAAAGTTACATTACACAGATTGTTATTGTTGCTTAGCACCATATCTTAAGGAAACCTAGAAGAAGCACTAGAGGGTTACATTTAAATGTATCTACTACTTATTTCACAGTAGGAATGTTTCTAAATCATTGATGTATTTTAACTTTATCTTCACAATAGCAAAAGTAAATATGATTGCTTTTGTTGCTGGTAGTAAGAAAGATCGCATAGTCAAACTGGGCAATTTATACAAAGTTTTAAAAGGGGCTATTACTGAACCATAGGAAGTACTAGTAGGAACTAATAAAAGAAGCTTTTCCTTTGCTATGACAACAGAAAGGAGCCAGTGAGTTTTACCCAAAAGGCCATCATCCAGGAAAAGAGTTTATTTGAGTCAGAAAATGCTCTGCAGAAGAGGGAGTCAGCAGGGAAAGGAAGTCACAACTCTCCCACCATCTACATTCTCTAGCTCCCCATCTGAATCCAGAGTCTTTGAACCCTTGATGTAATACAAGTTTCCAGCACCCTCTGACATAGGAGCTTGCAGAAGGGTAGGCAAAGATACAAGCAGGAGATGTCAGCATATTTCCCTATTTTAAACATGATCAAATTGAGAGTCAAATGAAATTTTTGACAACAAGGTCATAAAGGTAAACCAATGTAAATTTAAGCAATCCTCATGCTAATGGTCCTACCAAATTAAGCAAAGAAACAAAATGAATGGTTATCATAAGGAGAATTTCCAAATTTCAACTTTCTCCTCTTTAGCTTTCATACCTACATCCCATTCAGAAACACAGTGAAGAATTTTTTCTTATATCATCACAGTTTAAATGAACAACAGAATGACTTTGTAACATCTTTGTTTTGTCTATCTCATTATTGTTTTCCAAGGTGAACAAATTTACTGACACATGTTTCATTTCATAAAGTTAAATAATTATAAACAGGCTAGTTGTACCATGATAGCTTTAAACATTTAGAGGATACAACTAAAATGTATAACAGGGACATCCATTTATACGTTTCACATCTTTTTTGGGGGCTCTGTGGGCTCCAGAAACAACCAGGAATTTTTGTCTGAGCTGATCATTTCTTCTTAACAGAACTCATATAGTGCTTAGTGTACAGTAGGTGCTCAACGTATATTCATGAGTTGATGAATAAATGGGCAGACACAAATATTGGATATCAACAAAGTTTGTAAACAGGTAGCATGGATATGAGAGGTTGAGAGATGGGAAGACTGGAGATCAGGCTTGATCACCAGAGACTGTGGAAACCTCATCAGAAATGGAAATCAAGACCCAAGATTCAGATGGGTCTCAAAGGTGAGGGAGGTTTAACTTGTATGTTCAAAGAATATGTGAGTACTTGAGACTTGAAAGGGAAGTGGACCAGACTGTAGTTTATTTTTTTATTTTATTATTTTAATTTTATTTTTTATCACTTTTTATTTTAATTTTAAATAGCTTGCTTTACATGTCAATCCCAGTTCCCTCTCCCTCCCCTCCTCCCGCACTCCCCATCCCCTGCCCCCAGCCTCCCACCCTATTGCCAATTCCTTCCACATAGGGGATATCTAGAGTCTGTCATTTCACTCAGGGTAGGGTCCAGGCACTCCCCTAAGAGTCCAGGCTGAGAGAGCATCCCTCTTTGTGCTATGGGCACACGATGACTGTTTGTATTCCAGGGATAGACACTGATCCTCTGCTGAGGGCCCCATAGGTTTCCCAGGCCTTCTCACTGACTCTCACATTCAGGGGGTCCAGATCAGTCCCATGCTGGCCTCCCAGCTGTCAGTCTGGGGTCCAAGAGCTCTCCCCTGTTCAGATCAGCTGTCTCTGCTGGTTTTGCCAGCCCATTCTTTGCCAATTTGCTCATCACTCCTCTCTCTCTGTCACTGGGTTCCTTGGGTTCAGTTCAGTGATTAATTGTGTGTTTGCCTCTGCTTCCATCAGTCACTGGATGAAGGCTCCCAGATGGTAATAGACATCAAGTTCATTATCAGGAATGGGCATTCGAGGTGGTCTCTCCACTATTGCTTAGCTTGCCAATTGGTGTCATCCCTTTAGAACACTCGAGGTCGCTCTGGTGCCTGATCTGTATTCCATCCTATGATTCCCTCTTCCCCCTATTCTACCCCCACCCCCTCAACTTCCTGTTCCCCCATGACCAACTCTCTTCCTCTTCACCCCCTCTCTTCTTCCCAGGTCCCACTCCCCCCCACTCCTCGCCGTGTTCCCCATCCATTCAGAGGATCTTGTCTCAATCCTCTTCTCTTGGGTACTATGCATATATGCATATATTTTAGGTTCTTTCCTGTTTCCCAGACTCTCTATCAGTGGAAGTGCAGACTGGCACTATCCTGATCCATGTCTAAAATCCATATATGAGTGAGTACATACCATGTTTGTCTTTTTGCAACTGGGTTACCTCACTCAGGATGGTTTCTTCCAGTGGTATCCATTTCCCTGCGAATTTCAAGATTCCATTGTTTTTTTCTGCTGAGTAATACTCCATTGTGTAAATGTACCACATTTTCTCTATCCACTCTTCAGTTGAGGGGCATCTAGGTTGCTTCCAGGTTCTGGCTATTACAAATAATGCTGCTATGAACATAGTGGAGCAGATGCCCTTGTTGTATGAATTTGCCTCATTTGGATATATGCCTAAGAGTGGAATTGCTTGGTCTTGTGGTAGATTAATTCCCATTTTCCTGAGGAATCTCCATACTGATTTCCAAAGAGGCTGTATGAGTTGGCACTCCCACCAGCAGTGGAGGAGTGTTCCACTCTCTCCACATCCTCTCCAGCATAAATTGTCTTCCGTGTTTTTGATTTTAGCCATTCTGACAGGAGTAAGATGGTATCTCAGAATTGTTTTGATTTGCATTTCCCTGATGGCTAAGGATGTTTGTCCCGCGCTACCGTCTCGCCAGCAAGAACGACGCAGAACACTCGGATCCTTCTGCAGTAAAGCTTTAATGCATCTTGAGAGATAGATGATCAGCTTCTTAGAGGGAGACCCCAAGCTAAGAAACCCAGCCCCTTATATAAGCCTAGGAGCTCCGAGTGAGACGTGTAGAGCCGGGATTGGTGGTTTGCACATCACCCCAGATGACGCCACGGGAGAGGCACAGCTTAAACGGTTAACTCCAACTGACAGCAGATGTCAGCGCCATCTTCTAACGGTTAACTCCAACTGACAGCAGATGTCAGCGCCATCTTCTAACGGCAATAGCGATAGCGAGGGCGGCTCCTCACATCTCCCCCTATTCATTTATTTTTGAAGCAATAGGACACCCACAACTTTGGAGTGGAGATAGAGGTCAAATCCCCATGTGCAAATTCGGAACATGTACAAAGCTCCTCTCCAGGGTCTTATCCCCAGAGAGAGCCCTGACCAGTCCGATGTCGTTTTTCTGGGGGAAGGAGATCATGACATAGAACCTTCATGCAAGATGACTTATCTCCCAGGAGAAAGTCGTTATACCGCAGACCTCTCCTGTGCAGTGCTTAGCCTTGCAACTCCTTGGGCTGCTGAAGCCTACCCACTCTATCCCGTGCAATGAGACTAGCCTCGTGGGGTGCAAGAGCTGGGAGGCCAGCGACCTATTGCTTTAACATGGTTAACCAAATGTCAGGGGAGGCTCCGTGTTCTAAGGCAGCAAGTGCTTGTGCCACCACCACTTTGTCTCTTTTGTTTGGGCTCTGAGCTTACACACCATCCAAAGCATCAACACCATTCCACAGCAGAGAACTAGGCTAAATGATCCCACCCCCACCCATTCCTTAAAATAAGAAAATGCAGATGAAATCCAGGAGGAGAGGCCTTCCATCAGAGAAAGATCCAGATGCATCGAATTCACTTGCAGGATCGCCATTCTCAACTCACGGAGTGTCTGCTCAAACTCAAAAGTCCAATTCTGTAATAAATGTTGAGACAGAGCTTGTGACAGGTTAGCTGCTCTTGTAAAATTCTCATATTGTACTGAAGTGACACAAAGGCCAGGCAACTTTTGTTCACATCCCAATTGGGCCATCTGCCACAATATATCCAATTGTTCCTGAACCAAATTAATCTGTTGGTTTACCAACATCAGGCCTCCTTGTATCTGAGAATTGGCAGTGGCCTGTTTATCTAGGACCATGGTCACAGTGGCCTATAGTTCATTAATGGTTTGAGTTGTCTGCACAGTGGCAGAAAGTGCAAGGGCCGAGGCAGTAACCGAAGCAGTAACCGCGGCGGTGGCTATCAGGCCCACAATAATAGCAGAGATCCCAAAAATCTCGCTTTTCCCTAAACAAACTCAAATTACCTGGCGTCTCAACAGGAACTGGAACAAATCGAGGCATGCGCATTACCAAAGCAAAAGGGTGCTTAATAGCATCCCAGCATGATGCATAAAAACAATTCTAAGCAGAGCAATTTATTTCTTTCTGATTCTTACCTAAGGTATCATTACTCACAACCCAAATAAAGGGCAGCTGAATAATTAGTTCTCTTAAAAGGGGTATACTTAACATTGGAGGAGGACCAATCAGATGATCCATAGCTCTGTCCCTCACTCAGACTGTTGCCTAATGCCCCTTTCCAATCAAAAGTAATCTGTCCCTTCTCACTATCATAGGAGAAAGATCAGTACAGCTTCCATTAATTCAAAAGGATTAGCATTAGATCTTTCTGGATCCATATGAATAAAATTATCCTTTAATGAAGAAATCACAGTAAAGCACAAGCTTCCTACTAATGACAAGGTTCTCTCATCCTGAAAACTCTGTATCTGAGGATATAAAGGCAAAAAGGCAAGCCCCAACTCTCTATTAGTTGTGAAAAATCTAGGGAACACCTGGGCATTCTGCATCACTGGCATCGGTAGGGGAAGGTAGACATGATGGCCCACCGTAACTCTCCCATCATACTAGGAACCATCATCCCGAGTAGGAGAGTCTTCATCACCCACTTGGCCTCCATCCTTCTTATTCTGGAGTTGTGAAGGAGCTCTTCGAGTGAGTCTTTCAGGGATCCACAGGGGGTTTTCTTCCTCCTGTGGAAAAACACACACAGCTCCCCTGGATCTTATAAGAATAGGATCTGGGCCTTTCCAGAGATCAGTCAAGACATCTTTCCATTTTACCATTTCTTTTGGCCTATCAGGCTCTAAACTGTGGCGATCGGCCGCAGTGTGGCCTTGGGCATCAGAGTTCAAGAAATTAAGGGTAAAAAGTGCCATGGATACAGCAACTCTTGGTACCGAGGGTAGAACATCCTCAATACTCCCCTTTTGTTTAATCAGATATGATTTGAGTGTACGATGGGCACGTTCCACAATGCCCTGTCCTTGAGGGTTATAAGGTAGGCCAGTTAGATGGGTAACATCCATTTGCCGACAAAACTGTCGGAATTTTTGAGAGGTATATGCTGGTCCATTGTCTGTTTTTAAAATTCTGGGTTTTCCCCAAGCACTCCAGGCCTCAAGGCAATGTTGAATCACATATGAGGCCTTTTCCCCTGTTAGGGGTGTGGCGAACATTACGCCAGAACAGGTGTCAACAGAAACATGAACATATTGAAGCCTTCCAAAAGAGGGAATATGAGTAACATCCATCTGCCACATCTGCAATGGTCTAATGCCAGGAGATCGAAGAGGGGTTTTAGATCAGCAGATGGAATTTTTAAAAAGGGCCTCAACCAATTTATATCTCCCAGAAGTTTCTGAAAATCATTTAATGTTTGTAAGTGGTCTTTGCGAATTTCTATTTTCTGAGGAACTATATTTTTGGGAGTAATCATTGAGCCCAAAAAGAGGCCTGTATCTGCAATTTGAACCTTTTCTGAGGCAATCTCTAATCCCCACTGTTTTAATTCAGCCACCAGCATGGGAAAATCCTTTTGTAAAACATCTAACTCTTTGTGACAAATAAGAATATCGTCCATATAATGGATAACGATTAAAGATGTAAATTGCTTCCTAATTGGCTCCAAAGCCTCCTGCACATACAGCTGACATATTGTTGGGCTATTGGCCATGCCTTGCGGCAGTACCTTCCACTGAAATCTCTTGTCTGGTTCCATATGATTAAGAGAAGGGATAGTGAAGGCAAACCTTGTTCTATCCCGTGGGTAAAGTGGAATAGAGAAGAAACAATCCTTAATATCTATAATAATAAGCTTCCAATCTTGAGGAAGTGCAGAAAGCAAAGGAAGGCCTCTTTGAACAGGGCCAAAAAGATGCATCTGATTGTTAATGGCCCGCAGGTCATGGAGTAATCTCCACTTCCCAGATTTCTTCTTAATAACAAAAATTGGTGTATTCCATGGGGAGGTAGAAGGCTCTAGATGCCCCAGCCGTTCCTGTTCTTGCACTAATCTTGTGACAGACTCTAATTTTTCAGAGGATAGAGGCCATTGAGAGACCCATAACGGCTCCTCTGTTTTCCATGGTATGGGTCGTGAAGCCTCAACGGCCCCTAAATAAAACCCAGTCCTTTTCTACCCCGATTTCCGTGTTGCGTAATGGGTTTTATTCTGCCTTGTTCTTGCCTACCCAAGCCTCTACCGTTTGTATACCCCATCTTTGCCATAATGGCTGATGCCTGGGAGGAGTATTCATTAGTTAGGGTCATGCCCATGGCTTGTAACACATCCCGTCCCCATAAATTTACAGGGAGTGGCAACACATAGGGGGTAAAACATCCCTGTTTGCCCTCAGCATTCCGCCAGGTTAAGGCTGAGGCACTGATGGCAGGAGAGGACTGGTATCCAAGACCTTGTAGAGAATGAGATGAAACAACAGTGGGCCAAGACTTCGGCCACCAATGGAGTGAAATAATGCTTTTGTCTGCTCCCGTATCCATTATCCCTTCAAATTCTTTTCCATTAATTAACAATTTTATTGTAGGTCTCTCATTTAGGGGTATAGCCAGTAGGCTGAATCACTTCCAGAATATTCCATAGCCCTTTTTTGTAAAGTGTAGGTTTCTCCATCCCCGAGGGAGGGCAGCAACACCAGTTGTGCAATTCTATCTCCCTGCTTTATAGAAAATACACCCCGAGGGCTAGAACAGAGAACTTGAATCTCCTCTTTATGATACGGGTCAACAATTCCAGGATATATAATGAGTCCCTGTAAAGTTAAGGAGCCACGGCCCAGAATAAGCCCAATGGTGGCAGGGGGCAAAGGTCCAGGGAATGGACTGGGACCGGTTGAACATTCATTTGGGGCATGAGTAAGAAGTCGGAGGCGGCACGCAAGTCCATTCCGGGGTTCCTCGGAAACCTCTACTTCCTCTTGATTGCTTTTCTGAAATTGGTTCCCATATTTCTGAGGGCCCTGGGACCATGGGCCCCGTGACCTGTTTTTTGATTGGGGTACCTTGGGTTCTTCAATAGGGGGCAGAAGCCTCCCTTTTACATCCCGGACTGACCTGCATTCGCTAGCCCTATGATAACCTTTACCACAACGATGGCAAAGCTTCGATTCTCTTGTTCTTTCAGGGGCTTGACAATCTTTCTTAAGGTGCCCCATTCTCCCACAATTAAAACAAGCTTTTCGATTAGATAAATCTCTATACCTGTGCGTTTGTAAAATGGCGGCAGCTAGTCCTGCATTGGTTAGGGGTCCCCCAGCTCCCTGCACACTCTGAGCCAATCTTGTAAACCTTTGCGTTTGCGAGGGCGATAGCCGCTCGACATTCCTGGGTTGCTTGTTCATAGACAAGTTGCTCAATCAGGGGCATAGCTTGTTCTGAATCACCAAAGATGCGACTGGCGGCCTCTGTCATTCTGGCCACAAAGTCTGAAAATGGCTCTTGGGGTCCTTGGACAATCTTTGTAAGGTGTCCACTGGACTCTCCCCTTTTTGTGAGGGCCTTCCATGCTTTAATAGCGGCGGCCGACACCTGACCATAGACACCCCAGATGTAGTTGGTTTGATTAAGGGCATGTTGACCCTGACCTGTCAGCATTTCAAATGTCCACTGCCTCTGATTCTCATCTTCAGCCGTGGCATTAACTCTAGCTTGTGCCTGGGCTGCATCATACCAGAGAGCTTTCCATTCCATGTATTGTCCCATGTTGGGAAGCACTGCTTTCACTGTCGTCTGCCAGTCAGTGGGAGTCATGGCAAAATTAGCAAGCCTTTCCACCTGTAATGTGGTAAAGTTAGCATTGACCCCATAATTACGAACGGATTCGGCCAATTCTTTGATTTGATTGTAATCTACAGGGGTATGTACTCTTCCGCCTTCCGCATTCTCGAATACTGGAAAAGCTACTTGTATTTTTCTCCATTCCTCTAAAGGTAAAAAGGAGTCAGTACCAGTATTCAGCCGAAGCTCATACTGCGGAGGCGCTGAGGGGCGTGAGCCCGCCGGATTTATAGGTGGTGGCCTCACATTCATTTTTGTTTTCAGCGGCCGGTGTCTATCAGGGTGATATCTTTCTTCCTCATACCGTGCCACCTCCTCCTCTAGACCACCTTCTTCGCTAGAATCCAGAGTGTCAGAATCAGAATTATCTAGCTCCAAGACTTCTAGCTCTACTGTAGGGTATAGACTAGATTCTGGCTTTTTCTTTTTCTTAGATTTGTTAGGGGGTGAATGATCACTCCCTTCTTTCTCTCCCCTTTCTTAACTTCTTGGGGAGGGCCTTTTTCTTAGACATGTCTTTCCTTTTGCGAGCTCCCATTCTCTCACTCCGTTCAGTTTCTGACATGCTATCCTGAACTTCCTCTAAGGTTCCCTGACTTTCTATTATAGCAGGGTGACAGGCCTCATCCTCCAAGCAGTTTTTAACTAGCTTCCAAATGGCTTTGGTACCTAAGTGGAGATCTCCTTCTGCATGCTTCCTGTCTAGTTCTTTACCTAGCTTGTTCCATGAGGCCACAGTGAGGGACCCGGAACAAGCATACCATGGTGCCACTCTATCTACCTCCTTCACAAAATTTTGAAGTGTTCGTGGTGCAATTTTAAGATCTCTTTGTTTTAGCACAGTCTGTAGGGCAGTAACCACTGACTGTGACAACCCCATCGCGCTAGCGGCTTATCTAAAAACGGCGCTCAACTCCGTTACCAGACTGACAGCACCAGACTGACAGCACCAGACTGACAGCACCAGACTGACAGCACCAGACTGACAGCACCAGACTGACAGCACCGTTCTGTCAGCACCAGCCACGATGAAGGAGAAGGACAAACAGGACTAGCACCAAAGCCTCCACTGACCCGTCCCACGGTGATGACAAACTAAGGCCAAAGTCGAGAAAGGGGGTATTCAGGATAAAGCATACCTCTCTGAACTTACGTCCCTGCAGTTCTGAATCCGCCCCGTCTTCCGAGGGGTCTCCCGCCCCGGCGATGTTGAAGAGTTCCCGGGTTTCGGCACCAGATGTCCCGCGCTACCGTCTCGCCAGCAAGAACGACGCAGAACACTCGGATCCTTCTGCAGTAAAGCTTTAATGCATCTTGAGAGATAGATGATCAGCTTCTTAGAGGGAGACCCCAAGCTAAGAAACCCAGCCCCTTATATAAGCCTAGGAGCTCCGAGTGAGACGTGTAGAGCCGGGATTGGTGGTTTGCACATCACCCCAGATGACGCCACGGGAGAGGCACAGCTTAAACGGTTAACTCCAACTGACAGCAGATGTCAGCGCCATCTTCTAACGGTTAACTCCAACTGACAGCAGATGTCAGCGCCATCTTCTAACGGCAATAGCGATAGCGAGGGCGGCTCCTCACAGATGTTGAGCACTTTCTTAAGTGTCTCTTGGCCATTTTAGCCTCCTCTATTGGGAATTCTCTATTTAGTTCTGTACCTCACCTTTTAATCGGATCCTTTGGTGTTTTGGAGACTTGCTTCTTGAGTTCTTTGTAAATTTTGGAAATTAGCCCTCTGTCAGATGTGGGGTTAGTGAGTATCTTTTCCCATTCTGTGGACTGCCTTTTTGTCTTGTTGACTGTGCCCTTTGCCTTACAGAAGCTTTTTAGTTTCAGGAGGTCCCATTTGTTAACTGTCGATCTCAGTGTTTGTGCCACTGGTGTTATGTTCAGGAAGTGGTCTCCTGTACCAACACGTTGAAGAGTATCTTCCACTTTCTCTTCTAAAAGTTTCAGTGTGGCTGGATTTATGTTGAGATCTTTGATCCATTTGGACTTAAGTTTTGTACAAGGCGATAAATGTGGATCTATCTGCAGTCTTCTGCATACCTGTACCCAGTTATGCCAGCACCATTTGTTGAAGATGCTTTCTTTTTTCCATTGTAAAAAGTTTTAGCTTCTTTGTCAAAAATCAAGTGTTCATAGGTGTGTGGGTTAAAATCAGGGTTTTCAATTCGGTTCCATTGGTCTGCCTGTCTATTTTTGTGCCAATATCAAGCTGTTTTCAGGACTATAGCTCTATAATAGAGCTTGAAGTCAGGTATGGTGATGCCTCCTGAAGTTCCTTTATTGTATAGGGTTATTTGGCTATCCTGGGCCTTTTGTTTTTCCATATAAAGTTGATTAATGTTCTTCCCAGGTCCTTGAAGAATTGTGATGGAATTTTGATACAAATAGGAAAAGAAGAAGTCAAACTTTCACTATTTGCAGATGATATGATAGTTTACATAAGTGACCCAAAAAACTCCGCAAGGGAACTCCTAGAGCTGATAAACACCTTCAGCAATGTGGCAGGATACAAGGTAAACTCAAAAAAATCAGGGGCCCTATTATATACAGATGATGAAGTGACTGAGAAAGAAATCCAAAAACATCACCCTTTACAATAGCCATAAACAGTGTCAAATATCTGGGGATAATGATAACCAAGGAAGTGAGAGACTTGTATATCAAGAACTTTGAGTCTTTAAATAAAGAAATCAAAGAGGATACCAAAAAATGGAAAGATCTCCCATGCTCTTGGATTGGTAGGATCCACATAATAAAAATGGCAATCTTGCCAAAAGCAATCTACAGATTCAATGCAATCCCTATCAGACTGTGGTTTATATGTTTGTTTTTCCAGCAGGAAATCAGGACAAGCATGATAATAAAGGAAAGTTTGCTGTAGAGGAACCAGACTAAGTCCCTCAAGCATCTACCTGTCTGTCGATCTATTTCCAGAGGGCTGCTTATCCTGAGCTACATCTATTTTCCCGGGATTCTACTTTGCCAAGTACTTTGTCTCATGATTGTCAGGACCCCTACCTGACTCTCCACACTCTCCATCCCCCTCCCACCACTCCCTTCACCTCCTCTATAGCACAGAGCTTCAGTGGTTGGGTTTCTGACTCTATTCTAAGAAGAGAAAGAAATCAGAGAAACATTGCCCTTTACAATAGCCACAAACAGCATAAAATACCTTGGGATAACACTAACCAAATAAGTCAAAGACCTGCATTGCAAGAACTTTGAGTCTTTAAAGAAAGAAGTTAAAGAAGACACCAGAAAATGGAAAGATCTCCCATGCTCTTGGATAGGTAGGATCAACATAGTAAAAATGGCAATCTTACCGAAAGCAATATACAGATTTAATGCAATACCCATTAAAATCCCAGTACAATTCTTCACAGACCTTGAAAGAACAATTCTCAACTTTATATGGAAAAACAAAAGATTCAGAATAGCCAAAATAATACTGTTCAACAAGGCAAAGGCCAGAGGCATCACCATCACTGACTTCAAGCTGTATTACAGAGCTATAGTCCTGAAAACAGGTTGGTACTAGCTCAAAAATAGATAGACCAATGGAATTAATTGAACACTCCGACATTATCCATACCTGTATGAACACCTAATCTTTGACAAAGAAGCTAAAATTATACATTGGAAAAAAGAAAGCATCTTCAACAAATTGTGCTGGCATAATTGGAGGCTAACATGTAGAAGACTGCAGATAGATCCATGTCTATCGCCATGCACAAAACTTGAATCAAATGGATCAAAGACCTCAACGTAAATCCGGCCATACCAAACCTGTTAGAAGAGAAAGTGGGAGGCACCCTTGAATGAATTGGTGCAGGAGACCACTTCCTGAACATAACTCCAGTAGCACAGACACTAAGATCGACAATTAGTAAATGGGACCTCCTGAAAGGCAAAGCTTCTGTAAGGCAAAGGACACAGTCAGCAAGACAAAAAGACAACCCACAGATTGAAAAAAGATATGCACTAGCCCCACATCTGACATAGGGCTGATCTCCAAAATTTACAAAGAACTCAAGAATCAAGTCTCCAAAACACCAAAGGATCCACTCAAAAAGTGGGGTACAGAACTAAATAGAGAATTCTCAGAAGAGGAGTCTAAAATGGCTGAGAGACACTTAAAGTGCTCAACATCCCTAGCCATGTGGGAAATGCAAATCAAATCAACTCTGAGAAGTGTCTTACTCCTGTCAGAATGGCTAAAATCAAAAACACCAATGATAGTTTACTCTGGAGAGGATGTGGAGAAAGGGGAACACTCCTTCACTGTTGGTAGGAGTGCCGACTTGTACAGCCACTTTGGAAATCAGTATGGAGATTCCTCAGGAAAATGGGATTCATTTTAGGCACATATCTAAAAGATGCACATTCACACAACAAGGATGTCTGTTCCACTATGTTCATAGCAGCATTTTTTGTAATAGCCAGAACCTGGAAGCAACCTATGCCCTCAACTGAAGAGTGGATAGAGAAAATGTGGTACATTTACACAATGGAGTACTATTCAGCAGGAAAAAAAACAATGAAATCTTGAAATTTGCAGGCAAATGGATGGCACTAGAAGAAACCATCCTGAGTGAGGTAACCCAGCCACAAAAAGACAAACATGGCATGTACCCACTCATATAGGGATTTTAGACATGAATCAGGAGAGTGCCAGCATATAATCCCACTGCCAGAGAGTCTGGGAAACAGAACCTTCATCCAGCAACGGATGGAAGCAGAGGCAGACACCCACAGCTAAACACTGAACTGAACTCCTGGAATCCAATGACAGAAAGGGAGAACTGATGAGCAAAGGGGTTAAGACTGGACTGGTTTAACCCACAGAAACAGTTGACGTGAAAAAGGGGGATTTCATGGACCCCAGATTCATGGCTGTGTGGACAGCATGGGACTGATCCAGATCCCCTGAATGTGGGTGTCAGTGAGGAGGCCTAGGTAATCTATGGGGCCTTAGGTAGTATTTATCCCTAGCATACAAATGGGCTTTGGCTACATATCCCACAATGAGGGATGCTCTCAGCCTGGACTCTTGGGGGGAAGACCTAAACCCTGCCTTGGATGAAATGACAAACTCTGGGGATCCTCCATGGAGGGCCTCACCCTCCCAGGGCATCTGAGTGGAGATTGGTTGGGGTCCTGGGGTCCTGGTGGGGGGTCACGGGAGGAGGAGAGGGCAAGGGAGCTGGGATTGACATGTGAAGTAAACTTGTTTCTAACATAAATAAAAATGGAAGAAAAAAAGAAATGATCAAAATAAAATAAATATTAAAATAAATGAAAAATATAATAAAAGAAATCAGATCCTAGTTTACTCAACACACCTTTGAGGGATTTGTTATCTTCTTCCAGGCTCCAGATACATTCTTCTTGGTGCCCCTACAATTTTGAACTTCATTCATGACAGCCCTTGTTGAAATACACTGACTTGAATTTTAACCCCTCTTCTAATAGTTGGCACGAAGATTGAGACATAAAAGGTATGCTGTTATCATATAAGTTATGAAAGACTGTATGTTATCAATAATGCACAGCTTTAAAAGATTTTATTTATATTATATACCTACCTTTTTTTCTCAAGTGCTGCACTTTAAACTGAAAACTATGTTTTTTTGCTGGTGAAGGGGGTTTACAACATCTGAAAATTATATTGCATTAACACAGCCACCAACAGGACGAACTTAAGTTTTGGAAATAAAATAATCACCCATATTGGAATCTTTGACCTTGAGAATTCTGAATACAAAATTCATGAAAGTCCCAAGCAAACCAGACTGCGTTGGTTGCAGGTCATGGGAAAAAATGAAAACTAGTAAGCTTTTTCTGTACATTGCCTTATGCCTGTGAATCAAACTGGTGTCATATAAGTTTTGCACAGTGAAACTTCTGATCCTGTGTTTTCATTTCTTGGCTAGTAGAATGCTATGTGTTAGTAGGAAAGCACTCATCCTGTGAATAGCAGCCAGCTGAGGCTTCAAGATCCTAGAATGTTGATTTATATTGCTTTTAGCACACTGCAATAATTGGTTCTCTCAATGTCATACTTCTTGTTTTGTGCTATAACAGAATAAGAATTTTCAAGTAGAGAGGTTTTCCTTTCAGATGTTTCTTTACAGATGGATTCATAGAGTGTTTTTGTAGTTGTTGGTTTGTGGCTTTTCACTCTTAGAAGCTACTTAAGGGAGAGTTACCCATCAAGAGGACATACTGGGTTGGAACACGTCATTCAGATCCAAGAACTTGAGTGTTATTTGAATTGAACCAGAGTGAACTGAATTTCAGTTCAACATACTCCATTATTTCCTTATTGAGTTCTTCATTTCTATCTGTAGTAAGAGTAGGTGGCAGAAATGGCAGAAAAATGAAAACTATATGAAATTTTGAGGAATTGACTTTCTTATTCAGACCATGAAGTAGATGGAATATATGTACTACTGGAAGGACTCTCTAGTTTAGCAAAGCCAGAAGAACGGAAGCTGCTCTTAATAGCTTGGAATCTGCAAAATGATTATAAATTTAATTCAGGCTGCTCAAAGAATTTTTCTGCACCATTATTAATAAGGATACACAGAGACTTTTCTCCCTCTTTATGTTATATTCCATGTATTTGTGGATAGCAGAAACCCTGATTGCTAGCTTAGGTTTTGACTCAATCCTATAGATTGCATTCACATATCAACTAAAGGTATGTTCATCATTTTTTTTTTTTTTTTTGGTTTTTATGAGACAGGGTTTCTCTGTATTGTTTTGGAGGCTATCTGTTGGGGGAAGTCCTGTGCATTTGTCAATAAAGACTGTCTGGCCAATAGGAATCTAGATAGGTTGGGCTAGGAGTCCAGGAGGATTCTGGGAAGGAGAAATACAGAGGAGTTCGAGATGTAACCGCCATTGGGGTAGGAAGCCTGGAAACCTCTCCGGTAAGAGACATACTTAGATTAACAATTATGGGGTAATTACTTAAGTCAGAGCTAGCCAGTTAGAAACAAGCAAGGCCAACAGCTTCATAATGAATATAGCCTCCTGTATGTTTATTTGGGACTCATGCGGATCTAGAACCAGGCTGGCGCGGCAGAGCCCAGGCGACTGGCGGGGGATAAACCAAAGCGGCTAGCAAAAGAAAAAAGCTTCTCTTAACAGCTATCCGTCCCTCCCGGCCTTGGACTCACAGAGATCTGCCTGCCTCTGCCTCCAGAGTGCTGGGATTAAAGGCATGCGGCACCACCGCCCGGCGGTATGTTCATCATTTTAGGCAGTGATTTAGCAAGGAGTCAAACAATTGGCTTCCTAGAAGAGTTGTTGGGTTTTTATTATTAATCAAATTTAATCATTTATTTTACATCCTGACAGCATGTTCCTCTCCCTCCTCTCCTACCATTTCCTCCCCCACCTCCCAACCCATTCTCCTCTGTTTCTGTTCAGAAAATGACAGGCTGTCAACAAAGCATGGAACATCAAGCTGAGGTAGGACTAAGATCCTCCCCTTGTATTAAGTAAGGCTGGGCAAGACAACCCAGTATAGGGAATAAGTTCCTGGAAGCCAGCCAAAGCGTTAGTGACAGCCCCTGCTCTCTCTGCTATGAGTTCCACCTGACTTTAATCCCAGTGTTTGGGAGGCAGAGGCAGGTGGATCTCTGAGTTTGATGACAGCCTGGTCTATGGGACAAGTTCCAGGACAGCTTGGGCTACACAGAGAAATCCTGTCTTAAAAAAAAAGAAAAGAAAAAAGAAAGGTTGTTTTGTTTGTTTGTTTGTTTTGAATGTGGCCTAGGCATGAATCAGTTTTGACATCAAACTAAAATGAACAAACGACAGCTGTCTGCCCTGCCTGTGACTGACATAGGAACAACACCACTAACAAGGTGTGTCTATGCCCATTGCCGGGGGTGTTAAAGTTATTAATATGTGCTATTTTAATAATTCGCTTCTCACATGAAATCCACAGTAATATGAAAATATTTGGTTACGAGTTTTTTTTTTCTGGTAAGTATGCTCTTTGTTTGTTTTTCTATCACCTTGAAGCAAGCTAGAAGTATTTGGGTAGAAAGAACCTCAACAGAAAAGAAAATGTCCTCACCAGATTGGCTTTGTTGGCAAGCCTGTGGAGCATTTTCTTGATTGATGACTGATATGGGAGGACCCAGACCACTGTGGGTGATGCCACCCCTGGGCAGCCTGTCCTAGACACTGTAAGAAAGCAAGCTGAGCAAGCCAGGGAGCAAGCCAGGGAGCAGTGTTCCTCTGTCACCACTGCTCCGGGCTTTGTCTCCAGGTCCCTGCCCTAACTTCCTTTCATGAGGGACTACATCTGTAAACTGAAGTAAACCTCCCCTTCCCAAGTTATTCCTTTGATCATGATGTTTTATCAGAGCAATAGAAAATTAAAGAAGACAGAGTGATAAATCAGTTATTGCATTGAAAGTCTTAAAATAAAATGTGTTTGTATGAGGACTAGGGAAGTGGTTCCATTTCATTGGGTAAAAGATCTTGCTACACTTCCAGAGGACCCAGTTTCAGTTCCCAGATGAAAGGCCTGTTACTCCAGCTGTAGTGGACCTGACGCCCTCTTCATTCCTCTGTGGGTGCTGGACTCATGTGCTGGATGCACACACGGAGTTATTCTGATATGCCTGCACAAATTGCCAAATGTCCTAATTGTGTGTTCATAAATCAAGTCTGGTAGGTTTTTTTTTTTGTTCAAGAATCTCAATCCTAATTTCTATAATGATGTTTTGAATTTTGGAAATGATCAATTAAGAGACAATAATAATGGAAACAGAAGGTGAGATAAGAATTTAAAAAAAGAATTATGTATTTATTTTTATGATTAATAGTTTTAGATCAAGTGTTGTAATGAGCACACAAATGAAAACACCACATATGTAAATTAAGGGAGCTACTTACACAAACATTTGCCAGATCCAAACTCTATGCATCTCAGTCAACTTGTGTATGACTAGAATGGTCATCATGGAGTTTGCTTAGGATGTTAAACTTTCACTATCAGAAACATTTTATGTATTTATCCATCACAAAAATAAAAATACTGCTATAAAAATTAAAGCAGAAGAAAAATTATTATAAAAATTATATAATCTTTCATGATTCATGTGACCTTTGCCTACATTCCATCCTTCCTCATCACCTAAGGTTCTCTTTGCTTGGTCTCTTTTCTAAATGTAACACTACATCCAAACTTAGAAATGCTTACATATATAAACATTTATGTATACATTATAGGATAGCATCTTCATAGGAAGGAAAACATGCTGTTGTTCCAGGATTCATTAGGTTCACAGTCTTAAAAATGTAACTCATGTATCCCATGTATTGTATTCTGTTCCTTATGCCCAACTAAACTACTGTCCTTTTATAATTCTATGCTATTCCATTAAAGTCACTCATTTCAAGTAGGGTGTATATTAATATTTAAGAAAAGTAAAGTAACAATTTCATGGCACTTTTCTAATAACTATATTATAAACATTTTCATTATTTTTTTCAGTAGATAGCTGAGGAAACAAACCAAAGGTAAAGAGTCACATAGGGTCACATATCAAACAAATCAAAGATTCAAAATTGAAACTCAGTTTTATAAAAGAAGCAATAAATTACAGGGAACATAATATCCATCCACAGAAATAAGATGACTCTCTGGGTCATCACTTTTGGACTGTGTTGCTATGGGAACCGAGCAGTTAGAACCTTGAAGTAATAAATGTCACCACTAAAAGGAAATCAGTCATTAAAGCACAAGCATTCACCCAAGCTTAAAGACTTGTTTCCTGGTATCATCAGCCTTTGATATCAAGTCCTATATCTGAATATTGTCTTCATTAGCACTAGAATGTGTAGGATTTGTTTGATAAAGTATTACCTCTCATGAAGAAAATTTTTAGCAGGTTTATACACTCTAGCAAGGTGACCTTGGCAAGCTAATGTAGAATTCTGACCATTATCATCAATGAAATGATAATAATGCTCTCTTATGTTATTATTTACCATTTACAAATGACTTTCATGTTAATGAAGCCAGTGATTCTTAAAACAACATTTTAGATGGAACCTGCCATTGTTAGTTGTGTCTTGTCTTTTTCTGTTGAAGAGTAGAACAATAAGACATTCTTAAGTGGATCCTTCCTGAAATTATAAATTTATACATTAAAAAATCCATCTGGTTTTAATACCTATTACTGCATTAACCTTCTGAATCACATTGTTGTTTCTCATTAATTCATTTTGCCACTAGCAATTAGAAATTTCTTGATGAAATTTAGTAACTTGAAAATTCTAAAACATTACACCCACATTATAATTTGATGGCATTAGAAAATGTGGAACTAAGACAGAAAAGCAATCTCTAAGGTTAGTGCTCATTTACCTCCTTATTTTTAGAAGGAACTTGTACCTTCTGGCAAAATGTGTGTTCCTAGAAAAATCATAATGTTTGTTGGGGAAGGTCAAAAACATATTTTATTCTTAGATAAACCAATATAAAAAAGCAAAACATCATTAAGTTACATAACATGCAGTTTTTCTCAGTAAATTAGGTACCTGCTTCCTCTGTGTCAGCAGGCATTGAAAGTAGCTTGTACAGTATCGATATATTTGAATGAAAGTTCAACTCCTCTATTCATAGAGTAAGGAACACTGGTCATCTCTCAGCTGCTGGTTTTTTCCTTCTGTCTACAATACAGGATCAAAATAACTTTGGGACTGTTGGTGACTGCAGCTCACTATAAAGAGTCATAAATACCACTGTAGTTGCTGAGCAGAGACATTGGGGCAGAGCTGAGTGAGCCTGGGCTAGCTGTTAACTTCTCTAAGTTTGTGTCCTCATGGGAATTATGCTAACAGTCGCTTTCTAGGCCTCTCCCTAAGATTTAATGAAAGGATGTATATATGGGAAAATGTTTTCAACATGTAAAACACATGCTACCTCGAGCATATCATTGTAGAATAGGAGCATATATATAACTGTTTCATTTTGGTGTCTGTGGTTCTCACTTGACTTTATATTCACATGAATTGTAATGAAAAGCCTCAGAAAGATCTTAATTTAAATTGTTTTTCATCTTGATGTTAAGGCTAGTATCTGTTGTATAGGGAACTTTCACCCTTCCCCACCATGAGTATATTAGGGTTACTCTAGATTAAATTATTTTCTTTCCTGTCATTTCTCTACCATCTCCTCATGCAATTTCATCCAACCCATCGTTTCCATGTCCTTTTTTTTAATAATACCCCTTTCATCCATTATTTTAAGCCTAGATCTTCTAAGTAGGCTGTTAAGCTGGTGCAGCCAATGACTTAATGACTAGCTTCATCTGTGTGTTAATAGGCAATGCAGCAGGGCACAGATCCCTTTGTTTCACATTTACTTCTTCTCTGTGTCCCCCTTCCATGAGAATGATCCTATCATTCACAAATGTCTTTGCAACACAAATCTTGCCTTGACATTGACTTTCAACCTCTGTCATTCCACAAATCCACTTAAACAACAAGTACAATGTCTTCACTTGCTTACTCTATCTCCAATTAAATAATTCCCTCCATTTTCACTGCTTCTATCCATACCAACTCAGCATCATCAGTCTCTAGTAGTATTCACCTTTCTTCATCCTCATGCTATCCACATTTTATCATGAATGATCTTTCTAAAAAGAAAAAAATTACAATTCTTTAAATATTTTAAATGACTTTATCTGTGCCAATAAATGTGACTCAACTTACAAGGCCTTCACAATGTGCCTCCTGCTTATTCCCATTGTCTCCTTACTGCACCACCCATGTTCAGGATACATCAGATTTAGGATACTACTGTAACATCCTCCCTTTGTTCCATACTACTTTTTACCTTTTGGCATAAGCACATGAGGATTTTTGGCTTGAACCATTTTGCTGCTATCCTTCTTGCAATACAGTATCTCTATATTTCAATTTCTTGCTTTATGCTTTTCAGATCTCAAATTAAACTTCATATCCTCCAGCAAGTTTTCCTTACATACACCACTCTGAGGGTAAATATCTACCCCCATCATAGTCTTCTGAATCTTTCCATCACAGAATTAGATTGTAATCATTCAGAAATCTCTACAACAGCTGTGCCAAACTGTTCAGTTGGTGCAAACAAGCCCTCACCCTCTCTGTGGCTTCTTGGACACATTAGTTAGAGTTCAACCAGGACATTGAATCTGTAAGTGACATACATTATAATAAGAGACTTACAGCAAATGAATGACCAAATTGATAAGAGATTATCCAAATATGCAAGAAATCTATAAGGCTGGACATCAAGGAAGACAGTTGAAAGCCTGGCATTCAAGCTGAACTAGAGTTTTCAGACAAAAATTCTTCTCCAGGGAAGCCTCAGGTTTGCTGTTCAGGCATTTAACCTGACTCATCACAATTGTTTAAGATGATTTCTCATACACAAAGCCAACTGATAATGCATTCTCATCACACCAACTAAGCAACATCACAGTAACATGGATGTTAGACAGAAGAAGTACGGAATGTGGGTTAATAAAGACCACAAAGCTGACCACCCTTGATACTCTTGTAGGGTAGGGTCTCAGTGTTTGTGAAGTGAAGGGATGTATGAATGATTTTCTTCAGCAAGGATAGATACCCTTGGAGAATTTCATGTGGTGTTTTCTATTTTATACCATTAATGTTAGCATTATCATATTGTTATTTCTTATTGAGTAAAATAACTAAAGATGTCCAGCTGGGGCTCTGTCTTCCCTGTTATTTGGAGAGTCCATTTAGATCTCCTTCATATATGTATGTGAAGTTTTTGCCCTGTTAGGTTTTCTATCTTTAAGATTAAACTGTGTAGCTAAGCAATAAATGTACCCACATTGTGGGTGAGTAATCACTAGGGAGTTTTCTATACAGAGGTTTATACAGAGTATTGGTCTGCAGTTTAGACCTACAGTATTTCTATGCACCAGTTGGACACATTTTTAGTGCCATGGGTCCCCTGTCTGTAGATGTGGACCATGATAGTAGTCTCTATACTACAGTAATTCAATGAGTGTGCATTGATATACATTTAAATGTATCTGATATGGTATAAACTCTTTTAATGCTAGACTTTATTTAGTCCCATTGCTGATTGTTCAGGGCACTGAAGGACTTTAGGATTTTTTCTCTTTTCTGGTGTTAATATTGTAACATCCCCATATACACTAAAGAAAAGAACTGATTCCTCAAACTTGACCAAAGAGAACTGCCCTATAGAACAGTTTGGTGCTCTTGTAATATTTCAGGCTAACAACCCCCAAGCCATAACTACGATAAGAGCAACTGTCATTGCCTTGCTAGAGCAATGTTGGCTGAATTGGTTTTATTAAATGGATACATGAACTGTCTTCAGTGATGAGTTTTATTCAGTATATCATGAGTGTGATAGTCAGGATACAGAGACAGGCTGGTGGATTAACAATACCATGCACCATAGTTTAGTGAAGATGGTGGCATCATTTTAGTCACATTGCTCAGAATCTTGTAGTTTCTATGTGAGTTTAGGGACATTACTCAACTTCTCTGACTTGGATAATAAAATAAGTTTACACTTACAGAAAAGTTACAAGTTACAAAAAAATACAGGAAACCCTCACATACTGTTTGTCACTAGTCATTGATTGTTCTAATGTTTTCACATGCTTTAATTACTCAGTGTATATATGCGAACATGTTCATGCATATGGGGCATTTGCTTTTTCTCATTCATATAAGAGTAAAGATATTTTCTTACATAATCAGAGTACCTTCATTGAATTTAGAAAATTCAGCATTGACATAATTCTATTACCCAATTGAAAAGTCATTCTCAAAATTCACTGACCGTTCCAATTATGTTCTTTATTGTTCTTTTCTCCACTCTCGGGTCCAGTCACAAGGGTCACACATTTTATTTAATTGTCATGTCTCTTTCATCTTCTTGAACCAGGTTTTCATTAACTTTCTGTGATCTGACATTTTGGATGAGTTCAGCCTGGTTTATAAAGTACTCCTCAGCTTTGTTTTGTCTATGCTTCCCTCACAATTAGATTCAGTTGCAGTTTATGAATTTTTGGTAGGAACCGTACCCAGTAAAGTGTACTTGGCACTTCATATCACATCAGGGAGTGTGCAAAGGCAGCTTGCCTCAGCATTACTGATATTAATAATGATTATTGGCCTGTTTCTTTCTAAGTAGTTTTCTCTTTCCTACTAATACTATAAGTAGCAAGTACATTTGGGAAACATGTGGGGATATTCTTGTCTTCAGCAACTTGTTTTAGAATCCACCAATTAGTGTGACTTCAGATTGTATTGCATTAGAATGGTTGGTTTATAATGTTGGAGCTGCTGACCCAAGTATCCTTAAAAGTTAAGGGGCCCACTAGATGGTTCAGTGACTAAAGAGACTTACTGCCGAGCCTGAGAAAAGTTCTACCATCAGGACCCATATGGTGAAAAGAAGGAAAGAATCAATTTCCAAAAGTTGTCCTCTGATGTCTACACATGCAACTCTGGGTACAACCTCTCTCTCTTTCTCTTTCTATCTCTCTCTCTCTCTCTCTCTCTCTCTCTCTCTCTCTATATATATATATATATATATATATATATGTGTGTGTGTGTGTGTGTGTGTGTGTGTGTGTGTGTATGGATATACATATATATATATATCCCACTAATTAAAATCTTTTTTTAAATTGTTAAATGAATGTTAGCCTGGGATTAAGACAGAATAGCCCTAAACATGACTCTGCCATTTTGTGCTATGTACTTAATAAAAAGTGACCCTAGGGTTTGCTTTTTCCAGACACTATCGTCAAATGAATTGTACAGAACACAGGCATCATGTCTGGCTTCTTTCACTTGTCACAATGCATTAGAGACTTGATCCTTGTTGCAATGTTGTTGTAAGGTTTTGCCTTTTCTTGGCATGTAATATTTTACTGTATGGGTGGAGCCATAGTGGGCTCCACTTTTCATGAGTCAATCCTCCATTTTCCAATCTTCATTAATATATTTCTTCTTTTCTCATCAACTCATCCCATATTTCCCTTGAAGAATGTAGAATATTGTTCTATCTGGTCAAATCTGAGAATACATTCCTGACTCTATTTTGTTATCAAAGCTTTTAAACATCAATACACTTATGTAAGCTGTTTTCTCAGAATACAGTGTGGTTGTAAAAGAAAAGACTTTGCTTGCTAATATCCCAGCCCTATGGTTAATTCACATTTTTAGCTGTATTAAGTAGATCAAATTATTTAATCTCTCTTTGCTTACATTGTGTTATATATGGAAAGGATACAAGTGGACTGATAGAATAATGACCAATTTTAAGTGGTTCACAGTAGTGCCTGACTGTTACTATTTGGAGCCATTCTGATACATGGGACAGCCTTAATTTCAGCAAAAATTTAACATAGATCCTTGCATTGTGGTGCACTCCTGTAATTCTAGCTGTTCAGGAGGCTGAGGCAGGAGGATTATAAGTTGAAGACCTGCCTTGCTACAGAGTGAGCTCAGGGCCAGCCTGGGGAACTTAGCGAGATCCTGTTCCAAAATAGCAAGCCAGTGAAGCTGGGTAGGTGACAGAGCACTTATGTAGCATGGATAGAATACCCAGTTCAATCCCCAGCATGGACAGAGCCCTCAGTTCAAGTCCCACCATCATAAATTGAAGTAAGAAAAAAATATGTGCAATATTTAACTCACAGAAAGTTTGGTCTAGCTCTAATGTGAAGCTGGCCCTGTAGTTTCACAAGGGGCAGTGGAGTTAGGGGAGACAGGAGTTAGACACTGAGGTCGGCTACAAGCCATGTGCTCATTCCACGTAGATGACACTGGAAAGTTCTGTGTTTCTTTATCTTATTTTTCTACTGGAAAATTGCCTCATCTCTCCTTCCGCTGTCCCTGCTATGAGATAATTAGATTGGCCTCACTGGTGTCCAGCCGTGTCTGGGTGAATTGCGAGTCTGACGTTTATCTGATTTGCACAGTCCCCTTAGCAATAACAATGCAGACCAGTGGGAGAATAGCGCTGCATAATTGTTGTGTGTGCTCTTGGGTCATGATATGTCCCAATCCACCTTACCACGGCTCGGGGTTACTGTGTGCTCATTTCAAGCATTGCCCTTGAAAAATGAGAGAATTTGCAGACACAAAATAACTATGTTGTCCCTTCATTCTGACTTCTTTGAACCAGAGATCTTGGTACAGTTAGTTCACCTAACCAACTTGTAGTTTTCCTGACTCAGGAAAGTTTTGAGAGTGTCACCTGAACTGCTTTATCAGAATGTAAGTCCTTCAGTTACATTATTCTATCAAGTAGTGAGGCTCCAAATGATGCTGTAACGATAAACGGCACACTTACTGAAAGTAAAACTAAGTATTTATTGTAGAAATTACTCACAAGATACCAAACAAGTAACACAGATGAGCCCAGTAGTTTTCTGCTGCTGAACCAGAAGCTGAAATCTGGGAAAAGAGACCAAGACTTCCTTTGTGCTGTCTTTTATACCTTCCCCCGTAACGCCCCCTAGCCAGGCCCGCCTGGCTAGTGACGTAATTCACCGCCTACGTACTTATACGTCTTTACGTCCGTCCGTATACGTCTTTAGTCATGCTTAAAGTGGGTGTGGTTAGCGGTGTGGTAAACCGCTCTTTTATTACCTCATCTGTATGTGCCTCTAGTAAGTCATATGGTTAATGGCGGCATACAGGCTTCCTCCTACAAAGTAGCATCCAAGAAATTCATCGTATCTTCCTTTGACATTTTGGGAATTCATTTTCTGATCCTATGTGAGTTTATATTCTTTGGCTTCTGTTTTAGATATAGTTGAAATTCCTTCAAATGATACTCTAGTTATAACATTATATCACAATTAATGATCATTGTCATGAGCTTCTGATTATAAAAAAATTAAAATTTTTTAATTTTCCATTTATACAAACAATTCACTTATTAGTCTTTTAAGGAATAAATCATTTCTAGAAGCTATACAAATGTAACTAAAATGTTTACATCTAACAAATATACAGGAAGAGTAAGTACCTCAAATACTGTGACCTGGAGATAATTCCTTTTCTATACTTGCATTTCTCCAACTATGTGTGTCTATCTATGTGTAAAACAAGAGCTTCATGAGCTAAATTTCTAGGTTAGTGAATATGTTTCTACACTATTTACTATGTTTTATAATATATGCCTATATGATATCCTCTATCTTAGAATCTATTGTGTTGATATTTTCCTAATCCAAAATCTTTCTATGTCTTCATGTTGCTCCCATTATATTTCCACCTCTTTTTTAATGATTATTAGAAATAAGCTTGTTTTACATGTCAATTCCAGTTCCCTCTCCCTCCCTTCCTCCCCTGCCCCCCACCGACCCCCTATCCCATCCCATTTCTGCTTCCCAGGGAGGGTGAGGGCTTCCATGGGGAATCTTCAAAGTCTGTCATATCATTTGGAGTGAGTTTAGGCCCTCCCCTGTGTGTCTAGGATGAGAGAGTATCCCTATACGTGGAGTGGGCTCCCAAAGTCCATTTTTACACTAGGGATAAATTCTGATTCACTACCAGAGGCCCCATAGATTACCTAGGCCTCCTAACTGACAACCACGTTCAGGGGTTCTGGATCAGTCCTATGCTGTTTTCCCAGCTATCAGTCTGGGGCCCATGAGTTGCCCCTTGTTTGGGTTTCTCCAGCCTGATCTTGATCCCTTTGCTCATCAATCCTCCCTCTCTGCAACTGGTTCCAGGAGTTCAGTTCAGTGTTTAGCTGTGGATGTCTGCTTCTGCTTCCATCAGCTACTGGATGAAGGCTCTAGGATGGCATATAAGGTAGTCATCAATCTCATTATCTGTGAAAAGCATTTAAGGTAGCCTCTACCTTATTGCTTACTTGGGGTCATCCTTATAGATCTCTGGACATTTCCTTAGTGCCAGGTTCTCCTCCATTCTTCCCTTGACTCAATTTTTCTGCTCTCCTCCTGTTCTCCCCTTCTCTATCTCCTAACTTCCTCTCCCCTCCCTCCATGCTCCCAATTAGCTCAGGAAATCTTGTCCCTTTCCCCTTCTCTGGGGGACCATGTATGCTTTGCTTAGGGTTCTCCTTGTTTCCTAGCTTCCCTGGTGGTATGGATTATAGGCTGGTAATACTTTGTTCTATGTCTAAAATCCATATATGAGTGAGTGCATAACATGTTTGTCTTTTTGTGACTGGGTTACCTCACTCAGGATGGTTTCTTCCAGGTCCATCCATTTGCCTGGGAATTTCAAGATTCTATTGTTTGTTTGTTTGTTTTTTCCCCGATGACTAGTAACTCCATTGTGTAAATGTACCACATTTTCATTATCCATTCTTCAGTTGAAGGACAGCTAGGTTGCTTCCAGGTTCTTGCTATTACAAATAATACTGCTATGAACATAGTTGAACAGATGTCCTTGTTACATGAATGTGAATCTTTTGGATATATGCCTAAGATGGAATTGCTGGATCTTGTGGTAGACTGATAACCGTTTTCCTGAGGAACCACCATACTTATTTCCAAAGTGACTGTACAAGTTCGCACTCCCACCAGCAGTGGAGGAGTGTTCCCCCTTTTCCACATCCTCTTCATCATAAATTGTCATTGATATTTTTGAGTTTAGCCAGTCTGACAGGAGCAAGATGGAGTGTCTCAGAGATGTTTTGATTTGTATTTCCCTGATAGCTAAGGATGTTGAGCACTTTCTTAAGTGTCTTTCAGCCATTTTGGATTCCTCTATTGATAATTCTCTATATAGTTCTGTACCCCACTTTTTAATTGGATTTTTTATGTTTTGGTGATTAGTTTCTTGAGTTCTTTGTGTATTTTGGAGATCAACCCTCTGTCAGATGTAGGGCTGGTGAATATCTTTTCCCATTCTGTGGGCTGCTATTTTTGACTTATTGACGGTGTCCTTTGCCTTACTGAAGCTTCTCAGTTTTAGGAATTCCCATTTATTAATTGTCAATCTCAGTGTCTGTGCTACTGGTGTTATGTTCAAGAAACTGTCTCCTGTACCAATTCATTCAAGGGTACCTCCTACTTTCTCTTCTAAGAGGTTCTGTGTGGCTGGATTTATGTTGAGGTATTTGATCCATTTAAGTTTTGTGCATGGCGATATATATGGATCTATCTACAGCCGTCTACATGCAAGCATCCAGTTATGCCAGCATCATTTTCCATTGTATAATTTTAGCTTCTTTGTCAAAAATCAAGTGTTCGTAGGTGTGTGACTCCACATCAGGTTTTTCAATTTGATTCCATTGATCTACCTGTCTATTTTTGTGCTAATACAAAGCTGTTTTCAGGACTATAACTCTGTTATAGAGCTTGAAGTCAGGAATGGTGATGCCTCCAGAAGTTTCTTTAATGTACAGGGTTGTTTTGGCTGTCTTGGGTCTTTTGTTTTTCCATATAAAGTTGAGTTTCGTTCTTTCAAGGTCTGTGAAGAATTGTGCTAGGATTTTGATGGGGATTGCATTGAATCTGTAGATTGCTTTTGGCAAGATTTCCATTTTTACTATGCTGATCCTACCTATCCAAGATCATAGGAGACCTTTCCATTTTCTGGTATCTTCTTCAATTTAAAAACTCAAAGTTCTTGTTATACAGGTCTTTCACTTGTTTGGTTAGTGTTACTTCAAGGTATTTTATGTTGTTTGTGGCTATTGTAAAGGGTGACGTTTCTATGATTTCTTTCTCAGTTCATTTATCATCTGTATAATAGGGCTACTGATTTTTTAGTTAATCTTATATCCTGCCTCTTTGCTGAAAGTGTTAATCAGCTGTAGGATTTCCCTGGTAGAATTTTTTGGGTCACTTATGTAAACTACATATCATTTACAAATAGTGAAAGTTTGACTTCTTCTTTCCCAATTTGTATCCCCTTGATCTCCTTTTGTTGTCTTATTGCTCAAGCTAGAACTTCAAGTACAATATTGAAGAGTTATGGAGAGAGGGGACAATCTTGTCTTGTTCCTAATTTTAGAGGAATCATATTGAGTTTCTCTCCATTTGGTTTGATGTTGGCTGTTGGTTTGCTGTATACTGCTTTTATTATGTTTAGGTATGTTTCTGCTATCCGGGATCTCTCCAAGACCTTTATAATGAAGGGGATTGTCAAAGGGGTTTTTCAAAGGCTTTTTCAGCATCTAGTGACATGATCAGCCATTAAAGGCTAGGCTTATAACCAAAATTATTTCTACCTCTTGAACTTAGAAATTCTTGGTCACATTTGACAAAGCAAGTTTTCACATTACTTAGCTTTACAGTTTTGAATTGAAGATGTATTGTGACAGCTATCTAATCTTAGAAGATACTTGTAGCTCAACATGATAGTTCTCCTTCCCATGATGGAAATTTCCTGAGTGCACTTACACATGTGCTCACACACCATGTGCTTTAAAGCAGAACTGTGACAAGGGAGCGATGAAATCAAAGGCATTGGCTTTGGGCATTCACATATGTCCTTTCTATTGCTCGAGGGATGTCTGTGTTTGTGGATCTTTCTTGGGAGTTACCATAAAACTTTCCCTCTGGTTGTGTAGCTAGTGGTTAGACAAAAAAAAAGATACTGTTGGACCCTTCTCTTGTGACCCTTGCTTATATTTAATGATATCTATTTATTCAGCTGAAAGAAACAAAGTTTTGATGTTGGAATTTCAGGTTTCTGGACATGACCCATAAAGAAGAACTTTATATCCTATATGGACAGCAACATATTTTGCCAAGTATGGACTTGTCTCTAGCTCTGAGAATACAGACTCATACTATATTTGTATCTGTTTTTAATATTTAAATTGTTTTTCCAGTGTACAAATTAGTAATATATATTTTCTAGTATTTGTGGCAGAGTCTTCACCATTCATGGAAGTTAACTATGAGCACTTGATAGACGTGTACTAATGAGGTGATGGTATCAGATTAGGCAGTGATGGCACAAAACAGTTAGGGCCTTTTTGAAGCAGTGGTGTGTAGGATAAGCTGCAAAGGAAATGGCTGACAAAAGGGAATTGCCTGGGTCATGGATTAGCAATGCTTCGGACAAATGATCTTTCAAAATGTTGAGTAGTTTGTGTGCCTTCCACACAGAGCAATCAAATCACAGCACTGGAGATAAGCTATGGGTTTTTGTTCTGTCTTCCCCTCTTTCCCTGTTTCTTTTTCTTCTCCTTTTTTTTGAGGTAGAGGATCTACCTGTGTAACTACTCATACTTACCATACCTAATCATACCTACCTCTTTCTTCCAAGTACTAGGATAACAACTGTGTGTCACTGCACCAAGCTGTTTGTTTGCAGGATGCCATCTAGATGATTTAAAAGTATGTATTTATTATCATTATATATACAATATAAACATTGCCATTTTAACACTATTATATGCAGAATTTCAAGAAGAGGTTCCTTTAGGTGTTACCTAAAGAAACAAGTGAAGGATTATTTGTTCATTGAGGAAGCAGATAGGTTTTGGAACAATGGAGAAAGTGGTTGGTTATTCTTATAACATTCATGTCACTATCACACCAGTGGGCGTATCTTGCAAGGCCAAGAAGTATTGCAGTCTCATAGCTGTGCAAAACTGCTGAATTTTTGTTCTTCCCCAGTAGCATATATAGAACATTCCAGAACTATAAAAGCTATCCTATAGGGATGAAGCTTCCTGATCAGAACTAGCTTGATTTATTTGTGTCTATTTGAAAGTCTATGGGAACCCACTGTCCAACAGCACACACCTGGAAATGGGTTTTGTTTATTTGTTATTGTTGTTTGTTTGACAGCCTATGCTATCTGGGAAAGGCACTTTCCCCATTATAGGGTAACTCTATTTAAATAATTTCCTTATAAATATGTATGTATGTTTTAGAAAGCTCCTAAAGGAGCAAGTTCCCACAAGATTTTTCAAAGTCATTAGTGTTAGTTGTCTATTGTATGCCCTCCTTTCTCTCCTCCTTCCATTCCCACCCTACTTATACATCACCGAAAGTATAAGATACAATGAAACAGATACTCCCAATGTGTTTCCTTAGGACAGAGTATAAATGTCATGATCAGAGTATCAGACTTATTCACATCTTATCATGAACCAGCCTAAATTTATCAAAAGTCAATCAAAACATTTCCCTTACAGAATTCTGGACATATTGTTTTATCAAGTGACATAATCAGCAGAACAAATCCAAAACACAGCATGAATAATATTTTAATCATTAAATTGATGTATCTAATTAATTGGAAAGAAGTTACCTACTAGTAACTTTGTAGATATTTGCAACCATGTCCAAATTTAGAAAAATTGATGTAAACAGTGAATAAAGGAACAGTAAAAATGAAATGTCACACTACTCCTTGGTGATGCCTACAAGCTCTAGGGTGATTTGCAAATGATAAATAAATAAATGTATCAGCCTAAGTGCCAATCAATGTAGTACATTTTTGGTGCTTAGAGATAACTCTTAAAAGATGAGCAGTTGCTCCTGTTACATGAGGCTTACTCCCTGTTGCAAAAATTACTCAGAGAACTTGGTTAATATTGAACTTCTACAGTGTTCTTACTACAATAAGCAACTATAGCTTCATTGAAGAAGCAGTGGCTCTCAACATGTAGGTCATGACCCCTACAGGGGCTGCATACCTGATAACCTGTATATTAGACATTTACATTGTGATCAGTATAACAGTAGCAAAATGACAGTTATGAAGTAGCAACAAAATAATTTTATGTTTCGGGTCACCACAACATGAGTAACTTATTAAAGCATCAAGGTTGAGAACCACTGGGAGAATTTCATACAGGTGAGCTGTATCAATGAGCTTTCTTCAGAAAGGCTAGTAAAAAGAGAAATGCAAACTGTACTCTAGGAGAGCTTTGATTTGAGAGAAAGCAATGGGGGAAACTGATCAACTTCTTTAAGTAATAACAGAAACAAATTAGAGGACTTGGTGGGCAAAAGGGTGTCATGTTAATGTTTATTAGAGGGTGGTAACGTGGTGTCTTGATAAAGAAGAATGAAAAGAGAAGTTGACAACTAGTGTAGGGATCTACTCTAGGCCATTCTGGAATTGGGACACATTTTAATGGGGATGCACTGTCATTGTAAACACTCAACACTGTGGTAGTGGGTAGTAGGGAGGTTTTAGCACTTCCTTGTGTCCCACAGTTATAACACATAGGTACCTTAATCAGGTTGCTTGACTTTTAAACTTGAAAGGTTCCAACCCACATGCATGTGACCCCTTCTGCTTTTGAGTAAGTGTAGAGAATCAGACAGCTTACTCAATTCTATTCAAGCTATTGCAGAACTTCTGAGCACGCAAGCGTATAGAAGGTAGACTACAGAAATATGACTGAGGACTCTCAGCTTCAACCACTATGTGTATCCAGTGTATCATGGGCTCAGCTCAGCTTCACTGTTCATCAGATCTGTGGAGCAACCGTGAATGCTATGAACACTAAAGATTCATAGCTGTCTTTGACAGTGTGTGGTATCCCTCACAAGAGACAGGAAACATGGCAAGTTTGCTTTTAAGCAAAAGACTATCTAAAAATGTTTCAGAAGTGTCATAAAAAGTAAACAGATGAATGCAGAAATTATTGTTGGTTTTGGGTGATGCCCTAAAGAGAAGAAACCTTCTTTTATTGAACAGATTGCAGAAGTTTAATATGCCAGTCATGTAGATGACTGGCAAATATGTGCTTTAGAGTGATTAATCACCTGAAACATAGCCATAGGCTGGCTGTACTGCACAGAGCTGCTTAATATTCTGCTTTCATTGTAGATTCTGGATGTGGAGGGCCTCTAGTGGCTGCTGCCAGCCTCATTAAGAGAAAAGTCAACAACTGCCATGTCATCTGAAAAGTTGTTTGTTTTTTTTTCAGAGTTTAAAATGGAAGAGTTCTAAGTTGGTCTCCCTTTTGTGGCCATTAGGAAGCTGTGTAGTGACTATCTGGTAAGCCAAGTCTATAAGAAGAAAACAGCATTGCTGGCTGTCCGTGACAACCTGCCTGTGATATTGAATTAGTACAAGATGTTCCATGATGAAAATAAGAGAGGTGGACAAATACTCTATTCCAGGAAATACAATTTACCTGCCTCTCAGCACCCACTTTAAGATGCCAGGTGGATATTTTGCCAAATTTGAGAACATGTAGTCCACTTAGTTGCAAACCCCATTTGCTTCTCATTGATCACCCACCCACTTAGAGAAGTTCCATAAATGCAGATACCAAATAACAATACCGGAGTTGGTGGGAGAGCAAAATGTACCAAACTGCTTATTTGTTTGACTCCTACTTTGGATTAGAGAGGGAGGGTGGAGGTGCATTCTGTTGATTGGAACTTCAGCCAGACGTCTTATGGGACCTATCTGACTCTGTCAGGAAACCTCCATAGTGAAACTGTACAGTGAAAGAGACTTGCCTGTCCTGCTTCATACCATGCCTTCTATGTCTCCTACAGTAAAGGTTTCCAAAGCACTTTTTTCCAACTAGGTAATGAAAAAAATTAAAGCTATTTTGTTTCCCAGGCTAGTTGTGTTCCAAATGTCATGGAATGGTGCATCTAAAACATTCTTGGACTTTTAACCATTATCTTATGTTAGTATGTCAGCTGGTATTGTCATTGTTCTGGTCTTATTTAGACAATCATACTTTTTTATTTATGTGTTTTTTTAGGTTTTCTGGTTGTGGCTTCCCTGTCGTGTGTAGAAGACACTATCTTGCAGCAGATACCTTGGTCCTCTGGCTCTTATACTCATTGTTTCCTCTTCCACAACGTTCCCTGAGTCTTAGGTGTAGGGGTTGTATGTGTCAATTAGGGTTGGGCATTTCATAGTCAGTTGCTATCTACATTTGACCCTTTGCATATTTCTATAACAGTCTCCATCTGCTGCAGAGAGAAATTTCTTTGGTTAGGGGCCAGGGCTATACTTACCTGTAGTTATAAGGATAAGCTTTTAGAGTGCAATTAGAAATTATTTGTTTACAAAATCATATTTGTTTAGGAAAGTGGTGGTAGCATGTTCTCTTCTAGGGGCTGTATTCTCACCAGTCAAAAGCAATTAATTGGCTGGGTTACAACCTCAGGTATGAATTCTCTCCTATTGATCAGGCCTTAATTCTAATTAGACAGCTTTTGGTTACCATTAATATAGAAGTACCACTATTGCATGATGGGGCTATCTTGCCATGCTAGTCATTGTTGTGGCTTGCGATTAGGACTATTGATTACCTTTTCCCCTTTCTACTGGTGTTAGAGGGATGATAGTAGCATAACATAGGATAAAAGTGATAAAATAAAATTTAAGAATTTTTTATGAATACATGTTTGTTTGTATATTTTATGTTGGGAAGTTCCCATGGATGTCAGACGGTGTTTCAGATCACATTGAGGTTGAGTTATAGATACTTGAAAGCTATCTGATGTGGGTCCTGGTAGGTGAATTAGGGTCCTCTAGAAGAGTAGCAAAGACTCTTAACTTCAGAAGCATTTATCAACCCCCCAACCTGAAATATGACTAAGAACAGATATCTCCTCTATTTTTTGAGTTTAAAAGACAGAAACATAACTAAAGGTCTGCAAAGTGGTGTTCCATTTAGCTTTTCCTAGTAGTCAAATAATGATATTTGAAAGTAATGAAAAGACAATTATATGTGTAGGAAATAAACATTAATTCTCTTGTAGGTAGTTACTGGAGGTTGTGGTTCAACCTGTCAAAAGAAAATTAGAGAAATAAATAAATATAAGTTAGATGTGGTACCCAGGATATAATGCCTCTAACCCAAGAAAACAATTAGGAAATCTCCCACATGCAGCAGGTGCCAAGATCAATTATTCTAGCTAGAAGCAATGGTTGAAAGGTGTCAGATGAGAAGAAATGGATACAGGACAAGAATAAAAATGAAAAACATCAATTTCAGGAAAAGTATAGGATACACAGCAGAAAGGAACTGTACTCGTGATTATTTTTCTACAGTAAGCAGCGCAGTAATCTAGTAAAACAAATTCTTTACATTAATATTCAATCTATGTACAAAGTATAGAATATTGTGATTACAAAATAGCCTGTGAAGGCTGAAAAGTAAAAGATAATTGGATAATAATGGGAAAAAAGAGGAGGGAGGGAGAGAAAGGGGTTAGGTCAGGGTTCAGTACATGCTGACAATTTGTACTGCATGAGGGCTAAGAATCAACACTTGGGAAACAAGATGGGATCTTTTTCTGTGACCAGAGCTGTTAGTCATGCCCACATGGCCTGTGACCCTTTCAAGAACATCTGCTCCTAATTTATGCAAATATGTTCTCTGTACTCGTAGCTGGTCTTAGGTGAGAATGACCTAAGGACACTTCACTTAAAAATGTAGAAAATCATCATTTAGTGGTGAAAATAAGGAGCGAAGGTATGTTATTTAATGTTACAATGGTAAGCAGTAGAAAAAAGATCTAATTGTTGAAGGACATGGAGAAGAGATTATGGGTATTAGTCCAAGTGAAATATCATCTCATCTACTGTATTAAAGGCCAATAAGTCATAGAATAAGAATATTAAAAAGACAAGTGACAGTGTCTATGAAATACTTAAAACAGAAGTTACTGTTGTAAGAAAGTGAAATGGGGCTGAACACATTCAATACTGATCATTTCTGCATTTTTAGTGTAAGTAATTTTAAATAACTTGATTTTTTAAATGACTTTAAATTTATAATTTCTTAAACAGACATTTTAAAGCATTACAAGATATGCTTTTTACCCCATCCATTTCCTCTGCCAGAAACCCCAGATCTCTGTATTGCTGTATTTTAAGTCTATAAAGTCTAGAGATTAGATGATAAAGAAAGAGATGTAACAGAGTCACATACTACCTCACAAATTTATATCAGGAAAACATACAAAACTCAGGGGACTTTAGAGGCAGGGAAACTTGAAAGAAAGAATACTTGTTAAAGAAAAGCACTGTAAAGAACTGGATGAAAAAAATAACAGGAAATTCATATTTTTACTGTGTGATTATTCATATTTTAGAGTACTGAGTCTTTCTTGTGGGACAGGCATGTGGTACTAAATAATTTATGGAGATATGATTCCTATGTTTAATGAACTTCACTGCACTGTAAGAGCTCAAAGGTAGAGGATATCTGATGGAACAAATTAGCATCATATCAATACTTAAAGTCAAGGAGGTAATGGGATTAGATGAGTACATAGTGCTTAAATATCTCAATAAACTCAAAATGCATTTCTTTACATTGTACACATTATATCTGATGATGTCACGGGAAGTAACCATCACAATAATCCTGAAAATAATAATAGACAGTTAAGGTTTCCATGCCAGTAATATCTACTGACATATTGAACAGTCTCTCTAAACCAAAGTCAAAATGATAGAAATTACTCTCCTCTGATATATAAACTGAATCTGACTGAACCAAAAATTATGTCTATATCTGATGGTTAATCATCATATGTACTCTATTTATCATAATCTTGAATCATTTTGGTAACTGTTTCAGAGAGAAATTGGTAGGATAGGGTTAGCATCCCTATTAATTGTTTTCTTAATTGAGTTAAGTAATATGACAAGTGTCTTAGTTAGGGTTTTTATTGCTGTGAAGTGACACTGTAACCACTGAAACTCTTATAAATGAGACATTTTTAAAATTTGTATTTAAGTTAAAAACAATCTTATTTTATAGACCAATCCCAGTTCCCTCTCCCTCCCTTTCTTCCATTCCGCCATCACCCCCCCCCCATCCCATTCCCCATCCACTCCTCAAGGAGGGTGAGGCATGTCATATCATTTGGGGGCAGGACTTACCCCTTGTATCTAGGCTGAGAGTATCCCTCCTTAGGGAATGGGCTCCCAAAGCCCATCCATGCCTAGGGATAAATATTTGTTCTAATGTAAGAGGTCCCATAGACTGCCCAAGCCCCCCAACTAACACCCATATTCAAGGGGCTTTGTTTGGTCTTGTGCTGGTTCCCCAGCTGTCAGACTGGGGTTTGCAAGCTCCTACTTACTTAGGTCAGCTGTTTCTGTGGGTTTCCCCAGCATGGTCTTGACCCCTTTGCTCATCACTCCTCCCACTATACAACTGGATTCCAGGAGTTCAGCTCAGTGTTCATCTGTCAATCTCTGCTTTCACTTCCATCAGCTACTGGATGAAGGTTCTAAGACAGCATTTAATGTAGTCATCAATCTCATTTAGGGGAAGGGCATTTAAGGATTCTTAGTTGGGATCATCCTTGTGGATTCCTGGAGATTTCACTAGTGCCAGGTTTCTCCTTAAGCCCATAATGGCTCCTTCTATTAAGGTATCTTAAAGAAAAACATTTAATCGAGGGTGGCTCACCTACAGTGCAGAGGTTCAGTCCATTGTGACCACAGAGAGGGGCATGGCAATGAATAGACAGACATGGTGCTGGAACCGAGAGTGCTACATCTTTCAGGCATCAGGAATTGGACTGACACACTGGGCCATATCCTGAGCATAAGATGCCTCAAAACACGTCCCCACAGTGACACACTTCCTCTAACAAAGCCATACCCTCTCCAACAAAGCCACACCTCCTAATAACGCCACTCCCTATGAGATTCTGGGGGTCAAATACATTCAAACTACCTATTCCATTCCCTGGCCCTGAAAGGCCCTGAATGTGGATGGCATAATTTCATGGGCTGAGTGTTAGACCAAATGAAAAGGGGAGACCCAGATGGGTACAAGTAGGTATGCATTAATTCTCTGTCTGCCCTAACTATGCATGTAACCATCTACTTCAAGTTTCTACCTACTTGATTCCTCTACAATGAAGTGTACCCTGGAAGTGTAAGTCAAAACAAAATCTTTGTTCCCTAATTTGTTTTGTCATGTAATCAGAAAGGAAACTAACCAGGCCCAAGAGACAGCAGATGACTGGGTTGTCTTCTTGTTTTAGATCGTGGAGCTCAACATACTACATATTGCAATCATATGAAGTAAAACCTCATTTTTCAGGGATATAATTAAACATTTAATAGAGAAAATTAGTAAGCAGCAAAATCAGGTCACACAGTCAGGGAAACTCATTGTCATCTGCATCCTGTGTTCTAATCTAGATGCTTCAACCATACCACGCACACACACACACACACACACACACACACACACACACACACACACACACCAAAACTTCTTAAGGCAAACAAATAATATCCTAAGACATAACTGTTAATAGTTTAACAAATCATGTGGCTTAATTATAAGAGAAGAGAAAAATCCCCTAAAAATTTTAGACAGTTCTCCTATATTTAGTAATGCCAACGGTGGCCAATTTCTAATTACTAAAGTCTTGGGATTATACTGAAGAATGCCTTGGGATTATAGCCTCTTTCAGTAAATGCCAGCTCCTCAAACTTAGAATGTAATTTTTAAAAGTAGCAGATTTTTAGAAACAACAGTATTCCACAAAGTAAGCTTCATAAAGGTAAGAATGTTAGTTGCTGTTGTTCACTGCTCTGCCCAAAATCATGCCTTGTGAGAGGCCCAATACCAAGCGAATAATTAAATTCCACATTGCTTCTCCTGAAGTGTTTAAGTTACAAGCATTATTTAGAAGCATATCATTAGACTGTGATCATATTAATTCAACAACAGCTAAAAACAGGTTTGAAATGCATGGTACTATCCTTGGGAATTCTAGGGTTTAAAAGAAAATAAGGTTAGAAATTTTTTATTTTATTATTTTAATTTTAAATAGCTTGTTTCACATGTCAAGGGGTTAGAAATTTTAATTTTGCTGCGGGATAGCCATTTTTCAATAAGTTTGTAGACATTTTCAGAATTCGTTCCTGAAGCCAAATTCTTGGCATCTCAGCACACCAGAAGGGACAAGAGGCACACACATAAAAGTCAACACCAGGTTGAAAAGAATGCAAAACAGCAATCCAGCCAGTAGGAATGCTTTTGAGTCCATTCCAAAATAGCTTGGCTCATCTTGGTTGAGCTGCATCCTTTCAACTGCAGGGGAATCTCTCTGCTCCCAGGGACTGGGTGGTTCATAAAAGTATTCAAACACAGTAAATATGAACACGGTGTCTGACCTAACAGAAGACCAGTAGCTGAAGCTACTGTTGCCTTTATACTGACATCATTTTAGTGGCCCTCCTAATAATCACGCTCAGGTAGGTGGACCTCTTCAACTCCGCCCTTCCACCATTTAACTCTGTTTCAGTAGTGCAGGTGGGCAAGGAATGGCAAATGCCTCATCTTCTTTCCTCTCATAAACCCAAGAAGTCCGCAAAAACACATTTTTAAACTTGCTTTGAGCTCTGTGTTTACAGGGCCAAGATGACACAAGGAAGAGTAACAGATACTGGCTGTGCCTGTGACTGGTATATGTGCAGTACGCCCAACAGACACAAAACCATGTCTACAAAATGATCAATCATTTGTAAGTGGTGGACTTCACTCTCCATCCTCTTCATTCCAAACCTGTGTCTCTAAAGTGATCAATCTAAGTAGTAAGAATAGACTTCACCCACCCACACACACATATTCTTCATGTTTATGATTTTCTTAATCAATGAAGAACTTAGGTAAGGAAGGAACTGATACATAAGCCCCTAAACTCAACAATATCTCAAAAATGTACCAAAGATGAATCAGTAAGACTGGCACCATCTGTGTTGCCAGTCAGAGCCACAACATTAAATAACTAAGCATGACAATTTTATTCTATTTTTCTATTTCTCTTCTTCATTTCTATGTATTAACTATGTTCTTTCCATTATTGGTGCACACATGGGTATATATATATATATATATATATATATACATATTACAACTATATGTATATGTGTAATAATCCTATATGTGTATATATACACAACAGAACACTTCAAATAAACAAAAGGAGGAAGGAGGATGCACTTACCATTCAACTTCCATAGTTAAACAAAAATTCCCCACCTTCCCTACTAATCACGTCACTAACACCTTATCTCTGTCTGTGATCTACAAAACTGTTTATCAGAAGTACAGAGGCCAGAAAAATATATTTTTGGCACAGTCACTTACCTACCCAAAATACACATTCTCTCTGTTCTCAGGAAGCTTCCTCTATAGAACAGAGGAGAGAAGGAGGCTTCAGGACCACCAATGCGGATTTTATCACTAACAATATTTGTAATACCTTTTCCTGTATAACCTGGGGTTTTAGGTAGCTTGTTCTGCTATTCCTCATGGTTTGGAATTGTCTTGAGATCAGTAGAGAGCTGTCATAAGCACCATTCACAGCTCTCCAATGAAGACCTCTTGCTAACCCTTCCTTATAGACATGAGAATACAGGTCTGCTAAAGTGCCATTAGGCTCAAATGATACATGAAGAAGAATAGACAGGACTGAAATCAGGCTGTGGAACTTCTAAGTCCTTGTTCCTATTCTCTCTTGCTCCAGGGAAGTTCCTGTGACATCTGAGTGAATGCTACTGTATGAAGGATGAATAGAAACAAGGTGACAAGGTAGGCAGTTAGACACATGCCATCCCCTCCTAAGTGGAGAAAGCCAATGGAAGAAGTGGAGAGAGACATACAGTCTCAACTTATTGAGCAAGTGAAGAAGTACACAAGAAACAAGCCAGGATATTATCAGAGCCTCGCCAAATTTCTATCAAACAGTATTTTTATTAATTATCCATGAATCAAGTGGTGGGATTTTACATTAACTATACTAATGGTGTGCTGTAGCTACAAAATGTTATTCCCAATTATGTTGAAGCCCCACAATTTCTCCTAAATGCTTTTTAGCCCCTGTGGTAAAAGTGAGTAATTGCCTTTTAGAGAGGAATCTGGCATTTGTGCTGAAGAGTTAGAGGTGGCAAAGAGATGGAAATGGAAGAAAAAGGGAACAAAGAGAGAAAGTGGAGGAGTAGAAAGGAAGCCTTTAAAATGCCGTGAGATGACTCGATGTGTAAGAGCACTTGCTCTGCAAGCATGAGGACCTGAGTTCTAATCCCCACACCATGTAGGAAGCCAGGCATGGCTGCACCTGCCTATGACTCCAGGGTTGCCCAACAAAGACAGGTGTGTTCTGGTAGTTCACTGGAGAGCCAACATAGCTAAAATGAAGACAGACCCTGTCCCAAGGCAATGAGGTAAAATGAGACAGACACCCCGTGTCCTGCTCTGATCTCCACATGTTCATACACCCACAAACTCAAGAACATCACACGCACACACACACACACACACACACACCATAAAAACACAAAATCAGAAATCACAATATACAAGCAAAGACTGGTAAGTCAAAAATAAAAGCAAGCAAACAAACAAAAAACCCACAAAACCCCACCCAAACAAACATAGCAACATGAGACAAAAAATAAATCTACAAAACCATCCTTGAGTTCATTTTGTGTCAGCCACTACTGCTGGGCATGGGGCCTACCCTACACAGCCAAATACTAACATTGCTCACTTTATTTCACAGAACCCCTCCTAATAAAATTTGGTATGGTTATAAATAACATATTTTTACTGTGTGTGACCCTTGAAAATACTAAATGTAACATTTTAGGTAAGAAAAAAAATGTGTCAACCAGGATATAGGAAGCTAAGACATACAGAATCCACATTAAGAGATTTAATCAGGGAATGTCAAACTTCCTCAGATAAGATTTTATAGGAGCCAAAATTTGCATGGCAAATGATGCCACAGTTTTACTTCAGAGGAGGGCAGAAGACTTTTAAAACTACATTCTAACAGAACTATGAAAATGTCTTTAGTTCTGGGGTGGAAAGCACAAAGGAAACCATGCATCTTTCAGAATGACTTAACAAGTCCATGCTAAGAAAATTCTGGCTGGGATATGCATATTGTAAAGATTTCTAAAATCCCCATTGTAAGACTTCCTCCCAAGGGCTTGACTGACACTGTCATTTCAATCTTGGTGACTGAGAAACAAAAAGAAATAAAATCCATTAGCACTTCAGGTGCCAGTCACTATCACCTCGGGTACCAGTCACTTGGTCATTTTCATTTGTAAATATGGTAACTAAAGGCTATGGAGAATGACTTTAAAATGTAAATGCTATATAAATTCAGACACACCCTATTCCAGAGATACTTGCTCATTAGTGATCATTGCTACTTTGTCCCCCAAAGCCAGGAAATGAAAACAACCTAGATGGCTATCAACTGATGAGTAGAAAATGGAAATGTGATTCGTGGACACAATGGAATACCATTCAGCTGTTTAGAAAACATGAAATTTGCAGGTAAATGGATGGAGGTGGATATAAGCATCCCGAGTGAGGTAATAGAGAACCAAAAGACAAAAGTTAATGTAACTTGAAAAACACTATTAATAATTTATAGTACCTATTTACAGAAAGCAGGCATGGAATCAGCTACATTGCTTGCCCTTGGGTATGTATTAAGTAATGAGTGTCACAGTCAAAAACCTAACATACATTCAAATATTTTTTGCATACTGTTTTCCTTTTGGAAGACATATTTGACTTTTAAACAACACCCTGCAGTAAATTCAAATACTTGAATCTCTAGTTCTTCTGTCTGCTTTTGAGTTTGTATTCTCCCAAGGAGAGCTAGGTCACCTAGTCCTATTTTCCAAAGGTAGAACACCGAGAGATGACCTCTAACTGAAACTAATCATGTATCTTCTCTAGTTTAAAACTTCATAATGAAATTCTAATCACTGGTTTCGTTCTTGGGGTGAACTCTGTGGGGGGTAATGGGAAAAGTGGAACAAACCTGGACAAAACCAAAGAAAAATAGGGCCATTTCTTCATTTAACTCTAGTTAGATGAAGCTCAGAGCAACTAAAAAGTCTAAAAATGCTCCAGGAAGTCATATCCAGTCGTCACTTCACACAACACTCGGAATTTGTCTATGCTATTATTTCAGTCAGTGGTTTGTTCTATTTTATGTAGGTTGATCAGCTTTCTAGTCCACTTAGCAGGTGGTGGATGCTGAGGTCTCGGCAGTTGCCATCTGGAAGGTTCATGTGCTGGAGACCGCTCTCCAGCAAGGTGGCATGGAGATATGAGAGCCTATGAGAGGAGGGGCTTATCATAAGATGATTAGGTCAGGGTGGCCCTGCCTCACAGGGGCTTGAGATGGTCTCATGAAGTGAATTAGACCTTGTGAAAATAAGTTGTTACAAAGCAAGGCCACCCTGCGGGCTTGTCCCATCACCATGTGCTTTTCTTCCATTCTGTGTTGCATCCAGGAGGGGTCACCAGAATCTGAACAGATGGGATCCCTCCATGTCAGACTTTCAGCTCTAGAACTCTGAGCTAAATAAATGTTTTTCCATAAAAAGTACCCAGCATCAGATATCATTCTAAAGCAACAACATGAATGGTAGATATTTGAGATACTTTAAGTATTTGACTTCTGTAAACCAAGTGTCTAAATGTATTCACATACAATGAATCTCCTTTTTTGTTTTTGTTTTGTTTTGTTTTGTTTTTGGTAAACCTTTTGTTGCATCTTATGGTAAATGTATGCTAAACTTCATAAGAAGCTAGTACCAAGTCCTTCTCAAATTTGACGTCTTGGAGAGATAGCTCAGCCATTAAAGGCTAGGCTCACTATCCAAAAGTCCCACTTGTGCATCCTTGCAATGTGCAGAGACCCAGTTCAGCAGCCTTGCCAAGTCTTGTTGTGCAGTGATTTGAACTTGCTCCATTCAAGAAGCCACTCAAATAGTAACTTATTTGAAACTGTATTCCCTAGTGAATAAGATTGTTGAGGGGTTCTTTGCATGCTTATTTGACACATGAGTGTTTTGTATGATGAGCATTTCTTTATGTAACTTTGCCATTTCCACTGGGGCTGTCATCCTTTTAAGAGCTCTAAGTGTTGATATAAATTTAACATACTGTCTTCCATCAGACAGATACACGACAGTTACTTTCTCCAACCCTTTGGCTTGTGTTACAAGATTTGGCTCTATTCTACTACATTAAAAGAAAATGCAGTTTTTCTCTAATAAAATTGTCCCGGAGCTAAGACAAAACAAAAGCCACCAATAAAGAGTTCCACAGAGCATCGGTTCCACAGGGACGTCTAAGGCTGCTGCGGAGCTGCGTGAGAGCAGAGTAGTGTTGATATCTTCCCCTCAACGGCCAGCCCTGTATACCTGAGTCTGCCTCTCCTCCCACCTGCTTGTGTCATTCTGCTGGTCCATCTGTTTATCTCTCCATCACTGTATTATTTTAAAATATTAAATATTGCATAAGGTTCCTCCTCATCCCCTTTCTCTTCTTACGTTTGGTTTGGCAAAATATTTATTATCATTGTAACATAAGAGATTGTGATAGCTATTATTACATAACCATGACCTTATTTTTCTCAACTTTTATGAAAGTGCTTATACGAACCTAATGGTAGTTTATCCAAACTGGACATCTGAACTGTTTCATTCTTCTGCTAATAGTGTTCACATATAATAAGCAAATCAAAATGACTGGGTTCTCATAATACTTGTATTTAACATTTTTATCCAGTGACTTAAGTAAATCAGGAAGGACTCCACGGATAGCTGTTTTATACTTTCTCAGCAACTATCATGTGTACTCAAATTCTTGTCAAGTGAGGACAGGAATTCAGTGGGCTACAAATTGGTGGGATGAGTAAATGCAGTACATATTTTGTTAGAGTCCAATTTTGATTTCGCAGTTTTAGATTTCTGTGTTTTAGAGTCAGCGTTTCTTTTCTTTATTTGTGAAACTCTAAGGAAGTTCCTAGTCTTTAGACTCTATACCTAAATATAAAAAGGCAAAAGGAAACAATGTTTCCCTCCTCTGTGCAGGTATAGGGCAGAATAAAAGTCAGTGGAATATCAAGAATGTCACTGGTCTCATGAAGACTGCCTCTGCTGTCTGTCCCAGTCTTCTGAAAGGGCTAAAGAGAACCAAGAAACAGCTGGAATTGTGATCTGGCTCACGGGAGGTGGAATGAGTCAGAATAAGCTGAGCATGTAAGTGCAGTTATCATAGGAAATAGAAACACATGTGTGTGGTATGATCATGTAACTGCAAGATAAAGACATGCTCTGGCAATATTCCCATAGAAGTGTTAGTTGGGCATGATACAAGAGGCTTCACCTCCACAGTAGATGGTCCCATGCTGATCATACCCCCACTACTAGACTGGAAATAGGCAGAAGCTACTATTGGATTAATATTTATAGGAATGAATTTGGCAGCACAATCTCCTACACTATAAATACCAACAACTTACTGAAGCCTTCTCCTTCTTCACACACTCAACAAGTTAAAGACAACTAAACATAATGAGATTTTGAGAATATGAATTTCATTGTTCTATACCAAGAAGTTTTGATTTAGTCTGCAGGAAACCTCAAAAACCTAAGTAAGTGTCTTGGAAGACAGTTAGAAATAGTTAATGGTGATAAGCTGGTGTTTTTCACATTATGAATAAAGATTTTATGTAGGTTTCCAAATGCAAATGGGAAATTATGAATAGCTGGGGTTTAATAAAATCCATTTCTTTTGAAGAATTCTTGTTAAGATTCCTCCTGCTTTATGGGATTAGTAAGAGAAAGGGAGCCAGGGCCTTGCATGATGATCAATAGGGCTGGGCACACAGCATACAGAGGTGAGTGCACAGGGCACACGAGGAGCTTCTTAATAAACAATTCAGACTCTCATTTAAAAAACCAGTCATTTCTCATTTTACACACCAATTCCAGTTCCTCTCCATCCTCTCCACTTGCTCTCCCCACCATTCCCCCACCCTACCCCATCCACTCCTCAGAGATTGTAAAGCTTCCCATGGGGAGTCAACAAAGTCTGGCACATCACTTTGAGGCAGGACCAAGGTCGACCCTCCTATATCTAGGCCGAGTAAGTTATCCTCCCACAGGGAATGGGCTCCAAAAAGTCAGTTCAAGCACTAGGGATAAATTCTGGTCCCACTGCCACTGGTCCCAGCCACATAAGTGTTACCCACACTCAGGGCCTAGTTTGGTCCTATGCATGTCTCTCTGCTGTCAGTCCAGAGTCAGAGATCTCCCACTAGCTCAGGTCAGCTATTTCTGTGGGTAACCCTAAAGTGGTCTTGGCACCTTTGCTCATATCATCATACCTCCCTCTCTTTGATTGGACTCTGGGTGCCCAGTCCAGTGCTTAGCTGTGGATCTCGGCATCTGCCCCCATCAGTTGCTGGATGAAGGTTCTATGATGATAATTAAGGTAGTCATCAATCTGATTACATGGGAAGGCCGATTCAAACACCCTCCCCATTAATGCTTAGAGTCTTAGGGAAATTCCCAGGAATTGACAAGGATGACTCCATTTAAGACTCTTAAGACAGCTACAGAACAGCATTAGGCAAAATGCTGAGTGCTGATCATGAGACAGCACAGCTGCAAGGGGGCCCCCATAGGAACTGGAGATCAGAGAAGACGCTGCAGATGGACATACTTTCCATGAAATTATCAGTGTCAAAAATGCAATTGCATTAAATTGCTTGCAAGATTTTAGGTTCAATTGTTTAGCTAAGACAATGCAAAACACAGAATATTATCATCAGCTCTAAACTTTTCTCTAGTACTTTTTTAAACAGCTGTGTATTATAGTATCTACTAGGGTTGGGGCATTACGTATGTCCTTCCTACAAGCCTACAGAAGAAAGGGTCAGTACTCAGACTCTATATCCTTTAGAATAGTCACTGCTAACTCATGCCTTAGTAAAGGAAATGTATGTGTCACAGCACAAATGTAGAGGTCAGAAGACAATTGGGACAGGGCTATACTCTTCTTCCACCAGTGGGTTTTGAGTTTTGAGGCTCAAAGCTGGGTCATCATACATACATACACACACACACACACACACACACACACACACACACACACACATGTACATATAGTTATATATAATAGCAACTGTTAAAAGAAAAGAGTTACACATATGCATCCAAGTATATACTCACAGACACATATATATACACGAGTACATATCGAGGCTAAAGTGAACAAAATGAAAAAGTAAACACTTGGACCTGTCAATATTTTTGAGAGGTCCAAGCACAGAATTTAGTTTTTTTATATTCTAATACTATTACTAGCCAGGGAGACAAGGCTATTATTAGAAAAATAAATATTAGAAAATATTTGGATATATTTGATTATTACTCAAAATCTGGGGAATACAGAAAGAACACAAAGTCTGCAGGAAGAGGCCTTATAAGGCTAGTGGTGATATTTGAACTTCAAGCAATTACAATAGATGATGTGCTGTGTTTGAACAAGGTTGCCTGTGAAAGTTGATGACTATGTAGTGACACTCCAAAAAATGGTTTGCATAAACCTTGTTAAGAGAATAGAAGAAAAGTAATTAAGAATATCTTAAGTTTTATGCTTATTCTTCAAAGGTGTAGAAAATACTATATATGGTGTTTAGCTTCTTACTTATTTATGGGTCTGCTGTATACCTGCTTATAAAATATAAACTTTATTTTTCTTTCTTCTGTGTATAATAGAAAGAATAAAAATAAAATCCCAAAAGCCAAGAACTACAGGGGAAACACACACACACACATTAATGCACACATACACACACACCCATATACACACAGATGTACACATGGACACGCACACGTGTGCATACACACATACACATACACACACACACACACACACACCACAGTAAAAAAAATAGAACAAAACAAAACAAATGGAACCTATACTACAGCTTCAGGAAGGGAGAAGTGCTACCTGTGAATCAACAACAACAAAATTAATTGGCAAGGGAATTACAGTATGGCAGTCACTTCCACAAACAAGCAGTTAGAGAGGGTGGCTATTATGGTTCCTGCAGAATTAATGAGCTGCTTCTCTTAATGAGCAGTGCTGACTACCTAGAGCTAACCCTGTGCTCCCTGGGACATGGAGTCCCTGAATGGCACCACTGTTGCAATGATAACAAAATTCTAACAAACAATACATCAGTTTTTAATAATACTTATCCACCAGGTCAACATATCATGATGACAAGACTGCAGGTTGTGTAATGCTGGCGAAGTGAGTGCTGAAAAATACAATATGTCTGAGGTAAGACAACAGGAGACAAAATAATGACAATAATATTCACATAATAAGCAAGGACAGAAAGTGAGTTGGCAAAATAGCAAATAAAATATGGCGCCATTCAAAAAGAAACCTCACTGGGAAAGTAGTCAAGTTATTTGTCCCATCTATTAATAATGATAAATAAGAATAAATCCCTTGGTTGATCTGAGAAATGTACATTTTTCTTTTGGATATGGTATTATTACTTCATCCCCAAAAGTTACCAAAATAGTATTACTGTAGCTCTTGCTATATGTCAAAAGTAATATAGCAAATTCCATAAAAGATACTAACAGAGTATAAAACATTGAAATAATTTAACAGTATTGAGCTATAGAATTTTATTGAGAGTTAGCAAGTTAACAAACATGCTGTGTGTGTGTGTGTGTGCACGTGCGCGTGCGTGCGCACGCGTGTGCTTGTGTTTTTATTTTAGGGTTTTCGAACAATTCAAAGAAATTAATCACAGAAATGTGCACTTCAGTTTAAAATTAAGGAAACTTTTTTTTTTGGTTTTTCGAGACAGGGTTTCTCTGTATTGTTTTGGAGGCTGTCCTGGAACTTGATCCATAGACCAGGCTGGCCTCGAACTCACAGACATCCGCCTGCTTCTCCCTCCCAAGTGCTAGGATTAAAAGCATGTGCCTGGGCTAAAATTAAGGAAACTTTAATCATCCATATATTGTTTGCATTTGAATATTTAGGCAACTTGCTTTTTAAAAAAATCTTTTTATGTGTGTGTTTTAGTGTATGTGACTATGGGTGTGTGCCATGTTGCAAGCGTTGGGGTCAGAGGCCAACTGTGAGTATCAACCTTCATTTTCTATCCTGAAATGAGGTGCTCCTGGACGCTGCTGCATAGGACATGCTAGGTGGCCCACAAGCTCTCCCCCTCCCGAATATCCACAGAAGTGCAGAAGTGACAGATCATGTGCTACAGCATCTGGCTTTACTGGCTTTTGAGAGCCAGACTCGGGTCACCAGGTCTGCAAGGCAAATGCTTTGCTCACTGAGAAACCTCCCCTGCCTGACACATTTGGGGTGTTTTTGTTTGTATAACCATAGAGTATCCACCAACATCCTTGTGAATATCTATGGCTTAAATCACACTGCTGTTGATATTGCTACACACACACACACACACACACACACTATTTTTAAATCCAATATTTCAGATTTTCATTTATTTTATTTATATCTTTTTAAATCATTTGACAGTTTTGTACATTTACATAACGAATTTTAGTAAAAATTACTTCTCATTTTAATGCTTCATCCAAAAATGTAAGTAAAAAATGTCTTTATTATGACAGCTAAAATAATCGTGCATAGTCTTGGGTGTTTCTCTCCTTGAAGCATTCCTCTGTCACATTAACAAAAAAACAAAGTCAGTTCAAAGACATATGTGGCCATACAGGGGGAGCAAAAAGAAATAAGTAAATGAAATGTACTCTGAAAAGTACAACACATTTATGTATCACATATGTGTACAAATTTAAAAATCAAAGTTTCAATTACCTGATGGCTCATACCTGTAAGCTCTGCACTTGGGAAGCTGACATAAGAAGATTAAGACTGTCTCAAACGAAGTTCTGATGAAGAAGTAGAAATACAAGAACCGAAGCACAAGTTACTTCCTTGCTGGGTTTAGCTTCTTCTACAGTTTCTTAATTTAATTTGCTAGGCAGAAAAAGATGAGATTGTCTATTCTTTTTTAGATGTTTTTTATTAATTTTATGTGCATTTGGTGTTTTGTCTGTATGGTGATGTTGGATTCACTGGAACTGGAGTTGCAGACAGTTGTGAGCTGGGAATTGAACCTGTATCCTACAGAAGAATAACCAGTGCACTTCACCACTGAGCCTTCCTTCTAGCCCCCAATTATTGAGTTTTAAAATTAGAATTCTTTTATAGGCCATAGTTACAAAATCTTTAAGCTTTCCTTTGTTCCAGTTATATCTGTTTTTTATTTCATTGTATCCTGTCTTTGACCTTGTCAAATCTTCCTTGGAAATAAATGGATTTTATTTCATAAATGTGTACAACAGAAACATTTGGACAGCCTGAATATCCATGTTTTAGATTTAGCTTGTCTTATTTCATTAACTGGTAAGTGTTCCATATATATATAAGACCATTAGGCTGTTTGGGAAAATACATGCTATTTTTTTCATTCAAAATCAATGGCGAGAACTAAGCAAAAATGATGACCTAAAAATAAACTGTAGAAAACATAAATTATATAAAGTAAGAGTGTATGTTATAGTAGCATCTTGTTCTGCCAATAGACTTGCAATAATGGCCTTGGGGTGTGGCTTCAGTGTGCAGATGTCATCACTTTTAAGGAAGAGGAGGGGCCTAACTGGGCTGTCTCTTGGGCTGTGGACTGAGCATCCTGCATCACAGACCATGCTCCTCCCGGGGCAGAAGACTACAGAGGTTATTTAACTTCATTGTGTGAGTGCTCCCCAAGTAAATATCTGTTATACTTTATTCAGGAGTTCGTGGACTTCCTTTAAACCGCCTTCAGTTTGTTTCCTTTAAAGCACCTTCAGTTTGTTGTATTTGTGTTGACAAATAAAGAGACTGAGAATGGAAGAGACTATTTTTCCCGAAGTAAATTATGGTTGACTCTCATATTTTATTATTAAATCTGTATTTCTCCTATGTACTTAGGTTTTCTCTCACTTGTTTCCAATACATATGCAAAACAATTTCGTTTCCCCATGAATGGATATGAGTATATCAGTAGGTAATGATAAACATGAAGAAAATCATGAAGTGCACCCTGACTTGTTTTGTTGACGGCGATGGGAGAGGAAGATGTGAGGGAGGATGGGGTGAGAATCTTAAGAGAGGACATGTGTTAACTGGACAAGGGTTGGCTTTCTCAGGCCCGTATCAGTGTTCTCTGTTCTCCACCCCACAACGGATGGAAACCTTCGATCTGTATTATCAGCCTTCCCAGTTGCTATCTGGTTTGATGATAAAGTGGGATGGAATCAGAAGATGTTAGTTCTGTTTTCTCTCATAGCCCCTGTGGCTTCTGCTCACACGGCCTGTTTTCACCAGCCTGCTTGTGGCAACTGTGGGCACTGGGCAGTTCTGCTTCCTTTGCTGCTGCCCCAGCTGTAAGGTGGGGAATGGAATTTGGGGAGGAGAGAGAGAAGCAAAAGAAGACATTAGGGGTGTTGAGAGAGCACTTGGGGGAGATGGCTCAACTGTCAAAGTGTTCCTGCACGAACATAAAACTCTGAGTTCAGTTCTCCTGTGCCCGTGTGAAAAGCTAGGAGAGGTTGGGAGTGGCTCCAATTCCAGTGCTGGGGAGACAGAGGTTGGAGGATTCCTGAGGTTTGCATGCCAGCTGGGAGCTCAATCAATGAACTCTAGATTCTGTGAGAGACCTGTTTCAAAAAAATAATGTGCAGAACATTTACTCCCAAGCATAGTGTCTGCCTTAGAGTGTAGTGATGGTACATTGGAGAAAAAGGATTTTTTCTTTAACAGCAGGTAGCCATCCTAAATAGCTTCTTGGTCAGGAGTGGGAGTTTGTGTCCATTTCCCCATCTCCCTGATGAGATTTTGTCTGGTTTGAATTTGTTCAGATTTTGTGTATATTTTGTTTTATTGCTTTATTTTCTTTGTGTGTTGGGGGGACTAAGAGTGAGAGTGAGAGAGAGAGAGAGAGAGAGAGAGAGAGAGAGAGAGAGAGAGAGAGAGAGTGAGTGAGAGAGAGAGAGAGAGAGAGAGTTGAGTGCATACAGAGGCGATAAGGATATGAGAGGAGTTGGGAAAGCTGATCAAATATATTGTTTGAAAAATAATTTAAAATGAAGAAAAGTACTTATGTGGAGAATGATTGCCAAAGACATCAACTTTTGCCTCTTATTTCCTGATACATGCACTCATATCCAGTAATGCACACATTCCAAATAAATAAGCAAAATAAAAAAGCATAGGTAGCAAAGAGAGTGACTATGATCAAAGTAGGTTATATATGTGTTTGTAATGTCAAAGTTAAACCTAATACTTTGTACAACGAATGTGTACTGATATAATTAAAAGATAATGGGTTGCTAGAGCTACTGATGTTTTGAATATTTAGCGAGAGTCCTCCAATACCTTTGTAACAAATTCTTTTATTTAATTTCCACTCCTCAAAATGCTTTTATGTACTCATGCATAGATTTCCTACAAAATTCTCACACCTATGCTCACATAACTCTCACACAAAAGCCAGCTTGTCTAGTTCAAAATTTGGATGTATTTCCAGTAAATTCTGGGGTAATAATAAATTCTTATGCAACTCCCCAAACTGAACTCAACATGTATTTCTTTCTGAGTTAGACTTCCTTATCTTTGCTCACATAGCTCTAAATATGTGTAACATTTATAGGTTCAGTAAATAGACTGCAGACTATACTGACAATCAGATCAGGGAAGGCTGTAAAATTGTGATGTAGATACATTGAATCCATAGTCAGAAACTGGAGAGAGACGAATATGTGGTACTCTAAACATTTTCTCCTTTTTACTTAAATTGGTGCTCAACTCATTCACATTTGAACACACTCAGAAATTTGTTACCCAGTTGACCTTAAGTTAACAGCCAAGGTTAGCCATCATAGTGATATGGAAATTAACATTTAACTGATTTTTTTGTACATTGGACTTTGTTTGAGACTATCAGAACTGATGGAGGGAACATCTCAGTTATCTCCAAACCAACCACACTCATCTTGATGCAACATCCTTGTCCCCAGTTTTCTAGAAAGAAATTTGGGCAAGACCAACTGAAGAGACTCTTAATTAAGAGCTAGCTATTTAGAATTTCACAAACACAAAGATGTTGTCGATAATTCTCTTTTATGTTTTTTTAATCTTAAATTTTAAGAGGTGAGTGTCATAACACTGATCAAAGTTCTGAATGTTAGTGACAAGCATAGACTAGATAATCACAACTAATAACCTCTCATATCTTGACTAAGACATTTTATATACAAGATTCAGACTCCTCAGGATAGCAATAATCTCTATATTTTCACCAATTACCTATAGTCTGGAAATTTAGTATGTGCTCATGTGTAGAGAGATGCCTTTTCCTTGCCAGCAGCTTGGTTTTTCCCCTGCCAGTTGCCTGGGCTCTGCCACGTTGTAGTCCCCAAATAACACACAAGACGCTGTATTAATTATGAAGCTGTTGGCCTTGCTTGTTTCTTACTGGCTAGCTCTGACTTAAGTATTTATCCCATAATTGTTAATCTAAGTATTTCTCTTACCGGAGAAGTTTCCGGGCTTCTTATCCCTATGTCGGTTACATCTTGACTCCCTGTGTTTCTGCTACCCAGAGTCTTCCTGGACACCTAGTCCCACCTATCTTGGTTCCCTATTGGCCAACAGTGCTTTATTGACATATACACAGGACTTCCCCCATCACTCATGCTTGATGTTGCTCTTACTGGTTGTAGGTCTAAATTTGTGTATGTTTTACCATTCTCTTTCTGGGGTAATAATTCCTATCTGTTCCTATTGTATATAGATTTTTGTATCAGGTTTACAGCCCTCTTATTTAGACAAAAGGGGTAAGTGTAGTGAATTTGTTTCCACCAATACTTTCAGAGTCTTAAGGCATGGCTTCCATGTATGGATGTGATCCTTTATAAGAAAGATGAGGGGTTGCTCTCACGCTCTCTTGGGGTGATGGTCTGAGACCTGATCTTTATCCTGAATGGCAGCACCCTGTGCTTCCAAGGGCAGAAAACCATGGTGGCTCGTTACCTTCAGTATATGCGTGCTCCCTAAATAAATATTTGTTATTTTTTTACTTGGGCATTCATGAACTTCCTTAATCCACCATCATAATTATGAAAAAAATTCAAAATGAGTTACTATTGTGATAAATGGAGATTATTGTATTGACCAAAGTATTTGAAAACCTGTTTGGAGTAAGATCATGACAGAGGATATGGCAATGAAAAGAATACCCACAAGCAGAGAAGATAATCAAGGGAAGCCGTTCAATAGATGGCCCAATACCTCATCTCCATTTCCACACATTGCTTCTGCTTGAAATGCTTTCATGTATTATCTCATTCAATTTCTGAGCAAGCTTGCTGGATTCTTGTTACTACTACTTCCCATCTTTGAAATTTCTACTTTGGAGCCATACAGATAATATTCATCAAAACTGTGGCTCGAATTTTGCTCTGCTAGACAATATAGTGTTTCATTTTTCCCTTGTATTGCACTGCCAGACATAGTCGCCTTCATGCCAGACCTGTGCGGAAAATAAGTCTAGGAAAATGTGTCAGCTAGGATGTTCATGTCCCTTTCTAATCATTTTAGTAGCAGTGTATAAACCCTTCAGAGCAGTTTGAGATTTGCACTTTCTTTTAAAAAAAGCAAACTAATGCAAATGCTAATGTTCCCTAATAATGGGTCTCTTTTGTATCAAAGCAGTTACTAATTCTTGTTTTCTCCCTAGGTAAATTCTGTTATATAATTAGTACATTAGTAACCTAGTTTAAATAGTCTGCTCCAATTGTTTGAACAAGCCAAGTTCAAGTTCATTTATTATAAGCTTTTATACCACCCACCATCTTGTTTCTTTCTTCATAGCATTTATCTTTTTGCTCCTAATTATGAATTCATTTATGTGGTTTTTCATTCAGTATTTCATCTATATCTAGTCATTTTTGATGTTTTCATTTATTATTGAAACCCCAGGCCTTTTATAATGTCTGACAGCTAATAGGCCCTCAATATTTGTGGACTGGGTAGCTGGCTAAGCATGTAAAAGAACCAAGAGTCAAGGGAAGGAATTCACAATAGATGAGATATTTAGGATTGCTTGTATTGAAGAAAGCTTCACAAATGAACTAGAATTTAATCCAGACTTTGAAAAAGAGGGAAAGGTGATATCTCAATTCATGTGCTGAAAATACTTAGTTGATTACATTTTTGCCACTAAATGCAGCCAAGAAGAAGCATCCTAAATTAAATGTCCCAGTTTTCTTTTTTAACACAGGTGGGAGAAGGAGGCACATTAAGCAATGATGCTAATTAAAAGAAGAAATGAAAATCACTCTTAAATGAACCACACTCCAATTTCTTTATAGTTTCTTTTAGTATAGTAAAAACATCCATCTTTGGGTGATATATCCTTGTACATATGACTCTTCCAGGAGAAATGAGTTTTGTAAAAGAAGAAACTAAAGCCATCTTTGCACATACCTGCATAAGGCATTAGGAATTAAAGAAACTGTCCTTGAGCCAAGGGGTGGGAGTGCTTGTTTTGTTGTTTTGTCCTAATATTTGAAAAGAAGATGCAACAGCTGCTTAGCCTATTGAATGCAAGGACTCATTGTGTGACTCCCCTACTCCCTCTACCCAGTACCTAATTCAGGGCTGTGTCTCCCAACTTGTAGGCAGCACTATTTCCACTGTGTACAAAACCTTCTCTTTTGGCTATGCTGAAGAGATCATATAGCTCTAACTGAAGTGGTTTTGTTTGTATATCTCTTAATTGTTCTTTTTTGCTAAAATTTATCTTCCTTGTGCACCTTTCCAGAACTCTCTTAAGCATTTATTCTGTTTCAAGGGGGACTGCTAGCAAATTAATACTTATTCTTGATTGGCGATTGTCTTTTCATCTTTTTATTTTAAATGTCAGGTCAGTGTTTCCTGTCATGCATACTTCACAATATTTTTCCTGGGTCTTCTAAAACTAAAACACCAAAAAATAGCTTCTAGGCTCTTCCTGTGCCGACCCAGAGAGGATGATGGGTTCTTCATTCAGATGTGCTCTTCTGTTCTCATTGGAAACACTTTGTCACAAACACAGCTCTTCCTCTTGGTCACTCTTCTATCATTAAGAACACTACTCTACTCTTGGTTGTGTTTCTTATCAGAAAATTGACTTGAAGTAGATATGGTCTAGAAATCCTGACAGATGAGCAAGAATGACAAAAGAGTGTGCTTTAAGAAATAATGACCAGAAGCGGACATGTTATACATCACTCCACTCTTGACTGTCTTCATGACGAATCTCCAATCACAAAAGTGCCCCTGATGAGGAATTTGAAAGAGAGACAGAAGGAATATATGGAAGGGTTTGGAGTAGGAAGCAGAAGGGGAAAAAAGAAATCTGTACAATCTGCTCTTAAATCTATCTTTGCCTATCTTGTTCAGGGTTGTCTTGCAACGTGTCCCTCAAAATGAAACCCTTGCTCCAGAATGGAAAGAGGCTTAGGTGCTGGCTGTAGACAAAAACAAACAAACAAAAGACAGAAGGTCATGTGTCTGGGAGAACAAAGACTTAGAAAATTCTTGAGCTACCCTAACAACAGTGTACAAGAAGTAAACTGTTGCTGTGGGTGGTGACTGAGCAACCAAACTGCTGAAGACAGATGTTCAGAACATGGAGCTGCCTGCAAGCCCTGTGGGGAGCTCAGGGTTGCAGCTTTGAGGAAGTTGTGATCCATGTCGGGGTGGGAGTTCTGGTGATGCAGCTGCTTTTGAATTCTCCTGCTCCTTGTCAGTAAATGCTCACCTGTGCTCCTCTTAGTAACCCCAGTAATGTCACAGGGGTTCACGAAATTGAACATTAGTTCAATAGTTACATAAGTGAGTAGGTACTATGAGGACCATTTGAATTAACAAACTGGAACAAGATGGCCTGGGCTCACTGAGCACTCACTGTTCTTGTAGACGACCAGAGTTCTATTCCTAGCACCACATGGAAACTCACAGCCATCAGTAACTCCAGTTCCAGGGGATCCAGTGCTCTTTTTTGGACTCTGCAGGTACTAGACATGCAGGCGGCACACAGAAACACATGGCAGGCAAAACACCTATAGTCATTAAGATATAAATGAATAATGTAATTTAGCAGTTAAAGGAAAGGGAACAAGGTATGTTGAAAGCCACCAGGGAGCTCAGAGCTTTGGATTCTGGTCTTGGTTATTTGTAAGTCCCTGTGAAACCTCAGTGAAGGTAAATAAAGTTTCTAAGCTTGTTCTTGTTTTTAAGATGGGAACACTCCATTTAGGTAGCGTCACAGTAGATTTTCAATCTGAAGTGCTATGATGCTACCATGGAGGGTGTTATCATCTGCTGAGACTACTTTAATAAAATATCCTGAGTGAGACACTCTCACTGGGACATCTGGTTTCAAATACTGCCTCTATTATATTCATTCCTTCTGAGATCTTTGATCAGATTTTATATTCTTAGTTGTCCATGATCTCATCTGCAAAATGGGAATTGTGACAGCATTTCAGAGTCAGGTTGTAAGTGAAGACTCACTTTGGTATGAGTCTGCCGAGGCCACACAGATAATAGTCATCTGTTGTGATCTGGAGTGTTTTCAGAAATACCTAGGGAGAAAAGCTGAACAAGCAAAGAACATGTGTGTTCATTTGTTTAATGAAGTTCAGATATTCTGATATACCTTAAAAGAGCATATGTTAAAGTTTAAAACAAAATTTTCCCTGTCAAATTCTATCTGTTGCTTACAGCTAAAATATCAGCCCAGCACAGCATGAAACCTGGGAAGCAGGGTCTGAGGTAATATCTAAATACAGCCATAGTACACTGTCTCCTCTCCATAACTCAATAAGATTTGGAGCACAAATATCAAAAGACGATCCAACTTCGTTAATTTTCAGTCTCAACTATTCACAAAAACCAGTCTGGCCTTCAAACCACACCACAGAGCTGTGGTTTCCATGGCAACAATGGAGGTCAATAGTTGCAGTCACACCTTCATCGGGCTTGATTGCATTGGCAATTTGCCATCCTCTGTGCATCCCTTTGTTTGTGCATCTCTCATTTGCTTAATTTCTATCTCGAGGAATCTTCAAATGAAAAACCGCAGGAGCCGAATTTAGATTAAAAACTGCAGGCTTTATTATATCATCGAGGAACATGCTCTGCTAACACACAAGCATGGACTTTGAGAAATGAATTTCCATATCTTAAACTGCAATCTTTCATAATGTACTACAGCTTAGAAATCCTTTGTTTGCAACACTCTGTGCTATTTATTTATATTGACAGCAAAGGTAACAGATGTGTGAGGTTAAAAATCCTTTTTTGAGTTAGTATACAAAGGCTTGTACATGGCCTTTGTATTGTCTCCTGGAGTCCCTCCCTTTCATATGTTGTCTGTATGTCCGTATTCTCTCTCTCTCTCTCTCTCTCTCTCTCTCTCTCTCTCTCTCTCTCTCTCTCTCTCTCTCTCTAATTTGAAAAATTTATACATGAGTATTTGCATTCTTCCCCCTCCCATGGAGCCCAAATACCCGCTTTTGAAAGTATGGTCTCATCTATATTTATTTTGTGGATATCTATCTACCATCTATCAAACTCCATCCATCCACCCATCCATCCACCCATTCATCAATCCATCCATCCATCCATCTTTGTATCCATCTGTATGTGTGTCTGTCATACTTAGTCCAATTAGTTTTTGCATACTTTTAGGATTGACCTCTTAGGATTGAGGTCTTATCCTTTGACAAAATTCAAACTAGTTCTCCCTCCCTGAGCAGCCTCTGACTGCCTGTATTCCTTCATCTAAGCATGGAGTCTTGTGAAAGTTTCCTCCATCTATGTTGTTGTATCCACTGTGGTCTTTCCAGGTCTTTTGCAGGTAATCATAATGCTGAGAGTTCATGGGAATAGCATCCTGTCCTGTCTAAAAGAAACTATGATGCAGTAGCCATGACGATGCCTGGGCTCTTAGCATTTTCTGTCCCCTTCTTCCATGCTTTCCTTGAGCTTTAAGTGTAAGGGTTTTATTATAGATGTCCCATTTGGGCTTGGGAACTCCATGGTCACTTCCCTTCTTCAGCTTTACCACTTGTGGATCTTCTAGTCCCTTCCTGCTACAAAAGGAAGCATCTTTGAGATATGAGAGCTGTTTTTATTTATGGATACAGAAATGAATATTTATAAGGCAGATGGAAACCATACCACTATATGATGTGGTTGTAGCATGTCCTTTTCTAGTGTTTATGACCTCTCCAACCACAAGTTCTTGGCTTGGTTTTTAATACCAGGCATGAATTACCTTTAACTGAGTGGACTTTGTATCTAACTAGACTGTTGTTGTTTGCCCCAAAGACACAAGTACCACTATCACACTATTGGTGATATATTGCCTTAACAGGTTTGTAGCACCTTCTGACACAATGAGAGCTAGCTCAGGGAGAAGACTTCCACTGACACCAGTCTCTCAGCACATCTGAGATTACCTCTTACTTTTCCTGTCCTGTCTGCAGAAAAGTACCCAGTCCAAGCTTGGCCTTTGTCTCCCATTACACCATGTACTTTTCTAACAGACCATTATCATGAGAGCTCTTAATAGCTTCAGTACAGGAATGCCTTTGCCATGTGTGAGACATGTTATTGCTGAGACATTATCTGTTTCCCCACCCTTCTCCACAATTGATGCCCCAGAACCCTTGATGGATATTTACTGTACGACTAAAATTCCGTTATCCTATTTGGTCATTAAAGTCACTTAGAATATTCATGACTTTGATGTCTGATAACTTCATGTCTATCCAACAGAGGCATACAGAATGTTCATTATTTATAAACATGATTTGTCTTTCAGAAAAATATAAGTGAATATCCTCTTATTGTATGTGTAAAATTTCTTCAATTCCTGATATGGTTCCTTAAAAAATATTTATGCTGTACAGTAAAGCATTGGTACCAAAGTCCAGTTCAATGTGACGTGTTTGTGTGTGTGTGTGTGTGTGTGTGTGTATGTAAAGTATGCTGTAAATTAAAGTTCTTTAACCAGATACCTAATGTACTCTGACTCCATCTCTCTGCTCTTCTCACTATCATGTATTTAAGAGCTCCTTTTTCGGAGGCAATGAAAAACAAGAGAGACACACTGTAAGGCTTTCTTGGTTCCAGGCTAGGGATTACTAAACCAAAAGGCTTATTCTTTTTACTGAGATGCTGCTGTTGAAGACACTGAGATTTGGCAGGTGACACGTTTATATCATGGCATGTTGAAGGTGCTGCTTTTGATGCTGAAACATTTTTGACTCTCAGCTTTTTAAGCCATTAGAGAGTATCTAGTGCAATAGGTACTTTCCTTTCCTGCTTGGGTTTTCCATCTCAAGTAATTCCAGACCTATTTGTAAGTGACCTCCTAATACTGACCCTTGGCCTACTAGTGTGGATTAAATTGAATTTCAGATGTTTGAAATGCAGCAGCTAGAAATAAGAGGTTAACTATCTTGGTCAAATGATTCAGAAAGACCCTGAATCTTTCTCTCTCATATCAAGGCCCAACCTTATGGAAAGAGCCAGCAGCAAAGAAGAACACACAGAGTCGCTTACCAAGGGTTATGCTTCAAAGGAATCCTCGAAGAGAAGAGTAGGACTCATGACCCCCAGGCCTTAAGATAAGGTAAGCACTAAAAAGTTGATATTGTACTTATGTTCTGAATTAAAAGAAAAAAGATAGGTATTGTGGCATTTAAGTCTCCCGAAGTGTTTGCTTAGGCAGTTTTAACAAAGTGTCATATATGGAGGGCTAAAAGTCATGTATTTCTCGTAGCCCTAGAGGCTGAGAAGTTCAATGGTGAAGGACTAGTATTGACAACTGCTCTCTACTTCTTAATGTTCTCACATGGTAGAGAGAGGAGATGGGGGAAAGGAAGGAGAAATTCCCCTCTATTCTTTCCTCTGCATCAACTTCCTCATTCTCCTTTCTCCACTTCTTTATTTGCCCAACTACATCCACCCTGGGGATTGAGCACCAGGCTTCACAGTCAAGCACTGTGCCACTGAGCCAAAGCATCAGCTCTCTGGTCTCTTCTTGGAAAGGTGCTAATCCCATCAGGAGGATTCCTGTTCTCTTCTAATCATACCTAAAAGTAATCACACCTAAAGTTAATCACACCCCAAAGCACCTGCCTCCAAACACTGTGGGAGGCATTGGAGGTGTAGTTTCAGCACAACAACATCAAGGGAGCACAAACATCTAGACTATAATAGTGTGGATAAAAGCATCATCTTCTTCTTGGTTTCTTTCTGCTACCTATTTCACAAGGAGCCCAGTCACCTTGGCCTAAGTGCCTAGTGGTCCTTCCTCTTACTCTCTAGCCTAAGTAGTAACTTAGAGGCTGTAATTCATTGCTAATGATGGGATAAGCAAGGCTTTCTTCATAATAGAGATCAATAATGACTGAGGAAACAAGATATAAAGCAGACTAATGTCAGTGAAGTCATGTGCTCATTGTTGCTAGCTGACACTTACTGTATGTCATAGGGTATGAGCATACTTTTATGTCTTGTAAGCACATAACCAAATAATACCCATTGTATTTGATGCTGTTGTCTCCCCTCCTCTTCCCTAACCTCTTTCCTCTTTTATTGTTGTAGTTAATTATGACTAATAGTATAAAAACAATTACTTAATTATGCCCTCAATGGATGTAAACAACTTTATTATCTTTATCTCTCATGGATAATTTTTAGTTTAGAAATTTAAAGAATGTTAATTTAGAGAATGAATTCATGCTTGGTGTTTGGGGGTTTTATTAGGTAGCCCTACACAAAGAGAGGCAACTATGGAGTGTTGAGAATGGGAGAATCAGTCTTCCTTAGGGGAGATCATACCAAGTGGTTATCAAATACCAAACGATCATCCCTGAGAGCCTACATGTGAGTAGCTTACAGGCTGAGCAGGTTAAACACATGTGTATATAACATTCTTAATGAAGAAAGAAACTATGAATTTGAGAGAGGAAGGAGGAGGATGTGGAAGGGTTTGGAAGGAGGAAAAGGGAGGAAGAAATGAAGTAATTATATTATAATCTCAAAAATGAAAGGAAATAATTTAATAAATAAACAGAAGAAATAATAAAAGAGTGAACCTGGGTGACAAATGTTTGAAGAGGGAAGACCAAGGAAGAAGAGAGAGGGAAGAAGCAGGACAAACAGAGAAGAGGAAGCACCAGCCAGGAAATGGGGAGTGGGGTGGGGGCATGAGGTGGGAGGGACAGGAGTGAGACACAGATGGGCAAGAGAAGAAAGCTAGATTACAATTCCCTGCATTCTAGGCCCTCCACCCACATCTCCACCCACATGTCCGGTAGGTAAAAAGGGAGAGATTTTTAACTTCCAATTAATGTTAAAAGGAAGTTGAAATTAAGAAATAGTAAAGGATCATTTACGAAACATTTCTGTTAAAAAGTTTAGTGGGTTAGTCATTTTTCTGTGTCTCTGACAAAAAAAAAATTCCTAACAGGATCAATTTAAGGGAGGAATTTTTTTCCTTTGAGTCACAGCATTAGAGAGCTGCAATCCAGCTTGATGTGCATCTACTGAAGCAGAGGATTGCCAGTTGGTCACATTTTGGGTGACCAGAAAGAAGGAAGATGGGTGTGGCAGCAGAGCCAAGCTAAACCCTGAAAGGTCCACCCACAGTGACCCACCTCCACCTTTCAGGCCCAACAACCTCTGCCAAGAGTGACACAAATAGGGGCCACTTAGGAGTCAAACCATAATGCCACCTATCCTTGTCAAAGAGAAAAAATACCACATATAAACCATCATTTTATTTGTTGGTAATAAGCTTTTCTCCAGACAGCAGATGGAGGCCAGACTACTACAGGAAGCAACAATAGATCAAACCAAACAGGATCATTTCCCCTGAAGTTCCAAGATGCTAAACTGAATATTCATCTGGAGATCAGAAAAATCAGGAGAAGGGTGACAGCCAAATATCCAGAGGCATTTTTAAGTCATCATAAGAAAATCCCTTCTGCCTTAACCCCCACAATAAAAGCAAACTCAAGCAGCTTGCTGCTAATTAACCAACTTCACAATATCAGCTGCAAGCCCTACAGATCATGGGCATTTATTGTCTTCCCAAGACACTCTTTCTTAATCTCTTTTGTTGTATTTTCATACATAATGTAGTCTCAGAAATTGCTGCAGTGTGTGTTTGTGTGTGTGTTTCTAATTTTTCTCTAGCTGCTTCTTTGGATTATCGACTTCATGTTCCATGTAATTTCAGGATTATCTACCAATTTCTGTTCCTATGAAGCCCATTCATAAGGTTCCCAAACATAACCCTCCAGCTATGACCTCTCTTCCAAAATCCAAACATGGACATATAACCCACAAATTGAATATTGCTTTGTACATCTCAATGGGTGTTTTGAACTTGTCCAAATATGCATGTTCCAAACTAATCTTTGTCTCTGAGGCCAAGTACTGCAGGCTGATAAAATTTCCATGACTCCATTTTCCACTTCTTCTGTCTCTATGGGGCTATTGGAAGCTAAACCTTATAACTAGAAGCATCTAACTAGAAGCATCTGTGCCGTGAATTCTGAGTGGTGAGACGTAAACCAGCATCTCTCTGTGTCCTTCTTCCTCTTATTCCTTCCTCATGGCAGGAGCTGGCTATGAAATAGAACACAGCCACTCTGCAGAGGGGAGAGAGAAGACACATTACAGAAAGGACCTGGCTGTTGCTGTGCAGCGTCATTGAGCTGATGGCTTCATGATGCTGACATGCTAACTGCTGACTGCCTGACTGCCTAACTCTAGTCTCTTGGATACAGGAAATAAATGAAATTGTTAAGTGTCTCAGGCAGTATGGTCTTGTTCTTAGCTGTTGATATAATAAGCAAAGCACTCTACTCTATCCCTAGTGGCGGTAGCCTCCTATCCTGCTCTCTCCTGTGGTCTGCACATCTCAGTAAAGTACTTCACCATTGCCCTGGTCAGAAAGAAGGTGGCTCTTCCAGGTCCTTTTTATCAAAGCCTCCAATCTTACCTCTCCCGTACCAAACACACACCCTGAGTTCATCCGGAAATCTTATGCCGTTTCTTCAGAAACAGGACAGTATTATCAATGCATCTCTGTCAAAGATCTATTAAACTACCCCTACAGTTCACTTGCTTCTTCCCAGTCATTTCTTACCTCAGACACTCCTCTGAAACTACAGGTGTTTTATGTCACATCTCTGTTAAAACCCTTTATTAATCCAGTTGTACCCAGAACAGATCGAAGCTACACCTATAACAGGGTCAGAGCCATTCGCCAATAAGTCTCATGATCTGTTGTGTTTTCACTACCTGCGTCAGGCGCTTCTTCACCCCCTGTCCACCATGCAGCTCGGGTCACATGCTTTCCTTATGTTATGAGATCACCATGAACTCCTCCATGTATTTCTGACATTTTGGCCCACCCTCACACCTCTGCACATCATATTTGCATGGGCAGCCCCTTTTCACCCTTAGTTCTCAGCTTAAGAGAGTTCTAAACGACCTCCATTGACCATTTTATTACATTAAACCCTCTTTTCTATTTTACCTCACTTCTCTAAAAATAAATTTCCTTTATTTCTCTCTTCCTTTCTTTTATTCTCTCTTCAAAGCACTCACTATCATCCTTACATCTGGATAATTTGGAGTCTACTTTGGGTAAAGAAGGTTTTTCAGTTTAACAGAAAGAATATAATATACATAACTGAGCAGGTACTGGCAGAACACACACGCATACACATACACACACACATACACATACACGGTAGGGTGGAGAACTAGATGGAACACTGAGGCATCACAGAGATACTAACTTCAGATGTTTATAGCCTTGGAACTAAAGATCTGAGTTTCAGAGGCCGGCAGAGCTGGTACCTAGAACTCAGAATGGCTCTTGTCCCCTGATCACACACAGGGAGGATCTGAGAGCTGGCCCAGTGGGTCTAAGAAAGGATGCTGTCTAGCTGGTGCAGACATCCACGAAAGAGAGGGATAAGGCTAGGAAAAATTGGCGATGCTAGAGTCAATCGCATGCTGCAGAGAGGACGAGAAGGAGCGAATTCCCTTTGACTCCTGTTCCTCTGAAAACTTCTTGTCAGCAAAGCTCAGTAAGATTCACCTGGAGAGAGTATCAGTGTGCAGGGTACCTGGCTAAGTAGTACAGAACATTGTATAAAGCCTATCTTTAAAGATGCGGAGCCCATAGTTTCATAATGGACACAGTATTTGTCTATTGCCTTTTCTTTCTGTATAGAAAATACATACTCAAAATTTGTCTCCCTCCCTCTCACACTCTCCATGTCTCTCTGTCTCTTTCTTTCTTTCTCTCTCTCTCTCTTTCTTTCTTTCTTTCTTTCTTTCTTTCTTTCTTTCTTCCGTGGCTTGCTTGTGACAATTCCTCTCCTCATCCCCCAACTGCCCAGTACAATAACAAGTATATGTATTATAATAAGTAGATAGAAAACATTCAATAAATATTCATTAGATAGATTTGGAATCAGTAAATTTATTAATTTTCTTCCAAACTACTTAACAAAATGCAGGGTACAGTTTTCGTCAATTAATCGAACTTTTTAAATTTCTCATGTAATTTCTTTGGGGCTAAAAGGAGGACAGTTCCTTTCTACTTGGTTGCAATGGAAGATGTTCTTGTATTATATTAGTAATAAGATGCATAGCAAATGTTCATATCCTTAAATTCTCAAATAGTTGAACAGGCAGTAAAATCTACAGAAAATTGGAAACTAAAAAAAGGGAAGGCAGTTTTAGCATGATTCAGAGGATGTTGGAAGAAGTTATAATCTGAGACAGGCTTCAGAATGTAGACAAGCAATGCCATGGAGTAGGGAGAAGGGCCTGGAAGCTTTAGGATGGCTTTGATGCAAGCAGTGAAACACGGGATAGGAGAAATCACTGGGAAAGGGAGTAGTAACTGAAAACACAATGACTTCTGGGCTCAGGGTTTGGGCTTTATGACTTTTGCAAACAGGACACAAGATTATTTTTTTGTCAAAAGAATGGTATGACAATCTAGGATGTTTCCTGAAGGTCAGTTTGCTGCATCATAGGTTGTTGGTTGAATGGACATAATACAGAAGAGCTGCCTAGAGACGTGCCTCCCTGGTTGAGCACTTACCTGGTGTGTGAAAAGCTGTGGGTGAGCCTCTCATCACAGCAAAACAAAAGCAGAAGGATGAGCTGCTAGGAGACTGTGGCAATAACACTGAGCCTCAAAGATAAGAGAAGGAGTGAAGGGAAGCTGTACTGGCAAATATCTAAAGAAAAGAATTAATATAGTACAGCATAGACTTAATCCAAAGCAGAGGGGGATTCTAGAACTTGTCCACAGTGGTTCTCTTAGTGAGGATTTATACGGGTGGAGATAGAAAAGAGACCACCGATTTCATCAGAATAATTTGGTGATGGTGACACCAGTCCACCCAGAGGCCCGGTGATCGTTTTACCCAAAGCAATGAGTCTCCACCACTGAAAAGCTAGTAGGAATCTGGAAGGATGTATATGTCTTCATCTTGAGGAGCAGGAGGAGGAGGGCTAGGCTTCTGGAAATTATAATAGAGGGCATCTGTTTGATTCCCGTAGACATGCTCCTCGAGATTGCATGGCTTCGTGTTTTCATACAGCGCCTTCTCGGTTGCCACTTTGATGTCGGGAGGAACCACTTCTACATTTTCATACTCACCATGCATCCTATTTCTCTTGGCAGAAGACTTGTGGCCTTTGATTTCCACTGGGGTTTTAGAGCTTGGGCAAATCATGTGGGCATTCAAGTCAAGGGATTTTGTGAAGTCTTTATGTCTGCTACTTCTCCTTTGCATAAACTTCGGTAAGGTAAATGTTGTGGCTTCCTGGCGCTTCCAGTGCCAAACACATCCAATTCCACAGGCCAGCAAGAGTACAAGGAGGGAAATGCCGACAACCACACCAATCCAAGAGCTCCCAAAGCTCCTCAGCATTTCAGCACAGTGTTGTTCAGCGTCTCGATGCGGCCAGAAAACTCACAGGCACAAGCGGATGCAATTTTTGGTAGCCTGTTGTGGCTCTTTTAGGCATTTCTTTTCCAAACTCGAAAGGACTTTACGTGGTGAAGTCCTGATGCAACTGGAGGAGAGACTGTTTGCATCACCGTTTCTCAGCACCGGAGCTCTACCAGGGGGGATTTTATTCCTCTCCACTTCCTTTTCTTTCAGTTAATCACAAAATGAAGCAGAGAACAACAGTGCAGTAGAAACCTCAAGAAAGGGGAGGTTGGGGAATCCACCATCCAGAAACCTGCTGTAAATTAAAAATATATTAACGGTATACTTAGTACCTGGTGAGATTATAAATTTTCTTTATCTACCAAATGTGTGAAACATCACCATATTGTCAGTCCTGGCTTTTAATGTTGAGCATAACATGAGCCATTTTGAGAAGAGAGTGAAGAATCCTGCCACCCCCCCAAGTTTTTGATGAATATGGTCAAAGGTTTTCAGGTGAAATATAAGATTCTTTGGAATTAGGAGCAACATGGAATAACAATCCATGTGTTTTCAGGCCATTGTTTCCTGTGAAGCCTTGTTATCCGTCTTCAGAGGGGACAGAGGCTGTGTCATCTCCCTGGTCACTCCCTGTAGAGTCCACATTAACTAGCCAATTCTCTATCATAGCTTGGTACTCTAGATTCAAGGGGATTGTGTCTTCCTACCTGGTTCAAAGGTGAGCAGGTACCAGCTCCTTACATCTTTAGATTCCTAGAGAGAATCAGCACACCTAGCACAGAAAATGAATTCCATCAGTATTTATTTGAATGAAAGAGGGCATTTTTAAGTGACTCCAAAATTTATCAACTAAATTGCTTGCACTGACACTTTAAGATGCATGTTATGGACTTTAAAGGGTGTATAGACTGCTAAATTTTAAGAGATCTATTAAGTAATGCAAAGTATCTTTGCAAAATTATTAATTACAAATTTTCTTGTAGCAAATCATTTTCATTTAATTAAGGTGATGTTTGAAGTGTTCTGTCAAAACTTAAAGTATCAAGTATAGAAATACAAAGTATTCCACCAGGCAGAATTTTCTCCTGTGATTTTATCAACAAAGAATTCTTATTATACATTTCAGGTTAGACATAGGAATAGTTGACAGTCAATATTTTCAATAGTGTTTGCAATATTTTTACCATTGTCTACCGAGCATCATCATCAATCATATTTAATTAGGAACATATTTTTGGTCAGCTCCCAAGCACTTTTGTGTGGATTGTCTAATTTAACCATACAGCTCTAGGGTTAAATGAGACTCTACATAACTCCCTAACAGCTAGTTAGTTTTATTCATCTCCCAGCCACCAGGACTAGTACTAAACATGAGAGAGCTAATATACTAAATATCTACTGATGGATGGAATGATCCATTCACAGGCACAATAACAACAGTGAGCAGGAAAAAAGGAACTTACAAAGTATTTTCCTACCCTCAGTGAGTGCGCATTTCTAATGATGACTTTCAATAAATATCCTTAAGTTCCGATTATATCAATGCCCAAATTCTCCATTTTACAATTTTATGTCAACAGAAGGAATATATGTGCAGCTTATTTATAAACTCTGTTGAATAACAACTTAGGGATAAACACCACCAGTCCAGATATCTCTCAGTTTCCTTGGGGCTTTGGGAAGGAGTAAATTTGGGGATAAGCATAATATTATGTAGTCATCATGTAATATTTACAGTCTGAGCTGTTCATGGTGGCTCATGCCTGTGTAATCCCAGTACAGGGAAGAGAAGGCTAGCCTAGGACACAAAATGAGACCCCTTGTCAAAACAAAAATGAAAACAACAAACTTTGCAGCTAGAGAAAGGCAGCATAAGAGAATGGCAGTAGTCAGTAGGAGTGAGCAAATACGAGCAAGATACAATGATACAGGTATGAAAGTGTCATAATAAAACCATTAGTATGTATATTAACTTAAAATTAATAAAAGATAAAGCTATGGTCTATGGAGTCCTTCCACTCTTACAAGGGCAGATACCATGCAAAGGCTAAGGACAAACATTTGTCAAATGGCTTCTACAAATAGTTCCCTTTATGGGCAGATGAGAACGAATCTTATTATTTTGTAGCACAAATAATTACATTCATACTCACCATGATGTTTGGGGTGCATTTCCAGAATAAATTTCAAATATTGAGTGGAATGAATTATAAGTTTTTAGGAAGGCACTAAAGAGAAGGGAAGTGGGTTTCCTGCACGGCTAGCTGCTGTCCTGTAGGCAGTTGAAATGAAGCCAGAGGGTCCCTCTTAGAGTTGAAAGAATTCATTTTTAACATTTATTTTAATGCTATGCAGATCAGATAACTCAGCACATCCTTAATATAAAAATCACACACAGAAAATTCACTGAGAAATAGAACAACCAAACAAACACATCCTATCCCTATCATCAATCTAACTTTATAGGAGAAAAATCTGTGTGGTACAAAAAAGACCAGCAATGAGAAACATATTTCAAATAATAAACTGTCCTAGCAAAACACCTGCATAAAGTTCACTTTGCACAGCCTAGAAGCTCTTTTCACTTTGGAAAGCAGCTGTTTCCACAACTGACTAGTAATTATTCACTTGTCTGCAAATCACAAATTCTTTATAGAGTAGACCTTGCGAAGAAGACAGCGTATTTCTGTCAGGAAGCAGGGCAGGTACACAGAAGAGCTGGAAAGCCTTGCAGGTTGCGAGAGGCACCAACCTCACCCACAACCTGCGAATTGCTTTCCCCGCTATGACTAAGGCAGACTTTATCCTTTAAAAAAGTGTTTTTTGACATAGCAAAACATCACTAATTGATTAAAGGCAAATCTGTTTCTTACCTCTTTTCCTTACCCAAACACTTTAAATCGTGTTCTGACTCACTTAAAGCCTGGGAGTACCAGGCTCTCTGTCACCTTCATCATACTTGCTTGGGCTGAGAACTGTTCCTCTTTTCATTCTGGTCAGTTACTTCCTTCTTCGTCTCCTCCTTTCAGGTTATTTAATACTTACAAGGTTTCCTGGTTCTTGAGGAAGTTGTTATCAGATACTGCAGAATTATAAATGGCCATCCCTCTTTATAGGTAGAACTTTTTAAAGTGTATATTAAGTCAACACATTAAGCCTGGGTGATATTTCTTTTTTGTACAATAAAATGCTCAGTTTAGAATCAGTCATGAACTTCATTTTTTAAAGAGGCTTTAAAAACTCATACTAACACACAAATTTGAGTATTTTTGTTTGGTTTGTGATTGGTAGAACAATCCTCATTTAAATATGAAGCTATAGTGATACCCCAAGAAACATCCACACTTGCTGAAGTAGCCTCCTGAGTTTGGTCATAATGTATTTTTATTATTGTTATTATTATTACATTCATTAACTAGGAGTTTCCCAAAGAATGTCCTGAGGCACGCTACTCTGGGATATGACATGGAGGTAAATTTGCAAAGTATCTTTTTGTTAAGAGACTCACAGGCACATCAGGAAATTACAGATTACAGGCAGTCTGATAAGAAGCAAACAAATTACAGGCAGCAAGAAAGAAAAAAAAAATCGTTGTATTGTTCCTAGTAACGGCATTCCGAGCACTGGGTATCCTAAGACTTTAGTGCAATACCCAGCAAACCCACCAAGAAGAAACACCACAATTAATCCTAGTTTATACACAAGCAGAGACTCAGCAGATAAAATGTCTGCTCTCCAGTGCCACTGCCCCAGTGCCTGTGAGCAGAGCCTCTACATGTCACCCTATACAATGGTTTTAATGCCATGTTTCTCCAGTCATTTGGATAGAGTGGGTTTCTTTCACTGGCTCTGGTTCGAGGGTCAGGGTGGGTTTATTTCACTAGCGCTTTTACCTTACAGTTTCCACATAGAACCTTTCTGTGTTATTACCCCTAAGAGCAGTTTTGTGGAATACAAAAATAAGAACTGACAAATTAGCCGGGCGGTGGTGGCGCACGCCTTTAATCCCAGCACCCGGGAGGCAGAGGCAGGCGGATCTCTGTGAGTTCGAGGCCAGGCTGGACCGACAGCCTCCAAAACAATACAGAGAAACCCTGTCTCGTAAAACCAAAAAAAAAAAAAAAAAAGAACTGCCAAATTAAACAGATAATCAGTGAGTTAAATAAGCAATCTCGAAATAGTCACAGAAATATTGCCTTTTAAGTTACACCAAAAGCCTTCATGCAAACCTTGTGTAAACTTGTTTACAAGAAGAGGGCTGCTGGGGATATAGATTAGTGGTAGAGCACTTGGTTAGTGTGTGCAAAGTTCTACGTTTAGTTGCCAGCAGTGGAAAACAAACAAAGAAAACCAAACCCCGCTGGACTTCATTCTTCACGTGGTAGTCTGACGCTGAGAGAGCTACGCTGTCATCAGTGTACGCTGAACAGTGTCATTTCTCTGAGCTACAGGATGCAGCAGTGAATACTCTCCCGGCGGCATCTGGAGATGAGCAGAAGAAGAAGCAACTGGACCCACAGATCATTTCAGACCTAGGAAGGAAAGCAAAGACATGCACAGTTCTGGAGAGCAACCGGGATCAGGAAAACAGGCATGAAGCTCAGGGTGGGCAGGAAATGCAGTCTGAAACAAACAAGAGTGACCCAGCCAATACCGGAGACTGGGTAGTGAAACTATGAGCTGCACGTGTGTGCTCCACTCTCTCCTAGTGCTCTTGAAGGCAGTTAGGTACTAAATGTCCTTTGATGTCACACACACATGTACACACACACTCACAAGTGTATGTGTGTGTGTGTGCAAGCATGCGCAAGCACAATACATTTGTATAAATTTATGTCATCTCTTCTAAAAGTGAAACTAAGGAAAATTAACTCCTATTACTGTAAATTTATTAAGGACAAATAAATCAGAGAGCTATCACCGGCCACTTACCTCAAACAGAGATTATTTTTAAGTAATAAAATTAATCTTTAGGATTATGGGAGAAACACTGTGTGTGCCCAAACTTGAATTGTTGTATAATTACAACAATTTTTATGGTTTATGTATTATGTTTTAAACTGTGTGTTTTCTTACTTCCCAATATTTAATATAGCACAATTCATCTTGTTTTCTTCCCAAACTTTTTTTCTTTTAACCACAACAGTGATGTTTGGGTTTCTTTTGTTCATTTTCTTTTTCTACTACTCTATGGTTTGGGTAGCAAAGATCTTGGGAGGTAGTTTGCTGCCCTGGCATATAATTTAGACTGCAAAATTAATTCAAATACATTTTCCCCCTACAGATTGATGGTAACAATTTCTGTTGTGTCAAATATTTATTTGATTTAGCAATGGGGTTTTTAATGCTTGGACTGAGTTGCATTAATGAGGGTAGACATGGGCAAATAATTGTGTATGTAAATTCTATTTGAAAGTTTATTATACTCATTGATATTCTATAAAGAATCCAAAGGTGTCATGTTATTTGCTGCATATAGTACAGGAATCTACATCTTAAAATAAGGCTGGAATGGTAGTATATTTAGACAGCAAATTATTTCTCCAGAAAAGGGAGAATAAAGCATTGTGAATTCATAAACAGTCAGCCGCAAAATAAGCAAACTACTAATCTGTGCAGCATTGAGAATGACTATCAAACTGTGGAATTAATGAAGCCACATGCAAGGAGTGTGTTCTGTATGACCCCATTTATATGAAGTCCCAAACATATACAACTATCCACAAAGGCGCGATGGTAGGAGTCAGAAGTGCTGAAGGCTCTGTAGCCTTGGAAGCACGTGGAAGAACTTCCCTAAAGGTACTGTGTATTGTCATCTTCATGGTGGTTAATTGAGCATAGAAGATTGTGTACCTTACACGTAAGATTATGTTTTTATATAAAAGACAATTGTTTATATACACATATATAATTGTTTCTTTATATATACATATATATGAAATAAATAGGAAAGAAGTTTCAATAGGAATGAAATTTAGGACAATTTAGATGTGTTTTTAATTTGGTTATTGTATTTTTTGGACAAAGCACTCTAAGTATTCCTCCTAGAATGGAGGAATACTTAGAAAAGTTGTCAGTAAACTTTGAAGGAGGTGGATTCAAATTTATGCAGACCTTATTGAGTCTAGGGGTTGGTGAGTCTGTGTGGGTGAGGAAGATGGGAGTCTGATGACTTGAACCTCAGGTCAAAGCAAAGTTGTCTACTTTCTTGTTGATACAGGTAGCTTGATTATCTCACACTTTCTATTCCCCCAAATTCATGTATAACCAAAAACCACAAAGCCATCTAATAATGTAACCTAAAAAAATAGGATCATAGGTAAAAAAACACCACTCTGAATCTTGCTTTGTTCAACCTTAAGAAAACAAAGGATGCCAGGATCCCTGGGTTTCCTTCACATACGACTGAGTTCAAATGAACTGCATCAATACGACGGCCATGATAGTGAGACACTGCTTTGTCGACAATATACTTCCTTCCAGTCCAGCTCCTTTTCTTCATGTCTTTCCTCACTGTTATCAGATCAGATAACGGGACTTGAGGCTTGCTTCAACTTCAGTTGAACAACACTCCCTCTTCTTCCCCATTCTTCCCCCTTTCACTCTTTGTCACCAAAAGAAATGAACACTGAAAAGTTAGGTAGCCATTGCATTTGAAGGGAAACCAAACCACTTCACTCCCCCACGAATGAAGCGATGCTCTGGGAAGTTGGGCATCTCTTAAAGCAGACATCCCTCACTCCAGACTGGGTGTAACTTTCTCAAGTCATGTAATCACATACGATCTCAGCAGCTTTGTGTTCATCTGAGGAGATTACTTCAACTAGTTCTAACAACAGACTCCAAAGTACTCACTGTTTGATTATGACAATTTCTTGGGGGAAATGTTGAGAATAATGTATTCTCAGGATTTTTAAGTAACTGGCCATATTTTGAGATTGTGCAAAGCGGCCAGGCTGAAGTGGGGATCATCTGGGTTCATGGAGACTTGTTCCTGTGAACACTGTCAATCACTCCCTCCACTTCAAACTTAGTAGAAGGATGGGATTGGCTTGCCAGTTTCTCCAAGGTGGACAGCACTGTGAGTCCATGTCTTACCTGTACATTGATTCTGAGAAAGAAATCTAGGCAGGGAGACAGCTTTAATTGCTTGTGATCTGCTCTCTATTCCACTCCCCCAGTCCCCAAAACAGTGATGCCCTGTAAAACTCTAGTCTCTCAAAAGAATACAAGATGACAGAATCAAAACAAATATACTAACAGATCTTGGGGGCTGAGAAGTGGGGAATCCTGGTAACTAGGAGATATGTTGTTGTTCCTTCTGTGGGAAACATGCTTTGGAAGCCAATTCCTCCTCAGATGAATGTCAGTGAACTAGTTCCCAGACAAGACCAATAGTGAGGACCAGGCAAGGGTCATATAGTCTTGGGTGAACTAGAGGCATTCCCACTAAACCTGCTTTTCTTCCATATAGACTGCAGCTCTCTTTAGCTTTGTAAGCAAGAGCTTAGACTGAATTCAAAGGGATCCTTTTCAACAGAAACTTCCATGACCATATGTTATTATTTTCTTAGAATTTTAAGTTTGTCTACCACTGTCCTCAAAATTTTTACCTTTTTCTAACATTAGCCATCTTGGAGCAGTTATTGAATGACAGATATCTATCTCAGTTTTCATGTAACTTGACTGGCATTGTAGATTAACACACACACACACACACACACACACACACACACACACACAACTCTGAATCGCACAGGTAATTAGCTCTCGGTCTTTACTAAAATCTTCCAAGGCAATTTTAACACGATGAATGTTTAGGTTCTCACTGTGCAGGTAAAGTGAAGTCCTTGAGGGTGCTCTCAAGCCCTAGCACCTAAAAGTGTTCCCTTGAGTCCTTAGAAGTCCTCAGTAGGCCTGAGTCATTCTCAGGCTTTCTTTAAACAGGTCCCACCTCTGTGTATCATCTTGAGTAAACCACTTAACTCTTTACTTCACTTTTCTTCACCAGAAAAAAAAGGAACTTGAAAGTGTTGCAAAAGAAAGCAAGCTTCAGTGGTCAGAGTTCATCAGAGATGCTCTAGAATTTTCAGACTAGCTGGAGCAATATACTAATAATTCATATCTTGAGCACTCCGACAGTTGCTGGACACTTCTATAAACCATTTGCTTGAGGTTTTTAGTCTTATAGCAAACATGAAGGTTGGTGCCATTTACTGGATTGGAGATGATAAAGTGAGGCACAGTTGGGTGACGTTACCTACCAAAGTTAAAATATCTTGTAGAATTCAAACTTGGACTATGATATTTGAATGCAGAGCCTGTTTTCTTTGAGGGCTGAGCCCTCTTACCTGTGTCTAAACTTCTGTGATGATGCCCACATTAAATCTGCTTCATTCTAAAGATGTACATTTGAATCCTTTCTTCTTTTTTTGCTATTATTTCTTTCTCAACACTTTTATTTTGAAATTAAAACATAATTACATCATTTCTCCTTATCTTCCTTCCCTCCAACTCATCTCACATATCCCTTACCCCACCCTCTCTCTCAAACTCAGTCCATTTAATGCTAGTTGTATGTATATTATTTTAGGGCTGACCATTTGGCATTGAATGAAGGACTCCTGCCTGAGCAAGACTATTTTCCCCATACAGCAGGATCTTAATCTGTTTAAGAACATTTAAGCCAAGCTTAAGGGAGTAGAGCCAACTTTGGGGCATTGGAAGATCGGATAGACTGGAGGACAGCACCTGCCTCATTTTTATGAAGTCAGAGATACTGCATGAAGTAATCAAAGAAATATACAATTGAGGAACTGAGCCAGAAGACCATGAAACCCAGAAACAAACATAAAAAAACCTTCTGTCTAGTTCACATGCTCAAAATGGGGCCTTGTTGCTACTATGGGGATTTGTGGAAATAACCTTCTATTTGGTTCTAGCTGGACACACTTGGTTGCTTTAGTAGAGGATGTCTGCTAGTATAATGAAGACTGCCATACATGCAAAGACCACCACTACACATCACTCCACTCTCCACTCTCCACACCACTCAATGATTTGTCTCTTGCAGAGATCTAGGTAACTTAAGATGATACAGATTTAAGCTTGTCAGCAATGTGTTCTTTCTCAGAATAGTGGGCCTATGGACACTTACTGTGATAGTGGGCACGGCAAAACTAGTTCTGCCCACTGAGAGCCTGAGCAATGAGGAAAGTGGCCACCACATACACTGTCATCAGTGCACACCTTCCCAAAGGACAGCATGGTGTTTTGATTAAAAGGAATGCAAGTACTGGGTAGGGAGAACAAGGGTTGATTATTTAAAAAAGACAGGGGTAGAAGAGAGAAGATGGTAGGAAAGAGAGGGATAGGAAGTGGGGGGAGAGCTATTTTTCTATTTGTCTCTCAAATTATATTGGGATTTTAAGGAGTAAACAAAGCATAATTGAAGCCAATAAGTCATTAAGAAACATCAGCGCTTTCCTATTGACAGGAGAAAGTGGTAACTCTGTTATCAACATGCTCTATCAGCATGCTACCCCACACGGAATTCCCTCCCTGCCCAAGCCCTAACTAGGCCTCTTTTGTTTCAGAAAGACTTAAAACACCAACATGATTCCTAACAAGTCATACTCACATCCTTGGTATGACCCAGCCTCCCCTAAAGTGCCTTTCTGTTAAAATTCAAAGCAACAAAAAGAATTTAGATGGTTCCAGCCTCCACCTACAACAGGGCTCCCTGGAAGCACTTTAATAGGTGCCAGCAGCAAACCTGGGTGAGCCTCTCATGGGCCAACATTCTGTCTTGCCTTTTGCAATTTTCTGCTTCCCTGACTCCGTTAAAGCCATGCTTACCTCTCACTAGTCCCTCATTCCCATTTTCAAATGTCCAGCCACCTCTGCAAATCATAGTTGAATTCAGTTAACACTGGATTCTTTTCCCCATTGTAATAATTTATTACTGATTCAAACTGTCATTATCGTTTTCCAAGTCTATAACTTTTTGTTATCTCTAACACCCACACCACCTGTGGCAGAAAAATCTTCTCTAGAAAGAAGCGCCTGCCTGCTTTGCAAGCCAAGGAACTAACACAAACAGCTAGAGAATGCTGCCCTCTGCTGCTGGAAACTATGGCTAGGCTGTAGGTGCTTTTGCAATAAGTGCCCAGTTGTCACTTCCTTTATGATAAACATTGACTTATGCACAGCAGATCTTTACAGCCATGCTTCTCTAGGTGGGCACAATTTGAATGAGGTCGAGTAGATGAAAATTTTAGCTGTTTTATTCGACTGTGGAGAGTCTGCCCCAAAGAACTAGTATAGTAGGGACTCTTGGATTGATAGAAGCAATCCTATAGTAACTCTAGCTTAGAAGATAGGCACTGCTTTTTTTTTAAAGCACCAAGAGAGATGGACAGCAGTACTTACTCTTTAGCTACACCTTCCTTCATCTCTTTACCCCTTTGATCCTTTATTTTGAAGAACTAGTATTTATTTTTTACTTAATCACTAGAATTATAAAAGTACAATGACATTTAGGGAGGAGGTTATTACTAAATACTACAATTATACTTAAAACTTCATAAACTAGGCACAATGGCATACCCCTTTAATCCCAGCACTTGAGAAACAGAGACAGGAAGATTACTGTGAGCTCAAGGCCAGTCTGGTCTACCTAGAGAGACCTTGTCTCAAAACAAAGCAACAACAAAAACAGCACACCCACAACGAAGTTAGGATGGGCACTGATTCTGAGGCTGTGACTCTTCCACTCTTCTGTTTAGAAGATTTTGACTACACACCAAGCAGCCGCTTCTAACCTCTGCTCTCCACCAACATCACTGCTTTCACTCTGCAATCTTCACACCTCACCTGAAGATCCTCCCTCTCAGGAGACTGGCTATCCCCTCCTCTCTGACTCCCTTTTCATCATTCCAGTTTCAGGAATCCAGAAACTGATAGAACTGCTTTCCTCATCCTGAAGGTGAATTCCTTCCTCCTGCTGCCATATATTTTGTCTTCACGAGATTCCCACTGCCTGGCATCTTGAACTAATCTTCCCACTGTCAGCAGCTCAGAGCCCATGATTCTACTGGAGAGGACACTGGGTGATCCTCTGTTTTCTCATCATTCTGTCCATCTTATTCAAGGATTTAAATTCTTAACTCAGAGTCTGCATAGACTGCAATGTTGTCTAGGCAGGTCTCCTTGCTCCTTGTAGGCAGCAATACATGTTTAATGGATACAATGCCTCCTGGGGCATCGTCTAGCTGCTCTGTCGGTTCTGCTATTTCTCTGTTCTCCACCATCTGTCCTTTTCTGACTCTTCCTGACTTCAAACTTTCAGGACTTCAGATTTTTCGGCTCGCAGACTTGACTTACTAGTTATATATACAAAATAATATTCAAAATTATTTTGTTAGCAGCTGTTGTTTTTTGTTTATCAGCATTTAAATTTTCAGATTTAATGAAGCACTATATAGGATCCAGATATCTTGTGTATTTCCAATCCTTACATGGATTATTTTATTTCCTATTACTTTACTCTTTTGTTTAAAGACCATATTATTTTTAAACTATTTTTTATGTCTGTCTATAAGAGGATGTGTAGAGTTGACAAAGGGGAGGTGGGTACACACAACAGACAGACTGTTTAAAAGGTCAGGAGACATACATGATCTGGCGGTGAATCAGGATGGCTTCCACCATCATTTAATTGAAAAAAAAAGAATGCCCCTTTTATTGCACACGGGGTTAAATGGGAGAAAAGGGGCATGTAGGCTGAGTGTGGGTGGCTTGGAATCAGGCATTGAAGAAGCTACCTTTGACCTTGACAATAGGCACCAGTCATATGCTAGTGAAAGTTCTTGTGAGAGACGGGAGAATGACTGCTTCACCAAGCAGGAAGTTTTCTTAAGCCCCAAAGGAATGGAAACCCTTATCCAAATGCCTGACCTTGGAAAATGACTTCTTCTGGGGAGCAGACACTACATTATAATATCTTAGTCGTACCATATGGGTATGTTACCTTCATAATGCTTCCAAAAGGGAAGGTCCTGATGTCTTACTATTTTCCCATTATACCATTTCTGATTTCTCTATAACTGACCTCTTGTCCTTAGTGGCCTCAGGCTCTGCACCTAGACTGTAGGTATTTCATCCTTGGGACCAGGTGTGTCTAGTAAATCTCTAACTTTCCTGTTCTTGGTGTAATTAGTAGGGCACAATGGAATTACTGGTTTCTATGGTGGCAGAATTTTCTTCCAAAGAATTATTTTGTTTACAGAGGCTGCCATTGTACCATTTTTATCTTTTAACAAAGCTCACACAAATGTTCCCAAAGGAACAGGTGCTAATATTGATAATTATTAAAACTGAAAGTAAAAAGGTATTGGAGAAATGTGGTCAACAATGTCAAAATGCTACAACTTTGTCAGGCAGCAATGGTCACCAACTGATCCCCACCATTTTTTCCATTTTTTCTGCACCTAAGCATTTTTTAAGCATACTGTACCTATTCAGAGCTTTTTCAGTGTGGACCTGACCTTTTGTGTGGCTCTCTGACCATGTAAGCCAAGCCTTAAAGGGCCAGGTTACCAGTAGCATGGCTCCACCTAGCACATTGTTTCTAGGCTATAGTCTGTTTGCCTCTCAATGAGAGCCTAGCCTCATATACATGGATACTGGCCAGGAGCTGTGTTACCCTGCCCCAGTACTAGGAAGTTGGTAGGCCTGCACTGTGGCAGGAGTTTCTACATAGTGCTGAGCCAGTTGGATGCCAGAAAACATCTAGAAATAATCGACCATTTCAACAAAGTCTCAGCACACAGAATCACACACAGAAATCAGTAGCCGTTCTGTATATCAGTAACAAACAGGCTGAGAAAGACATCCGTGGTGACACTTCACCTAAAAAGACAAGACAAAAAATCCTAGTATTCTTACAGAACAACAACAACAAAATAAGCAAAGATAATGAAAACAAATCTAACCAAAAGGAACAAGGCCATAGGGATGACCATTCTAGATCATAGGTGTTGGGGAAGTCCTTTGTCAATAAAGCACTGTTGAGCCAATAGGAATCTAGATGGGTGGGACTAGGAGTCCAGGAGGACTCTGGGAAGGAGAAACACAAGAGAGTCGAGATGTAACGCCATGGGGTAGGAAGCCCGGAAACTTCTCCGGTAGGAGACATACTTAGATTAACAATTATGGGGTAATTACTTAAGTCATAGATAGCCAGTAAGAGACAAGCAAGGCCAACAGCTTCATAATTAATATAGCCTCCTGTGTGTTTATTTGGGACTGATGCAGCTCTAGAACCAGGCTGGCGGGAAGGCTTCACTCAAGGAAAAGGCTTCTCTTTACACATAGGATAGAACATTTCTTTGTTCAAGGATTAAGGCCAATAGTTAACAAACGTGAAAAGTTTCTACATCCTGATAAGCCCCTCTGCCGATGCAGAAATACATGTTTAATGGATACAATGCTCCTGTATAGCCTTCCAGCCCCTGCAGAAAGGAGAGAGGAAAGAGACCAGAAACCCATGAGTCTATTTTCTGAGGGACAGTTTAAATACCCTGTGGGAGTAGTCTTGAGCATTTCTAGGGGAAGGGGGTCATCATTTGACAGACTTTCTGAAATGCAGTAGGGTTTGGAAGTAGATAGGGGAGAAGGGCTTGGGTGGAACTTCAACTATAACATTCCAGACTTTTTGTGTATATGGTTGCCAGGGGCTGGGGAGAAGTTTTCATCTTAATATTCCAGACTCTTTGGGTATATGAACAGTAGTTCATGTCTGGCTTCTTCCTACTGACAAGGGACAATGCGGGGAAGGGGGAATCAGAAGTCAGTGGGGTCACACTCATTGGGTGGTATGAGTGAAGGGATCACACTCATCGGGTGGTATGAGTGAAGAAGCATTCTCTTAGCTGTCATATTGTAGACCTCAGGCACCTGTTCCTTAAGCAAGCAGAGAAGGCAGGTTGCTAGGAGAAAAAAACAGAGTGTTATCATTGGCCCTATGAATGGTGCTTGCCATGGGAAGGGTGATAACTGTCAGAATCAAGGGAAAGGAGAAGTGTCCTGATAGTACAGAAGAGGCAAGTGAGTGAGACAAGATAGCATGCGTATCCTTCATTGGGACATCTTGGAAAACCAGATTGCAGTTGTTGGGTAGGTTTCCACTTAAGCCTGGAGAGGTGGTATCAATGGTGAAGCCCCAGGAGATGGTGCAGGTACTGGTTTCCAGTCTCTTTCCGGTAAATTATCCTGTGATATCAATAGTAGGGAGAGGGGGCATGGAATTCTCAAATTTACTTCCTGCTGAAATGGAACGATGACAATCAGGGGGTACTGTGGGAAGAAAATGTTAGTGTAACAAAAGTCTTAAGTAGGTTAGACAGTCTCTGTTTTGCAGGAAATGCTTGATTGAAGTTCTTGACTGGAGTTCTAATTTTGATTGAAGCTCTTATCTGAAGCTCTGGTCAGATTGTAGAAGATGCACTGTATCAGTTCCTTATTCTGGAGTTTTGTCAAGTGACATATTCCTAAGCTGGTTTCAGGATAATGTAGGAGAAAGCCTGTATGCCGCCATTAACCGTGTGACTTACTAGAGGAGCATACAGATGAGGTAATAAAAGAGCGGTTTACCACACCGCTAACCACACCCACTTTAGGCATGACTAAAGATGTATAAGGAGGGACGTAAAGATGTATACTATGTAGGCAGTGAACTACATCACTAGCCAGGCCCACTTTTGGGCATGGCTAGGGGGCGTTACAGGGGAAGGCATAAAAGACTGTACAAAGGAAGTGTTGGTCTCTTTTCCCGGATTTCGGCTTCCGGTTCGGCAGTGGAAAACTACTGGGCTCATCTGGGTTACTTGTTTGGTATCTTGTGAGTAATTTCTACAATAAATACTTAGTTTTACTTTCAGTAAGTGTGCCGTTTATCGTTACAGCGTCATTTGGAGCATCAGGATGGGACTTGTCAGGTGGAGTCGATGATATGGGGCAGTTCAGGTGTATGAGGTCGAATCAGTTGGAGTTGATGAAGTGGGACCCCCTTTCTTCTTTAGGTATCCATACGTCCAGTATTTTTTCACTGTTTGGAGCTGAGTTTTCCTGTAAAGACAAAAACAAAACACTTCTCTTTCCTTTTATGAGGTCTCCTTACACATAGTAGCATATAGTAGAATATGACTTTGTAGATGAGCTGTCATCTTTCTTCCTCCTGAGGTTTCTTCTGTTCAGATCGAATCTTTATTAATTTTGATAGAATCCAAAGATTTTCTTCTCCTGTGGAAACAAGCGCAAAACCTCTTCCTCAGTGTAACACATATCCTGGTTTCCTGACTGAGGTTATAACATCCTTAGAATACACTGATGGTTGGTTCAGCGCAGAAGTTTTCTCTGTAGTGCAGTGTCTTTCTGCAGCTGTTTGTCCTTTTACATTAGCATTAAGAAAGTTCAACATTAGTAAAGCATTGTATAAACTGTGTTTGGGGGTCTTTATTGCCCCTGGCTGTTTATGAAGCATTTCTTTTAAGGTGCGGTTAGGTCTCTCAACCACTGCTTGTCCTGTAGGATTGTGAGGTATACCAGTTATATGCTTTATATTATAATATTTGAAAAACTGTTCTAATTTGCTGGAGACTTAAGCTGAAGCATTGTCAGTTTTTATTTGTGCAAGTATACCCATAACAGCCATCACCTCTAAGAGGTGTATAATAACAGAATCAGCCTTTTCAGAGCTGAGGGAAGTAGCCCATTGGAAGTCCGAGAATGTGTCTATGGTATGGCATACATATTTTAAACTGCCAAATTCTGGGAAGTGAAATACATCCATTTGCCAAATTTCATTCCTGCGAATACCTTTGGGATTCCTGCCTGCTGGTAATGGAGTTTAGTTACAAAATGAGCAAGTGGGGCAATTTCTTACCTTGGCTTGGTGCCAGGGGATAGAAAAATCCTTCTTTAAACCTTTACTGTTAACATGGTGTTTCTTATGAAATTCTGAACCTTCCAACACACTTCCTATTAATAAACAATCAATCTCATCATTGCCTTGTACTAGAGGACCTGGCAGACCCGTATGGGATCTGATGTGTGTTATATATATACGATGAGTTCTGTTTCTGATGGTTTCATGTAATTGTGAATACAGTGAGGTTAATTAGTACCATCAGGAACAAATTCTGCAGTCCCAAAGTGTAAAACGATGCTTTCTGCATACTGAGAATATGCAACTATATTGAGAGGCTCTGTAAAGTCTTTAAGTACCATGAGAATAGTGTACAACTGTGCTTTTTATAGAGAGTTGTAAGGGCTTTGAACTACTTTACTTATATTTCCTGATTTATAACCTGCCTTTCCTGATTTGTTTCCATCCATGTAGAATATAAAAACTCCAGAAACAGGTGTTTTTCTTACAGTAGTCGGAAGAATTCTCTAAATGGTAAAATAACCAGAATGCAGTCCAGTTTTGGATCTACACAGTCCACATGTGCTTCTAACATTTTCTTTTCTAGCCATTTTAATTCCTTTCAGCCTCCACTGATAATACTCATGGACTGTTTAAGTCTTTGTCTCCTTTTAAGGCATTTTCAGGTGTTTTAAATCATGCCCTTCTACTCCAAAAATCATCTGTAGTTGAGAGATTTCTCCTAGTAGTTTTTGAAGATCATTAAGAGTCTGGTAATGATCTCTTCTGATCTGTACTTTCTGCGGTCTAATTTTCTGCGAGTCTATTTTATTACCTAAATAATTAATAGAATCTCCTCTTTGTACTTTTTCTGGGGTAATTCGTAATCCCCAGTGAGGCAATGTTTCCTTTACTGCTTCAAACATCTTTTCAAAAGTACCTTTATTTGAATCAGACAGTAATATGTCATCCATATAATGATATATTAATGATTGTGGAAATCATTTACGAATTATTTCCAGAGGTTTATGCACAAAATACTGGCACAAAGTTGGACTATTTAGCATTCCTTGTGGCAACACCTTCCACTGAAATCTCTGTCCTGGTTGAGAATTGTTATAGGTAGGTACAGTGAAAGTGAACTTTTCTCTGTCTTTTTTTTTGTAATGATATAGTGAAGAAGCAATCTTTTAAATCTAAAACTATAATTGTCCAATCCTTAGATATTAGAGAAGGTAGTGGCATCCTAGGTTGTAGAGAGCCCATAGGCTGAATTAGCTTGTTAATGGCTATGAGATCAGTAACCATTCTCCATTTCCCCGACTTCTTCTTGATAACAAAAACAGGTTAATTCCATGCACTAGTTGATTCTTCAATATGTCCAGCATTTAGCTATTCCTGAACTAACTTCTCTGAAGCCTCTAATTTCTCAGAAGGCCATTGATCTAACCAGACAGGTTAATCTATTGGCCATTTTAAGAGTAAAGCTTTTGGTTGCTTTGTAAGTTTGGAACTAGCATCCTGTTTCTGTACAGCCTGTATATTTAGTATCTGTTTTCTGTAATGCCTTACAATATTTTTTCTACCATCAAGAGCTTGTCTATGATTCATATCTGATACAGGAGAAATGTTAATTTGGGTATTCCATTGCTGTAATAAATCACAACCCCAGAGATTCATAGCAATATCTGTGACATATAACCTCAAACTTCCTCTCTGCCCTTCTGGTCCAATACATTCTATCTATCGTGTACTTTGTTTCACGAGATAAGGTCCCGATTCTTAAAAATTGAACACTTACTTTTTTTAACGGCCATCCTGAAGGCCAGTTTTTCTGAGTTATTACTGTGAAATCAGTTTTATTGTCCAGGACCCTGGAAAATACCTTGTTATTCATTTTTACTTGTAATTTGGGTCTGTGATCCTGTACAGAAATCTGCCAAAATGTACATTTTTATGTTTCCTCCAGTATTAACTAGTTCCTCCTCAATAACTAATCTGTCATCCACAGTGTCATTAGTCTTTACAATAGGCAGTGGATTTTCTAATTGTCCTTTGAGAGGCTATCCTCCATTGTTACTGAGAAAGACCTGACCACCTTTGATCTGGGGGCCTCCACCAAGAGGCCTTTGGACCCATTTCCTGGCTGCAAAGGTTTACCTTGTCTGTTTGTGGTCGACCAGCATTCCTTGGCCCAGTGTTTTCCCTTGCTACACCTCTTGCAGAAACCAAAAGTCTGAGGACTTCTGTTTGAAGCATTCCTGGTAGAAGCATTATATCTCAGAATGCTTTGTCTACAGTTCCTACTCAAATGTCCTATTCTACTGCAGTTAAAACATCTAGGGTTTTGATGTCTTTTGAAACTTCTGGAGATTGCTTTCCCAACCCAAGTCTGTATCTCCTCAAGGTTAGGCCATTTTTCATCTTGATGCCTCTTTAATCCTTTAGAAATGGCCTCTCCTACCCCGGTTCCTGTCTCTCTATTGTCATACTCAATATTAGCTGTATACAAGACTCATTCCTCCAATGGTGCTGATCTGATCTTTAATGGCCACAGCATCTGTTTGTATTGTGGGTTTGCATTCTCATAAGCCAAAGATTCTGTAAGAAGTTGCCTAATATTTGGATCAGTTATCTGTAAGTCTATTGCTCTGGATAACTTTGTACGAATTCAGAGAATCTTTCTCTTGGACCCTGTACCACTTTTGAATATGATTCAACTTTTTCTCCTGGTTCACAAACCCATTCAAAGCACTCAGTGTGGCTGTGTGGCATAAATGAAATGTATGCTCATCATAGCCAGCTAAGACCTGCGGTTCAGCAAATTCTCCCTCCCCAATAATCTTACTTTGAGAAGCTTCAAAGCAGTCCTTCAGACCTTGAAGTTAGAGGGCCTTGGCTTCCTGCTTCCGCAAAGCTTTCCGTTGTATTTGGGAAGAATGGTCCAGCACCGCTGATAACCAATCCGAGAGAATAATTTTATTGGCCATTGTTGGGGACTGCTAAGAACCTTGAACAAAATGGAGTCTGTCAGCCATTTCTTGGCCTCTGCCTACGTGACTGTGGGCACACATGCCCTTGAGACAAAGGAAAAAGCTAACCACAAAAGTTAAATTTACACAGGGCAGCCCACCCACCTAGCCAGGGGGAAGTAACCCTTATAGAACAATTGCCTTTGTTGGCAAAGGGTTAATGTGTTCCTTTGGATGCTTTTACCATAATGATAGGTGGAAGTAACCCTTATAGAGCAATTGTCTTTGTTAACAAAAGGTTAATGTGTTCCTTTGAATACTTTTTACCCCTCCCTAATTCCTGCACCTGGCTTACGCTGACAAGCATTTGCGGAATGCAACTGATGGAAAATTACAGCTTCGTCTTTACCTTATTTGGTGTATATTTGAGTGAGACTTGATTGACATGCTTGTACCGCCCCCTGAGATACTCTTCCTATAAAAACTATTTCACCCCAAGAATAAACGCTCTTGATCAGCAAAAGTTGTCTTGAGCCTGTTTCCCTTAACCTCTTGAAGTTTGCTTATTAAGATCGGATCTGCTCGTGAAGACCCACCAAATTAGTAGCGACCCTCATCACCTCATCCCCGTGGGTCGGGGATCCCCTCTGGGGGTCGCAGGCCATTGCCCTTGTGCTTAATAATTCTTTAACATAAGGACTGTGGACCCCATAAGCCACCATAGTTTGCTTAATTCCCTTCAGTTCTTTGGTGGAAATAGGTTCTCATTTATGTGTAGTGGAACCGGTTTGGTTCCTCCGTGATGCTGGCCTTTCTGTCATAGTTCCTGGAAAGGCCACCTTAGGAAGGTCTCTTTGGTATCTAGTAGTTATGTTTCTTTCATTTCCTGGTAACCTCGCATCTAGTGCCTCAGCGTCTGATGTTTCAGACGGTGAATCTTCTAAATATTGCAATTTTGAGACCATGTCATCTCTGAGGAATGGGATTTCCTGCATTAAAAATTGTTCCAATGAGTTAATACTCTCCTTGGACTGTTCAGTCAATTGTGCTTCCAAGCTTTTCATACCATCATCCCTAAGGTTCTAAAGGCATCTATTTTGCCTTCCAGGAAAATTACCCGGTCTGCTAGATGGCCATTGTTTTCAGACACAGATTGAATTGACCCTGTTAATTTGATATGTTCCTCCTGGCTAGACTCTATCGTAGCCATAGTGGACATTGATTTAAATGTGTCTTGAAGGTTGTTCAGATTAAGTTCCAAAGTATCCTTTTTTTCCTGAATTTTTATTCTAATTTTTTAATCATTTGTACAATTTTTCTATTCTCTGTCTGTTTGCAAAGCTTCTTCCATGTGATTACATGTATTAACACACTAATCACGAACATGGTACACAAATACATTTGAAATATATCATAATTGTCTTTTACTGTATAACTCATGACATTGGTAATGAAATCTCTAACATCCTACAGTGTTAAGTTACCTGCCATATTATAATTAAATGTTATTACCACCAATTAATAATTACTGAATTGGAAAAAATCACCTCTAGTTGGTGTTTGTCTATGAATTAAAATACCTGTTGATACCACGCTTGGCCAGCAGATGGCGCAGGTGTACTGCCAAACACGGCTTCCCTGGAGAAGATTGCTTTTCACCAAAAGGAACCTGGAAATGCTAACAACAGCCTGTACAAAATTAAGGAACAGATTTGGGAAGGGAAAAGTCTGGGAAGGCTGAGGGACACGCGGCTATGCTGTTTATCGAAGCCACGCTGCAATGGGAGAAGTGGACTGGGGTGCCACACCAGGCGCACAGGGCTTTGCTCTGACTTTTGTGCTGGTCTGTGGCGCCCCAACACAAGGGAACTCAGCAGGCAGCAGTGGTGGCGGCGCTGGGGTGTTGGCAGCGGCTCTGCAGTGGGAGAAGTTTGCTAGAGGAAGCAGCAGGCAAACCCCGAAACGGTTGCCTGTGGTGGGAGCTCTGAGAGGCAGTGCAGTGCAAGCGCCTCCTTTTTTGGGGGGGGGGCTTTACGAGACAGGGTTTCTCTGTATTGTTTCGGAGGCTATCGGTCCAACCCGGCCTCGAACTCACAGAGATCTGCCTGCCTCTGCCTCCCGAGTGCTGGGATTAAAGGCGTGTACCACCAACGCCCCGCCTCTTGAAGTGGGCTGGAGTGGGAGGGTCTGTGACTAACTCGTGCTCGGTGGCAGCAGGGGAGAATCAGGCCGGTGGTGGGTCACTGATGGCGGGAGGCCAGCGTGTGAATCCCCTGGCTCCTGGCAGTCGGCTGTGGCAGGAATGAATGGCAAACAGGAATGAATGGCGAACACCCCTGCAGTTTCCCTGGGGTAAGGGAAGCGGCTGGAATCCCGCTGGGCCAAAAGCCACGGGTTTGCACAGGCAACGGGAGAAGGGTACGCTGCTGTTTTCCAAAGGCTGGAGTTCTTTAGCACTACCGTGAGGCAGTGTGCCAGGCAGACTAGTGCTCTGCCCGAATGAGATCTGTCGCGAAAGAGAGAGAGTGGAGAGGCTTTGCATGGTCTCCCAGGGCAAAGAAAGCTGCCGCCAGAGGCAGAAAGCTAACTGCACTCACCTGATGGCCGGCAGCACTAGCAGGTCCCGATGGCTGCTCTGCATAGGTTGTGGTGCACACTCCTGAGGGCTGAAGTTCTTTAGCCTGCCGTGGCACGGTGCGGGCCTGGCTGGGCAGATGGAGGCTGTCCTACCTTTTTGAAGGTGTAGGCTTCCTCTCTAGTTCTGACACCAGTGGAAACGGGAGGCCAATGCAATATGGAATATCATATATTTATTGACATACAAGCTGGGTGGACAGAAAGCGTGGCAGGCTTCCAGAGGAAAAGAAAGAGATTCCTTTTCTCTTTCACTTCCTTTTATCCTCACCTGTGCTAAATTTCCCTATCCTCGCCCTTATGGGCATGAAGAGTTTTGTGGGCTCACCCCTACAGTGTGGGCGTGGCTTCAGGTGGATGGAAGCATGAGGTGTGGTCTCAGTTGCGTGGTCTCTTTCTCTTGGGTCAGTCAATCTGATAGAAGGGCGAAGAAGCGCTCCCACAGTTCTTTATTATCATCTGTGTGAGTGTTCCCCAATAAACGCCCATTTATCGTTTATCTTGGGTCCAGTGAAATCATTACACCCTCACCTCCATGGCCTTGTGTCACTGGGGAGGACTCTGAGTTTTCAAAGGACTTGCACTACCCGCAGCGTGCCTCTCTGCTCTTCTTTCTTGCGATCAGGATTGAGATCTACGCTGCTCCTATCACCCTATCACCGTGCCTTTGCTCCGTCATCAAATGTACAGGCTGTATAGAAGCAGGATGCTAGTGTCAAACCAATAGAGCAACCAAAAGCTCTACCCTTAAAATGGCTGACAGATGAACCCGTCTGGGTGGGTCAATGGCCTGTGACATCTGAGAAGTTAGAGGCTTTGGAGAAGTTAGTTCAGGAACAGCTAGATGCTGGACATATTGAGGAATCAACTAGTGCATGGAATTCACCTGTTTTTGTTGTCAAGAAGAAGTCTGGTAAGTGGAGAATGGTTACTGATCTTAGAGCCATCAACAAGGTAATTCAGCCTATGGGGTCCCTACAACCTGGGATGCCGTTACCTTCTCTAATTCCTAAGGATTGGCCAATTATAGTTATAGACTTAAAAGATTGTTTCTTCACCATACCGTTAAAAGAAAACGACAGAGAAAAGTTCAACTTCACGGTACCTACCTATAATTCCTGATCGCTACAGAGATTCCAGTGGAAGGTACTACCTCAAGGTATGTTAAACAGCAGCCCAACTTTGTGTCAATATTTTGTAAATAAACCTCTAGAAATAATTCATAAAAAATTTCCACATTCATTAATATATCATTATATGGATGACATATTATTGTCTGATTCAAATAAGGATACTTTGGAAAAGATGTTTGAAGAAGTAAAAGAAACTTTGCCTCACTGGGGATTACAAATTGCCCCAGAAAAAATACAAAGAGGAGATTCTATTAACTATTTAGGTTATAAAATAGATGCTCAGAAAATTAGACCGCAGAAAGTACAGATCAGAAGAGATCGTTACCGGACTCTTAATGATCTTCAAAAACTATTAGGAGAAATCTCTCAATTACAGACAATTATCGGTGTAGAAGGGCATGATTTGAAACACCTAAAAATGGCTTTACAAGGAGATAAAGACCTAAACAGCCCACGAGTACTATCAGCTGAGGCTGAAAAAGAATTAGAATGGGTAGAAAAGAAAATATTAGAAGCACATGTAGACCATGTGGATCCAAAACTGGACTGTATTCTGGTTATTTTGCCATCTAGAGAATACCCCTCAGGAATATTAATGCAGAGGGAAGACATCATACTAGAATGGGTATTTCTGCCACATAAACAGAATAAGAAATTGTAAACGTATATAGAAAAGATCTCTGATTTGATATTAAAAGGTAAGTTAAGGCTTCGTCAACTGACTGGGAAAGACCCAGCTGAAATTATTGTACCTTTAACAAATGATGAAATTTCCTCCTTATGGAAGGATAATGAGTATTGGCAAATAGCTTGCAGTGACTTTTTGGAAACTATTAGTAATAACTATCCCAAAACAGAGAGAATCAAATTCATAAAGAAAACAATTTGGATTCTTCCACGTATCGTGAGACAAACACCTATTTCTGGAGTTCTTACCTTCTACACGGATGCAAACAAATCAGGTAAGGCAGGGTATAAATCAGGAAATATAAGTAAAGTAGTTCAAAGCCCTTACAACTCCATACAAAAGGCAGAGTTATATGCCATTCTCATGGTACTTAAAGACTTTACAGAGCCTCTCAATATAGTCACGGATTCTCAGTATGCAGAAAGTGTTGTCTTGCACATTGAGACTGCAGAATTTGTTCCTGATAGTACAGAATTAACCTCATTATTTTTACAATTACAGGAAACTATCAGAAACAGGACTCATCCTATATATATAACACACATCAGATCCCATACAGGCCTGCCAGGTCCTCTGGCACAAGGCAATGGTGAAATTGATCGTTTGTTAGTAGGTAATCTGTTAGAAGCTTCAGAATTTCATAAGAAATACCATGTTAACAGCAAAGGCTTAAAGAAGGATTTTTCTATCACCTGGCAACAAGCCAAAGAAATAGTAAAAAATTGCTCCAGTTGCTCATTCTACAACCAAACTCCATTACCAGCAGGTTGTAATCCTAAAGGTATTCACAGAAATGAACTTTTGCAAATGGATGTTTTTCACTTCCCAGAATTTGGCAGTTTAAAATATGTATACCATACCATAGACACGTTCTCAGGATTCCAATGGGCTACTGCCCTCAGCTCTGAAAAGGCTGACTCTGTTATTACACACCTCTTAGAGGTGATGGCTGTTATGGGTATACCTAAAACAATAAAAACTGACAATGCTCCAGCATATGTCTCCAGTAAATTGGAACAATTCTTCAAATATTATAATATAAAACATGTAATTGGTATACCTTACAATCCCACAGGACAAGCAGTGATTGAAGGATCTAACCAAACCTTAAAAGAGATGCTTCATAAACAGCCAGGGAGAACAAAGACCCCTGAACACAGGTTACATAATGCTTTACTAACATTGAATTTTCTTAATGCTGATGAAAAAGGACAAACTGCAGCAGAAAGACACTGGACTACAGAGAAGACTCCTGAACTGAACCAACCAGTGTATTTTAAGGATGTTATGACCTCAGTCTGGAAACCAGGATATGTGTTACATTGGGGAAGGGGTTATGCTTTTGTTTCCACAGGAGAAGAAAAGCTTTGGGTCCCATCTAAATTAATTAAGATTCGATCAGAACAGAAAACGTCTCAGGAGGAGGAAGGATGACAGCTCATCTACAAGGTCTGCTATGTATAAGGAGACCTCATTAAAGGAAAGAGAAGTATTCTGTTTGTGTCTTTACAGGACAATTAGTTCTGAACAGTGAAAAAATCCTAGGTATATGGATACCTAAAGAAGAAAGGCTAGCTACTCAGAGGACCACCAAACATGCAATAATATAATGTGTTATCAATGTCTAAATCTCTCTATTTTGTTATTGTAATTTCTATTTACTCCACTTCTTAATATGCCTGAGTCCCAATTCATCTAATTAATGCTGGCTTTGGAGTTGGATTGGCTCTCCTGCTTTAAACCCAAGCATATTGTTAAAATGCAATTCAGACTTTCTGTATTATATCAAAGAGCCATTGATATAAGACAGAAACAACAACAACACAACAAAAAAGATATATATATATATATATATATGGGGACTGTCATCTGTGTATATTTGATTCTTTCTAAAACTCTAATCTCCTTCATGCATATTATCTTCCTTAGGGTCGCCTTTCCCAGTATTCATACACATAAAAGTTTAAAATTTCTGTGCTAACATTAATATTTCAGTTTTCCAGAGACAAAGGGATTCCTTGACAGCGAACTTCAACTGCTTCAGAAAGAGAATGTGGATTCACTTCCCCGACTCCGCCTGATTCAACTGGATACATCTAAACTGCCCCACATCATCGACCCCACCTGACAAGCACCATCCTGAAACCAGCTTGGAACTACATCACTCGACACATCGTCAGGCCAAGGAACTGATAGAGTGCATCTTCCACAATCTGATCAGAGCTTCAGACAAGAGCTTCCGTCAAAATCAGAAATCTAATCCGGAACTTCAGTCAAGCCTCTCCTGCAAAACAGAGACTAACTGACCTACTTAAGACTCTTGTTACACTAACAATTTCTTCCCACAGGTCCCCATGATTGCCATCGTCCCACTTCAGCAGGAAGTAAATTTGAGAATTCCACATCCCTTCTCCCTACTATGGACATTAGAAGATAGTTTACACCTGTTAGTGTTAATTTGCAATTATTTTAGGGTTGGGATTGGAAAGAGGTGTTCAGACTTAGGCATCCTTTTCAGATAAGTTTAGAATTTAGGTGGAATGGATATGTTTAGTTTAGGATAAGTAGATTATAACTTAATTATCACCCTCTATGTATATATGTTGTATATATTTGAGTTTGTATCAAATTTAAATCTTCTATTTAGACTAAAAGGGGAATTGTAGGAGTGAACCTCACAAAGCTATCCGCCCATCAGGGCGAGGTCAAGGAAGTGAAAGGAAAAGGGGCTTCCCTTTTTTCTCCTGGAAGCCAGCCATGCTTCTAACTCCTGGTCTGTGCGACTCTCTCCCTCTCTCTCTGGTAAATAAATATATTGTTTTCCCTATATAGCATCGAATATCGTTATAGTGGGCATCTCTTGTAGGCAGGCAGGTCATTACTGGAACTTTAGGGTTAGTAGCTGGCTGGAACTGATAATAACTTTAAACCCCCATTAGGGTATATATCATTGTGTCATCTTACTACAGAGATGCCTTACTCCCATAGACCCACCTGCACACTACAGGTGATGGTCAGTGCCCAGTTAGCCCCACGACCTGACGGTGAGACACTGTTGCTGAAGGCACCACATGCTTAGAGCATAGAACATGGAGAAGTTGAGCTGACAGTCAACAGGAAAGCTGCATCCATACTTTCTAGCATTTGCTTTCGTTGTCTTATGCGTCTAAGTGATTTTTGCGTTTCTTCAATTACAGAATCTGCACTTCCAGAGGAAATTTTATTGACAAAAATGCCTTGTTCGATCTTCACTTCAGTCTTGTGTGTCTAGTGCTTTCCCATCAACTGTGATGCTATCCTCTAAGCTAAGAAACCCATAGTTTATCATGTTCAGTATCCATTAATTATCATTTATATTAGCAATAAATATATATTTTTATTAAATGTCTCTGCTGTTTATGAACATGCTTGCTTCCCTCTGTGTTTCTCAAACATTTAATACTAGATTACTTTAGATATCAATAATTTTGGATCTTTCACAATGGAGCATCCTTGCATTTGGGAATGGATTTTATTCACCCGTGATTACTCCGTTGACAGACTACTGAGGTTCATTTGCTAATGTCATAGTTCACATTTTCCTCTAATGTTTTTATTCAGCTCTTATTACCTGTTCTAGTTTCATTTCTACTTCTGTGATACACATCCTGAAAAAAAACAACCTAAGAAAGAAAGGGTTTATTTTAGTTTTGTCTAGGCCTGAGGCCTGCCAAGCCTCCTACTTTCCACATTAGCGTGCCTATTGGTGCTGTCCTTGTTCTGATCTTGTTAAGGCAGCCATGCTTGCAAGAATTTGTGGGTGTAGCTTCTCTGACATTTCTTGGAGACGTGATGTCTCAGCAAACTTTCTGTTCCTCTGACTTCTTCAGTGTTCCCTAAGCCTTAGGCACAGGAATTGTATATGCATCAGTTGGGTGAGCTCCACAACTCTGACTGGTAATCGACTGTGCTTTTCTATAGTGGTCACCATCTGTTACAAAACGAAGTTATCCTGATGAGGCACAAACACTACACTTACCTGTGGGTATAAGGATAACTATTTAGAATGGAGTCAGGGATTATGCTGGTTTAGTAACTCATGAGGAAGGGAGGATCAGGCAGATCCACTGGCTAGACCCTGGAGAAGGTGGTGACAACAAATACATTTTCTAAATTTCAACTTTAGATAAGTTGAATTTGTAGGCTGATTGAGCCCTCTATGATGGACTGAAAAAGTGAAATGATTTTCCCCTTGGATATGCAACTCCTAAAGTAACCTTAATGCATTGCTTGGCATTATCATTCACCACCAACAGAGGGCGACCTATGCCCAGACAACAGATGCACAGTTACCGGATCAACATTGCATTAGTGAGAGTCTGCCAAAAAAAGTGCAGAAAATAGGAAGAAGATAACATTCATACACAGCTAGATTAACCAGCAATAAGAACGAAGGTGGATTTTGATGATATATTTTAATACATTTCTAACAAAGATTTTAAATCAAGTTACTGGCTAAGATTCACCACACTTTTTTTCCCCCCAAGAGCCATTACATCAAAATAAATACTACAGAAACCAAGTTAACCCTTTATCTCATGGGAAGGTTATTTTCAAAAACATTGAATGTCAAATTTCCAAGTGTAATGTAACAGTTTAGGAGACATATAGTACAAAGCTTGTGTTCTTTTCAGCTTCACAATTGAAGTCTCTGGATCCTGGGGTAAGTTGCTGAATGCTGGTGCACATTGGGCCTGATACCCACGAGGTCACATGGATTCTGCTGTCTTTACAAGTGTGGTTGTAGGAGGTGTTCTGGCTCCAGTCCACCACAAGATGGCTCAGCAAGAGGGCTGTGACACAGAACCCACTGGGGAGGCTTTATCTCGGGCTTCCAGCCTCTAGAAATGAGGGAAATGTGTTTCTGTTGTTTGCAATTATCCAAATGAAAGTGTTTTGTTATAGCTCTAGCCTCTATGAGTCAGGATACCCATTTCAACTCAGACCCTGATATGTATAAATCTGATCCCAAATCTTAGAAGCTCACCCCCATATTGAAGTATTCTTGTACTGGGTCACTTCCCTCATGCCATGTGCTCTTCAGAAAAATCTTCCTCACCTAGATTTATTGGCCAATTTTACTGGAGTTGCAAAGAAAAGCTGGATGGTGACATACACTGTCAACCCCAGAACTTGGGATATAGGCAAGCCTTGAAGTTCTGTTTGAGACAAACTAAGAGCTCCAAGAGGGGAACCCCAATTTCTCTGGCATCATCTGATGACCATGAAGGGACACCCCAAAAGTTTAGGTAAAATTCAAACGATCAAACAGATTTGCCATCCTTGCTTCTGTGAACACTGTAATTCATTAATGGATATGTGTTTGCAGTCTAGTTGCTGATTCTTGAATGCCCAAACATGTTACATTTTTAACGTGGCCATTTTATTGTAGTCACTACATAGCTTATCTTTCACCATGTTAAACTGCTGATTCTTGAATGCCCAAACATGTTACATTTTTAATGTGTCCATTTTATTGTAGTCACTACATAGCTTATCTTTCACCATGTTAAACTATCTTTTGATGTGAGTTGACGTTCTCAACAATTTCCTGACAGTGTTTTGATATAGTGTTCTTTTCATGCTGTTTAGATCTCCCTCTTTGTGTTCAAAAGCTATTGCCCATATCTTTCACTAATACTATCTTCTCTTTGTAAAGTCTTTACTCCGTTTGCAGATATTTTAAATGTTTTTTAAAGATATATTTTATTCATGTGAGTGCTTTGGTTGCATGCATGTCAGTGTATGCCTGGTGCCTGAGGAAGTTATGAGCCTCTATTCGGGTGTTGGGAATTGAACCTGGGTCCCTTGCAAGAACAGCAAGTGCTTTTAACCACTGAGCCAACTCTTCATCCCTGTAATTTTTGTTTTGTTTTGTTTTTAACATGATTTGTATTAGTTGTTTGGTTGCTGTGAAATATCTAACCAAATCTACTTGAGGAAAGAGTGGTTCATTTACGCTCACACAGTCCCAGGGTATAGTCTCAGTTGGTCACATTGTATCTGCAGTCAGGGGTAGAGCGGAATGCTAGCACTCAGCACACTGTCACCTTTAAGTCAGCCTAGGAGTCCAGTCCACAGATGGCGCTGTCCACAGTTGGCAGGTCTTGCAACTTCAGTTACCTGGATCTCCACAATCCCTCACAGGTATGTCCAGATGCAAACCCAAACCAGAGATTCACTCACAGGTACACTCAACGGGATGCCTGCCAGTCAGTTCTCCCCAAATTCATGTAAGATCTCTAACAGAATACCATATTTTGCAGTAGTGGCTTTAGAGATAACTAAGGTTAAATGATTGGGTGGGTTAGTCATACAGGAAGTCTCTGTCGTAAAATGAACAGGAGGCTGAGAACAACAGGTATGTGTGCACTGGAGAGCCACCATGTGACAAACACAGGGAGGAGTGGCCATCTGCAAAAGAGAAAGAGATGTGTCAGGTGAGACCAGTAACCAGCAGCTTTGACCTTGGAATTTTCAATGTTCAGAGATATCAGGAAAAGAAGACAGTGAAAATATCCATGCTGTGGTGTTTTGACAGCTCTGGTACACTCATGTGTCCTAGCAGGGACTTAAAATCTTTGTTTTGTGTGATCACTGACTCTTCCCGCAGGTCTCAGATAATGAGGGGACTGGAAACAGGATAAGGAGCTTGGTGGATGTTTCTGCCTCTTGTCTCCTTTGCTACCTCAAACCTTTGAATTAGATTCCTGTTTTACTGTGTTGTCACCAATTCACTTAAGAAACATTCAGTGCTTACAGGGCTGTAATATTCAACTGTTGGCTTCAATGTCCGGTTCCAGATGCCAAAATGGCTCTTAAAAGTCACCAGTTGTAGCCTGTCCTAAGCCTAAAGAAGACCCTCTGCACCTTGGCCTTTGCTCCGAGTCACCATCTCTAACAGTCATTTAGAATTCTAGGAGCAACCAGTTGGGTGGACAACCTTCTGTGGAGGACCCTGAAGCCACCCAGGCAGCATCTTTCTTGTCCCTCAGGAGGACCCAAGAGCCCGAGCTGCTGACCGACCAACCAGATCTTTTTTTTTTCAGTTTTATGAGACAGGGTTTCTCTGTATTGTTTTGGAGGCTATCAGTCTAGCCTGGCCTAGACCTCACAGAGATCTGCCTGCCTCTGCCTCCCAAGTGCTGGGATTAAAGGTGTGCACCACCAACGCCCGGCTGACCAACCAGATCTTGATCAAGCCTATCTGATGATGCGAATGACCTGCTCCCTGCTTCTCTCCTTCCCACACATAACCCCAGAGCTCCTGTTAGAGCCTCGAAGACAGGACCCATGGCATTTGATTTCCTCGTCCTCCCCACTATGGTTGCAATGAGTAAATTCCATCCCTACTGAACCGTTATGCTTTATGTTTGGTTTCTATAAGGAATAGCTACATCTGTTGAAACACTTTTCCCACCAATGCCCCTAGCCAGGCTCCCCTGACATAGGAATCTCATGGCAGAACGAGATGGAGGTGTTTTTTTTTTTCTCTCCGTGTATGGAAAATGTGCTTTGATTCTAATCTCCACGTACTAAGCCATCTCATTCTTTCCTCACTAATGTGTCACATCTTCCCACACACAAAAGTTCTTTCTAGATGGGGATCTACTGTTAGGCTCATTGTTCTATTTCTTTGATAAGCTTGTCTAGTTTAACAGCTTTTTTTTTTTTTACTGCAAATTCATCATAAGGCTGCAAGAGAAAGGCTGTTCTTTCCTTGTTTAGGGTAATTTTGCTGTTTGATCTTTTAAAGTTGATATCAGTTTGCTGTTTTTTCACCAGAAGCCCCATTGGGAGGTTGGCAGTAAAATTTGCATTCAGACCATAGATCCACAGAGAAATATTTTGTAATTAGAGATCTATCACCAGTGGAAAGTAGTTTTGTTGTTGTTTGCACTACAGTTTTAGTTCTGTCCACATGGTGGCAGTACTATAAAGAAAATCAGTCTTGTCCAGTTGGCAAGGAGGGCCCTCAGACTCAGCATTGCTATTTGATTCAGAACTGAATTTCACATGATGGTCAACCGTCTACCAAATACTAATGTATATCTTATAAACAGTATCTCACAGTGTATGACACAAAACTGAGATTTAAAAAGTCTTAACTATGTTCTTCAGTCTTTTAATCATGACATGCACAAACATGTGAACACACACACACACACACACACACAAGGATTAGTGCAAAAGTGGGAAAGGAGGGCAGTCTCCTCCAAACCAGCAGGCTCCTTCAGCTGCTTTGCACAAGACTGGAGAGCAAAGGTCATACCAAGTTTATAAATAAAGGTGGTGGTGGTGGTGTGTAATTCTGCTGTTCCATTTCCAGTCCCTCCTCTTATTCAAGCCTGGGATAATCTTGGGTTAAAGTCTACTTACCCATGTGAAAAACATGCCTGGGCTTGCAGTGACTTAACGCACAGAAAGGGAAAGTGACAGGAGAAGGACTTGCCTGGTCTACACTGCAGTGTTTATGAAGCTTCCTTTGTACAGTTAGGAGTACAGGAGATGAGGTAAAGGTCTGTAATTGTTGACTGATATTAGAGCTCCCAGTGTTTGTTAGTGGCCTGGAGGAATTAATCTGGAATTCTAAGTGTCACAGAGTCCTATACAAAAGAACTGCTTATGTACCACTTTAGCTGAAATAAAAGGGTGGACATGTAGTTGACCTAACATAACTTGGGGGTTCTATGAAAAAATATTGATAATAGCTATTTAAATTGTCTGATTTCCTCACCTGTAAGGTAGGGGAAGTGTAGACTAGACCATGTCATTCCATTATGTCCAAAGGAAACCAGAATATGTCACCCTAAATATAACTCTGAGTCAGGATAATTTTGAGCTGTTTAGACACAGAAGCTATGAAAATGACATACTGTTCTTTTGTAAGGAAAAAAATGACATTCATTAAAAACTCAATTCCTAAGAATGTCTCCTGTGCCAGAAAAATACTTTAACAATTTTATCAGTGAAAAATAACAAACCTTACTCCCATTTACTTCCTTGTTTCTGATTGCCTTCTCTTTTTCCTGCCTTCCTCACGCTCTTATTCCGGCTTAAGATAGCATCCGAACCTCAATTCTAAGCCTTCTCTGAGGGTACTCTTCACCGTATATCTTCCGCGTGTATGAGTAAGCTTGTGTTTCTGCGGTTCATCTGCCCTGCTTGAAGAACCACAAGTCTGTTTCAGAAAGGTAGAGGGACTATTATTTTCCCTCCCCTAACACGACAGTGTTTTTGATTCAGAGTTGGTTTAAGAGGACATTGGCATTTCAAGATGGCTGGTAGCATTTAATACAGTACTCCAAAAATACTGAGCAGTACTCCATAAGCGCTCGCACCACTGCCATCGGAACAAGAAAAACGGGTCTGCCTCTGCATAGTTAGGACTGAGCAGTAAGTTCAGAGCTTGCTGACAGCCACTCAGCTGCCTGTATTCTCCCCTTCATCCCACAGTGAGGGGGGGAGGAGGTCCTTAGATTCGCGTACTAAGGCGGCGACACCCAGTGAGCCGTTTGATCCACGCAATTTGAGTCACCTGCTTGGAACAAGAAGTCATAAATGATGACTTCAATTGTAAAATCATAATTAGCAACGGGGCACACTTTCAGCGCCACTGTCAAAGCCCAGTTTGTTGCCAACCACGGCCCACTCAGACCGTTAATCGCTTTTCTGAAAAATTCCACAGGATGGCGCTCTTGCTTTCCGATGGTTAGACTTGTTGCCTAGCAGACCTTTGCGGGTCTTCAGACCCCCACCCAAGGGTAAGGGCCTGACCTTTGACAGGGGAGCCACTTTTTAGGCGATGGGAACAGGCGGCAGGGGGCTCGGATGCTCCCCGCCACCCCAGGTCACCCCGATCTGCGACCGGGAGTGCGCCTCGTTCCGAAGCGGCTCTAACTCAGCCCGGAGCCGGCCGGCCGAGTGCGGCCAACCCAGCCACTGAGCCGCCCGGTCCACGGAGCCCTGGACAGGCGGGAAGGAGCCCTGCGGTAGGGCGGGGGGCGGTGGCCCCTAAGCGCTCAGGGTCTCTGGGCGCCGCTCTGCGTGGCTCGCTGGTTGCAGGTCGCGCGGTGGTCAGGGTGGCAGTGAGGGGGTGGTTCCAACCAGGCGGCTCCCCCGACCGCCGCCCAGCACCGGCCGGCCACCCGACAGGGCGTCCGCCCTGGGGTTTCTGTTTTCCACGTCCAAGGTCAGGGCGTGCGACCGACCGGGGGCACTCGGCTCACCGCCACCTCCAAGCCGGGTTCGAAGCCTCGCGGCCAACCCACGCGGATCCGCGGCGCTCGCTCGGGAGCCGGAGGGCGGGGCGTTCTCCGTGACGTCACGCGGCCCCGCCCCCACCCAGCCGGCGCTTTATAAACCCTTCGCGGCTCGTTCTCGCTCGCACAAGCCGAGCTGGACGTCAGAGCAGTCGGTCGGTAGAGGGCACGGGGGGCTCGAGACTCAAGGCTAGCCCGGACGCGTGTCGTCGGTGCCTCGGACGTGGCAGCAGGCAGTGTCGGGTGGCGGGGCCACGATGGAACTCCTGCGGACTATCACCTATCAGCCCGCTGCTGGCACCAAGATGTGCGAGCAGGCGCTGGGCAAAGCCTGCGGCGGGGACTCGAAGAAGAAGCGACCACAGCAGCCCTCTGAAGACGGGCAGCCCCAGGCCCAGGTGACCCCGGCGGCCCCTCACCACCATCACCACCACTCGCACTCGGGACCCGAGATCTCGCGGATTATCGTCGACCCCACCACGGGGAAGCGCTACTGCCGGGGCAAAGTGCTGGGCAAGGTGAGCAGTGGCGGGTGTCCGGCTGCGGGGCGGGCGGGCTGCCCGGGCAAGTCAAGCAGACAGGGACCCTGAGCTGGCGCTTCTCGCTCCCCCAAGCTTCTGGTCCCCCATCGCGCGAGAGACGTGGGTCCCTCACCTGCCCTCCGGGGCTTCTGTGCGCTGACAACGCTGGGCATCGGCTTTGCATCCTCAGCCTAGGCTTTCCTCCTGAGACCAAAGGACTGAGAGCTTCTAAGTTAGCCCGAGCTGTCACCACCTGATCCCCTAGGAAACTCGCCTGTCAAATTTCTTTAGAGGCTAATTTCCACTTCCCTTTCCCCTCTCCCGTAGAGCTCTCCTTTGTAGAGGGGAGACAAGAAACTGGCCTGGTTTCCAGGAATTTATTTCCCTTCCCGAAGGGACCATTTTACAAAGCGGATTGCACCCCTCTGCCCAGCCCTCTGTTCCCCCAATCTTTGCGTTTTCTTTCCATTTATGTATTCATTTATTTTAAACGGTGACCCTCCATTTTCTTGTCATGCTCAATTCCATCTCGGCTTTGTTCCCTCTCAGGGTGGCTTTGCAAAGTGTTACGAAATGACAGATCTGACAAACAACAAAGTCTACGCTGCAAAAATTATTCCTCACAGCCGAGTAGCTAAACCTCATCAAAGGGAAAAGGTGTGTATGACTGTTGAGTAAAGTATTTTCTTTGTGTGCAGGGATGGCCCTACCCTAACAGAAAAATGTCTCCTGCATGTGTAAGCCCCGCCTTCCCAGAGATGATGGCAGGTTAATAAGCCTTATCTTGTTTTTTCTTTATTCTTAGATCGACAAAGAAATCGAGCTTCACAGAATCCTGCATCATAAGCATGTGGTGCAGTTTTACCACTACTTTGAAGACAAAGAAAACATTTACATTCTCTTGGAGTACTGCAGTAGGCGGGTAAGTGCTAACTCCTGTCAGTGCACTCCAACAGAAAGCTGATGTGGTGTTTGATGACATTTTACCTGGGGTTTTAGCTGTGACACTTAATTCTCCCACCATGCCAACCTGTATCACTAGTCCGGCAAAGGGAAGCCTGGTTTGGGTAACTCTGTTTGACAAATTCTCCCCTCCCCCTTCTCTTTCTAGTCCATGGCTCACATCTTGAAAGCAAGAAAGGTGTTGACAGAGCCAGAAGTCCGATACTACCTCAGGCAGATTGTGTCTGGACTCAAGTACCTTCACGAACAAGAAATCTTGCACAGAGATCTCAAGCTAGGTAAGCCCTCCACTGTAGAAGCTGGGGAGGGGAGGCATGGGTGTGGGTTAGGGAAATTTTCCTATCACCTCTGACTGTTCTTTATTGGGATCTAGCCTTTTGAATGGATGACTTCAGTGGAGGACGCCTAGCCTCCAAAGAAGCGCCTCTCCTATGGAATTCACATTCCGTCTTTTCTACCTCCTAGGGAACTTTTTCATTAATGAAGCCATGGAACTGAAGGTTGGCGACTTTGGTTTGGCAGCCAGACTGGAACCATTAGAACACAGGAGGAGGTGAGAGTCATATCCTACCTGGGTTTCGTGGAGACCACATACACCTTTATTCTGCTCCAGCTGTTACTTCATAGAAAGTTAGTTCACACTGGAATCTGCACCTTAGCAGTGTTGCTGAAATAAATGTCCACTATGAAGTGGGGTAACTTACACCTCTAACTTGTTTATTAAGGCAATCAGATGTTTTGTTTTGCCTGAAATATGTAAACCATTGATCATATGGACTGGGAAAATGGTACAGGCATTATATATCAAAAGAAACTTGGTCAAATAAAAATACTAAAAAATGGTCAAGTAGAGATTTAGCATAGAATTTCAAGATTTTATTTCCCGTTGGATCACCCCCAGAGAAATTTTTAATGGATTCAATATTTCTAATGAGATCTTGTTATATTCTGTCTTTTCAGAACAATATGTGGTACCCCAAATTATCTTTCCCCTGAAGTCCTCAACAAACAAGGACATGGCTGTGAATCAGACATCTGGGCCTTAGGCTGTGTGATGTAAGTAAACGCCAGAGTGTCTAAAAAGCAAATTTGACTCAGTCATGATGTTCAAAAGAATGCTTTTTGACCATTTCTGAAGATGAACTTCTGTGTACCCAGGTATACGATGCTGCTGGGAAGGCCTCCATTCGAAACCACAAATCTGAAAGAAACGTACAGGTGCATAAGGGAAGCAAGGTATACGATGCCATCTTCATTGCTGGCTCCTGCAAAGCACTTGATAGCCAGCATGCTGTCCAAAAACCCAGAGGACCGCCCCAGTTTGGATGACATCATTCGGCATGACTTCTTTCTGCAGGTCAGTGAACTCTCTGACCTTTCTTTAAAATTGCATGTCATTGCCCTGATTGCTGGAGCGGTTTCTAAAGTTCTGGTTTGGTTCCACAGGGCTTCACTCCAGACAGGCTCTCCTCCAGCTGCTGCCATACAGTTCCAGACTTCCACTTATCAAGCCCAGCTAAGAATTTCTTTAAGAAAGCTGCTGCTGCTCTTTTTGGTGGCAAAAAAGACAAAGCAAGATATAACGACACACACAGTAAGTTTTAAGACTTCTCTCCCTCTTCTGTACCCAGGATTACATTTGGGTACAGGATTAAATTTGATGACTGAGTTGACAATTAGTGTCATTTCACCAGTATATTTTTATACTGCTGGATTTTGACACTAGCAGCAGAATAAACACATAGCTAGAACTGATCAATAGCATTTGTTTCCTAATCACTGAAGTGTGCTGCATGTATAATTGTAGCTGATGGCAATGATGAGACGCTGTTTTTGCTTTGGTTGCCCAGAAGACATGGAGCTTTCTCTGTTCCAGCCTCGTTGGGATAGATTAACAAGCACAATTCTTTTCCTTGATTTACAGATAAAGTGTCCAAAGAAGATGAAGACATTTACAAGCTTAGGCATGATTTGAAAAAGACTTCAATAACCCAGCAACCTAGCAAACACAGAACAGATGAGGTATGTTGGGAAGAACACACGTATATAGATAGTTTAGGTCGTTTCCGTTCTTGGGTAATCAGCGTTTTCCTGATTACCGGGGCTGAAGCAATGCTGCCAGGCAGAGTGCTGCAGTAGCTTTCTCTGGCTTATGGCCGTTGCTTTTTGATAAGCTTTTTCAGTAATTACCATAATCTCATTTAACCTGAAATTCCAAAAACAAATAGACTTAACTCCTTGACTTACTGTATGTCTTTTCTTGCCCTTTCAAGGAGCTCCAACCGCCCGCCACCACAGTTGCCAGATCTGGAACATCCTCAGTGGAAAACAAACAGCAGATTGGGGATGCGATCCGGATGATAGTTAGAGGGACGCTTGGCAGCTGCAGCAGCAGCAGCGAATGTAAGTGCTTGAAGCCATGTTTTAATAAACTAAGGCTAGTGCTATCTGCTAAGTAAGCAGAGACAATTTGTTATTGTACTTTAACATAGAAGCGAAATTATAGAATTGGAGGAACGACACGGAATAATCCTGGTTTCTGTGTCTTTCAAATTAGTGGAGGAAGAGGCATTTCCAGAACCTGTGGCTTTAGTGTAAACAACGCTGTCATTTCCGTTTCTGTGACTTCCTAGGCCTTGAAGACAGTACCATGGGAAGTGTTGCAGACACAGTAGCAAGAGTCCTTCGAGGATGTCTAGAAAACATGCCGGAAGCTGACTGTATTCCCAAAGAGCAGCTGACTGCCTCCTTTCAGTGGGTCACCAAATGGGTCGATTACTCCAACAAGTACGGCTTTGGGTACCAGCTCTCAGACCACACTGTTGGAGTCCTTTTCAACAATGGCGCCCACATGAGCCTCCTTCCAGACAAAAAGTAAGCATGCCTGATTAATGCAATCTGCCAGTTCTCTGCCTTTGCACTAATGAAACCTGGAAACAGTGATTAATTGCTTCTAATTTTTCTTTTCTCTCCTTCTTGATTTCTAGAACAGTCCACTATTATGCGGAACTTGGCCAATGTTCTGTTTTCCCAGCAACAGATGCCCCTGAACAATTTATTAGTCAAGTGACGGTGCTGAAATACTTTTCTCATTACATGGAGGAGAACCTCATGGATGTAAGTCCCTCAAGGATGTAGAGCAGAGATAGCCCAAGCAGTTTAGATCCAGTAGCATCTGCATCACTTTGAAGTTTGTTTAGCTCAGATTCTCATGTCTTATCTTAGATGCAGTGACTCAGGGTCTCTAGGGGGCAGAACCAGGAATCTTGAGACCTTTTCTGAGGCTTAAGTTTCAGAGGCGCTGCAGGATGCCTGGTTTCATAGGCACTAACTGTTTGTCCTGCCTTATTCCAGGGTGGTGATCTCCCTAGTGTTACTGACATTCGAAGACCTCGGCTCTACCTCCTTCAGTGGTTAAAATCTGATAAAGCCTTAATGATGCTCTTCAATGATGGCACATTTCAGGTAACAGAGCCTCTCATGGAGGCACATGTTTAGGTCCTGAAACCTTTTTCTACCTAGTTGATTTAATTTTTGGCAGAACCTTTATCACTCTGGAGAATTTAGCAAGTCCTAATCTCCGTGTTTATTTTTAAAGGTGAATTTCTACCATGATCATACAAAAATAATCATCTGTAACCAAAATGAAGAATACCTTCTCACATACATCAATGAGGACAGGATATCTACAACTTTCAGACTGACGACTCTGTTGATGTCTGGCTGTTCCCTAGAATTAAAAAATCGAATGGAATATGCCCTGAACATGCTCTTACAGAGATGTAACTGAAAACCTTTTTGAGTGGACCCTATGGGACTCTTTTCCACTGTGAGATCAACAGGGAAGCCAGCGGCGGGATACAGAGCATGTTGGAGAAGATGGACAGGTGGTGGTACGACTACAGTTCCTTAGTGGCCTGCTGGACTGCTGGAACCAGACCAGCCTGAGGTGAACAGGTGACTTCGGACAATCCAAGAGTGGAGCAGAAGGCAGTTTTCCTTGAAGTACCTGTCTTGAAAAGGTTTATCGGACAATTTTTCAGAAAGATGCATTGACTCTTAGGTTCTCTCTGTGGAGAGTGCTTTCAGCCTGAGGACTTGGAACTGTGAATATACTTCCGGAAGGGGAGGGAGAAGGGAGGATGCTCCCTTATTGTTTAAAGGCTACAATCAGAGCAGCTTTTGGCTGCTTAACTGTGAACTATGGCCATACATAATTTTTTTTTGGTTATTTTTGAAGACACTTGTGGCTGGTAAAGTACATTCCTTGTTAATAAACATTTTATTTATTACAGCCCAAGAGCAGTATTTATTATCACGATGTTTTTTTTTTAATGTTGACCATTTTGAACTCTTGGCAATAAAGAGTATGAAAATAGAAGCCATGGCCTCCTCTCCTTCCTCCTGCGTAGCACTGCGTCGTCACAGCCTTTCAACACAGGCTGTGTTCACATACATAACACCAGGAAGGTCTCTGCATTTCCTAGTGATGCTCTCTAGGAAAGCAGTCTTTAAGGTCATAGTCGCAACAATGGACTTTCTGAGTGGACCCAACTTGACAGTATAATGGGGCTACCACTTTTTATACCTACCCTCACCCCTGCCAATATTGGACTCCTGCTAAATCCCAAACCACTTTATCTCTCAAATAGTTGCTCAAAAATCATTTAACTTAGAACCAAAAAGCAGAGTAATCCTGTGCAAGCAGACCTCTCATTACTGAGTAGGTCCAGGAGGTTTGCCTTAATATGGGCAGAACTGTGTGTTATAATACATGTGCCACTTAAATGCATTACTCAGCTTTAACCTGCCTAAACACTTCCAGGGCCTCTGGCAGTACTGGTTCATCATCCAGGAGTGGGAAATGCTTTGTTAACAAGTCACTATTTTCTTCTGGTGCATGGAGGTTGAGAAGAGATATGTGAACCAAGCTCTGATTTGGGTCCATCTTTTAACGTAGTAAACTATTGAAGAGGCAAATCTGATCAAGTTATTCTTTCACTGAAAGGTGTAGAAAGAAGCTGTTTATCCCGTTACCCTCAACATACAATGACCTGCATATGATGCTAATACATTTTGTTGTTGGTTGTTCAACTGTGATTATACAACAAGGAAAATACTATTGGGAAAAGAGAAGCATTTTGTTTTCTAGAGCTGTTCACATGGTGATTCTGTACAGGGGAGTGTACAAATACATAGTAGTTACATGTCTGTGGAAAACAAATTCTGCACCTCATCCACTTTACTAGGGAAAGTCAGTTTGGGGATTTGCTATAGGTATTTCATGAGTCCTCAATGGCCTTTTACTGCCTTGAGTTTTCTATGAATCAAACTTTTTTTTTGTTAGAGAGAGCTGGCTGAACAAAACAAAATAACAGGTGTGTACAAGTTGAATCTAATTTCATGACCAGAGAACAATCAGTAGAGTTAAAATAGTTAAAAATGTTCTTTAGAATTTGACAGTGGAACACTGTATGTCACCCTAAGGTTTTAGGACAGGCTTATTCTTTCGTATACTTACTGAGCATCTGCTGTGTGTCAGGGTGCAGGGCCTGGTCTTGGTGCAGCGAACCTAGGTCTCTTCTTGCTCCCCAGGAAGTCTCAGAGTGTCAGGGAGAGTGCCTCTGCCTCAGTCCATTGAGTGCTGTGGTGCTATGCTGAAGGCACACACTGGGTCTTGTGATAATTGAGGGCAGGGACCATAGGAAAGAGCCCCGAGAATGGGGTGGGCTCAGAGACAGATTCCAGAGAAGGAAAAATCCCTATGGAGAGTTTGTAAGGTGTTTGAGGGCTAAATGGAAGTCTGAGGTGCCAAATAGTTTTAAGTAAGTGAAATAACCTATAAGAAGCCCAAGACTGAGAGAGTCCACGATGAAAATATATGAATGATGGCATCAAAAGCTTTAAGACACAGATAATATATCCCACATGCAGGCATTGAGGCTGCATCTTGAAGGCTGTGTATAGAAGATCTACTGAGAGACTTTTTGATTTGTTTTGGTTTTAATTTAGTTTTTTTGTTGTTGTTGTTGAGTTGGGTTTTTTTGTCATTGTTTTTGATGCTAGCTTGGAACTCAATATGAAACCTATCCTGGCCTGGAACTTGAAATCCTCCTGCCTCAGCCTCATGAGTGCTGGAATTACAAGCATTTGTCACCAGCCTGGCTTGCTCAAATTTTAAGGAGAGTAATGTATACTAGGTCTACAAAATTCATCCTGGCAGCATAGATGGTATAGGTGAAGAACAAAATAAAGAGAGCCCAAACAGTGAAGAAATGAGTATTGTGATTCAGGTGAGAAAGGACTGGAGACTTAGTATAAGGAGACAAGCAAAAGGTTATGGCCTCCTTTGGCCAAGTGGGGTTAGGTGGTTTACTGTGTGTGCATTGGCAAAAATGGAAAGGATCTATATAGAAACAGCCTGATGCTGAGAGATGTATAGTGAGTTTAAGATTGTAAATCAGATTCATAATGAGATAGATATGTAGATCCAGAAGGCACTTGGATAAACATATCTGTATATTGAGAGTGATTTGGGAGTGGCCAGGCATAGGATAACACTCTGGGAATGGAAATACTTGAGGATTGCTTCTTGTCCACCCACCCAACAACATTTGTGTTTTAAAAATGCAGTGGGCATCTCCATAAAACACAACAGTGCAGATAAATCATTGCCATGGAGGAACAAGAGCAAAATATTACCAAATAACTGTCACAGACACAAAGGTCCCAAATCTCTCTCTCTCTCTCTCTCTCTCTCTCTCTCTCTCTCTCTCTCTCTCTCTCTCTCTCTCTCTCTCACACACACACCAAAATAGCATGTGCCTTTTGTGAGCACATTTGATCCACAGAAGGCTTCTCTACTAACTATCATAAGTTGTAGAAGGTGAGAGAACTCCTTAAGCAGTAACACTAGTCAGCTTTGTGAGTGGTAATAACCACTTTCAGCTAAGCTTGGTATGGCCCTCACCGTCTCTTGGATATAGTTACCTGACAATTATGATGCATGTATTTCAGGCCCCTCAACCCATTCTGAATTGTTTCTTAATGCAAAATTAATGTCTGCTAATCAGGAAGCATTTTTTTAATGAGAAAAGCTAGAAAGTCAGTCCCGCCTGTGTGAAAACAGCAGGGTTGGCAGTAAAAAGCTATCTCTGAACTTTGGTCTCCTCACTTGTCAATATTCAATGCTAAAAAAACAACTTGCACACCAGTGGTACTCAATAAATATTCATACTCATGTTGTGCTGTTTCCCCTGCGATTTTTCATACATGCAATGGCATGAACCCTGATTACCTAGGATGTAAAGCAAATGATTCATGCTTGTTTCTTGCCTATCCAGTCTTTCTTTCCTGGTTCAGCCAGTACGACAAAAATAACTGTAAACTGTTCCAACAGAAGGAATCTAATGGAGAGCATTGGCTTATATGTGCTGGGACAGCTCCAACACGTGCCAGGGGTTAGGGAGGCAACTGGAAGTCATTACTACCCCAACAGCTAGAGAGATCCAGAAAAAAACTGGGGTTGCTCAGAACTATGTATGGTCTGTCTCCTAGAACGCACTACAACCATGCAGCCATTGCCTACCAGAATTTTAAAATAACAGAACAAATAAATGTAGATATTGCTGTGACGGGCCTCATCACATATTTGGGTGAGAAATAAGGTCAATGAAATATTCTGGAATTTTTCTCCTCTTGCTCTCCAGTTTCCAACTGACCATTTGAGAGGAAGCCAGGAGAGGAGCAAACTAAGTGATTCCTATACTCCGGGAGAGTAAATGCGGAAGGGCAGGGAATTCGTGTGAGGCTCCACTCCACAGTCCACTCTTGGCCGTTTTTTTCCTGTCTTTAAATGTTCTCTTCTCTTTTTGTGCCGTTTTCATTTTCTTCCTTGTCTGAAATCTTGAAGCGACATTGCTGTCCGGAGCTGTGGCAGCACACGCACAGGGCCTGCTCAAGTCTTCATTAGATGGGACCTTAGAGCTGAAAGGAGAAGTGGACATGCACTCTTATCCCTGCCTCAGAAGCTATTGTGATAGCCACTGGAAAACGGAGAGCTAGTTTTCTCCAAGGGAGTTTCACTGAGGAAATAATCCATTCTCAAGGGTAGGTCCATGCCTAGGAGTAGATGGCCAACAGAAAACAAACATCTTTGTAGGTTCTTTTTCTCATATTGTTGAGACACAACTTTTGTGTTTAGGTTTTTTTCTTGTTTTGTTTTTCCCTACTTGTAAGGTGTTCTTCGCATACACAGTATGGTTTCTAATAGTTTTTTATTCCCCAGTGTGTGAACGTGTATGTCTCTGCATCTATGTGTTTCTTGAGTTTTTTTTTTAACTTGGCTCTTTTTCTTGTTTGGTTGTTTAGTCATATTACAATTTGTCTGTTTTTTATTTATTTTATTTTATTATTATTTGTTAGATGCCTGTTTGGTTTCTAAGAAGAGACATCTGTATGCATCTGTATGGGATGTGAAGTCGGAGAGGAACTGGTAGGAGTAGAGGGAGGGAATACCATAATCAGAATATACTGTGTTAAAAAAATCTGCTTTCAATAAAACACAAGAAAAAAATGAGCTATAATAGTTTGTTACTAGGCAACAAAATGACTGACAGGCAGTGAAAAGTTTAGAGGGAGAACAAAATAGTGTAGGAACATTAAGACTAGATTAACTGTTATTCTAGGACTGTGTGACTTGCAATATCAGATCATTTTTATATTATAGGAATATTATTAAACTAGTGAAAATGTGTAACTAAAACTAAATAGATGCATGTCTATAAGGTACACAGAGAAATGAATTATTGGTATTGTATTGTATTTTTTTAAAGCTTCTAACAAACTCTTCTATCACAGAAGTCTGCAGGGTCCACCTTGTTTCTTTGGAAGATAATCCAATTTTTATATGTTTAGACTCGTGCTTCATTCTAATATTTCTTTATGCCTTGTTAATTTTATAATTCAATGAATCTCTTTAAATTGGCACAACTTAATTGAATTCATGGACTCAAATGTAAACTTCAGTATGAAGCTTTGGACTATAATATCATGGTTCATCAATGTTCAGAATTCAGCTCAATAGAATATATCGATTTTCCTTGTGGAATAAGCCAGATAACACCTCTAGGTATAAAGCGAAATTGATTTGAATCATTGAGGTACAAGAGAAAATGGAAAAATTACTGAGTTATCTCTGCCATGAAACACTGGTTGATTAGATATTTTAAGTCAATCGTGCAAGTAAGCACATTGTTCTCTTCCCATCTAGGCCTGTAACAAGTTAGTGATTCGAGAAATGAAACAAAAATGCACAATGCCTTTCTTTTGTACTCCCTTGGGTTCAATAGCAGCAAAATGACGTTTTAAGTTGATACCATAATATCCATCATGCCATAAGAGACCCACTAGGGTATCAACTTGTTGTATGATGTGCACGAACCCACTAACAAAGAGACTCAAAACCAGGATTGCGTGAGTTTTGAGAACTTTGGAATGAGGAAGGCCTTTAAATATTTCAAGAGCTGAGGAAATGCAAAGTCCAGGCAAGTGATGCAGCAGCTGGGCAGAGAGCCAGTCAGATCACTTGATAGTGGCAGCTGTTGCCTGGTGAATGTGTAAGCACCAGGGCTCTGTGAAGTAGAGAAGAGCCTGACTTGGTGCGTTTGCTGGTTCTGACTCTAGGACTCCGGTGTGATGTAATTGAACATGGAGATTGAAAGAAATGCATGGAGACATGCCATTGCAATTCCAAATGCAGATAAAAGACAAAAATAACTACTTTATTAGTGTTAATAATGACATGTAGCAAAATAACCAGGTCATGATGTATTTTCAATATTTACTCCATTTTATTTATATTTTGGACTTTAATTTTTAATAATGGCTGTCTTTAGCAATTGAATTGCATAATTCCTGAAACTTCACTGATCGGTTCTGATGAACTTGGGTAGATAAACTCTTGAATGGGTACAACCAATGACTCAAACTTAATAATGGTCTCTGAGAACCAGGTGAAAAAGTTATAGAGCTTGGTGTATTCCTGCAACATCTCAGACAGTAGCTTGCCCATGACCCTGCTTGTATGTGAAGGTGAATCTACTCCAGATTACAAGCAAAAACTGTATAGTTGCTTCAGTAGTTAAAATATTGTCCAAATCGTAGGGCAGGGGTGGCACATACCTTTAATTCCAGCACTCAGGAGGCAGAGGCAGGCAGATCTTTCTGAGTTCCAGACCAGCCTGGTCTACAGATCGAGTTCTAGGACAGCAAAGGCTATACAGAGAAATCATGTCTTTAAAAAAAACCGAAAGAAAGAAAAAAAGAAACCCAACAAAATACTATTGTCCAAATCAAAAAACAAGAGAAACAAGTATGATGATACATATGCTTGAAAATACTATAAGGAAACACTTTATTTTGGGTGAAACTATAATTTTAATTAAGATAAAATATAGAAAAATTACTAGAAAAACTTAGCAATAGGAATCTAAGTGTTAATGACAATGAAAAAATGGAATTAATTTTGTTAATAAATATATATATTGAGTCTACCATTGGAAGTGTACACTAATGCTTTTGTTTAACAATGGTAATAAATTATAAATAAAGGTTGAAAATTTAATAACTGATATAGATATAAAATTTTAAGCTGAAAGCTAATGACACTTATGATTAGTATTACGAACAAATGAGTTTCTCATGTTTGTCTGTTTATTTGCTCATGGATAAGTGCTTAAATAATTTAGAATATTTGCTCCATCAGATATATTATAAATATAGTATCAAGCATTGACAGAATTTAGTTAAGTTTGTAAGTGGAATTACATATGAATGTCTCCTTATAGTCTTTAGTAAAAAAAAATAATGTGAGTATTTAAAGTTAACTGAAAAATACACAGAAGAAATAGATTTTAAAGTCCAGCGAATGTTTGTTTACTAAAACCAAATAGACTTCTGCACATAAAAGTGAGCCCCAAAGAAATTCTCAGTGGTGTGTGCTTTGCCTGCCCTGTATATAGAGTTGGGTGTCAAAGCCACATGCTGCACAAGCAGTGACTTCAGTGTGGAAAGAGGAGCTAAGAAAGCATCACCTTTCCTGTTTTAACATTGTCCCCATAAATATCTCCCTGTGTTTGATGCCTCTTTGCTTTCAATCTGCATCAACAGTTACCGATCTTGCCAATCCGCGAAGACTATTCCTTACATGTATGATTACATTGTAAGGCAGTTTTAGTTTCATAATTACTTGATTATCAGGTATTTGGTTACTTTATTTCTCATTAAGGAACACCTCAGAGTGAGAACAATGTATTCCCTATGGCAACAGAATCAAATGTTCCTCTCAGGAACTTCTCCCAAATTTTGAGTTTTCCTGGTGATGGCCTTTTCTTGACCTTGTTTCAAAATATTCCCCAGCTGTGTTCCAAATCCCACAACAATGGCAAATTGGCAAATCTTTGGGGAAGATGTCAAGATAAATAAAATTAAACAGATTTCTTTAAGCGAAGACTTCTTGAGAACTTAATAGCCTTAATCTATATGGTTAAGCTCTAGGAGAGGGATAGTGTTAATATTTAGGCATTGTACTGGCCTACCTTTGGGGTTCTGATGGGATATGTCTTCAGAGGGTTTTCAGGTTAAAAGTTTAAAATTGCAGAAAGGCCAAGTTCAATGGGTTCCTTTTTATGGGCATGTTGAAGAAGGGAGTTATATATTTAGAAATGAATAGTTTAGTGGAAAATGTCAGGAAGTCTGAATGAATACCACATATGATTTTTTTCTCTATAAGAACTATGAAACACACCTTTACTTCAGTGACCATTGTGAGACTTGGGAAAAGTGAGGCTGGTTACAGATAAAATAGTCCAGTTCTTACTCACCAATATTGAACAGCAGGACAGTGCAGAAAATACAATGTGTGTAGGGGGTAACTGTGCATCCTGGTCTACCTGCAAAAACTTAACAACACCTGTGGCAGTCAAGTCCATGCATAGAAGATGACTGACAGTCAGTGGCAATCTGGTAAATGATGAAAGGCATGCTTTTGAGAAGGATATGATCTCACTAACTCCTAACCTTTTGAAGACTCTGACTCATAATCAATTACCTGTCATTTTGATTTGGAGGTATAGGGCTGTATTAAACATCAATATTACTTCATCTTTGTTGCAAAGAGAGCAGGCCAAAATAAAAAAAATGTATAAACTGCTTGCTTTAAAGGAAGGCGACTCCATTCTGTTTAGTCAGACATAACTGGAAAAATAATTTGAGAGGAAATGGTGAATTAGACGAATTGGAAATCTGCTCTGAGAATAAAGGAACCCATTGAATGAAATGTGATTGACATCTGTGCTGAGGGAGTGGTGGTGAAACTCACATGGAGATAAGCATTGAAATTTAGCCACAGGAGTTTCTTTTGTCTGCATTAGTTGAAATATCATTGCTAACTAAACATAACAGGGTGTTGTAATTGTTTACCTAGAAAGGGGAGTGATAAAATGGTATTATTATGAGTTCCTAGAAACATCAAAAGGATTTCACCTTGGACACACAGCAGTTTAGTGATTATTTTAGAATTGCAATTGAATTGGTATATGTTCTGAGCTTAGCTAAAAGTTTTAAGTCTTAACTACCTTACATAATTCTAAAGCAGCTGAGTGATGTAGCATGATATGTCAAATGAAATTTTCAAAATTTGTCACAAGAGCTTTTCAGATCCAAGGTGGGTTGCGTCATAGTGCACAAAGTCTTTGAAGAAGGTAAAAATGAGTCCTTATTTTTATTATATTAATTAGCTCAGAATCAGACGACTAAGTTAACTTCTTTTTTATATCACTTATTGGGTTAGGAGATGCCCCAACGTTTAAAAGCACTTGCTGCTCTTACAGAGAACACAAGTTCAGTTCCTAGCACCCAAGTCTAGTGGCACACTCCTGTCTGTAACTCCAGCTCCAAAAAAAAAATGCAGTCATCTTCTAGCCTCTGCAAAGCACCCAAGCTCATATAGCATACACACATAGTCTCTCTCTCTCTCTCTCTCTCTCTCTCTCTCTCTCTCTCTCTCTCTCTCTCTCTCTCTCTCTCTCTCTCTCTCTCACACACACACACACACACACACGCACACACACACCCCGCCGTCTTTAAGATACCACTGTTTCAGTGACTCAGAAGATTTTTCAGTAACACTCTTTCAGATTTCCAGAAGCACTGGCTATCATGCAGCACCGGCTATCATGCAGCACCAGTGCTCCAATGCTGAGCTGAACTGAATGAAAGCGCACCATGCATGTGCAGATGCAAGTTTATTCTGACTTGAAGCAATTGTGAGCCCCAGAACGGAGGGAATCTCATGTACAGTTGTGATCCTCTCTACTGGCTTCATTGAAATCCTTGTGGTTGATTTTAAAATATTGTGTGCTTGTTTGAAATAGGTATAAAATGGACTAAAGGAAACTTTTCTGACAATTCTACAGAAGACCTTTGCTCACTTTATGAAATAAAAGCAAAAGAAAAGGCGCATGACTGACCAATGGAGCAAAGCATCCAGTGGGCATCAGGAGGAAAAATGAGTATTCTTTTCACTTGTTTGAGCTACACTTTCGTGCATGACAAAATAGACAAAATACTTAAAGGTATGGCTTTATTTCTCTCCTGGTCCTCTTTTTAATGAGACACTAGCAGTTAGGCATAAGGGAAAGACTTTGGCTAGTGTTTATGGAATAAATATAATTATTTCTTTGAAGATCTTACCAGTATATTGACTCATTCTCTTGCTATAAAGAAGATAGAAAAACAAGATGCTTTCAATTTATATTTAGGAAAACACACTTTCTACAAAATAGTCTATGATGTCCACGATCACCCACAAAAACCGGTATTTCTAATTCTCAAGTTCTGTTACAAAAGTGCCTCCCTATCAGTTCAAGGTCAAAGTCCCTACCAAGGGTGCCTGTGTGGAAAACGTTTCGTTGGTTCAGCTGCTCTTGACGGTTCAATCCAGTATGAAAGTTTGCTCTTCTTATCTTAGACTGTCCTCTCAAGAATTAGCATACCATATCAAATTTACAAGTCATGGCTGTCTCCATGGCTTAATGGTTTCATCTACAATAATATGCTTGCTTAAGTACACACATCCATTTGGAAGACTTCAGCTGCCTGGCTGCTGTACCTTACACTCTTTCTGAGAGATTATGTACCCCTGAGTTCCCCGGAGTGGGAGGTCTGCCAACCTGACTAATAAGGACTGTCACTGGGATTGACAGTCACCAGGCCCAGCAATGCTTCTATGTCATTGCCGTGTTATGTAGTGCAGTCACACTGTTGCTATCAGAGCAAAGCCTGCTTCATCATTTGGTACATTTTTTAATGAGCTGGTGTCTATAGAATAAATTGTTACTTAAATGGAGAAATATAGTCATGTTTGTATCCAAAACCAGTAAAATAAAGGCATAGAGGGAAAAAAATAATGCATCTGGAGTCCAGAGCTGTGAGCTGGGAAAGTTCATTTACTGTCTTGGTGCTTAGAGTGAAAAAAAAAGACAGTAATATTTGTTAGTATCCTGTGGCAAGTATCATTTACGAAACCTTATTTCAGTAAAATATATTTAAAGTCATATAACATAACTCTCCTGTTCTCAGCAGGGACGTTTCACAACCCTTTAGAAATATTAGTTCCTTGGCTTTGGTTTGGGTTGCGGATGGCAGGTGTTGCACTCTGCATGTTCATGACTCAGTCGAACAGTTTGCTCATCATTGATGAGTGATTGCTTAACCTGAAGACTGAGAGCATAAATAAAATAGTCATTTCTGTTCACTTCATCTGAAACTGTTGGACATGGCACCATACTAATTCATTGAGATAAGCAAAATTTGAGGATGAATTTTCCATCAGCTCAGGCACTGGCTCTTTGTAGAAACTTAGCTACAGCTAGAGGGGGAGGAGGTATTCCTCAATTTGCCTTTGTCCCTCAGAAGCTACCTCACTTAGATAGACCAGGTCCTCCTCTGAGTCTGTGTTACTCCTCATTTACAAATGAAGACAAATGATTTAACTCTACATGGGGATCTTATGAGGATCCCATGTCGTAATAGATTTGATTTCTTGGCTTTTTCTTTTTCTGAGACAGGATTTCACTCTGTGTCTGAAGATGGCCCAGAGCTCACACTATAGCACAGGTGAACCATGAACTCATTCAGGCAGTCATTCCTGACAGACTGAATTCTGGGATCACATCCACCAACCTGTGTCTAGCTCTTGCAATACTTTTAGGGGGATGCAAAACATAAAAGTGTGATTGTAATCAGTGTTGTCAATGCAAAGGGCAAACTGAGGCACAAGCTTCAGCTGAAGGACTTAGGGGTGGCCTGGTGGCAGGGGTGGCCTTGGAAGCAGGAGACAAAGATGAAGGCTGCGTGAGAGAGATAGATTCAGTGTTCATTTGAAGAATCTCTCTTCAACTTGTTAATGCAAAATCTCCAGCTTCCAGTGAAATTCTCTTCTCCCACTTATTCTGGGAGTCTGCAGGGATTTCATGCTGGCATTCTGATGTAGGTTCAAGATGGGATGCTGGGGAGATTTCTTCCCATGGGCAATTTACATGCTAAGCAGAGCTTTGTTTGGAGTTTTGTTGCAACAAATTGATCTAATGGTTTATCATATCTAATGCTGTTTGATCATTTGTACAAGCCAGTGCCTTTACTATTTCCTTGAATGCTTATCATTCATATACTGTCAAACGTCTTAATTTAACTGCTATTTTCCTTCCATTATAGATTATCTACAATACGTGAATATTTTTTAGCACAATCTTACTATTTTTTTGTTCAAGATTTTCTTTAGGATCCAAATGAGATTAATCACACATGCATAAGAGATATAATGAGAAATAAGTAGTAAAACTAATCAGAATGTCCTGAACTGCAGAGTGCCGTGTGCATAATGATGGGGTGGGAGGGGAAAGTGCAGCATCAGCATCCATAGCCCTGCTATATCTCTCCAAATAATACATGATGAGAATTACAGGAGACAGCAGATTGCTCCATTCTCAGTTTAGGTTTGAAATACTGCTCCCACCCCTCACTCCAGCTTCATGCCTACAGATGTGAATGTGGTCAGAATGAGAACCTAGGCAGTTCAATTAGCATAAAGAAGAAAATTACTTACTTAAATCTTCCTAATTATATGAGCTGTGCCTTTTCAAGGGTAAATATATTACACTTAAAAAAAGAAATTTAAAAATTAAATTTTAACTTGTTGCCAAACAGACACTTCGAAGCAGAAAGTTCAGTTTTTAATACATACCTTGGTGGTGGAAGCTTTGGATTCAAGAAATGAACCTTGTTTAGGTATGTTCCCGCTATCCTAGATCTCTCCAAGACCTTTATCATGAAGGGATGTTGGGTTTTGTCAAAGGCTTTTTCTGCATCTAGTGAGACGATCATGTGATTTTTGTTTTTCAGCTTGTTTATATGGTGGATTACATTGATGGATTTTGGTATGTTGAACCATCCCTGTATCCCTGGATGAAACCTACTTGATTGTGGTGAATGATTGTTTTGATGTGTTCTTGGATCCGATTTGCCAGTATTTTATTCAGTATTTTTGCATCAATGTTCATGAGGGATATTGGTCTGAAGTTCTCTTTCTTCGTTGTGTCTTTGTGTGGCTTGGGGATCAAGGTTATTGAAGCCTTGTAGAAAGAGTTTGACAAAGACTGTTCTGCTTCTATTGCATGGAATACTTTGAGAAGAATTGGTATAAGCTGTTCTTTGAATTTCTGGTACAATTCTGCACTGAGGCCACCTGGACCTGGGCTTTTTTTGGTTGGGAGACTTTTGATGACTGCTTCTATTTCCATAGGGGTTATAGGTCTATTTAAATTGCTTGTCTGTTCTTGATTTAATTTTGGCAAGTGATAGCTATCCAGGAAGTCATCCATTTTCTTTAAATTTTCGAATTTTGTGAAGTACAGGTTTTCAAAGTATGACCTGATGATTCTCTGCATTTCCTCAGAGTCTGTTGTTATGTCCCCCTTTTCATTTCTGATTTAGTTAATTTTCATGTTCACACTCTGCTGTTTGGTAAGTTTGGACAAAGGTTTGTCTATCTTGTTGATTTTCTCAAAGAACCAACTCTTCGTTGCATTGATTCTTTGTATTGTTTTCCTAGGTTCTACTTTATTGATTTCAGCCCTCAGTTCGATTATTTCCTGGCATCTACTCCTCCTGGGGGAGTTTGCTTGTTTGTGTTCTAGACCTTTCAGCTGTGCTGTTAATTCTCTAGTATAACTATTCTCCAGTTTCTTCACGTGGGTACTTAGTGCTATATACAGCAAACCAACAGCCAACATCAAACTAAATGGACAGAAACTCAATGCAATTCCGCTAAAATCAGGAACAAGACAAGTCTATCCATGCTCTCCATACCTTTTCAATATTGTACTTGAAGTTCTGCTCAGAGCCATACGACAACAAAAGGAGATCAAGGGGATAGAAATTGGAAAGGAAGAGGTCAAACTTTCACTATTTGCAGATGATATGATAGTTTACATAAATGACCCAAAGAACTCTACCAGGGAACTCTTACAGCTGATTAACACCTTCAGCAAAGTGGCAGGCTACAAGATCAACTCAAGAAAATCAGTAGCCCTACTATATACAGACGATAAAAGGACTGAGAAAGAAATCAGAGAAACATCACCCTTTACAATTGCCACAAACAACATAAAATACCTTGGGGTAACGCTAACCAAACAAGCAAAAGTCCTGTATCACAAGAACTTTGAGTCTTTAAACAAAGAAATTAAAGAAGCCCGCAGAAAATGGAAAGATCTCCCATGCTCTTGGATAGGTAGGATCAATGTAGTAAAAATGGCAATCCTGCCAAAAGCAATCTACAGATTCAATGCAATCCCCATTAAAATCCCAGCACAATTCTTCACAGACCTTGAAATAACAATAATCAATTTTGTATGGAAAAACAAAAGACCCAGGATAGCCAAAACAACCTTATTCAACAAAGCAACATGTGGAGGCATCACCATCCCCGACCTCAAGATCTATTATAGAGCTATAGTCTTGAAAACAGCTTGGTATTGGCACAAAAATAGACAGGTAGACCAATGGAATTGAATTGAACACCCTGATATTAACCCATACATGTAGGAACATCTGATCTCGACAAAGAAGCTAAAAATATACAATAGAAAAAAGAAAGCATCTTTAACAAATGGTGCTGGCGTAATTGGATGCTGACATGTAGAAGAATGCAGATTGATCCATGTTTATCATCATGCACAAAACTTAAGTCCAAATGGATCAAAGACCTCAACATAAATCCAGCCACACTGTACCTCTTAGAAGAGAAAGTGGGTGCTACCCTTGAACGAATTGGTACAGGAGACAGCTTCCTGAACATAACACCAGTAGTACAGACAGTGAGATCAACAATTAATAAATGGGACCTCCTGAAACTGAGAAGCTTCTGTAAGGCAAAGGACACAGTCAGCAAGACAAAAAGGCAGCCCACAGAATGAAAAAAGTTATTCATTAACCCCACATCTGACAGAGGGCTGACCTCCAAAATTGACAAAGAATTCAAGAAGCAAGTCTCCAAAACACCGAAGAATCCAATTAAAAAGTGGGCTACAGAACTAAATATAGAATCCTCAATATAGGAGTCTAAAATGGCTGAGAGGCACCTGAGAAAGTGCCCAACATCCTTAGCCATCCGGGAAATGCAAATCAAAACAACTCTGAGATACCATCTCACTCCTGTCAGAATGGCTAAAATCAAAATCACCAAGGACTATTTATGCTGGAGAGGTTGTGGTGAAAGGGGAACACTCCTCCACTGCTGGTGGGAGTGCCAACTTGTACAGCCACTTTGGAAATCAGTGTGAAGACTCCTCAGAAAAATGGGAATAAACCTACCACCAGACCCAGCCACTCCATTCTTAGGCATATATCCAAAAGATGCCCATTCATACAAGGATGTCTGTTCCACTATGTTCATAGCAGCATTATTTGTAATAGCCAGAACTTGGAAGCAACCTAGATGCCCCCCAACCGAAGAGTGGATAGAGAAAATGTGGTACATTTACACAATGGAGTACTATTCAGCAGAAGAAAACAATGGAATCCTGAAATTTGCAGGCAAATGGATGGCACTAGAAGAAACCATCCTGAGCGATGTAACCAAGACAAAAAAATAGAAACATAGCATGTACTCTCTCATATATGGATTTTAAACATAGATCTGGGGAGTGCCAGCCTACAGTCCCATGGCCAGTGAGTCTGGGAACAGAACCTTCATTCAGTGGCTGATGGAAGCAGAGGCAGACTCCCACGGCTAAGCACTGAACTGAACTCAAGAAATCCAGTGACAGAGTGGGAGGACTGATGACCAAAGGGGTTAAGACTGGGCTGGTTTAACCCCCAGAAACAGCTGACCTGACAAAATTTAGCTCTTGAATCCCAGACTGATGCCTGGGAATCCAACATGGGACTGATCAAGACCTCCTGAATGTGGGTGTCAGTGAGGAGACCTAGGTAATCTATTGAGACTTGGGTAGTAGATCAGTATTTATCCCTGGTATACAAATGGATTTTGGACTCCCATCCAACAATGAGAGATGCACTCTCACCCTGAACTCTTGGGGGAGGGTCTATGCCTTGCCCTGGATGAAATGACAGACTATGGACACCCCCATGGTGGGCCTCATCCTCCCTGGGGAAATGAGGGGATATTGGAGGGGGGGTTGTTGGGAGGTCATGGGAGGAGGGGAGGGAAAGGGAGAGGGACCTGGAATTGACATGTGAAACAACCTGTTTAAATTTAAATTTAAAAATAAAAAAACAAAAAAAACCTCACATCTACATTCAAATAATAAATCCCATAGGCATGAATTAAAAAACAATGAACCTTGTTTTATGAAAATTACCCTGAGGATTTCATTTCACCACCATTCTTTTGTTCATAATGTATGCCAGAACTTATTTTCATATTCACTCATGAATATACTAATATAAATTTTGTTTCTATCCACAAGTAATTGCATATCTTATGGACAAAACAAGCTCAATAAAGCCGGACGTTGGTGGCTCCCAGTACTTCGGAGGCAGAGGCAGGTGGATCTCTGTGAGTTTGAGGCCAGCCTGGTCTACAGAGCAAGTTCCAGGACAGCTTCCAAAACAATACAGAGAAACCCTGTCTTTTTTGCCACATTCTTTTTTTATTTTATAGAAAATTACATATCTGTCCCCCATTCCCTCACCCTTCCATCCTCCCATGCTTCCCACCAACCCCCCAACCCACCCACTACCCACTCCCCAGGGATAGTGAGACCCTCCATGGGGGATCATCAAAGTCCATCACATCATTTGGGAGAGGGCCCAGGCCTTCCTTTCTGTACCTGGGCTGCAATAGTATCCCTCCATTGGGAATAGGCTCCCCAAGTTCACTTGTGGCCTGGGAATAAACCCTGCCTCCACTCTTAGAGGTGCCACAGACTGTCTTGGCATCCTAGCTGATCCCCACATTCAGAGGGCATGGTTTGGTTGAATGCTGGTTACCCTGCTTTACAACTAGGGTCTGAGTGCTCTCATTATGTCAGGTCAACTGTTTCTGTAGGTATCTCCAGTTCTGTCTTAGTTCATGTGGTCATCTCTCCTCCCTCTCCACAACTGGATTCTGGGAGTATGGCTCAGCGCTCAGCTGTGGGTGTCTGTTTCTACTTCGATCAGCTACTGGATCAAAGCTCTAGGAATGGTAACCAAGGTAGTCATCAGTCTCATCATAGGGGAAGGGCATCAAAGGCAGCCTCTCTACCACTTCCTAGATTCTTATTTGGGGTTATCCCTGTGAATCCCCTACCTTTTCTTCTGTGTCTGACCTCTCTCCAAATCTATAGTGGCTCCCTTTATCAAGGCATCTCCTTTCTTCCCCTCTTCTATTCTTCCCCTGTCTCAGTTCTCCTGTTCTCCTCCCCCCTTCTACCCTTCTCTTTTTTCAATCTCCCTCCTCTCTCCCTCCATATTCCCAATTTGATCGGGGGTGGTTCTTGTCTCCCTTCCTTTCTTTGGGGGAGCATGAGTTTTTCTCTTGGGTCCTCCATGTTTTCTAGCTCTTCTGGTGGTGTAGATTGTCGGGTGGTAATCCTTTTGTCTATGTCTAAAAGTCATATATGAGTGAGAACATACCATGTTTTTCTTTTTGTGACTGGGTTACCTCACTCAGGATGATTTCTTCTAGTTCCATCCATTTGCCTGCAAATTTCAAGAGTCCATCTTTTTAACTGTTTAATAATACTCCATTGTGTAAATGTACCACATTTTCTCCATCCATTCTTCAGTTGAGGGACATGTAGGTTGTTTCCAGGTTCTGGCTATTACAAACATAGCTGCTATGAACATAGTTGAACATATGCCCTTGTTGTATGAATGTGCATTCTTTGGGTATATTCCCAGGAAAGGAATTGCTGGATCTTGAGGTAGACTCATTCCCATTTTCCTGAGAAACTGTCATACTGATTTCCATGGTGGCTATACAAGTTTGAACTCCCACCAGCAGTGGAAGAGTATTCCTCATTCTCCACATCCTCTCCAACATACACTGTCATTGGTGTTTTTGGTTTTAGTCATTCTGGCTGGTGTAAGATGATATCTCAGAGTTGTTTTGAATTGCATTTCCCTGATGGCTAAGGATGTTGAGCACTTTCTTAAGTACCTTTTTGCCATTTTAGATTCCTCTACTGAGAATTCTCTATTTAGTTCTGCACCCCACTTTTTAATTGGATTGTTCGGTGTTTTGGTGGCTAGCTTCTTGAGTTCATTGTATATTTTGGAAATCAGCCCCCAAAATCAGATGTGGGTTTGGAGAAGATCTTTTCCCATTCTGTCAGCTTCCTTTTTGTTTTGGTGACTGCGTCCTTTGCCTTACAGAAGCTTCTCAGTTTCAGGAGGTCCCATTTATTAATTGTCAATCTCAATGTCTGTGTTACTGGTATTATGTTCAGAAGTGGTCTCCTGTACCAATTTGCTCAAAGGTGCCTTCCACTTTCTCTTCTAAGAGGTACAATCAGTGTAGCTGGCTTGAACATTGATGCAAAAATACTCAACAAAATACTGGCAAATCGAATCTAGGAACATACTATCAATTAGGCTTCATCCCAGGGATGCAGCGGTGGTTCAGCATATGAAAATCCATTAATGTAATCCACCATATAAACAAACTGAAAAAGAAAACCACATGATCATCTCACTAGATGCTGAAAAAGTCTTTGACAAAATCCAACACCCCTACTTGATAAAAGTATTGGAGTGATCAGGAATAACAGGATCATACTTAAACATGATAAAAGCAATATACAATAGCTTGATGGCCAACATCAAGCTAAATGGAGAGAAACTCAATGAGATTCCTCTACAATCTGGAACAAGACAAGGCTGGCCACTCTCTTCATATCTCTTCAATATTGTACGGGAATTCTTATTAATATGAAAAGCAATTAAAAGAGTACTTTTATGCCACTGAAAGAAAGACTGGTCCCTGTATACACATACACCTAAATTATTCTGTCTCATTATTTTAAGCTTATCATTAACATTAGGCTCAAAATTCACTATCAGCTAAATAAAATTCAATCTTTAAGTAGTAAACCACAAGAGGTTATAACACTTCTTCTTTGTTGAGTCATCTGGTAGTTTTACAGGATTGCAAAGATTTGAGAAAGTGTGGTGGAGCCAAGAGGTGCTGTCTCGTGTTTGTGGGTGGTTTTAAGCAGAAATAATGAAATGTGCTTGGATTGACTGAGTCAGAGCGTACCTCTTGTTCTAAAGTGAGTGCTTAACATCTCCATGATTGACAACCCAAATACTTTCCTTACACAAAGCACCTTGCTCACCTTTGCTTATCCCTTTTCATCCTTCCAAATGCATTAATTATGATGGTCCCTTTAGGGTATATTACCTGTGTGTGTGTGTGTGTGTGTGTGTGTGTGTGTGTTACTTGTTTGAAAGCAAGCATGCTGCCTCAGAAGACAAATTTGCTCTATTAATGCTATAAAAGTATTTATAGATTTGAGTTAAGGATATTCATACTAGCATTTTTTGAATGGCTTTCAGAGGACAATACCTAACCTTATGCGGACAGAAACTTTCTGACACAATTCCTTGAGAGTCCTGACAGGATGTTACGAAGTCCAATCTTCCTTTACTTTTTATACAAGCTTTCTCTGAGCTCCATAGCAGGACATACCTGGAAACTCGGTGCTGGGTCACTTCTACATTTTGTTGTTGATTTCTGTATTAAATTACATCAGAAAGGTTATTTTCCTTAGTAAAAGCTAGGTGAGAAATGGGTTGCTCTTGCTCATCAAAGCTAGTTTTTTATAATTTAGGCAATTCAATTAATATTTGACTTTCTTTTATAAAACATTTGCAGACACTCATCTTTTTTTTCTGGACTGTTTCCCAAATGATTAGCTTCTGCTTTACCAAACAAAGTATGATTTTCTAAAATTGCATTTATTTATTTATTTGTTTAGTGTGTGTGTGTGTGTGTGTGAGAGAGAGAGAGAGAGAGAGAGAGAGAGAGAGAGAGAGAGAGAGAGAGAGAGAGAGAGGGCAACTTGTCGTGGTCAGCAATGGGACACATTTATGATAACACACATTTTATGAAATTTGCAAAATATCTTAATTTCAGATAACTCTTTCTGTAAAGGGAAGCTTTTTCCTTGAGAGAAGCCTTCCCGCCAGCCTGGTTCTAGAGCTGCATCAGTCCCAAATAAACACACAGGAGGCTACATTCATTATGAAGCTGTTGGCCTTGCTTGTTTCTTACTGGCTAGCTCTGGCTTAAGTAATTACCCCATAATTGTTAATCTAAGTATTTCTCTTACCGGAGAGGTTTCTGGACTTCCTACCCCATGGCGTTACATCTTGACTCCCTGTGTTTCTCCTTCCCAGAGTCCTCCTGGACTCCTACTCCCACTTATCTTAGTTCGCTATTGGCCAACCGTGCTTTATTGACAAATACACAGGACTTCCCCAACATCTTTCCACCTCTGCTTCTCCTGTGTTACCATCCCTTATTGCCAGGTAGCGCCAGGGCAACCATGTTTAAGGCATTAGTCATAGAGATATAGAGTTAGGGGGATTATGGTGCATCACTAGGTGTTTTCTATACGCTTACATGAATATGTATGAAAACAACTTTGAATTTTTTTAAACACATTCTCTCAACTTGTATGCCTCATTATGTCCCTCATATGTTCTCCTTCTCTTCTTAAATATATCAAAATATTCGAAATATACTTGACAATATTTCCATCCTTCAGTGATCATTGAAAAGATTATAGTAAAACCATTGCAGTTTGCTTAAACATGGATGAATGCTAATAATTTCTGAGCATTATAATTTTGATATTTTGCATATTATAGAATATTGCATAGATTTTGATTTGATAACATATTGCATTGAAATACATATCTCTTCTGCTGCCATTCCCTTAAGTGTCATTATTGAATTGAGTGTTTCCCTTGTATGATCCTGGCTATTCTACAGTTACTGACATAAAACCCCACCACTCAAAATATTTAGTGGGGTCTGTATGTAGATGTGTAAATGATAGTTAGCAACTTCTAGGTTATACAGAACAAGGCAGGATGAGAGTGTTTTACAACTCCTAGAAAGACGACTGAAAGTCAAATGTAATGAATTTGCAACGGCAACTGCATGGAGAACCCAGGCGGCTAGTTCACTTGAAATGACCCGGTGAGCTGAAAAATGAACTCACTATGAGTCAGATGCTCATGCATTTGCATCCAGACCACTCTAAGATCCACTCCTTTTACCTGCCTCTCTCTGCCTTTCAGGAACCATATATCTTTCCTAAAGTCCTCAGATCCCTGCCTCCCAGTCACCTCTGGCATGTGCAGGCCAAGAATTAAAGGGTGAGGAGGGAGGAGGAACAAGAGTATTGCTGTCCCAACTCCCTGAGTCTTACTCTGTCATCCATCAGGGCAGGACAACCCAGTCTTGATTCCCAACTTTTATTGTTTAGCCCTGATGTGTCTGCTTCTGTCCAAGGATTCCCAACTTTTCTAATTCCTTGGTTGCCTCTGCATTCATTCCCTATTTGGGTTTTCTATGAAATTACTTATGGTATAGTTATGTTTGGAAGACGTGGAGTGGTTCTGTGCATGTTGGTGGCGTGAGGGGGTTGAGGAGGAAGGGTTTACTCAGCTTACACTTGCAGGTTACAATCCATTACTATAAGGAAGCCATGCTGAGCAAAGCAAGCAAGCAAATGAGGATGCACTCCTTTGTTTCTTTTTGCTCTTGTACGTAGATGTGATGTGATTAGCTGCATAAGTTTTTGCCTCCTATAGTAGTGTTAATTGTCCTGCTTAAATTCTGATAATAAGCTCAAGTAATCAAAAAGAAATGCAGCCAAAGACATGGGTTATTCTGGTGAGTAAACAGAATACTCTACTTGATGTGCTTAATTCTCAACAACCCAATATACTAGTTGTGATCTTGAGTCAACAGCTTTTGATAGAATTACTGATCAATAAAATGGTAGTGGTAGTAATATTTTTCTGATATATTCAAAGTCTCAAATGACCCAATAGGTATGGCTGATCCTTGAGACTACAAGAAAAACATTACTGTGTCATTGGAAAATCTGTTCCAGGAATAGGAGGAACCTGCTAGAAGAAACTAGTGTAAGATGAGCTTTGTATTAGTTACTTACTGTGTTTCTACAAACAAATTCCCAACAGTAAGAAATTTATTCTGTCTATGGGCTTCAGAGTGTTCAACCATAGTCACTTGACCCTGTGTGTTTGACTAGAGCATCATGGTGGTGAGATTGTGCAACAGAGGGCAGCTGTTCACATCATGGAAGACATAAAACAAGAGAAAGGAAGATATAGGAAAGGGTCAAGCAAGATAGAGACCTAAGGATATGCTTATAGTGACCAATTCTTTCCACAAGGCTATGGCGTCTAGCTTTACCTAATTATACTATTGCATCATGAATCCTTCAAGGGATTAAAGTACTCATTAGATCAGTCTGAATATTCCAATTATATCTGTAAAAGCATTTTCACACATACTCAGAAGTGTGCTTCAGTGATCCCCTAGGCATGTCCTAATTCAGCCGAGCTCACAGTCAGAAGTAATCATTACAAAGGAAGAAAATCCCAAGGAAGCACATGTTGGTTCAACATAAAGCAAAGCTTATCCATACACAAGACTGATCAATAACTTAAAACTCATCATAGAAATCAAAGAAATGTCAGTCTCTACTCCTATCCTAACAGAACCTGGTGCCTCCCAAATGGAGAGGGTGAAAATTCACTAGATAACAAAAGTATCAATATAAAATTTATCAAGGACTAACAAAGGTCAAGTTCTGTTCTGAACACTTAACATACAGGTATTTATTTCATTCTTGCAAAAAGTCTATCAATTGGATCGAAATGCAGATAAAAGAATTGATCAAAAGACATACGTTCAGCTTTAAAAAACTGACAAGCAGATGTGCAAAATATAGTTCTAGAAATTTTACTGTCAATATAGAAAGTACTAACATATCCTAGTTAAATACATACCGCCATAGTTTCCTGACTGTTGAATGGATGGATACTCATAGAGTTATATATTTTCATATATATTATAAGGCAATATAGGCATTGTCATTAGGTGACAGTGTAGTTCTAAGGACAAGCTAGGCAAAAGTGGTGACAGGCTTGCAGCCACCTCTGCTTTCTGCTGAATCATTACGCTTGACCATATTTCTTATGATTTAGGTGTCCTTTGCAAATCATCCTTTCCTTAGTCCCATAGTCATCCTGGATATTCACTAAAGCTTCAAATTTCACAACTTCACTGTAGAGTTTCTAAATATGCTTTTTATCAACATATTAAAGTAATACCAGAAGGTTCTGAAGAATGCAAAAGGGTGGGATCCATTGTCCTGCTATCTTCAGCCAAGAAAGAAGTCTAGTAATCCTCCTAAGAAAGCAAAACAGTACGAAAATGGAATCTTGAAATTCGCAGGCATATATATGGAACTAGAAGAAATCATCCTGAGCAAGGTAATCCAGTCACAAAAAGACAAACATGGTATGTACTCTTATATATGGATTTTAGACATAGAGCAAAGGATTACCACCCTACAATCCTACCGCCAGAGAAGCTAGGAAATAAAGAGGACCTTAAGAGAGACATACATGGTCCCCAGGAGAAGGGGAAAGGGACAAGATCTCCTGAGTAAATTGGGAGCATGGGGAGAAGGGAGAGGGAGCTAGCAGAATGAGAAGGGGATAAAAAGAGGGGAAAGGAGGACATATGGGAGCAGGAAGTTTGAGTTGGGTGAAGAATAGAGGAGATAAAGAAAAGAGATACCATAATAGAGGGATCCATTATAGGTTTAAAGAGAAATCTGGCAATATTGAGATGTTCAGAGATCTGCAAGGATGATCCCAACTAACAATCTAAGCAATAGTGAAGAAGCTACCTTAAATGCCCTTCTCTGATAGAGATTGATGACTACCTTATATGTCATCCTAGAGCTTTCATCTAGTAGCTGATGGAAGCAGAAGCAGACACCCAGAGCTAAACATAGAGCTGAACTCCTGGAATCCAGTTGCAGAGAGGTAGGAGTGATGAGCAAAGGGATCAAGACTAGGCTGGAGAAACCTACAGAAACAACTGACCTGAACAACAGGGAGCTCATGGGCCCCAGACTGATAGCTAGGAAACCAGCATAGGACTGACTCAGATACCCTGAATGTGGGTGTCAGTTAGGAGACCTGGGCAATTTATGGGACCTCTGGTAGTAGATCAGTATTTATCCCTAGTACACGAATGGAATTTGGGAGGCCACTCCACATAGAGGGATATTCTCTCAGCCTAGACACACCGGGCAGAGTCTAAGCCCTGCTCCAAATGATATGACAGACTTTGAAAATCCCCCATGGAAGGCCTCACCCTCCCTGGGGAGCAGAAAGGGGATGGGATAGAGTGTTGGTGGGGGCAGGGGTGGAGGGAAGGAAAGGGAACTGGGACTGACAATTAAAACAAGCTTGTTTCTAATTTAAATTTAAAAAATCAGAACAAAAAAAAAAAGTAAAAGGATCTCCTACCCACACCTAGACCTCACATCATGGTCTCTCACTCTCGAAAGGAAAGGAGAAAAGTTTTTTTTCCTTTAATGAATTTCAGATACCCCAGGGTTCCCAAAAGTAATTCTGAAAAATCAGAGGCCATACAACTTTCCACTTAGAACTAATTACTTATACGGGGGAGTGCCTAGGTCCTACCCCAAATGATGTGAAATACTTTGATGATTTACCATGAGAGGCCTCACCCTCCCTAAGGAGTAGATGGGGCATGGGATGGGGTGTTAGTGGGGTGAAGAGGAGGACAGGAGGGAGGGGGAACTGAATTTGGTATGTAAAATAAGATAGTTTTAATGCAAATAAAATTAATTTAAAATACCATAAAAAGAAATAGTTACTTAACAAATATTTCTCAAGTATGTGGTAATGTCCTCTGGACACAGACCACTAACACCCAAAGCATTCAGCCTAGGCCTCAGAGAACTGAAATCTGGATTAGCAAGTCAGATCCCTGAAGCTTTCTGCCAACCAGCTTTCCCAGTCAGCAAGGGCTGGGTTCAGAGAGAAACCTTGCCTCAAAAGTTAAGGTGGAGAGTCATAGAGAAGGACAGACAACTCTGACTTTCACAGACACTTGAACACCAGTCCACCAGCCCACACACACATGTGCTTAAAAACATGTACACACATTCAAACACCCAAGCCAAATAGCCTCCCTTCTTGTCTGACCTGAATTCTGGCTTCACTCTTTGGAATTTCATGGATCTTTTAAAACTTTGCTTAACCTTTCTTGATGTTTTCTTTATTGATGTTCTCATTTTAGTGAGAAGTTTAATGACAAATGCATGAATATTACATCTGGCACATTGCAGGCGTCCTGTAAATACAGGTGATGATGGTGGTTGTCATAGAGACCAGGGGTTATGTGATCCTGCTTCTCATCTTACCAAAGGCTCTTGACTACAATAGATTCAACCAGAGCTTTGCAAGCAAGACCTCCATGTAGGAAGGGACACAAAAATTTTAGCGTGTTAAAAACCTGCAGGGAGTGAAGGCCAGAGAAAAATGCTGTGACTCTTTGGCTTGCCATTAACATTCCTAGAACCAGGAGGTTCAACTAATGGCAGGAAAAGATCATCAAAGTTCACAGCTCCATGCTACACAAAAATAAAGGATTAAGTCTTCAACTGTTCTCTGTGTAGCTCACTCACTGGCTTGCTAATGGTAAAGGGATAATCGTGTGCCTCGATGTCTCCTTTGCTTCCAAATTTTGTTTAAGTGCTGTGATTGGCCAAGTCTGATGCAAGAAATTCAAAGGCAGGAAGGTCCTCCTCTTTACCCATGCCATGTGACACAGAGCAGTGCCAAGGACAAGACAATATTCTAATGTATTCCTGAACAGTGTACATTTGCTTTTGATGAATTATCTGGTCATCTGCCCAGCCACTACTGCAACTTTGTCACACACATTCATCAGCTCTCACATACAACCTCACCATGCAACCCTTAGCCATTATCTATTTTGTCTCCTCGTTGAAATAGAAGTTATATAAATTAGACCGTGTCCTGAACTTAATGAAGTTTCATTACATATGAATAAATGTATCAAGCTATCTGACTTTTGTTATTTAGTCTATTCTTGTTTTACATGCATAGTAATCTGTACTTATTAAGAGGTCAATTTAGGGAAAGAAGGGAAAAAAGAATACAAAAAACGCTGAGTGGCTTGTTTAATGACTTCAAAGAAATGTTGGGAATGTTTCAGTGAAACAAAAGAGTCAAAAGGTTGACTAGCATCATTGTGGCAATGGCCTTCTTCCTGACTGCCACGCAGAGAGATGATGGCCTTATCTCCTAATCCCATAGCATCTTAGGAAGCCTCCATGTCTCACTGCATGCATCATGAAGCTATATGAGGGACAGGTAAAGTGCTAGTTCAGATTAACTAGTAGAACAAACAAACCAGTAGGTCCATCTCTGAGATCACCGGCAATGAATCATTGAATCTAGTTTTTAACCCTATAGATTTGCAGACTGGCACTTTTATGTTCTATGAGACTGCTTAAAGACGTAGTGTTTTACATTTGTAAGAGTACACCATGCACATGTGTTTTAGTTGAGAGGCAGCTGCCCTTCAGGAAATGAAACTTTTTTTTAACCTGTGGGGCAAAAGCCTCTTCACTGAGACAGCTGTTGATCTCCAACTCAAAATCTGCTGGGTAAAAGGTGACAGTTTACAGAGCTTATGCTAGGAAAATTACAGAAAGGACAGCACCTAGGACTGACATTATCTAGTTTTTAACTCGCTTGCCCTCCTAGGTTTTATTTTTTATTTTTAAAACCATTGTCAGTAGAAAAGCATATTTCAGAGTTTCTCCATGGACCATGGACTAGACCATTCTGTCTGTGTGCATGGTGTGCATGGCTTTTTTTTTTAAGGGAATGTATCCACTAGTTAGTCCTTATTGTTTCCTGGATTATAGCTATCCTTCAGAAATAGAGACAGCGTTTACAGATAACATAAGGGGAACAATATCAGAACTAAGTTGCTCGTTGCTCGGGGGGGGGGAACTTGTTCCCAAGTCCTAAGCATGATAAATACAATGATTGCCTTCAGTAGTGCTGGTTTGAGTAGCTCACTTCCGGGACTCTGTGACTCTACCTCCCATTCCTCTCAGATGTGCAATGAGGCTTTGCTTTTCTGTCTTCATTAATCTTAAGAAAGAACAGTCTAATTTAATCTTCCTCACACAATGGGTTTCTCCTTTCTGTCTAATTTAAAATGGACATGTATTTTTACATTGAAGAGCTCAGACGTCCAAAACTAAGTAAAGATAATGTTTGATGGTATTCATAGAACCTGTTTCCAGGTAGCTTTAAAGTGCTGAGTGGGCAGTGTGATGTAGGATGAGGGTGGGGGTAACTATGACTTAGGGTTGTGAAAACATCAATTCATTGATCTCCTGGAGCCAAAGAATTCCATTCATAATCTGTATGACTGTCGGTAAGACACAGGAAACTATGACTAACTCCGTGCATTTACTGTAAGGACTGAATGAGACATGTGTAATAGCATCTAGCTCCTGAGGCAACTTTTCTTCTTATGTGCCTCTCCTTCTCTCTTCCTCTTTAATGCATAGGAGGAGTGTCTGGTCTACAAAGTAAAAAAAAAAACATGTATATTAAAAAATAAAGGAAACCAAGGGAAAGGATCAGGAAATGCATTATGTAATCAGAAAAAATGTCAAAATTATTTCAAATATCAGTAATTAAAAAAATAATTTAAGACAGGGTTTCTCTGTGGAACAACCATGGCTGTCCTGGACTCACAGGCTGACCTTGAACTCACAGAGATCCAACTCCCTCTGCCTGAGTACTGGGATTAAAGTTGTGTGCTACTGCTTGCTGCCCAGCTATCAGTAATTCTTTTATCAGCTTGGAAACATGAGTCAACAATCCATCTGAAATGTAGGTTTTTAAATGCATATTTCAGTAGATATTCTGGCTTCTGTGACTCCCATCTGTGTCCTCCTTTTGGACTGGATGCAAAGAGCATGCTCTGGTACTGTACAGCACCCACAGACCTCATACTTGCCTCATGAAGTTTCAACCTTCTCTGACACCTTTTTTTCCCATAAAGACCATTAAACCTTGTTTCCACCATTTCTATCTTACTACTTCTAGAAATGCCAGGCTCAGCTTTCTCTTCACTTAGGATGAAATCAGCATGATGACTGTGGGGTACTTATACCTAATTTAAATAATTGAGTGAAATCATAACTTACAAGGATCATCTTCTTCATGTCGGAAAACACTACTGCTCCTCTTTTCAAATCTTATTGTACAGCACAGAACCTCCTGTGGTCCTTTATGATGATCCCATGATGTTGTTCCAATAGTTCTGAGATTCGGGGAATTGGTGAAGAGGAACCAATTGCCTCTGGAGAAGAAGCTGTGTATTCCTATAAACTCTACCAACTGCAAGAGACACAATGGCATCTTAATCTTTAAAATAACCTTTGCTTTTGACTTTCAGCATTCAGCACTTGGTCCTGACATTTTACCTGTCTCTTTGGTCATCCCTGGTTTTCACTACAAGATTCTCTTCTCATATTTCAAATGCTGAACATCTTCACGTTATAAACCAGCATATGCTCATCCCCACCTTGCTTCCACCATTATGAAGGTACATCCAGTGGGGATCTCCAGTTGGCCTCTTTTCTAAGTGGCATTCCAGTATGTTTCATAACTTGCTTGAAAAGTCACCTTGGAGTCCTCATGGAAGAATGAATCCAACATTTCCTCCATCTGTGTTACATTTCTTAGTGATTAATCCTTCCCCATCCAACTGATTGTGTTAATCTGAGAGTTTATAGTAATCTATGATAATCCTTGCTTCACATGAATAGTCTGCTTTAACTAGCCAGGCCTTTCCATGTGACCCTCTCACAAAATGGCTTAGAGCTGTTTGCCTACTTTTTGGGAATGTTTTAAATCAATCTTTGCTTTTCAACACATCCACAGTAGTAAAAACCAATATGCTAAATATTTGTGTGTTGAGTAAAGAATGATTAAAAACTGACAGGGTTACCTTGCCAAAATATCTGTTTAATTATTCTTCTGTAGAGTGAAGAATAGAAATGTTCTACTCTCTCTTTGAGATCTCCTGGCATGGGGATTGAGGGTAGGTCGACTTGCCCCCAGTGAATCAAGGAATCCATACTCTGCTGACATCCCCGTGCTAGTCCCAGCCCCACTCAGATACCAGAAAATGGAAAGATCTCCCATGCTCTTGGATAGGCAGGATCAACATAGTAAAAATGGTAATCTTGCCAAAAACTATCTACAGATTCAATGCAATCCCTGTCAAAACACAGACACAATTCTTCACAGACCTTGGAAGAATAATACTCAACTTTATATGGAAAAACAAAAGACCCAGAATAGCCAAAACAACCCTGTGCTATAAAGAAACCCCTGGAAGCATCACCATCCCTGACTTCAAAATAGACAGGTAGACCAATGGAATCTAATTGAAAACCCTGATATTAACCCACACACCTATGAACACCTGACTTTTGACAAAGAAGCTAAAATTATACAATGAAAAAAATGGTGCTGGCATAACTGGATGCAGAAGACTGCAGACAGATCTATATCTATTGCCATGCACAAACCTTAAGTTCAAATGGATCAAAGACCTCAACATAAATCCAGTCATAGACAGGGATCTATAGAAAGGACCTGCACACACTTTTACTTCCCAGGGTCTCCTCTTGAGTACTTTTGTCAGTTTCTGTGAGACTACTGTCATCCCTGCCTGCTTTCTGTAGCCAGCCTGGGCTACCCATGCTGGATTTTGGGCCCTTCTTAATCTTTCTTCAATATTCAGTGCACAAGCTATTACAAAATGGTTATGGTTTATTGCAATCACTGACTCCCTGTATTGTCATCAGGGACAAGGAGGACAGATCAGTCCCTTAAAGAAATGAAATCCAGGGTTTAAGACAGCGCAGACTGTGACACATGACAGAACTGTTTCACGCTGTCATGCTATTGCCAGCTATCCTGGCTTCGCTATGTGCTCTAAAATCAAGGCCTCTTTTCACCCCCGAGTGTTCACCATTCATAGAAAGTACTGAGTAGTTTGGGAATTTTGAATCAACAGTGTATATAAATGAATTTGAAAGTGACATCTTAGTTAGGTTTTGGGGCTGGAAAAAATAAGTTCACCCCTTTAAACACTGAACCTTCTCAACAAACCACTGATTTCCTTATTTTTAAGACTCTTGTTTGTATCTTGCGTGTGTGTGTGTGTGTGTGTGTGTGTGTGTGTGTGTGTGTTTGTGCGTGGGGATCAATTTTCTGTGGGTTCTGTTTTTTTCAATTCTACAATAAGAAATCCATTATATTCATCCCATGGCGCTTTTTAAATATTTGCACAGACTTAGCAAATATCCCCAAGGTGACACAAGCTCAGGGATATTGGTTCTGCCAATATGGTAGTCATTTATCATGCTGTTGCTCAGGGAGATAAGGGAGAGTGCACTCAGCCCTCTCTACCTGAAGGTTTGGGATCCACAGATTCAACCAACCAAAACTGGAAAACGTTTGAAATATGACTGCCTCTGTACATAACATGTTTACACATTTCTTGCCAGTCATACTTAAACAAGAGGTCAATATTCAGAATATATTAAGAAGTAAAAGAACTTTAACACCTTAAGAGTTCAAAACTGCCAATCAATAAATAGACCAATGAATTGAAAAAATTGTTCTCAAAAGAAGAAATACCTATGACTAGTGAGTGTTTTTAAAGAAAGCATTAAGAAAAAGGATGCTCAATGTCCTTAAGCATCTGCAAAGACGAAAGCTGCTTTGAAAATCCATCTGAGCTTAGTCAGTATGGCTACTACCAAGAAAACAGAGGACAACAAATGCTGATGACAATGTAAGGAAAGAGGGACTCTTACCTTTGGTGGAAGAGTAAACTGACCAGACCATGGAAATCAGTGTTCAGTATTCTAGATGAACTAAAAGCAGAACTACTATGTGACCTAGCCATAGCAATCCTGGACGCATACATCCCCCACAATAAGAAATAAAAGCTCTGTATTCCACCACAGAGATACTTGAATATTCATGTTTATTGCTGTTGTATTGCCAATAATTAAAAAGTGGAGTCAGCCTAGATGCCATGTATGTGACTGAGTGGTATTTCACTCAGCCACAAAGAAAAGTGAAAATACAATGATCTCAGGAAAATGCTGGTGAGGACTATTAAAGTAAACAAGGTCACCCAAGTTGCAAAGGACAGGTGCCACATGATCTCTCTAATATGAGACCTTAACTTCTAATCCTGATGAATGTTTGTTGGTGTGGGATGAATATAGGTGCAGGTCGGAAAACTAAGAAGGAGGAAAAGAAGTCTGACTGGACATCAGATATCGACAGGGTATTAGAACACGGGATATGGGTACAAGTAGAGAGTAGGGTAGAGGAAAAGGAGAGTGAGTGTGTATGTATATGGTAAACAGAAGCAACTGAACACATGTAGAAACACCATAAGGGGGCCTGCTACTTTAAATGATAAGCTTAAAAGTAAAATGAAACCCTAAGTCTAATCTGAGATTTCCTATAGTAGAGAAAAATTGAAGGCAGCACACTGGCACACTCAAATGGTTCAACTAAATCATCTATTAATTGATTTTAACTCCTGGTAAGCCTGGAGGAGAACTTTATCAAACTCAGTCTTACTTGGCTTTGCAGCTGTTACAATAAGTGATGTTAAGGAGAACATTTTCTTCCCCGGCCTTGTGGGCTCCCTGTTTAAGAGAATGTTCAAACTGTTTTGCCAGCCTAGAATAGTTTTCCAAATGCCAAGCTAAATTTAAAACTAGAGTAACTGCTAGAAAGAATGGTTGCAGTTGGTTCTTTTCAGGTGTTTTGGGCATTGGGCACATATCTGTTGCATTGTTATAGAGAGCTAGATGGATGTGGCACTTTGCCCTATTCTCTTTGGTCACAAGTTCAAGGTCATAAAGAAGGAACAGCTTCTTCTTTGATGGGCCCATTCCAGATTGCCAGTGTAGGGTAACACTATTTCATCACTATTTCCTTTGAATTGAAATAGTCCCTTCCAGTGGAAGGCTTGCTCATTAGATTCAAAACAAAACTCAGAAGACACAAGAAGACCCTGAAGCTTACAAGACTTGCTAGGCACCTCTTCATGGTTATATAATGAGTAGCAGTTGCAGGGGAGAGGAGATGTTACACATTGTGCAGGCAGCTGGGAATACAGGTTTGTGATTTGCCACCCATAATGCAATGGGCTTCCTAGTGATACAGCAGCCATTGTGTCACCCATGACTCTCTATTTCAGTGGTTTTTAATCTTCCTAATTTTGTAGCCCTTTAATACAGTTCCTCATGTTGTGGTGACTCCCCAATCATAAAGTTATTTCATTGCTACTTCATAACTGTAATTTTGCTAGTTATGAATTGTAATGTAAATATCTGGTATGCAACCCTCAAAGGGTCATGACCCACAGTTTGAGAATCACTGCTCTATGTAATTTCTTCCCTCTGATCCTTGGTTGGGGAGGCCATTGACCCTCAGAGAAAGGTCACTACTCTTACTTATCTAAACTGACATGGTGCCAACCTACAGTGTAATTATTGTTTACAGCCGGAGACAAATGCTACTCTTGTCTTGAAACAGAGAAGTCTCCATTTGTATGAGTTGTGATGAATGCATGAAATCGAGGCTGCTGAAGATGCTTAGAATAAGTGATAGCTAAGTGCTCAGTCCTCAACCGTCCATTTATCCAACCCTTTCTAAGGCTCCGGGACCATCTTGGAAGGTGGAGTGGAATGAATAAACAAGCTAGAAGGTCTGGGAAATGTCTTATTCAGAGCATGATCCCACAGCAAACATGATTGCCTACTCCAGGCCTGCATAAGACTGTCTCCATCAACATCCAGTCACAGATTGGGAAGGCTCCCATGGACTCTAACCTTCCCTGATGACTTTTGGTACTGTTAGATTCTCCCTTCAGTTGTGCTCCCAATGGTTAGTTCCAAATCCAAGGCCAAAGTAGCCCATCCTGGTTAAAACAAGTGGGAACAAACAAAATAAGATTCATGGATGTAGAGGTGGAGCTGTGAGAAGGAAGGTTACATAGGGGTGTGTGGTGCAGTTAAAGGAGAGTGGAAGGAAAGAGTAAACAGAATGCACTAGCCGGGCAGTGGTGGCGCACAACTTTAATCCCAGCACTCGGGAGGCAGAGGCAGGCGGATCTCTGTGAGTTCGAGGCCAGGCTGGACCGACAGCCTCCAAAACAATACAGAGAAACCCTGTCTCGTAAAACCAAAAAAAAAAAAAAAACAACAACAACAACAACAAAAAACAGAATGCACTATGCATGTGTTACTACATATTAACATGTAACAATATATTATTGTGTAATAACATAAAATATTAGCATCTCAAAGTGCCATTTGTCAGACTTTAAACTGGTACTAATGGGAGACAGTCACCTACTGAACATCAGCTGCTTTCTTGTGAAAAATAAAACTTTTTTTGTTGTTATTTTCCTCCTCATCTTTTCAGGACTGTTCTTAATATAATAGGTGTTCAGATAGTAGTATTGACTTGATTGATGGTCGAGTAATATTGATGGAAGCAAAGAATAGAAGGTGTGAATGGATAAGTGGAAATGTGGGGCTGAAAAGACATGCCTTCGTGGTGAAGGAAGTCCAGCTGTCTTCCAAGTGAATGAGCATTGTAGGCTAAACGGACGCTGTAACGATACGCGACACACAATTACTGACAGTAAAGCTAAGTATTTAATGTAGAAAATTACTCACAAGATACCAAACCCAGAGGAGCCAAACAGTTCTCAGCTAGCGGCAGGACCGGAAGCCGAACTCCAGGAAAAGAGACCGAGACTTCCTGTGTGCTGTCTTTTATGCCTTCCCCCCGTAACGCCCCTAGCCATGCCCAAAAGTGGGCCTGGCTAGTGACGTAGTTCCGCCTACGTACGTATACGTCTTTACGTCCAGCCGTATATGTCTTTAGTCCTGCCTAAAGTGGGTGTGGTTAGCGGTGTGGTAAACCGCCCTTTTATTACCTCATCTGTATGCGCCTCTAATAAGTCACATGTTTAATGGCGGCATCAGACTTCCTCCTACAAGCATTATGGAGGTAGAATTTCCACAGATGAGACTTACAAGAAGCCTGTCTTTGAAAACACACATTTCTTTCACATAAAATAAGAAAACTCATTTTTAACCTACAATTAAAATTCAACCAGGCTTCTAGAATAAAAAAATCTGAATAACTAAAATGAATGCAGGTATTTTATTAATCAGACATGTAATAATTTTAAGCCATTTTAGCCAAAAGGTCAATGCACTTAACACATTATATAATTCTCACAAAATCCCTATGAGACAGAGTTACTGTTTTCCTAGTTTACAAACAAGTGAGGGTTCTAGGTTAGGCAAGTGGCTATCTTGCTTGTTTGGAGACACTGTCTCATTAGGTTGACCAGGCTGGTTTTGAAATCATGATACTCCTGCCTCAGATTTCTGGGGTGGAGATTTCAAATCTGCTAAATCAAGTGTATTGTTTCAAGTTTTGTGATGGCAAGGAAAGTTTTCAGTGCAAATACAGTCCAGACTGTTTGTGTTTAAATGGTTTTCATAATTCTTTGATGTTGTGATTAGATAGAAAAAGTAAGCAGCCCTTCAAGGAACTATATGGTATGACTTGGTTTTGCTCTCTTCTAAAGGCTTATGTGAGAGTTATCAAGATGGCTCTTCTGGACCTAGGCTGTCATTAGGGAAGCATTCAACTGCGATGGACAACAGTGCTTGTACACCATTATTTTTATAACGGGCATTTATATTTTTACAAAGCAAGAGTTCTGGATACAGACTGTTCTGAACATGGATTTAGTGGATTAAGAATGTCCAGTTCAATGTCTTTGGGATTTCTTTTTTTTTTTTTTCATTTCTCACATGGTCCCTCAGTGTTTGTTGTATATACTTATGCAAAGCAGGAATAAGAAAAGTAATTCTCTATCAGGAGAATGAAAAAGTCAAGGTCAATGCTGATAACTGAGTTAGTCTAGTCACAGCCCATCTTGATATAAAGAGCCACGTAAATCTTTCACCTCTACGGTGCAGGCCATAGTCTCCAATAGCTACTCCCCTATGCTGGTATGTAGTGGAGAAGCCACTCACTTGGAATAGGTAAGTGAATGGGCTCATCTGTGTGTTTGGAAATGTTTATGTACAAAAGTAGGCACGGGGATGGATTTGGCCTATGGCTACAGCTTAAAACACTCGTGAGAGGTGGTTGTAAAAGTAGCAGCACTCCATAGGTGGACTTTCAGGGTTTCGATAGCTAAGCTTGAGGCTGGATGCTGACCTATATAAACCCCAATGTCTGCTTTTGGCAATGAATGACTGCTAGGTACTGGTGTGGTAAACATGACAGCTGCTTGCCAGTTTCCTCTTTCTTATTGGTCAGCAAAGGGAAGCGCCGCACCCAGAATGGCCATACTTTCAAAGAAGTATATTTCTAGCTTTTCAGGCAGCAAGGATTGGACATAAGACATCATTTTATCTAATGAAATATGCGTGTGTGTCTATGGGTGAGAAAGTTCTTCACAGGAGTAGTCCCACTTGGCATGGCTTTCCTTTTCCTGATTAGCCACAGTAGTCTGGCAACTACAGTACACTGAGCACGAAAGTGAAATCCTTTTGCTAAAATGGCTCAAAAGGAAAGTGGGAGATGCCTAGGTACCCTAATGATGGAGTGAAGTTACCGTATCAGCCTTGAACTGTCCATCTCTGGTCGTGTTCTACAAAATAAGTGAGTAAACACACAAACAAATGAATAAAACTACTGAACTGAACTGTGTAAGCCTTGGCTTAGTTGGAATTTCTATTGCCAGAAGCAGACAGAGAGTATTCATATTCATGACAAGTATGCACAGGGAGCCTTGCCACACCCAAGTGGAGCAAAAGAAGTGTTTCCCTCTACTATGTCAAGAAAACCAAGATGCCTCTGTAGAATGCCCACTGACTATGGCCAAGTACGGGAGTTCTTAGTCAGGGTGAGTCTGGCCCATGCTTGCTACATGTTGGCTGAGATTGCTTTACTGTGCACCATTGCAGAGAACATGCTGCTAGGTGGTGGCTCGGATCCTGATTTTCCACTTTGGTTCCCACCACACCTTATTTGTTTATTAGGTCACAGAGGTTCCTAAAATCTGTGCACGCAGTTCAGAGATTTAGTGACTGCCTTTTCTCACCCTGATCCTTCTGAGTGTATTCTGAGTACAGTAAATTCATTGCAAGATTACTGACATTTCATTACATTTCAATTGGCTCAGAGGTTGGCCACATCTTTTATCCATACATTTTTCTTAAGTCATAAATGTCTTGGGAGCAATAAACCTGAACATCAAGTCTCTCTTGATGTATGCCGTATCTGTCTTTAAGCTGCTGCTAACTTCAATAAGATCTCTCACAATCCTGAGCACAGAATGCCAAATGGAACTTTTTTAAAACCACTTTTTATAACTCCAATATTTGTATCTCATTTCCTCAGCTACTTTGGAAGTGGTGCAATTTACTGTAAATATGCTTTTTAAATTCCTAACAAGCATGTCTTTAAACCTATTTGGTAACTGTTTAATTTCCTTAAAGCTAAATAAAAGTCCTGTGTGGACTTCACTCTTAGCATAAGCACATTATAAATTATGTACATTGTTAATACTTCATTCTTCCTAAACCCACCTCTGGCCAACTCCTTTTTCCCAGAGAAACACCAGACTTTGTGGAGAGCTTATTTGAAATGTTCATGTCCAGAAAAGTAACAGTTATAGAAGATTATGGAATTTTAAATGCTTAGTTCCCTTTCCTGGCATTCTCTGCTGACCAGCTCTAGCAACTAAGACTCCTTATTGTGAAACCAGAAACTGGTGATGTCATACCTAAGAATTCTCTGGTGCAGCATTTCCAGTGGGAAGAGAGCCTTCTCCTTTCTCCTACCCCTCTTTGTATGAAACACCATTCTATTCCTCATTCTTCACACTCCCCAAAATAACAAAAAAACAAAAAACAAAAGAAAATCAATCCTATCTGATTGCTTCCCTGTGGGAAGCCTGTAAGACCACTGTGAACTGAACTAAGTCTCTAAACTCCAGAGTTTGAATGAGTCAGAGTAACTAACTCAGAGACTGTATTTTAAAGAAAAAGCAAAAGGAAAGATTCTCTTTCAACGGTTCTTGTTTTAAAAGCTTGAACTAAAAACAAACAAAAACTCTATCAAGGAGTTATTTTTATCAAGTTTATGGATAGTAAAATAAAATTGATGAGAGACTGGTTAAATCACAATGTACTTATTTTTTTATGTAATAGAGAATGTAGGATGTTTCTGTTAACATGAAGTCCTTAGGGTTTACTTAATACTTCTGTTCTGAAACTATTATTGTAACGCAGTTGGGATTGGTAATCATAGTTATAATATGTAGCATTTATCAAAGTCCCACCTTGTTTCTGTCATGGCATGCTCTAGCCCACAACGAATCTCCATGTAACTTAGCAGAAAGTTCTCCCCCCGCCCCATCTGGGGGTGCGGAGTTCAGCAAGCTAGAGTAGCTTTTTTTGAAGATAGTAAAACTGTTCTTCACCCTTTGAGAAGATGAATCCAGGTCCAGGCCAGGAGCAGAGAAAGCATGGACTGGATTTCAGCATCGGGTTTGTTCCTTCAGCAAGGCATTCCGCTCAGTAGTACCGCTTGCCCATCCTCCCAAACTTGAGCGTGTTTTTATGTGGATTAAAAAGCTTCACCAGCAGGGTGAAAACTCTGTCACTTGAGAACTGCTATTGCATGTACAGTGAGTTTAAATCATTCATCAAAGTTTGGGGAGGCAAATGGGGGAGTTTTAGGGTTCCTGGATTCTTCTTAGGCTTCAGTTGAGATGACTGATGACCCTGAAGAGGAAGACCATTCTCTTCTATTAGTTTAGAAATGCTGATGTTAGGATCAAGTCACAAGAAGTCCATCACAGTTCAGAATCAGAGTTTATAAGCATGAACTGGGAAGGCAAGCCTGATAAAGAAAGTGCCGCGGCAATAGTTACTGTAAGCCTTAACAAAAAGATGGTGATACTGTCATAGATTGTTCAGGGTAGCACCACTGTGGCCATGTTTATCCTCTGTTAAATGAATGCACCTAGAGTTGATGAGATGAGGATCCAACAGGCAAGCGATGATAGTCTCAGCTCACCCATGGGTTCTGAATTCTCTGGGATTATTTAATACAATTGGAAGAGATGCCAATAACATAGTAAAGAAGAAATTGTGGAGGATTTACTGGGCATGTAAGAGTGTCACAGAAGCATACACTGTCACATGATGTGGAATGACTGTTATGGTAGAGTTACAAGCACTGTGAATACTGCCAGTGAGGGGGTGATATGGTTTCATGTAGGAGATCATGTGATGCTATAGGCCAGACAGGGGGACATGTGTGGGCGTTCAGAGCTCATGACTGTGGACTGTTTCTCATGTTTCTTGCTCTAACAATTTAATTTTTTTGGAAATGAAGCAGGCTATGATACATGTGATGGATTTATACCAACAATAATGAAGAGGTGGGTGTCTTCCACAATTGGTACAACCTCCAGAAGCTCCTGATAACTGTGTGTCCAGAGGATGGAGAGATTAATGTTACTAAAACAGAAAACCTACCTTGTGGGAAAAGGAAAAACTTAAATAAAGTTTAGTGCAAGCCAGGGTTGTTCATTCAAGAAGGGAACAAAATTGTTAATTTGAAATATTATTATTGTGATCCCCTTTTATGGTGATGAAAATGAATTCAAGAAGGTTAAGTAATTTACCCAGCATTAGAAGTTGATGATGAACTTGAACTCAAGTTCAAATTTGAACCCATTATTTTTTATTTTTAAGTTACGATATAATTAAATCCTATTTCTCTTTCCTTTCTTCCCTACAAAACTTTTCATTTACTACCCTTGTTCTCTTTCAATTTCTGTTGCCTCTTTTTTCATTATTTGTTGTTAGAGGCATAGATGTACGTGTGTGTGTGTGTGTGTGTGTGTGTGTGTGTGTGTGTGTGTGTGTGTGTGTGTTCCTAACTATAACCTTCTCAGTCTGGGTAATATTACTCAAATGTGTGTTTTCATGGCTGGCCATTTGATATTAGATAACCAAGTGTATGCTCTCAGCATTCTTTAATTGCCTGTAGTTTTTTTGGTAGGGTTTGTGGACTTGTGAGATACTCCCCATCCACTTTGGCACATCTATTGATATTTTTCAGCTCATGTTTAGGCAGTCATGCTGGTGAGACTTTATGTGTGCTGCTTTAGGAGATCTAATCTTACTGTTCCTCTGGTTTTTACATACGACTCCCATTTCATGATCTCCGCTGGTCCTTCAGTGTAGATGTATCCATTGGGACAGGGCTCTAAAACTCTCTAAAATTCTTCCTTTTGATTGTTTGTGGTTTTCTGTACTGGTCTCCGTCAGTCACATCAAGAAAACTTCCTTGATGAAGGTGAAGATGACACTTAATCTGTGGCTGTAAGGACAAATATTTAGAGTGCTATTAGGAATTACATTGTCTTAGTAAATTTGTGATTGTAGGTTCTCCACCAGTAACCACAACTTCACTAACACTGAGTAGTTAGCTAGGTTTCCAATACCAGACATGGTTTCCCTCTTGTTGAGTAGGTCTTAAATTCAAGTAGAGAGCTGTTGGTTATTGCCAAGGTATGCATGTCACTACTATACTCTTAGGGTTATTATGCCATGCTGGTCATTGATGTGATTTATATGCATTGTAATTAGGTAGAATAGTGGATAGCTTCCCTCTTTTCAAGCTTGCATGGTACCTTATGGCTCCACGACAACTAGTCCTCAGAGAGGAGGCTTTCAGGTCCATTCCCGCTGAGGGGCCTCTGGAACCTAGTGATAGGGATTTACCTTCCACCTCCTCTGGGTAACCAAGGGCTATAGAAATATGTCATATCAACAACTTAAAAGAAAACTTCTCTTGCTTGGTGTTGGGGTAAACCCAAGTTACTTTATTTTAAAGTTCAAATACATATTAACCAGTGATTCTACAATTTAATCAGTCATTTCTTGTGAAACATGAAATTCTTATATAAGAAACACTGAAACAAATGAGAATTATAGACAGTTTTTTGAAATAATTTTTGAGGAGACCTTAGCAAGGGTAGAGGCAAAGGGCAAGGCTAAATACAGGAGTTCTGTCAGGAGATTCACTTTGTTTATGAGAATGTGTGAGGGATTTTATGTGTGACACAATAACAGAAAAGCAGTAAGGAAAAAACGAAGCATTAAGCATATGTGGGACTTGAGAATGTGCAATTTTTTCTTTTTGAGACAAGATTTCATGTAGCCCTGGCTGCCCTGAAATTCACTGTATAGTCTGGGATTGGCTTCTGAGTTGCAATGACCCTTCTGCCACTGCTTGCATGTGTTTCTGTTACAAGTATTGCCACCATATCTACCATCCCCATAGGAATTTAAGCAATTGAGACCTCCCTGTACTGCCTGTAGCGATAACGCGCTGAAGGCGTTACCTCTTGACATTAATGCCCATTCATGCACAGTAGAGGACCCACATTAGGTATTCCTTAAGGCGTAAACCAGCTCTAAAACTCTAGACAATGCTGACTCAAGATTACTCAAAGGTCATGCCTGAGTAGCTAGACAAGCATCCTTTCATTGATGGAAATACAATAATAGGAAAGGGGGGGAGTTGGTTTTGAAATGGAAAAGTATGTTTTCTGCCTTGATATGATTATGCCCAGACTTACCTGCAGCCCTTATCTGGTCACCCACCTTGAAAATCCTTCTTATCCCTCCCCTCTGTCTTCTGGCCATAGTCCCACATTTCAATTTCTGTATTCCTTCATCTATGGTAGCTACAGTACTGGACAATCACTCTTGGTCTTGTGGCATTTGTGATTTCACAGTAGTCCAGAACTTTGGATCTGCTTACTCTTTTTTCTAAGGGGGAAAGGCAAGATCCCCCAGTCCTTTTACACGTTCACTCAATCAACACATCTGGCTGGACATTAAATGGTATTTCTTGAAATTATCATCACGGTGTGCATAGAACCTTTTTCAAAACATTGAAGAAAATATCTAACAATTGACTGTCATACAACTAAGAATTACCAACTTTCAGTAGATTCTCTCTTGAACAGTAACACTCTGTTGTTCATTTAAAATGTGATTCAGTTGTTTTAAAATGGTATTAGCATGGATGCCACTAGGTACTTTCTCTGGTGTACAATATTGAATACTTGTGATGAAAAGGTAGTCATTGCAATCATGTTAGTAACCAAACTAAAACAATGTTTGAGAGAGTAAGCTGCACTTCATGTTCCCAGACTTTTGCTGACTCAAAGGGGTAACAGGAAATATGGTAATAACCTCCTTCTGACCTAGCAGATGAGATTTGCAAAACATAGTGAGTATTGGTCATCAGAGTGAATTCTTAGATGTCACTTGACAGAAACAGTTTCTCCTGTGATTCAGGCTACACTGAAGGCCAAAGGGCTTCAATTTCCACAGAATTCTTGCCAAGCCGGTGGTAAGGCAGGGGTGTGTCCTTCGTGGGACTGAGTCTGTCACTGGCTTTCCAGCACCTAATCTTCTACGAAAGACTTCTGCCAGAGACATTCGTCTATCAGACTTGACATTTCATTTAAAAAACTCATTTCGAATGTTAAGGAATTTCAGTTCTTAGAATACTGGTTGAATGCAAGTACATGACCTGGAATACAAAACAGATTAGCACCAAGTCTCTTTACCTCAGTGCTCTTAGGCTAGTCACACGGTTACAACTTCACTTCCCGTGCCTCTTCCATGATAAAGCTCAGCAGAATTATTTAATTTTCCCATTAAATCAAATGGCCTAAAATATTTGTTTGTTTATTTATTCTATGTTCTTATCATTTGACAGATTCATACATTCGTACGATGAATTTTAGTCATATTTACCCTCACTTCTTTCCCTTAACTCCCTTCCTCTCCACATGGGGAAATAAAAGTAAATATTACCTAGCAGAGACTTGTTGAATGGGACAAATGTTTAAAAATACTTCTTATGCTGTGCTCAGTGATCTCTGGATCTCCTAAACACAAAGAATGTGCCCAAATCCATACCATCGGTTGTAGCAGAACTCCGAAATGCACGACAATCCATGCACATCAGCTGGGGAAGGGTAGCAGAGCTTTTCACAGTTCTTTGTCCGTGGTCAGTGCTCAGGAAGTCTTAGGTAGCCATAAGAAAAACAACTTCAGAGTGTGCCAGGAGGAAGAAAGAAACGAGCCCCACACTTCTGAAGCCTCGTTATGGATTCCAGGGTTTGGAGGAATAGCTGGCACAAAGTTAGTGCTCACCCTGGCACCCACTCAGAAGGTGCTGTGGGTGGGTGGTGTACTTTGCATATCACAACACTGGTTTCTTTTCTTGCATTTCAGAAACTTTTATGAACTTTATTATGTAACAAATCCTGCAAATAAACAAAAAAATATCACACACCCAAATCAACCAGACCCATATACAACTCGCAGAGCTTCTAGACCAGTGGTTCTCAACTTTCCTAATGCTGTGACCCTTTAATATAGTTCCTCATTTTGTAGTGACTCCCAACCATAATTTTTTCGTTGCTACTTCATAACTGTAATTTTGCTACTGTTATGAGTAGTAATGTAAATATCTGTGTTTTCCAATGTTCTTAAATGACCCATGTGAAAGGGTTACTTGATCCCTAAAGGGGTCATGACCTATAGGTTGAGAACCACTGCTCCATACCCTTAGAATAGCTATTCAGAATGGAAACTGTGAAGCTTCCCTTTAAATTTCACACTTCCTGTATTGAATACATTTTATGCACCCAGAACCCAAAAAAAAATTTCAAGGCAGGATTGGAAGTAGAAAAAGAATTAGCTTTATAACCTCTTTCATAATTTATACCTGTTACCTGCATTCAATTTTTCCTCACCCCGTTATATGTAGCATGATTTAAGGAAGACAGTTTACAATGAACTCTTTTAGGGGAAAGAGAAATAGCAGGATTCTAGGACAGCAGTGTCATACGACTTGCTCTATGACCCATATTCACAGTTGCCATTCCCACCTCTGTTACTAAGTCACTCTGCAGTTGCTTCATGTCCCATGCTTTTTTTGGATGAAGAGAAAGTAGAGAAAGGAGGAGGGAGAGGAAGTGGAGGAAGAAGGGAGAGAGAGACTGCCAAGCTGGTTCTTCCCCTGCCGAAGGCATTGTATGTTTCCTCACTGAAGTCAGTAACTGCCTGCACAGACAGGCACAGATGGAGTTCACTGGCAAGCGAAGGCTCCTCAGTGCCAAAGTCAATCCAGGGGTGCTCGCAGTTCCTCCTTCATGGGCTTAGAGGAGTAAGTGGCAAAAGACCTTTTTTATCCTGTCTCTTCCCTCCTTTCCTTCCTTCCTCCTTCCTTTCTTCCTTCCTTCCTTCCTTCCTTCCCTCCTTGCCTCCCTCTCTCCTTCCTTCCTTCCTTCCTTCCTTCTTTCCTTCCTTCCCTCCCTCCCTCCTTCCTTCTTTGTTTTCCTTTTGAGACAGTGTTTCACTATGTAACTATGGTCTGGAATTTGTTGTGCAGACCAACTTGGTAAATATTTCATTTTGTGTGTTTCTTTTAAAGTTATGAATGTGTGTGTCCATGTGTGAGTGTGTGTACATGAGTACAAGCACCTGTGGAGGCCAGAGTCATCTGCTCCCCTTAGAACTGGAGTTACAGGGATGTGTGAGAGATCTCCTACCATCTTACTGAAGCTGGTCTTCCAGATTTAAGTTTATAGAGCAGACTAGAGGAACTATCTCCCATCCTTATTCCTTATGCTAAACATTAGTCGTAAATTTCCTCTGGAATTAGAGTTGCCAACTTGGGAATAGTTGTGTCTCCTCTCCCTACTTTGCAGTGTTAACCATGGTACTCCATAGTGTTCTGGGTTAAGTAATTGTATCTGCCATTTAAGTTATGTGATGCTGGGATGGTTGGGCTTCTGTTCACAGTGATCTATAGAATTTACATTGGCTAAGAGGCAGAAGTAGAAAATCACCTTTCCAGCAAGGCACCATGTCATGTGGCAAAGTGATGATTTCCACTGGGTGGGGCTTTAACTTTCCTTGTTGGCAGACAGCTTATTTGCTTAGTCAAAACCATAGGCCACATGCCTTATTGTCCCCAGAAAAGTCAAGCAGAACTAAAGCCTACACCAAAGAAAAGTAAAATGTGGCATTTCCTAATGTATTAGATCACATTGCGTTTGTAACTTCATATGTCAGCCCAGATTGCCCCATGCTCACAATCAAGTAAGAGTTGAAGATGATGACTGCCCATGAAAGCTTATCAGGAAAAGGATACACACAAGAGTCTGTGCTACCATCTTTATGGAGTTGAATATCAAGAACAGTTTAGTCAATTATGTCACATCAGTGAAAACTTGAAAGAACGGATATGTACTAAACAAGAAAGAGTTATACAAACTAAACATACATCTATACAGGCCTTTATTTGAGAGTATCTTAGGGGTTGCAAGAAGAGGAAGTAAGGACTATTTCAGGTTGTTATGCACCAAAGAGGTTTTTAGTTAGGTTTATTCATTTAAAAAACAAAGCCATATTATCTCTATATACATATTTATAAAGCAGGATTATATCTAAGCTGCATATATTTTCCCACTAGAAACATACCTGCTAGAATGTGTGAATATTTTCATAGTGTCTCATGTCCCAGCATGTCTGGTTACACAGGGAGAACCTACTCACAACTCACAAAGATTCATGAATTTTAAATACTTAACTTTCATTTAGCTAGGCAAACAACATTATATCCACCCCTTTCTCCAGATATATAAAAATTATAATGGGTTGCATTTCCTCCTAGTGCATAGGAGATTTATGTAAAGAGTCTTTTTTCCAGTCCTCAAGTATCTGGATGTCTGCCTAGGTCAATGATAGAGCTGTCATTTATTCTTATACCTGAATGGGAGAGGTGTTGGGGAAGTCTAATGTCAATAAAGCACTGTTGAGCCAATAGGGAACCAAGATAGGAGGAACTAGGAGTCCAGGAGAACTCTGGGAAGGAGAAACACAGGAGAGTCAACATGTAGCCGCCATGGGGTAGGAGCCCGGAACTATTCTCCAGTAAGAGACATACTTAGATTAACAATTATGGGGTAATTACTTAAAGCAGAGCTAGCCAGTAAGAGACAAGCAAGGCCAACAGCTTCATAATGAATGTAGCCTCCTGTGTGTTTATTTGGGACAGATGCGGCTCTAGAACCAGGCTGGCGGGAAGGCTCCTCTCAAAGAAAAAGCTTCTCTTTACAGAGAGGCAAGCTCATTTATACTAGAGACCTACAGGGCAAGCAGGTGCAGAAATATGACATAAGTGTGGCTAGTAAAAGGCTACATTTTAGGGATTATTTCTAGGTTAATGGGAATGTTACTTTGCATCCCATGAAGCATACTGTTCTTCTCATTGGTCACCAATGCTCATTATAGGAGTCAGACCACTGGGAGACCAAGAAATGTCTCCAACACTAGTCGCCCCTCTTACTGCATGTAAAGTTTAGCCCTGCTAAGTGTTTCTAAGGTGAGTGTTGTGATGTTCAACTATAATCCCAAAACTGGGAATCTAAGGCTGAGAATTGCAAGTTTTAAGGCAGACAGGGGTACATGATGATTTCCAGCCTAGACTATACTAAATAAATAACTTGTATCAAACCCAAATGAGAACAAATCAAAAGGAATTTCTATGAGTCAGTCAGTAAGGTAGTATCTTTAACCGTTGTACAAATGAAGACTTTGAGGTAGAAGATCTTGTGAACAGCTAAGACCTCTTAGCACAAAGTGGCAAAAAGCCATAAAGGAAGCCTCTGACCTTATTGCTTGGAGACCTGTAGTCTTCCTTCTACAGTGTCCTCTGCAGTTGTATATCTTAGTGACTTGTAGTCCAGGAAAGTCTTTTACCCTGAACATAGAAATCTCAAAAGTTGCTTAATGGTTTTCTGTAACTTATAAACAGTATAGACTATTGGAAAGAGACCTGCAGTTATTTGTTCTGTGTGGTGGGAGTGTTATGGAAAGAGGGCTGGGAGAATCCAGGCTATGGACTTCATGTATTTCAAATGAGCACTATGAGAAAGAACAAGAAAAAACTAAGCTTCCCAAGGTGTCCTTTAAAACTGGAGTGTAGGATATGTAAGGCAGCAGGGAAAACAGAACCATGACATGAGTTAGTGAGGCTCTGATGTTCCCTGTGTGGTTGGTCTTGTGAGAGCTAGAATGCTGGTCTGTAAAGTTTTATTCCTTTTTTTTCCATTCAAGGCAACTTTAGGGCAAATCTACCAATTTGGCTGGCACAAATGGTAAGGAACAAAGAAAAGTATTCTTAGTTATTCATTATTTAGAAGTGGCTTATTCTCTATGGCAATTGTGTACACATAAAATAAAACATTTATAAATAAACTTTAATAATTTGGATTTGACCACATGAATTCCATGACAAGAAATTAACAGCAGAAGACAAGGCTGCTTTTTTTCTTTCTTCAGTGCTTTATTCCTTTTCCTGCAATTCACATCTGCACCAGCCCAACACCTCCTGTGGCCTCATCTTTCTGTATATGACTAGTTCACTATTAGCCATGCAAACTGGGGATGGGGTGCTGCCCTTCTTATATACATATTTATAGCAACTGATATGTTATAAAATTCTAAAATGTCAGTATTCTGGCAATTGAGTTTTATTGATAAATACAGTTCAAAACTTAGAGATAGCTATACTGTTTTGGAGCAGGACATTAAGATATACTTCAGGCATCTTGCCTGCCAGAATGCTCTAGAAAGTTAAAATGTCAAGGTTTTCTTTCTTCTTATCCTTGGGAATTTTATAACCATGACTCTCAGTAAGTAGCTGAGACAAATGAAACTTAGATATAGAAAACAAAGCTATTTTTCATCTTTGTCTGCTTTTGCTAATGTTGGGTTTAGGCCATGATTTAGGAGAGAAAAACCTACCTGCTACCTTTGAACTGTTCCCAATGACACCGTGGCTAGGAGATGCCCTAGCTTAGCTAAGCTTAAGAAACAGCTGCATCCAAGGGGTTGTTCTAAAGAGCTACTGAAAGGGGCATGTACCTAGTTCTTAGGGCTTGGTAAGCATAACAGGACCATGGACACTTGTGGCAATTTGAATGCAATTGGCCCCACAGTCTCATAGGGAGTGGCAGTATTAGGAGGTGTGGTTTGTTTGTTTGGTTGGTTGGTTTTGGTTTTTGGTTTTATGAGTCAGGGTTTCTCTGTATTGTTTTGGAGGCTGTCGGTCCAACCTGGCCTCAAACTCACAGAGATCCGCCTGCCTCTGCCTCCCGAGTGCTGGGATTAAAGTCGTGCACCACCACTGCCCGGCATAGGAGGTGTGGTTTTCTTGGAGTATATATGGCTTTGATAGAGGAAGTATGTCGCTGTGAAGGCAAGCTTATTCAGTATGCTTCTCACCAAGAAAAGCATGAACAGTCTAACCTGCATTTCTAATTCACACTGTATTTACATGAATGTGAAGAAATTGTGTCATGGCATTAGCGAAATAAATTTAGAAATCCATAAAACTTGGAGTTAAAACACTGATATATAAACAATTTGACTTGAGATATGAAGGGGTTATGGCTGTCATTATGGCTTTTCTACAATCTAACTTAAGTCTACATCAGAGAATACGCATTTCAGAACACAGAGTTCTATTGAAATAATCAGTTCCTCGCAGACATTAGAGTATGGAGATTCTTAACACTCTAGAAATAGCTTGTTTTAATCTAACTGTTGGCACAGGTGGGTTTTCCTTGAGGTTGCTAAATGATACCCTTGTTATTTTACTGAAAACTGTGTGGCTTAGTGGAGATTTCAACAGCTCTACAGCAGGGGTTCACTTACATCCTTGATTTTTCTTTTTTTGATAAGAGTTCTTACATCCTTCTCCAGAAATAAATCTAGGCCACTGATTGTAAAAACCCAGCTCAATGACTTATTTGATCCTTAAATGAAAATGTCAGAAAAAACATATCTGCTAATGACCAAGTTTCTATAAGCTTCAACCATTATCTATAATTGAATCAGTCAAATAAGCCTGTATATAGTAAATCCCAGGCATTGTCTCAAGGGATGAAATCAAGAAAGTAAGCATGACCACAATGATTCCTACCTTCTTGGTGCTTGCAACTGAGTCAAAAAGGCAAATTATTTATAATTAAACAATAACCAATGTAATAGTAGTCATTGCCAATGTGGCTATGGTTTGGAGATGTGTGATATTGAGGGATGTCTTCCCAAAGGACATCTAAGCTCTGTAGGTGGATATTAGGAAGGACTAGTATTCAGGACTTTCATTTATTTATTTATTTATTTTACATCAAGACCATCGTTTCCCCTTCCTCCTCTCCACCCGTTCCTTCCAGCCTGCCACCCATCTACTCCCCCTCTGTTTCAGAATAGGGGAGAAAAGCATGAGAAATACCATAATAGAGGGAGTCATTATAGATTTGAGGAGAGATCTGGCACCAGTGAGATCTCTAATGATCTACAAGGATGACACCAACTGGCAAACTAAGCAATACTGGAGAGACTATCTTAAATGCCTATCCCTGATAATGAGTTTGACGACTACCTTATATGCCATCCTAGAACCTTCATCCAGTGGCTGATGGAAGCAGAGGCAGACACCCACAGCTAAACACTGAACTGAACCCCTGGAACCCAGTGACAGAGAGGGAGGAGTGATGAGCAAAGGGGTAAAGAATGGGCTGGTGAAACCAACAGAAACAGCTGAACTGAACAAGGGGGACTTCTTGAACCACAGACAGCTGGGAGGCCAGAATGAGACTGATCCAGATCCCCTGAATGTGGGTGTCGGTGAGGAGGCCTGGACAATCTATGGGGCCCTGGCATACAAATGGGCTTTGTGTGTCCATACCACAAAGAGGGATGCTCTCTCAGCCTGAACTCTTGGAGGAGGGCCTAGGCCCTGCCCTGAACGATATCCCCTATGGGAGTGGGGATAGGGTAGGAGGCTGGGAGGCCTGGTGGGGGGGGTGAGGGAGGAGAGGAGGGAGAGTTGGGATTGACATGTGAAGCAAGCTTGTTTCTAATTTTAAAAAATGTAATAAATAATAAAATAAAAAAGAAATGGCCAGGCCTCCCATGAATATCAACAAAGCATGACATATCAAGTTGCAGTAAGATTAAGTACCTCCCTTTGTATTAAGGGTGGCCAACCTAGTAAGATGAGTAGGTTCCCATGAGCCAGCCAAAGCATTATGGACAGCCTCTGCTCCCATTGTTAAGAGACCCACAGGTAGACCAAGCTACACAACTGTCACATATATGTAGAGGGCCTAGACAAGTCCCATAATGAGCCCTGGTTAATTGTTTCTGTGGGCTTTTAAAAGGAGTTTTAATTTGCTACTAGAAGAATCACATGATTAAGTTCTCCTTCACTAAATGGTTCCCTTTCTATGTCATTGCAACCAGATTAGATACAGTTGCAGGAGTAACTACAGGGAGGAAATTAAGGGAGTATTGCTGCAGCCCAGAAGACCTAACACTATGGATGTGACTATGGAGATGCATCTCTTGCTTCTATGGAAATGATATGGAATAACTTGGTGAGTAAGAAATGAATGATGCCATTAGGTTCTTAGGAAAACCCAGAGAGTACATATAACAGCCTGATCCTAAGAAAATGACTATGGTTGTTCAGCTAATTTGATTAATGTAGCATATTTTTAAAATCATTTAAAACAGAAGTCAGCAAAAGAATTATCTTACATTGGGGCAACTGCTACCTGGTTTGGTTGTGTTCTTTTCTGTAACTAGGTAAGTGCTGATTCTGTGTTGTGCTTAATGATGTATGCATAGTTTCCACTAATGACTAAGATTAAGCACTAGGAAACTTAAACACTAAGTTTCCAAAACTTCAAAGCACTTTCAAAGCCAACGATTCCTACTTTGAAGACCTCAGTGTAATCTAAACAATTTCTAAATTGTTGAGGATTTCTTCTGCAACAACAGTTATAGACAGAGTGTGTACATTATTTTTCTCTCTTTTTGGCTTGTTCTTAAATTTTAATTTGAATATTTAGAAAAAAATGAGAGGCAGTAGATAACAGAGCTTGATGCCAAGATTTGGATTTGAAACCCAGCCCTGAAACTGTGTGGGTCTGAGCCAGTGAACTTCATTCCCCGACATTAGACAGTTTATCATGTCACTCCACAGCATGTGTTTATCTGTCTTCTGTACCAAATCCACTTCTTTTATCCTAGCCTGTGGGTAAAGCAGAGTGTCACATATGTTGTGCTGTGGTCCTTGTTCCCCTGTTACTCAGCATGACAATCTTGCTTTTGAACTCTGGTCAAGGTTTCCCTGTTGGTGGCAAAGTGACTGTAAAGGAAAATACCTAAAGCAGCAGGGCCAGCTTTCCCGTGACACAGTCAAGAGTGGGGATGGGACACCGTCTCACAAGGCACTGTCTACTTTGAGTGTTTTTGTTTTTGTTTTGTTTTGTTTTACAAGACAGGGTTTCTCTGTATTGTTTTGGAGGTTGTCGGTCCAGCCCGGCCTCGAACTCACAGAGATCCGCCTGCCTCTGCCCTCGAGTGCTGGGATTAAAGGCGTGCACCACCACCGCCCGGTTTACTTTGCGTGTTTTAGGTGTGAGTTTTTCTTCCCAGTTGAGACCACTGTCCAGATTTCTGACTTAGGGTTTCAGTTTTTCTCAGTGGCTTCTTCATCTACACAGTATGCCTGTGGGTTGTTTTCCCAGGACTATGCGGACTTTTGGTTGAGGAGAACCATTCTGTCTCATACCAGAGATAATTCTATGTTTAAAAGCATTCCTTCCAGGTCAGGATGAACTGGTCCTACTGGTAAGAAATCCTGCCTAAGGGACTTGCTCTGTCGTCATCATACTAAGTGCTCTTTTACCTGCAGAAACTCTGGGAAATACTAGGTCTCCACAGTCTAGACTGTCTCTTAGATTTTGCCCTTCAGATTCAAACTACCTCCTCTCCATTCTCAGATGCATCTTTCATGCAAAGCCGCACAAAGTAATTGTGTGGTCCTGACTTGTCTATTGTGTATAACTGTCACTTTTTCTCAAAGCCCTGTTCTTGAGGCTCAGGCTGTCCCTTATCAATGAGGCAGATGCTTGGCTCCAGGTGGCCTCCAGGACCTAATCAAACTCTGCAAAAATCCTTTCTAGAATATTCTGCTAGGATTTACACACCCAGAGCTAATCTCACTTATTTTCTATGATATTGGTCTGTTCTCTGGGGACCAAGACTTGTTACTTGATTCCTGCACACTATTTCTATTCTATTTCACTTAACCAAAGTCCTCAGATTTGGTGTGAAGGGTTATCATAGTTCCTCACTACTCATGGTCGTGGAAAAGTTTCAGGTAAAAATTTGTTCCTCGGTCTTCTGTTGCTGTTGTCGGAAGTTTACTCATAAACATTATAATCCTATTGGGGGTGCAAGGCTCCAAATATTGCAGTCCCTCATGAATTCCTACATTTTGCCAAGGCGCTGTAAATTCAGTCCATGTGAAGTCAGTGTTAAGGACTTTGTTTACTTTTCAACAGCAAAGGTTGCTGCATAATTAATCACTGTGATTGATATGTTTCCTCTCTAGATGGCATTCTGGAGGCTAAAGCCAAGCCACCGTGCTTGCTCATCTAACAGAATCAATTAGGTATCCTATTGCTCTACTTGACTTTTCTTGCCTCATAGCCTTTGGTTGAACATAATTATGTGAATGTTCCTTACAGTTCAAACAAGAAACTGTCTGGGGCAGTATCATATTAGTGAAGATTATGCTCACAGAATTAAATGCACTTATCAGTAAGTTAAGAACAATGATCATATTGGTTTATCTAGTTATAGGATGGTATGACTTAAAGGAATGAAATAAGCCCCATGTGGCTTGATTATGTTTGTGCTTTGCTTGCCCTGGAGATTGGATGTGGACTGCACATCCCAGATGCAGATTTTTTTTTGACAAGAACATTATTGTACAGCAAATGAACTCATGGCTGGTTCCTATACTGTGCTGTTACTTAGCTGTCTACCTCCCCCGGAGTTTTTACCATGTGTCCCAGCATCAGATCTGAGATCTATTGGTCGTGTGGAAGCCACACTGCACTTGCTGGCTAGGTCCCCATCTGCCAGCTGCCTAAGAGGAGCTCTCCTTCTACAGACATCTGTTTGTCTGCTACCCTGACTGTTCTTGTGTGAAACATCACAGCTGGCCATTCATCAGTAGACTAGCTAAGGTATCCCTCCATAATTCAAATCTAAAGAACACAAAACTGGTATCCTTTATAAGTGGGGGGTTGGGAGCATTGGTGGGGGATGGGGAAGAAGGGAGGTAGAGAGAGCTGGGATTGACATGGGAAGCAATCTTGTTTCTAATTTAAATAAAAATAAGTATCTTAGTTATTTTTACAGCATTTGGCCAAACTGGCTACTATTTCTCTGTTAAAACTAAACATTTCTGACATCTTTTGAGTGTGGGGAGGAATATAAGATTTGAGACTCATACTGCTGGGGTTAATTTCTGCACTAATTTGTTATTCTTTCAACAGTACTGAATAATAACCATATTGTTTTTATAGGATGCAGAAAGTGTTTCTTTCTCAATGCCATGTCATCAGTCAGCCTGGTTCTGTGGCTCTCAGCTCTTCAGAGAGCTGACTCAGCAGTCGTTTTTATAATTTTATAATGGTCATTGGAAGTCAAGATGAAGAGCGATGACATCAAATTCCCAAAATGTATGTATTTAGGCATGCGTGCACGTACATACATGTTTCAAAAGAAGGGCAAAACCAGGCAATGGTGGTGGCACACACCTTTAATCCCCATACTCTGGAGGCAGAGGCAGGTGGATCGCTGTGAGTTTGAGGCCAGCCTGGTCTACAAAGCTACACAAAGCAACCTTGTCTTTGAAAATAAAAAAAGAGGAAGGACGAATACTCAAGTAAAGAACCAAAACTTGAGTCACAGATAAAAACTGAAGGGTTTGGAGGAAAAACACTGTTTGTAAAGTGTCTGACAAAGGGAATATTAATGGGACATATAAATGAGAACTGACACAGCAAAACTGCAGTTCAGAATATTTCACTGAAAAGAGCACTCTAGAAGACAATCAGAGGGGCTTGGAAAAACTCCAAGGAACATCTTTGTGGGTCAAAGGCAGAGCAGGACCTTCCCCTGATATGCTAGGCCAGACTGCATTTGGTGGCCTGAACCAGGCAAATGGCTTGCCTGAGAACCTGGGGGCATGCAGCTGGCCTTTCCCATCTATCCAGAAGGCTTCAGAAAAGGTTTGGCAGACATATCTCATCAGTGTGTTCTAGTCTATGGGATTGTGTCTCATAGTATAAGATTTGTTCATTATGTACTAAAGATCACATTTTATACTGAGAAAAAAAAGTCTTTTTAAAAAGGAGGACATTGCCACTTTTTTAAAGTCCCCAATCCATAATCCAATCACTGGCCACAGAAGAAAAGAATGGCAGATTTGATTTTGTTTATATTAGTAAACTCTATAAAATAAAATATACTATGAAATTCAATTTTATGATCACTTTTTGTAAAAATCACAACAAAATGCAGCATTGCAGAACACAACTCCACAACAATGTCTGTGACATGGATTGTCACATAAATTCATTTGAATTACTCTGTCAATAATATTGGCTCCTTACATCCATGAGAATGTGTTAACTCTCCATTTGTACAGACATTTATGTTTTCTAATAAAATTTTGTGTGATTTTCTAAAAGGTTCAAACTTTATTAGGCTTATTTATTTCTAGATGAAAAATACATTTTGCTGCCATTATAAATATCCTTTTTATATGATTTTGAGTTGACATTGCTAGACACCACTTTTGTTGTCTGCATGCCTCTGTCTATATTTATGCCATGTATTTTTAGGCCAATTATTTTTTACATAGGTTCTTTTGGATTTCTTTTTTACTCTGCAAACTACTGTCCATGAATCATGCCCTTCCATGGAAGCTGAGATTTTCCACCTCCATATTCATTCTCTGCAACTTCAGGAAAGCTTTCCTAACTCTGTTTACTGATGCTACACAGCTCCACATTCGAAGTCCGTTTGTAAGTGGAGGCCTAGGCTCACATGGACATGACGATATTTTTATAAGCGGAAATCAAGAGGCCTTTGGAGGTCTCAGAAGATGTCATTCCACTGGGCATCCTTCTCTTTGCCTTTTTTTTTCTCTTGTTTTTTCTTTTTCTTTTCTTTTCTTTTTTTTTTCTCCTTGCCTTTTGCTTGCTCTCTTTCTACCAGCTTGGAATGTGTATGTCATGCTCAGCAGGAGGGGAGGCACCTGCATTGTGAGCATGAGGGCTCACAGAGAACAGCATGGAAAGACAATAGACTCTTAGTGGCACACTTTAACTGCCGAGCTTGTCACTACCTACTCGCAAAGTGCTTCTTATGGGGGAAAATAAATTCACATTTGATTAAGTTTCTAGATGAGGTTGAAATGTGTCACTGAGCAAATACAACTGCAATTTGTTAGCTTTCATTTATTTCCTTTCACCCCAACGTTTGCCTTGGTGTTTATTTTTGTTTGATTGTTTTTCTTTGCTTGTACGTCTGAAACTCAATCACATTTTAAATTATGCTTTTAGTTGGCACACTGAATAATGGATTTCATCATATTTTAATACATGCGTGTCACTGTCCTTTGCTTACATTTCCTCCCCTGATCTCCATGCCTCCTCTCATTGATCTCCTTCATCAATAATTTCCTAGCTTTGACAACTTTTTCAAGTCATTGATCAGTACTGTTGTAAATGTCTGTCAGTTTTTTAAGAACAAACACTATGTGCTAACTTTAAAATGAGTTTGTAAAGGTAAAAGAAGAAAGTATTTATTATACCTTATACATGAGATGAAGTATAGACTGAGAATCTGAGGTGACTATAAGAGTTTTTTCATTCTTAAGAGATCTGGATCTGGTGATACAAGCATGTAATTCAAACTACTTGGGAGTCTGAAGCAGGAGGATGGCAAGTTCCAGTCTTTTGGGCTAAGAAATGAATTCCAGGCTACCCTAGACAATTTGCTGAAACCATGTGAGGATACAGCTCACTGATAGAGCATTTTCTCTTCATGCGGTAGACCCCGGGTTCAAACCCCTAGGCCCACAAAAGAATAAAACAAAAAGAAAAGTGGCAAGCCAGGATTTATTTATTAAATAAAGAACAGTAGTAAAATAAAAACATCTTTTCTTGATCATACTTACGTATACATATCTTATATGTACATTTTCTTTATTATTGATTAACATGAATATACTGCCATGTAGGACACACAGTGTGGGTTTTGCAATCTATCAACTTAGCTTCAAATTTCTACACTGCTATGTATCACCAATGAGGCCTTAAATAAGCCATCACTCACTCCTTTGTTATAGATCTCAAGATCTAGCAGAGAATAATAGTGCAGGTACAGCAAACTATGGTGGAACAGATGAGTGAGTTGGACTAGCAGCTGAAGTCACGGTTTTGGTTTGATTAGGGCTGTTGTAGGGTAACTGATGGCAGTGAGAAGTGTAAAATAACTACAATCCCACCCCATTAGGATGAGAAGGAAGTCTTTGCCCTCCTGTTCCAGATACAACTCATTTCCTCTGCATTTAATCCCATTTCCCAGGCAGCTCAGAGAACAATTAAAACATCCAGTTGGGGCTTGTTTCTTCAAAATGTAAGCCGACAACCACACTGTTCTTTGTTGCTTAAATCTTGTAAAATGTTCCAGCTTATTTTCCTCATATAATTATTTGAGGACTCCTTTAGCTAAACAACGTGTATCTATTAGGACTCATCATAATTAGCACACCTCAAGTTAACCAACGCTATTTGTTCATAACAATTATTTAGTTCTCATGAAAGCTATGGGGTGAATGTATGATATAATTCTCCTCCCGTGAGTTTCATTTGCAAATAAAACTAACTTCAAAGTGAAACACCAGTGTCACTGAAGCTCACATCCCATGAAACAGTGCAAGGTTACCTTCAGTCACACACTGAACCACGGTATTAAGATGATGGGGACTAAGAACACTGCTCCTGCTGTTTCTCTCTATTATCCTGAGGGACTTGGAAAAGAATATTTAAACATCTTCAAGTTGCAGATATGAGTTCTTAGCTGGAGAAAATTATTTTAAAGTTGTTGATAATAAGATTAAAAAACAACTAGATTCTCCATTTTATTCTGAAGCCTCAGATTAAGTTGGTATTATAGTCACACAAGTATTCTATGTTTTTCCTCATCATGCCTTGTCTCTCATTTTCTGCTTGTATTTCCAAAGCTCTTCTTCAAGCACTCACACATTTCCTCCTGTAAGAACTCCCAGCTCCCCTTCCAATGTCCTGCACAGTCAATCTTTAGGGTGTTTGATGTATTCTATTTCTTTTAAGCAATTCATTTACTATAACACTTTCAAATACTTTATGGCTCTCCACTTACATTACAAGATTGAGAGGATGAGGAGTCAAAGATGATGGGGGTTTTAGTAACGTGTAGGACTGGGGATGCAGAAGTCATACAAGCTTGGCATCTGAAGGAGATAAGGAAAACAGTTGACTTGACAGGACCTCTGAGGTACTGACACTTTAAAGAAGTAGAAACTCACACTTAGTACCCAGGGAATATCTTGGGATCTGGCTGGCCGGAAAATAGAGACATGTTGTAGATAGCCACAGACAGAAAATATTGTCCAAAGAAACTATCTGGATGAGTAACAAATCATATAGGATGGTGTCTTAAAACCCTTAGGAAATTTACAGTAGGAAAACACTAATAGAGAAGAATTAAGTTCATATAGTTGGAACTAATGAGAAAAAAAGGAATCCTATTCAATTTTATATGAGAGAGAAGAGCTATCCATGGCAATGGTTGTCTTCTTCTAGAAAGTTCAGGAGCATGGGTGGAGTCACTGTTCTTTAGAACATGAGAATCACTGTTTATTGGTGAATTACAGATGACTTCCATGCGATAAGAAGGTTGACTAAATGGTCAGCCCTAAAAGCATTCATGCATGTAACCTTATAAAGACTGATCAAGTTGCATTTATGTATGCATATATATAGGCTACAAATTTGAAAGAGTCAAAGGAAAAGTAAATGGGAGAGTTTGGAGTGAAGAAAAGGAAGGGGAAATGTAATTATCTCATAACCTCACAATTAAAAGAAATGAGTTTTAAACAGGGGTTGTCTAGATGGCTTCTTAGCTTTTAACTCGTAGATTTTGGCATTCACCATATGTTGTGCTTCCTCTCTGGTGTCAAATTATTCAGCACAGAGATTGGTTGTTCTTTAGAAAACTGAGCAACACCAAGCATGGTGTGGGAGCTCAATAAATTATTATTGTCTAAAGACTGTTCTCCAGCTACAGACATTTATTTGTAAATTATTCAGACAATTTAATGAATTATTTTGTAAATTAGTTAGATGTCTATAGATTATTATTATAAATTATTATAAATAGTAATTTAGAAAACTATTATTGTCAAAAGAATATTCTCTAGCTCTAGACATTCTAGAAGCTGGATGGACAAATGCTTTTTGGTCCCATCTATGTAAGAATCATTGAAGAATGGGCTAGAGACAGCTGAGGGGTTAGGAGCACTTCCTGTTCTTGCAAAGGACTGGAGTTCAGTCTCCAGCATGTACACAATGGCGCCCAAATGCCTGTAATTCTAGTTCTGTGGATCTGATATCCTGTCTGGTTCCTGCATGCATGTGGTGCATATAAACTCACTCAGGTACACACATAAACAAAAAATAACTGAAAGAAAAAGAATAATCCAAGCAATGGTGTAGAACTAGTGTGAAGAATGATGTGTGGTTATAGAGAGGAGAGGAATTGGAGACAGGTCATAAAGGGAGAGATTACTCGCTTTAGGCTGAAGACTTAGCTACTGATTACATTTAACACTATAAAATACTTTTGTTGTTATAGTCCATTGGGTGTCTAATATATCATTAAATGCAAACACTGTGGGTGGGCATGCTCAAGTGTGAATAACACACAGAGATACATGACCACAAACAAGTCTCGCTTTCTCCTTTTTTGCCCTGTGATATCTAAAAGACAATGTTCACATTGAAAAGACATATTGGCGTGGTAGTGCACTCCTGTAATCCCAGCACATGGGAGGCAGAAGCAGGAAAATCTCTGAGTTCAAGGCCCAAGCTGCTCTACAGAGCTGGTTTTAGGACAGCTAGAGCTGTTAATACAGAAAAAAACTTCTCTGGGGTGGGGAGAAAGACATGTAATGTATGATGCTGACTTAAACCGAATTCAGACCAAACCATACATGTGAAAAGTCTAATGTAGCAGTGGGATTTATGAGCATATTAGATGTTATAGCTATGTGTAGAACTCTTTGACACTGCAATGGTTAACCACTGAGGTGAAAGACCAGTTTTTAAAAACAAAATGAAAATTTCAACAAACATCTTTAATTGTAACAGGAGCCAAAGTTACAAGTCCTTTTGTTGTTAAAACCGCATAGTCTAGTGAGTTTTCTCTGGCTGTATTCGTTGAAGGAGGCAATAGCTACGGTGAGTTGCAGTTGAAAATGTGTTTTCTATTTTTCTGTGTTTGAAAGGGCCCATTAGCAGAAATGCGTGATTTCCCTAGAACCGGAGTTCATAAATATTACAAAATGGCTGTTTTTCTTCCCCAATGTTGTTCCATTTAAGACAGTTGCCTTCACTAAAGCACCCGGTTATGCTGTCCATTTTTATTGCAGAAAGAATTTCACAGACCTGGCCTATTTGCATGTGTCTGGCAGCCATTTCCAGGGCTCATTTAAAAACTAAATGATGCTACGCAGAACACAATGGAATTACAATTCGTCTGTGTACCCTCACATTTTGTATTCTGTTTACAGCTGGCAAAATTGGCCTAAATTGGACTAAGTCCAAGTCAACGGAGCTGCAGTGATAGCATTTTGACTGGATGAAATAGGATATAGGATTTTCAGATAGCTAAGGTGCCTATAGATGCAGCTACAAATAACTGGGAAGGAAGTAGCTTCCCCATGGAGGAACAGGTAGCATCTCTTGCACAAGGGTCCTTGCTGCCAGCAAACCTCATTCCTGGTGGGTTGCTTGTCACTTCAGGATATCTGCACCTTGTGACTGTAGGATATAGGTAAGATTCTCAGATGGCATTGCTCATAAATCAATTCCTTAGACTGATGAAACTCTCAAATCATCGGCATGGCAGCTGGAATCTCTTCCCCCATCACTTCGTCCCCCAAATAAACACCAACAACAAAAATAATACAGTCTTCAGCAAAGTCTAGATTTTACTTAAATTTGCTAATACTATAAATACTCATACTGAGCAAGGCTTACTTTTTATTTTTATTCAAATACTGTAGTAATCAGATTCTGTGGACAGCTTCCTTTAATTCTGGAACCACCTAACAACATAGGTTCAATCCTAATTATTTCTTTTTTGTTGTAGTTATAAAACTGAGCCTCACTGTAGTTAAGCAGGTTGCCCAAGACCATACTCTACTAACTTGTAGAGGCAGTGGTCCAGCACAGACACAGGGCTCAGGCTTCCAGCTCCTGAACACAGAACTAAGATTACTTCTGATTTCTGAGGTCTGATAGGGATCAAGTTTTATGAAACTGTTTAGTGAATTGAAATACATTCTTTCACTGTAATCTGCCTTTTGTCTCTAATTACATTCTTAATCTCATAAAATGATATTGTTTATTTATTCATTTATGTGTGTGTGTGTGTCTGTCTGTGTGAGAGAGACAGAGATACAGAGAGAGAGAGTGTATATGTACATGCAGGTACACACATGTACACAGGACTGCTGGTACCTGGGTTTGCCAGAACAGGGTGTTGGATTCTCTGGAGCTGGAGTTACAGACAACTGTGTGCCTCTCCATGAGTTGTGGGATTCCAGCTCTTGTCCTCTGCAAGAATAACAAGTACTCATAATGCCTAGCCATCTTTCCTGTCCCCATTTGGGATTTTTATCAAGCAGAATTTGCTAAGTACTACCCTATGTACAATTCTTTAACAAACACAAGAAGCAAGCTTTGAAGGTTAGTTATTATTTATTTATAGGGTTATTGATTTATTTGTTAGGCACTACCCTATGTACAGTTCTTTAACAAACACAAGAAGAAAGCATCTAATGAATGTTACTTATTTACCTATTTATTGATTTATAGGCAACTCTCCTTACAATGGTATTTGCATTTCTTTTTTTTAATAGTAATATTTTATTTAACTTTTCACTCATATTACTCCAAGTGCCCTTCCCTCCTCCCCTGCCTCCCCAATTCCCCAGCCCCCCATTCTATCCCCCCCTCCGCTCCCCAGAGAGGGTAAGGCCTTCCATGGGGGATTTTCAAAGTCTGTCATACCATCCTGGCCAGGGCCTAGGCCCTTTGCAATGTGTGCAGGCTGAGAGAGCATCCCTTCTTATACTTTTTATTCCTTCTTTTTCTGACTCCCATTTTGATTTCTTCTTTTAAAAATTTTATGCACTTTAAATTAAAACAGAATTACACTATTATTCTCCTTTTCTTTCCTTCCTTTAGCCTTCCCAGATACTCTGCCTCTAACAGCCTCCATGTCCACTCACTCTCAAGTTGACAGCCTCTTCTGTTTTTATTACAATAAATCCATACATATATGTATGTATACTTATGCACAAACTGATAAATACAACTTATTGAGTTCATTTTTTTTGTTTGTGTATAAAGCTGCCAACTTCGTAGTGGATAATCAGTCAGAGGATTCATCCACGGTAGAGGCCAATTCTTCTTTTCCCATGAATTATTAGTTGCCTATTGTTCTTTGTCTGGGGTGGGACTTTTAAAATTTTCTTCCTTCTGTGTTAGTGTGTATATTCATATTTCCATTTTCCTCATCTTGTTTATATAGCCATTTCTAGGAGAGACAGTTTCACAGCAGACTTCCTAGTATTCTGGCTCTTACAATTTTTCCACCCCATGATGCTTTTCCTTAGTGATAGATGCATAAGCTGTGATGGAGAATTAGCCACTGGTGCTGGGCTCCCGTCTATTAATTTATCTCTTCATTCTGTCCAGTTGTATTTTTATGTGATGTTCTCCACCCGCTGTTAAGAAAAGCTTATTTGAAGGATGGGTGCTAGTAACACTTATCTGTGGGTGGAAGGATAATATTTAGAATGTCATAAGAAATTAATGCTGGTCTATCAAAGTGATAGCAAATACTACTTTCTGTTCTAAGGTCAAAGACCTCATTATGCCGAGTAGCTGACTAGGTTTCTAGGACCAGACATGATTTCCCTCCTGTTGAGTGGGTTTAGAGTCCAAGTAGAAAGATGTACTTACTACCAATATATGAAAGCTGCATATTGTAACTTACAGATGTCTTTCCATGTTGTTGTGTTTCATAGGTGTATGAACTGGGTAGGACTCTTAACTGTTTCCATCCTTTGGCAGTAACATCATGAAAGACAAACCTCAGGAAGAAGGTCTGTCTATTTCAAGTTAGATTTAGCTTGAATTATCTAAGTCCTGTGTTCATAGTGTCTTCAGTAATAGAGACTCACTTCCAACCTCTGAGAGGCAACAGCAGTAGCTTACATTGTTTGGGGATCTATTTTTATGTTATCTTTTTCTTTTATCCACCACTCCATGCCCTGCACTTTGCCTTTGGGATAGTTTACATTAAATCCTTGATATTTGACTTACTGCTTAGCTGATATCATAGATTCTTTTTTTTTCAGGTGCGATAGTTATAATAACTTTAATTAGAAGCCCAGATTCTAACATAAGTTTTTATTCACAGTCACCAGTACACCCATCCATAAAAGCTGTTCCTTTTATCTCTGTTATCACTTTATGATCACAGTCCCATGTCTTTCCTCAATTAGGCAGCTGATACAGACCACTTACTACTCTCCTAACTCCTACTGCTATTTTCTGCAAAGTAAGCTTTCTACAGAGAGATTCAATAACTTCTCAAAAATACCAGCCTGCACCATATTCTTGCTTAAACCCTTCTACGCTACTGTATGCCCAAGCATTGCAGCCCCATCCCAAGCACTGCAGCCCCATCTCAAGCACTGCAGCCCCATCCCAAGCACTGCAGCCCCATCTCAAGCACTGCAGCCCCATCCCAAGCACTGCAGCCCCATCTCAAGCATTGCAGCCCCATCTCAAGCATTGCAGCCCCATCTCAAGCACTGCAGCCCCATCTCAAGCACTGCAGCCCCATCTCAAGCACTGCAGCCCCATCCCAAGCATTGCAGCCCCATCTCAAGCACTGCAGCCCCATCCCAAGCATTGCAGCCCCATCCCAAGCATTGCAGCCCCATCCCAAGCACTGCAGCCCCATCTCAAGCATTGCAGCCCCATCTCAAGCACTGCAGCCCCATCTCAAGCATTGCAGCCCCATCTCAAGCACTGCAGCCCCATCTCAAGCACTGCAGCCCCATCTCAAGCACTGCAGCCCCATCTCAAGCATTGCAGCCCCATCTCAAGCATTGCAGCCCCATCCCAAGTATTGCAGCCCCATCTCAAGCACTGCAGCCCCATCTCAAGCATTGCAGCCCCATCTCTTCCTTGGCTCTCTAGCATTACTCCAGGCCTCCTCCACCTTCCTCTGGGATGGTCTTCTGCTCATTCCTGCAGTTTCCAGCACTACCCCGTTGATCAATCTCTTTTCTCTATCAGTCTTCTTCCTACTCTTCACCCTGTCGATTAGCTTAACCTTTGTAGAACTCACTCATGGAGCACTTCTAGGAGGCCTTGCTTCTCTTTCCAGATGACTCTCAAGAACAAATCACCCCTAAGTGGCTTGGCTGTCTCCTCTGTGTTTCTGTAATCATGCCTATAGCACAATGCCTCCAAACGATTTGAACTACCCTTCCACTATGTTAGATCTGCATCCACTTTTCCTCTGTTAAGTGGTTTCCATATTAGATACACAGCTCAGAGAGCCCTGGAAAAATATTTGTGGCTCTGAAATGAAACTTCCCAGCAGCTTTTAATAAAAGAGAAGACCAAGAATGGACAGGGCACTCTCCTAAAAAGTTTGGGCTTTGTGAAGAAACAGATAGGTGTCAATGATTGTGTATGTTGAACCTTACCCTTGACAATACTGATATAGTACTAACCAACCTGAGAGCAGCGAAGAGGATGAAGGTGTTGGAGCCCAGCTCTGTTTAAATTTAAATACTGTTTTACCAAGAAATGTCAGTGTTGTGGCTGTTACAATATAAGGCCCAGCTTCTTCAGAACTCCTGCTGTGCCTAAGTAGGTCAAGTGTCTCATTGTGTGAGTCAGTGGTACTGCCTGAAATAGAACACAGAGAGATACATCATTTCTTTCAAGCATTGCCTAGATAAACCCAGAATTTTGATGCAATGCAAGCAGAGCTAGAAGTCAACAAAGATTCTAGTGAAAATTATTTGGGGGTAAGGATTTATGAGGCTGTGGGGAGCTGGGCTTATGCAAATGAATTTAAAAGGAAGTAATACATTAGCATTCATTCCACTAGGTGCATTTGTGTTATGAATTATACCTGATCTATGAATTTGACTTGATTCAACTTTTACAAAGATACTACGGTATATTTTGTTGTCTCTGGTCTCACGTGAGGCTTTTGAAACTCCATGATCAAGGAGTGATATAAAGCATATTCAGCTTTCAAGGAACAAACCAAAGTTGACCTTCTATGTTCAGGTGCCTGCCTGTCTTTCTCTCTAGATTGCTTACCCCTCATGGTCTACCATGACCTTTAGATGCCAGCTACAAGTAACAATGTTATTCCTATCCAGTGATTTCTTGCCTCTAGGACCTGGCTAATTCTGTTTATCCCAATATTTGTCAGCCTTCACCCATGCTCTGTGTTAAAATAACTGTCCATGAAGTTCCACTGTTCCCACATTTACCAGCTATCTGTAGGTACTTCTGGTGATCACAACTGGGTAAGAGAAGAGGTTGTACTGTGTAGCATCTTGTGGGTAGAGATGAGGAATTTTGCCAAATATTCCACAATCTTCAGACCTAATTACAACTTATTCAACCCATTATGTCAGTAGAAATATTGAAAAGTCCTAATTTGGATTGTCTGTTACAACAAATAACCCAGGTCTATTTCAACGACTTGAGGAAGTTCCAATTTCACTTAAAAGTATGTTTTTAACAATTTTGTACTGACAAGGATAACTTTTTAAAGAGTGACTACCATAGTTTATAGTTAGTGACCCTAAATTGTAAAGGCTTTTAGAAAGGTCATAGGTCAGCATGCTCATCTCAATTCCAGATGTAAGAGGTATTATCTTACTCCAGTCTTTTACTAAGGAGCTAAATTTTAGATTGCAAAAGAAAAGTACTTATAATTAGTGTGTTCTTCTTTGGGTAGGATCTGTATTACAGTCAATTTAGAACATGACACTGTACCTTATTGTTCAAGTGCACATATACACACACAGGTACATATGTACACATAAAATAAACATAAGTAAATCATAAAAAGTTCAGATTGTTCAGAAACCATTCTACTTGTCATGGTTCAAGGAATGTGGTATATCTGGACTAACTACCCATTAACGGGGAATTCCTTTGCTATTACAGATACCTATTCTTATTTCATATCTTCTAGAAGACAGACTTCAGTTTTCAGATTTAGCAGCCATAGACACTTGGTCACTATATAACCACAGCTGGGACATCTTCCCCTTCTTCATCATCATGGGCAAGGGCATGGTTGTCATGAGCTTGAGCTGTGATATGAGGAAGCAAAGTTCTATCTAACCCTATTCTGTTTGAAAGCCTGATTCCATCTTGATTTTATTATTATTTCTTGATATTCCAGATTTAGTTAGAACGATAGCATTATTTCTGGGATAGTTTCTATACATTTGTAATCTCAGCACTTGGAAAGTGGAAGCAAGAAGCTAAGATCACAGGTTCAAGCAAGCCTAGTGACTTAGAAGGTTGACAGAAATACAGGAAGAGAAAGAGGACAGGAACAGAGACAAGGGAAAAACGCAGAGAGAGATTGAGAACAACAGGATAGCATTATCTGGAATAAACACATCAGATACTCAGCAGCAATAAAATTTACCGAGTAGAAAATATAAGAGGGTTGCTTACTATTGCACATTGGTAAGATACTGAGAGAGCATGAAGGCTCATCATCGTGTGTGCTTATCTTAGGCCCAAAGAGAATTTTTGTTTATTATTTATCTTAGGGTAAAATTGGAGATTTGTAGCCACCTTCTCACCCAAAATTCTGGACTTCTAAAAGTTCTTTAAGACCATTTAATTCTATTTTACAAAATGGCTTCTTTCTATTCCCCTTTCCTGGGTTGTCTTGTTAAGTACCTTTAGGCATGGAGGCCATTGGTGGATACCTAATTAAGTAGTGCTGCACAGGGAGTGGAAAATCCCACAGACATTAAAAATGCCAAGCAAGGGTGGATGCAAAGGGTGGGGTTATCTAAGACTGGGTTGGAGAGGGAGAGGCCAGGATTCTGATGTGTGTTAGGATAACACTGCCATCCCTGACTTTTCCACTTATCAATTCTGCTTTCAGGGCCCATGTCCTGATCAGGGCAAAGTTTGTAAATGTATTTGTCGGATTAGGTACCAAAGAATGGAATGTAAGAGTTGGGGTATGTCAGTGCCATGTACCTGTACCTCAACCCTTTGGAGAGATGAGCATCTGTGGATGTATCTGTCTCCTTCAGTCACAAGCTACCCAGTTAGACATCATGTCTAAAACTTGCCAGTAGTGTATAATCTCTGAATTCTAATTCTCTTACACGGCAATAGTACAAAAGGGCAAAATAGACATTCCTAAACAAGCAGGGCCCCTGACAGTTGATATTATAATAATAATAACACTTTAGAAAATAGAAGGGGCACCTATATGCAAATGGAATTTGAACATATTTATATTATTTTGGTGATACAGAACAGAAATTCAGCTTGCATTTTAGTTTTTTTAGATGAATGGTCCTCCCTTGAGGTGATGCCATCATGGAAATAAAGAAAACCCATGCAACTACTATGTGGGGACTTTGCTTCTTTCCTCTGCAGGGTAATCTAGGTTAGTTTCCCTGCATCTGCTCATGTTAACTGCTCGACATGGTGGTTTCTGTTTAGAAATGAATATTCCTCAATAAAAACTCTTGTTGATATAGTTTAAGTAGGAGAGTTGCTTAGTTGTTCCAAGAAGGAGGCACAAGGTGGGGGAGGGGAAGGTATTTAGATTTGCTGTTTACTTAGTGTCTTTGGGCAAGAATATGACTGATTATTACCTTATCACCACCTTATTTTGTTTCCTCAACAATGTGTGTGTCATCTAAATGAGGAAAGGAGTCTGGTATCACCCTCTCCAGGATGCTGGCTGGCTGTGTGTTCCTGTTCTGAGACTCACCTGGGCAGACTAAGGCTGTTTCCTATGAGCATTTTGAGAAAGGAACATCCCATAATGATTCATGGTAATTTAACTTGTGTGCTAAATAGAGTTTCATGCAGCATGCAATTGAGCATATATTCCATACCCAAAGTCTGGGCAAGCTTTGGAGATATTCAAGTGTTGGGCATTCATTGTCTTTGCCAGGAGAAGATGTACAAGATGTGTGCCTTATTTCTCTCTAAGAATTGACGTTTACTTGCTAGAGACTGAGTTTTCTCTCGTTTCTCCCCTCTATTTGGGCTGTCACACAAAATCAAATCATTGTATAATTTTCTATTCACTCAGGGAAGTTTTTTTGTGAAAGAGACACTTAGGTACATCCTTGGACTTTTCTAAGAAGAAAAACACTGCGGGTCATCCTACAGGAGAGGAAATGAGCCAGAAACTTTCATATGTGTACTGTCCATAGGAGATATTGTGGAGAACTGTATTCTCTGCTCAGCCATTAGAGAAGATGTTTGTTTGCTCCGGGCTTATAGATTCTTATAGTATATATTTAAAGTAAAAAGCCGGAGTCAAGACCACAAAGGAAGGACATATGAAGGATTCCCCTATACTTTCTTCTCTTCTCCCTACTAACCAAGCTGTGTAACAATGCTGGAACTGTAAGACGGGCTCTCAGTGGCGCTTGCTATCAGATACCACAGTGGAGGGCAATGTTAAAAGATAAAGCATGCAACAGGCAATGGATATTCTTGTTCATGCCTTAAAACAAGTATTTCTAGTTCATCTTGGAGGTCAAAGTAAAAGGTGAGATTTGTAACCTTATTTTTCACCCCCACTGTCCACCAGAATATTGACAGGTTTACCCTCCCATTCTCCCCTTCCTCTTCATAATACTTCAAAGACGCATCATCAAGTTTCAAACAGTTTTCATCTTCAGTTTATTCTACATTGGTCATAACTTATGTTGAGAGTCTTGAAATTCTTACCACTGCCATACCCTTGAAGGTAATGCATGTCTTTTAATTGTTCTTCCTAGTCCTTTGTACATAATGGTTGTTTGGCATTGTTGAATTAGCATCTAATTCTGTAAACTAACCATATTCTTCTCCACTTTCATCAGAAGCTCTTGGCATTTTGGGACTCCCTGGATTGTAATCCTAACCAGCCTGTTAGGGGGTCACATCTATCTCCCTACATTTTGGGCATTTGTGTTCTCTTTGAGGACTTCTTGACTTCCACTGACTGATTTTAAATCACCTGGTGTGTGACAGCCTTCTGTATTTAACAATTTCTCCTTTCTCTGCCAGATCGTAGTAATTTTTAAGGTGTTTACAACGACAATTAGTGAATCACATTTCCGACTAAAATTTATCCACGGTGTTTCTGAAATTGCAATATCTCAGCAGACAGGACAGTACTCTGACAGATGCCTTTATACTCAGTTCAATTTGTACATTCCCAGGAAATTACCACAAAGCATGATGTATGCTCTAAGAGTCAACATACTACTTTTCATTTAATTATGCAACCAATACTCACATGCTACAGTGATGAAAGTATTAGCCACAAATCAAGAAAATATGCTCATTTACTATGTTGGTTAGTCTTTCACAGGGAATTCAACCTCTGCAGTGACCAAATGCAAGCAAGCAGTTTCATGGCAACAAAGTAACCATGGGAGAAAAGCAGTCTGCCACTCATGTTTTGGCAATTGTTGCACTCGGATGCCTTCAAAAAGCTGCATGCCTTGGCAATGGTCATTAATTGTTTCTATATGGTAGCCTGATATGTTTTGAAGCTGTGTTAATAGCCAGTGAGATGCAAATAAGGCTGATAAATGGGTTCAGGATATTATGTAGGATATGACAGTATCTAGCGATCTGATGAATCAAGAAAATGGAAAAATCTGCCCAGGATCGTCACCCTGTCCCTCTCCCAACTGATTACATCAACACATTTTCATTGTCCTTAAGGTATGTCATATGGGTAATTTTTATGAGTTATGTCTTGGACTTCTTACCAGTTGCAGAGCCTGTGTGCTGGCTTCTACAGGATCACCTCCACCTTGTGGGTACCTATGTGATTTACAAACTTACAATGACATTTGGGCTGCTTGGCTCCAGTCCTCTTTCAGTGATTATGGCAACAGAGCTATTACTGGAGATCTATTGTGAGTTCTTTGTTTGTAACTGAGGGGGCGGTGATACCTGCAAGACAGGATAGCTCAGGGACAGTGAGGGCAAGGAGGGCACATTGCTATTTCTCATGAGCTTTTATCATGGAATTGAGGCAATACAAGTACATCGCTCTCCGTGCCTTGTATTACCCAGATATTTTAGAGGAGTCAAAGAAAAAAAAAGGAGTCACCTCTTTAAAAGACAATTATATCTTTAAGCAACCTTATGACATCTATCCCTGTGGAATTTAAGTGTGAGCCCATACCAAGTGCTGAAATAGATCAGGTAATAATAAACACAACGCTACTACTTTAGGATACATGGGTCCCTGGTAGCTGGGTTGTAACTCCTACCACATCCTGCCCCATCTCAGAAAAAGACACTCTTCAGTTAGTAGGCTGTTTCAGAGACTGGTGTGTGGGCACGTGCATGTGCACATGTGGTCACAAATGTACTAAGTGGTATCAAAGACAAGTCCTCTTCTTTATGCTCTTGTATCCATGAGTGTATGTAGCATTACCCTGTTTTGGGAGCACAAATGTAATTAAGGAATGGTCACATCTAGGTAAAATCAAGATAGTGGTAACATTATCTTCATGTTGAAGATATGTAGACCATGAAGAAGAAAGAAAGTGGGGGGGGTTGCTCCATGAAGGACCGAAGGAGGTTTAGAGTCAATTAGAAGTCAGGCCATGATGTCTGAAGCACTGTTCTCAGAGTATGTGGAAGCTTAGCAGCATGCACTCACATGCTGGGCACAGCACACAAATACTTTATTCTTTCTGAGATTTAGACATGAAATGTCCTCAGTAAGCAATGAACTTTTGTGGACCCTATTGGGGCTGTCTCTTTTTGTATGCATGTGAACCTTGTCAGACAGTTCCCCTACATGGCAATTGTTTAGGCCACAACAAAAAGAAAGTCATAATTTGGATATATGTCCATCCACAACACCAGATTAGGAGACTCAATTTTAAAACATGTATTTAATTTTTATGCTTTCTATTTTTTTATTTATTTATTTGTATATAGTCAATGAATGGGTTTTCCTAACTCCTAGCATGCTCATAACAAAATGAACATCATTCTTATTATGTAAAAGCTTTATAAGACTTTGCAAAGACCAATCAAATGGGAATTATAAAACGGCTAAGAGACATCTGGGCAGTGCTGGCACATGCCCTTAATCCTAGCACTTTCAGGGGATAGGCAAGCCTGAGTTCTAGTTTAGCCTGGTTTACAGACTGAGTTCTAGGGCATCCAGGACTACACAGAGAAACCCTGTCTCATAAAACAAAAAATAAACAAAAATTGCTAAGAGACTAAAAATTTACAAACAAAATGACATGACTAAAGAAGCCAGAATGGGCTCTAGTATTTAAAGGACCATTATCCAAATGATAGACCTTTCCCTAAAAGGTCATGATGGAATTTAACAGACTTGCCTCAGACATGAATGCATCACATTCACACAGGGCTGGTTGAGTTTCTGTCTGGAGAAGAGTTGGTTCATCTCACAGCTCTGCAAAGGAGAAGTTGAACACCAATCCCATGATCACATTCAGGCAGGTTGGACCAGTATGGGCACTTTTGTGATAGCTTACATAAGATAATGCATCATAACAGATGAAGGAGCAGGTCACCCACAGCATCCACACAAAGCAGGGCAGTCCACAGAACCATGTCTGTCCACAGAAGCTTTTCATTAGACTGCTCCATGGGAGTTTCCTATGTTGTCCCATATGTAATGGTATTGACGATCTTGTTGATGCTGTGGTGTTTGCAGATGGCAGTAAGGTTAGGATACTTTGGAATGGCTGTTCAAATGAGGATACATTCCTGCAGCCATAATCAGTTTCAGGAGGGATTGTATGGGATTAAACCATAAAGCAATCAGCAAGCACCAAGTCTTTATTTTCTCCTTGCCCATGAGCAGTGTCAGGTAGAACTGACATTTTCTTTCTTCTATTTACATCGTATAAGAGTAAACCCAAGAAACCCCAAGCTTCAGTTATCTTATGAAATGAAAATGAGGATTTTTTCACATGTCCATTATGGCTCTATCACTTTAATCTGTGATCTATCCCCATGAAATAATACTCTTATGAAAAGAAACTTACATTCTCTCACGCCTCTAAGCAAGCTCTGGCAGTTTGACTGAGCAAGTACTGTTTACTTACGGTGTGAGGTATCTGAAGTTGAGATATAAAGGGAAGGAGACAGATAACCTGCTTTCCAGGAGTTCATAGCACACAAGAGAATTCAAGAGAATGATGCACACTAGCTTGGAGAGACTTGTCTCAAAGTAAACTCTAAAGTTACTCTGGACTATGTATGGCACCAAGAGAGCCCATGCTGGTGGCTGGGGTTGGAGAGATCTCTTGAGGAGGTGACATCAGAGGCAATGCATGAGCAATGAGTGTGTATTTTTCCCCAGTTGAATTTGTCAACTCAATTTATTGTGGATCAGTTTGTCATGATAATTATGATTGGCAGCGAGTGTCACACCCAGGACTCAACGGAGAGTAGAGAAGTAGAGCCATCTTCTATAGGTTTGTATGTGTTTCTCCATTATCTTTATTGAACACCTGAGAAGTCATGTGAGGAGGAAAAGGGAAAACAAGGGGAAAAATCATTTCTAAGAATCAGGCAGGCAGGGGGTGGAGGGGGGATGAAAGAGCCATAAAAAGGAAGGAATGGACAGAGGGAGAGAGGGCGGAACAAAGGAAAGAAAGAAGAAAAGAAGGAAGAAAGAATCCCATTCCCACCCAACACCGAATACTACTTAATTTTATATATTCATAATAAAATACTTAAAACTTTCATTTCGGAGGTTGTTTATTTTAAACAGGAAATGAATGCAAAGCACGGTTATAAGTAATGATGGCCAGCGTTTGCAGAGCACTGGCTGCTCTTGTAGGCACTTTAAAAATCTGATAGGATCCTAGAAAAGTTACACTGTTGGGTGTTATAGTAGTATTCATTTCATAATGTAGGAAACCAAAGCAAGGGGTTCAGCAATGATCCCAGTGCCACAGGGATGGATGGGAATGCTGAGTCTCAAGGTTTGCTGTGTTCCGACTAAGCAGCTTTGAGCTCACAGGGCCACTTACATTGACAGAGAAGAGCAATTGGGTGGATGTTCAGAGTTATTCTAATTGTGTCAAACCTACTCATGTTTTGAACCATGTTAGTGGTTTTGAATAGATTCACCTTCCTTCATTTATTACTTTAAAGTAGGTCTTCAATGTCCTTTTCCTTCACACTTGGTGAGATTAAGGACTTCAATTCTAAGTAGGTTTGTATCTTTTTAATTAGGAATGGAAGGTGGGAAATGGTAGGAGGATGAAGGGGAGATGGTTGACATGGCTGGAGAAGCCTGTATCCTACTGAACTTTTTCTTCATCTCTGTCTACTTCCTTCTGTTGCAGAATGGGCTTGGAAGAAGATTTACCTAACAGCCATTGAATTTAGACAGAATCTTTTTATTTTATTTTATTTTTTGAGACAGGGTTTCTCTGTGTAGCTTTGGAACCTATCCTGGCATTTGCTCTATAGACCAGGCTGGCCTCAAACTCACAGAGATCCGCCTGCCTCTGCCTCCCTAGTGCTTGGATTAAAGGCGTGCACCACCAATGCCTGGCTTAGACAGAATAAGATTCTGTCTAAACAGCACAATATTGCCATTAATTTTATATCATCATATATTAGATCCCCATCTACATAGGCTTTTAAGTAGACAACTTAAAGACCCCTACTTTATTTCTTGTAAGGGTGAGAAGTAAACACAGAGCAGGGGACAGGCATAAAATGGACATGTTCTTAGGGATTAGGAAGATTAAACAAATACTTCAATTTTTAGCTGAAAACTTTGCTCCTCAGCTAGGGGAGAGGGGGCGGAGTTTCAGAGACTTTGGCCACAAGGCAGCTGGAAGCTGGCTGTCTTTCAGGTTGAATTGGCTGGGTACATAGCCTCTAGCTTCCTCATTCAAGCCCCTCCCCCCCTAGCTATCAGCAAAGGACCCAGGAAGACTGCAGGGCTGTCAATTACTTTGTGTGTCTGGAGGAGAGACTGCTTTGAATTCACTTAGTTGAGATGTCAAGCCCAACCAGGAAGCAGGAGTCTCTCCTAGGAGAGACATAATCAGAGACCTAATAAAGGACTTTATTCTAAAATAGAGCATTGTTTGACAACAAAAGGTTGGATTTGGCCTCAAATACAAAAACAGACAAAATTTGGAAAGGAAAACTAAACATCCCCACAGGGCATGGTTCTTTGCCAGCTTGTCCTTCTGAACAATGTTCATTTTCCTTCACTGCATGCCCTGCCTCTTTTAGCAAGATAAAGAGTTTAAGGCAAAAATTTGACCTCTTACATTTGGACCACGTCTTTACACTGGCCTGCTCTTAAAATGTACTTCTCCTTCAGACAGGCCACAATGAAGGATTAAAAGGTATGCTATTTCTTTTCTTTTTTTTTTCAAATGCCTGGCTTCATTAAGATTATCCTCAAATTTAAATAAATTGTGTTTCTCCTTGTCATCTACTTCACAGGCCAATGAGAAGTGGGCCTTGCTGTGGCTTACTCCTGATATTCTCTCAGGCTGCTTTTCTGATCCTGCCACATTTAAAACTGCTTGGTTCTTAATCAGGTTAAATTCCATTCTTCATTATGGTGCTATTGCGGGTACCTAGTTTCAGTTGTTGCTACTCAAATATTTGGAGTAATGAACTGATGATAAATGTCATCAGTGAGGCATCCATTGTCACTCTATGAACTCATGAGGTACCTGGGATCTTACATGGCTCACTGTAATTTTCCACCCCATCTGATTGTCTACCTCTTGCACATGTACAATGCCCTTGGCTGAGGCCACATCTGTAATCGAGGGAGAAGTAAGACTAACCCAATTGCTAGGCCACAGCCATTCTAGAGCCCTATCAGCAATTAAATTAATCATACTTTGGTGGAGGGAGGAGGAGATAGAGCAACCCAGATGTCTTTAGTATTATATCCACCCCTTCGTCCTGCTCCTTATCCGCATTGACCCTCTTCAGACCTTCTGAAACCCATCTATCTTGATTATTAACTTTTCTTCTCTTTTATTCATGCACCTGTGCATCCATTTATATATCCATCTGTCCATCCGTCTATCCATCCATCCATCCATCCATCCATCCATCCATCCATCCATCCCGTGAATAGAACACAGGTAACTTTCTAGCAATTTTTAGAACATTTTCCCTTTGATTTAGCATCAAAGTATTTAGACCGTGCTTATATTAAAAACTTCATCCAGCTCCAACATTTGTTGCTTTTTAAGGTATGCACTTGATGCTCATGTGTTTTTTTTTCTAGCAATGATGATTTCTGACAGAATGCCAGTCACAGGAACATGCTGAGTATTCAAGGATGAGGATCTAGAGACCGCCAAGGCTTCACTTATAGCACTACAATTTTTAAATTTAAAAGTTCATCCTAGGAGCTAAATATAGATTCATTTCATTGACTTTAAAGGTGAATATTGTTCTACTACGTGTGTATGTTTGTGGGTGCACAGACACATTCATGATATACCTAAGCATTTCCCTTCAAACAGACATTGGCTACATTTTTTGTTTCCTTTATCTTGTCAATGAAATTATAAGCCATTTTGTACTAAATATTGATCTATTTATCAGTAGGTGGTGTGTTTTTGGAATCTCTTCTTGTCTGGCTTCTACAAGAGAAAGATGACCTTTAAAAGTAATTGTTATGTTATTTTATCCCTATTATGTTAAGTAATACCTAATTTCTGTGATCTTGTAAATAGAACATCAGAGATTGTGTGACCACAAATCTCTAAATTTTATAGTTGCACCACCTTCTTCTTAAGACACATTTCTAACAACTTCTACTCTTATTTAGAAAACAATGTTAAAAATTAAAAAAAAATTTGGTAGATGATAATAAATGACATGTCCAAACTTTCAATATGATGTTGGGATTAAGTAAAACATGAATAAATATTCTTATTTAAGAAATCAATTGCCTAAAATTAGACCATAATCATCTAAATTCAGATGCCTAAGATTTATTCAGAGCACATGTATTCTTCATTACAATTTTCCTATTCAGGTTTTTCTTTTCTAATTTTCCTGTGCTTCTAGAGAGCCTGTTGTGTCCCGTAAGCTCTACTCAGTGTGGAGATGAGAACAACTCTATTTCTTCATATTTGTAGGTGAACAGTCTGCCTTTAATGATCAAAGTTCACTAGGAACCAGATGAAATTCCCTCAGATTAAATAGTGGGTCTAGAAAGAATAATAGCTTCGTTAAAATCGCTGTGCCATGATTGGTTCCTGGGTTTTTGTTTAGAGACAGTTTGACCCACTGTAAAGTCTTTAAAAACAACAAAATCCCAGCCTTTGACCAGGAGAGAAGGTCCATGAATACAAAGACTATATTTCTAAACATTACTGTTTTATCTTGTTTAGTTTGCCTAAGCCCCATCAGCATCTCATGTTGAAGCCTTCAATGATATTTTCAAAGGATTTTCACTATCATTACAGTGAAAAAAATGAGTGCAAAACATTTTAGATGCTTTCTTAGGAACTCTCATAATATAGCTTCTGTTTGCCAAAAACCAATCCAAAATAAACATATACATGTACCGAACTGACCTTCACTGGTGCCTTCTAAATCGCAGTTTTCATGCTCTCATAACAATCTGAGCAAGATTCTTACCATAATTGTCAATATTTTATACATAAGAAAATTACTAAATCACTTCACTTTCCAGAAATTACACAATTTAGTCCTTGTGGTCTAGCTAAGCAGTAGCATCAGCTCAGGTTGTTTCTTTTGGGAGGACTACAGCTGCTGTGAACATCTACACTAGGCACCCTAGCAAAGACGCCATGCTTCAAACACACTCACAATCTGGCTTTGGCTTGTGTAATAGTTCATGTCAGAGGCTCCTGGTGTGTGCGCAACTTCCTCAGCAAGACCTAAGTTCTTTCTTTCTTTGTGCCTTTGCTAATCACTAGGAGTCATTCCAACCAGAAGAAAGATCCAGAAGGACAGATACACACACACACACCTACACACCTCATATACATACACACAGATGCATACACAGAGACATGTACACTCACACCCCCACATGCACACACACATATGCACACCCACCCCCCACATTTATACACGCACACATAGACACGCATACTCACACATACCCACAGCTTTATTAACACAATTGGAAAGTGACAGAGTCACTGACCTTCATTTATTGAGATGGATTGTTTAGATCCATAATCAAAAAGGGGAGAGAAAGTATGTCTTTTAAATTTCTAATACTTAATTTATTTTGTGTGTATTCATAATTTGCCTGCATGACTGTAAGTACACCATATGCGTGCCTGGGGCCGAGGAGGTCAGAAAAGGGCATTGGAAGCCCTGGAACTGGAGCTCCAGGCAGTTGTGAGCTGCCATGTAGATGTTTGGAATGAACTCAGATCCTCTGCAAGAGCACGTGCCCTTAACCGCTCATTCCCACCACAGTTCCAAGAAAGCAAGTCTTGGGAAATAACCCAGAAGTCGCAGTTATAGCTTTGTTTTTAGTCCATCAGGCAGTGTCAAAATATATATGAAGAGATGTGGCGAAACAGAGCAGAAAATAGAGCCCTGCCTTCCAGGAATTCAGAATTTAGTTTTGGCAAGGAAGACATTATTTTATGAAGTAAGAGAACAAGGTGGTGAGAGAAGGAACCACATGTACTATAGGAACTCAAAGAAGGACTAATTCATTGCAGGGAGAATAAGGGAGGGCTTCCATTGGGCCCTGAAACGAAAGGAACTTTAGTGCTGAGAGGAAAATCAGAAGCCTGTAAGGCAGGGAGGCAGCTGCTTGGACTGGAGGCCTCCTTTTCAGCTGCTGCTTCATTATGCCTTAAGGGAAGGTCTTATCTCTTGGTAGACTGGCGGGCTGTTCAGTAGGAGCAAGCGCGCTTGCTGCCATGGAAGCCACTGGTGGATTCCCCAGTTACATTGTGTTCAACACAAACAGTCAAACTAATGTCCATTCTTGCAGATGGCCTTGACCTTAAAACATTGTAATACTTAATATTCTTATAGCAGGCAAAACAAATTAGGAGTTGTGACTGGCCAAAATTGGGAATGTAGAAGGAACTTTGTTTGCATATTTTTGCTTAATAATTAGTTTTTAATAACCTGGATGAGTATATCATTCTCTATGGTATAGAACCATAGGATTTTGCTGTGGAAGGTAATGCTTTTCTCTTTCTAAAATTGCCTGCTTTCCCCCAGTATATTAAGTTCTCCTGTGATGATAGCATCTGTCTTTGTCCTTGCTTTACCTTGGGAGCTGAAAAAGCTACAATGACCCTTAATTGTATGAATACCAGCAGGTTTTGTTTTTCTACTGGCTACTTAGAAAGCATATATTTGTCAGCCAATGACTAAGGGAATTTTATAAAGACTATAAGCAAGTCCACTGCTCCAAGCAGATATTACTGTCTTGTGTACCACCACAGAATAGGGAAGTCAAGGACAGACACAGCCTAAACACATTGAGGGGAAAAAGCAATAAGACTGGATAGAGAGGGAACAGATGAACCTCCGAGTAATTTAGAGCCTCTCTCTGTCCTATCTGGGGACCTACCAACATAGTGGTGAGAGACTATGCCAGTTGGTAAAGGTCTACGCTTGTGCCTTTGATTTGATCATTGCCCTGTTTCAGAAGTTTCCAGGAGGGACAGTTATCTCTGGAACGTATACTCACACATTGTTCATACTCTTCTCAGAAAATAGCTACCATCAAATCAGCAACTTCATTTAATTCAGTTTACTCCAGTAAGAGCTGACTTGGGTCAGGTGTCAAAATCCGGAGGGTATATATCTAAATAAAAGTAGGATGTGGGCATATTTGAAGTCTTCATTGTGGATGTGAGGCAAGACGAGCCCCCTCTAAGAGTTCTTTCCTACAATAAATGATTCCTCAAAGCATTTGTCAAATTAACCTTGGCTCTTATGAAGATCAGTCATTGTGGTTAACTGGAACTTTGAACATGGAAGGCTTTAGAGTGAGGGAATAAGGTATGAATACGTGTATAGAAAGTTGGGTTTTGCTATAATGATAACAACAACCTCTGATACTATTTGTTCCTTTGGTACTTAGTCGCACCACTACTGTGTGTGAGCCAAGTAATGAACCTTGTTATACAGCGCTATCAGACCAAAAGCTCCAGAGCTCACAGGGCATGCAGTTATCTGAGAGAAGACAAGTGAAAACAGTGAGTAGAGATAATCAGCTCATGAGTAACAACTTGTGTTGAGAGAGTGAAGAGAGAGACTAGAGCCAGTGATGGAGACCACCTGGAAAGGGACTCAAGGAAGTGGTGAGTAAGCTCTCTGCATAGTAACGGTTAGGTGGGTCCTTGGAGACAAAACAGATGAAGTGGGGTTCACCCTCTAAACAGCTGGAGGAAGAAAGAAGTTCTGGAAAAGGATGATATTAAGAATAGTGAGCAGGTCTGGAAAGATATCTTGGTGGCCAATTTTATGTTGACTTATAAAGGCTATGGTGCCCGATTAATTCACATCAGATCTTGGCGTCGCTGGGAAGATGTTTTGCAGGTATGACTCATGTTCATACTTGACAGACTTGAAGTAATAATGATTACACCATCTTGGTGATTCTGATTCCATAAATCGAAAGACCTTAAGAGCAGAGCCGAAGACCACCAGAAGTCTGATGATGGTCTTTTAGTCACTTTGATGAAAGTCTGAGATGCCCTATCCCATCCATAGATTTCTGACTTCTTCACCCTAACAATCATCCTAGGTAATTTCTCATATCAAGTCCCTTAACATATAACTTACAATGGTTTATCTGATGGAACCTTCACTGATAGATGGTGCTGCATGCTGTGTATATAGTGGGGCATTATTTCATTAATATGAACAGTGCAGAGGTCTTGGGAATCCTGGGAAAAGGAAGCAATCATGTGTGTATGTGTATGGGAAGGGAACATGGAGCTGTGACTCTTCACCAATGAGACAGAGCAATCTTTCACTGTTTTTATAACAGTGGTCATTTTATAGCGGTCTACTGGACAGACGTCAGCTCAGTTGCAAGGAGAGAAGTTCAAAGAGCCTGAGGCCAGAAAGCATTCAAAATATTCAAGGAACTAAACAGAGGCCAGGGAGACTGAATGTAATTGGCAGGAACAGAATGAAGCAAAGAGAAAATCGGACTAGCTAGTATATGCCTGTACGTGGGGTTTTATTTACACTGCTCGCTTATTGAAGCCCTTCAGACGGGTTAGTAGACACTGAAAAAAAGACGAGCTTGGACTGTCTAGAAACCAAGTGAAAGAGTATATGTAGCAGCTTAGGGAAAAGATAACAGCTGAGGGTAGGTGTGACATCAGTAGTAGTGTAGAGAAACTGATGGAGATAATAAAGGGATTAATTTCCAGTAAGATGAAACAAGAAACACTCAGTTAAGGACACCTATTTCTACAGGAGGTGCTAAAGACATTATTTGTATTGGCCAAGGAGAGGCCTCAAATCATAGAGCTAATTTACTAAGTAGTGTGAGGAGTGGTCTACTTTGGGACTGTGATGCCAGACATTTTATGTTTGTGGGACAACCATTCTGTATCCTATTTGTATTTCCACTCATTCTTTCCCACACCCAATCTGTTTCCCTAACCCATTTCCTTCTTCCTTGCATGCGAAGAACTTGTTTCCGCATTTTGGTCCATGTTGTTGTGAAGGAGTGGACTGTGTGTTTGATTGCTGCGCTGTTTCCAATGGGATATTTAAGCATGAAGGTGATTCTTGTACAATTGCAGAGATACTGGACCAAATCCAGGAAATGTGTTTCCTTTCTTCCAGAAAGGATTTGTCTTAATCTAAAGTGTCATCCAGAATAATGTGGGGCTGAAGTTTTAAATATACCGTGACTAATTAACAGAAACAATTAGACATGCATGTTTAAGAGACAGAGGCCAGCTTTATGCTTCCAAGGAGGCCCGTAGGATAGTTTTTGAAGGGCCTTTGGCTACTTTAGCTCATATGCAGCAATTGTGTTGTAAATTATATTACTTCTTTTTTTATCCTATCAGTTCTTTATTGACAAAAGTCCCACAAGAGTGTACATACAAATCTGCTGCTTACAAAATTGTAACTGCTTAGATGTGGAACTTCTGACTAGTACAAGAATCAACAAGATAAAATATGGTGACCCATCTTCTTTCCAAAGGTACTTAGTTCTCTCTCTCTCTCTCTCTCTCTCTCTCTCTCTCTCTCTATATATATATATATATATATATATATATATATATATATGTGTGTGTGTGTGTGTTTCTCTCTCTCTCCATTCCTCTCTGTTTCTGTCTTATGGCTTCTCTCAATCTCTTTAAATTTCCATTGAAAAATACCACAATTATATTACTTTTTAAAAAATTGAAAATCTATGCTGCTGTGTTACCTTTCAATAACATAGAATGTAAAATTATTTGTAGATAAAGGCAATCAATTTAAATAAGTTAAGAAGAGTGTAATTCACTATGAAGTGTGTCTTTATAAAGAGACATACACATGGAGAGAAAATGATACAGAGACAGTGAGAAAGTGGTCGTTACAAGTCAAAGTCATTCAGTCATTATCAGTCTTAGAGGGAAACAACCCTAATGGTGCCATCATCTTGGACTTCTGATCTCCAGATTTTTGACACAATAAATCCCTAGGGTATAAATTATCTGCTTTTGGTTCTTTGCTAGGGGAGATAGAGAAAGGAAACTGACATTTCAACTTTGTATGCTATAAACTCTCAAATATGGGCTCAGCAATTCGATTTTTATGAGTAAAATAAATTCAGTTTTGATTTTGAAGAGAAATGAATCCCTGTATTATCACTTTGAAGAATTTGGAAATGAGTCTGTAGAAATAGCTCACTGTTACATTCTATGCTTTATTTCCTTTACCTTTTACTGATAACATGCAAACTGTGTATATGAATGAGATCAACATAAATCTTACTAATTGTCTTATGAAATTTGCTTCTCTTAGTGAAAAATTATATAATAATAAGATCAAGTAACACAACTCTAGATTTTCCATTAGCCCTGCATACAGATTTTGGTAGAAATACTGAATGAATCTGCAAGTTATTACATCACAGAATGTACTTGCTAATGTGACTTCTCTTTGTCCTTTCTTTTGATATTCCTCAAAACAGCATAATATGGTGGCTAAGACCTCAGTCTGTGCATCCAGATCCCCTCACTTAGTAACCACGAGATCTCATGAAAATTCTTCACCCTCCTGGTGGCTCAGCCTCCTTACGTGATTGTTATGAAGCAAAATAAACAAATGCAAAGTGGTTGGAACAAGGCCTTGTGTGCAAACACCCAGTGAATACTACCTGTCATTGTTGTTGGAGCCCTCCATTATTCTGAAGTATTCTAGATGCTGATGCATCTACAAATGAGGAAGCCGAAACCACAGAGATCAAAACAAGAGAGCAGGGAATTCAGGATCTGACTTGAATATTTCTGGAGCCACAGCACCCAGTAAGACAGTAGAACTCCTCCTCTCAGAATGCTTTCATGAGAGCCAGTACACCCTTTTACTTCAAGTAACTTTTATTTTTGAGAATTACATTCATGAATATTACATCATTTCCACCCCTCTGCTTTTCTTCAGTCTCCTGCCAAGCCCCCCCCCAAGACTCTCTCTACATCGTCATCTACACAGACACACACACACACACACACAGGCACACACAAACACACACACACACACACACACTCTACTGATTTCATTTATGTAGCTGTTGCTTGTATTCAGGGCCATCCATTTGGGCTTGGTTAACCTATTCTAAAAATCATACGTGTACACAGTAAAGTTACAGATTGTTCCGTCTGAAATTTTTTCCAGACTTATACTTTAACTTGGAAATGACCAGTATTGAAGTATTTATGCCTTTAGTTTTCTTATTTAGCCTTTGCTCATCTCTTTTTAAGCTTGCTATAAGATGTCATACACGAGTGAGGCTTAGAGAATTCAGCCTTCTTTTTCTTACCCTTCTGTAATTTTTGTAGGGTTGAAGTGGAGGGAATACGAAAGTACTGAACACTCATAGTGTTAGTATGTGACTTGTAGGTTGTTACTCTTCTCTAGATGCTGTCTTAGCACACTTGAATGCTGCCTCTGTGCACAGAGCTGTGTGAATACTCACTGAACATAGACCTTGCGACTGCTTTGCCTCTTCCAAACTTACGAGGAGCCACACCCACCAGGGTTTTTATCACCTGGCAACTCCACTCGATTTCCCCAACCCACGCCTTCACTTGGCTCTACCCAGCTACCTGCTTTACATTTTCACTGTTTGCCACCCCCAACGCTGTTTCCTCCCCCACATTCCCCATTTCCATTTCTCTGAAGAAACTGAAGAAATCAGAAGAAACCACCGATTTCCTGTCCAGCTCGCATCCGGGCTCCTTGTCTGTATTCCCATTCTCTTCCTCCCCACAGAGCTCCACCCACACACCTGCCTAGGCCAGGGCTTCCCTTTGTACACTCCTCACCTCTCACCCACTCCGGGGATTTCTCCAGCTGTTGTCGCTCTGCTTTGTCTTTCCTGATCCGTGTTCCCCTCTCTACCTAATCACTGTCATCGGTGTGTAGCGTGCTTTCACAGCCCCCTCACTAAAGCTAACAGATCTCTCTTTGCCTCACTCATCCCTTCCAGTAATTATGCTGCCTTTCTGCCAAACAAGTGGATAATTGTGTTGTTTCAAGTCTTCTGTCAGGAACGTACTGATTTTTATATACTTGATTATTTATGTTTGCAGCTGCAGGATTCTTTTATGATTGTTATCACTTATATCCTCAGTGAATGCCTCTTCAATTTGGCTCTTGTGTCTTGTGTCTTTTTAACACGGTGTTCTTAATTCTTTTTAATTTGTTAAAAGAAAATCATTGGCACATTTTATGTATTTCCTGCTTCCATTATGGAAAGAGAGGCAGTGAAACCTGGATCCATCATGAAAAATGGTATTTTGAGATCACCCTGGGTGCTGCAACCAGCGATTCATGTCTACTGGACTTCTTAAATGAACACAGTTAGGAAATGTGGAGTTAATTTTTTTTAAAAGAGAAAACACATTCTAAATTTATACTGCTATTTTCAATTCAAATATAAATTTATAAACTTTTAATTTAGTTTCTTTTGTTTTTCATTTTTACCATATCATTTTTCTCTAAAAGTCTTGATTCCCTCTAATATTAATGTACTTATTTTTTTTGTTCTAGTATGCATAAAATATTTTCAAAATAAAAATTTAAATATGAGTATCCCTTCTTTCAACAATCTTGCTGGATTCAATCTAAATTGTGAATAGTTTTGGCTTTGTGAACTACGAACACACCCCAGTAAGTATGTACTAGAAAGAATTTTACTTATAAACTAATCTGAATCTTTATTTTCCCATGTGAGGACTTGTTATGGAGTGCAGACTTTATTTCTTACTCACTTAAAAAAGCTTTCATCTCCCCCTCTCTTTTTCCTGGCTCCTTCCAGAAGAGAAGGGGAGAGGAGAACATGGGGGGGGCAGGAAGGTTGAGCCAGGGGAAAAATAATGGAGAGCCGGAAGAGAGATACCATAATAGAGGGAGTCATCTTAGGTTTGAGGAGAGATCTGGCACTAGTGAGATTTCCAGAGAGCTACAAGGATGACACTAACTGGCAAACTAAGCAATAGTTAAGGTAGTTAAAAGAAACTACCTTAAATGCCCCTCCGTGATAATGAGTTTGACACTACCTTATATGCCATCCTAGAACCTCCATCCAGTGGCCCTCAGCTTGATCCCCTAGCACACAAGTAAATTGTGTGCACATTTCATGTGTGCCTGAATCTCCAGCACTGTTGGGTCCATGGTGAAAGGGTGTGGAGACAAGAGAGTTCTTGGAACTTCTCTGCCAGTCACCTAGCTGAAAAATGGTAAACTTCAGGTTCAGTGAAAGACCCTGCCTCAAGGACATATAAGTAGGAGAGTGACAGAGCTGGACATCCAAAGTCCTCCTCTGGCTTCTGCTGGCATGTAAAGGGGACCTCCATGTGTGTGTAAGAACACACACACACACACACCAAGATACACGACCAGCAGTGTGGACATTGCAATATTTATGTATTGAAAAATTATTTCCTAGTTTTCTTTATACAAGTCATAATTATTTCTTTCTAAATTTGTTTTAAAATCCCTTACAAGTGTGTTAATTTTAGTGCTAACTCTTTCCCCTTTCACTAACCTTTTATTATTTCCTAGAGTTAGGTTGAAGGAAGAGAAAGCACTAGCTAAGTGTAATATTTCATATAAGATTTTTAATATTTGTATTCATCCCCACCAAATACAATCACACTCCTTCTATCTTTTCTTTGTGTCTCTGTCCCAATATCTCTGTCTCTTTCTCTCTCTCCTGTATGTAACATATGGTTTCTATACCTTCATAATACTCTAGCCACTGTTAATGGACAATCACTTGTTTCAAATCTTTGAGTTTTAAAGTAGTTCTGAAATCCAAATATCATGTGCATCTATCATTTCATGATTTTGCCTATTGGAGACAGATTTTTGGAAATGAATTATGTTTTCAAAGGGTGAGTCATATACGCATAATCATACTTTGTAAAATTGGCCTTGGTAAGAGAGTTGTCATTTTTGATTCATTTGAAATGTGTGGAGGCCCTTAGGTTTTGATAACCTTGTTTTAAAACCTCTGTATTTTTTAGGAGAGATGTAGTCTAGCATGAACACTCCAGGAACCCAGGAGGCTCCATCCATACTTTAGTAGCTGTTGGTGATTGTCAGCTACTAGCAATGAGAGGCATTTACTTTAGGGGGTATGAACTTTTAATGAGTGTCTAGCCAATCCTTGTACTGCTCAAGTTTACACCAGGATCCCAGAAAGCAAGAATTTGCATGTTAGATAATCTGATACTAATCTGATAAGTGAGAAAGGTTGACTCAGCAATATTTTATTATTGTGTATTTTTTATGAGTGAGATTAAATTTAATTTAGCGTTTAAAAGTTTTGTCTGTCACAGCATCTTTGAGCTACTTTTGGATTCACATTTGACTCCTCTTTGCCTCATAATGTGCACCTCACCTCTGAGGAAATTTCTGAGTTATTTTATAAAAATTTTATCTCAAGCCTGATTTCTTTTGCATGTTATTTCTATCCTGCATTTTTGAAAATTCTCTCCACTGGCCTCCCAGCATCCACGTTTGTGCTCTAATAATTTATTTCAAAACAGCTGCCAGAGACATCTTTTAAAAGTGTGTGTTCAGTGGCTCCTCTGGTCAAAGCATTACTGTGAACACCCATTTTATCCAAAATAAAAGCTAAAATTCTCACAATGTCCTTCCAGGAGATGCCCTTGAACTTCCGTGTGTCACCTGCAGTTTGAGGAACTTTTACTCTTGCCCATCCCTCTAAGCTGCTATTCTAAGAAGGCTACTTCAAGGATTTAGGTTTGCTAATATTCTATAATGTTTTCACCCCTCACTTTCTTCATGTACCTCTGTAGCCATTCCTTCATCAACACAGTCATCCCAGACTCTGTGGTTTGGAAGGAGGCACACCGATGTACTGGACCTCACTTGTCCTGCTAATGCCTGGCTCTTGTCTCCCTTATTTCTTCTCCACAACTCTTAGTCTTGTCTACAGTGTCGCATCCTGCACCTCTTCAAATGTTTGTTGTCATCATGAGCTTACTTGGAGATATACTGTGTGATAGCACACCATCTTGTTCATTGTCAGTGCTTTGGGGTGGTGACTGACCCCGATGAACCACTCCAGTATTTATTTGAATAGGTGACTATACTCACCAAGTGTCTGAAGCCACATTCACAGCCAAGATAGTTAGAAATAACATACCACCAAGACTCTGTGTTCAGTGCCATCAGAATTTTAAGGGTCCTACTCTGGACTGGCTGGACTGCCTTTCTCAAGAAAATCTTTATCTATTCTGACTTTGAAATGATGGCTAAGGCACAGGATACATCACTGAGGGAATCTGAATTCCAGTTTTAGTTTGGCAGTTATAAGATTGTGAACTCCCAGGGAAGGGATTTATAATTGATGATCTCCATTGAGCACTTGAGTAATCTGAAGCTAAGAATAGGGTCTTTAATCTCTTAAAATTTCTTCCAGGAACCAGTGTCAGATCAATGGGCCACAGCACCCAGGTGTGTATGTGGCACATTGTGTCCAACTGCAAGACAGAGTCAGGAAGTTTCCAACAGTGGCCTCAGGTTAAATTTGCTTCCTTTAGAGAACAGATGCTAATGTATCACAAAAGTTTCATTGTTTTTCTCTGAAGCAAGAGATACAATTGAGATACAGCCTTTCTTGTTCTGGAGCAATGGGAGTTTTGTAACTTTTGCCTCAACAAAAGTGTGTTTGAGTAATTGGGCAAGAAACAGTGTTGTGAGTTGTCAAAATGGACTTGAAAAAATGGGCATGTAAGCATAATTCATTAATTATAACTTCACTTTTCTAAGAATATTGCAAAAGGATAAAAAAACACCTGTGCGGTAGACGCATACCCCACAACACATGACTTGCTATTCACAGTTACGTCCTTCCTTTGTCCCCAGATCTCCACTCTGCTCATTAAAACAAAGAGCTGCTCACGGGGATTTCAAGGCTGACATGCCAGTTCCTGCCACAGTTGGAGAGTGGCATTTGAAACTGGAAGATATTATGTGAGTTACAAAGGAAATAAATCTCATTTGTAGTCTTCCTAGCCCTTTAATTAGAAAAGAAATGAAAAGAAAAGGCCCAGTGAACTGTCCTAGGCCCTGAGAACTGATCACTGGCAGGCACTAATCATGATTCTTGGAGGCATTACAAATGCCCAGGGCTCAGGTCCAAAGCCAGCTCCCACATTCCACAGATGACACATCAACAGGTCTTATTGCAATTGCTACTTTTTACTTTCAGAAAAGTTTTGCTTCACCCCTTCCTGATTGCAAGAGCCCCTGGAGGAGGCATCCTTACCTAGTTTTCTTCAGTGACTTAGGCACATATTTCCACAGGGCATCACCAGCTCTAGAATGATTTCTGGAGAAACGTTTTCTCTCAGATCCACTATATTGGTATAAAGCTTAGAAAAATGCACATCACCTAAATTAGGCCCTGAGATCCTGTCTGCATACTGATTTTATTTCTGCGACATCAAGAATATGGACTCCAAGGGCACCAGTAAGATTGTTTCAACTATTGTTGCCCAGTTGCTTGATTTCTAGGTTCCTGGTACCAACTTGAGTACTGGCTGGACACCCATTTTAAAAGTTCAGATTCCTAAATAAAAAGCCTGTCTCTGCCAGCCGTCAACAACCAACAACTCCTAAGCCAGGGATGGGGCCTCCTGAGCCCCTTGTTAAGAGAAGCTTTTTCCTTGCTAGCCGCTTTGGTTTATCCCCCACCAGCAGCCTGGGCTCTGCTGTGATGTAGTCCCCAATTAAACACACAAGACACTGTATTAATTATGAAGCTGTTGGCCTTGCTTGTCTCTTACTGGCTAGTTCTGCCTTAAGTAATTACCCCATAATTGTTAATCTAAGTATGTCTCTTACCGGAGAATAGTTCCAGGCTTCCTACCCCCATGGTGTTACATGTTGACTCTCTTGTGTTTCTACTTCCCAGAATCCTCCTGGACTCCTAGCCCCACCTATCTAGATTCCTATAGGCTCAACAGTACTTTATTGACAAATAACAGGCAAATAACAGGACTTCCCCAACATCTCCTCTTTTCTGTTTAAACAAAAAGAAAGGTCTTAACTTTAACATAGTCAAATTGTATATAACAGAACAGTTATCAAGTAAGAATACAGTTACAATATTTTGTCTATCAACATTCAGCAAGATTTAAAGAAAATATCATCTATCTCATTCTTGTGAGTCCAAAGTCCTATATGTAGCTTATCTTTTATCATAACTAAGGAAAACTGTAACTATCTGTCTTCAACTCCATCAAAGACCACAGAAGGATAATATATAAACACTAGGATTGACAGAGACATCTTGCTACCTGGACAGTCACCCAAAGTTCCTCTGTAACGTTGGGGCATCCATCTTCAGCCCATAGGCCACAATGTGTCTGGAACACTTCTCAGCAAAGCAGGAAATTTCAAACTGTCCATCTGCATCAGCAGTCTGTCAGTCATTTCTCCGTGAAGCAGGAACCCTGTAAGACTGAGTTCAGCAGTCACTTTCCTGTGGGTCCTGCATGTTCAGTTTATACAGCAACAGTCAAGCAGTATAGGCAAGAGCAGTTTCTTGTCCAAATGGCTAATCTTGCCATGTTGAAAGCAAACTCCATAACGAGTTTCTTCGATGCCCATCTCAGATGTAATTGGTGCTGCCTGAGCAGACATTTCTCATTGTCAAGAAAAACCCTAAACCATTTTAAATGCCATTTTCTGAAGGTCTTTGAAAGGTTTGAAGACTATCTATCTCAAATATATTTCTGTATATCTAGAAAACCTAACTTACCTAACTATAAATTCTATTATAAGTAACTATCTATAGTCTGTATTCAATTATACATTACATTTTAAAAGATCAGTATAAGCACAATACTTAATCAGGAGGAGAAATATACACATCACAAAATTGACCTTGAATTTGTATCAATAAATGAAAAACAATACCTATACCATAATTCCCCTTTTTACCATTAAAAAGAGATCGGCTGTGATCATTAGCCAATTATAAACAACCCCTTTAAATGAAAACAAAGATTTATAAACAAGATGGGAATTAGGACGTCGCTCATTCCAAACTGCTTCATGCTGGAAGGGGGCGCTGTTCATACCATGGGGATCATGACAAAACTCAGAAACCTGTATCAGTCCTTATTTTTGGGGCCTGTAAAGCTGCATCATCTTAGCTGTTTCAATTGTTGGAACATCTGATCCACTGCTTCAGGGGGTCTTGGTTCGTCAAACCATAGAAGCCTGGAAGGAATCCTCAGCTTTTCATTTTCTGTGGAAACATAAGTAAAATCTCCTTTTCCAAGTAACATATCCTTATACTTAAATTTTAAAGTCAAGGCATTTTTAAAAGATAGAAGTTGAATTAATTCAGCAGCATTTATAATCAAGTGTACTTTAGTAGCAGTTCCTTCCTGAGCAAGCAAAAAACTGAAAAACACAATAACATACAGTATCCAGACTCTGTGTGTATTTTCCATCTTTATGTGGTTTATTTATTTATGTATTATTACTTTATTTATTTTACTTTTATTTATTTTTCTCTGAGACAGGGTTTCTCTTTGGAAATCTGCCTGCCTCTGCCTCTGGAGTAAATTTTACCGGCGTGCGCCACCACAATGCCGGCTTTTCTATTTATTTACCACTTTGTTGTTTCATTTTCTCTCTCAATCTCACGTATATTTTTAAACACACTGTAAACCTTTAGAGATTTTTTTCATCCAAGTCTGACTTTACTGTAAATCTTTATGTTTTTCTGGCCATGTGTCTTATCTGTTAAAACCGCGGCTGTTTTAAACTGCCGTTTCAAGATGGCGGGCATAAGCGTGATTTCAGCTTACCGCCTCAGTCCATGCTGACATCCAGCAAATGCTGCCACTTCCAGCTGTACGTACACACCTATCAATCGTTAGCAGAGTCTCTTAAAAGAACCTTGTTGGGTTTTTTTTTTCTTTTTTTCTTTTTATGCCGAGTCAGGAAGACTCCAGTAAGCGAGCCACGTGAATCTCGGCTTGTGGCTAGCAAAACAGAGCACACCTGAGAAAAATGCTGCTACCAAAATCTGTGCTTCTTCTCTCTGTTCTTCTGTTTCTAAAATTCCTTTAAATCTTTTGTTATTTTGCGTGGAAATTCAATCCCGCTCCTGACAACCATTCTGTTAAGAGAAGCTTTTTCCTTGCTAGCCGCTTTGGTTTATCCCCCGCCAGCAGCCTGGGCTCTGCTGCAATGTAGTCCCCAAGACACACAAGACACTGTATTAATTATGAAGCTGTTGGCCTTGCTTGTCTCTTACTGGCTAGCTCTGCCTTAAGTAATTACCCCATAATTGTTAATCTAAGTATGTCTCTTACCGGAGAATAGTTCCAGGCTTCCTACCCCCATGGTGTTACATGTTGACTCTCTTGTGTTTCTCCTTCCCAGAATCCTCCTGGACTCCTAGCCCCACCTATCTAGATTCCTATAGGCTCAACAGTACTTTATTGACAAATAACAGGCAAATAACAGGACTTCCCTAACAGCCCCTGGGTTTGATCCTGAGAAGTCTTATACATGCAGCCCTAGCTGTGAGGAACGCAGGAATGCAACACCTGTGTCGTGTCCAGAAGACATTGTTACAGAGAACTCTTCTCCAACATCTGGTCCTTATAATCTTTCCTCCCACTCTTCTGTGTTATCCTTTGAGCCTGGGAGGTGTGTGGTATAGATATGTCAATCTGGAAAGTACTCCATAGTCATTTGTTCTCTGTTCTTCAACCAGATATGAGTCTCTGTATCCAATGTTGCCCACTGCAAAGAGAAGCTTCTCTGCTGAGGGCTGAGGGCTGCACTATCTATGGGTATTACCTTAAGTGTTTAGATGGCAGCTTGATACTGTGTTCACTTAATAGTAGTAGATTCTCCTCAAAGTCTATGGTCTCCCCAGCAGTGGGTTCATAACCATGATTATAGTATCAGACATGAGTTCCATTCTATAGAGCAGGTTTCAAATCCAATAAGAAAGTGATTGGATAACCCCATGAAACTCATGTCTTTACTGTCTGGGTGGAGATAAGGGGTGAATATGATAAAAACACACTGAATGTATATATAAAATTCTCAAAGAATAAATAGAAATTCTATGTAAAAATAAGTATAGAGTTCTAACCAGGCATTGGTGGTGCACACCTTTAATCCCAGCATGTGGGAGGCAGAGGCAGGTGGATCTCTGTGAGTTCAAGACCAGCCTGTTCTACAGAGAGAGTTCCAGGACAGCCTCCAAAACTACACAGAGAAACCCTATCTCAAAAAAATTAAACAAATGAATAAATATGTATAGAGTTCTAACCTTCTGTCCATGGACACTACTTATTTCTTCTGGGTAATTCATTCCACAGAGTGTGTATCACTGTGTCATCTAAGTGACATAGTTTCTTTGGCAGTATCTTCTTCATTGACTATCACTCTACTGTGTTATTTTTCACTTCTAAAAACTCAGTTTGGCTTTTCATCTTTGTTTTGTTTAAAGTGTTTAAAACTCCATTCTAGAACATACAGTTAAACAAGTTTAAACTCATTTACCCATTATTTCTTTATCTGATCTTGTTTCTGTCTCTATTTCTACTGAGTGAATTGACTCCTATGGGTTGCATCCACCACCATCTCTATTTTCATGCATAGTCATTTTTGATCATCAGATAACAAAAATTTTGCCTTGTTTCATTGTGGATATTTTGTATTCTTACTAAACCTTGTTCTGGAGTGCTCCACTATGTATGAAGAGTTTCAGTCTGGATGGTATAAAAGTAATTTTGTGTTTCTAGTTGGTATGAAGTTAAGGAATTGATTCTCCCCCCACATCATTCCAAATGATTCTCCCTTCTCTCACTTGGTGTGAGGCTGAGGGATTATTTCCTACATTCAACAGAATGGGGCTTCCTTCACCCTCAGTAAACCACTCACACTCAAGCTTTTATTAGTATTAGTATTTAGTGTAATGCTAAGGTAGAGGTCTTCTCTAGGTCTTTGGAATTATTTTCTTTGGTTCTGTTCTCTTGTTCTCTTCCTTGTAGGATAGATAACACTAGCTTTTCTGGATCCCCGTATTTCATTTACCCCCAACTGAAAGGCATTATTGAGCTCTTCCTGGAACCTTTAACTCTTAACTAAGAGTTAAGCTGGTGACCTCTTTATATGGTCAATGAAACTAGTGGTAGGGTTTAATCTCGTTTCTTCTATTTTTAAGAGGAACCACTGTTCTTCACTGGCTGATGCTGAATATCTGAATATTGTTCTTTAGTTATGTACCCAGTTTTGAAAGCTATGGGGGTAACAATTCTGATCTTTTTTTGACCAGAAATGAAAACAATCCCTGAGACTTTATGCCAAGAGCTATTGCTCAACTCTGATTTGGTTACACAGAATTTATTCAATCAGAGATTTGCTTATTATCCCAAGGTAGTGGCTGCTGACCTGGCTGAAGGAAAATGACTACAACGACTAGTGTTTCCAATGTTTTCTATTGAAGACAATGAGTATAAAACTTCCAAACAAACATTGGTAGCAAAAAGAGCAACAACACATACTCTGAAGGGTCTAATATTAATAAGCAATCAGAAAGAAAATGACAGTTAGAAAACACACATCAGTAGAAGTCATGGGTAAGAAAGGACCATAGAGCAAAGGAAAGGGGGGATTACTAAGAGCTGTTGGTGAGAAGCTCAGTGGGGACACAGAGAGAGAAATAAAGATTAAGAGGAGACTCATTGGCAGACTGAAGGAAGATTCCACAGTCTACTGTGTTACAAATCTTAATTCAATTGTCCATAAACTTTGACTGTGTTTGAGAGTCCTTAGTGCTTCCTTATTTCTGTCTGAATCTTTCTTGATGATCTCATCATTGTTTCTAAATAGCATAAGACCTATCTGTTGGATATTGGAGAACAGTTGATCTAAATAAGATAATATGAATAGGTTCATACTTTTTATTTGTTTTAAAAGCACAATTCACTATGCATCTTCATCTTGTCTGTATTATGAACCACAGGGATAATTATATAGGAAGTAAAAGAAAGAAGGAAGGAAATTAGAGAGAGAGAGAGAGAGAGAGAGAGAGAGAGAGGAAGAAAGCACTGTTTTATAACAAATTACAGGAATTGATATTCAAGGGTACTTGTCCTTCAGATGACAGCACCATGCTGCACCCAATCCCTCCCTCTCCATCAGACACCCTGTTATAAAATTTTATAGCACTCTGTATTTTTCCTTTATGCAGTCACCTCAGCTTGTAATTATATCCTGTTTGTGAATATGTAATTAATATGTTTCTCCTTAGCTAGATTATAAACAATAATGAATCAAGAATTTATAAACATTTATTGAGTTAATGAATGGCTGTCTTAGAGCCGTGGGAAAACAGAATTTATGTGAAAGAAACTTTGCTTTTCTTTCTCCATTTTATATAGAAGTAAGTGTGTATGGAGGTCATAGAACAACTCCCAGTTCTCTTCTTTCACCTTGGATTGCCAGTATAGAACTCAAATCACCAGACTCAAGTGTTTTTAGCAGCTAAGCCATCATGCTGGCTCCATCCCAGGGTATCCTATAGACAAATATGGGTATCTGAACAAATGTGAGTGGAGCTGTGATGGGAGACGTCATTCTGTAAATCTGTCTCTTATTGGTTGTTGAATAAAGCACTGTTGGCCAATAGGGAAGCAAGATAGGTGGGACTAGGAATCCAGGAGGATTCTGGGAAAAAGAGACAGGGAGACAACATGTAGCCACCAGAGGAGTAAGAGGTCTGGACCCTTTCTCCGGTAAGACAAATACTTAGGTTAACAATTATGGGTTAAGCCGGGCATTGGTGGCACATGCCTTTAATCCCAGCACTCGGGAGGCAGAGGCAGACAGATCTCTGTGAGTTCGAGGCCAGCCTGGTCTACAGAGTGAGTTCCAGGACAGCCTCCAAAACAATACAGAGAAACCCTGTCTCGAAAAACCAAAAAACAAACAAACAAACAAACAAAAAACAATAAACAATTATGGGTTAAATACTTAAGTCAGAGATAGCCAGTAAGGAACCAAGCAAACAGCCAACAGCTTTATAATTAATATAGTATCCTGTGAGTTATTTGGGGCTTCAGACAAGGCAGCAGGGCCCAGGCGACTGGCAAGGAAAAAACTGCACTCTACAGAGCTGATTATTTCTATGAATTGCTTACTATTTTCTCCACATGCAGCTGTCTTTTAATAGTTTACAATGATTATCTTGGTTTCTCTGGGGGGATAAGATAAGGAAAAAGAATAGTCTTGGGCCACACACTAAATCCTGCCATGGGTTTCAAGAGCATACATGAATTTCCCTTGAGTGATGTTTCAACAGAGTGAGTCCTCCTGGTCTCCACACAGCCCTCAGACTATAGGTTGAACACCTTTGGTTAGATGATGTCTGTGGATACAAACCCCAATACTCTACTTTTCCCTAGGTTCAAAAAGTGCCTGAATGGTTAGCTACCATTTTCCAGTATGCAAGGGATCCGAACATGGATGTAGAAGATGAGCTGACAATGGGAGATGGGGTCTGAGTTCCTTTAACTCAGTTAACTGACTTCCTTCGGCTTGCTAATATGCTCATTCTTCTTTTCTTTTAGAGAAAAATAATTCACCTTCCTTTACATAACATACACTGTTAAGTAAAATTGCAGACTCCATGACAATATCCTTAATAGACTGATTACGTACAAATAAGTATGAAGGATAGAAACATGAGCATATGTATATATACATAAAATATATTTTCAAGACAGCTCCAATAAAAATCTGGTAGCTGAAGAATGCAACCCCTCACCTATCACCAATAGGAAAAATGTATTCAATCCATCATAACAAAAATGTCTTCATCTATTTAATTGAACCCATGAACAAAATTGTGGACCATGTTCTGCCATTGGGAACAGAAGGCAGATTTAGTTGTAGCTTAGCTCTAGCATGGAAATGACTAAATGTCCACGCATTTTTTAACACAATGCTAAAAATTGCATTCTAGATCACAGTTGAGAGATACCAGCTTTTCACAGTCACTTAAATTTATCTATCTGGCTTAATAGTTATTTGCTGAAGAACATATATTTTAAAAAATCCTCCATACAACAATCAGGTAACTAACAAAAAGCTCCTAGTGTGGGTACTAAATGTTACTTATCTCATGGGCACATAAGACAAGGTTCCTGGCCCCTCAGAGTTCATAGTCCTACTCTGAAAACTAAGCATCAAACTTACAGGTATAAGTGATACTTGAATTATAAACAGAGGCATAGGTGCAAAAATAGCACTTTAAGAATTCAAAGGAAGAGAAAAATAACTTTCAGCCTATTGTAAAATAGCTGGCCAAGAAAATATTATGACCCCAGTTAGAATAGATAGAGCTTAATTTTGTGAAGATATTTTATTGATTAGAGTTGAATTTAACAGAAAACAATTAAATTAGCTTTAAATAAGATAGGAATATTATTGCTATTATACTTATTTACTCTCATGATTTGAGCACTGTTTAGAGAACCTGCGATGGATGGTTCTAGGAGCCCAAACATGAGACAATGTCACTGTGATGCTCTTGAACCTTTTTTGGCAGTTAGCTTGCTAAATATCCACAAGACTCTAAGAAAAACGAGGGAAAGAAGGAGGAAGAGGAGGACTTCAGAGCACCATAAATTATTGTCAATATACATCTTTTCAGTAGACTGAACCCTGAGAAAATGGTGCATTTGTTGTTTAGTTTCCTATTTGAGCATAGAATTGGCAGCAGTGAGGGTTCTAAAGGTGTTGATGTGAACCACGACAATATGTGGTGCCCCTTTGTACTAAGGACAATCCAAGAGTTCAGTTTCAAACTTTGCTCCAGAACAAAGTTTGCTAATCCAAGATACATTGTTTCCAAGAGAAAATGCAGAATACAAGTGGAAAAGTAAATGAATGTAGTTGTATCTGAATGACACCTTGCTTATGTTAGCAGTTTTGATCCAAACAAATTCCATAATCTGACATGGGCATCCTTTTGATTCTGAAAATCATTATGCTTTGCCCCAATTGAATTACTGTTATTAAAGGACAGGAAAAAAAGTAAAACAATGTAAAAACAAAACCAGCTTTGCCTTTAAATCTGTTTTTGCCATAAATTGCACATCCAAAGCAATGCTGCTGGCAGCAGTTTAGGGGTGCATTTGAAGGAAAACTTATTTCGATATTATTTTCATATTTGATATGGGACGTAGTTTGTGAGACATTACAAAAAAGAATTCTGCCGTTGTCCATAGCCAATTTGGCTTTTTCTATTCTCTTGTTATCTGTTTTCCAGGCTTCTACTTAGCACCTCATTTAACTTGTAAGGAAAGATAGAGCACACAAAGAATTCTGCCCCCGAAAATAACTCCCAGTTTCTACAGCTAGAGCACTTTCTGATCCCAGCAGGAAGCAAATGTCTGTAGCTGGGCCATTAAGGGAGATGAGTGATTGCTTAATATATTTTAATGGATGGCTGGTTGGCAACCTGACATGCAATGCTTTCTAAACAAGAGCTTTGGAAGCTGGAGCACAGCAGCTCTAGGCCATGGCAAAGGAGGATGTTGCTGAATGCTTTTATCTGGAAACTTTTGACAAAGTTTGAGAAGTTGCCACAGCAACAGATAACATCACCTGATGTTTAGAAGAGCAATTGAAGATGTCAGAGGAAATGAGTAATCCTTACCTGGAGAAGTGAAACAGGTAGTCATTGCCTCTCTCCAGAAAGGGACAGTGGGAATGACACCATTCATTCTTCTTCTCCTCTGCTAGGAAAACATACACGCTGTGACGTGTGCTGCTAAAAAGCATGCTGAAGTTAACACACTGGTCATATGGTAGGTATCCTTATGATCCCTTCCAATGTTAAGTTAAATTTTGGAATGTTCTTATTACTTAAAAACAAATCGTCAGCACAAATATTTTTGGTGGGGATCAGTAATGTTTTGACTTTGGGGATGAAGGGAGTGGTTTAGTTTGTAAATGGTTAGCCGCCTGAATGTGAGGATCTGATTTTGGATCTCTGGTTTCCATATAAAAAACAGGGCACTATGATGCTTTTCTGAAGGGCAGAGGCAGAGAGGAGGCATCTCTAGTGATCCCTGTCAGTGAGCCTAGCAGAATTGTACACTCCCAGGTTCAGGAAGAGACTCTGTCTTGGAAATGAGGTGAAGCGTGATCGATGAAGACATCCTATATGTCCTCTACGTGCACACATATGTTCAGGTGCGCCTGCATGCACATGTGTGCACACCCATACTTCTGTGTTCATATAAATACAACACAGAACACACAAAAGTAATTTGATATTTACTGCTAATGTGAATACCACAATTTCCATGTGTCCTCATTTTAAGAGATTGAACTGATTATATAAATATTATTTCACTGGAAAGAGGGAAATAGAAATATATTTTGTAATACTACAATCAATAATTTTCCATCACGTTGGGTGAATATAAAATAGAAGTATATTTGTAATGTTATCAGTATGGTTTCAAATAACAGCCATTTAGGGTAACATATATCTACCTTTGTATACATATGACCATTTATAAACTTTAGATATGGAGGACAAAATTTGTTCCAAAGTCAACTGCTCTTATTTTGTGACCAGCTTTTCTTAAAGTCATAGTTTCAAATCCAATCATGTGTTGATTTTCTTGCCACCTGGTTTGGTTTACGATTCCAGCTCTATCTTTTGCATTTAGTTCTAATATTGAGGTTGATGATTTGTAGGCAAATCTCAAAAAACGTAAGAAAAATTCATTTTATTTGAAAAATTTGGAAATGGAAGAAAAGAGCACCTGTTGATATGCCTGTGTGATTGTTTAATTAGCACATAAAACAGACAAACATCTTGAGTAACTATGGTCACCGCATATTTTGTAATGCTGGACTTAGTTCTAAGCATACACATTTGAATCTTGCTTAATTTTTACGAAATTAAGTCTCAGATTATCCTGGTTTCCCAGGCCATAGTAAATCATTGTTCAACCCTGGAAACTATGTGTGCTCTTGCCTTGTCGACAGTGGGGAACATGTATGGAATGTATCCCTTTAGATTTCGACTTAGGCCAAAGTGTTCACCTGGGTTTAACAGGTCTAAACTTGCTCATGTTTGGATAATACATGAATAGCAATTCCTGTGAAATCCTCATATCTAATATTGAGTTAGGTGCCTTTCCTGTGTGTTTTCTTGGTGTCTTGTGTAAGTCTGGTGTCACCCTCTTGGTCTCTTCTATAATTACCTGGCAACCTGCCCTAAGTTTTCACTTGGAACAATCTAATGGCTTATTTATGGAATCTTTTATTTCATTATTCTAATATCTACATTTTTGTAACACTCACCTGTTAAACTTAATGATAGGCTATTATTGACTGGAGGGGGGGGCGGAGGACCAAAACAGAACCATTTACACAGAGCAGTGGAGTGACACTTGATTTTGATTTTCATCATTTAAGGACTATTCACAGCCCTGTTTATTTCAAATCAGTCACCAACTGTCGCGGTCCTTGCTTCAGTGTGACTCACAGGCCAGCAACACTGGACACTTAATAGAATTACAGAATGTGAGGCCCTGCCCAGACACTCCGAATCACAAGCTCTGTGGTCAAAGGCATCCAAACCCACATGCGCATCAACCTTTGCAAAGTGGTGCCTTGTGGAGAAAGAGAGAAGCAGGAAAGGGCACATTTTCAGTCGGATAAAGCACTGTTCTTTTGTTGCAGTGATTCGTGAGAGAGCGTCCCTCACGTGCTAAGAACCAAAGCTGACAACGGGAAAGAGGCTACAGTGCTAACAGAAGAGATGAAATTAAAAACAAAAACACAAAATAGGTTTGTGCATGTCCTTCATGTGTGGAATATGCATCTCACGAAGGCACGGGCTCACTTTTAGTTGACAGCCCTTTTTAATTTTTGAGAATTTAAGCTGATGAAGTGTTTTGAGGGCCACATCATCATCTGTTCATGATACAGGTTTTTCTGCCAGAAGGTCAGATACCCAGGGCAGATGCACAGTCCTGCAGGTCCTAAATCCTGCTCAATGTACATCATCCAATGTGTACATCGAGCACACAGTGTGAAAGTGAGCACACAGCCCCTGTAGCTATGAGAGACTAAAGCTAAAGATTGTTGCTTTACAATTTTTAATAACCCTAACACCGTGTGTGTATAAAGCATATGTATTTCAACTGTGTAAAATTATATTCTACAGTGACTACTTTAACTAATTAACATATGTATCATCTCACATTTTTCATATTTGTAGCAAGAACAGTTGAAACTTACTTTCTTTTTGATTTTTTTGAGACAGGGTTTCTCTATGTAACAGCTGTGGCTATCCTGGAAAAACCAGGCTGGCCTCCAACTCACAGAGATCTGCTTGCCTCTGCCTCTGGAGCATGGGGATTAAAACGTGCCTGGCTTGAAACCTGCACTTAGGAGTTTGTCAACACTACTCTTAATTGTGGCCACCATGTGGTATACTTTTTAAATTCTTATGTCCCTTTGAAAAAAGAAGGTTAATAACCCTGAGGTGTGTTGTTCCCAATCACAAAGTCTTATGAATACGCTGTGTGTGAACAAGTGCAGGTCAGAAATGTTAAATTCAGAATGAGACCCACATTCCACACAGACAGTTTTCACCTGGCCTGTATGTGGCTTATGCAGACTGTCTGACATGGAGTCCGGAATAGCCCCCTCAATCTGCTTACCCTTCTCTCTCTTTTCTTTAAGCTCTGATGGATACACTTCATGTGTTCTTCCAGGTCAAGCACACAGGAAGTCTTTTCCTGGCTGTGGTCTCCAGAATCCCCACTGACCATCTTCATTCTCTATTATGCCTTTTCGTGCATGGTAATTAGTTTGCACTTTTTTTGTTTGTTTTTTTTTGTTGTTTTTGTTTTGTTGTTGTTTTGTTTTACGAGACAGGGTTTCTCTGTATTGTTTTGGAGGCTGTCGGTCCAGCCTGGCCTCGAACTCACAGAGATCTGCCTGCCTCTGCCTCCCCAGTGCTAGGATTAAAGGCGTGCGCCACCACCTCCCGGCTAGTTTGCTCTCTTAATGAGGCTGAAAGAGACAATCATTGAGAACAGAAGGGTTATGCTTTGCCCATGTAGTTCTGATGAGCACGTGTCCTTTGAGGCACATATCAGAGACTGAATACAAAACAGAGCTGCATAAAGTTAAGAAATCAAACAGACAAGTTCAGCCATTTTGTGTTGTTTCTAATAGCTTTAGTCTAAACATTTTAATTAAACTTAGTCATTTTTCTTTTTTGGAGCCTGAAACTCTTCTCCATCTTTAAATAACTGCATTCCACTTTTATCTCTTTTTGAAGACTACAGGAACAGTGGCTGCTTCATTTTACAACTTTCTAATGACAAGAATGTCCACTTACACTTACAAAGATGAAGCATAACTAGGAAGAGAATATGTGAACAGTCAGATTTCAGAAGTGTTGGTCACATGGAAGCTGGGCAGAGCACTTTCCCTGGATCTACGGCGTCCTTATCCAGTAGTATTATTATTTACTAGAAACCAGAACCTAATACTCTTTGTGTGGTTGATTATAATTTAATAATTTCATGTTTGGGAAAACACACACACACATACACATACACATACCGAGATTAAAAAAAAAGAAAGTGATTTTATAAAAGTGCACCTAAAATGATATATTGTCCTTCAACTCTGATTTTGGCTTTAATCCTGAACTCCCATATCTGGCTCTAAACAGAGATCTAAGGTGCTAGTCTGGTATCTTCTAGGTGTAATTACCCCTGTGTGCAGAAATGCCAATATTACACCTGAAAGACTGGGTGACTCAGGGCTGAATTAAATACTCCTTCGCAGTTGATCACTATCCTCATCTCTTAGAAGCAAGATAAAACCACAGTTTGTAATTAGATACTATTCATGGTTTAGAATTTTGTCTCCAGATAAACATAAACAACATATATTTCTCCATTTTCAAAAGAATGAGCATTTTAGAATGTGTGAACAACCTGAAACCCACTTAGAATCTACTGAGCAGAGTTTTTCCTTGGCCTCTGTTGTGTCTGCATGTTCATCCAGAGTTTGTTTTTTCCTTTACCTCCATTGTTTTGTTTTAAATTCTTATTTGCTTTTTACATTAATTATTTTCCATTACTTGGCTGATACTATGTATGCTTTTGACAACTTGTCTATCCAAATACTTGCTTCCAAGCTGAAAGGGTGGACTCAGTGCTATGAACCTTCTTTCTTACAAAATGGTGCAGCACACCAAGGAGTTTCATCATCTGCCCAATAGTAGACAAGAAGCAGAGAGATGTATAAGGACCAGAGAGAGAGAGAGAGAGAGAGAGAGAGAGAGAGAGAGAGAGAGAGAGAGAGAGAGAGAGAGAGAGAGAGAGAGAGAATCTTCAGTCATATCTTTATTGGCCCAGTTCTTTCAACACTGTCAACGGGGCACTAGGCCTTCAACACAGGAACCCACAGGAATATTTTACTATTAATTAAGCCATAATAACTCATTATTCTTAGTGTATATAATTTCACTACCCATAAAATCTAAATTTTTGGCTTTTATTTAAAAGCTAAAGCCCTTAGAAACTCAGGGTATAGTTTTCCCCATGGCCAAAATTGGCTGGATTTCAATGTCACTGTTTTGTTTTACATGAGAAATGAATTTTTTAAGTTTGACACAATCTATTCTACACCTGTCTTTGCTTGAGGTACTATGACACAGTACCTGCTATAGAACTGTTTATCACTAGCAGAAACATGTCTTGTAACTCTAGATCCTAGAAAGTCCATGACTGCAATGTTGACAAGATCGGTGTCTGGAGAAGACATGGTCATTGCTCCCAAGGTGTTTTCCTGACTGCTGTGTCCTCTGGGATAGACAGTGCTGAGACTGTATACAGATGAGGGGTAGAAATGTCAAAAATGGCTCTGAGAAGCTGCTTTCATGTGTATTAATCTGCCCTGATTTAATAACTTCCCAGCAAAGGCCCTATTTCCTGATACTATCATCTTTTCATACTAATACTGAACAGTTTCATACCTGTCCTGTCCTAGAGGTACTGTATATCAGTATGGAAACTGAAAATTCCAGAACTATGTTATTGACTGTATTAGTCCATGTTCTGTATAGGTATTTAGATTTTAAGCTAATTAAAGTTAAATAGATTTTATTTTCCAAGTTACCATGGACAAATTTCAAGTGCTCACAGCCAAAGGTGGCAAATTGTGTTGGAGCTGGCTACTCTAGAATAGTAATGTATTCTCAAGGCTTCTGAATCATGCTTGAACAAAATTTAGAAGGGCCATGTGCCAGCTATATAGTAGTTAACTCATACGTATTTTGTGATCATTCACAAACAACAAGAAAAAGTAGATGAAATTAGGGAGCTTCAAACCATTTCCTATGGAGAACTTGAAAAAGTAGACTCATGTGGACTGAGGAGCAAGCAGGCTGTGGCTTTAGCTGAAATTTACCCTCTTTAGCCTGATCTATCCAGCTTTCATTTCAAGTGCAATTGTTTGAAATGATTAGCTAGCATTAGTTCAAACTCTTTCTCATTCCATGAGGTAACTAGGGCAAAGGCAAGTACTGATTACTTTTGTGGGATTCTCTCAGATGCTTGGATAATATTTAAGCAGTAAGACAAATTAAGCCTTGATATCCATCAAAATAGTTTATCTCTGGCATGGGTTTTTGAAAACAACATTATTGTGGCAGGTGGACCTATTTGTCTCCTTGTGATTTTGAGCATCACTGCCCTTTTAAAGAAGAAAACAGTTTGATGCTATGGTCAGAAGTAGAGGAAGAGTTTCACACCTCCTGGAAACGATAAAAGACAGAAGAAACAGTTTAACTTATCCATCTTGCCATTTGTCTTTTTGTGTGCTATCCCAATGGAGAGAAAGTAGAATAATACAAATTCAGATTTTAGACCTAGTGTCCTTTTCCTCCCATATTTATCAAAAACTGTTAGAATGCACAGCCTGAGACTGGATCCTTTCCAAACTTGACAACGACTTGTAATGAAATCTAGCAAAAACACATACCTGGAGCACAGGTTCACTACAAATATTTATCTCTACTAATAGACTTCCTCCAAGTTCTATTCCTTTTCATCTGTGGATTATTTTAACATGCTGATTGAAACCTACCACTTCCCGTTCACTGTCAATGGGATGTGGTCTGCAGTTTGAAAATCGTTGCCCTGAAGGATATTGGAATCACCTTTATCATTCCTGGATGAATGGCTCTTAGAGAATCGGCTACAATATGCAAAGACTGAGTATCTTAGGAATGTCCATTGGTCTCCCCGAATCATGGATGGCAACACTTTCCTGCTGAACTTTCAACCTCAGCGTTCCTGATGATTTGTGGGACTGCTGTTTCCACTCACCAGAAGTTCAAAAGATCCTCTCAAAACCAGTTCGTTAATGTTTCCACTTGCCAGAAGTGAGTTCAAAGGCCTTTCTGAAACTGGCTCATTACAACTCAGAAGACAAATGGGCTTACCTTTTATAGGGAGCTATTACAGTGCATTCCTGTTCACTTTAGACTCTCCTGCAGTAGAAATGTAGGGAAATTGGAAAAACTAGCTAATTCTTTAAAGGCAGGAAAAACAAACTATCTGAGGAATCTACAGAATGGGCAAGAAACATATACTATCCACATTGCTCTAAAAAAGAAAATCTCTTTCCTTTAGTTTACATTCATATTTTGTAGTTAAAAATATGTTGATTCGACAACAGCATATTAAACCATTTCCAAACATCAGTTACAGCCTGTTTTTTTTTTTTACAGTAATTATCATTCAATGAATAAAAGCTTTTCTTTGCAGGTCACTGGAGCCCTGTTGAGATAAAGCTATGTCCTACTCAGAGTTACTCCACTATATAAACAGTGGCTTTTCTGGCTGTACCTTGCCCTGGGAGACTCCATTTTAGAAGCAGCTTTTTGCCTGCATTTGGAGGGAGAAGGATGACTACAGACCTTGGGTGAACACAGAAACCGCACCTTGTTCCAAGTACCTTCCATCGGGCACAGACTATACATGCCATATTCCTGGGACAAGAAAGGGAGAATTGAAACTGAGGTGGGCACATGGGCATATTTAAATCATATCAGAGAAACCAGGACCAACAATTTACCAGGTATTAAAAATATACAATGGAAAAAAGATAGAATCTTCAACAAATGGTGCTGGCATAACTGGAGGCTGGCATGTAGAGGAATGCAGATCAATCCATGTTTATCGCCATGCACAAAACTTAAGTCCAAATGGATCAAAGACATCAACATAAATCCAGCCACACTGAACCTCTTAGAAGAGAAAGTGGGTGGTACCCTTGAATGAATTGGTACAGGAGACAGCTTCCTGAACATAACACCAGTAGTACAGACACTGAGATCAATAATTAATAAATGGGACCTCCTGAAACTGAGAAGCTTCTGTAAGGCAAAGGACACAGTCAGCAAGACAAAAAGGCAGTCCACAGAATGGGAAAAAATTCACTAACCCCACATCTGACAGAGGGTTGATCTCCAAAATTTACAAAGAAGTCAAGAAGCAAGTCTCCAAAACACCAAAGGATCCAATTAAAAAGTGGGCTGCAGAACTAAATAGAGAGTTTTCAATAGAGGAGTCTAAAATGGCTGAGAGGCACTTGAGAAAGTGCTCAACATCCTTAGCCATCAGGGAAATGCAAATCAAAAGAACTCTGAGATAACATCTCACTCCTGTCAGAATGGCTAAAATAAAAAACACCAATGAAAATTTATGCTGGGGAGGATGTGGTGAAAGGGGGAACACTTCTCCACTGCTGGTGGGAGTAACAACTTGTTCAGCCACTTTGGAAATCAGTATGAAGATTCCTCAGAAAAACGGGAATAAACCTACCACCAGACCCAGCCACTCCACTCTTAGGCATATATCCCAAAGATGCCCATTCATATAACAAGGATGTCTGTTCCACTATGTTCATAGCAGCATTATTTGTAATAGCCAGAACTTGGAAGCAACCTAGATGTCCCTCACCCGAAGAGTGGATAGAGAAAATGTGGTACATTTACACAATGGAGTACTATTCAGCAGAAAAAAACAATGGAATCCTGAGATTTGCTGGCAAATGGATGACACTAGAAGAAACCATCCTGAGTGAGGTAACGCTGTCACAAAAAGAAAAACATGGCATGTACTCTCTCATATATGGATTTTAGACATAGATCTGGGGAGTGCCAGCCTACAATCCCAGGCCAGAGAGTCTGGGAAACAGAACCTTCATTCAATGGCTGATGGAAACAAAGGCAGACTCCCATGGCTAAGCACTGAGCTGAACTCAAGAAAGCCAGTAACAGAGAGGGAGGACTGATGACCAAAGGGATTAAGACTGGACTGGTTTAACCCCCAGAAACAGCTGACCTGACAAGGGTTAACTCTTGAATCCCAGGCTGATGCCTGGGAATCCAGCATGGGACTGATCAAGACCCCCTGAATGTGGGTGTCAGTGAGGAGGCCTAGGTAGTCTATTGAGCCTTGGGCAGTAGATCAGTATTTATCCCGAGTATACAAATGGACTTTGGACTCCCATCCAACAATGGGAGATGCACTCTCACCCTGAACTCTTGGGGGGAGGTTCTAGGCCCTGCCCTGGATGAAATGACAGACTATGGACACCCCCATGGAGGGCCTCACCCTCCCTGGGGAAATGAGGGGCTATTGGGGGTGTGGGGGGAGGGTACGGGAGGAGGGGAGGGAAAGGGTGAGGACCTGGAACTGACTTGTGAAGCAACCTTGTTTCTAATTTAAATTTAAATTTAAAAGTAAATAATAAAATAAAAAATAAAATAAAATAAAATTTAAAAAGAAAAAAAAAACCAATTTACCAGTTATACCAGATGGATGAAAGGGTGCAGCTCTCTAGCCAGGCCCTCAAAGTGATGGTCACCTAACACTGAGATGGCATGGATGCACACTTACCTCTCATCTGATTCGTGGCACATGTAACAAGGACTGAAGGCTCCCTGAGTTGGCTCTGTACCCTTACTGTTGACGTAACCTATTTAACAGCCTGCCTGTCCACCTGTTTGCCCCTTTGCACCTGGACATTACTGACCTTTTCTGCCTCCTGACTCATTTCCTGCTCTGGACTAGGTTAGGCCTTTCATCTTGCAGCTGAATTCTGCAGCTTTGTTTCAGTCGGCTCTGGCAGGTCCACTAGCACATGTCTTCATACATGTCGACTCTGGCAGGTCCACTAACACATGTCTTCATACATGAGCTATTGTCTTATCCATACTGACTCTTCTCGGGCTCATCTGAAACATCTTGAACTCTGCTGCAGTCTTTCTAATTTGTGTTCATTCTATATCCCACATATACGCATGCATATATACACATATACATAGATGTATGCATGTGTTTATTATGTGCATAAGTTGTATTATATATGTTGTAAACATAACTCAAATATATAGTGCATATATTTAGCATACAAATATATGTAAATGTGTATTTAACATATACATGTAACCTGTATATGTATTATATATATATGTACCATATATAGATAGGTATGCATATATGTGTAACATATATAGAAAGAATTTGCATTTGCCTTGGCCAAGCCACCAAGATAGGAGAATTTTTATAACAACCAGCTATGCTTGAAACAACAAATCTTGTGAATTTCTTGCTATTCAATAAATTCTGATATCAAAAGACACAGCCTCTTCCTCTATGTTTCTGGTGTAGTACACTCATGACAAGTCTGTTACAGTCTTTTTTTATTTCAAGCTTGCTTCACATGTCAATCCTAGCTCCTTCTCCCTACCCTCCTACCCCGCCCCCCCACCAGATTCCCCAGGCTCCCACCCAATCCCCACTTCATTCTCCAGGGAAGGTGAGGCCCTCATGGGGATCCCCAGAGTCTGCCATTTCGCTCAGGGCAGGGCCCAGGTCCTTCCCCAAGAGATCCGACTGAGAGAGCATCCCTCATTGTGGGAGGGGCATCCAAAGTCCATCTGTATGCCTGGGACAAACACCAATCCACCACCCAAGGCCCCCCCAGATTTTCCAGGCCTCCTCACTGACACCCACATTCAAGGGGTCTAGATAAGTCCCATGCCAGCCTCTCAGCTATCAGTCTGGGGTCTAAGAGCTCCGCCTTGTTCAGGACAGCTGTTTCTCTGGGTTTCACTAGTCTGGTCTTGACCCCTTTGCTCATCACTCCTCCTTCTCTGCCACTGGGTTCCAGGAGTTCAGTTCAGTGTGTAACTGTGGGTGTTTGCCTCTGCTTCCATCAGTCACTGGATTAAGGTTCTAGGATGGCATATAAAGAAGTCATCAAACTAATATCAGGGACGGGCATTTAATGTAGTCTCTCCACTATTGCTTAGTTTGCCAGTTTCTGTCATCCTTGTAGATCTCTGGAAATCTCATTAGTACCAGGTTCCCAACTGTGGTTTTTCACAGGACATAATCTAAGACACCCTGATGGTCTCTCTAGGTATTACTTTCAGAACTAAAAAATGTTCCAGTTAAGTAAAATTAACTCCCTTTGTGACTGCAATTCTGATTCCATTTTTTCCTTTCAAATTGGGCATATCGATGCCCATGTGTAATCCCAGTCCTGGGAAGGCTGAAAGAGGAGGATAATGATGACTTTGAGACCTTCCTGAGATACATAGAAAAACACTCTCAAAATCTGATGAACACAGCAAATGCTTCTGCACCAGAAGAGGGGTCATATGAGCACACATGCTTTCACCACGTTTTAGGAACCCATGCATTGTGTTTTGTCATAGACAAGTAGACAGTGTTGTTGGGGAATATTATTTTCAGGTGTGTTACTCGTGTTTATGCTGTATTTGTTTAACTCTTTGAAGTTATGATTCTTTGCCTGTTTAAAATACCCGATGATCTAATAAAGAGCTGAATGGCCAACAGTGAGGCGGGAGCAAGAATAGGTAGGGCTGGCAGGCAGAGTATAAATAAAAGGAGAAGCAAGGAAGAGGAGGAGCAAGAGAACAAGGAGAGGAGGACTTCAGGGACCAGCTACCCCACCACCCAACTGCACAGCAAGAAAGGTATGCAGGAATAGAGAAGGAAAGCCCAGCTGCAATACATAGACAGGTTAATTTAAGTTATGAAAAGCTGGCTAGAAATAAGCCAGACTAAGGCTGGGCATTCATGACAAAGAATAAGTCTCCTTGTGTGATTTATTTGGGAGCTGGGTGGTGCCCCACCTAAATAATAATAAAAAAAACCCAGAAGAATAAAGCATCACACAGCACAGTTTCCTCTGAAGCCATTTCCAAACAACTTGGAATCTTCCAGGTAGAACAGGAAGTCCTCTGTGCCCGTCTGTTCATGCTGTTCTAAAACAGACCATGCAGGATAAACTGCCTCACAAGCTGCCCTCTTCTGCTCATGCATGGGTGCCTCCGTGGTGTCGCACTCAATGGCAATTCCCTGGGTGAAATATGGATGGAGCTCAGGAGGTATGGCCTCCCCTTCTGGTTAGGTAATATTTAGAACACAATCAAAACACAGGGGATCCTGTGGCCAGCACTCATGTCTTTCAGAGTAGAAGAGACCGTCTTCCTTTGAACTTTGCCTCAAAGCCTGTCCTCTTTTGCATCTCTAAGAGTGACCGTCCAAGATTTACAGTATTAATTCTAGTAATTAATATTGTTTTCCTAAGAGTTGGCCTTTACCAGTATGTCCCCAAAAGTATGGATACTTAACTAGCTCAAAGAATGAAGACACAGATGTAAATGTGTAAACGGAGAAAGCAAGAGTTTTAATAGCCCATCATTTGGGCATTTCTTGATAGCCTTACAATAAATAAAACCAGAAAGAAAATCTAGGCTGACTCTTCACTGTTATCATTCTGAGGAGAATAAATAAAACTCTAGAAAATCACCTTACCTTTGTGCTCTGAATAGTGAACAAAGAGAAACCTTGCATCTTTGAATTTGAGTTTGGCTTAGATTTTAGGGGACGGAATCTAATTATTTTAAAAATACAGAATAAGGCTGTTTTGTTCATTAGTTGTTTGATATTTCTCAGCTTAAAAATAGGTTTCTAAAAAACTCTTAAAGCTTCTATTGGGTTGCCTGCATTCCTGAGATGAAATCTAGGTAAGTTTAAGTTATTTCAGCATCAGGTTACTAAAGATAAAACACGAGTCAGGGGGCTAGGGAATGGGGAACCAGCTCACCTTCATTCTCCCTGCAACACTGATCACAGCTGTGCCAGGCAAAGGGAGTTGCAGGATGAATTACTGTCTCTTTGAAATATAACTCCTGACTTAAATAATAACAAATTAACTTCCTAATGATGTTCTTTTTTTTTAAATGGGCTTCTAAGTGTTTCCAACGATCTCAATTTTTCATTTTTCCCTTAGTCAAACTAAACCATTAAAAATACAAATCTCAGAAATCCCAATTCACCTCAGCCTTGACCTTCTTTATGTTATGTGACTCCAGATATGTTTGAAAATTAATATGTTTGAAAATTAATTAATGGTGGCACATGCCTTTAATCCCAGCACTCGGGAGGCAGAGACAGGTGGATCTCCATAAGTTTGAGGCCAGCCTGGTCTACAAAGCTACACAGAGAAACCCTGTCTCAAAAAGTAAAATTAATTGTTGTTCTTGAGGGTTGGCTACACCAGAAAATAGGCAGAAGCTGCTGAAATACTCCTCTGGGCTAGATTGTCTTGTGGAAACAAAACTATTTTGTAGGTTCTCTCCTGGCTACTAACGGATCACTGATTGATAATGTCCTAAACTGTAGAACAAAAGGAGATACCTTGCCTGTGATCAGTGACCTTGATTGTCCACTTAATGGGACCCAGAGTCATCATGGAAATTGATTTCTGGATGAGTCTGTAAGAGGTTGTCCAAATTAACTGCGAAGGGAAGACGAACACTAAATGCTGCTAACACTCTTCTGTGAGCTGGGTCCTGGCCTGAATCAAAAGGAGAGAGCAAGCTAGTCACATCAATCATGTCTTTTGCTTCCTGGTTACAGATGCAAAGTGATCGGCCATTTCATACCCCACTGCCCTGACCTCCCCACCTTACTAGACTGACCCCTCAGAATGTGAGCCAAAATATCCATCCATCCATCCACGCATCCACCCACCCACTCACACTCCCTCCCTCCCAGCTTCCTTTCTTTCCTTCAGTTGCTTTTGTTCAGTATTTATCACCCCAACAAGAAAATTAACTACTAAGACACTTCCTACATTTTCTAAAATTAAATGCTTCCAAATGAGACGAAGATTACAAAATATGGCTACTTTTCAAAACCTGTCTTAATCTTCATCAAGTATCTCCAAGTTTCATTAGCTCAAATGATGCTTTAATCTTGTCATCAATGTTTGGAAAACAATCATTTTCAAAACACTTTTGCTTTGGCAAAGTGACAGAGGCAATAGAATTAAAGCAAAAAGAGACTTTTTAACCAATGGTCCTGCAACAACTGAGCATCTGTGTGTAAAACAGTGAAATTAAATAAACACAAACCCTTTACCTTTCACAAAAAAGCAAAATGGGTAATAGACCTAAATGTAAATTGTAAGAAGTAAAAATACTAGAAAATAACACAGGGGAAAGACTAGAAGACTTTGGGACATAGTGATGATTTTTATTTTAGATACCTTACCAAAAGTCAAAAACTAACAAAGAAACAACTGGTAAACCTGAACTAACTAAAATAGAAAATTTCCCTATTCTATAAAAGATTTGTCTCAGGTAATTAGAATTGGGTAAACTGGCAGGAAATATTATACACAAAACATGTTTTTCTTTTCTTTTTGATATTATAGTATAATTTCATAATTTCTCTCTTCACTTTCCTCCCTCCAAACCCTCCCATATACCTATACCCTTCCCCTCTTTGTTTTCAATTAATGGCCTCTTTTTACATTGATTTCTGTCATAGGCATATATAAAAATATATATATTATATTTATAAAGTATAACATATACATATAAAACCTGCTCAGTCTGTATAATGTTATTCATTCAAAAAACTCTTACATAAACAATAATGGGGCAATCTGATTTTAAATTAAGTTAAGCCTTAGGGGTTCATAGGGTTAGCCTAAGGCCATTGGAAAACACAGGTATTTATATTATAATTCATAACAGTAGCAAAATCACAGTTATAAAGTAGAAATAAAAATAGTTCTATGGTTGAGGGTTACCACAACATGAGGAATTAAAAGGGTTGCAGCATTAGGAAGGCTGAGAGAACCATTGGGATAAAGACATTTGCAGACACGGCAGGTTTCCATATGAAAAGATGTCGCATGTTAATTATCGTTAGAGAAATGCAAATAAAGCAGAGAAACATGATACACCTCTCAGAAAACCTTGGGTAGGAAGATCACTAGTTCAATACCATCCTGTACCAAATGTAGCAATTCTGTTTCAAAAACACGGAAAGGGAGGTGTGATGGCTCAACGAGTAAAGGCACTTGTCACCAAACTTGATCACCTGATACTATCCCTGAAACCCACCTAACAGAAGGAGGGAAACTATTCCAGCATGCTATCTTGTGACCTCTACATGTGACCAATGGTGTGAATACACACACACACACACACACACACACACACACGCCATGTAAATGAATACTTTTAACTAAAATTTTAAAAAAGAACCCCTTCCACACACACACATGCACACACACACAAAAAACAACAAAACAAAACAAAACAAAAACTGGTCACACATACTGATCAAGCTCCTGGAGGTAAACATTGAAGAATACAAGAGGTTCCTGGGGACTGGCTGCCTCTGGGGTTAACTCAGCCCTACCCATCCTGAGCCTCCAGCATTCTATACAAGGTAGCACATGTGTTCTCGCCAAGATATAGTTCCTAGAGGAGATTTCCTCCTGGGTGTCTGTCCTTTTTTTTTGGGGGGGAAGTCTTTTTTTTTTAACTCATGATCTCACTTCTGTGATGGTTTAAGAAGAGCTGTTGAAAGTGGGGCATGGTGGCAGTACACCTGTATTCAAAGCACTTGGAAGGCTGAGGCAAGAGACTCAGCAAGTTGATGATGACTGCTTTGATTTATACAATGAGTTCCAGGCTGGCCAGGGCCACATGGCAAAAACGTATCTCAAAGAACACACACACACACACACACACACACACACACACACACACACACAGGAAAAAGGAAAAAAGGGCGGATACATTTTCAATTTTTTTCAATTCTTCAGTTATCAAGATAGAGTTGTGACTTCCAGACATCTTAAGCACCAAAATTCCCATGTTTTCTTTTAAATGCATTTATTTTTAAGTTTCTATAAAACTGGATGTTCACAGCTGTATCTCAGGACTTAAGAAAGTATGTGGCACATAACAGATCATCAATGAATACCAATGTATTGACTGAATGAATGAAAATGAATGAATAAACAGCTTCAAGGAAGCAGTCTTTTCTGTTGTTTTGTTTGGTAGGGCTTCCTTTGTTGTTCAAGAAGATTCAGCACTCACAATCCTTTGTCCTTCCTTTCCTGCTCTCCTAGAAGCTGGCATTACAGATGTGTGGCACCCTACCCAGCTTCCACTAGCTTTTACAACTGCTCTCTCCTATTGCATAGATATTACCTGCCATTGTATGACCCATACTTGGTTCTAGCATTTAGTTTTTCTCCATTCCCTCAAAATGTTTGCCTGATTGGCCTCCTTAGCCTCGGCTTCCCCTTGCACGCATATTTAATGGGCTTTATTTATTATTTCATATTCTCCTCTCACTGCATGTTTCTTGGTATATAATTCAAAATTTCATCTTGCTACCATGTGTCCTCTTTAGTTGTATTCTTTCCCACTTTCATTTCACACACCTATGGAAGGGGACCTTTTGATGGTGTGAAAGGTATATACCAACTTCCCTCAAGAAGGAGCCAGTGTAGTCATATATGTACAAGATAAGACCTTTCTCCTAGGTTAGACAGTCTGTTATATATGGACTGGTCCTATTGCCTCCAGTGGATTACCTGACTAGGTCAATTCTACCTTCAATTACTCTAATGAATGCAAAGACATGACTTGGCCTGAAAATCCCCTAGCTGTTACTGTTACAGGAACTTTCCAGTCAGAGGTCATTATGCTCTTGATTCTATATAGCCAAAAAAGTCAAAAGGTCGCATATGTTCTCAAGACAGTAACCTTTTTCCTGTGAATTATGAATCCCTAATAATCAATTCACTATTTCAAAAAAGTTTAAATGTGCTAACTGTATAAATAATATCCTTTCTTACTTAAAACTCAAATGGCTTGAAGTCTGTTTTAATAACAAACATTTCTTTAAGTAGATGCTTGACTTTACCATTTCTACAAAGAAAATAGAAGACACCCAGGTATATTCAATTTCAGAGAAAGAAGTTTTTTCAGTACATTTGGAACAAAATCACAGGGTTTAATTTTTCACTGCATTCAAATTAACCTGATGCTCTGTATGTTTCTATCACCTGCATGTAAGTTATGTGTCTTATAAAAAATCAGACATATAATGGGTTGATATTTGTAGAATTGATTTTTTGCTAAGTTTAGATGAAAAAAATTATTTTGGTTTGCATCCAAAATATTTTTGCTGTAAGTATGAACTAAATTATGTGGAGGCCAAGCTTGTGGAGGCCAAGTGAGTGAATCAGTATTTCTGCACCAAGATTTTAATTGGGCTTCAGAGAAGCTATTTTCATTGGACAGATACTAGGTTTGGGATCTAATTCTTTAAAGCAGAGGTTTCTTCTTAACGATCCCAGGTGCCTTGAGATATCATTGAATAAAATGCTAATAAACTTCAGGTATAGAGATTAGATACTTTAAATAATGGGACAAAGTAGATTGTAGTTCAAACTAAAATTGGTAATGAATATAAATTGTTGGCTATGGTGTAGAGAAATGAATATTTGAAAAGGATTCAAGCCGGGCGTTGGTGGCGCATGCCTTTTATCCTAGCACTTGGGAGACAGAGGCAGGCGGATCTCTGTGAGTTCGAGGCCAGCCTGGTCTACAAAGTGAGATCCAGGACAGCCTCCAAAGCCACAGAGAAACCCTGTCTCTAAAAAACCAAAAAATACAAAAAGAAAAGGATTCAATTTACTGCTCAGTGAAGGCCTTCTCCAGTGCAGATCTGGAGGGAGACCCTCTAGACAGAAGAGCTCAGTAGATGAGAGCTATTGTTGAACTCATGCTTTTACCTGATGGTTTTTCCATTTGAGAATGGGTGGCAGTCTCCATGGTGGCAGATCTTTATCTTAGACATTTTTGTTTCACACAGGGTGCCTTGCAAAGCAGGTGCCCAGTAAATATTTTCCAATTGAGAGATTAAAATCCAGCGTTTGTCTGGTAGGAAGCGCTTGTTCTTGAACACACTGTGCACAGTGTGCTGTCACTGTAGATCTTCCAGCAAACAGGCATGGAGGCTATACTTACTGATTCTCAGCACTGACAAGGTAGCCAGTCATCTTTGAGTGTCTTCTTGATGTGTCCCAAGTTATTTTCTTCCTGCTGATGTCATCTAAACAGTCTTGTTTTTCTGGTTTGTCTTTAAACAATTCTGCATCCTCCTTGACTCCTCCTCTCTCTACTTGCAGACTCTTATTATGTTCCCCTTGACTTTCTGATTTACCATTTCCATTTCCTGCATATGTTTCCATGGCTCCCAAGAGTGAGATTTCTTGTAGATTGTTTTGCCAAGAATACGTGACAGGATTTGGGCAGCAGAGATGTTTCCACTTAATGGCACACATAGTCTTTTAAGTAGTGTCTCCAACTACATACATCACTGAACACAAGCAGCACTTTCCTGATCCCTCCATGAGCGATACCTTCATCAGAAGCTTCTCTGCTCAAAGTAAGGCAAAACTCTCTGAGTCTTTTCTTATAAAGGACTACATTGACAGTGAATTAAAAACAATGTGGTTCCTTTGTTTCTTTGTCCAAACATTTCTCCTGTTAAAGTAAATTTTTTTCCATCGTCAGTCAGCCCAAATCTTCGTTACAAAAAAGGTTTCATCTTTTTGAGTGGGCAGCACAAATGTACATTATAATATTTTAAAAATACAGATGGTTTGTGGAGAAGGTGCCTACCTTCCACTGCAGCCAACAGTCACCCACAAAGTGCCCAGTGTTAGTGTTCAGATATATTTTGGGGCAGCCAAACATGAGCACATAGATCTACTTTTCAATGTAAAATAAAGCATACTTTAAAGTCATTTATTTTTTAAATAACTGATAGTTTTAAAGGATGTAATCACATTTTACTATATAAGGATTGTTTTCTTTAGATGGCTACACAGTGCCCAGTTATACAACTGTACAATAATTCATTTCATTAGGAAGCCATATGCAGTTCTTTGTTTAGTCTTTCCTATAAAAAACATTTCTGTAGCCAAGACCACTGAGCATATGGCTCCTCACATACATGCAAATACTTATGAGTTACATTTCTGGGAAGTAAAATTTTTAGGTTGACTGGACTTCTTTAGTTGTGTTAATAAAGGATGCTCTTAAATGATTTTGTCAACGAACACACATTCCTAGAACAGAACATTGAAGTTTTACAGTGTCTTTTCCCATCAGCTGTATCTTGAATCAACTGTTATTTGTAGTTCAAATACCTTTGGGACTGAAGTCAATTATAAATGTTCTGAGAAAGGTTACTAACCAAAGGAACTTGACATGCATTTGTATCAAAAAAAGTAATGTGTTGCTTTTATGTACACGTGTTTAGGCCTAAACAAATCTAGAAGTGCATAATCACACGCACATATATTACAATAATGACAATAACACTTAAACAGGAAGAGGCTATAAGTTTGAGAGAGAAAAGGACACACAAGAGGAGTTGGCTTGGAGGAAGTAGAGGTTGAAGTGATGGTGAGTGCAGTATTCAGGTATGAACGCCTCAAGCATATAAAAATTATAAATTAAAAACATTTAAGGTACTAGTTGCTTTTTAATTTTTAATATCCGGAAATTCAACAAGTGAGGATTTTAGGGAAAAGATTTGCCTGAAATAGGGATTCTTATAAGCTACTTGTATCTGTATGGACCCCTGAAGAGACTACCCGGAGGATGTATTAGTCTCTAACATGCAGACAGTACCTGAGATGTGTGGATCATATCTGTACACACTAATTCTATCATTACTTATGATAACCTGACCATGAAATTTCAGTAGATCATTCAAAACACCACCTTTACCTGCTAAGTCCATCGAATAGAAACGCTTGGCATTTAGCCTAGGGCAGTGCAGAGTTTGTACGAAGACATCAGGGCCTCTGTGGGTGCTGCCAAGAATTTTTTATCCAGTGTTTTCTAGAAGGACAGCACTTTCCCTTGAAAGACAGTTCAAATTCTGCCATCACTCAGATAAATCATCCATGCTAACCTCAAATAGTGAAGCTTGGCTGGACTTCTGTTAGCTAAAGAATTTTCTGTAGCTGATACTGTGTTAGTCTAAATAAAATCTCACTTCTGTCTTTCTAGGCTGAGATACTGAACCAAGTTATTTAACTGCTATGTCTAAAACTACCCCCTACACTTTGATTTCTGGCATTCAGTTGAAATGCTCAGATATCCCTGTGGTCTGTGCCTGAGTGTGTCACATGGTTAAACACTATCAGGCCCAAGGCATGACTGGCTTCACATCAAAGTTCTGTTATTTCCCTTCACGGGATTTTTCTGCTGAGGTTTGCATTTCACCTAGAGATAGAAAAGGATGTTGAAACTTAAATGAAAATCTTTTCTTCCTGGGAAGCCTAAATGGTTTAACTTAGTGGTTTCCAGGACTTCAAAGGCTGATGAATGCAATGTTTGTTCCCATCTATAATGAAAGAAAATATCGAACCATGCTCAGGTATGTAATCTTATTTTTTGAAGTTCAGGGAAAATCATAGCACAATGGACTCCTCAAAAGGTTCATAGTGGAAAATGGACAAAACTAATGTCCAGTTGATATGCTGATAAGGCCCAGCAGATAAAGCCAAGTTGGTTCCTTAAATCATGCCTAGCAACATATTTTATAATTTCCCTTTTTTACTCATTTACTATTGCTTAGAAATCTTCAACATTGCAGATTGTACAACAGAAAAAACTAAATCACAAAGTTTAGAACTTATCCTCACAATATTCATGCATAGCTTGGTTAAGTAAGATGTTTAACCAACTACTTGGTAGGTGTCATCATCACTGTCCATTATACAATCTCCTCTATACACTCATAGACTTAGTTTTCAGTTCTCCATTCATTTCTGTAACTATAGATACCTTATTTAAAACCTCATCTATCTCAAACACAGTTATTAACTCTTAAGATAAGTTGGAAGGTTGAATTGGGACATTGCATTACTAAAGCTGTTAAGATTCAGTTTGTTGACCAAGAAAACTAAACTTGCCCAGGTGTGGGCCACATGTGAAATTTTGAGTTTTCCTACAGTCAATTGAAACAGTGTGGAAAAATAAGTGGAAATAATCTAAATAAGATTTTCTTTAATGTATCAAATGTTTTCAGCCTAACTATTAATCAATATGAAAGTATTATTGGGTCTATCATAGTAGAAGACACTTTCCTACCCATGGTATTGTAAACAACTACAAACTCTCTGGGCCACACACAATGAAAGTAGGAGGAGTCTTGGTAGCCAAAGGGGAATATCTGCATCACAAAAGTTTCCTGAGAACAGAACAAATAGCACCTCCTCAATTTGTCAATGGAAATAAAAATCCCCAATAAAAACATTAGAAAATCAAATTCAATAATACACACATCAAGTAGTCCACAGAGACACAGTGTGCCAAACACTAGTATAATTTACTACAAATACAACTATAAAGTATATTTAGATGATTATTTGAATAGATGACAAATATGCACTTGTTAGATTCAGTAGCCATGAGCACAATATATAAAAAAAGAGTATAAAGAAAGACAGAGGGAGAGAAGGGAGGAGAGAGAACTCTACTAAAGTAGAAAACAACACAGAGCAACTGAAATTCTCATGCACTGTAACAAGAAAGTGTAGAGGTAACACATTGGAAAGCCATCTGCCCATATAAACAAAAGAATACATTCCTAAGACCCTCGAAGTTTACAAGGCATTAGTGTGTTCACCAGTAGACGTGTGCCCATACACTTACAGCTTCTCACTACTAGTGACCACCATCTATAACAAACATAAGAAACCTGTGCGAGAGACACTCATCACGGTGTATATGCACAACATGGCATAAATACACCACTGAAAATGAATGAGTGGCATGACCTGACTGCCATGTAATTTATGCTGCCAATTTTGTCATTGCCAAGTTCAAGTACTGGCAGAAATACTTCATGTTCTGAAAAGTTGGGACAGTGATTATTTCCCAAGAGGAACCTAGGTGCTTGGAAAGTTCCATGAAAGGAAGCTTCTGATGTGGTGAACACATTTTTTGCCTAAGTCTTAATGTTAGCTACACAAATGTGTCTGGTGTGTGGAAGTCATTTGAGCCATTCACTTATTGGTGATGTGCACATTTCCCCTTTTCATACTATTATTAAGTAAAAAATTTCTTTAAGAAAATATTATGAAAAGAAGTGAAACAGGATGGATAATGAGTAATCAGAGATTCTATATTTTCCAGAGCTCTTTTTCACTTGTAATATTCAAAGTGTATTATGGAAAATCTTGGCTCAATGGGAAGATTGGGAGCTTATCTATTTGGGCCAGATGTTTTCTACTATGTGTGTGCTGGCATTCTGCATAGGATAAAGCTTTGGATGTGACAGGCTGCCCTCTGTTCTTGGAGGCATGTAGGGGAGTACTTTGTCTCTACTTATTAGAAGTCAGTTTCCTATTCATATGTTGTGTCAAATGAAACAATCCAGAGATTGTTAAGTGTACTAAAGGGTATGTGGGGCAAAATTTCACCAGTAAGGAACTATTGAACATGGAATTCTAGTTCTTTTATTTTTATCCTAAGCCTATATGCCATCCTAGAACCTTCATCCAGTGACTGATGGAAGCAGAGGCAAACACCCAGAGCTAAACACTGAACTGAACCCCTGGAACCCAGTGACAGAGAGGGAGGAGTGATGAGCAAAGGGGTAAAGAATGGGCTGGTGAAACCAACAGAAACAGCTGACCTGAACAAGGGGGACCTCTTGGACGCCAGACTGACAGCTGGGAGGCCAGCATGGGACTGATCTAGACACCCTGAATGTGGGTGCCAGTGAAGAGGCCTGGACAATCTATGGGACCCTTGGCAGTAGATCAGTATTTATCCCTGGCAAACAAATGGACTTTGTGTGTCCATACCAAATAAAGGGATGCTCTCTCAGCCTGAACTCTTGGGGGAGGGCCTAGGCTCTGCCCTGAATGAAATGAGAGACTCTGGATATCCCCTATGGGGAAGGGAGTGGGGATTGGGGGGGTTTAGTGGGGGGGCATGGGAGGAGGGGAAGGAGAGGAAGCTGGAATTGACAAGTTTGTTTCTAATTTTAAAAATGTAATAAATACTACTACTAATAAAAAAGACTTAACTTGTTCATTGTCCATCGATGACTGGTCACACACAGTCACATATTCTCAACACATTGAACATCTATGAATCTCTTCATGCTAAACCACTACTCACAGAATTAAGAAGCCCCTCTGATCCACTTGTAGTTAGCTTTTGTGCACAGTGATAGACACAGGTCTAAATTCATTCTTCTGAGTGTGTATATCTGGTTTCGCCAGTAGTACCATTAGTTGAAGATGCTTTCTTTTCTAGAGCATATGTTTTGACATCTTTGTAAAATAGTAAGTGGCTGGAGTTATGTGTGCTCGTTTTTTGGGTTTTGATTTTGTTTGATAGGTCTACAAGTCTTGTCTTTTTTGGGGCCAGTACCATGTTGTTTTTATCATTGTGGCTCTGTAATACATGTTGAGATCTGGGATGGTATTCACACCAGCATTTTTCTATTGCCCTTGGTTGCCCCCTGAGAGGCAGAAGGAAAGTATTTATTACTGAAAGAACCACACTCTTCAGATAGAGCCCAGAGTACTGGAACTAGATTTCACCTGAAAGCATTCTCCTTGAGCTCTTATGGTACAAGAAGTTGCCATATAAGCTTCCAGTGGAGGAAAACAACCAATGGTCCTACCCAGCCATGACACCCATGAACCATGACAAGAAGCATGGCAGCACTTATGGCACAGAGGTGACATGCATACCTTAATGCAATAGCTCCCTGATTGGGCTTAAAGCATAAACAAAAAGAGAAAAACTATGCTTAGTACTGTAAGTCTAGTCAGATACCCAGGGCTAGTGAAGTCATGGATCTTAGAGGAGAAGCTATAGCCTTTACCTTACTAAACTAACAAAAATCCTTAAATACATTCTAAATATTTATCCTTATCCTAAAAGATAAGTGTAGTCCTTACTTCTAACCAAGGAAACTTCTCTTTGCAACAGAGAGAATAGTACAGAAAACCGCAGCCAATCAAAATGCAGGATTGTGGAGCTCAGTCCCCAATGATACATCTACAACTTCCACACCTAAGGCTCAGGGAACACTGCAGAATACGGATAGGAAAGATTGTAAGAGCCAGAGAATCAGGGAGTATGCTATGAGATTGTCTCTTCAAGAAAGGTCAGAAATGACACATGGGTCTCAACAACATGGCAGCTTAAACAAGAACTGAACAAGACAACATCAATAGGCCTGCTGACACAGGATGCCTCAACCCTAGCAAAGAACTACAGGTGACTCAAAATTACTGAGCAGTAGTGGTGCACGTCTTTAATCCCAGCACTTGGGAGGCAGAGGCAGGTGGATCTCAGTGAGTTTGAGGCTAGCCTGGTCTACAAAGTGAGTTCCAGGACAGTCAGGGCTACACAGAGAAACCCTGTCTCAAAAAAATTGCTGAGAAGGGGAGAAATAGTTTTCCTCAAGGAAAAGGACACCAACTGGTTATCCAATATCAAGTGGTCAGTGTTAAACACACACACACACACACACACACACACACACACACACGTAAATCATTGCATTATAGTTATACATTTAGGAATAACTATATTTACATATAGTATATTGTTGCTGTATCCTTGTTATATATATGCATATAACATATAGTGTGTGCTATACACATATATGCACACACATGTATATGTATAACAAGTATTAGATTCTATTGCGAGAGAGCAAAGGGGGGTGCATGAGAGATTTTGGAGGGAGGAAATGAAAGAGGGAAATAATGCAATTGCATTATAATACCAAAAAATGTAAAACTCAAATTAAAAAAGGATACTTTTCTGACCAAGGTTGAAAGCAGCTAAATTTTATAAATATGAATGGAAATATTTAGAAAGGATTTTGACAACATGACAATTTCTCCCCTAGGTCCTATGGATTCCCTAACCATGGTTTTTGATCATATTTACAATACCAGTCATGAATTCCCTCCTGTGATCAAGCCTTACATGAAATGGAAAGACTGGTTGGTTACCCATAAACAGTCTTGCCATTATTGTATCCATGGTCACATCTTGCCTGGAAACTCAGTATTATAGTATACAGGGTCCAGTGCTGGGTATGATCATTTATTGCCTTTTCTATTCCACCAGTCAACACAATACTCTCCAAAACTATGGAAGATAGCCAGGGGGCAGAGTTTCCTATCATACTTATTTCCCTATTCCTATAGATGAAGTGTGCTGTACCTTCAGCACTAGGGTTTTAATATCTGTTTAGGTGGTCAACCAAGAACCATGGCAATGACCTGTATTGTTTTGGGTGGTTTCAGGGTCTGCCTAACCAATAACTCATAGGAACATATCCTATGTCTGGAACTAAGGTTTTTGTTTAATTACCCATGTCCTTTCCCCATAGTAAATAGTTTATATACAAGAGATACCCTTGTATAAATTCCCTTTTAAATCATGTGTTTTAATTAGTTTACAAACTAGTGGATATTATGAAGCTTCTTCATACATGCTTAGTTTTAGTTCATCCATCCTTTATATCTTACTCTCCACCCCTGCCTCCATTTCCACTTAATCTGTTAGCTCTCACTATCTCACCACCTATTATATTACATATGTTCTACTATCCAGTTTATTATATTTGTTGTTATTGTTTTGTTTTGCAAGACAGGGTTTCTCTGTGTAGCCTTGGCTGTCCTGGACCTTGCTCTGTAGACCAGACTGGCCTGGAATTCACAAGAGATCCACCTGCCTCTGCCTCCCACATTATGGGATTAAAGGTGTGTGCCACTAACACCTGCTTATTATATCTCTTTTACTTGGGTTACAAGGTTACAGGCTCCCAAGTAGCTTCAGTGTACACACACTTCATTTTGGCTAATCCTTGGCCAATCCCCTTCTTTCCCCATCTCTATGACTCCACTACCTTCCTTGAGCCTTGTTTGCCCAAATATTCCCCTCTTTACTTTTATCTCACTGGCAAACTTCTATCCTCCCTCCATAAATATACCTCTCCACCAAGTGCCCCTTTGCTCACTAGTTCCTTGGCTTCCACATGCTTGTCAAGGCTACATCTACATCAACTCTCTAAGTTTAAGGCTCAGGGAATATCATGAAAGATGGCTTGGAAAGTACATAAGAGCCAAAGGAAGGGGATGAGTGCTGTGGAAGACTGACTTCTGTCTAAGACATGGTCATTACACACATGAAATCAGCACCCGTGGTTACCTGCACAGGACCTCATAAGGCAAAGAGTTACAAATCCTAGTGTAGAAAGGGGAGGGGCTTTAGATACTCATTCCCAGCTGAGGAGCTAATGACAGCTGATAGCTGCTGAGGGAAGCAGAGTTTCTTTGAGGTCTAGTGGGCGTTGGTAGGTTGCCCATGCCCTGTTGGATGACCCCTGTCCCTCATGCCCCATACATGCACATATAGGCAGCACCATCTGGACTTAGTGGGCTGTAAACAAAGAGATATGAAGTTGACGGGCATATGGAATGCTTGATGAAGGGCACAGGATGCTGAATAGAGTGGATAGTTGGATAGGACCAAGACATATTGCATAAATGTATGTAGTTTAAAATTTAACTTGGATGAAACCAGTGATGTTTTTTGTTTCAAAGTAAGTATATTAACTCTACCACTGAGTTGTAAACATTTCTTTATTGTGGGACCCATTTTAGTTTTCTCGTGCCTGCCAGTAGTCAGCACGATTTTCTGACTCATTGTGCAACCAATCCTTACCCCAGTATTTCAGTATTATTTTCAGCAGAAAGGTGTTCCTTTTGCTGCTATCTTTATTTCCTTCCACATGGAAACAGAATAAGAGAAAAATGCAAAGCTGAGACAACCTGTGACCTATGGGATGACTAAGCTACCTTGAATAAACTTTGCCGTGGCTACTTATGGAGGAGGCTGACACCCTTAGTCTTACAGTTCAAAGATGTTGGATTCTAAACAACATCCTCTTAGAGGATCGTGTGTTAAAGGCCTGGTCATGCTCTTGTGATAGTTTTGGAAGGTGGTGAGATGTTTAAATTATGGAGCCCTAGGGAAGAAAGTGGGGCCCTTGTGGCTACTGGGAGTCAGAAACTACCTGTTTCTTTGCTACTCAGCTGCTACAAGGTGAACAGATCTCCCTTGACAAATGCTACAATAAAGATGCACTGTGATATCCAAGGGCCAAGCAATCACAGATTGAAACCTCAGAAATCAGAAGCCAAAATAAACCTACTTTGTTTGTTTGCTTGTTTTTTATCTCTCTTTTTTCCTTCCTTTTTTAAAATTTAAGTTAGAAATAAGCTTGTTTCGCATGTCAATCCAAGCTCCCTCTCCCTCCCTTCCTCCTCATCCCACCCCATCAGACCCCCCCAGTCTCCCATGCAATCTCCACTCCTATCCCCAGGGAGGGTGAGGCCCTCCATGGGGGATCTCCAGAGTCTGTCATTTCATCCAGGGCAGGGCCCAGGCCCTCCCCCAAGAGTCCAGGCTGAGAGAGCCTCCCATATTGTGGCATGGGCACTCAAAGTCTATTTGTACGCCAGGGATAAATACTACCCAAGGCCCCATAGATTACCTAGGCCTCCTCACTGACACCCACATTCAGGGGGTCTGGGTCACTCCCATACTTTTCACACAGCCATAAATCTGGGGTCCAAGAGCTCCTCCTTGTTCAGGTCAACTATTTCTGTGGGTTAAACCAGCCCAGTCTTAACTCCTTTGCTCATCAGTTCTCCCTTTCTGACACTGGATTCCAGGAGTTCAGTTCAGTGTTTGTCTGTGGGTATCTGCCTCTGCTTTCATCAGTTGCTGGATGAAGGTTCTGTTTCCCAGACTCTCTGGGACTGGGATTGTAGGATGGTACTCCCCTGATTCATGTCTAAAATCCATAAATGAGTGAGTACATACCATGTTTCTCTTTTTGTGACTGGGTTACCTCACTCAGGATGGTTTCTTCTAGTGCCATCTATTTGCCTGTTTTTTGAGACAGGGTTTCTCTGTAGCTTTGGAGCCTGTCTTGGAACTCACTCAGTAGACCAGGCTGGCCTCAAACTCCCAAAGATCCACCTGCCTCTGCCTCTCAATTGCTGAGATTAAAGGTGTGCACCACTGCTGTTCAGCAATCTCTCTTTCTTAAAGTTGCTTGCCCTCTGTCTTTTGTCCCAGAGTCAGAATGCTACCCAACACCACCAGTTGTTGGTCATAGGTGGCCCTACTTGTGGGATGAAGGACTTCAAGTGCTTCAGTCAATAGTACCTAACAGATGAGTCTTAAGACAACTGCATTAAAAGCAGATCGTCAGGGGTGGTGGCGCATGCCTTTCATCCCAGCACTCGGCAAGCAGAGGCAGGATGATCTCTATGAGTTCAAGGCCAGACTGGTCTGCAGAGCTAGTTCCAGGACAGTGAGAGCTGTTACACAGAGAAACCCTGTCTTGAAAAATTAAAAAATAAAAATGAGAAAAAGAGAGAGAGAGCTATAGGATGGAACACACTTTGCCTTATTTTTAATTCGCCTGCGGCTTGTTGCTATTGCAGTGAGCATTACACAAATGCTCCACACGGCTCCTGCTGCCAGCCCCTGCACGTTGAGCCTCACATGCCAAGCCTCGGTTTAAGCACAAGCAGATGAAGCAGAACATGTGGACTGACACGAGAAATCCATAGAAAGGTGATTTCCAATTCAAACTCTATCTTGGTCAGGCACGCAAACTTAGTTATTTTCAAACAGGCAAAATGCAAAGATAATGGCTATAGCTTCATTATGTAAGAACTGCTAAAAATATGAGTGTAGGGGAGTTGAGATTTTGTTGTTCCTCAGGGGCATATGACTCAATGGCTTAATTGTCAAAGAAATACATGAATTTAAGTTAATTTACCCAAGTCTGACAAGAGTATTTAAAAGCTACTTTGAAGTAACCTTTAAATTGTGCACATTTCAGAAACAACCTCAATAAATATACTCAAGAAAGCAGAAATTGAGGTTCTTTGGATACAAAACAGTACCTCACTGATTGAAGAATCATGGAATTTTCTGAAATAATACAAACTTGTATTATTATTATTCTATGGATAAGGATATTCTCATCATCACACTGCTTATCATTTGAGACAGGAAATGCTGCAGTGTGGCAGTGAAAACAGTTTCTATATAAGGGACACAATCCAGCAGAGGAAGGACACCCAGTCAACTTCTGAATATTAGTTAATATGTGTTATTATACATAATAATATATCTTATGCATAAATTTTCTTTTTGGCATTGGGGATCATAGTTTCCAAGTGTGAAAGCTGAGAGGCCAAGTGGAGAAATGACCTCTCAGTAGATGTCATAGTAAGATCTGAACCCAGGTAGATCATTTTGATTCTTAATGTTCCCTTTCATGCTGATGTACACACAAACACACTATATATATATATATATATATATATATATATATATATATATAATTAATGCAGTACAACATGAACTGTGAGAACATATGACACAATAAAGATATATACAATAATATATTCTCCAGATACATCTACAAGGTCTTTTAGACATATGTGTTGCTGATGCCTTGGCATTTTCTAGATCTGAACGAACCTAACAGAGATTCCTATGTAAGATAACCAGAGATTACAATGTTTAAAAGGAAATTGGTCTGTTAACCTCTGGAGGAAATCAATGAAACAGACAAGAGAGATCAGAAGTGCTTCTACCTGACCTCGTTCATCATTTCTCTATGAGATCCCAAGTAAGATGTCATAGCTAAGTAGAAGTACTATAGTTGGAAAGAAACAAGACAAGAGCATAGACTTATATGTTGACATGAACCCCGAGTGACCATGTGTTTGTATACTTCAACAGGCTTTGGAGACATTACTGTTCCTCTTATATACCTGTTGAGTGTGAGAAGTTATTTTGTTCAAAGACATGATTTTCATAAAAAGATAGTCTTTTATTTGAATTAGTATAGTACTTCCTCTATCTCATCACAGAACAATTCTGAATCAATAAAACTAGTTTTCCAGAAAGATGGTACAGAGTTATTAGGAGAGAAGTAGGACTGTTGTTGGTTTTCCTTTTAATTTAGTATCAGTGGTGCACAGAATCAAATCCGGTCAAAGTTCATGGTGTGTTTGTGATGACTAACTATTCCATCAGTAACCTGATTTCAGAACTTAACAATGTTGCAAAAGGAAACTAGTTTCAAGCAGGTAGAAGTTGCTGGTTATTTTAAAAGTCAGTTCAAAAGAAGATATTGTTTTTAAAACACTTTTCCTTAAACATAATCATATCATTAGCAAGATATCCAGCAACTTGTTTTAAAAGATAAGAGGTGTGAGGGAAATAACAACATAACTTCAAATCCAGAAATGGAGGTGCAAAAGTCTTTCAAGCCTCCAAAGATATGTTATTGAACTGAAATCATAGACAGCTTCTGTGCCTTCTGCCTTGTCTAAGTCCAAGGAATATCCCAGTTTTCCAGGTCATATTTCTCATTATACTTTTGGTATTTTAGCTGTGTCCTCCACTCTTTGAAGGTCTAAGTCTGAAATGGAAGGTGTGTATTCAGTGACTGGGGACAAGTGGTTCATGATAAATAGGGTTTCCCCCTCCATTCCTTTGCGGAGGTGAAGTAAACCCAACCATTTGCAGAGGTGAGGTGAGCATGGCTGAGCTACTATTTCCTGATTTTGAAGGAAGCCTCTTTCCTTGCTGTTCCCATTTTCTGTGCAAACTGAAATGCAATAGAAGGTTGGAATAGGCCTTAAAACTCGCATATGCAGTCTTAGGGAAAACCCTCTGTTAAACAGCATTTTGGATTTGACCATACCTGGTTAAAAACAGGAGTACCAACACATATCCTTATTGGAGTTTCAGCCTGATGAAGTGCTACCTGGTTGTAAACAGTGAAACTGAATGAAGACTCATTGTCTGATTCAAAGAAAAGGAAGAGATGGAGGAAAGGAGAGGGAAAGGAGGGAAGGAATAAAGAGAAAGGAATGCAGGGCCTGGAGAGATGGTTTAGCAGTTAATTAAGGGCTTTGACTACTCTTTCAGAGGTCTTGGATTCTAGTCCCAAAATCCACATGGTGGCTACAACTGTCTGTAACTCCAGTTCAAGTGGATCCAACGCGCTCTTCTGATCTCAGTGGGCATCATACATGCACAGGGTGCAAATATACACTTGAAGGCAAAACACCCCAACATATAAAATAAAATAATACTCCACAAATAACTACAGGCAACTAAGGAATGCTAAGAGCAGGAGAAAAAGACTTCCCCAGAGAAGGACACACCAATTGGTTATCCAATACCAAATAGTCAACTCTGAAAACATGCATTCAAGCAACATTACACAGGTTGAGTCGGTTGTATTTGCATATTGAGGACTATATATGTATATACATGCACATATGTGCATATAACAACAATTAATGAATAAAAGAGACCCTCAATTTGAAAGAGTGGGGAAGGGGTATATGGTAGGGTTTGGAAGAAAGAAATGGAAGGAATAAAGATTTAATTCTATTATGATCTCGAGAAATCAAACAATAAACAAATATGGTATTTTTTGAAAGAGAAGGATGCAGTAATCCCACAGGCAGACACTTTGAAGCTGCTGTGACAGTGTCTGGCCAACTTGCATCTGTTGTAGTTCTCCACACTGCGTTGAAGCCTCTACAAGGCGACACACTAGTTGCCATATCTTTGTCATTGCTTCACCCAATCCTACTCTTCCTGCAATGGATTTATGGTGGTACTTGGAGGCTCTTCTTTGTTTAAAAATACTCCAAGAGAATTCTGGAGGTCAGCATGTTTAAAACTTGATTCTATCACTTACTAGCTAGGTGATTCTGTGCATATCTTTTAACCTCTGTATAGTCTGAAAACCTCTTCTGTAACACATGGACTAGTACAGCTTAAATAATGTAATACTGCATTTGAGTCTGTAACTGAATTAAAAGCAGCTATAAGAAATTGTTTGAGTCTTAGTGTTAAAGTCTTGTCACCATTGCTTTTCGCATTGGCAGCTGCACTGGCTTACAGTGTGGATGTGAGTATGTTACCCTTGGAACCAGAGAAATAATGAACATCTACAACACTGAAAGGAAGTCTTCTTCCAACATCTCATTTCCGTCTTACTCCAAATTCTAAGTAATTGATGATATACAAAATCTAGAGAACAATAGTTAGGAACACAGACTAAACACAGATGATGGGATTTTTTTTGCTTCAGCCTCCACTCCTTCCTGAAGATGTGACCTTGTACTGTGAAAGACAAACTTCCTGGGGCATTTATCTTCTCTGATGAGTTTAAGGTCCACTCTAGTATAAGTGGACACACAGAACACAATCAATGAATATATCACGGGATGGCACATGTTAATAATAGCCTAAGACTTGGTTAAACATCTATCCCCTAAGAACTAATGTATTTCTAGTTCTTTAAAACAGTCAATCTACTGTTCTTCCTGTAAGTCAGTATATTGCAATATCAGTTGTATTATTAAGCCCAAATAGTTAAGACTTACTAATGGTTGTTATAACAAAAAGGCACTTCCTTAATATTATTTGTCATTTTAAAAATCCCACCACCATTCACAACTTTCCTTCACTGCCCCACACCAAAGGCTGAGCATCATCAACTTCTCCTCTTACAGCCTGTATCTTTTGCCCTCTATGTTTGGCTAATGGCAGATATAGCCAACAAATCCAGTGTTCTCTTTAGACAGAGCAGCCACCAAATAGACCCACTTCCCATATCTTCCCGACAGGGTCTGGTAACTAGTCTATTATCATATTGTTCTACATTTCAGGACTGGTAATAGCCTGGTGTTGGTCACAAGATAGTCAAAACACATTATTAGTCCCCTAACCAAATGCACATCTGTGACTCTAGCCTTTATTAATGCTCCTTGCAACTAGGAAATCACCATGAAGAAAACCTCAAAATATCATTATTATACATGCTGATGTATATTAGTGGGTTCTTCAATGGGGAAATACATGTTGCGTTTGTATCCTAAGTATACCTGACATGATCTTCTAAATATGCTTATGCTGATAATATTAAAATATGTAGATGTAATGCTTTTGGATATTTATTACTATAGTTTAATAATGACAGTTGTGGTACAAGAGATTATAGAAGTGAATTGCTTTTCCATTTTAAATTCTAAAATGTATCAGGCCAATAATTATGACTAAGGCATTTTGTATATATGGAAACAGACTGGAGTGATAAAATGCTGGCATATACCCCATTCCCTTGTAAGAACATATTAGTTTTTTTCCTGCATTCCCAGATGCATATTCAAGTGTATGCCTGAGCTCCAGAATTAGATTTAAAGGATATTTCATTCCAAACCCAGGACAAATATCGCCTCATGAAATTCATAAGGACATTTTTACTTGGTAATGAATAGCAGAGAAAAATCACTTAGATTTGGTGAGCAGAAGAAAAAATATTTTTGGAAACAGGGTTTCTTATATCCCATGCATCTTAGTTTCCTTTTCTTCCACAATACCCTGACAAAAGCCACTGAAGAGAAAAAAAATTGTTTTTAATTTCAGTTCACAGTTCAAAGATATAGTTCATGGTAGGGAAGTCAAGAGAATCAGGAATTGAAGATGCTGCTGACATCACACCCACAATCAGGGAGCAGAGAGAGATGGAGCTTGTACTCAGCTCACTTTCTGCTTCTTGTATATCTAGGATCCTAGCCCAAGGAATGGTGCCACCCACAGTGGATGAGTTTTCCCACTTCAACTAATGTAATTCAAATAATCCACCACAGGCACATTCAGAGTCTTACCTAGTTCTTAAAAGAATCCAAATCTCAAGCTGAGAATTTACACTGAGAATCATCCTAGGCAGCCTCCAACTCACTAGTGTACTTGAGGATAATCTTGAACTTCTGATCGATCATTTTGCCTCCTCCTCTTTAGTGCCAGGATTGCAGGCTTGTGCCATGGGGTGGTGGGAATCAAATCAAGGGGTTCATGCAAGTAATTTAGCTACATCCCCAGCACTACAGGAAAAAATTAGCAAAGAAAACATCTTAGTTATTTGAAAGTAATGAGTGGATTTAAATTTAAGATGAAATGCACATAACATATGGGAACACTTGCTTGCTGTTCTTTACAGTTTGAGAGTATAGAGCCAGAAATAGACAGCACTAGCAGAAATTAGCAATATGCAGTGGTTATTATTTATTGTCTTTAGTTTACAAATCCAAGTACCTATGGGAGATGAAGAAACAATCTGTCAAGATTATGTTAATAATGCTGAAAGGAAAGCGTACACCATATCCTCTAAGCTACAGGATAGAGTTAAATGTCTCTGAACAAAGGGCAACTGCTGTATGTTGCAGGGTATTGTTTGAAATTGCTCTGCAGAATGCTCAGAGTAGAGGCTATTCTGCAGATCAATAAGGAATCGTTGCAGTGACTTAGACAGGAGGTACCCAGGGTTTACATAAGACTGTTTAGCAGGATTAATGGAAAAGACACCCCGAGTGGAAAAATTGACTACACATGTACATAGATGTGTGAAAATGAACGTAGGCAAAAGAGAATGGCCAGCCAGAACATTTTATCCTTGATTGTGAGCCCAATGATTCAAACAGGGGGAACTTCTGAAATGGAGGTAGGGAGGTTGGTGAGACTGTAAAGTCATTTCTCACTTAAAAATTCTAAGAATTTCTTACATGAATAAAGTATTTACACTATTTCTGCCTCTCTACCTTCTTCCAACTCGTCCTGTGTCTCCCCACTCCCTCTCAAATTTATGAGTTCTTCTTTAATTGCTATTGTTACATGTACACATGTATGTAAAAATACAGCGTGCTGAGCCTGTTTAGCAATGTTTGCCTCTACTTGTGTTTAGGCTCCCACTGCTTTGGTCAGCCTCTCAGGGGCTCATCACTGGAGAAGATCAGTTCTCTGCTTAGCCACTGTTTTTAGCAGTTGCCTCTGAGAGGTTGGTGACAGGGATTCTGTGTAACAGAAGCTCCTTGGTGGATTTTAAAAAAGAAATTGTGGGTATAGATGTCAACTTGAAAATCATATGCCTTGAGGTGGTATTTTAAGACATGTTACTGGAAGTACAAGAGAAGTGAACATACTGTAGGAAAATAATGAGCTAAGGGTAGAAGAAAACATTTTGAAGAATGCTTATTGGCTAGGAAATTGAGGGAAAAGAAAAAGAGCTCACATTCCACTTTAGTGTTGAAAGTGTTTCCTTTGCATTTCCTTATTTCCTCACTGAGATGAACCCTGAGAGGTACTGACCCTGAGAAAAGTGAAGCCACAATGGGAGGCTGACTTCCAAAAGTTCATGTGTTAGGGGCTGAGACATGGCTTGCTGCTGAGAGCACTAGCTGCTCTCCCAGAGCACCCAGCTTTGATTCCCCGCATCCACAGAGTGGCTTACAACCATCTGTAGATCTAGCTCCAGGAGAGCCAATGCCTTCTTCTGATCTGTGTGCATCAGACATGTGCGTTGTGCACAGACATGCACGCAGGCAAAACATCCACACACATACAGTATTAAAACACAGACTTTTAAGACAGGTCAAGGCAATGATATGGAGAAGTGGGGCCTAGTGGGAGAGGGGTTGGATTAATGGGTTAACTGTCAGGAATTTGGTTTCCTTTCTCTCTTGTGAGTGAGCCTGTTTTCCTTCCGTTTTCTGCCGTGAGTGGAAGCAGCCTGAGGTCCTCACTAAAAGCCAGTCAGACGTGCTGCTCTCAAATAGCTTAAAGATGGCTTCAAGTCTAAGGGAGGCATGTGGACATCACTCTAAGAGGATGTAGCATGGCTTCCTAATTGTGGGAAGGAACTTCTTCACTACTTTTGGTTTCTAACTCACCAGGCAGTGGCTTCCATGTTGGGCAGAGAATCTCTGGACGTAGATATCGTCCATCTCCAAAGGATAGTTAACAGAATAGTAAAACATACACACATCCCAAAACGAATTTTGATCTTAGTCAGGTTTCCTGCTTTTCTCTTTGTTTACAGGTCGTTTTTAGGGTTCAGCTTTTTAATTATTATGTGAAGAAGGAATTTTGAATTTCTGCTATAATTCAGAAGTCACACCAAAGAACAACACTGAATTAAACAGTGTTGTGTATTTTATATATACTCCAATATGCTTAAAATTAGTAGCCCCTTTCCTTTATCATTTAAAATACATAGAAGAGCTAGCTTATGGAACTGAATTAAACATTTATGGGGCAAGTTCCTCAAAAGGTTAGATACATGAATTTAGGCACAGTGTTGTTTTCTAATGATTGAAAAGTCCTAGATTGAAAGAAAGGATATTAGTGGTCACCAAATTCAGGCACAGGGATAATGGCTTCAAATAGTGTTATATTTGACCTACCCCTTCTTTAGGAAGTATGAATTACCACCAGAATTTTATACATGGAGACATTGATGCCTAAAGAAATGAAGACATGTATTGCAGACATAGGGTTTGGCTCCTGGTCAATTTTCTCACAAAGCTGTCTATACCAGGCCGCCACTACAAGAAAATTAGATTACTGACACACAGGAAAAGCGTGTCATATTGATTGATCTCCGTACTAATCAGGCTTTAATCAGAGAAGCAGAGGAGCCAGGGGGTGCATATATCAATGGGCTATTATAGGGACCTGAATGGTGCAATGTCTGAGAGCTGATTTCACATGCTGTGTGGGGATGTGCCTGGTGCTGAAGCCTCAAGTTCAGTAGCAGACAGTACAGAATGGCAGAGCAATGTGAAGCTGGGCATGTAAGTCAAGCGTCAGCCTTCAAGACCAAGCTGGAACCCATGCATGTCAGCCTCCCGTTACCTCCATGCCTCCAGCATTGATGATAGAAGAGTGCTGGCGGACCAGCTGCTGCCCTGGCACACACCTGAGCTTGGTGCAGGAAAATTGACGGAACTGTAGAGTGCTTCTTCACCTATATTATATATGTTTTTACAGTGCTTCCTTAAATTATTTCATGTAAACAGAATCCAGTATATTTTGTTTAGTTAAACTTATCTGGAATCAACTGTAACATGAGTTCTAACTGGTCTTATCAATTAAAAACCCAGAGTCATATAGTAGGGGTGGAAACTGAAAGATCAGAGAAACAGAGCAGCCAGCCACTAGAGTTCTAAACTCTACCAAATCCTCAGACAGAAGGGTTGAACTTCTATCTCTATGAATCCTCACACTAAATGGGTGAGAGATCCTATCTCTACCACCTTATATTCCTATCTCCACCTCCCTAGTGCTGGGATTAAAGATGTATGCTCCCCAAGTACTAGAATCAAAGGCATGAGATGCCAAGTGCTGGGATCAAAGGTGTGCCACCACTGCCTGGCCACTACAGTTAACTATTGGCTAGCTCTGCCCTTTGATCTTCAGGTATGCTTTATTTGTTAGAGTACAAACCAAGTGTTTACAACTGACCATTGTAAAGTGCTATCCTGCTACTGATACCTTCTATGAGAGCTTCACTCTTTAGTCTATTTGTTTCTGATATGTGCGCTCAATTCTCTGATTCTTATTTTTACTTTGATTATTGTCTTCTTTTGTTTTAATATGAGATGAGAGCTATAAAGATGGCATACCAGTTTAGAGCTCTTACTGCTGTTCTAGGGGCCCTAAGTTTGGTTCACAGCACCCACATATAACTCTAGTTCTAAGAAATCCAACAACCTCTCCTCACCTCTGCAGGCACCTGCATGCACACAATGCACAAATGCTCACACAGGCACACACTCATACATATAAATAATAAAGATGTGTATATTTTTAAGAAATTAATATATGAGATGAACAGAAGGGAGTGAAGCCTCAGTGCAAATCATCATTTGTTGAGACATAGTTATTTTGCTTTATTGTTCTCATTATTTAGCAATATAATGAGTATCTGTGAATCTACTACCTAATCAAGAACATTATCAATAATGTTCTTAATATATGCTTTTTCTATGTCTTGCCTTGTCTTTTTAATGTAGGTGACTAAAGTTCTGAATTTTGTGCTTGACAATGCTTTAAAAAGAGCATGTATGTAGTTATATTTTTGGTATTGAGCTTAGCCTTTAACGACCGAGTCATTTCTCCAGCCCTGTATATAGTATTCCTGTACTTACTACCTGTGTTGTTCACATATATCCTTATGATTGCTTGCACATGTGTGTAATAATGTTTTTACATATTGAACACATGTATGTAGTTGTAATATTTTGTTGCAATAAAGATATCATGGGGTCTTGGGGAAGTAGCTTCTATACAATACTGTTACAGTTTAATTTTACAAATAATGATTCATTTTCAAAGTTGTGTACCATATCACTAATATTACATATTCATGATCCCATCAACCATGGTAAGCACGCGGTTAGCTTTATGTTTTGTTTTATAAACATTGCCGGGAGCATGCTGTAGTTCTCTCAGGTAATCCACCTACAAATGTGTATGAGCAACATCAAAATATCAAGCTTCAAATTTGCAAGAAGTGTTCAATTGTTTATCAATTTATTTGTAGAATTAACAGTTTTCACTCCCACTTACAATGCATATCCAATCCCCTTGGCTCACCTCCTGTCCAGTACAGGGAAATTTCAAACTTCTTAATTTTTACCTTAACAATTTTTTTGAGAATTAATGATGTTGAAGACATATTTACATTTCTATATTGACTTCTTCAGGCTATTAATTCATTCATATCCTCTAGTTGTTTTTGTATTGAATACTGGGTAATTTTCCTATGGACACAAAGTTAGGTATTGAGGACATAAACTCCACTCCCTGCCTGCTGACACTTTGTTAGACAAAGTTGCTAACTCTGGTTGGCCTGGAATTCACTATGTAGACTAAGCTGACCTAAAGCTAGGGATCATTCTGCCTCTGCCTCCCAAATTCAGGGATTAAAAGAATTGCTCTACCACAGTTGGCCGGGACATTCATCTCTTAATAAATGTTAAAAAATAGCTTCTTATGGGTTATACTTGCATTTTTATTTCAACCTCTCTCCCTTTTCAATGAAGGCCATAGGGTGCATGTGTGTGTGTGTGTGTGTGTGTGTGTGTGTGTGTGTGTGTGTGTGTGTGTGTGTGTTGAGAATTAAATCTAGGGCTTGGAGCACCAGGCAAGGACTATACCATTGGTCAATACTTGTAGCCCTATAAGCTTTAACTTTAGTGAAATCACATTAATTCCCATCTTTTATGTCTTGTTCTAAAATAAATCATTACTTTGCTATAGACACTATTTTGGCCTAAGATTGTTAAATATTTTTACACTTGACATCTGTGTGTTAGTTCATTAAGAAGTCTTCTTATGTAAAAGATGACATTGAAAGATGTTTACTTCATTTGTTAAATTTCTCTTAGTTTCCTAATCTACCATGCCTTCTTTTTTCTCTCTTTTATTGAAAATAGATTTTCTTCACACAATGTTTTTGTGTGTGTGTGTGGTTGTTCTTTATGAAGAGGACTGTGTTGATGGCTTCACATAATATTTTCTAATTGCAATTTCTCCTCCCTCAAATCCTCTGATATATTCTCCATATCCCCAGCTACATGTACAACATTTTGACTTTCATTAGGTGATAAATGATCTTCTAAAGAATAATTATTTAACAAATAAGATAAAATAATAAAAACTAACAAACTTGAATAGGACAAAACAAACAAACAGAAGAAACGAAGTCAAAGAAAAAGCATGAGAACACACGTAGACCCAGAGACCCACATGTTCATACACATAGGAATCCCATACAAACACAAAACTGGGAGCAATAATATGGACACAAAAGACCTGTAAGGTTAAAAACAAATGCCCTGACAAAACATTATGAGACAAAGGACCTCAAAAAAGGCCTTGGATTCATTTTGTGTTGGTTATCTACTGCCAGGTATGGGACCTGCTCTTTACAGTGGTTTGGTTCTCCAGTAAGACTCTGATGGTGAGCAATAATTTTTCATTTACAAGTGGTTATCAATCTACCCTTCCTTTTTCCCATTATGCTGTGTACTTACATAGGTCAATGGATCACTGTTTCATGAACTTTTCATGTTATTCCCTTCACAATACAGCCTTAATCATATCACCTTTGTACTAAGAATCATGTAGTCAGGAAAGCAAATTTTCCCCTCTTCTTCTTTGTGAGTGTCTTAGCCGATTTGAGTGCTTTGCATTTCTGTGTATTCTGTTAATCCTTTTATAGCCTCTATTGTTAGACCACTGACTTTGTAACTTTTTTCTGCTTGAAATATCACATAAAGCAAGCAAGACAAGCTTTAATTTACTATTTCAAATTCTCTGTTTCTTGCAAGTTTTTAGGTGTATAGTCACTGAGTTTTAATAGATGCATACGTGTATTTTGTTTAAACACATATCAAATTTACCATCACCACAATATGTTACCCCTATCTGGCTTCTCATTGCTCCACTCCACCCCTGACGGAGTGACCGCCATCCTGACCAGGTGCTGTTTATCATTCATTCTTCACAATGCTGAAAGAAAGGTATACGCCATGTTTCTCTTCTTATTGATAATGTAGACAAAGGAAGGATCAGTCGTTTGCTCAAGGGTAGACGTCTAGAGAGTAACAGAAATGGCAAACTCCAGGTAGATTATTTTTACATTTTCTCTTTTATTTTTGAGATTATAATATAATTACCTCATTTACCCCTCACCTTACTTCTCTCTGTTTTATTATTTCTTGAGAAATCCATACACGACACATGAGTGCTGCATGTGCATCATTTACACACTACAATTCCCCCTTCAAATCTTCCCGTGTGTGCTCAAACTCTTACTGAACTTTATGACCTCTTCTTTGATTATTGTGAAACACACACACACACACACACAGGTGGGAAGGGAGAGGGGGGAATGCAATCTGCTGAGCCCATTTGGTGTTGCTCACATGTTCGGGGATGACTGACTCTTTTTTGATCACTTTTCATTTCTAGGTTTGTATGTTGGGTGTTTCTTTAGTTGCCACTAAAGTTTCTCTTGTGACCCACAGATTTAAAAATAAGGTTTCTAAATTGTCAGTGGAGGCTTTAATTATCTTTTCTATCTCAGTCCATTATTTAAATAATTTTATTATTGGCTGCTGTTAGTTGCACTCCATCTGAGTAGCTGTTGCATGGTTTATCTTTTGGAACGTGTTCACACTTGTTTTATGGGCTTATACAAAACATGTTCTAAAAATCATCCATATATTCTTGAGCAGGATAAGTATTTTCCAGTAGCTGGATGGTGATTCCTACATATATCCATTCAATGGAGTGACCCAGGTATGTTCTAGTCTGTGTTTTCACTAATCTGTGTGTACTACTCTAACTGAGAGAGCTATTTTACAGTTTGTCAACATGTCAGTGGGTTTTTGCAGATTTTCATGGTGTTTGATAATTACATTTAACAGTTGCTTTGTTATAGATACTCTGTTGAGATGCCATGAGGCCATGTGCTATATACTAGTGACTCTCTTCACTTTAAATGATATTACTTTATGATTGTGAGAACTAATATTTCTCATTTTTAGCTATTCATTGCCTCATGTATCTCCTTCATCTATATTGGCTCATCATGTTATTTTTTTATCATTTAGGGGTACTGTTTGCAGACGATATAAAACTGGATTTGAAAAAAAACTATTTGATGACTTCTCATTCGCACATATGTTTGTAAGTCTGTCTATAGAGCCGATTGCTTGTTTATATTTATTATTGCTATTGGGGATTCACAAGATTTTTTCTGCCATCACACTTTGTGCGTGTGTGTGTGTGTGTGTGTGTGTGTGTGTGTGTGTGTGTGTGTGTGTGTGTGACTGCTGATTTATCTCTACAGGAATAGATTTTGTCGTCCTCATATGGTCTGTAACCTACATGCCTTTCCAAAACTCAGAACCATACCTGGAGCTCCCTTCTTAAGCCTGTGAGCTCTAAGCGGTTTAGAACACTCATCTCATTTTCTGTCCTCTAATGTGTGTGGTACTGTCCATCACTTCAGTTCTCCCTTTTTACTGGACAGCAGGAGTCAGTATTATTGTTCGCAGTAAATGGCATTGGTTCATCCTCTTTCTTTCATTATAGACCAAACTTCTTAAGTCACTTTGTTTTTCTTCAAACACTTCCTTTAAAAGTTCCCGTGCAGCCAGTGTCTCATGGGTCTTTTCCCTAGTTTTCATTATCTGTAAACAACATAGTTTGTCCTCATTCCTCAGTGATAGTTTTCTAGACACAAAGTTATTCACTGAAGATGAATATTCACCTTCTCAATAATTATCTCACTATATCCTGCCTTCATCTTCTTTAATAAATTCTACATTTATCCTGTCCTTTAGTGTTCTGTCTGTCTTTAAATGTCTGATTTTGTCTAATATATATTTTCAGTTCACTGCAATATAACTCCAGGTAACACTTCCTTTTACCTTGTTTCAGTATGTTGGGTTTCATCAACTGAGAAAATATATTTTTGACTAGACCCAAAAAGTTTACATTGTCATCACCATCATCACTTTCTATTATCTCTATTTTTTTCCCTCTTGAGATTCTAATCAGTTGTGAGTTAGATTTAATTCCCTCTGAATTAGAAAATCACTTTCATTACTTCTAACCTACTTTGCAGGATCCATTTTACATAATTAATTCAAATACATATATTTCAGTTTATTTATTAATTTACTTCAATTCTGAAAATTTCCATTTGACCTATTTATTTAAAAAGTTTCAACAATTTTATTTTCAGTTCTAGACACATTAGTGTTTCTTATATGTTGACTTTGAAAGGCTGCTGTTGTCAATTATTTTTGTATTTGAATTTTTCTAGTATAACAGTCATTCTATTTGTCTCTGACAGTTTCTATTGTCTACCATTTCTTTCTGCTGAATTCCATTTCTGTTGTTGTTGTTGTTGGCCTTGGGAGGTTCTCTATGTAGCCCTGGCTGTCCTGGATCTCTGTAGACCAGGTTGCCTTCTAACTCACAGAGATGTACCTTCTTCTGCCTCTAAAGTGCTGGGATTAAAGGTGTGTACCATCGTGCCAACCTGGAATGACACATTTTAACTTGCCAGGACCTAATTGACCCAAGATTCATTCTAATGAAAGCAATTTCCTCATAGGGCTTTTCTTCCTGCAAGGAATCCCTATATACTACAGTCAGGTACCTGGTTGTTCTGGTTCCTTTTATCCCAGATGTTGCAACATTATTTTGCTAAAAAAAAAAAATCCAACAAACAACAACAACAAAAATCACCAAAAAAACCCCCACAAAAAACAAAAAACCTCTGAGTTTTTTATCATGGCTTTTCCATGTTCCAAACTAGGTTTCTTTCTTTCAGAGTCCTAGCTCCGACCACCCAGGAGCAGCGCTAACCCAATCTTTACCTTTCCCATTACCTTTCTTGCTCTCAGCAGTGGAGAATTTGCTGGAGATTCCTCCTATATACTTCAATATAGTACTGTCTTAAATAATGCCTCCTAAGCAGGATCTAAAAGCTACAACAGCAGGGCATTGGTGGCACATGCCTTTAATCCCAGCACTCGGGAGGCAGAGGCAGACCCATCTCTGTGAGTTTGAGCCTGGTCTACAGAGCGAGCTCCAGGACAGCCTCCAAAACAATACAGAGAAACCCTGTCTCGAAAACAAAACAAAAAAACAAAAACAAAAACAAAACAAAACAAAAAAAAGCTACAACAGGAGAAAACCTCAACATTTCTTGTCTTGCCTAAACACTCAAAACAGATGCCCTGCTTGTTTATACTTCACAGTGTTTGAAAAGTCTTCATTGTGTGAGTCCCTGTCCTTTACCAGAGAAAACATCAACACGAAGTTCCTATTTCCTTGAAAGTAAGCAACAGGTCAATGATCCAGGCCATCAAATCGAGGCTCATCTCTTGATAGCAGTTAGAATACTAGGCAAGCTAAGCCTTGGGATTGCATTCTGTAATGCACACTGACAGATACCCCTCTATTTCTGAGCTGATAGCACAAGGAATGGTTCCTGGATCTCCATGGATCAACACATTACACCTTGTCAGGGAAGTGAGATAGGGGTTCACATTTTGTGAGCTCTGTAATAAGTTTTACAAATAACTAATACTTAGTACCCATTGGATTTTTTTAAATTTACATCGTATTTTCTATTTAAATTAGACACAAGCTTGCTTCACATGTCAATCCCAGATCCATCTCCCTCCCCTCCTCCCCAGCTCCCCATCCCTCCTAACCTTCCACCTGGGAGGGTGAGGCCCTCAATGCTAGATCTCCAAAGTCTGTCATGTCCTCAGGGGCAGGGCCTAGGCTGAGAGAGCATCCCTTCGTGTGGAATGGGCCAGGGTTACACGCCGATCTACTACCCAAGGCCCCGTAGAATTCCTAGACCTCCTCACTAACACCCACATTTAGGAGGTCCAGATCAGTCCCATGCTGGCCTCTCAGACATCAGTGTGGGCCACTTGATGTTTTGGCCCTTCCCCTCCCCCAAAATAAATCCTTTCATAACCGAAATTGTTTTGTAAATGATGCTTTTTATAACATGTTTCTGGTCTTTATAACCAAGGTCTTTACAGGTACAGTAATACCTCACTTGTTTATGAGTCTCTAACCCACCAGGAGAGAGGAAGTGGTGGGCAAATTCTCATGAGACACTCCTATCTCAGAGGAATCAGAATCTCATTAACGTAACAGGAAGGTAACAACCATCAGGGCCTTTCCAATAGAGGCAGAAAAAGTCACCTAAATAACATGTAATGATTTAGTATTTCTGTAACATGCTATGGAGATTAAAATATTTATTTTTTCTAGTATTCTTAACTGACATAAAATGATGTACACTACATATTATCAGGGTACCCTGTACAATATATGGACATATTCTATCATATTCTGTCTGAAATCATGGTTAAACCTATATATTTCCACGAACATTTATTATTTCTATATGGTGAATAAAAATTCAAAAACTGTTCATTGCTTTTTTTTTCTTTCTTCGAAGTGTGCCCTTGGTTACTGACATCTAAGTCACATGGCTGTGTAGTAACATTTGGGACAATCTTACTTCTAGTTCTTGCTTAATGCTCACAGAGTAATGATTGCACAGCTTACCCTCCCCCCTACCTTAGCACACACTGTTTCCTGGATTTTGGGTTTCTTCAAACCTTTCTTTCCCACTCTGTTATCACAAAGGACACCTCCCATGGCTTTCTCTACTATCTTCAAGCTTTCATTTATGTCTTTAATTCATTTTAATTTCTAAAAAAGTAAATGATGAGATAGGGCATTTAGTTTCATCCTTATGTGACATTCAATTTTTACTGTATCATTTATTGAAGGGACCATCTTTTTTCTAACATGTGTTCTTGGTCTCTTTGTCAAAGATTCACTAACTACGAACCTCCAAAAGGCCCAAGTGGCCCATGAGCTAGTTTTTATGCCAATGCTGTCCAGTCTTCATTGTTACCATCTTGTGGTAGTTTTGCTGGTAGTTTATAATTTATTTCTTTGTTAAAAATGCTTTGCCTCTTTGGAGGTTTTCGTTGTTCCCTATACATTCCAATTTTTCTAGTTTTCTCCAGGTCTATGAAAGCATCATTAGTGTTTGAAAAGCTTCTCTGAATCTTTAAGTAATTTTGAGTACCATGAAGTATGGATATTTATGAATATCTCCCCCTGAGCATGGGATGAAATACTGTTTCTTTTCTAATTCTTAAAATTTTTCATAAATTCTGTGGAATTTCAATTATGGAGACATCATGATAATTACTTTAATGGAAAAAAGTTGCAAGGCATTGACTAGTCAAGATTAAGAAGATAAAACTCAATCAATTTCTACCTTAACTTACAATGGAAAAATAAGAAGCAGGAGCTAGAAAGTTAATTCATTTAAAAAAAGGTTGTAGGAAACATTAGCTGAGTCTTTGCCTCATTCTGTTTAATGAAGAATTAAGAGTCGGGTTAAATTATCAACCCTAATCTCACCATCTCAAGCCTGAAAACAATTTTTATGAATCCCATTACAAGAACAATATACTAATATTTATTTATTTTTATTTCTCAACTCTATTATTCTCATTAAAACACAAGTAACATGAACTATTATTTTAAAAAAATCATCACATTTTTCAAAGAAACATGAAAAAGAAGGACTTGTATTTTCACCAACTGGCTTTCTGTATACCTTTATTTCAGACTGATGTTATTCCTTAGAACTTCAGTCATGTGCTTGGTCATACTCTCCTTTTCCAGCAGTAATGGAGAAGTGGGTTCAGTAGCCACATGTCCAGTTAGACAGATGCTGTATGTTTACAGCCTTTGTGATGGGGTCATCCCATAGAAGTATTTGAGAAAGAACTAAAATCTACTCAAACACCAAGGCTTAAAAAGCCAAGACACTACATATCCCAAGTAAAGCTTTATTAGTTATTCTATAACTTGGACAATTTTTCTAGAAAACTTTGAAAAGTTGTGTTAAGTGGCAATATTAAAATTTCATTCACTTTTCCAGGGAGCACAGTCATAGGTAAAATATAAAAAAATTCAATTTATTTGTGAAATTTTAATATTTTGCTTGCAAACTGAATTAAGTGAGAGAAAATGAATTTTAAAACATGATGATACATGTTTAATTCTCTGAGTTGGATGTGTTTTCAGCCTATTTTCCTTAAAGCTAAATTTTAAAATATTCCTTGCATTCAGAATGTTTTCAAAATTCAACACAACACATACATTTTAATATTTTTTTCTAATTCAGTATGCACAGTGACCTTTTCATAGTTTCAAGTATACATGTTGTAGATCTATTGGTTTCCATTTTATTAAATAATTTTAATGGTGATATTTAATTCAGACTGTGCTCATCCACAATTGATTGCCTGTTTTTCCATCACTACGTGAGTCCATTCTGAATTTTTCACCCTAATTATTGAAGGATATTATTGTTTGTCCTTTTCAATGATTTGTTGAAACTGAATCACTGAAGCAAAGCATAGTAATCATTTAGACTGCTGATATATTGGTAAATTGCTTTTTAGATTGTTTGCCTTGTGACAACAATGTCATTGCAGTCCTCAAATGACAGCAGGGCATGAAGACTAGATGTTGGAGGGAGTCAATATAAATCTACCTCCTCGCTGTTTCTGGATCTTTCTTTGACTTTGACCTAATATATCAATTCAAAGTGGAATGATTTCCTTCAAATGAAGAGAAAAGCATTCTGCATGCTTATCTATCTCGCACAATAATGAAAGACAGAAGGAAAAAGAATTCACTTTCAGTTGTAATGAAGGCTCCACAACTGTGTGACATTCTGAGCCCTCAGTTTTTAGCTGCTGTTAGTATTTCTGTTTAAGTGTAGCACAGACATCGCAGGATGCCGAGTTCCTCTCACTTAGTAGTTTTCATGAAGCAACACTGAATGTTAAATGTGCTAATTTGTGTTCAAGTTCTGGCTCCTCAAACTGTGTCTTAAAAGGCTCACATATTACTGTCGAATATCCAAGTTGTCCATAATATAAATGTATGTGACATCGTGACAAAGGGTCAGAGATCCTTTCCTGTAGACGGTCTCGAGTGGGATTTTATAGTCTGGTTCCTATGTTTTCCTCATCAATTAATTCCTTAACCATTTATTATATGATATATTCTGATCACACTGCCCCCTTCTGTCCTCTCCTATCTCCCTTCTATCCCCACCAACCTCTCATGCCCATGCCACTTGTGTGTCCCTTTGGTTTTGTTTGTATATTTTTCCTAAGTTTCTCACAAGGTGGAAATGCATAAGGCGCTGACATCAGACTTCTGAAGCACAGCTGTTACAGCTTCATTGTGTGCAATTCAATGAGACCCAAGCTCCATTTCCTTTCTGCTGAGATGCTGAGTGACAAGGGTGGGTCAGATTCACTCCTTAGTTTCCCAGATCTCTCTGGTTTCTCAAGGTTGCCAGAAAAGTGTGTGTGTGCCTCTGTGTGTGTGTGTGTGTGTGTGTGTGTGTGTGTGTTTGTAGGGGAAACAGGAATTCCTTTTGGAAGGGTGACAGTCGTTCTCTGACAGCCCTAGGAGAGCTTTGAGCCTTAGCAGATGTTCTTTGCAGCGATCTGATGAAGTCGAGTATAAATGCTCTTTGCTGCCAGAGATCAGCTTGCTTTTCTTTTCCCCTTCATTATAAAATGCTGATTGCTTAAGAAGAGAAAACAGCCCCCAGCCTCCACCCTCCTCACATCCAGTCACTGCCCCACCCCTTCCTCTGAAGAAGAGGGGGGGGAACTCTCTTATTACCATTAAGTTTGAAATTGCTCATTAAAGTGACTGCCCTCCCAAACCCCAAATCTACTAAAGTCTCCATAACCACGTAAAATCCAATGAAATCTGAAAGGTAACGTGTATCACAAAATCCATGCAAAAGATTTACACCGGTCAGCTCTAAGGTTGTGATTTAACAGTCAGAACCAGATGCCTTATGCTAAGAGCTCACGGACCCCACAATTGCCCACCATCTATTTCTGCAACTTTTATGTTACATTTGAAACTTGAAATCAATAATCTTCTGGCATAGGTAGAGGGCTCATTTTCGGAATAAATGTTTCTGTGAATTTTCCTTCACATGGTTGCTCAGACATATGGATATGATACACTTAGGCTTTCGTGACTTTATGTTAAAATGATTTCACTTCACTTTATGGAAGCATGTATATTTTATTACATAAAAGATTTTTATCTGCTTATTCACAGCCTCAACAACACATGACAGGTTTTTCTGCACAGGATGGAGCCTTGCCTCATGGAATTTATTGATTATATTATATCATATATTATATTATTGTATTATTATATTATATTTATTATATTATCTCATTAAAACAAATTGGATTTTACTTTCTCTTCTTGATAGAACATCTTATTCTTTGAAAATTTAAGCAGCCATCTAAGAGATTATTGTAAAAAGTTGTACGAAATTATTGTTTCCCTTCAGTCACGAGAAGAGAGATATTATTCTCATTAAAATACACCACTGAAAGAGTTTATGGACTAGCTCAAGAAACAGCGCTGGCATAGACTTTTTTTTTAATCACAACCATTGTTTCAGACTTGCCTTACTAAATTGTGAACAAACCTGTACCATAAAACCAAATTGAATTCAGCCCTCCTACCCGTCCCAGGAGAAGCTGGTAAGGTCCAGGATGCCTGACAGAGGAAAAGCAACAGAGCTGTCTTGAAGATAAGGAGAGGGTTATGTTTAGAAAGAAATACTCAACTGAGTCCTCGTACTACACATACTTTGATTGTGAGGTCTCAGACCACAGTCAAAGGAGTCACATGCTTTTTTCCCCAAATGGTGTAAAGAGTGAGATGGAATACACAAATGGGTGTGGCTTGCATCTTCCTTAGATTACCATGCGTTGCTTCCTGACAAGCCAGCCAAAGTCTACAGATTTCCCATTGAGTGTAAGGAGAGCACCGCCTTATGCAGGGGACTCTGAGGCATCTCTTCGGTGACTCACAAACTCTTGAATGCCTACCCTTTGCCCACTGAAATTATTCTTTACCACTGTGAACATAGATAAAATCTTTTCCAGTGTTAGCTAAATACAAAATCATACTCTGAGCCGTGAAAATCATCTCTGCCTATTGTTCTCCTGGGCTTTGATTCTACTGATATTAAAACATGTATCCTTATTCATTTGTATTTTTTAGTATTAATCCAATAGTCATTACCAAATGTAAAAAATTTAAAGATATTTACAGTACAATAGTAATATGCACACACATATATATACATATGTATATCACTATACACAAATACCAAGGTATTCTTTTAAACCCACTCTAGTTTACCACTTAAACCATCTTACTTCAAAAGGTAGTGTGCTTTGCACAAGTACAAACTAATAACTGCTTTATCTCTATATTGATACAGAGCATTCAATTAATTAAATAAACAACTCATTGGAATTGTTGCATTCTTTTTCATTTCTTTGTCCTGTTAATTGGTTTAAAAGAACAAATGTAAAATGATCAAGGGAAGTATGTGAAATGTGGCTTTGAACATGAGCATTATGTATGTTTGAACTACTTTAGAAATTCCCACACACACTAAGAGTTTTAAATGTTGATATTGGGAAATAGGTTGGCAACGAGACCCACTAAAGGACCCTCATGTTATAACTGGGTGAGATGATCGACTAAATGACACATTACTGATGTTGTTTCTCCATTTCTGAACAATTTTCTCAAAGCAGGGACAATTGAGTTTCTGTGTATAGAATGCTACTTCTCTATCACAAGGACAAATTTCCCACCATCGCAGTTTTCATCAGTGTCTCGTCACTCCTGAGGCTGGCACGGTCAGCCCCGCGCACTTTGGAATGTTCCTTACCCCCAATATCCTCATTTGGTTAGTACTCGCCTTTTACCTACAGACTCCGTGGAAGAAACATCTATGCCACCTTTCCATGTTACCCAGTGTTACAATCAATACAGAAAGTTTTGTCCTATAATAATTTTATGTAGGTAGTTCACTCATCAAATGAGAAAAACATTCTATCAGTAAAGAGGAGAGGATTTCTCCACCTTCTAAAATCCTTTTCTGTCTTGGCATCTCAGTATTCTACAATTCTCCTCTTGCACATTGTGTTGTCATATGCAATCCCAGTTTTAGATAAACTGTGTTAAAAGACTCCTAAATGTTAGGAAAAGTTTAAGGGCTATAGATTATGATTTCACATTGTTTCCAATATATGCAATTATTTAAGGATGGTTACCATAGCCTGCTTGTGCTTCTCATTTTAGTCCAGTAATACTCATGGAAAACTACTTGAAGGCTGTGCCAGATTTATCTATATGCTCTTTAGTCCTTATGGAAAAATCAGAGGTCATCATTGCAAGTTTGCTCACGACACGGGCAGGCAGGGAGTAGAAGACGGAAGCTGTTATGAAACATCTGCATCCACATAGATGGACAATTGCCAACCCATGAACTGGGTTAGGCAGAGGCCAAGGTGAGCAGGAAACAGGTTGCAATAGTGACGTAGGGGAAGCCTGCTGGAGCTGCTCAACTCCCTCACCTAACACGGAACTGCAGCATTAATGTCCAGTACAACAGAGACTGGCATGATTACTCTGTTGCATACACAGTCTAAGTGTATGCCTTTAATTAATAGGATGACCATTAGCCTAATAGGATAAGGCTAGTGGAGAGTTGGCTAATACAAATTTCAAGAGATTATGAACAAGTGAAGATGGAAAAACCCTTATTGTCTTATAGTTACCAGTATAGTTTTCCTTCATGAATTATTTCGCAAAGTATGATTTCAGACATGCCAAGATGTCTCCCATTCAGCCCCCAATAGTTTGGAAATGAGGAAATTCTACAATTAGGCTAATTTCTAACTTCTGGCCTTAACTTTCCCAAATCCATTCCTTAGAGTTATAATCTCAAATGAAAACATTGATGTGTCCTAGATTACCATACATCATATCATTAGCATTATCAGGGAGCCAAGGTTTGAGAAGGGGAATGAAACTTAGTGAACAGAGTAGACAGGGAAGGGGAGCCAAAAAATGAAGGCCAACTAAGACTGATGATGTTGAGTAAATTCCTATCCTTATCTCCATAGAACAGTGTAGCTCTCAGCCCTGCCATGATTGAAACATCTTCTCTTTGCAGCAGATGGAGGTCATTACAGAAATCCACAACTGGTCAAAATGAGAGAACAGCTGACTGTGGGATGCCTATCCCTGGCTGATATACCTACAATACAACCCCAATGCCTAAGGCTCAGGGAAAACCATGGAAGAGGGAGTAAAAAGATTATAAGAGGATGAGGACTAGGAGAGATGCTATGGGATAGGGTCTTCTAGATATGACACAGTGCTTCACCCATAAAATCTTAACACTATTGTGACCTAAACTTAACTGGCACCTAAACATGACACCAGTTTGCGTACAAACACAGACAAAGTAAAAATCACAATGTCTCATCTCTAAATGAGCTACAGGTAATTAATTGCTAGTAAGAGGGGGATTATCAGTCTTCTCTAGACATGGACCATGATGGATTATCCAATCCCAAGTAGTTGGCCCCAAACAAATACACAATGAGCAACACTAAATGGACTCAATAGACTGTGTTCTAAGTATGTGTATATGTAACAATAATGAAGACATCATGAATTTGAGATAGAGAGGGAGGCATGGGAAGGGCTGAAGTACAAAGCATGGGAAATGGTATAGAATTTTCAACAATAAATTTAATAAAAGAAAATCATATTACAATCAGTGTGACACACAGCTAGCAGAGATAACAGTTGCTGGCATCTGTGTCCTAGGTATCTGTAAAGTATGAAATACTTATCTTTAAATTTGAAAACACTGACTTCAAAATTCCATTGTGGTTAAAAATACTTGAAGTGTGAGTAACCAAAATAGCAAACATTTTGTGGGAATCAAGACCTCACTAAACAAAAACACTGTGTGGCTACTATGTCTATCAATATGTTCAACACAACATTCATTGGAATTTGCATGATTTACGAAGCAATACACACCTTCACTAAAAATTTCATATTGATGTGCACTGATGATTTATTTGCTTCATAGTCACATATTTTGTCATGTCTTTTACCATTGTTGCGGTTATATTCTGGTTTTGATAACTAAGAAAAGGAACAAGAGAAGTACAGGAGTACTTCACATTTACCTTCATTCATCTGTACATTCATCCATTCATGAATTCATGTTGACCATCACTTCACTGTAAGAAAGGAAGTGTTGAGAATTCATGTGTGTGGGATAATGTCCTTTTCAGGGAACACATTCATGCTTGTGGTTTTGTATTTGTACTATGTTGGAAGATAGGGGGTTTTAACTACTAACTACTTTGATTTTATTTTTTCAGAAAATGCATGTACATAAATGGGCAAAAATGTCTGTGTTGATATTTTGATTAACAAATTTGTTTACTTATTATAATAAAAGTCAGCACATTATTTGTATCAATAATCCTGATATATGACACAAATTGAAGCAAATCAATACGATCTGTTCATTTGGGGCATGCTTTTTTCTCCTTTGGCTACTACAAGTTTATGCTACTGGGGATATGTCATAATATTATGATTATTATAATTGCCACATAACCACCAGTAAGCTAACTTGTTTTTCACATTGGGCAACTCTTTCTAATTTTGATTTAGAACACGTGGGCTCTTCGCGAGCATGCCATAGGGCATCGAGAAGCACAGCCTGCTTAATGAGATGGACTCTAGAGGACAACAGAGGTCCCCGTATGTGTAATTATGCTCTTTAGAGGCAGCTTTTATCACCACCTTTCTGTGACATCCTGATGTCATTTGTTCCTTCGGTTCCTTTTGTTCTTTCTTTAAGCTATGTGTGACTAATGCGATTGAAATATGCCTGTAGCCATGGAAACTATAAGAAGGTGGAAATGTGAATGTAATCATTTGCAGGCATCTACATCACCCAGCTAGATTTTTGGTCATTGAAATATACTTTATTATAACTATTAAACACAGATAATTGGGCTGTTTCTGATATTCAACAGCTTCTTGCTTCTTTAGAAAAATGATAAACATTTGTGTTTTATGAGTTTTTACTTTCCCTTACTGCCTTGAGGTTATATAGGGGAAGGCATCAACCCCAGAGATACAGTTAGATGTGTGATTTCTGTGAAAATGCTAAGAACTGCACAAGTCATGTGTTGTAAGCATGCATATTTTGAGTCACATGCTTCTGAGTCACAGACCTTAAATATATATTTTTCCCAAATCACCTTAAACTTTGAAAGATATTCATGCAAGGAAATTTCCCTAGTCCTATTTAATAGTAGTTGATTGGTACCAGTCACCATTTTGAGATCTTGTTTTATCTTTTATAGCTGTCTAAGCAGAGCTGTTTTGTTCTTCATCCATCTTAACTGAGGTCCCCTTTCTTGTTGGTCAGTTTCTTTTGCCTCTTAAGTGACCTTTCTCCATTTTTTGTACATAATAATTGATTATATTTCATATTCCCCCTCCTTAGTGTATTTTCTTTTCTTTCACTTGTATTTCTAGTTCATGCTATCATGAACTAGTGGAACTGGAGAGGACCACAGATGACACAATTCAACACATGCATTTTATAGCTGTGGCAAGCCCAGCCTCCAGCAGAACAGGCAATTCATAATCTTCCCTTTGATCATGGCCACACTAAGCATACATGCCCCAGAATGAACTCTGACATTTCTGCAAAAGTACTCCTCCCACAGTGCTTCTGATAAAACAAATGTCATAAGCCAGGACTCAAATGCTTAGGCCAAAATTCCTCAGGTCATCTCTGAATCTTGTTTTCCTCTCTGAGCTTGGCATTCAACATACCAGTCAGGCTCAATTCATGTCTCATCTCTACACAAGAATATCATCTTTCCAAGATACTATCCCTGACTCCCACTCTACAACCTACTCGGTCTTCATCATGCTTTCTCTATGTGATTGGTGGAATCATTCTCAGCACACTGTCATGCAAACCCCTTGAGGACCAAATCTTTGCATACTTTGTTCTCTACTGTACCCCTAGCTATAGAATAATCCTGCAACACAGAATATGCCTGGAATAACATATCCAGAAGAAAGAACAATTCATCCCCTAAATTCAGTCAATGAGTTGTGGTATTATGTGACTGTTGAGTAGCATAGCTGGGAAAAGACTTTGAGGATGCTTCAGTTCCAAGCATCCTTCCTATAATTAGTTGCCTCTCCCTGCTTTGTGGTTTTATCTTAAAGCCTTAAGCATCTTGTTCATAGTGTAACCTTGCTGCCCCAACCCAAAGAAAGACCTGCATTTACATAGCTTATTTTATGTTGTTTTCCTGATTTCTCTCAGTTTCTTATTTTTCCTTTACCATTGCAAGACCTTGTGAATTAATTCTTCCTAAAAAGTAGTTGATATGCTCTTTTCCTTTAGAAACAGACCATTCTCATATTGCAACCTCTCATCCATCATCCTACATCCAGTGCATCAATGAGTAGTGAATGACTGTGAATAGAAACATTAAAATAGTACATAACAGAGATGTGTACTAAGGCAGGGTTGAAACTTCTTTTCAAGTTTTGCCCAGTCGGTAGAATCTGAACTCTTGTGTTTGTAGGTCTGAGATGTCTATTTTACTGGCAACTGTTGCCTAGGGACGATACTCAGCTCCAAGAAGTCACTTCTTTCCAAGCAGCTGTCTACATAGCTGTGGTGGAATGGAAGCCTTAGGGAACATAGCCATTTTAATTTATTTCTCTATTGCCAGCCAGTAAAACCTGCTGAATAATTCAGATAACTCAGACCATGAACATGAAGACATGAAGTTGAGTGGGTTGGGATGACAAGGTGAGTCTGTGAGGAGGTAGTTTAAGTGGAGGATTAATATGATTAAAAATATGTTATACAAAATTCTCAAAGAAATAAATATTTTCAAATGAGAGTTCATTTGACTAAATCAGCTCACTCTGGCTACCATCTCCTTTGCCAGTCACAGGAGGGCTAGTTCATATTCACAAGGTTGGTTCTATACCAAAGACAATAGAGCACCTGCAGATTTTTCCACATTTAAATTTCCAAGAGTTAGAATGCTGAAGGTGGACAGATAGGAAAAGCAGTAGAACCAGAGTCTAGGTACTCATTATAGTCAGAGAATTTTCCATACTGGTCTTGTTTCCCTTTCTTTCAACATTTCCATTAATTGTGTGAGTAGAGAAGCAATTTGTCTGGACAAAAGATTCCATAGGCTGTTTGGCTGGAAAGATTTATGATTTGAAGTTTATTTTTAATTGTATGACCTTTAAAGTTCTGAAATAATCATGAAGAATAACATAACCTATTTGATCAAGAAATTTATTTTCGTGCCTGGGTGTTGGCTGATATTCACTGACATTCACCACATGGTTATTTGCTGCCAGAATGTTTTCTCATTGGTGGGTGCCAGGAAGTCATCTACATATTTTTATATCACTCTTGCTCTGGAGATTGCCAATAATGGTTTCGTTTTAGAATCACCTAGATACACTTTTAAATGACTGATGTCTGTGTCACTGGGTCTCATCAGCGAAGAGTGGAATATGGCTTTGTCCTCCATGCTATGAGGTAGATATTCTAGGAATAAATTAGGAATAATCACCACACATGCACTTGTGTGGGAAATTCTATAAGCTGGGGAATATGTCCAATGGCATTTTATTTCAATATTGTTATAATTCTATGGTCACAATTATTAGACTCCCTGTACAAAGGAGAATATTGAAGATTCAGGAGTCAAGTGGATTGTCCAAGGTCTAAGGGTAGAGGCAGACTGTGAAACTAATATCAGATTCGCAACTTAAGACAACCTCTTTTCTTTCTGGGCCTGTGGTTACAGAATGGGACTGTCTAGAACTGTGGCATTCTTACTCGTTGAATTAGTAATTCCAAGTCTTGCTGAATTGGGAGCACTGAGTTAACTCTGGATTAAGAAAGCAGGTAGAAAATGGGCCAGGAGCTGAATTTATTCAGTGTTAAGTTCCTAACTAGATAAAGCAAGCTTTTCTTAAGCCCCATATTGCATAAACAAACAATATCTAGGCTAATGCATCAAAGCCTGATGAAGGGTACCTTGTAATTCCTGCACATTTTGATTACTTTCCATTATTGGATATACCTATGGGAGCTTGGGTTTTAAATGTTAGAAATCAAGACCCAATAGCACAGAGGATGCTCAGGCTTATTGAGCCTTAACATATCTTTTAAAAAACTTAGCAACCATACAAATACTAGCTCTAAGCTAAGGTATAAGATTAATACTTGAAGTTTGGAAAATACTGTCTTTCAGACATCTCTTAGAATTACACACATCTCTTCAAGGCCTGTGTCTAATTCATGGGGTTTCTGAGGCCTAGATATAATGAAACCATAAGAAACACTGAATGAAAATAGGCTCATAGTGCACCACATTTTAAAAATGGTTACCTGAATTTCATTCTCATTGATTACTATAATTCAGTATGTCTCCTTTAGCAAATACATTGGGTGAAATCACAGTTGTTTTGTACCTTGAAGTAATGTGGTAAACAAGATGGACTAAAGTTAATCTATGTTCTCTTGAATGAATAGTTGTTTTTCACCAAATTCAGATAAATAAATCTGTTATTGAACAACAGCCTTGAGGCAAAAACAAAATTAAGTGCAGTCTCCAGAGTAAGTGTGTGATTTCTATTTTAACCAAAGGAGTACAATGTACATTGGAGAGGTTGTGTGATGATATAAAAGCTTTAACTCCAATTTCATCAATTACTTAAATGAATAAGTGCTCTGGTCTTGAGAAAAACACTAGTTCCACCAATCAGTCAGCCAGGGTAATATCAAAATTTCCTGAAAATAATAATGATAAACTTTAAAAAATTAACATATATGCAAAGTTCTCTCAAAAGTATAGAGGTCTTTATGGATATTGTTAGCTTGTATTATTTTTGCCCTTAGACTCAATGGGGAGACAGCCAGGCCATCTTCATGAAGGATATGAGAATAACAAAAGCATTAACATGCCTCTGGTTATTAATAATACTGCATGATTTTTCATTGAAAGTCAAATGCAGCTATGTATTTTACATTCTTGATCAAATCTTCCAGCATGAATGAGAGAAGTGGGGGTGGATGCCTCAGGGATTTTCCTGTTTTAATCTTCCTCCTTCCTCTTTCATACTGCATATTACAACATCATTGGGTCAGTTACTATTTTAGCAGTCCACATTGCTGACTCACGGTTGTCTTGCACTTCAGTAGAACTCCATAGATCACAAGGCTGATGAGGCAGCACAAATGTGTTTCCTTCTATCAGAAAGAAGGAAAAACTGGAAATGCCCTTGGAAAGTGGCCTCCATGGCCACTATGATCATCTAAACATGCCACATTCCAAAAGAATGACCTGTAACTTAATGTCATTTCCATTTGCACATGGGGAAGTCCCTCCGAAGGAACCTGACACATCTGATGTAAACTCTGGGTAAACTAGCTGTTATCCTAACTGAATCATTTACAAGCATATGCTGCTCTCTGGAACTTCTATCATTCTATGTTTGTCTTCTCTGACCAAAAGCACCTCATCAGATACTTAATGTTTCTCTTCAGTGTTGCCTGTTTTGCTCCTCAAGTTGACACAGTATGTCTTCTGTTTTGAGGAGACAAGTAGAAATAATAAAAGTTCCATACCCTACATATATTTGAGTAGAGAAGCTGTAGGTCCAGGCAGCAGCTACCTAACAGAATGCTGGCTAGTAGCTAGATTGTGGAGTTCCCTGTGAATGGTGACAATACCATTTTCAATTAGATTAGTTGTTACTCTGCAATAAAAATCAAATCCCCCCAAAATGCTTGCATGCATGCATGTGTATGAAGGTGATTATTATTCTCATGAGTAATTTTTTAAAAATAGGTTTAAGTGCAGCATTAAGTTAGATCACAGTGGAGCAGAATAGGGAATGACCCCCACATTCTTCACAAGGCTGATCCTCAGTGTTTCCGTGGCAAAGGCTTATGCAACTGCTGGATGGTCAGGAGCTTTTGCTAACCCAGAGCCTTCTGAACAGCCTTGCTGTTCTCATGCACACCATTTCTCCAAATGTCTGCTGCAAATACCTCCAGGGAAGGTCAAAACAAGCAGCCACGACCTTAAAGAAACTTCATTTAAGGTTGCCACAGAGATGACTGCTTTCATAACTCTGGGAAATTTCTGGTGATACCACGTGTTAAGGAAACATACACTGTTGCATCCATTATCAATTCACTCAGAATTCAGTGTTTTATGCTAGCTATGTGGCACAGCAGGAAAAAAATTATCAAAGAAAAATACTCCTATACCTTCTCTCTTAAGGTGACATTTTGATGGCCACCTTGACTGTGAGACCATATAAGGACTGATAATCTGAGTCTGTGAAACGAATCATGTCAAAACCAGGGTTGGCCAAGAGCATTGTTTAAGCCATAAGCTTTTGTAGTTTTAAATTTACATCACTAAGAATTTCAGAGGCAGAGCCATGTGGTGGTAAGAATACGAGCAAATCTTCCTCACACTGTTTACCTGTAGGTGTGCAATGCCATCATCTCCAGCTCCATATAAACATAACTGTGTATTGTACATTTCAGGTGATAGAACAGAGGTCTGATTCCTCTTCAGTTGTCTCAGAAGGAAGAAGGAAAAAAGCCTCAATTTATGATTATTTTCAGAATGGTGCTCATGCAGTAGTATGCAAACACACACACACACACACACAGACACCCCTCACACACCCATGTCTAAAAACAGAGTGCTAATCAACAAAGGAAACTTTGAAAATGGAAACAAGTCTCCAGAGTTCCCCATTACCCATTTTTTCTAACTTTGTACCTGTACTACTTCATTAAAAACAGGAACATTTAGGTGTAACAATAATAGTACGGCTTTATCTCTGGAAAAAGCAGAAATCACAATTAGTCAGACTAAAGAATGGTAGTCACTGGATGCAGTCAACATTCACCCAGTGGACTCTTGAGCAGTCTTCTGAAGGCTCCACTGGACTGTTTGTTATTACAGAAACTTTGGGTCAGAATGCCACCATGAAGGGCTTGAAAGCTTTCCAACTTAAAGCCTTTTCTCTGGAAGTCAAGGCTGCATATACAGAAATAATCAAATGCAACTCCAAAGTACAAGGGTGGGGTCAAAATGTATGAAGGAAGCAGGGGAAATACTGAAGTACTTAGAAGCCTATGAAAGTGTTTGATTTTGATAATTTTAAATCAGAAGAAAGAAATTATTATCATACACACTCATCACCCACATTGTATAACTACTGATAAGTGCCCCATTCTTTGCTAAATGCCTAGCAAATTTTGTAAGATATTATTGTTGGGGAAGTTCTGTGCATTTGTCAATAAAGCACTGTCTGGCCAATAGGGAATCTAGATAGGTGGGACTAGGAGTCCAGGAGGACTCTAGGAAGAAGAAACACAGCAGAGTCAAGATGTAACGCTATGGGGTAGGAAGCCCGGAAACTTCTCCAGTAAGAGACATACTTAGATTAACAATTATGGGGTAATTACTTAAGTCAGAGCTAGCTAGTAAGAAACAAACAAGGCCAACAGTTTCATAATTAATATAGTCTCCTGTGTGTTTATTTGGGACTGATGCGGCTCTAGAACCAGGCTGGCGGGAAGGCTTCTCTCAAAGAAAAAAGCTTCTCTTTACATATTATGATGTGTGTAACAGTGCTTTTAAGAAATATGAGCTTCTACTATCTGGTTTAAGGTGAGAAATCCCATGTGATGGGGAATGTTCTTCTGTGTATATGTTTGTCTTATTGGTTGATGAATAAAGCACTGTTGACCAATAGGAAAGCAAGATAGGTGGGACTAGGAGTCAAGGAGGATTCTGGGAAATGTGGCAAAGCGAAGTGGCCATGTGATCCAGGCAGGAAGTAACATAGCAGGGCAGAATCAGTATACAAGCAGGGACAAGCAGGAAATTGCCCCCTCTCTTCTCTGTGGACATGCTGAGCAGATGTGATGTAGACCCCAACAGAGTAAGAGGTTCAGACCTTTACTCTTATAAAAGAAGGCTACATGGGATCTATCTCTCATGTTTGTTTCTGAGTAATGTTGGTAAATAGAAAATAAAATAGTTATTGTTTTTAAAACCTGAGAGAGTATTTTGCCTTGATAGGGAAACTTTCACTAAGCAGACTTGAAGAGATTTTCCCCTCTGTCCACCGCTAGAGCTCAGGTCCTATATTCAGATATGAGCATACCAGCACAGTTTGCAAGAGAAGAAAAAGAAGATAAATATGGGGTCACTATAATTCCAGGCAAATGGGTCCAAATTGCTGTTTCAGTTTCTAGCACATTCTTGAGTAAGACAAAAGGCATATGGGGGATCAGCAGGGATGTGTGTTAAAAGCCAAATAGCTTAAGATTAGTGTGTAATCTTTCTCTGAACCATATTCCACTTAAATCCTCATAGACAAATGAATCACCGACAAAGTAGTTCCTGTATTGATAGAAGAATAGTAGTACTTGATTTGTTGATAAATAGATGTTACAGAAAATACACGCCATGAAATAAGATTGTTTTTAATTTAAATAAAATTTTAAAACAAAACAAAAAGAAAATACACAGTGTGGAAGTAGAAGAGAATAAGCAGTCACTGGAATAGAGAGTCTCTGGGCATGGATTTTGTAAAACACATCCTTTGGATTGGCAAAAGACACTGTGGTGGTTTGAAAGAAAAGCCCCCAAAGAGACAGGCACTATTATGAGGTGTGGCCTTGTTAGAGTAGGTGTGGTCTTGCTGGATTAAATGTGTCACTATGGTGTAGGGTTTCTTATGCTCAAGCTACTCTCAGTGTCATAGATCACTTCCTGTTGCCTGCAAGATGTAGGACCCTCATCTATTTCTCCAGCACCACGTCTGTCTGCCTGCACACTACTATGTCCCACCATGATGATAATGAGCTGAAACTCTGAAACTGTAAGCTAGCCCCATTTTTTATAAGAATTGTAGTAACAGTGCCTCTTCACAGCAATGGAAACCCTAACTGAGACAGACACAAAAGAGAAATTAAAGATATTGAATATAACAAAGTGATCAAGATTTGTGCTTGTTTGACAAAAAAGAAACAAAGCTAATAATGTGTTTTGTGGCATTGACAAAGGCTCATACAGGCAGTGCTTATGGAGTTGAGTCTGAATCAGGGACACAGGCATGTTTCATCATATCTGTGCTATTAGGGAAAGGGAGATGAAGGGAGTAGATAGAATTCAGTGAGGAAATGGGCTGGGCATGGTGAAGCTTTCTAGTTGGAATCTGGGTACAGGCATATGTCATTAGTTGCTGTGAGGCATGAGTAAAAGTACATACATTACTAAGAAATAGTGATATGGGGGCATTAGGAAGAATGGACCAGAAAAGTAACAGATAAAGGCACCAAGAAACCCTTCATAGAAAATGATAAGTATGTCTGATTACTGACCATGTAGGCCAGAGGGGACTGTGATACATATTTAGAGTTTTTTCTCAACTCCTCAAATATTATCTAAATTCTTCCCTTTATTAATGGAGAAAATGAGATAATAAAGGCTTAACTATCTTTCCAAGTTCCGGGCTGGTAAGGGGTTTCATCCTGGTAAGTTAATGTCACCCTGATTTTCTTGGTTTCCTGGGAGATACATCCCACACATAGTTATGAGGAACGAGGCCAGAAATAGCATAGTAAGGAGTTCGTGGTAGCTACTGAAGCAAGAGGCCACAAACGATGTCATACAATAATACAAATGCCTTCAGGCCCAGTTCTGAAGGTTAGGATCTAAAGTCAATAGCCTTGGTTGAAATGCAGATGTCAGAAAGACCACACTTCTCCCCAGTGCTCTGGGGGACAAAACCTTCCTCACATCTTGCAGTGCCTTCTAGCTGCTAGTGTTCTTTGACTGTGTTCACATTCCTTCAAATATGAGGGCCAGCATCTCTAGCTCTCTGTTGCTCATATTGTCTTCTCCTGTGGGTGTGAACTATCCCTCTATACTTCATTAGACATTTATTCATTTCTTCACTGCTACAAATCCAGGAGGATAGCATTAAAAAGAGGAGAGCTTTACTTCGGCTCAAGCATTCAGAGCTATCAGTCCTTGGTAGGCTGGTTCCACTGATAGCAGTCTGTAGTGAGGTGTTCAGAACCCCACGGCACTGAGAACATTTAGCAGAGTGAAGTTCTTACCTTGTAGTGCCCGTGCAGCAGGACGAAATAGGAAAAGGCTGGTAAGAGATGGTACTCTCAGAGCAGCTGTCTGTTTCCTCCACCTGGGAGCCATCTCCTAGTTCCCACCGTCTTCTAATAAAGTCACCAAATTGCCATGAAGTCTGAATGGTTCTGATAATCACTTTCCCAAAGCCACATCAGTGGACATCCTGAGACTTCAGGGGATACCGAGAGTTAACCAACCCTTGTGCAGGATAGGAGTGATCACGTTTATGACCTGTCTGAGCAGTTTAGTGAGAAATCTCCCATCCCAGTTTCCTTAGTTGCATGTACCTGGAGTCTTATTTTATAACAAAAGCTGGCTGTCATTCTCCGTTTCAGGTATTAGAACATGGATATTTTTGGAAGAGAAAAGATTTTGTCTTCAGCTAAGTACAGTGCAAATCAGAGAGGTCTTTGAGGCTACATGGATAGAAGGAGAGGAATGCTGATGGAAACAGGGAGGATAGATAAAGGATTTGAACATGGGAGAGTCCATGGGTTATTTAAATAGACAAATTCTGAAGGCAGTTAGTAGTTCATGAATAGAGCTCAGAAGCAATCTGAGGTATGTGGGGAAAATGGTGAGGCCGAGTCACAATCCTGGCAGAAGTCTGCAACAGTTCCGTCTCCTGTTGACTGTGCTGGTGTGCTGTATGTGCTGTGTGTGCTGTGCTGTGTGTGCTGTATGCTGTGTGTGCAGTGTGTGCTGTGTGTGCTATGATGTGTGTTCTGTGTGTGCTATGCTGTGTGTGCTGTACTGTGTGTGCTGTGTGTGCTGTACTGTGTGTGCTGTGTGTACGGTGTGTGCTGTACTGTGTGTGCTGTGTGTTCTGTGTGTGCTATGATGTGTGTTCTGTGTGTGCTATGCTGTGTATGCTGTGTGTTGTGTGTGCTATGCTGTGTATGTTGTGTGTGCTGTGTGTTGTGTGTGCTTTGCCTACTTAATTTCCTTTTGTCCAGGGGAGGAAGTCCTATCCAGATTCACAAGTATAATCACCTTTTTTTTTTGCTTATGCAGTCTTGATTTCCATCTCTGTTGTTTGCAGGCCTAGTTTATGTTCCTTCTGCATTTTCATTTGCTCTAGTGAAGCATTCTTCCTTTACTCCCCTACCCTGTAAGATCCAATTCTTCATATTTTTATTACCTAATTTTTCTGACTAGTTGTGTGCTTTAATTTGTCAAGACAGGTTAGTGTTGCTTCTTTTTTTGTACCAAAACATTGATCTTCCTCTCACTCCCCATTGTTCTGACAAACACTGAGATCTACTATTACACAACTTCTGTTTTCCCAGTGACATGGTCCCTGGCCAAAGCCTTGGTATTCTTTCCTTCCCTCCCTCCCTCCTTCCTTCCTTCCTTCCTTCCTTCCGTCCTTCCTTCCTTCCTTCCTTCCTTCCCTCTTTCCAAAAGCCACTTCTGCTCTGTGCCTTTCAGGCACTGTTCATCATCTTTCAGGACATCAAGAGAGGAATTCCACTTGTCCACACCATGCCATGTCTTGCTATATTGTGCTCATTAACATCATCTACACAATCACCATTCAATTCCCTTGAAGATTCCTTTCAAAATTTATGTTCTTCATTGTCCTTCCTTTTCACAGCAATTCCCATCTGTTACTCCTTTACTGTGTGTTCATGAAAGCATGGATTCTAGTCTTTCATTCCTGCAAACATGGATTCCAGTCTCTTTTTTTCCCTAAGACTGTTTCTCTGTGTAGCCTTGACTATCCTGTAACTCACTCTGTAGACCAGAATGGCCTCTAACTCATAGATATCTGTCTGCCTCTGCCTCCCAAGTGCTAGGGGATTCCAGCCTTTCAAATGTCACACTAAACCCTTGGACTATGCTGACATCTCTATTTGTCAGAATATCAGGGTATGAAATAAGTACACTCAATAGTCTGGGCTTAGAACAGTAGTGGTAAGAGGTGAATCAGAATTTCCTTCTAATAAATTCACAGTCACCTATATGAGTACAAAGTATCCATATACAGGATATTGTGTCACGATTATATCTAGTATAATGAGCTCAGTGTGTGTGTGTGTGTGTGTGTGTGTGTGTGTGTGTGTAAATGACAAGGGTACAGATGCTTAACATGCTGGAGTCTATTTATGATAGGGTGTTAACAAAGCATAGGTTAAGTCTAAAGAACTGAGGAATACTGAAGAAGTCAGGACCTTTTCACCAGACTGCATTTAGGACAATCATGTGGTAAAAATTGTAAGAGGACTTAGAAGGGTAAAGATAAGAAGCAGAGAGATAACTTTTATAAGCAATAATGCAAATGAAGACATATTCAGACTTAAGCTAGATGTGTAACTTCTGGAATGGTTGTGGGATACACCGAAGAGTGTCAGTTCATTAGCAGTTGCATACATTGGCTTTGCCAGGGAGAAAAGGATGATGAGACTAATGCAATCGTTGATCTTGTGTTGGGGTTTTCTGTTTTTCTTTGGTGATCTAGGCAAGAGTAATGCCAAGAAAAATGAGAAGAACAAAGGCTTGTATTTGTTGGAAATTAAATTTGGATTTGAACTTGAGTTTATAGTGATGCTCCATATCTAAGGAGGAGATTAAGACATCCTAATGTTTTTAGAAAAGGAATTCAGTTTAGAGGCAAAGATCTTTGAGGCATTGTTAGAAAGGGTTGTTTAGACATTCAGTAAAAATACAATCTTGGATGAAAACTAGGAGCCTGGAGCATACTATGGACATTTATACAATGACCGACATGAAAAAGAAGCCAAGAAGTTTCAGTAATGGATGACCAGGGAGGTGACAGCAGGGTCCAAGATGTCTGCTAGAAAAGGATTTTGATATGGAAGTGATTGTAGGACCAAGAGAGAGATTCAAGTGTCAAGGAGGAAACATAGACCATTCTCTTCTGTTCTGTGCTCCCTGGTTGCCTTGGAATTGACAGGTCCTGTAACTTTGAATATATAGTGAAACACGTCTAAGAGACAAATATGGCAATAAGATTGCTTTCAGATTTCAGTGTGTGTGTGTGTGTGTGTGAGAGAGAGAGAGAGAGAGAGAGAGAGAGAGAGAGAGAGGAAGAGAGAGAGTGTGCACGCACGCACATGTGGGTAATGAATGTGTGTATACATTTCTTTGCATGTCTATGGATGCATGAACATGAACATGTACGCATAAGGAAGCCCAAGGTTATATTATGAATCATCTTCAGTCATTCTCCCTCCTTATTTGCTGGGAGTGGGGGTCTTCCATTCAATCCTACAGCTCACCAATAAGACTGGTCTTGCTAGCCAGTTTGCCCTGGGAACCCCTTGCCTCAGCTTCCTGTAGCTGGAATTGTAAGTGAACCCATTTCCTTTCCCCAAATTACCTGGGTTTCTGAGGATCCAAGCTCTAAAGCTCCAGTTTGCTTGGCAACTGTTGAGTCATCTCCTCAGCCTACTCAAGGTTGTTTTTTTTTTAAAACATGTATACTGAAGATACAAGTGCAAATCTTCCTGTTTGTGCAGCAAGTATTATCACCAAGCTATCTCCCCTACTCCTATTCTCAGGATTTTGATAAGGAGGAGACAAATGAGGAAACATGGCTGCTTTCTTGTAGAATAATAATAATGCTGGCTATGTTAGCACATGTGTATTAAAATATTCTGGGGGATGGATGCAGGAGGATCAAAAGTTGGAGGCTAATCTAGGTAACATGGTGAGTTGTGAGCAACCTGAAGTATAGTATGGACTACAAAGTGAGTGAGACCTGTCTCAAAACCCATATATACATACATACATACATATATATGCCAATAAACAGACCCCAAGGCTATTCCAGCAAAGGATGATTTCAAAGTGTATGCTGCTGCCTAGTTTATTCTTGAATTCCCCATAGTGTTTACCTTAATGTTTGATCTTTAATATACTCCATAATGATTTATTGAGTTCTTGAATGATGCCTTCAGACATGAGACATCTTTTAGACATTAAGTTGGCTTTATATATAGGCTTATGAAGTAGACCAGTAAGTTATCAGTATTCTTTTGATGTGCAAAGGAAAACTCAATTGAACTGGAAGATATGGAGATCTTTCTGAATGCAGTTGATGGCTTGTAGGAAGAGTCTCTGAGTGGTGTCAGGCACACATCATTAGACAATGCCAGTACACAGTATGAAGATGATTTCAATAAGGAAGACAAAAGGAGAAAATTTTCAATTGTCCAGAGTATTGAGTATTTTTGTCAGTTGTTCAAAATTTGTATGTAATTGTAAATTACAATTTTTGCTTGTAATATCATTAAGTCAATGAGTCTAAATGGAAACATAAAATGGTTTCAATTGATTTTTTTTATCTCCAAAAGACTTTAATTTCAAAACTGCAAGGTTTTCTACACAGATTAAGTTGTACTTTTATAATTTTCATAAACACAAGAATGTCAACTGACTTAATTGTGGACAGAATGTTTGGATACTTATTTAGGATCAAAATAGCACATGAGTAAGATTATAAATTTTACCACATTTAATTTTTCTCCACTTAATTATTTCCTCCATACATTCTCTTAAAAGAAAGTGAATCCCATTGTTAAAACTATTTCAATCAAATACCAGCAAACCAGAAACAAAAACTGAGTAGATACTTGCTGCAGTCAGCCTCTTTGAAAAACTCTAAAACAACAAAATAGGCCTGTAGAGAGCAATGGCAGCACACTCCACTATGGGCCCATCCCTGTGATTTGGGCTTCATAGTTGGTCTACCTATAGTGTGGGCAGTCATGGCCGAAGGACCACAAAAAACTGTCTTGCTTCAGTGGAGTGAATCTACTGTTTGCAACCTTCAGCTAGTTAGGCCAGATGTCTGCTGTTCATTTGCTTGGCTCTATTTTCTGGCTCACCAGTTAGACAATGATTTCCTCCAGTTCATCGCTTAGCTAGCCATTGGTCATTCCCAAGCAATTCTTCTGAAGATTTCTGTATTTTGTATACAGTCAGACTGGAGACTATGACAGGGAATGTGAGGTGCCTGCATCACTACCCAGACCTACCTCCCATAGAAGCAAAGCCCAGATTGTTTTGTGTGTATTTCATTGATAGCTGATACTGTCACTAGCTGAAATTCCAACACAAGCCTATATTTTACAATTGTCCTGACTGCTAGTGTAGCTATAAATAGAAGTATTGTGCAGGATTTCCAGGAAGTATCCTCAAAGGTTAGGGCCTCTTCCCTTCTTCCTTCTTCCTACTCCTTAGAATGTGGATACCATAGCTAAATCTCTAACAGCTATATCAGACTCTGAGGCAATGTGGCAGGGTAACACACCAGGAGGAGCCTGGGTTCCTGCTGACCTTGGAGTCTCTGGCTGCTTGTCCGTCCATCATGTGTGCCCTTCAAGGTTCATGTAAGGCTGCAGGTTTTGTATTTGTATTTGTATCTCTGTGATTTGAAAAAAAAAACAATAGTTTATATATCTGTCTTTTCTTCATGTATTGGCTCTGAAATAAAAGACTTTTCTATCTTGCAACTTTGCAAAGCTCCTACTATGAAATGGGTACATTCAAATGTTTTAATGAATGCATTCATGAATAAACAAATGAATGACTAAATGTGACTCAGACATTTACATGTTTCTTTGACTGTGAAACTTGTAGATGTCTACACATGTGCAAAATCTAGAACCTTAAATGAGTGTGCTGCTTTTACTGTTGGATGTTTCATAGTGACAATCACCAATTTAATGTGTACTTGCCTCAATGAAAGATAAGATTCACAGGAAAATAACAGCATTATGTTTCAGAGCTGTCCCTACTCATCATCTTCTCTTGTCAAAATTTCCATCTTTTTTCCTAATTCAAATGGTAAGAGGTCCCTTCTATAACCGTAGCACTTGTGACAAATAGTTGCTAGTGGTTATATGATGTATGTCAGGCTTATCAACAGAATAGAGAAAACACCCAGATAATAGTGACATAGGAACACTAGTGACTTTTTCATATTTAATTAAAGGAATCATAAAGGATATTATCATGTGTTAAAATTATTTGGAAAGGTCAATCGTTGAGTCTTAAGGAACTTTTTGAACCCAGCTTTTGCCAAGGTATGCACATGTGAACAAGACTGGAGAAGGGAGGGGGCATCATGAGGACCAGGGAGAGCACAGCATCATGAGGGTCAGGGAGAGCAAAGCATCATGAGGACCAGGGAGAACAAAACATCATGAGGACCAGGGAGACCACAGCATCATGAGGATCAGGGAGAGCACAGCATCATGAGGACCAGAAAGAGCACAGCATCATGAGGACCAGAAAGAGCACAGCATCATGAGGACCAGGGAAGGCTGGTGGCAGCAAGGGATCCTCAGGTAATTTGGTAAAGTGTGAGACCACTGTGGCTTTGTTGAGAATTGTTATGGTCCAGACAATAAGAAGAAGGAAGGTAAGCTTAGGACAGACAGACAGCAGATATCAGCATAAGGAGGGGTGGCCTGTTCTGGGTAGGATGTTCTCAAAATAGCCAGAAAGCCCCAGTGAAGGCGTAAGGCTTGACTATTCTGTAAGATGACTAAAAGCTTTAGGGGTATTTAAAGGAGATGAACAGCAGGCAGGGAAGGGGAATGAAGTCAATCTGGTCAGAAAGAAGCACCTCAAAATGGTTTATCTGAATGTTTTGAACCCTTAACACTGAGTCACTTTAAAGGAAGTGACCAGTCCCCAGGGAGTGACTGACGACACAGGATGTCATTGCTGTGGGATTGGGGTACCTTTCCCAGTGTCTGGAAGTCAAGAACATATTTTGTCAAACTCAGCTGTCTCACCTGGGGACATTGCAAAGTGGAGGTGGGTTTTGAGCCGCAGTGATCTCTTTTCATGTGTACAGACCTTTGCCCTCCCACACACCCCCACCCTGTGTCACTATCGCCAACATAGATAGCTACTGTGCAAGGCGGTGCAGCAGGAATGGCTACAGCAGCACACGAGAACATCCTAGAAGCAGCAGGATTTGATGGATTTAGTGACCAGCTTTTCATTGTTTTGTTTTGTTTTGTTTTGGCTTTTTCTTTGCCTGTGACTGCATCTTGTTATTTTTCCATCGGGAAAGAATATCCTATGGATACTGCTATGGTCAAGGGCAGGGTTCTAAATACCAAACAGTAGATGAATACCCATCCGAACAGCAGCCCCTGCCCCACATCTGTGCTGTGGAGAAAGCTGGGCATAAAGCTGCAATGAGTCCTCAGTGTGCCTGAGCCAGACTTCAAACCCCGAGGACTTGGGCAGATGAACAAAGAACACAGCGACTGTCCATTCTCTGTAGAACGCTGGCCTCCACAGCAGATGGCTTGGGATGGGGGTGACAGAGTGAGTGGGAGAAAGGATTCAGACTCTTAGGAAACTGTTCGTTCATCAGCGGTATATCCAGGCAGAGGAGGCAGTTCCTTGTTTCCCATTGTTATATACTGGCTCAAGAATCGATTGTGTGCAAAACAAGAGAAAAGTACCAGTAAAGAAAGGGGTCAGTTCCTGAGGTCTTAACAGCTCTTGTTGGGTACACTTACTGACTGTGACTGAATGCAAAATGTCTGCCTTATAATTCTAGCCAGGAGAGTTGGGCACAACATCATGACACATGAGCCCTTGTGCACGTGGAGAGAGCAAGGTTACTCTGAAAAGAGATGTAATTTTCCCATCCAGGGTAGCTCATTTATTTTGATAGCTGCAGGCATACAAAGGGGAACAGACGTAGTTGTTGGGTGCAGGTGTTCTTTGGAGTGTGCAGATTGGCAGGGGATGGATGGTGAAAAACTTATAGACTTCCTCTCCAAATAGAATCTGGGAAATCATCCAACACGTCCCACTTTCCTGAGAGGAAGCAAGATGTGGGGACAGGAAGGCTCTGTCAATAAGGCATTGGAGCAAAGGCTTCTGTGATTGTTTTCATGTCATAAATATTCTGCAAAACCCGCTTAGTAGATTTTGATCCCAAACAATTGTAATTTGCTGACATGCTTCAACAAAACTGTGAGGGAACCGGGCTTGTGGTCCTTTCTCGTGAAATCCTCCTTAAAACAACACGAAGAGGAAACTTCAGGACCGGAGCCACCCTTCGAAGACCACGAACGCTAATTAAGCAGTGGAAGACTGAACTTCCGCCCCACAATCTGCCCAGAAAGATGACCACGTGGGCTTCCCGGGAGGAGTTTCCTGCTTGAGTGCATAGCTTCCATTACTAGGATACCTCTGAACTTCATTTCAGAAGCAATCCATCCCGCAGTTCAGGGGATGTTCGCCCTACCGCACCCTTCCCCACCCCACCCCCAGTCCTGAGGCTTCCAGCCGACTCGACTAATTCACCCTCATAGCTCCAGCGTCCTGGTCTGACATTTATCCATTCTTTTCATGATGACTCAGACGGACTTAAACAATTTGCCAATTCAACTCGGTCAGCCCCTCCTCTCCTTCCTCTGGTTGTGACAGCCCCAGACATCCTTTAGGTTATCTTTCCTCTTCAGTACCAGCTGCTTCTAGGTGACTGACAGCAGAGAGGGTCAGAGAACCACCCTGCTCTTAAGTTCGGTAGCCAAATCTGGAAGACAGTCCTGGGTCAGAGATGGCTCTCAGAATCATCATCTTCATGCTGGAGTTATCATGACCAAAAATCCTAAATCAAAGCTAGGCAGGCCTGTGGCAAGTTTGTTTCATTTAAAGGGCAACAGATATGTGCCATCTGTCATCATAAGGGAAGCTTAGTGTCTACTGAAAATGGATGGACGGGCCTGTCTGCTGTATTAGACAAAACTATTTTCTTGTTTTGAGATGGGGGTTTTGCTATGTTGTCACAGTTGGCATTGATCACCTGGGCACATGACATCCTCCTATCTCCACTCTGAGCATCATGGGTGACTACAGGCATGCACCACTGTGAATGGTTAGGTAAACTGTTGAAGGGACACATGCAGAAGAAATGTGAGTCAGTAACTGGCTGCAGGTTCTGGACGAGGCTCTTGCCTTGAGAGAGATAACTGTGTGGGATGGCTTCACACTCAGATTTCTCCCAGGCATGCATCTACTGATTTTATTTGCTCACTCTAGGTGCCAGACATAGTTCAAAATGAAGGGGATAAGGAGTATAACGAAGGCAGACAAAAGAGATTGCATTTCCATTCACAAATCTTTAAATGCCTCATATCCCAGGTATAACTCTGGCTTACTAATTCTCTGCCATGTAATGTTTTTTATGGTTCTGGAAATCAAACCTAGGGTTTTGTATAGGCTAAACAAGCATACTGCACATGAACAATAACCCAGCCCTGCGTCCTATGCTTTTCAGGACTTCATACCACTCAAAATTTTTCTGTTTTGTCAATAATGTATGTAGCTATATTGATTGCTATATTCTGGGAGTGCTATGAGACACTGGACATGCTAAAAGTTCTGGTCTTCAGAAAAATCACCATTTGAAGCACGTGGTTTCCAAAGGTAATCAAACAGAAACGAAAGCACTGCCATTGACAAATGATCGAGTTGAGAGAAAGCCAGTAGCTGAGAGAATGACCTAGGTTTTGCAAAAACACTAGCAATCAGTTGTGGGATGAAAGAAGAGGGCCTAGATGGACGAAAGTAAATTTGTGTTATTTGCTCTTATTACAAGCTAGGAACAGAGAAGAAAGAGTGTGTATGCCAAGGTAAAGCGCCATAATAGACAATCACCTGTATAGGATGCTGCACACAATGCACAGCCACTTCAAATGTAGCTAATTCATGCATTTGGACTTATTTCCCTTTTGACACTATGTGATACACATGCATGTGTATGCACACCCATGCATGTGTGTATATATCATATGTGTGCATCTAGTGATGTGTATTTTTCTAGTCAGCTTTCTGTTACTGTAACAAAGCCTGCCGTAAATCAACTTATAAGTAAGAAAGGTTTATTTCGAATTATAGTCACCTGTGTTTGGGCCTGAAGAAGGGAGTACAGGGTATAAAGAGAACATGGTGGGCCAAGCTTTTCAGTTCATGGTGTCTGTGAAGAAGAGAGCAGGAGGAAGAGAATGGGTTAGATGACCAACATCCCTTGAGTGGCTGGCCCACATTGACTTAAACCTACCACTTGCCTTCATTGCTTAAGGACTCCACCCCCTCTCGCAGCAGCTCTTCAGTGGATCAAACCTTTAGGACGCACATGGGCCTGTAGCTTACACTGACCCAATCTGTAGCAAGCAGTTATGGAGCCATTCCCCACAAGAGCTCTTTTCCTCAGCCTTGTGATAGTCCAAGATAGCAGGTTCTTATGTAAGAGGGATGCAGACAGTGCAAACTTATCAAGTACTTTCTGAACCTCTCCATATGCTTTGGATTTTGCCTCTGCTGTTTTCTTCCTGGCACACTTCATCTGTGTGTAAGAGAATGCTGGCTTTGTCTCCTTTTAAAGATGACTCAGTGGGTCAACCCTGGCTGTGCAAGATTCAAGAGTGGAGTTCAGATCCCTAGAACCCAAATAAATGCATCTCACACTTAAATGAGAAAATAAGAGGAGAATCTCAGGAAGCTAGAGGGCTGGCAAACCCAGTATATGAAGTGGCCAACCACAAGGGAACCTAGAGACATGGCATATATACGTATGCATCTGTGTGCTTATATGCACACATACACATATCATACTCACAAATAAAAATTTTAACATTGACAGCTAATTTACTGTAAGTAGCCCCTTGATGATGGGAGTTAGCCATTCTATTGCATTCTGTACAAAGGAACACGAGGGAATTGCCAGGCCATGCTTCTAGGCCTGTACACTAAACACCTCCCTGTTGTCATTCAGCGGTTTTTGGTTGCATATTGACTTGGAATTAGTAGTTGCTAACTTGATAAACATCAACCTGACAGTGGTCAAGCCACTGCAATTGAGGGCATGCTTTTTATAGTAGCTAATCCACCAAGTTGCTTTTAATTTAATCGTGTTGCTTTTCCTTTGTTTCCTATGATTTCATTTCCAATAGCCTAATTGGAGGAATCAAAAACCAAGGTCTTCCCAAATGGGCCTCCTCAGTATATTGAAATATCAGAGAAACAAAACCAATATGTAAGACCATTGTCTCCTATTGAATCTGTGTTATTTGGCTGTAAAGTGATTCTTTTTGGCATTTTCTTTTCTTTTTTGTTTGTTTGAAAGTTTCATACATTTGCAGAGTGAATTTTCCTAACGTCATATTGCTTTTCCTTGTTCTTTTCTCATCCCTGTCCACATCCTGCTAGAGCCCTTATGCAGATCAAATCCCTCCTACTTTAACAACTTTGTGTGTGTTCTACTGAGTCTAATCAGTCTTTGGTGAGAAGTTGTTTACCAGAGCAAGGCCAACTCATCATTGACTTCACCACTGGAGAAAATAATACCTTCTCCCCACCAACCTTTAATTACCCCTAGTCCCTCAGGGAGGGGTGTGGCACATGGGGCCCTGTCCTGGATGTTGATATTTTAATGTGTTCTGGGAATTGAATCTAAATCCCCTGGCTCCTTTATGAACAGGGTAAATGGAAAATGGAATGAACTAGCAATTGGCCTATCTTACAAACTAGATACACGCTGTATGTTTCTGAATGTCTCTAGTTTGGCCAAGCCTCAATGCTCACCCTAACCTTAATTATTTTCTTCATTTTCAAATCAGTTACACATACTTAGACTGAAGATGAGAGGCTAAGACCAAAGGACCGTGAGCTTAAGGACAGTATTGAATTCAAGGTCGGCTAAATTACCTAGTGAGAATAAACTGGTGGGATGCAAAGCCAGACTCTTTCAAACCTGTCCTCTACTTCCCCGTAGAAGGAATTATCTCTCTGCTTTGAGTAGGGAAGTACATACCAACATGTAGTCTAGAAGGGGTTACAGTGGATTTTAACACCTTTCAAGAGACAGACACCATGATGAGTTTCATCTTGAGATGTCAAGAACAGGTCTTATCCAAAAATTGGCATTTCAGCTAGGTTTCCAGTAATGGGTTCTGCCAGGTGACACTGGCAGAGAAAGACTCACTGGGTAAATGACACTTCAACTCAGAGGGAAAAGGTCAAAAGCATGCCACAAACAAAAATATAATGCTAGAGCATTACATAGAACTGAAGAGATGGGTAGGTCTACTCAGAAATGTAGACCAAGCCTCCCCCAAGCCTGACCTCTATTTGGGTAGTAGGTCTTAACATAGCACAACTTCATGATAAACATGATTTTGTTTATAGTAACTCTATGGTTGACACTATCATTTGAACAGTGTATGTCTAAGGATTTCCACAGTCCCTTTGAAGCTTTCTTAGCTATGATTTCATGTTTGGTGAGTCAGAGGGAGCAAGCAGGATCAGGAAGTGCTGAACAATAGGACTGGGAATAACCGTTCTCACAGGTTGAAGGCAGCTGATAAGGTCACAGGGTGGGGCCTCCCTCATCCTCCTGCCCTCCCCAAGCAAAGTGTGATGCAGGATTAGCCGTTCTCTTATATGCAAGGGTAGCATAGTTGGAAAGTCTGAGGAACAGGGACACCCTCTGCCTTTATACTAGCTTCTGTATACCTGTCTAAATGCACACAAGCTATTACACACACACACACACACACACACACACACACACACACACACACACTGTTGATAACTACACCAGCTCCCTCAAAGTTCTCATTAGAAGAATGAGAACAAGTTATAATCTTTGTCATTAGGGTTCCAACACCCAAAATAAATTACCACAGGTGTGTGTGTGTGTGTGTGTGTGTGTGTGTACACTTTTTAGATGTATAGTAAACACTTTCTTACTCTATAAATTTTGGAAATGCATATTAATGAACCTAAAACAGCAAATCTAGAAGGAAATTGATGCTTCCTCAAATGTCTTACTTTTATAATGGTGAAACTGAGCCCAAGAGATAGTTTGCCAAATAGTCAAACTCTAAGAGGATTTAAATTTAATTAAAGCTCATTTAGCTAAATTGTACCTATTTCCAATAGATACAGAGCTAGGTATTGATTTTGTCTCTAAAAGTACCATTGATTCTTAGAGTCCATTACAATATTTCAAAGTTAAGTTTCCCTACTAGACTCAATATACACTAAGGCAAGATTTTTGCTTTTCTGAATGGTTCATGGAACACAGTATAGATTTAGAATTGCTCATCAGGGCAAAAGATGTATATCTCAGTGGAAGAACGGTACCTGCCTAGAATAGGGCTGAATTCTAGAATTCAGTACCACCACCCCATACGAGCATGTGTGCGTGTATACCTCCTGTTAAGTGATATTTAGACATTCTATGTCAGCTACTCAGTTTCTTGTGTGGTTTAACATCTCCATTTGAGACACTTCAGAGATTTTCTTAGAGCCTGCAGCTGATAAAGAAACAAAACAAAAATCATAATATCACCATCAAATATCCCTTTGAAAACAACCTGTTGTCATTTTTAGAATATGATATTGGATGGATGGTTCAGGTAAAAATGTTTCTCTGTGTCTGTTCTGGGCTTTATCCTAGCTTGTGAGTTTTCAGGAAACATTTTGATGGTGACAGAAGGCTACACATGGGATTGTTTTCTATTTCCTTGATGGTGAACTGGGATGGCAGCAATTCTTTTGACAAACTTGGCCCTTGGGCCATCTATATTTGGAATAATCATATACTTCATGTCAGTCTATGGATACTACCTACGTCAGTGAGAGCCCAACAGAGGATGCTGCACCCCAGCTGGGAGCCACCTCTAATGAGGTTGAATGTTATTTGATGTTGTTGTTGTTTTTTTGTGGTTTTTACGAGACAGGGTTTCTCTGTATTGTTTGGGAGGCTATCGGTCCAGCCCAGCCTCGAACTCACAGAGATCTGCCTGCCTATGCCTCCCGAGTGCTGGGATTAAAGGCGTGCGCCACCACCGCCCAGCGAGGTTGAATGTAATTTGAAAAACTATGTTAAAACAAGTGCAGTAGAAAATCAGTTTGATATGGTGTTTTCTGCAAGACAAACAGCAGAAAGTAAAGCTTAAGAGAATCTTACCCTACTGTGAGGAAGTAAAGGCAGACAGATATGAGAGTCAGGGACAGGGCATATGTGAGAGTGAGGTTAGGCCCAAAGTACGGATCAGCTTCTGGGCAGGGCCAACAGCAGATAGCCAAAGCGTCTGTCCTATGCTAAGAGTCATTGGTACCACCCAGCTACGTCTGTGCACTATTAATAACAGGTTCAGCTGCAGACTGCCATCCATCTTCAAGGATAAGATCAGGATGGCTCAGGAAATGGCTGTGAAGCTGTTTACTTTCTCATGACCTTTCCTCCTCAGTCACCCAGCAGGTGCTGTCAGGAGAGCTGGCCCAGAGGGGAAAAGCTCCCAAACAACAGTGAGAGATGATTTTCTCAGTTGATAACAGTGGATCACGACCCTACAGATGGCTGCACAACAAACACCTTCCAGCTTGGGAAACAATGGCTACCACTTTCAGATCAGAACTTGTGTCCCATCTCTGTACACCTGGGACAAGTTGAAACTCTTTCCAGATTTTGCCAGATCTTCACTTGTGCCAACTTGGCTGAGTAGAAAAAGATTTGACACAGACAATTTCTGTCAAGATAAACTTTGTAAGTTCATGGTTACAGAATTATTCTAGAAGGTGCTTTCTGTCTGTAGAGGAGAAGAAGAGAAAACAAAGAACATGCTTGAGATTAAAAGTTAAGATGGCTGTAGGGCAGTATGGGGGGAATCCACGAAGACTAGATTCTGTTTACAAACTCACTTTGGAAAATTTGCAGTTTTAGTGAATTAGATTCGGCACACTTCCCTGATGGTGACTCCTACAACCTCCTGAGACATTTCTAACCATCATATCACGTTTTTCAGGAAATAAGGCAGTATCTTGAGGAAAACAAAGGATGTGATAAACAAACGTTTAGTAAGAGTATGACATAAGCAGGTTCCTTCTGCAGTTCACAGAATGGTTTGCGCTTTACACAGGGAAAGGACCACCTTTTCCTGTTGTTACTGTGCTTGGAAACAGCTGGCATCATAGTAGCAGGTACCTTTCATGAGCTTCATACCTGGCCCTGCGTGTTTTGCATGTGCTCATTAAAGTCTTAGAACACACCTGTAAGTGAGGGAGGACTTTCATCCCCACTCTATCCTTGAGGAATGAGCATAGGGAAGTTACCTAATTTGCTTCACTTGGTCTGGATGAGCCAGTGGCTTGAGCCAGTGGCAGAGGAAGATCCAGGGTGGAGGCAGGAGAATGATTCAGTCCAACACTCTCCACTTCCTGCTCTTGGTCTGCATTCTTCCTGAAAGCAACGATGCTTTAAGATTCAGTGGGTTTAAGCGAATGCTTCAGTTCCTTTTCTGAAGGTTACAAGAAGCAAATAGCATCCCCAGGAGACAGAGAGAGGGAGGAGCAGAAAGGTGAAGACAGTGAGAACCAGGCAGGTGATGAGGAAGCACGATTGGATCCTGGTCTCCAAAGAGACTGCTGCTGGCTCTGTAACTCTGCTCAAGGCTATCTTCACAGATGTTCTTTAAAATTCATTTTCCAGATGCCTAAATAAATCAGGTGAAACAAGGCTGCTATAGCATGTTTTTGTCCGTCATAAGTACCCAGAAAGAATTCCTTAGTTAAAAGAAAATTACCTTTATACCCTAACTTCTAAAAGCTTCTAATATATTTCGCATGTGACTGTCAATGTTAATGTGTAACATCAGTATCAGTAATGCTTAAATCTTGTTTTAAATAGAATTTCTATGGGAGCTAGTTCTTGGTGTTCTAATTCTTTGACTGTGCTCCCTCTATTTCTTTGATTTCTATCCTATCAATAAAGTTTACTCTTTGAGTGAATAACAGGGTTCCTTGACCATCATCAACATTGCAAAATATAATGTCAGTAGCAGCCTGTATTCCTTGATGACAGAAAAATAGGTTAAAATAGGTGTAGGCAGAGAGAAAACTAAAGGAGCAAACTAAAGTGCAAAGGGGAAAATCATATTAATACAATCATAAATCTGCCTGATGAGAAAGTGTGTTTAATTTTCACCTATACACTTTACCTATATTTTTATAAGATTCTCAACTTTCTTGAATAAAGACAACTGAGCTATTACCTATATAGTTTTACTCCAGCATACTGTAAGGACTTGTGAGATGAATCTATGAGTAAAGGTGACTAGTGTCCAAGCCTGATGATCCTAGTTCAATGCCTGGAATGCACACAAAGAGGAAGGAGAGAATCAACTCCACAGTGCTGTCCTCTGGCTGCCAACGAACACCCTGTAGTATTTACAACCACCGAAAACATACTCACACACAAGTGCACATGCACACATGCATCACACACAGACACATACACACATTGAAAGAGGACAGGGTCAAACCTGTTCTCAAAAATTATAAAATAATAGTAAAGGATTCATTTTCATTCTTTTATCAGCTTTCTACAGTATTTATAACTTATAGTTCATGGAACTGGCTGATGGTAACCAAATATTTAACATGATAGTTGAAGTACATAGAAGGTTCCTTTTAGTTTATGACAAATCATAATTTGTCAGCTGGAATGGACAGAAAGGCTATGCATCCTCAAGGCCAAAATCTCTAAACGGCATTGGCTCTTTCTGTGTGGTGACAGCATGGGTGCTTTCTGTTTCCTTACTGGTATCTTTTCAACTATATAAAATGCAAGTTACAGCTACATTGAAACAGCCTAGATCAAGTAGTATAGTGTCATGAGACTGGCGTGTCATTCTAGGAATAGTTCCTTTTCAAATTATGAAACCTACAAGCCCAGCTCACCAAACCCCTAAGTCTGAAGAGTGATAGCTTGCAAAGTCATGTGGCTGATACATACTTATCAGAAACATCATTTACCCATATGATATCACCATAAAATTTGCCTATGTCAGCTGAGACTGGTAAAAAGGACATTATGATACAGCAATGGGGACTCACATGGGGAAGTTTGAGGACACACCTACCATTTGGGTGGTTGGGAAATAGACTGAAAACCCAGATTCCCTCAAGGAGACACGCATGTACTACCCTGTTCACAAAAACTTCAGTTATGTATGGTCAGATGGATGTGCAGATGGAGGAAAACAGGAAAAAATGTTGTCATAGGAAATGTACCTTCTGTTCTCATTGTATCTGAAGATGAACCATTTGAACAACTTGGATGTAGATATGTCCTTACATGAATCTTGAACCACACAAGAAGTTTAGGCAGGTTTGCATGATATGACAACAAATTTGCAGCCTATCTGAGAAAGCAGAAAGAACTTGTTATTTCATTTGAGCTTTAATCCTTTGGTGCTGGACGTAGAACCCATGACCTCCTGGCATGTTAGCCATCCTCTGTTGAGTGGCTCAGCAGGTAAAGGCTCTTGTACACCACTAAGCTTCAGTTTGATCTCTGGGAGCCACACAGTGGAAAGAGAGAATCAACTCCTAGAAGCTGTCCACTGACACCCCCAAAGGACAGTTAAGTATGTAAATGTAACCAATATTTTAAAGATAAATGAATCAAAACTTCTTGTCAATTAGAATATTCACTTGAAGACTTCCCGTGAATCCTATAGATGGAAGCAAGCCTCAGTTTGTAGACTCTGATTGTCTTCAGTCCAAGTTTAAGACGCTTTAGCAAAACAATCAAACTGGTGACTTTCAAGCAACATAAATTATTGTTTATTGTTATTGGTGTACAGTGTCATAGTGTAATTTTCTTACACAATTGGTTTCTGCTGTCCTTCCTTCCGTCTGTTTCCTCCCTCTTTTGTCCTCTCCTATTCCCAGCATCCTTCCTTGTCACATGTGTTCTATTACTCCTCTTACTTAAAACCTCTACTTTCTCCTGTGCTCCCTTTCCAGTTTTACACCCATACTCATACCCTTATATAGTTATGTCAATATAAAAGTAGATCCCGGTTTTGTGCATGACAGACAGCATGAAGCATCTATCTTCCTCAGTGCAGGTTACTCCACCTTTTAGAAGGATTTTTAGGTCTGTGCATTTTCCTCCTAGTTTCACTTATCTTTATGACTGAATAACATTGTGGTATGCTGATGAAGCACATTTTCATTATGCATTCATCTAACAACAGACATTTCTCACAGTTCTAGCAACTGGAATCCAAGCTCAGAGTATCCGCATGTTGAAGGAGGGTCTGTTTTCCAGCCCAGATCTGGCTGTCTTCTTCCTATGGCTTTAACAGCTGAAAAGGGTGAAACAGTTTTCTGGGAAATATACTAATCTCATTTAATTTGCCTCATCTTGATGACATACTCACCTTTTAAATTTGTCACAAACACTGTCACAGTGGGGATTAGGTTCAGACTTGGGCATTTGAGAAAGAGAGGAGACAGACTAAAGCCCCTCTAGTTGGTGAAAAATAGTTTGGAAATCTAAGCCCTTGGTTCCTGTGATGTCACAGTGTAAGGAAGAAGTAAAGCCCTACACCAGATACCTGTTTCCTCATGCAGTAGTTGAAGTGCATCCATTAAAATGATGTTGGCAACATTGTGGTTAATCCATAAAGTCCGACAGAACAAAGAACAACTGCTCACTCACATTCATCAGGCTAGAGGAGAGTGAGACTCTCACACATACCTCTAGACCATAGATAATCATCCAGCATACATTTATTGAGGAGTGTTTGTTATATATGAGAGGGCATTGCAGACAGTGTAGAAATAATGCAACAAATCATCTGCTCTCCAAGAGTTTGCTTTATAATGCAGAAAATAGAAACTACTCATCCCAATTGTTTGAAACCTAAGGGAAATAATTCAATATTTGCTGACCTCTAGGTTCAACTAGTTCAAAGATAGCCCCAAGCCATTTTATTGGCAAGAGGTATTGTAACCAGATGGTTCATTCATGTCTCTATCACTGATAATAGTCTTACTACTATTATGAATCAGAGATCTGGAAATGAAGGGAAAAATGGAATAAATCATATTTTCCTCTACACAGCTTAGAACTCTACTTGCAAGGTTATCTGACAACTCTGGCATCTACACTCATGTACACAAACCTACACACTGGCACATGCAGACACACAACTAAAAATAGTAAGATGAAGTTTGGGAAAGTAAAACAGTCATAATTGCTCAATATTAACTATAACTTGGTGTACATAATCATTTTAAAATGTTGCCTATGTACATTGTACATCATATTATGTATACATAAAAACCTTTCATTGCAGCAGAGTATTGGTTCTGTAATATATCTTTTACAAATAGGTGTTACATTCTGTTGTTGCATGTCAGTAAAGACAGATATGCAACAAGATTTTAAACACCTATAATTATCCTTAGCAAGAATATAATCTCTTGTCATTTATTCTGTTGTGTTTATTTATATTTTTACAATCAATCTTGTAATGAATATACTAAAGTATCCTATTTTTTCATTTGTGTGATTATTTCCTTGGAATATATTCGTAGAAGTGAGACTGACTACCTGGTTAAAATAAGCAGCTTTAAGTGATTTTGACACATGTAACACATAGTCCTCAAGGGAGGATGTACCAATTTATCCCATCAATAGTGAATGAGTGTGGGAGGCTTCTTTTTCCATTCAGCTCTCATCAAGCGTTGCTTTTAGTTCTTGACAATGTAACCTCAATGGAGCCAGGGTACATTTGGAGCGGGGAGTCTCAGAATTTGGGATTATGTCATGGCCCTTCAGGAATCATAAATGTGAAGCCTGCTTGCTACCCGGGTTTCTGTGGGCAGCAGGAAGTGTTTTGGGGCGTGTGCAGCAAGCTAATGCCACATAGCAAATGTCTGCAGCTCGACAAAAGCATAACCAGTGTTTGATGTGCATTCCGCAGGAAGTGAAGGGATTCTATGGCATTTCTGAAACTCAGAGGTAGAAAATTATTCTCTAGCTGCACAATGTATCTCAATGATTAAATGCAATGTTCGAAGCAGAGACCAGGATCCTGTCTTCTTCCTCGTTCTAATGATAACTACTCAAGGGCTGTTTGGTATTTTCTAGAATAGAGGACAGTACAAGCAGGGACTGGATTTCTTTATGCTGCAAGTGTTTCTAATTAATGATCTAGAAGAAATGTACAAATTCAAAAGGATGATTATGTAAAGAAATGGAAACTTTGCACCATTTGCAGGGATACATTTCTGATATAAGGAAAAAGGCGAGACACCATTAGCAGCAGGAAGCATTTAACTGAACTTTTTCATCGTGTGTTAATAATCCTGATTAATAAACACTATGTAATCAAGTTTCTGTACCAGGCTAATGACTTTAATATTTTATCTCTGCTGCAGCAAGCAACATCATTTTTCACTATCTGTCAAATATGATTTACTCTACATTCTCTTTCTTCTTTCCAAAATTGTATTTATATGACAGTGCCTCTTCACTTTATCTGGGCATGATAGAATGACCTGTTTTAATTGTGTCAACTGGAAGCATGCAGATAGGGAGATCATACATGCATATTTTCAGGTGGGTTGCAATTGCCCTTTTCTTCTGGAGGTAGACAGTCACAGAACTCAACTATTGTTATCAAACCAGGGTACATGTAGAAGCTAGACCTGTTATAATTTGCCTAGTTAATTTGGTTAATGGCAAGTATGTGTGTGTGTGCATGTGTGCGTGTGTGTGTTGACTCAAAATTATCCAAACAGGCTGCTTATGGTTTCTACATTTAAAACACAATATGCCTCAGCATGGGGAGGGAGAATCTACCACTTATCCACCAATTAGATGCATCAGTTTCAGAGTCTTTTCTGAGGTGGAGTTGCCCAGTTTTGCCAATTTGTCATTCAGCTACCAAGATTTGGTCCCTGCCTTTTCCTCTTGTTTATTTCTGTAATGCTCATTTCTTTCAATTCTTCCTGCTGCCAGGGTTCACTGTCATCATCCAGAAGTTAAAAAAATCCTACCATTGCTCAAGCCTTTATATATAATTTCAGCAAGGTTCTTGGCTCAATTTTTCAAGACCCATGATGGAACAAAACTATATGTCACTGTGTGGAAGTGCACAGCAATAAATTTTGTTCTTTTTGGGATGGGAGTATTAACCCAAGTGAAAAGAGCTATGTTTGGCCTGTGGAATTATGATGAGATGCAAATCATAACAACAGCAACTAAGACATTGCAGAGGGACTGTCAATATCCAAAAGAAATGATTTGTTTCCTGGCACTCATGTTTTATCCTCTGTGGGTATCAAATATCTTGCCTCAGTTAAGTTTTTGAATTTGTAGATATCAAATATCTTAGTTCAGCTTCATTCTCAATGGAAATGACTTGATGAAAGAAACAAAACAGATCCAAAATTGATATTCCTTTATGCAAACACAAAGGAGACAGAAGTTATTTCTGACATTTAGTATGAAATCCATTCAGACAGACTTCTGGAAATGACACAATGTTTATCATTTGTTCACAAAATAATAGAATAAATTCGAAGTATTTGCTTTTCTTAAGTGTCTTAAAATCTAACATCTGTCAATAAAGTTGTACCTGAGAGAGCTAATGAGGACACTAGACACTATAGCAAATGTATTATTTTATGTGTTTAAATAAATTAATTCAGATTAATAATCCTTATCATCCTCATTAATACACTTTCAGGGAAAGGGGGAAACATATGAGGATAAATGGTCAAAGAAAAGATTCTGTGGTACTGTGTGTACTGTACACTAAGAGTTTGGAGGTACAAAGTCTGGCCAAGGACTTTGGATTGAATGTGTTTCTATTTAATGTTTACTTAGGTAAATTAAGAGAGAATTAGTTACTATTACAGTTGAAAGGAAAGACCTCATGGTCTGCCCAAATTTGAATATGAAGTCAGTCATCCATTACCCGGAGAGATCCAGTTATTTAACATGTACATGACCCAGTGTGCTACACTATACAGAGGTGACCTCAGGAAGATGGACTTCCTCAAGCATGCTGTAAAGAGACTTAGATTTGCATTTACGGTGCTTAGAACAAGGCCTGGAATGAATCCAATACTTTTTTGTTGATGCTGTTTTTAAAGGAGTCTAGGTCTGTTGCCCAGGGTTATCTTGAGCTCATAAACTCAAGTGATCCACTAGCCCCATTCTTCTGAGTACCTGGGACTTCAAGTATGTGTCAGCCCTCCCAACTTAGGCTGAACACTTGATCGTCATGTACAGCATCACTATTGGATTCGTTGGGTGGAGGGGCAGATCAGTTTCAGCATTGGAAGACCCAAAAAGATAGGGAAAATAATTTTCTGTCAGATGTTTGTCAATAATTCTACCTACAAATTTCTTGATGAAAGATTGGGAGGAAGATCAATTTTTCAAAGCCTTCTTTAAGTCAGGCATGGTCATTCTGGTCCTGGAGAGACTAGGTTAGAGGTTAGAATTCTAAGGCTAGCCTGGGCTATATTCCAAAATTTTGTCTCAAAGACAACAAAAAGGTATTATTGTTTTTATATTAAACAGTGTTATGTTTTAGTTGCCATTGGATAAAACTGATGCTTTTGTCAGTATAGTGCTGTGATTTTATTACATGTACAGAGTTGGACAAGTACCATCACATAAGAACAGAGAGAGCTGTCACTATGAATTATTCTTCTCATGCTACATGTAGTAACAGTCTAACCCTCTTCTGTTTCAAAGTCAGGCAACACTGATGTGTTGCTTGTCATGAGAGTGTTTGACCTTTAGAGAATGTGGCACAACTAAAACCACACTCTGATCGTGTAATCTTTTATAACTGTTTTCTTTTGCTCAACATAATGACTTTAAGATTCATCCCTGATTTTCCATATATGAATAGATTTTTCCCCAAGCATTGTGTTTATGAGCTGTGTCCAGTTACCTGTTGAAGGCATATTTGAAGAGTGAGATATAAAATATGTGTGTGAAAATAGATTATTATTTCTCTTGACTAAGTACTTAAAAGTTTCAGGAAGAGTGGGCCACTTTTCATCCCTACCAGAAATGCATGAATCTCACTTGCTTACCAGTCTTTCTGGAATTTGCCTCCCAGAAAAAATATGTATAGTTGAACTTCAAGATTACTTTAATTAAACATTCAACTAGCTAATGGTGTTGAACCTATTTTCAAGTTTCTCTTTGCCATCTTTAAAATCACTTTTTGATAAAAAGCATTCTTGATCCACTGAGGAGCTGCTTCTGTATTGACTGCTGAATTTGAAGAAACGTTTTGGAAGTCTTTGGGAGGATTAATGTTCATGAGGATTATTGGTCTGTAGTTCTCTTTCTTAGTTGTGTCTATGTGTGGCTTAGTTACCAAGGTATTTCTAGCCTTCTAAAAAAAAGTTTAGCATTGACCCTTCTGCTTCTATAGCGTGGAATAATGTTAGGAGTACTGGTATTAGCTCTTCTTTGAATTTCTGGTAGAATTCTGCATTGAACACATGGTCCCCAGAAGAAGGGGAGGGGGACAAGAACCCCTGAGCAATTTGGGAGCATGGAGGGGAGAAAGGAGGGAGGTGGGAAAGGGAGAAGAGGAGAAAGGGAGTGGGGTGGAGAACAGGAGGGATCAGGAGGACTGAGATAGGGTAGGAATAGAGGAGGGCAAGAAATAAGATACCTTCATAGAGGAGCCAGTATAGTTTTGTAGAGAAATCTGGCACAGGAGAAATGTTCAGAGATCCACAGGGATGACCCCAACTAAGAACTTAGGCAGTGGTGGAGAGGCTGCCTTTGATGCCCTTCCCTATAATGAAATTGATGACTACCTTGGTTGCCATTCCTAGAGCCTTCATCCAGTAGCTGATCGAAGCAGAAACAGGCACCCACAGCAAAACACTGAGCCATACTCTTGGAATCCAGTTGTGGAGAAGGAGGAGGGATGAGTAAAGGAGCCAAGACAGTTGATCTGACCTAATGAGAGCACAGAGGCCCTAGTTCTGAAGCTGGGAACCAGCATTGGACCAAACCAAGCCCTCTAAATGTTCAAGTCAGCTGGGAGGCCTGGGCAGTCTGTGGGACCTTTCACAGTGGAGCCAGTGTTTATCCATAGTGCACAAATGGACTTTGGGAGGCCATTCCCTATGGACAGATATTATTTCAGCCCAGATACATGAAAGAGGGCCTACGCCCTCCTCCAAATGATTTGACTGCCCATGGAGGGCCTCACTATCCTTGGGGAGTTGGTGGAGGTGAGTTGGGGGAGGTCTGGGTCGCTGGCATGCATGGGAGGGTGAGGGAATGGGAAGATAGATATGTGAAATAAGACAAAAGCAAAAAACCATAAAATATTTTGGGGTAATGCTAACCAAACAAATGAAAGACCTGCATAGCAAGAACTTTGAGTCATGGGGACTTGTGAAAAAGGAAAGCTTAATGAAAGCACGTAGTTTCTCTATTTGATTTCCCCTAACTTCATAAACAATGTATATTCATTGTAACTTTGGGATTCTTTTTTTGTTTGTCTGCCTTTTCTATTTCAAGCAGGGTTTTTTTTTAATCTAGAATTTCCAAAGGGATAACATTGTATTGAAATTTGGGTTCAATAACACAACGTCTTTCTAAGTCTGACAAAAGCTTTTTCCTTTCCCAGGTCTGAAAGCAAGTTTGTTTTTAACAGTTTCACCAAGACCATCAAAATAACCTTTTACAAAAACAAGGGTTGGCTGAGGTAATTGGTAAGTACTTTGCTGAGAGTTGAGAAATAAAGTGAAATTGTCCACGTGTTAGGAAACTAAAATTAGACAAAACAAGAAATCCAAATATTACTGTTTTTTCCTGTTGGGCTAAATAAAACTTCTGCTGATTCCTCAACATTTCCGACAACGTATTTGAGCCAGAGTTAAACAGTTAATAGCATTGGCCTCTCACAGTGTTTACTTCCCAGTATCGTTTATTCGTCTATAAGGGAGAAATCACTATAAATTATTTTAGTCTCTTGGAGCATTTTCTACTGACACATGAGGTTAAGAGCTAGTGGCCTCTCACTCATAAAGGGCCCCTATTACTCTAACCAGCTAGGTCTAAGGACAATGGAAGATATTGTTTACGTACTGATGACAGAAACAGGTTTCAGTTATGCGGAAGAAGGTGATATGGTTTATAATGTATTTAAAGAGCTGAACACAGTGTTTCAGGTAATTTTTATTTGGAGAAGACTACTTTTCCAGATTCAGTTACTATCGTAGTTTCCATTCCAACATGGGATTTTTATTTTATTTTATGGTTGTGAATTCCATAATAAAAGCTAAGTCTTGCTGTTGTAAAGTTTTGTTCACAAAAAGGTTACTGCAGAAAATTGGAAGCATAGAGAGGAAATGATGCAGAAAAAAAGAAAAGAATTTTTAATAATCCTGTAGGACTGCCATTTCCACATGGAAGCCACAGGAAAACTGTTTGATAAAAATTTTTTTTCTTTGACCAGAAACAGCTTTCATTCCAACAAAGTCCAGATTCCAAAAAGATGTTTTTATCACATGGCAATAAACTAACATGCTTCCCTTATCTTTGTTAGATCACACATCAGTGGTCATGAAAGTGAAAGTATAGTTACATCCCTAAGGATTATTTTGTCTTCTATCTCTTCAATAATTTAATTAAGTGAATGCTGTAGACATTAGATAGAGGGTGACTTTCTCACCTATTCTATGCAAAAACTTAGCATTTCTCAAGCTTAAAAACACACAATTGTATTGACAGATTATTGAGTAGCACACAGAGTCCTTTGAGATGAGAAATCCTGATTGCCACAGAGGGCTCTGCTATGAGTTTGTTCCATAAGCTTCAACTTTCTGTAGTTTGAAGTGGGGCCTTAGTACAATGATCTACTGCTGTCTAATAACTGCAAATTGAAACAAGCTATCTAGGCAAAATACTTACTTTTTTATCTCAAAAGAGCCATTGCTGCTCTTGGCATACTCACTTAGCAAGATAGGGAAAGTAAGAGAACATTTAGAGACTGTTTCTATACCAATACAAGGTATTATCTTGAGTTCAAGGTCAGCCTGCTCTACATAATGAGTTCCAGGACAGCCAGAGCTACGCAGGGAAACCTTATCTTGAAAAATGTAAGACAAAATCGCAAAAAAAGAAACAACAGGAAAAAAAAAACACTAAACTTTGTGTCATCTGAAAGCTCTGATCAGATTTTAGAAGCAACCTTTGCTACCAGCTTTGAAAATAAAACAAGGACCCAGCATATGCTCTGGCTTTCCCACACACAAGTCTCTCCCCCACTAACATAAAAGCGAAGATTCCATTTGAATAACACTCCAGCTCCAGAAAATGCTTCTATCTTTCTCTGGTTCTATCACCTGAGTTCTCCTCTTTGTGGAGACTGATTTTTGAGTTACCCTAGCCAGAGAAGGCTGTAAACATTTTTGAGTGTATGCTAGATTTGGGCAGAACCTTCTCTGTGAACCTTGACCCAAAAGGAAGTCATCTTATCTTTGGAAAGACTTTAAACTTCAAAGATTTTTGTTGTCAGCTCATATGCTTGGGAGTCCCAGTGGACAGCTTCCATCATCAGATACAACAGTCCTGCAGATTAGGATAAGAGACTCTGACTTAGCCCATCAGTGTTCCCATTTTATATTCGTATTCATACCATTCATTTTTGTGGGTATTTCACTTCACTAGAGAAAGCAACCACCCTTAATTTCTACCACTAAAACTAGAACTTAAATATTTTCCCTTCAAAATGTAATTTAATGTTTTCCACTATCAACCTACAAGTTCTCATACACAGCAGGTACTGAATTCGATATGATTAAATAATTAAAGTTGGAAATGAGGTGAAAAGATTGCTTGTGGAGAACTCTTTAATATTCCCATCAGAGTTTATAGTTGTACACACTGAATAATTATGCCTTTTGTTTGTATAGTTCTGGGGCCTGAAGACTTTTCAAGGCATTTTCATCCAGGGTGCAGGTTGTGATGTTTATGTTTGCATTCCCTTTTTACCTTGAGCCATCACCTAATAAGGAACAAAATGTAAATAGACAAAAGTCATTTATTTTCTGGCAGCAGCATCACATGAAGTTTTGATAGAAAATAATAAAGCTAATAATTTTATGACACTTGGCAGATTTTTTCTATTTGTTAATGTAGTAATTCCATCTAAAGGTCAGCAGAATGCAAAAATAGCAGTATCAAATATGTATATATAGAATATCTTGAATGTCAATTAGAAAATAGGGTGTGAATACTGGAAATATGGCACTTCACTTAGGAACACTTGTTGTTCTTGCAGAAGACTGGAGTTTGGGTTCCAACAACAATATAGGGTGGTTCACAACCATCCATAACTCCAGCTTCAGAGGATGTATTGTCCCCTCCTGGCTTCCACAGGAACCCACATTCGTGTAAGCATATACACACACAGACACATATGAATAAAAATACATGAAGTTTAAGGAAAAGAAAGATGTGATGGGAAGGTGGGGCCAATTGCTTCTGCTTGTGTGCAGAATTGATAAAAATCAAACAAGTTAAAGGGCCAGAGTGTGTGAATGCGAAACAGTAAGATTGGAGTCTGAGTCCAACCCTTGCCAGCTATTAACAACAGGCAGATCAAGACAAATTCTCTAAACTTCAGACTTCCCTCCTGCAAACGAATTCCCAGTGCTAAGGCAGGGAAACCATGAAAATTGTGATAAAATTAATGGAATTTCTTTTTAAATTCAAAGGGTTGATGAGCTGAAGTAGTGTTATCTTGGAAGCTCAATAGAAAGTGATGAGTACTACTTAGAAGGAACTTATCTTTGTGAAGGAAATGTGATTATAATTATTCCCACTCAAAATGTCAAATTTGACTTCAGGGTTTACTTCTGACTCTAAAAGTCCAGACAAAGGACAGAGGTTTTTTATAAAACTTAAATCCCTTTCAAGATTTTACAATCAATTGTTAGAGGTTCTCGTAAGAATTTGTCTGCCTCCAAAACTTACCATCTCATTGTTGTTGCCTGTAAAACTCCCATAAAAAGAAAGGTAGCCTCCTCGACCATTTTTCTGGAAATGATAGCTTTCACTTCAAATTGTTAATAAGGCAGATTTGATAGGGTCATTGTTCACTTGCAATCTCTGCTCACATTACAGATACATGCAGACATTTTCTTTACTGTGTCAAGATATTCAGAAATACAGTGGCCCTGATTAAAAAATAGAAATAAGAGGCATTGCATGCGATAATATTGCCCATGATTTGCCCTTGGCATTCAGAATACTGAGTAAATGATAAGCATGACTCAAGCACATCTCTAGAAACTGAAAACCAAGCTTGAAAGTCCTTTGAAGAGGATTAGAAGGCCCGACTGTCTGTTATGACACTGTCAAGACCAGTTGAGCTGGTCTGTAAGAGTCCTATCTACTTGTGGACATCTTTGCCCAGGCTGTTTACTTACAGCGATGAACTTCACGTATGCTCCCACTGACTGTCTATTCTTTCCATAGAAACCAGTTCCAGTGCCTATTACTCTAACTCAGTGAAATCGCAGTTTGCTTACTCAGTAGTATTTAGCAGAGTACCAGCATTCAGTACAATTACACAGACACACATTGTTTACCAGACATACCGGAGGGCAATTGGTATTGCAAAACACACAGTTCCATATCCCCATAGAAAAACTAGCATTGCGTGCTTTCTTAAATCTCTTTTTAACCACACCTCATGCTCTTTTATTTTAATTTTTAATCTTCCAAGGATCCCAGGATGCAAAATCTCCCAAAGAACAGACTTGGAATCAGCTATGCACTAAATTGAGACTGTCAGCACCCTCTTGCTATTTGAATAAAGCTGGAAAACATGTATTGGCAACATGAATCTTACATAATAGGTGCAATGGATTTTTCAAATCAGATTCTTTTTATGCACAAAGTAAAATTTTAGAATGGTTTAGAAAAAGTGATCACTGCATTACTTTAAACAGCATTATATAACCTATGGAGCAATGACAGCACATAATGACTTTCCAAACCTTCTTTCCCAGAAAGCTCTAAATAGTCTAACAATATGAACTTATTAATGTTCCCTCAGTCGTTTTACTAGTGGAGCATCAGATACCATTTCATGGATTCCACAGACTAGTACCCAGACCCAACAGTTGGCTCTGCAAACAGACACAGGTTTCTGGAAAGTAAGAACCTACCATCACATAAACTGCTTTCTATAGGTTTAAGCAACTGATTGCCTTCTATACTGTTCATCACTGTGGTGTCACTTGCCTTTTCGTGTGCAAACATTGTACAAGCACACACATACACCATATAATAAACACACACACACACACACACACACTCACACACGCACACACAATTGTTTTTTCCTGACTTTTTCTGGAGAAGTTACTCTTGTGCTAAAACAAACTGTTTTGCAAAAATTGGTATAGGCTGTATTTTATCTTTAATTCCACAAAATAAATAAGAAAAAAGGTTATATCCACTGGTGGCCACAGGTAGGGAAACAAGAACTGGTATCTGTTGCTGCTTGGAACCTGATTCAGCACAAAATGCATGGAAGGCACACTCGGAGTTCCCATAAAATAAGCAGCCTATGTACCTTTACTTTGTTTTGCTTTTAGAAATCTAATCTACAGAAAGAAAATCATAAGTATGTAAGATATATGCACAGACATGTTAATTTAACATGGTGTATAATGGCTATTACTAAGCAAATTTAACAGATCCCCTTTCTAAAGCAAAAGCATTTTCACTGATAATTATATGAACGAATAATTTGTGACTCATTTACTTTGCACACACTATACAACAATTTGTGTTATGTTTCTGTCACTTCGTGTGAGATAATCAACTTATAATGAGTAAAGAAAAGGTTCATTTGGCTCAAGATCTCAGATGTTGCAGTGTGTGATGGACTTTGTTGAAAACCCAGAGTTCAAAAAAGAAGCTAGTGATGGCTTTTCATTTAACAATAGAATTTTAGGGCTAATGATTGGAGTGCCTATCTATTGGCTTAGGGAAAAAAATATTAAGGTCCTTCATCCCATTTGAGAAGGGGAGTGATTCTGAGTCTCTTTATCTAAAATCTTCTGCATGATAGAGATAGGAGAGAAGACTCTATTATGTATTTATACTGTTGGCGTTAGCATGAGCTTCTCCAGTGTGGGCTAAGCATTAGCGTACATGTTGATATTTGAACAACGTGGTATGGGGCGGGGGAGACAAGGATGAGATGATTTCCCCAAACTGAGTCTGATGTCCTGTGTCCCAGATTTGCTGCCCATTTTCTCGCTGAGCCATGAAGGTTTCTCGTCTAATGCAATTATACACTATAACTACAGCTGCAGTTGGCTAACCTTGAGGTTCCTGGGTGGGGGGGTTTCATTTCTGTTAGCGCACACACTCAGTGGACTATTGGAAAGCACTCTCTAGGAAGCTTTGCCTTCAGCGTGTTCAGGAAAACAACATGCCCACATCTGTTCGCTTATCTTGGTAATGGCATTTTAATTCTTTTCTTGAACCTGAAACTGACCGTGTGAATGCCGTGGGTTCTTTGCTTGGGGTGCTTTCTCTCACCAGCTGCGTTTAGACCCTGCTGCCTGGGAGACCATCATTGCGTTCCACCATGACACTTGCTGCACAGCTTCAGGAAACACCACTCAACGCCCTCAGTTCAGGAAGCATCTACTACACTGACAGCACAAGGTAATCTAACCTTCGGTAACCAATCTTGCCATTTTCCACTACAATAAACAAAACAGAACAGCTGTGTGTCCTAAGTAACTCAGCAGATATTTTAATTAGCCTTGAACTACACAAAGTAGCTGTTACTTCTGCACAGTTTAAGCGGGCAATTAATGGTTTGACTTACCGTAATTTAGCATAAATTAATATTCTAATTAAGGTAAAGTTCTTAAGTACGCCAATAAGCACAGCTTCAGTAGCATGTACTGTTACCAAAAAAGTCAGGGGAATGTGCTGGGAAGCATGCTAGTGCGCTTGATTCCGTCACCCTGCACTGTGTACCTGTTGCAAACATCCCATTTGCTCTGTCAACACAATGCATCATGATTGCTGCTCATCCCCATAAAATAATAGCAACAAAAAGAAATACCTTCAGACATAAGCCTAATGTAGTCAACAGATACAGAAGTCAAGTGGAATAACATTCTTATCAACAGAACTATCAGTCACCCTCGTTCATGAAGTAAGGTCATGTTCCCATTCATGTCATGGACACGGGAACTCCAAGTAACATAGCTCCAGTTTTGAGCCTACTCTATAGATTGCTAGCAGCATCCTCTTTTGCCACAGAAGAGGGAACTGTTAGTATACAACAATCATAGTGAAGGAGATTGAATAAGGAAGAACAATTTGTGCACTTTTGAAAAAGAGGCGCTTAATGGGGCTGGTCGGTTGAACATGTATTTGTGTAGAATTTATTAAATAATCCTGGTATCTATGTAAAGCAATATTGAATAAAATGGTGAGCAATGCTGAAGAGGAACTAGAGACGAGTTCCTTAAACAGAAACAAATTCCAGTTTGAACAGAGCGCAAAGTAGACCATCAGGCAACAGAGAAAGTTAGCATGAAAGAGACCTGTGGAAACCAATCTTGCTTGGATTCACTAATAACTGACCCCTGGAGCTCCTTGTGTAAACTTCCTGGTACCCAGCTTCCCACTGAAAAAAAGAATATGTTTTAGGTAATAACTACAAATTTTAAAAGATTAATATCTGTAGAGAAGGGCAAAAAGGAAGTGGAAGGCGTGACTTTCCTAAAGTTAAGATCATTTATTGCCCATTCTGAGTATTTAAAGATAGAGTGCAGGATACACACTCTGGTGGGGATTGGGTATTTTAATAATAATGTGATCATTTTTATGCTGTGTAAGTCAGTTGTGGGTGTTACTGCTGATAGGCTGGCTGTACTGGGGACTGTGGCCTGCATGTCCTCAGTAGCTTCCCTCAGCCCTGTGCTACTACTGCATGGAAATGATAAAGAGCTGACAGGTCCTGCCAACAGAAATACAGGATACACAGTTAAATCCAGACTTCAGATAAACAATAAAACTCTTTAGCATGTGTCCATATAATATCAGAGACATATTTGTACTAAAGAATATTCATTGTTTATCCTAAATCCAGATTTAAATTGGTGCCATTATCTTTTTTTGTTATCTTGCTGCCAGACAGAGTTTTATTCATCAACCAATAAGAGAAACATATATACAGAAGGACATTCCCATCATAACACCTTATCAACTATGTAGTGGTGGAACAAACCTGTACTCCTAATATTCAGGAGGTAGATGCAGAAGGATCAGACACTCAAGATCATAGTAAATTTTAAGTCATCCTAGAATACATGAGACCCTTTCTCAAAAATAAATAAGATTATTAACACAATATTGTTCCTTTCCTTCTTTTGGGTTAGGGTTCAAGAAAGGGTTTCTTTGTGTAGCCTTGGCTATCCTGGAACTGGCTTTGTAGACCAGACTGACCTCGAAGTCACAGAGATTCACCTGCCTCTGTCTATTGAGTACTGGGATTAAAGGCGTGTGGTACCACCACCCAGATAATGGGCAACACTGGAAAAGAAGAGAATGTTAAATGAGACATTAATACTGTCCTTGGAAGCCAGCTTGGCATTGCCTAATGTCCCTCCTCAGAAGGAAGTTCCTCCCAGTATCTGATTTCTCTTTTTGAATGTGTCTTTCTAACCCTGTGCGTCTTGACCTCTTGTTTACATCCTGCTTGCCTCAGCTTCTGTGCTGTATCTATCCACCAGAGCTTGGGGAAGGCTGTTCGTAAACAAAGGCATGGGTGATGACAATGGAGAAGTACATCACCTCCTGTTGACAAAGCCTCTTCCCAAGACATTCTGCACAGCTTGTCTTCTTTATCTTGGCTTCACACCTGATGCCAGAGTTGGAACCAGGGCTATAGAGTTCTATTTTATAAGGGAAGCAGTCGCACTGCAGAAGTTTGGAATTGTCCAAAGTCAACAAGTTTCTGGAGCAGAACTCCTCCACACCTGGTGTGTGCTGAGTGCCATCTGGTAATGCGAGAACTGGTGCTTAAAGAGCTGGAGAATTAGACCTTATTGCACCTTACCTTGTCCAGTCTTTTCTTTTGGGGGAGTAGTTTTGAGACAGGGTTTCTCTGTGGCTTTGGAGGCTGTCCTAGAACTAGCTCTTATAGACCAGGCTGATCTTGAAATCACAGAGATCCACCTGCCTCTGAGATTAAAGGTATACACCACCACCACCCAGCTACCTTGTTCAGTTTTAAGCCGTATATATTCTTCAGTGAATCAGAGCTTCATGCAGGTGACAAAGGACCTAATTACATTGGGCTGAAAAGGACAATGTGCCTGTAATCACATTATAGTAACTCAATTGGTTAAAGGAATGAAAGGACATACAGGAGGTTTTCACAGTTAACAAATTGGGAATTCATTTAAAATAGGGAGCTAAACTATTGATAGTCCAACAAGAACCCTTACTTGCAGTTCCATGTACTAATGATGCTGAGACTTGAGATTTTTTTTTACACAAAATTTTATCAGGTTGCTGTTGTTTGAATTGTTCACAATATACTCTTTAGCTCACCAAACTTCCAAATTAGGTGTTCCTCTTTTCCTAAGAGCTAACTTTAAAGTATAATATTGAAATCATAGACATAATTCTGAGATGAGGTTTAACACCAAAAATCATTACTAGTATCACAATTTTAGGGTAAAATTTCCTTCAAATATGTAATGAAAAGAGAGCCCGGAGTAGAATTTCACATCTTCTTGATGACCTTCTGCCTTGACTGTAAATGCATGTGATACTGGCAGAAAGAAATGCTTTGCCTAGTCCTAAATTATATTTGAAATGTGCCAGTCAGAGTTGCTAACATCCTCAGGGCTAGTCTCTGAAGTTGCCCTGTTCCTCCGATGCTGTTTTATTATAACAAGTCCTTGCTAGATTCAGTGTATGCCAAGTAACCAAATCTTTAGCTTACCGTGTGCTTTTACCATCAATGCTTTGAAACACCGAAGAGCTTTTGTGCATAAATAATAGGTAATGTGGCCATATAGAGTGCTATTAAAAAGACATTGACAAGAATGTAGCTGCATGAGGGTAATATTCAGAAAGATGTCACCAACCTTTGTAAGCAACAGGAGTACAGGAGAAGCTGGAGAAAGAAAATACAAACAAATTAACAAACAAAACACTGTCCCTGAATACAGCACACTTTTATATAAAATTTGATGGAAGGGTTTATGGTATATATTAATAATACAATGTCAGATTGCACAGATATGATCTAGAAACATATAGGTTTACCTAAGTGTTTTTTTTCTGGCCAATATAATAACCTTAACACATGCTCACCAAAATAGTTCTTACTCTGTAATAATAATTTGTGGTAATAATCAGTAATCAATTTGAACATTTGAATTCAGTTGTCAGTTATGAAAAATAACCAGTAGACATTGGTTAAACAAATCCATCTATAAAATTCTTTGGTATTTGCAGAAACTCCTCAAATGATACCTAAATGCCCACTATAGAATGAGAAAACTTACAGAATTGACTTAATTACACTGATCAATTTAGACACATGGTATAGTATGTTTTTTTTAACTGAAACTGACTTTTCATCTTATTTGAGAATAAAAGCTGCTGTGGTCTAGTATCCTTCACCTGCTGTTACTTTGAGTCACAAACTGATGTCACCATGAGTACTGACTCATGCCTATCTGGCTTAGAGTGCACACTTTGTTTTACTAGGCCTCACAGGGACTTTCAACCTTAAATGGCACAAAATTTAAGTTGAGTAGCTAATCTTTATTACATATAATTCTAAGAGTGGCCAAATGCAGACTGTACACACTCTGAACTGTAAAGCCTACGACCTTCAGATGGACAGCTGTTGTTAAATTGCAAACTGACATTCTTCCAAGAAGGGTGTTACACCAATTTTTGTGGGCCTAGATACCTTCCGTTTTTATGGCTCTGTGGGAGTTTTTGAATTTGGCAGCAATACAAACAAATAAACAAAACAACTGCAACAACAGCAAAAGACTAAACTATTTGAACCACTCTATTACCTTTTGGATGGCAAGAAACCAGATATTCTGCTCGAACCATTTTATGCCCATTTTCATGAGGTTTATTCTAATAGTCAGGGTTAGGTTATAACTGCAATAAGTATAAGACAGACTGTTCTGGGATAATGAATCTCTTTCAAACTTCAAGGAAGCTGTGTGGAATTACATTTGCCTCTAATCCCAGCACTAGGGAGGCAGTAGGATTGAAAATTCAAGGTCCTTTGATCTACATAGCAAGACCTTGTTTCAAAAACCAAAGACAGTTTACCAATAATTATTTTCAATTCCTTTTAATACAACAGAGTTGTCTATGTCCTGTTCACACTATTCATTCAATTGAGAAAAGCAGAGATATTTCATTCATGGTAAACAACTGGGTCTCAAGATTTATGGAGCATATTCATTCCTTAATATACATTTTCATGACACATGTACAGAACTTTTATAGCTCATAGGCTAATTCAAGCTCCATGAATCCACCCAAATTCAAGGAGGATGGACACTTCACTCTCATCTCATGCTAGTATGTAAGAAAGCTAGAAGATCTGTGAGCAGCTTAAAGACAAAAACAGGTAACTTATTTATTTATTTATTTTCTTATTTAGCTACTTATCTATTTTACAACTGGGAAGAATTTATGACTAATTGGATTTTGAAAAGCTAGATAGTTGTGTTTGTTCAATAATGTAATAGAGAGATCACCTTTGTTAGAAGATATCCTTTAGGAGCACACCAGCTAGGGACTGTGATCTTTAACCTATGACTTTGTCCAATGAAAGTTAGCCATCTCATGTGAATGAAATTTCCCCTTTAAATTTTCTACATAAAAAAGTAGCCGTCAGTGTCTTCTTCCTCTGTTTACTCTCCTGTCTTCAAATGTGGCATCCTAGAGATTTTATCAATTATTTTGCAGAAGTGTTTTGACTCTATGCTTTTTCTTAAGGAACAGAGGTATTTGGATAAGCAAATGGAACTCTGGGAGAGCTTTCTGATTGTGGGACTAACTAGCAAACTTTGAGAAACCATTTAAGGCTTTCCCAGGAAGCAGAGAAGTAGTTGTAGTCATAACTTAGTGTGAGTTTGGACAATGATAAGGCTGTGTTGCCTGAAGAACATATAGACACAATGGTAAAACCAAATAAAGTTCTATCTGCTTTTTATTTTCACAGACCACTAACAAGCTTCAAAAGTACCAGGTATCAAATTTTCCTCTGTGTTGAGCGCCAGAGACATTGTCAACCCTTCATCTTATGTCATTGACTTAACATCATTCTTAGCATCACCCATACTTAAAATCTTTTCCCAAGAGAAATAAACAAACAAAAATCATACAAAAAATATACTTGTGACTGTATAGACACAAGTCTCCATCAGAGATGGGCTTTTAAAAGTTACTTGTTCACTAACTCATCAAAGACTATGACCAAAGATTCCTGCTGCATGCACAGACCCGTTCAGTTATAGCACCAGAAAGTCAAATGAAGATGGTGCCCAACCACCCACAGCACTTTCTGGGTAATCATCTAGAGACACTCACCATCTTCCTTTCTGAAGGACAAGAGATGACTTGTAAGCACATGCAACTACCTTTCAACAGAATGGTCAACCAAATACTCATTTCCCCAAGGAGCCTGAAGGACACCTAACTCCTACCAGTAAGTGCCTCGTTCACTAATGTTCACTAATCCTGAAAGACATTACCAAAGGCTACCTTGGACTTCTTACCTTAAACAGTTGTTTTGCTCAGAAGGGTGACTTGAAAGTGGAAAGGGAACACTCAGGCTCCTTCTGAAGAAAGTCTTTGTACACAGAAAGTGGAAGAAATGTGAGAGTTCTGTGTGCTTTAATCAAACTTGCCTGAACAAAACACATCCCCTCTGAAAGAGGAGAATGCCTGAACTCCTTGACCTATCTTAAGACTAATCTTTGACACAGATTAGTTCTCCGGAGCCTCAGGGAGCTATATAAACAGTGTAAATTTCAGAATGGCCCTTTCTTGGTTCTTTCCGTCTCTTCTGGAATGTTGACTAAGCACCTCATTGGGACCCACTCCAGTCATTTTGTTATCTATCCTCACTTCTCTGCAAACACAAAATTTTCATTCTTTTCATGCATCCATCATGTCATTTCTAATTATTTCTCAGTGTTGCAGTGCCTCACTCAACAGTAATGTGTCTTGTTCTACTCTAAAGGTTAGTACCCTTCCCCATTGTCTGATTTTACTGCTTTCCTTTACCTGCTTGATAGTCTTGCTTTACTATTAGTGGTTCTAGTTATCTAAATCTATCTTATTAGTATTGGATTTATCCATCCGTCCCTCAAACCATTACTACCACCCCACTGTAAGCCTTTAACCATCTTTCTCATGATTGAAAGGTTTTAACTTAAAAATTACACAGTATTCATATGCTAAACAAAAAATTATACCATAATGTCACCTACTATTTTAAAGATTAACTAATAATTAATAATTAATAATATTAACTCATTATTTCTCATACAAGTATTATTGACACAATTATGATCACTAATCCCCATTCAATTGGAGATGCAAACTACAAAATTGAAAAGTCATTATGTTGCTCCAGAGAGTAGAGAGCAGCATCCCAGAAGAGCAGCTGACACTATAAGCTAGTGGTTCTCAACTTATGGATCATAACCCCTTAGGGATCACAAATCAGGTGCTATCCCTATCAGATATTTACATTATGATTCATAACAGTAACAAAATTACAGTTACAAAGTAGTAATAAAACAATCTTGTGGTTGGGGTTCACCACAGCATGAGGAAGTCTTTTAAGGGGTCACAGCATTAGGAAGGTTGGCAACTACTGCTATAAGCTTTGCTGCCTTCCTGCCATGAGCTTAACTGTATTGCTCACAGATACAATTACTTCCACTTTTCTGTACCTCATGTGTGCTTTCTCAGACAAAACTGTATGAAGCATGTTTCCCACAGCAGTTTTCTCAGGACACTACTATTTTCATTCAAGAATACTCAGTAAATATTTCTGACTAGTAGGAATATCTGATCATCACTCAATTATGGAATACTTCAAGATACACTGCATGATATAATCCCACAAGTTAACATGAGCTTTCCATTCAGATTTTTATCTGGATATACTTTGGGGCTTTTGGTCAAGATAAACAACTCTTCTCCTTGTCTTTTTAATACTTTTTTTTCTTGCTTACATATTTAATGTAAGAAAGTATAGAAAAATACGATCCATAAACTCTTGGTGACTTGAGTTGAGTATGTTTTATTCTAGTTGAAGTATGGGAAAATACTTTGAAAAACTTGTTGGGATCTGGCTATGCTCTACTCCAAGCCACCCCATGTTGTGTAAAAACAGTGGCTTGTTTCTAGACTGTGATTTGCCCTCAGAAACTCCATTTTATAGGCAGCCTTTGACTTCATTGAGGGTGAAGGATTATTGAGCCCCCGGGCTGACTTGAAAACATCACCATCTCCACACACCACTCATAAACTGATAAATGAATTATTCCTGGGAGGGTAAAGGGCACTGTCCTGTAAGTTGACCAGGATGAGCTGTACCTTTAAGAGCACACAGGCTTATTAAAATTCCATCAGGCAAAGAGTCCCAAGAATCTATCAGACATACCAAGGAATATGTCTAATTTTCTCACCTGGATCCCAAGAGTGTCAACACATGAAGCAAAGCAGTGGCTGTGCTCTCACATAGCCTGTCATTTAATACTTGGAGTGTGCTCAGAAGACCAACTGGCAGGGAACGGTTGACTTCCCCTGGGGCTTCAGCTTGGCTCGGTCGCCCCACCCCTGCTGCTGGTGACACAGACTACTGGAATGCCATTTGCCTTTCCATCTGCTCACCTGTTTGGACTTGACTTGGCTCTGCCTGTCCTTCTCTGCAGCTGACTACATCTTCCCTCTCAACATGGACTCCTCTAGTCCAAGTGCATTATCACCTTCCCTGAGGCCACTTTGAGTCCCAGTCTTAGCAATACAGTTCTATTGCATTTCTATCAACCCACTTTTGAAACATCTTGAGCTCTTCTGTAGTTGTGGCTTTAAGTTGGATTCCTTATGGAACCACACACACACACACACACACACACACACACACACACACACACACACACACACCTATAAAAAGAGAAACATTTACTGTGATATGAGTTGATGTTAGTAATTAATCTTTTGATGGGGAAGTTCTGTGTATATGTCAATAAAGCACTGTTGGCCAATAGGGAAGCAAGATAGGTGGGACTAGGAGTCCAGGAGGACTCTGGGGAGGAGAAACACAGAGAGTCATCATGTAGCCCGCCAGAGAAGTAAGATGTCCATCCAGTAAGAGAAATACTTAGATGGGTAAAATATTTAAGTCAGAGCTAGCCAGTAAGAAACAAGCAAGACCAACAGCTTCATAATTAATACAGCGTCTTGTGTGTTATTTGGGGACTACAACACAGCAGAGCCCAAGCGACTGGTGGGGAAAAACCAAAGTGGCTGGCAAGGAAAAGGCTTTTCTCTACAATCTTTAAATAAAGGAAACTGCATTTATCTTGGCCAGGTTACCAAAGTCGGAAACATTACCTGGCAAACAACTGCTGTCACAGCTGCTGCATGTTGTGGACTTACTGTTAGTCAATATATCCTCTTTCTGGTACAGTGGCTCAGGACAGAACCAAACCCCTCAGAACTGTAAACCAGTCTTAATTAGAAAGCTGTCTTCTTTAGCGGAGAGTTGGAGATAGCACCTTTAAAGAGCCAGTCTCGCTTGGAGGATTCTTTACCTGTTAGTCTTCACTTGATCCTTAAGAAGGGAACTCTGCCTGGTTCTTGTACCTCCAACATCCCCAAATCAGTAATTTCCAGTTTAACTACAGTGGATTTCCACTGTGTCTCACCTGAATATGTATATGATATCCTCACTGATGAAAGGCAAAGTGAAGATTGGAAACATGTTTGAACATGTTCCAAAAGTAAAGAATCTCGATTGAAAATCCTTCAGTTTTATTCTGTTTGGTGAAGTTGTATGAAATTCCAACAGAATCTAATTTCTAGCCCAAGTAGAAACCATGAGGTTATTTTTAAGCTACTGAGTTAAAAGAAAACTCCAAAAATACTCGATACATCTAAATGAGCTGTTTCATATTCTTGCATAATCTTTCATCACTACCCAATTCCAACTGTGTTTCTAGCCATGTTTTAAATATGAGCTTCATTTTTTTTAAAGCGGAGCATTCCTAATTCAACAACTGTTATAATAACTGTTAATACTGGGGAGAATAGAAAGAAGGGAATTATGAAAGGGTAGAAGGGGTTCCATTCCACTACAGATACAGGCTGCCAAGCAAAGCTTTAGATATAGTACTATGAAGTCCGTAAAAATGCCCTTACAATTTCCCTGGAGCTGGCAGAAATGAACTGTTTAACCCCACTTCCCTTACTCCTGCTTTTTATCTTGTTGGTGCTTTGAATATCACAGCTATCACCACCACTTTTCAAACTTGGTAGAATTAGCTGAAATGCTTTTCCATTTATTCTGGATTTTTTAAAATGGATGAACCATCCCTCCCTCTTTGGAGAAATTTGTTTTTACTCACTTCTATTCATGTCCTTTTGATCTTCTTTGAAAGTCATTTTTGACTCCCACAGTTAGTCATTTTTTTCTGCCTGTTTCTGATGTCTTTTTTCTCACTGTGGCTTCTAGACATGTATGACAATTTTAGTTCCATACTGTGTACTTTACACAGACACATGATTGCTTCAGAGGACATCTTTCACTGAAGAAGGTTCACTGATATTCTGAAGGCATGGAGTGAAAATCTGTCATGCCTTTGTCTCACCATCACTGCAAGACAATACAGATCTTATTTATGACCCCCGCAAGATGTTTTTCTTAACTCATATCCTCCATGGATTTAATATTTATTGAATGGCTGGAGAAAAATCGGCCATGTCTTTGTAAGTATGATTATGTTCTAGCAATTTAATCTGCCCTTGTAAGGTTCTGCCCAGTCACTGTGTTTTTCACATAGCATCAGAATTCACAAATATCCAGTGTGGCACTGGAATGTTTTTAAGTTTTCAGTTTTCCATGCTAGCCCAGAGGAACAATAATGATGGTTTCCTTTCTTCTGGCAGGCCCCTCAGATTGGGCCACATCTTATCCTTAGTCTGAGCCAAATTAAGCAAAGCATTCTGGTAAGCTAATGCTTTTGATTCATTGCTAACCTTGAAATTATGCTCCCTTTTAGATTTTTTCCTGGAATTCCAGTTTATCTAGTCTTCATTGCCACCTCAAATTCTATTATATTCAGAGTATTTCAGTTGTAACATGTCCTGCTTTCTCTGGCTGTCATATTAGAAACGTTATTGTGCCTGTTCATATTATATTATTATTGTACTAATGAAATAGCGAACCTGACTGTAAGCATATTGTAAGGTGTCACAAGGCAAATTTAAGGATGATCTTTACCTTGACTTGGTTAGTGTCAAGAATTACATTTGCATATGTCCAGGTTCCTGTTCCTGTTCCTCAGAGATCTCAGAAAATGCATTATGGGTGTGGTGGCCCACATCTTTAGCCCTCAGGAGGCAGAGGTAGAGGCAGGTGAATCTCTTGAGTTTACAATCAGTCTGAACTACAGAGTGAGTTCCAGGGCAGTCAAGGATATACAGAGAAATCCTGTTTCTAAAAATAAATGAATAAATAAGTAATCAATAAAACAAACAACAAAGAAAGAAGATCTTTTTGTTACTATACTATGACTTATACTGTTCTACTTATCTCATTTTTTATTTTTGTGTCTCTCTATGTGTGTTGTGTGTATGTACACGTAAGTGTTTGGACCCTTGCATGCATAGATGAAGAGGTTAATTATGCATATTTCTTTCTATTACAAGCTACCCTATTTTTGGATGCAGGGTCTTCCATTGAAATTAATACATTTGAATCTACACTGACCATATTCTATGTATGTCTGGGGAATTTCAAAATTATTTTCTTTATGGAACATAGTCATCCTTCTAGTACACAGCTAAGTTATAAGATGAGCTATTATTTATTCAGATTGATAAGGGTGCAAGTTGTAGCTATGGGAGTTGTTTGTCCTTGTGCACTAGAATGCTTTTCGTCATATCTGATAGACTGACTCGTGTTTAGTCTCTAGAACACTGTAAGGCACATACAGGTCACTCCACACATAACGAGTGAATTTTCAATCTAAGACTATGGAAAACATTACACTCTGAATTAAAATCCACATAGTCAATATACTCTAGCAACATTTTCTAATTCAGTACCTTTATCTCAGCTTTGTGTTTCTCACAATTATACATCATAAATGTAATTGATGGGATGAATTTGGCAGACCTCAACAATAAGTCTTGGAACCCTCTCAAGGTTCCACCTGAAAGACTCATTTTGAAGAACAGTCACTAGAAAATGAAAACAATGTGACACTGTAGCATATTTGCTCTGGTCTGTGACTGGTGAAGAATCTGAACATGCTTGAGTTCATTTACAGAGCAATGTACCAATATAAACTTTGAACAATGTAAGTAAAGTCTGTGTCTCATGAAGCTTAGTCCAGTAAGGAAACTGAAATGAATATCAGCCACATAGTCAGTGGGTATGCTATTGAACATTTTAATAAAATATTACAAAAGCAAAATTTACATTACATAGGAAGCCGTAATGTCACGGAGCATAATATCGTTGAAAGTGCTGAGAAGCCACCATGACTGGAGGGCATGAACTCAGGACAGGGGACAAAGGAGTTTCAAAGATAGAACTGGGGAGCAAAGGTCCTGTTGAAACGAGATGCCAAGTTATATTCATAGGAGTGTTATGTGGCAAGTTCCTTCCACGCCAGCCCCTGACCTAGAGAAAGACCAGCAACCCCGTCTTGATTTAAAACTCAACACAAAGCAGAGCAATAACATGAGTAGGTAGAGGAAGCTACTAATTACCAAGCCCCTGACAGGGAACTGTTTCACCAAGGGCAAGTCAGTCCTGCTGACCTAGAACTAAAACCGATGAAAAAAGTCCTCTCTGTGTCTGCTTACCCTAGGGGACAAATGTTGATTTTGCAGGCAAGGCTAATGCAATGAAAGGAAATCCACTAGAACTAAACAGAAAATAAAACAAAACCAAAAGGCAGAAGAAGAATGGGAACATTCATCTACCTAGGATAGGGCATTACCCAAGGGTAGAAAGGGTCTGCTTTATTACTTCTTACTTCATCATCATATGCATCCATGAACAGAATCCCCTTGCAAGCATCCAAGAGAGGAATGATTGCAGCAAAAGTGTGTTGGGACAAAGAATGCACCAGTCTTTTTTTTTTTTTTTTTTTGGTTTTTATGAGACAGGGTTTCTCTGTATTGTTTTGGAGGCTATCGGTCCAGCCTGGCCTTGAACTCACAGAGATCCGCCTGCCTCTGCCTCCCGAGTGCTGGGATTAAAGGCGTGCGCCACCACCGCCCGGCGAATGCACCAGTCTTTGTTTTTGGCATCTCATGTGCAATATTTCTTCTTTGGTTTTAGGCAACTACCTTAAAATTTCTGAAAAGTGCATCGAACATTGTTATATGTGATGAATGTGAAAACTAGCCCCACAATTAGCAACAAATTTTAAGAAAGGAAATTATTTCTAAGCATCAACTCTCACACAATTTTAAAATATTCCATATGTTTTCTAGTGCTTATGGTGAGTCTACAATTACTCATGAACATATTGTGTCTTGATATACATATCAGGAATTCAGAAGGTAATTTGAATTTTGCTGTGGGTGATGAGCTTCAAATCACATGATGCAGCTAGCTGACAAGCTCAAAGGGAATCAATACATCCGCATACCATCCCCCTCATCTGTGAACACATGTCCCTCTCATCTGTGATCACATGTTCATAAAATGAATTAGGAGGCAGCACTTCAGAAAGACGTTCTAGTCATGTGTTTTCTTCACCAACACTAACCTTGATTATTCCTGCTGAATTGGAGTTTGCATTACTAAAAGAAAATCAGTGGTTTATTGATTAAAGAGTCTTCAAATATATCTACCTGTGATTTATATCTTTAGAATAGGAAATGCTATCGAATCCTAAACTAATGGAATTGCAAGTTCTGAACAGAAACTACACATCTCCACTTAAGTCAGACTGAATGGTGTAACAGGGCCCCAAGCCTTAATGGGCTCCTAGACCTTAGCACAACTGACTCTATGAGAGAAGTGCCATTTGGGCTATAAATTCATCTGGCAAAAAAGAAAATAGACACCTTATCCATTAAAGTCTATAGATTGGGGAAGTCTCTAAATCTACTAACCTTGTTTTTGAACTTGTGTAGTTCTGCTTCTAGTTAACCATTCTTGTTAACTAAAGTATATCAACCCAAACGGGTTTTTGTGCTTAAAAGCTTACCCTCAAAACGACTCAGTGCTACACTGGGATCCTAAACACACAGTGAAGTCACAGGCTGGCTAATCTTTGTATTGCCTTAAACCCGTGTCCTCTCTGATGAATACCCCCACAACAGCGGGGCTGAATCAGAGTGTCGCAGGGGGCCAATCCTCTGTTCTTCCTGTCCTTCCTCTGCCAGAACGTGGTGTGACGTGAAAGCAGAAGAGGAGAATCTGCTCTTGCCAGACGACAAGAACAAAGACTTTCCTATCTTATCTGGCCCAGAAGGAGCTAGAGGAATCATGGTTTCACAAAAATTAATTCAAACTGAAGTGCCGGCTTACCGATCCTTTCTTCTTCCATTTCCTCGGGAGGATTATTGTGAATGAACTAGATTTCCAGGACACCCAGATTCTGCAAACTTGAAAAATGTGGCTCTTTTTTATTATGCAGGAAGTTATAAAAGAATGCAAGCTCACATTATATCTTTTGACTGTACATTCTATCTCATCAGTTCATATTTTATTTTTGAGTATAGCAAATCTTAGCATTTATAAAGACCATGTTCTGGTTGTCACTTGCATTTGGTTCATTCTCAGAGATTTTCCAGCAGCACTCCAGGACGTACCCTACAATACCAGCATTGTGTAACATCAAAATTAGACAAGACCAAAGCTTGTTCTTGAGCTAGGATAATATGTGACAACCATTTTGAATTAAATTGCTGGAAACCAACTTCCTATCTTCCTCCCCGCATCCTGTTTTCTGAGATAATTGTGTTTAGGGGCTACTGTTAAGTATTACACACTGAGGTGGCCTTGCACACTCATGAAGTACAAAGAAAGATCCAGCAATGTGAGTGACACTGAAAATTCCAAGTGTTCAGTATGCTGACACTGCAATCATCATATTTGATGATCACACAAATATTCTGACAGGTTTATTTTAGATCCATATTGGAGGAAAGAAAATTTGTAGGCTCATTTTTAAGTAGCAAATGCTTAAAATAACTTAAACAATAGACTACATGAGAATCTTTAAAGAATCCAGAGAAGGGACAAAGAAAGTGTAACTTTACTTTTAATTTTGACTCTATAATAACCTGTTCTTCACATGCCCCAGAGGGAAGCAATCACCATTGCTTGACTTAAGAGTGTCTCTAGCTTTTAGTTTTCCCTTCAGTTTTTCAGTGTTCTGTGAGTGCCAGGCTGAGTGTCAGATTACCTGATATGCTTTAATCAGCACATTCCACAGGCAGCAATACTAAGACAGACTGCCAACTCTCTCTTGATCTCCATCTCTAGCCTCCAACTCATCTCACAGGGTGACTTCTTGGTACTCACTTACTTATTTATAATCATGAACACACAGGTTTGTTTTGAGGACCAGACGGTAACTGTAAAGCAACCATCCCTACCACAGCAATGACTCTTATGCAGATGAGGGCTTACTAAATCAGTTGACTCTCCAAACATGATAACCCTCAAGATGGTTGTTAATTGCAGAAAATGTAGTAGTTCCTTTGTAAGAGCATGTTTCTGGAGTAGGACTGTTTTTCTCCAGCCCAATATCCTCTTGATCCTATTCTGAGTGGTGAGACAAGGTACAACAGAGACCCTTCTGTAATAAAAAGGACACTAAACACAGTCTAGGAATTTGTGTGTGCTTGCTGACATGTGTAGCATTTTCTGTGTACCAGTTGATGTCCTAAGCAGCTTAATATACATTTAACTGGGTTCATGCCACTAGGGTAACATTTTAATATCCCATTGTAAGTGATGGGAAAACTAATGGGAAAGAGGTTGAATAACTCACTACAGATCACACTCATTCAGCAAGGCATGAAGGAAAGATTTGACAAAGGAATGAAGCTTTTGAGTCTGTGCATCTTAGCCTGTTAGATATGAGAACTTACATTTACTGAACAGCAAAATCACGAATACTACTACAGCTCTCTTGCATGGCAAATTCCATTGTTACTATGCAGAAGAAAATGAAAACAATTTATCATTACTGGAGTATCATTTGAACATTTAAAATATTTTTCTATCAATTAAAAACAATATTTTAAAAGGCTATTTAAAGAAACCTTTATATGAGTTCAAAAGTGGCAATTAAAACACATCCCTGTGGTCATACTGTCCCCTGATTAGGAATTCTGCCATGATGAATTTACTTCACTTCCTATTTTAGTGTACTTACCAAATAATGGGTTTTGCAGGGACATTTCCACATGTCCTTATGAAGTATGCTGATAATATTTGCCTCTCATTAGCCCTTCTTGTCTCTCTTACTGCATCCCTAGCAAGTATGAACCTGGTAGTGAGCCAAGAGTTGTCCAACAATCAGTGTTGCTTGTGGGATCTGGTGTGAGTTCCTGGTTCGGTGAGATCTGGGAGTGTGAGCCAAAATAACCCTTTCCTTCCCATGTTGCTTTTGGCCAATGTTTCATCACAGCAACAGAAGGAAATCAGGTCAGTCTACCATGTACCTTCATGTCTGGTTTTCAAACTGAGATTCTAGGAATGGGAGAAAATGCATGATACTGAGTTTTTGGAATGTGGCTTAGCATGGAGACCCAACCACACATTTTCATAAAAGCTGTGTGATTTCCCTTGTGACTCCGTAATATACTATCATGCATAAATGCTACATTGTCTTTATCCATTCACCTGCTGTTGGGCACCCAGACTGATTCTGTGACTTGACTATTGAGAATAGTTCTACCAGAAACATGTCTGGGCATGTGTCTTTATTGGTGGTGGCCTTTGAGTCCTTTGGGTATGCATCCAAGGAATCATAGCTCTATCATATGACAGTTATATTTTCCATGTTTTGAGAACCCCACATACTGATTTCCACAGTAAATGAGCTAATATTTGCATTCCCACCTACAGTGCAAAAAGGTTCTCTTTTCCCCACAGCCTCACAGACGTTTGTTGTTATGGAATTCAATTTTTAATGAAAGAAGATATGAATGTGTAATTTGATTCAAAAATTTCAAATGTCCCCAAACTTGTTTATTACTTACTGACACGTTTGTTAGCTCTGATGTATTTATGGGCTCTTGACATGTTTTGTTCCCAGCTTCTTTGGGACAGACTAGTCGGGTAAATTTGGCAGCCACATGGTGTCCTGGTGCTCTATTAGCCATGTGTGCATAAACCTGGGTCTTTTATCTGTGTCACCACTGGCCTGAAGCAAAGCAATTAGACCCCCACCAGAACATGAGCCAAATACAACTGACGCTACTTTTAAAAATAACATTACTTTCCCTTAAAAGAGGCAGTCTGTCCATTTATATTCTGGAAGATGTTCTTTTATTTCCTTGGGGATCACTAATAGTTTATGAACTGGCTGCTTTGAGTAGCACTGCCCTAATACATTTAAATTACAGAACACTAATGTCATAGATAAAACATTGGGTCCTGGAGACAGGCAGGTTGGAGAGTGATTCATGGCTCAGCAGCTGTGAAGTCAAATGGCCACAAAGAAGGATGTACCGAAATCAGGCTTAGAAGGAACAGGGCCAAGAAAGTGTCCAGAATCTGACTTTGGAATGCTTGAGTTTGATGAAGTTCAAGTAAAAGAAGTCCCATACACACACACACACACACACACACACACACACACACACACACACACGCACGCACACACACACACACACACACATACACACACACACACACAATCTACACATGGGTGGGGGGGCGAGTATAGGTTTTGATGCAGACAAGGGCCTCAGAGTGTGCTTATTCAGTGTTACCAATTTAACATAGCAAACAATGTATTTATACATATATACAATTCTTGTTTTAGAAGATGGAATTGTTTTTGTCAATATTTACATTCTTATTGCTTCCCACTACTCATTTATAAATTATTAAAAAAAATCAGGGGATTCCCTGAAGTCCTACCATGTGTGAAATAGTTGTAGAATTGCATCAGTATGCTTTAGGTCATGGATAAATTCAGTTAATCCTAGTATGACTCATAGCTTGTGTATGGAGACACTGTCATTTATGTAGCACTCAGTGAGTTGGCAGAGTCTCAAGCACGGATGGTAAAAATGAATGCGTGGAAGAGAAAATGCTAATCTGAATTTAGTCACCTTTAACATGAACTTTATTTACCAAGCAGGCAAACTGTGTCTTGAATTGGCAAATAAAGACAAGAGAACGTTATTTGCCTTTTTTCTAGAATTTTCTGTAGTAGTTACATTATCACAGCCTGCATAGTCCTTCCCATAACAGCTGGACGAAGAAGTATACTTAAACAGTGCATAGAAACTATGTGATACCTCTAGTGCAGACCCCATGTCTTCACAAACATGGCCACACATACTGTGTTTAGACTTTTGTGTCCCCCATATAGGTGTTTTATATCCCCTTACTGTACCCAAAAGCACATATGTGCTGATAACGCCGAACCAATCAGTAGGTCTTTGTTCATCCCCGTGATTGCCTCATCTGATATCCCATCCCCATGATTTTCTCAATCCAATTTATCTTTCCCGTGACAAAGTTTCTACATGGCAGCTTTGACTGTGACGCAGTGGCCCTTCCCCTCTTTGTCAGCGTCATTGCAAATCATTCTGTTGCTTAGTCTTATGTTTGCAACGGTTCAGTTATTTTAAGACCATGCCTGTGCTTCTAGACAACTCTTCCCTCAGCAAAAAATACTCCCTTTTGTCAGCTTTCTGCATTGCTGCTTTATTCCAATGTCCTTGTCTACATGCCTCCTTAAGTAACGTCTCTTAGGGTACAAGCTCTAACCTTTCAGTGCTGTAAATCCTGTAATGAAATGATTAGCATTCATCTACAAGCCTCCTTTAAAACTGTGCTCTCCCTAAGAACTAGTGGCGTTTTCTCTTCAACTTTCTCGGGGCAAGGCCTGTATCAGACCCTGCACAGAGCAGGTGTTCAATGAGAGCAAATGATAAGTGATCTAAGTTCTGAACCTAAACCCCACGACGGTACATCTGAAAATTGTCCTGTTCTCTCTGTGGAATCCTTAGTTTCCAAGGCCAGTTCTGATTCACAATAGACAGATTGATCTCATAATTTGGTTGGTGTCAGTGGCAAAGGACTAGAGTCCTCAGACAATACCACCAGTCTGGAAGAGTCACTCCTGTGTCTTACACTGGGTCTTCAGCAGTGTTCAGTACAACTTGGTTTTTTGGCTGTATTGTTTTACATCTAGAGGTGCACATGTGGGAACAACTGTCTATGCCACTAACCTGTGCTATACCAGGGAAAAGAATTATATTGTTTTATAAGGGTCATAATAAAACTTTTAGGTCACATCACGGCACACTTGTAGAGGCATTAGGGTTTTCGGTGACTTGTACTGGGAGTTTAAACTTTTAGTTACTTTACTCAGAGGTTTCTGCTATTCAAATAGTCATAGCTACACTTTGAGGGAAATACCTTACCTAAGTGATTTCCCTCCTTTTCTCCCATTCATTGAGGTTCAAACCAGCAACACTAGAGACTAGAAACAATACAGGAAATGCCTATCTAAGGTTGCTTTCTGACATAATAGTCCAGAAACTCTAACCCACATAGAGTTTGGATACCAAAGGGGAAGGGAGAAGGAGCCAGACACTGCCTCAGGCTAAGTGATGAGACTGAAGTCTGGAGAAACACAGGGTTATGTGAGGGCAGAAGTCAGTAGTTGAAGGGTTGTGCTGAACCTGTAGGCTCCAATGGACGCTGTAACGATAAGCGACACACAATTACTGAAAGTAAAACTAAGTATTTATTGTAGAAATTACTCACAAGATACCAAACAAGTAACCCAGATGAGCCAAGCAGTTTTCCCGCTGCCGAACCGGAAGCCGAACTCCAGGAAAAAAGAGCAAGACTTCCTGTGTGCTGTCTTTTATACCTTCCCCCGTAACGCCCCCTAGCCATGCCCAAAAGTGTGGGCATGGCTAGTGACGTAGTTCCGCCTACATACATATACGTCTTTACCTCCAGCCGTATACGTCTTTAGTCCTGCCTAAAGTGGGTGTGGTTAGCAGTGTGGTAAACCGCCCTTTTATTACCTCATCTGTATGCGCCTCTAATAAGTCACATGTTTAATGCCGGCATACAGACTTCCTCCTACATGAACCCACCAGAAGCTGTTAGTCAAGGGCTGGGTCTGGGTCTTGTCTACTCTTAGAGGATCTTGATCTTACAGAGAATTATTCAAATTAGAAGCAGCCCCATCTGCAGACCCAGAACATGTATAGATGAAGAATGGAACCAACTACACAGTTTCTTCCTTGTGGCTACTGAAATTATACAAGACTTACCCTACCTTGGGTAATGCTAAATTTTGTTTGAATTTCCTCTTTTGAAGCCCCAAGTATTAGAGAAAGAGAGGCAAGCCTCAGAGGTTAAACTAACAATTTTACAAGATATTATAAAAGATCTACTGAAGGTTTATTTATTTTATATTTAATGTTTGATTTCATTTAAATGTATTTTGCAACTAACATAACATACATACTTATAAGTTATCATTTTAAATTTAAAACTTTCAAATTCCCACACATTTCTTTACTTCTCAAAACAAAGGGTTTCTCTTTCTGAAGCAAACAGGGTGTCTAATGGACCGGCTACCCCCCTCCTCTAACCATCACAAGGAAACCTTTCTGGTGTGATAACTACAGCAGAGATTTGGTCCCCAGGATGCCTGTTTAGAGATTCCAGATAAAGAAATGTAAGTGATGTCACATTTTCAAGCAGAGATCTGAGCTTGCCTGGAACACAACTCCTGTCTTATAGGTGACTTAGTCTTCAATAGCTCCTCATTGTCTAATCAGAACAGCATCTTCCCAGCAAGGCAGGAGGCAGTCCCAGGGTAGCTCCTCCATTTTCATTTCTCTTCCTCATGGTGAGTGATGAGTTATGTTTTCTAAGCTTTTCCTCATGGTGAGTGATGAGTTTTGTTTGTTATTGAGGCCAGGAGCTATTTGTCCTTTTCAAAAGAATCAAAAGTGTTAACAAAGTTTCTGGCTAATCTCAAGGGAGTCTTGCTCCCTGAAGTCAGAGCCTCATAAAACAGAGAAAGCTCCCTTGTAGAACTGCCATTGAACCTGTCATTCTGGCCTTCTGCAGAGGTTTCCTGAAGAAAATCAGGAGGGGAACAGACATTTTCCCAGTAAAGGAAGGATGGGAAGCCCTCTGGAGTCTTAAACAAAGCCTAAAACAACAGGATTAGCTTCATAATGAGTTTGGTCTTTGTACCCAGCAAAGTATAAAACAAGGTCATTATGTGAGAGGCTGGATGTTAATGACCCTTCATCCATGCCTATCCTCCTGCCAATCCCTGGAACCACAGATAGTACCAAGCTATACATATGTGTATGTGTATGTGTGTATGCATGTGGTCTATATAGTTTCAACCATACATATTTGTGAATTTAAATGTATGTATGCATGTACACACACACACACACACACACACACACCAAATCTATTAATGTTTCATCTTGTAAGGTGGGAGAGGCTCCTTGAGTCTATTAATGTTTTATCTTGAAATAGGGAGGGGTTCCTCTGTGAAGGTTTATCAGTTACTGGAAGAAAGATATTCTTTTCTCCAGTGATGTTGTCACTCATGCTCTTGTAATAACCCTCAGACATCTTCCCAAAAGTAACCCCAATTAAAGTATGCACATGTATATTCTTACATATAACCTGCTCAGTCTGGATAATGCTACTTGTATGTATGTTTTCAGAACTGATCATTAGGTATTAGATAACTAACTGATATAATTCATGCAAAAACAAACATAAAATTCATGATTTCTTTATTAAGTATCAAGTTTTTATGAAGACCAAAATATTTTCAGAATTAATTTATCTTTATACATTTTAATTAAAATATAATTACATAACACCCCTTTATCTTTTCCTCCCTCCAGTTTTTCCCATATCCACCTGTCTCAAATTGACAGTCCCCTTTTTATATTATTCATATATATGCACAAATATATACATATAACCCACTGAGCCCATTTTATTCTGTCATATATGTGATTTTAGTGATGACCACTTTACAGTGGATAAGTAATTAGGGGCTCATCCCTGGAGAGATGCTGCCCACATAGAATCGTCTGCCGAAAGAGCTCATCAGTTCAGCCATTGTATTACTGTGAAGGGAAAGGCAGGGGGATCATCCATTGTTCATTAAGCATCAGGGAAATACTAATTCTTCATTTCAAAAAAGAAAAAGTTCAAGGAGGATGACAGAGGAGGGAGGGGGAGAAAAGGAGGTCAAGGAAGAAGAGGAAGCAGAAGGAGCAGCAGCCACTTTCAAAGACTAGAGGATGTGGTAGATTGATTACATGTTTAGCATGTAAGAGAGGCACCGAGTTCAAGCCTAAACAACCCTAAAAGCTAAAAAAAGAAAGAAAAAACCAAGTCAACCAACCCCATAAACAAAAACCAAACATATAATAGCAACAACAAAAATGCAAACAGTATGTTGGGTTTTCTCCCCCCAAGTAAAGCCCTTACTAAAAAATACCAAGAAAATAAAAAATAAAAACAATAATGGTAACAAAAATCAAACAACAAATCCATATAATGAGTAGAGTTAGAACAACAATTACTGTGGTAATCTCCAAAGAACTTGTTTGTGGACAGCCAGAATGGATAGGCCTCTGAGTCTGATCCTGGGACTGTGGCCTCTACAATGCAGTGGTGTATGACTTTACCAATAAATAAATAAATATTCAAAACTAAAATAAAATATATTTTCTCAAGTTTAGAAAATATTTTTTCCATTTTGGAATCCCCCCAATTTTAATATATTAACATATAAAATCAACTTTACATGTTTTGCTTAAAGTTTCATATTTTAATAGATAATATCCTAGATTTGTAGGGTAGTTATTGCATGGAAACACAGATCTGGATTTATGTAGTTACTTCATTTTGGTGTTTGCTTGTATGTGATCATTTGCACATGCTTTGGATTTTTCTCTAATGGCAAAATTCTGGAATCTGTCTAGTCTAGGAACCATGCGCCTTTGAAGTGTGATCTGCTTTATCCTACTGTCCTACTGTGCTCTTAGATGTCTGGGGGAGAGCTCTGGATGTGATCTACTTAGTGCAGAGAGAGTACCGTCTTTGCTTCTTGGCTGCACTATGTGGTAGAACACACAGGTCAGATTCCTTCACTAAGGGAAAGAAGTCACAGTGCTATTGTTTCTATAACTCCCTCCACCCTCTCAGATATAATACTTCTTGTTTTGTGGCCGCTTTATGGGAGGAGTCACTTAAACAATCTCCCTCAGTGTTACCCAGAGTGCAGGCAACTAAACACTTACAAAGTTGCACCAACTCATCTGCTGCTGCACAGGAAGATGAGATATAAGAAGACTGCATTGTTGTTGTAGGATGTAGCTGAACCTTGAAAGCAAACAAATGGAAACTTTCAAAGCATCTATTCAGGATAAAAGTGTTGCATAGCACACCATGGGTCAGGTTGTGGCCCCTCTTGAACCTCAGACCCGCTATTTGAAGTTACACCTGTGCCCTTCCTGTTGGACCTTCTTGTAAATCCTACATGGTCACACAACCTACAAACTTGGACACATCCATTACTCTATCCTCTTCATTGATTTTCAAGTGCAACACACACACTGATCTTACTTTTTAGTTAGCTGTTTATTCCATTTATTTTCTTCCAGTACAATGGTAATCAGCTTGATCTGAAGGCTTATGCTCAATACTGGATTACTGCAGTCAGGTCTTAATTGGTTTCTGTCTCTCCAAACTTTATGCCCCCAAGTTCATCTTTAATATATCAAAAGAATTCTTCTAAAATTCTATATTTCACAGTGCTGTTTCTGAAGGGAGAACCTAGTGGTATTTTCTTACCACCCACCATGTAATAAACGACTTACTCATTAATATTCCCTAAAAGACTCCCTCTTCCTCACCTGGGCTACCAAACTATGTACTATTATTAATCATGCTGCTTTCTCGGTCCCTTGTGTAGCCTCTGCAGTCTCAGCTCTGAGCCTCTAAGTCCTCTGCTTGCTGAGAATGCTGTCTCAGAACCAACCCACTTACAACCTTTGCAAGACAACATTGACTTATTTCCATTCTGGTTTCTGAGTTGATGTGTATCCTGTTTTTAGTTTATAAAACAATCTTTAAACAGCATATAACATTGTGCTTTCCCCATCACTTTATGATTTCTTGAGATGTGTTTATCTCCCCCAGTAGAAGGCTACAGGGAAGGTGTTCTTTTAGGATACTGAACTCAAGCAAAATAAACACTCAACACTGGTTAAAATTAATTATATCTTTAGCAAATAATGGGGATTTTTCTAGAATATTGTTCAGAATAAACTACTTTAGGTGACCCATGTGACACTGATTTCTAAATTTCAGAGCTACTGTGGAGTTTAAATAAGACAAAATAGAAGGTGCTTTATCTGATTTTGTCCTGAAACTTGTCCTTTAAATCTAGTAGTTCTTATTCCCATAGTTTCTCATAGAATTGTCTCTGGTTTACAAATATGTGGTTATGGTTAGTGATAAAAAGTCATGTGTTTTGAGTCAATATTGAATTACAATTCCAAATTAATTGAAATTGAATTGATAAAGTAGAGCAAAATTTATACTGATTTGTTTTTGTTGCTTAGAGACACAACTAGTAACCACTTATTTCTCTATGTGCATCAGAGAAACACACACTGAGACATGCTCATACCCCATCAAACAGGAAGACACATTCACATCACACATACATGCATGCATACACATGTACACAGCATTTCAGCACAACTATGAAGAAAGTAAATGTGCTGGAACCTCCCATAAGACAACAATGTCAGTTGTAGAGAGTTGCCTTGGGCACTTGAACATTAGAAAGATGATTAGAAATTAACGCTGATAATGAAAGACATTGGGAAATTGTCACTAGAAGAAAGGCACAGAAACAAAACAGAATTTGGAGTATAAGAGTAGCATTGGAGTTCCCTGAGGCTCATTTTGCTCAAACCATGAAAACCAGTGTTTCGCTGATGTAAAACCTTGATTTGATGTAAATTCATTTGAACCTTATGCATGACTTGCTATGTAGATAGGAGGAAAGGAGTAGAAGGGAGGCTATCACTGTAATAGGGGCCGTGTTTCCAACAAAAGACGCTTTCCAGTTATGTAAAATCCGATGTCATGGGTTAATAGAATCCCTCTGCCAGAAACTCTAACGTTTTTAACTTCACAAGAAATATACCAATGTACCCATCGTCAAAAATGGTAATAGCGGTTAAATGATGGCAAAGTGATAAATATATTCTCACAAAAGGAATGTCATGCTCTTGAAACTGAGAAGGGAGACCTGGTGTGTGGTTCCAGAGCTACCCTTTACACTGCAGATAAGAGCATGGAGGCCTTTGAGCTACTTTCCTGTAGACACCTACAAGGGCTGAAGGCTTGTCTCAGAACTGCAAATTTCTGCCTAAAGGGTGGTAGCTCTGTAGTCTGTCCTTTCTGTGTATGTCACTCCTCTGACCCTGTCCTCTTAAGGTCCAGTAATCTTGGAAACTGGGTGCACCAGGTACAAAATCCCAGAAAAGGGAAGAAGAGAGAATTTTCTAGTCCTTGGCTTTTCTACCTTATCAGGAGCAGGGTCTGCTGGACTTCCAAGAAGTCAGCTTTGGCACAGTGGGGTAACTTTTTTCTACCTTCAGTAGCTTTAGGCAAATACAACTCCTAATAAACTCTACATGTGTAATCTGGATTCCATGGTAAGGGTGAGGCAACCTCATAGTGTTGAGCACGTCAGCTCTTTCCTAAGCATTTCCCTTTCCTTTGAGAAGTACACGGTGGAGGTAGCTCAGAGCAAGGCTCTGGTTCTAGGAACACCTCATCTGGGCTGCCCTTGTATCAAATAGTTCTTCCAAGAGAAAAGAGGGGGCACTTTCTAATTCTAGAATTTAGACGTACCCAGGAAAGAGTTGGGTTGTCACTGCCTGTGAATTCTTTCTTTGTGTGACACTGGCTACTCAGGATACTTCCCAGGCTTTAAGCTTTATTTCACTTTAGACTCACAGGGTTATAGGAGATGGGAGGACACCATTAAAAATTACAGATTCCTAGTCCATTCATCTGTAATTCTAATCTAATTCTAACCCTATTCTGTTCTGGGATTCAGAAACTTGTATTTTAAGCAAACAGGTCTAAAATCTTCTCTGTAGGTGATCTGTGGACTATAAGATCACTGGAGGAAAGTCACATATGTGATGATGACCCAAGAAAAATTCACCTACAAGTGAGATGGGAAGCAAAGTCATCCATCATAGGGAAACAGTGGAAGATGAAATGAAGATGCTGGGTTCATTTTATAGCCTAATTATACATTTCTGCTCTTTACTTCAGTGGGTTAAGTAGCAGAAGCTGATGTTTGCACATTTGTGGTGAGCAGAATTCAGAGTCGAGTTTAGCTATGTCTGTTACCTTCTAGGGTTATGGAGGAAATTGATTCTAAGCCTTTCTCCTACTTTGTGATGGCCTCGGGCATTCCTTGGGTTGTACATAGCATTCTTTCTGTGTCTTCACATCTTCCTGCAGCTGGATGACTGTCTGTCCCATTTTTTCCCCTTTGTAGAAGAGTGCTACAAATTACATAGGATTGAAGCTATCCAATGACCTCATCTTAACCTGATCAACTGACAAGACACAACTTTAATAACACAAGTAGTACATGATTCATTTCATTTACACTGTAACAAGTGCAAGATTTATGAAAGGAGCAGTATTCAAATAGAAAAAACATGAACTGAGTTCTCCACCTAAATACCCAAGCCTGTCTGTGAAGTCCTAATCATTAAGAAAAAGCCCTTATTTAGAAAAAGCCCTATGGAAAAAAACACTCTTTTAAGGTGGAAGTTGGCTTTATGTTCAGCAGAGAACATGTCCACTATAATCAATAAACAGTCTGATGTTCTTTGATCTGAAGAAGGTAGCCAGGTAATGAGGAAACCAAAAGGGGTATGGATAGAACCAATGTTCTTTTTGTATCTAAGTATATAAAGACTTTTTATAGAAATTAAGAATCTAAAGTTGAGCTGATTTCAAGTTTATGATGCAAAGGTTTGGTGACACAACAGGCTACGTAACTGGAAGGCTCAGTGAAGCCTAAAGCCAAGGGACCACATTAGAAATATATTGAGAATTTTAAGGCGGTGACAATAGAATATTCAACTATAAAGCTATTGGAAACACAGGAGTTGCTGTGAGAGTACCTCTGCCTTGGGCTTATGAAATCAGTCCTGATTCTTAGCCTAATAACTGTGAGATTCATCTATACTGTGGCCTGTCAGAAGTTCACTTGGTTTTATTGCTGAGTAGAATTTGTTGTAATAATATATTTATTCATTTGCTATTGGAATGCTATCAATATTTGTATACAAACATGTTTATTAACCTATGTTTACAGTTTACATGGGGAAAAACCAAAGAGTGGAATCACTCAACCAAGTGTGTGTTTTAACTTAGTAAGGTATAATGGCTGCATATTAAGGATGTACAAACAGTATCAGCGTCCACATGCCTGACAATGCAGTCTTATCAGTGCTAGCCTTCAGTTGGATGGACACACCCACTCATGGTGGGTCATAAATGCACTCTCTGAGGATATTTCCATTATTTCGCTCATTATAAGGAAGGCTCAATCATTACAAAGTGTTTTCTCTATTTTTAGACATAGACTTAAGGGGCTGTGGAGACAGCTCCAGCACTGATGATCACTTGCTGCTCTTGCAGGAGACCCACAGTTGGTTACCTTCAAGGCAGCTCTCGCCACCCATAACTCCAGTTCCAAGTACACCTTCTTGTCGCCATAGGAACCAGGCACACATGTAGTACACAAACATACATACAGTAAAACATTCATACCCATAAAATAAGAATCAATAAGCATAAGATAGACATTATTATTCTAGGAGCTCCGGGTTCATAGAAAAATAACCCAGAAACAGAAAGCTCCCATACATGTCTGTCCCTACATTCTGTTTCCTCTCCACCATAGACAAGATCACTCTGGTATCTCTGTTGCGACTGATAAAACCCCTTTTTTGTGTGCCCGCGAACCAAATCCATAGTTCACATTAGGACATTCTTCTGTGAGTTTTTTTTGCTAAATGTACAATCTGAATCCGCTATTGTAGTATCAGACAGAATAGTTTCTCTGCCATGAGAACCCCAGGTGTTCCACCTACTCATCTTCTGCTCCTCAAAACCTTCTGGGAGCCATTGTCCTTTTCCTGTCTCCACTCCTTTGCCTTTTTTTAGAATGCCGAGTAGCTGTGATGATACAGTGTATCGCCATTTCAGATGATCCCTCTCTCACTTAGGAGTATCTGCTGTTACATTTCCATCTTGTCTTCTGTGACTTGACTGCTTGTTCTTATTTATAAATGTATAATATTCCATTTTCTGGATGTATCAAAAGTTTGTTTTACATTTCATCTTGGTTGCTCTCATGTTTTGTTGAGTATGGGCACAGCTACTAAAAGCATCCATGGACAAGTTTTAGTTTGAACAAAAGGCTGGGAGAATTTCTTTAACTCACTTAAAAAAACAAGTTATTTATATTCTTTTGGTTCAGGTTTTCCTGGAGAGAAATTTATTTTGAATGCAAGCCTTCTGATTCCATTTAATATTAGTAAGGAAAGGTGATTTCTCAAAAATAATCCTGGAAAGAGTAATTTAAACTGCTCTAAAATTGCTCAAAAATACTATCAATGTATCAGACAACATCTAATTAATTAATGGTTACAACTATGTCATGTATGTGTAGTGTAGTCCTGGACCCATTTCATTCTGGAGAGATTGAAGTTTAATTTCTACTCAATGGACTTCTCAGTTTCCAAAAGGAAAATTGGACATTTTTCCCTAATAAATTGAGCTGCAGATTATATATGGAACAGTTAAAACAGAGACTGTTCTTTTGCATGCTAATAGAAGACCCATCTGGGCTAGCTACCCCTGTAAGCCAGGTTGGTGATGAATCACTTTTACCTGAAAATGCATAAACAATACTATAAATTATGTTTGCTAACATGATTGTGTAATGAAAGTCTCTGCATAAGAAACAATCTGAAGTCAGTGCCCAATCAAGGTAGTACATGTCTGTAATTCTAGCACTCACAAGGCTGGGACAGGAGGAACATGAGTTCAAAGTCAACCTTAATTATGCAATGAGACTCTGTCTTAAAAATACATATACAAGTAATCTATTCAGGACCTAGAGCTGTAAAAGCATGGCTATCTCTTCAGCTCACACATCCAGTGGTCAGCAATTTGGACACAGCCAGTCAGAATAATTCTCAGCTTACTCCTATATGGGCTCAACTGCTCCCTCACACTCTGGCCTGGCATGCCTTCAGTTACGATGAATCATCTCTGTTCCTTCTGGGTCTCACGCTCCACTGGGGTTCATAGAGCTTGTTCGTTTGGACTCCATGTTTCTGAGGAAGAGAAAGCAACTTGCACAAGGGCCTGACCTTGCATATCATAACTCAGAAACTTCATTTAGTGGCTGATGGAAGAAGAGGCAGACTCCCTCGGTTAAGTACTGAGCTGAACTCAAGAAAGCCAGTAACAGAGAGGGAGGACTGATGATCAAAGGGATTAAGACTGGGCTGGTTTAACCCCCAGAAACAGCTGAACCAGACAAAGGTTAACTCTTGAATCCCAGGCATCAGCCTGGGAATCCAGCATGGGACTGATCAAGACCCCCTGAATCTGGGTGTCAGTGAGGAGGCCTAGGGAATCTATTGAGCCTTGGGCAGCAGATCAGTACCCATCCCAAGAGCACCTATATGAGTAGGCATATGCTTTTTTGTTTGTTTGTTTTGTTTTGTTTTGTTTTCCCAGACAAGGTTTCTTTGTGGTTTTGGAGGCTGTCCTGGATCCTGCTCTTGTAGACCAGGCTGGTCACATCGATCCACCTGCCCCTGCCTCCCAACTGCTGGGATTAAAGGCAAGGGGAGAAGTGGTTGGGATGAATAATGGGAAGAATAAATTGAAGAGATCCACCACACACTGCTGCCTCTAGCTAGCAGTCTCCAAGCTATAACTGATTTGTGGAATTTAATCCATCAGAGTCGGGGCAACTGTGAGGTTCTAACCAGTTCCTGGTCTTCATTCATAATCCCCTGTCTGTTTATTTCTATGCATATGCATATGATAGTAGCTTAATAATAACTGATCAATGTAGGTATTCTAGGCTCACTTTCCCAATGAAGTGATATTATTAGATTGATTGTTTTATTAGCTAGCCTTTAACTGAAAACCAGTAGATCAAGAAAAACCTGCAGACATTTTCTCCATATCTGATTTCAGGTTGCACTGTAAAGTCTCAGCAAGCAAAACAACAGGGTATTGATGCAGAAACAGATACGTGGATTGGTGGAATAGAATAGAAAAGAACATAACTTCACATGATGACAGCTATCTTTGACAAAGATACCAAAAATAGACACTGAAGAAAAGTCAGTATTTCAAACAAATAGTGATGGGAAATCTGTGTTCACACAGAACAATCAAACTAGATCCTTTCCTGTCTCTGTGCACAAAATCCAATTCCAAATGGATCAAATATCCATCAGAACTCTCAATACTCTGAGACTGTTAGAGGAAAACTTGAGGGACATACTTCAACTTAGAGGTGCAATAAAGGACTGTCTAAATCACATTCAAGTTGTTCAGGAAATAAGACAAGCAAGTGAAAAATGGGATCTCATGAGGCCAAAAAGCTTCTCTACAGCAGGGAAAGCTGTCAATCAAGTGAAGAGGCACCCACAGAGTGAGAGGAAATCCTTGTCAGCTAGACATCCGACAGAGGATTGGTGTCTACATTACACAAAGAACTCAAGACACAAAGAAACAACAACAACAAAAACCTAAACACTTAGAAAGAACCAATTCAAAAATGGGCTTTGGAACTGATCATAAAAAGAAGAAACACAAAAGGCTAACAAACACTTAAGGAGTACTCAAGATGCTTACCCATCAGAGAAAAGCAGGTTAAAACTACACTAAAATTCCTTCTTACCCCACTCATAATGGCTATCATCAGGGATACAAATGACAACAAATGTTAGCATACATGAGGGGAGTATAAACTAGTGCAGTCACCCTAAAAATCATTCTTGAGATTTCTAAAACATAAAACAAAACCACTAGAACTCAATCTGCCATATGAACCAGCTCTCCTACTCTTAGATATATATTCAAAAGACATTATATATTAGTAGAGATTCTTGCCCACTGATATTCACTGCTGTGCTATTCACAATAGCTAGAAAATGGAATCAGTCTAAATGTCCATCACCTAATGAGTAGATAATTCAGATGCAGTACATATATACAACAAAGTATCATGTGGCTACAAGAAAAGCAAAACTTACAGGAAAATGGGTGTAACTGGAAAAATATTCCTGAATGAGGCTACCCAGACCCAGAAAGACAAATGCCACATGTTCTGTCAGTATGAGGGTCCTAGCTTTATTTATTTTGATTTGTGTATTGAACATGGAGTACATATATAAGCAGGGAAATTTAGAAATGGCCCATTTAGGGAGGGGTGAGAAAACAGAAGTAAAATGAAAGCAAAGAGTGTTAATGTTTAGGGCAGAAGGGTTCAGGCAGGTAGTGGAGTGACGGGGACAGAGAAATGAAGGGCCAAGGAAAGATTTCACCAGAATGAAGTGTGCACGGAGAAGCTCCTTAGGGATCTATGATGATGAAATTCAAGTACAGTGATAGAGCTTATGTATGATGGTTAGTTTGTTATCAATTTGACATAAGCAAGAGCCTTTTGGAAAGAGAAAACTTCAACTGAGTAAATGTCAGATTGACCTATAGGAAAGCCTGTAGCATTTTTTTAAATTAACGATTCTATGAGAGAGGGTTCAACCCAGAGGTGGTATCTTAGCTATGGTTTCTATTGCTTTGACAAAACACCATGACCAAAATACAAGTTGGGGAGCAAAAGGTTTACTGGACTTATATTTCAATACTCATGTTCATCACTGGAGGAAGGAAGGGCAGGAACTCAAACTGGGCAGGAACCTAGAGGCAGGAGCTGATGCAGAAGCCATGGAGGAGTGCTGCTTACTGCCTGATTCCATATGGTTTGCTCTGCCTGTTTTCTTATAGAACCTAGGACCACCAGGCCAGGGATGGTACCACTCATAATGATTTGGGCCCTCCTCTATCAACCACTAATTAATAAAATGCTCTATAGACTGGCCCATAGCCCTACCTTAGAGAGGCATATTCTTAACTAAGATTCTAAATGACTGTCTCTTGTGTCAAGTTGACAAAAGTGTAGCTGCACAGGGGATGATGCCAACCTTAACAGCTCATAAGAAGCAAGCCAGTAAACAGCATTTCTCCACGGCTTGTGCTTTGGTCCCTGCCCCGAGGATCCTGCTTTGAGTTCCTGACAAGCCTTCTTTGATGACTGCAATATGGAAATGTAGGTTAAATAAGCCATTTTGCCCCAAATTGCTTTGGCCATGGTGTTTTATCATAGCAATAGGAACCCTAATTAACATTATGTAATATTAAAGAAAGGGGGAAAGTATTGGGAATTAATGATTTAAATAGGGGTAAGGATGGAAGTGAAGGATGGGAAGGGTAAGGAGTCGACTCACTGAAAGTAAGGATGTATGAAGAAGTTTACTGAAACCCACTGGTTTGTTAGTTAATTAAAAATATACTTCAAGATGAAATTTGAGAATTAGTGGACAATGATGCTCCCAGAAAACATGGGCTATTAAATGAAAATCTTAATACCAGGCAAAGGAAATCGCCCAAGAGTACTGGTCAGAGAGGCCCAAGAAGAGCCTTTTTCTTGGCTAGAGTTGAGGCTTGCTCCATAGGAAGTAGTAGACTTGGTATATGAACATGGTCAAAACCCATGGCTAGGGAAGTCATAAACCCTAGAGGAGGACATATTGGTGCTTTTCTAACTGTTCACATTCTCAAACAGCTGTATGTTTGTTTGTGTTTCTATCCATAGACAGATGCTGCTCCCAAACTTTGATGACAGAACTTTTCATTGAGGCAGGCAGAGGTCAATCCAGAGATGCATTGCTGTTCAAGTGCTGAGAATGTGCCTGTGAGTGCTCAGTTAGAAGTGGAACAACTGCATCAACCCTCTCCCCACGAGGGACAAGGAACAGCAAAGAAGAGGTGGGGAAAAGTGTTACAAAATACTGTCCTCAGGACATCACACTGTTCTTGACCACATGAGCTCACAGCAGCTGTTGTCACCCACACGAGCCATGCACAGGGTCAAGCTATTTAAAAATTCTAGTGTGGAAGCGTTGGGGGCTTGCATCTTCCCTTGCTACCCAAGGAGCTGTTGGCAGTTGGTGACTGCTGGAAGAAGGGGAATCCATTTTCCTTAAGAGTCTTGCCCAATTGTGAGTTCCCAGTGCCTCAGTGGATGACCCCACACATGTGCATTTAACATTAATTCGAGTAAAAGTAAATTAGTCAAAAATTATAAAAAGGAAGGCATGGAATTTGGAAGGAAATGTGAAGGAGAATCCTAAAGGAAATTGAAAAGTATGTGAGGGATGGATACAGTCAAGATACATTTTACACATATATGGAATTCACGATTAATAAACTTCAAAAGGACATGGTGGGAGAAAGAAGATAGCTGTATGGAATAAGATACTGGAGATGAGACTTTTCACACTTTACATCCCATTCAGCTCATAAACTAGAGATAACTATTGGCTCAGAGACAGATACAGGTTGAATCAGATTCTTTAATAAACACAGCTATAGAGATGTCAAGAAGGCCATTGATTACAGCGTATTAATTACTTTTTGTTGTTATGATCAATACCAGACAAGAAGCAATTAGGAAAACTTCATTTAGACTCCAGTTTGTGAATACACTGTATGCCAGGGAAACTTGGGCAGAAGGAGCCCTTGGGCGTGGCAACAGGAATGTGAATCTGCTTGCTCACATCTAGACAGCCTGGGAAACAGAAAAGAATTCTGCACTAGCTGGCTTTCCCCTACACACCCAGATTCGCTCAGTCCAGGACCACCGTCCGTGGAATGGTGCCACCCACATTCAGTGGGTTCATATTCCCTCAGCTAATCCTCTCTGGAAACACCCTTAGAGACACACCCAAAGGTATGCCCGAGTCATAGCATAAATATTACTTAATCCAAACAAGTTGACCTTGAAGATGAACCATCACACAGAAGTTTGGGGTGCACATTAGCAGGTGGAGTACTGGGAAATATTCTTCATAATAGTACAGTGGTAGGTTCAAGACAACATACATGACCAAATTCTGGAGAATGAACCACAATGGAAATGGTGTACCAATAATAATTGGTAGCAATATCCATTCATTAATTAGATCAAATGCTCCTTACTAATGCAAGATCTCTACAATAAAGGAAACTGAGTAGGGGTGTGGTAAGTTGAAATTGAACTATATGTACAGTCTCTGTATTTAGTTTTTATGTGAATCAAAAGATCTCAAAATTTATTTTTAAAAAGAGCATCTTCATGCCTCAAGGCATCTTTGTCAGAATCTGTTGTTAGTGCCAGACATTTGGTTATGTCATTGTACCCAGGGCTTTAGTCTATAACTGAGAAGGCACAGTCATCACACTAAGCAACAGTCGGAGACCGCTCACATGGTCCAGCACACAGAACTGGGAACTCTACAAGAAGGCATCACCAAGTGGAGAAGGCAAATTTAACTTTTCACTTACACTAGTTTGACAGGAAGGGACTAAGGACTTTCCAGTCTGCAGGCAAGACTAGAGAAGACAAGAATAATGACTACGTAGTGGGGGAGACTCATAGAAACAGGAGCAGATGAGATTTCTGAAGAGTGGCATGTCCTCAGGAGCTTCCTGGACTTTGTAGTGTCTTTAGAAATGAGAATCTTTCCAGCTGACTCTGAGCCTGGCTGTCTGCTTCTCAAACACTGCTCTCACTTCAGTTCAGAGTCTCCTGATGAAGGAAACAGTTCCCTAAACCCTTAGGAGTCATTGCAGTGGGAATGCCAACCTTATTTTTGAACATAACAAGTACAACATGTTGGAGTCATGGGTGAGAGAAGGCATCAGTGTGTGTACTTGCATGGCAGTCCTGCCTCTCAGGACACCTCAAGTTCAAGGAAGGAGAAGTTGTATAAGTTGAGGAGAAGAAGGGAGTATTGATGGATTCCAAGTAGACACTGAGCAAGACTCGGAGATGCACTGTTTATCTGTTCTATCCAACAAAAAGCAATCGCCAACAGGTTCTTTTTAATACTAGTCTAGACGAGGTTTTGCAATGTTGCAGATTCTTAATTGCAGTAATTACTGCCTGAGAACAATTAACCAGTCACTACCAAACATTTCTATTGGGTGAATCTAGTGTCCTATTAATAAACAGTCATGAAGTTATCTCTCTCTGGAAAAACCTCCCTGGCTGGTTCTCTACTATAGAAATCTCAAGCCGGGTTTGTTCCCACACATTCAGAGTCAGTAGAGCAGCTGTGTCTGCCTGAGCCAGAAATGGTCCCTGTTCCTCTGAGAGCCAGAGGCAGGTTCTGCAGCTGCCCCATGCTGCTGTGACTCTGTTCTTGTTACTAATTAAAGGTAGTAGCTGTGAATTCAGTGTGAGAGACAATAAACACCAATCTCTCTTACACATTGATGGCCTGGATTTGCCTTTTGCAAATCCCAGTTCCTCAGCCTGGCTTCTTGCAAATTAGATCTCTAAGCATTTTTTTCCTCAGGGGAAGCAATCTTTAATTTTTAAATCAAAGCCGTATCTGAAAGATAGCTTTTTTTCAAATCAGAAAATTCATATTCTAAATTATCATTTTATCTGCAACCACCTAGCCCAGCATGCTAGCTGGAATGGAGTTTCTTTTTTTTTCCTTCCTCAGTTCAATTGCTGTGCTGGATTTATTATCTCAGGAGAATTTCTTGTAGGCCACATTCATTTTTATGTATCCACATTATGGAAACACAGGAAGGTAAAGCTAGCTGTCAGTCAAAGTGCTCTCTGTTCTCGGTGTGGCTGACTCAGTCCAGCCCTGAGAGGAAGCTTGAAGGAGGCTGTTAAATCTATTCATAGATTCGGTGATGTTCCAGCCACAGTGAGAGGTTGCAAATGACGCACGCATGCACCAGCAGTGACATAGGAGGAGGCTGCTAATGAGGAAGGAGAGCAGAAGTGGGGGTTGACATAGGATCAGAGACCATAGCATGCTTGAAAACAGCCAAACCATTTCTTTGCAAAGACACAATTACAAAGACTTGTGTGGATTGCATCGGTAGAGACGGCTGCCCTGACACATGTTCCGTGTCCTTTGTCTGAACTGTCATTTGGACTAGTCACCATGAATATACTCCTTGCATGCACACACACACACACACACACACACACACATATACACACACACACACACACACACTGCTGTTATCTGTCAGCTCCAGCACACCTGCAGTATTACTAACAGGTTGCCAAGGCCTGGTGGAAATGTGGAAAGGAAATGATAGGCCATAAGGAAGATCGAAATGGGAAGACAGTTCTCGGTCCATGCTGCTTGGACAGACAAACTAAGGCCCTGGTTCTAGGTCAGAAGAGAAATAATAAAGTTTGGTGCCTGAAAGAGATTGTAGCAGACTAATCTTTAGAGAATTGCAAAAGAGGTGAGGGCGGTGGGGTGAGGGGGAGCCCAACATATTGTTGCTGGTAGATGGAAGATTACCATGGCAATTTTAGGGTACTTTGTTACATAAAACTAACTCACACTGATCAGTGAATATGCATGAGCATATTCATAGATCTCAAACAACTGAAAATTCTCTTTCTATTATTCCTACATATAAACAGTCATTTATTGAGAACCCACCAATGTCAGGGTGTTAGGCATTGTATATAAATGCCAATAGTTCTTGTCCCATTATGGCTACAAAGAGCGCTAAGTGAGTCTGGGGAGCAATGTGAGCCAAGCAGATAATGGAAAGTTGAGAGATTCTGTCCACCATGCCAGGAAAAGCTGTTACAACCAACGAAAGGCAATGGAACAGAAAGGCCTGGGAGTTTAGTGGTGTCTCTCTCATCATCAGGGTACATTCAGGGAACCGAATATCCTCACTAGGGAATCAGATTAGACTTGATGACCTCTAGTGTCTCTTCAAATCCAAAAGTTACAGTTTCATATGCCAAGGCTCTTTTCTTATTTAATTGTTTCATATATTTACACAATGCATTTTAGTCTTGTTTCCCTACTTCAAGTCCCTCCACCTTCAACCCTTCTTCTCAAGTCAACCTCTTATGTCCATGTCTTCCTTTGTGTATGGCCTACTAAGTTTAATAGAGTTACTTGTATGAGGGTGGATAGAAGATTAATTCTAAAATTAATAATAACAATTTAAAAACTTAAGTAAACTGTTGCATGCAATATGACACTTCAGAGTGTTACTGGCTGCTTCAGGCTCCAGCCTAAGCATGGTCCTGCTCTCCTCCCGTCTCTACACCTGGATCCTGGGTCAACAGAAGGAGCATCTACCTCTCATCTCTCTAGCTTATAGAAGAAAGGCAATCTGGAAGAGTAGGGAGGTATCAGGCAGGGAAGGGAGGTTCTCCATTAACACCATCATTATGTTCATTGTTGAGTAGCATAATAGTTTCATTGTGGCTTCTACAGGTACACAATTAGTTTCAGTCACCTCTAATCCTCCCCTCCTCCTCCACAACAGACCCCTCCTTTACACTTTCTTTTAAGCTAGTTACGTCCTGTGAAAAAAACGTCATTTTGTCTCTCTAAGCTCAGTTTGTTTTGCTTAATAAAATCAGGGGTTTTTTTCTGAAAAGTGCAATTATCTTATTCTTTCTTGAAACTGATTAGTACTCCATTGAGTACATCAGATTTGAGGAAAAAAAGAATTTACTTACTTTTTATTTTGTGCTTAGCATGGGTTTTTGTTTGTTTGTTTTGTTTTTGGGGTTTTTAAATTTTGTTTTGTTTGATTTGGTTGCATGTGAATTGGTGCACCCAAGCATGCTTGGTTGCCAAAGAGTTCAGAAAAAGACATTAGGTCCCCCTGGAACTGGAGTTCCAAATGACTGAACTGACAACTGAACCCAAAGTCTCTGTGAGAGTAGAAAGTGCTCTTAACTGCTGAGCCATCTTTTGGTCCCAAACACTTCTCTAATTTTTTTGTGGTTTTAGAACAGTGTACTTCTGTGAGCCTCAGTATCCTCATATGAATAAATTTATTTGGTTTGATGAGGACTCACCAAGGCTTAAAAGTAAATTGACCCAGTAGTCTATTATGCTAACTGTAAGGCAAATACAGACAGCTCCATTCCTAAATTCTTGAAAAGTAAAATGGTGAGTATTTTAAAACATGATAAAGTTACATATTAATGGCATTTTGCTGTCCATTGATCACACTTTCTGGGAGGAGCCACACATAATTAGTTATATATGACGTGTGAAGATGGACTGATGCCTAGAGAATTTATTTTTGGACTTTTTATAAGAAACATGTGCCAACCTTTACAACTAAGGATCCAGTTAGTTTAAAATTTGAATCAGATTTTAATTCCATTCTTATTTTAGTTTTATCTATTGAATTAAATATATAAGTATTACATATCTGTGGGATTACAATGTAATGTTCTCAAGCGCTGTATGCCATGCAGTGTTCAAACCAGGGTAAACATCAGTTTCATCAAATACTAATTATGGGGTTTTTATTTAATTAATTTATATGCATTTAATTGACATATTTATAAAATTGGTGACTTTATTAGGAACAGTTATAAAAAACCTTTAAGACTGGAAGATGGCTCCACAGTTCAGAGTACTTGTTACTGTTTAGAATGGACCCACATCCGTTCCCAGCACCAACGTGGATTTCACAACTATCCGTTACTCCAGCCACAGGGCATGGAACGCTCTCTTTTGGCCTCCATAAGTACTGAACATGAGGTGTACACATATACACATGTAGAAAAAATATTGAATACATACAAAATAAATATAGATAGATCTTCCAAAGGAAGAAAAAGCTCAATTTTTAAAAATGCAAGTAAGAAACTAGTGCTATAAATAGCTGCCTAATAAAACATCACTAATATTTCACACTTGTCTCATCTATCCTCAGATGACCACATTGAACAGTGAGCTAGAGAGAATATCCCGATGACGACTAAGTGTCTTCCAAAGACATGGTCTCTTACCTCCCTTACTCCCCTCTAGGACCAAACACTAAAGATATCCCTTTCTGAAGAAAATTCCCCCCAACACAGCAGCATTTCAAATTACTACTGCATCTCCAAGTGCACCTCTAGAGTCTCTAGTTGGAGAGGAGTATCCTTGCACAGGTATTTCCATAAGCTCTGGTCCTAGCTGAACCTGTCCCCCATAACTCAGCTGCCACCGTGTGAGGAGTTCTAGCAATGAGAAATCCACAAGCAACGTGCCAGTGTTTTATTCCCTTTGTTTTTCCAAGTCCAAAAAATTAACAGAGAGGGAAGTGTTATCAGTTAAATATCCCAGTCTGTCTGCATGTCTTGGATGATTACCTCTTCCCCAATCCAGTACACCTAACGCAAATCTGTTTCAAAGCACTCAAACTCCATACAAGAAATAGACCATCACACTCAGGGTATTTTTTGCTACAAATATCCAGTCTATCTTGATTGTAAGAATTCTCATAAAAGCTCCATACTTTGTTCAAACTGACTTCTGAGAGCTGGTGCTGACAGGTCAGAGTTGTGGACGTGAAGGACAGGTATGCAGCCAGTACGAAGAATCAGATGCACATTAGTGATTGAACCCATGGTGAAGAGACATGAATCAGAGCTCCAAAGACTTAGGATACTTTTACCCGGGGCTTCCTCAGAAAACATTTGTTGTGTGACTAGATGGAGACAATGGAAGGCACTGCTTATGCCTAGGAGCTGTCTGGGAATGGAACATGGAGAAAGACAGCTCCCAGGCTCCTTCTGTCCCAGTATTGAGTGATGAACATTTCAGTCGCCCTTTCCTTGTTTGTCACAGTATGTGAAGGTATGTCAGACGGGAAGCTTGAGAACCTAACTGGCCATCTAGCCAGAGCAGAATACGGAGGGCATTGGACATGAGAAGAATGATTCTTCTATAGGTCACCCCAAGACAGTGACCTACAGACTAGACCCAGAGAGCTGCACATGGGCACAGTGAGCTGGGTAAAGACTAAAATTTGTTAGTAGCAACTCTGGCTTGAACAGTGTGTCTGCTCTAAACAAGAACCCAGGACTGGTGAGCTGAAAGACGTCTTTATCCAACCCACAAGCACCTGCTCTGTGCTGGAAACTGTGTGCAGAAAGAAAGCAGGATAGACAGGCAGGATCGGCAAGCCTTTCCAGGTGCCCCTGCTCATCCATGCCAGTTTCCCCAGCCTCAGCTTGGCATGAGGCCTATTGAGAGCACCAACCCTTTTTCCCTAAGCCCTTTATGCCATTCCATGTACTTCAAGCCTGAGCTGGAATGGGTCTCCTTAGATTTTTTGTTTTGTTTGTTTTTGTTTTTCCCCCTTTTTAAATTTAAATTAGAAACAATCTTGTTTTACATGTCAATCCCAGTTCCCAGACTCCCCTCCTCCCCTGCCCCCTATCAGCCCCCTATCTCATCCACTTTCTGCTACCTAGGGAGAGTGAGGCCTTCCATGGGGGATCTACAAAGTCTGTCATATCATTTGGAGCAAGGCCTAGACCCTCCCTTGTGTGTCTAGGCTAGAGTGGTCTCCCAAAGTCCATTTGTGTACTAGGGATAAACACTGATCCACTACCAGACACCCCATAGTTTGCACAGATCTCCAAACTGACATTCTCTTTTGGGGCCTCTGGTACATCTGATGTTGGTTTCCCAGCTATCAGTCTGGGTTTCATGTGCTCCCCCTTGTTCAGGTCAGTTGTTTCTATGGGTTTCTCCAGCCTGGTCTTGACCCTTTTACTCATCATTCCTTCCTCTCTGAAACTGGATTCCAGAGCTCAGCTAATTGTTTAGCTGTGGATGTCTGCTTCTGCTTCCATCAGCTACTGGATGAAGGCTCTAGGATAGCATATAAGGTAGTCATCAATCTCATTATGGGAGAAGGGCATTTAAGGTAGCCTCTCCACTATTGCTTAGATTGTTAGTTGGGGTCAACCTTGTAGTTCTCTGAATATTTCCCTAGTGCCAGATTTCACTTTAAACCTGTAATGGCTCCCTCTGCTATGGTATCTTTTTTCTTGCTCTTCTCTATTCTTCCCCTGACTAGATCTTCCTGCTCTCTCATGTCCTCCTCTCCCATCCTCTTCTCTCCTCTTTCTCCTAACTCCCACTTTTCTCTCCCCATGATACCAATTAGCTCAGGATATCTTGTCCCTTTGGTGCCCTTGAACAAAATGGTACAGGAGACTGCTTCCTGAAAATAACACCAGTAGCACAGACACTGAGATTGACAATTAATAAATGGGACCTTCTGAAACTGAGAAGCTTCTGTAAGGTAAAGCAACAAGACAAATGGCAGCCCAGAGAGTGGGAAAACATATTCACTAACCCTACATCTGATAGAGGGCTGATCTCCAAAATTTATAAGGAACACAAGGAGCAAGTCTTCAAAACACCAAAGGATCCAATTAAAAAGTGGGCTAACAGAAATAGAGAATTCTCAATAGAGGAATCTAAAATAACTGAAAGACATATAAGAACGTGCTCAACATCCTTAGCCATCAGGACATGCAAATCAAAACAATTTTGAGATACCATCTTACTACTGTCAGATGGCTAAAATAAAAAATACCAATGGGGAACACTCCTCCACTGCTGGTGGGAGTGCCAACTCATACAGCCACTTTAGAAATCACCTTAGGTTTGAATAGCTATGTGAAAGCCCCATGAATGCACTCCTCTTCTGCAGTCTCCACTGATCCATGGAGGGCTTCCTGTGCTCTTGGAAAACACATAAACATATGACTATCTAAATATATATATATATATATATATGAACTTCATTTATGTTCCTTTGAGTCAGAAACAGATTCTGGATAATATATGCTAGGAGATGTTCTGGTAAAAGAAATGATACCTTGCTGCATGGCTAATAAAATGCATCATCTGTCAGCAGTGAAGAGCCCTTTTTAATCCTTAATTATTATCATTAGGCACAAGTGTAAGTGCTCTGGAATTTCATCTTGGGGTGGGGCTCTGTGAACTGCTCTTAACTTCCCCCAAGGGCTCTCTGAGAGTAGGAAGCCTGCTCCTGGAGATCAGCACATCATTGCCACCACTCCCTTGAGTGAAGTTATTTGCGATTGTTTTAGTGACAACTGGTTGGATAACACAACTGTGTAAATTCTGTGGTTAGAAGCACTGATAGTCTCCTAGTTACATTGTTTTTGCTAGATGACTTCCTAACTGAGGTCACATAGTCATGTTTCCAAAAGTTGCAAAGGGGACTCTCCAAATTCTCCTAAGCTCCCAAGCATTACTTATGTTTACAGACACAAAATAAAAAAACTCTTTGAAATGGAATCTTTAACTTGTTGCATAATCTCCTCATTAGCAAAATAAACCAAAGCTGAAGCAATTGGCATTGCTAATGGCATCCTTTTGCTTCCAGCCTACCTTTGTGACCAAGCCATGAATATACAGGGCCTCTGCCATCTGGTTAAGTCTGTGGCGGTTGCTGTTGGAATTTCAGTAAAATTATGAGACTGCCTCCTTTTCAGAGGTGTTTGTAATCCAAAGATATAGTGTCCTCCAGAGAGATATGAAAAATAGTTCACAAACACAGGCTTATGTCGAACAGATTTGGGTTTCAAGACTTTCTCTCCCACTTTCGGGCTGTTTGAATCAGAATCCCAAATTTCATCTCTTGTTCTGACATTTCATCATCTGCAAACTAAGAATGTTGATAACTCATTTGAGAAGTAGTCATGACTGGGAAGGAAAAATAGACTCATTGAGCACAGAAAATATTATCAAGGACCATGGTAAAGATGATCAAATAGTGGTAAGGGATGGGATAGAGTAGTTAGAAGCAAAATTATAAAGCATGTCATGTGTATCTGACAGGCATTTGAAAAAGAGAGAACCCTTTGGAGCTAAAATAATAAAAACAAATTTTTTAGAGTATAAAAGGACTTAAGCTAATTTTAGAATTAAATGTAAGGTTCAGTTGAGGAAGATTAATATATAGACATCCCAAGTGGACATTGTAGCCATGCCTAGTAGAAATATTCAGTCTGCACTGTGACCTGCTGTAGTATTCTATTAAAGGAATCTTATTTAAATACATTACTTCACTGAGTGATTAATGAAATCCCCAGAGTTCCTTGGGAGAGACATGCATTGGACAGGCATCCAGGTTTAGTTTCTCAGCAACCTTTCCTAATTGAAGTTCTATTATACTTTAGAGGTAACACCCTTGGATATTGCAAATGATACAATTTAAACTTGAAGGCGAGGAGATAGAATTAACTTTGTTAATCCATTGACCTAAAATAAGGAGTCTATACTGGATTATCTGGTGAGATTCCATAGAATCACAATGTCCTGAAGTATAGAAAAGGAATGCCATCAGGGAGAACCAGATAGATGACAAATTAAGATGACTGACCTTGAAAGAGAAGGAAGGATACCTGAATCAATGAATGCAGGCAACTTGTGAAACTGAGGAACAAAAAAATTGCTTCCATCCAAGAAGAGACCAACAGCATCTTGATTTCTACCCAACATGAGCACACTGAACAAATGAATTCTACAATTGTAAAATAATGCATTTGAGTTGCTTTAACACATCCACGCTTGCTGATTGCACATAGCAGTAGTAGATACTAATATAAAAGCCTTTCCTGGATGCAGACAGTCCACACTTCTGTTCTGTGTTTAAACTTTTGCCCTAGTATTTTAATGTCAAGAGCATTCTTATCCCGGGAAGTATTGGTCTCTGTTCTATGTTTAAACTTTAGCTCTTATATTTAAACTTCAAGAGCATTCTCATACTGTGAAGCATTTGTTTCTGTTCTTTAAGTTGTACAACAAAAGTCAGATGACAGTGGTGTCTTTAGCTCTCTCTAAAGAAAATGACTCTCATCCTAGAATTCTCATAGGTGAAGGGCTTCATAGCCATGAAGATGAAGGGAGGGGGAGAAAAGGAATGGAAATGGAATGTGGGCCCATGCTTTATGTAAATACCTCTCAGTCTGAGTTGTTCTAACTATTTATCATGATTGGACTCCATCTATCCTTTTTTCTGTTTGTGCTTTGTTGCATAGCATGTAAACAATCCTGCCTCCAAAGGCATCACATCGTGAAGTATGTTGTTTCCATGTGTTCCATGGTTGGTGATGGCATTATTGTGGCCCATAGAGCTTCTCACCATTTATATGAATCACTTATTTAAGAGAAGTTTGAGACAGGGACTTGACATATGGCTCTGGATGCTCTACTTTTACTGTTTTAGTGCCTAACTAATGGGATCACAGTTTGATTCCATGTAACTCTATTGCTGATGGTTAATGTTCAGGCTACTACTCATTTGTTGTTGACTTTTGACTCAATGATTACTGGTTGCAACTGCTTCTCTCTTTGTGTTGTTAACTGGCATCCTGTGTAATGCTTCTCTCCAATTTTTACTGAGTTATTTATTTGTAATTTCAGCTTTTTTGTTCCTGTTTTACACAATGATTTTTAAATGTTGTCATCTTAATTTGCTGGTCAAATCTTTTTTTTAATCTTTATTTTTATTTTTAGAAGCACTCTTATTTACATATCCATCACTCCACTCCCTCATCCTCCCATCCTCCCATGCTTCCCACTGACCCCCTAACCTACCCACCCTCCCAGCACCCCATTCAATCCCCAATCTGCTCTCCATGGAGAGTGAGGATCTCCATGGGGGTCTCCAGAGACTTCCATTTCATCCAGTGCAGGGTACTTACCTATGTGTCCAGGCTGAGAAAGCATCCCCCAATGTGGGATGGACACCCAAAGGCCATTTGTATGCCAGGGATAAATACTGATCTACTACCCAAGGCCCCAGAGATTGCCGAGGCCTCCTCACTGACACCCAAATTTAGGGGGTCTGGATTAGTCCTATCCTGGCCTCTCAGTCCTCAGTCTGGGGTCCAGGATCTCCCCTTTGTCAGGTCTGTTGTCTCTGTGGGTTTCACCAGCCCGGTCTCCACCCCTTTTTTCATCACTCCTCCCTCTCTGCCACTGGGTTCCAGGAGTTCAGCTCAGTGTTTAGCTGTGGATGTCTGCCTCTGCTTCTGTCAGCCGCTGGATGAAGGTTCTAGGATGGCACGCAAGGTAGTCATCAAACTCATTATTCGGGAAGGGGATTTAAGGTGGTCTCTCCACTATTGCTTAGCTTGCCAGTTGATGACATCCTTGTAGATCTCTGGAAATCTCACTAGTGCTAGCTCTCTCCTCAAACCTGTAATGACTCTTTCTATTATGGTATATCTCATCCTGCTCCCCTCTATTCTTACCTTGACTCAACCTTCCTGCTCTCCCATGTCTTCCACTCCCCTCCTCTTCACCCCTTCTCTTTTTCCCAGCTCCCTCTCCCCTCCCCCAATGCCCCATTCACCTTCTCTGGGGTACCATGTATATCTCTCTTAGGGTCCTCCCTGTTTTCCAGACTCTCTGGCAGTGGGATTGTAGTTGGCACTACCCTAATCCATGTTTAAAATCCATATATGACTGAGTACAAACCATGTTTTTGTGTGTGTGTGTGACTGGGTTACCTCACTTAGGATGGTTTCTTCCAGTTCCATCCATTTGCCTGCAAATTTCAAGATTTCATTGTTTTTTCCTCTGAATAGTACTTCATTGAGTAAATATACCACATTTTCTCTATCAACTCTTCAGTTGAGGGACATTTAGGTTGCTTCCAGGTTCTGGCTATCACAAATAATGCTGCTATGAATATAGTGGAACACACTTCCTTGTTGTATGAATGTGCATCCTTTGGGTATGTGCTTAAGAGTGGAATTGCTGGGTCTTATGGTAGACTAATTCCCATTTTCCTGAGGAATCTCCATACTGATTTCCATAGGCAACAGGTAATCTCACTTTACCAACTGGTCAAATCTTTTAAGAGTACTAACAGCATCCTTATTTTCCTGCTTCCTGTTGAAGTGGACTGCCATATCTTGTCCTGGACCTTCCTTGCTCTTTCTGAAAGGAATGTCACTTTCAAAATCTGAAGTTTCTTCCTCAGAATAGACAGGGCATTACTGAGCTTTCTTGAGCATGTGTAACATTTCCTTTTGCTTTCTGACTCACATTTCTTTGCTTGTTTGTTGTTCTTGCTGTTGTTGCAAAGGAATTCAACAGCTGAATTTCAAATAATCACTTGGACAAGTAAAGTTCTGTCCCAGCAACCCTCTGATCCTGACTAGGTCTTCACTGTGGTTTCTTGTCCCTATCATCAGCCCCACCCCTGGTATACATTCATTAGATCAGTGGTTCTCAACCTTCCTAATTCTGCGACCCTTTAATACGGTTCCTCATGTTGTGGTGACCCCCAACCATAAAATTATTTTTGTTGCTACTTCATAACTGTAATTCTGCTACTGCTAGGAATAGCAATGTAAATATCTGATATACAACATCCATAGGGTCATGACCCACAGGTTGAGGACAGCTGTGTAAAAAGATGGTTTCTATTCTCCCCACTTTGTAACTTCCGAGTGAACTTGGGAAGGAAAAAGCATACATCATTACAGTCATTAAACTCTAAGAAAATCTAGCTTAACCTTCCAATGTGAGTGAGGGTGTTACACATCACATTGCAGTTGTTAAAAAATTTAAACTGTTGAATACTTTTGAATTCGTCCCAGATCCAATGCTGGTAGTTATTAGATTGTTGCAAGATCTTGTCACTTAACTTATTAATGAATCTGTCCATATGTCAAGGTACCACACTTCAAAACCATGATAACTAAATGTCAGTAGAATCCATTTCCTTTGCAATTATGTATCTATTGCCTTATGCACTTACAGATATAATTTAGGGGAAAGATTCAACACTTCTTCAGAATACAAAGATAATTGGAACACAACATATAGGACTTTCATATTAAAACATGTTTTAGTTTCTTCCATCTCAGACTGCTGTATCCTAAGTAAGAACTCTTTCTCTCTGGCTTATGTTCTAGAAAAACATAGTCATGGTTTGTGACTTCACCCCACAGTTATAAAACCTGATTAGCAAGATAAATTTTATTTCGTTCTCTCTGAACAAATTCAGGTACCTAACATACATTGTTCAGATTTTAATTACATATTCAGAAGATAAACATGCACATCTTCTGAAGCTTGATCACCATTCTTGCTTTGTTTTCATAGTGTAGAAAGAATAATAAGCATGTTCACCACACACAGTCTCATACCGATTTTATGCTCCATCTTTATCCAAGGTTGCATCTTCTTATACAAAGATTTTTAAAGCCTCTAAGTTAGATGGGTGGGAATGTGAATTCCTGCCTTATCACTTACTAACGCAGGAGAGTTGGATAATTATTTTAAAAAAACTTGATCAGCCCTCAGTTTTCTCACCCACGTAAGAATTGCAATAAAAGCTGTAACATTATATCACTTGGAAAATTGAAGAGGATTATTCATTGTCAATATTCAGCACATTATGTGGCCTGTAGTTGGTGACTATTTAGTATCTTCCTGCAGAGTTTACTCTCATATTAAATAGACATGTAGCAACTTAGTCAAGTGGACCTGGGAGTAGCAGACTACCACTGGAAAGAAGAATGGCCAAATAATACTGCCATGACGTCTTCCCATATTCATTTTTTCCCTTCCCTCCATGGGTTTTGAGCACTGCTAATAAGTGGACATAGGAACATTTTACTACTGTTTCTGGTTGATTTCATCGCTTTGAGTGATGAAGGTTATTTATCTGGTCAGGAGCAATAAAGTGTAAGTGTGTGTCTTGCTTTGCTGCCTTGCCACCCTGTCAACTTGATGAAATGCCAAGAGCTTCTGTGATGATTTACTTGGTTGTAGGCAGAGTAGCAGATACACAGAACACTCGTTTCCATTCCAAGTTCAGAGGAATTCATGTCTCTGATTTGATCCTATTTTGATTTGATAGTGTTAGACAGCTTTGAGGCCAGTCTTTCACGGTGCTGGTGAAGAGATTAAGGCCATGTCAAGTACAGCACAATTAACTCTACACCCATTGCCAGGACAATGCCTCCAATCAGGTAAGATATAAAATCTGAGGGACACAAAAAGGGCACCCTTCAAATAAGCCACTTACAAAACAGGCACTGAAGAATGATCTATGGAAACGTTTATAAGTGGACATTTTCCCTCTGTTAAATATAAACAATATCGTCTGCCAAGAACAGACCTTAGGAACCAAAGTTGGGAAGATAAAGTCATTAAACCTTCACCAGTTATATAAGGGATAGGATTTATTTATCAATAAAGAAGAAACTAATCATCAGTTTTGCACTGCTCCCAAAGCTCTTTTCCAATTGGTGCAGGACTGTACAGACACTGCACTATTTCACCTCTCTTTGTGTTATGAAAACTTTTTTTTGTATTGCAAAATGTACAGCATTTATTCACACACAGACAAAAAGGCATAAATTCTACTAAATAGTTCAACAAAAAATACAGCTATCTTCAACTAGTTTTATAAATCCTTTCAAAAAGGGGGTAGAAATAAATACAGGATTGGACCATGTAATATAAAATAGTCATCTCTACATATACTTTGTTTAACTTCTGATTTTAACTCTTCATGCACATTTTTTTAATTTTAGCTGAATGGACACCAAGCTAGGCACATAGTGAAAAATCCTCTGTAAAAGGATGTAATGACAAATGTAATGACAAGTTTGTCCATTTTAAAATAATTAAGATTTATACACAACACATAAAACTCTTCATTTAAATTTTGTGTTTATAACCTAACAAATGACATTCCAGGCCACTTTACAAAAGTTTAACTAGCCTACATTTTGACATAATAAATTGATCATAATAAAATATATTTCTTGGTTAGGATGTGTGTTGTGTCAACTTTTGATAAGTCCTCAGTCAAGAGGGACACACTGGGTGCTGCTCCTTTATAGTCCAGAATGGCAGAAAAGAAATGCAATGTTTGTAAGTTCAAAAATTTACATCTGAAACTGGGACTAAAGTTCAAAAAGAAAAGTAGAAACAAGCTCCACAGTAAATACAAAGATCAACAAGACAGGTTGTGGGGTTATTTCACAAGAGACTACTGGTGAAGACAAGAATCAAAGGTTAATGGACACTTCAAGGTCCTTTATGTTTGCATGTCTAAGATTCAGTAAGTAAATGTCAGAGAAAAGGTCCTGAAGCTTAACATATGCAGCAGCTTTATCTGTACCTGGCTTAGGTTTTCTGCTCTCATCTGGCATATTCTGTAAACTCCAGATAAAATATTATCTTGCAGTTGTAGTCAAAGGAATAAACAACTCACTGGGGTATCGCTATAATCTCCACAGGAGTGTTACATGATCGTTGTATTGCTTCTCCAGCATTTTCCCAACTACTCTCTGCACAATTTATGGGTGTTGTGAATGCATATAACCTGAAGCACTGCAAGCCTTGTGTGATCTGAGCTTTCCCTGGGCAGGAGAGAGACAGCCTCTGATAACAACTTTCAGATAGCCATTCAGCACCCAAATGAGCAGAAGGAAATCAAGCTGAAGAAATAAGTGAGACCAATGACTTCAAGCAAGGAAATTGAAAGGAAATTCAACCAGCTGATAAGACCAAATCAGAGCCCAAATAGAAGTTCACAGACCACACTGGATTCATAGAAGTGGATGATGATTTTCTTTTAGACTGAGACTTGCTGTGTTATTAAAACTGACCTCAGACTCCAGGCCTCAAGAGGCACTCTTATCTTAGGCTTCCAAGTGTTTCAGCCTACAGGATCATGCTATTGCATTCAGCTGAAGACTGGGGATTTTGAAGAACTGTAAATGATATTCCATTACAAGTGACTCCTGTAAATCTTCTCTCACTTGTTTGATTGCTATTTTATCCCAATTCTGATTCCTGAGTCTACAAAAAAATGGCGACTATGTCCAAGTCCTGAGTTTACAAAAAATGATCACTAATCCAATTAGTGACATCATAAAAGAAGATGAGTTGAAGGTCGAATGTACCTTTGCAGCAAGTGGCAACAATAGTAAATAAAATGATAAATGTAGAACTTTATGCTTCATGGAGACAAAATTGTTCCCTAATAAAACCCCTTTGCTATTGTTTGCCAAGTCTTTGTCACCATAGTGACTCATGATAACAATATGGTTCTTGATATACTTCTATGCTGTGATGTCCACACTGAGAATACACTACTTGGCTTCTATCTCTCCCATCCTAATGTGTAAATTTGAATAAATTATTTAACCTCCCAAAGCTTCAGCTTCCATGTGTGTAAAATGAATGTACAGAGATACTGAGCTAACATAGTATTACAATACTGTGATATTTTGCAAACATCAAATAAATGCTCGCTATTCATATAATGTGTTACTATGTTAGTGATTATGCTATATAAATGAATGGTGACTAGTGTTAAGTGAAGCTTTTTCTTTTGCTAGCCGCTTTGGTTTATCCCCCGCCAGTCGCCTGGGCTCTGCCGCTCCAGCCTGGTTCTAGAGCCGCATCAGTCCCAAATAAACACACAGGAGGCTATATTCATTATGAAGCTGTTGGCCTTGCTTGTTTCTAACTGGCTAGCTCTGACTTAAGTAATTACCCCATAATTGTTAATCTAAGTATGTCTCTTACCGGAGAGGTTTCCAGGCTTCCTACCCCAATGGCGGTTACATCTCAAACTCTCTTGTCTTTCTCTTTCCCAGAATCCTCCTCGACTCCTAGTCCCTCCTATCTAGGTTTTCTATAGGCTCAACAGTACTTTATTGACAAATAACAGGACTTCCCCAACAGACTAGGAGGGAGGTGCTGGCATTTGCCTTTAATCCCAGAACTCTGGAGGCAGAGGCAGGTGGATATCTGTGAGTTCAAGGCCAACTTGGTCTACAAAGCTAAACCCAGAACAGCTGGGGCTATTACAAATAGAAACCCTGTCTTAAAAAAAAAACAGTGGTAAGTGAGACATGGTGATACAAACCTATAATCCTAGAACTTTAGAGCAGGAGGTAGAAGGATCAGTTCAAGGCCAGCCTATGAATACATTTTCTATTGAAACAAAACTAACAAAAAATAAAGGGAAAGAAAAAGCAGACAAATTAACAGAGGTAATCATTGCTGATGTAACTGTTTAGTCTGGAATTTCTCATAAAGACCTACATGACAAAAGCCTGGCCCTCAGGTTCATGCTATCTTGACATGACAGAAAATTAAAAGCTAGGAGAGTTCTTCTAGTCACCAAGAACTTGTTCTTGAAGGAGTTAGAGGGACCTCTATTTCTTTTCCATTTGTCAAGTTTTCTTCTTCTTTTTATCAATGAGCTCTATCACACATTGCCCATTATGACACACAAACTAACCATAGGTCTCAAGATAATAGGTTCAACCAACCATGGACTTTTTTTTTAAAGAATTTTGTTTTTATGTCAAACATTTTTTTCAGATTTTAATTTCTTTTTTCTCAATATAAGTTTTATTTAAATTAGAAACATGAATGCTTCACATATCAATCCCAGCTCCCTCTCCCACCCCTCCTCCCTTACCCCTCTACCAGTGTCCCCAACCCCCCACCCAATCCCCACACCATTCCCCAGGGAGGGTGAGGCCCTCCATGGGGGTTATCCAGAGTCTGTCACTTCATCTGGGGCAGGGCCTAGGCCCTCCTCAATGTGTTCAAGCTGAGAGAGTTTTCCTCCATATGGAATGGGCTCCCAAAGTTCATTTGTACACCGTGGTAAACACTGATCCATTACCCAAGGCCCCAGAGATTGCAGAGGCCTCCTCACTGACACTACATTCAGGGGGCTCTGGATCAGTCCCATGCTGGCCTCTCAGCCATCAGTCTGGGGTCCAAGAGCTCCCCCATGTTAGGTCAGCTGTATCTGTGGGTTTCACCAGCATGGTCTTGATCCCTTGACTCATCACTCCTCTCTCTCTGTCACTGGTTCCAGGAGTTCAGCTTAATGTTTAGCTGTGGGTATCTGCCTCTGCTTCCATCAGTTAAGGATGAAGGTTCTAGGATGGCATATAAAGTAGTCATCAATTTCATGATCATGGAAGGGCAATTAAGGCAGTCTCTCCACTAGTGCTTTATTTGCTAGTTGGTGTCATCCTTGTAGATCTCTGGAAATCTCACTAGTGTTAGCTTTCTTCTCAAACCTATGATGACTCCCTTTATTATCATGGACTTTGACCAAAACTGCGATCTAAAACAAACCTTTGCTGTTTGTAAGTTGATTTATCTCAGGTTATAGTTACAGTACTGATGCTTCAATTTCTTTTCTGTTGGAATGCTTAGTTAATCTGACAAAACCAACTTAACAGAGAAATAGTTTATTTGGCTCACAAATCCAGATTATAGTCCATCTTGGAAGGGAACTCAAGAGAACTTCAGAGACCTGGACACATCACATCCATAGTCAACATCAGAGTACAGTATGTTAGCGCAAGGATGGTAGTGTTCAGTCTGCCCTCTCCTTTTCATACAGTCTTGATCCTTTGCTCATAAAATGGTCCTTCCCACAATAAGAATGGATCTTCCCCATCAGTTACCTTAAGATAATTCCTCACAGACATTCTCAAAGGCTTACCTTAATAGACACAGTATCTACATGTGTGCACAGAGGCCTGTCTCATGTTAACAATACTAGCACAACTGGAAAGCTGAGTAACTAGACAGTTATTATAATCACATCTTCTATGTTTCAAGCACAGCTAAGAGTTTTACATGAATTTTTGTTGACCTACTCCAGAGTTAAATGCATGGTAGAACAAAAGTTGTGTCATGAATTCATGTTGAACATGTTTAGCTAGTGGTAAACGAGGATGCACATAATTAGTGTCTATTTTCACAAGGAAATACATTTTAGAATAACTTAGGATATTATCAAAGGTAACAATGGGAGTTTGGGTAGATTATTCACTAGGAATATGGAAGTGAATAGGAACGCACACACACACACACACAAATACAGTTTTATCTGGAGTTTCAGAAAACAACAATTTTGATCAGATTAGGGCATTTATGCCAGAGAAATATGACCTTTAGAAACCATGTATTTCATTTACATTCCTTGACTTTCTCAAGGATTGCTGGCTGAAACGATGAAGTCCTGAGTAATAATACTGAGACACCTGGGATTTCAGAGTGCCACAGGGTGGGGGGCTCTTTCTATTCTTATTCTCCCCCACTTAAGCTAGTGCAGCAACCTTTATTTCAGGTGCTTCCTAAGCAATAATGTGTTCAGGTGTAGGCTTCAACATGCTTCCAGAGGTCCACTGTAAAGATGCCGTGAGCAAACCCTGGATTAAATGTTTCTTGTACATAGTGCATTGCATGGTGTTTCATCATAACAGAAAACCCTAATTAATAGAGCTGTTTCCTAATAATTCTAGTGTTTTACCAGTTAAAGTAGATTTTATCCATGTCTACATGTTTCCTTATCTTGTATCAGGTTAAACCTTTCGTATCTGTTTGTTGGCTAGAAAGAATACCACACGCATTGATTAGAATTAATGTCTTGTAAATAACCATCCTATGCAAACTCATCTAGAGATTCAATTCTATCTCTGATAAACATTTCAGCAACTTTCTTCACAGAAATAGAAAGAAATAATCATGAAATTCACATGTAAGCACAAAAGAACCCGGACTGTCTAAGCAATCCTAAATGAAAAGAATAATGCTGGAGGTGTCACTGTACCTGATTTCAAATCATATGATAGGGACATAGTAACAAAAAGAACATGGCACTGTCATAAAAAGAGACACATTATTCACAGGAAAAGGATGGAAGGCACACATACAAAGTCACACGGGTATAGACACCTAATTTCCACACAGATGCCAAAAATCTATGTCTGAGAAAAGACAACCTCTTCAACAAACTGTGCTAGCAGAAACTAAATTGCTCTCTCTTGACTATGTGTGCATCTGGCTGTCTGGACGTGTTCATGTGCTGTTGTACATGTGTCCACACGCAAGTAGGATTAGGTACATGCACACCTTTGAAAATGAGACATCTTAATTCACCTGAATATGATTATTGGAATATTTCTGCTTTAATATATGAAGGCTCAAGAGACTCCAGAAGTTGGTTAAGTAGACAGGCTGAGGTGGGAGACTCCTAACAGGGACGTAGCACTCACTTGAGTGTCCCTGGCCCATTTTCTACCCTGTGACTTTGAATGCTCTCTGGAGCATGGATTGCCTAAGACAGCACAAGGGTCATCGAATTTGAACATAAAAGTTAAGAACATCTGTGATTGAGTCGCAGTTCTACAAACTCGCTTCAGTGATTTTTGTCTCATCTAAAAGTTATGTTCTTAGAATAAAGTATACTTAGCAAAATTTAAAACTAACTGGCTTTACAGTTTTTTTTTAATCAGGCAAAGTAAGTTACTATTATTTTCATTTTGGTTTTTCTTTCATTGGGAATGAAGCCAAAGTGGTTTAGTACTTGTAATCAAACATTTCCAATAATTGTTTTCAGTTTTCTCTTTCATCCGATATACAACACAAACAGACAACTCCAAAATTAAAAAAAATAAGTATATATATATATATATTTTAACACTTAAGAAAGCAGATATAGGCTAATTTTTTATTGCTGAAATCGTGCTAACTTCCAACTGTATTTTCATATGCAACAACACTAAACCAATATAGTCTTTCATTTTCAACTTCTCTAAAATTTATTCTTTTATGAAAGAACTTCAAGCAGATTAAGCTATATGATTTTCCCTTCTTAAACATGGACAATTGTGACTTTTTTCAGACAATATGGATATTACCAAATGATTGCTGAAGTGAAATTCAACCTTGCAACAAACTGTCTTTCATCTTATATCCAAAATAATTGTTTTTATTGAAACCATTTCTTGCTCAAAGCCCTGCAAAAATGACAAAAGGATCTTTAAAATACCGAGCATAGACTCAGAATGCTATTAATAAGTTAAAGGAGGTAAGAAAAAGATGACTCAAATAACTACAAAGCACCCTAAGTGCTGACGGAGAAGGATGGAGTTACCCTGAGAATGGCATATGGAAAAGGGGTGTATTTGCGGTGTTTTGGCTTAACTTGTGACATTTAAATTAATGTTACTGGCAAGTAGCTTTAAAAAAATCAGTCACTATGAGACATCAAAGCTGGCGGGAAGCCAAAGATAAAATAATAATTATTAGTGATCCAGTGTGGACGAGGAAAATATATGATTCATTGAATATTTTGACTTAAATGATATTTATCATATTTATAGGTTCTAATATTGAGTGCTCTGTGCCCAACAACTTTCCAGTGGAACAGAGCTGTTCATTCAACAAAAATAGACCCAGTGTAGTTACAGGATAAAGGTTGAAGTAATTTGTTTTCCTTTTGATTTCTATATTCTTGTAACATCAGCACATATAACTTGAATTCCTGCAAACTCTGTAATAATAGTATGGAAGAGAAATGCTATATTTGAAAATAACATGCCACAACAGTCATTCAGAAAACAGATCACTGCATTGAGGCACCTTCTACGCATAAGGAAACAAATTTACAGCTTGAGAATTAGTTCTAAAAGGGTTACTATAGGCCTTTTCCCTACACTCAGAGAGAAGATAACTATTAGATACACTGCAAACTCCATCCCTAAATCCAGGGTGGACTTCAATCCTGAGCACACCCAATCTAGTCTGTGCATTCCAGTGATACTCCACAGTGAAGAATTTATTTCAGAGAGTCTTATGTTGTCTATATATGAAAAAAAGACTGTCTTTCAAGATATTCATCGATTTTTAAGGTGATATTTCACAGTTTCCGAAGATGAGAACTCTCAAATAAAAGATCCCAACAACAGGGTGTATGACAGTAATTCCTGATGTAAATCATAAATCATTGCTTTAAGTAATAATGGTGAAGCTTATAAAGATTCTAAAATTATTTTGTGCATGTGTTTCCTGCAGTAGTTGTAACAAAGTTACTTGCCTATGTGGCTTAAATATCTGAAGCGCAGTGTCTCAAAATTCTAAAGAGTGAAGTCCTAAGTCTGAGTATTGGCTGCATTGTTCTCATTTGAAGGAAGAGTCAAGTCCAGCTCTTTGCCCTTTATAGGGAGTTAGCTCCCCTTGTGGTCTTTCATGGCACTGTCCCTCTTTGAATGTACTTGTGTCCTTTTCTTTTTCTTTCTTATTTTTTCCAATAGGGTTTCTCTTTGGAGCCCTAATTGTCATGGAACTCACTCTACAGACCAGGCTGATCCTAAACTCACAGAGATCTTCCTGCCTCTGCCTCCCAAATGCTGGGACTAAAGACGTGTGCCACCACAGCCTAGCTATATCCCTTTTCAAAGGAACCAGTCACACCAATAATAAAGCTCACACTAATGATTTATTTCTTTTACTGAAAGTGAATTTTTCCTACAACATATTTTGATTACAGTTTTCCCTTTTCCAAATCCTCCCAAATTCTCCTCACCTCCTCACCCACTCAAATCCACACCCTTTCTTGCTTTCTCTTTATAGAAAACAAACACACATTTAAAAAAAGAAAGAAAAAAGAATGTAAAACAAACAAACAAACAAACTTAAATTGGACAAAATAAACAAAGGAACAGAAAATCAAAGAGCTGAAGGTGGAAAAATCACTAGAAACACATATAGGTACAAAGACACAAAAATTTGTACATAAAGAAATCACATAAAGACAGAAAATCAGAAAAAAATAATATATAATCAAGAGACCTGTGGGGGAGAAATATGCCCATATAAAGCATTATGAGATGAAAAAAAAAGGAAAGAAAGAAAATTCTAGACATGGTGCTTATGCTATCTGTATACCCACTGAGACTCCATCAGAGAAAACTGTTTTCTTTATGAGCAGTCACCCATTGGAGAATGGAGCTAGCGTCTGGCTTAGGGATATGGGCTTGTCTCTACTCCCCACCCTCAGCACTGGGACCCCCATCTGGCTTAGACCTGTGCAGTCTCTGCATGCTGACACAGTCTCTAGGAGTTCACATATGTGCCAGTGCTGTAGTGCCTAGAAGACCTTCTCTTGCAGATGTCTTCAATCCCCATTGACATTTCTTTCTGCCTCCTCTTCTGCTGGCTTCCCTGAGCCCTGAAATGAAGGCTTAGTGGAGACACCCATTTAGGACTGACTATTTCAAAGTCTTGCACTCCCTGTACTCTGTTTAATCATGTTCTGTGTTTTTTCCATCAACTGTAGGATTCATTTTAACTTGTTTTCAGTGATGAGGGTCACACTCTGTGGTGCTCAGTGTTGAAACCCCATACTACTTGATTTGGAGTTGAAAATGCTTGGAACTGATCTCTGGGCACTCAGTCACCTGAGTCCAGACCACCAGGAGATAACCCAAAACTTAGCCCTAAGTAAGGACAGGCTGTGACATCACTCTGTGGCTCACAACAAACATTTGAGTGCTCCTTACTATTTCCTTTCTGTCCACCCTTCCTTTTCTCCTGCTCTCATAAGTCCCATCCACATATAACAACATCACAAGAGGAAGCATGATATCATGAGTTTATGTACTTCATAAGCCCAGAGCTGTTTTACGTTTTAGTACTATATGTTGTGCCAATAAAAACAATACAGTTTGTGTGGCTTATTTCTTTACAAAAAGGAGTCAGATGCATTGCTAATCTTTGGTTCAGTCACCTGCAGTGGCCACACAACCTTAAGTGTAAGCTTTCATTTAGAAAGAGAAGATCAAACCTCTGAGTAAGTCTTCCATTAATGACCCCTCCCCCATCTCCTTCTGAGATTGGGTGTCATTATGTAGCCCTGGCTGGGCTAAAACATTCTATGTATACCAGACTGGCCTTGACTCACAGTGATACACGTACTTCTGTATCCTGAGTGTTAGGATTAAAGTCATGTGACACCATGACTGGATCTTTCTGCTTGTTATTGAAGGCATGGTGTTAGAGCAAAGGGGAAGCATAGGTCTTGGTTCTTTTTGGCTTTCTTAACTGGAGAATCTATCCAGAGAGCTCAAGCCTCTGCTAGTCATGCTCCACTATTTGACTTGGAGAGTTGGTCTTTAATAAGCGGCTATTCTTCTTGACAACTGTTCCACAGGCTTTGCAGAAACACCTGCCCTTTCTGGGAGACATTATGAGCCTGAAGCTGTCCCTGTGTAGCACAGGTACCCTATCCTCAGTTATAGAAGGCCTGCTTGTAACTCTTTGGCAGTCTCCACCCAGAGCGAGGTATCTAGAGAGGTGGCTCAGTCCTCAAGAGCACTTGTTGCTCTTACAGAGGACCTGGGTCCAGTTTCCAGCACCCACATCAGGTGCCTTACAATGGCTATAACCCCAGTTCCAGAGCATCCAGCACCTTCTCCTGGCCTCCATGGGTTCACTTTTGTACTCAGTACACATAGACTTCTACATACTCACACACTTACAGATAAATAAAAATGAATACATATTTTAAAAAGAGTTAATTGAGAAAATAAAGATGGATACATAGGTAGTAACTGAATTTTAGAAGGCCCATTTAATATGAAGTATTTATATTTGTGACTTCAAGTCCACACTTATATAATAGGCTAGCTAATCGGATTTGATGATGTGATATGAAGTAAAATTCCTTTCATTCTTGATGTTTTCATGACTTTGAGCTTCTGTCTTAGGGTAAGGAAATGGAGAAGGGTTCTCTCCTAAAAACAATTATATGTATCCCTCCATTTTTTCCCCCTCAGATCCTTGAAATTTTACTGGGCACAGACATCTTGAGAGACACTTGTGGCTTCTCTATCCCATTCTTTGTCATAGAGAGTTTTGTCTTCTAGCACAGGGTTCTCTAAGATTATTAATTTCTCCATTCAAAAATTGAAATTATACTCATTTTCTGGCATGGGTCAAATGATAGGTTAAAAATAAAATTAACCATCTATAATCTGTCCTATACATACAAGATTATTGTATTTTGATGTATATAGTTAGCATAATATTGCTAGCAACACATTCATGAAAATATGAATATTAACATATTTTATGATTCTTTGGCCCAGGATCCTAAAAATTCCACCAGAACAGGCTAAAAACTGAAATGTTCAAGCATTTTCAATCATTATTCATGTTATTTTCAGAATGTGAATCAGAACTGTGTCACGTATTGTCCAAGAGTCATAGGTCTGACTAAACAACTTTGTCTTCAAGGTCAACTGCAGAATGCAATATTGTAAAATGTGTGAGTGTATATCTATATATGCTCACCTGGGAGTGTGCATGTGTGTGCACTTATATGCATTATGTCGAGGCCAGAGGTTGAAGTGAGGTGTCTTGTTCCATTACCCTCCATCTTATTTTGAAGACAGACTCTCTTTCTTGCTGAACTGGGAACTCATCAACTTAGCTAGAATAGACATATCCATCTGCTGTACCCTGTATGATGATTGAATTCCAGGTATCTACTTGTCTCCTCCTCAAAAGCATGAGGGTTATAGATACATCATCATGACCAGTTTTTCATGTGGTTCCCACACATCCAAACTTCGTTCTTCACACTTGTTTCACAGGTATTTTATTGACAAAATCATCTCTTCAACTGTTTACCAACTTATTCTTTTTCTCTGTAGGCATAATAGTACAGGGAAATAATCCTAGTATCCAGAGGCTAAGGCAGGCAATAGGAAGTTAAAGGGTAACCTGAGCTACAGAGCAAACAAATAGCCTGGGCTATATATATACATATTAAGATCCTGTCTCAAAAGACAAACAACCAAAATAATTTTAAAGGTAATTTCTGTGAAATGCAAAATAATGCATACATGTAATGGAAATGGAAGTCATTATAAAAATAATCATTAGCCCACAATCTAAAAATACAGAGTATAAAGTTGACCTGGGCATTATTGTCCTAAAAAATCTTCACAGATTTAAATTTTATGAATTGCAAATACAATTTGGATTATCTCTCTGAGTTTTTATGTATTATTCATGTATGCAGAATACATACCACTGGGAAGTAAAGAAAATTGCCTAACTTAATGCAAATTAAACTTCCTATGAAAGTTTCAAAAGTAGCAATTATTGAATCAATGGTGGTACACTAATTATAGCCTCTTTGTGATAATTTTTATAAAATGTTTCTTAATAATGAAAATTTTTAAAAATTTTACCTTCTTAAGATTGAGTCACAGGATTCTTTACAATTGTTCTGGCTCCAACTGTCTTGTTTAAATGCATCACAGTGTCTGAGACTTTTCATTCCTTCCAAGCTTTTGCACATCCTTAACAAAATAACAACAACAACAACAACAATACTACTACTATACTAATAATAATAAGTCCCAAAGACAAAGGTATGAGACACAAAAAATGGCATACACAGGATCATTTTATTTGATACAAAAAGTAATTATCTTGTAAAAAATGGTGAATGGCTGAGAACATATTTGGGATGTGGAATGCTATACAGTGCTAAGCGAGGAATGGTGTGAGGGATTTGAGCTTGGACTCCCATAAGTCTCTGGAAGTAGATCAGGGCCTTTTTGAATGTAAGTCTACTGTCACCTTGTCACCCATCTGCCTGCCTCATGTCAATCCCCTTGAGTCTCCTAACAAGATAAAAAAGAGTTTATTTTCAATCTCCTATTTCACTAATTCTGTTTTGACTTTTCAAGAACTGGTTCAGTGGTGACAAGATAACAGCAGCTGGTGGATTTTCAGCCACAGGTTTTGACTTGGAATGAGCCTGCAGTAAAAGCAGAAGGAAGAAGCAATACACTCAGGATAGCACTGGGTGGGAAAATGTTTTGCTGGGAATTCTAAAAAAAAGAAAAAAAAAGTATTTCTTGTTAGCTTTCTTACTTAGGGTTTTCAAAGTCCTCCACTCTCATCATTCTCATAGAGCAGACTCTAATTTTTGAAGAAGATATTAGAACCCATGACTGCCTTGTCTGACGTTGAACACCAAAGGTAGAAGAAAAAGTGTCTCTGTGAGATCTTCAGCTTTCTCAACTCTGTTATCACTGAGACAGGCTTCCTTGAGTAAGAAGCAGCACAGCTGCATGCACAGTAGCATGCACCAGATATCCATACAAAACAAACATGACCAGAATCCTAAATGAAAACCAGCCAGGGAAGCGTTTAGAGAATGGAGGAGACACTGGTGAGAAGTTATACACTTGGCTTTAAAGAGATATCTTAGTCTATGGACAAGAGAATTTCATGTTCAGAGAAAATATTTTACATAGATTTTTTTTCTAATTAAATTGAAACAAACCGATGCTCTTGCCTTTGTCATGTCAATAAAGTGAAAAGAGTAAAGGCTGCGTAGAACCCCGTTTGTCTAACAGAGCTTTGGAGCTGACACTCGAGTCCTTGCAGGAGGCTGGACTACGTCTCCAGTTGGTGAAAAGTCATTGAGAGCGGGACACGGCTGGTTCCTCCATGATCTCCGGAGGGAAGAGCTGGAGCATGCTTTCCCACTTCTGTACTAAGTCATCCACCACCCAGGAAGATCCTTAAGAGGCTCTGCAGTTAATGTTTGCCAGCTGCTTTAATATCCTAGGATTAAAAAGGGCAGAACCGAAAGAAGAAGCTGGCTTGGAACTTGGAAGGCAGTCAGAAATCCTGCCCCACAAGTCTAATGGCTTGTTTTCAACATTTATTTAACCTCCTCTGCTATCAAGAAACCTGAGAGTGCCCCGAGGAAGTTTATACTGAAGGAAATGGAGAAAGTGTACACTGTTTTTGAGTTGTTTTGTTAAGGCTCCTGGATGGCAAGGGTGTGCATTTTCTAATTATGAAACTTTGCTCAACTTGTACAGATGTTGTAGGTTTCAGTCCCGCAGCCCACTAAGATTGGATAGCCTGCCATGCTGCTTTGGAAAAAGCAAATTCTGTGAGAGCCCTTGAATCATCTTAAGTTTTGCCCTTGAAATAGTTATAAATGAACTTGGCCTCTATCCAATATAGGCCAGCAAAGAGAACATGCCAGCGGGGGGAAATGTTTTTGTCCATGCTGGAATGACCAGCTGTCACTGCGTGCCAGCAAGTGGCGGGCACAGAATTGCCGGATCTGTGGGGATAAGCAAACAGTCCTGTTTTTCTCCACAGAAACTTGCTTCACTGCGCTGCATAATGACAATTGTGAGCTATATTTGCAAAGTGGTTTGTGTGCAAGCAAAGCATCAGCTATGGTAGGGGCAAATATTTACCCCAGCAGGTCTCAGGAGCTGCTCCATGGAGCTCACTCTCCACAGTAACTCAGGATATTATATTCCAAAGTGCTGGTTTGGGTGGTGAGCATTTGCTGGCACAAAAAAAATTTGTAATGAATGTTTATTTCAAAGCCACGGTGATATAAGTTATTAATTACACTGATATGAGAAAAGGTTTGGGCATTGCTGTGTGAGCAGTAGAAAGGGTTATGGGCATAAATTTTGAGTGTGGGATACATGGGTTGTTTAAATTGGCTTGATCCAACCCTACATTAGCTTTGATCCAGTCTAGTCTTTACTTGATCTGTGTTTAAAATATCTTCCTACCAGCTAAGGAAACTGCTAGCTTTAGTCCTGAATACTAAGAATGTCAACTTACGTACCGTCTAACTAATTCAATATCATTTCAGAGCGGCATTAAAATTACTTTGTATTCTGTGTTAATATTGGGACACATTGGAGCAGTTATAGTAAGTTTAAAACAAGTATATTTTAAAAATAAGCAAAAAGAATAGAGGAATGTATCTTTCTCCCTCTGAGCTGTAAAAGGAAAATTTTATTAGGTATGTTCTTTCCATATTGCATGACTTAAAATATTTTAGCTGTTTATAACAGTCTAGAAAACAGTAAGGACTGGTGTATGTGAATATATATATATATACATATACATATATATATCATCATGCTTATAGATATTCAAGTATGTGCAAGGGTAGATTATTTTTAGCAGTTTTTAAAATGGAGAGTCTAGACCATGCTGTCTATTTGTTTCATGGAGAATTCTCATAGTGCTCATGCCACACTTGCTATGTACTAGTCTCCCTTCTTAGCATGTACCATATATTGACCTATTTAATTCTTAGACAAACTTAAGGGCTCAGTGGTTCTCAACCTGTGGATTGCAACTGCTTTGGGAACATAGATATATACATTATGGAAACATTACAGGAAACACAGATATTTATATTATGATTCATAAAGTATCAAAATTACAGTTATGAAATAGTAACGGAAATAATGCTACAGTTGGGAATCACTACAACATCAGGAATTGTGTTAAAGGGTCACAGCATTAGGAAGGTTGAAAGACATTGTTATAGATGGATGTGTTTTGCATATCTACTTTACTTGATGGAGGCACTGAAACAGAGTATTTAGTGAAGGGGGAAGTCCTTCTATGCATATGTTTGTTTTACTGGTTGATAAATAAAACAGTTTGCCAATATAGAAACAAGATAGGTAGGACTAGGAGTCAAGGAGGATTCTGGGAAACAGAGGCACAGTCAGTCACCATGTAGGGCATAAGAGAAGAGGTCCAGAGAAGACTACGTGGAAATACTCAGATTAGCAGTTATGGGTTAATAATTAAGTCAGAGCTAGCCAATAAGAAACCATAGAAAATGTCCAACAGCTTCATAATATAGTGTCCTTTGTGTTCATTTGGGACTGACACAGCTCTGGGACCAGGCTGGCAGGGAGAATGCAGATTACAATTTAATAATTGATCAGATTTCATATCTACTATGTAACATAACTGAAGTTAGAGCCCTGAGTGTCTTCATAGATAATCTTTGCACTTGGCTACTTTGCTAATCTGGAAGTCAAAAGAGGAAGTCTATCCCTGCATTAGAATGAAGCCATATCCTTTCAAATCTTGCCTTTACCACCCTGTTAAGCATGCTTCTTGTTGATTGGTGCTGCAATATAATATGATTGATGTTCATTACAGTGAACTCACAGGAAAATGCCAAGTTCTGTTTGAGCTATTAATGACTGCATAATACTTAATGCAATCTTCATAGTTGAGAGAGTAACAGTGAACATAATAGAATTAGCCTGCTAAAACATGCTGTTAACTGAAGCTCCCTTCTTCAACATGCCACATCAAAGAAATACAGAGAAGTTCAGAAGCTTGCTTTCAGACGATTGCTTTTAGCTTAGTGAAGGTATCAGAGCTGGAAGGGAGGACTGGAGAGGTGGCACAGTGGTTCAGAGCATTTGCCGTCCTTGCGAAGGACCTGTGTTTGGCTCCCAGCATCCATATGACAGCTCACAAGCTTCTATAACTACAGTCTCTAGGAATTTGATGCTCTCTCCTGGCATCCCTGACACACACACTCTCTCTCTCTCTCTCTCTCTCTCTCTCTCTCTCTCTCTCTCTCTCTCTCTCTCTCTCTCAAAAGAATAGGGGTGTGTTCATTCTTTTGATAAGGAATCCTACAACCCTGAGCAATACTATAAGTTTATCTTTTAAACACTGTACACAAGCATTGCGACATCTCTCAAGCCTTCCCATCAAAGCCATTTCCAACTTGAATTGTAGGTGAGAGTAAGGGAAGATTGAGGAGTGGGAAGGACAAAGTCGAAGAACAGTGTGAAAGCATACCTTTTGCTTAGATTTTTTATTGCTAACTTTTAGTGCTCTGGTGGCTGAGACTTCTACACTCTCATTCGTGGTCTTAAAGTACTTTAGAAACTTGTCTATCACACTGGATCTTAGCTTCATTTTGGTGAATGTCACAATAGAGCATGCAACTAAAACTTTATCCATCCATCCAGGTTTCCTGTGGAAACGCATCTTCATTTAACAATAGAAATTTCTGTGTTATGTACTTACTCCAAATTATGATTATGATAGTGATTAATTTGAGCATTCCAAAAAGAGTAGTGACATGCTATCTGAAACATGGGAAAGGATAATTTCAGGGGTAGTGATTGTCCTTTTTAATATTAGGTAGACTTTCAGTCCACATGTCCAATAATTCACAGTGTCTGAGGCCTCAGCTCAGGATTGTGAGAAGTGTAATTCCTTTACTTTAAGAACTTGAGATGTGCTCTTGTTTGTTTGTTTTTGAGACATAATCCTATCAGACTAGCAGGACTCTTAGATCACATTCCCTTCAAGAATTTTTTTCATCCTTCATTCCTATTCTCTTCTCATTAACTTTGATACAGGAGACAGTCTTTCATATTGGGGTTTTCCTTGATGGTGGAGATAAGAGAGAATAAAGGCCACATGGTCATCTTCTTGAACTTCCCAAAGGATACAGAATAGAAGGAGCTTTTGACCCTCGGAGACTAGTACTAGTCTCATTTCTTCTAAGCAAGCCATTCTTACCTCCCTTGCAACCCCATTTTCCAATCGTTTCTATTCATTTTAACCTCTTAGCAATGTATTGTGAGCGTCTGTAAAGTCTTGGGCTTTTGGAATGCAAAATTTGTTTCTAGTTTTAGCTGTAAGAGTGAGGGAACCTCTAGGAGTAGAGGGGAGAAGTCTGAGAAAAAAATGTAGAACAGTATTTTAAAACACCTCTTCAGTTTATACATTGATAGGCAGTGGAGCATGGCTACCAGAAGATAGATTTTGAGGACAGGCCATAGCAGCTGACTTGAAATTGTTCACCTACTAACCAAGTCATCTTGAGTATATTTCTGAGTCTATGTCCAATTCTCTAGCTGTAAAACATGGGTGATAACAAGAAGATCATGGGATTCTTACATCCATCATACATTGTTTATTAGACTTCTGACACAAATAAATTCAGTGTTTCAATTAATTGATTCTGTCATGTTGCACACTTATTCTTAATAGAGGAAACCCTCAGCTTAGCTTTAGTCATCAGCCAGATTTGTCTTTACTTCTTTTCACCATTTTAAAAGCAGTGTGCAAACAGAATGTGATCTGTTCTCAGACTCAAGAAGGGTTTATATAAGTTTCAAGAAATAGCCAAGGCTCTCAGTTAAATGCCCAAGGCTATTAAATTAGAAAATGCTTTAATTTTATCCTAGCAAAGAGAGTAGAGAACATTCTTATTATTTCTGATGGGGAGATACAGTATACTGAAAGCATTTCTTTGAGAAATTTAAAACAATCCTACATAATAACTTTACAAGTATATGCATATCAGAAATTTATTTGAAGGGATAATGGCATAAACACATTGTGTTTTGTCAAAGGGTTGGCCAAAAGCAACATATTGTGTTCATTTACTTTCTACAATACTAATTAAAATATCACCACTTAATAATTTTCAAGTAATAAGCATTATAGGGAAGACAATCCTCCATTAGAAGGTGATTTTGATTTATAACTTTCAATAAAATATTTATATAGCTTTCATGTTTCCCATTTAATTTTTATAGCATTATGGGAAAATAATGGTTATGGTAAAAGAAAGGCATAAGAGCAGGAAATGATTTATTACCAATCAGATGTTGTAAATCACTACCATAAAAAAGCATGATTTGATTACATGAACTGGCTAGTCACAAGCGGCGACTAGTTTATTAACACTCGTGATTAACCTAGCTTTAGGCAAGAACACTGTAAAGAGGCTGCGTCCCCAAAGTTCTTCCTTAGCCTCTGATGACATCTAATGCCACCACCATTGCCCCTTGACACACACACCAGTCTGTTGGCCGTGGGCAATTACAACACCCTCCAAATTCGTTAGCAGCAGCCAGAAGGATTCAAACAAAATGCAAATGGTGCCTGTGATTTTGGTTGGCTCCCCTCTCTAACAGCCAGAGGTTTTGCTGTGATTCACGAAGTCATATGAGATCTGAGCCTCTGTCTGAACTGCTACTCATCCAGCTCACTCTTTTGCCAGATGTCTCTGCTCTTAATAACAGCTTTGGCCTTTGAGAACTCTCTAGCTGGGTGATCTATCTCACATGTTAGCATACTTTGTTCTTTCCTCTGTCATCTTTTTAGTCCAATGTAGCCTTTGCAATGAGGTCTTCCCCATTCTATAAATGTTCAATCATCCCAGTCACTCTCCTTCTTATCTATTTTCCATTAATTCAGTATCAGTGTAGTTTGTATGTTTAAGGTACAAAGGTCAGGGACATTTCTCAGCTCTGTTTATTGTGATATCCCTAGTATCAGGCATGTATTAAGAACTCAACAAATCTGTCTCATGAATGAATGCTCATTCTATGTTTGGGAATGTGCTGAGTCAACTCAATGAAGGATCTATCTAATGTTACTACAATTCTAAGAACTGACTTACATTTTATTAGCATGGTTCTGTGTAGTATCAATAAGCCAATGGCAAATAAGTTGGCATTGTAGAGCAGAGTAACTGTATAGAAGTCATGAGACATACTCATATGTTTAGTAAAAACCATTAACAAAATGAAAACAGTGAACTAGAGCAAGTTTCCTGGCTCTTGATTAGCAGGAGCTTGGTTTAGATGACACAAGTCCATTCTTAGGTTCTGGACTTAACTATACTTACATTGCAGACCCTAAAAGAACCAGTAAGGCTGAAGAGTGACTCTGGCCCAAAGCAAACTGACGGTTTAACGCCTGATTCTGAGAAAGGTGTGGTTTATACCTGTATGATCAGAAGCTGAGATCTAATAAGATATTGTGAAGCATGTGAGACGTCACTAGATAGTATAGTTGCTTGGTGTAATGTAACTACCCAGGAGCCAACATGAGTGTGTGTGTGTGTGTGTGTGTGTGTGTGTGTGTGTGTGTGTGTGTGTGTGTGTGTATAAATAGATAGTCAGTCAGACAGACAGATAGATAGATAGAGGGTAGGTTATAGATACACGATAGATTAAAAAACCAAATAATTTAATAACTTGTGTATATCTATCACATGTATGAAAGACTTGAATTATGGTTTTATTTAAGTTTTCTTTTGCTAGAAACACAAATGAAAATATTAAGAAATCATACATCTTGTTTCCTGCCTATGATAAATTTTAAAAGAAATAAAATAAAAGGGGGTGAGAAAATAACAAAGGAGAAATCACAGACCAATTATAAATACCACCCTGAGAGTTATGTGGATTTCATAAGTAATGTCTTTAAGTTCTATAAAATTCTGAGGAATATGACATTTTTGTTTTTGTATTTGATGTGTAATTAATGTGACAACCTAAGCCAATCCTTTGTGTTGCCATGGAAACCAATTTTGGTAACATAAAGAAGTGCTAGCTGTTAATTGGTATTCAGAGTTAGTAGCTGGTGGCTGTGCTTCTGTCTCCATGGTAACCTAGCTGTCACGTTTTTGTCCCTAACACCATGGTAAGATTTCAGATGCATGTGTCTTAATGCACATGTCCGTAGTCTCTGGAACAGCTTCTTCTTATTATCTGTGCATGTGATCATTTGGGGGATGTTTGAGTTGTTGTTGAAAAGTGGTGGCTCCAGGGGAAATTTATTTCATTAGCATTTCTCTGTCCTCCACTTGTGTCAAGAATTCAGAGTGTTCGCTTTGGAAGATGTGTACATTTGTGTTTATTGATTGTCTACACAGAGTTAATTCTCTCTCTCTCTTCATGCGTGTGTGATTTGAGTGTTTACATAGAAAAATAGGAATGGTTTCTCAAGTTTGTTTTTCTGAGAGTAGAGGTTATAAATACATTTGAGGAATAATCGTCAAATTAGAGAAATGAGACACTTTCCATTTTGAAAGAGTATTCTCACATTATGTTTGGATAATGTAGGGATACCTCATATATTTAATATCTAGAAATTTCTTCTTTATCAAAAAGATGTTAAATATTTGTCTTTTTACTTCTGTTATTCAAAGAGGTAATACTTTTATAGAGCTATAATTCACACACTATGCGATGCAAGCATTTACTTTTCTGTTTTTAACATATCTCTTGATGGGCCCCATATCTGATAGTTAATTTTTATGATGATTTGCATATTTAGTGGTGTCAAAATCTACCTACAATTCTAGGATACTCCTCTGTTCATACTTTGGATTCCATTTCACTTCCTTTGGACTGTGGGTTGTACCAACAACTCATTTCTATGAATAGCACATGGCAGAAATGACTGCAGATCACTTCTAAAACTGTATCTTTTAAACATATTTTTATTTTGTCCTTGAATTTTCTTTCAGAAATTTGACTTTGTAAGAAAGAAACTCTCAAAACATTTGGCAGCTTTACTATGTTTTTTGCTCCATAGGAAGGTCAATGTGGCTCAGAACTGAGGTTGCTAGTCAACAGTCATGTCAGTGAGTAATCTTGGAACTGATTGTGAACCAAGACAAGTCTTCAGCCATATGATTTTATAATTGGCATATTGACTACAAGCTCTGCAATAGCTCTAGTCCCAAAACACCAACTAAGCTGATACCAACCTTTAGCCCATGGAAATAGGGGGTTATTAATGCTTAATGTTTTAATCCACTACATTCTGAAATGATTTGTCATACACAACAAATAATATAGCATATTTCATATTAGTCCAAGAGCATAAGGGTTCATTAGCATTAGGGTTTAATTATAGAATATAGAGAGCATGTAGGAGAACACATTAATATTCCCAAGCATTTACAAAGAGCTTATAATGCCTTCAAGAGGAAGTTATCACTTGAATTCTATATTAATGACATATTTACTGGTTATTAATAGCTTATCACTGTCAAGGAGTTTCTGTGGCATATAGGTACTTGAAGCCATTTTCTGTTAATGAGCCACTTGATCAGTTTTGATCTGAGCTGTCTGTAGGAAGATGGGCTTTGTGTAACGCAAAGGTCAACTTGATTAGATTCCTGGAAGTATGTGAGTTTAATTAGCAATGTAAAATCTGTCCAAATTCCTGAAATCTGTCACATTAAACTCGAGACATTGCTTGGGCTTTTATTGGGTCACAGATGAAAGAAAGGGATGATAATCCAACTTCTGACACCAGCTGAAGCAGAAATATTAAAGTATACAAATTGAGGGATGTCCTATGATATTTATTGAAAGAGAAACCAAGAAAGCTGACAACCAAAAGTCCACACGCTGCTCTCCAGGTTGAAACAGTAATTCCTATTATGAATTTCAATAAATATTTAAATAGAAATGTCATTGATGATGCTTTTTTTTACTATGACTTTAAGTGGCTTTTCCTTGTCATAGGGAGACCTCATAAAGAAGCAGATAAATCTTTTAAACAATGAAAAGTAAGCGGCCTAGGTTTCACTATGAATTTCATACCTGAAATTACACATTATTTGGTTCAGTAGAATCAGAGATATAGCAAGTCCCCACATGGTTTCTGAGTGGAAATAATACCCCCTAAGAATCCATATTTTGCCTTGATAACACTTACCAGCACAGTATTGGTCCTTAATAATGCTATATTATGGAGTTTTGGAGAAAAATCTGAAATAAGTCTTAATTATCAAAGTAAAATATGTTAAAATTGCAAATTACAGTTACAAATCCAAGTAGTAAATACATGGAGACTTGCTAGGGCAAAGAATAAGAAGAAAAAGAATGAAAGAAACATGAATTAATTTCCCATGTTTTTAGGTCAAAGATGCTGCACAGATTCTGTATGAGATGAAAAGATGAATCCAGACAATTCATAACTAAAACTTACTTAACAGACTGAGCTATTTAGAGCTCTGTACAATGATCTTCATTCCAGTTTATTCCTATTTTCCTAGGGACAAGTCTTAGTTTTGTTTTGCTTTCTTCTAACCAAAGAAGAGGAGAATCTGATTATATGGTTACCTATATTTAACAATTATCTTTTTAACATAGCTTCCCCTCATAGTTTCTGCTTTGAAGTAGTAAAGGAAGCAGCTATTCTCATACATTCATAATAACAAAAACCCTATGAAAAAGAGTTATTTCAATTCAAGTGTCTATTGTATGAATGTGTGATGACAAATTAAGTCTTTGATGATCAGTAACTTCCTAATTCTTACTATTTTGAATTTTAAATAAATTGGCCTGTTACTAGAACTGAGTGATGGATGCATGAAGGAGAAAATGTATTATGACATTTGTAAGAATACTACTTAAAATGACAAGATCAGCACTAGCTTCTACTCTGACTTTGGACTCTGGATAAAGTCATTGTCTTCCCAGAAATCAGTTTCAGGGGATGACAGGCATGACTTAGAAAATTATATTAAGAACCTAATGATGCTATGATGGACAGGCATAGTGCTGGGACACAGAGACAGCCATTACCTTCTCTCCTAGGATTTGACATGGGGAGCTACGAAGGGGGTGAATCACTGTTAAGAACTGAAAATAGGAAAAAGGTTGTGTAAGAGGGGATATTCAAGCTAGGACAGGAATGTTGAATTTTCTAATCTACTCCTTAAGAGTGGATACATAAGGAAGAGTGGATGCGTGAGATTAAGCAGGATCAGGTCACCTGGTAGTAAAGAGGTATCTATGGGTGATTTAGAGGATCCGGTGAAGGCATGAAGAGGGCTAATAGAATATGGTCTTTAAAGGTGTGAGATGAATTTATAAAAACATGATACACATAAATAGTATTTTGGATTTGAATTTTTATCTCACATAGGAAGGCTTATGTCATAGACTGGCATGATCGTATCGCAGGAGCTAAATGTGGAAGGTGGGGTACACTATAGCCATAGCTGCGCTCTCTGGAAGGCCACTTATAAAATAATTATACTAGTCTTTCATATGTTAATTCTCAAATGGAGGTGGCAGGAAGCATGATTGCTATAGTGGTTTAAATGAAAAAGTCCTCCAAAAGCTCAGGCACTTAAATGCTCAGTCATAGTTGGTAAAGTAGGGAGGTTATGGAAATTTTCGGGACATGGAACCTTGCAAGAGCTAAACTACATTACTAGGTGTAAGCGTTTCGGGATGGGTCAGGACAGGATGGAACAGGAGTGGGTCAGGTATTCTGGCACTCGGAAGTCACAGAATACTGAGTGTTACACAGCTCAGGTGGAAAGGTATCCTGGAGCTCAGGAGCCAAGGACCACCACAGGTTGCAGTAAGCTTGGCAGCTTACCGCCTTGCCTCAGAGAAAGGCTTCTCTGGTGTATCAGCTCTGCTCCACAAGGGCAGGATCTTCCAGCTGGGGATGTTCACCTAGTGTAGCAGTTTTGCTAGGCAGGAGGTTTCTCGGGCGAAGTTGCTACAGTTCAGCTCTGCTCCTGGAGAGCGGAGAACAGAGAGCGGGGAACAGGGAGCCGGGAGCAGAGTATAACAACTCTGCTCTGCCAAGGAAGGTTTCTCGGGCAAGTGTTACAGCACTGCTCGCTCTGCTCGCCTCTGCTTGCTCTGCCCAGGGTTGTCTCTGCTCTGTCGCGGCCGCAAAAGAATATCTTCACCCAAAGCTCATCTAAAGGGGTTTATTGGAAGGCAGCTGGACCAGGCAAGCTGAACATACACAGGGTTTATATAGGGATTCCTAGGGTTGGGGAAGTTTTTCCAGAGTAGGGATTGGTCCGATTTCAGTGCTGAGCTCAGATTGGCTAGAGCTCTGCTCCGGGATTGGTTACTTTTTCACACAGGATTAGGGTCAGATTTGGCTCTGGTTTCAGGGCCAAAGTGTGTTTCTTTCTCTGGTCCTTTTTAACCTTTTGGCTCTAGTTTTAGGGCCAGGGTGTATTTCTTTCACTGACTCTGATTCCAGGGACAAAGTGTGTTTCTTTGGCACTGGTTTCAGGGTCAGGGTGCATTTCTTTGGTTCTGGTTGCAGAGCCAAAGTGTGTTTCTTTGGCTCTACTCAAGGTGTGTTTCTTTGACTGGTCTCTTTTCCCTATAGTATGTTCATTCCAAACCATTGTTCTTTCTTCAAACCCAACCCATCTAGCTCATTCCATATGAAACAACAGAGAAATGAAAACTCAAGCAGAATATAGATTCCTTACCACCTATACCAATTTTAGGGCCAGGGTACATTTCTTTCACTGACTCTGATTCCAGGGGCAAAGTGTGTTCCTTTGGCACTGGTTTTAGGGTCAGGGTACATTTCTTTGGTTGTGGTTGCAGGGCCAAAGTGTGTTTCTTTGGCTCTGTTCAGGGTGTGTTTCTTTGACTGGTCCCTTTTCCCTACACTAGGGATGGGCTTCGAGGGGATAGCCACACCACACTTCCGGTTTACTTTCTTTGCTTCCTGTGTACTTTCTTTGCTTCCTGTGTGCCACTGAGATGTGATCTCTCAGCTTCCTGTATGTGCCACCATGCTTTCCCACCGTTATGTACACGAAGCTCCCTTGAACTGTGAGCCAGAATAAACTCTTCTTTAAGTTGCTTTTAGCCATGGTATTTTAACATAGCAACAAAAATGTAACTGATTAAAAAATCACAAAGATGATCCATTGCAGAGATAAAAGATAAAGGATTCTTTCTAAATGCATTCTACATTACTCTAGAAGGTACCGTCTCCACATTTTGGTCCTGCATACTCTTGTAATATTTAGCTGTGGTAGGGAGGAAGGACCACATGGTAAGAAAAGGATCCTGGTGCTGAGACAGAGAAATGGGGTTCCTAGAGGAGGGACATCTGTTGTAACCTGGAAAAACAACTCATAAAATTTCACTTTGAGGGGTAGATACATGGAGTATGTTTAATTAGGGTACATTGTTCAAGCTTTATGGGTCAGACTTTAGTATCACATGTAATCTGGACCCACAGTCATAGGTGATACAGACTGTCTACAAATATTTGAAGATGTATCAGCCTTGGTGATAATATTCAGTCTTTCATTAAAGGTAACAAAAATGTCATTTAAGTATCTATAAATAGGCAGCTTTTTCCAGGAAGGTTTTTGCTGTAATTTAAGAAAAGCAGCTCTCAAGAGAAAGATGCCATGATAAAGGGTTCAAGCAGAGGGTTTATATTTTTTAATTAGGGAAAGGGATCATAAAAGGGGAAAGGGGGTGGGGAGACCTGCCTCTGAAGAGAGGAGCAGCATGAAAGAGGAGAGCAGACAGTGGGGGAGAAGGAAGGAAAAGAGGAGAGAGAGTGGAACAGAGAGAAGGAGAGAAAGAGAGACAGAGAAGAAGATGGGAGGTGGGCAGGACCCTTTTAAAAGGGAACATAATGTGCACAGGTGGTGCTCTTAGTGACTGCAGCTGAGGGTATATCCTGTCAGAACCCCAAGGACAGGCCGGTACAGATGTGTGAATACTAACAGTTTTAGTCTGTGATTAAAAAATAAAATCAATAATCTTCCTTTGCTTTTGTCTGAGAGTGAAGTGGCCTCTGTATACCTAAAAGTATTAAACATTGTATAGCAGGGAGAAGCACAAGAGAAATGTACTTATGAATGTTATCTTTATAAACATCTAACTTTTGCTATAGTTTTATATCTACATGGATATAAACAGTGTATAAATGCCAGAAGTTTGATTGGAGTTAACTCCAAGCTGTGAAGTCCACGCTAGGTTCCTAGAGCTGCAGGGATTTTGGAGATAAAGGTTTGCCAAAGGGGTTGCCTTAAGGCCAAGAGACTCTGCTCATGAAATTTTTAATTCCCCTTCTAGAGACAAGGATGGAGAGCAAATGCAGCAAAACTGTGGAATAATACTGATTGCCTCCCTCCCCCATTTTAGCAGCCCTGAGAGGCTAACATGTGCTTGACCTTGCAGCTCCTGTCCTGGTCACTAGGAGGTCAGATGCCCTCCTCATGGCAAGGAACCAATCAGAAGTTAGCTGGCTGGCAGGGCTGTGTTTTATGGCTCTGGGTGTGCTTTAAGGACAAATGCACAACAGTGACTTGCAGAGCATAGCAACCACCCTGGGAGGGCCTATGGGCCTTAACAACCAGCTGACCAATCAACACAGGGCAGGTCGTCCGAACCTGGAAGAGCACCAATCCTGAGACTGTTGCAGACCCCCTAGACAGTCCCCTTACACGCAATGGGCCTCTTGCTGATTTGGGGGTTCAGAATTTGGGCACAACAAAATGAACTGAATGCTCATGATAGACAGTGAATAGCCAGATTAGGCGGCTGTCACACAGACATAATTTGAATTACTTGAGGCATTGAGGCAAAGGTATCATTTCTGTCCACAAGGTTAGAGCCAGGCAGGCAGCATGCTGAGACCTCTCACGGACCATAGCAAAGGATGCCATGAATAATTTTAAGCAATAATAAAAATGGCATTTTGAGGTAAATGATCTGGTCTTTCTGGCCTGATTTAAACAATTCTCATTCAGAGTGCTTTGGTGCCTGAGGGGACAGGTGGTGGTATCTAAAAGTGTTTTTAGTATCTGCCTCCCAAGCAGTAAAGTACCAGGCAGCTCTCACTAGAGGAGCAGCCATGGATTCCCCAAACACCTGAAGGCACAAAGGCCACTCGTCCCACAGAAGAGCCAGCCAGATCTGACTTGCTATAGGTCCAGAACTAAAGAGTACTCACTGAAAGTATTCCTAAACATTCCAAAAAGATAGTCCAGATTTAGTGTGTTTCTGAACCCCACCAAGTCATCTGGATTTTCAAATAAATTCTGATAAACATAGTCACATTCACTAAGGCAGTGGTTCTAACCTTCCTAGTTCTATGACCCTAAAATACAGTGCCTCATGTTGTGTGACCCCACCCCCGCCCAACTATAAATTACTTTGCTGCTGCTTCATACCTGTAATTTTGCTATTACTATGAATCGTAATGTAAATATATGTTACGCGGGATATCTGATATGTGACCCGTGAAGGGTCATAACCCACATGCTGCACTAAGGGAAGTTTTATGACCGTCTTGTGCCATTTGGTGTTCAGACTTAAGTCGTTATTTACCTATTGCTACATTGCCTTAGGGAACACTTGACAGCTAATGACCATGACCATCCTGAGGGCAAGAAAATTTCAAAAGCAGACAACAGAAGAAATCTCACTAAAAATGACTGTACAGCATGGGTACTGTTTAAAACTATACACAAGAAGAAGGGACTGGAGCGTGAACATGTACAGGAGAAGTAAAAATGATATTTGGGGTAATTCTGTATCACACACAGAGTTTTGCTTTTAAAAAGTCTATTTTAAGCACCAAGCAAAGTAATTTAGAGGACCCAAATAAATGTTTAATCAGCTTCTGCTGTGTTTTCCATCATACAAATAAGCTGGAGTTCCTAGGGACAGCTGCATTGCCAATTCTCTGTGAAGGTAAGACAGGCTTTGGTCCTTTGCCTTCAAAACACTCTGTCAATGGATTTGTCTAGGGTCTTGCAGAAAAATTCCTACTTTAGGAAACATGTTTTATGAACTTGATCAAAATTTACCTCAGCTACAACCTCTTCCTTGTGGTATAGTGACAATGTGCGTGTCTTAATACAGGGCCAGCACTGACACTTGCATGTTCAGGTTGTAGAAAACCATCCTGTGCTTTTGATAATATATTTTTAAGTTTTATTTCTTTTTATGGTGTTATATGTGTGTATGTCTGTGTGAGGATGTTGGATCTTCTGGAACTTAACTGAGAGACAGTTGTGAGCTGCTGTGTGGGTGCTGGGAATTGAACCTGGGTCCCCCAGAATAGCAACAAGTGCTCTTTTAACCACTGAGCCATCTCTCCAGTCCTGCTTTTTATGACATTATTGTGTGTTTTCACATGTGTTCTATCTTTTATTGGTAATGTTATAGCTAAGAAAGGGAGAGTATAGGAAGATAATTAAAGCTATAATTACATTTGTCAGAAGTTGAATTGGATAGAATTGGCTATGTAAAATGTAAGTCCTTGGCCTTAATTCTGATGTGTGATAATAACCTCTCAGTCACATTGGTGGGGATGCAGGGAGACAGAAGAGAAAAAAATAGATGTTAGTGCTTCATTATGAATGAGCTCAGCAGATTTATCCTCATATATATTATGACAAACTCTATTGGAAGGTGAACCCTAAATTATCTTCATAATTTTAAAATGGTTTTACTATTTATGGTGTGTGTGTGTGTGTGTGTGTGTGTGTTGGCACTTGAGTACCACAATACAATTATGGAGGTCAAAGGCCAACATGGGTCCCAGGATTTGAACACAGGCCATGAAGTTTAGTAATGAATGCCTTTGCCTGCTGAACAATCTTGCCAGCTTGGTGTCAAAGTACTCATTTTGAATTCATTGGATTAGGGTTCTTCTTGAAAAACTTTCATCCAGGTACTGCATTCTCTATCACCATATCTATATTCTTTTTAATGTAGACTTGTCCTAATAGAAACATACTAAATGTTTGGCTATGTTTCAGCTTTCTAGGAAATAAAAAATTGATTGTAAAGTTATGATGGCAAATCAAAAGTGAGTAAATTCACAATGTCATTGAGCTTTCCACTGTCCTCAACTGTTGCAGGGGTCAAGTCCAAGACAGTAGCCTCTTGGGGTAGGGGGCAAGAAGGGGCGGAATCAATGGCACAGTCTGCATGAGCCAGGGGAAAAGCAAAAAGCATACTCATTTATTGAGGGAATGGGCAGGCCTCTTTTACCCCCTCCAGAGACTCGGCGGCAGTGCACAGCTGGAATGCTGTGTTGTCTCTCTCATTATCGCAAGTCATCATGGCATCAGTGGTAGTCCAATGTCTGGAGGCAGAATTCAGGTTGGCACAAGAGGAAGTTGGGAATGCGCATGCTCAGTGGAAGTTGTGAATGTGTGTGCTCAGCTGGCATTGGGGACAGGGACTTAGCCTACTTCTACACTTAGCTGACTCTAACTCTTGCAAAGGATAGCACATTTCCCCAGTGTCCCTGTTGACCGCTCAAAGAGTCTGTCAGTTCGCTCCCTCTGAGTGGTCAGCAGCTTGATCATTTCTCTCACATTTTCCCCATCCTATCCATCATTTCTATCCCAAACTTAAAAGATTGGAGGCATTTGGGGGAGAGGGGAGAAATTGAAGGGATTTGTTTGCTGATCGATATAATCAAGATGTGATTTCCAACTCTGTTGAGGGCTTCTCATCCTTTGCCTTGACAAAGAATAAAATAATCATGACCTCAGTGGGCACTGTAGGCTCCTACTGTATTACTGTTTACTAGATTGTTAACAAGGTTGGGCAGAAAGTCTGCTCTTGGGAAAGACTTAGCACTCTCTTCTAAAGAATTTCTTTCTCTTGGGCTTTTTTTTTTTTTTGTAATGGCCTAAAAAGAACATTCAGTATTATCAGCTGAAGAATGCATGAATGAAATTATTGACTCTTTGTCAAGTATAAATGAGTCTCTGGGACATCCCTTAAGAGTAGGGAAATCTAATACAGGGCTGCTTTATTTCTTGTTATATTTTCACAGATCTATTTGTAGAGTTAGAAATTAGGTTAAAGCAATCAGGAAAAGTGACAATAAATTATTAAAAAGAAATTACTTTTCTTCATTTATTCTTTTATTTTTGTTTAATTTTAAATTCAGCCTTCACTGAAGAAACTGTATGTGTAATTAAAATGATATTTTGATTCCTTCCTTCCTCTGTGGTGTGTGTGTGTGTGTGTGCTCTGTGTGCACGCGTGTGTATGTGTGTGGTATGTGGGGTGTGTGCTCTGTGTATGCGTGTGGTGTGTGTGTGTGTATCTGTGTGTGTGTGCATGGTTCTAGGATGTGACCATAGCTGCATAGCTAAGCTGACTCCTCTGGAACACATCTTTCTCACCTGATAGAAAGGAAACGATGTGGATGAACAGAGTGTGATCCACATTCCCCCCACTTGCCCTGTGTGCATCAGCTCCCAACTGATGTAGAAATAAAACCTGGGCAAATGCAATAAAGAGGTCAGGAAAATCAGAGGAGGCCAGATGGCCTATTGCTTAAACTAAGAACACAGGGTTTCTGGGGAGCTAACACAGGAGTACCCACAGAGGTAACAACAGAGGCTGTGTGTGCTGTTAAAACACACAGCTGAGGCTGGATGACCTGATGGTGTTCATCATCAAATGAAATTACTTTCAACAGCTAATATATTGTTACTTGTTGGGGAGGAACTACAGCACCAGGTGACTGAAAGTCCTGACTGGGAGGCAACAGGAATACTAACATCAAGCTGTAAATCCCACAGATGACTTCAGCAGGCTCTTCCACCCCTCCCCTTCTACCAGCTCTTCCAAAGGCTATGACACCAGACCCTGTGTATCTCTGTAATTCTTCACAAATGTGCTTCTTCTTCTCCTTATACTGACATTAGCTTGTTTTTTCCCAAGCTAATGTTTTATTTGCATTTTCTATTGCACAAAACAGTTGCTGAGTGAAATCCAAGCCACCTGTGGCTCCTGGAGACTGAGACAGATTGAAAATCAATGGGCCAGAAACATTTCAAAATAGAAAGATCTTAGAGGCTTGATTTTCAACATGTTACCCAGAAACTCTGGATGAATCCTAAAATCGGAAGTTCATAACATGGATCAAATTTACATTCAGATAGTAGAGCACTCTGGTGGAGTTCTTAGATAATTTGATGTAGTTGTGTTTAGTGTTTGGCTCAAAGACTTTATTGAAGGCATTTAGGAAAAAAAAACCTGAAAGTTCTTCTTTGAAGAACGCTAAGTATGCCTGCCACAGCAATAGGCATACAATTTCAGAAAATTAATGGAGGCTTGAGAACCCATTAAGATTCATGATGAAGACTCCTGAATTCTTCCAGCCTCCTAGCATATGTATGAATGATGACAAGTGTAAGGTCAGTGCAACCTTGTAATACAATCAGCACTATGTATTCCCCATCCAATGATTTTTGACTGTGTCATACTGGTCCAATAGCAGCATCATTCATCCAAGTCATGATCATAACCTCAAAAGCAGATTTGCAGAGGCAATTAGTGGCAATGACATCACACTGGTTAGGGTAAATCCTATATTTACCGATTAGTATTCTTAAAAGAATAATTGGTGGGGCTAGGGGAATATCACACAGGAGGCTCACACACACAAGCAGAAAGTTCCAAGTTTGGATCACAGAACCCACTTAAAGTTTGGCATACCGTCTTTACTCAGTGCCCCAGTGGAAAGATGAGGGGTGGAAACAGCAGATTCTCCAGAAGTCCACCTGCCAGCTACCCCTGTACACAGTAACAATCAACAAAAGACCCATCTTAAACACGGTGGATGGTGAGAGGCAATGCCAGAGGCTGTTGTCTCACTTCCATATACACCTCCCTTGCTACACATTCACACACACACACATACAATAACACACATACATATATATAAAATGACACACACTCATTTTAAAGAAAATAGAGGTGAAGACACATATGCATGAGGAAAAAGCAAACTGATGATTGTCATTGTCATGACCATGATGTTTAGGTATTATAGTGAAGCAGCAGAGATATGGGTGACAGTGCTTCAAGACAGGGAACATTGTGGGTTGATGGCAAATATCAGACTTCAGTGCTAGCATGGATTCTTCTTGAAACTCCAAGAGCAACAGATACTATGAGCTTTCTGAAGTTTTCTGACCAGAATTTCTATTGTTCTAAGAAACCTAGTTGAGTAGTAATGGTTTACTGGAACCCAGAGAAATAAACAGTATTGTTTATTGCTATTTGTTTATGGTTTATAACGATTGTGTTAAGACTTTCAATGCTAATCCCATCACTGTTCTGATTGATGTCTTTCTATTATATTTGTAAACTAACTGACCTAAGAATTGGTGCTGAGAATGACAGTGGCCTTCCTTTTCCTTGTATGTTCTTTTCTTTTTCATATTTTCATTTAAATTAGTAAGAAGCTTGTTTTAAATGTCTATTTCAGTTCCCTCTCCTTCCTCTCCATCCCTGCCCACCACTGTCCCCCTATCCCATATCTTTTCCTAAGGGAGGATGAGGCCATCCATGGGGGATCTTCATAGTCTATCATATCATTTGGAGCAGGGACTAGACCCTCCCCCTTGTGTTTAGACTGAGAGAGTGTCCTTATATGTGGAGTGGGCTCCCAAAGTCCATTCCTGTAGTAGGGATTAATGCTGATCCACTACTAGAGGCCCATAGATTGCCAAGGCCTCCTCACTGACACCCATGTTCAGGGGGTCTGGAATAGTCATATGCTGGTATCCCAGTTATCAGTCTGGGGTCCATGAGCTCCCCGTTGTTCAGGTCAACTGTTTCTGTGGTTCCCTACAGCCTAGTATTAACCCCTTTGCTCATCACTCCTCACTCTCTACAACTGGATTCCAGGATTTCAGCTCAGTGTTTAGCTCTGGGCATCTGTTTCTGCTTCCATCAGCTACTGGATGAAGGCTCTCGGATGGCATATAAGGTATTCATCAATCTCATTATTGGAGAAGCGCATTTAAGGTAGATTCTCCACTATTGCTTCGATTGTTAGTTGGTATCGTTCTCTCACCATGCTCCCAATTAGCTCAGAAGATCATTCCCCTTCTCCAGGGGACCATGTAAGTCTCTCTTATGGTCTTCCTTGTTACCTAGCCTCTCTGGTGGTGTGGATTGTAGGCTGGTAATTCTTTGCTCTATGTCTAAATTCATATATGAGTGATTACATACCATGTTTGTCTTTTTGTGAATGGGTCACCTCACTCAGAATAGTTTCTTCTAGTGACATTCATTTTCCTGTGAAATTCAAGATTCCATTGGTTTTTTTCCTGCACCGAGTAGTACTCCCTTGTGTAAATGTACCACATTTTTTATCCTTTCTTCAGTTGAGGGGCATCTCGTTTGCTTCCAGGTTCAGCCTATTACAAATAATGCTACTATATAGGTAGTTGAACAGATGTCCTTGTTGTATGAATGTGAATCTTTTCGGTATATGCCTAAGAGTGGAATTGTTAGATATTATGGTAGACTGATTCCCATTTTTCTGAAGAAAGGCAATACTGATTTCCAAAGTCACTGTAAGAGTTTGCACTCCCACTAGCAGTGGAAGAGTGTTCCCTTTTCTCCACATCCTCTCCATCATAAACTGTCATTGGTGTTTTTGATTCTAGTCATTCTGTCAGGGCAAGATGGTAATCTCAGATTTGTTTTGATTTGCATTTCCCTAATGACTAAGGATGTTGAGCACTTTCTTATGTGTCTTTCGACCATTTTAGATTCCTCTATTGAGAATTCTCTACTTAGATCTTTACCCCACATTTTAACTGGATTATTTGGTGTTTTGGTGACCAGTTCTTCAGTTCTTTGTATATTTTGGAAATCAGTCCTCTGTCAGATGTGGGGTTGGTGAATATCTTTTCCCATTCTGTGGAATCTGTTTTGTCTTGTTGACTGTGTCCTTTGCCTTATAGAAGTTTCTCAGTTTCAGGAAGTCCCATTTATTAATTGTTGATCTCAGTGTATGTACTACTGGTGTTACATTCAGGAAGTGGCCTCCTGTATGAGTTTGTTCAAGAGTATCTCCCACTTTCTCTTCTAAGAAGTTCAGTGTGACTGGATTTATGTTGAGGTCTTTGATCCATTCAGACTTAAGTTTTGTGCATGGTAATAGATATGGATCTATTTTCAGTCTTCTACACACCAGCATTCAGTTATTACAGCACCATTTGTTGAAGTAGTTTTCTTTTTTCCATTGTATAATTTTAACTTCTTTGTCAAAAATCAAGTGTTCTTAGGTGTGTGTGTCCATATCAGGGTTTTCAATTCCATTCCATTGGTCTACCTGTCTATTTTTGTGGCAATAACAAGCTGTTTTCATGACTATAGCCCAATCAGTGACTGCCAGCATCCTGGCCCCGCCTCTACTCACAGGAGGAAATAAGTTTGGACCTGATTCCAGCCTACCTTCTGGGGCCCTGCTCGGCAACCTCCTGAGGTCTGGTGACTGGACACTAGTGAAGTCATCCTGGTGGTCCAGCCCATCCAGTACTAGTCCTGCCTCCTCCCATGGAAAGAGGAAAGCCATCAGAGTATTGGATCTGCTTGCACCCACTGGAAGGTAACCTTGGACCTGTACCCACCAGGGGAGAAAGAAACTGCACCTTCACCCACCAGAAAAAGGAATGAAGGAGGGAGACAATATAAAAACATATTCAACAACAGAAAAACCAATATAATACCACCAGAGTCTAGGGACTCTACACCAGCAAGACCTGAATATACCAACGCAGATGAAGCAGAAGAGAATGACCTTAAAAACAACTTCATGAAAATGATAGAAGCCCTCAAAGAGGATATGAGAAAATCCTTTAATGAAGTGGAAGAAAAAAACAACCTCCCCCAAAAAACCAAAAGAAAATTTAAAAATCTCTTAAAGAAAGCCAAGAAAAAACAAACAGATGAAGGAAATAGTTCAAGACATGAAAACTGATATAGAAAAAATAAAGAAGACACAAACTGAGGGAATGCTGGAAATAGAAAAGCTGGGTAAATGATCAGGAACTACAGATGCAACCATAACCAACAAGAATACAAGAGACAGAAGAGAGAATATCAGGCTTTGAATATACACTAGGAGAAATGGATTCATTGACCAAAGAATATCTCAAGTCTTTGTATGTTCTTTAAGCACTGTAATGAGTTATGGTGAGGAATGTTCTCAGACCTTCAACAGTGCTCAGATTAATTTTCAAGTGGATGTGTTTTTCCCACACTGGGGTAGCTGCTAATGATCTTGCCTGGTAGATATGAAAAAAAATCCAATAAAAACTTAAAAGGAAGTTCCATTTAAAGTTTCTTGTAGAATGGAAATTTGGGTTAGTCAAACAATGAAGGAGCCTTGGAGATAATGTTGTTGACTTCCTATAATCTAAAGTGTTTCAGGAAGATAACTGGATGTACTGGGGAATGATCTATCTGAAAAGACCTGCCTTGGAGACTCACCACAATTGCTTGAGATAAGTGAACTACATTGAATTAATTTTCCTAATCCCATTTTCAGAACACACATGCCAGTTCTTATTTACTGTTCACATTATTAGGACTCTAGATTAACCTGTACATGGACATGTTGTTTGGAGGTGCTATCAAATTGTTTTAGCAATAACCTAGAATGCCAGGTGTATTTTACCATAATTCTTTGTTCTCAATAAATTCTGAGCTTGAGGTGATTTTTTTTCTGGCCTGCAGAAAGGCCCAATGCTATGATAATGTGAGAAGCCATCTAGATTTGTGGCTTGATATAGAATTCACAGTTATGCTTATATTCATGACTAAGAACTGCTTGGAAATACAGTCCTTTAAGTTTGTTGAGAAAGTGGGTGTGTATTAGGGGACTCTTTTATACCTTGAGGAATCATGCTTTACCCTCAGGCTGCATGTGAATGTAGGTTCCATTTGTAGAGTCCCACCTGATTTCCTATCTCTTGAATACTGAGTAACTGTTCTGGGCTTCTGTTTTTCTGTAAGCAAAATGACAAGATACACCTCTTGGAGTTGTGGTCCAGAGATAAACAGATAAATCAATTTGAATTTTATAAGCCTTCTCCAAATTGACAGCAACAGAGAGTGGGGGTCCCTTTGAAAGTGGCTATTGTTTTCTTAAAGGGACAGCGGTGAATTTCAGGAAGATGCTACAGAGCTGGAGTTCTCTGTGTTCTAGTGTAACCATGCACTCGGTACAATAAGAAAGGGACTGGTAGACTGGCATTGAAAGCTCAGCTGTGCATCAGTCAGTCACATAGAAGCATGGTAAGAAGCACAAGCTGACCTGGAACAGTTCAGACACATACAATGCCATCGGAATACAGTAAAGGGCAGGACAACTAGGAGAAGGAGGAGAAGGTGAACTTTGGGCAGAAATATGAAAGTCTGGAAAAAGAACAGTATGGAGCAGGGGAAATGAAATTGCTAAGTAGCAAGTAACTGTTTGGAGACGCAGTGGCAAATAATCTAGAAGACAGGTGTGTGTCACTGCCTGGAGAGAAGAGGGAGTGGGAAGACGGACTCTTGAAGGCTCAGTGTGGGGACTGATGAACTGTGAAGTGTCAGCAAGTTCATTCTTCTGAGCCCCATCTGTAATGCTTTTTGTGGGCTGCTGGTAGTATTGTAGTTAACACATACATCTAAGTCCCTAGCACAATACCGCGAGTAATGGCTATTGATTAGGCTAATGAGGAACTAAAAGGAGAGACAATTAAAGAAGAAAAGGTAGCTAGCTTATACATTTAGGTCTCACCTCCAAAGGCCAATGCAGTAGGATCCACCTGAAGGAATCCATATCACACAATACCCACCAAGTTCCTTTAAGAGTATGCACTTGTCTCTTGCATCTCAAATATATTAGAGCTGTGTTGTCTATTAACCAGCCATCAGCTACATGATGAAATTTAATTTCACTAGCTACATTTCCAATAGCATGGACTAATGGATTCCACACAGGACAGTATACATGAATATATGTAAATATGTTGTGAATATATTTATGTCCCTATGAATATGCCTGTGTTTCCATTACCCCAGAGACTTCTATTACCAGTACACAATTGACCATAGTGGACTATGTAATTAAAAAAGATGTAACCTAGGGCTGAAGAGAATTGGCTCAGCAGTTAAGAGTACGAGTTGCTCTTTGAGAGGGTTCAGGTTTGATTTCCAGCACCTATGTGATAGGTAACAATATTTGCAACTCCAGTTTAAGGGTATTTGATGCCTTCTTCTAGCCTCTGCAGGCATTGAACACATGTGGTGCACATGCATGCCAGCAAAACACTCATGTACAAAATCATATTAACAATAAAAAGAAAGATGTAACCTGGAACCCAAGGAAGGGAGAGGAACAGGGAGATAAGTTGCAAGAAATGTAAGGCTTTTGCTGAAGCAAACACCACTATTGTTTTTAGAGATACCTGGGATGATGTCAATATTGTTCATAACTTTAAAGAGCGAAGCTCACTAAGACAGAGAAAATTTAAGTTGTCATTTACAAGCCTTGAAGTTGAAAGAACTCTAGCTATATTTAAAATGTGTTCGACAAATGACACCTTTGTCTGTTGTGGCAAAACCTAATCTATTGGTAGCTAATATGGTAAGCTATTTATTCATGTAACCCTGGGAGCTAAACAAAACCAGGCAGACACAATAATGGTAATCAGACATTCACAATGAGTCGTATCACTCGTGAAAAGACACACACCAAAAGAGCATCAGGGTCAAAGGTGAAGTTTCATTGTGTGTTTTAAGACACATATCAAAGTTCATAGAGAAATAGAATGCTTCACGGCAAGCATTCATAGTGTCTAAGATGCAGAGAATAAATCTATGAATTTGTGGTTAGAAAGCAAACAACAAGCTGGGCTGTGGTGGCGCACGCCTTTAATTACAACACTCGGGTGGCAGAGGCAGGCAGATCTCTGTGAGTTTGAGACCGGCCTGGTCTATGAAGCTACACAGAGAAACCCTGTCTTGAAAGAAAAAAAAAGCAAACAACGATAGAACCCATAGATCTAAAGATATGACAAGTTATGTTGCCCTAGCTCACAAAGGAACAAAATATGACCATGTATATAGAAGCCACTCTGAAGCCTAATTGGAACTGGTGTTATAGTTAACATCTGTGACTGTGATCATATTCCCCTTCCTTGTCTAGGAGCCAGAGTCTGCTCTGTCACAATCCTCAGGATTTCAAAGTGCTCTTAACTCTGTTTTACAGGGTATAGAACTCTCTCTATCTTAGAAGAGTCAGGGCCTCTGTTGTGTTAGAATACAAAAGTCCCAATTAAGGGTTTTCTACTGTAGCTGTAGCTGACACATGCCCAGGTAAGTAAAGAAAAATAATGGACCATGAAAAAGGGTAAAAAGGCAGAGAAACCATTTTTAAAGAGCACATGGTCCTTTTACCCCCAGCCAAGCTTTACTCATTCCTGTGATAAAATACAACTGAAGTACAAAATGAAGAAAGCTTGGACATTGGAAGGTGACTGAGAATTGATATGACAGTACTGAACAGTTTCAAGAACCTGGAAGCCATCTAAGCTTAAAGGAGGAGTGTGCCATATGGGAGCCTGAAGTAGAAGGGTCCCTGAACCTGTTTCCTTCTGTAGAGGCTTATTTGAGCATCTTACTCCTTCCTGGAGAAGGTCTGGTGCCTTGACAGATGGTTTCAACCAAGTATCACAGATGATGCTATTCTCCAACCAGAATTTTAAGTCTTAACTTACACTTAGCATTTTTAAGTTGTAGTTTTCCATAGCACATTGAACTCAACATATACAGTTGAACCACATGCCTTGATGCATAAAATAATTTGTAGTTTTCACATGGATTCATGCATGCTCATGGACTATGCTTTATAGCACCCCTTAAGTGGAGATGTAGTCTTGACCAAGTATGGACAGAAAAAATATGAAAAGGTACAATAAAAATAAAAATTAAATTTTTTTATTTTGGTTTTCCCTCTACAGAGAATAAGGAGCTATGAAAAGAAACTGGTTAGGTTTTCAGGATCTAATAAGAATGGATATAAAAGCCCAGAGATGTTTCCTGTGGAGCTCAGTCTCCTGCCATGAAAAATAAAGAAGGAAACATTATCTGTAGGGGCCCACATGAAAGAGAAAGCCTGTACAAATGGAAATATCTCTAAAGGTAAAATTTAAAGACAACAGCATTGTAATTTTTGTATGTAAGAACCACATCAATGTTATAGAACATGAATAAGAAAAGCCCAAGCGATAAAATATAAAGAAATATGGCCGTCTCTTTCTCTTTCAACAATTTGTTTTAACTTCATCATGTTGGTGGGCACCATAGTGCACACATTGTCCCTTGCAGTTGGTTCTATATCTGGAAGTTAATTTCAGTCTCAGTCAAGCAGTCACTGAACATTTGAGCCTGCTTCCTCTGAACTCACTCTTGGGATGAGAGTGGATAGCATTATTTCTGACAGAAGATGCCTCTGTTTCATTTGTCAGTCTGAGCTGATGTAGATACAGAACTATTTAACTATAGGGAATATTTGAGGAAAAAATGTTCAGAGAAAGGAAAAAAATTAACAAAAACCCAGAGCAAAGATGCTTTAAAAAGTGGGGAGTAACAGATTTTTTGGAACTGGAGAGACAGCTCAGCGCTGGTAGAGAGCTCATAAAATTTTCAGCACATAAGCATGAGGCCCTGACTCCCAGAATCCATGTGAAATATAGGTAGCATGTACTCTTATAATCTTGGTGATTGAAACAAAGCAGATTCCTGGGTCCTGCTGGCCAGCTTGTCTCACCAAATCAGTGGGTTCCAGGTTCAGTGAAAGACCATGTCTCCAAAACTATGAGGTAGAAGTGATAGGGGAAGACACCAGACACTTACCTCTAGCCTAGACGTGTAGGCATATAAGTGTATGCATGCCCACACTAGTGTGCATGTGTGCATACATACACAGGTACACATGCATATAACACACATGCACACAAAAGAATTTATGATGCAGAATTTCACTCAGTGTGCTGTGTTTTATGTGTATTTTCTGATATATAAACTTGTCAACTGTACACACACACATACCACCTACAGAGATACGAGATTATTTTCTATGGAACAGTAAACAGACTTTAATATCCCTATCACACTCTAGAGCTTTGTTCATCTCATAATAATCTTATTAGACATCTGTTTCTAGTGATTTAAAGAAGACTCACATGAATATAAATCTTTGAGAAACCCAGTGACAGTGATCATAGCAAGGTAACAAGTCATTAATAGGAAGTTGAAGAAATGAGAAACTCCTTGCGTGTACTTTTAAGTCAGGTAAGACATTTTCAGAATTTTATGTCACACCTGTTCAGATGTAAGAAGGGGAGGAAGGAAAAACAAGGAAGCGTGCAAGAAGTGAAAAAACATGGTTACATATTCATGGATGGGACAACTATTACCCAGAGCCAAATGCTAGTGGGAAGCAAGTGAAACTTACGCAGCCTACAGTTGACTTTATGGTCTTAACACCCATGATCAAGGAGTGGGTTCTTGGTTTCCAAGATGCTCTCTCTAACAAATTCCTCTCCTTTGTGTTAGCCAACTTACCACCAAAACCATTTTTTTTCCTGGGGTCTGTACTCTTAATTGCTAAACATAATAACATCAAATATTTGCTATTAAATTGCCATAGTGCATACTATATGTGGTGCTAAGTGAGTACTTGTCATCTCACTTAATTTTTGCAGCTCTTTGAAGTATATAACCCCAATGTCCACAGTCAGTGGACTGAAGATTCAGGGGAGGTAAATGATTTGCCCAAAGTCACACAGCACCTGTGAAAGCTAGGACAGGAGTTTGGGTTAATCATATGATTCTATTCTAAGAAAGAAATATCTCATTACTGATAAATACAGCACAGTATTAGTGTGTACAACTTTATCAAAGGTTTTTAAATCAATTCTTCATAGATTATATTCAGACCTTCCACACAAATCTGGCTTTCTAATTTGGAGACCCAACAGGATGAAAACAGTTCTACTTCTTCTTAAAGATTCCCCTATAAAACAATGAGCAGTATAGTGTCTCCCCCATTTTTCTGGCTACCCATGTTACTGTCTCTGGGGCAGGAGAATAGGTTGGAAGACTGATTCTGTATTTTGTCTTTATAAAGGAAGTAAGGAAGGGGGATTTTAGGACAGGATTGGGAACAACATGGGGACAGAAACCCTTTGGCACTTTAAGCATGATGCTGGAAACAAGGTGATGTTCATCATGGCTACACATTTCCTGTGTAACAGGCTCTGCCCTAGCCTCTGAGGGCACTATGCATTTTCTCCTGCAAAGATTCAGGAAGATTGGCATAGAGATTAGCAAACAGGGAGTTGTGCCAGAGAGTCATCCTTGCCCAAGGGCGTTATGTGAACAGGTAGGAGGAGCACCTGTTTCTAAGGAGATGCCTGAGAACATTGCACCTAGGCTAAGAGTCTTAGCTCTAAACAAAGAGTTGCAGAATTGGAAACAGGGTTTATCTAGAGATTGTCGGAAAGAGCCCTCGAAACCACTGCTATGCAAAACGGGAAGCAGACAGAGAGCTGTAAAATGTACATATGACTGAGCCTCATACACAGAGATTCTGATGAAATGGAGGTGGGTGTGTGCTGCACACTAGAGTTTTAAAAGTTCTTCTAGGGATTTCCGTGTTTGGCCCTAAGAGTCAAGGCTGGTTAGCTCTCAGTATTGGTTGAGTTTAAGCCTTCAAATCTCATCTTAAATTTGCAAGCAGTTCAGCATGGGGATATCTCCAATGTCTCTGGAATTGCAATTCACTGTCTACATGTTCAGAGTGGTACATACAAGACTTAGAAACATGGGACCGTCATCCATTTCTCAATGCAGGGAACAAAAGTAGGCTCCAAAGGAAAGGGAGACCTGATTAGAAGGGGATTTGTTGGCCAAATGATGGTGTTTGGTCTTCACTTGATACAGAGTGATGATGAGTCGAGGGCTTAAGAAACTGACAATATAAATTTTCTGCCAAAAGACAGAATATATAAGATGGATGTGAGAGCTCAATCCAATTAGTTAAGGACATTTGAGTGTTTAGCCAAGATCTGATACAGACCGGTTAAGAACTGATCTCAGGGGAATCGCACCTCTCTCTGGCCTGGACATGGAAGGCTTCCTGACTGAAGGCTTCCCTTTGGTGACCTGATCCAAAGCTTTCTCCATCCTACCCTGCTGTATGAAAAGGCAACTGCATCACTTCCCACTACATCCTTGAGTGAGTGTGTCCCCTTAATCATCCCTTAATAAATAAGTCTACCTCCCAAGCATCTGTGGATTTCTCTATTGAGAAGTTAGTGAGCAGGTCTGGATAGAAGTAACATATGAGCAGAAATATAGTTGCTTCTAGTGAGACCCATGGAACTGAAACAATTTTGGCTTCAGTTTCTTCCAGAAGAAGGTTGGGAAAAAAAGTCTCACCTCCATATTCTTACCCATGTCCACTATAGTAAAGAAATATGTCATTCAGCATTCTCCACAAAACCCCTGCTTGGGGAAAGGTGGTAGAAATAAAGAATTGACTGTCTGGAAAGCTTGCAAAGAAGGGGAACAGCAGCTGACCTCTGTGGAAACAGCATGGCAGCACAAAGTCAATGTGAAGCTTGAGGTATCACAGGAAGCCAACTTGGAAAATGTTGCAAACCTTCTGGCCTGTCTCTAGCTCTGAGGATCATCCTTGTCCTCTCCAGTGTTTATACAAATATTCTTGACCCATGATGTTTCTCTTGGACTGTTAAGGGGAAGAGGAGCTCAGGGGTGGAGAAGAGATGCACATGGCACTCTATCCTTCGTCATTGCTCATGCTGGGAAAACAGCCCCAAGCTTTTCATGACTCAGAAGTTTGGGAAAGGACCAGACTAGCACTGGTGGGAAAATGATGACTTGTCCTCACTCAGCAAACATGTCATAAGAGTAGAGCATGAGGTACACCTGCACATATCCGGTTCACATCCTTTCTGTGTTTGCTGTTTTGGGTGAGCCTCCTGAAATCAACATAAACCAACTCAGGATGCCCCATGGGTCTTTAGCCTCCCTTAAGTTAGAGCTGAGACATGTTGCCACACTACAGCTGGGCCATCTGCTGAAGGCATCCTAAGGAACCTTAAATTTCCCAGACAGAATACTACTATTGGTATTTGAGTACTAAACTCTTTCAGTGACTTTCTGAGAACCTGGAAGTATTTCATTGGGTAAAAATATGCTTTCTCAGGAAAGGACTACTTTGACCCTCAGGATAAAATTCATTGTATCCTATGGTAACCCATGGAAATGAAGGACTGTTGGCTCCAGAGCTTCAGAAACCTTGTATACAGGTTCCAAAACATGTTAGACACACTAGATCTTTGCATGACATTTAGGTATGGCTCTTAGCTTTCCCCACTTTCAATAAGCTCCTTTGGTTAGGTTAAGAAACTAGTAACTGCCCTTTCTATAAGAACTGGTTAGTATTTATTGAACTTATTTTTGCCATTTTCTTTGAAAACATTATTCATTAAAAGATTTACCATAATACTTCAGGGCAGTATTATAATTCCAAGTCATATGAGTTAATGCTGAGAAGAATAAAAACTGAGTGATTGCTCCAAGCCAGTGAACCCAATTAGCATCAAAACCAGGCTGTGAGAGCACACCTATCTGGCTTTACTTTCTAATTGTCACGTATAATTGTCCTTTCTTTAGCAATTTCACATCTCTTCTTTCTAAGAAAGTAAGTCTCTGTGTGGTAGTCTGAATGTAATTGACCCCATAATGTCATAGAAAGTGGCACTATCGGGACGTGTGGTTTTGTTGGAATGGGTGTTGTCTTACTAGAGGAAGCCTGTCACTGTGGGAGGGGGGCCTTGAGGTTTCCTTATCTTAGGATACCTTGCAGTGTGTCATTCAACTTCCTCCTTCCTTTCTGTCAAGATGTAGCCAGCACCACATCTCCCTGCACACTGCCATGCTCCCCTTCTAGATGATAATGGATTGAACCTCTGAATCTATAAGCAAGCCACCTCAATTAAATGTTTTCTTTATAAGAATTGCCATAGTCATGGTGTCCCTTCATAGCAATAAAACACTGAGACACCCTGATAGCCAAGTTCCAAATAGAATTTAAGTCTCATTGTGCTGTTCTCAGAATCAACCATTTTCACAGTTTAATCTAAGAGCTCACCCTCTTCAATAATCGCTTTACTAAGACATAGGCTGTTTGATGATGCTTGCCTGCTTTGTCTCAGGTAATGGGTGATCAGGTGATGCAGTGATGATCAAGACACCACCCCTGCTTTTAGGACTTGTTTATTTGTCAAAAGGTGGAAGCATAAGCAGACAATATGTGAGACATTCACAGAGGTAAACGCTGGGAAGACAAAATAATGGGTAATGATAGGAAGGGATTTCGGGAAAAAGAAATACATTGAGTGTCTGGTGACTCATCTGGGCCGTATGAGCTGCAAAGGTGATGATGATGAGAATGAGGCTGCGAAGCACTGGGGAAAGGGCGTTCAAATAGAGGGAATGGCAGCTGCAAAGGCACAGAGGTTAGGATGTGCATGTTGGGTGTGCACCGCCTGCTTCTCTGCTGCTGTGGTAACATGCCCAGATCACCACAGGATAAGAAAGGTCGTATCTATGGAATACAGAGATGTGATCTACAGTGATGCTGCATATTTCCCTCTTCTGGGTTAGTGGACATTGCTGTAATGCAAATCCTGACTATATACCTGCCATGTACCAGCCAGTGAGGACATTCTTGTTTATGCTTGAGTTCTTGGGAGACTCTAACATTCCATGCAAGCCTTTCTATAAAGAAAAACAACTAAATTCTCTTCAGTGAACAAAGGGGTGCCCTATTCAGCATCTGGTATGTTTTGCTTGTGCAAATGTGTTCAGTCACTGGATGAAGCAGGAGCCTTTGAATAAGGATTATATCTAAGTAAAAGCCAGAGAAAACACATAATAGATGGTAGATATAATCAATGGTTTGCAGTTAATTTTTTTGCCCTTTTACTTTTTGGGGAGGCCTGCCATGGAGCTCCCAAATAAATACACAGAGACTTAATTTTTTATGAGTTCCTGGCCTTAGCATGGCTTATTTCTAGGCAACTCTTCTTAACTTAAATTATTCCATCTATGTTTTATCCCTGGGCTTTTAACTTTTTCTAGTCTATATACCTTTCTTTACTTCTTTCCTTCTTATTCCATGACTTTGCCCTGATGTCCTCCTCCCCTTTTCTCACTCCCTGATCTCTTCTTCTCAGTTTCCCCCTCCTATTTATTCTCTTTGCCTTCCAGACCTGCATATCCTTAATCCTGCCTTGCTATTGGATGTTCAGCTCTTTATTAGATTAATCAGGCAGGTGTTTTAGACAGGCATAGTAATACAGCTTCATAGAGTAAAACAAATGTAACATAGAAGAATACGAAACATCTTTGCATCATCAAACAAATATCCCACAGCATAAACAAATATAACACATCTTAAAATAATATTCTACAACAGTGACTCTCAACCTTCCTAATGCTGTGGCTCTTTAATATAGTTACCTGTGTTGTGGTTAACCTCAACTATAAAATGATTTTGGTTGCTGCTTCATAACTATAATTTGCTACTATTATGACTTGTAATATAAATATTTGTGTTTTTGAATGGTCTTGTGAAAGGCTCATTCACTCCTCAAAGGGGGTTCATCCAACAGGCTGAAAACTACTAAGATTATAGGTAGATATATGATAGATAGATAGATAGATAGATAGATAAATAGATAGATAGATGACAGATTTAAATGATGTGGGGGGAGATTACTTGCTAGTACAGTGACTCCAGTGACATCTTCTTTTCTCTCCCGAGGAAGCTGAGAACAAGGTAACAGGCGTCTTGCCAAGTTCCATAGTTAGTACATATTTTTTTCCTTAATCTACAATACACATCCTGACAAAGTCAAGTTTGCTGTCAGTCATGGTCATTCCGAACAGCAGTGCAGTGACCTACAGAGACACAGTTCTCTTGAAAGAGGCCTTGTCCCTCCTGCTCACATATTCTCTCCTCCACAGAAATAATTTCTTCAATCTTGTCTTGAGACCTTCCCCATCTCTTGATCTGAGCCTAAGATTACCTTCTACAAGGACAGTTTTGGAATTAGCATTTCCAAAGTTGTCTTTCATCCCTCCCAGTGGTCAGTACCACTCCATCGTGCTGTCCTGTTGTGTTCCAAGCATTGTTTAGTGTACTTATATAGTTTCATTGTTATGTTTTACTTTCATTGTCAGCTGAGTATCTGCTCTAAGACTTCAGGAGAGTAAAGAACTTGGGAACCTCATCAGGTACCCACAGCCCTCTCTGGCTCATACTAGCTGTGTGCATTAATACCAGAGTGAGCCAATCGTGTTTTGTCAAGCTGTTATGGCTCATAAATTCAGGGAAGATGTTTTCAGCTTGGCTTAATCTTACCCTATATATAACCTTAAGGAATTTTAACCTCTGTGTCAGTGAGACTGTTCAGTGAGTAATGGTGCTTGCCAATAAGCCTGACAACATGATTTTGATCCCCAGAACCCACATGATGGAAGAAGATAACTAACTCCCATGGTTGTCATCTGGCCTCCACAGACACACTGTAGCATATATGCTCTCATACACACACTCATGCATGCACACACATGTACATACTCATAAATGAATAAATATAGCTTAATTTTTTAAAGTCTTAAAATTTTTTTAAAGTGTTTGTTCATTTCCTAAGTCATAGATGGAAGTTTTAACATACAGTATTTCAGAATGTGGCAACATTTTAAGGCAGAGTTTTTAATGGGAGGATTAATTTAAAATGAGATCATTAGGATGGAGTCTAATCTAATACAGTTAATTATGTTAGTCAACTTTTTGCTACTGCAACAAAAGGCCCAGGGTAATGAATTTAAAGAGAAGGTTTACTTCAGAACTTACAGTCCACAGTCAGGAGGCCTTGCTGCTTCAGGACCTGTGGTAGCATTCTGGCAGACTGTACAAGACAGAGCAATTTGTTAAAGAGGACATGTCAGGGTTAATTCATCGCTTTCCAAGGCCTATCCCTGGTGACCAATCTCCAATCACCAGATCTCATCTCTTAAAGATTCTACCCTCTCTCAGTACTAACAGCCTGGACACCAAGCCTTTACAATAGAGTCCTTTGTGGGGAGGGCATTTCAGATCACACAGGTGTGTAAAAACAGAAGTGGAGAACTGAACACAGAAACACACGCAGAGAAAAACATGTGTAAACATAGGATAAAGACACCTGCGAGTTAAAGACTGTATCAGAATATGTGCAAGCAAAGCCTTCAATATTTTGAAAAAATAGACCTATGAGTTTTAAAACATTTAAAATCCATTATTATTATTATTTGGGGGGGCACACATGCATGTGTGCATGCATGTAACTTGCTGCCTGTATGGATGGAGGTCAGAGGACAACTCTCAAGAGTTGATTTTCCTCTTCCCTCTTTACATGAGCTCAGGGGCTAGTGTTGCCAGGCTTGCATGACGAGCACTTTTACTTGATGAGCCTCCTCTGAGCACAAATCTGGGTTTGTGAGCCACCTAGTTCCTGACACGCTTTCAGAACACTAGTAAACTGATGTATCTCTCCAAGCCATATTTTTTCATTTCTAAAGTAAAGACAATGAAACTATTACAAGATGACGGCTGAATAAGATCATATGGTAAAGGTGCTTGATAGTATGAGCACATGGACCACTTTAAGATATCAACCAATTGTGACTTTCTTCCTAGAATCTAACCCTTTCACATTTTAAAGTTAAGAATATCATAATCATGCTAAGTTCAAAGACAGAGCACATAAAATTTCTAAGTAATAGGCCTACTGTAACATTCCATAATGTATGAATTAGTGGTTACAAGCACATTTGTAAACATAGCATACACACTGATCACTATTTCTTCATAGACAAGTCTCTCCAAGCTCTAAAATACATTAAAACTCATCTAATGAAAAGGAAAATTTACACTATAATAAAACAGAAGAAACACCGTATCACCTCACCCACAGTATGTATTTAGCTGTGAATCAAGCCACTCATCACTGTGAAGAACACATTGTTAGTTCCATTCTGAAGTAAACTTTCGTTTGTCTCAAATTCTTCCTCTCAAACTAGAATCCTGTCCCCTAGATGTTTTACAGCAACTCTGTAGAAACAATAGCAAAGAAGTGGGGGCAATCCCAGCCCCCTCTTCCTGGAAGAGCTTCCTGCTCCCCAAAGGTGTGCTGTGTCTGATGCCACACTGCCACCTCCAGAATTTACATCCTGCACTTCCTGTTGATAGTGTCTGCAGGGCAAAAACACACACGCACACGCACAGGTCAGCGGAAGGAAACTTGGGGTTTAGGAAGGCTCCTTAATTTATGGAACACATGTGCAGTTATTATTAACTTTTATCTTTACCATCATACAAGGATATCCCCATAGGGCAGTTTCTATCTGAGACTATAAACACCTAGGTATCTACTGTACCTTTGAGACGCACCTCTAGATTTAACAGTTCTGTTTACAGCTTCCCAACTGTCTATCTCCAAAGACAATCTGTTATCTCCCAAGTTTGACTGGACTTGCATCACCTGCAAGGGAAGAAGATGATTAGATTCAAGAATGTGCCATGAAATCCATCCCAAAATAGCTTCTTAAGATGAGGAAAATTGGGCTGGAAGACAGGAAACACACATTTTTGTTGTTATTGTTGTTTTGAAAGTTTCTTGAAAATTGATAATATAAACTTGTTTTGTTTTGATTTTTTTGAGACAGAGTTTCTCTGTGTAGCCTTGGCTATCCTAGAACTTGTTCAGTAGACCCCAATGGCCTTGAACTCACAGAGAAACACCTGCCTCTGCCTCCTGAGTACTGGGACTAAAGCCCTGTGTCACCACCTCCCGGCTGACAGTATAAACTTTCTTACAGTGCACATAGTCAAGTTGCTGCTTCCTTTCAGCATGAGCCAAACTTAGATTCAGTGCCCTGAAGGAATGCAGGAAGCATACTTTTATACATCTGTAACATCCCTTATCTCACAGGGAGGCTTTTAGACATCCTGCAAAAGCATAAACATAAATGGGGAAGTAACTGCCATTTCTAAAGAGCAGGTATGAAAGCTATTTTCACTTCCTTCTTTTGTATGGTTTGATATGCTAATATCAGATTATAAAAATTAGGTTCTTTCATTTCCTTTGTATTTGTCTATTACACTAATTACTGTCATTATGGTGTTTGTAAAATAATATATTAATTTTAAACATGTACTCTTTCCCTGAAATATTTCAGAGTTGTTTACCACCTAATAAACCAATTAGACTTCCCTCCCTGGCACATGTTCTTAATTGTCACTACTCAAGCCCACAACTTTCTAACTACAGGTCCCCACCCCCAGCCTGTGATGACCTTAAAATTGCAGAGTGCTGGCAGCATGCTAGCCACACTCATTTCTAGCCACAGTGTGAGAGAACCCAAGAGCCATGCAGAATAAGTTCAGTTCTGAATCCTGAGTCTGGCTAAGAGCCTCAATTGTTGAGAGGCAATTGTTTTATTTTCTGGACTAGTAGTCTTAGATTAATCATACACACCAGTCCTCAAGTACATTATTTCTGCTAACATTAAAGGAGACACAATTGTTTAAATCTCAGGAGGAAGTCAGTATCATTCAATTAGGAAGTTCAGCTTGCTCGACATTTAACCTTTGAGAACCGCTTGTGCTGGGTCCAGGTTCCTCCTTTTGGAATGTTGAGACATGCCTGAATTCTGTCCTGTGTCCATGTGGGTGTTGTCCCTCAGAGCACTTGCCTGATCACCTCCAGCCTTGTCTTGCTTCAGATTTAACCATGTTGCCCTATTCGGCAAGGTCACACACAGGGAAATCCTAGACCTGACAGAACTTTCAGGGAAGATAAGTGACATCATCACCCTTTTCTCCACCATGCTTCTTTTTTGGGTGGCAAATGGGCCTCTTCCTCAGAGCTGTATGACTGAGGATAAGAAGTCGCAATTCAACTGCTTCTCTACTGTATTTACCCTTTCCCTTTCATGACAATCCATTTATGCATTCTCTGAGTTCATTTTCCCCTTTAATCAAAAAAGTACATATAGGTTAGCATGCAAAGAAATGGGTTTTATTATGATATTTTCATATATATATATATGTGAAGAATATTCTTTGTTCTTATTCTGAGTAAGGTCTTAGGTAATTTGACCCATAGATAGGAGAAACACACACACACACATGCCTACACACACACACACACACACACACACACACACACACACACACACACACGTATAAAGGGCAGGAAACATGGGGTTTAGAGAGGCCCTTTAAAGAAAGTACACATTGTTATTGTTAACTTTTATCTTTATCATCATGTGAGGATATTCCCATAGGGCAGTTTCTACTGTAGATGCCCTGTTCCATCCTACCATCACACATAAAGGCCCAGAAAGGATGCAGTCTCCCTGGTTCTAAGTGACACTAGCCTATCCCTTGTTGTCTTGGACAACATCTCTGGGAGATAGCATTGGGGAAGATATTTGAGTCGTGCCTTAAGAGTACGGATTTATCAGAGAACTACTGATTATAATCTTCAGGTCTAGAAAAGAAAGCAAACACAGACTTACAAGATTCCAGTGGTGCCCCTACCAACATACCCTTGCTTTCTGATTCATTCAGACCTCTACTCAAATGCCTTGCTCCGGAATTCCCAACCCTAGCTATTGTAACATTATGTATCACATTACTCACATGAAATTCTTTCACAGCACCTGCATTGTTTGTTTTTTATTTATTCCACTTGTACATGGGTCATTCTGTTGATTTGCTAGGTTATCCGCTTATTTGTCCACTGAGATGTAAGCTTTGCAGCAGCAGGAAGTTATCCCTTATCCCCAGAGTCTAGAACAGTGCCTGGAATACAGCGAGTGCCTCAGAAATGTTTGTGTGAATGATAATTCCTAAGAGATTGTCCAATATTACTTCAAAAGATAAAACTGGTAGCGTAGAACCCATTTTAAGAAAGCTGGGGAATCAAAATTTGTTTTAAAATATTTAAATCTATAGTTTATTTCTATTCAACTTTCCTATGACATATACATGAACCTGAACATACCTTATTTTTTCTTTAACATCCAAGTCTGCATTCCAATGTTGCCTTTGTCCATAAGATTCTGTACAGCATTTCTTCCATCCTGAGTTCCCAAAACACTGCATAATCTCCCACTTTGCAGCAATAGTCACAGTGTTTGGGAGGTATGTCAGTAAGCAACAGGCATGACTACAGGAGCAGGAAACTGGGGGATTGTTTGTCCAACTGCAACCTTGAAACAGAGTGAGCTGGCAGTGGGGTTGGGCTATGAATTCTCAAAGTCCTTCTCCAGTGATGCAGTTCCTCCAGCAAGGCCACACTGTGTCCCAAACAGCAATAACAAATGGGGACCACATGTTCAAATACGTGAGTCTATTGAAGACATTTCTCATTCAAACCATTCCAGCTGTATCTAGCTTTACATAGTTAAAAATCTCCTTAGCTACTCAGGGAAGGAAGAATTAATTTCCTAACTAGTAAGGGAATTCCTTTATCTCTTTGAAATCTTGTTTTCTCACACTTAAATAAAAGAAAATTACTTGAATAGAATCAACTGTCTTAAGGAAAATACATGTATCTACCTAAGCACAGTGTGGATTTGTTTGTATGGATTTCAAGACAACCCGAAATTCATTTAGAATCTTCTGGTGAATAAAAACATCTAACTACTCTTTATTGATACAATTATGTAAATATTCTATTTCAAAAAGCTTTCCTGAAATAGGTGGTTAGTTGAAATATTCTTTAACCAGGATCTCTGATTCCCCATAGTAATAATAATTCTAACTTTCTATTTTGCTAACATGGCACCATTTTTTCCTATCAGAATTATCTTGGTTGCCTGCTAAAAACCAAGGAATCTGTTTCCAGAATTCAGGCCCAGCAGACGTAGGAAAAGTCTAGTAATGCACATTTTAAAAACCATAACCCCACCTTATTCTCATGTAAAATAAAAAAATATTTCTATACTAGGTTAATTACTGCAGACTTTCTATTTACTTTGTTTAAAAGGCATTTTGTGTTCTGCTCAGTTAAAGTCACAGAATAAACCTACCCTTTGTGTGTCACCATTTTGCACAACTCATACGAAGGATTCCTTTCAATGTTCAAGTGTATACATCATAGTTATATGTAGACAGAGAAATTGTCTGAATCCAGAGTTCTCAAGAGAGCATATGGCCAAAATGTATGTCTTCACTTTTGTGTACCAGGTTCTATGTATTCTATTTGTTTCTATTTATTGGGTCTTTTGGGAATATCCGAGGCACAATCAGAATTAAATGTGATCAGAGAAAAAGCAATGAGGAAAATGAATATTTACAAAAGCCAGGCAAATGATTAACATTTAGCCAGTGAAGCAGTTTGTTACAGGGCAAGCAGCTACAGCTAGCTGAGTTATTTCCATTGGCCATTATGCTTTGTGGCAAGAGAAAATTTCAATGTGCATGTAACTACTAACTTATTAGAAAATTGAACATATGCATAGAGTATTTTTTAGGAAAGTCAACTGCACAATATACTTTAGAGAATTTTTATTTTTTTCTCAAGAAGAAATGCTCCATTTTGAGATTTTCTGTTTTTGAAATGTGGAAAGCTATGGTTATCCCTGACCACAAAGAGTTTGCAAAGGGCACAAGGTAATTAAGCAATGTTCTTCCAAACTTCTTCAGACTCCTACTGCAGAAGAAAGAGTAAGCAGCTACAGAGAGGCTTATATGATGGCATGGCCCTGGAATCTGGAGGTGAGGCAGATGAGTCAGGCGTTCAAAATCAACCTTGGATATATAATGAGTTTAAGATCAGTCTAGGCTGTATAGTGTGATTCTGTCTCACAACAAACTAGCTAAAATCTAGAAAACATTTCTAATTACTCTACATAGGAAAAGAGTCATCAGAGTAAAACCTGAAATTTTATACTACCTGACAACTGAGGAAGCCCTGGACCTAATCCAAAGTGGAGAAGATTGCAGCAAGTACCAAACAGAGGGAAACTTGCTGGCAAAACAGTGATTAGTATCTTAGAGCCAACTTTTAAAGCCCTGGCTTGTTCTAATTGTTCAGTAACCATCTGCAGTTAATGGCAAACTCTGGCTAAGCTTCTGCAGGCTCAAGAACGGTAGACTTAGGGTCATTCCAGACACTTGAAAGATTTTCTCAAAGAGAAACAACACAAACCCCAGGGATAAATCTGGGATGATTTTTTTATTAACAAAAAGAAAGGTACACCAGAGCTACCATGGGGGACGTGTCTAGTAGGGCGCTGTGTCATTAGAAATATTAAATGAACCCTAGTCCAGAAGTCTTCCTCTTCTTCAACAGAGACCTCTTATCTAAACAGAGTTCTGCTTATGTTGCCTCATTTCCTTTAACAAAGATAGGGCAGTGGAGCGAGACACTGACACTTTTGAGAAAATGAACAGGGTTTGAAATAGCAACCACCCAGGTTCCCTCCCAAATTCAATGCCCACAACCACTCCATGAATAATCCCCACTCAGGTAGAGATTAAAAGTTCAAGCAGGCCACATGAAAAATACATATAAAGCTCCAGGGTGAGATTACTCTGTATTGGGTTGAATTACTTCCCTTTGGCACCTGGATTATTTTCCAGGGGGCTGTGGCAATAAGCACACTCCTGATAGTGAAGTACTGGGTGGCTCAGAAAGGAACACAAAGTTATTAGTGAGATTTTTATTTCGGGCATGGGCCTACTGCCTGTCTTGATACCACTATTTTTATGTTTCTCCATGTAGCACTGAGGTATATTACCTAATAACCTATGAAATTGAAGGTCTAGAGAGAAACAAGTTGCAATAGACTCAACAAAATTAGTAAAATTTTAAAAAGATATTTAATACATTCTTTACAGAAACAGAAAAGAAAATCCTAAAATCTGTGTGAAACCCGGTAAGATCCCAAATGGTCTTTTACAAAGTGGCCAAAAACCATACTAGAGAAGACAGTGTTTTCAACAAATAATGTTGTGAATACTGGTTATCCACGTACAGATTAATGAAATCAGACTGGCATTCATCACTCTACAGAAAAATGAACTCCAACTGGATCAAAGACCTCAATGTAAAAGCTGCAACCAATAGAAAAACACAGAGGAAGTTCCCTACAAGATGTAGACACAGGAAACGGGTTTCTGAATAGGACTCAATTTGCTCAGGAATTAAGACCAACAATAGATAACTGGGACCCCATAAAAAGTATCTGAGAAGTTAAGAAATCATTCACTCCGCACTCTCACCATGAACTTTTGGGGGAGGGTCTAGGCCTTGCCCTGGATGAAATGACAGACTATGGACACCCCCATGGAGGGCCTCAACCTCCCTGGGGAAATGAGGGGATATTGGGGGAGTTGGTGGGTGGGCACAGGAGGAGGGAAGGGAAATGGAGAGGGACCTGGATTGACATGTGAAGCAACCTTGTATCTAATTTAAATTTAAATTTAAAAATAAAAATATATTACAAAAAGAAATCATTCACTCTAGTGAAGAAGAAACCCAGAGAGCAAGTGAGAATCTTTGTCAGCTATACACCTGACAGAAGATTTACATCCAGAGAACAACAAAACAAAAAAGAAATAGAAAGAACGAAGAAAAAGAAAAACTTGAAAGAAAAAGTCAAGAAAACAAATGATCCAATTAATAGATGATTTGAGTCTGAACCAAGTTATCAACTGAAGAAATAAAAATGGCTAAGGCTTTCAGAAGAGGAGGTAGAAAGATCAAAAGAACCATAGAACCGGAAATTCTCCTGTAAGATATGGCTGTCTACAAAGGACCTGAACAATGACAACAACAGGAGAGCTGCTTCAAGACCTGAACAGTAACAATATCTGTGGAAATGTTAACATTAAAGGGAGAATATTTCACATGGTCCCACCCCAGACAAAGAACTACAGACAACTGTAGACTCTCTCTGGGACGAGTCCCTGATTCGTTATCCAATACAAAACAGTCTTCACTAGAATCATATACATAGAAGTGACAAAAATGGACTCAGTAGGTTGTGTTTATTTATTTGCATATCTATTGTCTGTCTATTTGTAAGTGTCTATCTATCTATCTATCTATTTATCTATCATCTATGTATGTAACCATAATAACCAAAGAAAAAGATGCCATCAATTTGAGATGGAGTTGGTGGGCATGGAAAAGATTGGAGGGAGGACAAAGAGGGGGGGAAGTGATGAAACTACGTTCAATTAACAAATATATTAAACAATAAAATAAAAAGCAAAGGGGAAATACAGCCAGGATTAGGTAAGGAGTAAGCACTGACAATTTGTTAGGTAAAACTCAGTTTTACCATTAACGTCCCTAGTAAATCCAGAGTGTGATTAATCTTAAATTTTCACTCTACAGAGAGTTACATCCAACACTTTGCTATATAATGATATGATGATATAATTCCAGGTAAGACTGCCAAAACAGATTCAACTCTGGATTGGATATCTGTGGTTTTATATGCAATAAAATAAACCCACCATTTGGTGACTTGTAATTTCTGTTCTCTCAGATTGTGAAGACAAAGCAAAAACACATCCAAGTAGCAGAGCACATGAGACCTGGTGGATATCAGGAACCACATAATATATTACACTCTATTTTGTTTCTGAATCTGTGGAGGTCACCTTCATTTCAGGTCTGACATGCTTCATAGGAGGCTCTTTGGAGAGTTCAGACTCTAATCATATAACAGAAGAATTCCCTGACAAAAAAAAATGATCTTATGTTGCAAGACAATAACCCAATACATTCCTGTGGAAACCTGCCCACGGTAATGGATTCAGAGAGGATGAGGAACTGGAAAGTTGCCCTCTGATTCATGACTCTGCCCCAGCTGTACTTAGGATAATGGATCCGGGCTGGTTCCCTCTTGGGAAAATGTGTATTTTGGGAAGGAAGATGCCTGGACAGTATATAGAGGTTTCCTATGCTGCCATGAACAATTTATGACTTAATGAGTATATTTATAGGCACATTATAAGTCCTTTATCATTTCAGAAATCAATGGAGCAATTTCCAAAGGAAGTCAGTGATTTGTGGTTGTCAGTTGACCCTGACTGTTTATCATAAGGAGAAAAGAATTCCTCCCTTAGAGAAAACTGGTAACTGAGTTTCTTAACAAGAGGGAAACCCTAACACATGAGGACTGACTACAAAATGTGGTGAAAGCAGATGCTGTTAAAATCAAAAGGGCATGTTGTGGCTAGTGGGTGAACATCTGTAATAGCTATTAGAACTCTTCTTTTCTGATTATGATCAGGACTTAAGCAGAGAGCTGCCATTCACCACGGACTCACTGCTACCCTGCTAGAAGCTTGCTAAGCCCTCTACATATTGTCTTCATCCTGTCAATCCTGATACCACACACGGGGTAACAGGGATCTGAGAGATATGGTAACTAATTAATAAAGACATTGTCCAAATGCTAAAAAAATGGGCAAATTGGATAATGAGCTCAAGTCTACCCCACTCTAAAACTGTTTTTGTCCTTCCTTTCATATTGCCACCACTGGACTCAAGTTATTTGATAATGTCTGAAACAGATGTGTTTGATCTTACAAATTAGTTCACTCTGTGTTACAACACACAGACACATATTCAATTTACTTGTTCATCCCTTCCAACAGATACTGATCTGTTGCTCACCTGTATAAAACTCTTACTAAACACTTGGACCTCTGAATTAAAACCTAGAGCCTCTAGTCTTAGTGAGTTTAGCAGGAAGACAAAGCAAGCAGCCTTTATATTGCTACATGTGCAACGATATAAGAATATATGAGATCACGAGAGCAGAGGAGGGGCGAACATTCTGTGGACACTGGAAAATATCACCACACTTGTCAAATTATCAGCTACTTTTCCAAAGCTACTGATCTCAATTCAAATTGCAGATAACAGAAAGTGAGATGTGATTGTTTACTTGGTTTTAGGAAAACTTCCATCTGGGCATCTGCAGCTTGCACAGGAAAGGGTGTATTTCTAGACAAGGGAAATCTCCTTCTCCCAAATGTAGGACCTCTTGGAAAATGTGTTCTGAATTTAGAAACTGACTTCAAAACTCAGTGATTGTGAAGTGGGTGGGTTAAGGTGGGGCATGAGCTTGGGGTAGCTACATGTGCCACATTCTCTTTTTTAGTTACCTTGGCAATTCTGGAGTTGGATACTAAAAGACTTGAGCACAATAATCTTTTATTGCTAGCCCATGATTATTGTTTGCACACAATAAATAGACTCTTTTTTTGGGGGGTTGGTAAAATGTGAGTTTCTTTTTTAAATTAACATTTTCAATAGAATGAAAGTAACTTTCCAAAGCGGCACTGTTTGTTCTTTGACAACCCTGAACAATTTCTATATTGACTACATTCTGGTGTTTGTCCCTGACAGAAATAGGAAAATGTCTTATAAAGATAAATAACAGAAAAATGATAAGGACCGAGTTCATGTTACAGGCAGCATAGCCTGATGGGTAGCACAACATAATGATTGTTAGAGTTCACCAAAACATAATTGAGATAAGTTTCATACTTTACACATTGTCCTCTGTTCTAGTTTGTTTCCTATTGCTGTGACAGACACCATAACTCAAGGCACACCAGGGAAGAAAAGGGTTAATTTGACTCACACTTTAATGTTACAGTCTACCATTGATGGGCGTCAGGGCAGGAACTCAAACAGGAATCTGGAAGCAAGAACTGAGTAGAGACCACAAAAGTGCACTGCTTACTGGCTTGCTCAGCCTGCTTTCTTATACAATCCAATACCACCTGCCCAGAAGTTGAACCACACACAGTGGGCTGAATCCTCCCACATAAATCATTAGCCAAGATAATGCCTTCACAGACACTTCTACTGGCCAATTTGATGGAAGCAATTTCTGAATCAATGTGCCCTCTTCCCTTTAGTTGTGTCAAATTGACAAAACTAACTAGTCCAGCTATCTTGCGGAATGCACCAAGTGACTTTTTCTTTCTTGTCTTCTAGTTGAGGAACTAGTCTTTTATTAAGTGGCTGTAACCTCTCAGGAGGCTATCTAGATACTGTAAAGAATTCCAAACTAAGCTCTTTCTAAGTCAAAGTTCATTACTTACCACCATGTAACAGGCAAATTGTCAAAACAAATATGTGCAAACTTCCTAAATTAAAAATAACTTAAGTAAGTAAAAATACTTAAGTAAGCTCTTAGGGAAGCAATTTATGTTGTATCTGAATTAATTTTTTCATTTATTTATTAGAGCCATGTTAATATACCAGAAGCAATAACAAAAACTTCTCAGTGAAATATATGGCAACCTACTTTTAATCTATATGAATAGCATAAATACATCTGAGATAAAATTATGGAACAAGCATTGTCTTTCATTTAAGATGTTTCGGCAGTTGAAAACATAAAAAAATATATATAATGTCAAAGGAGTTACATATGATCCTTTCTTTCTTTGTATATCACTGCGTGTGATGAATGTACATGATATAGGCATGTGGACATCAGAATGAGCATTCATACATATGTACATTCATGCATGTAAAGGCAGAAGTTCACTTGTGTGTTTTTCTCCATTGTTCTCTACCTTATATTTTGAGATAGGGTCTCTCATTTAATCAGGGGTTTATTTATTGGTTGCATTGGCTAGCCAAAGAGCTACAGGATCCAGTTTTCCCCCTAGGATTAGATCTTTCCATTGTACCCAACCTGTGTTCAGTATCTGAACTCAGGACTTCATGCTTGGGTGTGCCATGCCCTTTGCTAACTGAGCCATACTAAGTTTACAATCCTACTTGTTTACTTGAAATACATTTTATTTCATAAATTCCTTTAGACTCGCTTTGACTTGTGGCTGATTTTGGTGTATTAAAATTTCTAAAATGTACTCAGAATCACATGCCATATTCAGGTAATATTGACATTTGCTGAGAAGACCTAGCTTATAATTAAACTGCTGGATTAGGAGGCTCTATAATCAAACTCTTGACAGAGCTAGACAGGTGACATTGACAATTTCTTCTTTGCAGGGATGCGCTGAGCTGTGGAGTCAAACTCCTAATTACTTCGAGAGGCTGATGCATAATTGAATGGAATTCCTATCAATCAAACTCTGGAAAATGACTATTGTGCTTCACACAGCAGATGTAGATCGTCCATGCTTGGGCAATGGTTAACCTCTATTTGGGTCTTCTTTTGCCCTGGTTTCCGCATCCAGCCTGAGCTCTCATTAGAGAATTTGCCCTTTCTTGTTCCCCAGAAGCACACAGTTCGTTGAACATCTATTTTATGCCTTTTAAAGTTCTCCCCCTCCCTCCCCCAATGCAATTTTAACTTGGATTGATGTTCCTTTGTGGGGTTCAGACTTGTCAATCAACTTATGGCTCGGAATCCTGATATGACTTGAAGTATATTCTCTGAAGTGAAAATTTTTGTGAAAGTGCTCTTATTATTTTCAGTTTCACAGTTCTGAGTTCTCTCCTTGACTTTTATAACTGTCACGTTTTCCCAATTCTTTAAAGTCACAAGCATATGAGATTGTCAGTGAGTGCTTTCCATGAATCACTTTATAATACATCAGGACAAATATGTGGAATATTAAAAAGCATTGTTACTCTCCTTTCCCTTTAAACTCATCCTGAGATGAACTTTACTTTGGGGTAGGGTGGGTTGTATGGGGGGGGGGTTGGAAGTATATGGACAAGCTCAATGAAATACCAAGGCTCCCATTCAACCCGGAAGTGATATCACTTCCTTCAAATTTCTTACAAAGCTTTGCACCTAACAGAGTCATTGTGCTACTGTGATTTTTATTGTTTCACAAGTGGTTTCATTGTCTGGGTGGTTAATCCATGTCTGAAAAAAAAAAAAAAAGTCCTGCCAAGGAAAAGGGCAAGGAATAAGCTCGTTTATTTTTTCTTACAGGCCTGAGATTTTGGAGGCAAGTTGTCACCAACATATGATTAGTAAGGGGTAAGCAACTGATTTTCTACCTTGTGATGAGTACACAGACATATTTCTTAATAGAAGAAACATCAAAAACTGATCCTAGATCCTCTTCAGAGGATATGAAGGGAGAATGAATTTTTTATTTTAATATAGAAAAATTTCAATCCAGGTTATATTGCAGAATTATACCAAGATTACATGAACTTTCTTGGCAAAGGCCTTTTGAGCAGTGAGTACAAGACTCATATTTCAAATACATGTGTTTGTGTGTGTGTGTGTTTATGTGCTCACACACACACGCGCGTGCGTATTTATAAGACATTTTAAAATAAATATTTGAGCTCTTATGCCAAGAAGTAGTTTTGGAGCCTTATTGTTTATTGATGGAAAACTTCCCCAGGATCATGTCTTCCTTGCATTGCTGTATTCCCGTCAGAAAGGTCGCCACATCACTGCTTTCTTTGTATCTTCACTTTACTGTTTACCATCCACTGTCACTGAAAGGCCAGTGGTGGTGGATAATGCCTATGCTTCCTGACATATCCATTAAATTAGCACCTGCCTCAACCTAACTATGCCAATGATAGTCACTTATGAGAGGGAGAAAGAAAAACAACATAAACCAATCAAAACCAAATTAGTAAATAGGATGTCTTACACCATTTCAGAAGTATCTGCTGCATTCCTTCAAAGAAGTTCTGGTTCTCTTTACACCAGGTGACTAGGAGCTCTAAGCGGTGTCCCCTGTTGTTATTACTAACATGATAGGTCAGTCACATCAGGAAAACCACACTGAAGCCTGTAGGGACAGGTGAAATTTCTGCAGATGATAATCTGCAACAGTCTAAAGAAGCGATTTTCAACCTGTGCATCGTGACCCCTATGGGGGGGTCACAAATCAGATATCCTGCATATCAGATAGTCATATTACAATTCATAACAGCAGCAACATTGCAGTTATGACGTAGCAGCAAAATAATTAGTGGTTGAAGGTCACAGCATTAGGCAAGCTGGGAACCACTGGTCTAAAGTGGCTGAACTGCTGGGAGAAAACCTTTGTCACATTCAGATGGGTCTGGATATAATGATGGTGCATGATATTTTGAAAAGCAACAGGAGCAGCCCTTCTCATATTTATTATAACATTGTAATGCAAATTTGATTTCCCCATTTTTGCCTCCAAAAAAGCACAAACTGACACACGAGAAAAAAAAAAAAAAAAGCTTGGTAAGTCAAGCTCAGCAAAAGTCCCCAGATCGTACTTGTTGAGCTGAAATATCTTTGGGGATCACATTTTACTCACAGAAACACTGCATGCCACTGGCCTTCTACCTTTGAACTTGCCTTTGCTATATTTACCCTTGTTTTCTCATAGGATGCTCTCCCAGGCAGAGCGTGAGCTAAATCGGGCTCTGATAGGGCTTCCTCATCCTGAACAGTGCTTTGAGAACACTGTTTTCATAAATAGCCCACACGGCAATGGGCTCCTGACATCACCGTGCTTCACACAATTGTTCTCCGAGGGACTACGTGAAAGACAGTAGCTGGCTGAAGCCTGTAGTTCCTGGAAGTGAGGTTTCTCAGCATTGAAGGGCTATCTCTTATGAAACAAAGCATGAGGCTGTGTGCGGGTGACCTTGGTCATTGTTCTTGGGGGCTGTGACTTCAGAGAGTGGAGGTTGCCCCTGGAAAGATAGGTCCAACTTCGATACTGATATCATCTTGGTCTCAGGATGCCCATAGAAAAAGCAAGTGCATATCTGGAATGAGATGAATGCTTAATAAATATTCCCTTATGAAAACAGACTGCAAAGTAAAGTGTCAGACCATTAAGCTTCCCTCCTACTTCCTTCACACTCCAAAGGATTAATCCTACCTGGCCTTGCAAGAGGTAGGCAAAATGAGGCACTGAGCAGTTGTTATTCAACATGAGGTATATATTTTATAGATGTATAGAGCAGGGCAGTAAAACCTGGGTGTTGCTTGGCAGCTTTGGGGGAGTTATGAGAAGGTAGTATGCAGCACATTAAAAATTTGATAACTGAGGCTGGAGAGATCACTCAGTGGTTATGCGTGCCCGCTGGTTTTGCAGACAGACGACCAGACTTGTATTCTAAGCTTCCACTTTAGGGGGTTCAGAACCACTTGTAACTTCATTTCCAGAGGATCTAACACACTCTTCTAGACTCGGTGGACACACTTACATACACACACACAGCAAGCGTACATACACATAAATAAATCTTTTTAAGAAGAATTTGATCATTTGTTGACAAGAATACATTATCTTGTCATGTAGATATGGGTAGTGTCAACACAAACCCCACAACTCCCATCTCAGAGGGACATGAAGTAGTTTATTCTGGAGTCAATTATGAGTGACTATGGTCTAGGAACAAAGACTTATGTTAGCCCAATTCCCACGTTCCAATCAGGTAGAAACGGAACAAAGGAAGTAGTAAACTGAGAGGTTTCAAATACATTGGTGGGAATACCAGCTAGAGGAATTACAGCCAAGCAGCAAAACTCTCTGTTGCTGTCTGATGACTCTCAGCTTTTGTGTTGGTGGAGACTAGTGATCTGCTAAGTTCCTTTATTTCCAAAGGGCTAACCTTATAGTCACAAAGAAGGTAGAACCCACAGAAGCAGGAAAGGAATGACTAATAAGAGGGTTGGAAATAGCTCAAGGTAAGTTTTAATTAGGCACTAGACCTGCAACATTCCAATCTGTCCACAACCTTTGAAGTTCCAGCCAGTCAATCAGCCTTGCAGAAGGGTCAGGGGAAGGTGTGGATTCTTTCCAGGGACTTCCTTTCACAGTAGATACTGTACAGAAGCAACTGAGGAGTGGCAGAGGGCTTCCGTCAGTCATCAGACTTTCCCTTTATTCTTAGGACCTACTACAATTTAAATACGAGTCATGAAAATTCCTGGCACAAATTTCCTGTGGCTCTATTTTTGTAAAAGAAGTAGACTGCATAAACACAGAAATAGAGCAGACAATTTTGTTGTTTTTCTCTGGGGCTCCGTCCCTGTGATTTATGGTAACCCACAAAATTTGGGGAAGAGCCAGGCAGGTGAAAGACCACAGATCAAATAAGCAAGTTACACTTAAAGTATGTTCAAATTTGTCTTGAGCCCATCTCTGTGGAGGAGCGCATGTGAACTCTGCAAGCTGTGAAGCACTTAAACAATTGACATTAAATATTTCAACATAAAATGTGATTTCAGTGTTCTGACGCTGTATTCTGACCAGGGCACAAAACATGAACACAGTATTACTCCCCCTCTGCATCTCTGACTGCATTTCACTCTTCCTTTGTAGGAACCGCCATCCTGCATTACTTTTAAAATATTTGAGGTCAGACCCTTAAATTAGTATTTTGATGTTTAAAGTATACAAATCTTTAGTCAGTTTCTGGTGAAGGTGGAGATGGTAATATGTCTTAGATATGGATACCATTGAACATCTTGCCTTGGAAAAATAGGAAATGGTTGAGAACCTGATGTAGTTCAAAATAACATCTTTTTGTTTGTTTTGAGACAGAGTCTCACATAGTTCAGTCTGACATTGAACTTACTATGGAGTCACAGCAGGTTTTAAACATTTGATCCTTCTGTCTCCACCTCCCAAGTGCTAGTATTATAGGCGTTGCCACCAGGTCCAACTGAACTCTTAGCTATGCTTTGTAATATTCCTGCAAATAGCTATTTCTTCACATAAAAAGAAGATATTTGCAGTGTCTATACAATTACTTAAATACTAGTCTTCATATGGAAAGTCTAGTAGCATTTCAAATTAAGAAGAAACAAAGTTACCCAGGATTGTGAGTAGCTTGCTATGCTTGCATTGCCTTTATTATACTCATACAAACCCATATTCTTTTTCTTGTAGTTATTATTCCATTTTCTTCGTGGATTGTAACGCGCACGCACACACACACACACACACACTTGCAGAATAAACACTGAATATGCTGAAGACCACAAAACTACAATTTAATTCATTAAAACCAATACTATCTGACAGTTTGACTAAATTGATTTGTGATTAATTTCATTGGCAATTGAATGATGAGAAAGAACACACTGAAAAGCTTCAGTGCTAGTTGGACTGTGGTAGCACACTCCTTTAATCCCAGGACTCAGGAGTCAGAATTAGGCAGATCTCTGTGAGTTCAAGGCCAGCCTATTCTACAAAATATGTTCCAGGACAACCAGTACTATTACACAGAGAAACCCTGTCTCAGAAAACAACAACAAAGCTTCTATGCTTAGAAAGTTCTAGCAGATAAAAATAAAAAATTAAGTTCCTGAAGTCATTATTTCTTTTAAAATCAACTTTTATTGAGCTTGTTTGTGACACTTTCATGCGCATATGATGCATGCTCCAATTATTGTAACACCTCCTTGGATGTCCTTCTCACCTTGCTGTCCTCCCTTCCATGCAAGTCCCTTCCCCACACCTACCCGTTTGTTTTTGCTACTGTTCCTTTGCTTATTGAGACACCTCTAGTTTAAGCAGGATTGTTTGTGTAACCGTGGTTTTAGAACTATCCCTTGGAGGACAGTGAACTCTCCAGTGATACGAAACTGAAGAGGACAATGGTTGCCTCTCCCTAGACTCTATTAGTACACAGCAGTTGAGAAGGTGAAAATAATGCCCTGTAGGTGCCTCCTCTCTTATAAATGACTCTTCCTAAGACCCATGGAAGTCAGTCACAGCTGCTGTTACTTCATGACAGCGTTGGCTCTGCTGCACCCAAAAGACAGTGTTTGAAGCCTTTCCCCCTATTTTCTGACATTTACATTTTTTCTACCCTTGCCCAATGATGTCCCTGGGGCCTTATGGGGTTGAATAAGTGCCATGTTTAGGCCTGGGCATTTGTGTATCATTTATTCTCAGCACTTTAAGCACCAATGTGACCCTTCACTCACTGCCATTTGTTGTAGAGAGGCCTCTCCAATAAAGGCTGGAAGTAGCATTTGTCTATGGACATAGAAGTAGTCGTTTAGAAATCAGCTTGGTGACATGATAATTTAGCTAAGAAAAACAGTATTAAGTTCCTTCTTTCAGCCCAATACCTTTGACCATGGATTTTTGACCATTATATACTAGTTAGCATGTATTCCTTCCTGTAAAATGAGCCTCATATCTAATCATAGAGAGGTCGGTTACCCCTATAATAGTCACGTCACTATTCCTCCTGTGGACCCATATTACCTGGCAGGCTGGTATTGGCGTTTGCAAGGTTCACAGCTAAGTAAAGCTGTCGATGATTCTTGCTCCCTAGAAGACTGCATTGGATCTTCTGGAATTAGAAAAGCCACCTGAAGGGAGAATGCTTCCAGCTCATTTCTCCATACCTTTCAATAAAAATGTATGGAGTCTTTAGCAATAGGGTTTTCTTTTGTGTTTTTTTCCAATTTACTCAGGAGGTCTTGTCTATTTCCCCTTCCTAGGCAGATCTGTGTATGTCTCTCTTAGGATCCTCTATGCTCTCTAGCAGTAGCATCTTATCAATTATTTCTAGCGAGCAAGCAAGAAGAGAGGCAAATACCTGTATTGCTTTGGGGTCACTGAGGCTCCCCTGAACAACAGCTGTAAGGAGGGAATCTCACATCTGTTTTTGTTGTTGTTTATTTGTTTGTTTGCTTTTTCCTTGAAACCCTTAGATTTGGGGAACAGCATTGTATAGATTGCAGAATATCTCTTTCCTAAACTTCTCTCTTCTTAAAATCACATATATTTTATTGGTTTACAAAGCAGTAAGTTTCTATGTGGTTTTTCCCATGCATCCTTACGTTTGGTTAATTCTCCCTCCCTTCTCCTATTTTCCACTCCCTCCTGAATTCTAGCTTAAGCGCTCTACCCTTAAAAGTGTCCTTCTGTTCTTATATCACCTGTGTTAAACTATCTCCCTCTCCTCTGGTTGCTTTGGATAATTTTCCCAATGTTCATTTACCTATAAATTTCATAATTTTATTGTTCTTTAAAATGGAATGAATGTCCATTATTTATATGTGCCATATTTTCATTGTCTATTTATCTGTTGATAGACATGTAGGCAGATACCTAGTTATTGAATACAGCAGCAATGAACATATTTGAGCAAGTATCTCTGAAGCAGGATACTGAATCCTTTGGGCATGTCCCCATGAGGCAGTCAAATGGTGGATTCTTGAGTTCCATAGTAAAAATAAGAGAAGTACCTATGAGGTGCCCAGGCACTCAGTGCAGGTCCTCAGATAGATAGGCTAGAGTTGCAGGGAGAAGGAAAGCACCTGTGGGATGAGCAGGCATTTGGCATAGGTCCTCAGGTGGCAAACTCATCACTCTGTTCTAATTAAGCCCATAAATCTTGATATACATTTCCAAAACTAATTTAAAGATCTTTCCTCTTTACATAATGCATAATAACTGTGCTTCCATTTAGAATTTAGTAACAGACATTACTTAAAGACATTCTCAAATCTGAGAGTGTCTGCTTCAGTTCATCCCTATGCCAAAGTAGGCTGGGAAATTGGAGAAACAGTTGAGAGAGGTGGGGCCATGTCACTTGAAATTCTGAAGAGAGCAATTTTATTTCAGAAAGTGCAATTAACTCCTATGTGTATCTAGGCACCTGGCTGCAGGTATGGTGCTTTGACTCCTAAAATATTCCTGTCATGGCCCTTAATCACAGACTTGATATGGCTCCGTTATGAAGCGAACTAAAATAGGGAAATTTATTTTAAAGTTCAGATGTTATGTACCACTCTCAGTATAAAAGCTCTCAAACTTCAGGCTGTCTTCTTCTGCACTCATTTGTATCTGGCACCTTCTTGCTCACATATAAAGAGTGGAAGATGCATTGAATAGCATTCAGCTTTGCAAACTCATTCAGTGGGAAAGGAGGTCTCACCTATCCTAAAGACACTGCTGATTACTCTGGGGCTGTGAAGATACTGACCTAATTCCATCATCACCCCATAAAATCTTCGTGTGCAATGTCTAAATTTGCCTAGGGTACTACTACAACCAACTATTTCTTTTTAAGAAAACCTACTAAGACACTGTAAATAATTTAAACGATAGAGTAACTGATGTGGTAGAAAAAATCAGCCACTCAATTTTTCTTTATTTTGATACCCTTAAGGAAAAACAACTTATAGTTAGTTTTCATTAGGATTGAGCCCACTTCATTGTTTCCTGTGATACACAATCACCAGCCCCATGATGACCTGAAATGTAATGCAAGACTCTGTTTGGGGCTTTGTTTCAAATTTGCTGTAAGCATTTCATTTAAGAAAAGTAAACAAGAGCAAAAATGTCGACTTTCCTTAGTTTTCAATGGCATTGAATGCTTTGACCTATGTTAACGTACTTGAAAATATACCGCAGTTGGTAGGAACATCTTATATCTTAAGTAGCTTTGATGAAAGTCCTCCGACATGCTCAGTGAGAGAGCTGCAAAGTTAAAGAAAATACAGAAACAGCTGGTGTCTGAGGGACACATAGGCCTTCCGTTTTTTATGACCTGGGCATGAGGCAGAAGGAAAGAGACAAAAATCAACAATGCCTTTGTTTATCTTACCGGGCTTTGAATTCAACCCTAAGGTTCTCTACAGAGAGACAGAAAAGTGGTTTCTTATCCCCACCTTTCACTACCCTTGATGGGGAAAGCATTTCCATTGAGCTAGTGCAAGCCCTAGCTACAACCAGAAGATCCCCACACCCACCCCCCACAGCCCAAGGGGAATAGTAAAGATGGGTGTGTCTACCAGGCTGTGATGCTGCAACACGCCTTTAATCCCAGCACTCGGGAGGCAGAGGCAGGCAGATCTCTGTGAGTTGAAGACCAGACTGGTCTACAAGAGCTAGTTCCAAGGCAGCCTCCAAAGCCACAGAGAAACTCTGTCTCGAAAAACAAACAACAAAAAAAGGGAAACAGAGAGAGAGAGAGAGAGAGAGAGAGAGAGAGAGAGAGAGAGAGAGAGAGAGAGAGAGAGATGTGCCCATTATCCTGTCCTGTGAGTGTAAAAGTACCTCTCAGGTCATTCTAGTTAATATGGTGAATGAAAAATACAACTCTGTCTTTACTTAGGGATAGCCTTGTTCCATTCTGACTACTGTCCTTCAACATAGGACATTGGAGATACACTGATTTCAGCATGTGTCTTTTTTAAAAAATCCCATTTATGGTGTTTTTATTTGTTTTGGGACCCTGGCTTAGCCTTAGAGAAACTACAAAACAGATTGTCTCTCTCCTACAGCTTGATTCCTTTCAGGGGCCCTTTCCTGTACTGAAGCTGATTCTCTCCTATCTTTCAGGGTCACAAAGATGATCCTTTATTGATCCTAGGTGTTTGTGCAGCTGTATTAAATATCATAGTCAAATCAGCCATGCTATAACACAAACCAGATGTTAAACTGCTAGATAGCATAGCCAAAAATGTTTTAATCTTCTATTTTAATATTATATCATAGGATGTATCATAAGACTCCTAGTTTCTGCTTCTGTTTTCTAATAAAAATAAGAGAAGTACCTATGAGGTGCCCAGGCACTCCGTGCAGGTCCTCAGATAGATAGGCTAGAGTTGCAGGGAGAAGGAAAGCACCTGTGGGATGAGCAGGCATTTGGCATAGGTCCTCAGGTGGCAAACTCATCACTCTGTTCTAATTAAGCCCATAAATCTTGATATACATTTCCAAAACTAATTTAAAAATCTAGGTTCATGGGCCTTGACTCAGAGCCTCCTGTTTGGTACTTCTGGGAAGGACCCATGAGTCTACATATTTTTTAACAAGAACCTCAAAAGAAATCTATGATACTGATATTGCAACATAATTTGAGAAACATTAAATGTATGAAGCAGGCTATCCCATTAGACAATGTAGGAAGAACAGTGCTGAGCAATTCAAGACTTCAGAGTAGACTGGAGATGTACCTTGGTTGGTAGAGCTTTTTCCTACAATACATGAAGGCCTCAGTTCAATCCTCAGCATGGCTTATAATTGGGTGTAGTGGCCCATGTCTGTAATACTAGCACTTGAGAGCTTGAAAAAGGAGAATCAGAAGTTCACTGCTACCTTGAACAACACTACACGTTCAAAGCCAGCCTGCCAAGGATGTGCCCTGAAAGCTGCCAGAAGCTAAACCAATTGGAAGATGTAGAATGAGGAAGTCAGGAGCTATGCATGGAGCTTCAAGAAGGGAAAACCAAAGAACAAGTTGTGTGACCTCACACTCTTTAGAGAATATCTTGGTACTCAGCATGAGCAGTGTGATTTCTCGGTGGTTATTTCCTGACAGTGAAAATGTAAACATTACACTTTCTTCCACTTAACAGAAATGCCTGCTAAATAATCTAGTTCACTAAGCAAATGACAAATTGACAGCCTGCTCTACCACTTTTTCAAGAAAGAGTCACTGTAAATGATCTGATTTAAAAGCTTTCCTAACATGCACAAGCATTTTATTTCATACATAAATAATAACATTTTTAAATTGGCATATATTCATTGTCAATGCTACCAGGTTTTCTAAGTGCATTTTCACATAAGTATTTATTGTCCTGGGAACATATCTCCCCATACTTCCTTATCCTGGCATCTCTTTCTGCTCACCATTCCATTAGCCTTGCTTGTCTAGACATTTTACTTCTACTTTCATGTCATAGGTACAAGCATGATTTTAATTTTATGCTTATTTTTAGACACCTGTATCAGCTTAGTATATTCAGAATAAGTAATTTGCTTTAAATCTGGTCAAGTTTCTGGGTCCTTGGAAGACTATTAACTTCATCCTGTTATAATTCTGCCTTCCCACCAGTAGACAGATGTGACAAAATGAGGTGAATAGACACACATGTCTACTGCTTGACTGACTTGAAGGACAGCTCTTTAGACTTCATCCAAGTGATTCCACTTCACTGGGCATCCTTCTACAAATGCGAGAAATTCTTCCTGTATTGCTGCAGAAGTAATCAAACAAGCTAACATATGTAAATTTATCTTTACAATTACGTTTTTTTACCATTTAAATTTTTCTCAGTGACTTTTCTAACTTAGCAACTAAGTAAACTCCCCTATTACTTTAATGTAACACAGCATCTTTAGTTAGTATTGAAATCTCAAGTGTAATATTTCATGAGCTGAAAAGAATTAAATGTTTATTTATGAATGCTATATGAAAATTTCTCTTCACCTTTAAAAAAGTCACAGATAAAACATTTACTCTTTTCATAAATACTGCCAAATGCCACTAATTGAATTCTGTGGTTTATAGTTTGGACATAGGGTCTTGCTATATACCAAGGAGAGCCTCAAACTCCTGGTCCTTGTTCCTCATCTTCTCAATGTTGGGGTTTCAGATGTGCCATTTGGATTCTCCATTTCTAAAATACTTAGTTCCACATAAGAATTGCCAGGGGAGCTTATAAAAATTCCAGTGCTCAGAATGTACCTATCAACATCCTCCATGACAGAGCCGGGATACTGCTAGCATATGCTGAAAGTACCCAGGAGATTCCATTTCAGGAGTGATGTACTCAAGTCACTGGAAGAGAAGCAGAGGGACACGTAGCATGACATTGGGAGAGGGTCCCAAGTTCTTCAGTAATGCAGAGATGCTCCACAGAAGGGAGAGACAGCAATGGGCCATGGCGATCTCCCAGAAGCAGGTTGGAAAATCAAGGACAAGTGATACTGTAGTGGCAAATATTGTAATAGTCAAGAAGACAAATGACTGGTTTAGGGAAATTGGAATTAGGCAGCCGGAGCAGGCTCGAGTATTTGTGAAAAAGATCATTTGTTCCCTGTTCTCAAAAGCACTTCAGAATCCAGCATGTAAAAATAAATGCCTACCTAATAATGTTTACAAGAGCAGGAGCTAATACTATGACTCTTAGCAGATGCCTAGCATGATACTTCAAATAACAAAATAAGTCAAATAAAAACAAATCACAATAATGGGACATGTTCAATTTGGATCAGAAATAAATCTGACTACTCTTCAGGTTTCCTAAATTCCATGTGACAAGAACCCAAATTGATGCCACCCCCAGAGTAAAACTCATTTTCTTGTGAAAATGAAGTGTCCCCATCTCTAAGAAGGCCTATTCAAAACCCGGGAAGAATATCTTGGCTTTCAAGGGTGTGGAAGGTCATTGCTTCTTTCTGGCATCCCAAGTAGGACCTTGGGAATCTTCCTGGATGTGGCCTTTTCTTTGGTTTATATGAATATTCATTACCTATATAAATAAATAAATCATGAGTTTCTGTCAATTCTAATTCAATAGCATCATTGAAGTATATCTAATTAACTTAATCCTCATGTAATTGCCCTAATTGAAACTTATATAATCTCTCATGTTGATTACTACATCAAACTCCTAGATGGTCTGTTTTGTCAAGTGTTTCTGAACATGGCCTGTGTTTTTCTGTCTCCTATCTTTGCATGTTACTTACACATCTAGTTTTACAAGTGTTTCCTCAGAACTTCCCAGTTGTTCTGCTTAGGTTCAAGAGCAATTCCAGTTGGTTTGGGCTTCTTCTGCCTGTAGAAAGGACCATGTCTTTCCTTTTCTTTAATCAGCTCTTTAATCATTAATTTTAGTTGTCATATCATTTACACAGTTCAGCCATTTGTTGTGTACTGCTGAATCTTCTAGAATCATAGGTTGCCATCTTGTCATTGCTTATACAGCCTTCTTTAAGTACCCTGGATCCCACAAGGCACGATTTCCTCTACAAAAGTAGGTATCACAACATGCTCTAGAGTTGAGAAACCATGTGTTACTATTCTCTTGTAGTACTTGCTTGGCTAAATTTAGAGGTCCAATCCCACATAAATCTCCCTCTCAACTTTTATAATCAATAAGTAGAAGTCCCTTTCCTGTACTCACAGAGAGAAGAAAACATTAAGCAAGGGGACAGGATAATATGCCACATCACTTACTAGGAAGGGTAAGGTAGCAGTGAATGTGGTTGTTTGGATACCACAAGTTCAATATGGAATCCATAGACTAGACAAAAGGTGAATGAAGAGGGTCCTAGCTGGTGATAACTCTGAGACCTTTCATATTCCACTTGTTCTAACTTGGTTCTGTTTACTTGTAAAGGGATAGGTGGTAGTTAAAGAAGATCTGGCAAGTCCCTAAAGGCTTGGTTTATTTCTTTGTAAAATTTCTTTCTTTCTAGGGGTAGACCAAGTTATCACACAGTACAGGTGGATACATAAAAGGAACCCCAAGAGCGAGTGTGAACGTGGGGATAAAATCTCATAGTTTCAACCAGAGCCTTATTTTGGGGATGCAGAAGTTAGCCACCCCACCCCACCATGTACCTGTCGTGAACAAGCAAACGCTCAAAAGCAGTCACCCTTTGTCTGAAAATCATGAGCCTGTCTTCTAACCCTGTTTGTTGCTTTTTGCCATTTACTCAGTCAACTTGAATAACCAATCCGGTCAGTGTATTAAGGACAATTAAAGAATGATGAAAACTGCTGTGTCCATACCTAGGACAGGCTGCTAAACAGGGATCAGTGACCGCTGTGCTTTAAATCTACATCTCAATGGAGAGTGGTGATACCAGAATTGGGTCAGCTGAAGCGCAAGAGTGACAAATTTGAGGCCAGCCTGGGCTACATGGTGATATCCTATTTCAAAAATGAACACAAAAATAACAGAAAACAGCAAACAAACAAAAAGCACTATTTTTAAGGAGAAGTTGCATCATCACAAACTAAAAGTGAGAAAGTGAGGGTGGCCCCAACCCCCAGTCCTTCACAGGAAGCCATTCCCAGATAGTCTACAGAAGTTCATTACTGAAGGTGACATATCCATCCTACAGACTGGAGCTTTCTGGGAAGCCTGGCAGAGATGTGGGAGTCCCAGAACATCTCAAAAGTACCATACAGTGAACGCTGCCACGCTCTTTCCTAGCTGGCTGTTAAGGATCTTCATTTGAAATCAAAAGCTGATTCATTCCAGCTCCACAGATGGAAGGAGAAAGAAAAGTGACTTGAAGAAATTTTACAGTTGTTTCCTGGCCTGGGCCCTTGGTTTATTGTTGATTTTGGGATGGGCGTGCAATTTTGCAAGCATTAAAGAATGGTTTGAGGAGCAGTTCTCAGCAAATTCTGCAATCACTTGAAATTTAGGCCCTGAGAAGCCTGTCTCCTGTGATGTGAGAGTTGTGGCTGAGCTCACTGAGCACAAGCTGTTCTCTCTCTGCTGACCACCGGCATTCCCTGATGCCCTTTGTATTATTCCCATTTTCCATCTGGAGAATTTGCTTTGCCTTGGTTTCCTGCTTCCTTTTAATATGGGTATTGCCTTCTATGTGGGTTGAATTGTATTTCTCTACATTACTTAGAGCACACCCTGAGAGGAGATTATAAGATTTGGAAGGGGAAAAAAAAGAGTCCATAAGCAACCCATCCCACAATTCATTAATTCCCTTACAGTCAGCAACTCAAGGTTCTGATCCCACATTAGGAAATGCATTTTTATTGTCTGCTCCTGAACCTCTGCCGGGATAGCAGGTGCATAGTCCAGGTGATGTACCTGTCTCAGCCAGGAGACTTAAGCTTTAGAGTCTGATGAACTCTGTCATCGAGAGACACTCAGAAATTAGGCAGCCTTACCTTTAAGCCCTTTGAAAGCATCCATCCACACATTGACTTGGAAGGTTGGTCACTCAAAAATATGTGTAATGAATCATTTTCTACATACTGCACACACATTTCCCCAGGGAGATGGGCAGACTGACACAGGGAAGACAGGCTCTCCTCGCGGCCCTCTAACTGGCACATTTGGAACTCGAGTTTTCAACCATAATTGGTGCCACCGATTTGGTTTCTAACCTGCATTTACTGGGCTCTAGAACAAAAACTCTCAAATGGGGAAGTGGCAAACACCCCTGTAGAAGGCATATGCAACAAACTGAACAAGAAAAGCTGTGATTCGGGAAAGGAGAATGAAGAATTGAAGAATAGGCTGACTTATTAATATTTTCTATTGTTCATTAAGTAGCTAAGCTGACAATAGTCATTGTGCTCACAGACTTTTATTGTAACTGGGATTTATTGTATTGGGTACTAGGATCTGGGAACACATATTATCTGAGAAACAATCTAGTACACAATGGCTGGCTTCCCAGGCTCTGTAAAACGCCCATTTAACTCATAATGTAATTTGGATGAGTGATGTTATTGAATAAATATTTCTCAACTATAATAAATATTTGAACATCTCAAAACCTAAAATCTTTAAATGTAGCTACCAAACATTGGTAATCTGCAGTTCTTAGAATGAAACTAATAACACACTGTCTGAATTATGGTTGTAGACAGTGTGGAAGAGGAAGAGCTTCTGTTTGAGACTTTTCTCTCTTCTGAGGACTCTGAAGGCTGAAGATAATTAACTATGCATTCAGATTTTGTCAGAACTGGTCTCAGACATTTTCCTTTCCTTTTTTTTTTGATGAGACTATCTCAACTACCAATATTATTTTCTTGTCTATTAAAACAATATTATTGATTCTATGTATGCCTACAATCATCCAGTATAATGAAATCTGTATGAGTCTATTTCTGGAAGTGTCTGGTTTTTTTCACTGCTCTGTATATCCTTTGTTGGTCAGCATCTTTTATTCTTCCTTACAGTAGTTACATAGGACTTGCTTGCTTTTTTTAACCATTAATATGATGAGCAATGAATGACTGGTTTGGGGAAATTGAAATAGCCTGAAACTGCTGAAATAAACCCCACTTGTTCAAGACATACAATAATTTTTATATATTGCAAAATCAAATGTAGTTTGCAAAGGATTTTGGGGGGAGAGGGTTTCTGAGTAGACGTCTGCAGTGCCACCCCCACCAGTTTGGTTTCAATATCAGGATAATTTTAGTTTCACAAAGCAAGGCAGTCTCTAATATTTTCTTGAAAAGACCATATAGAATTGATATTGATTCCTCTTGCATACTTGTGTGAGTCCTATAGTGTAATCTTCTGAGCTTGGAAAATTTTCAAGGAACTTTTAAATTACAAATTCAAATTCCTTAATAATTAAGATTCTCTTCATTGCTAACTTTGCATTGTGCAAGTTGTAGTAGTTTGCATTTTACAATAAATTGCTTCCATCTATATTTTCAAATTTAATTGTGTAAGGCAGGTCAGCCATTTCTTTATGATTCTTCTGGTATCTGCAGGGTTTGCAGCAATATCTGTTGTTTCAGTTCTTAGTATAATACTTTGACTTTTCTTTTTTCTTCGTTAGTTTTGCTAGTTGATCCACTTTATTAATCTTTAAGGAACCAATACTTTGTCCCATTGATGCTGCTGTTTTTCTAGTTATAGGATTGATCACTTCCTTTCTTGCTTTCTTCTTCCCTGCCTTGCCTTTACTTTCTTCTTTCAGTAGCCTGAAGATGTGACACTTACTCACGGACTCACATGGCACTTCTCTACTCTGCGTGTGCTGAGACCAAATGTTGAGACCGTTGACTTCCATGTCAGTGTTTCCATGTCAGTGTGTACCTTTGCACATATTCCTGTTTTTAATCTGATTAATTCATTTTAAACTTTCCATTTTCATTTCTGTACTCTATGTATTATTTATGGGCATATTATTATTATTTTCAAACTTCTGGTGGTTTTCATGTTATCCTTTTGTCCTTCAGTTCCATTCTATTGTAAGGCAAGAAAACACTCAGGGACTGCTCTGATTTTATTCTTTGAAACTTTTATTTCTACTTTTTATTTCTCATTTTTAGAGTTTAGTTCTCTTTGTTGTTGTTTGGTTTTGAGGTGATAATTATTTGCAACATTTCTCCATTATGTTTAGTCCCCTCCCATATATCCCTTCCATCTCTCCTTCAAATTCATGGCCCGTTTTTCTCTCTGTTACTACATGCATATATGTATTTATATATACATATACATTCCTAAACATGATCTGTTGAGTCCATAGAGTTACTGATACATGTATTTTCAGGGCTGACCTGTTGACAATGGACAACTAATTGACGTGTTCTTACTTTCTGGAAGGCCACCTCCTCCGCCAGCTTTAATTAGTTTCTATAGTTCTTTGTGGGGGTTGAGGCCACGAGATATTTTCCCTATCCAGTTTGTATGTGGGTAGTCATGTTGGTGAGACTTTGTGGGTATAACTTCTTTGCATCATCTAATTAACGGTTGATATTGTGGGGGGGACATGCATGCATATGCATTCCTTAGATGCTTATTGATTTGTTTGATGCATGGTAGTGATTATTCACTGAAGCACGTTTTACATGACTGCTCTAAAATCCTTTTCAGATGAGGTCTCTGTCTTTGCATGCTTGTCCTCTGTTCCTCCTGTGCTATCTTTCTGTATGAGATCTTGCCAGTCTTGATGAGGAGCAATTTTTCATCTGAAACCTGGGCATTTTCTCATTATTTAAGGAGATTCTCAGTGATATTTAAGCCTTTCAGGTTTATGTTGCTCCTGCATAGGAGATAAATGATGACTTATTATCAAGCAGGTGTTGAAGAGCACATTCTGCATTTGGTCTTTACCGATATAAGCAAGTATAAGGGACTCCTTATTGCTGATAATCAAGCTCTGGAGCTTGATTTTTCTCACATGGTTGCCAGTCAACAAAATCTGCTTGGCTTTTCCTGGTCCTATCCTAGTGAACACTGAAAGTTGTCATTTAACAACATCATAAGATTGTAGGCTTCCACTTCAGAGTCTAGCTCAACTCTGGTTTCAGTATTTCCCCCTGCACAGTGGTGTTTGTATAAATCAGGGAAGTGATAGTTTAACAGCTTTCTCTCTTCCCCTGTTCCCTCTTTCATAGTATTTTGCCAAAATAAATCATGTTTTGGCTTGTGTCCCTTTCTGTTTAACTTTTGTTTTTATTTTTGTCTGCATTCCTTATTGTTTCCAAGCGACTGGTTTCTTCAGCTTCAAGTCGGGATAAATGAGGCAAGAATAGCAGCCAGGGATCTCATGCCTTTCTGCTCCTCAGGGTTAAGTTCTCTAGCCAGTCTACCTGGTCATCTCTAAGCTTTGGGGTCTTCACATGTTTTTTGGTAATTAAAATGTCTACACTTTTAAGCTGTAGTCAGTTGGGGAGATTGAAAGAAAAACATAATTCCATTTTGTTTTTGGAAAAACTCCCAATTGCAAGCCAGTTTTACAAGTGATCTTGAGGAAGACACTGGACACATTAATGACTTTAATGTTGGACTTTGAACTTGATGTTGTCATAGAAAAGCAATTCCCTTAAGTTTAGAAAAACACTCATCAGGCATTTTAGTAATTGTTCATGCTGTAACAATATTCATTCCAAGAATTAAAATGAGTTTTGATGACTTTCACTAAACAATTCTTCTATAACTTTTTGTTGTGCTTAAGTTCTTCTGATCTAACATGACTTAAAAATTTATGGCAATTCTGTGCCTTCCCCATGTCTTCTCTTTATATCTTCTCTCCTGAAGCATATGAAAAATGACAGGTCTGAAAAGGAACCGCAAAATGTCCCTCAAGGTCAATCTCTCACTAAATAATAGTGAAAATAGACACAAGATCTAAGGTAGGGAATGCAAGTGTATATAAACTTCAGCCAGTTCTATGATATTCCACTCATATGTATTGATGTCTTCATGATAACTGTTTATAAATCCCCTCAGAGAAGTCTAAACTTTAAAACTAAATGTATCATCAAACACTCTGTATGTCAAATCTTAAAGCATTTTTAAAAAGGACCTCTTAGAAGAGAAAGTATGAAGTACCCTGGAACAAATTGGTACAGGAAACTGCTTCCTAACCATAACACCAGTAGTACAGACACTGAGATTGACAATTGATAAATGGAACCTCCTGAGATTGAGAAACTTCTGTAAGACAAAATACCCAGTCAACAAGACAAAATGGCAGCCCACAAAATGGGAGAAGATCTTTACAAACCCCACAACTGATAGAGGGCTGATTTCCAAAATCTGTAAAGAACTCGAGAAGTTGGTCACCAAAACACCAAATAATTCAGTTAAAAAGCAAGGTACACAACTCAACAGAGAATTCTCAATAGAGGAATCTAGAATGGGTGAGATACACATAAGAAAGTGCTCAACATCCTTAGCCATCAGGGAAATGCAAATCAAAACAACTCTGAGACCATCCTGCTACTGTCAGAATGGCTAAAATCAAAAACACCAATGACAGTTTATGCTGCAGAAGATGTAGAAAAAGGGGAGCACCCCTCTACTGCTAGTGGGAGTGCAAACTCTCACAATTACTTTGGAAATCAGTATGGAGATTCCTCAGAAAATAGGAAACAGTCTACCACAAGATCCAGCAATTCCACTCTTAGGCATGTATCCAAAAGATGCCCATTCATACAACAAGGACATCTGTTCAACTATGTTCATAGCAGCATTATTTGTAATAGCAAGAACCTAGAAGCAACCTAGATGCCCCTCAGCTGAAGAATGGATAGAGAAAATGTGGTGCATTTACCCAATGCAGTACCACTCAGCAGAAAAAAAAATGGAATCTTGAAATATGTAGGCATATGGATGGCACTAGAGGAAACCATCCTGAGTGAGGTAACCCAGTCACAAAAAGGCAAACATGGAATGTACTCACATATATATGGATTTTAGACATAGAGCAAAGGATTACCAGCCTGTAATCCACACCCCCAGAGAAGCTAGGAAACAAGGAGAACCCTAAGAGAGACATACATGGTCCTCCAGAGAAGGGGAAAGGGACACAGTGTCCTGAGCTAATTGGGAGCATGGTGGGAGAGGAGAGGAAGTTTGAATAAAGAGAAGTGTAGAAGAGGAGGGGAGAGGACGACATGAGGGTGCAGGAAGATTGAGTCAGGGGAAGAATAGGGGAAAGCAAGAAAGGAGATACCATAATAAAGGGAGCCATTGTAGGTTTAAAGAGAAATCTGGCACTAGGGAAATGTTCAGAGATCTACAAGGATGACCCCAACTAAGAATCTAAGCAATAGTGGAGAGGCTACCTTAAATGCCCTTCTCCAGTAATGAGATTGATGACTACCTTATATGCCATCCTAGAGCCTTCATCCAGTAGCTGATGGAAACAGAAGCAGACATCCACAGCTAAGCACTGAGTTATACTCCTGGAATTCAGCTGCAGAGAGGGAGGAGTGATGAGTACAGGGGTCAGGACCTGACTGGAGAGACCCACAGAAACAACTGACCTGAACAAGTGGGAGCTCTTGGACCCTAGACTGATAGCTAGGAAACCTGCATAGGACTGATCCAGAACCCCTGAACTTGGATGTCAGTTTGGAAGTCTGCTTAATCCATGGAACCTCTGGTAGTGGATCAGTATTTATCCCTAGTACATGAATGCACTTTGGGAGTCCACTCCACATAGAGGGATACTCTCACAGCCTAGACATATGTGGGAGGGTTTAGGCCCTGCTCCAAATGATATGACAGACTTTGAGGATTCCCCCATGAAAGACCTTACCTGCCTTGGGGAATAGGAGCAGGGGAGAAAGGGAAGGAGAGGGAACTGGGATTGACATGTAAAACAAGCTGGTTTCTAATTTAAATAAAAAATAAAGTGGCATTTCAAATATTACAGCAAAATTTTGGAGACAGAAGCACAAGTTATGGTTTTGGGTTTTTTTTTGTGAACCACCTATGTTGAGCTTTAAGACACCTGTGTTGGGTTGTGAGGTACCTATTTTGGGCTATGATAATGAATTTCTGAATTTCTAGGATGAGATTTGGTGAGTGTCTCCTTCATCAGCCTGCATGCTCCCACGATGAAACAAAAAGGGCGAGGATATATTCTTTAGAGTCTGGTCTGCAATAGATAGTCGAAGTGTTTTACTGAAACCTGGGGGACAAAATGCTGTCCTGTGATTACTGATATCTCTAGGAATTGATGTATAAGAAAAGTCACTTATACTATCACAGAGGATTATGTCTTTAAGGTGAAAGGGTCTTAGGAAAAAGTCAGTATCCACTTTAACTCCTACAGAAGGAACAAGTGTAGATAAAGAATTGCAAGGCAAGCTTTCCCTTGAAAATGAAAGGGATGCATTTGATAAACACGTGTGAACACCAGCCAGTATCTTCCTTCTTTATCCACTCTTTCACCTGCTTTCTGCATGTTGACGCTGGACAGATTCCAGGCCCACAGCTGAGCCCACTTCAGAAGTGCATCACATTCTCCCATGGTTATGAATCTATTGATCTGGACAGCAGAGCATCTGGAATGCTGTTTATACTCAAACTCCTTGGGCATCTTTTGATCTTTTCCAGGAGACAAAATGCCACCAAGGACTTCAGATGAGACTATAACAACTAGCTCTTTTGAGGAGAGGTGGTGAAGAAAAGAATACTCATAATTTCTAGCTAAAGTTAACTGCTCAAACTTCACTGTCCTCACCTTACCCTCATTGTTCCTTCTGCCTGGTCCTTGTGTTGCTACAGGCAAAGTGGACAGTACTAGTACCTCTTAGAATGTGGTCCTTCATAATCAATCCATTTTCCAACACACACACACACACACATACACCATGCACCCCCACACATACTCACAAGCACACACACATACTCTCTCATACACACACACACAAACCCCCCCATGCATACCACACATACACACTCATATACACTTGCTCACATGTGCATGTAGTAAAAAATGTTCATGATATTGATCATTGTGGAACTGAATGAAAATCATTAAAGTGTGCAAAAATAATCAAATTTTCTAGAGCTAGAATATTTTTTGTTTCATTGCATTTTAAAGGACTTAGAAATGTGGATACATATGTAGCACAATCAGCCCACTAAGACAGAGATGTAGGTGGTAGGGAAAATAAAATGTAGATGCAAAAGGACTGATGCAGATAGTCTAGGTTATTCTGCTTCTTTCTAGCAGTTGCTTCAATGATTGGAGGCTGAGCTGTACACAGGTCTTCTTCCCAAATAGGTTGCTGTCAAGTGATATTACAGTAAAATCTCTGCTATACGTACAAACACATGTTGGCAAGCAAGATTGAGAGAATTTTTTTAAAAAAATCCATCTGCCAAAAGGAAACAGCAGACGGAGAAACTGTTACAATGCAATTCTAATTAGACTAGGTGGGAATACTTGGAAGGCTATGTGACAGTTCTCAACATAGGCACGGTGATCATGCACCCCCTTAACAACACACTGTTGAGTGGGACCAAAACCCTTCAATAAAGCAGAAATATTTTTCTTTGTAATTCTGCCAGTGGGATTTTTGGTTCAAAAGTTGTACAATAGAATAACTGTAGACCCATGTAGCTCGTCTGTGTTGATAAGAACACAAACTGAAGACCAGATTGAATGTGACAGAAATAAAAAATGGTGGCTAAGTGGTAGACATACTCAATAGGAAGGCATTTTGTGAAGTATGATAACTACATTGACTACAAAATGCTTTGCAATGTAAGATAACTATATTTAGGTTTTTAGAGTTGGCAATAAGTATAATGGACAAAACAGAGATATAAGCTGTTTCAGAGGCCACCTTTCAACAAATTTATAACAGAACATAAATAGACAATTGACTATAAGCATCATCATATGCTATTCTCAAATATGGTACCCCCGAGTATGTTAAACTTGACATGAAGATCATTTTGAGCTGGAGGCAAGTGGAAATCAACAGGTGGCTAGAGAGGCTCACAATTCGCTTTCCTTATTTAACTGAAAGTAAAGTCCTTTGGAAAATTAGGCCTTTCAAGAATCCCAACTGATGAAGTGTTGCAAAAGCCCTGAGAAATATGGAGTCCGCACAGAGATGGGATTGCACATTGCTTCAGTCCCCAAGCCATCAATTTTCCTCACATGTTTCTCTCCTACAGTTTCCTGCCCCAAAGAGCCAAAACTCTTTTCCATTGTCTTGTCCTATCTCTGAAACGTTCCTTTGGTGAGTGGGGGTCTAAGTCGAGAGTGGTACTCTGTTCAGTTAATCTTCATCATGTTCCTCCCGAGGGATGTGCACTGTGTAGGTCAATAAACTATTCCTTAATCTTTCTTTTGTCAGTGTGATTTGACATATCCCTGGCTAGTGACCAGATAACACAAGGGAAAGAAGAAGTCTTTTAGAAACTATAGGGAAAGAAATAATTTGCCTGTACCTTTCAAGGGTTACTAGCAAGACCTAATAATTAATCTGACCTGATACAAATTCATAGAAGAAAAGCATACTTACTAAGTTTCCATGTCATGGGAGGCACGCTGAGTAAAATGAAGACCCAAAGGAGCAATTCAAGTGAAACACTTAAACCTTGAGTGCACAAAGTGTATTAAATTATGAAAACATGGCAAGGTGAAAGGGGCTATAGTGATTGATAGTAGAAAAGTAACCAGACAGATAAAGGTTGCTTGTAATTTTCTCAGTTTTAGCTCTTCATCTCTAGGTACATAAATATCATTTCCCTCCTACACTTTTCATTTGGTGGTTCTGTTTCTTGCTTCAGAAGGCACAGAGAGCTCAAGATTTCAGCAAGGCCCCTGTGGTGTTAAAATGTGTGGCTCAGATAGTCATTATGCTATCATATAGTTTTAGGGCAGAAGGAACATATTCTGCCATCCATTAGTCCCTTGCAGAGCTAATGAAGTATGGCTAGTCTCATAACATAATGAATACTAGGAAAGAGTTTTCAAAGCCCAGTCACCTGGAGCCAAAGGATGAAAAATTAGGAAGGACTGGGAATGTAACACAGTAGTGTGTTCTTTGTTGAATGTCTTACTACTAGAGAATGAGGCTCGGAGACCAAAATATGGTAGCTGTATGATGTGGGCCTTCAAAGGAGTAGAAATGGGTAGGATATATACAGAAACTATTAAGAATCATTAACAAGGGGCTGGAAAATTCTCAGTAGTTCAGAGAACTGGCTGGTCTTCCAGAGGACTCAAGTTCAATCCCCAGTGCTCACATGGTGGCTAACAACATTCTGTACCTCCAATTCTGTGGAATCCATGCTTCCTTCTGACCTTCGTGGACACTGCATATATGTGACACATAGAATATGTGCAGAGAAAGCACTCCTACACATAAAATTTAAAAACTACATTTTAAAATGGAGAGCCATTGTCCAGAAGAGATGTTGTCTCTGTAAATTATACCACTATGGCTCTTCCAGGCCTGATGTCCATACAGTCTTCTTTAGTCACAACTGATTCAGATGTGCCACATCTGAATTCCAAATAAGGTGCCCCTGCAGGACTGTGCAACTAATTATAATGAGAGTGAAGCTCTGAAACTTTGGGTTCAAATGGAGGAATGTCTGCAATTCTGGTGTCTTGAATATTTAGCTTTGCTCTACACATTCATGAGCAAGCATCAGTTAATCTCATGAATCACTAGAGCACATGAGCCTCATTCTCAGGAGCACAGTCTCTGTGTCCTATACTCATCTGGATTTGAACAAGCACAGTGCATATGAAAGTCCAATTCTCTTTCCCAACTTCTTTGTGGACGGTGGTAAAGTCAAGAAATATCCCCTTAAGACCTTTAGCTTTGGGACTATATAACTGGGTTTCTGATCTTAGATTTTCTTTCATAAAAACATCATTTCATTATAAAATAGTTGGTATAAACAAAGAGGGCTGTACCTTGCCCTCTTCTTGCAGATCCAGTGGAAGAAAATTAGGCATGTGTGTGACTGTGTGCCATGTGTGACTGTGTGTCATGTGTGACTATGTGCCATGCATCATTGAGGTGACCATGTGTAAATAATTAGAAGGATTAAAGGAGAACAATACTGAATGTGTAATCAATTAGAAAAACAAGAAAATTATTGTCCCAGAAATACATGCTTCCTTAGAAAATAGTACAAAAGTTTTTATTCCATAAATAAGTTAACAGTGTGGTAACATTAAGGATACTGGAACAAACGCAAACTTTAGAACTCATTGGAAACAGACTTTTATGTTCAAGTGGCAAAGATTGTTTGGATTATAATGTAATGTAATACAGCCACGATCAATTTATTATATCACCAGCTCTTTCTCTCCAAGCATTCCTAAAATTAAAACTCAGAAAGTGTGTCCAGAGCTCAGTGATGCATCTGTTTCTAATTCATTTACATCTTGTTTGCTGTGATGTTTAATGTGATCTATTAGAAGTTCCAGAAGCCTTTAAGTTTTGATGGGGGATGTCAGGTTTTCTTTTTTCCCATTTGAATACAGAGAAAGTTCTAGTTTAATTTGAAATTGAAACTCAAAAACTTGGTGTGGACTTGGAGAGCTGGGATCACTCATCTCTCATCACTGTTCTTGAGGACATCAAGATGAACTTCTCTGCCAGGCTGGTTAGCTTGTCAGTGGCTTCTTTTTAAATGTGAGATGTATGTTTCACTGAGTCCTGTAATTTCACTGCACAGTGGCAAGATTTCTAAAATTAAATTTGTAAACTAAAATGAGACATCAGAGCCAAGTTGTAGAAACCAGATTCTTAACTGATCTAAACATAAATTAGCTTTAATTTTGCAAGAATCTAATTGCTCATCTAACTTATTCTCAGCCTTGAAATCAATGCAAAAGAGATTCAGCAGCCCAAAAGTGACAAGTTTTTTAGAAAAAAGGGTATTTTTTATCTTATTCTATACTTAAGGAAGTCAGAATAACACCAAGACCTGGATAACCAAAGGAGAGCATGATAGCAAATGCTCTACAAATGTTTAGGCTGATTAGTTTATCCTCTACTCTTATTTTAACCCTCAAGCTACCAATCAATTTAGTTGTCTCTTTAAAAAATTTGCATTTATTTATTTATTTAGTACGTGCATGAGTGTGTGTGTGTGTGTGTGTGTGTGTGTGTGTGTGAGTGTGTGTGTGAGTGCACATCCCATGGAAGCATGGGGAGGTCAGGGAACAACTGTGAGGAGTTGGTTTTGTCATTGTACTATGTGGAGTATAGTAATTGGATTCAGGTCTTTAGGTTTGGCCTCAAGATCCTTTACTTTCCAGGCCTTCTTACCAGCCTACCAACTCACGTTTCCTAGTAGCAACTTGTTTGAGTAGCCAAAATAAAAAAAAATCTACATTAATGCATCCATTACTTTTGTAATTCTGTGCCCTGATATCTAACAGAAACACCTCATAGGAGAGATCTGGGATAACAGGTACATACTTAAACATAATAAAAGCTATATACAGTGAACCAACAGCCAACATCAAACTAAATGGACAGAAACTCAACGCAATTCCTCTAAAATCAGGAACAAAACAAGGCTGTCCACTCTCTCCATACCTTTTCAACATGGTACTTGAAGTCCTAGCTATTGCCATACGACAACAAAGGGGGATCAAGGGGATACAAATTGGGAAGGAAGAGGTCAAACTTTCACTGTTTGCAGACGATATGATAGTTTACATCAATGACCCAAAGAACTCTACCAGGGAACTCTTACAGCTGATTAACACCTTCAGCAAAGTGGCAGGCTACAAGATCAACTCAAGAAAATCAGTAGCCCTACTATATACAGATGATAAAAAAGCTGAAAGAGAAATCAGAGAAACATCACCCTTTACAATTGCCACAAACAACATAAAACACCTTGGGGTACCGCTAACCAAACAAGTGAAAGACCTGTATCGTAAGAACTTTGAATCTTTAAAGAAAGAAATTAAAGAAGCCCTCAGAAAATGGAAAGATCTCCCATGTTCTTGGATAGGTAGGATCAATGTAGTAAAAATGGCAATCCTGCCAAAAGCAATCTACAGATTCAATTCAATCCCCATTAAAATACCAGCACAATTCTACACAGACCTTGAAAGAACAATAATCAATTTTGTATGGAAAAACAAAAGACCCAGGATAGCCAAAACAACCCTGTTCAACAAGGCAACGTCCGGATGCATCACCATCCCTGACCTCAAGCTCTATTACAGAGCTATAGTCCTGAAAACAGCTTGGTATTGGCACAAAAATAGACAGGTAGACCAATGGAATCGAATTGAAAACCCGGGTATTAACCCACACACATACGAACATCTGATCTTTGACAAAGAAGCTAAAAATATACAATGGAATAAAGAAAGCATCTTCAACAAATGGTGCTGGCATAACTGGAGACTGGCATGTAGAAGAATGCAGATCAATCCATGTTTATCACCATGCACAAACCTTAAATCCAAATGGATCAAAGACCTCAACATAAATCCAGCCAAAATGAACCTCTTAGAAGAGAAAGTGGGTGGTACCCTTGAACAAATTGGTACAGGAGACAGCTTCCTGAACATAACACCAGTAGCACAGACAGTGAGATCAACAATTAATAAATGGGACCTACTGAAACTGAGAAGCTTCTGTAAGGCAAAGGACACAGTCAGCAAGACAAAAAGGCAGCCCACAGATTTGGAAAAGATATTCACTAATCCCACACCTGACAGAGGGTTGATCTCCAAAATTTACAAAGAACTCAAGAAGCAAGTCTCCAAAACACCAAAGGACCCTATTAAAAAGTGGGCTGCAGGACTAAATAGAGAGTTTTCAATAGAGGAGTCTAAAATGGCTGAGAGGCACTTGAGAAAGTGCTCAACATCCTTAGCCATCCGGGAAATGCAAATCAAAACAACTCTGAGATACCATCTCACTCCTGTCAGAATGGCTAAAATCAAAAACACCAATGACAATTTATGCTGGAGAGGATGTGGTGAAAGGGGGACACTCCTCCATTGCTGGTGGGAGTGCCAACTGATTCAGCCACTTTGGAAATCAGTGTGGAGATTCCTCAGAAAAATGGGAATAAACCTACCACAAGACCCAGCAACTCCACTCTTAGGCATATATCCAAAAGATGCCCATTCATACAACAAAGATGTTTGTTCCACTATGTTCATAGCAGCTTTATTTGTAATAGCCAGAACTTGGAAGCAACCTAGATGTCCCTCACCCGAAGTGTGGATAGAGAAAATGTGGTACATCTACACAATGGAGTACTATTCAGCAGAAAAAAATAATGGAATCATGAGATTCGCAGGCAAATGGATGACACTAGAAGAAACCATCCTGAGTGAGGTAACCCAGTCACCAAAAGAGAAACATGGCATGTACTCTCTCATATATGGATTTTAGACATAGATCTGGGGAGTGCCAGCCTACAATCCTATGGCCAGAGAGTCTGGGAAACAGAAACTTCATTTAGTGGCTAGTCGAAGAAGAGGCAGACTCCCTTGGTTAAGTACTGAGCTGAACTCAAGAAAGCCAGTAACAGAGAGGGAGGACTAATGATCAAAGGGATTAAGACTGGGCTGGTTTAACCCCCAGAAACAGCTGACCAGACAAAGGTTAACTCTTGAATCCCAGGCATCAGCCTGGGAATCCAGCATGGGACTGATCAAGACCCCCTGAATCTGGGTGTCAGTGAGGAGGGCTAGGGAATCTATTGAGCCTTGGGCAGCAGATCAGTACCCATCCCAAGTATACACACGGACTTTGGACTCCCATAGAACAATGTGAGGCGCACTCTCACCCTGAGCTCTTGGGGAAGGGTCTAGGCCCTGCCCTATATGAAATGACAGACTATGGACACCCCCATGGAGGGCCTCACCCTCCCTGGGGGAATGAGGGGATAACGGGGTGGGGGGATTGGGGGAGGGCACGGGAGGAGGGGAAGGAATGGGAGAGGGACCTGGAACTGACTTGTGAAGCAACCTCGTTTCTTATCTAAATTTAAACTGGAAAATAAAATATAAAAAAAATGTAAAAAAAAAAAAAAAAAAAAAAGCTTGAGCCCAGAGTTCCAACTAGAAGTTCAGATGAGTGCACTGGTTAACCCTCTTCAAAAGAGCTCCTTACTGAAGTGTGTGGTAATAAACACGGAGACCAACAACTGTACTTTGGATCACTGAGTTCTAAATTGGATGTCTTTGTAACATCTCTATTCTCTAAGCCTGAAGATCTACATGGAAAATGAGGCAGAAAGATTATGAGCCTTGGGCAGTAGATCAGTACTCATCCCGAGTATACACATGGACTTTAGACTCCCATCCAACAATGTGAGATGCACTCTCACCCTGAACTCTTGGAGGAGGGTCTAGTCCCTGCCCTGTATGAAATGACAGACTATGGACACTCCCATGGAGGGCCTCACCCTCCCTGGGGGAATGAGGGGATAACGGGGGGGGGGATTGGGGGGAGGGCACGGGAGGAGGGGAGGGAAAGGGAGAGGGACCTGGAACTGACTTGTGAAGCAACCTTGTTTCTAATCTAAATTTAAACTGAAAAATAAATAAAAAAGATTATATATAAAAAAAAAGAAACACCTCATGGTTCTCTCTCTCTCTTTTTTTTTTTTTTTTTTGGTTTTACGAGACAGGGTTTCTCTGTTTTGGAGATCCGCCTGCCTCTGCCTCCCGAGTGCTGGGATTAAAGGCATGCGCCACCAATGCCCGGCCCTCATGGTTCTTTTTATCGCTTAGTTTCCTCTAGTCTATAATGGCAGGGAATGTATGCAGTAGGAATAGCCCAGTGCATTGCAGTGTGAACATGAGACACCAGCAACTTCATCACAATCTGAAGGACCAGAAAATGAAGAAAACAAACAAGCAATGGACATAATCTTCAGAGGCCTGCCCCTAGTGACGTACTTCCATAAGCCAATCCCCTCTCCATCCAAGAAAGGTTTTATATATTTTTTAAAATTAGAGTCACAAACTCAACAGAGTATTTGAAACGTCAGCCTATTGGGGGAGAGGTGGTAGCCAAATCCAAGCCCTAATAAAGTTTGTGACTCAAAACTATCAAGCACTACTTTGTGCCCAGAATTCTGCTCATGTATTTCTACTACTAGTTCTTTAAAAAGACTTTCGAAGGGATACATCTCTTAGGTGGAGCCCACTTAAAGTGTGGTAGCTGAAGGGAAAGCAGAGTAGTGACATCAAAATTATAGCAAAACCCAAGTCACAGAGAGAGGCAGGCTGAGTAAGAGTGCCAGAGTCTTATCTGGCACGGGCTGCAAGGGAGACGAATGGAGTCTTGGCATGACTCATACTTGAGGGTGCTTGCTCTTTGTCGCACACTCTCCTAAGGATTTTATGAGCATAAATTTACATAATCTTTAAAGAATCCCATGAAGTTACAATTACCCATAACCTACCTTTTTCTTCAGACACAAAGCAGGCACAGAAAGGTTAAATTACATGTCTGGACTTGTTCAACCAGCAAACTGAAGCTAGGGTTACAATACTAACAATCTGGACTAGGAGTCTATATTCCTTCCTTATCCACTGTGCACCAAGCTTTATCATGTTGGCTTTAGGAAAATACTGAATGATGGAAGACTGAACTATGAAAAGTTCAGTTTTCTAAAACCTTGGGAGAGGGCTAAAGAATATGGAGAACTTTCATTGACACTGTCTATAGTGTATTCTTTTAGCATCATTTGTCATCTCTCTGATATTGATGAACAAATCAATTTCTAAATTATGATTTATGCATTCCAAAAGCCTGAGAAATACAAAGCCAGGTTTTGCAACTCAGAATTCCTTATTCCCAAATGTTAGCCACAAGAAGATAAAAGCTTTAGAATGGGCATTCTGTTGGCTAATGCCACACTGTGAGACCAGCAAATGAAATCCCCTACCAACACAAGTATTTGAAAAATGAAGTTACCAAAACAACTAAATCCAGGGGTTCTGAGAGAAAAAGGACTTGAGGTTTATTTTTAATGTATCTTCTATTTTAATATTTCACAAAATGACCACTCTTTAGGGCAATGTCACAAGAACTTTCAGGAAGGTTCAGGTGTGGCCTCTTTCTTATAGAGCAAAGGTTGGTCCTTGCCCGGGGGTAGAGAGGCTTTAGTCTGGGCCTACTCTTTCTCTGTTTCTATCTGTGTGAAAAGAGTCTCAGAAGGAACAACATGTATCTTCCATAACCACTGGCTACCTCATATACAGGAAGTATGTCTAGAAAAGATTCTAGAAGTATTCTAACCTGACTTGGTTTTGCTTTGGAGTTACATTAAAACATGTAATACATGTTTGTGTTAAAGAACCTGCAACAGGCTTCTGCATAAAAATGCATTGCCGAGTGGGGCTTGTGGGTGTTGTGTGGCCTAATGATTTGACATCTTGGAATGTTAACTATTCCCTACCCGCTCTTCCTGTCTGCAGCTTGCTCCACCACACCCACTTCGCCTAGCAAACACCTTCAAAGGTGAGTGGTGTTCTTCAGATGCCTCATACTTACCTTCCTGGAGTAATATGATGGAGGTCTCTGCTTCACTCTCTTCATTGTCTGCAAACTGTCCACATAACCTCAGAGGACTGGCATAATCCAACAATCTCACAGGTGTCAAGCCTATGTCACAAGTTACCAGGCAGAGCTGGTGGTCGATTGAAGAATTCACTATCATGCCGTGGTTTCCCTTCTCCTGAGAGGCACAGAAAACTGGAGACATCTGGGAGAGTGAGAGAAGCTGGGTCACCAGGAAAACGCAGCCTCTTACTGTTTTACCACATCAATGCATTTCTTTCTTACTTGATTTAATAGAAGTTAATAGCTAAGCCATTAAATTGGGTCTCCTTGAGCTCCCAGAAAAGTTTATGCTCATTCGGTGTAACTTGTAAGGCCTAGGCTACTTTCTTGTTCCTTCAGTGACAAACACAAAGTGAGTCAAATATTAATTTTATGTTGATTTCTTATTGTGTCAATTAAATAAGGAACAACACAGACCTTTGTAATGTCTTCAAGTGTAAATAAGGCAGAGAGAGACCTTTTCCAGCTTCTGATATTCACTATGATGTTTCCTCACCAGCCGCAGTACCTCCAACTGTCAGTTCCTTGGCCCGTGATCTTCAAACAAAGGTCATGAGAATGATGTGTGTGTTTGTGCTTTTGGGTAATGGGAGTGGGAGGGGAACTGCAATAGGGTGTCTTCGTGTATGGTGAATGTCAGTTAATGAGTAGAGATGTGGGGAGCCTGCACGCTGAGAGACCAAGACTCAGCCTTAAAGATTTCTTGCCAGTCTATCTCTCTCACATAGATAGATAGACAGGCAGACAGACAGGCAGATATCCCATATATATGAGACAAAAAGATATAACATATATATATATGACAAAGTATATATATTTGATAATATAGTTATATATACATATATAAGTATATTTATACAAGACATATGTATTATATATGCATATACATATATGTGCTTTTATATATCTGTTTATCAAGTAGAGAGTTGATTCTTTTCTAAACTTTCACTTAAATTTATACTGAAAACATATCTTCTGCACCTTTACTTTAATATAGACATGTTTGAATGATACCTTTCCTATTTTACTCATGAGGGCACATAGTACTTGAATATGGAAAGGACTTATCTACACAGCAGAAAGTGTTTTATTTTGCTAGAAAAAGGAAACCAATGGCAGAATTCATAGCACATCCCGCAGGACTCTACGTTACTGTCTTTGATTACCTCTCCACTGCCAATGTATACTTCACCCATAAATGTGAAGTAATTTCTGTCATCTATTACTCCTTCAACTTCCCAGACATATGCTTTCTTCTAGTTGGTAAGAAATTCATTGTTAAAAGTAAAATAAATGGCACTTCAAACAGTTTAACAGGGTAGAAATTAGGAAACAAAGTAAGGTTTCCTTTTTTTTTCAGAATTAAGTGTTAAAGTCAGGGCTTAGAGATGGTTTAATGGGTAAACAAAATGGCTTAAATCAATACAGATGTATTATTTTTATAGTTCTTGAGATCAGAAATCCAAATGAGGACTCAAGAGGTGAAAAGGATATGCTATCAGGTCTTCTGGGGTAATCTGTCTCCTTAACTTCCCCAGCTCTGGGCCCCACTTGTATTCCTGGACATGTGGTTTCCTTCTTCCTTTTTTTCAAAGCCAGGGACAACACATCAAGTCTTCATAGTCAGTTATCTCTGCCTTTCCCTCTGTTTCTCTCTTCTGCATTTCCTGGACCATGGGATTTTACTGGGTACATCATCTGTATAGTGCATTGTATACCCTTTCTAATCATGTCAGCTATGTATCCTTGTTAATTCTCTTTGCACTACTATTTCCCATTGTCAAGTAGCCCCAGGGATTCACAAGCTCAAGAACCAGTTGCTGAAAAGATTATCCTTTTCCTCATTGAAATGTTTTCTGCCTCTAACAAAAACAATTGGCTGTGCTCACATGAACTCACTGTGGGCTGAATTGGTGTTTTCCTGGCATTCAATAATGTGAAAACAATTTTCTATATGCTTGCTGGCAATTTCTTTTGTGAAATATTTGTTCAAGTCTCTTCTCAGTTTGTTCCCATACGGCTGCCTTCTTTTTCTTTCATGGAGTAATTTACTCCAAACAACAGACTTTTTTTTTACATATGTATGTGAAAAATTTTTCTCTCCATCTATCACTTATCATTTCACTTTTTGAGTTCAATACTACAGATTAAAATCCAGAGCCTTGAGCATACTAGGCAAGTACTCCTTAGCTATATCCTTAGCCTTCCATTTTTACCTGAGAATTTTACACATACATGTAATGAATTTTGATTCAGTCCATACCTTTTCCCTATATTCCATGTTTTCTTTCCAATTCCATGTGATGTGGGATGTAATTCTATATGCTGCGAATGTTACTTTTATTGATTGACGAATAAAACTGTTTTGGCCTATGGCGGGAAAAAATTTATATAACTAGGTAAGAAATGCAAACAGAGGTAGAGAAAGAAAGAAGGCAGAGTCATGAAGATGCAATGTCAGGAAAACAAGATGTGAAGTAACAAACTTCATGGTAAAATATAAAATAATAGAAATGGGTTGTGAGAGCTAGCTAATAATATGCCTGAGCCATTGGTTAAACAATTATAATTAGTGTTAAGCCTTAGAGTAGTTATTTAGGAACTGGCAGGTCAGACAAAAAACTCCAACTATATCCACACACACTTTTTAAAAGCCTACTGGATTCAGTTTATTGCTGCCTGTGTATGTACAGGCATAGGACCATTTACTGGAACATGAGGGTACTGCATCATTGAAGAAAACTGATGCTCCTTCCCAGGACCCACCAATTGACAATAGGTCCTCAGCTGGGAGTGGGAACTGCAAGGTCCCCTCCCCTATTCAGGCATGGAATCTGTGGAGGTATTCTGCATGCAGTCACATGTGGGCAACCATGCCCACAGTGTTATCTGGCAGTGCCCAGTCATATCTGGCAAACACTGCTTTGTTGCAGAACTACCTCTGCCTCCTACAGACTTTTCTTTTCTGCAATGATCCCTGAGTCTTATCAGAGGGTGAACAAACTTTTTCACTTTTTATTTAGGGACAGGGTTACACTATGTTTTCCAGACTGGCCTTGAACTGCCTTTACAGCCCAGGCAAGCCCAGCCCTTATGATCCTCCTTCCTTAAACTCCTAAGTAGCCTGGGCTATTGGGCAATCTTGTTTCTCTCTCCCTCTCCTCTTTCCTCTCTCTCTCTCTTCCTTCCTTCTTTCTTTCTGTCTGACTTCATTCCTCTCTCTCTTTGTTTGTTTTTGCTGTTGTATGTATTTGAGGCAGAGTTTTGCCATGTCCCACAGGCAGGATGCCAACTGTGTACATATTACTGCACACCCCTGCAAGAATCAGCAACAGGAATGAACTCTCCCAACCCAGCATTCTTTCACTTACTTAATGTCTTTGATAAGGAGAAGTTTTAGTCTTGATAAAGTATCCTAGTTTCAGAAGCTTCAGTTTTAGAATTAGCACGTATACCAAATATACCTTACATACCCTATAATGGATGGAGCAAATACGGTTTTAACCTACAATGCTCACTCTATCCAAGAGTATTTATTTAAAGATTTCCATTGAATTATATTAGCTCTGTTCTTGAAAATGAAGTCTTTGCCTTCTGCTCCGTTGATTAATGTACCTTTACTTGTACCAATGTCATATCCTTCTTAATAACCACAATTCTTATATCCTTAGTCACTTAAAAATCTCAAAATCTGCTAGCATGTATACTCCAGTTGGATTCTTCTTCAAGCATACCTTAGGTGACCAATGTGTTTTTGATTTGTGAGATGCTTTTAGAACCAATTTGACAATTTATATTTAAAATCTTCTCCAATTGCAATTGACAGGTGTGGTGGTTTGAATAGGTATGGCACCTAGAGTCATGTGTTTGAATGTTTGGCCATAAGGAATGGCACTATTAGGAAATGTGGCCTTGCTGGTGTACCTGTGGCTTTGCTGAGCAAAGTGTGTCACTTTGGAGGTGGGCTTTGCGGTCTTATATATGCTCAAGTCACACCCAGAGAGACAGTTGCTTCCTGTTGCCAGCAGATCAGGATAAAGGACTCTCATCTCCTTCTCCAGTATGATGTCTACCTGCATGCCACCATGTCCCACCATGGTCATAATATACTAAAACTCTGAAAATGTAAGCCAGCTACAATTAAATGTTTTCCTTTATAATAGTGGTTACAGTGTCTCTTAACAGCAATAGAAACCCTAACTGAGACAACAGGAAACATCAGTTTGGAATGGAAATTCATTTTTTAAACTACAAGCTATTAAGAACCAAGTATCTGGTTTCTTTAGAAAGAAGAAAACATGTTACACAGCCTCCAAGAGTAAAACAGAAACAAGAATATAGTTAAGAGTCCATGACTTTTTGTATGACGTGTCCTAACCAGCTACATCCATGGTTTCTTCATCTACAATGCAAGATAGTACAAGGGAACAAATACTGCTGAGGAGACAGCTGATCGAAGCATGAAAAACCAAGGATTCTCCAGCCTGGTCTTCACTCCTTTGCTCATCACTCCTCCCTCTCTGCAACTAGGTTCCAGAAGTTTAGTTCAGTGTTTGGATGTGGATGTCTGCTTCTGCTTCTATCAGCTACTGGATGAAGGCTCTAGTATGGCATATAAGGTAGTCATCAATCTCATTATCGGGCAAAGGCATTTATGGTAGCCTCTTCACTATTGCATAGATTCTTAGTTGGAATCATCCTTGTAGATCTCTGGACATTTCCCTAGTACCACATTTCTGTTTAAACTGATAATGGCTTCCTCTATTATGGTATCTCTTTTCTTACTCTCCTCTATTCTACCCCTGACTCAATCTTCCTGGTCACTCACGTCCTTTTCTCCTCTCTTCTTCTCCCCTTCTCTTTCTCATAACTCCCTCTCCCCTCCCCCATGCTCCCAATTAGTTCAGAAGACCTTGTCCCTTTCCCCTTCTGTGAAGGACCATGTATGTCTCTCTTAGGATCTTGAGGTAGACTGATTCCCATTTTCCTGAGGAATCTCCATACTAATTTCCAAAGAAGCTGTACAAGTTGGCACTCCCACCAGCAGTGGAGGAGTGTTTTCCTTTCTCCACATCCTCTCCAGCATAAACTGTCATTGGTGTTTTTGATTTTAGCCATTCTGAGAGGAGTAGGATGGTATCTCAGAGTTGTTTTAATTTGCATTTCCCTGGTGGCTAAGGACATTGAGCACTTTTCTTAAGTTTCTTTCAGCTAATTTAGAATCCTTTCACCCTCCCTTGGGGGCAGAAAGGGGATAGGATAGGTAGGGGGTTGGTGGGGGGGCAGGGAAGAAGGAGAGGGAGAGGGAACTGCTATTGACATGTAAAACTAGCTTGTTTCTAATTTAAATTAAAGAAGAGAATTAACTATTTACTTCTGTACCCCACTTTTTAATTGAATTATTTGGTATTTTGGTGACTATCTTCTTGAATTCTTTGTATATTTTGGAAATCAGCCCTCTGTCAGATGTGGGGTTGGTGAAGATCTTTACCCATTCTCTTGGCTGCTGTTTTGTCTTGTTGACTGTGTCCTTTGCCTTTCAGAAGTTTCTCAGTTCCAGGCGGTCCTATTTATTAATTGGTGATCTCAGTGTCTGTGCTACTAGTGTTATGTTCAGGATACCAATTCATTCAAGGTTACTTCCTATCTTCTCTTCTAAGAGATTTAATGTGGTTGGAATTTTGTTGAGGTCTTTGTTCCATTTGGACTTAAGTTTTGTGCATGGTGATAGACATGAATCTATCTGCAGTCTTCTACACACCAGTATCCAGTTATGCCAGAACTGTTTGTAAAGGATATTTTCTTTTTTTTTTATCGTGTAACTTTAGCTTCTTTGTCAAAAATCAGGTGTTAGTGGTTGTGTGGGTCTATATCAGGGTCTTCAATTGGATTCCATTGATCTACCTGTCTATTTTTGTGCCAATACCAAGTGTTTTCAGGACTATAGCTCTATAACAGAGCTTGAGGTAAGGGATGATGTTGTACATTATTGTACAGGGCTGTTTTGTCCATCCTGGATCTTTTGTTTTTCCATATAAAGTTGAGTATTGTTCTTTCAAGGTCTGTAAAGAATTATGCTGCGATTTTGATGGGGGATTGACATTTTTACGACATTGATCCTACCTATCCAAGAGCATGGGAGATCCTTCCATTTTCTGTTATCTTCTTTAATTTCTTTCTTTAAAGACTCAAAGTTCTTGTTATACAGATCTTTCATTTGTTTAGGTATTGTTACCCCAAGGTATCTTATGTTGTTTTTGGTAGTTGTAAAGGGTGTTACTTCTCTGATTTCTTTCTCAGCCCATTTATCGTATATAGTAGGGCTACTGATTTTTTTTTTTGAGTTAATCTTGTATCCTGCCACTTTGGTGAAGGAGAAACACTGATTTCAATTACTTTTCTTGCCAGAGACACTCAATTCTATATATGACTAACATTATGGCTTACAATACAAGAAAGTGATGGAAATTCTGTGAATAGTTCCTATACATGGATAAACTGCCATAATAAAACCCAGTTTTCTCTAATTTTATAAAATAAAAATTTAATCCACTAGCATTTGTTTATATTTTGAGAACAATAATAATTCTTGATAATAATACTGATTCTAAGACCTTAAGAGACTTTCATTTACTCAACATTATTAAATATCTCCATAAATCAGGACTTTGCCTGATTTGCTTCTGAGAAATTGGACATCAGAGAAATATCTCAATTCAATATGATCCATATTTGAATTGATTTGAAAATTAGTAATTCCTTTAAGCTATTATGTAGATTCCATTATCTAGATTCCTTTACACCTCCTGGTAAGATTTTGTAATCCTTGTAGGAAAACATTCTTTAGTGGAAATAATACTGGTTAAATGGGTAGAGTTTGACGCCCTGCTTTCAAAATTCAAGAGTTAGGAAATATTAGAGACAAATCACCTCCCCTCTCTAATTCTGATGCTGGTTTAGCTGAAATTCCTGAATGGAATCCTAAGAGAGAATGTGTTTCTCTAATTTCTATGCCTGAGAATCCCCAGGGTAAAAATTAAAGTCATCTCTTGGCCAAGGAGCAGCACTCAAGAGATCCATCACTGCAGCAGGTGGGCTTAGATGCACTAGAGGAGTCCTGTGTTTTGGATGGGCACTGCAGAGAGAATGGGCCACTGAGTCATGTCTTACAGCACACATCTGCTTCTCTTCTCCCCTTTCCCCCCAGTGATTGACTTCTTGGGAATGATTTGTACCTTGCTGCCCTAGTGGTTTTAAAGTAGCTTGTGAAATTCTGCATTAAGAACTCCCATGTTCTTGGATAGGTAGGATCAATGTAGTAAAAATGGCAATCCTGTCAAAAGCAATCTACATATTCAATGCAATCCCCATTAAAATACCAGCACAATTCTTCACAGATCTTGAAAGAACAATAGTCAATTTTGTATGAAAATACAAAAGACCCAGGATAGGCAAAACAAGCTTATTCAACAAAACAACATCTGGAGGCATCACCATCCCTGACTTCAAGCTCTATTATAGAGCTGTAGTCCTGAAAACAGTTTGGTATTGGCCCAAAAATAGACAAGTAGACCAATGGAATCGAATTGAATACCCTGATAATAACCCATACATGTATGAACATCTGATCTTTGACAAACAAGTTAAAAATTACAATGGAAAAAAGAAAGCATCTTTAACAAATGGTGCTGGCATAACTGGATGCTTGCATGTAGAAGAATGTGGATAGATCAATGTCTATGGTCATGCACAAAACTTAAGTCCAAATGGATCAAAGACCTCAACATAAATCCAGCCACACTGAACCTCTTAGAAGAGAAAGTGGATGGTACCGTTGAATGAAGTGGTACGGGAGACAGCTTCCTGAACATAACACCAGTAGCACAGGCAGTAAGATCAACAATTAATAAATGGGACTTACTGAAACTGAGAAGCTTCTGTAAGGCAAAGGACACAGTCAGCAAGACAAAAAGGCAGCCCACAGAATGGGAAAAGATATTTACTAACCCCCATCTGACAGAGGTCTGATCTCCAAAATTTACAAAGAATTCAAGAAGCAAGTTTTCAAAACACCAAAGGATCCAATTAAAAAGTGGGCTACAGAACTAAATAGAGAATTCTCAATAGAGGAGTCTAAAATGGCTGAGAGGCACTTGAGAAAGTACTCAACATCCTTAGCCATCTGGGAAATGCAAATCAAAACAACTCTGAGATACCATCTTATTCCTATCAGAATGGCTAAAATCAAAAACACCAATGACAATTTATGCTGGAGAGGTTGTGGTGAAAGGGGAATACTCCTCCATTGCTGGTGGGAGTGCCAACTTGTACAGCCACTTTGGAAATCAGTATGGAGATTCCTCAGAAAAATGGGAATAAACCTACCACAAGACCCAGCAACTCCACTCTTAGGCATATATCCAAAAGATGCCCATTCATACAACAAGGATATCTGTTCCACTATGTTCATAGCAGCTTTATTTGTAATAGCCAGAACTTGGAAGCAACCTAGATGCCCCTCAACCAAAGAGTGGATAGAGAAAATGTGGTACATTTACATAATGGAGTACTATTCAGCAGAAGAAAACAATGGAATCCTGAAATTCACAGGCAAATGGATGGCACTAGAAGAAACCATCCTGAGTGAGTTAACCCAGTCGCAGAAAGAGAAACATGGCGTGTACTCTCGCACATTTGTATTTTAGACATAGATCTGGGAAGTACCAGCCTACAATCCCATGGCCAGACAGTCTGGGAAGCAGAACCTTCATTCACTGGCTGATGGAAGCAGACACAGACTCCCACGACTAAGCACTGAGCTGAACTCAAGAAATCCAGTGACAGAGAAATCCCAGCACTCACATGGCAGCTCATAATCATAACTGCCTGTAACTGGTTCCAGGAGATATGACACCCTATACATGCATACATGTAGGTAAACACCAATACACATCAAATAATAAATAAATTAATTAAAAAACAAACAAAAACCAAAGAGTAATGTTTTAAGGTCTTAGCAAGGAGATGGCAAGTTAGGGTAATTGTCAGCCTCTTATCTCTTTGCTTGTTCAAGTCTTTTTTGTGCTTAGAAAGGCATTCATTTTCCTCCTTGCTCCCTTTCAAATCTGAGCTAAGTAAGAATTTTTAAAAATCTTTTCAACACATTAAAATATTTTTAACACAATGTGACAGAAATTAAGTTACAGAGACAAACATGTGGTTTAATGGATAAACATGTTTGCCACAAAGCTTAAAGTATACTCAGGTCAGAAGACCCACACCCTACACACACACACACACACACACACACACACACACACACGTGCGTGAATGCAATAATAAAACCATAAAAATGAAGCTCGGTCATTTGAGAAGTCAATTAAAGTGGGAACTAGATCAACATCTTCATTCCATACTTCTCTGTGTTCTCCCAACAGGTGCCTTTTAGAAGACACTGAGGAGGCTGGTGAGCTGTAAATAGAACCATGCTCTATGTATTCTGGACTGTGAGTTTAAGATGTATCCACAGTAGGAGTACCATGAATTCACAGAAAATTGTGCTGCCATTAGGCATCCTTAATAGTTTTAGGCCTGCCAATTGCCCTTGCATTTGTAGCGCAGATCCCCCATTGTACTTCCTCCCTAAAATCCTATGTATGTCCAACAGAGCATTTATTATATTCCAGTATAGTTGCAATAGCTATCTTGTTATCTACAACTAGAGTGGAAGTAGGAGATTGTTCAGTCTTTACACTCTTTGGTCCTAATGCTGTGCTTGACATGCAGTCTTCATGCAATAAAAATTTGTGAAATGAATGGATGCCTGAATAGATGACTATTTCTTTTACTTTTCTAAGGAACTGGACTGTGCCATTGCATGCCAAACCTGAACCAGGGTTTTTGTGCATCTAAACACAACTCCTTTATTCATTGTGCCTACTTTATTACCCAGGACTCCTGAGAAAATTTTATTGTTGGAGAGCATCCATTGGAAATGTTGTTTCTCCTCAAAGGAAGAAAAGTCTTTAAATCTGTAGGAATTTTACTGCGTCCCTTTGATGTGAAAATTGTATCATCTATTTTTGGAAAAGCTTGCTGTTATATAAGAATATAAAGAAGGAAGTGAAGAGAAGCCACCAGTCAGCCTTTGCAATCTGTAGATTTTCATTTTCAAAGCAAAGACGGCAGAGCAAGTTCTCAAGTCTTGAGCTTTACTTGGAAAGAAAACAACATTCAGAACTTATTCACATCTGACGGCTCAGTTTATAAATGGCAAAGCTGTATGCTTATGCTCTGAGCTCCATCTGGGCTCCGCATCTGGGCTCCCACAGTACACCCCATTATCTATTTTTTGTTCTGGCCTTTGCATCTGGGCTCTCACAGTCTGCCCCCACTATCACCTTTTTGAAGGATGTCACTCCGGAACATTTTACTGCCTGCTGACATGTCTAAGGACTCCAAGGTGAGACCCAACAACCCTTTGTTGTTAGGAACAAATCGGTCTCTAATAAATATTGCATTTATACTGGCATTTATCTGCATTGCACCCCAGCTTAGCACAACCCATTTCTTCCTTGACATTCTGACTGTCCTCAGATTTGTTTCTTAATACCTCACAACTATGTTTTCCTTTGTGTTCTGTATTTCATTTTTTTCAATCTATTTTCCTTTCCCAAGCATCATTCTATTCTATCTCAAGAATTGTACAGTTTTTCTACCTGAAAGGTTAAGGTTTGAAAAGAGATTGTTCCAAGTGACATCTTACATAAAAGACACATCTAATTTTATCCTGTTGTCAAATTTTTATGCAAACGATTAAACCTGAGATTTCTTTTTCTACATAGCAGACATGTTATAACCAGTACCTGCCAACAAGCTTTCAATATATATATTCTGTATGTATGTATTTAAGACATAAATGTTCTCTGTAGTAGATAAATATAACTTTAGTACGTAGATACTTTTTGTCTTCTGTAGCAAACATTTTATTCCATGATCCATATAATTTCTTCTTTATATAGACAATTGATCTAAAACCAACCATGGATTGCTTATTATTTTTTCAACATTCTAAAATAACCAAATTGGTTTGGGAAGGAGACAATTTTTTTCTCGGAAAAATATTTTTGCGGTTTAGTTTGGTTTTGTGGTTAACCCATTCATCATCAAAAGCTTCAACTGGCAAGGTAGGTGACCCACAGGTATAATTATACTCCCATTTCCAAATTTAGAAAATGTACCTCAGGTTGGGAAATACACTGGAAGGCTAAATAAATTGTTACAGCTATAGTAAGCCAAATCAAAATCAGATGCTTAGAAGCCTGTAATAATCAGGTCACTATGGCTAACACTCTGTGGTGTTTACAGATTTATTTTTTAAATGATTCTGACCATATATTTCAGGATTCAGTAGGCAAAAAAGCTTAGCATGTTCTGTTCATGAACCTTGTGCCAGTACAGTATGTCACTTACATGCCAGGAATCAATCAAAGGCTTTTAGAACAAAGCAGATGAGAAAAGGTAGTTCAGAGAATGTGTCAACTAAGAGTACTGAGAAGTGTCTTTGTTAGGTAAGGAAGTTACACAATCTCTAATAATTTCCATAACTCAATGAAGCCCTACATTCTAGAAAAGATATCCTTGTGGAAAAAATACCTTACAGAACTAATTCCCTGACCACATCTTCACCCTACAAATCTCAAACCCAGTATTTCATGTTTAAAATTATGTTGCTACCAATCCCTATATTCTACCATTTTCCTCCAGATTCACCCATCATGGTAGAGTACTAATAGTTGTGAAACTACTACACAGATGGGGAAAACTTCAGCCAGAATATGCAATATAAGCTTGGAAATTCTTAAATATGTCAATTGTCACATGTATATACCCATGTGCTAGTTTTATGTCAACTTGAAACAATCTAGAGTCATGAGGAAGAAGTCTCGGTTGAGAAAATGTCTCCATTAAGATCTGGCTGTAGACAAGTTTGTAGGACATTTTCTTAATTAGTTGTTAATGTGGGTGCTGCTACCCCTGGGTTGGTGGTCCTGGGTTCTGTAAGAAATCAGACTGAGTGAACCATGATGAACAAGCCAGTAAGCAGCATTCTTCCATGGCCTCTGCATCACCTCCTGTTTCCAGGTTCCTGCCCTTTTTGAGGTCCTGTCCTGACTTCCCTTAATGATGGACAACAGTGTGGAAGTGTAAGCCAAATAAACCCTTTCCTCCACAACTTGCTTTTTTGGCATGGTGTTTTGTCACAGCAATGATATCCCAAACTTGGACAATCCATAAGACAATTTTGTTGATTGGACTTTTTCCGTCCTCTGTAACTTTAAAAGTTTCTTGTTCGTTAAATCTACCATTTCTGAGAATTGAGTCTAAAATCTCTCATCATTTCAGAGTTGTGTTTTGGCTGTTTCAATCATCTTCACATAGTCCCCCCCTTTACCTTCATCATGCAATGCTCTCTTTCGCTCTCTCTCTCTTTCTCTCTCTCTCTCTCTCTCTCTCTCTCTCTCTCTCTCTCTCTCTCTATCTCTCTCTCTCTCTCTCTCCTACTTTCTAAATTTTGTGATAAAAATATCTAACTTTCTTTCTGTGTCTGGCTTAATTTTAGCAAAGGCATGATTTCTTTTTTCTTTATAGCTGAATAAAATTGCATTGTGTATATATTCTACATTTTCCTTATCCATTCATCTATCTGATGGGCACCTGGACTAATAATTCAGCTACTATGAATGCTACTGCTTTAAGAGTGGCATTGCAGTGGGCATGGCTCTGCTGGTACATTCTCATACCATAGACAACAGTAATTTGGAATGAGTGGATTATACATCTTTATTTGCAGGGATGCAGAAGAAAATGAAGTACACTCTAGCGTAGTAGTTCTTTACTTTCCTGATGCTGAGGCCCGCTAATACGGATTCTCATTTGTGGTAACCCCTACCACAAATTTTGTTGCTACTTCATAACTGTAATTTTGCTACTATTTGAAATGCGATGTAAATGTCTGATAGACAGGATATCTTATATGCCACCCCTAGGGTGTCTTGATCCACAGCTTGATAGCCGCCGCTCTAGGGGCTTCTTGGGAGAAATGCAATATGTACACTGTTTGAGAAAATACATTAAGGGATCTCTTAAGATCAATTATTACCATACATATCACTTTTATTGAATTGTCTGTTCATCATGTGCTACGACGAAAACGAAGGAGGAATGAGGAACTCCATATACCTACCATATAAAAATCCATGCATTAAAAGCCCTGTGAACCAGGTGGTGATGGCGCCCGTCTTTAATCCCAGGACTCGGAAGACAGAGGCAGGCGTATCTCTGCGAGTTCAAGGCTAGCCTGGTCTACAGAGGTAGTTACAAGACAGCCTGAAAAAAATCAAAACAAAACAAAATAACCCTATAAATAGTTCATGAGGAAGAGTCCATTTTGGCAGATACAGCTTGACTTCTGAAACTTGATATTCTTCACCAAGTCTCAAGTATGCTTTTCGTTCTTATCTAGGGACTATACCTGTGTCTGTTTTTCCAAAGCAGTTCCATTTTTAAGTATCCTTTTCCCTGATACTCCTCCAACTGTTTACAAGTTTATATTTGAATGCCTGGATGTTTTTACACTTCAAACAGCCCTGTCAGTCTGCCCAATCCCCTGAACTTGACCTCGATTTTGTAGGTACTTCTGCTATTTCTATTGTAACAGATTCTGAACAGAGTCAAGATGATCTCCAAATAGGAACAATGTTTCCCAATGTACATTGACTTCTGGGAGATGTTTGCTGAGTTCTGGCAGCTGGCAGCTGTGTGAGTTCTAGATGGGAATGAAGAGAGAAGCCAGGATCACAGATGTGGGGCAGAGTTCAAGGCTATTACACATATCCAATCAATTTGTTTTAGTATACTTTCAATTAAAAAGAAAACAAATCAAATTGGAAAACTTGACTAAAACTGGAATAAACAAAAGGCTTGATTGAGTAATGACCCCCCCAAATTGAAAGTACAGTTAATTTTCAAGTGACTAATATAGATGCTTAAAATAGGTGGTCAACGGTCTTCACCCTGTTTTACTCCCAATCAATTTTTCCAAATACCCTTGACTTTGGGAGTATCATCTTATGGTCCTGAGAAAGCTGCCAACAGTTCCCTGAGCTACATCTCCATCATCTGTTTGTACAAGATTTAAAAAATAATACTATCTGTGACTCCAAAGAAATCTTCTGAGGTCATTAGCAACATCTGGGGAACATTGACTCAGTCACACTGATCTATGGGATAGAAAATTAGGCTTCCCGCTTCAGATGATGTTTCCTGGAACAGATTACAGACTCCTTCCCTCAGACACTGGAGAGACTCATATTTCAAGGTCCAAAGGATAGAGGGAAGGTGCTGGCCAAAACAGCAGAAAATTCAGTATGCACAAACACCGTTGGCAAGTCCTAGCAAATGTAACATCTAACAGCTCCTGTTCACCCTTTCATTTCTGACATTCTACCTTAAGTAGGAAGACCTCTTTTTTATTTCACTGAAGAAGCTATCAGCAATAACACCAGTCTTATCAGGTCACACATTCCTTCCCTGGCCCTCCATGTTCTCCAGTAAGAGGTTTCCATCAAGAAACAGTATGTCTCTACCACATAGTACCTTGAATACTTGGTTTTGGCCAGAAAATTTTAATTGACAAATACATTGATTTCTAAGATTTATGGATTATAAAATGGCTTATTTCTTTTATCTGGAGTATTCCTTTGTTTGAGAGAAAATGATGCTTACTTAAGTTCATTCAGTGTGTTACATGGCAAAAATCTACCAATCTAGTGCTTTATAAACAACAAGCATTATTGTTTAATGTCATAAAAATGAAGGTGCTGGTACATACAGTGCCTGAACAAGAGCCTGGTTTCTGGCTTATGCCCAGCATTTTCATGAGGGAGAGGAGAAAATTCCTCTAGAACCTCTTTTAGAAGGGATCTGGTTTCATTCTTGGGGGCCAAATACCTCCCTAAAACCTCACCTTGGATATCATCACCTCAGGAATGGGATTTCCAAATGAATTCAGGGACCCAGAATGTTCAGACCATAGCAAGTATCTTTATCATTATTCTAAATGTGGGGCTACTGAATGATCTATACTGAAACCAAATGGTATCAAATAACCTAATAGTCTGCTTCTCCGTTGGATGTTTATAACTTTCTGAAGTATAGTTCTTCCTAGAGAATTATTTCCAGGAGCTTCTCCTGTTCAGTTGAGTTTGCAGGTCACTGGAACTTTCTCCAGGAGGAAGCCATGGCTTTCTGTAGTGATTCAGAGGGAAAACTATAAGGGGGTCCTGAACTATCATCATATATCTTCATATGAAATCCCTTTATAAATCAACAGAGGGAAGTCTTTTGGCTCGTTCCTATGTATTTTCTATATTCCTCAAAGAGGTACACAGTAAATTTTGCCACTACCATTACAAATCAGACAGGATTTAGTTATCATCTAGGACAGAAAGTGGTCACTAGAGCCAAATACTAGACAATCATCATCCTAATTTCACACATCACACATGGCATGGCCACAGGAAAACAGAACCTTTATTGAACAAAGATGTCTTCAGCAATGCAGCAACATGGCAGTCACATCACACACACCATGGAGCAGGCCCCAGAGGCATGAGGAGTACAAGGTGGATACAAGGTCAGAGAAAACACTGAATCTCCAACTAGGACAACTGGTCCTTAGAGTCCATTTTTCTATCCACTCATTTCCAGCATGTGCCGGGAACAAATTGGAAAGGAAGTGCAACAATGACAATGAAGACAGATGAATGGAGTTAAAATGCTGGCAAGCATCCTCTCATTTCAATTTACTGATGTCATGAAGGCTGACGATTTCCAAGATACTTGTATCTCAGCACAGGCTACCCGAGGTGAGCCCAGCCCTGTAGGAGTTTGGGGCAGGTCTGTGTCTTTCACTCAGTTCAGGCTCAGCCTCCTCCTCATAAATCCCTCCCTCCTTGTCATTGCAGAAACCACAGCTTCCTGCCAGAGAGAGCCCCTGTGACCTGCCTTCTTGTCAGCTCTCTGTCCTTGTCATGGCTGTGACTGCAGTGGATTCTTCAGTGTGGTCCTAACACAAAAGAGTTATTTCTTTGGGCAGTCTTGGGCCCAAGCCCCATCTGGAGAGGAAATGTCAGGAGTCATCTTCTGTCACAGATAAGACTTAATGAGTCCAAAGCCTCATGATTACAGGAAGTCTGTAGGAAGCTGTGTGGTGTTCCTTGATCACTGTTTAAAAGACATTTACCTAGTCACTGGGGTAAAAATAATTAACTTATAAAAAATAAATGGCAAGTACTTTAGCAGTAGCTATAAAAGTAAATACAATGTGTTTCCTGTAAGGTGTGTGTGTGTGTGTGTGTGTGTGTAGAGATAGAGTGAGAAAATTCAAATGAGAATAAAAATATTATTTCATGAATAATTACAATAAACCACGAATTATCAACCAGCCTCTAGGCAGCAGAGCAGCTTGGGTAGTTACCTGAGATTGTAGGAGCTGTGGCCAAAACCACTACAACTTAAAAAACAGTGTACCCACATTATTTTCATATCCTGATGACAGAGGGAAGACTTTGGGCATTGGGAAACTGAATTATTAATGGAATTATTGAAATTCTGTAATTAAAACTTTGTGATCCCATCTTAATGTGCAATGGTGCAACAAAAACACCATCACCTATTGACTGAACAAAGAAGTTGCATCTCTTTTTTTTGTTTTTGTTTTGTGATTTTTGAGACAAGGTTTCTCTATGTAGCTTGGGAGCATGTCCTGGCACTTGCTCTGTAAACCAGGCTGGCCTCAAACTCACAGAGATCCACCTGCCTCTGCTTCCTGAGAGGTGGGATTAAAGGTGTTCACTACTACTGCATCTCTTTTGCAAGCTTGAAAATCCATGGGCAATTCACTGGCAGAGCTAGCATCTGGCAAAGATCTGTTTCCTGATTCTTTTTTTCCCCATTCCTTTTTTAAAATTTAAGTTATAAACAAGCTTGTTTCACATGTCAATCCCAGCTCTCTCTCCCTCCCCTCCTCCCCCGCCCCAATCCCCCACCCAGTCTCCACTCTGATCCCCAGGGAGGGTGAGGCCCTCCATGGAGGACTCCAGAGTCTGTCATTTCATCCAGGGCAGGGTCTAGGCCCTCCCCCCAAGAGTCCAGGCTGAGAGAGCATCCCTCATTGTGGGATGGGCACTCAAAGTCTATTTGTACACCAAGGATAAATACTACCCAAGGCCCCATAGATTACCTATTCTTATATCTTTTGGTTGTAGACTCTCTTATCAGAGAATAGAGGGAAAAGGCAAGCTAACTCACACCTCATTTATTTACTTGTTTGTTTACTAAGGCTCTCACTGTGTAACCATGACTGGCCTGGAACTCATAGAGATCATCCTGCCTCAGTCTCCTAAAAACTGGGATTAAATGTAAGAAGATCACACCTGGCCTTGTGCCTCATTTTAAAGGTGTTAATCACAATCCTGAGAGTCCCATTTTTGTGACCTAAGAAAACTCTCAAATGTCTGTCGCGCCCACCTCGACCAGCAGGGAAGATGCGACTCAGGAATCCTTCTCACAAGAGGTTTATTCAGGAACCTTGAACAAATCTTCTGACCCTAGGGAGTGCCCGCCCACAGCTTAAAAAGGTCCTTGGACGGCCAACCCCGGTAAGCCATGTGGCGATAGCAGATAGGTCCACATAGGAGGAAGCAAGCCTGATATCCAGCCTTGACCAAATAAGGAGTTGTTTATCACAGAGAGCACTTGCTGTCGGGCTAGCAGAAGGCGGAAGCCAGCACCATCTTAAGGGTGCAGCACTTCGCAGCTCTCTACAAATGTCCACTCCTAATCCCTTCCCACTGTGGTGGGATTTTACACTGGAACTCAGGAGTGACACAAACATTTAATACAGAGCAGAATTATACTTTGTTCTGAGGAAACAGGAGCTAAGGCTCAGATTATCAGGGTTAAGAAATGGGAAAGACAGGGTTTAAACTCAGGGATTGCTTTAAAGTCCACACTGTCTTCTAGAAGATCACTGCCTCAGTATACTTGGGACATGTGATGTCAAACAGTTGTAAATAATGTGGCTTTCCATTTGTCTGAACACCTCATCTTATCTCCTCAAAGCTTCCCATGACAGAGTGCAGGTTAATCCAGGTAAAAGGTTTTGTTTACACCCTAGACAGGAGTAGCTTTCACCTGATGAGTCTCCATTTCATTCCTAGTGTGAAGACTTGAAATACTAGGATTTGGCATACTATTCAGACAGTTCAACCATTGCCTCAACTCTGAATCTGGTCTGTGGCTTAGGGATGCAACTGTTCTCTTATTGATTGTCTACTTGATATGAATTAACCCACAGAATTGTCAGGAAAAATACTGTAAGGATATCAACTAATACCTTGAATTTGAAAGTACTCTTTAGGCATCAAGGAGTTCTATGCTTTGAAAAACACATATCTTAGAGCCAAGATATGTTTGCCAGGTACCTTGTGAAAACTCCTCTGTCATTTTTTACTAAATATCAACTCTTTAGTTCTCACAGTTTGAGGGTGGAAGAAAGTACAACGAAGATAGTACCCACAGAGCCCTCAGGTAGGGCTGTGTTAAGAGCCCTATTCTGTCACCAACTGTTGCTTTTGCTTTCCTTCATTGTCTCCCCTTAGATCTTTCCTCACAGATGTGAAAAAACTTGTATTTTAACTCTGGGAAAGAATTATGAAGGAAAAGTGTAGGATGTAGGAAAAGCATTCCACCTTCAAGGAATGGTAAAGAGATGAAGAAAATAAATTTGGATAATTGCTACCTGGATTTGCAACTCTGAAATAACTGATTAATTCCTTGCTCTTGGGATGGAAAACAAGTCTGAAAACAAACAGTGTTGTGAAGTTGTCTCTTCACAGCAATGCAAGCCTAGCAAGACAGAAATTGGTACCATGGGTATTGCTGTGACAGGTCAGTCCATGTGTTTGCTTGGAGGACTTGGAACTTTGGTACTTTGCATTCTGAAGACAGAGGAAGCGCTTTAATCACCACTTAATTGGGTCATCCTAGTAGGAACACGCAAGGCAGAAGAGCTAAGAGATATTTGAACTTTTGGGGGCTCGCTCAAGAGGTTTCAGAAGAGAAAAATTTTAGTATGTTGCATAGAGATCATTCTTGTGATATTTGGTGAAGTTAGTGGCTGCCTTTTATCATTGTCCAAAGAGTCTGCCTGAGGTTAAAGTGAAGAGTTGTGAATTAATTCTCTTGGTAGAAGAATCTCAGCTTAGTAAAGACTCTGTCATGTGAATATTAGTGGTAACTTTAATGAAGATTTGTAATGAAAAGGAGCAAGCTGAGCAGGGTAAGTTACAAAAAGTAAATTTTGAGGAGAAAAAAGAGTACCAAGAAGTAGAAATGAGCTAAATCCTGTATTCAAACAGATAAATGGATTAAGAAATAGAATAAAGGTAATGATGACCTCAGGGCAAGATCCCACCGAGCTAAGTTTCCAACTTGTGGGAAGAAACTAAAGAAAAGCCTAGAACCTTGTGTGGTGGGGCACACCTTTATTCCTGGCACCCATAAGGCAGATACTGTAGATCTCTGAGTTTTAGGCCAGCATGGTCTACAGAGGAAGTTTCAGCCAAGTTTAGGCAGTAAAAGACAGAAAGCTGGTTCAGATGTAATTGAACAAGGTGGGCATGTTCCATCCCCAATAAGACTCAGAACTTGGTAGCTTTGGCCACATGATAGTGAGTTTAGAGTTAAGGATAGAAGGACGAACTTATGAAATAAAGCCACTGAGGCCAGGCATGAGTCTTGGGTGTCCCTTAGTGGGAGTCTAGTAGAAAGGCCATTGCATGAAGATGTGAAGTTGAAGCCTGCATTGCCTGAGAAAAACAAAGATGTTGGAGATGCCAGAGCCATGGAATACATGCTGAGGAAAACTGCTAACAGGGAGTGGAACCAACCCAAGATAAAGAAGTGTGCTGTAATCAAAGATGAAAGGAGTTGGAGATCTGAAGAGCATTTTGACACCAGACATGGAGATGCAGTGTTTGGAGTTTGACCAGCTGGTTTTCATTTTACTTTGGTCAAGGTCAGCCTGGCATATATCGCAAGCTCTAGGCCACTCTGGGATATATAGTGAAACACATTCTAAAACAAGTTATTTAAATTATAAATATGTTTTAAATAACTGTTTTACTGTTTCTACTATTTCTGCGATGTTGATTAACTGCTCTGAGATTACAGTCATTCATAACTATTTCTTTGTCAGGTCTGCTGTTTTCCATTCTCTCTCTTGTCCTAGGTTTGCACCATGTTTTCCCAGGGGTCGGCTTTTAATGATTAATCCAGTCACAGCTAGGTAGTGTTACATGTAACACATGGAACTGGGCTCTGATTACCTGTACTGTGTTCCATCAGGCAAAACAAAGAAATACATCCCTCTGTGCTGCTAGCCCTGAAATGCAGCAAGGTTTTCCTGCCTCCCTCCCATGTGAAGTCACTGAGCAGGGCCAAGTTCACGCCCCGCAGCCAATTTAACTACACAGGACCGGCTGTTGAGAAGAAACTGACTCACAGTATAATACATCCTGAAATATTTAATACTTTTATCTTTGAAACTATAAGAATAAATTTTCCTTGAGAAAAAGTAATGGATAATGTTTGGGGATTTTAAAAGGGTCAAAATTTTCTTCTCAAAAACTTGGGTTGAGGCAGAAGGTGTGTAATGGAACAGAGTGCCAGACTAAGATGGCTTGGCGTTGTTGAGGTGGAATGGAGAGGGACAGCCCATGCTAAATGGTTCAGACTCAATGCCAAAGGGAACTGAGGAATGCATGTTTCTGAAACACCCACCCCCAAACACAAGAGGAGGGTGGCAACCAAACGTCTTGGAGGAGATGATGGTGACTAGGAGAGGCAGTGAGTGTGAGTGCCTGATTCTGAGAACTCTTGATGTGGCTGACTGGAGGATGCATAACCGTCATTCTAACGTGACATGCATGGAGGGACTGAAATCTTCTTCATTCCAAAAAGTAAAAGGGGTCAGGAGTCTGGTGGAGTTGGATGGTAAAGGAAACATTTTTTAATCAAAGAGTAAATGGAGGGGGGAATAGAATTACTTTTAGTCATTTAAAATTTCTTCATTTGGAATGCATTTTAATTGCCTTAAAACATAGGGTCTGTCACAGCCAGGAAACTAAGAACAGTAGGTTGGATTCCTTAGGCTTTGCATTCATATTGTGTTCTAGTGAATCACGTGTCATGAATTTGGGAGGGTAGAAGGATGACATCAAAATCTCATTATTATATAAACACTTTTGTCCAAGCACACCATCATATTCTAGACACGGAAAGGAAATTATCATATTCTTTGATCATGCAGCTAATAAACAACATTTCTTGTTGTGTGTTGAGCATGGAGCTAAATGAAGTGGGGCATAAAGACAGATGACATGCCATGCTTGGCCCAAAGACCTTGTAGAGTCTGTGCAGTGAAGTAGCATCATGGCAATTGGAAGTACTTGGATCTTCCAATAATGCAACAGGCACAGGAAGGGAAGAGCATGTACTATGTCCAGGCTTCAAAAGACAACATATTTATCTCATGGCATTCAATTTGCAAAGTCAAATTTCACTCTTGCTGTGGAATTACGGGCTCCATCTGGATCTCAATGCAGCAGAAAGGGATATAAGCTCTGGAACTGGGTCAAGTGAAATCTGGGTCCCAGAGCTCCAGGGGCAGTCACAGTCAAGAGGACACAGATGATGACACTGTCATCTACCTTCTTGCTTCAGAGTGGCCAGAAACTGAAAGCAGCTGTAAGAGAGGCAAGACTATGGAATAGAGCACATGCAGGACAGCTTCTTTGTTTTCTGTTTATTTTGATTTGTGCATGTGTTCATGCATGCACATGGGTGTGCATGCACGTGTGTGTGTGTGTGTGTGTGTGTGTGTGTGTGTGTGTGTAGTGGGGGTTTGAACCCACAGCCTAACATGTACTAGATAAATACTCTGCCATTGAGTCTCATTCCCAGCCATAGAACTTCTTTTTAGCAGTGCTGTTCCCTACACCCAGAACAAAGTTAACTTTCTGTGATTAATATCATGCATTTGAATCCAATAACTGTGTGGTCATTGTTTGTTATTCTCTGACCATCTTAAGCTGATAGTCACAGAATATTACTATATCATAGTAAAAAATGGTAGTCACACAGAAACACCAGGCAAGAATCAACTTCCTTTACATTTGCCCAGATATTCTACATCAGTGTCAACATCACTGAGATCATCAAAATTTCCTGGCTAAAGTATTTGCTTATCTACACCTGAGGCAGAGGAAATCTTGTGAGGTGCAGCATAGAGCAGAACTCAGTGGAACACATATGCAATCACCAAAACACTGACATACTGCAGGTTTGTCATGTTTTTTGTTTGTTCATGTGTTTGTTTTTTAACTAGCATTTCCATTAAAATCTCACCATTAACCTGAGTGTTTATGGAACATACTTGTACTTTAAAAATCTTTTGACAGTTTATCATTAAGTGCTTTCTTACTCTCCGCCAAACTCATTAATGTCTGGAATTACACATGGCTATAGATGTTTGGTGCTTCAAGAATTATGGATTTAAAACTAGAATGGGCTTTAGAAGTGTCAACACTGAATTAGGTGCTCCCACTACCCCTCCCTCCCTCCCTCCTTCCCTTCTTCCCTCCCTTCCTCCCTCACTCCATCTGTCTTCCCTTCCTTCCCCTCCTGTCTCCTTCTTTCTTTAACTTCTTCCTTTATTTTGAGACAAGCTCACACAGGGCCTAGCATAGTCAAACACTTACTACTTAGCTGAGGATGACATTGAACTCCTGGCCCTCTGGTCATCCCCTCTGTTGTACTTGGCAACTACACCACAGCCAGTGTCATATATCGACTTAAAAATATAACACTTAGTGAACATAAGGCCAAGAATATTCTGGACATTGTTTTTCTTTATTAAGTCTCTGGTAAAAATGGCCTTGCATGAATGACCCTTCACTAAAAATTAAATAAAGAAATACATTTTGTGCCATTTGGAAGCATATAAAATGGTGGTTTTCTTTGATTGGATATTTGATGGTATCTTCTGCTTATATTAGTTTTTAATTTTAGCCAGTATCCTTTTCAAAGAAATCTGAAAGCTCAAGTAGTTTTGGAAGCAAACAGAAAGACAAGTTTGTGTTGAGTGATGCATGGGCTTCTCAATGCTTTTATCAATTTCAATGGAAGTCCTCCAGCTCTCTCGAGATGGCATTACAAGGTCATTGCCTACAGATGACTCATCATACTGCTGCTGGAAAATAACTTCGAGAATAAGCCATACAGAGATTTCAAAGAGCCTGGCTTCTCTCTATGACAGTTATGAAATCAGAAAAAATAGCCTTGAATACAAAGAAGTGAGCTATGTCAGTGGAAAGTGAACCTGCTTATCTTGACTAACTATAGTTTAGTCTTGATAATATTTGGTCCCTAAAAAATCATAGATTTTTCCAAAATAATGTGAGCATGCCTGTAGCCACCATTGTCTCAGCTGTTTGGACATTTGCAACCTTAATGAGGCAGATGTCAAGTTTAAATACAAACTTCTGTAGCTATTGACTTTGGAAGCACACATTTAGTATTCAAGAATAAAAGTGCATTTCAGGCATGGATGTTCATGAATAATAGTTCATTTTTACCCATTACATCATGAATAACTTGCTTTGGTATTTTCTGGGAATATCTGTGTTCGAATCCATACACATTAGATGTTCTTTATTCTGTCAGCATCCCTGAGATGTTGAAAGGGACATGATGCTTTACAATGACAGCAGAGGATGGTAGCTGCTAATTTAATTCCCCCTCACACAACATGTTTTAAAAACTGCTGTCTCTCTGGAGCATTTTAATCAAGAATTCAAATGAAACTTCAAATGCTTTCCCTTTGACACCAGATGCACTGGAGATAGACTCCAATGCCGTTGTTATGTGACAGTTTCTCAGTTCCACTAAGCATTCATACACAGCAACACTGTGAGTTACATCTGTTGAAATTTTGGTCTTCATCTGTGTTACTCTATTAACACAAATTCAATAAGCCAAGTTAGTGCCAGTTCCTTTCTTGGTTTTTCTTTTTAGCCCCTAAATTGTGTGACCTTCCTAAGCAGCAGACTCATCTCTGAAGCCTCAAGGTCATATTAGACTTCCAGGGATGATCTCAGGAGTGTCTAAGAAATGTGTGAGACCCTGCTCACAGAAGCCAATTGATGCATTTAGAGTTTGAAACATTTTATTCTAGTAAAAATTAAGTGTATTTGCTCAAAGTTATATAAGGAATTATTTGCAGGATCTAGGTAAAAGAGACCTGCTTTAGTTGACAAATTTGTTTGGAAGAATATATACATTTATATACTCCAAATTAAAAAAATTTAATTTTGGTAAAGGTTGAATTGTTACAGTGTCCTGTGGCATCATTAAATGTCAATTTAGTACATCTTGAAAATGAAACACATTTGTTTAAAGTCATTCATAGTTAATTTAAAGATGAGAAAATCTAAATTCAAGCAAAGATCAATATACTTATCTAATCTAAGTGCCATAGGCCATAGAAGCTAGTCAAACTTCTGCAAATTCAGCCTGAAGCAGGAATCAATAACATATAGTAAATAATGAACCATGTAGATGTCTGTCTATGAAATACTCTATACTAGCTTTTATTTGTAACAGAAGATGCATTATACACAAACTGACTATATATTAAAATTACTTAATCCAAAAAATAAAGAGCTCAAGACTATATTCAAGGCTGGTAATACATAAGCAACCTGTTCTAAGCATATAGGAGACTGAATTAGGAAAAGAGGCCAGGTACCTCAAAAGATTAAAAACTCTAATATTAAGAGAATTTGGAAATATAAAGAATAAAGGAGTTAATTTCAAAGAAAAATGGGCTAAGAATATAAACACAGAATTCTTCAAGACAAAGGAAGTACAAAAGTCTTCTAACTACATAGAAATGTGGGCAACTTTCCTAACACTCCACCAAGAAATCACATTCTACACTACCCACTGGCAGAATGGTAAATGCCTGTCGCCCTCTGAGCTGGTGTTCTCTGGCTTGTACCTGCATTGCTGTAGTCTCCATTTTGTTTTCATAGACGATCCTCTTCTTCCTCTGCTCGTTTCTTATAATACCACCAGCAATACTGGATCTGGCCCTGCCTCATGTAAGAACATGGTCTCATTTCACATCTGCAAGTTACATTTGCAAATATCCTGTTTCCAAATAGGGACCAAGACTTGAATGCATCCTTTATGCGTGTGGATACAATTTGATAAGCTGCAACATAGCAATGCAACAGAAATCTATGTAGTTACATATGAATCAGTAATGAATTTGTACACTTCTATAAAGCAATCACAAAGAAAGATGTATATATGATGTTGTCATTTAACTTGGACCATACATGTTTTGTACTGAATCCTAAAACATTTATAATAAAAAAACTTACTTAATTATGGAAAAAATAATATAGAGATGATGAAACAGAAGCAAAATGTTTATGATAGATAGCAGGTAAGTTGATCATTTGACTTGAGAATTATGCAAATGTTTATAATTACAAAACAAAAATTAATTTAAAAAAGTAAATTCTAAACATGAAAAGGAAAATGTAATCATATGATTGCAGCTGTTACTATCACAGCGTTGAGTTTAAACAGCAGGAGCCCCTTGTGTACAATGTAACCATAGGGACATTATTACATGATACCTTGGACCATACAAAACAACAGTGGGTTTTTTTATTACTGCCAATAGGTAGCCAAGCTTCAAACATCAATTCTATAAACACTGTTGATAATTTTAAACAGTCAAATTGTTTGAACTGAAATCCCAAATAATTCCTCATTTTGAATTAAATCAGCATCTATCCCTGGAGACTTTTGTTCTAAACTTATCCTTTGTATTTTTCTCCTCAAAATTTCTTCATTTGATTATTTTACATAGTCACAGAGGGAAACAGGTAATGTGTAGTGTAGCTTTTCCTACATCGTGGATTTTTATTATCACGTACTATTAGTGGCATCTGGCATTTCCTTCTCTTGTGAAACAGTTTTCCCTTAGCTGATTCCTGTTACAAGTTAATATAGTTTAAAAACTTATTTAGAAATAGTGATGGCCACTTCTATTAGTAGCTTAATAATAGCCATTTGTCTTTAATTTTCAATATTAGCAGACACTGACCATTATTTTGAAGCCCATTAATTCAATATGGGATACAACATGATTATATTTCTTCTTGAATTATAAATAAACATTTCCCTAATTCAAGCTATTTCATCCCATTGGGATATAAATTGTATGTAAGTATTTATTTCATTGACTTGTCATGTTTGAAATAATGAAACTGATGGTGGTCAGTGTTTTTATTTTCTTTTCCTTTTTGAATAGAATCATGAAATTATAGTTTGAAGTATATTTGATGTGGTTTAGTTCAAGTTCTTTGTAATATTGTCTCAACTTTGGACAGTGAAGGCCCACTAAAGTTGGCTCTTACATCTTTAGATGTAACTTTAGTAGTTTAGTTTGCTTTGTAACACTCTTAATCCAGAAATAATATTATCTATAGTTCAACATATCCTTGATTCTTTTTATGTGAATAACATTTACGAATCAAAATGAATGGTTGATTATTATTGGGTCATCTCTCTATTTAGGATATATCATAGATATAGTTAAAACTCTTATTATTTAGATACAGGCACACTGGAATATTCTCTACTATTCTACTAAGTATATTTGGATTCTTACATTTTGATTTTCATGTTTTATATATTTACTATATGCATTTGTTTCATTGTGAATATATACATTGACATATTTTCTAAATGTTTCTCTGTGGGTATGCTTATTCATTTATGCTTGTATAAATGAATGCATAAACCTATTGTGACTAAACAAAATTGATAGATTTCATTTATGCTATTATTCAATGTATTGATGCTGAAAAAGCATTATTTTATGGGTGAACACTGTTCTCAGTGTCACTTGTCATTATCAGACTACGCACTAGTGCTTACCTACACCTACAATGATTCTACAGGGATATAATACATGACATAGTGATCACAAATTTTCCACTTACTCTCTCACCTCCAATCATTCAGTTTTATGTCCATGTAGCAGTCAGGACAGTATGTGATTTGAAATGCTCTTTTACTTGTTTTGCACCACAGAATGGAAATGTGTCACCACGGACACCTCTTTAGTGCCTAGTGATGCCAGATACTTTGTAGGCTTGACCTTTTCACTGTGATCTGTTTCTTGTTCTCACTAAATTAGTTCATTCATTAGTGGTAAAGTTCAAACCCACAGAAGTGTGATAAAGCTATGACTAAATTGTCCTTTTCCCTTAGAAAGGAGTGAGTAAGGATCTGAGGGCAGTGGGGGAAGTTAGCAGAAACGCCATCATATGCCGAGTTGAGGCCAGAGAAATGGAGGCTCCGTCTTCACACTTCCTTTAACACTGCTGTTCCTTCTCTGTTCATCTTCATGGTGTATTCTTGTTTGGGGCGAGGAAAAGAGTGCTCACTTGGTTGTATATTTATGCATGTGTGTTTGTGGGAGGGTCTAAGTGCTGATTAACTGAATAAAACGGATATGTTCCACTTGCCATGATCCACACATAAGAATAGGTGCTTGTTGCTCTTCCTTGGGTCTCTCCTGTCAGCTTTTTTTGTTGTTGTTGTTCCATTCTGCATTCTTCCATGAGACCTTCTGAATGAGGCCCTGGGAGAAAAAGGAGAGAGGTCATGCTGTTATGATTTCCTTCCTCACAGACCTTTACATTTTATTACTTTTTCCCAGGAGTGCTAGCACTGAGAAATATGTTTCTAATAATACCAGGATGGTACATTGATGACAATACAATCCCCAAGAGTATTTCTTTTCCTGAACAAAGATTCCAGGGGCTGTGTGCCAGAACCAGAAGGTCAGTTATTGGTGTAATTAGTTACCTCATAGGATTTAAATATCACATAATGGATTTCATTTACAGAAACTTTGAAGAGAATACATTTTTAATATATTTTTTTATTTTATTTTCCAGTTTAAATTTAGATAAGAAACAAGGTTGCTTCACAAGTCAGTTCCAGGTCCCTCTCCCTTTCCCTCCACTCCTCCCCTGCCCTCCCCCTAAACCCCCCATTATCCCCTCATTCCCCCAGGGAGGGTGAGGCCCTCCATGGGGGTGTCCATAGTCTGTCATTTCATATAGGGCAGGGCCTAGACCCTTCCCCAAGAGTTCAGGGTGAGAGTGCACCTCACATTGTTCTATGGGAGTCCAAAGTCCATGTGTATACTTGGGATGGGTACTGATCTGCTGCCCAAGGCTCAATAGATTCCCTAGGCCTCCTCACTGACACCCAGATTCAGGGGGTCTTGATCAGTCCCATGCTGGATTCCCAGGCTGATGCCTGGGATTCAAGAGTTAACCTTTGTCTGGTCAGCTGTTTCTGGGGGTTAAACCAGCCCAGTCTTAATCCCTTTGATCATCAGTCCTCCCTCTCTGTTACAGGCTTTCTTGAGTTCAGCTCAGTACTTAACCAAGGGAGTCTGCCTCTTCTTCGACTAGCCACTAAATGAAGTTTCTGTTTCCCAGACTCTCTGGCCATAGGATTGTAGGCTGGCACTCCCCAGGTCTATGTCTAAAATTCATATATGAGAGAGTACATGCCATGTTTCTCTTTTTGTGACTGGGTTACCTCACTCAGGATGGTTTCTTCTAGTGTCATCCATTTGCCTGCGAATCTCATGATTCCATTATTGTTTTCTGCTGAATAGTACTCCATTGTGTAGATGTACCATATTTTCTCTATCCACTCTTTGGTTGAGGGACATCTAGGTTGCTTCCAAGTTCTGGCTATTACAAATAAAGCTGCTATGAACATAGTGGAACAGACATCCTTGTTGTATGAATGGGCATCTTTTGGATATATGCCTAAGAGTGGAGTTGCTGGGTCTTGTGGTAGGTTTATTCCCATTTTTCTGAGGAATCTCCATACTGATTTCCAAAGTGGCTGAACCAGTTGGCACTCCCACCAGCAATGGAGGAGTGTCCCCCTTTCACCACATCCTCTCCAGCATAAATTGTCATTGGTGTTTTTGATTTTAGCCATTCTGACAGGAGTGAGATGGTATCTCAGAGTTGTTTTGATTTGCATTTCCCGGATGGCTAAGGATGTTGAGCACTTTCTCAAGTGCCTCTCAGCCATTTTAGACTCCTCTATTGAAAACTCTCTATTTAGTTCTGCAGCCCACTTTTTAATTGGGTCCTTTGATGTTTTGGAGACTTGCTTCTTGAGTTATTTGTAAATTTTGGAGATCAACCCTCTGTCAGATGTGGGATTAGTGAATATTTTTTCCCATTCTGTGGGCTGCCTTTTTGTCTTGCTGACTGTGTCCTTTGCCTTACAGAAACTTCTCAGTTTCAGTAGGTCCCATTTATTAATTGTTGATCTCACTGTCTGTGCTACTGGTGTTATGTTCAGGGAGCTGTCTCCTGTACCAATTCGTTCAAGGGTACCACCCACTTTCTCTTCTAAGAGGTTCAGTGTGGCTGGATTTATATTGAGGTCTATGATCCATTTGGACTTAAGTTTTGTGCATGGCGATAAACATGGATCGATCCGCATTCTTCTACATGCCAGTCTCCAGTTATGCCAGCACCATTTGTTGAAGATGCTTTCTTTATTCCATTGTATATTTTTAGCTTCTTTGTCAAAGATCAGATGTTCGTATGTGTGTGGGTTAATACCCGCGTTTTCAATTCGATTCCATTGGTCTACCTGTCTATTTTTGTGCCAATACCAAGCTGTTTTCAGGACTATAGCTCTATAATAGAGCTTGAGGTCAGGGATGGTGATGCCTCCGGACGTTGCCTTGTTGAACAGTGTTGTTTTGGCTATCCTGGGTCTTTTGTTTTTCCATACAAAATTGATTATTTTTCTTTCAAAGTCTGTGAAGAATTGTGCTGGTATTTTAATGGGGATTGCATTGAATTTGTAGATTGCTTTTGGCACGATTGCCATTTTTACTACATTGATCCTACCTATCCAAGAGCATGGGAGATCTTTCCATTTTCTGAGGGCTTCTTTAATTTCTTTCTTTAAAGATTCAAAGTTCTTGTGATACAGGTTTGGTTAGCATTACCCCCAAGGTATTTTATGTTGTTTGTGGCAATTGTAAACCAAAGTTTGATCAAGAAGTCATTGAAGAGTCCTGAAAGACTGTTCAGTAGTCAAAGCTCTTGCAGCACCAGGATGAAGAACAGGAGGGATCCCCAGAACCCATGAACCTGGTTGGTGTATTGACCTCTGCGCAATTTCAACCTCAGAAACTGGACACAAGACATCTCCAGAGAAAACTGGCCATGTTGACTAGCTGCATCAATCAGCTCTGGGTTTGACTGAGAGGTCTCCCCACAAAGAATAATGTGGTGGAGCAATAGAAAAGTATTCTGGGTGCACACACATATGTGCATGTGTACCTCCCAAATCCATGTAAGCACATGTATGCACATACACGTGGAAGGAATTAAAAAGAGCTCACTAAAGAAGATATGGCAATATGCCCCTATATTTAAACTAAAATGGTGACTAATTGTATAGTGTACTCTTCTAAAACACGCTTTCATCTCTAATCATGTTAAGAATTGCTGTCACTTTAAATATTTAGTACTTCTTCATGGTTAAAAAACATTCAAAATCCTTTTTCTCTTTGAGGTATGGAGTATACAGTCTCTCACTATAGTCAGTCTACAGAGAGCACATGAGTCCTTTTTCCTGTCTTATCATAATGTAGACTTATTGCCCAGATTTTCCCATCCCTTCTCTCTTGTCATCCTCCCTAAACTCTGGTAATGTCATTCTTCTTTTCACTTCTGCATTTGATCTACTTTTGTGCATTTAGCATATGACTGAGATCATGTGGTATTTGTATTTCTGTGTCTGGCTTATTTCCCTCAATATAATGGTCTCCAATTCAATCTGTTTTATCACAAATGACAAAAATCTCCTTTTTCTTTTGCTTTTTTAAGCAGGGCATCATTATGTAGTTCTTGTTAGCCTTGAACCTCCATCAAAACTCCTTCCTCTGCCTTCCAAGTATCAGGACTCCAGGCACGCACCACTGAGACAGTTTCATTTTCTAGCTAAATAGCATTCTATTATATACATACACCACATTTTCTTTATCTATTCAGCTATTGATACATTTATGGACACTCAGATATATCTCACTTCTTACCTACTTCACTATCATTGTTGTAACACAGTGATACCACTTCCTTTGGGTAGATAGCAAATAGTGGAATTGCTAGATCTTGTGGTAGTCATGCTTTTAATTTTGGAAGGAACATTCCTAATGTTTTCCACAAGGGCTGTACTAATGTATAATCCAGCAGAAAATGTACTTGGTTTCATTTTTTTTTGGTTTTTCAAGACAGTGTTTCTCTGTATTGTCTTGGAAGCTGTCCTGGAACTCGCTTTGTAGACCAGGCTGGCCTCAAACTCACAGAGATCCACCTGCCTCTGCCTCCCAAGTGCTGGGATTAAAGGCGTGCACCACCAACGCCCGGCTTTTGGTTTCATTTTTCTACATGAGCTCCTGAGTATTTATTTTTGTCATTTTGATAACAGCTAGTCATAATGGAATAAACTTTGCATCCCTAATTATCAGAGTTAATGTACCTGTCAGACAATTCTGCATCTTCTTTTAAGAAATAGTTTTTTAGGTCTATTGTTCATTTTAAAATCAGGTTATTCTTATTTCATTGTTATTTTCAATTCCTTTTATATTTTAGTTCTCAGACCCTTTTCAAAAGTATCATCTGAAGTGATTTTCTCCCTTTCTGCAGTTATGTCTTTTCGTTTCTTACACCCAAGAATCATTTTGGCTTAATGTAAATCCATCTGCCTGTTTTTGCCTTAGCTCTCTGTACTTGTGGGGTCCTAGCTCCCAAATAATTGCTGAGCCTAATGATCTGAAGAGTTTCCCATGAGCTTCCTCCTAGTATTTTCAGGGCTCAGTGTTGTTACACTTCAGTCTTCGCTCCATTATGAGAGACCATTTATAAGGAAAATCACATCTCAGATCTGTTTGCTACTGCTTCTGTCAGACTACAATTTCACTTCAGGCTACTAATGTCCTGTCCTTGCTCTAAGTCAGAGAGTCCAAACTTTCTTGCTTAATACATTCCATGGTATCTTAATGAATTTTTCATGGCATCCCTAGGCAGAAGTAAATGCTTAATAGTCTCCTTTATTACATACTTTGTTACAATTTGCTAGTTCTAAACAGTATAATGAATATTTATGTTCTAACTTAATAGCCAGTTGAGACATAACTCCTATAAACTTAAAGAAAAATATTTAATTGTTTTCTTAAATAGTCACAGTTTTAATGGGATATCTTTAACTTTAGGGTACCCAACTTCTCAGACTTTGAGATCAAATTGAACACCCTCACTTCATTTTCTGTTCCAAACTGGCTCTCTAGAACACTTACATGCATCACATTAGTATATAAAAGTCTAGGCTCACAAGAATATAAGAGGAATGTATGTAGTATACTTTTAAACTACTTTGAGGTGGTAGCTATGTGGCAATGCCAAGAGGGGAGCATGACAACCTTCCTGCAGTGTCCCAAGGTTCTCTGGGGTCGCTGCACTGAGCTCACAGGAACAGTTCAAAATGTTTAAAGTTATACATGGAGAAAGCTGTAATTCTCTAGTTCATAGTCATTCTTAGTGATTTCCTTTGCCACGCTTGCAGTTGCCCACACTTACCTTGCCAATTTTCAGGCTTTTTTATACACCAGTTCTATCATCTATAGCGTCATTTTGGCCAACTCCCATGCTCAACTCCACTTTGAACCAATTCCTACCCTTTCTTGGGATTTAATTTAAATGTCATATCTTTTCCTCTGGGAAACTTCTGTTGGCTTTCCCATCATCATGGGAATTCCTCTCCTCTCAGAGAACTTACCACACCACATTGTCATCTGCTCTTTTATTTGCCTTCCTTCTTCCCAAGCTGAGCCCGGCAGCACAGACCTGTAAACCTAGATATTTAGGGGATGGAGGCAGGAGGATCACAAGGTTGACAAGGTGAAATCATGTCTCAAAATGAAAAGTCAAAAGAGGACTGCAGGTAAAATTCAGGGGGTTGAAGACTTGCCTTGTATGGAAGAGACCCTAGATCAAATCCCCAACACTGCAAAACCACGTCAAAAACAAAACACTCACTGCAGTTACTTTGTGATCCCAGTGTCTAACCAGCATGTTTGCTCCCTGATGTCAGCAAAGGTCTGGTGTTTAAGGAAAACTGCTGCAGGCAGCCCATGGGTTATACAATAAGGGGAGGATTTAGAGGCCCTCTTTGATGTACTGGTCTCTGGTTGTCTAGAAGTAAAGTCTGCGATGAGGTTTGGGTGTGTTGGTGTATTGATGTGGAGTGGGAGGTGAGACAGAGAAGAGAGGGTGCTGGCATAGGTCCATTCTTCCCTAGGTTACTATTAGGGACAAGTGAGACCCAGGCTCATGGGGAAACTCTGGAAGACTGGACAAATGACACTCGAGTTAGAAGTGACCCAACTGTGCCATTTGTCAACCAACTCCTACCAGTCACGAATGGATTCTCTCATGGTGCTTTAACTCCCATGACTTTTCCATTAGCCCTGAGATAGAGAGGTCTCTCGGGAAGACATAGGCTTTTAGAAGAATTCTGTTTTTGTTTTTGAAAATCACTGGGTAGGGTGGATGGGGGTGGGGAGTGAAGAGGGACTCTTATGTAGGGGTCGTCTGCTATAGGAGACAACTTTGAGTGGAATATGAGAGTGGGATTTGTTAAATAACAAAATGCATGTCACTGTCTTGTTCTTCCTGTCAAACATTTTTGTGTGAAGTTTCATTTAACAAACCTGTTTTTATATATATCACCATTCTTGCTGTAAGTGCTCAGAATATGATAGCTTACTTCCTGCAAGAAAAAGAAATGATGCCCTGACTGGGGATTGTGTTCAACTATTCATCATTTTCCTCTACATGGAAACTACCAACCCATCCGTGCATAAGAAAAACAGAAACAAACAAAACACAGAGTACTTATGAATAGAAATCACAAAGGCGTAACAATGACATTGGTTTCCATTCATAAATATAGTTATTGAAACCACGTGATATGGTTAGAATTGGCTTCAAAATCATGGAATGTTAAGGCCAAAGTCAGAGACTTTTGATTGGCTAAGGCTCCTATAAGTGCTTTAAAAGTATCTTTTCTTTAATTTCTAAGTAGGTATCTGTCTGTGGTCAAAAGACATTCACAGCTCCATCTATTAGCATTATTTTATTTTACTAAGTGATAGATCTGATAATTTCCATGGTTTTATTTAAAATTGTTGTGTCAATATTGGAGACAATTTAGTTACATATATCAGTTTAAATCCTTGGTCTGTATGTCCTTGCTATTAGCAGCATTCTGCTCTAAGTTATGGTTTACCTGTAGAAACATGGAGAACAAGGTACCAGCACCACAGGCATGTAAAAGGCTTATGTTGGTTTACACCTGTGACACAATTGATCCACCTGGACAAAGAATAAGCAAGGTGTTTTAAGTATTACACTAAAATGTACTCAGTTGGCAGTATCACCAAGATTCTTTTTTTCCATTTTTAAATGTAATCAGAAGATTTTAGTATTTTCAATGAAAGGTCATGAGACACGAATAAAATATACATGGAGTTGAAGTCACCAGACATGTAAACATTTGAAACAAATTACATGTAAAATATGTATATCTCTCCTGGGACAAAGGAATAATCCATGTCAACTACCTTGCAGTGTTGTATGTAGCAAAGCAAAAACTCAAAGGAACCTTGATATTTTGTCCATGTGTGTCAGTGAACTTGGACACTCTAATCAATACAATATATCCTGATTATAAGACTTTCCCCTATCCATTCTTTCCAGTTCCTCTTCACCTCCTCTTCTTTTTGGATTTACTCCTTTTCTGTCTCTCACTAGAAAAGAACAGACAAATGAAAACAAATTAATGAAAAAATATTTGTCAGATACAAAAAATAAAAGAACAGGCTTCTGAGACATAACAGTCAAGCATGATAAAATAAATATAGTAAGATGAAGCAAAAACAGAAACCAACCCAACAGTAGGAAAGGAGTCCCAAGAGAAGACACTAGAGTCAGAGACCCAGTTGTTCACAAAGTCAGGAGTCGCATAAAAATATTAACTTAGTATATACTAAGTATATACATATGCACACAGAGGACCTGGTATAGACACACATAGGCCCCATGCTTAGCATGTCATTCTTTTTGAGCTCATACACATCTTGCTTAGTTGGCTCAGAGGACCTTGTTCTCCTGGCTCTTACAATCTTTCTGTCTCCCCTTACATGGGATTCCTTGAACCCCTAGGGAAGGGAGTTGATAGAGTACAGCCATTTCATTATAACACTATGGGTGCAAACTTGGAAATTTCGGGTTAAGGATTAAAAACTGATGTATGCTCTTTTTGGGTGGATATTTTGCTGACAAGACAGTATTAGCTTTTGGTGCTTTTCAGGCTGTGTGTAAATGAAAAGAGGGCTATAGAAAGACACTTGACAGATGTAATGGAGATGGAAGCTTAGGAGCACTTTTAAGTGTGATTTTGTGGGAGCATTTGCTCCTTAAAGTTAGCTTGCACTTCAATATTCTGTGACTAGTACTTGGGACCAGTTGATCTAGCAAACAAAATTCCATCGTCTTGTATCCTTGATCCCTATCTGTAGCTACCAATGACTGAGTACAGTCCATATTACTTGAGCTAGGGTCACCGGCATGATTTTGGTGTGCTTCTGTCATCCACACGTCTTCTTGAACACTAAGTGGTATTGACTCTACTTCTGCAGTGTCATTCAAATCAACCACACCTCCCAGCTTTGCAGTCAAGGCCCTAGTTGAGCACATAGCCTTCTGAAGTAGCCAGTAAGTTGCTGGTTATGGAGTAGAGACTCTCTTGCTTCTGTTGATTATTTTCTGTGCAGTGCTGCTTGGTTAGTATTTCATATACAAACAGCACACATCACACACAAAGGACTTCATTTTCAAGCAGCACACTGCCCCAGTTCTGAATACTAATCCTGTTAGTTTGGGTCTTCTTACCAACACTAGTTGGTGTACTCAGAACCTTTTCCTAACTTCTGCTCATCTTTGTCAGCGCTTTTTCCACCACCAAAGCAGACAGCACTCATCAACTGGAGTATATTTTTTTGTTTAAAGCATTTGGTGCTGAAACTTGTTCTTAGCTTATGTCTATATCATTATACTGATGTATTGATCTGGCACTTATAACAAAACGATTTTACTTTGGTAATTTAATACCTTAGCTTAATTTGGATTAGATAGAGATAGATAGATAGATAGATAGATAGATAGATAGATAGATAGATAAGAAAATAATAATTAAAGAAACAGACCAGACCAACAATTTGAGAGTAGGAGGACATGGAAAGGTTACAAAATGGTAGCTCAAAGGGATGGAATGAATAAAAGGGGAGGAAAAAGTGACGTAATTCTATTACAATCATATTTTTAAAAAGAAATATGTGGTAAATATGAGATGGATTTCATTGAATTTGGAGAAAGGAAGAAATTAAGATTTAAAAGGTCAAAAGCATTTCTCCAACAGGTAGAGAAGTGAATTTTGTCAGTGTGTAGTAGAAAAATCTAGGCAGACACAGGAAGAATTAAATCTACCAGCAGGACATTGTTGTAGAACAAGAAAGAGTAAATATGTCCACGTAAGTTAAAGAAAAGAAAAAGGAATGCTGCCCTGGGCTACTCTCAGAATTTCCTACAACTCCAATTTCAAGACAGTGCCCTTTGGGAAGAACAGAACTATGGATCCAGCTGAATCAGCCTCCCACCTAGCTCTGTAATCGAGACCCCAAAGTAACTTGAGCCCATCTTTTGTCTATGATTTGCCTCTGTGTCCCTACCATAAATTACAATATGATCTGAAAAGTCTACAAAAATTGCTTTTCTTCTTTATAAAAATACATTAAATGATGATGTGTAAGCCAAATGAAAGTTTGCAATCATGTATTCATTGAAATCCTTTAGAGAAATTCTTCATTGATGACTTTTTCATGATTCTGAATCCAAATAACAGCATAATGTCTTTGCATAGTCAAACACCAAATCTACAGATTCTTCCTACTTCCTCTCCGATACACTACTCCAAAAAGAATCTTCCTCCCTTATTATTGCTAAAGGACATGACCTGTTAAGACATATATATATATATATATATATATATATATATATATATATATATATGTATATGTAACATTTAAAAACATTTTACATTGTTTTCTCTATTAATATATTATATAACCTACATAAAACATTTTTACCTTGTTGTTTTCTCTACCTCATTAGCTGGTTCCCTATTGCCAGTCTTAAAAATCCAACACTGTTGGACTCTGACATTTGCTGCTTTGTCTTAGCAAATGCAAAATAACTCAAAGGACAAAATTTCTCCCATGCAGAAGTTCTTGCCTAAAATTGATAGGACTGATATGACCCCTTTCTGCCCAAGGTTGCTTAAGACTCTGGGCTCCAATTAAGCTGTTATTACTTACTTCATTTGTTTTTTTAGTTTCAATAGTCTCTAATTGGTAGTAGAGCCAAACGACAGACACTAAAATTGACTGAGCACTATAGGCTATTTGGTAATTTTCACTTAATATACACCCCACTTTTAGCACTGTAACTACATGCATTTTCATTTTCATTAGCAATATCATAAGCTCATTTAATTCCCAGAAAGGTATTAATGACACATTTCCTATTAATTGTTACTGGTATCTAATTTTCTTTCAAGTAATGTGGTGTTTGTTATTTTCATCAAATAGAACCAGGAACTTCTTGATCACCAATTTCCTAAAATGTAGTTGGGGATAGGCAGCAAGTGTTTACAACATGAATCTGTAGACATCTTAATTATCAAGTGATTCTGTGACCACTAATGAATAAATGTCTTCGCAGTTCTTGATCACACCTTTTCAGCGTTTTTTAACCTCTTTTCTGAAGCTGGTTGCCTGTGGCTCTACAGTGACTCACCCCTAAGAAGAGATTTCTATTCTGTTTAGGTAAAAACATTTAGGATTCTTGATTTCTATTACAAAAAAAAAACACACAGCATCTTGCCTCACCATCGAAAGCAGCTTGCCTCTTTATAATTAATGCAAAAACTCAAAATAGATGCCCTTCAGTAATTCTCCTGAAACTTCAGTCAAAAACAGGTTTCAGATTAATGGTATTCAGAAGGCATCATTTACACAGCATCTATGTCAGGTTCTCTTCTTCTAGCAAGTTCCAGCAAGGAATGCACTTGGACTGCTTTACTTAATTGTCTTCCAGACTGCTTCCAATGCCAATGTACCCACTGTCTCTGCCAAATGCTTTTCTCGCTGTCTTGGGTACCACCACCACATTAGACAATGCTACCGTTCCTAGCAGAAACTATTATCTCTTTCTGGATGTACCAGCTTTTCCCTGGTGCTACCCACTCTGTTGGTTGCCATTGCAGATGCTACCATTGAAAAACATGATAATCTGGAAGCATTATATCACAGTGACATCCTGTTCTGTAGCATCTCCTGGGTGCCAAACATCATCATGAAAAGAGTATTCTAGTGGGTATCTCTCACTCACTTGCTAGACACACTCAGACATTTTTCAATCCAGCTAATGACTCTGCATGTACTCAAGCACGCTACAGTACATCTAAACTGTGACTGTATTAGTTTATTCCCCATTAGTAACAAGACAGCAATGATATCACTCTACAAATAAGGGGAAGTATAATTTCATTTATAGTCATGTAGGGCTATACACAGTGAAGATCTCAGGGCATCAAAGTACATTTTACAGAAAGCAAAGTGAAAGCATATTAATATAAAGTCATGTGTTATTGTCTAATTGAGTAATGAGGACATTAGTGACATGTCAAACTAGTTCCAAATGCATTTAAGAAATGGAAAGATCACATGCATTAAATAAGACAAAAGAAAAAGAAGAGATGAAGAAAAGGAAAACAGTAAGAAAGGGAGGAAGTATTAAAATATTATGTCTGTGCTAAGTGTTAACCTACTTAAGTATCCCATAGAGTAATTACATGATGAACTTTTAGGTTAGCTCCCTTACTAGACTGAAATATACTTGTGTCTGGATGCAAATAAAATGCTAAATAACAAGGTGTCCATAAGTATGCTTCTGGTGAGGTAAATAATCATGCAGCAAGCTTATTAATCAGGACCCTAATGACACTCAATGGGCATGCCTCCTTGAATTTCTAACTTACATCTAAGTTTGGATAATATTTTATTTGTGTAGCCCCCTAGATTGATCACAGAAAATCTACAGAAAGTATTCTAAATTACACCAAAAAAAGGCTAGTCTCATGTTAGACTGATGATGTGATACAATAAGAAGAGGCAATTATTCCTTTGAGCCTCCTTGACCTTAGTCAACAAATCCAGAGTCACTCAGTATTGAGAAGCTACCTAATAAAGAATGCTAGCTTTTACATCAGACTTATTTTATTTTTTAAATGTTTATGTTATTTTTAATGACGTGTATGCAAGTGTGTGTGTGTGAGAGAGAGACAGAGACAGAGACAGAGACAGACAGAGACAGAGAGTGAGAGAGAGAGAGAGAGAGAGAGAGAGAGAGAGAGAGAGAGAGAGAGAGAGAGAGTTCAGTTCCCCACAGAGGCTAGAAAAGAGCATCAGGTTAGATTCACGGAAGCTGGCACTATAGTTGGTTGTGAGCCATGGGGTGTACATGTTGGGAACTGAACTCGATTCCTCTGGAGGAAAGTTGGTACTCTTAACCACTGAATCGTCTCTCTAGCCATGCACAGAACTTTTAATAAGGAATCCAGGTTTAATTTTGAAATACTTCTTTTTGTTCCTCTGCCTTAGTATAGTGAATCAAGTCCAAGATGTTACCTGATATACCTATAACATAAGTGAATTTATCTCTCCTCAGAGTGCTTATGTTAAGGTCCCTGACCTACTAGAAAGTGTGCTTTGTTATAAGATGTGCAACTGGAAACTTGTAAGCCAAGTATCAGCTGACCAACTAGGGAGGGCTTTCAATTTGACTTTATATAGTAAGTCCTGGATTTCAGTTGCAGAGAGGGAGGAGTGATGAGCAAAGGGGTCATGACCATGCTGGGGAAACCCACAGAAACATCTGATCTGAGCAAGTGGGAGCTCACGGATCCCAGTTAGATAGCTGGGGAACCAACATAGGACCAAACCAGGCACCCTGCACATAGATGTCAGCTAAGAGGCCTAGGCTGGCTATAGGGCTCTGGCAGTGGAATCAGTAGTATATGAATGGATTTTGGGAGCCCATTCCCCATGGAGGGATACTCTCTTAGCCTAGATATATGGGGGGAGGACCTAGGGAAGTCCTCTGGTTAGGTGAAGATTTCTTTGTTTTGCAATCAAAGTATGTGGTGTCTTCAACCATGAGGTCTTACCACCTGGTTATAGTGGGCACCCACACCAAGGGAAAACGCTGTATTTTTTGTTTGTTTGTTTGTGTGCCTCTGTGGCTTCTCTGACAAGTAACCCTTAGGGAGGTAATCTGTATCTGCCCTGAAGATTTCTTTTAATGGTTCTTATCTTCTCAGAGCAATATTGTTCATTCATGTGGGGTACCTCTATTCAAACTTGTTAAAATTAAAATAATACTTTAGTTAACTTAAAAACTAGTGAGTTTCATAAGACTTATTCATACATCCTCAGTTTTGGTTAATTTATCATCTTAATCTCCCCACCCACACACACCATCCCCATCCCCACTTAAACCTTTAGCTCCCAGTGACCCCTACCACTGTTCTTTCATAACACATATGTTTACTACCTTCTATAATTACCTTTTCCTTGAATTCCAGGATTATAGGTTCCCATGTAACTTCTTCATGCATTCTTCATTTTGTTTAATCCTTCCCTCACCACCCCCCATTTCCCCATCACAATCATTCTATTACCTGATTTAACCTCTCTGGTTCACTATTGCTCCTCTCTTCTTTCATTTACCTTAAATTTTACTGCCCTCCCCATAAATATATCTCACCATGGCCACTTCAAATTTCCTGACTGTCATGTGTACTCCAAGTTAAATACACAAAAGATTTGATGCAAGGACCCACACATGTGAGAAAACATGAGTTGTTTGTATTTTAGTGCCTGGATGATCTCACTCAGTCCCACCCATTAGCTTCAAATTTCATGATTTCATCTGTCTTTAAAGTTGATGAATATTCCATTGTGCATGTGTACCATAATTTCATTATCTGTTCATCAGTTGATGAATTTCTAGGTTGGTTTAATTCCCTAGCTCTTCTAAATAGACAAATACTATTTTTAATGTCTTACTTAAGTTACAAAGACAGCATCTCTAAATTGATCATTAAGAATAATTAATGGTACAGTGGTTCTTTATATACCAGCCAGAATATATACAGTTAAAATAATGTCATTAATATCTAAAGAAATAATCACAGTAAGTTTACCTTCATTATTAATACATTCAGTTTTATGTAAGGAGTTCTTGTCTTGCTGGTCTTTGGGTCAATGGTCTGTTTGCATGAACTCATTTCCTTTGACAAAAATGATTCAGTTTGCTAATGTGTTCAAAAACTGTCTATATTATCCTTAATCTCTGATTCTTGTGCCTGCACAGGTTTTACTGAAGTACTGATAAAAGAGCAGCAGGTTGGGCCCTTTCTGCAAGCCTTTGGGATTGTCCTGATTTGGTGTTGACACAATCTAACCTGAAGCACAGATCAGAGCTTTAAAACAAGCAACAGAGAATCAGAAACCACCTGCCCCTGAAGCTGAAGGACTGTAGTCAATTTACTAAATTACTAATGAAAATGGAGGGGAGGATGGAGTCTGGGTTGCAAGCATGGCTGCCTACTGTGGTCTAACTGCTGTTTGCTCTGAGAATAAGAACAGGGCAAATTGTCACTGAGAGACACCAGGGCCACTAGTCCATTTGGTAAGATATACAACCTTTGAGATATTTATAATCATATTTTGTTTCTTCACAGTCAGCAGTAGAAGCTATGGATATGAAACTATTGTCTTTCCACTACTATAAAAATGTTGAAACAGTTAAAAGTCATTAAATCAACCAAACTAATTTAGTATCTGCCATCCGTCTATTTATAAGTGAAAGAAAGAATCCTCGGTTCCTCCAGGAGCCTACTGAGAAAACTAAAGACAGTATTAGTTTCAAATAATATTTAAATTGTTTATTTTTCTGAATGTTGAAAGTGATCTTAGGAAGGTTAATTAAAAGGAGTCAGATGAGGGTATTCGATCACATGGTTACAATAGGATGTTTATGCCTGCTAACAATACAGGACTGTAGCTACTCATTAAAATGATACTGCATTTTGAACGAAAATTCTTATCTTTCTTATTGGTAAATACTATGAAGCCAACTTTATTCAAGGTGGCCATGATGATAGATGAATACAGGGACCAATGAGAGGGACTTTGCCCTTGGGAAAGAATATTAGAGTTATTATTAGATGTGTTGCGGTATATCCTAATTAACTTGCTTTAGGGATGAATGTCCTTTCTTTCCCCTTTGTAAGCAAAAATAAACCATGTTAATTTACATATACCCTTGAATATCTACTTCAACATTCCTCAAAATGTCCCATCCATCACCAAGTGTAATATTATCTACATCTATGTATAACTATGCACATACTTCCACTTCTTGTTTTATGATTTCATATCTATTATTTAACATTTTAAATTAAATATGAATTCTGATTATTGAGTCAAACTCACTGGCTACATAATTAGGGTTTGAATAATGACATTTCTTAGAAAACATATTGTTGATATAAAACTACAAAAATAAAGAAAATACAAAATAATCTTCCAAAATAGAAAATAATTTGGAAAATATCTTGGGATACTGCATCCTTTGGTCAGCCTCTGTGTGTTGCCCACCTACCTTTGTTATAGTTTGAAATATTAACAAAAGTGTTGTACTTCTATGGGTAGGCTCTGACTCCATTCTCAAGCTTATTGATGTCTTTTGACTTTGCCTGAGTGACCTTGTTAACAGATAACGAATAAATAGAAGACACAGAACCCTGAGTCATGTGTAGAGAGGAGGTAATGAGGGAACAATGCACTTGACACAGTCCTGAGTTACCAGCAGCAAATAACTGACTGTGCGGTGTCCATGCCCATTAGTACATACAATCCTTACACCGAAGTCTCAGGGAACATCTTAGAAGAGGAGGCAGAGGACCAGGATGGCTACTGTTAGATCCTGTCTTCTAAACAGAGAGACAGGCAGGAAATGGAGGAGGGTAGGAAGAAGAGGGTGAATCTAGGAGGAATAGTGGGAGGAGTGAGCTGTGAAAATATGAAGAAATCATTACTAGGTCATGAGTGTGGAGCCCTCATAAGGAAATTGGTGAAAAACACCTGAGGGTTTTGGTTACCCCTCTCCACCATGTAAGGATGTAGCAAAAATCTACAAAGCAAATAATCTGCCATCACATACTGAGACTGCTAGTACCTTGATGTTGAACTTTCCAGGATCCAGAGTGGGTGAGTAACAAATTTCACTGCTTATAAATCGTTCACCCCAGGGTATTTTCTTACAGAAGCCAAAATAAGCCAAAACATGGGTTAAAGAAGTTCAGAAGAAGATAGTAGCTTGTCAAAGCATGAAGTTCATCTTGAGAATGTATCACTCTCTTTCAGTATCTGATGTTAGGGAATATGTAATTGTGAAGGTTAGCAGATTGCATGCCTTATGAGTATTTTACACAAAATGTTAAAATTATCAAGAACGTAAAAAACAAAACAAACAAAAAGAAAAAATAAAACAAACAAAAAATACTAATTGCATGTTCTCCACAGACATATGGATTTACTTGAACATTATGAGCATTTTGAAAAGAATGAGTTAGTGGGGAACTAAACGGGGCCATTTTAGTCTTGTCTTCGGTGACTTGTGTGAGTCAGAAAGTATATTAGTCCAGGAAAGTGAAGATGTGATTTTAATCAGTGTGAGATCTGGGCTACCATCTGGGCACTTGGATTTTCTCTAATGTTCAGATATTTTTAATGTGTGATCAATAATAATTCCTTGTTTAGCACATAGCTGTTCTTAGCACATTACATGTGTTTTATCTCTATTCTTATGTAAATTTCTCTAAGAAAATATTTACCAAATGACCTGCCATGATTCTTTTCTTAATAATCTAATTGGCATAATTTTTGATTTATCAGGGACATCGATGTCCTTGCTCTAAACTGTGATAAAATTTCTCTTGCTCCTCCACCTTTGCCCTTCTTGTTATGTCTTTTTTTTAATCCTCTCTGTTGCCAGGGAGTCCAGTAACTGCTACAATTCTTACATAGCTGCAGCAAGACAAAAATGGATGCTATTGTTCGTCACACCTTAGAATTACAACTATTGTCAGCTCTGATTTCCAAATTACTTGAAGATTCTGACTTATTTTAAGTAGAACATTAAAAATATCTAACTTTTTTGTCAGAATGAAGCAGAAGGTGACTGAGGCATCCTCAGCTGGCAGCCTCTCTGCCATTGTAATCTCACTTCTCAATGACACATAGAAACTGCTACTTTCAATGGCACAGCCCACACCAACCCACTATATCTGAGTGCAATTTCTGCACTTTGCTGTAAAAATACACTTTTCAAAGGTTAGAAACTTCTTGATGATGAAGGTTGTCATTTTAGAATCAACAGCAGCCTTCCCACTATAAAATTTGGAAGTTCTGTAAATAGAAAATAATTTCTTTCTTTGGCACCAAATTGGTGTCTTTTTGATGGGCTGGGCCATATGTATCCATTTTGGCTCTTGTGGGGAGAAAGCAATCTTATTTGTACCATGTGTTGATTTCCAGGGAGTCAGTGCTGTCACCATGGCTTTTTCCAAACTAGCAACACTGTATCTCAGACCACGGAACTGATAACAGATGTGAAGCTGAACTTGGCCTTCCACCAGGCAGACAGTGTACAAGGAAATCTCAAGAGCCTGCAAATAAAGTAACATATAGTAAACTACAGAAGAGGATCCTGTTTTAGGCTTTACTGCCTTTGTTGTCAAGGCAACCTATTTAATTATAGCTTTATGTAATTCTTTTTAAGTAATTAAAGTGTTTAGACACTAGCTTGTAGCATTCTTGAAAAGTCTGCAGTTGGTTCTTCAAAATTGCCATAAGCCAGGCTCAGCATTTAGAGACCTTCCTATAATAAATGTGTACTGGTGGTAAATAGCACACCTTAAACATTGTGCTTACTGATTTATATACTTCGTAAGATATTAGCTGTTTCATACTATGGATAGTACCAGGTATTATGTGAAATATTAGGTAATGTATACATAGTATTTCATTTAATGTCAATTTCTAAATGAGCATTAATATGCATTTTACTACTAAGAAGTTGGCGGTTCATGCAGGGAGAAAAATTCATTCCCCTAAAACTTTATCTTATTATGTCAGTAAAGAAATGTCTTAGTTTACTTTCTATTGTAAGAAAGATGATGCATAACAGACTTGCAAAAAGACCAATTTTATTTTTTTCTCAATTGTAGTTCCCTTTTTTCAGATGGCTGAAACCTGTGTAAAGTTGACAAAAACTAACTGCACAATTGACACCTTGCTAACTTGACACATAAATATAACCTTTTTATTTTTGTTTATCACTAATATTTCATATTAATATCAACATATAAAACATTCCAACTTTTAAAAGTCCCACAGTCTTCAAAACAGAAAACAGGGCTTGGCTACAATCAAATCAACGTGAAACCAAACTTCAATAGTATAAAATAAATCCTGTAGTTCAATAACCCACATCTGGGGCCACTCAGATTCTTCTGGGTTCCAAAAGGCTTTCTCATCTCCACACTTCAGGCTCTGTCCTTCACACATAACTCATGTTACCAGTTCAGATAGGCTCTGCTCCAAAGCTGCTGCTATCCTTGGCAGATGTCTCATGGTCTTGGCATCTTCCCTAGGCTCCACAGGCTCTATCTTCAACAAGGCCTCCTTGGTCCTCTTCAGGGACTTAGACATAGTGCCGCATGGAGTCAAGTCTCAGACTCTCTCCATGGTCCCTTCAGTTCTGGGGATTCCACTGAAATTTAGGCCACACTATCACTGCTGGGGGGGGGGGGGGGAAACAACTAACCAACACAGGAAGTATTTGGGAAAGGTTTAACAGTTGGGTGTATGACACATTGATCCTTCACTATCTTTAAGGTAGATTTGTTGTTTTCAGTACTAGTTTTTACTAGAATCAAGGAATACAGAGAAATATCTTCAAAAGGATATAGATTATAAATGTGAAAAACTGTCCAATTTTGAAGTCTGCCTTCTGTCCCCCACAATATACACTCTGCCTCCCCCCTCAGCATGCTCCTTCTATTGAGGATGAAATAATTTGGCTTACTGAGTGTCTCAGTCAAGGTCCTATTGCTGTGAAGAGACTCCATGACTGTGTCAACTCTTTAAAAGGAAAATATTGAATTGTAGCTGGTTTACAGTTTCGAGGTCTAGTCCATTATCATGGCAGGAAGCATAGCAGCATACAAGCTGACATGGTGCTGGAGAGGTAGCTGAGGGTTCTACATCTGGATCTGCAGGCAGCAAGAAGAGAGAGACACCGGGCCTGCCTTGAGTGTTTGAAACCTCAAAGGCCACTCCCAGTGGCACACTTCCTCCAACAAGGCTACATCTCCTAATAGTGCCACTCCCTATGAGCCTATGGGGACCAGTTTCCTCCAAACCACCACACTGAGTTATATCCAAGGTTTAAAATTAGAGTACTGTTTCTCCTTATTTATATATTAAGATGGGTAAAAATGAAAAGGAATTGCTGAAGACTAAACAATAATATCCTTAACCCTAAAATATCAGTCAACTGCTCTGAACTGGGAGAGTCATGGTTTTAATGATGTGCATCCCCTAATACTTTATAGTACTAATGTAAGTACTATATTTGAAAATCTTAGCATTTTTAAGCAGAAGGGAGGGTTGAAATCTACTTGGCTTCATTTATTCTTACTATGGCAGGCCTCCTTCATATGCTAGGAAAGTAGCTCATCATAGCACTCAGTTAATACAGATCACACATATATTTCAAAGGGTAAGAATATTCTTTCTCTTTCAGTTAATAAAGGGATCAATAGCAAGTCTTCATGATTGGTTGGCTTAAACAACATGCCTGTTAGTAGAACAATCCTAGAGCAATTGAAATACTATCATCAATTAGACCTAAATGATTTTCTTATTTCTGTGATCAGGGTTAAGCAATCAAGTGCTAGATGAGGGGATTGGGGCCTGATGATAATATATAAAAATTAAACAGTAATCAAGAGGCTTCGTGAATAGTTCAAAATAGCTACAAGAATACTATAATCCATTTTATTAATCATAATTGTGTTTTATATTTTAGTGTTTTCTATATATTTCATGTTCAGTGGAGGGAATAATAGTGAAACAGGGTTTGTTGATGTTGACTAAAGAACCGCATACCAAGCAGAAGAAGAGATCACGCTTTCTGAAGACTACTCCACTCTTGTATTCTTCCTAGGTTCCCATAATTTGAAGTCACAAACAGGGAATTTCCTAGAGAGTTGTCAAATAGAGAACTTCTTAGCACAATGACTTCATAAATCCAACCTGTTGCCTGATAGTATTTTTCCCATGCATCCACACATAGGAGCAGGAGTCTTAAACATAAGTGAGCAGCCTCCGGCTCCTAGTGTGACACTCTTGAACTACTTCTAACACTTGCTTTAATGAGTCCTCCAAACAGAGACCAGTAGACTAAATGGGACAGTTCGATGGATGATATCTTGATCTTCTTGAAGATCCAGAGTGACAAAATGTCTCCTGATCATGTTAGAGTAAGAAATAGGTGTATTCAAACAGAGTTGTCACATTGGAAAGGTATAAAATACAAGCTGACATGTTATTGGTGTGAACCTTAACCGAAGTGCATAAACTCACACCATTCCTACAGTAAGAGGTAGATGACATCTTCCTCATGGTACATTCAGTAGTTTCTGTGAAGAGACACCAGATTTCTGGTGATTTTTTTAAAAAGTGTGAAAGACAGAGTATTTAAAAGAATACAGACCTAAGAATCATCCTTGAAGATGCTAACGTAATCCCTGATGCTTGGACTTCTTTCTGTGGTGAAATATTGCCCTTTGTTCATAAAGTAGTAGAGCCTTACACTTTACAAGCTTCCCGTGGGATAAAGATGGCTGAAGAAGTGTGACTCACACTCATCTCAAAGAACCTAAGGTGATACATTTTTGTGTGTGTGCAGAAAAGATAAACAGAAATATAAAAATTGCTTTAAAATAGGGTTTATGAGTTATGTTCCTACCTGTTCTGTGGTCATTTTCCCTCTCATGTTGCTTACCATCTTAAAAAGGCAGGCAGACAACTTCTGTTGGCTCAGCATCTAGCACCTTCAAATGATTAGAGCTTCTAGACAGAGAAGTCTCTTTGTCTAGCACCAAATGAAGTCAGGATCTCCCGTTTTTGAATCGGTGAAACAGATGAACATGCAATATCTTAAGACTTCCTATCCTCCATGGTGATAGAGTCTAGTGAGAGCCCATTTCTAGGACCCTACTTGATCATTCTTACTTCTGACAAGATGAGGAGATGAGAGATACATTTAATAATTCATTTGGGAGAGTATTAATCTTATCCACATGTAATCACCATTGCCTGATAACATGTCAAAAGCCAATTTTTCTACTTCCATCAATACCTCAGGGATGAGGACTTCACTATGAATTTGGTGGTAGAGGCATTTAGTCCATGGCAGGTTGCATATATAGAATGAGGTCACATTTTTAGGGTATTGGTTTCCAGTGAACACATCAAACTATCTTGTATTTTCCTTTCCTCTGAAAAGGGACTTAACCCACAAAGGAACTAAGAAACACTCTGATAAAAGCACTACCAGATAAGGAATTATCAAATAAAGGCCAGTAATGGAGCTAGATATGTTGCAAACCATCACATTTCAAAGAGAATGATGAAATGTAGGATAACTGAATCATTGTATCACCAAAGACAGGATAACTGTGATACCCAGGGACACAGTAAATCAGAAAATCTTGACTTACAAATCTTTACAGGGTAGTAGTTTAACAGGTGATTCTAGACTAGAGGGAGTAAGGAATTCACCATAGTCTATTTAATCTATATAAATGCAAATTAAAATTAAACAAAACTTCAGATAAAAATGTAATAAAACATGATTTGAATCGGCAAGATGGGAGATCATGGCTCTCCAGCCACTGCTCACATCTAAATCAGTGTACAATCCAAGGGTTCCTTCAATGAACAAGAGGTGAGACACACTGAATAATACTGCAAGGATTTTAGAACTATTAAATTTTTTTCCAAATGACCCATAGCCATGTAGAAAGGAGGAATACATGTTGGATAAAAGATCGCAGAGTTGTGGGGTTATTAACATTGACTGGCTCTGAGTTAGCTCTTAGTTAAAAGATTAGTATATTCTTACTGCCCATTTAGATGGGAATCTGCAGAGGCAAAGTTGGAGATGTAACCTGTATTGCAATAAGTTCTGTAGACATATGACCTAAATACACAGGAAAAGAAAGAACGCTATCTGAGAATAAGGTCTGCATATATAATTCCCAATTGACAAAACACTTGCTCTTCTCACTTTGACTTTGGACTAAGATATCATTCAGCAGACAAAGACACACAGCAGCACAATGAGATTGAGTGGAATGTTTCAATAAACATGGGATAATTTCAAGCTACTCGAGTGACTAAAACGATGAGTATAAAGTGTCAATTATCCTGTTGGTTGAACTTAGTTGATCTGATTGGTGCTGGAAGGCACAGCTGATACTGTGAAAGCTTTATTTGCTCCCCAAAAGCATGCCTAGTATTGCAATGGCCTGTGGTAAAAGGAGATGGAGGACTACAACAATCCAATAAACTGACCCCACCAGTGCAAACACTTTACTATGACTACTAGGTGCATGGCAGGGATATGAAAATTCTGCACAGATGAAGAAAATGTGATATATCTAAGCACCAAGGAAACTTAAAATGCCAACTTCTGCCTTGCAGAAATGAGTTCCATGGTATTTAGCATTTCTATGTATGTGTATTGGTATGTCAATACAAATGTTTCTCTTTCCTTTATCCTTCTGTTTCACATGGATTGTGTTTTAAGTGGATTACTTTGTAGTTTATCCACACATTACTGGACTTCAAAAGAAAATTACAACTGAAATTGGGAAGGGATTAATACTTGCTATCTGTGACTGAAGAGGGTAGGTCTGGCATCTCCCCCTTTTAATTTGTGACCTCCTTTTTCATTTAGTTGGCTGTACACAGTAGATTCAATAACATATTTGGTATCATGGTTGTTTAGAAACCTCAGCAAACAGAAGGATAGTGTGTACTGGTACTAAGTAGGCAATGAATCCATCTTTTCATGCATGTCCCTTTAACTCAGAGTCTGTGGAATTGAAACGTGTTTCTCAGCCTCTGGCAGCTCAGGTTACAGTGTGATATGGGTTTAGCTAGACATTTGCACTCTCAGAATATTTAGAAATTTTACTCAGAGTGAGACTACACTTCAGAGGTTTCTCCTATGAGGGTGTGACGTTTTTCTGTTACCGAATATGGTACTAGGATCCCCATCCCCAGGAAACAGGTGCCATGAGAATCAGCGATGTAGAGGAGGACTCATTTGATCCCAGTGTGATTTTTGAAGTTGGCAAGAGCTGTGCCTCTAGTGTCTTAGAATCTGGACCACAGCCACGTGCTATTTCTTAGCTTAAGAGCTGTGTGGAGCCTGGCAGTGGTGACGCACACCTTTAGTCCCAGCTCTTGGGAGGCAGGGGCAGGTGGATCTATTTGAAACCAGCTGGGTCTACAGAGTGAGTGCCAAAAAGTAAACAAGAGAAACCCAGTCTCAAAAAACCAAAAGAAAAAAAGAGCTGTGTGGCTGGCTTCCTACCCTCCCTCACTTTCATCCTTTGGAGACACTCTGATTTCTGAAACCCCAGTAGAGAGTCCATTTTCAATGCTTGTGTAAGCAACTAATTCCATCTATGGGTCCCCTTCCCTCCTAAAATCTGCCATCAAATTTTAAGTGAATTTCCAACTCAGCCCTCCAGTACTTAACTGCTTTATGGGCATGCAATGTTTCCAACTTCTGTTTTTCCTTTCTTTTAACTAATATTTTTTAATTTTTTAAATTTCATATACAAATACTGTATTTATTTTATTTTAATCCCTTCCTCTCTTTCCCTAACTCCCCATATCCTCCAACTCCCTCATGAATTCATAACATATATGTATGTGTATATGTGTATATATATATATGTGTGTATATAAGTGTGTATATGTTTGTACATGTGTATGTATGTGTGTGCACAAGAGTGCACACAAGAACTAAACCCTAGTTCTACTAATCACATTAGTGCTGATCATGTGTACCTGTGTTTAGGCTGACAACTTAGAATTAGACACCTGTTGGGGGCTCATCCCTAGGCAAAATTGATTTTTCATCTTTCAACAAATATCCATTGCCTGTAGCTTTTCATTTAGGGATGGGACCTTGTAAAATTTCCCCCATCCAAGTTGGCTTTGTTGGTTGGTGTGTTCACTACACAAGTCTTGCTTATGAAGTCATATTGTTGTGATTTTATGAGTATAACATCTCTGTCGGGTGTAGACCACACTATTTCACACCTATTCCCAGGCTTTTACAATCTTTCTGCCCCCATTTCATGATTTTCTCTGAGCCTTGCATGTATGAGTTGCATTGTAGATGCTCTAATTGGACCTGGGCCCTCAGGGTCACTCAGTGCTGGCATTTTGACAAGCTATGGACTTCTGCAATAACCTCCTTTCTACTGCAAACAATACACACATTTAGTGAATGGTGAGACCTTTATGCTTATCCTTTTTAACGTGAACTACTGTCTATAGTTGATATAGATAGGTAAGTGTTCTTACCTAGAAGGGAAGGAAGAAACTCAATTCTTACTCGAGTAACAGACACTCAATACAAATTTAACTGCCTGAAAATTTCCTTCAGTAAGTGGTTAAACGTTTCCAAGAGTAAAACCATGTAGTCCTTTTTCCACAACAGATATGTCTGTGCCTCTAAAATGGAACAGAATCACAAATCTTTAGAAATATATATATTTTGGTTACCAGGGTCTCTCATGTGTGACTTTTGTTTTCACCAGCAAAATCTTGGATATAAAGAAGCTGAAATTCGGCCTGGATCTGAGCCCTCCCTTAGGGCACCCACCACCCCTCTGAGAAAGATTTGTATCCACCCATATGGGATGGAGGAGAGACTTGTGCTCTGATGTGTGAGCTGGATAGATCTCCCATTCCTTCTATGGTCCTTGGTGTTTTCAGAAAGAAGTCAGACTTTCTTGAGTAACAGTGATATTTGCAAAGAAGCTATCATTTGGGTGTCAACTTTTAATATTGATTTTTCCATATGGTAAAATTTTACATGCTTAATGGGTTCCAAAGACTTCTCATTGTTTCTTGAGTAGCTTTTCTTGGGGCAAATCAAATGAAAAAAAAATGAAGAAATTGTAATCTAAAATTACCAAAATGAGCAGATGAGTTAACCAAGTTTTTCTGGTGCCCCTGAGAGTATTTTCTACAGAGGAAAAAATTCAGAGGTTTAATTTTGTTTAGAAGATTGAGTTATCCCATATTCTATCAACTTTAGTTTCCAAATGCTGTCACTTTACATGTAGTAAATTTTTGAAAAAGCACTTGTTTAAAAGTTGCTATTGTAAACTTCAGTTCAAAAATACAAAACTGCATTGTATACTCCGTTTTCTTTCAAGTCTGTCTCTTTTCTTAAACACAATATCCTACTATATTGAATTATACTTCAAAGTCTAATAATTCTGTAAGTATTGTAGAATTTCATACACTAACGTGTTTCAAAACAATACATAAAATAAACATTTCCACTTATGATCACAAGCCTTAATTAAGTATTGTGATTATGTATTTTAATTTTAATTTACTGGGTGCTTACTCTAATGGGCACCAATTTGTTTAAAGTTTTTGAAAAATTGTGACATGCAAAACCTCAAATATTTTCCCATTTCTTTTTAGTGTGGAAGTTTTTACTGTTCAGTTATCTGGAGCAATTTTCGGCTCACTCTCAGATCTTTGTGAGGTTGAAAGTTGCTTCCACAAAAAATAATAACCATTTAGGTCGACATGGATACCTTTACATCAACATTTTTGTTGTTTGTTTGTCTTTTTCAGGATCTGGGTGGAAGCAGGAAACATTTTCTGATCACTGAGGAGAACCACCTCATGTTGAGTTGTATTTTTTAACCCAAATAAGGCTGTTAAGAGTCAGAATGCACCTGTGGCATTTCCTGAACAACTTATAGTTGTCCATGCCTAGCATACAACACAGAAATCTAGACTTTCACTCTATCCTATGCATGTCCTGAGCAAATGTTACACTCTGAATTGAATGGCCTTCAGAGTCAAAGGATGGCAGATTCATTGTTTCCAGCATTTTCTCTCACGAACATGAGCTGCGTTTTCATTTAAAATAGTTAGAAATAATGCCAAATTTTGTGCTAAAAATTTTTCGCACTCAAATTAACAAGCTAAATCAGTAGGCAGCTCACACATAAAGCCTATGAGGCGTGCAGGAGTGATTTTTCAGGCTCGTGACAGAGTCCCAAGGATCACAGCAAGCCACATAATCGAAGAAACTTACAGCAACACTTTAAGGTAACAGTGGAGAAACTATTTGTTCATCTAAACATTAGGATTTAAGGTACTGAGCTTTTGGGGGGGTATTTTTTTCTGTTTAAGGCCGTACCATTTACAAGTACACAATAGAGAGATGAGATGGGAGCCCTTTGGAATAAACCTTTAAGACACTGTAGTTATTTAGTTTGCACACAAAAGGACTGTCTTCATGTATTGGTGTGAAGAAGAGTGACTAATGAGCTCCCGTACTTCCGGGCCTAAAAAAGAGGAAACAGGGAAGAAAGCGGGTTAGTTATGGGGAAGAATTGTCATCTGTGAATGCTGACATGTAGCAGGAAGGGGTGGCCTGGCAGTACCAAGCAACCACACTTCAGGAAGGAAGCCTTCCATCGGTGAGTTTATCACAGGAAGCCAGATGACTGTCCCAATCCCTTTTCCCAACCTCATCCATCCTTGGAAGACACTGCTCCACTATGCGCTCTCTCTCTCTCTCTCTCTCTCTCTCTCTCTCTCTCTCTCTCTCTCTCTCTCTCTCTCTGTCTCTCTCTCTCTCTCTCTCTCTGTCTCTCTCTCTCTGTCTCTCTCTCTCTGTCTCTCTCTCTGTCTTTCTCTGTCTCTCTGTCTCTCTGTCTCTCTCTGTCTCTGTCTCTGTCTCTCTCTCTCTCTCTCTCTCTCTCTCTCTCTCTCTCTCTCTCTCTCTCCTAGGCAATGTTCCTTATCAGACCCCCTCACCTGCTTCTTAAAAACAATTTACAAAGCTACTTAGTGTCCACGTAATTTGTGTATCACAGAATGGTTAAAATTACATTACACACTGTCTAGTCTTAATAATCTTCCCTCTCTGAGATAGATGACCAAATAAAAATAAGCACCAGGGATAACTCAGAATTAAACAGCTCCCTTTGGAAGAATACCCAATAAATGCAGCCATTCATTTTAAATACATACAGTGAACTTTTGATTCCCATTTTGAGAATTCAGTTGTTACTAGGAAACTATCTCATCTCCTGAGCAAATCTTACAGGGGTAGAAGATTTCAAAGGACCTGGGATTCAAGGAAGAAAGAAAAGCAAAACAAAGCAAAAGCTAGTAGCAGCATAATTCTAGCTGTCATCATCAGGGCCACACACAGTTTTCTTGGATTCTAGACAATAGCAAGATGGTACAGTTCCCCCTCCCACTCTTGTCATAGCAGCCTCTATATTGACACTGAGCATATGGCCTTTGGGGGATGCTGCTGTATCTGAAAACTTCCCCTTATGCTTCCAAAGAACATCAAGTCTTAAAGAAACTAAGAGTCTCTAAGTTCTAGTACTTCAAACCACTTGTGCTGTGTTCAAAATCTTGACACCTTTTTAGTAATTAACCTAGAACTAACTTTTGGTTAGCAACAGGTTTTGCTTGTTATTGTATTTGGGTTTGTTTTAGTTTGGTTGGGGGAGGATGTTATTAACTATTCAAATATCAATCATTCCAAACGTGTCAATGAGTTTGACCAGGGAAGAACAATTTAAGAATCATTTTATCAGTTTCTCTTCCTTCTCCTTCCCTCCCTCTCTCTCTCTCTCCCTCTCTCCCTTCTTCTACCCCCTTTCTGTGTCTGTGTATGAGGTTTCCATAGGGGTAGTGTGAAGGAGAGAGCACTAAGAATTCAATTAACTAAATGAACTCCCAAGACTGGCATGACATATGGGCAGTAGGAGCATGGTTTAAACAAAGGATCACACAAAGAATGAGAAATAATAATTGGTCCTTCAACAGCTGGCAAACAAAGGTCAACTCTCACATCCCTGAAAGAATACTGTAGCAGATGTGTGTAGAGTACAATGACAGAGAATCAACTGCAAGGTTTGTCCCATAACTACTGAAAGACAAGAGGTATAGATGGTTTGGAAATCAGCAAAGAGAAATTATTTTGAGGAGTAACAGTTGTCTGTGAACGAACAATTCAATTTTGGATCCAGAGTTAGGGGGCGATTGTTATGAGCCAAAATAAGAGTTTAATGCAAAATAAAATAAAGTAAAAGACAAAGGAAGCAGCACTTCTAAGGCAAGGTGATATCTGGCTCTGTGAGAACTTTCACAAACATGGAAAGTCTGGCACTAGAGTCTGGCCTTCCTTGAGGGATTGTTGTGCATAATCTAAGGCACTTAAGTGCAATTAGAACAGTGACATGGAGACAAGGACAAAAGACAGGTGAAGGTGACAGCCTTGACAGCAAACCCTTGGCATTTTAGAGTACACATTTCACATTCTCAGGATCTTCTGGTCAGAAAGATGAAACATTAATGTCCATAAATTTCAAACTATTCAAGATTTGAGGCAATTATATAATGAATGGCTTTGGACCAGTGATGAAGCTTCAAAGGTTCTCCATTTATTACCAGACTTGCATATTTGCAAACTCCCTCTGGCTTCTGAAGTAAACCCAAGCAAATGATTTCATATTGAAGTATTTCAACATAGAGCTCCGAAAATAAGATTTTAAACTAAAATAATATTCATACTAGGGCTAGAGAGATAGCTCGGCAGTTAAGAGTACTTGCTGCTCTTGCAGAAGACTTAGGTTCAGTTTCCAGAGCCCACATGACAGCTCACAACTACCTATAATTCCAGTCCTAGGGAATTTAACACCCTCTTCTGTCTTCCCTGGGCAACAGGCACGCGTGTGGTGCACACATACATGCAAGCAAAGCACGCAAGCACATTAAATAAAAATAAATACATTTTTAATATAAACACCTAAGATCACATTTTAAAACACTGACTAATTGAAGGAGAAATTTTGAGGTAAGAGAATTTGAGACTGCAGAAAATGCCCCAGACAGGACTGACTGACCAAACTACAGAATATGACCATCAATGTGACCTTTTTTGTCCCTGTGAATGGAGTCTGGGTGTGAGGACTAGGAAGAAGGCACGGATGTTTGATTTAGGTACCTTGTTCTGAGGATATGTTAGTAATAAGAGAATGAATGTATACCCGTTCAGTAAGATAACAGCTCTTGGTTTTCTATTTTGATACAAAAGAAAAACTATTTCAGTTTTTAGTAGGGCTCTTTTTGTATTGCTGTCATGAAGACTATTTTCTTGCATTCTTTGTAATGATAATGAGTTCAGATGGTAATCATATTTCTTCATGTTAATCTTTTCTCATAAGGAAAGTGTAAGATTCTTAAAAGATCACTCAGCCATGCTCATGTTATGGAGACTGTCTAGTAAGCCAATAGTTCTATCAGGATTCTGTGAACAACAAATCCAAAAGAAACCACCCAGGTGCATTCATTTTTCGTCATGTGCTCAAACAACATTAATTTACTTCCTTACTAATCTGGCACAGAGCATTCAAAATTAGAGTTCGTGTAAAGTGAGCTTCCTGGGGACCTCTCTCCTTGACCTGCAGATGGTATATATCCTCGGGTTTCTTCTATCATTGTGCACACCTCGTATCTCTCCCTCTAAGAACATCAGTCATCTTAGGGTCTTGCCTTTATTACTCCATTTAATCTCAATCGTTTCTGTTTTGGCTATTTGTCCTGTTGTTGCAACAAAATACCTGACCAAAGTGTCCCATTTGTCAATACAGTCCATCATGGCAGAGAAGTCGCAGAGGCAGGACAGGTCACATTGAAACCCACCCTCACCCCTGTCAGCAAGCAGAATGATGAGTACTATGTTCAGCTCCCTAGCTCCTTTTTCATTCAGTCCCCCAGCCCATGGAATGTCACTGCTTACAGTTACAGTCATTTCTCTCATTTCCATTAACATTGTCTAGACAATCCCTTATGAGTGTGCCCAGATGATTACAAATCCATCAAGTTGGTGATCAGTATTTATCATCACAATGTACTTAATCTTGATTAGCCTATCTCCAGAGGCAGTTACTTCAAATGTGTAGACTTGGGGGAAAACACAATTCATTCTGTATCATAGGCCCTCTAAGGCCCTAGGGGAATAATTTGTCATTGTCCCTCTACAATGAAAACATAAGATCTAGCCTGTTAATTATCTCCATTGCTATAATTTCAGCCTTCAGTTGTTTTATTCAAAGATTGGAGTCTATACTTAAGCACATTAAAACATATTTCATCAATATACTTGTTCCTTAAACCTCTTCTTTTCTTTAAGATTGAGAACTTACTTCATTCTCTTAGAGTTCACAAATTAACAAATGCTTCCGGATCTTCTGTCCCGCTAACCCAGTCACTTACAGCCAATAATCATGATATCTAGTAGGGCTACCACAAGAGCCTCCCTGATTAAGGTTTTAGCAGCTGTGTAAATCAGCACTGAAAATAGGGCTAGAAAAGCAAACAGGGGGTGGAGCCTCCACTGTTTACAAACTCCATTTGTCCCACACTGTGAAACCTTTACAAATTTTTCAACTTCCTTGGAAGTGGATAGAAAAATGTTATTTATGAGTGAGAAAACTAAGGATCCATGAATGTGTTAGTTGCCTCTATACTCTATCTAAAATTCCATATGAAATTGTCCCATGCTGAAGTTTTCCTTAAACCATGACCCACTGGAAGAATTGTGGAAGCAAGGAGAACCCTAGTTTACAGAATGGGACAATCTTTCTCAGTAAACCTCTGTCTATAAAGTCACTGGTTTGGACCACCATCTATGTGACGCATTGCTTTTACCCCTGTTTGCCCTGCTTATCAACCATTTTTATGAGAGGTTCCATCCACTCCTTTTGAAAAGGTCATAAAGTTCTGTGTGATCAAACAAAAGAACTAGTCTTAAATCAGACTCTTCTGAACAATTAAATTTTCTCATGTGATCCCATGTCTAATTCATAATGGAAGCAAACCAGCTTCAAACCACCTTTCTCATAGTTAGTTTTCTTCCTTCCTGGTCTCATTTCCCAAACAGTTTAAAAAGTTGTATTGTACTTACTCACATATAGTGGTTCTCACTTTCCTGTGGCTGTGCTGGCGTCCTATAATGGACATCCAGTCAGAAATGATACATGGAATATTCCAGCAATAAATTATTTAGGAGTATTAAATAATATTCTATCCTGAGTACAATAAAGCCTTATACCATCCCACTTGATATTACTCACATTATACTTCTTCTCCTTATGCGGGTATCCAGACTGTATTCTGTACCTCTCCACTGTCGCTCTAACAGCCATCTAGGTTATGGGTTCCTTTCATATTTCATTCATGTGTTCACTACACTTACATAGCAACTGACACTGCATCACCATCCCTGTCGTCCACTCCATTTTAACTCATCTGGTAGGCTCAAACTGCTTTAGATCATTATCTGGGGTAGTAAGTTGGAGTATCACAAGACATTTTGATAGCCAGTGATCACATTAATCTAACTTATACTACATTATTTCCATTGTTCTTTCCTATTATTAGCTATCGTTTACTTCGTGAGTTTAATTTATAAATTAAGCTGCATCACCAATAAGTGTGTGCAAGGAAGAGTATAAGCCTTGGTCCTATGAGTTTTAGGCAGTCAATTCTCTACAGGTGAGGTATGACTACTGTACACAAGAGAATATTGTTCATGTTATAACTTGCTACAAGATTTTACCAATGTTTATATTTAAATTGAGTCAAGAACTCAGGTAATTAGTCAATTAGTCTAACTCTTATAAGTTTGACATCGACTGCCCCATGCTATTAACTGGGCTTATAAGTTTGACACAGTCTGATGTATTTCCATGAAGATACTGTGGGGTAATAATAATAATAATTGTGTATTTAATATTGTGGTCCCACTTAAAATCTTATACTTCCAGGTCAGGTTAGGTTGGAATTAATTTACACAGCTTGTCAAACTTCCTTTAAGTATGCACTGTGGGAAATAATGAAGAATTAAAAAACATCATTCACATGAAAAAAGGTTTCTGCTTCATTTGTTTCAAGAATATTACATATCCTTAGATATGCAGGAATACACTGTACTTTACATCGGACTCTACAGATCTAACGAGAAGAATCTTTCCCTCAACAAAATACTCTTTACTGAGGCTACAACCCAAATACAGTCATTTTTGACCAGCCTATAGAACTGGGTACAGGCCCATGTCTATACTTAATTAATTTGCTGCTGAATCTTGACATATTGAAAAAATGTTTCTGATATCATCAAATCATAAATTAGACAAGATCAACACCAATTCAATACAACCTGCTTGCCTCAGACAGTTCTTTTTATTACTAGAGTTAAGAGAAGGATGCCATTGGAGAGCTAAAAGACAGATAATAAAGTATCAGAAGAAAATTTTAGACATGAGTCAAATAATAAATACAATCCTTCGTCACATGGGAAAACAAACATTCAAAAAGCTGAAAGATGATATTGAATCATTTGGTAAACATGATTCTTCTCCTGAAAAGCCCTCTTATAATGCCACAAGCAGGAAGTTTTGAATTAATAATGGATCCCCGAGCATGTGCAAGCTCTTTATTTTCATGATGAGTACCACGATGATAAAACAGAAGTATTACTTGGGATAGCTAAAATGTTTTAGTCAGAAAAGCATTTCCTCTGGCTCATATTTCATGATCCTGTTTAATGTGAAAAGAACAAAGCAAAGAATTTACTAGAAAAAAGAGCTTCCTCCTTATCCCTACTGCCAATAGTAGTCTCCCTACCTATGGCTATATAGTTTTGTCTACCATATAATGTTTCTGTTGATGGCATCTTAAAGCAGGAGGTTAGGTTAATCTCATTATAATGCTCAGAAACATGTGGTGATATATTATTTATGATTTATTAAAGCTTTCCTGTGGGCTCAGAATGCAAAGCTAGCCACAAATCATGGCACACACCTTTAATCCCAGTACTCAAGAGACAAGCAGATGGATCTCTGTTAGTTCAAAGCCACACTGAGCTACATGAAATTGATCCAGTCCTAAAGAGAAATGGCTCACACAAAAATGATCTCAGTCCTTGGGATTAACACACCTTTAATCCCAGCACTTGAGGTGTATAAGGTAGGAGCAGATATTCAGTCTGGAGCATTTTGGTCTCCAGCCACATTGAGGAGAAGCAGCAGTCTAGGTTTACAGTCTGAGGTTGGTGGAGAGCATGTCTCTGATGATTGGTGAAGATAGGATTGCCATTTCAGTGTGAGGTACCGGTAAGAGGTAGTAACTGGATGCTTTGCTTCTCTGGTTTTCAGTTTGAAGCTTGAACTCCAATATCTATCTCTCGGTTTTCATTTTTCGTGTTACAGGAACACAATTGGTATTTTTTATTTAAATTAGAAACAAGCTTGCTTCACATGTCAATCCCAGAACCCTGTCCTTCCGCTCCTTCCCCACCCCCACCACCAGCAACCCAGCCCTCTACCCAATCCTCACTCCATTCCCCAGGGAGGGCAAGGCCCTCCATGTTGGATCAGAGTCTGTCATTTCGTTCAGGGCAGGGCCTAGGCCCTCCCCCAAGAGTCCAGGCTGAGAGAGCATCCCTCATTGTGGGATGGGCACCCAAAGTCCATTTGTATGCCAGGGATAAATACTGAGGGAGGCAAGCATGGAACTGATCCATACCTCCTGAATGTGGGTGTCCTAGGCAATCTATGAGGCCTTGGGGAGTAGATCAGTATTTATCCCTGGCACACAATTGGTATTTTAAGCAACATTTGGAGCATCTTTGTGTTTCAAGAAGACACATAGCAAATGGAACAATAATTTTCCATACCTAAATTTCACGTTTGTAATTGTTAGTCCTTTGCTAAGATGAAGTTGTGCTTCATCTTAAGGGTTCTAACCTGAGTTGCAACATCACCACATTAGGTCTAAGGAAGTATCGTAGCCTAGTGTAATAACCACCACAAGTTTCTTATATCTCCTTTTTTTTTTTTTTTTGGTTTTTACGAGACAGGGTTTCTCTGTATTGTTTTGGATTGTTTTGGAGGCTATCGGTCCAGCCCGGCCTCGAACTCACAGAGATCCGCCTGCCTCTGCCTCCCGAGTGCTGGGATTAAAGGCGTGCGCCACCACCGCCCGGCTATATCTCCTTCTTAAAGACAATTCTGTCTTTTGCGCCATGGCAGCTGAAGCTGGACCAGGCCATGTTCTTACCCTAATGATATTGCTAGAAGTCCAAGGATTAGAGAGAAAACTGAGGATAACACAGCAACTTTTCCTCACGGCAAAGAAAAACATTGATTCCTCTCTAAATGCACATTTAAACACTCAATTTAAAAACTTACTTAAATTTCGACATGTTAAATTTGCAAAAGACAGGTGCAGACAATCTGTAGGCTCCTGTCATGAGCATGACCCATTAGAGTTGCCTCATGTCACCCTTGATGTTCCTGCCTCTTTCAGTTATCCAGGCTATCATTTGAAGGATGCTGCTTCTGTAGGCAAAGCAGGGCTCTGCAACTGAGGCCAATTTAGGGTGCTCGCCATAGCTTTCCACAGTTCTATGATGGATAAAGAGCAGGACAGAGTTGCTCTGAGCCAGTGACAACTCAGCCCAGCGCCATAGATTCCTTTCACATACATTCAGGCAACAGCAACTCCAGAATCCCAGGGACCTCCCTTCCTACAGCAGAAAAGTAGGGAGGGGTGAATTACAGTCACTGCAGCTGCTCCTGGACTATAGCTGTTACTCATTGTTTCCTTTCCCACGATTGAATTTCAATTCCTCTGTTCTCAGCTGCCGGAGCTGCTGAAGCACGTTCTACATTCTCACCACTGCTGTCCTTACTTCTGACTGCCTTGCAGAGTCAGTCCATGATGTTCAGAAATGGGCAAGGAAATATCAAAATGTTAAGAGAATGAAAGTAGACCACATGAGCACCAAGTATTTAGTATTTCTCTTGGCCCATAGTGTGTGTGTGCGTGTGTGTTTGTATGTCTAATAGAATGTATGTGAGTGCTGTATATATTTGTATGCATGTACATATGTATTTATAGATGTTTGTATGTATGTAATGCATGCACACACGTGGGCAGGTGCATGAACGGATGTGTGTGGCATCTACTTCAGGACATTCGGGATCCTACTCTCTCAGCTTCCAGAAAGACAAGCTCTTAAAACACGTCTCTCTACAGAAACAAAGCAAGCTTTCTAAAGTGGAAGGAGCCCAAAGCACTCACTATGTCACAAAGAGACTGGCTGTTTTTCTTGAGAAATGGTTGGTTGTGCATTTTCATCTAGTAGATTGTGCTAATAGGCTAGACATTTTATCATATGGGATAGCACTACATGATGCTCACACCTGGCCTACATCTCCACCTTGTCCACCACATTGTTTATGTTCCCATTGGGCCAACACAATGCTTGCTTGATACAAACTGACTAAGATATGTTTTCTGCTTGGATTTTGAGTACTTATTACTTAAAGCCTCCAGTGGATGTTAAGATTTCCACACATAGTGCCCATTCCTACATGCCCAAGATCATACCTCAACCCTGTCTTCCCTGTCTTTCAAATCTCTTTATATACAACCCCACACACACATGGTGATATATTATTTATGATTTTTAAAGCTTTCCCGAAGATCAGAAAAACAAAGCAGCTAAGCCAGTAGATCTTACCTCTTCCTCAGACTGAAAGGGAAGTCCTGTCATCCTGTCTCCACAAATCCTGACACTGACCTTCTGAAGACCCTCCTCCTATCTTTTATACTTCTCTAGGTCTGAGATTAAATGTGTGTGTCTGGTTTCTATGGCTTGTGACTGACTTTGCTTTCTGAATCCTCAGGCAAGCTTTAATAAATCATATATATGTGTGTGTGTGTGTGTGTGTGTGTGTGTGTGTGTGTATGTCAACACATACACACACACACACACACACACATACATACATATATATATATATATATATATATATATATATATATTCTAGGCTTCCAGACCTTCAGCCATCTGCCATGTCTATGAATTCACATGAATACTAGTTTCAGGCCATGTCTCCTTCCCACAAAGTGTGCAATCTGTCCTTGGATAAGAATTATTTCTTTTCTATTCTTTCTTTCTTTCGTTCTCTGCTACTGACTTTTGGGGTTGTCTCTCAGTGCCGTTTGAGAGACCTGTCTTCCTTCATCTATCTGGCCACGGAAGTGGGGATATTTCTGGTTCACTACTGTGACTGCTGTGGTGATGCCAATTGTCACCTGGTCTGTTCAGTCTTACAGCTTGATGGCCTTACAGGCCCCAGCTCATGATGAGCCCTTCTTGCCTATGGTCAGTCAGAGACCATGCTCAACAGTGTTCAGACATCTGCACAACAGGGCTTAGTCAGAACCTGTTTTCTGGAGGTACATTCTGGGGTCATAACTCTAGGAGTTGCCACTGGGTATATGAAGAAATGAGACAAGGAATAAGGAGCAAACAGTAAATTACTTTAAAAATAAAAGGCTAGCTCTGTGTGTAATTGGTGAACACCCTCCTGGAGAAAGCCCATGACCTGCCATGAAACACATGCTTTAGGCTGAGTCCTCCCAAATAATGAGAAAGCCACCTTGTTTGAGTAGCATTAATTGAATACTCCTTCCCACTTGCCTTGTAGGCAACAAAGGGAATTGTAGAGTGTGGAGAAGATAAAAAGATTAGAACAAGGTGAGTGCACGCTGAACAGATGAACATGATGATGAGAGTACCAAAACATCTAGAATGGTCCCTCTTACAACAGCCTAGAGAATTGGTTGCCTATTCTTCTTGTGACCCTTGTCATCCTGGCCTCACTGAGTGGATGGTTTCTCAAGAGATATTTTAAAGAGATATTAAAGATATTTTTAAAATATCTTAAGAGGTTATTTTAAAGAAGTTTTTTCCATAGTGGATGCTGGGGACACCTGGGTATGAACCACACTCAGGCCTTTCCTAACACACACAACATCTCAGAACCCTGAGAATAAATGTCCCCCATCCTCACCAAGGGAACCAATGCTGCTAGTTGAGTAAAGAAAGTTCGCTGCATCTATGAAACATGACTAGACAGAGACAGAGTGAAGGGGGATCACAGAGCCAAATGTGAGCAGTCCACCTGCCTGAGTTTTAACCTTACCACTGAGGACAGAGAGTATAAATGTAGAGCCTTTATAGTCCTACTGGAGTATACCAGAAGCCATAATGAGTTTTGGGTAAAGAAACTCTTTTGCTCATAGATGCCATCCTAAGCAAATAAGTTCTTTCATCAGTAGAAGGAATTGCTTTATTAATTAAATGAGCCAGCACTGATGGCTTGAAATATAAAGCCATGGCTCATTTCCAAACAAAAGAACATTGACTGTAAGTGCAGAATTCATTAACAAAAGACACTAGCAACTTCACTTCTATTTTGATTTCAGAGCAGAGCAGTGTTGGAGTTGGAGCCTCTGTGGGTTAAGTCTGTGACATTAGGTGTATGCTATATTATTCTGGCTTTTATGTTCAATAACCAGAGTTAGAGATATTGTTTAAAATCTTTAAATTTTACACTTTTTGAGGCAGTGTCTTACTCTAGTTTGGTAACCTCAGTGTTTGACTTGTGATCCTTCTGCCATTACCCTTCTGGCCCCACCATGCCCACTTATATTTTACTTTCTAAATGCTACAGTATACAGAATCCAGCACAAAGAAGCTTTTGGCCAGTTAAGAAGAAACCATCCAATGTTAAGAAGAATGCAGGCTTACTGAAGGCTTCAAAAATTTCACTGTCATTGGAAAAGAGTATAGTCTCCTCTTGTTTGAAAGTTGTCTTCCTGGGACAGGCAGGCCTGCCTTCTAGCAGAAGTCGAGTGCTGTCCCCAGGCCAGGATCCATTCTATGTGAACTCTCACAAACTTTGTACTTTCTAGTTGAGGGGTATCTGCTTCATTACATAAGCCTGTATTACAGTATTGTAGGGAACACATTCCTCAAAGGCATTCTCAGAGTATTCTTTCATTTCTAACAAAATTCTTAAAGTAAACAGGGAAATAATACTAGAGTAACAAAGGGGAGAAGTAACTTTGTGTGTTTGTATTTACAAGTGTGTATTGGACATTGAATGCAATGCCTTACACATGCTGAAATACACCTTAGCCTAGAGACAAATTTAGATACAATACATATTTTCCCCATCAATGAAAGAAATGTCAGTTATTATAGAATACAAATATATAAAGTTGTATACACATGAAGTATCCTCATGTACAAAAATGTTTTACACAGAAAATAATTGACAAGCTAAAATTATTTATTCTGCCACATATTAGTATTCCCTGCTGTCATAACAAATCACCACAATGCTGTGATAGAAAATGGCATTAATTACGATTCTAAAGATTAGAACGTGTCTCTCTGTGTGAAAATTGAGGTCTTGGTAGAACTTCTTCTCTCTTTTCTTTTCTTTTTTATTTTCAGGAGATTACAAGGGAGGTTCCATTGCCTTGTCTTTTCCAGTTTCCAGATATGATTATAATCCTTAACTGGTGGCCTTTTCTCCCATCTTCAAAGACAACAGCATAACATCTACTATTCTTCTTTCCTTCTGGCTTCCCCGACTCCATTTTAATTGACCCCGGTGATTTCTGTGGATCCTCACAGATAATTCCAGATAATTTTCTTATTTCAAAATCATTGATTTAATTATACCTGAAAAGTTCTTGTTTCACTGAATAGAACTTACCCAAAGGTTCGAGAGTCAGAGTGTGGCCAATTTCAGGGATTATTCTGTATGCCACAGAGATGTTATGAAGAATGGAGAAATAGCTCACTGTGTGTGAGTGTGTGTGTGTTTGTGTGTGCATGTATGTGTGTGTGTGTTTATGTTTATTTAGTTATTGTGTGTATGTGTGTTCAACATGCAAATGGAGGTCAAAGGATAACTCTCCCAACTTAGGTCTCCAGACTTTGTGGCAATTATCTTTACCCATTTATCCATCTCATAAGCCTCAAATCAATATTTGTTCATTTTTAAAGATTTATTGCACTTTAATTATCTGTGCATGTGAGTGCAAGTGCATCTTGAGGTCAGATGATTTGGATCCCCTGGAACTGAAGTTACAGGAATTATAGGCAGTTGTAAGCTGGGCACTGGGAAGAGAAGTTGGGTCCTCTGCAAAAGCAATATGCACTTTGAATTGCTATTCAGATAACAATTAGTCCTCTCATTATATGATGGTTTGAATGTAATTGGTCCCATAATCTCATAGGAAGTGGCACTATTAGGAGATGTGGCTTTGTTGGAGTGGATATAGACATGTTAGAAGTGTGTCCCTGGGGGGCGGGCTTTGAGATTTCCTATGCTCAGGATACCACCCAGTGTTTCAGTTGGCTTCCTGTTGCCTGTAAGATGTAGGACTCTCAACTCCAGCTACAGCACCAGGTCTGCCTGCATGCTGCCATGCTTCCCACCATGATGATAATTGACAGAACCTCTGAACTATAAGCGAGTCACCACAGTTAAGTGTTTTCCTTATAAGAGTTGCCGTGGTCGTAGAATCTCTTCACAGCGATAGAAACCCTAAGACACCTTGTGAATGGAAGAAACAAAATATTGCTAACAATAATAATTAGTTCAGAGTGTACTAATAGTTAACAAGTGTTTTGATTTTTTCAATCTTAGGAAACCCCTATGGAGTCATCATATCTTCTCACAGGTGAGAGACGACTTCAGTGGCAGTAAGATCAAGGATTTAGAAATTTAGACTAAGCTGCAAGAAGAATTTAATATATTTCTTTTCAAGTTCAATCCCAGCTTTTTTCTGAACTAACAGCAAAGAAACAAGCACAGCTTGACTTTGTTGGAGGAGAAAGGGATCCTCAGGGACCATCACTAGCATTTACTGGAGAAACTATGCCTGGGCTTTTCTCTGGGGCAAGGCACCATCATCATTTTCATGCTCTCCCTAATCATCTCCCAGTTGTGTGGAGAGAGAGTAGAAGAGAATCTATGTTTGACATACAACAGATAATGGGTTTTTCTTGATGGAGATGAAATGTAGACTGTATTTACAGTTGGAATGGGCCACGCCACTCTGAAGCTATAGAAGAGAGACATTTGCATATATTCTTTGAAACAGATTTGACTTTTGGATCCCAATGCTTGAATTGATTCTCAACTTGTAATGCAATTAATATTTGACTCTTTACACATTCTAATTATTTTAAATAAAGTGTCATAGTGACAGTTAAGTAAACACTATTTTGAAGGCATGAGTCTTAATCAGACACCTTTCTACTTATTACTTAAATGGGTTTTTTATGTTTAGGAATAAAGATTGTCACCTAGAAAGTACACAAATTAATAAGGATTCCCAACCAGTCTCTTCTCACTCTTCAGTGACCCTTCCCTGACAATGGATACACAGCCATCACATTTTAGCCCCCACTTCCCTTCATTTCCAACAATCAGTGTCTGGAATATTGGAATATTGTATCTTCCACATTTTGTGTATTACCCAACACATTTAAGCATTCAACTCAAAAGCCACCTCTAGGAAGAAGTGTCTCTTGACCACCACCCCACAAGGTTGGTAAACCTTCATGTTCTATCCCTCCTAGCAAACGTTTCTTTACATTAATAATATTTATTGCAGTCCCCCTGAATGGTCATCAGTTTTCTTTTGAACATCTAATTTCCTTTGTCATTTGATGGTTGTTGAGTAGGTACTTATAATGCACGTACTATCATTCCTACCACAGTCAGTAACCAATCATTCAGTAGATCATCCTATAAAGTATCAAAGTCAGAGTGGTCTCTCAATTATTTATTTTGAATGATAGTCTTCAAGCATCCACTCTGAACAAAGCCTCGTGTTAAGAATGACATTAGTTGAATAAAAAAAAGGAAAATGAGAAGTAGTTCCACCTTTGCAGAACTATCAAGAGTGAGAAGATGGGCACTGGAGAGATGACACAGTGCTTATGAGCACTTGCTGTTTTGCAGAATCGCTGGGTTCAGTTTCCAGGAACCACAAGGTGGCTCACAGCCACCTGTAACTCTAGTTTGAGTGAATTTAATGTCTTCTTCTGGCCTTAATGAGCACTGGCCATGCACATGGCACACAGACACACACACAAACATATACACACACAGAGACAAAGAGAGAAAGAGAGAGAGAGACAGAGAGAGAGAGAGAGAGAGAGAGAGAGAGAGACAGAGGCAAAACACTCACACATATAAAATAAAAATAAATAAATCTTTAAAAGACAGTAAGGTAATGAGGTAAAAAGGAAAGCTTTAATTTTAGGTGAAGTTGGTGAGGAATTACCTGTTACCCATTACAGAGAACATATATATATATGACTTGAGAATGAGAAAAAGCTTCACTGTGTGTGTGTACAAATAAATCACGCATATGGAAAAGGCATTTTAAGGAACTAATACTCCAAGTACAGAGGAATATACAGTTTATAATACAAGTTTGTAGGAGGAAGTCTGTATGCCGCCATTAAACATGTGACTTACTAGAGGTACATACAGATGAGGTAATAAAAGGGCGGTTTACCACACTGCTAACCACACCCACTTTAGACAGGACTAAAGACGTATACGTACGTAGGCGGTGAACTACGTCACTAGCCAGGCCCACTTTTGGGCATGGCTAGGGGGAGTTACGGGGGAAGGCATAAAAGACAGCACACAGGAAGTCTCGGTCTCTTTTCCCGGAGTTCGGCTTCCGGTTCGGCAGCGGAAAACTGCTTGGCTCATCTGGGTTACTTGTTTGGTATCTTGTGAGTAATTTCTACAATAAATACTTAGTTTTACTTTCAGTAATTGTGTGTCGCTTATCGTTACAGCGTCAATTGGAGCTACACAAGTTAAACTGTATTAACCTATTAGATTATATTTCTAAATAAAATATGCAAAATTGGCCACCAGATTACTACTTAGAATGGGTATATGTTAGTCAGGGGTTTCTATTGCTGTGAGGAACACCATTCCCCCAACAGCTGCTAAAAAGAAAACATTTAACTGAGGTGGCTTGCTTACAGTTTCAGAGATTCAGTCCATTATCATGATGATGGGGAGCATGGTTGCATGCAGGCACATGTGATGCTGAAGCAGCTCAGAATCCTACATCTTTCAGGCAACAGGAAGTTGGCCTACTGTCACACTGAGTGAAGCTTATGAAAAGTGACCTCAAAGCCTTCTCTCACACTGACAAGCATCCTGTAACAAGGTCACACCTACTAATAATGCCACTTCTTTGGGAGGCCATTTCTTTCAAACCACCACAATGTATATAAATCATTTCATCATTAACTAATAGTACCCTGAATACTCCCCCAGTGAGAAAACAAAAATCCAAGGAACATGCTTTCTGTCACCTTAAATAGCTTTGGGTTTTGTGGTAGATTAAAGATAGCTATGCCATTTTCCTCATTGAGTTCCGGATGATTGTGTCCCTGCCCCTTGCATATTAATGGACTGTTACTATCTCTAATGGAAAAATGTGGAAAAAGAAAAGTAACCTCAGTTCCCCTGGTCCAGATCTGTGGTACCACCAACTTCTCCTTTGTGCTCACTGTAATATGTGCTTTGGATGAACCTTGGATGCTATGTAAGATGTCAAGCTACTGAGACTGTCAAATTGTGTCATGCTAAAACATGGTATTTTGAAAGACCACATGGAGAAGAAAAGGCCATCAATAGGATAAGAGGACAGAGACATGCAGAAAATACAGATTTGCAGGAATACAGACAGGAGTTTCATCCTATCCACAGAGCCACCCAGCAGAGGCATAGCTACCTACACAGGATAAGCTGCCTCTGTGGTGGCAAGTTCTATTTTCTGACCCAGGAATCCGTTCATAATTCAAAGAATATTGTTTAACATCACTAAATATGTGGGTTATTTGTACATAGCTGCAGGTAACGCAAGAGTTATTTTCACTGGAGTTATGTATAAGATTGTCTTGAAAATATGCTTTCAATTTTACTGAAACCCTAGAAACACTACAATCGCTTCTCAGAGAACTATATTCAAGGGTGTCACTTTGGAAGACTATTTACTTATTTCCAAAATTTTCCATCTTGAAAAGACTTTTAACCCTCTCTTATTGAAAACATTTTGTGAGCCCAGAAACAGAAAAAGGAAGTAGAAGGGAGGGTGAAGAGAATAGGTGGAAAGCAAAAAGGAAGAAAGAAATTTTATACTTGCTGTTCTATAATCATGTCTGCACTCAAGCTTTATTAATGCAATTATTTCCATAATGTCTAGACTATGCTCTACATAGCTTTTTTTCCAAAACCAATCATAAAAGAGATGTATCAGGAAAATACTAAAAAGGAAACAGCCGGTACTCTCTAGGCAATCGACAGGAAGATGTATGGAAACCTTTGGCTCGTTTTCTTGATGCTCAGCATTCCCCACGGTGTCTGCTCTAAAGGACACAGAGCTGATGCAGAATCAGCTTGTCCTGTGAGTTTAGAGATCAATCCTATCCTAAAGGGCAGCTCCACCAGACAGAACAGAACTGTTACACAAATTGGTCGGCTGTACTTATTCATTCTGCAATGTCAACAAGGCCAAGTTTCACACTGTAGTTAATTCACCTGAAGATTCATCTTCAATCTGTTTGCAACTTGTGCAAACATACTTAGCATCTAAGAATGAAGCTTCTTACAAACACCCTGTTTTTTATTACTCAACAGGAACCTACTGTTCTCTCTGAAACTTGAGTTTTGGATTTTTGCTTTATCTGTAAAAAAAACATGTAAATATAATACTTACTGGACAAGGGCAGTTTGTAGAAATTATGAACATTTTCAAACCAACAAGTTTATACCTGATACACAGGGGGCTCTGGATCACATACAATTTTCCAGCCTAATAACAGATATTTAAACATATTCACATTGTTCATTTGTTTTGCTTTTATCCTTAAGAAAGAGCCACAAATTCTTCCTGAATAGCTATCTCTCCTAGGAAGACACATGCAAGACGAAATTCCATGCAAGCTCTAGAATTCTGATTCAACCCTTACAAAATGTTTCAGTTAAAGAGGAATAAAGCCAATTTTTATCTAGTTTTGCCCAAAATAAAGTTCAAGGAAACTCCATTTATTAACACTTGCTGCCTTGACAGTGGAAATAAGCAGAGGTATGACACGAATACAATGCACTTGGTATGATAAATTAAGCAACAATGCTTAGAAAACAGGGGAATGGTGCTATAATAAAGTAGAGCCATTGATTGGGATTATGAAAATGGACTTTGGGTAATTTTCTTCATGAACCAACATGACAATCATATTCCAAGCAAAACTAAATAAAACACTGTTAGATATTTCTTATGTCACCTCTTATTAGGTGATAAACCAACCTTCTCTCCCATTATTGGGCCCACTGTACACAGGACAAATGCTATTTTCTCTGGAATTTTCTGTGTCAAATAAGTGCTTTAGATGTTTATACACACAACAGCCACAAACAAAAATACATGCATGTGTTCTTATATCAGAGAATCCCCCTAAGAATCATAGAAAACCTCAGATTAAACATAATAATTAGCTGAGTGTGGTGATTCATGTCTTTAAGCCTAGCACTATGTGAGTTCAAAGTCAGCCTAATCTAAATAGTGAGTTGCAGAACAGCCAGACCCACTTAAAGAGACCCTATTATCTCAAAAAAGTGAAAAAGGTAAAAACAAAATTTAAAAATAACAATTAAAGTATTAACACAAGGTGATTGCCAAGACTTAAGCTTTGAGGATGCCACCCACAGAACTTGAGAAGAGTCTCAATGAGCACTCAACGGCTTCTGGATCTTCTATTATGACAGGAAAACTTGAAGTCTCCCTAACAGATGCTTTTCCCTAACAGATGCAAGTGAGCCATTTATTCTTCCTCCTCGTGTGGTTTATAGGATGCATTCACCCTGTGCATGCTGCTTGCCAAAAACATCTGCTAAGGTTCTACCCCATACTTAGTAGCAGCTGTAATGAGACTTATACTTCCTATCAGATGGGGGAGTGGCCTTCAACTGACATTGCAGTCATCATATCAGCAAATCTAGTAAAGGAAGAAAAGAAAAAGAAAAAGATCAGTTCCAGGTCCTGACAGGGCATTCTTAGAGGTTTCAATAGATCATGAATACCACATTTGAGATTTTCAGCAGGGGCCAGTGAGGGTATGAAAGGGCATCACAGCTTCTCATGTTATAACCATGGCTGCTTCTTGCTCTTGAACTGTTTCACAGTCTTTGTGATGGACATTTTTACTATTAATTTTATCACATACGTCTGCCTCCAGATTTGAACTTTAAGACTTGTGAAGTAGAAAGTTCAGTTTTGAAAACCAGGCTTCAGCAACCCTGAACATCCTTCCCACACGGCACCTATTAGCCGTGTAGAGGACCAGCTACAGACTGCAAAGCATGCCTGGCCTGTAGTCATGGCCGGAAGTTCACCTCAGTTTTGTTCATATTCTCTGCCTACACGGCTCCTGGAAATATCTGGACCAATGCCACCCATACTTTCTAATCCTTTTGAACAGAGAAACTATTAACTTCCCTGATCTTGTTTCCTCGTGATTTCTTACATAACTACAAAAGATCACCAACATAATCAATTTATAAACTTAACAAAAAATAAAAACTAATGAAGACAAAAAGGAAGCAAATTGCCATATTAAGAAAACAGGCTGGTTTATTTACTCATCCAAAGATTTTATGACTGCTGCTATTGAACAAATACTGTTCTAAGCATGGAAGTAGTGGACAGGGAGAACAAGATAAATTACACATAGAAGGAAGTCTGTGTGGACACCTAACATGGTTGAAATTGAAAATGGATGCTCACAAGAGTTGAATGTTTAGTCATATCCCGTATTCTTCCTGCCTGCATTCTTTTGTGCATTCTTTTATTCAGTATGTTTGTATGGAACACTTTCTGTGTCAGTAACTGTTACAGGAACTGGAGATACAGCAGTTAACACAATGGTGGAGGTACCTGCTCTCATGAAAGTCACATTCTGGTCAGAGACAGACAAGAAATAAGATAAATAAATAATAAATGCAGTAAGTTGCTGATAAGATTTTAATAGCAAAAGAGAGAAGAGAAACATGGTGTAAAAAGTAGCATCACAGGTACATGTTGAATTGTGTTATTTGATAGAGCATTTAAAGAGAGTGAAGGACCGAGCCTGGCAGTACTTCTGGGCATGCCATTCCTTGGTATGCAAGTGTGAGTAGGAAGACTTTGGGAGGGGCGGATCTATCCAAGATAATGAATGAGTGGAGAGGAGCCTGGGAAACAAGGAAGAGATCCAGGGTGTTTGGATCATGTAAGCACTTAGCTTTCCTTTTAAAGTGATGCCTGGTCACTAGAGGGCTTGAGTAGGGGAGTGATGAGTACATGTTAATGTTTTGATCCATTCACTACTCTGCCACATGCTACGAAAGAAAGTGAAAACAGGGAGCCAGCCGGGAGCCTCTCTTATCCAGAGAGATCCAGCAATGCTTTGACAAGCTGAACAGCATGGCTAAAATAAAACCTGTCATATCCAGATAAGCAATGATGACATAAGTTGCCAATTGTGTGTCCAGGGCCCTCCTAACTGTCATGGGAATGTTGGACTTTCTTTCAGCTCTGACTTTAATAGCAAAAGGACACGGAAGAAAATCAACAAAGGACAAAGACACAAGTAAGAGATGGAAGAAAATGGACATGGCCTTCAAGTCTCCTTTCTCTACAGTCACAAAAAATATGCTTAATCTTTTGTCATGGAGTTTCAGAGATTTATATTGAGGACTAGACATGTAGTACTCTGGACACACAAATACCCAATTTCCCAACTGCTAAAAGGAAGTACATGTCCAGGACAAACATTGTAGTAATGTTTCAGGTACTGCTAGCCACTTTTATAAGTTAAGAAACAAAAGTAATTCTGTAGAAATTCAAACTCCTGATATCAGTCAAGAATCAGCAATACTGGCAGCCTTTCCACAAATAGCATGCTCAGGCCTGTTGCAGTAGCTCTCGTCTGTACAGCTGGGATATGGGGATGAAATGAAGAGCTGTTGAGGGAGAGCAATAGGAGACATTTGTGAGTCTAGGCATTGAAAGAGCATGCCTAAGAGGACAACTAGAAGAGCAGAAATAGGTATTATCCTTCACACATATGTGTGCACTAAATCACAGGAGGGATCCCATGACAACTCCAACAGACACTCCTTTTCCTTGTCTAGTTTGTTCCTGATTTAACAACGGAGACAGACACCAGTGAAGCAGGAGTCACCTTTCGTTGCCTTGCCAGTCAGGTTAGCCCAGATGTGATAAACAGCATTGTAAGGAAAGACCCTGAGGTTTCATGACCCTTCCACACCATGCAAGAAAGCCAGTGTGTGGAAAAATATGTTACATGACTACATTGGTGATGAATGGAGGAAGAATTTTATGTGAGTTGTTTACTTCCTATGATGCCCATTCTCTCAACTGTTGATTGCCTATGTATTGACACCCCTGCAAAGGCTGGCTTCACCTCATTTATTCATTTTATGTGTATGTATTGAGCATTTACTAATGGCAGTGATGTGTTACACATGCAAAAGGAGAAGAGTTCCCAGCTCTGTGGCATTCACATTTTGAGGGGGAGAAAAATGGTCATTTGCTCTTAATAATTCCCTTATCTATTTTCCTCCCTCATATAAATTTACCTTTCCTCTTTCTCTCAAATGTGGATCATAGTAAGTTTTCCTCCCAGATCTTCAATTTCTCCCAATTGATCCTTCACATAAGCTAAATCATATTTCTTAAACACTGGTTCTTGGATTATTTCTATTCCTCAAAAATATAAAATATATTCCTACTTCAGATCATGATCAGATACTAGCACTGAAAGCCCTTAGTGTCCATGTGCATACAAACAAACAAACACACACACACACACACACACACACACACACACACACACACTTCCATAACAAGCATGCTCATGTCTATCATTATCTCATCTGGTCTCATCTGATTGTATTTTTCGGTGGGACAGTCCAGGTGCTATGTCATCTATGCCATTACCTACCTGGTTTCTTACAGTGCCCTTCTCTTTAACAGTATCAAGAATCTGCAGGATACAAGCCTTTTATCTCAAGATGGGAAATTTTTAATATAATTTTTACCTTTAATTAAGATATAATTACATCATTCCCTTCCCTTTCCTCCATCCCACCATTTCCATGTACTCCCTTGCTTCTTCTTCTCAAATTCATGACTTCTTTTTCTTGTATTATTATTGTTACATAGATGTATACATATACATGTTTAGACGTTACATATATGTGCGTAAATATATTTTACAAATAGCAAAGTCAAGATAGGCAGAGAGGGTTCTCATAGAATGGAAGGATACACTTCATCACAATTCACCCAGGACCAAGTCTTTGAGCTTTATGAAAGGTGGGAACTCAACATAGCATACATGCACAGATACCTGCTGAGTCCTCTTGGTATTGCCTATATGTAAATGATTTCAGGACTGACCACTTGGGACTGGATAAGCAAATAAGGGACACAACCCTGGAAATAACTAAGTCTCCCTCTATCAACAGTCCTTAGTTGTTTGTAGTTCTCTGTCTAATGACTGGACCCCATAAGATTCCCCCTTACACAAATATATTTTGACCTTTACTTTCCATCTCTCATAAAACCATTACTACACATAAACAGAGCAGATAGTCTGGATGAGGGAAGCGATGGGGTTAGCTGCCTGTTTTTACATCTTTTTTAACCTTTAGAAAAAAACAACAACATAGGATCTTGTTTATTACACTCTGCCCTTATGGCTTTAAATTCCTAATCCTCCCTCCTTTGTCTTCCAATTAGAAGGATTATAGGCTTGTACCCCTACTTTGGTTTATATATTGATGAAAATTGAACCCATGGTTATTTGTATGGTGAGTAAGCATTCTACACTCTCAGCTACATGCCCAAGCCATGTAGTCATGTTAATGGTGTTTAAGATCCCCCCTCCACATCAAAAATATTCTCTACACCTGCTTACTGAATCCTAACATTGGACAATTAACAAACTCATCTGTCTGTTTCATATATTATTTGTCTTCAGCTAAATATACCAGCATTCTTGGTAAAAAGGAATGCATGACAATCTAAAGAGCTGTGTACTTATTAATATGAATTTTCTGCATGTCTCCTGAAAACAATCTTATAGAAGGAGCATTAAGTAAAGGAAGATACATGAAAGTCCTTTTACAACTAGCACAGTCAAGATAGAGCAAGAGGGTCCACATAGAATGGAAGGGTACACTTCCTTGCAATTTACCCAGGACCAACTCTTTGAGACTTATGAAGGGTGGGGAATCAAATGCCTCTATTCTCATACTTGAACCCACCAAGTTAGCTCACAAATAAGACACAGATCTTTCATGTGCCGTCTGCCAAAGGCCATCAAAATGAGACAATGAGAACAATTAAAAAAGAGAGAGAGACAGAAATGGCTGGTGAACATAAGTTGCCGTGACAGCAATGCCCTGGAACTGCAGCTCTTATAAGTGGCTGGCCCATTCATTCTTGAGTCAAAGCTTGTGTAGTTTAATGATGACTTTGGTCTGCAAGTACTTAGACTTGTTATTTATTCATAACCTTGCAAAGGGCTTGGGTTGCTGATTTGGAAGTACAAGAAAATGAGAAGCAATTTGTACATGGCAGGTGTCTGGACAAACCCTCCCCTTTATCTACGTAAACCAGATGCTCAGTGGCTTTAACCAAGCTAAACAGGATGCACATTATTTGTTCTCAAGCTGGCAGCACACTCCTACAGCAACCTTCGCTTGTGCAGAAGACTTGGTAGATTTTATCGATTATGGGGAAATTATTATATTAAAAAAATCTTGCCTTTTCTTAATACATGTTTCTGGCTACAAACGTTGGTTTACCAAAAGGCCTCAGACTTTTCTTATCATGACTAATATATGCCCTAGGAAGACAGATTTGGAACATAGACACTTAAAACAGATTCACCCACTCTATCAAAGCAGCATCTATTACATTAATAGATTGATGATAGACAGACAGACAGACAGACAGATAGTAGATATATAATACATGGAGAGGAAGAGATAGAAATAGATACATTTAGCTTAAAAGCTTGTAAATATTTTGAGGTCCTGCAGATTTTGTTATTGTCTGTCAAATAGCAAAACTGTAAGTTCATAAGAGAGCTAAGAGCATGGAATCTGGAATTGGCCTGACTCTCCCACTGTAAGCACGTAAACTGTCTAAGCTTCAGAGTGAGAACAAAATGTGAATCATCGCACTACTTCAAAGGAATGGCACAAAATGAAGTAAAGAGGGACTCATTATTAACAATATCAGTGTACACACAATGAGGCACTAGTACAGTCTTTGTTAAGTTAAAATATATCAATGATTTACAAAAATAATCAGACTCAACACATTTACCATTCTAATAGAGTGGCATCAAGCTTTATCTTAAGTCAATCTAAACCCCAACAATTGATTTTGGACCTACATTTGATATATGATGAGATAAGGAAAGTAGACATATAAAAAGATTTTTGAGATGAGCTCAAACATGAAATAAAATCTTTAGACTGGTTGTGAATTATAGATAGAATGCAACATGGTATAGCTTATATTGGTAGGAGTTCCAAACCCCATATGAACCAACATTTGGGGTGCAATAACTCACATTCTGGTGAATGTGCTAATTTTGACGACTATAGTAATAGTAGTATAGTATAATATACTATAGTTTGGCTGAACTGTCAATCTTTGGCTGGAGGATTATAGAACTTTCCCATTTAGGGGGGGGTCAATAGATACTGACTATGTCCCTCTAGGAAGAAGCAAGATTTTTTCCCAAAGAGAGTTAATACTGCTACTATTAACAATCAGAAAAAATTAAGAAGTAAGCAAAGACAAACACTACAGAACCACACTGTACTATAAGGTAAGGACAAACAAATCTTTCTATGGCTGAGAGTCATCTATGTTTGGGCTCTCATGTCTAGAAGGCCTCTGATATGTCAATATTTTAATTAGCCCCCCCATATCACACAGACATGGGGCTATTATAAGGGAGGGACCCAGCTGAGAAAGGAGCTGTGGGATCTGTTTAGCGTCTATAAGATGATCTTGGTATTGAATGTCACATTTGTGGTTCCTATCTACTGCTTTGTGTGTTAATAGAGACACATAAGCATCCTGGTCTCTCTGTCTTACTTGAGAACTGAGAAGATGGTCTGATTTCTGACCTTGGGGCAAGAGGGGTAAGAGTCATGGTGGTACCTGCAAAGATAAACAAAACACTGACCATCTATCATTTATCACCTATGAAACATCAAAGAAGGACTGATTCTCCATGACCATCTGGAGTTAATGAAAAAAGCCACAATGTGAGGAGAATCAAATCATAATGTTATACCACACAGAGAAATGTAGGCAGCAGGATTGAAATAAGTCCATATTCAGAACCATGCCAACTTGCCAAGAAATACCCTGATGAAGAGCAAACCCCACCCACACAAACACAGAAAAATTAAATTGAAGCCATTCACTATCTTTCTGAAAATTCTCCCTGAAATTTAAATTATTTCTGTTGTGTTCCAGATTCTTAGTGTAGCTTGGAATCTTTATGGTTACCAGACCATTGTCTCATTATGTTTTTAAATGCAAATAGCAATTAAAGTTGACAGTGCTGCTCTTGATCCGGGAGAAAAACAGAAATTATTTCCATTCAGTTATTTGACCAGAAGTCAGTTTCTATTGCTAATACATTTTGGAGACACTGCATGGATCTCAAAAGCATATTCAAGAACACTTTCCAACATACAGTTACTTCGCATGAGCTGGCCACTCTCTTGCTATGGATTATGTGTGTTTCCTCCTCATTCTCTCAAGTGCTCCTGCTCTGCTTACCTCAGAATTTCCACTAGTCCATGGCTTGATTAAGTGAGGATTAAAAGAAGAAATATCATTGGGAAAACCCAAGCACTTGCAGGCTCACAGTCTAGTTTTAGATGTAGATGCTGTCTGAGGCTCCACATGGTATCAGCTAGGCATTCCCATGCAATGAGGTACTTTCATGTTCATACACATTCACCATGGAATCACACAGTATGAATATAGGACCAAATGAGGGTACTTGTCAAATGTAAGGCATAGTCAAGTGTGCGGGGATGTGTGCACATTGATATAATCAAATGTAAGCATTTAAGAATGGACATTTAGGAAGATCCCGTGACGTGCAAGTTTCTCATGAAGTTTAATTCAAAAGACACAAAGTCTAAGTGCACAGACAAAGTAAACCAGTAACAGCACCCGTGCTTAAGTTTGCAACTCAGTGAAGGGCTGGGACATCTGAAGTCTATTTGAAAACACTTGAGTCGCGCAGTTCCCCTAGAATAGCAGTTTTCAACCTTCGTAATGCTGCAACCCTTTAACACAGTTCCTCATGTTGTGGTGGCCACCCAACCATGAAATCATTTTCATTGCCACTTCATAACTAGAGTTTTACTACTGCTATGATAATAACGTAATTATTTTTTGTAGATAGAGGTTTACCAGAGGGGTCATGACCCACAGGTTGAGAACCACTGCTCTAGGGGCCAGTGAGTTAGGAAAGCAAAGATAGTTCTAAGATTCTTATTCTACAAAGCTTCTCATGGTTTTTTTTTGGTGGGTTTTTGTTTGTTTTGACACACACTCTTGTGAGCACCACAGACTTAGAGAAGTTTTAAACACTTATTCATTGCCCCATCCTTCCTCTTTTCACATGAACTATCTAGACCCATCAAATCAAAAGGAATGCATATGGCATAAGGAATAATTTAAAAACTAATGAAGATGATATTTCCTTTTTAAAAAATCAGCTAAGATATTGTTCAATAATCTGATGGCTCATAAAAGATTTCTAGATTAACCATTTGACACCTCACAATACAAGGAATGGAAGATCTACCAGTTGAGCTACTAATGCAGAAATCCTAATTCTTCCCCAGGACATAGAAGCCCATTGAGGTGCAATGGAAATCCCAGGCACCAATTTAGTATCTATCTAAAGAGGCCATGTCAAAGTAAGTGAGCAGTAATTTTCTTGCTTTTGTATGAATGCTGTATTATTCTATGTAAGCTCCAACTCAAGCTGAGTCTTTTGCCAGGGAACACTATCAACCAACTCAGTCTTGAAAACTCATTTTTCTATAGTCCACATAGATTGAATGGAGTCAGTTGCTTTTTTCTGTCCCTCTTGTTGCTTATATTCAGAAGTTGAATGTAGAGATGTCACTCAACACCATTTAAAAGGATTATGCATTTTCTACCTGGTAGTTAAAGCCATGAGCTCTTAAAAAGTGAAGGGGGAGCTCTTGAATCCCAGACTGATGGCTGAGAGGCCAACAGGAGACTGATCCAGACTCCATGAATTTAGTGCCAGGGAGGAGGCCACAGAAATCACTGGGGCCTTGGGTAGTAGATCAGTGTTCACCATGGTTTGTGAATGAGCTTTGGGAGCCCATTCCAAATAGAGGGATGCTCTCTCAGCCTGGACACATGAGGATGGGCCTAGGTCCTGCCCAGGATGAAATGACAGACTTTAGAGATGCCCCCCAAGGAGGATCTCACCTCCCTGGCAAATGATGTAGGGATTGGGTGGGGGGCTGGGAGACTGGTGGAGGGACAAGGAAGGAGGGGTTGGAGAGGGAGCTGGGACTGACATGTGAAACATTCACGTTTCTAATTTAAATAAAAACATATATTGAGAAAAAACTGAACATGATTTGTTTCAATTTGTAAAGGATAAGCCAGGGAATTTACCCATTGATAAAGGATATGAACACTCCACTTTTACAAATACCTAAAACTCTGCTTACCTCATAAAAGAAAAAAGCAAACATATATTAGGTTTTGAATTAAAAAAATAGTTGTCTCTAAACTCATTAAACAGTCATTGGCCTTCACTTCAAGTTGTTTACACACTAATTAATGATTTCAAAGACACCTAACTGGATTCTTATGTTTAATTCATGCTAAAATATTTCAGAAAAATATCATCTATACATGGACCAGACACACAGTTCTTTTTCATACAAGACATTTATGAAGTAACAACAGATTTCAGCAAGATTAGAAAAATGAAATAATCTTTGCCAAGAAAATTCAGACAGCACACTGACAATTTCAACAGCAGCACTTAAAAGGTGAGCAGAGATGGAGAATGGAGCCTTCAAGGGAGCCAAAAGCTCAGAAACCAAACCTAAAGCAATGCATGGGTAGGGGAAGAAACCCTTAACAAGAAGCATCAAAACTGATCTCTGAGCAGTGGGGAGGGATTTTTGAAATAGAGCTTTGCCTGCTAAAATTGAGAACCATTCCAAAAAGCCTTTATCTCAGCATGTATTAGTGACACTAAATTGCCATTGCTATGCAATGATTGAAGCTGACACATTTTCAGAGTGCTTATCAGAGGAGAATGAATTTTCAGTCTCCACCTATTATGTAAATAGATGACAGGTACGAACATACAAGTGAAGGTTTGGAAGAGAAGATAATGAAAGTTATCTATAGTTACTTTATATTGTGAACTGTTGAAAATGAATATATCATCTATGACTTTAATATAGGACTGGCAGGAATACATGAAATGGCATAGTGGAAGCAGAAAGTGTGTTTGATCGACTAGGTACCATTTACTAGGAATTTATTAGTTTTATTTGAATAAATTCTATATTTGTCATATTTGACTTCAAGTATATGAGAAGAGAAAAAAAATTACATCTTGCAAATAATAAAAAGTAAATAAGTATGCTCAGGTATAATCTTTCTTGAAGTCTAGTTTCATTCTTTAATTTATTCAAAGAATGTCTTCAGAACTTCAAACAAATTGATAAGAATGACAGGTTTATATTATCAGCCAAGAGATGTTGTTGCTTTTAAGAATCTCTAAACAGGGATTTCATTGAGTTGACTCATGTCTATGAATACAATTCTAGGGGCACAAAAAATACATTTAGAACTATTTCAGTAAGATGTGTTTCTGACTGGTGTGTTACAATACACTTACATTTACTATTTTTCAGAGTTATATATGTTAATACTAAGAACTGAGAGTCCTAGATGTCTATCATCTACTTTCAGATTGCAACATATCACCAAAAGTTCACTTATGAGTTAATACGACATTTTAGTTAGACCCTGAGGCAGATAATAAATGTTGTATAATTCAGAAGCAGACTAATTAAGTCTGCATTGCAGGCCATCCGAGACCTTGCTGTCACAGAAAGTCTCTCCTGCTATCTCTCACTGTCCTCTTCCCCCCTCTGTGGTGATGGTGAGAGTAAATCAACTTCGCAGTTGCTCATAAAGGATGCAGGAGTACTAGAGATTCTAGAAGTTACAGAATCACAGCTCTGCTCCCCATACACCATCAACTGAAGAGATTCAGGAACACCACAAAGCACTAGTCATTCACAAATTATGGTTTTCCTACTTTAATGCTCATCTTTTCAGTGACAAAGAGGACATTGATGTCTGTAAAGTGCAGATCTTAGTCATATTATACCCCCAAAATTGAAATGTTATTGTTTGTCTTCATTGCCAAGAAGTTTACAGTATAATGAAATAGCTAAATCCTTGGAATTTTTCCATAATAAACTATTAGGAAGGAAGGAAAATATGGCTTGAAAAACAGCCTTTATCTAGATGGCACAGATCTCTTCGGTCTTTCTTTAACATCAAAGACGGTGAAAGCACAGGGATTTCTGTCACTCTTTTGAACTGTCAAATTAGCCTGACACAGGCACATGGATGCTGGAAGAAGACACCAGATTCCTGACTCAGAGATCAAGGCTTGACTGCTCTGAACTCTAGCAATACCCAACAGCTCATCAGTGCACACACAGGCTCTCATCCCCGGATTCCCACAGAGGCCAGAGGGACAGATAGCTCTTGCACAAGCTAGGGTTATGCAATAGGAAGGGAAGGCCATATTCAGGAAACCCAATCTACCTGATTTGACCTCAGAGGGAGACAGCACACTTATTTAAGGGATAGAAAACAAACCTATGCTTTGCTCCAGAAGTAAGAAACAGCTCATCTTCCAGTTTGGCACAAAGGGATCTGATGCCTTTTCTTGAGAAATGAATTGTCTCAAGACAGAAAACAACCAAACTAGGTAAAGTCACCATTTAATTGCCATAATAAAAATAGCTACCATGTAATGTTAGTAAATGTATACATTGTGCCAGGTGTTAAACATCAATTTCACCATTTAATTGGCATAAAACATCCTGTAATATTTGCCCCTGTAATATTTTACAAATAAAGAAAATGAAGTCATTAAATCAGCAAGTCATAAAACTAAATGCCATAATTTTACTAAATAATGGAGGATTTGAATACAGATCATCCTTTACTACCACATTTTAATTATATGTTTTATGCTTGTATCCCTATACATACATAATCCCTTTGCAATTAACTGTTCTAAGCCTGCCTTTCCTGCTAGGCCACATTCTTCATGGTTGGTAACAATGTCTTTCTTGTTTTGTTTTGGTTTGTTTTGATTTGATTCTCAAAGTCTAACAGTACCTGACTAATAGATAACAGATAACCAAATTATGTTGGGGTAATTTTTAAATATAGTTGTTCAGTAAATGGCCTCTAGAACAAGGAAATACTACTTCTTAAGAATTTATTTCTAGGAGCTTATTCAGATAGATTTTCATGATAGATTTTTTCAGATAGATTTTCGTGAAACATGAAATTAAGCCAAACATTTTATTCTTATATTTTTGTGAGTTAAAGTTCAAGTATTTGCACCATTTTTGTCAGATTTACCTGGAAATATCATACCCAAAATTTCAAAAGGGCTTAGTCAGTACTCTTATTGAAATATAGCTCTGGATAATAACAGAATAAGGGAATACTGGTGAGGAAAGATGCTTAGGGGTCTTTTAACTCACTGAAGCAAAGTAGTTCACCAAAAGAAATGACTAAGGAAACCCAGCAAAGAAAGAAGACAAATGTGGGTTTAAATTTGAAGTTGAAAGACAGAAGCCCACTTGGCTTAGTTTGGAAGAGAGAAACCTACTTGACTTAGCCCCCTTTCGTGTCGCTGTGACAGAATACCCTGACAAAAGGCAACATAGGAAGAGAGTTTGTTTTAGCTCACAGATTACAGCCCATGACTGTGGCAAAGTCAAAGCAACAGGAACATGACACAGCAAGTTACATCACACCCACAATCAAGAGCAGAGAAAAATTAATGTGTCCATACCTGCTACTCAGTTTTCTTATCTATTCCTACAGTCAGAATCTCTTGATTAGGAAATAGTGTCAACCATAGTGTGATGGGAGAAGTCCTGTGTATATGTCAATAAAGCACTGTTGGCCAATAGGGAACCAAGATAGGTGGGACTAGGAGTCCAGGAGGACTCTGGGAAGGAGAAACACAGAACGTCAAGATGTAACTGCCATGGGGTAGGAAGCCCGGAAATTTCTCTGGTAAGAGAAATACTTAGATTAACAATTATGGGTAAATACTTATGTCAGAGCTAGCCAGTAAGAAACAAGCAAGGCCAACAGCTTCATAATTAATATAGACTCCTGTGTGTCCCAGGCTGGCAGGAAGGCTTCTCTCAAGGAAGGTTTCCCTTTACAATAGTGGGCTGGGTCTTCCCATAGCATTTATTGAAATCAAGACAATACCCCACGGGCATACTTATAGGCCAACCTGATAGAGACAATACCTGACTGAGGCACTCCTCCCAAGTGATTCTAGTTTCTATTAAGTTAATAATCAAAACCAATCAATATGCCAATTAAAATTTTCATTGCACATTCGAGACCCCACCCTCCAGTCTCCCGAGGTTCAGGTGAGCTTGGGTCCTGCCGGGACCACCCTCCTGCAGCCCATAACCCACTCCCTCAATCTTCTGGGGGGCCTGCACTTGGCATCCAGAGGATCCACCCACACAGGAAAGGCATCAGTCCTTGCAGACTCCACACTCCAGCATCCCCAGCTTCAGCCTCAGGAAAGAAGGAGACCATTGGAGACAGAAAGACCCCACCTGCACCCACTGGAAGAAGAAATGGGAAGAAGAAAGAATAAGAGCTCACTCAGCAATAGAAAGACCAACATGACTCCACCAGAATCTAGAGACCCAACACCAGCAAGACCTGAAAGCACAACATAGATGAAGCAGAAAAGACAGACCTTAAAAATTATTTTATGAAGATGACAGATACCCTCAAAGAGGGAACAAGGAAATCCCTTAAAGAAACAGAAGAAAAAACAAACAAAAAATACATGAAATGGAGGAAAAGACAAACCAAAAAATTCAAGAAATGAACAAATCTTTTAAAGAATCTAAAGAGTACTGAGAGAAAACAATCAATCAAATGAAGGAAACAACTCAAACAGTTGAAGGATTGAAAGCTGAAATAGAAACAATAAAGAAAACACAGAATATGGGGATGCTGGAAATAGAAAAGCTGAGTAAACAATCAAGAACTACAGATCCAAATATCACCAATAGAATACAAGAAAGAAAAGAGAGAATCTCAGGTGTTGAAGACTCATTAGAGGATATACAGTCACCAACCAAAGAAAATCTCAAAACCAACAAATCCCTAACACAAAATATTCAGGATATATGGGACACCATGAAGAAGCCAAACCTGAGAATAATAGGTATAGAAGAAGGCAAAGAAATACAGCTCAAAGGTACAGAAAACGTATTCAAAAAAATCGTAGAAGAAAACTTCCCTAAACTAAAGAAGGATATGCCTATGAAAATGCAAGATTCTTACAGAACACCAAATAGGCTGCACCAGAAAAAGAAGTCACCTTGCCAAACATCAAGCCTACAGAATAAAGAGAAAATATTAAGAGCAGCTAAAGAAAAAGACCAAGTAACATATAAAGGCATACATATCAGAATTACACCCAACTTCTCAATGGAAACTATGAAAGCCAGAAGATCCTGGACAGATATCCCACAAACGCTAAGGGAACAAGGATGCCAGCCCAGACAAAGCCAGATTTAAACAATACATATCCATGAATCCAGCTCCACAGAAAGTGCTAGAAGGAAAACCGAGACCCAACGAAGATAACTACACTCACAAAGACATAGTCAATAGATAATCCCACTTTACCAAACACCAAAAGAAAAAGTGAGAAGAACCTACACACAATAACACTACTACCAATAAATCAAGCACAAACAAGAATCATCAATCAATAGTCATTAATATCCCTCAACGTCAACAGTCTCAACTTGCCTATAAAAAGATACAGACTAGCAGAATGGATATGAAGACAGAACCCAACCTTCTGCTGCATACAAGAAACACATCTCAATGTCAAAGACAGACATTACCTCAGAGTAAAGGGTTGGCAAAAGAATTTCCAATCAAACGGACACAAGAAACAAGCTGTTATAGCAATCCTAATATCTAACAAATTAAATTTCAAATTAAAATCAATCAAAAGACATGAAGAACATTTCATATTCATAAAAGGAAAAGTCCATCAAGATAAAGTCTCCATTTTGAACATCTATGCCCCAAATAAAAAGGCACCCACATTCGTGAAAGCAACATTACTAAAGCACATAAAATCTCACACACTAATAGTAGGAGACTTCAACACTCCGCTCTCATCATTAAACAGGACCTCCAGACAGAAACTTAACAAAGAAACAAAAGAACAAAAAAAAAAAAACAGATAAACAATCTAAACAGACCTATAACCCTTAACGAAATAGAAGCAGTCATCAAAAGTCTCCCAACCAAAAAAAGCCCAGGACCAGATGGCTTCAGTGCAGAATTCTACCAGAAATTCAAAGAAGAGCTAATTCCAATACTCCTCAAAGTGTTCCACACAATAGAAGTGGGAGGCTCACTGCCAAACTCTTTTTATGATGCTACAATTACCTTGGTACCCAAGCCACACAAAGACACAACTAAGAAAGAGAACTATAGACCAATTTCCCTCATGAACATCGATGCAAAACTACTCAATAAGATACCAGCAAATCAGATTCAAGAACACATCAGAAAAATAATCCACTTTGATCAAGTAGGCTTCATCCCAGGAATGCAGGGATGGTTCAACATTTAAAAATCTATCAATATAATCCACCATATAAACAAACTACAAAACAAAAATCACATGATCATCTCACTAGATCCTGAAAAAGCTTTTGACAAAATCCATCACCCCTTCATGATAAAGGTCCTATAGAGATCATGGATAACAGGAACATACCTGAACATAATAAAAGAAATATGCAGTAAACCAACAGATATCATCAAACTAAATGGAGAGAAACTCAATGCAATTCCTCTAAAATCAGGAACACGACAAGGCTGGCCACTCTCTCCATATCTCTTCAGTATTGTACTTTATGTTCTAGCTAGAGCAATAAGACAACAAAAGGAGATCAAGTGGATACAAATAGGAAAAGAAGAAGTCAAGCTTTCACTATTTGCAGATGATATAATAGTTTACATAAGTGGCCCGAAAAACTCTGCAAGGGAACTCCTAGAGCTGATAAACGCCTTCAGCAAAAGGGTAGGATACAAGGTTAACTCAAATAAAACAGTAGCCCTATTATATACAAGTGATAAAGTGGCTGAGAAAGAAATCGGAGAAACATCACCCTTCACATTAGCCATAAACAGCATCAAATATCTGGGAATAACGTTAGACAAAGAAGTGAAAAATCTGTACATCAAGAACTTTGAGTCTCTAAAAAAAAAACAAAGATACCAGAAAATGGAAAGATCACCCATGCTCTTGGATTGGTAGGATCAACATAAGAAAAATGGCAATCTTGCCAAAAGCAGTCTACAGATTCAATGCAACCCCTATCAAAATTCCAGCACAATTCTTCAAAGACATTGAAAGAACAATAATCAATTTTGTATGGAAAAACAAAAGACCAGGGACAGCCAAAACAACCCTATACAATAAAGGAACTTCAGGAGGCATCTCCAAACCTGACTTCAAGCTCTATTACAGAGCTATAGTACTGAAAACATCTTGGTATTGGCACAAAAATAGACAGGTGGACCCATGGAATCAAATAGAAAACCCTGATTTTAACCCACACAACTGTGAACACTTGAACTTTGACAAAGAAGTTAAAATTGTACAATGAAAAAAGGAAAGCATCTTCAGCAAATGGTGCTGGCATAACTGGATATTGGCATGCAGAAGACGGCAGATAGATCCATGTCTATTGCCTTGCACAAAACTTAAGTCAAATGGATCAAAGACCTCAACATAAATCCAACCACACTGAAACTCTTAGAAGAGAAAGTGGGAGATACTCTTCAAGGAATTGGTACAGGAAATCGCTTCCTGAACATAATATCAGTAGCACAGACACTAAGAACAGCAATTAACAAATGGGACGTCCTGAAACTAAGAAGCTTCTGTAAGGCAAAGGACACAATCAACAAGACAAAAAGGCAGTCCACAGAATGGTAAAAGATATTCACTAACCCCACATCTGACGGAGGGCTGAGCTCCAAAATTTACAAAGAACTCAAAAAGCAAGTCTCCAAAACACCAAAGGATGCAATTAAAAGTGGGGTACAGAACTAATAGCCTGGGAAACTCATGGAGCCCTGGGCAGTAGATCAGTATTTATCCCTGGCATACAAACGGACTTCGTGTGTCCATAACACAAAGAGGATGATCTCTGTCTGGACTCTTAGGGGAGTGCCTAGACCCTGCCCTGAGCGAAATGACAGACTCTAGATATCACCTATATGGAAAGAAGTGGGGATAGGGTGGGAAACTGGGGGTTTAGGGGGGAGTGCTGGAGGAGAGGACGGATAGGGAACTGGGATTGACATGTGAAGCAAGCTATTTAAAAATTAAAGCAATAAAAAATTTTCATTGCTTTCTCTTTAATAGTGGCCTTTGACGTTTCCCTTTGAGAACAATTTGAAATCCAATTTTGAGGTAAAATACTTGAAATTTGCAAAGCTCTTTTGTCTCTCTAAAACTCAAAATGCATTTTAATTCAGTGATATATTTGTGATTTCTTTTTTTATTTCACTGAAAAATTAACTTTTGTTATATGGGTTATGAGATTTCAGTCCATGATCATCATGTTTCATTGTTATAGGCATGTGGTGTGGCAGAATCCCATAGTAGTGACTGTAGCAGAGCAAAGTTCCTGACCTGATGACAGTGAGGGGGAGAGGGGGAAAAAGCGAAGCCCATGATAAAATATAGCCTTAAGGAAATGACGTCCTTCAACTACAAATCATATCTGGAACTATCTGTCATTTCTAGATGACACCATCAAGTTTTGTATCTATTGTCACATTATTCTAATGATGATGTCAAAGCCATTATAATCTATGTGTCTTTCAGTGGCTGTATCCACCAGCAGGGGACTAAGTCTTCCACACCAAATCTGTAGAAAAAGTCATACTTTATGAAGAAATTACAATCATGTTCCTCTAAGGAAAGTATGGCGTCCGTGTCTACAATCTAGCATTTTAGTATTGAGTAAGGAAACAGTATTCTCTCCTTCTCCCTTAGTGACACTGGAAATTTGGTGGCTTAGAACAAAACTACGAGATGTGCTTTGATAATACCTACACTGTTAACTTTGGAGGGGAAATTCCTAACACATGCAACTTCAAAGTAAAGATTTTCATTAAATATAAACAAGAAAACAGTACCTCCTAGTACCCCTTCACCTCTGCATTCTGAAGCCTGCTCGTACAAGACTGCAATAGCATTAATCTCTCTGAAAAGGGCAAATCCCTTGATCCATTATCATCAGTCCCAGAGGCCATGTGCAAACAGTTTATTTTCATTTGATTTCCTTCCAGCCAACTGCCTCCCTGGGCTCTCAAAACCATGAAAAAGCTCTACGTGATCAAAAGCCACCCATAAAACTAGGAAAGTACTCAGACAGAGGTGGGAGTCAGAAGTCAATAAAATGCTTTAATTGAATGAAACTAGTAATGAAGCAAGAAAAATATCAAATCATGATTTAGTTGTATCCTTCTAACTTATTTATCACTCTTTAAAGAATAAATCATACATGGCAGTGCCTCTTGGTGTTAAGTTGCACTGTTGTCACATTCTGACACAATTGACTGTTACATACTGTTGAGAAACATTACCTGAAAACCAGCTCCAATTCTCAGATATAGACTCCAAAAACCAAGCAGTGACCCAGTGCATCTAAAACCCCTTAAAAGTCAAAGTTAGTTTTGATTGATACATGCAGATGGAAACAGGACTACAGTGTTCTTACTCCAGTAGACAACAGCACTCAGAGCTTCTGAATATTCTCTGCACATCCTCTACTTTACATGAAATTTTCTCATATTAAAAAATGAGTAGAATCATTTGCCATGTGAGTTAAAAAGAATCAGAGTCTTTCAATAATACCAAGAAGATCCACACACTATAGGAAATACCCATAAGCATTACTGAGCTGTCAAAAACAATAAAATCAGGAAATCTGAAGGCAAATGGATGGAACTATAAAAAAAATCGTCCCGAGTGAGGTAACCCAGACTCAGAAAGACAAATATGGTATGTACTTACTCATAAATGTATATTAATTGTAAAGAAAAGGATAATCATGCTACAATCCACATACCCAGAGAGGATGGTTAACAAGGAAAGCCCAAGAAGGGACACAAGGATCTACTTAGAAGAGGAAATAGAGGAGATCTGGGTGGACTGGTAAGGTTGGGGGTAGGAACCTAAATGATCAGGTTGCAGCGTGAGAGGTAGGGAGAAGTGCTGAGAGGGATGACTGGAAATGGGGACTTTATGGAGTCATCTAGAAGCCTGATGCAAGGGAAATATTAGTATGATTTGGAACTAGAATTTGTTCATCAAGGAATACTAAAATACCAAGAAGGCTCTAAATCACTGTACACTAAAATCTCTAGTATCACGACGAACAAGTCATTACAAATAATCCCAAATCTTACTGCATCACTTATATGCAGCCTTTTCATCAGTCAGATGGTGCCAGGGATCTACACGGACTTGCTTTCATTTGTACTCATCTGTTATTTGTATGACTGTGCCAGTCAATGTCTCTTGATATTATGACAGATACTAAGTTATATTGTATTTGTTTTTACTCAATTTATTAACAGAGTTCCAATTTGTACAAATAAATCTTTGTGGGTTGGTGACCATTTGATTTTGTTTAAAAATGAATCCCATCATTAGTCGTTTTAACTGTGCTGCCCAATTCTAAGACACTCTGAAATGATTTAAAGGAAAAGTAATCCTGCTGACTGTAAACATTCTGAGTTAAACTTTCCTGAGAGGAAATTAGTACGTGACTTGCATCAAAGATAGATATTACAATGGGGCTGCCTTTAAGAGAGCAGAACCTTTTCTTCATATAATAGTTTAAGAGGTCAAAGCTATTAATAATTTCTTTCTGTGACTTAAACTGAGCACGTTTGGAAAGGCATCACAGGCGCGTTTCACACTGCTTAAGCAGTGTCTGGAACTCTGGTGTATTGGAGCTCCATGGTTTTCTGTTGTGTTTCACAAACTCAAACTATTTATTCAGAGGATGTAGTAGAATGCCTTCCATCCCTGTTCTCCATCTCTATGTTCTTTGCCCAACCAAAAGCATGCAGGAAAACAATGTGAAAAAGAAAAAACTAAATTGCTTTCACATTTCTAGGTTCTCATGTGGTTCAGGCAGCAAAGAGCAATAAAGACATGATGTGTTAGAAGGTCAGATTTCAATAGCCAAAGACAAGTATGTCAGGGAAGAAATAATTCGACTCGGCAGCTTTGATCTTTTTCTCAAAGTCAAATTGGCACTGGGTCAACTTCTCTTGAGAGAAATGTATTACAATTTGTTAACATGTCATCAAATAGCCTATATACAGTAAAGTAATATTGATGAGTTGAAAAAATATTTTTGTTGGAACATCTTGCCTTGCTATATAGGCTACATGTAATTTTAGAACAAAGACATGTTTCACTGAACATAATTTTTGAATAGTCATCAAGTTAAATTAAAATTTGACCTATGAAAATCATTTTAATTAGTGATATAATATCATAATTTCCTTAAGTAATGTCTCCAAATTCTTTTTTTTTTTTTTTGGTTTTACGAGACAGGGTTTCTCTATATTGTTTTGGAGGCTGTCAGTCCAGCCCGGCCTCGAACTCATAGAGATCCGCCTGCCTCTGCCTCCCGAGTGCTGGGATTAAAGGCGTGGACCACCACCACCCGGCTATCCAAATTCTTTTGATGTAAGCTCTTGATTCATATCTTTTCTGTCTTTTTTTTTCATCCACACTCAGGGTTGAATAGGGAGAAATTATGTAGAAAGTTCTGTTTAGGTGAATAACTATAGATTAAACATTTTCTCAAAACCCTTATGATCCTGAATTTAACCTATTTAAAATAAAGCCATTGTCTCTAGCTGTAATTACTGTGGATGATTTCAGTGGAGAACTCAACTCATAAAAATTAATGCCACCGATGTTTTATGAACAGCATTTTAATATCCATAAAATTCAGCATTACACAGATTGGTAATTAAGGACGATTCTTGTTCATGAGAGTATGTACCAATTCAATCATTTTGACAAAAGCATGATAGTTCGTAAATAATTTTTATATATTTTATACACAAAACACATGCATGTAAGCATAAACTTACCGTTTAAGTATTGCTCTATGCAAGCAGGTTAAATAAATAATAAGCACCCAGCTGAGTGAGGCCAATTATGATAGTGGTAACTCCCAACACTTTAGGTAACCCTGAGTTATGTTGTTACCACAAACATTTACTATGCTACTGTCTCCTTCCTAGAAATCCTCCAAGACCCTCATTGACATCATTCTATCATTACCATCTCAAACTATTTTTTCTTGGAAAATATGAAATGAATGTTTTGCTCATTCCACGTGGTGATCTGTTGTTTGTTGTAAGACTTTGTTCTTTTCAAAAATTTTGTATTGATATAAAAAATAAAAAATAATACACAATGAGAAAGAAAATGAAGTTTTTTAATTAACTTTTAAGACAATGTGCGTTTTTATTGATCATTCCTGTTCTTTCATGTGATTGTCTCTTTTTCTATGGAGAAGACAGTTGCAGTTATTGGAGGAGCATAAAGAAAAACTGAGGTCCTCTGTGGATTCCAGAGTACCAAGGATAGAAATGATAGAAATGTTAAGGTAATAGTGTCTCCTGGAGAGCTTTATAAAGGAGTCTGGCAGACACCCTCAGTCCCTAGAATATTCTGGCCCTGGTTGTTCTTTCTTCATCAATGGCAGTTTCATTGCAACCAAGACAGGAGGGAGAGATGCCAGAAAGAAATTCAGATACTGGCCATCTGATTACTCACAAGGTAAAAAATATGCCACAGAGTTCATAAAAGACATAATTATGATCTTCTTTTATTGCTTCTCCAATATCTGAGCACTTTATTTTCCATGCTGACAAGGTGAGATCTAAGCTGGAAGACATTCAGGAGACTAGATTCTTGTAAAGCTTGAATAATTTGCATAAAAATCACAATGGGTATGCACAGCACATCCACTAAGAATATAATTAATCTTTCTAATTCTTGGAATAAACACAAATCACAGAATCTAAGTGTTAGAAATGTGTACCCTGAAAGCCATTACCTAACCCAAAAGAGAGTATTGAGTTAAGCAGTAGTGTCAATGACACCAGTGACCCATATTTTCCTGAGAGCCAAAGGTGACTTCATGACTGTATGTCCCTCCCAAGCCACTCTGATCCAGCCTTCTAATTAAGGTAATAATGTTACTTATAATTTGTTACCACCAAATGGCCAGAGGCTTGGGCATGGTTCAGGGCAACCCTAACATGGGACAAAGGACAATAGAAATGTTATCCAGTACAAAACTTCAAGCAAGCACTATGACCAATGTGCGATGTGAGAGAATGGGGCAATTTTTCACAATAAAATACGTTAAAGCTGGTGATGTGCCTAGAATGAAAGGCCAAACAGACATGTAGTTTGAGCTTTGTAAATCTCTTCAGAGTATTGACTGCTAGCAAATGACAGAATTATTTAAAGTACTAGGAGGTTGACTTATTGAAACAATATTTGGCCTGCAATCGGATTAGCTGAAGTTTAAATATTAGACGAAAGGTTATCCAGTGCTGGTGGACTTTTGAATCCCATGTCCTGGAGCACACGAAAGCATGAGTATGGCGCAACAATGCAGACGACACTCACAGTCAGCACAGCTGCCCCTCCTGGAGTCTGTGTGCTAGATGCTTGAAGTCCCTGATGCTTATTATCTCAATCCATTTAACAGTGGCATAATGACATACACACTACTGCCACCCCTGGTCTACTGGCATGTTTGTGTATATGAATACACATGTGTATCTAAAGCTAAGATTATAGAGCTTGGCCATAACTACTTTCCACCAAAGCCTGACTCAAAGTTCCTTTGGGTGGCTATCACCTATGCAAACTCTGGCACAAAGGGAAGCAGTGATAACATTCCAGTTGGTGGCCATCACATAAACAGCTATGCTCTCCTGGTTAAAAAGGAATATGGGAATTATCTTGTACAATGGGAATAAAGTGTGGTTTTGTCACTCTCTCTTTATACTCACTATGCAGTAAGAGAATAATAAACACACAGAATTACAGGTGAAACAGACATAAAGAGATGGTAAGAATATCAAGGCTTAGGAGGAGAGAGAGAGAGAGAGAGAGAGATCACAAGATCTCCAGTAGAAATAAAATAAAAATAAAATTTAAAAAGCTGATAGAGGCCAGGCAGTGGTGGTGCATGCCTTTAGTCCCAGAGATTGGGAGGCAGAGACAGGAGGATCTCTGTGAGTTTGAGGCAAGCCTGGTCTACTGAGCAAGTTCCAAAACAGCTCCAAAGCTACAGAGAAACCCTGTCCTGAAAAATAAAATAAAACAAAAAATGCTGATCCAGTCTTTTGTTTCTGCTTCTGTATCAGACCCCAGTATCTATATTTAAATCCCCAAATTCTAATTCCTACTGTCATAAGTCAAAGATAATCTGATCAGACAAAGAAAACATTATGAGGACTGGAAAGATGGCTCGGCAGTGAAGAGCACGGGCCGCTCTTCCAGAGGACCTGGGTTCCATCCCCGGCACCCACACAGTAACCTACAATCCTTTGTAACCCAAAGCCAGGGCATCCAATGCCCTCTTCTGGCCTCCATTGACACTAAGTGCATACAGCACACACATATTTATGCAGGCAAAACACCAATACACATAAAATAAACATAAATGGTCTATAAAAAGGAAAGAAAAGAAAGCATAATGACCATTTTTGTCAATATGCTAATTTACCTGTCCCTTTTATCTCCCAGCATTTAGAAGCCACTTCCGAGGATATCACAAACTACACCATAACATCATGCAACCCAAACCCTACTCTTCATTCTACATTGAGACTTGAACATGGTTTGTTCAAACTGTTTGTGATGGGCCTTGTCTCTACTGCAAAGGAAGGAGCCTTCCCCCTCCAAACACACATACCCTCTCTTTCTTTAAGAGTTAGTAAAATCCCTGAGTAATAGAATATTAAATGACTTTTATGACCTCTACAACACCTTTGCTACTTAATCCTCATCTGAAATTAGTTTTATGCATACAGATAAAACTCAACACCATTATAATAATTACTGATATGCATTTTATAGCTAAAAATCCAGGAAAAGGCCACCAAAGAGTCTCAGACCTGTTATTAAATTGATAATGAGTGCCATCAAATATTTTGGGGTTTTGGGGGGAAGACCAAATGTGACTAAAACTTCTAGGCATTCATTGTCTGGCTACTCAGAGTCAAAGAAGAAAGTCTTATGACATATATGCCCCATATATATATGTATACATATACATATATATGTACATATATACATATTATTGCTCCTTGATAAAAATTCACAGTATTTGTTATGCAACTGTAAAAAATCAGGCTGTATCTATACATATTTCCATTTCAGAGTTCATACTAAACAAGTGATTCAAAGTTCATGGACAAGTACACAGTTTGCAAATTTGACAAGGTCAAGGAGTTCGTGGGTATGCCCTGATGCCAATGAGATTTCTTCAATAAAGATGAGACCTATGATTACCCAGGCATGTGCTGTACTGTGGGTGTGGGGAGGACAGAGCAAAGCTGCCTGGCCCTGGAATGCAGAGTCGGCAGTAATGTGTGTTGGCCTTTTTCATCAGTAGAACCTGGCATTCCAGTGACTTGGGGGATTCTGGCCCATGCTTTGGAGATCCTTTGGACCAGCTTTGCCTGGGTGATGCTTCCAAGTGATCTTTCAAGCCTGAACATTATGATGGAACTGACCATGATTTCCAAAACCAAAACTAGAGCTCCTGTCCTTCAAGGGCTCCCCTACAAATGTCAAAGTTTTAGCAATGAAGAAAAGGGACAGTCCTCGAGGGAATGAGATTGAGGAAGAGGAAATAGAAATAAACATATGAGAGGAAGAGTGTGTCATATAATAGGAATGAAATCATCGTATCCAATAGCCTTTGGTACTATAATAATGTGGGAGATAAATCAAATTAGAGAAAAAGGTAGTGATTCACCTCATAGTTATAGTGATTTCAGTCCATGAACAACTGGCCACATTGCAACAGACTGAAGTTGCTGAAACCGTGAGCTAAAGTCACACCCTTTTCTCTGTAACTTGAATTATGAATTTGCATCATGGAAGGAGGTAAGGCAGAGTAAGTTCATTTACCTATAGTGGGGAAGGAAAAAGAGAAAGGAGGAGACTGAGGTGGTATGAATCCCTTTGACAGCATGCTGCTAATGACCTGAGTTCTGTCAGTCCTCACCTCATTTCTACTACCTCTGATAATGCCAACTTGGAGACCAACCTTCAACATGTAGCCTTAGGGACCTTCCTAGTGCAAACTACAGGAGCCAGCAGTAGAGTAGGTGTAGCTGTGGTCCTTAGTGGACCCCTTATGAAGAATACATTTCATTTCTTGAATCTAGGCTAGGCTAGTAACAAGTTGTATCACATGCAAAGAACCTGTTTGGGAGCATAGAAGAGGTTCCAATTATTGAGATTCCTGCCAGTCCTCAGACACAGACACTCCAGAGCCACTTACCATCCTACATGCATGCATAATAAATACCTAACAAAATTAGAAAAGCATTATGCTTAAAAATTATTGTAGAAATGATATTTAATAATGTTAAACTTGGAAAAAATGTTTAAAGCTGCTTTGTTTCATAATGATTTTTCATAAACCAACTGAAAGATGAAAAAGCAAGATTAGTGACATCTCCAAAAAAATCTTTCCCCCTTTTGTTGTATGAACATGCTGCTGATTGTTATATTAAATTGACACAAGATGATAAATCAAGCCCTAAAAATAAGTTCTAGTTCTGATAATTACTCAGAGTTAAAAGAATTTAGAATGTAATAGCAATTCTTGAAAACAGAGGCCATGGATTTGAAAGAGAGCAAGGAGACTTATATAGGAGAGTTTGGAGGGAGGAACATAAAAGGGGAAATGATGTGATTATATAATAATTTTAAAACTCGAAATACATTTTAAAATTGCTAGAAAAATACTGAGGACTAGAGAGAGGGTTCTGAGTGAAGAAAGCTTGCCAGGCAATCATGAAGCCTGGAGCTCAGACCATAGTTTTCATATAAAATGCCCTGCATTGTGCCAGGGCCTGTAACTAAAGCTTTGAGGGACCCAGGGCCCTCCTCTGGCCCATGCCTATGCACAAGCATGTACACACACATGAACATGCATACACATACAGAAACAAAACTATTAACCCTTTACGTCATCCGTGCTTAACAGATACCCTCTACTTATGGAGTATTATTCTTGCACAGGTATTTTCAGTTAAAGTCTTGGCATGAGGTAACCTGAATTTGAGAGAGGATAATTTTATGTTAAAAATTTAAATAGGTAAAAGAGTTCTAATGATGGGTTTTATTCTGCTGAACTATTCAAGAACAAAACAGCTATGGGGTGTGGGGGCATGTTGGCTGTGTCTCAAGAGCTGTACTGCCCTAAAGGAACCCAACATTTGTCTTCAAAATGCACTCAATTGCCTCTGCAAAGGAGGAAGGCGAGCTGCTAGTTGGTTTTCACTGGAGAAGAAATGTGCCTTATGCAATGCACTTTTCTTCATGAGTGGTCTCAAGTCAGCCGGTGTGCTGGGAAGTGCAGGTTTCCCTCAGGTTCCCGAGCTCACTCAGGAATTCTGTGCTCCACCTCTACTTCTATCAGGCTAGCTCTCTGATTTTCTCAGGTTTGTATTTGAGGACTTTCTAAATAGACAACTTAATGATCCTGACTGACACTGAGTCTGTGCCTAATGTCCATTGTATAATTAGCTTAAATAATCTTATAGAACACATAGTCCAAGTATCCAGGGTTTTATTATTTAGTCTAGAATGCTCATGAAGAGCTCCCCTGAACAATGTTAAAATAGGTAAAAAGTATTAATAAGCAGGTTCATGGCTACAATTACCTTGGTACCCAAGCCACACAAAGACACAACTAATAAAAGAGAACTACGGACCAATATCCCTTACAAACATTGATACAAAAATACTCAATAAAATACTGGCAAATCGAATCCAAGAACACATCAGAGAAATCATCCACCATGATCAAGTAGACTTCATCCCAGCAACACAGGGATGGTTCAATATACAAAAATCTATCAATGTAATCCACCATATAAACAAACTACAAAAGAAAACCCGCAGGATCATCTCACTAAATGCTGAAAAAGCCTTTGACAAAATCCAAAACCCATTCATGAAAAAGGTCCTGGAGAGATCAGGGATAACAGGAACATACCTGAACATAATAAAAGTAATATAGAATAAACCAACAGCCAGCATCAAACTAAATGGAGAGAAAATCAACACGATTCCTCCAAAATCAGGAACAAAACAAGGCTGGCCATCTCTCCATATCTCTTCAATATTGTGCTTGAAGTTCTAGCTAGAGCAATAAGACAACAAAAGGAGATCAAGGGGATACAAATTGGAAAGGAAGAATTCAAACTTTCACTATTTGCAGATGATATAGTTTGCATAAGTGACCCCAAAAAACTCTACCAGGGAACTCCTACAGCTGATAAATACCTTCAGCAAAGTGGCAGGATACAAGATTAACTCAAAAGAATCAGTAGCCTTACTATATACAGATGATAAATGTACTGAGAAATAAACCAGAGAAGCATCACCCTTTCCAAAAGCCACAAACAATATAAAATATCTTGGGTAACAATAACCAAACAATTTAAAGATCTGTATAGCAAGAACTTTGAGTCTTTAAAAAGAGAAATTAAAGAAGATACCAGAAAATGGAAAGATCTCCCATGCTTGTGGGTAAGTATGGTCACCATAGTATAAATGACAATCTTGCCAAAAGCAATCTATAGATTCAGTGCAACCCACATCAAAATACCAACACAATTCTTCACACCCATACATCTATGAACACTTAATTTTTGAAAAAGAAGCTAAAATCATACAATGAAAAAAGAAAGCATCTTCAACAAATGGTGCTGGCATAACTGGATGCTGGCATGTAGAAGACTGCAGAAAGAACCATATCTATTACCATGCACAAAACAAGTCCAAATGTATCAAATACCTCAACATAAATTTAGCCACACTGAACCTCTTAGGGAAGAAATTGGGAAGTACTCTTGAGCAAATGAATACAGGAGACTGCTTCATTTACATAACACCAGTAGCACAGACACTGAGACGGACAATGAATAAATGGAACCTCCTGAACCCGAGAAGCTTCTGTATGGCAAAGGACACAGTCAACAAGACAAAATGGCAGCCTACGGAATGGGAAAAGATAGTCACCAACCTCACATCCAACAGAGGGCTGATCTCCAAAATTTACAAACAACTCAAGAAGCTAGTTTCTAAAACACCAAATAATCCAATTAAAAGGTGGGTTACAAATCTAAATAGAGGATTCTCAATAAAGGGTCTAAAATGACTGATAGACACTTAAGAAAGTACTCAACATCCTTAGCCATCAGGGAAATGCAAAAAACTCTGAGATACCTTTTTGCACCTGTCAGATGGCTAAAATCAAAAACATGAATGACAGTTTATGTGGGAGAGGATGTGGACAAAGGGGAGCACTCCTCCACTGCTGGTGGGAGTGCAAACTTGTGCAACCTCTTTAGAAATCAGTATTGTGGTTCCTCTGGAAAATGGGAATCAGTCTACAACAAGATCTAGCAATTCCATCTTTGGCATATACCCAAAAGATGCACATTCATATAACAAGGACATCTGTTCAACTATATTTATAGCAGCATTATTTGTAATAGCCAGAACCTGGAAGCAACTTAGATGTCCCTCAACTGAAGAATGGATAGCGAAAATGTGGTACATTTACACAATGGAGAGAAAATAATGGGATCTTGAAATTTGCAGGCAAATGGAAGGAATAGAAGAAACCATCCTGAGTAAGGTAACCCAGTCACAGAAAGACAAATATGGTGTGTACTCACACATATATGGATTTTAGACATAGAGCCTACAATCCACACCTCCAGAGAGAAGCTAGGAAACAAGGAGGACCCAAAGAGAGACATATATGGTCTCCTGGAGAAGGTGAAAGGGACAAAATCTCCTGAGCCAATTGGGAGCATCAGGGGATGGGAGAGGTTGCTAGAAGAAAAAGGAGGGAAGAAGAGGAGTGGAAAGATGATATGAGGGAGCAGGGAGGTTGAGTTGGGGGAAGAATAGAAGAGAGCAAGATAAGAGATACCATAATTGAGGGAGCCATTATAGGTTTAAAGAGAAATCTGGCACTAGGGAAATGTCCTGACATCTACAATGATGACCCCAAATAACAATCTAAGCAATAGTGGAGAGACTACCTTAAATACCCTCCCCAATAATGAGATTGATGACTACCTTATGTGCCATCCTAGAGCCTTCATCCAGTAGCTGATGGAAATAGAAGCAGACACATACAGCAAAACACTGCACGGAACTCTTGGAAACCAGTTGCAAAGGGAGGAGTAATGAGCAAAGTAGTCAAGACCAGGCTGATGAAACCCACAGAAACAGCTGACCTAAACAAGGAGGAGCTCATGGACTCTAGACTGATGGCTGGGAAACCAGCATAGGACTGATCCATACCCTCTGAACCTGGGTGTCAGTGAGGAGGCCTAGGCAATATATGGGGCCTCTGGTAGTAGACTAGTATTTATCCCAGGCATATAAATGGACTTTTGGAGCCCATTCCACATAGAGGGATAATCTCTCAGCCTAGACACACAGGGGAGTGTTGGGGAAGTCCTGTGTATATGTCAATAAATTACTGCTGGCCAATAGGAATCTAGATAGGTGGGGCTAGGAGTCCAGGAGGATTCTGGGAAGGAGAAACACAAGAGAGTTCGAGATGTAACGCCATGGGGTAGGAGCCCGGAACTATTCTCCGGTAAGAGACATACTTAGATTAACAATTATGGGGTAATTACTTAATTCAGAGCTAGCCAGTAAGAAACAAGCAAGGCCAACAGCTTCATAATTAATACAGCGTCTTGTGTGTTTATTTGGGGACTACAATGCAGCAGAGCCCAGGCGGCTGGCGGGGGGGATAAACCAAAGCGGCTAGCAAAGAAAAAGCTTCTCATAACAGGGGAGGGCCTCGACCCTGCTTCGATTGATATGACAGACTTTGAAGATCCCCCATGGAAGGCCTCACCCTCCTTGGGGAGCAAAAAGGGGATGGGATAGGGATCTAGTGGGAGGCAGGGAAGGAGGTGAGGGAGAGGGAGCTGGGATTGGCATGTAAAACGACCTTGTTTCTAATTTAAATTAAAAAAAGAAATAATAAAATCAAAGAATTAAAAAAAACAGATTTTAAGAAATAAAAAAAAAACCCCATGGCCAGAGATCTGGGAAACAGAACCTTCATTCAGTGGCTGATGGAAGCAGAGGCAGCCTCCCACGGCTAAGCACTGAGCTGACCTCAAGAAATCCAGTGACAGAGAGGGAGGACTGATGACCAAAGGGGTTAAGACTGGGCTGGTTTAACCCCCAGAAACAGCTGACCTGACAAGGGTTAGCTCTTGAATCCCAGGCTGATGCCTGGCAAACCAGCATGGGACTGATCAAGACTCCCTGAATGTGGGTGTCAGTGAGGAGGCCTAGGTAATCTGTTGAGCCTTGGGCAGTAGATCAGTATTTATCCCGGGAATACAAATGGACTTTGGGCTCCCATCCAACAATGAGAGATGACTCTCACCCTGGACTCTTGGGGGAGGGCCGAGGCCCTGCCCTGGATGAAATGACAGATATGGACATCTCCCTGGGGAAATGAGGGGGTACTGGGGTGCTTGGGGGAGTGCACAGGAGGAGGGGGAGGGAAAGAGAGAGGGACCTGGATTTGACATGTGAAGCAACCTTGTTTCTAATTTAAATTTAAAAATAAAATATTAAAAAAAGAAATACAAAAAAAAACCTTTAACAAAAGTCTCTCTTTTCATGCACTGAAAGAACTTAGGCACTGAGAACATATGCCAAAATCTTAAAACTAACTTAAATATTAAATGCCTCTGATATTTATAATAGTGTACATTCATTCACAGCATTTGCATTATAAGCATTGTTTTACCATAAAATATATATTAAGAGAAGGCCAAAAGCCACACTGATTATGCTGACCCTGAGTGGAATTAACACTACTCTGTCCACTTACTTATGCCCTACCTCTCTGTGCTCTCCTAGCTGGTTCTGAACATGGCATCATGCTGTCTTGAGACTCTGACACATAGATCTTTAAATTCTGGAACCTTACCTAGAATGTCACCTACAATTTTTCGCTGTCCACTCAGGCTCTTATTTAAGATGCAGCCCTTCCCACTGCGTTGTGTGCCCTCCCCTCCCCTGCAACAAGACATCAGAGTGTCTTCTCTCCTCCCGAGGGATGTTCTCCTTTCCCACTATCATACCTAAATAGTAAGAGATGCAGGAAAGTAGAGCTGCTTTTCAGATCACAAAGTGTGCAAATGAGAAACCCGAGACGTGAGGTCGGTTTGACTTTAAAATCTATTCTACAACAGAAATATTTGCAGCAGTGTTATCACCCGGGTTATTCTTTAAGAAGAAGCTTGAAACACAAAATAGTGCTTTGAGAGTTGGAGTTTCTGCCTCCTCAATTATACATAAATGAATTCTTTTTCTGGTTAAAGGAAACCTGCATTGTCTTGCTGTCTCCCACAACCAAGAGGGCCCTGATTAGTACATCAGTACTGATGTTGAAAGCCCAGGATAATGAGACACATATCCCACTGAGATGATTGGGGAAACCTGCTGTGGGAGATAGGAGTATAGGGTACCAGAGTTGATAGTGCCCTCAGACCATGGGCCTTGGGGAGCTATGCCCTTCTCTGTTCATCTCCGTTCTCCCCATGTTAGCCAGGGTTGTCCCTCAGGGTGCCAGGTGCAGAGAAGCCAAGCCAAGACACTTAGGAAACTCTCATTTTTGGCAGCTTAACAATCACACCGCCTTCTAATGAAGAGACTCTGTTATTGTGAAAAATGATGTTTCCTCGGTTAGTTTCCACCTTCAGGAACTATGTGAACACTTTTCTAGTCATTCTCCAAAACATGGAAACACCCTGCTTAAGTTTGCATTGTTCCATTACTGTCCTCATATTCAGTGTTTTTTAATCTCTGTAATTGTGTAACATATTTTAGGCTAAATGAAGCACACTGTAAAATTTCTAAGATGGAAACACAGAGGCAAACATTTAGTTGTGGGTATCTGAGTTTTACAATCAGGGAACAAAGATTTCCTTACTTACCTAGAGAATATCTTTTTACATATTTCATTATCAAAATACTTACAAATATTTTCACTAAAAATAAAATCACCTGGTTTTCTCTAGAAGTTTGAAATGTCATTCATAAATTAGAAATCACGAATGAGAGAAGTCTGACTTCAAAAATGTTCGTTTGGATTCAACCCAATGTTGCTTTTATTCCTGTTGTTCCAAAAACAGCTAATAAACAGTATCAGAATGTGCACAGAGTAAGAATGTCAGAGGCTGGGCGTGGGCTATCTGCTTCTTTTGTATTCTCTGGTACTGTCATGAAACTGGATGGAGATATATATACACAGGACCCAAAAACGTGGCACTATGATTTTTCATAGACCTACTGTCCTGAGGTACCTTGGCATCTAGAATAACAGACAGTCGTGTGCTACCCAGACTCTGCATAAATGCTCCAAGACTTGAATTGCCTATCACTCCCGAATTGGATGGGTTTCATTCTTGTACACCTACACTGCAGGGTTGACGAAGGCTCAGTTGTTAAACTTAACTAAGGTTTTCTAACACAAGTAATTAGTTACTGCCCTATCTCAGGAAAATCATAAAATATTGGTATAAGGAAATGTATCATCCCCCTTACTATATTCTGCACTTTGCATCTCCTCTAAGTTTATTAAATGATAGATGCGAATGTAAAAAACAATCTAAAGCTTGATTGGAAGACTCATCACAAGGGTAGCAGTGCTGTACTTTCTTCGCTCTGTGGGACTACCAACTCTGCTGCCTCTTTAAAAACTATGTGAAATGCCTTTCCACAGAAAGATGGGGGCCACATTCTTGTGTATGCTTCTCAAGAAGGCTTAATGACAGTATTTTTAGTAGCAACCACAAAACCTGGACCAAAGCCCAAAAGATGAAAATGTTTAAGAAGCATTGCTTTAGCTGTACATTATATTCCAAACAGAAGGCTCGTTTGTCTGGCTTACGGGTGAGGCTCTGTATTAAGTTCCCGTCCCAGGGCATGTTGCCAGAGAGTAGGATTTGGGACTCATAAATCAAGTGGAGCTAACCTATTTAGACTGAAACTCTATCTTTTGGGGCTGAGGGTTTTTCAATAGGCTAATCCAGCATTGCAGTTTTCATAAATACCAGTGGTTTTATTTCAATGTATAGATCATTATTTGAGTTTGAAGTGGTGTCGAGTTATATGGAAATGAAACTGGATATTAAAACTTGAAATAGAGCAATTTCTAGCCGCATGTCTTTAGAGTTCTTGGATGAAAGGATATTTGGCAGAGAGTTAGTTCTTCAACATGCCCTTTCAAATTATCCCCCAAATAGCGTATGTAGAACCTAGCCTAAAACATGGACTATAAACAGTGATAAAATTGCTCATTTGCATACTTGTACTCTAACAAACATTTTGAATGGCAGTGCACATAAATTCTATCTTGCAACTAGGATCAATGTAAACTGATATAATTTGAATAGGAACAGGTTATGGCATCTCAGAGCTAAAACAACAATGGAAATGAGACAACATATTTTCATAAAATTATCTGCTGTTTGTTCCTAGGTCCTAAAACATATCAAAAGCTGTTCCAATGAAAAGATGCTGTTTAGTTTATTGAGAAACATTATAACCACAGGTGTTAAGATTTATCCAAGGTAATATCATTGCCCTGTGATTGTTTGTTTCTGTTTTGCTGTAGAATAAAGCAATACAACTTCAAATCCCAATTCTATCCTAAAACTATCTAAATCTCAGAACTTATTCTTAAACCTACTTTCCCACAAAAGTGTGTAAAATCAGCATAAGAAATCATAGTGTTCCAGGAAAAGCCAATTAAATAAGATATTAAAGGCTTACATGATTTTTTACTATTTTGTTTTAGTATTATAGCATGAGATAAGGCAAAGAAATAAGAGATTGGTAGGCAATGTTTAGGCCAAAGAAGTTTGATTATTTATCACAAGCTTGAAAAAACAATGCTTAACGGTAGAGACTGAATAGGAGCCTATTAATTTAACTTTAGACATACAACTCACATATCCAACTGCAAGCCCCCATATTGTTCCTACTGTAGTTTCCTGGACCCTGGGAAACCTATTTACTTCATCTCAACTCAAGCATTCCTCACAGAGTAGTTGGTCTCACCAAAACAGAAGTAGTTTCATTGGGCTTCCTGCCAAACACCTGAGCAGGTGTCACTTCCTTCTTTAGTGGGAGAAGTACAGGAGGCCTACCAAGGCGCAATCCTGGGCCTGGAGGAGAACTGGACTGTCTACTGCCTCATTGCTTTTCTTAGGATTACCACTGAGGATACCGCTAGGTTTCCTCTCATTTTCAGGGCCCAAATGAAACATGTAGCTACCTAAATCATGCTGACAACAATTTAGTCAAAGATGTAATCACAATACACTTCAAGTATAAAATGAGACACACTTTTAAAAGCGTATTGTCTTGATAAACTAATAATTTTTGAGATTCTATTATTATGTCATTTCTCTCATCTTTCCTCCCTCCAAGCCTCCCATTGTACTCTTTCAAATTCATGGCTTCTTTTTCTTTAATTGTTCTTCCACACGTTTATATGTGTATAATATAGCACACACACACATATATATGCATATATATTCCTAAAATAAATATAGCCTGCTCATTCCACATAATGTTATTTGTATGTATATGTTTTCAGGACTGAATTATTTGGTATTGGATAACCAATTGTTGTTCTCTTCCCTGGGAAGCCTGTCTCTCTGATATCAGCATTCTTTAGCTGCCTGTAGCTGTCTAGGGTTAAATTTTCCTAAACTTCTCTCTTTTGCCATTAGCATGTCTACTGGTACTGTCCTTTTGGGGGGTCATGTTTAGGCAACCATGTTGGTGAAACTTCATAAGTGTAGCTTCTGACAATTCTAGGAAACGCAATCTCATAGCAAGCTCTCTGACCCTTTAGGACCCTCTAGAAAGTTCTTAACCTTCTTAATGCTGAAACCCTCTAATACAGTTCCTTGTGTTGTGGTTGCAATGCTTAAAATTTTGCCATCCATAAAATTATTCCATTGCTACATCGTAACTGTAATTGGGCTACTGTGATGGTTCTTAATGCAAATGTCTGATATGTGGGATATCTAACATATGAGCCCTGTGAAAGGGTTTTTGACCTCCAAAGGGATCACAACCCACAGGTTGAGAACCATTGCTATGAAATATAAGAGTCTTTCTTTTATGCAGCGATCCCTGAAATTAGTTTCCTGAGTAGTGCTTTAAATGTATCAGTTGGGACTGACTCCACAACTTCATTTTCATCGTTTATACTAATTTGCTATAATAGTCTCTGTCCAAAACAGTATAATTTTTTAAGTTGATAGATTAATATTAAGGGAAAATTCTTCTCTTTGTATAAGTTGCATGTCTCACACCTCTGAGTACCCATAATGAACTGATGTTAATTTATCAAATTTTCATAATGCAGTCAGAGTGCTAGATTTCAAATCCTACATCTACAACATCAACATGAAACTTTAAGCAAAGAATTTATCTTTCCAAATATGTTTTTATTAGCTATGAAATCATGGTATTATCAAAGGTATTTAAATGAGATGATGTGTATTGGATATTCAATATAGTTATTATACTGTATCAAGCAATATAGTAATTTCTTAACAATTCCTTTATAATGTAGTGAATCCTTAGAACAATAACTAATATATCATGTCTTAGTTAACGGAAATTGTTTCTGCTTCTCAAAGGCACAGGGCGCATGGCACAGTGGCACAGTCCGGACTGTGGAGTCCTGTGTCACAATGTTCTGCCTGCTGTAACAGAATGCTGGAGTATGTATCAGTGGCTTAAACCCGTGAAGTTCCCCCAAGTCAAGAGAAGGCCCAGCAAATCCAACATCAAGGTTGCATCAGATTTCATCCCTGGCGATGGACACCCTTGCTACCTACAGTCTTCTGTGCCTGGCTGTTCTATATGGGAGAGACTCAGATGGGATAAACTGAGGGTTGTCTCACTTCCTTCCCTAAGGACACTGATTTCATCTTGAAGGTTACATTGCATCCTCCCACAATCTAATCTGAATCTAGTTAAGCTCCCAGCAGCTCCACCATTGCCCTCTGAATATCATCACATTACAAATACAAGTTGAAAGTATGACCCACAAGGGAGTAAGAGTGTGACATAACACACATTCTTAAAAGCATACTTAATCTAACGTTTTCTCCAGCAAGAGTTGAAGGGATGGTACCCAGCAATCAAGAATATGTAAAGTAAAACTACTTTGAGTTTCCCTACTCTGAGATTGCATCCACTGTGGATGCTCAAGTTATATCTACTATATAGAGGGTTCTCAAACTAATGAGAATAGAAACACCATATGTCCCAGCTGCATAACTTCTGAATATTTACCCAAAGGATGCTGAGGATACCACAGAAATGCTACTTCCTCAGTTATTCATAGTTTAACCAGGAACTGAAACTGTTCTAGGTGTTCATCAATCCCCAAAATTTTAAAAAATGCATTACACATACCCAATGGCAGCCATAAAGACCATAATACTCACAGGAAAATGGACAGAACTAGAAATCATTGTGCTAACTGAAACATGCAAAACTCAGAAAGAAAATATCACCTTTTCTCTCACCTGCCAAACTGAAACTTAAAAATGATATACTGTGCACATATGTGTGTTTCTATGTGTATAGTCCAGTGTGACTTTCCTAATTTCTGCTTGTTTTGGTGAGTTTTGTCTGCAGTAGTGGGTTGACAAAGGGGGAAGAGACACCATAGCGTAGTACTGTGTGAAAGAGGATGCTACTATCAAATGATGCAACTGTAATCTTATCTACTTGGTCAGTCATTGACAGAAACTATCTTAAGAAACAGGATCAAGTTGGGATAATAAAAAGCATCTCTTTGCACCTTTTAACAAAAATTTAAATTTTTGTCATAAATTTAAATTTAAAAACCTAGCTAATTAAGAAATAAAGTTGTTTAAATGAGTTTAGTTTGGTGTCATGTAAAAACATGTGCAACTGCCAAAGACTAAACAATGTATATGAATATTAAAGAAATAAAGATAGTACTGTTACAAATAAAGAATTGCCCACCTAACCAAAAGTCAAACCTGTCTTTGATATTAATATTAATAAACAGGATCTGATCCTCATTACTTATACCTAGCCCTTGCTTTCTTAGCCCTTGCAGTTGTGTTCCAATGAGAAGGTATTGCTAAGGATACGGGCTTCTCCCAAGTGGATCCTCTCCTTCTAGAATACAGACATGAAAGAAAAACTAACTGAAGTTTCCTGGACTCAGATCGATCCTAAGGGTGTGGCAGAATTCTTCCTCTTTTTGCACTGCCTACCTAGGGAAAATTAAATCTCCGGATCCTGCTATTATACAGAAACTCCCTGGGTAGCTTTTCTGGGTGTGCTGTTGGGTCAGTATAGTGTTTAAGGCATGGAGGTCAGCATTTGTAGCAGGTTTGCAATCGTACATTCTGTCCCAAAGGATGGGATAGAATATGTCCTCCTGAGGATTTCTGAAGTAAGCTTGAGCACCTATTCACTGCTCTCAGGAGCTATTGCTTGGATCCACTCTGACTTTTCTTTTGAATACAAAGTTGGATCATTCATTTGCCTTAGTTTTTATTGAAAAATTAAAAAGGAAAAAGATAGTGAGCAGGTCTTTGACTCATTTCTCTTTTTCAATTTTTAAACAGAGCAGAATTCTTTTGGTTACACCACTCTAGTGTCACTAGTCTCTCTCCAAAGAGACATGCTCCTGTTATTTAGGCCATGCACTAGGTCCCAAAATGTTATCCTGCTAATGCCTGCAAAGACAACACCTGCAATTCCTTTCTGTATATAATGACCAGCATATGCTGCCTTTCATATTTAAATGGTGTAGGCAGTTGGTAGATGCCAATCTGGCATGCAAGAGATTCAGGCTCTAGAACTACATGACTGAGCATTGCTTTCAAGAGCTTGGAAGGCAGAAGTGGCAAGATCATAGTTCAAGGTAATCTTTAGCTAAAAAGTTAGACACCAGCATGGAAATATTTCTTTCTTTAAAATAGAATAAAATAGAAAGAATAGCGTAGAATAGAATATCAATTGCTTCCACTTCTCAGTTTTCTTACCTCAGGTTTCATTATTTCTTCCTATCATTTAGCTACTTAATTCTTTTGTTTACCGTTGCCTCTCTCTTTTCACTAAAATATAACCCAACCAGAACTGTACATTCATTCCCCAATGAACATAAATACCTAGGGCAAAACTTGTCACATATGAAATACCTTGAAAGTATTTACTAGGCGAATTAACAGAGAAAATGCATGAATAAACAAATGAGTTTATGGCTTGAAAATAGATCAATCACTTTTGCATGCATTTTTATGAGCCTGAAAAATGTGTTAAATCACATTTTCACTCTCATGTAATTATCCATCATCATCATCATCATCTAATGGCAAAGAGTAGGATGTTTCAGCAGAGTGATCGGAAGATCCATTGTTTACTGCTTTTCAGTGAGTACATACAGCCTAGTGAATATGGAAGTTTGGGTTCCAGGACAGAATTCCATTTCAGTCACTCACATATTCTCAATGTAAAAGTTCCCAAACTCTTCAACGGTTCCATCTCACCTTTCAAAACAGATTTTAATACTGGTCACTGTCCAAACCCCTCAGTGTCTAATATATGATAAACATTTGAGAGATGCTAGCTAGGATAATATTTTTGTTTGTGAAGTCAACGCATTCCCATATGATCTAAGTAATTTTGAAAAAGAGGGGTAATGATTGAAAGCTTTTGTGCTGGTGTTTCAGATAGAAAAAAGAAAGAGCAGCATTGAATAGTGATACCTTGGATTTCACAAAAGGCGATTGGATGCCAAGAAAAAGGCTAACTTTTTCTATTGTAACAAATCCATAAAAGACATAAATGTAGACCTGAAATTTTCCTAAAGGGCACAATGTTCCAATTTTCCACATAGGACAAAGAATTCATATGGCACTATTTTTTGTCCCTAGATTTTTTTATTTAAATTAGAAACCATCTTATTTTACATATAAATCCCATTTCCCTCTCCCATCCTCCATGCACCCACCACCCCAAGTCCCATTCCCCTTCTGTTCCCCAGGGAGGGTGAGAACTTCCATGGGGGACCAGCAAAGTCTGTCACATCATTTGGGGCAGGACCTCGGCCCACCCCCAAGTGTCTAGGCTGAGAAAGTATCCCTCTATAGGGAATGAGCTCTTAAAGTTCATTTGTACACTAGGAATAAGTACTGTTCTACTTCCACAAGTCCCATAGACTGCCCAGGCCTCCTGACACCCATGTTCAGGGAGTTTCAATCAGTCCTATGCTGGTTTGCCAGATATCAGTCTGGGGTCCATGAGCTCCCCCTTGCTCAGGTCAGCTGTTTCTGTGGGTTTCTTCAGCCTGGTCTTGACCCCTTGGCTCATCACTCCTCCCTCTCTGCAACTGGATTCCAGGAGTTTAGCTCAGTGCTTAGCTGTAGATCTCTGCTTCTGCTTCCATCAGCTACTAGAAGAAGGTTCTAGGATGGCATATAAAGTAGTCATCAATCTCATTATAGGAGAAAGGCATTTAAGGTAGTCTCTCCACTATTGCTTAGATTATTATTTGGGGTCGGGTCATCCTTGTAGATCTCTGGACATTTCCCTAGTGCCAGATTTCATTTTAAACCTATAATAGCTCCCTCTATTGTGGTATCTCTTCTCTATTCTTCTCTGAATCAAACTTCCTGTTCTCCTACCCCCTACTCTTCTCCCCTTCTCTATCTCCTAACTCCCTCTCCTGTCCCTGCTCCGTGCTCCCAATTTGCTCAGGATATTTTGTCCCTTGCCTCTTCTCCAGGGTACCCTATATGTCTCTCTTAGTGCCCTCTTTGTTTCCTAGCTTCTCTAGAGGTATTACGCATTGTAGGCTGGCAATCCTTTACTCTATATTTAATATCCATATATGAGTGAGTACATACCATGTTTGTCTTTTTGTGATTAGGTTACCATTGGTTTTTTTTCCCACTGAGTAGTACTCCACTGGGTAAATGTACCACGTTTTCTTTATCCATTCTTCTGTTGAGGGGCATCTTGGCTGCTTCCGGATTCTGGCTATTACAAATAATGTTGCTATTAACATAGTTGAACAGATGTTCTTGTTGTATATATGTGCATCCTTTGGTTATATGCCTAAGAGTGGAATTGCTGGATCATGTGGTAGACTGATTCCCATTTTCCAGAGAAACTGCCATACTGATTTCCAAAGTAGCTGTACAAGTTTGCACTCACACCAGCGGGGGAGGAGTGTTCCTCTATCTCCACATCCTCTTCAGCATAAACCTTCATTGGTGTTACTGATTTTAACCATTCTGACAGGTTCAAGATGGTATCTCAGAGTTGTTTTGATTTGCATTTCCCTGATGGCTAAGGATGTTGAGCACTTTCTCAAGTGTCTATCAGACATTTTAGACTCTTCTATTGAGAAGTCTCTATTTAGTTCTGTACCCCACTTTTTAATTGAATTGTTTGGTGTTTTGGTGACTAGCTTCTTGAGTTCTTTGTATACTTTGTATACTTTGGAAATCAGCCCTCTGCCAGATGTGCTGCCATTTTGTCTTGTTGACTGAGTCCTTTGCCTTACAGAAAATTCTCAGTTTCAGGAGGTCCTATTTATTAATTGTTGATTTCAGTGTCTGTGCTACTGGTGTTATGTTCAAGAACTGGTCTCCTGTACCAATTTTTTCGAGGGTAGCTCCCACTTTTTCTTCTAAGAGGTTCAGTGTGACTGGATTCATGTTGAGGACTTTGATCCATTTGGACTTACGTTTTGTGCATGGTGATAAATATGGATCTATCTGAAGTCTTCTACATGCTAGCATCCAGTTATACTGGCACCAGTTATGCTTTCTTTTTACCATTGTATAATTTTAGCTTCTTTGTCAAAAATCAAGTATTAGTAGGTGTGTGGGTTAATATCAGGGTTTCTAATTAGATTCCATTTGGTCTACCTGCCTATTTTTGTGCCAAAACCAAGCTCTTTTCAGTGCTATGCTGCTATAATAGAGCTTGAAGTCAGGGATGGTTATGCCTCTGTATGAACTCCTTGTGATGATACAATGTCAGCATCCTAAAGATTGCATCTTTGTTCTTGGAAGCATTATTGAGAAACTATGGGAAGGCGAAAGCTATTGCAATTTCAAAACTTGGAGCCAAACAAATACTTAGTAGGGACATATCTACCTGAATGTGAAACATTAAATAGCTGAATTTCTGCACAGAAGTCCAGTTTGTTGCTAGTGAAACCATCCAGTTTCCCTTGCAAGGAAGATGGACTTGTTTGAGTAGTGACAAGGAGAACTGCTGAAGACAGCTTCATCTCACGCTATTTTTGGGATTCTCTTGGTGGAGAACTACCTTGTCTAAACTCAGTGATTCCCCAAGTGACCTATGTCCAACATCTGATCTCTGTGGTGTTTAATGTCCCAACAACCTGTATTAACCTCAGGCTAGCTCTAAACTGTAACTCACCTTTCAACTTCACAGTGAGCAAGGATATCCATGACAGCCAGCACAAGCCCTCTCTTCCCCTTGTGTGCCCAGATCTCTTCTTTTCCCTTTCAAGGTTGACCTTAGCAGCATGCCACAGTAAACTTCATATGCAGTGAAGTCCATCTCAAAGGTGGTTTCTTTATCATTTAAACTGCAAAGATAACTCAAAAAAGCCCAAATTCCTTGAGTTCAGAGTGCCAGGTATGACTCTTAACATATCAGTTGACATTAGTTAAAATAAGATTATGGGGATAAAAGATTGATGTCTACCTATTTGCCTTATTTCTATAAGTTAGAGACACTGCCAAGTATCTAGAAGAGACACATTTTAATTTCCTTGTCCCAAGATAGAATCAGCAGTCAAAAGTACATACTGCATTTGTAAAGGACCCAAATTAGATCACAAATCCTTGTAACCTCAACTCCATGAAATCTAACACCTCTGGCATCCATGGGCACCCATTATTCCATACACATATCCATACACAGATACAGACATGCTCATAATTTTAAAAATATTAATCATTTTTTTAAAAAACCAGTGTACCTGACAATTTTACCAGGCACTTGGGGAGCTTTAAAGTGTATTAAATAGCATTCAGTGTCAATCTTCTTAGATGACAGGTCACTCTGCTGCATCTATGCCCCAATCTCAAAATATGTCAGGGACCCCACCACTGCCATTCTCATTAGAGGAGTGTTTTTCTGCAGTGTGCTACAGTGAGTGCACAAATTGCTCCAGTTTAAATAAAGGGTATAAAGCAGTGATCAGAAGTACTTTTTATTATTCTCTAACCCATTTTTAAATGCAGAAGAAATGCGATGACCAGAGTTCCTCAGTATTTATAAAATTCCCATAAACAAGTGAGAGAAGCTTTCAAATGATAAAGGAGGGTGTTAAACTGCTAATCCTGAAATTTGATTTCTTAAATTAGTTCTTAGGGATCTTGTCTTAGGAGCTCTGAATCAAGCCTTTGTGTCTTGCCATTCATGCTTTCTTTGCCAATTACGGTGACTGGCACTTTGACTCACTTGTAATAACTGAATAAGTAAATGGAAAAAATAACAGTCTGCATACACAAACTGTGTTATTTTCCCTAAGAAACATGTACAAATAATCCAGAATTGTTTCAGAGAAAATTAGATATTAGAGAGCCTTGAGAAAATTCTATGAACTCCTGACTAGTGACAAATTTCCAGACAGGATTTGCAGACTCATTGGCCCCTTCCCGTTTGAACTCTCTTTCCAAAGCTGCCATAGTGGAGACTATGAAAAGTGGGCACAATTAGTTACACCCACACCCTAAAACACGAGCTGTGGTAATTTCTCACGGGGGCACAGGTTAAATGAGAGAAGATTCTTCCCATTTTCGGCCCTCTGATTCTCTTACACACTACTCCAAAGCAAATGGAGATGAATGCATTTTGACTTTTTGGAGGAAGAAATGGTGCAACTGTGTCCCTTAGTTACCCTCACAGATGTGCCCCATCTGCTGATGCTGATGGGCTGATGATGTACAACTACATGAGTGCCAAGAAGAAGGCTACCCAAGGGGCTGCAGGGCCACCTGAAACATGCTCTAGAAGCAAACTCAGTCCCCCTCCTTCCTGCCTGATCAGAGGGACTTACTGTGAATTTCAGCAGGACAGGACAGGAGTGCCCCTAAGAAAAAGACCCTTTCTGCTTTTTCTTCTTTATGTAATAACATTGCTTTGAGACTCAGAAATTCTGTTGTCTTCAGTCTTGCATGACATACCTGCTTGAGTAAGCTCCAATGCCTCCTTTAAATGAAAGAGAGAGAGAGAGAGAGAGAGAGACAGACAGAGACAGAGACAGAGACAGAGAGACAGAGACAGAGACAGAGAGAGAGACAGAGAGAGAGAGAGAGAGAAATAACATTACAGAGTTATTTTCCTTTGATGGTAGACTCCTTCCCCCAGAAGGAAGTTGGCAAATTTTTATCCTCTGCTGCTAGAGAACCGCCCGGGAATGGGAACTGCTCCGCAGCCTTCCTGTGAGCAAACAGAGGTCTCTAGTGGAAAAACAGAGCAATCACAGGTTTTATCGGGTGTGGCCACCTTGGGAGGCCATGACATTGTACATGGCCATAGAGAGCCAGCAACCCGGCCACCTTGCAAAGGGACAAATCTGTACATTTGCTCAAGTTCTGTTGGCCACATGTCCCTGGTTTAGAGGACTCTTGGGAATTTGGAGAGCTAATTGGGATTTGAAAGATCTTTGAAATAGGGAAAAGGAAAAAATGTATTGTATTCAGGTCCTGCCATGCCCTCCTCTTATCTGCTCAAAACCTGTTTCTAGCTGGAAAGGTTAGAGTTTCAAGGAGAGCTGAGTACATTAATAATGGAAGACAGCCCTCCCTAATTGAGAGTGCTGCAAGACGATGTAAATTACCATGAGCTTGTTGAGGGCAGTAGATTTGTAAATATCTCCACTCCCTGACAGAACAAGGAGCAGGACCTTTTCTTTTATAGAAGATGGCCAGATGTGCAGACTCTCCTTCAAAACACTGCACATCTTGATGTCATCTTGTCTGTCCTTTCAATTTTCTCATATAAGGAAAGAGGACATAATGTAAGACCATCTAGCAGAGACAAACCCATTATTGCCTTTCATTTGGCTGTAGGACCAACACTTTGATTTCAGTGAGGAATAGTCCTGATACATAGTCAATGGCAGCCTTTAAACCCGAGCTGGCTGTTTGCGAAGTAAATCTGTTCTAATGAATAATTTAAGAATCTTCCTGTTTTCTGTCCTTGAGGACAGAACGTGATTTTCTGAATTACAAAATGTTGGAAGCAATTGCCCCTACAAGGTGTTAGAAAAGTCACAGTTGGGGAACTTAGCTAATTGGAAAAATGGGTGGGTTGGCCTTCCTGTTTCCTGTTGCGTCCTCTAAACCCCATACTTGGTCCTGGAAGATGCCTCACATCAGTGCTGTGGCAGGTTTGTGATAGGATAGAGATTGGGTGTGGACACCCTTGCTGGTAATACCAAAATGCATGGCAACAATAGTCAAAGAGCCATCATATCTTAAGGCATGCCATAAAGGACAAGGGACATTCCAAGGTTTTACACTTTTGTGCTTCCAGTACTGACAGCTTGTCTCCTGGGCACCAAGTACTTCTCAACATGTGCCCTGGTGTCAGGAGCATATCAGAGACTGCACTTCTCAGTCCTTGGTACATACTTGCATTGGAGCATATTTAAATTATTTATTTTCCTGTGCCCCTAGAAGTGTAAGATTCTGTAGAGTGGCCTATTGGATCTTGTTTGTGAATAACTGGGTCTCTCTTACCATCCCCTCCCCCCCAGTTCAGTAAGTCTGTTTGTTCAGTCACCACTTAGGGGCTTGTTAGACATCAAGGACATAAAAAATAGGACAGGTACAGTCAGGCAGTCTTGACCCCCTCATCCTTCTCAAGGCTCCCAATTCAGAGGCTAAATGTGGAAGACGACTAGACAGTTACTCAAGGAAGTATGAGATGGGTTTGAGATGTAGAAGGACAACCAGAGCCAGAATGGTAAGAAGTGTGCTGTCAAGGCTCCTGGAGGAGATGACATATGTACTGAAGCTCGTAAGATGAGTCAGTGCTCTAGCTCAGGCAGAGGTGTAGGGGAAACATCATAGGTAAAGGGCACGCTGGATAATAAGCCCCAGACTCTTAGGAATTCCCAAATGTCAAGGACGTATTAAAAACAGTAATGAGCGGCCACAACACTAAATACTGACTACTAAGCTGAGGTTGACTTTCCACAGACAGGGCTGCCACTCAGAGTCTCCAAAGCATTCTTTAACTTTATTCTCACCGAGTACAAGCAGCTCTGAGGCTCTTTACAGAAAGGGCTTAATGAATTTTTCAGAGATTGCCTTTAAGACACTGGGTTTCTCTTTTGAGAAACAAAAGCAAAGAGAGCAAAAAAAAAAGAGAGGGGAATTCTCAAAAGAAATCAATAACGCAACTGTCATTAGAAGTTAAGCTTCAAATGGCTTCTCCTTGCAAAGCTATTGTAGGCATCTCTCTCTCTCAGAAGAACTTTGAAATCCCTAAGCAATCTGTGCACTGTGCTAGGGAGAGAAAACAATCAAAGCAGGCCCACACAGCACGAGATAAAAGGCCTTTAAATCGAGGCTCTTATTTCTGTAGGTTTGGGGTTTGAAATCATAAGCATCATGCCTTCTATTAAAGAAGGATTTCCAAGGAAGTTTTACACTATCAGGGCTTAGAGGGACATAAATGGCTATCTGGATCATTCATCCACTCAGATGCTACCCAAGATAAATAGGATGATGCCGTGTTTTCAAATGCTTTCATACAGAGATTTAACAACCTCTTTCAGGAGGCAGTCTGATAGCAGCCTTCTCTGTGAATAAAAGGGGCATTTGTATCAAGTTCAAAGCATTTAAATGGCAGCCTAAGGCCTCTTCCAGTTAGATGGGCAAAGAGATCAGCAACAAATAAAAAGTGCATACGATGCCAGTGACAGGAGAGCGGGTTTGGAACTTAAATCTAGTCCCAGCAGCTCCATTCAGGGAACTGCTGATGAATGAGCTTGGGTTCTTTCAGAACTTCAGATCCTACCTGACAGAAGACACCTCAGTCCTGAGCAAAGGACTAAGGAGGAAAGAATTTCCAGGCAGCCCCTCACTTGGAATTATGCTCACTAAAAATGGGAGTGGAAACAGCAATCAACCTAACTCAGGTTCCTAAAGGAGACAATACTACCTGAGGGCCTTAGCAGAAGAAACACGAGACAGTCTTGATGATGAGGCAAGGTATCCATGCTGCTTTGGATGCTATGTTTGAGTTGGCTTGTTTGCGTGTATGTCTGTGCTTTTAGCCTGTTTGGGATGCCATGAGAAATCATGTTAAATGGAGCAGCTGGAGACAAGACTCACACCTTATTACTAATGGTTCTGAAGCTGAGAAGTTTAAGATTAATGTACTTGGAGATCTAAGGTATGACGCGAGTTACTTTCTGGCCCATAGGTGGAAGTCATTTTCCCAAGTCAACACATGGTAGAAAGAATAAGAAATTTCTCTGGGGTGTCTTTCATGAGGGCATGAATACCACTTATGAGAGTTCTATTCTTGTAATCTAATCAACTCCTAAAGGCCCACCTCCAAATATCATCATATTGGAGATTAAAAACTCAGCATACAGTTTTATTTTTTTGTTGCTTGGAATTGACCCTAAGGCCTCATATATGGTACCTAATTTTTGAAGAGACACATATTCAAGACATATATCTCTATGTGGGTCAATTCTGTGAATGTACATACAAAAATGCTCTAAATTGACATGTGAAGCAACCTTGTTTCTAATTTAAATTTAAATTTCAAAATAAAAATATATTTAAAAAAAGACTAAAAATGCTCTAAATGAATGCAGCCTGATGCTGAAATGGCATCTATATAGAATGCAAATTATTTGATGAAGGATTACATTAATATGATAATAAGCACCTACCATGTGTGGGAAAGGCCATGTTGGACAGTCCCTGACATTAAGGAGGCATAGGTCGGGTGAGGACAAAGAGGAACAAACAGATAATTACTGTGCTACAAGCCAAAGAGCCACCTGTCTATACAGGGCACCGTGAAACATGAAGCAGGAAATGAGCAGAAGCGCCTGGAGGAAAGAGGAAGCTTCACAAAGAGGTACTGTTCCCTGGTGTCTTCACAGAGCACGAATAAGAGTGCTGAAGACAAACGCATGGAGTCTTACACACATAAACATGCTTGTATATGTCTACTCCTACATATAGGAACTGCATATTTCCAAGCATGTATGATACATATGTAGTTGGTACTATATAGCACACATGTATATCCACCTTATATAGGAAAAATATATCTGTATACACATACATGTTTGGTACTTATTTTTATGTACATAGTTTCTCACTACAATCATAAATGCATGAATCTCTGTGTGTGTATACACATAACTGGTACCTATGTCATATATTATTATGTATCTCATTCTGTCTGTATTGGTATATATATATATGTGTGTATGTGTGTGTGTGTGTGTGCGTGTGTGTGTAGGCATTATGTGTATATGGCAATAGACAGAGGGAGACAGAAGGGAAAGGGAAAGAAATAAGCTAGCTTAGCAATATATAGAAAGTTAGAGAAAATCAATTTTATATAGAATTTTATATAGAATTTAAATATACATAGAAATTTTATTTCTATATATATATAAAATGTATAAGACATTTACTATTAAGTGACTTACCTATGCACACATGCATATCCAATTATTTTGTACAAGACCAATTATCTCCGCTCCAATTACGAATCTGTCTAACATGATGCACTTCAAAGCTCTTAATTATCCCCTATTTCTACTCCTACTCCACACTAAGAAAAACAAATAAAACATGATTAGGGTCTATAATAACAGAAATGTATGTACAAAAATTATTGGAAAGAATTAAAGCTATCATGTCTTTAGATTTGTAGATCTATGAGTTACCATCTAACCTTGCTTGTTCTGCAAGCAGACAATACACTAGTGAAAATTCTGTTGAAAACTCCAGATGAACTCCTTTGTCATTTCTCTAATTACCTAAGTTGGTTCACAATGTGAGAAGAAACTTTAAATCGATCTGGAATTACATTGAACTTTGAAGATTCAAGGAGCCTGTCAAGCTGGTAGAGAGAAACATCATGGTTAAAGAAAAGAACTGCCTGACTGTGGGATTCAAGTACATGGAGGACCAGATGCCCCGGCTAATAGCACAGTGTCTTGCATGTTCCATCACTCAAAACACTGACAATACTAGGGCCTTGTTGAGAGGTTAAACTGATAGCAAGTCTACACTATCCCTGGAATGGGGACATTGGGACATTTTGTGCAACATACCTCAGTCATTCTAATGCATCATTGACACTTGAAAATTTAGTGCCATTCACAGCTGGACCGAGAAGCTATGCTAGTGACAAAACTGGAACACTAGGCAAATTAATAACAGTTTGCATTTCAGGTTTCCTGGGAAGATTGCCATCTCTGTTAAGTAAGCATGACACAACGGAGTAGCGTAGGCCTTGCTGAGTTCAGGCAGTTCATGCTTAAATCTTAGGTAGTGCCAGAAAAGTCAGTTTGATGCTTAGGTACATGGCTACAGTGAAGGCTTCATGGAAGATGGGAAATGAAAATGGCCTCTGGGCCGAACACCAGTAAGACTGGTAAAGATTTTTCCATCCTACACTTGAAAGGTACTTGTGAGAATTTTGAGTGGCATTTCGTAGCTGGTGATGTTTACAGACTCACGTAGAGGCTACAATCGTGCAGAAGTTATCGGCACACTAGGCAGTGCAGCGGATGATACCATTACATTAAGTCCATGGACCTTAAGAGCCTGTACACTTGGAACGGCGTGCCACGGGTGTTAAGGAGCGAGCTGTGGCATAAGGTAGACATGTATTTTCATTTCCAGCTCTGCCCCTTGCTCGCCGTGAGAACTTGGACAAGTTACATCATGTCTCTGAACCTCAGTTTCCTCATCTGTCAATAGCAGGTAATTATACTTGCTTCATAGGGAAACTGGGAGACTGTGGGAACTAATTAGCGCCACTCTGCTTCCAACTGGCTTTTGTTCTATCAACTGGCTTCAGCAGGGTATGCACTGAAAGCCTCTACTGGCTTCCTGCCTCTCCTGTAGAAGACAGGAAACCATCTTCCTACTTCCTGGGTGAAGGAGCTCTCAAGCCACTTTGCGGGGAGGGGCTGGGGGAAAGGGGGAGAAACAGGATCTCACTATATGAGCTAGACTGGAACTCACAGAGAGTCACCTCTCCCTCCCAAGTGCAGAATTAAAGGCGTGTGCCACCTGGCTCTGATTACTTTCAGAAATAAAGAAGTTCAGTCTGGTTTTAAAGGGAGAGGTCAGAAATCATGGTCAGCTCCTTGGGTACCAGAGATGAGGCTAAGCCAGTCACCACACTTGTTTCTGCCCTGAGAATTAGAGTTTGTCTTTAGTCCCTGTTTTACTTCTTGGGGATTTCTATTAGTGGGATATCAGAACTTCTTTGGCTGCAGAGCTCAGACCAAGGTGAGCTAACACCTGAGGTTGGTTTTCATTAGGTCAGCTAACAACTGCCCACCCAATGCTTCTCAAGGGACAATTCACTGTAGAGGTGCAGTGTAGTCCCTCACACTCTACTACAACGTTTCTTTTTATCAGAGGACTTTTTTTGCTTGACCTCTTATCAGTTCGTTCTGTGTTGCTGTGGGGAAAGAAAACCCAATTTGTAAAACAACCAAAGGTGGAATGATACAACTTGGCTGTGGTTCCAGAGAGTTTGGTTCTGTCGTGGGGTGGAGAAGGTATGGCACAGTTGGAAAGGCAAGAGAGTTCAGCAGAAACTACTCATATCGTGGCACATCAGGAAGCAGAGAGCTTAGACCAAACCAGACCCACCTTTACCAGCTGTGCCCCACTGGATACCAGCAGCCAGAAAACAGTGTTCAAGGCATGTGCCTGTGGAAGTCATGCCCAATTCAAGCCATAACAAGCCCACACGGAACCATGTAGACAAGCCTGCCTGCCATCTTACGGGTGGCAGAGTATTTCCTCCCTGCACAGTCTGTCTTCCATCTGCCAGCTTCTTCCCAGCTCCATCATACTTTCCTTCTCCCCCTCCTCAAGCAGTTTGGACTGTGAGTCTCAATCCAAACCCTAACTCTTCTTCTTCTAGACTAAAATCTGATATGACACATGGCTTTTTCTTTCATCTCCTCTCAGATCAAGCTGGATTTTCCCTACATAATTAATATTGACTGGTTTGAATGACATGAAGCAGAAAATGGTTTCAGGTGAGGGAGTGTTCTGTGATGAAATCTAAAGCCCATATCCCATCCTTATGTTGAAGGAATAGAAATGTTAGTCAAACAATTTCATATGATATTTTCCCCATCTTCCTTGTGGGTATATATAAGGGATATTGAAAGCTTTTAATGAGCATGGCAGCATACTCACATTTAGTATGTTTTCATTTTTGAGGATTTTGGAATCAATGTGAGAACCTATTGAGCTAGACAGAGAAAATGCAAGAATTAAGAGTCTTCCAAATACTGGGTATCCTACATGGAGCCAACATGTTAGTACATCAATCCAGATGCCCCTGTGAGCTGCAGATTGTGTGTGCATTAGTACACTAATGTTCTGAGCCTTCCACCTACCACCGTTCTGTTCTAATGTGTAATCCTGGAGTCCTGGCTCATGATCCAATGAGGATTTTTCTGTCTCCAGGATTCAATCCAGACAGCATGGATCTTCTGCAAGGTTAGAACAAGGGAAAATGATTTCCTAGATCCTAAAAAATTTGGTCTCCTTAGAACAAAAGGCATCCATTGTCTTCTCTCCCTCAAGCTTTTTACATCTAGATGAAAATGTGCTTTTTGTGAATTACACACACACACACACACACACACACACACACACATTTTAAAGCAAAAAGCTATTTGCATTTTTCTCAGCCCCATCTGGAATGGTTTCTTTTATTTTACATCATCTTTAACTTTAGTCTTATTATTTTCGCACACATTTTTTAAACTTCTTTGAACATGCATTAAACGCCTTAGGACCTTAGCCAAATGCCACTCCCTGGGGACCTTCAAAAGAGAGGCCGGACTTATTGAGAACAAGTTTCCTTTGTAATACATAAAAGCAGCAAACAGTTTTTCTAGAGGAAGGGAATGAGTTTTCCATGCCAATTACTGTATCCTGCATTTTCCTATAATTAATTTGCCATTCTCTCCTGCCTCTACCACAATAGATTCAGCCTCCTGCCTTCACCCTGTCTATCCAGTCACAAATATCAGAGAATTCAAACAACCATCTTTAATATACTCTGTCTCTTTACACTGTCTTTTTGCATACTGAGTCCCTACTTCCCATTTTTATTCTGATCTTTTCATCAGTAAATTCAGGAAATAACTCAAATATTAATACTAACTCTAATAACTAATATTAATAGTAACCCTAATAACTAGTGTTTACTCAATGCCTGCCACATATCAGGTGTCATATTTGGGATATTCCTATAATACTTTCATTTACCTACATGACAAATAGGGGATATGGAGATGCACTTTGTAGCTGAAAGTTGATAAAGACAGATCTGGATTTGGTCTCACCCTGAACTGTAATGGCTAACTAGTAAGCTGTTTTGCCTCCTGCACCTGTGTCAAATCGCTAAGATCCCGTGCTTACAGCCCTGATTAGAGACACCTGTTCCCACCATTAGGTTGAGACATCTTGTTTCCTATAAACATTTTATACCATGGTTCCATTGATTGGGCAAATAAAAAGGTTTAGAAATTCATTTATAAGAAGAAAAAAGGTTGCAACAGAATGTGAAAGTCATTTTAGGTAGAATCTTTGAAATTTCCCAAATTAACACAGCATCACACATACCTTGGAGCTTGTCCATCGACTAAGAAAGGGACGTGACCTACCTGTACTCAGCGCCATCTCTGGGAGCTACTTCACAGGACCCAGATTATCAGTGGTGGAGATTCACTTTCCAATTCATCCTGTTCTTCATAGGAGTTATATCAACATTGTCAGCTTATTTTCTAGTGATAAAATTCTACTTGAGCTCTAAAACCTTCTGTTACAGCATCCCATGAGGCAAAGCCTTAGATGAGAACCGCAGGTCATCCATCAGCATCAGGTTGGTGCTGGCTGATAACATCTGTTCTCATGTAATATTTTCTATGCTAGAGTTAATGCAACATTAACTGATTTGAGGTTGCCATCTTGAATACACCAGGATCTACTAATCCACTAAAACTTGTTGAAAAAATTGGAAAAGCCAGAAAACCTTCCAAGGTCAAGAAAATCAAGAAGTCAAGAAAAGAGAGGCACTTTGTCAACTTGACTATTGGCAGTCCCTGTTGGCTGCCTGTGCTATCTGTCACTGGAATTGTAGAGCTCTCATTAGCCAGGAAATCACTTTGGATTAGGCCTTAGATACTAAGGGCCCTTCCTGGTACTGACTCACTTTGGGTCCTTGTGCTACTCACATAACCTCATTGAACCTCAGTTTCTTCACCTGGAAAATGGAAATAATGATAGGTATGGTAAAGAGGTGTTATGAAGTTTAATTAGCCTTTCTAAAGTACTTTGAGATGATCAGATGAAAGGTGCACTTTAAATTTATAGCATTAATTATTACTTTTATTGTATATAATCATTTTTTAAATACTACAAGCATTTGTGTGTCATTTATCACACAATACACATATATATGTAAGGGTATTCAAGCCTCTTTTCTAAAGATCACACTGATACAGTCAATATTATCAACTCATGCATAAACTATTCCCAAAGAAACCAATTTGGGAATAGATGCAAAATAGGATAAACTAACACCAATATGGAAAGGCAATACATGTAAGTGTTACCTTGACCAGTTAGACACACCTAACTGTTGAGGTAAACACAACAGTTGAAGAGATAATTGAAGGAGAAGAACATACAGCTTGATTGCAAAACAATATAATGGTGTTGCTCTTTGAAGTGTGCTTTTCTTCTAAGAGACTCGGAGCAAATCACCAATATTATCTCATTAATTTTCATAACATCCTTGCAAGGAAGAAAACAAATAGAATTCCACTTTAAAGACAGGTAAATGCAGACTTAGTGACTAAGCGGTTTGCCAAGGTCACAGAATCCACTAATAATAACAAAGTTCAGGTTATCCTTTTCCTGCTTAAGGTCAGAAAGCTTGCCAGAGGTGGGACAACAGCTGGAACCCAACTACTTTGTATCTAAATACTGGGTGATACTCCCTGTCTTCAGACCAATAGATTTAGGATTAGGATAAAAGCATCTAATGGAGTCCTATTCAAGGTTTCATCAGTGCTCAGCAACCATCATCAGGGTTGAGTGGTGCCCTCCTAAAGTGACAGTGTACAGGAAGGCATATTTCTGCTTCAGTGTGTAGTTGCTTCAGGTTCTTTTTCCATTAGTGATTATGCAGAGTTAGAAACCACCACAAAGCAGTTGCATGTTTAAAGAGAGCTCCATGGTGCTGGGAAAAACTAGACTATTGAAGAGGGAATTAAGAACATTTCAGTGTATTGTTTATTTCATAGCAGCAAATTAAAATTAATTTTATCTTAGCTTAACTCTCAAGAATTAGCAACATGTATTCATTTTAGATAAATCAAGCATCATAGTTCTCTTTCTACATATCTGTTTTTTGATTTTATAAATATCTTTAATATAAGTCTCAAGTTACAGAATATTGTATAAGACCTGTTTGTATTAGATTTAAGTTTTCTTAGAATATAGGAATACCAAACTACCCAAGGAGACCCAAAATCCTGCTGCTGATTTTATTCTATTTTTGACAGATTATAATAGTAAAAGACTTTCATATGATTAAGACCCATCAGGAACTGAAGAAGGATTTGATAAAAGTTCAGATGTGTTTAGTCACTTGCTAGTTGATACAAATAGTAACTCCAAGAATTCCTCCTATTTGTTTATGATTTAGAGGATACTTATTAGGAAGTTAATCTATAAATGAATCTGTGTTGAGTAGTAATTTCTTAAATTATGAGCAGGTCTTAAACTTTTGAGTTAGTTTTCCACTTACTTTTTTATAGCCAGTAGATCCAAAATGGCAGTTGTCTTTCATCTAGATCAGTCAAACAGATTACTTCTACTGGCTGGCAGGCTGGCTGGCTGGCTGGCTGACTGACTGGGACTCACTCTGCTCAAGATCATAGGATGGTAATGAATCAGTGGGCAAGTCTCTACCTTGTGTGATTTATCGCATGATCTCCAACTTTGAGACTCCTATCAATTCTTGGGGCCAACAACTTGTAAAACCTTCTTTTCAAATAACCTCAGCATCCACATTAGTAACGCCCACACTAGTCTGCAATGGTTGATCTTCTAATGCCCAGACACATCCTCAAGAAGATGAAGGATGATAAAAACCCATGTTAGTATCTCAGTAGCTTGACATTCTTGCAGATGAGAAGGAAACATCATAGGTGGGTTTCTCCCTATCCAGAAATGGTATTACATAATAAGCTTTCAAATTTTATTTCTGTGGGCACAGTTTTCTTGGCCATCAACTTAAATTAAACTTAAATGAAAAGTAGAATGTTCTAATTGATATTACTTGCCTTCAATAGCATCTGTATTTGCACAGGACTTCCTCTTCATTCATAGTTCTTCCTACAGGTGGGGTGGTGGTAATCACCCTGCTTACATATGCAGGGGAGGAAACAACACTGGCAGAGAGAGAAACAATTTACTCACCAACTTTAATTGAGTTGGCAAGTCTCCTAGTTCAGAGCAACATGAAGAAGACAGACTCAGTGCATGTTATGATCATAAGAAACCCTAAAGTACCATTCTAGATAGAATATACGTGAGCTTCAGTTTAAGGGTAAAAAGAAATCTATTATTAAGGTACTAAAGGCCTATCTGAAATGTAATGCTCTGTTGTATTTTCTGGCCTTGAAAGATTATTTTTATTTAGTCCACAAGTGAACTCTAGGTACCCTAAAATAATTGTAAAGGCTCTCATCCAAGGTTCTAAAAAACAGGGTTCTACCCACCATACCCAGCATGGGCTACTTGTAGAGCTACAAAGAATACATTTAAAAGTGGCTAACGAAGACTCCTCTTGTTGGAATTAGTGAGAATGTAGTGCTATGCCATGTGTGCAGAACTGGGTCTAGAGTTGAAATGTGCTTGGTTGAGAAGAAAAGGCAAGATTATGGAATGGTTGAAGATACGTGCACACTAGGAAACAGATTGTAAAATACATTCAAATGGCTCTCTTCAGTTGATGGATTGAAGCAGGTTGGTAAGCACAACGCACCTCTCTCTTTAGGAATGCGCTCTACTGCTTCATGCTGCAACCTTAGATCCCATTCAGTTTTATACCAATTTAGCGACTTACAGGCCAGATAAAGGGATCCTAGGATGCTCTCCTTTCATTTCTAATAATTCTGCTTTGGCTTAGTTGGTGTCCAGTGACTGAGTCATGTAATTATTCCCAAGGAAAACCAGACTAGGGCTGCTTTTAAATTCTGTGAACTGATCCCATAAACTGCATTATTTATTTTAATAAAACATAGTTGAGTTTGTTGGTTACATATATTTGCTTTCATGGTAATTTAAGTTAGATGGACACGAAGTTTCAATGAATATATATAAACTTTACAGAAAGTTGCAATTAATTGGGTAGAGAAATCATTTGATTCTCATATCTGCCCCACTTGTCTTCTCTAATTCCTCTCACTCTGTTTTCACCCTATGAAAACAGTTGTTTGAGTACTCTCTCTGCCTCTCTTTCTGTCTCTCTCTGCCTCTCTTTCTGTCTCTCTCTGCCTCTCTGTCTCTCTCTGCCTCTCTCAGTCTCTCTCTGCCTCTCTGTCTCTCTCTGCCTCTCTCTCTGTCTCTCTGTCTCTCTGTCTCTCTCTGTCTCTCTCTCTCTCTCTCTCTCTCTCTCTCTCTCTCTCTCTCTCTCTCTCTCTCTCTCTCCCCGTCTGTCTCGGTCAGCACACTCTGGCTGTAACTTTTATGGTCCTCTTACAATGGAAGATAGAAAGTAAACTGTGACCATCCTACCATTTACCCTTCAATTAGACACCATAGCTGATTAGAGGATTTCCTGTGATGGTCATTTGGAGTTATCAAATTAACTTAGTTCTAGTTTGTTCCACTCTGAAGAACTGCAAAAGCTTATTTGGAGGCCTCTTGCCTGCATGAGTCAATGATTCAGTGTTATGTGGGTGGAGGAATTGTACTTCAAGATTTCTTGGCTTAGATATTAAATCATGATCAGACACACTCTGGGTGACATTTTTCTCTTCTTTATTCCCACATAAAACTCCCACTGAAGTGACAGAAAAGACTCGTGCGTGGAGGAGACTCATTTGGTATTTGTGTAGGTTCTTTAACTAGCAAAAAGTCCACACATTTTGTCTGTCCACACCAGATCAATGTCTGTAGTGGATGCTTCTGGAATCAAAGACTCACAGCTAAGAAACTAGAGAGGTGGGTATCACACATGATTTAAAGCACCAGCATACACCCACTATTAAAAGAATGTGGCTTCTCTAGAATTTAACAGCACACATCTATTAATGCAAACTAAGCTCAATATGGCAAAATCCTACGCAGCCTGCAAACTCAGTGGTAGGAGCTGAAGACAGTCTGATCAGTTGACAAGTGACTCAATACTGAAATTTAATTGTGCTTGCTGTTTGCCAGTAACTGTAAGCAGGTACTTATGAAGGCCTTGTCATGCTGGTTCCCCAGCATTTTTCAGCTGGGAAAGTAGCTGTGTGGACTATAGGAGCTGCGCTCCAGGTAAAGAGGTGTATCATCATAGGAATTTGTACAAGCCTTTGGCGTTTCATTGCTCTGGAACAGCACGCGAGAGCATGACACTGTGTGCAAAGACATGGGGCAAGATGATGAAATACTGGCCATCCTCCAATATTTCAAGTGGTTTACACCCAGTATCGACTAGAAGGGCATTTGTTCACACATATGGTGACATTCTCAGTTTAGGAAAGTTTGGGAAGGTACCTCCTTTTACTTATACACTCATACACATTTTCAAATATAAAACTTAATACCTAGGTTCCATAATGCTTTTCCCAGAAACGCAAACAATAAGATGAATCAATAGACTGAAGATTAGTGACTTATGTGAGTAAGTAAGGTTTGATTTTAAATCATGAAGCATGGGAAATTTTGTAGGATAAGAGTACCAATGTATTTTTGGAGCAAGCCTTTGATGTTTTCTGGAATTAACATTTTAAAACAAACACCATCCACTAACTTACCAAGTAATCTCCTAATGTCATCTCAGCCTTTCCAACAGCCTTTGCTTTCTCCAAAACTGCAGCCAAAAAGCTGAGAGGGGAAAGGTTAGGCTTGTATTTAAGTATATTTTTCTCTCCTCCCATGAATTAATTATTCAACAGGGTCAAAGGTAGATAGTTGATAAGCTAAATAACCAAAAGCAAAGAGTAGTTTCTCAGAAGGAAGTAGCTTCCAGCAGAGGAGTGGGGAGTATCTATAATGTTCCACAAAGTCCTCAATTAATAGGCTCTCTGCTACATTAACCAAGAAGCTTAATAGTATATAAATATGAGTGAGTCAGCTTTCTCACCACCGTGAGAAAATTCCTGACCAAAAAATATCAACAGATGATGAGAAGCCCAGCGCCAATGGATACATCTATATCACAGCTCCTGCACAGGTAGCTCATGGAACATCCCAAAAGAGGGCTGGAAAGACTGAAGGAACCAGAACATCAGAAAGTCTGCTGGGAAACAGTCTCTCTTAGAAATTATGGCATAAACAAGACCAACATAACAGCAATATCAATGGGAATGCTAACAAGGAAGGGGCAAATTTTCACAGGGTCGCACCTGAAAAACTTAAAGGCAACTGACTGGAAGAAGGAGGCTGTCCAGTGCAGAGTGGAAATTCCTGACTCAGTATGTTGTATTTATATATATTTGTGCGCATGCACGCGCACGCGCGCACACACACACACACACACACACACACACACACGCATGCGCAACTATCAAAGAAAAAGGGGCTGCCAACTTGAAATGGGGACATGATCTGGCTTTAAGGGAGGGTAGCCTGGAGAGATTGTATGGAGGAAATGAGGGGAAATGTGATGCAATTCTACTTTAATTAAGAATGTATCTTAAAGATGCCTTAAAAACCAAGGCATAGACTTTGCTCACAGTTTCAGAGACAGGGGTAGTGGCGGAGTAGAACAACATACATGGCAGTCAGGGAGCAGGCAACGAATGAATGCCTGTGGTGATGGCTTTTTCTTTTGTTTCTTTAGTTCCATTTAAGTTTCTAACATATGTGACTGTGCCACCTATGTTGAGGGTGGGTTCCCCTCTTCACAGCCCTGCTTAGACAATTATCTCTGGAAATACCCTTACAAACACTCACACTTGTACTTTCCTAATCTCATAGGGATTTCTCAATGCAACCAATTTGACAACTAAAATATAATAATAGTGTCCACTTAATGCCATTGGAGGGCATGGAAAATTTGGGAAAACAGCTTAATAATCTCTTTGGGTTTCAGTTTCCCCATTAGTGAGGGAGGACTTGCCTTAACCATTTTTTAAGGACCCCTACCCTCAAGTGTATCTAGATTCTATGTTGCAACCATCAGACTGGCATTTGTACACTGCCTTTGCATCCTAGTTTACTGGAAATACTAAGGGATTTCAGTCTCTTTGACTTTCTCCTTTGATTATGTGCCTCTGACAAAGCCACATGTAGGAAAAAAAAGATGGCATGTATTACCTTTACATTATACTGATTTTAACAGAAGATGTTTACATCTAGTGAGCTCACAATACTAAGTTCTAATGTGACTTTTAGCTTCACCACAGAATCTTTCTGTTCTTCCAAGAATGTGTAGAAATAATATACTATATTCTGATTAGGTATGGTTATGAAGGGAGCTGAGAGATCATTTTCTATCCTCACCAACTCAGGAATGACCTGGTGGACATGTTGGATTTCACATTTATGAATGGAAAGGATGGTTTCACAGTACAAAACAGGAAACAAAATCTCTCACCTCAGCCTCAATCACAAGTAATACATAACCATTGCAGTGGTTTGAAAGAAAATGACACCCAAAGGGAGTGGCACTATAAGGGGGTGTGGTCTTGTTGGAGGAAGTGAGTCACTGTAGGGGAGGACTTTGAGGTCTCTTTTCTCAGGCTTCACTCAGTGTGACAGTCAACTTCCTGCTGCCTTCTGGTCAAGATGTAGCTGTCCGTGTCTGCCTGCATGCGGCCATGCTCCCATCATAATGCTAATGAACTAAACCTCTGAAACTGTGAACCATCACCTCTATTAAATTTTCTTTATAGCAGTTGCTGTGGTCATGGTGTCTCTTCACAGCAATAAAAACCCAAACTAAGACAACCATATAGTTTCATTTTCAAAGAAGTCTTCCTCTTCAACCTGATTGTTTCATTAGTCCCATGAAACAATGACCACATAGATCCCCAATGTCCTGATAGACAACCTCACTTCTTACGGCCTGTGTTTGCCTTTTTACTGCTGTGGTAAACGAAATGAACAAATGCAACTTTGGGAGCAAAGGGTTTATTTGGCTTATGTGTTCAGTTTTATCAACTCCTCTAACACTCATTTGGTATATAGTAAAGATAAGAAGGGAAGGAGAAGCAAGGAGGAAAAAGTAAGAGGAAGGAGATGGAGGGATTAAGGATGATATGAATTAAATACCTGAAACCATATTTTTAAAAAACAGCAAATAAACAAGAAAGAGAGAAAGAAAGAAAGAAAGAAAGAAAGAAAGAAAGAAAGAAAGAGAGGGGGAGGGAGGTAGTAAGGGAGGAAGGGAGGGAGAGAGAGACAGAGAGAGAGAGAGAGAGAGAGAGAGAGAGAGAGAGAGAGAGAGAGAGAGAGAGAGAGAGAGAAAGGAAGACAGACAGACAGGACAGACAGGAGAAAATGAAGATCCAGCTATTTGGGTAAGAACACTTGCCCTTGTTGAAGACCTATGACCAGTTCCCAGCACCCAAGTAAGGTGATTCAAACTTCCTGTAACTCCAGCTTTAGAGAATGCAATGCTTTCTCCTGGCCTCTGACTATACCTGCATGCATGTCATACACATACATACACTCAGGCACACACACACACACACACACACACACACACACACACACACACACACCTTTAAAAAAGGAACAGCAGGCCAAGTGGAGAAGTAGAGACACACATATTTCTGAGGCTCACCAGACAGTCAGCAGAATCTAACCAGTGAACTCAAAATGAGATACCCTGTCTCAAAATGAAAGGTAGACAGCTCCTGAGCCAAACCCAGGAGACTGGCCCCTGGCCTCCACATGCATACATGCACACATGAACTGGCATCCGCACATACACCCATGTGAATATGAATATCCATCCACAAACACACACAAAGGAGGAGAGAGAAGAAGGCGGAAGAGGACAAGGAACAGCAATAACAAGGGAAAAAACTGCTTCAAAGATAAACAAATTCATATCTGCCCCATCCAAATATTTACCAATCAGAAATGACTTCATATTTGAGCTTCCTAATATTGAGGAGCTTCACAAATACTGGGCCCCATCTGTAAACTCGCATTTAATTGGCTTAGAGAACATCCTAGATAGAAAACGTTTAACATTCAAGATTAGAATTCAGTGCTTTTCCACATTGAAAAAGCCTGACTTCCTTTCTAAGGTGTAAAGTCTAACACAGTAGCTTGGGTGAAACTCAAGTGCTCCAGTTCTAACAAGCTTCTGAGTGTTGCCTGTTGATTCCTGAACACTGCAGTAGCAAGATGAAAACTAATCCCTAACACTGAGAAGCAATTCTCACTGCATTTGCTAAGTTATGTTTTCCACCTGCATGTGGTTAGCTCATAATAACAAAAGCCAAAAGCCAGTGGAGACACTGCTTCCCATCCCCCAAGGTAGTTTTACAAGCTAATTTCACAGAATTAGCAGGTTGCAGTGTTTAGACTCAACCCATCCATAATTACTGTTATCTACACTACCCCACCCCCACCCCTTTCATGCAGGGAACCATCCCAACTCCTCCCCCAAACCATTAGACTGATAGTATCCTCAGCATCAAACTCTCTGTGGCTTCTATAAACAGAAAGCACAGGAAAACCAAACAGTAGTAAATGCAAATAGCCATCGTGCAAAGGTATTTGAAGGAAAGGTAAAAACTCATATGACATCATCCCTGCCATTTGTTTTCAATCTGTGGAAAGATAACTATGTGTGAAAAACAGGACCTATAATGCAGAGCATCAATGGTGACAGCCAATGATTGACACTGACAAAACACATTGTAGAAAAGACCTGGGCAAAGGCCTATGTATGCCAGGTAATTATGGATTGGGTGGGCAGAATTATAGGGGAATCCCACAAAGAAGTTAATACAATTCAAAGTTAATAGGAAGTTAAGTGGGCAAGTAGAAGGACCCCAGAACCAGCCGAGAGAGGGTTAAATTGTCACACAGAGGTGCTAGAATCAAGATAGGCACCAGTGAGAGTAAGAAGAAACCATTTCAGTTTCCTAAATATTTCCTAAGTATTTCCTCAATACTCTGTGAAGCCTGGATATTTTAGAGTTGGTACTTAAAACATGCCATGTTGAAGGATAATTGACTATCCTGATACAGTTTTCATCTCTGTGTATTTCTCTTTTAAGAGAGACAAAGGTACAGAGATAAAGAGACAGAGAGTTAGATACAAATAGATTGTATATGTTTTATGTAATATAGCAATGTTAAATGTCCGTATGTACTTTTTATATGCACTATTGTCCACATATTGTACATGAAAAGTTGTTTTATCCACATATAAAGAATAGGTACTTATCTTATAATTAGATCTTCATATAAAACCAGGGAGTTTCTGTATTTTGTTCACTTTCACAATCCCTAGTGTCAAAACAGTGATTAAAACTCTTGATTCTTTTGGCAAGAAATGGTGGCATAGAGAGATTAAATACTGTGCATAAAATCATGTAGGCAATAAGCAGCTGAAGTAGGGATCAGATGCCAACAGGGCTCCTTGGTTCCCATGGCTTATTCATCACCCTACAAGCTCTCCAGACTTTTAAGAGCAGATCCCATGGATCCCATCGTGTTTACCTTTATAAATCAAATCATTGCCTCTCTATATAAATGTCTTGGTCTGTTTTGTAGTATTATCACAGATATCTGAGACTAAGTAAGTTTCACAAACAAAAAATTTATTAGTTTATAGTTCTGGAGCCTAGGAAGGTCAAAACGAAATGGCTAGCTTCTGGCCAAGACCTCTGTGCTGTTACCAGATCGTGGCGGAAAGGGCACGAGAGCAGGAGACTGAACTTATGACCTTTTATAATCTCTGCTCACCCATTCAAGAAGTTTCCAACACGTTTTGTGAGGAATACATTTAAACATGAACCATAACTATGAGAATTTGTTCTAGAGAAATACAACAGAAAACAGCTCCCTCTGTTCATATCAGTTGTTTCTCACAGCACTGGGGAGCAAGTATATATAATTTCTTGGAGGCCAGAAAGAGTGACTGCAGGTCCAGATCACACAGGTTGTACCTGACTGGTTCAACCCAGATTGCTTGACTCTGATTCTACTCACTTTCTCATCCTAAACTTGAACCTTTAAGATATGAGTGTAAATTAACAAAGAGACCCCCACAACTGGGCAATATTCAGAAAGTGAGATAAAGCACTTGGTCCTATATGGGATGACTTCCTCAAATACCCACGGCTCCTCAAGGCTGGGAATCTATGCACAAAGTGGGCAGAAAGACTATAAAGAGGTAGTCTGAGAAGGTACGGAGTAATATGGGGGTTGGAACTGGATCTATTGCTGCTTCACTGGAGCAGGGCCTGCCCAGCCACAAAACAAAAACCTCACTTCTCACTGGTGAGGTGAGATGCTGCAAATGCTGACAGAATGCACTAGCTCATGCTGCATGTGGAGACTTTAAGAGGTGGGCATAGAAGCTGCAGGACAATAAAATGTTACAGCCATTTTCTAAAAGAAAGATGGGAAAGCTGACAGAAATTCTCAGCACATTGAAGGCAAGTTAGATCAGGGATAGGATGGGACCTTTTAGGTAACATACAGAAAGTCCCATTTTATCTAAAGGAGGGCATAAACTGACAACCAGAACTAAAATTTACTGATCCAAGTATCCAAGCTCTGCAGAAAGTTAAATTTCTAATCAAGAGAGAAGGCCTAAGGCAAGATTAGGGCCCTGGTTGGAAAATAATAAGACCTTGACATATTCATTAGATGTCTAAGTAGAAGCTCACAGAAGTCTTGGATTATAAGAGTCCCTAACAACCTACAAGACTGCAGAGATGCCCCACCCTCACCAAGAGCTCACAACCCTCCACTCTCACAGGAAGGCAATTCAGAGCCTTGTCTCTGCAAGAAATGTGTGTCTCTCTCAGGATGTGTCCCTGCTTCCTCTTGTGGCTGCTTGGCAGACAGCTAAGGCTAGGTTTCAGTGTAATTAAGCCAAGGACATACTAGATTCTCTAAAAAGGGAAGAAAGATACCCTAAATGAGCAGCAAACACTGTTCACCAGTCGGGTGAGAGAAATAAGCATCAGATTCCATGGCGAGGATATTTGTGAAAGGAAACTAAGCATAATATGGAGTCTGATATGAGAATTTATAGTTTTGGTAGCACTTACTCAATAGACAAGATCTAGAATACTGGTAAAGATCTGAGGACACAAGCTAACTTTCTTTCAGATGACTGTTACCCTTATGTAGAAAGAGAAGTGATCCTAAGTCAGACAACTTATATAGACTCATCAGTAGCCAAAGGTTGTGTTAGCAGTCCTATTAACAGTCTAAAGAAAGAAAAGTAGGAATATCAGGGATGCCATGATGAAGGAATTTAAATAAATATTTGAGTAGACTCAAATCAAAAAATGTTTATATCACACAATGAACCCACCAGATAGCATCCAACACACAAAGGGTACTAAAGAGCATGGTAGCCAAAAACAGTTGGTCATGTCTACTTTGTCATTGTCTATCTGTGACAGAGCAAAACAGTTCAGTTTCCTCTATCTTGTATTCTTGCTAAAATCATTTCAACTAGAATTTGATCTCTTTGATGTAGAATCCCATGAAAATTTACCCCCAAGATCATGATGCCCCAGATAACTTATTTTAAATTCTGTTAAACTGCTTACTTGCAACTGACATGTAAGATGCCAGGATATGGCTTTTGCCTTTGAAAACCCTGTGCTCTGAACACTCAGGGCTACCCCTGGGTCTCTGAATACCCAAGTGCAGTCCAGCCAGCAAGAATAAAGACATTCAGTTGGTTATGATCTGTGTCTGAGTGGTCATCTCTGGTAGATCCTACATATTGTACCTAAAAGCTGACATAATGGGTACATGAACAAAGTAGTTACATTGGTGAGAATGAAGACTATGAATGTGTCAAAGTGATGACAGTCTCTTACTTATTATCAAGAATTGCTTGATGCTGGTCAGTATCCAACCTGACTTTAACATTTTACATTAGGGCACCATTCCCTGAAGAGACCAGTGTCTCACTTAATTTGCCTTTCTTGTGAGTAAGGGGTTAGCTGGCACACTATCCAATGGTGTATGGAGTGTTTGAAGTAATGGCATAAGATCTTTCATAATAATTCATCAGAACTCACTAGCAAGCACAGCAGATATATGATCCCACCATAATGACAGATGAATGTTTATGTTTCCTTGTTATAAAGAAAAGAGTGCCCTTTATGAAAGTTCAACTGAACTCCCAGATCAGGGACAATTCCTAAAGCCAAGATGGAACACTGTCTTCTAGGACCAGCTGGATATGATGCTGTACCTCCTTTCCTCCAATAAAAGGGGGCCTGAATCGAGGAATTAAGGGTAGAAGCAACTGTGATCCTAATTTTCATATCTCCCAGTGATTCACTAGAACAATTTACACATCCCTTCTGTACAAATACAGATGCCATATGTGTTGTGATTGTGGCTCTTAAAGGGAGAGCACTTCTGCCAATATATACCCTAACAATATCATTTTTTGACAAAGAACCAGAAGGCAAGAGGAGGAGTTATTGGAGTTAGAGGTTTGGCAAGGTAATTAACCTATCAGCAGGTATCAGAGGGCCACTGTTATACAATAAGGCAGTGAAGAGTAAGTCTGGCACCAGGTAGCCCACTCCTGGTTGTTCCTGTGACCATTTAGAATTGCAAATAGAAAAGAAAAAGTGCAGTAATTCTGATTTGATAACGGTATGGTAATAATCAAAGACTAAGATTATCCAAGGCTGAGGCTCTAGGACACACCATCAGGAAGTAACTGACCATCATAGAACTTACTCTACTGATTCTTAGTCTGCCTTAAGAAAAGTCCATGCTGGGCTATGGTGTTGCAAGCCTTTAATTCCAGCTCTCGGGAAGCAGATTCAAGTGAATCTCTGTGAGTTTGAGGCTAGCCTAGTCTACAGAGTGAGTTCTAGGACAGCCAAGGTTACACAGAGAAACCCTGTCTTGAAAAACCAAAGTGGGAGTCCAGAAGAGTGTTCAAGACTTATTTTGAATATAAAATGGGCAAATTTGAATGAAGCAAAGGTCAGCTGTGCTAGACATGCAATTCTACAATCAGATTGCTCCTCAGTGAAAGTCTCTTCCTGTTCCTCAAACACTATCAGAACTCACCAGCCAATGACTGTGGGATGCAGGACTGTAAAGGCCAAATCCTCTTAGTCCCACTCAGGACAACTCTGAAGGTCCACTTCAGTTCCAGGAAGGATTCTGTACCCAGGTCTCAATCAACTGCTTACGCCTAATCATTTTCTTTGTCTACTGGTTTTGTTGTCCCCAAAAAAACCATACAATAAGCAACCTGTTTTCCCAACTCCTCAGAGTTTCTCAGTGTCCCCCAATCTGCTACTGACAAGAATGTCTCTAGTAGGAAATAACACATTCAAAGTCACTCATGTACTAGAGAAAAATGATGGTTTTGATTTCCAAAAGCAATATGATAACATAGTGTTAAGGGGCCAAAGGTCAAGACATTTCCTGAAAGTGAAGCTTCTCAAGCTTTACATCCACCTTTAGGAGAAATTCTGTTGAGAATTCTCTAGGGAGTTGACCCTGGAGTGAGTTCCTAGTTAGGTATACGATTTAGTGTAGCAAACACACTGATACACCCTTTTCTTGCTGTGAGAGCTCCCAGAGGCAGTGTTTGATGCCAGGAGGACCTAAAAGAGGACAGTAAATTATAAGATTACAAACAAGGCAGCAGAAGAAAGGGTACAGCCAACACCTCCTTAATAAAGACTTCAAGTAGCCAAATTTTCATTGCAAATAACCATAATCTTGGCAGACAGATGGAATTCTGAGGACAGAAGAAAAGCTTCAAGTGTTTATGTAATTTCAACAGGGGAAGACGTTACTGATTCTAGGAAGGGTGGGACCACCAGGGCCTGGCTACCACGCTGTGATGATTACCCCTAACATGTTGGAAAATCACCTTTAAACCTTGTTTGAGTCTCAAAGCACAATAGGCAATTCATTCATTTCCTCCCACAGGACCTTGTGCATGTGGCCATCTCCTGAGGAAGGCAATCATCACCTCAGGGTGGTCTGCCTGAGCATCCTTCCAGCCCTGATTTAGAGGAAATTGGATCCTTGTGACTGTCTCAGAAGGATAAGCACAGATTGGGAAGCAAGATTAGGAAGCATTTTTGTGATACACTTCTCAGTTTGATACACACAACTTCAAATACCACCAAAACTTTCTTAAATCATTTCATTTTCATTGATTATCTCCCAACTTCTAGGCAGGAAGAATTTCCATTAACTTGTTTGATTTTTCCTGAAGCTCATTACTCCAAGGGCTGAAATTGCATTCTTTTTGTAGCCTATAATACATTCTAGGAAAGACATAGACTAGACTCACTGGGTAGTGTTTTAAGAATCTAGAGTGGAGTTGATAATGGAGATGGACATGATAGGACAAGAACTGAAAAAAAAAAGCCCAGGACATTTTCTATGAAGCATAACCCCACTTCTGATATCTGCACTCCTCAGTGAAGCAGTTCATATCAACTCAGACAGAACTTGCACACCTAAGTCACCAACACTTCTCTTTAATTCTATTATAGTGTTTACCATGGGCTGCCTGTGCATAACTGTATTTTTGCATTCTCAAAGGCAAGAGTCATGTCTTCTGTATCTTGAACTTAAGTAGAGCAACTTGCATGAACTAAATGTTGTATATCATTGAAATAGAACAATTGTGTTATAAGAATAGTACTTCCAAATGACAGAAGAAGAAGAAAAGTTACTATTTTTCAAGGAAAGACTTGAACTAGTTTTCAGAATTTCTATTTACTAGGTGTAAGTCACTGGCCTTTTGCTTGTTTTCTACATGTGTTTTTAAAATGAGGTTAAAATGAAAGATGGAGGTAGTGATGTTTATGTGGCATAGGGTCCCCATAAAAAGTTTCTAATGTATTTTCCATTATGATTCTCAGTAACTTAAGAGCAAACCAACAATAACAACAACAAAAAGTATCTCCTGAAGAATATCCCTACCCACAAAGAGTACAGAAAGCTAACCATGTGACGGAGTTGCTATCTTGGCCACAAATCAAATTGGGATGAACTGTACAATGTGTTTGGAAAATGTAAAGCAGATAAGCCAGGAGATTAGCAGAAAAGAAACCCTGCACAGCTGTGTGGGTGAGGTGTCCAGTAATGAGGAGCAAGCATTCGGGAAGGGAGGAAGTGTTCGGTGCAAGGACATCTGGTTATGAAATGTCACAATCACGGTCATGAAAAATGCTCAAGGTGAGCCAAGAACAATTCCAAGGAAACTGAGGTGTAGGTGAAAGCATCCAGGTTGGGGTGGGGGGCAGACACAGAGCTGTGAGAGAGGAGGGAGAGGCGGAGAGAAGACTGGGTGATGGATATGAGTGAGGTGAAAGGGATGAGACCCAGCTTTAGAAGACAAAGGCTGCTGCTGTTCACCGGCCCACCTGCTGTGTTCACTTCAGCCAGTAAGTGGAAAACCTCCCTTTGCACTCATCACCTGCACCCAGCCCTTGGCAAGTTCCAGTAGAGCACACGGAGATGCCATTCAGAGGTCATGGAAAAGAGTGTAGAGACGTAGAAATGTTATTGGCTATTTTTCTAAAAATATGAGGTGTGCAAACTGGGCTCAGCGGGGTATCAAAAACAGTCCATAAAGTGGGAAGGGAGACATGGAGGTGTCGGGGGCAGGGTGGAAGGAGGGAGGTGAGGGATGGCTATGAGCGAAGTAGAGCGAAGTACACTGTGAACGTGTATACATTTCCAAAGACTAAAAAGAGAATTCATTCTTAAGTGATCGCTTATACTCCCAATGGTACAGATGAGAAATTAGTATTCAACATAAATTCGAATCCAATCAAAGACATTTTTGCATAAGAGACACAAAACCTGTGTAACTGACATATTGCAGAGACCACATCCATCTCTTGTATATGTGTTTTCCTAACGCTATGGAGCTGCCCTGTGCCACTTCCTGTCACCGCAGTTCCCATTTCCTCTTACTAATTAGCGGCCAGGACTGCAGATGAAATTCAGAAAACAAGGGCACTCTGCCCCCTCACAGCCCAGCCTACCGCTGTTCCCTTGGGCATTGGAGATTGCAAAGCCTGGAAGGCAGCAGCTAAGAACAGGAAGTGTGCACAGTCCTAAACCCTCATGGGCTCAAACAAAATTCCCACTTTAAACTGCCAGGCTCTATAAAGAGGGAATAATTTTCCATTGCCTGAAAGTTCACTGTAATAAATTGGCGATTATAGAGAGGAACCAAATTAATGACTTTCACCTCCAGATTCTGCATTCTTCCTTGGCAACCCCTGGGCCTTGACCTACTATGAACCTCTCTCGTGGAAATGCTACCAATGGCATGAAACATTTGGTAGACATGTAATTAAATTCAGTAGATGAACAGATTAGTGTTAGAAGGTCTAAGGGCACCAACATACATGTGGGGTTTTTACCCCCTCAAAGTGAAACTTTATTGTACCTTTATATTTTTGCTTATGTCTTTGCTCCTCATCTTTCTGGAATAAAATGTCTGAATAGGTAAAGTGATCGCAGACTAACAGTGCAGTTGTTTGGTATGTGTCTAGGTTGGGCATTCCTGAATTAAATGCTTTAAGGTAATTGGTATGAAGCTAGAAAAAAAATTCTCCAGATCTGGCACTCAAATAGTCCTAGCTATGTGGCTTTAAGCATGTTAGCCACACCACACATCAAAGAAACAATTATTCAGTATTATATGGCTCCTTCTCACCAACTCAGCAAGCTGTCACCCACCACCTCTTTCTTTACCCATCCGCTAAGCTGGAAGAAAAAGGAAATTTTTAAACCATGTCTTATAGGTTGATGGTAACCATTTTACTATCTGGAAATATGAAATAAAATATTTAAAAGTCAAAAGCTCTATGATCCAATTTCAATAAAAGTAGTTTGAACAATTTCAGTGATGCTCTCTTCTTTTTATTTCCATACTGGTCATAAGGGAGAGGTCTCTTCTGACTTAAAAATTGTTAAAGCATTGTGAGGGCTGAGGAAGGGCACATGCCATGGCACGTGAGTGTTAACAGAGAAGAAACTCAGCAAGTGGACACAGGAACTGAGCTCAGGCGGCCAGCTTGGCCACAGACGCTTTGAGCCATCTTACTGGCCCTGAACATCAATGTTTTCATGGAGATTTTTTTTCATGGAGATTTTAATCATTCATTTTAGTGCTTTGTCTGACTATGATCAGAATAGAATTCTCTCTTAGAAGGCATGACCTTCTCTTATTGTTAAAGTGTTTTAATTTTTTGAGATTATAATATAATTACACTACTTCACCGTTTCTCCTTCAAACTGTCCCATGTTACCCTCCACCTTCTCTTTCAAATTCATGGCCTCTTTTTGTAATTGCTGTTGTTGTGTGTCCACACATACACACACACACACACACACACACACTACTCATTCCATATACTGTCACTTATATGCACTGGATTTCGTTGTTATTGTTGTTATGTACACACACACACACACTACTCATTCCATATACTGTCACTTATATGCACTGGATTTCGTTGTTGTTGTTGTTATGTACACACACACACACACACACACATACACACTACTCATTCCATATACTGTCACTTATATGCACTGGATTTCGTTGTTGTTGTTGTTATGTACACACACACACACACACACACACACTACTCATTCCATATACTGTCACTTATATGCACTGGATTTCGTTGTTATTGTTGTTATGTACACACACACACACACTACTCATTCCATATACTGTCATTTATATGCACTGGATTTCGTTGTTGTTGTTGTTATGTACACACACACACACACACACACACACACTACTCATTCCATATACTGTCACTTATATGCACTGGATTTCGTTGTTGTTGTTGTTATGTACACACACACACACACACACACACTACTCATTCCATATACTGTCACTTATATGCACTGGATTTCGTTGTTGCTGTTATGTATACATCAGGGAAAGACTCAGGAGATGATAACATTTCCCTCTTGGACAAGATAGTTCAGCTTTCTCTGTTAGTGCCAATTTGAATTCTCTACTGGAGTTCTCTATTGCACAATCCTGGAATCAAGATGTATATTCAATAATCCTTTGCTAAAAAGATAAATGGAAAACGTTTCTTTTTAGATAAACCAATAAAGTTTATTTTGATTTGGTTCTGATGGCTACATTTGAATAATTAATAATTAATTCACAAAATATAAACTGAGTTTTAGTCTATGGATAAATGGAGCAGAGAGTGATTAGTTCAACTACTCTAAGCAAGGGGGGGGAAAGGTAAAGAATGACTTTCAAGGGGAGGTGCAGATATTGATGCCTCAGAGCCTACTGCTACTGACGGAAGTAAGCCCTAAAAGGGGAAATATGTCTGATAGGCAAACACATTTTCATGTCCTAATACATAGTGAAAACTTGACAGTCTAGGAAATCTGAACATTACTTGACTGAACCCTTTATCAAGATGCCTGTTTAAAAATAGAAGTAGTAACACTTCAAAATAACTTAGATAGATAGGTAGGTATATGGATAAATATAATAGATACGTGCATAGAGGTATATGGATATATAGATGTGTTATTTGATACTGATCCAAAAAGATCAAATGGGCTAAGGCTAACAATGAAGTCAGTGTATAGCAATACAGATGGACTACTCACTCATTTGATAAATAACACACTGTCGTTTGCTAGAAGCGATCAATCTTTTATAAGAGGTTAAAGATTTACCAACAAACAAGCAAACCAAAAACCTATTTTACAGACTGGAAGGCTGAAATTAGTATACCTTTTAGAGTTAATATCCCAGGATTAGATAACTAAATATCATGTTATTTTGAAATGTTACTACTTCTATTTTTAAACAGGCATCTTGATAAAGGGTTCAATCAAATAAGGTTCAGATTTCCTAGACTGTCAAGCTTTCACTATGTATTAGTTTAAATGTGGTCAAAATGAGACATCTGTAATTAAGAGATGGTCTGCTTCATGGACCAGCAGTAAGGAACATTTGGGACGAACACAGGAAAGCATATCATCAGGACAAATGGATTGTGACTCCACTCCCACCCACCCACCCAAGAAGGTAAGTAGAAGTCTAGAAAATAGGTATCACGTTGAGCACAAAGATCCTCCTGGCAGAAAGCCCAAGAACTGTTCCAGTTGGGTCTTTAAAAAACATGCCCATATCAAAAGTGTCCATCAGAATTCTGTACAGTACTGCTGTGGAGCAGGAGAAATGGACCATACAAGGTTTGATGGTTGTTGTTAGGGAAGAATTCCACAATTAGTTTCAATCAGAAGAGCTACTAAAATGAAATAACCTGACCATCTTTCCTTGATATTATTTGACTCTATTGCAGTCAAGGGCACTGAGGGAAAGCCATGTGGGATCATAGCCATTAATAACAACACAAATGATAGCATTCCCTGCACCTTCCTTAGATGAAAGGCTTTGTGTTTCACAAAGCACTTTGCAACCATTACTTTTAATTCTGACAACACCCAAGGTATGTAGGAGGTAAGTATTAACTCAATTTGCAAGTGTCAAAGTGGAGGTTGGTGATGTCTGACTTGCCCGCAAGTCAACAAACAAACTACATCTACTGACACTCAGAAAATGTTTCTAGAAGATCTTAACCCTGGGTGTTAAGATTCTGTTCCTAATATATAACAATGATATAAACAGAAAAAGGAAAATAAAACTACAATATTAAATAAAGAAATTAAGAAAGATGATATAATCCTTAACAAACTTTGAAATACATTGAAAGAAAATGAGTATCTTCTTCCCAAGGATGCATTGAATAACAAAAAGGAACAACATTTGTATAGAGTAACAAAAAGGAATAGCAATCAAACTTGTGAATTAAAGTGGAAAGTATTTTAAATACAATTTGAGGGGTCTGGAGAGGTGGTCAGTATCCAAGAGCATGGGCTGCTCTTGCAAAGGACCCAGGTTCATTTCCCAAGATCAATGCCTTGTCTTTAACCATTTGAAACTTCAGTTTTAAGGAATCCAATGTCCCTTTTTGGCCTCTGAGGGCACCAGGACTACATGTGGTACACATACATACAAACAGGTTAAACACAGATACACTTAAAAATGTTTAAAATCTTTTATAAATAGAAGGAAAGCCTGTTGTGTACTATTGTGTGGCAATAACATCAAACTAACTGGAGTTCTGCCATCTTAAATACTCAGGTTCATACTGATTTTTGTTTCTCTTTTTAAAGGTTGTAGGTAGGGTCTTATTCATGTTAGCCACATGCTCCACGACTGATCCATCCCTTCTGCCCCAGGTCTAAATTTTTAACAACACTCAGTAAACAAAACAGAAGTTGTCTGTCAGTTTTAGATCAAGTGCCCACACTGTCTGACTGCCGAGACAAAAACAAAAACACAACTGCTACTTAACCGAGAATGAATGAGCAAATGGCTAGCTGACTAACTAAATAAATATATAAAATATTTTTTCAAAAACAAAAGAAACATTTAGTTCATCTTTTTTGTAAGAGCTACTAAATTTCCTTAGCAAATAGTATCTAAATCAGATCTAACTCTCTGCCCAAAAGAACAGGAAAGCACTAACGGCAGAAAAATGTGAGCAATGATGGTGATTTTAACGGTGGAAAAGGCGAGTTTTGCCAGACGGCCTTGGGCAGCCTCAGTTCCTAATACCTTGCACAGCTCACCTCACTCCAGGCACGCGCTCCCATGCATTTCAGCTCCACCTGCACAAACTGAAGTCACTTCTCCTTTCGATCAATGTGTGCATATTACGCGTGCCTTTGAACACCACACCGGGTTCTACGGACCATGCTTCATGGAGGCAAAGGGCTCCTGAGTACGCTTCACTTCAACTGCTGAGTGAGAGGGCAGAGGCAAGGTCCAGAGAAAAGGAGTCTCATAGCATCCATGCATTGTGACAATTGACTAGGGGATATTTCATGAGTTAGCTCCTTTTCGGTGTGCAACACAAAATGCGATACTTGAGGGAAGAGTAAGAGGTCACTATTTTTTCTAAATATTTTTTTTTGTTTTTTGTTTTTTGTTTTACGAGACAGGGTTTCTCTGTATTGTTTCGGAGGCTGTCGGTCCAGCCCGGCCTCGAACTCACAGAGATCCGCCTGCCTGTGCCTCCCGAGTGCTGGGATTAAAGGCGTGCGCCACCACTGCCCGGCGGTCACTATTTTTTCTAAGACATGCAGCTTTACCATATAGCAGTTTTATGATTTTTTTCATCTTTATTTTTAGACCCAGAAAAAACAAATAAAAGCAAAGCATCATCTGATGTGCAGACTGCAAGGGGAATAGATCTGAGTATATCGGTACCACAGGAAGGGGTGTGCTCTACAGCAGCGTGAAGCAGACCAATCTCTTGAAGACCTGTGTTTTGACATCCTGTGTCAGAGACAGGCATATATGGATGTGAGACACACTGTGTTGCATAAATCGCTCATTTTTTTCAAGTCCAGCTTTCATCTTGAGCCAGGCTATTTATGTTTTTGCCATTTGTCTGCATAATAACCAGGTATTTTGTAATTATATGAATATTTGTTTACGTGACTATCTTGAGTGAACATTCAGTACATGTATCTATTATATATACTGAGGTTTATAAGAAATACACTGGAGGCGATGCTGTGATTCTCCACCCACATCCCCACAAATGTAAGAATGAAGACTTTATCCTCCCTGCTTGGAGAGGGCTATGGGAAACGGTCCTCACTGCCATTCCTGCTTGGAATTCTCTGACCTAAATAAAGATATCTCGACTATAATGGCCCTGCCATTTACTCATTTTCTACATCAACACCAGGAGTGCCCTTTCTCTAACTCAGTACAAATAAGAATGGTTATCACAACTGTGCGTTCCAGTGGCTACTGTGGCTAGTCTCTTGATATCATAGCCTAGCTCAACATTTTCTCTTCCAAAGGATAGACAACTCTTCTGTGTGGATTATTGCCTAGAATATTCCCTAACAAATACTTGCAAGTCTATTTCCTTTTCAGAATGTACTTCTTGTAGGCATTTCCTACTACATAACCATCATATTAACTAATGTCTCCTGCTGAAGACTCAAAATAAGATAAAAAGTGTATTAGCCCAAACTCTGGACAGATTAAGGATATCATATTTAGATCTAGAGCTTGAGAGACATAAGGCAAATGGTTTATAATTCTATAGGAAATAAATCTTTCAAAGTTAACTCTTTATTTCTAGAAAACTAGATATTAAGAGATTGGAATGATTTGGTTTAGAAATATAACAAATCTCCTCAGGTGTTTTATTTTGTGTGTGTATGTGTATGTCTGTATGTGTCTGAGTGTGTATTGTTGAATGTGTGTGCGTATGTGTGTATATATGTTTATATGTGTGTGCATTTGTATATAGGTATGTTTGTGTGTGTAAATGTGTATGTGTGTATGTGCATATGTGCATATATATGTGTGTACATGTGTATATATACATGTGTATATGTATGTATATATTTATGCATATGTGTATTTATGTATGTATGTGGGTATATATGTGTGTATATATGTGTTTGTGTGTGTTTATGTGCATATATCCATGTGTATGTATGAGTATGTGTATATATATCTACATATGTGCATGCATTTGTATGTGAATATGTGTGTTTATGTATGAGTGCTGTATATGTGTGTATATACATATGTGTGTGTATGTATCATGAACCACATTGTTCTCATGATTTCTTTTTCATTAAGTTTATGTAACTATTGCCTTTGGTTATACACCACAACTGGATGGTAAGACCCTATTGCTAAAGACAGCACACAACTTAGTTGCAGATAAATGGCAGTTGGGGACCACAGAGGGATAGGAAATCTTTGTCCTCAGTAAAGGATCCACTAGTAAGTTATTTATGTCCCAGAGAATAGCTTCATACATGTTCCCACAAAAGTAACTCTGGTTAAATCCAGTGAGTTACAAACCAAAACCAAAGCAATAAGACATATAAGCAGGAAGAAGACTGGATATGTAGGAGGAATATTTGTGGGTGCGAGAAGGAGGGTAAGAGGGGACAGAGTAAAGACAGTGAACATCTAGTTTCTGTTGTGGGATATTTGTACACTGTGTGAAGATGTATTGCTGTGATTGTTGTAATAAAGAGTCAGATGGCCAATAGCTAGGCAAGAGAGATGGGCAGGATTTCTGGGGAGAGAGAGGAAGAGGAGGAGGAGGAAAATAGGTGGATTTTGCTAGCAGACTCAGAGCAAGTTGCACTTGCAGTACCAAGGAGAGGTAACCAAGCCACCACATGGCAGAACTTAGATTAAAAATATGGGTTGACACCAAGTAGATTGGCCCTTTGATCTGGATTTGCAAGCATCCAGAATGGTAAGAAGTGTTTTTATTATTTCCATAAATTACATAGTAGAAATGGATCAAAGTGAGTTAGGCTTTTTTCCCTTTCAATTTTAGTGCTTTGCTTTTCAATTATTTTCAATGGTTCTGAGGTCAACATTGCTCATTTCTGCTATGTTCTACCATAATAAAATTAGTATTGTTAATAATTTTCCAAAAAAATGGGTTAAGTTTTGGGAGTTAGTTGAAAAAAGCCTAAGCTAAGGCTAAGCTTTCATAATTAATAAGAAGTCTCCATGTTGTTATTTGAGGGCTAGTAATCCAAAGATAGTCTGACAAGAAACCTCGCTGCAAATTCCTATTAAAAGTGAGTCTTCCACAGCCATTCAGTCTGCCAGTGACATGTTAAGTGATGGATTAGTTTTAGGGAACACGAGTCTGACCTACCACTTTAGACACTAAGTTCTATTCTTAATCATATGTAGCACCATAAATTCAGATTTAATCGCCCTGTTGGATTTTTACTGAGAATCACTCTGATCTCAGTGACTGGTATTGCAATTGGTTGGCATCCTTCCAAAGTCCATGCATTTCTCTTAGCAAGTGGAATCTTCTAATTTTTTTTTTATCTTCCAGAGTATCCAGAAGCCACTGGAGGATAGATATTGGGCTGTTATAATCTAGCATGACCCCCTGGACCACAGACCCTCCTTCCTTACTCACAAAGTAACAAGTGTTAGATGATTCTATGCCCCATACAGTTTCCCTCGTGCTCAAGATGAGCCAAACAACAAGCTGTGGGAAACAAACAATTATCTTCATACTTCTGCAGTCCTAAGGATCTAGTCTAAGGCTGTGCATATTCTAAGCAAGCAAGCACTTTGCTTACTGAACTGAATCTCTGGCCCTGAACTGTGGGAGAAGAAGCTAGAGAGGGAGGTAGAAACCAGACAAAGACTTGTCTTCTGTGGTAAAATTCCTGGACTTGATACATAGTGACAGGGAGTCTTTTTTGTTGTTGTTGTTCAAGCCAGAGCCAAACGTTTGTGTTTTGGCACCATCATTTTCGCTAAGGCATAGAAAAGGAAAGCGGAGGAGGCTGTGAATTTGTGTCAGGAAGAAAGGCTGTGAGGACTCTGTAATAGCCTTAGAGGTGGAAGGAGAGGGTGGAGGCTCCGCTGGAGCAGTGGCCCTCTGTGTCTGGAAGGAGAGCTGGCTTCTACAGGCTGTGTTTAAAGATCATCTGGATTAGCTGGCTTCTGGTTAGCTTTGAGCTGTAATATTTACTGTTGAGAGACTGAAAAACAGAAAGAAAAATCTAGTGTATTTCTCTTTCTAGGCCTCAGATGACACCTACAACAGCAGTTGTGTTTCCTCCTTGGCTTCAGCTGCCTCTGCACGCATGCCACAGTCCTGGCTTCTGTCCAGGGATCCCACCCCTGGCTATGGAAACACCACTTCCTCTCTTTGTCCCTGCAGCCCAGTGCTGATTATAGCTTCCTGTTGTAGCTAATGTCAGTGGCCTCATCTTCTGTTTGGCATCTCACCTTTTCCGTCATCACCCGAACAAGCAGAGCTCCATAGAACAAGCTTTCTCCCTCCTAAGACAGATTTAAAAGCTGTTCTTTTTATTGAATGGACCCTGATGATACAAGAAGGGACACATTTCAGAAACATTTAGGAATAACCCTTACTGCTGAACTCCAAGTTGGCCTCTCTTGTCTCTAACAGATGTTTTCTGTGTTGACTCCCCAGTCTCCTGGCTGTACCCTCATTACCTTCTTCCATGGGAAGCTAGTTGTATTACTACAGAAATAAAAGATCAAATGCAATAGGATTCTGGCATAAGGGGCAGACAAGTCTCTGCAGGGCTTTCATGCCACGGGAGCCATTCATGTTCTGGACCTCCCAGGCCTCAGACTTCCAGAATGAGAAACCTGTCACACAAGGCCAGAATCCGAATGGCTCAGACATCAGAACTTGATTAGGATCATGACACATGGTAACCTCCTAACAGAACAAAGTTTGAAGACACTATTTTGGTCTTAGAGAACCCAGACAAAGGAAGGCCAATTTTGAGGGACAGTAAAAGGAGATAAATGCTCAGCACATGACTGTCTGGGCTGCAGACACCAGCAGAGCACAAGAACAGGGTGTGAGCCTGATCACAGAAGAGGCTTGGAAACAAACAGAAAGAATGCCCTGTGGGATGCTGAAGGCATGGCCATGCTGTTGGAGCCCCAGAGCAAGAGTTTGCAGAAGAGTAGCCACCTCCCTCTGAGGAATACGAGAATAATGGCTTCTCGTTTATCTTATTAAAGGAGTACCCAAATGGAGTTCCAAAATTATCACTATTACCCCAAACTTCAGTGACATTCCTCAAGGAAGGCCAGGCTGAGCTCTCTTAGCTGTGAGAGTTTCTCAGAGTGTGACCAGGTAAAGGAACCAAGAATTGAAAGTCACAGGACTGAAATCTCAGCCTGTGATTTTTATCTGTGCAGTTTGGAAAAATACTTAATGTCTAACTCCTCTCAACTTTAGTGCTCTCGTCTCTAAAAATAGAAGGTGATCAATCACAAACAGGTCTCAAGAGTGGTTTTGCATTATATTTCCTAGTTGCTAAAGGGGCTATGTTTTAACGTGCTTATTGGTTATTTGCATTGATGTTAGGAAAGAGGAACCTTTAATCACTGCTGCTATGCAAATCAGTACAGTGGTTAAAGCAAAACAGACAAACAAAACACAGTCTAAAACACCATATGACCTAGGTACATAACAAAGGACTGCAAGTCACATTCCACACACTTGTTTGCTAATCATCCTTATGCTTCCACTATTCACAATACTGAAGAAAAGGGACCAGTCCAGATTTGGGTTTTGAATTTGAAAAAGAGCAATGAGGGGTCAATGGGAGGACTGGGGGGGGGGAACAGTGAGAGAAATTATGTAACTATAGTCTCAAAATAAAATAAATAAATAGCTTTATTAAAAAAGAAAACAAACAAAAACATGGTAGATTCTATACCAAGGAATTTCACTCAACCATAAAGAAAAATAAAACCATGATAATTGCGGGGAAAATGGACGGAACTGGAAATTATTATGTTAAGTAAAATATCTCAGATTCAGAAAGATTAACCACATGTTTTCTCTCATTAGAGTATCCTAGATTTTAATTTTCACATATGTGAGGTTTTTTGTGTGGAACTACAGATTGTAAAACTAACAGGGACAATGACAGGAATGGTAAGTTCTTAAGCAGTGTTTGAGGGTAGAAAATAAGAGAGAAGACATACAACACAAAAATGGAACTACTGGGGCAGGGAGGAAGGGAAAAGGAGGGCGGGGGGGGGAGATGGGATCAAGAAAAACGTTCATGGAATCGCCACAATGAAGCCTATTGCTTCCTATGCTATTTTAAAAGATCGATTATAAAGGAGCGTATGCGAATCACTTAGAACTGTGCCTGAGTATGTAGGAAGCATCCAGTTATCTTGGTTGCCATCACCATCACCGTTGCTATGCAGTTTTAGAATAGCCTATGGGTTTTCTCTTCTGGATGCTTACTATAGTTTCAGTTATATGTTCCATGTCTATATTCACTTCTAGACTACAGTCCTCATGAGTTCAAGGACATTCCTCGCTAACTCATAGTGGGGGTCTCAGGAGATAATACCGTAATGGTTGTACATGCTGAACACAATGCCTTTGACACACATGCACACGCACATACTCTAAATGTAAAAGCTTGAAGGAAGAGAAAATACATGAGATCCAAGTACAATGAAAAACTTAGAGAAAGGAGTGTGGATTTAAAAATCAATCAGAAACAAAATATTTATTACATTTAGACAAATTAAAAATTGTATCTACTTACGATGTTTTGAAACATTATTTAATGACAAAGCTAATTAACATGTATGCTACCTTACACACTTTACAGCAAGGTAAGGGCATATAAAATTTACTCTCTCAGTAATATTCAAAGGTGCAGTCTATGGTCATTAACTACTACCCCTATATCAAATGACAGAACTCTTAAGTGCATTGCATTCCATTTTATTTATTTTTGTTTCTTGGCCCATGTTCTGTGACAAGAGATCCCTGCTCTCAGTTTACACTCTCACTGAGCGTGGTGGTCTATGCCTATAATCCCAGTTGGGAGGCTGATGCAAGAGGATCACAAGTTCTAAACCAGCCTGGGATAAATAGTAAACCAGTGTCGTTTTTAAACAGCACATACATAAACAAATTCTATTCCTGTTTATGTGTTACATCATACTGAAAAGGAGTGTATTTATCTAAAGCTAATAACTAGCAAAATTTTAGTAGAAAGACATTGCCATTTTCAAGCTCTGGTAGGAAACAACTACAGAGGGAATTCTATATACAATTCCCAACTATACCTTTCTCGTAAACCGGCATTAATGATGCAGGTGACATAGGCAAATGTTATATTCAAATGGCACCGGTGTTCAAGTTTCTTGCCAAATGCCCTGAGAGACTGAGTGTGCTCTTTGTATAAATGTTCTCTTGGGCTCGGTGAATTCTAGGTACAGATGTCTGTAAAGCCACCTATATTTCTGCCATAAAAGCAACGTAAAATGTGCTCCCTCTTATCCAGTCCTCCAGTCAAGGAAGTTGTTAAACACACATTTTTTTCTCCTTTCCTGTAAGCTGCCTTAGCCTTTGAAATATTGCGCAGCAGTTGTCCCCCGCTGGGTAGAGGTGGAGCCAGCAGCTGCAGGCCCGGCTGGGCAGTCAGTCAGCCCTTTGGTATGCTGCTTCCTTTCACTCTCTGGCTGGGGAGGGCTGGGGAGGGCTGGGGAGGGCTGGGGAGGGTCCCACCCAACCTTCGCATTCCTCCTGAGCAAGTTGTGTCAAAGAAGGGCGAGAGAGGAAACGATTCCCATCCTCCGGGGTGTAATCACAAGGGAACGTTTTAATTAGCTTCTCAGGATGTTCTTGGTTTCTGCACACAGCAGCCCTTCCCTCCTGTGGTGTCAGAGCACCCCTTGCATTCTTTAGGAAGCCAGTTCTTGCTCCACCAGGCACCAAAATTCTGTGTATTCACATGCAATAAGGAGTCACAGAGCCTCTCTCTTTCCTACTCTTTCCACAACAGCAATTTTGCATTTTGCATCGATTTGCATAACTACTTGAAGACTATGTGATAAGGATTCAATATAACAGTGATAAGTCTGCCTTTACCCCCATTGTATCACAAGTACCTAACAAAGTGGTTGGCATACACACACCATAAAATAATGAACATGTTGTGAAATTTTTCTTCTATGGCAAAAAACAGAAAGGCAAGAAACACAGCATCTGAAGCATATGTAGTTTGGGGGTGCTGTGTCTATGTAAGTCTTCTAGAAGGTAGGCTGATGATAATGTATTATTTTCCTTGAACCAGATGCCATTCTAATAGTTACAGCATATGTTGGAGCTATTAACAAAAGGAAAACTCTGAACAGCACAGGGAGCTAGTCTGTCATTGTCTTCACTTTACAGATTGGAATCTGAGACACAGAAAGCTTTCCACGGTCTGGATACAATCTATGTTTTCAAATTTCGTGATCTGAAGACTTGGTCCCCAGTGAAACCATCCCTGAAAGTGGGGTTTGGTGGGAGGTAATTAGTTCTCCTGGGGAGCCCAGAAGGGACTGGTGCGGTGCCTTTCTTTTGGGAGAGGTTGGTTGTCATGGGACTGATTGAGTTACTAGGACAGAGATGTCTGGAAAGCAAAATTGGCTTTATCTGTCCTCATTTCCTCTCCCCATGAGAGCTCTTTAACACTTGTGAGCTCTGCCATGTTATAAGACATTTCTGAGTTCCTTGTCTGAACCTTGGACTTCCTCCCTCTGAGTTGTAAGCTGGTAAATCTCTTTTCTTTCTAAATTACTTATCTTTAAGCTTTTGTTGTTGTTGCCAAAAGCATGACGTAGACTAGAACAGAGAGAAGTTTGGTGACAATTCCACTAGAGATAGCCGCAGAGTTGTGAATGAAGCAGCTTGACCCACCAAGACTTCCTTCCTCCTGCCACCTGTAACACTGTATGAGTAGCTTTTGGGCCCACATTGTATAACATACTTCCTCACTGGCCAAGGCAATGACTCTAAGAGCAAGCCTGGACAAATATGAATACATTCATTAACTGTCCCGGGTATTAACAGGTCCTCGTTTATAAACAGCCATTCCAGATTTAGCAAAGTCCAAGGTTGTACCATCACTAGCAAAAGTAAAATAAGTAAAACTTCTCCCTTAAATGTCTTTGATGTGAAATGCAATCATAAATACACACTGGGTTAATTGTTCTCAATTTTTTAAAGTGTCACCTTAAAGACAGGTACCTGTGAAAACACAAACTTACTTCCCAAACAGTCTCAAAGTTTTCATGAAATTCCGTCAAATTTCCAGTGGGAGAAGAATAAAGGTTAACACCTACAGACATGTGACTTATGTGAGAAGCAATGTTCCAATAGCCCTGGATATATATCCCAGAATTCCAGGAGGCCTTTCAGAAACAACTGGGCAGAAAAAATCTTTCTCTCTCTTCTGAATTCCCAGTGCACGTTGGGCCACTTTTCTTGTTCCTTGGTTAGGGCATTGTATTCTTTTGTGTTATCTCCGTACAAAAGCTGCAAACTCTGTAAAACAGGAACTGGTCTTGCAATGAAGAGGGTGTGCACTGAAAAGGATCGAGCAGGGTACATTGGTATGGAAGCACCATGAACTCTTCGTAGAATCTTGGGTAACTTGTGCACCTTCTTCCGTACCTGAGTCTCCTTCTTTAACATGACTGATAACAGGGCGTGGTGCCATCAGCTACAATTCTTTAAGGACTTTATGATTTTGATTCAACACAGAAGATGAAAATGCACAGTCTTTACTACAGAAACACGTTAAAATTTCACTAACTAAATAAAAATTCCTCAAGCTCATAATGGCTCAAAGAGCAAAGTCCAGGTGCCAAGACAGAAAATGAGCTAATGTGTGCATAACTGGAAAACAATGGGCAGATCTGGAGTGACTGACTTGGCAACCATGAAATTCTGCAACCCAGGAAGTGAGGCCACCAGAAGGGCTTAGGGGTGGAGGAGAGAGAAAGGACCTTGAGAGTGAGGTGTTAGGGGGAATTCCAGGATGGCAATGGAGAGAATGTAGAAGAATCAGTGAAACCCTTGAATCCATTCCTCCAACTTGCAACACACATACACACACAAACACACACACACACACACACACACACACACACACACATACAGAGGTGTCTACTTACCTGTGAATGATGCTGGCTTGCATACATAACAATGTGTTGAGTCAACACTGTGTTAGTCTACACAGTGTAAGTTTCATTGGAAAAAAAAAACAGGGAAAATTGCCAGATTTGGTGGTGTAGATCTTTAATCCTGGAACAGGTAGGAGGATCTCTACAAGTCTGAGGCCAGCCTGTTCTACACAGTGACATAGTGAGTTCTAGGCTACCTAGAGCTACAAAGTGAAACATTGTCTCAAAAATCAGATGAAAAGCCACAAATAAGCAAACAAAAATAGCCGTTGGCTTCTGTTTTAAAGTGTTCATATTAAGTGTATAAAGTCAACAAATTAATAAATGGCTAAGTAGGATATTACATAAAAGCTGGAAAGAAATACAAGGAAAACAAATGGCTAAAATAATCAAATGGTGTCATTCAGTAGGAGATTTGAAGAGAGCTTTGAGAAACACGGAATGCTATTTTATAATAAAATCTTAAATATTTGGCGTGTACATTTCAATCACAAAAAAAAACATTTTTACGAGGAGTGCTAGGCTGCTGTCAGCCAGCATCAGAGGCTCCCTTTAACCTCTTCACTTTTGATTTGTTTTGTTTCCCACAGATTTACCGCTCTCACAGTTATTAACCTCTAAGTTCTCATTAAATGTTTTCTAAATGACAAGTGAATGAGTCATGAAGCTCACACATTGAGTCACCAACAAAACCTTCAGCAGAAAAAAAATAGGCAGGATCAATTCATTTTCTTAGATTTTATAAGAGATGGTAGGGATGAGCCGTAATCCATTAACAGCATTTTGAAGAGCTCATGGCCTGTCTTGGGTATTTTTTATGGAGACAGTCAAGCAGAGTAAAGCTGCGGTCTGTGGGAAATCAGGTACATACTGCAATGTTATAGCTTATGAAATATGAGAACTATGTTCAGTTTGAAAAGCTCCCTTAAAATAGTGTTAGCCACCTATACATGACCAGCAACCGGAATGAATAGCATCATCTCTTAGAGTAGTCTTTGTGGACACCATCACACACACAAGCTCACGTTTCCTTGCTCCTCAGCCTTGGTGCTGATTATTCATTCCTAATGATCAAGTAGCATGATCATGACCATGTTGAATCTTGGGGGGTGTGGTACAATAGAACACAAACACACTCAGAATTTCCTCAGCCGAAGCTAGCAACTATCCCCTTTGAGAGAAATTAGCACATCTTAGTTTTGTTATTATTCTGGCTCTCCTTTCTGTTTTTTCTATCCTGCCCCTCTCTCCTCCATTGTGCTTTCATCAAGACCAACGAGAGTAGATTGGGGTAGAGAGAGATCTACAATGATTCTTTCTCCTCCCACACTTGCATCTGCTATTACAATGACCCCCACTTGCCACAGCCACAGTTTCTTCAGTGATTGCAAAGATCAAACCTCAAGCAGAGGAGCAGCACCATGGGCCTATATCTTTCTTGTTTGTTGAAATGTATGGAGGGAAACAGCATGAACAGACCTGCAAGCAAATTTTTTCTGAAAGAAACGCTTTTGAATTATCCAGAAAGCATGGCCCTTTGAATAATTCTTTCGAAATTTTATCTTCAATAACAACTACAAGTGACACACTGTGTAGCAAAGCTAGTGACTTGTGATGAATAACCTTCTCTGAAACATAAAAACCAGCCAAACAATAAAGGTTCATATGAGACACAAGCCAAATCAACAGATGCCTGGCACCACACACTAAATGCCAGCAAATAGAGGCTCCGGTGGAATGCACGAGGGAGGGAATTCCAGACACACCGAGTCAGCCACAGAGCAATCTTACCAATGCAGAGCATGGAGAGATACTCAGATGGAAAGTCCCAGGTGAAGAGTTCAAATGTAGCCAAATCCCATTTTATTTTTTCAAACCTCCACTGATGCAACGTTTTCAAGCATAGAATAACTGTCTAAATGCTGAGTTGTATTATTTCATATGAAGTAAATATCAAAAAAGGATAAGAGTGGTGGAAAGGTAGTATAATGTGATAGAATCAGTTCTTTCTTTACATTATATGGATCCTGGGAATTCAAAGTCAAGTTACCAAGGTAGCATCTTTACCTACTAAGTCATCTCACTGGCCCAATAGTTGTAATATTGAAAAAATCACCTGATATGTGCTATGAATATAAATTAGCTTTAGCCAATTTTGCTTTGAAAAATATATTTAAGTTCTTTCCAGTAGATAGGTCCTAAAACAATGTCCTACAATGCTTGAAATTAATCACAGTACATATACATCTATTAATAAGTAGTTACCAAAATTGTAGCACTGTAAATTTTATATGTCAGTGTTTCCAACTGAGGATGTGGGGTGCTTAACCAACACATATGATTGAAACCTCCCTCTATGCCCATGCAGAAGAATTTTAGAAGCAAGATTTAGCTAAATTCAGGCAAATCAGTCAACTGACTGGAGGTAGAGGTCTTGGGAAAGATGCTGAAGAATGCAGGCTAAGTAGCCCCCTTGCCCTTGGATGACTCATTTCTCTAAGGGTACAAATTACGTTTTAATATTTTTAATATTTCAAATCAGTCTAATACAACAATTTAGCAAATAAAATATACTTTTATTTGATATAGTTTCTCCCTGTGTAGTCAGGCTGGCATGGAAGCCATGATCCTCCTGTCTCACCAACACTTGATGACACAGTCTATTTCTAACACTTTATAATTCTGAGACTCATCTGGAGTGCAATTTTCATGCAATAGTTCATTCTTTGGTAGGGCCCTCACTTTAGTAGGCTCCTTAGTTAGATATTGTTTATGACTGGGTTAAAGAATGTCTCCCTCAAAAAGTCACTCACCAGGAACAATCTTGGAAATGGAAAGAATGAGACAGATATTGAATTAAATCCCCACCCTAAATCAACCTCAAGGAGGAAATACATAGTTTCAGTCAGTTGTTTTGGGCTTATGATAGTGTCAGCATGGTGTATCATAGGAGATACATATGGCAGAGACCTTTGTGAGTTCAAAGCCAGTATAGTCTACAGAGAAAATTCCAGGACAGCCAGGATTACAGAGAATTCCTGTCTCAAAAAACAAAACAAAAAAGATTTAAATGCCTCCCATTAAGCCCCCTGAAGGAATCCACTGGTTCCCAATAGCCCCACAGGTTGGCAGGCAAATATTCATAGACAAAATTTGGGAGCAGTTCAAAGCTCTCAAACAGACAAAGAGGAGAACATGTCATGAGGCTTAAGGCTGAGATCCATGCAATAAATCAAGAACTACTAGCATCCACCAAAGCTAGACAAAGGCAAGGAACACATATTCCCGCAGATACCTCAGAATGAATCAACCCTGATAACACCTCAATTTTCTACTTACAGTCTACAGAACTTGGAGAAAATCACTTTTTGTTGTTTTGATTCACCTAGCCTGCAATAATTTGTTTACAACACCCTTGGGAAACTAATACGGCATGGATTTTGTATCCAAGGAAACCACTGCATAAAACAGATCAAAACTAATCCTAATACAGACACACACACACACCACAGACACATAACCCAGTGCTAATGCCAACATATTTCAAAGCAAATCACAGACAACACAACAAAATACTCACAGCATCTCCTCACATGGGGATCATGAACACTATCCCTTTAGCAAGTCTGCAGAGAAACGAGGCACACTAACAACATACCCACTGCTTTTGTGCCCTTGAGACTGCAAACAATGGGAAATAGGGTGGATTCTCCATATTCTTGTCCAGGGTTTTAGGATCTGTACAGATCATAGTTCACTCACAGGTATAGATTGACATTGGTAAGGAAAATCTTCCTCGGCCCCAAAGTCCTGTGTAAAAATCTACCACCACTGATTTTGACCAAACATTTTGATTTTTGAGATAAAATTAAAAACATTCGAAAAACTCCTCTGTGATACATATTTTCCTATAGGTAATTAGGAAAAGAAAATAAAAGACCAGCATTTTGTAGACAGGGAAAAAGGAACACAATTTACCATAATTTGTCCCGATTGTTTTCAGTTTCTCAGCATGTTTTTCTGGTTCCTGTTTTCTTTGTGTCTGTTGACTCTTTCATTTTAACCATTCCAGTGTAAGCTCCTGACCTATATGGACAGAGGCTCTCTATGTGGTGTCTGGGCAACTCTGGCGACATGTGCTAGCCATAGGCTTGCAGAGAGTTCGGTGAGAATTCGTGAATGGAATCCCAGTTGTAGTGCCTAAAGTTACAGCCTACGTGCCAGGTCTTCTGCTGGTGAAAGTCTTGAGTTTGCTGTCAAGTCGCAATTTTCTTCTAATATAGATCTCCATCATCTTTTGTACTGGGATTCATGATGTGGGCAGGCTTTAGTATGAGGTACAAAAAAACCTTCCCTTCTCCAGGTTTGCCTATGTGGATTTGAACTGAGAATGCCCAGCCCAGCTAGTAGCCCCTGTAGAGAGAACCTTCAATCATTTTCCACAGCCTTCTTGCTCTGCAGGGACACAGTGGAGGGAGTAGCATCAGGACACAGCACCTTCGGGCAAGCTGATATCTGTTCAAATACATGGAAAGAAACTAATCCGTATTTTTAAACTCAAACTAAACTGGGTTGAATCTATTACAAACATGGCATTCTGTAGTGCAAACCCATGCCTAACGCACTGTTCTACCTCAGCTGAACATGCATGGTCTGAGGAGTCAGTTCATGTCAGACTTTTCTTTTCTTGTTTTCTATTGTTGCAGGGAACAGTGAAAGTTTTTCCATTTCAATTTCTCACTGAGATAATGATGCTGTTAATTTCATTGTTTTTTATGTGCATTGAAAAAATCAAATAAGATAATATGTATAAAATACTCTGACAAAGCCTAACTCATACTTAGCATGAAGCAATATTGTATTCCCTCTCTAATCCTACATATCATGTACTAAAGTGTGCCTTCTCTTCTGTCAGAGAAATATAATTTTCAATGTCTGTGGTCATACCATCTCAGTGCACATAATTTCATCTGATTTCAGAAGCTATGCAGTTTTGGGCTTGGTTAGCTCTCAGATAGGAAAAAAATACAGTTCTTCACCTTTCTTGCCCAACTCTGCTAATTTTCTTTCTTCCTCCATTCAGTGAACTTTTCTGACACTGCATCTGCTGGTCTTTCCTGTAATCATAATAGAAACTTTCAGGTCTTATATGCCAAGTATTGTATATTTGCTCAGATTCCCACTGCAACTCTCGGGACCAGTTAAGAGTATCCCTAATTTGAAGATAAAGAAATTGAGGATAAGAAAGAATTGTTTTGTCAAACTAGCAATGGGGAAGTTAGAATTCAAGTCAGGGATGTCTGATAAACCACCTTCATACCACATGGCCAGCCTGCGTTCCTTACCATAGACTACATTCAGTGTGTATCATGTGAGTGTGTGTCACCTACCAACTCATAAGCACACCTAAGGACAGGCTCAGTGCTAGGTACAGTCCACAGTTAGTGCAAAGTAAATATCAGCTAAGGTTTAGTACAGATAGTGAGCTCTCTGGCAATTAATTGGCTGATGATGACTAAACATCTGTGAATGTTTTGATTGTCCCATTGACTGACTTTCTCAGGAAAGAGCCTTTGAAAAGTAGTGGATTAAGCCAGGAGCCTGTCATGTTTTTGTGTATAAACCCAGTTGGTAGGAACAAAGGTATAGCTATTGCTCAACATGCACAAGGCCCTGAGTAGTGTGGGAGAGAAAATAGAATAAAATAAACAGAACAGCAGTTGGTTCCAAAGAGAAGTAGGGAGAAGACCCCAGTCCATTGCACAAGTGTAACTAGGGCTCTCCTTAGCATAAAGTCACAAAGTGGCACATTTCCAGGATTTTGCAGAAAGTATATGGATGTGTTGGGCTGTCAATCATTGAAGCTATGGTAAAATAATATTAAGAAGAATGTAAAAGCAAGACAGTATTCTATGTACAGATAGCAATCAAAAAGTCTCTGTTTTTATCCGTTTCTTCATCTTGTCAGTCATCAGTGAAGGCCTCAACCCATCTACACCAACTCTACTAGAATAAATAGTTTCATTATCCCCTTTATTTGAAGGAATAGCAATGTAATTACTAGTGATAGCTTTCAGTTAGAACAGTATGACAGATTTCTTATTACACATTAATCTCTACACAACTATGCTGAGTTGACCTTAACTTGTATTTAAAATCTTAAGAACTTAACTTTGTCTCCTAATTCAAGAATGCTGTTTTTTGTTTGTTTGTTTTTTCTAACCAGTCTTAAAATATAAGTCACCAACAGGGAAGTAAAGCAAGTGCCCTGTCTCTGATCTAATGAAAGCATGTACCCAGGACTTTGCCATGTCAGTTAAGAAACAACTGGAACAATGACTATGCACCTATGGTGCAGGAATCAACCTGTTGGACACATCGCCTCTGCCTCAGAATAGGAACTTGAAAGATAATGTGTCTACAGGCAGAGCCAATGCTGCTGACCTGACTCCAAGTAGCTTGTCATAGTATGTTGTTTCCTTTAGAAAGGATATACCCTAGCTTTCATCTCTCCTTTGACACTCTGTTATCTACTGGAAAGGCTCTCACTCCTACCAGAAAGATACTTCATCACTGTCAACTGGATTTTATTCATCTAGCTAGTCATGCATACAAATTGGAAGCAGAAACTCTTCCCTGGCCTAGAGTCCCCACACCGTACCCCTCAGAATGATGTGTGTTAAGGATATCCTGACACAGCTCTGACTTCAGACCTCAGGAAAGTTATTTGCAAATCTTTGTAACAATTGTAGTTTCCAGATTCCCAAAGTTCAGAGATCCAAAAAGCAAAATGCCATTTCTGGCAAGCATGGATATTTAAAAGAAGAAAACAGTATTTCAAGCAATGGATCCCCATTTTTTTTCCTAAAGCAGTTACCTTTTACTATCAAAAAGGAAAGGAATCATATCAGAATCAAGGGGAGACTTTTAAATTACTGATTTAACATTTTCCCAAACCGAAAAAGAACAAAGAACAATCCAGGCCATGTTCTGATTATCCTTGCAAAATTATCATTATCGCCTTTATTATTATCACCATCATCATCACCATCATTGTCATCATTATCATCACCATCATCATAGTAATCATCACAACAACAAAAAATTCAGAGTTTACTTATTACATCCCAGGAAACCTGTAACTATGACCCCCGAGTTGCGCTTGTCTGAGAAAACACATCTGAATTGTACATACAAAAATTGTTACAGAATTAACAAAAGTATAGGTTGGGTTAAAATATTTAGTGAAATCCTGTAGATAGGACAGTTGTGTAAAGACTGGGGCTGCTTCTGTGTTTTTCTCCCCTTCTTGCTTCATGGAACTATCCTCTACCCTCCTCCATCCTCCTCCACTCTCCTCCACCCTTCTCCACCCACCTCCACCCTCCTTCACCCTCCAGCCACAGGGCTCCCTTCTCCTTCTGCACTCTTTTCTATGGATACATGATTCATCCAAGCCCTTAGAACTGAATCCCACAACCTGGAGTATCACCTTTGAGATGTGTGGTATGCCCTGTTCAACGAAGGCTATGAGTGCTTTAGATATCTTCTTGAAGGTAAGAGTTTCTGAGTTTTTGCCATGTCCAAAAGAAAGGAGGGTACTGAAGATCATTAAGTCTATAGCCTCTGTGTCAAGACTAATAACTCAAATTGGAAAACAGTACAAAAATAAACAATGTGTAGGCATATTAATTCAGCTGGGGGTGGGACTGGGGCATCTAAGAAAGTCCAGGAGCTAAATACTAGCTTTCCAGGCACCATGCCTTTTCCTAGACATTTTGTCCTTAAGAAAGCTTTGTCCTCTTCCCTTTGCCTGTCTTCTCTGCAGCCTTTTTGACTTTTACAACTCTCATTAATTTCCCCTTTTTTATGAAGCCTTTGAATACATACTATCTCCTTGAAAGCAGGATTCTAACTGTCCAATCATGGTGGGTACCAAATGGATCTTTGGTTTCTGGTTCCTAGTTCCCTGGATCAAGCAAGATATTCCCATGCCTCTAACTACACAAGAAAGTACTGCCACTCCTCACTGATATCTTTCCAGGCCCTCTTTCTTCTGCCCCAATTTATGAGTTCTCCCATTGAGCAAACTAACATTTATGTATTGTGCTCTTGCTCACTTCAGAATTCAGACATGCCACCAGCACTATTTCACAATTTTTAGGTTGTTTAATTCAATATTTAGTGAATCAATAAACCCTTCACCACTCCAACATATGAAAAAATAAATATAAGGCCATTTGTTTCTGTCTCTATCAGGAAAAACTGACTTTGTCTCCTGGTTAGCCACTTCAACGTTAAACAGTGATCCACCTTAGAAAGCATTATTTCATCTCTATACAACCCAAACATCAATCAAAGATGACTCCCAATGAACAGTCTTTGAGAGTTAGTCAATTAACTGGTCTCTTGGTGAAAACGGTGGTGAACAGATAAAGATTTACAAACATAAAACCTTTGTGTAATATTAAATGCAGAAAACAGAGGACATCAAAAAATAAGTGGTTAAACTTTGTTTTATTAGTAAAGATCAGTAATTTAAAAATCTATCCAACAATATAAACATATTTTCTGACACTTTAAGATATTCTTCCAATTTAATAAATTGAAGTCTATTGCTAAGTTTGTAAATGTCAAGGTGTTTTAAGTGTATTTCTGAAAATCCAGACTTTTTTCTCTTATAACCTATAAAATGACAAAGAAGTCAGCAGAGAACCAAAACCAGTGCATCTGAATGTCTTTAGAGAGAGTGTGTGTGTGGGGGGACATAAAAGCAGTTCAAGGGAATGAAATGCTGTGGTAGTGGACTTCGAAGCAGGCTTTTTCACAGTGTTTATCTTCCCCTATGACTTATTGGAAGAAATGATGCACCCCGTGTTTGAATCAATGGAATCTCTTTGCCTCACCATTTTAAGGATGGTGGAACAAGAGGATTTTTTCCAAAAGTCTGGGTGGAGGAAGAGAAAATTTTATTGAAAACATGTCTTGCATTCAGATACTACTTCCATGGATTTTGGATTTGTTTCAGTAAGTCTTGTGTTCACTAGGAACCCATCCTTGACTGCTTTCTGGGTATCTCTGAGAGTTGAACTGAACCAAAATAATGTCTTCTAAGATAAAACTCTGATGAAGTTGAACTTGTTAACATTTGGTTGAGCAGAAAGACACAATCAATTTAACATAAAATCAATGGAGACAAATAGACATTGTATATTATAATAAAAATTTATTCTTCAATATGTCCCAAACTACTCATTTAAGTTACACGAATTACTCACTAGAGTCACTATAAGCACTAGTGTGGTTTCTGTGTGCTTGGTTACTAACAAGAAAATTAGCTGAAAATTTCTCTTATAATGTTAGTCATTTTATCTCATATTCCAGAGATGGGTCATGACTTCTTTTAAATGACCTTACTTGAGGAACACTCTGGGGTTTGGTTTTTCTTTTCTTATGGAAGTCTTTAAATAATTATCCATATTTTGAGAAAAATATCACTGCTTTGTTTCATGTATTATCTTATAATTATTCTAACCCATCCGGTATATACACACTTTCAATAAATTCCAGGGTTTTCCCAAACGTTTACAGAAAGATAAAGTCCTTTGATCCTATTTTCATTTTACAGGGTTTTAACTGCAAAGATATTTAAAGGTTTTCATTAAATAAAATAAAGATGAATTACCTAGTCTAAGCCAAAATAAAGGGGAAAAGAAGAAACAAGCCTGCTATGGCGTTTCCTTTGAAAGCAGTCTTCCATCTACAAAGCTACCAGATGAAGACTTGGGTTGTATTGGTTCCTCTTAGTGCAGAATGCTTAGGTGTCAGTGTAGGTCCTTGGAGAGAGTTTCATTATTATTTCTGAAAGAATGTTTGACTCAAAAATAAACAGAAGCAAAATTTATGAGTGTCTAAAAGCATAAAACCTTTTAGTATATAACATAATAATACTGCTTGAAAAATACTTTTAAAGAATAGTGGTCTTTTAGATATTCTATTGACTTCTCTTTTATTTAACATATCAAGTTATTGTGTTGGAAAACGGAAGCAGCATGACTTAGAAATCCTCAGGGGTGCAGAGACAGATCAGAAGAGTTGAAAATTAAACCGAGTGATAACCACACTATGTTAGTTACTTTCCATTGGTGTGATGAAGTACCATGACTAAGACAACTAATGGAAGAAACAATTTATTTGGGTGTGTGGTTCCAGAGGGAGAGTCCATAGCGGTAAGGGAGGCATGAAAGCAGCTGACTGGAGCAGAAAGCTGAGAGTTCACATCTTCAGCCTCAGACATGAAGCAGAGAAAGCACTGAGCTAGAAATGGGGTGAGTCTATGAACTCTCAAAGCCCATTCCAGTGGTTACTTCCTGAAGGCTCAGTCTCTTAATGGTCCCATTACCTTGTCAAAGTGTTCAGACACATGAGCCTATAGAAGACATTTTTCACCACACCACCACACTTGCTATCTTAGGTGGTGTAAATACTTGTAAGTGATGAGATGGTATGGGTATTCAGCAAACCCCAACTTTTGTCTGAGAAGACAAAAAGAAAATAGCACACAGTAAACCCTATGTTATACAGGATGCTAAGTATTCTTTATGTTTTTTTATCAACAACATAAAATAAGGATGCCAAATTAAAGTTGTGTGCTTTAGGAATTGTTATGCATAAGGAGCATTAGCAATCTATGCATGAAGTTGGATCCTCTTTAGACAGAAGCTTCAAGTAACTAAAATCTACTGTAACTCAAACAATTCCTCTCATGCAGATACCTGTCGTTTTTTGTTTCCTATCTTAATTCTGACAATGCAAGGCCATGATCCTTTCTCTACTTGAGCATATGAAGGTATAGTATGCTGAAGCAAAAGACAGACTCCTGATTGGTACAGAAATAACGAACTTGATATAAAAATTAAGTAATTCCTTTGTGGATATGATGAAGGAATGCCATGCTGTATGTTGTTAATACATGTTTCTCTTACTGGTTGATGAATAAAACACTGATTGGTTAGTAGCCAGGAAGGGTGGAGATATGAGATGAGGAGAATTTGGGGGAGAGAATGCAGAAAGGAGCCACCAGAGAGACCCATGTAGCCGCCAAAGGAGTAACAGATCCAGACATTCTCTGGTAAGATAGGACCATGTAGAAATACATATATTAATAGTTACGGGTTTATAATTAAGAGAGGGCTAGCCAGTAAGAAGCCCAAGCCATTAGCCAAACAGGTTCTAAGTAATATAAGACTCAATGTGTTTATTTGGAAATAAATGGCTGTAGGACCAGGTGGGACAAGAAACTCCATCCATAGATGTGGCCAAGTGGTTATTGACAGAATGAGACAGCCCTCTGAAATGGAAACAAGATTTACTTAGTCTCCTCTGAGCTCAGCTGAGGAAGGACTATAATTGAGATTTCACCAATACCTCATTTTACTAGAAGCCTTATCCATTAATAATGTATAATATTAAATAGCTATCAGAAAGCAACACCTAGATCAGGTCATTGGGTGTAGGAGTTACAGAATAAACAGAATAGGAAGGAAAGAAGCCAACAGGAATGAGTGGAAAAACGTGGGTCAGGCAGTCAAATGGATCAAGAAGGAAGTTCTACCGCTTCCTGACCAAAGTGCCTCCAGAACTCTGCTTACCTGAAGCAACTCAAATGTCCCTTCTACATCTGTCAATGGAGGTGAAAATACCTGCTGCCGGCAGTTATGGGAGATAAAGGAAATATGTTACGATTGCTGATCGGCATGCAGAATAGAGGCTTACTTATGCAGAAAGGAATGTTGATTAAGAAAGCTGGTTGATGTGAAATGGCTGCATTAATCTCCACATCTGTCCCTTAGTCAACATTATTGTGAAGTCAGTCACTTTGGAAAACTTATTTGCAATTAGTTTTCAACTTTTTAAAGCCATGATTATTTTAGACTCACAAAATCTGTGACAACTATGAAAAGTTTTGCACCCTGGCCACTGTAGTGTTGAGAGATTGGGATGAAAGAGCTTTTGGCTGCAGGCTTTCATCTTCATTGGGGTGGGATTTTTAATGATTAATAAGAAATTCTGTACATTCTTTTGGTTTGTGTAAATTTATCAGTGTTGAACTGATACCAACAAGAAGGCTAGAGTTTATGGCAGTATGAATCTGCCTACACACACACACACCACTAACTGCTTAATATCACTTAAATTATTAGGTGTTACAGAGACATATACGTGATTTCCATAATATCTTATAAAATTTATAGACTATATTCTAATTATGCATTTATTTATAGAGTGTTTTTGAATACAAGCCAGACTTTTGTTTTAATTTTATGCTAGGTTATGCTGCTTACATAAACAAATTTATCATATATATTCTATAATTTACCATACTGAAATTTGGTGATTATATCCAGTTTGAAACTGTATACCTAGCAATTTATTTAAATAAATTAATAGTAAAAATGAAAACCCATAGTAATAATAGCTCTATATTCCACAGCTGGGCAGTATTTAGATGCCTATAAAAGGAGACAACATCTGGCATTTCAACTGTGACATAAGACAGTGAAAATATGGTAAGGAAACAAACAAGACAGAGTGTTCTCCTTATATAGGAAGTAAAAACAAAGGAATGAGGAGGAGATTGCAAGAACAGTGAACAATGCTGTGACTACATGACTCTCTGGCTAGTCACACAGCCCAATGATTAGATGACAACACCTTGAACCACAAGGTGTTCATATTTCCATGATGAGACAATCAATGAGTGAAGACAAGACTTGAAGAGACTAGTACATAGGTCCAAAAAGTGAGAGTTTCATCCTCCACAGGTGTTATGTTTGACCCAACTGTTGACACCTAAGGAAATGACACCACCCTAAGGGAAGGCTTACCCTTGTATCTGACAACTATAGCACATGCATAAGCCACAAAGAATGTACATGTATACATTTTAGAGTCATATTGCTCTGCTTGGATATAGGTGGTTGAGCAGTGCATTGAATCATCTCCCAATGACTTCTATTTTGAATTCTCTTGACTGAACAATAGCTTCAGTCTACACACTGACTATATTATACAACACCATGCCTGGAACATCACTTTACACAATTTGTTCTCTGTTGCTGAAAATGGAAGTTTGATTCATTTTATTTCAGATCTTAAGATATACTGAAGACTCCAGTGTTGACAGTGATTATAGGAAAGACTAGCAACAGGGAGTGATTTTACGGGGCAACATTAGCTGAGGGCCAAAACCAACACGTTGGGAGAATTAAATGAGATAATGTCTGTGAAACACCTTGTAAATGGCAATACACTACTGATGGTTATGATGATACCATTGGTGAAATGCAATACATGGAGATATAATTTCTCACATCCATGCTACAATAAATCTATTGTCTGTGTATGGGTTTATGGAGAGCCAGCTAGAAAACATTTCAGTAGAAGCCAAAGGTCTGACTTGGCATCTGGAAAAGCTTATGTAATCTGAAATTACAGATGTGCAGATAGCTTCTGGATCATAGCATTTGTTCCTACGAATCACATTTGAAGAGTCCATAAACAAATTAGGCTCTCTTAGAGAAGAGAGTAGTAAAGGGAACAGAATGTGGGATATCCTGTCATATCAGGAATGACAGAAAGAAGGGAGAAGAGATGGGCCATACCAAAGAACAGAACAAAGCCAGGGCAGAAGCTACAAACTAACAAATTCCAGGACAGCGCTAATCATGATGAGATTTTGAAAATATATTATAGAGTATCAATTCTAAGCAAGCTGAAAAAGGAAGATCACAAATCTAAAACAAACTGGGTTATTCACTGAGACGCTGTCTCAAAATCTTTTAAAGGGTTAGAGATGTATCTCAAAATGGTAGAACACTTGCCTAGCATGCATTAATCCTGGGTTCAATCTCCATATTGTAAAAATAACTAAATAATTAAATAATATAAATATAAAAGCACCATGTTTGATTATAATAGAATTAAGTTAGAAATCAATAAACAAACATTCCCATATAATCCCCAAATAAAATTGTAAGCAGAATATGTCAATATTGCTGGGTATTGCAAAACCAGTACTTGCATATACATTTTATAGAAATAAATATTTGTATTAGAAATGAGAGTCTCAAATCAATAATTCCAGTTTTTGCCTTAAAAACCTGGAAAAAGAAAAGTGAATTGAACCTAAAGCAATTATAAAAAATATAGACTTAGGAATTAATCAATGAAGTACAAAATTTCTGACTCAATATAAATATTGATGAATTGTAGAATCCCCCAATCAAAGTAACTACAAATGAAAAGAAAACACAGACTTCCAATGTGAGAAATAAGAAATACAGACTTATTTAAGATGTGCAGGATGGGGCTGGAGAAATGGCAAAATGCAGAGTGTGCTAAAGCCTTTGCAAAAGACCCAAGTTTGATTCCCAGCACCCATGATACAGCTCACAAAGGCCTATATCTCCAGTTCCAGGAGTTCTGGTTCTGTCTTCTCACCACCCAAGGCTCCTGCAGGCACATGGTGTACATACATATACTCAGGCACACACACATCCATAAAAAATTAAATTAAATTAAAAGGATTCTATATAAATATAATAGAAAACAATAAAATAACTTTATATTAGGAGATTAAAAATTTTAGATGAAATATATGTTAACTTTCTCAACCTAATAAAGAGATGCAATAATAAAAAACATGACACCTACCATAATTTGTGGAGGAAGCTTAGGATACTTCCTAAGATGATCAGGAACAATACAAGGTGACTGCAATGAATTGCCATTAAAATAAATCTTTTCACTCTTGCCGGAAGATCCAGACAGAAGAAGGAAAAAAGCTCCAAGCTCTATGCTAGGTAACAGTATTTACAAGCCACATATCAAATCAAGGGTTTATGGAGTCTGGTTAGGTGTGTTTTCTAGAATATGTCTGCCTGGGTAGATCATTGCTACCTATCACTATATAATGTTTTATGACTTTCAAAGTGTCTAAATGCTTTATCTTGCTGTTTTCATGTCTAATAAATGAGAAAATCTAGATTAACCACTTTAAAGCAGTACTGAGAGATTAAATGTGCCAAATCAATGTAGGTGTCATAAACTAAACTGATATGAAGGAATGTCCCCAAAAATTGGGGCAAAAAGAAGATGGGAGTGAAAAAGAAAAGAGAGAGGAAGACAGAGAGAGACAGACAGACAGAGACAGGCATGGAGACAGAGAGAGACACACACAGAGACAAGACAGAGAGACAGAACCAGAGACAAAGAACCAGGCAAGAAAACAGACCTACAAATGTTAGACCTCACAATATGGAAATTATTTGAATTGTGACCTCCCCTGCCCCACTCCTCACTATTTTGCTTTTCATCATTAGCCTGTGATTTCATTAATCTTTAAATATAAGTGAGAAATCCAACTATGCTCATGTATAGGACATAGAAATGAATTATCAATTAAAAAGTGTATTTTCTTACAACTTAAAAATGATGATGCATCTAAAAGAAAATTTTTAAAAATCCATTTTCTACTTTAACACTACTTTTCTGGGTAGTTGGGAAATCACAGAATACTCAGTCTTCTCTGATACCCAAGCTGTAGGGCAGTGAGTCTCACAAGAAGCTACGCAATGTGCTGGGTCAATTTAAAGGAAGCAATAGCAGGTATGGAGAAAGACATACATGCAAGATCTCATACATAGCTCACTGCTGATACTGCGTGGCTGTCAAGAGTTTGGTATCAGGCACCCTGGCTCAAAATGAGCATTGCCTCAGTCACTTCACTAGTACCTACTCTATAAAAATTTCTTTTGTTTCCTATAGGCATACTCAGCAAAGCCTTACCTGGAATAATGCAAGAATTTTCAGAGACTGGAAATCTATAATCTGCAAATAACTTGTTCATCTTAGAAAATAGATATTTTAAAATCTCAAACAAATTCAACATAGCCTTGGCTTCCTCAGGACCGCACCATGCTATGCTTTTGTGAGTGTTTACAACAGTGTAGACACGAGGCTAGTGAGCTTTATGGCTCAGACATGCAAAGGAAGTACTCTCCTCCAGCATACACACTGTCTAGACAGAGAAGGAAAAGCTCAGCACCCAGTCTCTTTTGCTAGGCAGTCTTTGATCCGTGGAAACTGTCCTGAAGATGACATCAGGATTGTAGTGGCTAGGGTGAACCCCAACCTGACACTGGCAGTATGAATGGCAAATCAACACATTCCTTTAGCTTAGACTGGAAGCTGTGTGTGTACTCCTGGATCATATATAACTGCTGTACACTGTTCTCATTTGTTCATCAAGTAAGCAAATATTTATGAAGCTCCCACTAAGTACCAAACACCGCTGTGCAATGATTTAGAAGACAGCTTCAAACCCAAGGACCTCACGGCCCATGGATGAGTCTTAATGGGCGAAACTTCTCCTGATTCGTGGGATTTCTCTCAATCTAGAAGGCCATACAAATGGCGACATGGATCTTCTGATGGAAATTAATGCTCCATGTTAGGTTTTGTTGTTGGTGTTGCTTCATTATAGATCCTAAAAGAAATGCCCGTGTCTCCTGCATACGGAAATGTGGGCAGAACTTGCTGCACTCTGTGCATTCTGTATTTGGGACACAGAAGACGGGGAAGTGGACTGGCATACCAGCAAAGCAGTTCCTGCAGAGCCTTCCCGCCTCCTTAGCATAAGATGCTCCAAAGCCTGTCTAGCTGGGAAAGGCCCGCCTTTCCTTATTTGGTTATGGTGAAGTCAGCATAGTGGTGTCTCTGGTATTTCTAGTTGGCAGAGACATCAGCAAAGCCACCCCAGATCTCACACACTGTATAACTATTCCCACCAAGTGACTCACTAGCCTCAGAATGCATTGCTAACCCTGAGGTCAGTTTCAGAGACATCAGCAGCACTCAGCAAGGGAGCCAGCCTGTAGGAGATGAATTCTTCAAAGATAAGGGTGAATCTTACCAATCACACATAATAAAGAAGAGCAACTTTTAAAGTACTGGACTTTGCCCCATAAATTTATGAATGGAACAAACTTAGCCAGTCAACCCAAGGTCATATTGAGTTTAAAGTATTCAACAGAAATATTTTTTCATTCTAGGATAAAATAGGTTTCTGAAAAACTAGTAAATAGATGCCATAAAAAGAAACCAAATATGCCTATATGAGAACTTGAATTTTTTTCTCTTATGTCATTTTACCTGTTGGTTAGCAATCACAGACAATTAACCAGACATATGTGCTTGTTCAGTGCTATTGTTACATTCTGTCCTTCAAGTATTTCATCCTTCTAATTCTCTCAAATCAGTCTGGTAGGTTGCAGTGACTGCTAGATATCTTGACCCTAAGGACAATCAAGAAAGGTATTTTTTTTTACAGCTGAGGTCAGAACTCTTAGAGTCCTTCTGATTCTTATTGAGTCATTCCAATTGATAATTTGCATTGTTTTGGAAGACTGAAATACAGAAGCAGATGATATCAGCATCTTATGAACAAAATAAAAGGATAATCAATAAGCTTCTTGAACTGCAAGATAGGGGATAGGGTAGTAAGTGGGAAAAACAGAAACTTCCAAAGGTTCTATTACTTGAAGTTAGCCTCCCCAGTCCCTTCTTGCTGGGCCATTCTCATTAAACAGGACTACTACGAAAACCTAACAAAAGTGTTTACTGTCTGTTCCACCAAAGAGAAAGCATCAGCATCCAGGCAGGATTCCTTTATACACAATCAAAGATCCCATATTTGGAACAATGAATTTTGTATACTAAGTATACAATAAATCCTTGTGAATGACCTGACTGAAGTTGTTTGTGGTTGTCACCTACTAGGAGATATTGTGATTCAACTTGTTAGACCAGAGACGTATATTTCACCTTCTTTGCGCCACTTTGATATCTGAAGATCTTAGCAGACTCATGTGGGCTTTGACTTTTTAATAACTACTTTTTCAGTCAAGCACATTTAGGAGCTTATAGATGAGCTTGGCATGCAAATTAATGAACCGCAAATAATAAACTCTCATTGTTAACCTTAGGTTGGCTTTAGCACGTAAACCAAGAATGAATCCAGAAACATTCAAATGGGACATCTTTAAAAATTCTAGGACTTTAGAAAAGAAGACTCAAAATTGAGTCAGAATGGGCAGAAGTAGAGATAATGAAGCATCTTCATCAAAGCCTTAGCTTATTTGCATTCAGGATGCAGAGCACACCTGGCTGCTTCCCTTCTGATTATTTGAGGAGAGTGGGACTTGGTCATTGATGTTGGGGTTTCGGGATCTAAGTAAAATGATTACCAATTAGGAGCTGGTGTGACACAGGGTTTATACGTTAGGCCTTGATTTCCCATGGTAACTGAGAGCCTTGGGGAAACAATTATAAATTAATTGAAAAATTTAGATTAAAAATAATTTTTTGATCTCTAAGCTTCAAGTTCTTGGCACTTTACCTACTCTGTTTCAGCTTATTTACTCCTCATGAACTCTTCTTTGGAACGGGCAAGGCAGCCACACAGCTGGATTCATTAAGATTTTGTTTTCAGCTTACTAACAAACAACCTAATCTTTTTTTCTAAAACTTTACAGCAGCTAAAGAAAAGTGGAATTCAAGAGATCTATGTAGGTGTGTGTGTGTGTGTGTGTGTGTGTGTGTGTGTGTGTGTGTTAGTTCTAACAAAAGATTTGTTTCACTTGAAATATTCATGCTGGTCTTTTAAACCAGCACCTAATTAAAGTGTTTACTCATAGTACTTGCATCTATCAGTCTTGCTTGATTCCTCTTAGCAACCTTTCCATAGAAATATATCTTCAAGCACATTGCAAAGATGAAGGTTATGCAAAGCAGCACATGGAAACCATCTCACCAAACTGTTTTACTTTTCTTTTGAATAGCATCTACTTTTCAGGTACAACTTAAACAGTTAAAGAAAATAGCTGTGCATATGATTTAGCCTCTCTCCTAAACAAAAATAGTAAGTCTTAATCACAGTTTTTGAAAAGATACTGTTTTCCCCTAAAATATTATGTTCAAATGGTACTTTTCTTAAAGGTTTCATAGAAATCTTCTTCTACCCTTAACCCCTACTCTTTTGATGTGTTGAGGTAACCTTTGACCTGAAGTCATAGAGTGAAAGCAGTAATACAGAAATAACATATGGCTGCCTTAAGAGACAGAAAGGTATTTTCTCTATGTCTTTTTGGCAATGAGACAGAGTCCATCATAGTTACAATGCTTTTTATTTTTCCACACAGCAATTTCCAAACTAGTGCTTCTAAAGGACATTCAGGAGGGAACAGCACCATTCCTGTGAGGAGTTTTCAATGCTCTAGTGTCTAAGCGGCCAGCGTCTTTGTCTTCCTACCCATGGAAATCACCACTGCTATTTTCTCAAGCTGCCTGTGGCTTTCCCCAGGACATTTATTTCATTTAATGATATAAATGTAGGACAAGAAGCCTGGTTCATATTGTAAGAATATCACCACACAGAGATTTAAAAATCTCATTTGAGCGATCTGACAGCTAGGAAGATACTAACTAGATTTCCAGTTGCACAAAAAAACCTAATATTGAGGATTTTTTTTCAAATCTTTCCTGAGGAGATCTATAACAAATAGGACTTCCGGGGTTGCTAATTCTGTTCTAGTTCTCTGTCGAGATGCAGTACACGAACCTGATGTTTTGTGTTTCAGGAAACGATGGTGCGTGATATCTAAGGCAATTTCATGGATGTAGTGGCACCCCATGACCTCTAGCCAGTCACTCCTCATCATGAAACTCGGCAGATGATTTCTCTTGACAGATGTCTCCTTCTCTCTTTTCAGTTTACGTTAAGTTCAATCCACAGCTATTTAAAAGCCCCAGGGCTAGAGAGAGGATGGCTCAGTGGTTAAAGGTGCTTTTGGCTCTTGCAGAGGACAAGGATTTGGTTCACAGCTCCCATGTAGGGCAGCCCCTTACCAGCCATAACTCCAGCTCCCTGAGATCTTATGCCTTTTTCTAGCCCCTAAGGGCACCCCACACATGTGTACATAATTATGTACACAAACACAGAGAAAAGATAAACTATTTTAAAATCTACTACTATATACAACATTACAATGATTTTAAACATTAATGAAGCACAGATACCCTGTTGGAACTACAGGACCTTTAGAGCAGTGATTTGGTCACCATTGGGTGGGTGGAAATGGGCTTTTAAGAACTTCAGAGGAAGAAGATCTTGGACAAAGAACAATTTGAAGACAGAAGCCTGTACCTTCATGTTTATTGTAAGGACCTGGAAAGACTACTGATGAGAGCCCAAATGTTAGATGTCTAAAAGTGTAAACATTACTAAGCCAGACTCTCAAATGATGACAGTATATATTTTGTCTTCTTACATTATCAATTTTGTCTTCTAAGACAGATGACTCCAAAGGAACTCCTGAAGTTCTTATCTAGCTTGTGCAAACACACACACACACACACACACACACTTGTACACCCACACCAACAGAAACACTGAAGAGTGGCAGAAACCAAAAGACATCACTGCACATATGAATGTAAGTGTTCATGCTTCACAATGTCTAGAAGTGTGGTAAAGTAAAAAAATACACACAAGCACAACTGTTTTTCCAATAAATATATTTTAGTACCTTTCATAAACTATATTGTATCATGTTTCTGGATCCAGGTACAAAGTGCTTCATACAATTTTTGTTTTATTGGCATCAATAATACAAAGAACTAGAAGTATACACATACAGTAGCTTTCAAAATCTCCAAATTGCCCATAAAAGTAAATATACATAAAGAAAAGCTATGTTTCTTCTTCTATAAAATACTTGAGAATAGGAAAACTGTAAGGTAAAATAGAGGTTATATATATATCAAATTAAAATTGTAGTTGTTTTAAGAAAGATAAAAGATTGTACTTAATTTTGGAACAAATAAAATTTATTCTGAGAAACTACTTTTAGGCAAGAAATACTACTCAAAATGTGAAAGATAAATAACCACCTAGTCTTTAATATTAAGAATTCAGTTCACCACATCTCAACTCAATCTGTATTCATTACAGAGTTCTATGATTAGTTTGATATTAATAATGTTTCTTTTTTCTGCTGAGTAGTACTCCATTGTGTAAATGTACCACATTGTCTCTATCCACTCTTCAGTTGAGGAGCATCTAGGTTCCTTCCAGGTTCTGGCTATTACAAATAATGCTGCTATGAGCAAAATGGAACAGATGTCCTTGTATGAATTTGCATCTTTTAGATATATGCCTAAGAGTGGAATTGCTGGTCTTGTGGTAGTTCGATTCCCATTTTCCTGAGGAATCTCCATACTGATTTCCAAAGTGGCTGCACAAGTATATCTCTCTTAGGGTCTCTACACATCCTCCCCAGCATAAATTTTCTTCGGTGTTTTTGATTTTAGCCATTCTGACAGGAGTAAGATGGTATCTTAGAGTTGTTTTGATATTCATTTCCTGGATGGCTAGGGATGTTGAGCACTTTCTCAAATGTCTCTCAGTCATTTTAGACTCCCCTATTGAGAATTTTCTATTTAGATCTATAGCCCACTTTTTAATTGGATCCTTTGGTGTTTTGGAGACTTGCTTATTGAGTTCTTTGTAAATTTTGGAGCTCAGCCCTCTGTCAGATGTGGGGTTAGTGAATATCTTTTCCCATACTGGGGACTGCCTTTTTGTCTTGTTGACTGTGTCCTTTGCTTTATAGAAGCTTCTTAGTTTCAGGAGGTCCCATTTGTTAATTGTTGATCTCAGTGTCTGTACTGCTGGTGTTATGTTCAGGAAGTGGTCCCCTGTACCAATTCTTTGAAGAGTGTCTCCCACTTTCTCTTCTAAGAGTTTCAGTGTGGTTGGATTTACGTTGAGGTCTTTGATCCATTTGGACTTAAGTTTGTGCAAGGCGATAGACATGGATCTATCTATTTGCAGGTAAATGGATGGCACTAGAAGAAACCATCCTGAATGAGGTAACCCAGTCACAAAAAGACAAACATGGTATGTACTCACTCATATATGGATTTTAGACATGGATCATGATAGTTCCTGTCTGCAATGCCACTGACAGAGAGTCTGGGAAACAGGAAAGAACCTAAGAGGAATATATATGCATGGTACCCCAGAGAAGAGAAATGAGGCAAGATCTCCTGAACAGATTGGGAACACAGCAAGAGGACGGGGGAGGAGTGGGAGCTGGGAAGAAGAGAGGGGGAGAAGAGGAAGAGAGAGTAGGTCATGGGGGAACAGGAAGGTTGAGTGGGAGTTAGAATAGGGGGAGAACATGATGAGAAATACCATAATAGAGGGAGTCATAGGTTAGAAGAGAGATCTGGTACCAGTGAGGCCTCTAGTGATCTAAAGGGATGACACCAACTGGCAAGCTAAGCAATAGTGGAGTGACCACCTTAAAGGCCCATTCCTGATAATGAACTTGACGTCTACCCTATATGCCATCCTAGAACCTTCATCCAGTGACTGATGGAAGCAGAGGCAAACACCCACAGTTAAACACTGAACTGAATCCATGGAACCCAGTGACAAAGAGAGAGGAGCAAGGAGCAAATTGTCAAAGAATGGGCTGGCAAAACCAGCAGAGACAGCTGATCTGAACAAGGGGGAGCTCTTGGACTCCAGACCGACAGCTGGGAGGCCAGCATGGGACTGATCCAGACCTCCTGAGCTGAGTGTGAGAGTCAGTGAGGAGGCCTGGGCAACCTATAGGGCCCTGGGCAGTAGATAAGTATTTATCCCTGGCATACAAACGGACTTTGTGTGTCCATAACACAAAGAGGGATGCTCTCTCAGCCTGGACTCTTAGGGGAGTGCCTGGACCCTGCCCTGAGGGAAGTAACAGACTCTAGATATCCCCTATGTGGAAGGAAATGGGGATAGGATGGGAGGCTGGGGAGGATGGTGGAGGGAGGCTCGGGAGGAGGGAAAGGAGAGGGAACTGGGATTGACATGTGAAGCAAGCAATTTAAAATTATAGTAATAAAAAAGTTTAAAAAATAATAATGTTTCTTATTCTCCATACAAATTACAAATAATATACAAGTGTAAGAGCACCTCCTAGCACCTCCATGGTTGTGTCTTATGCCTTTAATTCCAGCAGTCAAGAGACAGAATCATGTAGATCTCTGAGATTTTTGAGGTGGGCTTGATCTACATACAGGGTGAGTTTCAGAACAGCCAAGGACAGCAAAGCTACCCAACAAAACCCGGTCTCAAAACAAGAACAGCAATAAAAGATCATCTTCTGATCTATTAACTTTAAGCAATAAGTAAAACAAAATGTACTGTACAGTAAACCTTACAGCAATATAATAATTGATAGTAGTAGAATTCACCTTATTTATGTTACCTGAAAGATGAAAAATTATAATAATGGATTTTCTTACTTAATATCTTCTATTGATCACTTCCTTTCTATGCTACAAAATAATGCTCAAACTCACTGTTAATGATGGCAGTTTTTTACCAAATTCTGCAACATTTGGACCAGTCAATTTTTCATTTAAGGTAATAGAATGGGATATGTGGAAAAGTATATCTTGGATCAAAAAATTTTGTGTGGGTGCTGCACTCTGGATTCCAAGTGAGTAAGAGTTTTAAAGTAATTCTTAATGCAAGCTTATTGTATTTAGGGACCTCAGATCCCTAAATGTTCAAGACAGAGACCCCTCTAGGCCATGCCAAGGATGTCATTGTCCAGCACCCAGTATTTAGCAGGGTTTAACAAATGTTTGCTTTGTTATAGAAGTTGGTGATCAGACAGATGCCAAGGGTAAAGAGTATAAAGGAATCCCACTGGTATAATGTTTGGAGACTGTTGAGGGAAATTTCAGCACTTTTAGGGGAAAAAAAGATTTGTGTCAAAAAGGGGAAAAGTTTATTTCTAAAGACTGTACATTCAGGCTATTGATAGACTTTCTATGAGGAGGTGTGTGGTTGTTTAGCCAATGGAGCTTTTGTGATTTATCCAGAAGAGCTCAAATGCAAAAAACCATATATAAACTTTTAGAAGATAAATTTGAGAAGATATTCCAAGAGCAGTCAGAAGTTCCCTATCAAAAGGTGGCAGTAGAAGGTGATAATCACATTAAAGACTAAGACTAAGACTCTAAATGCAAATTCTGATTTTGGTAAAAACAGAAAATAAGCAAAAGGTCAAACTGTAGAACAGAACCCAGATGGAGTCAAAGGATTGTAATTTAAGCGGGTCATCTGAAGAAATTCATGACACTGTCCCTTAGATGGAAAAAAGCAATGAAGATAATTTCTATGGTATTCTCTTTTAATTTCTTTTTTTATTTATGTGTTGTGTAGGCACACATGCTTGTGCAAAGGACATCAGATCCCCTGGAACTTACAAAAGAAAATTATGAGCTACCCAACTTTTCAGTACTGGAAACTGTATTCTGGTCTTCTGCAAAAGCTGCAAGTGTTTTTAACTACTGAGCCATCTATTCAGCACCTAAAAATAGTGTGTTAAGAGGAACATAAACTGAGTCATAATTCTGAGCCCTTTGCTTTTTTAATATCAGGGCAATAAGACACATACTTAAGTGAGATGTAAACAAAGGTGGAGCTAAAAATAACAGTTACTCACACCAAGGAACTATACTGTGAAGAAATTGTACCTGTAGGTAAAACTGAAGGACATACTTCCACTATAAACAATCCAAAGCTGGGGAGAGGAAGTGCTTCGTGAACTACATGTACATTCCACACCATCAACCAACCTCCTAGCCCAGAAGACGGTGTAGTATCCTCTACATTGGAAGTTTTCAGTCAATAACAATTGTCCAGGAAAAGTCTGTTGTATTCAGGGACGACTATGGAAGAAATAAAGGAACTACAATATGCACACTGATGTTCTACAAGAAACAAAGAAGAAAATCCACCAGAACTGACAAAAATGATAACAAAATTTCCTAACATGAATCCCCCCAAATGGATTTTTCCCATATGAAAGAAAGCAAAGCAGAAATGTAAGTATTCAAAGTATAGGCATCAAGGAAACAAAGCATGAGCTGAGAAAATTTGTAAGATAAATGTAATACAAAAGTGAAGACAAAACTCAAAGTCATAAAAAAGGGTAATATTCAAAGCACAAATGTTAAGGACTGAAGAGATGTCTCATTGGGTAAAAGCACTTGCTATGAACATATGATGACCTGAGTTCAAATGCCCAGGATCCATGTAAAACCCAGGTGCAGCAGTGTCCTGAAACTATTGCTGTAGGAAGTATCAGGGGTGTGGAGATGGACAAATCATAGGAGTTCATTGGCCAGCCAGACTACCTTGTTTCAGTGAGTGAGAACTTGTCTCAAGGCAATAGAGCCGAGTGCATAACTACACACATAAATGCATGCATCCCACATATACCAAAAATGCTGTAGGAAATATCTGAATCGATTGTGTTTTTGTTTTAAAAAGAAGGGAAAGCAAGAGGGAAAATAGATAAAAGGATGATAAACATAATCTCGAGACCCCAAGAAGAAATCAAGAAATAATTGACACAAATTTACGAGCAAAGCTAAACAAGGCATTTGTAAAATCAAACATTTGGGATTAAATATTGATTTAGAACTTTATTTTGATTTTTTTGGTTTTTTTGTATTGTTTTTTTGAGACAAGGTTTTTCTGTGGCTTTGGGGGCTGTCCTGGAACTAGATCTTGTAGACCAGACTGAGTCTCCAAATTACAGAGATCCACCTACATCTGCCTCCCGAGTGCTGGGATTAAAGGCGTGTGCCACCACTACCCAGCAATTTAGAACTTTATATGAGAAGCAGTTTTGAGTCAGTTGGGTGGACATGAGCTGCATCCTGGTTGAAAAGACTTCGGATATACAGAGATGATCTTATCTCTGTGAGTTCGAGGCCAGGCTGGACCGATAGCCTCCAAAACAATACAGAGAAACCCTGTCTCGTAAAACCAAAAACAAACAAACAAAAAAAAAAGATGATCTTTCAGGCAGTCAAAAATTATTTGAATGATTATTAAACACATGAAAAGCTGTGACTCATTTGGGATAAGAGAGATCTTCTTTGGATTGTAATGACAAATTTACACCAAGAATGTTGAGAGAACGAGGATATTGTTTCCAGCAGGTGATAGAGTATAGATACAGGAACATGAGAGCCAATTTGTCGTTTCTGTAGATCCTATTACAGGAAAGTTGACTCTTATCTATATAGACTTCAAATCTACTGCAATCTTTTTCCTTTATGTTTGACAATTTGATGTACAGCATATTATAATTATATTAACCACCCTTTATCTTCTCTTTATTCCTCAATCTCCCTCTGAACCCTGTCTTCTTTCTATGTAGTCTTCGTCCTCACTCACATCTTTTTTTCACTACTGAGTTTAATTTGGGTTCCTTGAATGAGCATAGATAGTAAGTTATTTGCTAGAGCATTAATAGTTTAACAGTAGCTGCAACACAGAGACAAATAAGAAATTTTAATAGCTCTTTAGGAAGGGCCAGGAATCTCATGGGTACCTCCCCCATTCATTATGGAATGTTGAAGGGACCAACCTTGTTCGGACTTTATGCAGCTCATATAGCTACTATGTGTTCATGTTTGCAATGGCTATGTTATATCTGGGGCAGTGTTTCATAGTATTTTCCCTCTGTTCTCTGTGATGTTCCCTGGGAGGTAAAGAGGGTAATGTAAATGTCCAGTTTATAGCTAGGCACTCAATAGTCACTGATTCTAGCACCTAAAACTGCCAAGTTCTGCACAGCAGCCCTGCTTATAACTTCACTTTAAAACTGAGACAAGACCAACCGTGCCACAACATAAAGATGTAAACCACAAATTCTCCTTTTTCTGCGATACACCTAGAGTCAATTCTGTGAGACTGAATCTTACTTCTTGCCAAGATCTGAACTTAAATCTTCCTTTTCTCTTAAATTATTCTCTAAGTGAGAGATACAGAAAAGTCATCTTCAGATCACCGCACTAAGGATTTAACTAACATTCACATACTTTGGGTCGTTCAGAAAGGATGATCTAGACAGTAAATCTTAAGTCTTCCTGCCACACAGAGGTGATGCTGTGTGTCTGTGTGAAAGGAACACTGTGTTAATCATTGCCTGCATGCAAAATGACATGTCAGCAAGTCTTACTTAAAAATAGATTTTCTTTTAAAAATTAGGATCTAACTATTACCAAGAAGTTTGGTGTGTCTATAAACCTATGTGAATCTGAAGGCAGACCTTGTTAATTGAACTTAGTCATCACATTCACTTCAGGGACCCCTTTTCACTTTCCAATTCCGGCCAATAACTTTTAAAACAAACAAACAACAATAAAACCATTTCCGTTAACCTAGTGGCACACTTTTCTAGTCTCCATGACTTATTTATATTAGCCTTGTTTAAATGATAAAGAAACTGAAGTTCACATGTTTTAAGTAACTTTCTTTGTAACATAATTGGGTGGAAAATCCATTTTTGTTACTCTAAGCCCAGTATCTTTTGTGTTTTAACCAGTTATGCATTCCTCCACTGATTTTTTTCCTTTCTCATTTCTAATTGTCACATAACTGCATGCATTGGTGAAATACAGGGTGATGTGTGTATATTAAACACACACACACAGGATCAAATCAGGATAATTAACATACCTACCATCTCTAACATTTATCACATCTTTGTGATCGCTGTGGTGGGAACATTAAAAATAAAGTTTCTTTCTTCAGAGGAGTTTAAAATATACAGTAAATTGTCAACCTTAAATCTAGTTTTCTTTTGGCCAGATTTCACTTACCAAAACATAATGTGTCATTGCTATCATATTTACCTATCCCAATGATTACTGATGGCCCAACATAAACGCTGAGCTAAAAAGAAAGTAAATGTATGGCTTCATCATTCCGCAAGCTCCCCTCACTAGAACTATTTTAAGCATGGGTCTCCATGCTAAGGATGTCTTGACCTCAGAGAAGAGGAAGTCAGGGAGTTCAAGCCAGGGGTGGTAGTGATTCATCGGGACTTAGTAATCCACTTGCTTTCTCTTTGTCTTCTTATGACCACTATCACAAGTAAATAACTGGTCAAGCTAGAGTTATTTCTCTGTAAGTTTTTGACTCACTGGCAAGGATGAAAAATGCTTTTCAATATGTTTCATTAATAATAAACACACTAAAATATTTTAATATCCCAAACTATACCACAACCACTACTTTAAGAATCTGACCCTTGTTAGGACATCCATGTTGTAAGGCATCCATGTTGTAAAGCAGGCTCCAAGAATATTTGGGCAATGTAAAATGGACTCAATGGGTTGAAAAAGAAGGAGGACAGATCATAATGTTGGGTGAGTAAGGGAGGTAGGGTTGGACCTGGGAAGACCTGATCAAAATATACCATATGAAATTCTCAAAGAATTAATAAAAATGTTATTTAATGGATAAAGGGAGAAATGTTATTTAATGGACAAAAGACAGTAATAGAGGGATGACTATAATAAAGTACTTATTACACATGTTATGTGCCATAATGAGACCCAGTGTTTTATACAATTAGTATATACTAATTAAAAATGAAAAAATATTTTTTTCATTTGAAGTTTTTTATTATTATTATTTTCATTTTAAATAGCTTGTTTTACATGTCAATCCCAGTTCCCTCTCCGTCCCCTCCTCCCGCACCCCCCCCAGCCTCCCACCCTATCGCCATTTCCTTCCACATAGGGGATATCTAGAGTCTGTCATTTCACTCAGGGCAGGTCAGGGACTCCCCTAAGAGTCCAGGCTGAGAGAGCATCCCTCTTTGTGTTATGGACACACAATGTCTGTTTGTATTCCAGGGATAAACACTGATCCACTGCTCAGGGCCCTACAGGTTGCCCAGGCCTCCTCACAGACTCTCACATTCAGGGGGGGGCTGGATCAGTCCCATGCTGGCCTCCCAGCTGTCGGTCTGGAGTTCAAGAGCTCTCCCCTGTTCAGATCAGCTGTCTCTGCTGGTTTTGCCAGCCCATTCTTTGACAATTTGCTCATCACTCCTCTCTCTCTGTCACTGGGTTCCTTGGGTTCAGTTCAGTGTTTAACTGTGGGTGTTTGCCTCTGCTTCCATCAGTCACTGGATGAAGGCTCCAGGATGTATAGACATCAAGTTCATTATCAGGAATGGGCATTCGAGGTGGTCTCTCCACTATTACTTAGCTTGCCAATTGGTGTCATCCCTTTAGATCACTAGAGGTCACACTCGTGCCTTATATGTCTTCTAACCTATGATTCCCTCTTCCCCTTATTCTACCCCCCACTCAACCTTCCTGTTCCCCAATGACCTACTCTCTCTTCCTCTTCTCCCCCTCTCTTCTTCCCGGCTCCCATTCCCCCCACCCCTCGCCGTGTTCCCCATCTGTTCAGAGGATCTTGCCTCATACCGCTTCTCTGGGGTACCATGTATATCTTTCTTAGGTTCTTTCCTGTTTCCCAGACTCTCTGTCAGTGGAAGTGCAGACTGGCACTATCCTGATCCATGTCACAATCCATATATGAGTGAGTACAAAAATGAAAAAATATTTTTAAAGTCTTTTCTTGTCTCTTTTCAGTCAACCAATGACTCTAAGGAGGAAGTCTGGTCTATTTTCAGCCCCAAATTAAATATGGCCAATTTAAAATTAATTGACACAATAATATTTATAAATAACTCAAGACTCATCTGAGGTGTCAACACTTCCTTTCTGTGTCACACACTCTGAAGTGTTGAAAGCTTATGTTAGGGCCCCAAATAGGGCAATCTTGCTGAGTCACTAATAAATGTCATCCTGTCCACTCATAAGATGATAAAAGATTTAACAAAAATACATAAAAGCTTGCATTCCTGAGCCCACACTTTTGTCATGGAACCAGGTCTCAAATCATGATAGTTCAGGAAAACTATTTTTGACATGCCAAATCATTGTTAATGACTTCAAGTCACACAGTCATTGGCATAGAGAGAGAACTTCCCTTCTTCCAGAAGAGCAGTGATGTTATCGACTTTACTCCCACCTGTCTATAGGTTTCCCTTGATAGTCATTCATTTTACTCCTTATCTTATGAGAACTCAGGATTTCAGGCTGAATGTTGAACTTGGAAGGGACTTAGAGATCACAAAACCCATGGTCCTCATCATTCATCTGAAAATCAGTGTGACTAGCAATTCTGTGTATAATTAGTAACGATTTCTTCCCCTTCCTCTCTCTTTAAGCTTACGTGTTTTTGTTTCCTTTCTTCAGTACTTTCTCAGCAGCATTTCAAAATGAACCCTAGTAGATAACACAAAATTGTTTTTCATGAGTTAATTCATTTGCTCATTGAATAATATTCAGCATCAACTTGTACAAGTTTCCATCCTAGCTACTAACTGTATGACAACACACTGGTGGGACTTCTGCCTACTGAGGACTGAGTTTATTGAGTTATACAAACGACAAAGGTAACTGAGGTGATGTGATACTTATATATAGGGGATGAACAGGAGCAAATAACAGAGAACTTGGTATAAGGGAGAGAGAAAATATTTCTAGTCTGGATTTATTCATCAAGGTAAGCCTTGGGAAGGAGATACCTAATCTGTGACCTTAATGAACAGTGAAAAGTTCACTGGAAATACAGAGGTGAAAAGAGAGTGTCCTAAGAAAACCCTCAAAACCCAGAGAGAACTAATACAAGACAGATCTAATAAAACAAAATGTGTTCCATCTAGGGGAACCCAGGTGGTCTAGGGCAGGATGGTGAAGCAGCAAGCTAGAGACGCAGTCAAAGGCCAGATTATACAGGCATCACTAAAAGCGGCCGTAAGGAGTTTAGACTCTTTCCTGAGAGTTTTGGAATGCACTAAGGAATGTTAGCATCTGGGAAAGATTACTGTGGTTATGTTAAATGCAGAAAATGGATTGGGAGAAACAGGATTTATGACAAGGAAATCAGGGAGAGACCATTCAGACATCTAGACAGGCAACAGTCTTAACTAAAATACATCTCAACTGAACCCGAGGACTTTGACTACACCAGGGCAAAGGAAAATACCCAAGGGCTTCTCTCCTGCTCTTCTTTGTCCCTGTGCTTGCAAACCAGGGCATCATAGACCAAGTTCCTAGAGTATAGCTCCAAACCTCTGTGTATTTATTTGGGACTAAATGTCTACAGGACCAGGCAGGACAGAAACTCTATTTAGAACCAACCTCAGTATTTACCAGTTGTTGAAACCGAAATGGGGAAGGAAGTGTAATTGAATGCAGTGATTACTGAATGGTTTCCTCAGAAATATAGTTAAATAAGGTGTTCTTTACTATTCCTTGAAACCCAGATACTCAATGATTGTTAGATACATAATTTCCAAGATTCAGACTGCTTCCAATTAAAGTCATCTTCTTCATTGGCTCTATTTGACCTTAAAGTTAGAAAAGTGAGTACAGGTACTGAGCAAATCTATGAATATTTGATATCCATGTAATAGAAATCAAGTGGTTTGAGAGTAGACAGTAACAAAAACCAGCTTGTTGAGTTTGGTGTGGTCTGGGCATTCCCAGGAGAGAATTGTGACTGACCCTGTCCCAGAAAGGCACTGCTAGAAAGTTGTGGGATCTTTAGGAAATTATGCCTAGTTAGAAGAGCTTGAGTCATTGGTCTAACAGGTATGAGAGTTGAGTGATAGATGGATATGCATATCATTTTATGTCTTAAAAGTTGCCCTGCATATGCTAGAGCCTTGAATGAACCATTTTATTTTCTCTTTGAATCTACACAAACACAGTAAATTGTCCAAGGCAATGTTTAGAAGTATAAACTCCTCTATGACATGCAAAGGACACTGTTACAGGCATCAACAAACTAGAGTCCAGCTAACACTAGTCTGATTGCTGCCTTTAGGTAACCCACATATCCTGTGTGCTACAGATTCCTCATGTATAAGATATAGTTTGATAACCTATAGGAGCCCTGAAAGGTTCAGGCATTACTCTGGCCTGCCCTGTTACCTGGCAGGATGCGCTCAGGCAACACTCTGGCCAGCCCAGAGTTCTGTGAGAACCAGGCAGGTGCAAAGGACCCCTTTAAAGGACTGACCCCTGCCCGTTTATGCTCTCTTACTCTCTCTCTCTCTCTCTCTCTCTCTCTCTCTCTCTCTCTCTCTCTGCTCTGCACGGGTTGGTTACCTCTCACCCCCCTTTTTCCCTCCCTGTCCACCAATAAACTCCACGTGGGATCGTTGAGTCACGGTTTGTGTCTCCTTACTGGATAAACCTAAACATTTTAACAACAAGCCCTTCTAGCCATCATCATATATTGCGATTGACATGATTATACATTATGTTTTGCTATATCCATTGATACACAAAGCTGTTTTCTCACAGGACAAGCCAAGAGTTCTAGGAAGATGTCTCTACTGTGGAAAGTGCTGTATCTGATCCAATTAGGAAAGCAATATAAAAGGGGAAATTTTTATATCTTCCTAAAAGATGAGAAAACTTGTAAGTCAGAGGCAAAGAATGTTGGGATCGTGATAAGTCCCCATCTACCAATAGAATTCATCTAAAAATAAATGAATAAAACTAAAATTAAAAAACTGAAGTTCCTTGGAAATACTCTAAACCTGTATCAAAAGTTTTTTTCTTAAATGCTTAAAGTAACAAGTTATTATCATGCTGTTTATAATGTATCTCATTGCATCCAAAACCTTGCTCTGGGCCTGGGAGAAGTTTGCATGAATAGAATTGCAATGTTCTCCCAGCCCTTTGGAATGAGACCTCAGAGAGTTTCAAATCATTAAGGCATTTACATTTCAGAAGCAGGAAACAGTAAACATCTTCCAAGCTTGTCTTGTTTGTGCTGGCTTATCAGTAGGCTGCATAAAGCAATAGAAAAACAAAAGAGATAATTATCTAGAGACACTAGATAGAAACTTCAGAAAATCCAATTATCCAACATCTGAAAATTCTACTTAGAATTTCTATTTTCATTTAAGAGTAACAGGTGTGTTTTAGAACAGTAAAAACTAGGTAATGTGGGCTTTATCCTACCTTTCCTGTGTTCCAGAACATCGAGTGAATGTTAAGTAACAAAAGAGTGAGAATACGCTTACATATCTTTATTTACTTGAAAGCATACTGAAGACATATATAATAATGGATGAATACTGTATACTAAGCACATTATTTTATCAGTCCTAAAAGTATTCAATCATGACCTTTTCAAACACAAGCTTACACAGCTCCAAAGTCTACAAGCCATACCACGTTGAACATTCGCTACCATGTGAATATTTGTAAGGATCACAAGATAGAAAGAAAGAAGAGTGAATGATCATATGAGTCTCCCAAACTAATGTGAGAGTGTGATCTTGTGAAGGTGTGATCACCAAGTCTGTCTTTATAAAGGTGTAGGAGAGAAAAATGTCATGGTGAAGGTGGTAAAGGGACACATCCAGTGAAGGTGTAGTAAGAGAACACAACATGGTAAAGGTGTAGAAAGGCAACATGAAGGACCTTGTGAAGATAGATGAGAGAGCATGACCTTGTAAAGATGTGGAAAGAGAGATGACCTTGTGACACTGTGGTAAAGGAATCCTTGGGTTCCTCATGGTTTTACTTTCTCAGGCATCTTTATTGATACTATTCACAAGATTGCCTTCCTAAGTCATTCATTTTGATATTCCCCTCTTACACACACATTTGATCCCTCCTTTTGCAGGTGTACAAGATTTTATTTTGTTTCTCCTCTTAGTTCAAAAGACATCTAAAATTGATGAGAATAGCAGTTTACTTGAAAGGATTTAAAGAAGGATAGAGATCAGGAGGGTAAAGTAGGACCTGGGTGGCAAAGAAGGGTATGATCTGAAGCAAATGGACCTGCTGCTGGGTTCAGCTGAGAACGTGGGTTAAATTCAACTCAAAGGTTAAGAAGCTGGGAAACCAAATTAACATCTAGCCACATCCCTGCTGAGAACTGCTCCCAGGTCAGTGAATACCACTTTCTTGATATCTAAGTCAAATGAGTCATCCAGTGGAGAGTAGCAGTATGTTTCCAAGGGAATGGAACAGAGGTACTGGCAGGCAAGCAATGAGAAGACATGAGTTTTGGCTCAGGCACCACCCACTACATTTCCCACACACACTGCACTTTACAGCTGTTGAGGGAGGCTTTTCCCTTGAGAGGAGCCTTCCGCCAGCTTGGTTCTAGAGCTGCATCAGTCCCAAATAAACACACAGGAGGCTATATTAATTATGAAGCTGTTGGCCTTGCTTGTTTCTTACTTGCTAGCTCTGACTTAAGTAATTACCCCATAATTGTTAATCTAAGTATTTCTCTTACCGGAGAATAGTTCCGGGCTTCCTACCCCATGGCGGTTACATCTCGAACTCTCTGTGTTTCTCCTTCCCAGAATCCTCCTGGACTCCTAGTCCCACCTATCTAGATTCCTATTGGCTAAACAGTGCTTTATTGACAAAAGACTTCCCCAACATCTCCTCTTTTCTGTTTAAACAAAGAGAAAGGTTTAACTTTAACACAGTCAAATTGTATATGACAGAACAGTTATCAAGTAAGAACATAGTTACAATATTTTTAGCAAGATTTAAAGAAAATATCATCCATCCCATTCTTGTGAGTCCAAAGTTCTATATGTAGCTTATCTTTTATCATAACTAAGGAAAACTATAATTATAACTATCTGTCTTCAACTCCATCAAAGACCACAGAAGGATAATATATAAACACTAGGATTGACAGAGACATCTTACTGCCTGGACAGTCACCCGAAGTTCCTCTGTATTGTCGGGGCATCCATCTTCAGCCCATAGGCCACAATGTGTCTGGAACACTTCTCAGCAAAGCAGGAAATTTCAAACTGTCCATCTGTATTGGCAGTCTGTCAGTCATTTTTCTGTGTCCTGCAGAAAGTCTTGTAGACTCTTCCATGAAGCAGGAACCCTGTAAGACTGAGTTCAGCAGTCACTTTTCTGTGGGTCCTGCATGTCCAGTTTATACAGCAACCGTCAAACAGTCTACGCAAGAGCAGTTTCTTGCCCACATGGCTAATCTTGCCATGTTGAAAGCAAACTCCATAACGAGTTTCTTTGATACCCATCTTCCTCTCAGAAGTAATTGGTGCTGCCAGGAGCAGATATTTCTCATTGTCAAGAAAAACCCTAAACCATTTTAAATGCCATTTTCTGAAGGTCTTTGAAAGGTTTGAAGACTATCTATCTGCCTCAAATACATCTCTATATATCTAGAAAACCTAACTTACCTAACTATAAGTTCTGACTATTATAAGTAACTATCTATAGTCTGTATTCAATTATGCATTACGTTTTAAAAGATCAGTATAAGCACAATACTTAATCAAGAGGAGAAACATACATATCACAAAATTGACCTTGAATTTGTATCAATAAATGAAAAACAATACCCATACCATAATTCCCCTTTTTACCATTAAAAGGAGATTGGTTGTGATCATTAACCAATTATAAACAATCCCATTTAAATGAAAACAAAGATTTATAAACAAGATGGGAATTGGGACGTCGCTCATTCCAAACTGCTTCGTGCTGGAAGGGGGCGCTGTTCATACCATGGGGATCATGACAAAACTCAGAAACCTGTATAAGTCCATATTTTCGGGGTCTGTAAGACTGCATCATCTTAGCTGTTTCAATTGTTGGAACATCTGATCCACTGCTTCCGGGGGTCTTGGTTCATCAAACCACAGAAGCCTGGAAGGAATCCTCAGCTTTTCATTTTCTGTAGAAGCATAAGCAAAATCTCCTTTCCCAAGTAACATATCATTATATTTAAATTTTGAAGTTAAGGCATTTTTAAAAGATAGAAGTTGGATTAATTCAGCAGCATTTATAATCAAGTGTACTTTAGCAGCAGTTCCTTCCTGAGCAATGAAAAAACTGAAAAACACAATAGCATGCAGTATCCAGACTCTTTGTGTATTTTCCATCTTTACGTGGCTTATTTATTTATCTATTATTATTATTACTCTATTTCTTTCACTTTTATTTATTTTTTCTCTGAGACAGGGTTTCTCTTTGGAAATCTGCCTGTCTCTGCCTCTGGAGCAATTCCCACTGGCGTGTGCCACAACAGCCTGCTTCTTTATTTTCTCTCTCAAACTTACGTATATTTTTAAACACACTGTAAACCTTTAGAGGTTTTTCTTGTTTTTCTTCATCCAAGTCTGACTTTACTGTAAATCTTTACGTTTTTCTGGCCACGTGTCTTATCTGTAAAACCGTGGCAGTTTAAACTGCCGTTTTTTTTTTCAAGATGGCGGGCATAAGTGTGACTTCAGCTTACCGCCTCAGTCCATGCTGACATCCAGCAAAAGCTGCCACTTCCAGCTGTACGTACACACCTTTCAATCGTTAGCAGAGTCTCTTAAAACAACCTTGCTGGGGTTTTTTTTGTTTGTTTGTTTTTTGTTTTTTGTTTTTTTCTTTTTATGCCGAGTCAGGAAGTCTCCAGTAAGCGAGCTGCGTGAATCTCGGCTTGTGGCTACCAAAACAGAGCCCACCTGAGAAAAATGCTGCTACCAAAAGTCTGTGCTTCTCTCTGTTCTTCTGTTTCTAAAATTCCTTTAAAGCTTTTGTCATTCTACGTGGAAATTCAATCCCGCTCCTGATCACCATTCTGTTAAGGGAGGCTTTTTCCTTGAGTGAAGCCTTCCCGCCAGCCTGGTTCTAGAGCTGCATCAGTCCCAAATAAACACACAGGAGGCTATATTAATTATGAAGCTGTCGGCCTTGCTTGTCTCTTACTGGCTAGCTCTGACTTAAGTAATTACCCCATAATTGTTAATCTAAGTATGTCTCTTACCAGAGAATAGTTCCAGGCTCCTACCCCATGGAGTTACATCTTGAATCTCTTGTGTTTCTCCTTCCCAGAATTCTCCTGGACTCCTAGTCCCACCTATCTAGATTCCTATTGGCTCAACAGTGCTTTATTAACAAATGTACAGGACTTCCCCCACCATACAGCCTCTGTTCTCTATGCACACACCATTTCTTCTACTTAAAGAACTAGCCTCTCCTTTGATATTTCTTCCATTTGGGCTTATTTTTAGAGTTTACCTGTTCCTGTTTTACAAAATCACATCCAAATCCACTTACATGCATAAAGTCATGTCAAGATCATTTAATACTTTTGTACTATAGCAAATAATATGATAGCTAACACAGGAAACCTAATAAATATCCAAGTCCTTTAAAACTCAATACGACTCATGTCTCCTCTGTACTGTGAAGAAGCTATATGATATCCTTGAGATAGTAAACACAAAGAAAATAGAGGATTCAAGCCAAAAATGGCCTGCATCTCAAGCCCAGGCTATGAAACAGTATGCCACACACCCCCCCCAGACAGAGACAGCGGAGAAAACTACCCTAGAGATTTCAGAATGTAGCGCTGTGGAGACAGCCCAAAAGTCAACAATTTGCTGTGGAAGCAGGAGCATCTGAGTTTGTATCACCAAACCCACATAAAAGCCTGGAATGATGGTGCACATCTGTAATCCCAGTGCTAATGGGACAGAAGAAAAGACAGACAGATCCTGGGGCGTTCCTAGCCAGCCAGTCTCGCTAGAAACACCAGCTCCAGATTCAGTGATAATCTCTGTCTCAAAAACAAAACCATATGACTATGGAACACACTATTAAATAGATATCTAAAGACACATACCCACAAAAAAGAAATAAATGGAAGCCACCAGAAGGGAATGCTAGAAAAAGGATGAGCACCAGAATTTTCAACTATTTTAACAAGTTTAAGTGTGTATGTAATATAAAAAAATAAATGTAAGACAAGTCAAGGTCATAAGGCTACTACCCAGCACTAAAATACATGACAAATAGTATAAAAGGACAGGGGGAGAAGGTGCCATATGTGGAAGCTTCTGTGTATGTCAACCTGATATAAGACAGAGTCATCTGGGAAGTGGGAAAGTCAACAGAGAAAATGCTTCCATCAGATTGGCCAGCAGCAAGTTTGAGGGAGATTTTCCTGGTTAATGATTGATGTGAAGGAGCCCAGCTCAATATGGGTGGTACCACATCTGGACAGGTGGCCCTAGGTTGTTTCCGAAAGCAAGCCGATAGAGCCATGAGAAGTAAGTCAGGAAGCAGCATGTCTCCGTGGTTTTTGCTTCAGTTCCTGCCTTGAGTTCCTGCTCTGACTTCTTTCAAGATGGACTACAACTGTAAGCTGAAAGGAACCCTTTCATCCCCAAGGTGCTTTTGATTATGGTGTCTATCATAGCAATAGAAGGCAAACAAAGACAAGATAGTTATGATATTTAATATTCAAAGGATTCATTATCTGGAGGGAAAAGGTAGAGAAATAACACCTATATTTTGTTTTATATGTAGGTGAAGAGGAAAGGAATAAAAAGTCAGTAAATACAATGAAATGTAGGTATGGGAGTCACTAATATCAGAAACCATCACCTTTGCAAGGGATAATTCCACATAGAGCAGAAGGTTGCATCATCACCATTTTAAGGTCAGTTTATTAAAAAATACACAATAATTATAAATTTTTGTCTAGCAAGCAGTAGATTTGAATCACAAGAAAGTCTCACAAATGAAAAAGTAACAGCACACTTTTACAACCCTCTCTCAGGTATTAGTAGAACAAATAAGGATAAAATTGGTGTAAATAAAGACAAAACATGATCCATGCTACAGACTTAAACTGACTTTTTTTTTTTTTTTGGTTTTTACGAGACAGGGTTTCTCTGTATTGTTTCGGAGGCTATCGGTCCAGCCTGGCCTCGAACGCACAAAGATCCGCCTGCCTCTGCCTCCCGAGTGCTGGGATTAAAGGCGTGTGCCACCACCGCCCGGCTTAAACTGACTTTTATTTGCAGGAGTACACATTACAGTAGAGTAAGCATACTCTTCTAACATACAGGGAACTGTCAAGAATGAAACATATTTTTGGCCCAAAGAACTATTGTTAGGAGGTAGGAAAGAATAGAAATGTATACAGAGTATGTTTTCTAAGTACAACTGAATCGAATTTTAAAATGAATAACAGGAAGAGATTGGAAAATGTCCAAGTAGCTAGAAACTAAATAACATATATCTAATAACCATTGGGTTAAGCAGGAAATCACAAGGGCAACTAGAAAGCATTTGGAACTGAAAAGCGTAATGATTTCCCGGGAGAACATGAGTCAAGGCAATGCTGTCACTTTTCTCGGGATTGATATGATAGAAATTTATTGAAACAGTGCTGCTGGGGTCTTTTTTTCCTTATTTTTAACCCATGCTTCTATCCATTTGTAGCTGTTATAATGAAATAGTTACGGCTGGGGAATTTTTGTTTAAAATATGTTTATTTACCTCATAGTTCTAGAGGTTCAAGGACTTACACTACATTTGGTTGTCCCTTTAGAAGAAGCAAAGAATCATGTAGAATGGGACAAGAAACGTGTGTGTGTGTGTGTGTGTGTGTGTGTGTGTGTGTGTGTGTGTTAGACTGACAGACAGAGAGGGGGGGAGAGACAGACAGAGACAGAGAGTTTTGAGAGAGTTTTTAATGTTTTTACAAAGCTGCTTCAATTATTCAGGCTCTACACTGATGGCTTCATTTCATGTAAATCACCACCCCTCTCTTGGATAGTGTTTATGACAACTTGACAAGCTAGTGTCAGCTAATAGGAAGAAACTTCAGCTTAGAAATGCCTCCATTAGAGGCTGTAGGACAGGCAGTAGGATATTTTCTTAATTAGTGATTGGTGGAGGACTCCCCTAGGCTGATGGTACTGAGTTATATAAGAAAGCAGGCTGAATAAGCCCTGAGGATCAAGCACTATTCCTTGGTTCCTCATCAGATTCCTGCTCTGTCCCAGTTCCAGTCCCAAATTCCTTCAATAATAAACAGTGAAGGGTATGTGAAGTAAACCCCTTCCACCCCAAGTTGCTTTTGGTCATGGTGTTTCATCACAACACTAGTAACCTTAACGAAGACAACCCCAAGGCTCTGTCACCAGACACCTCATAAGATTAAGATTCCACCATCCATAATACCTCACAGGGGGAATTAAGTTTCAACACATGAACCACTGGGGAACCTACTTTAATTGTACCAACCCATAGCAACTTCACAGGCTATTTAGTCTCATCTTCTGACATCTAAACCCAGTGTGGCAAGTTACACACATGGTGAGATCAAGACCTGATGAATATACTGTAAATCTAATGTTTTGTATGAGTCTACTTTGCTTTATGTTTCTGTGATAAAGACCAACTTGGCGAGGAAGAAGTTTATTAAAAGAAGTCAAGGCTGGAGCTCAAGGCAGGAATGTGGTGTGAGGAAATGGCGCTGAGGCCACAGAGGAACTCTGCTTACTGGCTTGCTTTCCATTCTTGCTCAGCTTGTTTTCTTAAATGAACTAGCACCACCTGCCTGTGGATAGCACTGCCCATGGTGAGATGGATGAACCCTTCCATGTCAATCATTAATCAAGAAAATACCCAACGGACATGCCCACAGGTAAATTAGATGAAAATACTTTCAACTGAGGTTCTCTTTCCCCACATGACTCTAATGTGTATCAAGCTGACAAAAACTAACCAACATAATGTGTATAATGGTAATTTTGGGATTTACAGCCATGTGTTAAGGACTTCTGCCTATTTTTTTGAAGAAGTCTGCTTTAGCGTTTTTCATCACTGGGAACAGATGTCTTTCTTTGGACCACAGACCATCTATGTGGGATTCTGTTATAACCCTAGCTATTGCTTGAATCTTCTTTCTATAGGGTAGGCCCTACTTTCTTATTCCATCTGTTGTCTAAGACTATACTCTTAATGGGTTAGAATGAAAAAATGACTGCCATGTTTAAGACTAAATTGCTACCATAAGTTTTTGTTCTTTCATTGCCTCCTTTTTCTTTAATTGTTGAGTGTGTGTACATACATATATGTGTACATACATATCAATGAGAGAGAGAGAGTATTCCTAGAGTAAATATAACCTGATCATCCATATATAATGTTTTCTGCATGTATATGATCTCAGGGCTGACCACTTGGTATTGGAAAATTGGAAAACCAATTGGAGGGCTCTTCCCTTTTCAAACTGGTATGCCTACCATCTTAACTCCCAGTCAGGACTGATATGCCTCAAACCCTGATGTTATAAATACTAAAACCTAATCCCCAAGTGCTCCTCCAGCCTCAGAGATAAGTCCCCAGAGAACTGAGAATGTGATCTTGTTTAGAAAAGGCCCTTTGAAGCCACAGTTACAGCAAGGGATCTAAACCTACCAGGGACTGAGCTAAACTGAAGTTTCAGGAACATCTGGAAGTCCTCTGCCTATAGTTTCTTGACATGTTCACCAGGTATCAGGCATTAGGTTGGTGTGAGCCCATGCCATTCCACTGTCAATCACTTTATGGGGTTACAGCTCCTTTTTGGTATGGCTTGAACCAATGACTTCATGGTCCTGGTTTCACTAATATAATTTTAATATGGCCATGTGTTTTCACAGTTTCAAATCGTTCCAATAAACTTATAGAGTAGTTCCCTTCCTACTCTCAGAAATAAGGCATTTATCATTCTGTGCTGCATGGGTGGTGCCAGACAGAGGTGGTATTTGTAGATCTATTTAGAGGTTGATGTCATCCTCTCAAGATGGGGTCTTCTAGGGCAAGGCACAGCCTTGAAAATCATTGTTTTATACAATATGGAATAGCTTGGGGGAGCACAGCCTGAGCTCAACAAATATGTAGTGATAACCTAGAATATTACTGTATACAGTTATGATAAGAGAGCTTTGGTTGACTCTTTTCCAGATAAACCCTCAGGAAAAAATTACAATGCCCTTACTAAAAGCCCCCGCGTGCAGCAAAGCGATGATGCATCTGATAACAGAATTTGGAAAACTTGGAAACTGTGTATTATTGTATGCATTGATCCCAAAATAGTACTTATTTTTATTCTGCTAGAGAACAACTCCTCCAGTTTTTATTTGTAGCTTCCTCTGAACCCAGGCTTAGGCATAAATCTATGGAAACTGCACTGAGGACAGTGAGAGTGACAGCTCATATTGTATTCATAATCACCCACTCTCCCCATCCTACTCCTGGTGAAAGTCAAAGTCATGTGCACCAGATATTGGTCCTTTATGTAAATGCAATTCACTTGGCACTTCACTGCATTTGGCAAGATATGCCCAAGCATGTCTATAGCCTAGAAGAACTGAAAATACGACATTTGAAAATAGAGAGAGAGGCTCTGTTGCTCAGACTTTTATTCCTACCTCCGAACAGGCCTCTAGCCACGCCCAAAAGTGGGCCTAGCTAGTGGAGTAGTTCACTACCCTAACATGACCACATCCATATGTGTCTCTAGTCACACCCAAAATGGTTAGCGGCGCAGTGAACCCCCCTATTATTATCACATCTGTATGTGCCTCTAGAGCACTACATGGCTAATGCCACAGTCCTAAGTTTCCCCTTACAATCACACACACACACACACACACACACACACACACACACACACACAATCTGTCAGTTTGCATCACAGGAAACCTGTGCTTCTCATCTTCTGTTTCAGAAGACCTCCAATATTCCTGTTTAATACCTGGGGGCATTTGTGCAACAGCCTGACAGACCACATACCAACCATCACCCCAAGTTACTCTCTGGCCTTTGTGCTCTGGCATTAATAATAGGTTGTCTGTCATCCTCCTTTGGCCAAGTCTCCATATTTTTTTTCTCTAAGAATAGGAAGGAGTACCTTGAGCCCTGGCTTCAATAACCTATGTGTGGTCCCAGGAGCTGTGTCTCTAAGTGCTTCCCCTTTTGTGAACTCATTGTGTAAGGAAGATGATTCTGCTGATCCTGAAGGCAAATGCCAGTAATTCCAGAGTTGAGGGTGTGGAGGCAGCAGGATCAGAAGTCTGAAGCCAGCCTAGGCTGTGCAGTATAACCTTGTCTCAAAAACCAAAACAGAAAAGAAACCTTACCCTTTCCAAGGAGACATGGGTTTTGGGGTGTGTGTGTGTGTGTGTGTGTGTGTGTGTGTGTGTGTGTGTGTGTGTGTGTGTGTGATTTTTATGGTTTGGGGGTAAAGAGATAAATGTGTTTGTGTTTTTGTTGGGGGTCTCTTGAAACTCTGGCTAGCCTCAAATTTACTATGTAGCTGAGGGTGACCTTAGACTTCAGATCTTCTTGCCTCTAGTCCCAAGTGCTGGGATTACAGGTGTGAGTTATCATACCTGATTCTATGCAGTGGTAGGGATCAAACCCAGTTCTCCTTCATGTTAAGAAAGCACCCAACCAACTAACCTCCATCCCCAGCTCTGATATTTCCTTCTGACATTATCTTTAATAAATATCAGGAAACTGCCTTCAATACTATTCTAAAAAAGTAATAATATCCAGAGAGAGAATCTCACAGTTGAAACTGAGAGCCATGAAAGCTAGGGTAGGCACCATCATTGAAGTGTTAAAGATGGCTCAGTCATTAAGAGTGTTTGCTGCTCTTCCAGAATCTGAGTTCCATTCCCAGCACCTATATCAGCTGCTTTTCAACTACTTATACTTTGAGTTCCAGAGGATCTGGATTCTTCTGGACTTAGCAGACACCTACACCCACATGGGCGCACACCCCACACTGACACATATGTGGTGGTTTGATGGAGAACAACCCCCATAGGCTCATATATTTGAGCACTCATTCTGAATAATCTGGAACTGTTTGAGAAGGATTAGAGGTGTGGCATTGCAGGAGGTGTGTTACTGGGAGTGGGCTTCGATGTTTGAAAAGCCTATGCCATTCCCAGCACCTCTCCTTCTTCTCTCTCTCTCTCTCTCTCTCTCTCTCTCTCTCTCTCTCTCTCTCTCTCTCTCTCTCTCTCTCTCTGCCTTTTGGCTGTTGTCTCAATAGGTAAGCTCTCAGAATGCTAAAATTCATTATCCCTACCTGCCTGCTGCCATGCAGCCCACCATGATGAACATGGACTTCACTACTTTCCAGAGCTGTGAGTCTCAAATTAAGTGCTTTCTTTTAAAAGTTGCCTTGGTCATGGTGTTCTGTCAAGGCAATAGAAAAGTAACTAAAACACATAACTGAAAATAAATCTTTAAAAAATAAAGCAAGCAAGAATTTCATTTAAGAAAAGTATAATGAGAGAAAGAAAAACAGCTAAATACCGGTAAAACTATGCGTTATATTTCTCATTAGGTATTGGATAAAAGTTCACTTTGTCCCATCCGTCTTACCTTGAAAAGAACCAGGACTAATTTGGTCTGGGTTTGGGATATCAAACCCAGGGAGTCTAGCATACTAAGACCAGGATCTACCACTGAGCTACTCCACCAAGGTCCAAAAAAGGGGCTTTTGAGAACTGGTTCTTCTTAACCTCTTCAGGCTTTTGTTTTGTTTTCTCCTCTTTCTCCTCCTCCTTTGCATGTGTGTAACACTTAAGTGTGCCTAAGGGTGTGCTCACTCATGCAGGGGTGTGTGTGTGTGTGAGAGAGAGAGAGAGACAGAGACAGAGACAGAGACAGAGACAGAGAGAGACAAAGAGAGAGAAAGAGACCAGAGACCAGGGTTGTCTTTGGGATCTTTTCTTTAATTGCCTCTCCACACTGAGAAACGTTCTCTCATTGAAACTGCAGATGGCCATAGACTGTCTGCTCAAAGAGAACCAAGGGCCCACTCATTTCTGTCCCTAGGTGGTGGGGTTATGGTCGTTCATCACCACACACCTCTACATGTATGTACTGGGGATTTGAACTCAGGTCCTCAAGCTTGAACAGGAAGTTCTTCACCCACTGAACAATTTTCTCATCCCCAGCCCCACATTTCTTCTATTTTATATGACTTTAAATAAAAAAATACTTGAAAACCTGCTGCATCTCTGCCTAGAAAAGTTTAACCTGAGTGTAGTGGTATGCACCCATAATCCCAACTAGGATAACTGAGGCAGGGTTGCTTGATTCCATGAATCTGAGATCAGCCTGAACAACATAGAGACTACCTCTACCCTATAAGATGTCATCAGAAGACTGACTACACAGCACTAATTTGGACAGTATGAGAAGAGGGGGAAGTCAAGTTCCAGATCACATGGTACAGATGTTCATTTTAAAACATTACAGTAAAAGTAAACATGCCTCTGTAGAAGCAAATAATGAAATCTGAGAACCTGGGTTTCATTACTAATCCTATTTTACATGCTGAGTAGGTCCAGCAATTCGTTGACCCACTCAAACTTCAGCTTTCCCATTTGATCAAGTGGATAATAATACCTACCTCACAGTCTAAGAACATGCCATTCAAGAGATCACCATCAGTCCCTTCTATGCATATACCTCCCTTTTGTTCACTGGAAAATAAAACATGAAAGTGTCTGCAATAGTGATAGCCATTGTGAACATTTTTTTAAAGAAACCTATTTGGTCTTCACTAAATGATCTTAGAGTAGACATTAGCTTCAAAATAAATGTTAAAGAAGTAGTTTATAGAGACTATCCAGAGTCTGCCCAAATCTCAGTCTTGGCCTCTGCTTGAGGTGTGTCTGGGTTCCACCAAGGCCCAACACACCCCATCCCATTCCTGGAGCTATATTGGTCTGCTTGGCGTGTAGTAAATCTGCCCCGGCAGCCTGGACTCTCTGGAGACTGCCCACATGGCAGTCTTGGACCCGCTAAGCCTTCCGGTTGAGTATGAGCTTGAGGTTGAGTCTTGCCCAACCCCCCATGCCCTCTTCATGAGAATACCAGGAGAGGCTACTGGACCATCCAGAGTTGCAGACATCGAAGTCTTGGCCCACCTACACTCATCGGAAGACAAAAGGCGAGAGAGAGACCCCACCTGCACCCACTGGGAGAAGCAATGGGAAGACAGTAGTATAAGAACACATTCAACAACAGAAAAACCAATATGACACCACCAGAATCTATGGATTCCACACCAGCAAGATCCAAACATCCCAACCCAGATAAAGCAGAAGAGAAGGACCTTAAAATCAACTTTATGAAGATGTTAGAGACCATCAAAGAGGAAACAAGAAAAGCCCTTAAAGAAATGGAAGAAAAAACAAACAAACAAAATACAGGAAATGGAGGAAAAAATAAACAACCCTGTACAATAAAGAAACTTCCAGAGGCATCACCATCCCTGACTTCAAGCTGTACTATAGAGCTATAGTAATGAAAGCAGCTTCAACAAATGGTGCTGGCATAACTGGATGAGGAATTGTAGAAAACTGCAAGTAGATCGATATCTATTGCCATGCATAAAACTTAAGTCCAAATGGATCAAAGACCTCAATATAAATCTAGTCACATTTAAACTCTTAGAAGAGAAAGTGGGAGGTACCCTTGAATGAATCGGTACAAGAGATTACTTCATGAACATAACTCCACTAGCATAGACACTGAGATGGACAATAAGTGGGACCTCCTGAAAGTGAGAAGTTTATGTAAGGCAAAGGACACAGTCAACAAGACAAAAAGGCAGCCCACAGAATGCGAAAGATTGCCACCAATCCCACATCTGACAGAGGGCTGATTTCCAACATATACAAAAAACTCGAGAACTCATCAAAACACCAAACAATTCAACTAAAAACTGGGGCTTAGAACTAAATAGAGAATTCTCAAAGAGGAATCTAAAATGGCTGAAAGACACTTAAGAAAGTGTTCAATATCCTTAGCCATCAGGGAAATGCAAATTAAAACAACTCTGAGATACCGTCTTATACCAGCCACAATGACTAAAAGCAAAAACACCAATGGTAGTCTGTGCTGGAGAGGATGTGGAGAAAGGGGAACATTACTCCATTGCTGGTGGGAGTGCAAACTTGTGCAGCCACTTTGGAAATCACTATGGCGGTTTCTTGGGAAAATGGGAATCAGTCTACCTCATGATCCTGCAATTCCACTCTTGGGCATATACCCAAAGGATGCACATTCATACAACAAGGTCATATGTTCAACTATGTTCATAGCACTGTTGTTTGTAAATAGTCTGAACCTGGAAGCAACCTAGATATCCTTCAACTGAAGAATGTATAAAGAAAATGTGGTACATTTACACGATGGAGTACTACTCAGTAGAAAAAAAATGAAATCTTGAAATTCTCAGGGAAATGGATGGAACTGTAAGAAACCATCCTGAGTGAGGTAACCCAGTCACAGAAAGGCAAGCATAGTATGTCCTCCCTCATAAGTGGATATTAGACATAGAGCAAAAGACTACCAGCCTACAATCTATACCACCAGAGAAACTAAGAAACAAGGAGGACCGTAAGAGAGATATACATGGTCCCTGGAAGAAGGAGAAAGGGACAAGAACTCCTGAGCAAATTGGGAGCACAGGGAGGGGAGGTGGTAGAGAGGAGGGAGGTAGGGAAAAGAGAAGGGGAGAAGAGGAGGGGAAAGGAGAACAAGAGGGATCAGGAAGACTGAGACAGGAGAAACAGAGGAGAGCAAGAAAAGAGATACCTTAATAGAGGGAGCCAGTATAGGTTTAAACAGAAATCTGGCACTAGGTAAATGTTCAGATATCCACAAAGATGACCCCCAACTAAGAATCTACTCTATAGTGGATAAGCCTTTGATGCCCTTCCCCTACAATGAGATTGATGACTACCTAATTGCCATCCTAAAACTGTCATCCAGTAGCAGAAGCAGGTACCTACAGCTAAGCACTAAACCATACTCCTAGAATCCAGTTGTAGAGAGAATGGGGGGATGAGCAAAGCAGTTAAGACCGTGCTGGCGAAACCTAAAGAACCAGCTAACCTGACCTAGTGTGAGCACACAGACTGAACCCCAGTTGTAAATCTGGGGAATCAGCATTGGACTGAACCAAGCCCTCTGAATGTGGGTGCCAGTTAGGAAGCCTGGGTAGTCTATGGAACCTCCAACAGTGGAACCATAATTTATCCCTAGTGCACAAATGGAGTACCAGAGCCCATTCCCTATGGAAGGATACTATTTCAGCCCAAATACACAGAGGAGGGTCTAGGCCCTCCCCCAGACTTTGATGATTCCTCCATGGAAGGCCTCACCATCCTTGGTTAGTGGGTGGGGGTGGGTTGCAGTTGGGGGGTGTGGTAGGTTGCATGGGAGGATGGGAGGTAGAGGGAACAGGGGGGTTGATATGTAAACTGATGGTTTCTAAATTAAAATTAAAAATAAAATGAAGTAGTTTATCCTTGGTCCTCCTATGCATACATATATTGCTCACATCATACAACTAGCAACCAAGAATAAATGGCAGACTCCCCCAAAAGAGTTCTCCATTCACACAAAGGTAACAGATAGCCTTCTGTTATTCTCCCTTGGATTGCATCTATGTTAAAGATTCTCCCAGAAAATGACAAGTACCCTCCTTTCCTGTCTCCCCAGACCTTGTCAGGTCTAATGGAACTAAACTAAAGAAAAGAAGGTTCAGCAACGAAGTCTTTCCTCTATTCTCTCTTACTGTACAGTGCAACTGTCTAAGGACTCCAAGGAAGACCACCATAGACTCTGTAGAACAAAGCATGTTACTTCATTGTGACTTAGCCTCTTTAAGAAATGTTGCAAAACAAAGCTCATTGTTTTAGGATTGACTGCTCCACACATCCTAAAAGACATGATAAGAAACTATGAAATCAGTACTGTAGCTATTAAGACAGAGAGCAGGCAAGCTACATTCAGAAACAAATAGACTGCCTACAGTGCTGTAATCTTGCTTATCTAGAGGAAGGTTTTGTTTGCTTGTCAATCAAATGGAGCAGATCTTCTAAGGGCTAGCCACACCTTGGGCTGGGGAAGCTCAGGAAGGAATGTGGGAAGGAAGAGGGGAGAGGCCATTTCCTGATGGGTCAGCTGCTGGCAAGTGTCTGGACCCTGGGAAAGCTGTGGTGTAAGAGTTCCTCTCCTTGGAGAGCAACCAGAGCGGCAGGAACAATGGTGTGAAAGGCTGCGGGCAACTCCCAGGTCACGCCAGGAGCAGCGTGGCCCACTGGCAGCAGGCTGTGCCACGACATGTCCTGGACTCCCAGAAACCTGTCGTTTAATCTCCCTATGCAGTCCCACTGCCAACATGGAGCGTGCTCTCAGGGCGATTTCTCTCTAAGGCAGGTACAGAGCTCCTTACACTGGGGTAACTGAAGTCATACCACGGGAGGAAAAGCCTTCTGGTACTTCCAGACAGCCAATCCCGTGGCTGCTGACTGGACAGTTCTTATGTTTTGACATCCAGGGTGATCTTTTTTGTGTGCCGTTTCTGATGTATCTGCAGAACAACCTCCCATGTTAGACAATTCGGGATCTGGAGAAAGAATCAAAGACCCCTGTTTCCTGCTTCCAGGCTTAGCCTGACCATGCTTTTTAAGGGTTGTGCTTGGGAAACTTACTTCTACTGCTAAAGCTCAGCTCAAAGGTGCTTAATCATTATAAGAATTTCGTAGCTGGAGGAGACAGTAGAAACCTATAATCCCAACATTTGGGAGGCTGAGGCAAGAGGACAGGGAATTCGAGGTCATCCTGAACAACACAGAGAGTTCATGGCCAACTTAGAATACAAAATCTCAAAAACTAAAGCAAACAAAAATACAAAAAGGCAAACAAGGACCAGCTGGATTGGGGCAGAGCAAAGCCATGATAAACCGTGGTGTGTGTGGGGGAATCAATTTAAAAATGCCTTACTCATATTCAAGAAAAGATTTCATACTTCCTAAAAGGCTAAGCTAGGGTGATGTGTTTCTCTCCGTTTGTCTTTAGCACAAGCATTGGCCTGACATTTGGCTCCTCCTGAGCACTCCAGGAACCTCGATGCTCTTCAAATGCAGTGCATTAGTGACCTCTAGAGGACAGAATTCCCTTCAAGCCTAGGACCAACAGTTTCTAGCTCTGGGAGAACTGTGAATACAGGAGCAAATTCATAGCTGTGAAGTAATCTTGGGCTCACACAGGTACAAGAGTTTTCAAGAATTCATCTAGGTCCACGTGGTTCCCAAGCATCTAATGCATCAAAAGTCAGTTTTTTATAAACAAGATGAGTTTGGTGATGGTGAAAATATAATAATACATCAATTTGTTTCTTCAGAATATAGCCCATTTTCCTACCAGTGCCTAAATCATCCAAAACATTGGCAATGAGCTTAAGTGAATGCCTTTGGAGAGCCTCTGTCTAATTTTCATCCCTCACTTCTCAACAGTAGCTCCCAAGAGTACCAGGAAGAGCATCAAAGCAGTGACTCTTCAGTCCCTTTAAGTCCGTAGGGCTTTGCACTTCCCAGATGGGAGTGAAGCAGCCAGCCACACTTGCCACATTCTCCACCACTTGCAGAACTTGCTGGTAGAGCCAAGGGGGCTGGGGGACATTTCTCTAGGCCACAGAGTTGGGATGAGGCATATTGTGCAATTGGGCCGGAACTTACCAGAATGTTTCTAAGCCTGTGACAACACCACTTTCTATTCAAAAACAGAGGCAGAGGTCTGAGTCATTTCACTCTTAGTAACATAGACACCATGCTATTCATCACTAGGCACAGAAATTAGTCTAGAACTTCATCCTGGGTGGTGGTTTGAGTAAAAGTGACCCACATGGACTCATGGGCAATGGCACTATTAGGTGTAGCCTTGTTGGAATAAGTGTTGGAGGAGGTGTACTGCAGGCAGCTGTGAGATTTCAGATTCTCAAGCCATGCCCAGTGTCACCCTCTTTTCCTGATGCCTTCAGACCTGGATGTAGAACTCCAGCTACTTCTCCAGCACCATGTCTGCCTACATGCCACCATGCTTCCCACCATGATGACAATGGACTAAACCTCTGAATTATAAGCCACCTCCCAATTAAACATTTCCTATATTATGAGTTGCCATGGTCATGGTGTCTCTTCACAGCAATAGAAACCCCAAGACATCCCTATACACATGTCTATCTCAGACTAGATCATGGCACCACTGGATACAGCTAGCTTTGTGGTTAAAGTCATTTTTATTCTGAAACATCACTAAGTATTTATGATACTGGCTCTCATTTTACAATAGCTTTCTAGGTGTTGTTCTCTTTATTTTATGAATAAGAAACTGAGGAGGATCATGGGGCCATAGAACATACAATTGGAAGATTTCTTCTTCCCCAAAGTGTGTGTTATTTCCATTTTATCACTTAGTTTCTAATACCATCAAACAAAAGCACACTGCATTGAAAAGACTTAATCTATTTGTTTATGAAATAAAAGGGAAATGACATGCCTTAGGCTGCATACCGCACTGGCAGAGACTGGGCTAGTAGAGATTTGAAGTTCTAAGCCAGTCACTGCACTAAGTCTGTAATAGCTCCCTCCTCACCCATGCACCAGCTGTAGAAATATCCACCATGAGATCACCAAACACATGACAAAGCTGTTGTCTTTGACAGTTCCTTCCGCACTTACCCCAGTCATCTCCTGCTGCGTCTTTCTGGGTTGGGCAGATGGCTTCCTCTCTCAGGCTACCAGCTCCACCCCTCAAACCTGCCCCACAATTCGTGTCTGGCTTAGTGGCCCTTATCTATATCCAGGTTGGAATGAATCTTTGATTTCCCAGGGCACCAGACAAAGCCTGTCAATAATGAGAAAAACAGCTGACCTTCAGACTCAAATTTTGGAGGATTATGGAAAAGATGTGAAAACCAGATAGTTTGTCTAGAATTGGAAATTTTCTTCTTCTCTAAAAATCTACCCAAATGAGTTTTTGGGGGAAGCCCCACTAATTTCTCAGCAAGTCAGTTTCTGCTTCTAATGTCTGTTTAAGTTCTTGTCTGCTTGTGATTTATGAGAAAATGATTTTAAAAATGGCATACAGGTTAAATGTACTTCTTTACTGATAATGAAAGGATGAAGATTAAAAAACTCAAAACTGTACAACTCACCATACAGGAGTAGATATTTAATCCATTTTTATTTCTTTATCCACTTTTTTGTACCCAAGCATGGTCGACCTGGCAAATTCAGTCTTCTCAGGCAGGTACCAGCTCTCCAAAGTCTCTCATCAAGAAAGGAACTCCAGTAGAGCCTCAGAAATGAAACTGGGGCAAGTGCAATGGCACATACCGATAGCTCCAGTACCTAGAGGTAGGAAGGTTGGGAGTTCAAGGCCATCTTCAACTGCATAGTAGATTCAAGGCCAGCCTAAGCTATATGAAGTCTTGTTTAAAACCTAGAAAGAGGATGGCTTGCAGATTTTCAGATAATCCAACAGTCTCTGCCAGCAGCTATCACTTCCAGAAACTCTTGGGGTTACTGACAGTTTTCAGTGTCTCATACTTGAAGTCTAGGGAAAGGGGTTCTGGAAACCACCCAGGTTTTCTCATCATTTTTTGAAAAGTGGGACGTGTCCTTCATTCTTAGAAATCAGGGGTTTCCTATTTGGCCTCAAGAACTGAACAATCTTCCTAGTTTAGCCTTTGGAGATCATTACAGAGAAATTGGCCAGTGAGCTAGAAGGTTAGTGATTTCTGTAAAAGTACAAGAAAGATGTATACCACACATAGTTGTCCAGCTGTAGGGTTGTAGTTTATGTGGAGAAGTGGGAATTGAAAAATGATGATGCTTTGGGGTTTTCCACTCATTTCTGATCCCTGGCCCCACCTTGTTCCAAGTCCAACTCTGGTCAGTGGATGTATCTTAAGGCAAGCACTAATTGGAAGGTGCTGTCCCAGCTCCTCCTCCATCTGTAGGTCATGGTGAAGCTGTTAACAACAACTCCATACCAGGGCTTCCTGCTAGTCATTTACTGACTGCATTTTCTTTTCTTGTTGTTGTTGTTTTGTTTTGTAACACATTGTTGTTAATGTAACATTTTTAAATTTAAATTAGACACAAGCTTGTTTTACATGTCAATCTCAGTTCCCTCTCCCTCCCCTCCTCCCCTGCCCCTACCAACCCCCTATCCCATCCCCTCTCTGCTCCCCAGGGAGTGTGAGGCCTTCCATGGGGGACCTTCAAAGTCTGTCATATCATTTGGAGCAGGGCCTAGGCCATTCCCCGTGTGTCTAGGCTGAGAGAGTATCCCTCTATGTGGAATGGGCTCCCAAAGTCCATTCGTATACTAGGGATAAATGCTGATCCACTACCAGAGGAGCCATAGACTGCCCAGGCCTCCTCACTGACATCCAAGTTCAGGGGGTCTGGGTCAGTCCTATGCTGGTTTCCCAGCTATCAGTCTAGGGTCCCTGAGCTCCCCCTTGTTTGCCTGATGGCATTTTCAGGAGGTCTGTTTTCCACCTTTTTCTAGTTCTGCTCTAGGAAGGATGGTACTATAGTGTTATAGAGAGTGTTCAAATGTCAAATGCTCCCGCTGCAGGGGCCACTCACTGATGTACGTCTGCAGTTGAACAGACTGTTGTCTAATTTCCCACTGCCTCCCTGAGTACTGCAGAAAGGAAGCTGTGGCACCTTGAATCCTCCCACACTACCCTATAAAGCAAACTCTGCCTGCTCAGCCAGCAGAAGCCTAACAGCAACTAAAAGCACAGGGAAAGAGGAGTTGCAACTGAGAACTGTAGCTGGCTACACAATGTGGAGCAGGAAAGAAGCACTGTAGGGATTTTGATGCCGTTGTTTGGGTAGATTTAAAAAGCAGTATTTAATATTTATCTAACTTCACCTGCAGGCAAAGCTGACAAAACTAGTCTTCTAGGACAATACTGGGGTGGGGGAGGTTGAAAGGGGAACAATAATGCAGTGGTCTGGCTTACAGATGCGGTCTTGTATTTCTGTATCTAACAATAAGGACTTGGGGGTTTTCAACAACAGCACAGAATTGTAGGGACCTATGGACAAAAAGAGAGGGAGGGAGAGACTCTAGCATCAGATAGCTCAGTGATGTTTAGGGAGATGCAGCTGTTCAGCTGGAAAAGGTAGATTTACGGATCCAATATGCAGTGCCCTTTTGGATGTTCCACCAAAGTACGGGGATGAGTTGACTCATTTTATAGCCCATGGGGCAGAGTACGGGTACTTATGGTGAACCCTATAAACAAGCACCATAACTGTTCTCAAGAAAAAGCTGCAAAGCACTTTCCAGATGATCTTGTGAGTGGTATCCAATCATTTTTAAATGACAAGGCTGATCCTCTAATGATGGCAGCAGCTGTCCGAAGTTTGGAAAGGAATAGCTTTTCTTTATTCATAGGGCTCAAGAGCCAAGTCCTTCTTTAATCAACATCATGTTTTAGAAATGGCAAGAGTATGCTCTTGAGAAATGCTCCTCCTAGATCCTTTCCAGGCCCTTGCCCAAAGACACTTGAGCCCTGACTTTAAGATATCCCTTTATTGTACTCCTTCTGTTTGCCCCTGCGAAATTCTAGGGGCCTATTAAGTGACAATACCATCTGCGAACTTTATAAATGGCTTCTCATTGAATTATTATTATTATTCTGACCTTTATGTGACAGGTAGTCTTTTTTAGTCATTACATTTTGATGGTGGGCAGAGGCTATGTGTCTTTAAGTTGCACACAGTGGGCCAGAAGAAAATGACAAAGATGAGAATCCAAAAGCTCTTAACTTCAAGGCTAGTATCCTATGTTCCTAACCATCCTCACACTGAAGGCTGACAGTATCAGTTTCAAAAAAACCACTGTTCTGGTCTTGTAAACAGCTTATCAATCAGCCCAAGTGGTTATTACACACTATGTGAGTTCTTATAAGACCACAAACACTGCAAAGGCAGGGGAGCTGTATTTCTATATTGAAGGGCCCACCAGACACACATCCACACTTGTGAATTCTTCCATAAATATGATGAAAATAAAAAATGGAAAATGGTTATTTGAAATTTCCTAGGCTTGGGAGTGTGACAAGACTCAAAAGAAGCTCACCAGTATGGACACTATAGTCTGTCTGTCTGTCTGTCTGTCTCTCTCTCTCTATATATATCTTTCTCTCTCCCTCTCAGCATCGATGGTTATTAGATAAAGCATTAGAGCATGTCAAGTCCATGTGCAAGTTGAAGACGGTGTAAGTGGTGTTTGGCAGCAGTCTACACAATATATGGGATTTAGTTCATGTCTCTTCCCCTTGTTGAATGTAATGGTGCATAGACACCATTGGAGTGTAAGGAAAAGGGAAGTCAGTAACAAATCATGAAAAACAACCATCATAGAATAAATGCTTTCACAAAGCTAGAGAGTGAGAAATGCTTTTGTAGGATGAAGAGTTAGTCAGTTCTACTAAAAGAGCGTTATTTTGGACACCAAATGTGTGTATCTAATAGGAATGTCTGCACTCACTCTTGTAGAATCAGCTCCAAGCAGTTATGGATGATAACAAAAGTCCTAGACAAAAGTTCAAAGAGCAATGACCATAAAATAACTAACAACAAAAACCTTGACAAGTCTTTCTGAGTAAGAAAAGATTTCACAACATGGAAAGATAACAAATTCAGCTGGGAGCATATTATTCCCCACACTGAGAACATATCTAATATATCTAGTAAAAATATCAGCCCTTATTCTGGTAGAGGACTGATTTACTCATATCATAAAATCCAATTGGGAGTTTATTTTAGCTGGGGATCTCAACAACAGCAGAACCAATGGGATATACATAGCTATCCAGAAAAAGACTTACTCTGAGGGATAGGCTCAAGTAAGATGCCACACAACTCCTATTTTGGAGGCCAAAGAAAGCCAGTACTTCAGCCAAGACCAAAGGCCTGATGCAGAGAAAAAATATCAAAAACGCAAGGCCATTCGCAGCAATCCAACAGCTGGCGTGAGTGTGTTGTTGTGTAAGTCTAGGTCTGTCAGAAAACACAAGTCCAATGGCAAAAATAGACTGAAGCCGAGAGAATACTCACTCAAATATTTAGCCTCTCCAAAGCTACCATCACCACATCACTCAGAAATAATATTTTATCAGCTAGCTAAGCATACTCCATACCAAAATCAGGTTGCCATATAAAGGTAACCATAAGAAAACTGAATCACGGAACACTCTGCGTTTTGTAAATAGAATATGAACTGAAGTTAGGAGTCACTTAGAAGTGTGTGTGTGTGTGTGTGTGTGTGTTATAACTTACTAGATAATATACTTAAGTTAGTTATTTAAAGGCAGTATTTCTATACCAGGTCACTAAAAGTCTACACTAAGAAGAATCTTGAAAATAGTAATATAGGATGATTAACACATTTGCATTGGCTGCTTGAAGAACTAGAGTTTGGAGTTTCCTTGTATACAGTGGGAATTATCTCAGCTCCAAAGGATTTCTAACTAGGAATGTCTTAACCAAAATGAGATTCTATAATTTACCACACCATGTTGGAGCATCAGCTGCAAGGGTAATCATTCAGCTATGTTCCAAAGAAAGAAACATGCCATCAAGTAGCTATGAAAAGTGTTCTCATGTTACACACAGCATTTATAATATAAATGAATTAAGCATGGCTCTTCCATATATCACTTGTATGTACACTTTAAAAATTTAAAAATTGCCGGGCATTGGTGGCGCATGCCTTTAATCCCAGCACTCGGGAGGCAGAGGCAGGCGGATCTCTATAAATTCAAGGCCAGCCTGGTCTACAGAGAGAGTTCCAGAACAGCCAAAACAATACAGAGAAACCCTGTCTCGAAAAACCAAAAAAAATTTAAAAATTGGTTATATCTAATATCATCAAAACTGAATACAGCTCTTCTGGATCATTTTCAACTCCAAGCTGCCAATGAGCTTTTCCTGAAAATTCATCTCCATGACAACAAAAGCACAAATAGCGTCATGTTCCTCAAAATGCTTTTTTAAAGAATCTGTGGTACTGTGCACCACAGTCAGTTTTAAAAGTAGTGGTAACCACTTTCAGAGTGCTGCTAAGACACATCTGCTCTACCATCTCTGTATCTTCTCCCTTAGCTTCTGGGTTGCAAGAATGTTCAGCTACCGTTCCTAGTCATAGTCACAATTTTAGAGATGCAGAAATTCCAAAATAAGTAAGTACCCCAAAATGTAGCAGAATTTTTAAGAGGAAATTTGAAGACAGGTAGTATAGACTTTCAACAGTGGTTGGATGAAAGTTATTCTTCTGCTTCATGTGTGTTGTTGTTTCATGATCAGAAGACGAATGTCAAAGCATCTGGCACCATGTTTATACAAAGTAGGGAGAAGCAGGGAAGTCAGGATAGAGAAGATGCAACCACCATGCTATCTGGAAAGCCAGTCTTGTTCAGAAACTGAAGATCTCCAGATTTTACCAGAATCGCCCCTTCAGTATCGATAACAAATTCAATACCACCTTGAATTCTGCAAAGAAAGCTAGTAAAAGAGTAAAGGATCTCATGACTATCACAAATTGATCTGAAATATGTAATTATTATTGCAAACAAAATGAAGGTTCTGCTAGCAAGAAAACAGACAGAGAATAGCAGCCAGAATGTTTAGGAAGCAACTAACTACATATGCATGCAGGGCTTTCAATAAATTAATGACTTCTCTTAAATGAGGGTGTGGAGAGTGTCCTGTTTTCTAAAAGAGAAATAGTAATTAGGTGGCAAACAGGTATGGTGACATTTATAAAAGTCAGTGATTCTTGAGTGAGCAAGAACTCACATACACACCACTCTATTTTAATATTATAAACTTCAACTTGACTTTCAAAGGTGTTTTGTCTTTCTTCTCCACCAAATGTTCAATATTCTCAATAGAATTGCTTGTTGTAATATAATGCAAAAGTTAATCTGTTTTTTTCTGCTTAAATTAGAACTAGTTAGCTGGCATCGTTAAAAGGTAATATAATGAAAGTCTTATCCAATAGGAAATTGTTTTAATGTCTGGTATGGATAATACTATGTATAGGCATAAGTGTGAGCTTTTCTAAAGAAGGTAGACTTCCCTAATGGCCCTGACTGTGTTGCTACTCACCCAACAGTAGATGTTTTTTATTCAGATTTTATGTACACTTCTCCTCTTGCCATAAATAGTCAATATTGAAAAGGAATCAGCTTTGTTGGCAACTTCTTTTGCAAGATGTAGAGATGAATGTTAAAATTAAGCTAATACTAGAGCCTTTTCAGCAGCCAACCTTAGCTTGCTTGAGATTCAACCTTAGAAGGGTCACTGTGCCCTGTTCTATGTTTTAGCTGCTTCTCCAGAGTAAATCCCCCTCCTCCCACACACATAGAAATAGAGTATTTCAGAGGAAAATGGAAAATTGGTTTTTTCTTTTACCCAAAAGTCCACAGAGCCCAAAGATTTTATGTGAACCTGATATATGAAAGCTGTAGGTGACCAAATGAGTTACAATATTCCAGCATAGGAGTCAGGGCAAAACCCAAGGCCAGGTGATCAGGGTTTTGCTCCATTTCTGTGTGACTAACTGTGTGACTTTAGTCACTTGTCCTGAGTTCATAAGGCCCAGCATAGTCACCATATGGAGAGAACCTCAACAAGTGTCTGGCATCCTTTCAAATCCAGGCCCCAACTAAACAAGGTCAAATCTAAAAGATGGGAACTGGATTGGAAGGTTTCTAGAAAGCTACTAATTCCCAAACACAACTCATTGCCATGAGGCAGCACTTGGGAATATGATTCCTGCATTTGGTTTGGGTTCAAAGCTTTCCATGAAGTAGATGTTCCCTGGGGGAAAATATTGACTACTAATGTTTGTATACTTTTCAATTCTCCAGTACAACTCTTCAATTGCTTTAAGACACTCAGAACTAAATAAATATTTTGAGAGAATTAGACTCATTTTGTTTCAGTGTGAAGAGTCCTTGCATTTCTACCTATTGTGTAGAGGTTGGGATGCTTATTACCTCCTTTCCTGACAGAAAGGCAGTGGGAGAAGAGGTAAGAGCATGTTACCAATGGAATAAGGAGTGAGGTGCAGATCCCAAAGGTCCTGTGTTGCTTGCTTTGGGAACAGGTGAGCATGTCCTTATGACAATAAGAAAGGAAGCATTAAAATAACTCTGGGGAAAACTTTTCTAACTTTAAAAATATCAGTAGAACCCAACACATGGTTATCTTTAGAAAAGGCAAGTCTTACTTTTAAATTTGGTAAATATACATATATATATGACACATATTATATAAATATATAATAAATGATATACGATAAATATATGGAATATATATATATAGACATACATAAAAAGACTATGTGACTTACAGCCTTTTCAATACATTAGGGTCTGCAGAAGTCTTAATCTAGCCCTGTTGGTGGCAGTGAAGGAAACTGACAAGTATTGATCACCATATAAATGAAGTTAAGGTCATTCAGGTAGTCACATGATTGTATGCCTGTGAGTATCACATGAAGAAAAACTGCATAAGTAAATTATACATATCCATCATGTGAGTATACAACTCTAGAATAATTATAAGAAAAATAATCAAACTTCCCTCTTTAGAATACTTTACACAATACTTGTTTCTCAAAAACCATTAAAACCCAAGCTTACTGAGATACTCTGAGAAATAAAAGAACCTAAGAGGTGATCACTGAACATAACAGGCAATCTGGAAGAGCTCCTGGAACCATTTTATAAAGGATATTAGGGGGAAATGTGGAAAACAGTAGTAAACAATAGGCCTTGGTTAATAATCACCAACCAATATGCATTAACTAACTGTCTGTAATAAGTGTGTCACACCATACAAGGCACTGCTAAGAGGGAAAGCTGGGGGTGAGGTGCAAAAGCATTCTTTGTACTGCGTTCTTGATTATTTCGCAGAGATACCAGGTTCGTCTAAGCTTTGTTTTCTTTTTGTTGTGTTTGGTCTCAAGGTCACCTTTGTAGTGCTTGTGTCCTTTAGTACTACTTTCTCTTGCCTATATATTTCTCAGCCTTCAGACCCCAGAGTCTGAACTAGCAAGGAAGATTTTCTGACAAAGCCAAGAAGTTAAAAAAATCACCTTTTCTTCCCAATGTCTCTCCCCAGCACAGTTCATGGAAACAGCACCAAATCCATCCACAGGCTCTGAAGGATCCTGAAACTCACCCAGGAAACCAGATCTGCTCACTTCCACTTTCTGTGAAGAGGTAAGCTATGCCTCGGGGAAGAAGGGCATTGACCTAACACACGTCAGTGTACAGCTGCTTCCCTCCTCTGCATACACAGCCATTTGTGTGGCCTCTGAGAAATTAACATAGGCACATGCTCACAGAATAGGTCTGTGAGCATGTGACCAGGCACAGGATAAAATCACTGATGTGCTGGGGACATCCTCAACAGAAACTTCACGATGGAAGGTGCCAAATCTGGTTTCCAGTTACAAACTGAGCATGAACCCCAGGGTGTGACCCTGGAAAAATCTGTGTTGGTGCCTCACTGCTTTAGGGAGGTAACTTCCAGTCACATTAAAATCATGAAAATGCATTTAAAAGTTTCAGTTGAATGATCTTTCATGAAGAAAAAGTACAGTGAGCAAAAGGAAACAGTATCAGGGTCCATTTAGTAATCACCATCCAAAGTCTGGGCAGTCACCAGAAAAGCAAATGCGAAACGGACCGTAGTTCAGCAAAGAAAAAGATCTCACTTCATTTGCTGAGAAATTTTCTCTGCAGTGTCATTAGCCCTGTCACTCTAGGACCCCAGAGTGTCCTCTGGATTGTACAGTGCATGCAAGCTGTCACACCTGTCCTATTCTCCCTCTCAGCAGCTCCGACCCTCCCCATTCGTGACTCTACTCCAGTAAGTAGGTTTAAGTACCCAAGGGGTACTTAAAAATTTTCCAAATATTATGAAGAAAGAGGTATTTTTAGATTGGTAAATATTTCAAGTACTTCAGAGGTATTTTTAGACTATAAAAATGTTTGGAGTACTATGTTTAGAACTGCAGTGATAAATTCTCATATTTACTTTTTTCTTAAGTTACTCTTCATGGGAATGTGGCTACTGTGGAGGTTTGACTCACTGGCTTTTCTTCTCTTATTAAATCCCTCCTCCCACCTACAAAACTATAAACTAAATAAGCACTGTTTCACTTGAATACCCAAGTTGGGGGAGGGGAGGATATTTTGACTATGCCTTACACACTGTACTCAAGCATTCATTTCTTATGAACTGAAGATTTGAATAGTAGAAATAAAATTATATATCTTAAAGGCATTTTAAGACTTTCAACAATATGAAGTTCTGGTCAGCTTACATTCGTGATCAGGTCTAGCAACATAAATACCTGACAAGTTTAAAAGACCAGGTGTGTTCTTCAGGCAGAAATGATCTGAAGAAGCAACAGTAAGAATCCAAAAGCAGAATGGTAGTTTGGAAGTTCCTTTGCTCCAAAGAAAGAGGGGTGAGAGGGAGGGAGGGGGAAAATGGAAGGAAGGGAGGGGAGAAAAGAAAGAGAGAGAGAATGGGGGAGAGAGGGAGGGAAGGAAGGGAGAAAAGAAATAAAGGAAGAGAGAGAGAGACAGAGAGAAAGACCTGATTCATTTTAAAGTTTGGTTTGATTACATGATAACCAGCTAGTAACTCCATTTTAGATTGTTCTATCTGTTGCTATGGAGTTCTGGAGCCCAGTCTAAAACAATGACCTTGTATAAATTATATTTAACAGAGGTAATAAAAGTCTATAGGACAGTTTTTCCATGGCCCTAGAATGGGCAATGATTTCTTAATAGGGTACAAAAAGCACAAACTGTAAAATAAAAAAAGATAAATTGAAGTATATTAAAACTCAGAATACTGTTGATAAAAGATATTATCCAGTATGACAAAGCAAGCTACAGAACAGAGCATAACATTTCACAATATATATCAAAAGGTTCATTTAAATATTTTAAATACTTTAATTGGCATGCTTTCATTGTGCTAGGTACCAGGTTTCCAGAGGACATATTTATACAAGTATCTCTGACTGTATTCCTGACTGTACCATTCTCTATCTTCCCTTTATCCCTTCCTTCCTCCCACCAGTCTCCTTTGTCAGCCGTGACAATTCACTTCTGCTTTCATGTCACATGTGACTTTATTCGTCCAGGATCTACAAATGAGAAGGAACATGATACATGTCTTAGCTGATTTGCTTCTAGTTACATCTACTTTCTGGCAAATAACATGATTTTGTTCTTCTTTATGGCTGAAAAAATAACATTTTGTGTGTGTGTGTGTGTGTGTGTGTGTGTGTGGTGTTTTCTTTATCCACACCTTTATTGACTGATACCTATGTTGGTTCTAAATTTAGAATAATAAATCCTGGTGCAATAGTCATTGACCTGCAAGTATCCCCTTGATATGTTTTATTGAAGTACTTTGTATAAAGGCCCAGGAGTGGTCTAACTGATTGTACAGTACATCTGTTTTTTGTGTGTTTGAGTAACACCCATCCTGATTTCCTGAATGATTGACATCCTTTTCAGAAAGTCATTGCCTGTGCTATGAGATATTTCCCCTACATTTTATTCCATTAATTACCTAATTTCTGCTATCTTGTTTCAAGGTTGTTGACCCAAACTGTTGTTTAAAACCAAGACAAAAACATTAGAGAAAATGGGCAAAAAGAAATGAACATTTCACAAAAGGAGGACTACAAATGCCCAGTAAACATCTGAAATAATGATTATTAGTCTGAGATTTGTGTCAGATTCCCTGGACCTGGAACTACCATGTAGGTATTCAGTACAAATAAAAATCAACATGATAGCAAATAAACCACTAAAAAAAGATTAAAAAAGAATAAATAAGTGTAGGCAAACACATGTGGCAACCATAAGCCTCATTAATTGTTGATAGATACATGAATTGGTACAACTCTTTTGGAAAACTGTTTGGTAATATGAACTGAAGCTGTGCTATTAAACAGCCTATGACCCCCAAAATTCTAGGTATTTATCACAAATATACTCATAAATATACCAACACGTATGTACCAGAATGTTTGAAAGTGTTGCTCCTGATAGTCCCAAGCTATAAAACTAGCCAAAAGCCAACCAATCGTAGACTAAACAAAAACATGCACTTTACAACAATATGGAATGATTTCTATAATCTCAATGTCAATGAACTAAATCTTAGAAGAGGCGTGTATACTATATGCTTGTCTAGCTGGCAGTTACAAAAATGGGAAGAGGGAGGAAATGTATGGAATTTGTGTGGTGCTGATAACGTTCTGATTCTTGTTGATATGGGTACTAGTTGCAGCAGTAAAAATGTCTTTCAGCTGCACAGTATAAAGCATTGTAAATGGAGCTCTTAATTGGTCAAAGTAATAAAAGCCCAGAGTCAGATATTGAGGAAAATGCTGAGAGATCAGAGAGAAGAAGCAAGCCACCACCACACCTTACCTCCTTAGAGTCTCAACAGATCAGAGAACAAGTTCCTGTTTCTCTCTGCTTATATTCTGTTACGCCCAAATACCTCACTTCCTGTCTGTCTGTACAGACCTCAAAACCTCTATGGTTAGCTAGTAGCAAGCTTTATTCTCTGACCTTCAGACAGGATTTATTTGTATGAGCAAGATATTGCCGCAAAGCATTGCATTTTTTACACCTAGAAATCTATCAATCATCCACCAAAATAACTCTTCAGAGTAAAATTTTGCAGTAAAAAGTCAATTTATAGTATCTTTGAGTAAAAGTCTAGCAAATGATGTTTAAAACCATTTGCATAGAGCACTTCTAATCTTTTTTAAACGAAATTGGAAAAGAATCTAATCAGTTTGTGTATTGAAACATCATTGAAACCAAACTCAGTATTAAATAAGATGAAGAATGAGCTCATTGAGGTGACAGGGCACATGACTGTGCTCAAATCTATTATGGACACTAACAGAATTTGTCACAAAAAGATATCCTTTTAGTCCTAGAATTTTACTTTTGAAAGTTTGTAGTAATATATTCATCCGCACCTGTAGCACTGATCACGCCTTTTGGGCGTGGTGACAGGTGCTGACATAACCAGTTAAAAGGAAAAGAATAGGGATCTGAAACCCTATTCACAGAGAACATCAGGGAGCAAGGTCTGTCTCCTTAGCAGAAGCACAGTAGTATTTACTTGTTTCTTTACATGTAAGTTATTTACTAATAAACTCTACTTCAATTATACTGCTCTGATGAATCCTAATATCCACTCCTTCAAAAGATTATTCTCACATATCTATTTGTGTCACAGAGAATAGTATATGATGCACTAAGCATAAACCTATTATACAAGATTAACTTTGGTGGAAGAAGTAAATGATGGCATTATCCTTAATAAGTATTTTCTGAATAATGATGATGTACATCAAATTTCTATGGTACCTAGAGTCTATTACATATCTTTAATATACTGATAAGTACTACTATAAAGTTGTGATTTTGACAAATCTTACAATTTAGAAAGTGTTTTCCTAGCTTAAAAGTATTAGAAATTTCCAGGCAGTGGTGGCTCACGCCTTTAGTTCCAGCACTGGGGAGGCAGAGACAGACAGAGTTCTGTGAGTTTGAGGCCAGCCTAACCTACAGAGAGAGTTCCAGGACAGGTTCCAAAGCTACAAAGAAATCCTGTCTCGAAGAAAAAATATAAGAAATTAGCAAGCAAGATGTTCTATCTGGTAAAGGTGCCTTCCTAACTTTCATACCCAAACAGTAAAGGAGGGAATTGACTCCTGGTAGTTGTCCTCTGACCTCTACATACACACCATAGCATGCATTTACCCATACACATATATGCACACTAAATAATTCTAAAAAGAAAATTTTAAAAATGTGAAAGAGTAACCAAGTTTAACAAAGATTTATTTGGAGGTCTATTGTTATTGTCTTTGCTCAGCTCATGTTTAAGCATCATGTTGGTGAGACTTTATTGGTTTTATTTCTGACATTTCTTGGAGGCAAACCTCCTGATCATTGGGTTCTTAAAGTCCTTCTACTCCCTTTTCTACAGTGCTCCCCATGCCTCAGAAGACAGTATAATTTTGTAGATATATCTGTTGGAATGGTCATACAAAGAAACTAGAAAAATTGTTCCCAAGCACGTTCATTAAGTGCTTTAAGTGGTAGCCATACAAACTGAGGAAGTATCATCTAACGACCAGAGATGAAGCCTTGATGAAACAAATAACACCTTGGTAGCATACTGTTGATTATAACCAAAGCAATTTGTGCTATTTGTTATAGACTTAACTGACTGCAATGGTTTGGAGAATGAATGAGAATCTCTTAGAAAGAGCTACTGGAGGACAAGCTGCTTCTTCACCCCTGTTATAGCCCAGTAAATAAGCCCTGAGAACAATCATTAGAATGTACACTAGCAGGTAAGACTCACAAATGTGCACACATGTACACACACATGAAATCAAAGGCTTTGTAGGATGCTCCTGAGAGCAGACAGAAAAGGAGCCTGCTTGTGGTACTTGGGTAAGAAGAGAACACATACCCAGATTTGGTGAGGTAAGTTGTATTATGGATTATGTGTTTCAATAAATAGCTGGACTACATTGATGTGGGCTAATGTTCTTGTTCACTGTAAATGGTTCATTCATAATGGTTTAATAAAAAACTGTCTGTCCAGTATCCAGGCAGGAAGTATAGACTAGGAATTATAGACTAGGAGAATTCTGGGAAGAGGAAAGGCAGAGACAGAGCTGCCAGCCAGACTCAGAGGAAGCAAGATGAGAATGCCTTGCTGAGAAAAGATACCAATCCATGTGGCCAAACATAAATAAGAATTACAGGTTAATTTAAGTTGTTAGAGTTTGTTAGTAATAAGCCTGAGCCATAGATCGAACAGTATATAATTAATATAAACCTCTGTGTGTTATTTGGAACTGAACAGCAGCAGGACCAGGTAGAACAGAAGTTTCTGTCTATACTGCATCAAATTTGAACAGTTCCTAAGAAGACAGGCTTATAAAAAGAAAGTGGCCATGGAGGTGGTACCCCCAGTGGAGAATGAAAGCATATTAACCAAAGTTGTTAATAATGTCAATAATACAATACACCGAATAATCTCTCCCAAAGATATACACATTATGACCTGTATATCCTGCACCCAGATGCCTTACATTATACCTGGGGGTTTGCTGCTGTAACCAAGGGTCCTACAATAGGATGGTTATCCTGTAGTATACATGTGATCCCAATGTAATAACCAGGGTGCTTATAAGCATAAAGAAGGCAGGAGGCTCAAAGTTATGGAAGATTTAAGGACAAATCAGATGCCAGGATGAAGGCACTGCTGAAAGGAGGCTATGAGTCAAGAGATGCAGGCAGCTTCTAACAGCTAGAAATGGTGAGTAATGGTCTTTCCCCTCAAGGCTCCATGAGAAACACAGACCTGCCCGCACCTTGACTTCATCCCACGAGACTCATTTTGAACTTCTGACATTTATAATTGTGACAAAATAAATTCATGTTGGGTTGGATACCGCAGCTTTAGGAAACCAACGTAAGTAATATGTTTATTACCTTTGATCCCCTCAAGAATTTAGAGCATAGAAACGTTAATGGTGAATATGGGATGGGGTCTTATGAACATGTAGGGACTAGAGACACAATTTGGGGCATTTCACATTTTTATCTTAGAGGCTTGCTCTTGAAACTAAAAACTAAAACCAACAACGATGAAATGTGTCCAGTCAACCTTGTTCATTTGCTGTTTCTCTCTTCTTCCCCCTTTTCCTTTGCCCTCCTCCTTCTTCTTAGTCTTTTGAAATAGGATCTCATGTATTCCCCAGACTGCCCTTGAACCTACTATGTAGCTCAGATGACCTTGAATTTCTGACCCTGCTGACTCCACCTCTGGTGCTGGGGTTGCAGGTACATGCTCATCTGTCAGCATTTTTAGGTAGGTGATGGTAATCTGCAGTCAGGTATGTGTGCTTGCATGACACACACTTTACTGACTGAGCTATCTCCCTAATATAAGCATTTGCTGTTTTATTATCATTGTCATAGTTAACTAGGAGGAAGATGGCATCCCTACTAGATCACAATAAGGAAAGAGGAACATCTCAGTCCTTACAAGATCACCTCTTGTGCACTATTGAACTCTGTGGGTGCTGTAGCTCCCCTCTAATACTGCCAAAACACAGGAGAATAGAAGAATGCCCACCCACCCCCGCACACACATACACTGCCACCACCAAGTTCATTCTGAATTCATTTTGTAGAAGTGCACAGTATACTCATGAGACTAAATGCAGGAAGATCACTTGAAATCATGAGACCAGCAGGAAATATAGCAAAATACCTTCACTTTAAGGAAGAGAGTATGGATAGAAAATAAGTGTGCCCACTAGTCCATACATGTGTGTACATGCACAGTCATGCATACAGAATCTGTAGGGACAATTATTTTATCAAAATTCAGTTTGTATACTTTATGCAGTAATGAAGCCAACATAAAGCTACTTCAAAAGCTTCCAACTAGCTTGACATTAATAGAAATGCACTCAGTTCCCCAAAGATTGAGCTTAACCAAGTCCAAATGGGATTGTGCAAAGGAAATGCTCAAACAAATCATCAGAATGCTGTTTCCATCTGCCTCAATCTCCAAGCTATTAAAAGGCAGAGTGGAGGGACGATTGATCTCAGCCCTGAATTTCATGGAGCAAATTACTGAAGAAAAGCTGCAAGGAGAAAAATTAGTTCTCAAGGAGCATCACAGCAGGTTTCGAGCGGCTAATTCTGCAAGAGTCTACTTCACATGAAAACTGTTGGGATTTATGACATGATTAGCAAGCCAGGGTTGAAGCCCTCAATTTGTCACTAATGAGCTGTATGATCTTGAGTGTGCTGCTTAAAACCTAAGAACTTGAAAGACTTAGCCTGTGAAAAGAAGAAAATTTTATGGTAAGAGGCAGCTTTGGTAATCATTAACAATAACAAACATCTGAGATGTCTTTGCTCCCTTTTTTTAAATAAAGAAACTGCTTTGTTTTGGTTTTTGGTTTTTTTTCTTTAAATGGGAACTGGAGATTGTCCAGACACACAAACATGAGAACCCAAGTTTGGATTCCCAGAATCCACCAAAAAGTTAGGCCTGGCTGTAGATATCCATAACCCTAGCTCTGCGGGAAGGTGGAGTCAGTGGGATATCTGGAGCTCATTCATTGATCAGCCAGCTACACAATCCATGACCTTCAGTTTCAGTATCAAACAATAAGGTGGAGAGACTGATAGAGGAAAACACCCACAAGCTCTCACACACACATTCATACCTATCCCCCACAAACACATTCACACACACAAAAGTAATCTGCATGGATTAATGAGGACTAAATGATAGAATACGTAAGAGTATTTATCACAAATATGGTATTTACCATCAATGCTGACCCTAGACCTGTGACCCCAACATCAAGCATCCCTGCTCCCCATTAAATCCCTGCCATTGACTTTGCAGCTCATCCTCTAACACCCCAGTCAAGCTCCAAATAGCTCTTCTCTGCTATCTAAGTGCTTTTCTAGTTTTTCTGTGTGGGTGTGTTATTAATCTGAACTCTACGAAATGGTCCATATTTGGCAGTTACTACTGAATTTCATACAGCAAAATTTTAATGGAAATGACAGCTATTGTTAAATGGATCTTTGGTTCTATCATTTATTTAAAATGTATCCTGTTGTCTATATTAAGAAGTTTCTTCCAACTCTCCCCAGATGTTCTAGTGTCTTCAGGCCTCTTCTCTTTATTGCTACACACTGATGGTTGTTATAGTTTTATGTATCTCCAGGTAGATTCTCCCTTGATTCCAGGTTCATTGTTCAGTCAATCAGTCTATCTAGGTCTCTAATTCTACTCACCTTAATGATAATACTCTGATTGTTACACATGACTTAAATCTCCAATGTTGTCTTCCAATGTAAATAAAGCATCTGCTGGGAGTGCAAAACTGACTTTTTCAGCTATGTTGTGATACACAATGCTCTTGGATTCAACGTAAATTCTTCAATTTTTGAGGACTGAAGGCCCTCAAAGAATATGAAGTTGTCCTATCATGCATGTTCCTTCTTCCCAGAGCTCCACTTTCTATCACTTCCAGAGCACAGCATGCTTCTGACTGTTTTGAGTAACTCTCTAAACATGTTTTATGCAGTTTTGTATGGACATGTTTTACTTCCCTTGGGTGTACATATTGGAGGATTTAGGTTTTACTATATCACTGCAAGTTCTTGACTGCTCTGATTATTTAGATGTTAAAAGACTATTCCTATATTGTAACAAGCATTCTTCCCACCAGCCTAGTCCCAGTGCCACATCAACCACAAATAACACATAGAGAGTCTATTAGTTATAATGCTGTTGGACAGTGTTCATGGCTTCTCATTGGCTAGTTCTATCTTGAGTATTAACCCATGACTACTAATATATATTTCTATAAGAAGGACGCCCTCCTCATGTGTCCTCTCTTCCCTGTGATCACATGGCGATCCTCCACCCTTGACTACATTTCCTAGAATCTCTTCGAATCCTAGTCCAACCTATATTGTTCCCTAGTGGTCAACAGTGCTTTACTTATCAACATATACACAGAAGGACTTCCCCATCACTATATTCTATGTTGAGACTAGATGGTAGCAGAATCACAAGATGGCTCAGCGGATGAAGGTGCCTGGTGACTTGAGTTTATCCCAGACCCCACTTGGAGGACTTCCAAAAGCTGTCCTTTGACCTTGACACATGTGCAATTTCATGAGATATTTATCTCATGCAAATGTAATTTATTAAAATAATAATAGACTGGAATTAGCACTGGGTGGGTTCTGGGAGATCAGTTTGAGACTATTAAAGTAAATAAGGTGAGAGTGACTTCAGTGGGAATCTGGCAGAGCAAGTGGTGAGAGGTGATAAAAATTCTGAAAAGGTACTGAAGATAAAGCTCACTCCTCTTCTAGATTTTATGTGAGGTGTGACAATATTTAATGTGAGAGAAAGTGAAGAGTCACTGAATATTTCAAGATTTTTGTCCTGATGAACTAAAATATAGAAGTGTCTTTTATGAAGAAGAAAACACTGGGGCACGGGCAGTGTTGAGGAGGAAAGCCAGGATGTGAATTGGGTTGTTTAGTAGATATCCAAGAGAGACTTGTGGTGCACAGTCTCCTCTGGTGTTTAGAAAGAGCTGTGAGCTGAAGATGGGAGATTTCTAAAAATAGAATCAACTCAGATTCTTTTAAACTAAGGTCATAACCTCATCCTTAGCTTTTCATCTTTTCATCGGTCCCATTTATTGATTGGTTTGGAGTAAATGGCCCAGCTCTTCAAAGAAACCACCTTATAGCATTACCCTGTCTGTTCAGAGGCACACACAATTTCATGGGAAGCAAAAGGCTCTGACCTCACTGTTTTGCACAACAGAGAAGGTATTTTGTTCTATCTACATTTATTTTCTCCAGGATCACCCTTGTTAAGACTGAATATGACTATTACCTTCCCTCTTTGGGACTCCATGCCTCACATTCATTGATTCTTGGAGGGTAGGAACATTCTCCTAACTATACTAGTTTTCTCCTGCTGTATAAACAAAGTGACACAAGCCTGAAACAGCAAAAGTTTCCCTTACAGTTCTGGGATTGGGGGTGGTCACAGAGTACATCTCAGGGAACTAAGTGTTAGTAGGGTTGTTCTGTCTTCTAGATGGCCCAAAGGAGAATTGCATTGCTAGTTCCTTCCTATTTCTAGACACCAGCTGTATTCCTTGACTCTTCTGAAAAATCACCCTTGCAGGGCACACCTGGATAGCTAAGGCTAACTTCCCCAATGAAGAATCAGCTGCTTGATAACTTTCACCTCATCAACAACTCCATATTTTGTCAAATAACCTAACACATTGAGTGGCTCCAGGGATTGGGATATGGGAACAGGGCAGAGGCATTATTCTTTTTTTTCTTATTTAAATTTAAATTAGAAACAAGGTTGCTTCATATGTCAATTCCAGGTCCCTCTCCCTTTCCTTCCCCTCCTTCCATGCCCTCCCACCGGCCCCTCCAATATCCCCTCATTTCCCCAGGGAGGGTGAGGCCCTCCATGGGGGTGTCCATAGTCTGTCATTTCATCCAGGGCAGGGCCTAGACCCTCCCCCGAGAGTTCAGGGTGAGAGTGCATCTCTCATTGTTGGATGGGCACCCAAAGTCCATTTGTATACCCGGGATAAAAACTGATCTACTACCCAAGGTCCGATAGATTACCTAGGCCTCCTCACTGACACCCGCATTCAGGGGGTTTTGATCAGTCCCATTCTAGATTCCCAGCGATCAGTCTGGGATTTGAGAGCCAAGCCTTGTCAGGTCAGCTGTTTCTGGGGGTTAAACAGCCCAGTCTTAACTCCTTTGCTCATCAGTCGTCCCTCTCTGTCACTGGATTCTTTGAGTTCAGCTCAGTGTTAAGCTGTGGGAGTCTGCCTCCGCTTCCATCAGCCATTGAATGAAGGTTCTGTTGTCACTGGACATGGGATTGTAGGCTGGCACTCCCCAGATCCATGTCTAAAATCCATATATGAGAGAGTACATGCCATGTTTCTCTTTCTGTGACTGGGTTACCTCGCTCAGGATGGTTTCTACTAGTGTCATCCATTTGCCTGCAAATTTCAGGATTCCATTGTTTTTTTTTTCTGCTGAATAGTATTCCATTGTGTAAATGTACCACATTTTCTCTATCCACTCTTCAGTTGAGGGGCATCTAGGTTGCTTCCAAGTTCTGGCTATTACAAATAATGCTGCTATGAACATAGTGGAGCAGATGTCCTTGTTGTATGAAAGTGAATCATTTGGATATATGCCTAAGAATGAAGTTGCTGGGTCTTGTGGTAGGCTTATTCCCATTTTTCTGAGGAATCTCCATACTGATTTCCAAAGTGGGTGTACGAGTTGCCACTCCCACCAGCAATGGATGAGTGTCCCCCTTTCACCACATCCTCCCCAGCATAAATTGTCATTGATTTCTTTGATTTTAGCCATTCTGACAGGAACAAGATGATATCTCATAATTGTTTTGATTTGTATTTCCCTAATGGCTAAGGATGTTGAGGACTTTCTCAAGTGCCTCTCAGCCTTTTTAGACTCCTCTATTGAAAAATTCTCTATGTAGTTCTGTAGCCCACTTTTTAATTGGATCCCTTGGTGTTTTGCAGACTTGCTTATTGAGTTCTTTGTAAATTTTGGAGATCAGCCCTCTGTCAGATGTGGGGTTAGTGAATATCTTTTCCCAATCTGTGGGGTGCCTTTTTGTCTTGCTGACTGTGTCATTTGCCTTACAGAAGGTTTTCAGTTATAGGAGGCCCCATGTATTAATTGTTTACCTCACTGTCTGTGCTACTGGTGTTATGTTCAGGAAGCAGTCTCCTGTACCAATTTGTTCAAGGGAACCACCCACTTTCTCTTCTAAAAGGTACAGTGTGGCTGGATTTATGTTGAGGTCTTTGATCCATTTGAACTTAAGTTTTGTGCATGGTGATAGACATGGATCTATCTGCATTATTCTACATACCAGTATTCAGTTATGCCAGCACCATTTGTTGAAGATGCTTTCTTTTTTCCATTGTATATCTTTAGCTTCTTTGTCAAAGATCAGATGTTCATACATGTATGGGTTAATATCAGGGTGTTGCAATCCATTCCATTGGTCTACCTGTCTATTTTTTTTTGCCAATACCAAGCTGTTTTCAGGACTACAGCTCTATAAAAGAACTTGAAGTCAGGGATGGTGATGCCTCCAGATGTTGCTTTGTTGACTAAGGTTGTTTTGGCTATCCTGGGTCTTTTGTTTTTCCATGCAAAATTGATTATTGTTCTTTCAAGGTCTGTGAAGAACTTTGCTGGTATTTTAATGGGGATTACATTGAATCTGTAGATTGCTTTTGGCAGGATTGCCATTTTTACTACATTATCCTACCTATCCAAGAGCATGGGAGATCTTTCCATTTTCTGAGGGCTTCTTTAATTTCTTTCTTTAAAGACTCAAAGTTCTTGGGATACAGGTTTTTCGCTTGTTTGGCTAGCATTACCCCAATGTATTTTATGTTGTTTGTGGCAATTGTAAAGGATGATGTTTTTCTGATTTCTTTTTTAGTCCTTTTAGCATCTGTATATAGTAGAGCTACTGATTTTCTTGAGTTGATCTTGTAGCCTGCCACTTTGCTGAAGGTGTTAATCAGCTATAAGAGTTCCCTGGTAGAGTTCCTTGGGTCACTTATGTAAACTGTGAATAGTGAAATAGTGAAGGTTTGACCTCTTCCTTTCCAATTTGTATCCCCTTGATCTCCTTTTGTTGTCATATGGTACTAGATAGAACTTCAAGTACAATATTGAAAAGGTATGGAGAGAGTGGACAGCCTTGTCTTGTTCCTGATTTTAGCAGAATCACGTTGAGTTTCTGTCCATTTAGTTTGATGTTGGCTGCTGTTTTCCTGTATATAACTTTTATTATGTTTAGGTATGTTCCTGTTACCCAATATCTCTCCAAGTCCTTTATCATGAAGGGGTGTTGGATTTTGTGAAAGGCTTTTTATGCATCTAGTGAGATGATAATGTGATTTTTGTTTCTCAGCTTGTTTATATGGTGGATTACACTGATGGATTTTCATATGTTGAACCATGCCTGCATCCCTGGGATGAAACCTACTTGATCTTGGTGAATGATTGTTTTGATGTGTCAGGGGCATTATTCTGACTACTAGTATTTATAATCCATGGTTCTTAGCATAAAGCCTGAAATATGTAGCAAACTCTAAATAGATGCAAATTAATTGATAAATGCATCTTTCAATGGATATTATCCTCTGTTTAAAAGTGTGTTCACAAATTGAAGAGTATAAAACTAGCATATCTCTGAGGTTTGATAGATGGCAGCAGAAAAGTCTGAAAGTAAAACAATGTTAAATTACTGATCTGAATATTGCTACGGATGTGTTATCATGAAGAAGAGTTTCTTCTTAAGCTGCACTCTAGGTATGAGAAATATCAAGCTCAAAGATGTGGAGCACATTAGGAGACAATGCATTTGGTCGGGATGGGCTCTTGCTTCTGAAGTCTACTCACCAGTGTTGACAGGTCCTCCACCTGACTCTCTGTCACTCCAGAGAGCTGAAAAGACCAGTTCTGACACTGAAAATGATTTTCAAGTGTATGATCAGGAACCTGGGTAAGACCATGGGAACCAGACAGCAAAATTCCTTGACCACTCTCTTCCTATAGTGCTTCACTTTCTCCCTGTGATACACTGTTTTTCACTATTGATTTTGTCTTTCCTGATACTTCATGAGCTTCATAAGAACAGTGTTCATTTGCTGTCTAAGCCAACATTGTAACCCAGTGCTTGGCACACGTTAAATGCACAGTGGTTGGTAAATGACTGTCCAACTATTATTCAAGTTCGGATTGAGTGAGAGTCAGCTTTCATGTGATGATCTGCATGAATGCACATATTCATGTTGAGATTTGGGAGATGCAGACTTCTGCAAGGTCTCTGGGTGGTATCTCTGACTATGGTCCTTTGACTCACTCTCCATCTACAGGCTTGCAGTGTATCCCAGACACATCATTGTTTGCCAGTTAATGGAAGCAAACTGTTCCTTCCCACGCAAGGAAATCAGAACACTGCACATCACCACTGTGCTCCTGCAAATGTCACTGTGATACTGACAAAGATGGAGTGTATAGAAATTTCCCCTTGGTGTGTCGTGGGTGTTGAGTCTTCACCAAAAAAAAAACCCAAAAAGTAGATATGAGAACATAGTGTGATCATGATTCACGAATTGTATTTATTTAGTTTTGATGTCGTCTTTTTTTTGTTAACTCTAACTCCTTTGAATTTGTGAGTAATTGTGTGCTATTATTGTGTGATTCATCCTAAAATCAATTCCAAACACTTCATTTCAAAGATAGGCTGGCCGTTTGTAATGAACTGATTTTGTTTTTTGTCACAGTATTGTTTGTGGAAGCACAGTAATTCCTAGGTGTTGCTGAGAGATCTATGCAAAGTGATTTTTTTTATTAAATTCTGCTCCAAGAGCTTCAGTAAGAGCTTTGATTATAGAATATGAAAAAAACAGGCAACCAACAGCTTTCTGATTGGATTTAAGACCTTCTTCACAAGAAGTAACTCATACCTGGGACTGTTAATCTGGCCAAAAATACCCATAACTCAACCCCTAACTGAGAGCTATTGGACGCTTGTGGCTGCTGTTGGACAGAGTCAGGTTTTGCCGTTTTGTTTTGTTTTGTTTTCAGTTTTAAGGCCTATGATCGAGTTGAATGTGGGTGGGCTCTAGGCAGTGCTAAGTTGATTCAGTGGTTTATAAAGAAGAATAAGAAATATATTAAGTTGGGAGGGGGAATGTGGGGTGTTTCTGGGAGAACATCAAGGGGGGGAGAGGAGTAGATAAAAATATATTGTATACATCTTGAAATTCTCCAAGAAGAGACAAATACAATAAAAGATTTTAAAAGTACAGAGCATAATGGAAAGAAAGACTACATTGGTGGATCTGGCCCTCTGTTAAGTTTACCTGTTGGGGTAGGAAAGCTCCTGAGGTTGCCTCGGCCTGATGAGCTCTTGTGGTAGTTCTCAAGGATACATGAACAAGGTGCCTATGTACAGGGAGGGGCTACATGAACAAGGTGCCTATGTACAGGGAGGGGCTGACGAGGACAGCCTGAGTACTGCTCCAGTTTAGCCAGTCAGTCACAGGGCTGTGCAGTATGAATCCAGAGCAGGCTACTTTCTGAAGTTCCTTGGAACCCAGTGAAATCAAGGCATGTGTGGGAGAAACTCAACCGCTGCAAGCCAGCCAGCTTTCTTGAGACTTGAACAGCCCACGATATGTCTTAGATTTCCCTTGCCCCCAGCTGCTGATGTGTGAGTAAGAAGCCAGCTCCACGTGACTTGTATGTTTGGGTATATGGTCTCACCAGACTCAGACAAGCTGGTAACCATGACACAGGAAACTTGTGCCAGCTTAATTCTAACTGGCATTTCAGCATCTTAGAATACACAGTCTATATGAATCCTAGTGGCAACCATGTCTATAATTTACATTCATCTAGACTATATTTAAGATGGAAATAATTTTATATACATTTAAAAGTTGGGATTGTTGGGCTCTTGAATCAGAGTTCCTGAGTTCACCTCCTGTTTTTGCTTACTTGCTAGTTACAGTCTGGCAAAGATCCTTAATCTATCTCACCTTTCCCAACTATAAAATGGGAGTAAGCTGAGAGTAAAAGCCATCTCACTGAAATGGTGCAACAGTTAAATAAATCCACAAACAGATTGAAATGCTGGGCATAGCAAAAAGGGAGTTCATTTACTGGCGCTACTGTCATCACTTACATCCTTTCCAACTCATATTAGATCTTCTTACCTTCCTCAGATCACCTCATCCAGCTTTTTCTACTAAGTGGCATCCAGACTACACCTCAGCACACAGCTATATCCCAAATAGATCCTCTGCCTCAGACACACGTGAGCACAGTTAGGAGAGGGCTCATAGCATACTGAAGTTAATGTGCCAACAGAAATCTTGATGTCTTCTCCAGTATCCATTTCTCTGTATCTTGTCTGGTAAGGAACATTGTCATAAACTACAGTTCTCAAACCAGAAAATTTCAGAATAGTATCTTATTTCCACCGCCAAATAATTTTATCTGTTCTTCTCAGTCTTCCAGTGGCCTATAGCCAACCTTACCTCATACAGCCAGAGTTCCTCCTTGAGGCTTTAAAGAGCCTGAGTGATTGAACTCCTGCCTATGTCTCCACTGCAAGTCCAGCTGTTGGCCTCTGTCCATGTGGACTCAAGTATGGTCCCTGTTGTCTCAGGACCTTTGAATGTGCATTTCCTTCCAACCTCTATATTCTTGCTTCAGATATCTATGTATCTGGTCTTTCTTGTCACTAAGCTCTCTAAGTTTCTCATTCAGGGGTCTCCATTCCCATTGCTGCAGCTGTTCTTTATTAGATTAAGTGACATGATCAGTCTACTCTAATTATTACATTTATTCTGTTAATTTTTGTTGCCCTGCTTCTAAGTTTTCTGTGCTGGAGCTTACCATAGACCACACATAATAAAGCATAGGACCAGCGTGGATCTCACTGACAATTTTGTCCATAACATTAAATTAACTCAAGACTATTTTTATATGTGAAGCAATTTTATATACATTCAACATTTGAGAATGCAGGTTCTTAAATAAAAGTCCTTGCACTAAAAATAAGGTGTTCTATTGTCCCAAACATGCTATATATCTTCCAGAATAAGAGGGAATTGCAGGTGTATCAGGTGAAGAAATGTCTTAATTGAGAGAGCTTCCTGGGTCATCTTCTGATCCCAATGTAAAGGCAAGGTTTTGTTGTTTTTATTGTTGTTGTTGTTGTTGTTTTTCTAAGAAGAAGGCTGGAGTCACTATCTGGGAGATGACAGCAGAAACTTGGAATAGCCAAGTGATCTGCAAGAATCCAAGAATGGGGTAAACCAAAGCAGGCACTGGAAGCTAAGGAAATGGATTCTTCCCTAGAGCTTCCAGAAGTGGCCTTGCTGACACCCAGGTTTTGGCTCCATGAAGCTATTTTTGGACTTTTAACCTGCACAACAGAAAAATAATACATTTGTGATGCTTTCCGGAATGATGTCTGTGATAATTTGTTAGAGCAACCATGGGAAATTAATTCAGAGGTAGAGAGATGATTCAGAGATAAGAGAGCTCACTGCAGAAGCCTGAGGATATAAGCTCAAACCCCTAACACCCACGTCAAGTCAGGTACGCCCCTGTGACCTCAACAGTGTTGGCCGTACCCACATCAAGTCAGGTATGCCCCTGTGACCTCAACAGTGTTGGCCGTACCCACATCAAGTCAGGTATGCCCCTGTGACCTCAACAGTGTTGGCCGTACCCACATCAAGTCAGGTACGCCCCTGTGACCTCAACAGTGTTGGCCGTGGAGACAGGAAAATCACTCTCATTTTCCCGTTTCCAAGCAAGCTTCAGGCTCAGTAAGATGCCCTGTGGTTTCAGTGAGAATGGCTTTACTAGGCTTCTATATTTGAATGCTTGGTCTCCAGTTGGTGGAACTATTGGTGAAGGATTAGATAGACAGATTGATGAACCATAGATAGATGATAGGTAGGGCAAGCACATATATACATATATTTTGCTGGAATATCAGTGGTAGAATCTTGCCTAATTTGTGCAAGGCACAAGTTGGTTTGAAACATAATACATGTGCGTGTGCACACACATAGAGAAGGGGGAGAGGGAGTGGGAGAGAGAGAGATCTATAGTGTGAAAAAATTGGAGGAAACAGTCAGATGGAAAAATAAAGGGAGGTAGATGGGCAATGCCAACTGAAGCTATAGCAAATTTAAATGACATTTTTAGGGAAGGTCCCAGTGAGAATCAGAAAGCTAAGCCAGCACTTGGAGGAGGCAAGGAAGCTAGTTTGCAAGTAAGAAGAGGATTCTAGGCAGAAGGAACAGCTAGAACAAAGACCTTGATGCTAAGATGCTTAGAGTGTCTGAGGAATAGCAATGTGGCCAAAGCAGCTTGTGGAGTGAAGGAGCAAGCAACTGAACCCCTGGGAGGGAAGGGCCTTGGAGAGTGGGCAGGGACTGTAGAATCTGCCTTTTCTTCATCTCCTGAGTAGAGACGGCTTCCATTTCCTCCTCCATATCCCATATCATACTTGCCTTATTTCTCACAAAAAAAGAAAGAAAACCTTTTTGTTTTGAAATCACTCCTATCAATTTGAAGTTTGAATGAAAAGATTCCCATAGGCTGATGGGGGACTGGCACTGTTGGGAAATGTGTCCTTGTTGGAGTAGGTGTGGCAACGTTGGCGGAAGTGTGTCACTGGCAATAGGCTTTGAGTTCTCAGAAGCCCAAACCAATCTAGTGTGTCTATTTCTCTAACTGCTGCCTGTGGATCCAGATGTAGAACTCTCAGCTACCTCTCCAGCACCATGTCTGCCTGCATGTCACCATGCTTCCCACCACCACGATAATGAACTAAACATCTACACTGTAAGGCAGCCCCAATTAAATATTTTCCTCTATAAGAGTTGCTGTGGTCATGGTATTTCTTCACAGCAATAGAACCATAACTAAGACATACACATATGGTGTGATTTTAGGCCAGCATTCTTATTTGTGCTAATGGATATCAAAATGTTCTAATACAACCTTCTGAGAACAATTTTCCTTAATTGAATGACTTTTGTACCTCTTGGTCATTTCTAGATATTCTACTTCTAGACTTTATATTTTGCTTCCCCTAATTCTTTCTCCCTTCCTCCCTTTATCTCTCTCAACTTGAAGTAAAGGATTGTTTATCTCAGCTTTGCTTCCATGGCAATTGGCACAATGTCTGGCACAGAGCAAATACACAGCAAAAAAAGGTTTATTAAATCATCGACAGAAACTTGGCTCCTGTGGTTTTTGTCAGCGATGACCCAGCTAGCCCACTCACATTTCCAAGAGGAAATAAAAAGCATTTTCACGGCATTTTCTGCTATCCCCCTCAGTATTTACTGACTGTCCATCTGTTCCCATTGCTTCGGAGCTTTCTGAATCAACCATGGCATCACCGCATCATGTGTAATATGTGTACAGACTCAGTCAAAGAAAAATACAAATGAGATGCCGTCTTCAGTTTAGACAGTTTGTTTTCTATAATACGTTGTAGTTACAACAAATCCATGGCCAAGCCAGAAGAGACAAGAATCCTAAGTAGCTATTTACTATGTGTCTGACCTTTAGAAGGCTATTCATTCAATCACAAATTTAATTTAAATAGACTAATTTTGTTTCTAATTATGTATGTATGTGCCTGTGTGTACGTGTGAGTGTAAGTGCTTTCAGGGTCTAGAAGAGAGCATTAGATTTGTGGTTATTGAATTTAAAGACTGTTTTTCCCCCTCCCATGGATGCTGGGAACCAAACTTGGGTCTTCTGGGAGAGCAATATATACTTTTAGCCACCAAGCCATCTCTCCAGCCTTTAGTTTAAAATTTAAAGTCTCAAGTAATAGTTCATGCAATGGTAATTAAAGCATAAATGTAGAAATGTTGTAAAGGAATAATTTAATGATACAGTTAAAGCCTTAACATAGTATCTTTCCATAATTTAGTAAAACCTTAGTAAATGTTAGCTGCTGCCATCTATTTCCATTTGTTAATGTTTTAAGTAGATTTTTTCCTAGAAAAATTCACCAGAGCCCAAGCAGCGTTCCGTGGGGAAACTGGACTTGAGCTCCAGTAAAAATAAATTAAGAAAATGCCTTTCTCCCATTTTACCAGTATGAAGTATAAAGATGTTGCCCAAACCCCATGCAGTGAATGGTAATTCTGGTCTCTAGATAAATCACAAGCACAGTATGAAAAGGTATAAAATATCTTCAAATCTGCAGTAAGTACATTTTTCCAGAATTGCATCAATTGATATGTACATTGAAAAAGTTGTTAATTATATAGGCCACTATTTGTTTGCAGCTTATTGACTCCCCCACCAAAAGTCAAATCAAATTTTCTTCAACTTCCATTAAAGCATTGTCTCTTTGAAGCTGAAGTGGTGCTAAATGAATATGATATTCTTTATGGTCACTAAACATGATCTCTTTAACAAGGCAATGGGCCCCAGAAAATTCCAATTATTGTATGCTTTCTGTGAAGAAATTACTCCAAGTGTTAATCATAAGCAAGCAATATATAAACATGTTTTAAATATATCTCACCTTTTTGCTAACTTCTAATATGTTTTACCATCTCTGTATGTACACAGAGGTATCTTTGGGAGATACCAGAAAATGAACACACAGGCATACTATTGAGGAACACACACAGGGATATTAACTGGTGATTCCCTGAAAAGTCCATGCCAACAACCCTTGAATAAAACAAAGGCAATGTGTTGCCTGTTGAAATAAAGGAGACTCTGAGCTTGATAGCATTTTAGTATCATCTTAGAGAGGAACAGGAAACAAGGTTCAAGGTGAATCACACACTGTGGGGGACAAGAAATGAGGTAGCTTGACTGGAACTTAACAAAGGTCATGGCAAAACTGTTGTGGATACGGCCATGTAAAATTTGGAAGGGAGTTTAGAATGATGGTTATTAGGTGTGACCTGAAAACAGACTTGCATACTAGGGAGGGATAATGAGTTTAGCTGAATAAGCTACGGATATTTTTCTCTACTTTTCTGAAAATGGTAATAAAGTTATTTTTAATCACATCATCTTTGGCAATCATTTTGTCAGTTAGTAAAAACTATCAATGAATTACAATGAAGGACATGGTTGTAACCGGTTTTGGCTTTCACTGGAGTGAGACACACATGTGAATTTCAAACCTCAGTACCTCACAGTCTCACCACTGATGTCTGTTGCTTTAGAAAAATCCCCCTTAATTTATATTTGTCTTTAAGTTATGACATGGTGACCTGGGGACTACTTCATGCCACTGGAGAAGAAAGGAAAGGTGATCACAAATCTTACCCATCCGTGAGCCTCATGAGCTACAATAACGACTTGTCTAATAAGGTACACCAATTCATGCAACCATGGCGTGAATGTCATGGGAGTAACCATACACTTTCTTTTTTTTATTTAGGTCCTGCTCCACAAGTGACACTCACACCTAGAACCCTTTATCAGGCCAAGAACCTATAGCTAGGTGAGTCCTGGGTCCTTTGGGGAAGAATCCAATGCTAGCATTCTGCTAAAACAACATAGCATTCAACTGACTACTCATGGTTTATCATTATACCCATTGATTAATGTGTCTCTAAACCATTATCAGACAAGCTTCTATTTGTTAGATAGTGATTATCACAAAGACCTACAACTATCGAAGATACAGAAAATAAGAGATGGTGGGATGCTCAGTCCTAAGTGTAACAAATATATGGCACTTCCTCTTCCTCCAAATGTTCAATGATCATGGCAGAAAAGAGGTCAGAAAAAGTGTAAGAGTCAGAGGCGGTGGATAACTACAATGGAACTGATTTTTGGACACAGCAAAGTAATTACACAAATGAACTCACAGTGGTTATGGCAGAGTGCATAAGGTCTGTGCAAACCCAAGCCAGACTAATCCCAGTATGGAGAGGGGAAGTAGACATGAAATCCTACTCTTAGTAGAGGAACTAGTGGTAATTTATGGCTGCAGGGAGGGAGGGGACTTGATTTCTCTAAGAATATAGCCCCTAATATAGAATATAGCCCCATGCTCCAGTGGAAGGCCACAGGTCAAAGAATATTTGGGTTGCACTAATTTGTCACAATGGACTTATATTTTTTTTAAAAAAATGTCACAATATTGGATAGGTAAGGAATGACAGTATCTGGGAAAAATTGGAGGAGGAGGGATGAATATGACTTAATATGAATGAAATTATCAAAGAGCTAATGAATATATTTTTAAAACGACATTGATGTCTCCAAAGTACTTCTTTTTAAGTGTGATTTCTCAAGACAGGGTGGTAATGCAAAACTGTAAGTTCAGGACATAGGAGGTACAGGCAGAATGATCAGGAGTTCAAGGATATTCTCAGATACTTGGTCTCTAGAGGGCAACCTGGCCTATGTCAGATAATTCTTTTCAAAAGCCAAATTAAAAAAACAACAATAATAAGCAAATAAACATAATTACTGTTGAGAAGAACAAAGAATATTATTAAGTGTAAAAGGAGTTCTTAATTGGTCTATATAACCAGAAAACCTACATCAACAATTAAGAAAATGAAAGATTAATCTGGAAGCAACCTAGATGACCCTCAACCAGAGAATGAATAAAGAAAACGTGGTACTTATTCACTGAGTACTTACTCAGTGTTAATAAAACAATGGCATTTTGAAATTCACAGGCAAATGGATGGAACCAGAAGAAACCATCCTGAGTGAGGTAACCCAGATACAGAAAGACAAACATGGTATGAACACACTCATAAGAGGATATTAGACATAGAGAAAAGGATAACCAGTCTACAATCCACAACCCCAGAGAGTCTAGGAAACAAGGAGGACCCTAAGAGGGACATACATGGACCTCTGAGAAGGGTAAAGAGACAAGATCTCCTGAGTAAGTTGTGAGCATGGTGGGAGGGAGGTAAAAGAGAGAGGAGGGGTGAAGGGTAGGGAGGAGGAGAACATGAGAGATCAGGAAGGTTGAGTTGGGAGGACAGAGAGGAGAACATGGAAAGAGATACCTTGATAGAGGGAGCCATTATAGGCTTAATGAAAAACCTGGCACTGGAGAAATTCCCAATAATCCACAGGGTGACTTCAACTAAGAATCTAAGCAATAGCGGAGAGGCTACATTAAAAGCCCTTCCCCTATAATGAGATTGATGACTTCCTTAAAAGCCATCATAGAGCCTTCACCCAGTAGCTGATGGAAGCAGAAGCAGAGAGTCACAGCTAAGCACCAAGCTGAACTCTTGGAATCCAGTTGTAGAGCTGGAGGAGTGATAAGCAAAGCAATCAAGACCAAGTTGGGAAAACCCATAGAAACAGCTGATCTGTGCAAGTGGAAGCTCATGGACTCTATCTAAACTGACAGCTGGAGAAGCTGCATAAGACCAAACTAGACCGCCTTGAATGTGGGTGTCAGTTAGGCTACTTGGGCAGTCTATGGAGCCTCTGGCAGTGGAACTGGCATTTATTCCTAGTACATGAACTGGCTTTTTGGAGCCCATTCCATATTGAAGGATACTTTCTCCTGTCCCAAATGATGTGACAGATTTTGATGATCCCCCATGGGAGGACTCACCCTCTCTGAGAAGTGGGTGAGGCGTGAGGGGAGTGGGAGGAAGTGATCTTGGATTAGAATGTAAAATAAGATTGTTTTTAATTTAAATAAAAAAATTAAGCTGGGCGGTGGTGGCGCACGCCTTTAATCCCAGCACTCGGGAGGCAGAGCCAGGTGGATCTCTGCGAGTTCGAGGCCAGCCTGGTGTACAGAGCTAGTTCCAGGACAGCCTCCAAAACAATACAGAGAAACCCTGTCTTGAAAAAAAAATTAACCCAGTCTTGTAAAAACATCTCCCGGTTAATTTTTGAAGATAACAATTTAGAAGCAATATTTCTGAGGAAGAGGCTTGGGGAAGAGCAGCCTGGCTGGAATTCAGGCTATTACCTCTATAGCATGGGCTGCCTCTCTCAAGAATGCTGTGTCCAATGATGCAAGGCAACAAACATGGCTTGAAACATAGGTAAAATACAATGTCCTTGATAAAAAATTTCCTGTCATCTTTTCTATAAAAAAAAACATTAAAAAAACTCAAAACAAAACCTTTGTGGCTGTGTTTTCATTCTCAGGGAATTTTCTTGTAAAGTTTCTCCTGGGACACACAGCCCCACAGGCAATTCTCTCTCTCTCTCTCTCTCTCTCTCTCTCTCTCTCTCTCTCTCTCTCTCTCAGTGTGTGTGTGTGTGTGTGTGTGTGTGTGTACCTGTGTGACTAAATGGGGGCACTAACTGCTTTTATTGTGATGGATCTTGGAATTCAAACTCCACAGTGATGAAATGAAGTAGACGTGGACAGTTTGCACTTGTGTGACACTCAAGTTCACTCACATTCTGACTTTTGGAGATCATCATTCCTGTTTTCATATTTGTTTTCTTCCCAGTCAGAAAACTCATCTTTTTCATGTTTATGCCTTTTTTAATACCAGGAACATTTTTGCCCTCATCCTACTAGTGATTATATATTCATTGTATACATCACTTTTAATTCTATGCTTTCTACATATAATATAAATATATTTCAATATGGCTGTAGGTCAGTTTCCTTAAACCATTCCCTGATTTATATCTCTATTCAGATTAACCCTTCCTTTCCTCTTCCTGCATAAAGCACAACTCAACTCCCAGGCACAGAGATGCCTCCCACTTCACTGTACCCAAGACCTTCCTAAACCTCAGCTAAGAATTCTCTTGTTTCTTAATTTTTTGAGAACTTCATATATATGGCTGCATTTACACCATTCTCCTCTCCCTGCTGTATTCCCTTGTACTCCTAAAATCCATGGTTTCTTATTCCTTGATTATTATTGTTGCATATGTACATACACATATAAAAATATAAATTTATCTCTTATTTTAAAATGATAAAAACTGATTTCTCACAACACTAAAATTTTGCATACCACATTCTGAGTATTTTATATTCAATACAAAAACAATTATTCCTCCAAAGCTTTGACCTATTTTGGCCTTCATAAATATCTCTTCACACAAAACTATCCGTAATGCCCTGAAATATTAGGAACACATTTTGGTGTCAAGACTTTCTTGTGTTAGCATGCTAAAAACAGTCTTGACTTGTATGGTAGATAATTTCCCCCAAACACTTTTAAAGTAGGTACCTGAAATAAGTACCTGTGAAATAATTTTTTATTAGGCCATGTATGGCACACTAGTAAATTAATGAATGAAGTAAATGAAAATTTGACCTGTGTTGACATTCTACTTTCAGGAGAAATATATACCAAGAAGGAGAAATTAGAAGGCAAGAAGGGACAGAATACAAAAGACTTCTGGCACCCTGTATTCAGAGTATAGGGATTAAAAACATAGAAAATGATAAGTCATTAAAATGATTTAAGGTGATAACAATAAGTTATATTTTGAAAAGTTATAAGGTAGCAAACTGATAGTAAGAAGTGAAGAATGAATGGATTGAGGAAAACTAAAAGGATATTCCAGGAGTCAAAGTTAAAAGAAGCATAGTTTGCAATAGGAAAGATAGCTGCAAGTACTAAAATAAAGTGATTAATTGCACTTTGGGTGTGAGGGGTTTGGGGTGGACTCTTGAGATCATGGCTCATACAATATGTGGTAGAAGGCAAAATCACTTGCTAGGACAGAAAGCATTAGAAATGCAGCATCTAATATGACAAGTTCCAGCTCTGTAGCTGTTACACTCATTATAATTAAACAAAAATTAAAACAGTTATTTGCTCAGAAAAGTTTCATTCTAAATGCCAGGTAGATCTGCATGTGTAGTTTATGGCTACAAAAATGGCTAGTGAGAATGTGCAATATTTCTACAACTGCAGACATTTCCACTGGGCAGCACCAGAATAGAAGAAAACCCTTTGGTAGGACAGTGACAGTCAAGAGTTGCCATTACAGTTATTTGTCATTCCCAGAATTTTTTACTTATAATCATACCTATTGACAAGAATCTTAAGCTACCCATTTAAATATTCCCATAGTCTTTCATCTGATGCCTTCCATAATGCTTTGCCCAATGTAATGTATAAAGGTGTGCTCAAAACCCTCACCCATGTGTGGATTACTTGGAAGGAAGAAATACAGGTTATCAGACAGGACTATGCATCCCCACCAAAGCTATAATGCTTTGGATTTTTCAAAAATCATACCCCAAGAAAAGAATCTTGATTAAAATTCATTTGCTGAGTTTGTGTTGACTTTGAATAGTTCAAGTGGAAAGATCATATGATATCCATGTATTCTAATACCCAAAACTGTAAATCAGATAAGTTGTCCGCATCAAAGACCACAAATTCTCTATACCTATGATATGCATAGTAAAGACCTACAAATTGATAGTATTGTCTAAGGATAACACACTAGTGAATGAAGAGTAATAAATTCAGGTTGTTGCGTTTTGTTGGTGGTGGTTTTGTGTTTTTTTGTTTGTTGTTATTTTTCAAGACAGGGTTACTCTGTGTAGCTTTGGAGCCTGTCCAGGAACTCACTTTGTAGGCAAGGTTAGCCTCAAACTCAAAGAGACCCACCTGCCTCTGTCTCCTGAGTGCTGGGATTAAAGGCATGAACAACCACTGCCCACCTTTAAATTCGGGTTTGAACTGTAAGGAACTGCCAAATCAATGTCTATGGAGAAAGAAAGTAAACCTGTATCTTAGTATATTCCTGTTATAAAAAACACTATAAATTGTATAATTTACAAATAATTTAAAAACTATCCCTGGGAGTGGTGAATATTAGAAAGTCTAAGATCAAGATGACAAAGGCTTGTTGTCTAGTAAGGGTCCAGGCTTTGCTTCCAAGACGGTGTATTGGCCTGTGTCCTGACATGCCAGGAGAAATGATAGGCCAGGCAGCTTTCTAAAACCACCTTGATGAGAGGACCAATTCTGTTCATGAATAGAGCTGTGATAACCTTCTCACTTCCTCACACCATCTCTTAAAATTATCAGTGGAATTAAAGTTACAATATACAAATCTTGATGAGATGCAACTACCCCAGCCATCGAGATCTAAGAAGCAGGAAAGAGGTAGAGAAGGAGCTGATGGAGAGGGAGAAGTGCAAGAGGGCATATGCAGGGGAAGAAGGCTTTTCAGTTTCTTAATCAAGACAAAGAAACAGCATCGTGGCCTGACTCACCCCACACAGCTTTGGATCTGGAACTTAGAGGAAACATGAACACTTTTAACTGCACTCGTAGAGGATAAATCAAGGTCTCTGTAATTTTCTTTGTTCATAGACCAAGATGTAGCACATAAAAGTGAGCTGAATTCAATATTGGGATACTTATTACATTGATACAAATTGGAAGTTGACACTGATTATAGAACATTGAGTTTTCTGTAAAGAGATCTAGCAAATAGGAGCATCAAGTAGTCTGTCAGATCTCTGCACAGTGTTCTCTGAATGTCTTTTCAGAAACACACAGAACACAATAATATAAGATTCACTGTTCTCTAGAAAATTTGATTAAAAATATAATGGAGAAAGGTAACAGTCATGCTAGGAAAATGGTTATGTAAGATTTTCAAGTGTTTACAATAAAAACAAATTAGATCAGGCGTGACTCAGACAAAGAAATGATAAGCAATCATCTAAATCTAATGAATGCTAGGACAGAACAACTCCTAGATGTTCACAAAAGAAAGCCTTGACATCCTAACCAGCCCACACACAGAAGGGAGGGCTGCAAAATCAATTAGAAACAAAAGCTTTCTGTTTTCACAACTATCATGAGACCTTCAACAAAATGTTCCAGTAAATTACTTCTGGAAATGACTGTTCTGTGTAGACCTTAGTTAGAATGCTTTATGTAGGCAAATCTCTCTTAAAGTGTGTGTGTGTGTGTGTGTGTGTGTGTGTGTGTGTGTGTGTGTGTGTGTTAGGAAAAGAGAAATATAGATGATAGAGATAGATCAGATAGATAGATAGACAGACAGATAGATACATAATATTTATGTAAGACAGACAGAAATATGACAAAATAGAGAGATAGATGGGAGATACTGATGAACACAAATGACATCCCTTACAAGAACATTTCTGTTATTTTGACAGAGATATAAGAAATTAATTAGATGCTACTAAAAATTCCTTCAGAGTTTCAAAATATATTATATCCCAGAAAGATAATAAATCAATGAAACATATCTAAGACTTAATAAATCCATGTATTGACAACATATGACTCCTTAGTTCATCAGGAATTGCTACAATACTGAATCCAGTGTGGAGGTAGAAAAACTTCTGGCACTGATGTGTATGTCTCTCACATGGGATGCTGTTCATTGCATCTAAGGAGATATTAAGTCGAATAACTCAGGTGATGCCACTGCTGAGATGACTAGATCATGTTTGGGTAGCAAGATTTGGATATGACCTGGAAGTAGAACTCTCATTCCAGCAAGGGCAGACAGCTGTGATAGTTGCGAATCACTGAGAGTCAAGGTCACCCTAGCAAGATGAAAATAGGGAAGATCACTATGTCATGTTGCAGAAATGGGGTATGATAAGCACAGCAACAAGGCTGTGGTAATGATGTCTCTCCTTGTAGGAGTCAGAGAGAGACCCAAGGAAACAGCCTAGAATAGAAGCCAGCTTTGGAAGCGCAGTCTTATACATGCAGGCAATGTATAATAAAACGAGAAAGGCCTGACTGTAGCAGGATGCACAAGGCACAATTACTTATTCATTATCTAAACAATCAAGACCGCTGAGCTTAAAATTTTAAACAGGGAAACTACCTTTGAAACATCATTGTCTGTGATGAATGTAAACTTTTAGAAATGGAAGTTGCCTATTTCATTAGAATGGACCCAACACACTATAACAAGGGATATTTGCTAATACCAAATGTAAAGCAATCCATGGTTTACTTATTTTTCATCACAAAACATCTTATGACCTGCATTGGTAAAGCTTTGTGATAGTCCAGCTTGTTTCTAGCCTAATAAATCTTTACTTCTAAAAAGTTCTTCTCTCCATAGAGAGATACTTTTTAAAAAATAAATAAAAATACTTTTTGTATCCTACCATCCCAGTGGCAACTTATAGAAAGAAGGCTATTTGATCACTGTCTCGATAGCAACTAGACTGACCCATGGTTAAAGGAACAGAATACTAGGTGTGAGCAAATTGGAGTATAGGGTGCCTTCTCACTTCCTCTCACACTACTGCCAGGATACAGTGAGGCGCCTGGAGGAACCCATGAGAAGCCTACAGCATCCTTTCTCCCATAGTCTGACCTTCCGACCTCTATTCCAACCCAAGAGAGCACAAGATCCATAGCCAAAAAAGAACTTTCTGGGTACATTTCCCACTCCTGTTTCTAGGATCATCTTGCCCTTTCTACAAAACAGCTTAGAAGTTAAATTTTCTTTTACAGTCAATATTCACACTCAAAATACTGTTTCTTTTCTATCTTGAAAAAAATGTAATAAATTTAGTGTGCAACATCTAAAGGGCGGCAAACGTGAAAACAAATGTAGAATCAAGAATGTATACATTGGGGGCTGGAAAGATGGCTCCGTTTTTCTTCCAGAGGACCTGGGTTCAACTCCCAGCACCCACATGGCAGCTCACAACTGTCTGCAACTACTGTTCCAGGGTATCCAACACCCTCACACAGACATGAATTCAAGCAAAACACTAATGCACATTAAATAAATAAATGATTTTTTAAAAAGTCGGCCACTGGTGGCGCACGCCTTTAATCCCAGCATGTAGGAGGCAGAGGCAGGGGGATCTCTGTGAGTTAGAGACCAGCCTGGTCTACAAAGCAAGTGCCAGACAGGATCCAAAGCTACACAGACAAACAAACAAAAAAGAATTTATATATTGCTAAGAAAGTACTCTGACTCCATATGAAACAATGCTGGGTGCTAGCCACTCAGTGTTTCCATACGAATGTGAGAGATCTTAAATGCCCAGTAGCTGGAGCTGTGTGTCTCAGATCTTTACACCCCACACACCTGGGCCCGAATTGTGGGGTCCTGCTGCATTCCAGGAATCCTGTTTTATTGTACTCTTTTCTTAAACTTTGCTTTCCTTACACTTGGAAGGATAGAAAGGGAAAACTTTGGTTTGAGCTTAGAGGCAATGGGGGTGGGGAGTGCTCATCTTTTCTCTGGTTTAGGAAAAGTCAGATTTTTGCTTAGTCCAGCCTTTCTCACTATGGAGCTAGAAAGGACTGTGGTGGAAGCCTTAACAGCAACATAGTACATTTTCCTTTCTCTCCCATGTGGGTATTTCCTTTAGGAACTTCACTAGTGAATAGGGAGACTTTAGCAGAACAGAATTAAGATATTTTAGATCTCCTAGGTCCTATTTCTAATTTTCAAGATGGTCATAAAGTCTGGAAACATACATGAATATCCCCAATGATAAGTTCAGAGATGTTGAGTTTTTGTACCTGGTATGGCCAATGATGAGTTTTGCCTCATTTTAAAGCCCCATCCTGTCCCAACTATATTGTATTCTGCACCAGTCTTTCTTAAAGATCGGCCAGAAGCATTGAACATGTGGTTACTATCTGTACTTTCTGTGGCCTGGGTGTTTGTGTACCTCCAAAATCAAAAGATGCTCCTCAAGGTGATCGTATTAGGAAATGGGTGCCTGGTGATGAGGTCACACCATGAGAGCAGCAACTTCACAGTGGGATTGGTGCCCTTGTGAAATACACCATACATAGCTAGTTGGCTCCCCCAACAGGAGAGAATACAAAGAAGGTGTACTCCAAGTCAGGAAACAGAACCTCACTAGGCACCAAAACTGTCAGTGACTTCATATCAAACTCCCTAGCTGCCAAACCTAAGAAATACCGTTTTATCCATTAGCTACCCAGAGAATGGCATTTGGTTATAGCAGAACAAACTAATATTCTGAATACACCTGAAATAAGTTTTCTAATTTCCCTGAGATCATTTCAAACCCCCTACTTGTGTTCTAAGCACCAGAATGAAATAAAAGTGCTACTTACATACAACCTTTGACTTCTGAAGCAAAGTTTGACATACAAAGCACTTTTACTCCATTTGGTTAATCTTGAAAACACATAAGAATATGAGTAGAGATAGGGTCACCAAGTAAAATGTAGGACACGCAACTACGTTTGAATTTCAGATAAATATTTCCTGATTAAAAATATATCCCATGACTTAGTTTTCAAAGAGTTACCACTTGTCACTCTAGTAGGAGGAAGAAGTGACTCTAATGTCTTCCACTTGAAAATGACACACAAGAGGTACATTCGTGTTTTATTGATGAAATAAGTCATGTGGTCATGCCTAACCTAAAGTGAGCCCACCCCCCCACACAAAATAATAAAAGCAGCTTTGAATTCCTATCTTAAAGGAATACTTCAAATTAAATGAGGACTGGCAAACATACCAGAGTAGTTGCTGTTAAGAGTGAGGAACAAAGGATTGGAAATAAAAGTAAAGACAGAGAGGAGAAATAAGTAACAGTTGATTGTAGCAGGTACCGTTGCTTTCACTGTACAGGTGGCTATACTAAAAATTGGTTTTAATGTAATAGCATTGTTCCAGGGAGGAATTCAAACTTGGGTCTTCTGACTCCACATCCCACCCCTTATTACCTCCTTCTCCAGATCCTAAGGCCACATGCTTTGACAAATAAATATAAATCCTTACATTAGTAATAGTGTCCAATCTCCATGCTGATTTGAATAGGATGTGCCAATAGTTCTAAATTAATTGTATTTTTATTCACTTGATATTTTATCAATAATATGCCCACAAACCTAAAATAACTCTCATTGTATTCTTTCTTCATAAGAGTCATTAATAATGGTCTTAGAAAAGTAAAATTTTGGGACCCAGATGGACCTGAATTAGAAGACTAGCCCTGTTAGGCAATGACTGGTTTAGAACCTCTGCGTATCAAAGTTTGCAATTGTAAAGCAAGGAAAATAAAGCCTACTTACATGATTACATGAAGACTGAGCAAGCTAGAACACGGTGGTCTATTAATATGGACAACTTTCATATTATGCTGAATCCATTTAGTAATTAAGTTAAATATAAGGGAGCATGGCAGAGCCTGGTATTTAAGGGTTTTTTTTTTGTTTATAATAGAGCCTTGCAGTACAGCTCAGGATGGCCCCAAACTCATAATCCTGTTTTGTTGCTCCTGTGTGCTAGGATTACGGAAGTGTGGAACTCTGCAAGCTTTTATTATTTATGTTTCAAGGCATTTAACCTTTGCTTTCTGTTGTTCCAAAGTTCATGATGTAAATTAATGCTGTGACAATCTCTTGTTTTTCTTCCTGGTCTATCTATTTCCTATTAATTGAATACTTAATAGTGTAGTTTACCATGATTGAACGTCAAAGATGCCTTCATCTTCATATTTTAAGTTTCACTAATCTGCAAAGGTCCTTTAACAAAAACTCCCATTAAATGACAGGAAGCACCATGGAAAGGCCTTCAAGGGGGACCAGATGCGGGTGGAGAACTTATAGGGAACAGAAAGGCTATCTACTAAGTCCCTCTATCTGACTGTGATGAACTTCACTGGTCTCTGACATTATTTTGATACTTAATAAGATTTTGAAAATAAGTCCGAGGACTCATATGAGCACTTGTAGCTGGAAAAGCAGGCGATAAGACTTTAGACCAACAAAGGCAGGGAAGTCATAATACATCTCTCTTTCTACGCAAGGCTGCTACAAACAACCCTATAAATCACATGCCCTGACATCTCTATTTGATAAACCACGTAGAATCCAATTCCAGTCATTTGATTCCTCTGTTCTCTTATACCCAAACATAAATCAAAGGATTAATAGCTCTGAAATTGATCTAAGTGCCAGAGAAGGCCTTGAAAAATTATCTTTGTCTGTGCACAAATCCCTTCATTTACCATCTTAAGGGAGCCCTTTCTTCTCTCTTCCCCACACAGATAAAGGTTCAAGAGAAACTGGAGTCTCCTTTGTCTATTGACTTACAGCAGAATGAACCTTGAAATGGAGATGTACCTGAGATTACTTGAACATCAAAGAGAAAGTTAAGTTTCAAAAAGAATATGAGGTTAAAGAAAGAAAGAAGGAAAAAAAATTGCAATCTATTTTCCACAGTCACCAGCCAGTTCTTGGGGAAACAGGCATAGTAGTAATAACCAAAGCTTATATTTTAACTTTTAAAAAATGCTACATTTATTTAATGCCTCTGTGTATGTGTTTATGTTCACACAGAGATACCCATGTGAGTTTGTCATGACACACATGTAGAGGTCAGAGAACAGCCCATCTCCTCTCGTTCCTGGCAGGAGTGAGTTCTACCCTAAGGGCTTGGCTGCAAGTGCCTTTACTCACAAAGCCATCTAGACTGCCCTTTATTTTAACTTTTTAGAGTCTTGTTTTTTAGCACATTGCCTACCACAAGATCTGAAAACAGCAACTTGACTGTTTCCATGTTGACCTCCAACAGTCTAGACAGCATTTCTGGGTAGAATCCCAAGTTAAAAGCATCCTGGAAGAAAGAATACTATGACAACAGAATAGATTAGTACCATGGGGGTGTTTTATTTAATCCTTTAAGTTTGAAGTCAACCAAGCTTTAAAAAATAGTTTCAATATTCCCACTGTTAGCTTAAGGACTGTTCACTCTTTGACTATCGAGGAAGAAAATCCCTGGTTCCAAGGGATCATTTATAGTCTGACCAGAGTTTGGTTGAACCATTTTGTAAACAACAAACCATAAGTGTTGAAAGAAGTCCCAGACTTGCATTGACCGAGGGACGCATTTTCCTTTCTCCAATACAAACTTCAATTTAAAACCTTAGAACTTGTTGCTTTGCTTCTCTTCCAGCTTGCTGCCACACACATTCCCCCTGGGTACTTTTGTCCATTATCTTCTTGGGTAATCCAAGAGCAAGAGGCCCTTTAAAAAGATGTCTCCAACCTGCATACTTTGAACACCTAAGAAGGTGCCTTGTATTCACTAGGGAAGGATCGTGTGGGGCCATCACTGAGAAGAGTGTCTTAGCTGTGGGTATCAGGACATAGTCTTCCATATACAGTGAGCAGCCTGCCTTCCAAATAGCTATATGCTTTACTGAAAGCATTTGACTGAAAGCTAGAACATATTTAATTGGATTTCCCCAAATCCAAGTTTCCTTGTCTTCATTTGGTAACCATATGATGAGGGATATCAAGTCACAGTATACCGGGAAGGGAAGTTGTATTATTAGAGAGAGAATTCACTTACATGAGAAGCTGAGAACTGAGGTCAGTGCTCTGCTGGTCTCCGACCTCGACTGCAGCCCCAAGAGAGTGAGTGACTCCTCCTTCCTTGACCTTGATTTCTGCTTTCTCACACATACCTGTGACCACACCCACTTGGGCGTGGTCAGTGCTAAGCGAGCATTAGATCTGGATAATCATATACATATAAATTTTAATTTAAACAAACTTTGTGATCTTTATTGATAGATGACAACTTTAGACTCCTAGTAATCAGCATACAGTGTACAATTAGGGACACGGCATCAGAGAGTCAGAGACAGACAGATTGCACAGCAAACATTGGGAAATGGCACTCTTCATCATTTTGTCCCCTTTTCTTCATGAGCACACAGAGCATGAATGTGATTTGAAGTCTTTCTATAACAGTAAAGTTACAATACCCACCCTTGTAGCCTAATTTCTGCACCCCAAATGTCTGACCCACCACACTTTTCCAAAGCATCCTGGACTGGGTATCTCGTCAGACTGCTTATCCAACTGCTGTGTGGAAAAATGGCTGCAAACTAACTGTTTCTTTGGAACTCTGCGGGTAAAGCACAGACCTGATGTGTTCACTGAAAACACAGGTAATAGTTGTTTGAACAAAATCTGTCCTTTGGGTGACAGACGCCTAATTCCTGGGACCTACTTGCTCTCTCATTCTTGCTCTCCTGTCTATGGCTTCCTGCTCTTTAATAAGCGGCCTCTAGGCCCATTGAAATCAGTACGTTTCCTGTGGATGGGTGAGAGGAGCTTCTTGAGACTCAGCACTTCCTCTTCCGTTCTGTCTTCAGAGCCACATCTCACATGGTCTTCAAAAGCAAGGGTCTTGCACACACTCCTAGTTTCTAGACTTCTGTTTTAAATGTTGGGAACCAAAGAAGGAAGGAAGAAGAGAGACAGAAAAAGGTATCATAAGAAAAACATGTCTTTGGGACCCCAGGAAATCACCCAGGTCCAGAGCAGACTGAGAATAATAGTATTGTATTGACTGAGGAAAAAGGTGCCGAAGGGGGAGGGGCAATGTGAGAAACAGCAGGACTGGAGCCAAGCCACAGACTGTGCCACTTTACTCTGCTTAAGTTCTCAATGTGTGGCATTCCCATAATCATCACGACACTGTCAGGGTTTTGAGTTTGTCCCTTCTGCTTTGGTTATTCTCCGAGGGCGAAGCCCTTGGAGGCTGTTGGGTTTGTATGTGCTGGTAGCACAGTCAGGCCCAATCATTTGGGGTTCTGTGGCTCATAGGTGCATTCTTTTATTCTTCAGTGTCTCATAAATTATCCAACTGTTGAATAGAATTATAACTATGTTAACATCAGTTTTTTCCAATAAAATAACAAATGTTCCATCAAAAAAAAAAAAAGAACTTCCTCTTTGAGTTCATTGAGAACAAAGCCTAAGTACTCCTCAGCAACTTTTTAGGCTTGCTTGACTTGACAAGTGTCTGGAAGCTGTAAATATGTATGGGTGCAAAGGTTCCTGGGCAGATATCTATTGCAACTTTATCTCCAAGATCTCCGAGGAGTTTGCAAGGAACTGGCATTACTAGTAAGCTTGTTCATTTGGGAACAAAGCATTGGGTTTGAGTACAGAGGAATGAATGTAATCAGGTGATACATCTTGCTGGGGTAAGCCCCCAATGCCACCAGTGACTGCAGGGAAATGTAGCACAAATTTCCTTTATTGAGCAGCGATGACACCAGCTTATGTGTTAAGGTTACAGTCTCCAGTAAAAGCAATTTTTATGGCTGGGTGATCCTCTGAAGTTGGAACAAGCACTTTTTAAAATTTTTTATGTCCACCAGCTTTTCAGAGGCCAGGGCAGATGCAGGGAGTTCTTAATTTCTACATATGCTAAGGGCTAGGAGGAAGCGGGATTAGAACCATGAAAGAAGCTAGCACAGGATGTTGCAGGCTGGCTAACAGGAAAGGCACCAGACACAGAAAGCAGGAGGTGAGTGGCCCTCTGCTTTGCAGCGTCCAACTCTGTGCTCTCCTCAGTGTACAACGCTGCTCCACTAACAGCAGTGTCCTCCATGGAGGATTCAAGTATACTTGAAACCCCACAGGAGTTCATACACAGAGAAGTCCTATAAGGTTATGTAGTGTTCTACTAAAGAGTACAGTCTTACAGGTCATCGGCAGTTATACTTCTGACGTTCTTACACTTATGTAGGTATAACCAGGTGTAGGGAGGAAACGTGAAGGAGACACGAAGCCAGAGTTGATGGTGTTACAAGCCCCAGACAGGGAATAGGGAAATGCCACAACAAAGAACAATTTTAACACGTTTAAACCAAAGTCCGTGAGAATCTCCTGATAGGCTCACATGAGCATCTGCCACTGGGCTCCTCATCAATTTTATGTTTGCACTCCAAAGCCAAACTAGAGAGTGACACACTCAGGATCTGCTTTCAGATACTCTGATGGCTATTGGATTGGCTAGACTAACAGCATGAACTTCCTCCCAGAAGAAGTTCTTCTCTCCTCTAGAGAGGGAGAGACAAGAAAGTCATTGACTTTTAGGTTAAAAAAGTATGCCTCTGTCTCTCTTGGTTGCAAGTGGCTGCAAGTGTTGAAATTGAGCCAAGGCTGTGATGTTCTATATCTGGACAGGAATTTTCTTATCTAGAAAAAAATTCGTTAGTGAGAAATTGTTGCTGAAGTGCATCCCATGTGGATGTAAGACTAATGTCTAAGAACACACTGGAAGGATACATAAACTGTTACACTCATTGCTTCCATTCAGCTCACAGAAGCCAGGTTAGACATTGTCTCAGTCACCTGGTGGCAATTAGGGTCACCTTCAGAGGGTGTGATGAGAACAGGAGCAGCAGCCCCGGGCAGATGCCTCAAAAGCAGCAATTCCAAAATGCTTTGGGTTCTTTGGCTAGATATACCTAAGGAAGCACTGTTGCCTAGAGATTGTATGTGAGGGTAGAAACCAGAATTCCAGCCAGACATTAATAATATCTCTTAAAGAACAACTTTGGAACTGAATCTCTAAAATTCGATGTTTTAAAAAATGAATTCTATATATTCTCCAAGTTCAACCCATCTCCGAAATTATATCCCCCTCTTCAGAGGGAAGAAGCAGCCATAATGGCTCACTAGTGGGAAATTAGTTCCTTCCAGGCAAAAGGATAAAATTTTTGATCTGAGCGGAACCCTACATTCCAAGCTACACAAAACACAAAAGAGGTAATCCATTCAGGCCGATCAATTTTCTGGTCAAGGGACTACCCCTCAGGAAGGATCGATGACTCTAGGAAGATGGACTCACCTTAAGTGATGAAATAGGTGGGATTATTACCTCTTTAATAGATCTTTCCTGTTCTTCCACAGAATTCCTGTCCCCACAGAGAAGTAGCTTATAGGGCAACAGTCATGGAAATTTTAAGTCTGTCCACTTTTTCCTTTATTCATTTTCTTCTTTGTAACTCTGTTCTAAGCACAGAGTTCCTTCTCCTGGCCTTTGGGATTCCTTTCTCTTTGGTTTAAATTCCCCACTCCCTGTCATATGGCTGCTTATCTGAAATGTGCCTGACTGACCTCCATGCCAGTTTACATCCAACAGTATGGTTTCCCTTCCCTTCTGTTTTTCATTCTCTTCCTCCTGGTGTTTACTGAGATTTACAGCTTGCCCAGCCTGGGGTTTTTCTTTTAAACTCTAATAATATTTTCCTAGAGATAGAAAAAAGATTATAGCTTTTTGACAGTTTCCCTGAACATTTCACTAGCAGATTAGGGATTTAGTAAAACTGAATGAAAAAAGAGAATTGTTTGATGGCAATCTTTAGTCTCACTTTAATGTCGACAGATGTTTTAGAAGCCATTTTTCAAGTTCTTAGGAAGCAACTCCCTCCTCCCAAGTGTCCACTGACAGGTTAAAATTGAGCAGTATTTTTGTCTATTTTCAATTTAGCTAACAGGTAAAATAACTTTCTTTGTGCCCAACAGGAATAATTTATCTTCATCACTACATAAAAACACTCAGCCCCTGAGCAGGCTGCAATATGACTGTTACAAGCTGAAGGGAAATAAGTAAAAGAACAAAGAAATGTTCCCTGGCAAGACTACCACTTTCCCTTCAAAGACACACATGGTGGTACTCATAAAATGAAAAATAAAAGTGTTTTTTTTCTTTAATGAACAGCCACTATAGATCATTCCAGGGCTTTATGGATAATCCTGTCCAGAACAGATGAAATATGTAATCAGTAACACTGTGCACTGAAGGAAACCATTCTGAAGATGATGATGAGAGGGGGAATCCCTTTGACTCCATTTTCCCACCTTATGTCCCTAAAGTGTCACTTTGGTTAGGGCTGAAGGGGAAAGTGAGGTTCAAGAAAACTCAGCAAATTCCTCAACCTGCTTCAGCCATTGGCAAGAAAGGAGGATGGTAAAGTAGGTAGCTAAATAAACTTTACAGGATAAGCTGAACCCCAGACAAAGGGACATGGGGAATCATAAAACTGTTTTTGAATTTAAAGAGTGGGAGGCTATTCCAAAATGAACTCAGAGATTATCTGTGTAAGTATAATTTTCAGTTTTACCTCACTTGACTTAAAGTATTGATATGCCTTAAAGGTAGAGTCACAAAAAATATTCATATGATGCTAATATGGATACCCTGTGATACTGCACTGACTCAATATCTCACCCATTCAATCAGTATAAATTATATATAATTATCATAAATTAGCAGTTCCATGTGACAGGCATTGTTCTGGGCACTAGAACTACACGGTTACAGAAGAATGGCACATGTCACAAAGTGAGGCTAGACTTTGGGGAAGGAAGAGGTTTTAGTTCTTAAGTCCAGTAAAGTGGGGTTTACCAAACTTTAATGTCAGTATGAATCACCTGAGGACCCTGCAAAATTCAGAAATTTACTTGGAAGACTCTAACAAGGCCCCTTGTCCCCAGGACATTGATGTGACTGTCATTGAACTATTCAATGAGTTCCAGGCACTAATTCCATGGATTTCTTCTTTTTCTGCCACAAACTCTACTTATTGTAACACAAGAATCAACTGGACTATAGTCATCTGTAAGTATTCATCAGAGAAAGTTTTCAGAACCTTCTGCAATTACCAAAACATACGGACACTCAAGTTTCATACAAAATGATGGAGTATTTATATAATGCCTCGTGCATCCTTCAATGTATTTTAAACACATTCTAGATGATTTATAACACCTAGTGCACTGCAAATGTTGTGTAAACAGCTAGTGTATTTTGTTATTTATGGAATAATTACAGAAATGTGTGACTTCAGTACAGATACATATACGTTCTGAATTTCAATTTTCTGAATGCCATTGGTTGACTATATGGAAACAAATCCCATGGGCAAACAGGGCCTACTGTACTCATTTGAATGTTCAGTGTGTGCAACTTGAACCATAAAAATGGAAATCTCTAGGTTTGTGATTCTATATACTAAGCTATCATGCAAAATAACAAGTGTCTCCTCTCCATGTCCTCTGAGGATTATATCATAGCAACACAAAAGTAATTCACTGATAGAATCTTCTCAATAATAAAGCCTCTAAGGACCAAAGAACCAAAGTTAAGTTTTAAAGTAGTTTTTAGAATATTCTTACCCGGGGCAGCAGGGAGGAATGCATCTGATCCGAAGACTGAAACTGTGATTTGAATTTTGAAAAATTCACTAGCACAGAGTGTCAAGTGCTAAAATAAAAATCACCTGCATAGAGAGGTGGGTGGGATCTGGGAAGAGTTTGGGAGGGGAAAACATGATCAAAATATATTGTATGAAAAAATGTAAAGAAACAAAAACCGTAAAATCATCAGCCTTTCTATATATCAGAAACAAGCATGCTGAGAATGAAATTAAGACAGCAATCCCACTTTAAGTTGGGAAAAGTAAACACTTGGAATAAAACTAATGAAATAAGTAAGAGACTTCTACAATGAACTTTAAAACACAAAAGAAAGAAATTAATGAAGATGCTAAAAGATGGAAAGACTAGCTTACAAAGAATAATTCAATGCGTTTTCCCTAAGCATCCCAATAACATTCTTTAGAGGAAAAGGAAAAATATCAATATTCATATGTAAGCCCCAATGACCACCTATAGGCAAAGCACTCTTGAGGGGAAATTAATGCTGGAAGTATGCCTGATCTCAAATTATACAATAAAGCCATAGTAACAAAAATGGCAGAGCATTGGCACTAGAACACATGGACAACAAAGGAATAGAGTAGAGAACTCAGAAATAAATGTACATAGCTACAATCACCTCATTTTCTATAAAGTTGGCAAAGATACACATTAAAGAAAAGATTGCCTCTTTAACAAATAGAGCTGAGGAAACTGGATAGGTGAAATTACATCCTTATTTCTCACCATTAGCAGAAAAGAATCATCTCCAATTGATGAAAGACCTTAATGCAAAACCCCTAAGATTCTTAGAGTAAAAACATAATTAGGGAAAACACTTCAAGATATAAAATAAGCAAAGAATTTTTCAATAGAATTCCAGTAGCTCAGGAAATCAGGTCAATAGTTGACAAATGTGACCTCACTACCGAAAAGTTCCTGTACAGTAAAGCAGAACACTAACTAAGGGAAGACACAGGCTCTTCTTTCAGAACAGGAGAAAAATCTTTCCTAACTATACATCTGATGGGAAATTAACATCTAGACTGTATAAAGAACTGAAGAAACTAAACAATAAGAAAATAAACAACCCAACAAACTAATGGGCTAATGAAATTAACAGACAATTCTCAAAAGATGAGGCTGACAAAATGACTCATTATGTAAAGGTGCTTGCTGCCAAGGGTGATGGCCTGAGTTTGATCTTCCTGGGACCCCCACAATAGGAGAGAACCAGCTCCTCTGATACTCATATGTGCAAGACCACACACATGAACATACCACAAAGTAAAATAAAGATAAGTATACCTTAAAGATTTATTTTAAAGTGGTGTGTGTGCATGTGTGCATGTGCGTGTGTGTGTGTGTGTGTGTGTGTGTGTGTGTGTGTGTGGGCGCGCGCGCATGTGTCTGCCATGCACATGTGTTCAAATGGTCATGGATGCCAGTCCCCTTGGTCTGGAGTTACAAATGCTTATGTGCTGCCTGATATGGGCTATGGGAACTGAACTCGGGTCCTCTGGAGAAGGAACAAGTGTTCCTACCTGCTGGACCGTCTTTCCAGCACCTGTCTGCAATATTTTGAATAAAGGGATGACTTAATGACATTGTTAACAGTCCCCAGATAGTTCTGGTGAAGAACTAAAACACCTGCTCCCTAAAACATAGTATAATTTACTTCATTGTTTTTCTAAGTGAGTTAATTAATTAGCTAGAAAATTTCCATATCTTCTTGTACTAGTCATTGTTTCCTAGGGGAATAGAATGGATGTGCACATATACACTTATTCATATATTCATAAAGTTTTATTTATTAAACCAAGTAGCAATAGTTGTCTCACACTTGAGAATCCAAGAATCTGGTAGTTGCTCAGACCATAAGGCTGAATGTCTCAGGAATTCCAATCTGTTTCCAAAAACATGGACAGTTCTGGAGAGGCATTTGTCCTTGAACAACAATGGAAGCCCAGGAGCATAAATAAATAGCAACAGCAAGAGAGTAAATTTAAAAATTAGTATCAAAAGAGAAAGCCCAAGGTACCAAAGGCAAATAAACAATCTTCCTTCCAGTGTGCCAAATTTTATCTAGGCTGCTTCTAGAAGGTGCTGCCCAAATTGGGGTGAATCCCTCCATATTAATGAAGATGATCAGGACATTTCTTCAACTGAGACTGCCTACTCATATGATTCTAATTTGTAACAAGGTGACATTCAAATCAACCATTACCCTTCTAAGGGCTAAATTAAAGGAATGGTATAAGGATTTGAAATTATTTCTTGGGTTGTTGTGAACATTTATTAATCAAGAAATAAATGAGAAACATTCTGGTAGCCTGACAGTGTTCTTGCTAATTTACAGAAGCACAAAGTTTAGAGATTTATGGTTCTCTTCTCTGACCTTCAAGTAGCATTTGTCAATCGGAACCACATGATTTTTCTAACAGGGTTATTTGCAGCCCAGAATTATTATCAGTGGAAACTTTATCTAGTTGCATTATTCTTCTATGTTTGTTCTTCTGACATATATACACATATTTCTGTTGCGTGCTTTTCTAAAGTATTTATCTGCTATTGCCTAATCAACTTTCTGAATGTTATCTTTCTCATTTAATGTGGAGAGTACCACTTCGTTGGGAACTAAAATATCAGACACTCTTGGATATCTGTGAAGGCTGAAATTGGTCCCCCAATAGCAAAGAAAACTTAGTTCTATCTGAATGCAGTGTGAAAACTCCAAATTCAGCAGGAGCTATTGAATGTTTCTCTGTATTACTTATATGGTTGACATATGGGAAAAATACAACATGCATTCAACTAAAATTGATTCTAGTTGAATTAATGGTTGCCAATTCAAACTGATGTGTGCTGTATTTGATTACATGCTGAGACAGGAAGAAAAATACTGGAAAACCCCTGCTGATCTTTTTTCCCCTTAAATATTAGTTCCTGACAAACTAAATTCATTTTTCAGCAAAGCTATTATTCTACTTCAAAGAAGGAGATGTCAACAACATTGGATCCTTGCCTTTTCTGTAGTCACAATTCTGGACAATGATTTTACATTCATCTTATCAACTTTATATTGGTTAAATTAGCAGAAAATCAAGTTGTTTGTATTTACATGATACTACACTATAAATTTTAGATTGCACAAATTGCTCACATATTTTAAGTTGAATTCTCCAACTAATTCAGTGATTCTCAACCAGTGGGTCACAACATCTTTGGGGGGATTTACAACTCTTTCATGAGGGTCACATATAATATATCCTGCATATGGCATTTAAATTAATAGTATCAAAATTACAGTTATGATGTTGCAATGAAAATTTTACAGTTGGGCATCACCACAACATGAGGAACTCTATTAAATGGTCTCAGCATTAGGGAAGTTGAGAACCACTGGACCAGTGAATCCAGTGCAATGATAGTCTTCATAGACATACTCAGAAGCAGGTCAGACTCACTCTAATCACAGAAACAAAGATGACTCTGGTATGTAAGCCTTCAGTTTAAGTATTAAAAGGAAGAAATCCTTTATTCTTCCTGAAGTTATAGACTAATGTTTAATGGTTAATGCTGCTGAGACATGTGTGGCTTTATAAATCACGTGTAGTACCAGAGTCACATCTTTGTTGACATGCATACTTGCCCCTGCTAATATGTAGGACAGCATGCTGCCCAAACTTTAACAATTCAGAATTTTTAGTATATTCAGTGCCTTGTAAGCTTGAAAATGAAATTCTACTAATAGCACCAAAACTTGAACAAATCTAATACCTCATGTGACGAATCATAGACTTTTTCCAGTTAAACATTCCTAGACAGCTAACCACATATTATGCTAGTCTCAGACAGAGCCTTGACCAGTTCCCTCAGATGTCTGAACTGAAAATGTCAAGACTCTTGGTATTTTGTTGATTCTTTTTTATTCTTTCTCTTTGTTTGCTTAGTAAGCTTTACACATAGCCATGTGCAAAGAGTCTCAATATTATCCCTCTGGGGCTCACTCTATGTTTTCTCTAAACTTCATATGTGCACAATGAGTATCACAACTGAGAAGTAATCAAGCTTCGGTTATCCTATTTGGTTCAGTTTGGCTCCACATTTGTGTGTGATTTGGCTGCTAGAGGGCAACTCTGGGTGTCATGCATGCTGAGTGCTTGTGCCACTTCTAAGCTACACTCCAAGCCCATGATTTTTGTTAATGACTCCTGTTACTCCCTGCCCCCATCATTGAGGTTATTGAAGTTCTCCAACTCAGCCATGCCAACTTCGAGGGGTCAATTAACACTTAAGTCATACTAGCAAGTAACCAATAATAATCTCAGGCTACCAACAAGTGAAGCCAAAAGAGTCTGTCTCTGTCTCTGTCTCTATCTCTCTCTTTGCTATACATTTCATATTTTTATTTAATGGAAGATCTCCCAATATCTACAGAGAACTCAATTTTCATCTTTTTCAAACCACCTTGAAGTTAATATAGTCAGCACCTATTTCTGGCATTCTAACGTCTTCCTATCCTGGTGGCCTTGTGCTAAACTTCAGATGGTCAGTTTTATTTATGGTTTCAAGCCTTGCTCTGGCCTGTTCTTTTCTCAGAAAAAAATAGTTCATGCACTTTGTACTTCTAGCTCTTTCACGGACCCCAGGTATAAAAGAAACAGTTGCACTGGGACACAATAGAGTGGTATACCTGATGGGAATTGACTATACACTGAAGATCTTTATGAATTACATACAGAATTTGTCTATAACAAGAAGCGTTATATGAAATGAAGAGGCTGTATTATATATTTAGGGATATGCAAACATGAATTAAAGAAAAGGGGCCACAAATTTGTGAGAGAGCGAGGCAGAGGTTACAGGGGGTGGTTGAAGGGAGAAAAAGGAAGAGGAAGATGATATAATCTTATTTTTATTTTAAAAATAAAAGTATATTTTAAAAAAGTGTTCATTTATATTATTTTCCTTGTCATGTCGGACTTATTTATTTCAACTAGCTTGTTTTCTTTTACAGTTTACACAGAACATTCTGGTGACAAGATTTCAGCATGTGAGTGGCAGCTCTAAGAAATTAAATAAACAAAATACAGTTTCAGGATAAAAAGCTGTTCTTATACTAAAGTGATACATTATCAATATTTATACATATAAATATGTCAAAGTATAAAGATTCTTGTGCATATAATAAATATTAGTAGGTCATGTTAAAAGACTACAAGTCCGCATGCAACTGAGATAAACATTTTGCTTTAATAAAAAGAAACCAAATAATCTAATTAACTAAAAGCAACTCTGAACTACCAAATATCTAACTCTCTGATGAAAAGTGTCTTTCAAATTATAATACATGTGACTTCTGGGACTACTTACAATACTACATGATACTGAACATAAAGTTTTTCCCAAAAACTTTCCTTTAAAATGTTAATTTTAATTTTTAAACTTGTCTACATGTTTGTTTTTGTGTGGCTGTGTGCACAGGAGTGCAGGTGCTCACAGAGACAGGAAAAGGATATTGGATGCCCTGGAGCTGGTGTTACAGATGGTGGTGAGCTGTCCAGCATGAGCTCTGGGACCCAAACTCTAGTCCTCTGCAGGAGTAGTAAGTGTTCTTAACCTCTGCAGCGTCTCTCCCGCAACAGCCATAGACTTCACTATGTGAAACTCAACTGTTTTTTATGACTACCAATTATTAAGCCATGAAAAATTGTTGTTTCTCAAGACAAAAATCTATATGGAGGTGTTCACTCCAAGCTTTTAACTTTTGCATTCCTTTAATGATGGAAAAATGAGGGGTTTGTGGACTAACACATTGAGTTAGTATTCTTTGATTATTTGATTACCGTATATTTCCTCAAAATAATTTTTAAATAATTATATATGTTAAACATTAGGCTAGCAATTATATATGTTTGTTTGTGAGTAGGGAATGAGACTGTAAAAGAAATTGTGTGTGTGTGTGTGTGTGTGTGTGTGTGTGCACTCACAAATATATGAAACTGTCTTTTCCCACAAGCAGTTAAAGACTGTTATGGAAAAGTTGAAGCCATTACAGAAAATTCAGGCACATAAACAAAAGCTAAATTGTGTGGTTTAAACTTCAAGTCAAGTAGGAGTTCAAAGAGAGGAACGAATGTGGGATGCAGCTTCTTAGGGAACAGCAGCGGGAGGCTTAAGACTATATTTAATACTATTGCAGGGGTTGAATATGCTCATATAACTTCCACTAAAGCATAAGAACCCTCTTCCCTGGGGGATAAACTCATGAAATCATGACCTAGGTAATTCAGACCAACTTCTCAATTGATTTGACAGGCATGATATCATGAAGCAGGATGACACATTCTCAATTGTGCAACTTCTGGAAATGTTCAGATAACCCTGAAATAGGAAAGTTATTGTCTAGTCAGTCAACCATGTGGAATCAAGACCATGAATAAATGAATTGCAGATGTCATAATAAGACCCCTTAGTGTGCATTCTTCTTTAAAGAGGGGGAATTGAACCTTAGAGATGGATTGTCTTCCCAGATATGTGGACAACTCTGTTTCTCGGGTTTATTGCAACTGGGTGAGACCATCTGACTGCCCCTCGCCACTGATGTGAAAGGGAAATGACATATGTACTTCTATACCATTGAACTTTAAGATTAATGTTGTTCAGATGGTTGAGCCACTACATGAAGGACAAATACCTTGAAAACTTACCTAAGACTGTTACTTATAAGACAAAGAAGACAACTGTAGGCAGGGAAAGTATGTGGCTTTTTGCTGACATTGTCCCCAAAGTCATTTTGCAGGGCATGTGGCAGAGACATAAGCTCTCACTAGTTGGATCTCAGGCACACCTCACTGTGTTTCTCTCTTTAGTACTCTGGTTTCATATTTCAGATTTAGACTCTTGACCCATTTCAAACACTGTGCTTCATAACATAAACTGTGGTTGTAGTTGTGTCTTTTTCTGACTGAATAAACAGTTGTTTCTCTGTCCTAACTATTAAAACCTCATCTATGCCCCCAGGGCTTGGAAATGTTGCATTTTATTAATAATATGCTATCCTTTTGAGAAATTTTCAGATTTCCTTTTCTGTTTCACTGCTGATATTTTATTGAAGCACCAGTACCAAAAAGTTTCAACAAAAAGACGTTAGAGTAGTATACACTCATATATAATTGTGAGAACTGTTACTCATGACATCTTTGTTTATTTCTAACACTTATTTTTCCTACCTCCATGGAAACAAAAAGAAAAATAAATTGAACAAAATCATTTTGTAGTCGTATTGGGATGGCATTAAGTTTATCTACCAACTCAGGAGCAACTGGCAGTTTTATAATACTGATCTATCAATATCAGAACAAACAGTATCTGTTCAGTTTGTCAGGTTTGCTTTAGAGTATTTCATGAATGCTTTACAGTTTGTGGCAATAAATAAGAGTAGCATATTCCTCATTAAATGTACTTTAGAGTGTTTCATCTTATTCTTGGTTATTATAAATGAGATCTTCTTTATCACTTTATAATAAAACTTATTGCCATTTTCCAGCTTTATACATCATTATATCATTATGTGTTACTGTATTCTTTATTGTTTAATTTACCCTTATTGTTGAGAGAATTTTATTGTAGATTCTCTGAGACCTTTTCAATCATATGCTTACCATACTGAAAGGAAAAAAATGTGTATACTCTTTTGTTTGTTTTAAATATTTTTATCCTTTTTAATTTATTAGTTTATTTTTTATATTCCAATTCCAGTTCCCCTCTCCATTCCTCCTACTGCCCCAACTTCCTCCCACTCCACCTCTCAACTGCTCCTCGGAGAGGGTAAGGCCTCCTGTAGGAAGTCTACTAATCTGTCCCGTCATCTCCTTGAGGCAGGACCAAGGCACCACCAACTCCCCCCGGGGCCCCCTCCCCTGTGTCTAGGCTAAGCAAGGTATATATATATATAGAATAGACTCCACTAAGTCAGTTTGTGTATTAGAGTTAGATCTTGAACCACTGCCAGTGGCCTCATATATTGTCCCACCTGCATCATTGTCACCTATATTAAGGGAGTCTAGTTCAGTCTTACACAGGTTCCCTATTTGTCAGACCTGAGTCAGTAATCTCTCAATAGCTTGGGTCAGCTGATTTTGTGAGTTTTCCCATCATGGTCTTGACTCCTTTGTTCATATCATCACTCCTCCCTCACTTTGTTGTACTCCAGGAGTTTGGCCCATTCGTTAGTTGTGGATTTCTGCATCTGCTTCCATCTGTTTCTGGAAAAGTATTCTAACTTCTCTGGGGTTGTGTATTGTAGGTTGGGTATCTTTTGCTTGTGTCTGGTATCCACTTATGAGTGAGTATATACTATATTTGTCTCTCTGGGACTGGGTTGCTTTGTAAGGATAATCGAGGCCCTTAAAGAGGAAATGAACAATTCCCTTAAAAATGGAGGAAAAGACAAACAAAAATTGATACACTCTTACATAAAGAAATTTGTCAATATCTAACAAAACTATATATGTACTTCTTAAGACACAGAATTTCCATTTTATGTAGTTTATTGTACATAAAACTTATACATAAAACTACTCCTTGCAGTATTCTGTGTCATTGTAATATATGTATTGGAATTTGAAGCAAAATGCCTAAAACATGAGTTTATGTACATAAACTGTAGCATGTCTTTGAAACAGAGTACCAAGCAGCTATACAAAGGAATAAAGCAAAGATAGATAAATGGAGGTAGAGATCTTCCTTCTAACTAAGAAAGAAAAGGAAATTATTTGATCTGTTGTAAGAAAAATATGATGGTAGAGAGAGGGAAGTCAAGGACTAATGTGATTGCTTGCCTAGAGGAAGTAAGTGAAGGAAGGGGTAGGAAGCATGAAGAAATGACAGATGGGTAATGTGATGATTTGTATATGTATGCTTTATGTACAGTTCTCACTTTTGAGACTCTGTTAATACTTTTGGTACTAAAAATGGAATGAATAAAGAGTTCACACAAAAGAATATCAAAAATCTGAGAAAAAAATCTCTTAAATAAAGTCTAAACAAAATAAAGCAAACATTCCAAAAGAAGAGCCTCATTACTGAGTGAATTGATAAGGTAAATAAATCAAGTAGCTTTTTTCATAAGAGATTTAAATGGCATGCCCTCAGGATAAATGCAAAAGGAGTTCTAAGAAAATATTGAATTCCCCTGAGTAGGAGGCTTAGAGAGACATGAGTTGGCAGTCCAAAATGATTTTCCTTATATTCTAGACTCAGCAAATAAGTTATTATACTGTAAATAATTGTAGCCTGATTTCTCCCTGGTAGAAAGAAGAGCTATAAATAAGAGAAAATAAATGAGTTCTGTTGTATCATATTAGTAATGGAAGTGTTACTGTAGAATCATAGGTTTGGGGTAAAAATAGGAGAAACAGAGACAGGTAAACAGAGACAAGGAAGGAAGATAGGTAGAAAGAAGGAAAGAGAGAAAGAGCTAGGGAGGAAGGGGGGATTTAAGAGTAAACATTAAAACCATAGTCAGTTGATAAGTAGGTGAGAAGACAGACAGACAGATACACAGACACACAGACAGTCCAACTTTTGAAGAACTCAGGCAAAGAATAAATAATACTTTTTTACTACTCTAACTTTTCTGCAAATTTCAAAATGTATCAAAATATATGTAATTTGGATTGGCTAGAAGACAAGAATTTTATGTAGGATGTCACCTACAGAAGCATTTCACACAGCCTGGCTGGCCTGCCACCCTCCTTGGCATATTTGTAAGATGCACATAGGATGGGAGTAGGAGAGTAACATTAATTCATTTCTTTATCATGTTCCCCAGGCAGGGTGTTCATCACCTTCACACTGTGACATACGTGAAGTCCTAAGCAAAATGCTTACTCAAAGATCAAACACTTTTTGAAAATGAACTGTATGCTAGAACCATAATGTTCCTGTGAACAAAGCAAATGCTCTTAAAGAAATAACAGTCCAACATTAAAATTAAAACACATTATTTTGTGTATAAAGTTCTGAAAGAGAAGACATTTCTTGAACCATGAAACCAAGAGATTTGGAAAGCAAAGGAATGAGTTTGAAGGACTCAAGGTGCCTCCCTGACAGATCCGTGCTAAAGCTGTGACGAAACACAGGGGAGGAGTTGCCCAGTAGAAAGAGAAGACGGGGAAAGAACCTACATGTGGAAGCTGAGGGCATAGTTCTTACACTTTGATACTTTCTAGATTGCAAAAGAATTTAAGGACAAGAGAGATTGCTCCTAGGCTAGTGGTGCAAGATTGTATGGAGAAATGTAAGAGGCATGCAAAGTGATGAATGAATGCTATCTCTCAAAAATTTTTAAAAGCTTCCCAAATATATCATTCTACTTAAAATGTGTCAGTATGTGAGTATTTAACTTCACAACAGAATCTAAATTCCATAGCATATTATAATATGGCTCACTATGCAAGTATTCTGGTTCAATGTAGTTACTCAGAAAAAAAGTGTCAAATGTTAGTACACTCATTACCCTGTAGCTCTCCAGTCTGACGGCCACACATGGAAAAAAAATGTTTGCTGCATTAGGAAGGGCCTGGAAGTCACCATAAAATTACTACTATCTGCAGTAGGAGCTGGAACAAGCCCGTCTTGACACTGACAGAGAAAGGAAAATTCTTCATAAAGTAGAATGTATGGTGGCTATGAAATCATTTAAAGTTGTGGCAGAGAAAGCTCTAATGCAACACTGAAAAACTATCATATAGCTAAAAAGCTGACAATGTTACCCTATGTCCCATGTCTTTAAATCAGAAAAGCAGATAGATTCATCCATTGTAAGTGATGTTATCAGTGCAAAAACATCTCCATAACAATAAATTTCACTTAGATGCCTTAGGATTAATGGCATCTGGATTATAAGAGAAGATCATATGACTACATGGTAGATCAACAAGAGATTTGTATTCCGAGAAACAAGGTCAGAGTCCTGATGGGCACTGATATGCAGGTGTGGGGAAGAATGGTGGGAGGAAGAAGATTATCAAGGGGCTTCAGGTGGTTGGATGAAGATGTCTTTATGAAACTCAGCATCACGGACAACAGAGATGCCCTGATTCTAAGAGGAGAGTTGAATGATGTGTGGAAATGTTCATTGCATAAGGTGCAGCAGAGATAGTGTTAGCAATCTCTGTTTACGTCTCCTGTAAGCAACAGCAAAGCAGTTAGAATAGGTAAGAAACTTGGAGTTAAGAATGCACCCAAAAGAAAAGAAATATGTCTCCCTGTGGCACAGAGTCCCTGAGGTAGACACATGAAGATAGCAGAATTTCTGGGGACCAGAGAATGGAAACTTCTGAGTTCTCCATGGCATTTTACTAAATTTGATTATCAGTATGCTTCTTACTTGGCATCTGAATCCTTCAATAATCCAGCTCCACCTTCCCTTCTCAGCACTCATTTCTCACCACCCAGTAGCCCAAATCACCAAATAACCAAAGTCCTGTTATCCTTAATGTTTCATGTGGCATACCTTGCCACCATTGTTTAAATGCAAAAGGTCCCTTATAGGCTAATGTATTTGAACACTTGAACCCACTGTTTGGGCCACTTCCTGTTTGTTCTCTGCTTCATGTTTGTAGTCAAAGATGTCTTCTTTTGGCTCTGTGCTCTGACTGCCTGATGCCATGCCTCCCCTGCCATTATGAACTCCCCCTCTGAGACCAAAATAAACTTCTTCTTCCATGAGTTGCCTTAGCTATGGTATTTTATAGCAGCATCAAAAGAAATTAGTGCAACGCTTAAGGTCCAATACCAAAACTACTTTTCCCCAGAGCTACTTCCAGGGCCCACTCTCTAAATCTCCAGCCTTTGCAATCCCTTGTCTTTAATTATTCTTTTATGCTCAGATACTGGACTAGCACTACTTCATACTTGACAATTACAACGTCATATCTACTCGTCTGTGAAAGAGGAAAATAAAGCAAACATCTAAGTTTGGTACTAATTAAATTGCTCACACTGGCAACACAAGGCATAGCAAGTATTAAGAATTACAATTTAGAATGTGTGAGACTTTCAAATACAATGTTTTCAATAAATAAAAGACTGATAGCATGATGCAGCTAGGATTGTCTGGGTGTTTTTAACCAGCTCCAGAAGTTATCAGCATGATAAATATGCATCATAAAGTGTAGCTAGTAGATGTATTTCCCAAGTCTAGTATTATTCGTATATTTATGACTTGTTTCATAAACGAAATGAGAAGCTTGTAAAAGAAGGAGATATGAAAAACATGTCTGAGTGGCTTTGTTATTGATGATGAGTCTGGTTTCTGTGAAACCAAGGTCAAATTTCTCAGCAACATTTTTCTCTTCATCTTTGAAGCAGCAAGAAAGTATTCTCTCCAGAATCTGCACAAAGGTCATCTCTCTGCTCCCAATATCTCCACATTGTTTTCTGCTGACTCCCAGAAGTAATTACTGAGCTGAAGAGGAGTCCTCTGGAGAGAATGGCAAGGAAGATATGGCATGGGTGAATTACAAAGTCAGCTCCACAGACCTCCACACAGAACTCAACACCATGAGTGCAGGAAAGAAGAAAGGCTGTTATGGTACAACAGCCGTAGGGCCTAGAAAGCCAAGGGACTTTTTTAAAATATACAAGGAAAATGTACAATGAAGTCCTGGCTTCCTGCTGCTGCTCCCTCCTAGGTCCAGGGCAATCCCTGCTGAGCCAGCTGGCATTCGAGGCAAAGTTTATCCAGAACACAGACACCAGGGCATGGATTCAGAACCCTGAGAACAGTTCCCTAGAACTTTGAGGAAACATGATGGAGACAAAATATCAAGAACAGAATGAGAAACTAAGCCTGAGTCCCTAAAAGCAGAGGATGGATATACACATCATGAGGAGGCAAGTTCTGAGTTCAAACCTAAGCTGCAATCGGAAAAACGTGTATCCTCAAGAAGTCAGTGAGCAATCAAAGACTCACATTTACATGCAGAGGAGAGGAGAGGAGAGCAACGAGAGAGCGAGGGAGTGAGGAAGTGAGAGAGAGAGACAGAGACAGAGACACAGAGAGAGAGACAGAGACACACACAGAGACAGAGACACAGAGAGAGACACAGAGAGAGACAGAGACACACAGAGAGAGACAGAGACACACACAGAGACAGAGACAGAGACAGAGACACAGAGAGAGAGACAGAGACACACACAGAGAGAGGGGGAGGACCCTAAAGCAGACTCATCTCTGCTTCCTGACTGTGACCAGCATGTGATCAGCCACTTCCTATCACCAAACCTTCCCCTCTATGATGGGCTGTGCCTCTCCAGAACATTATAAACCAAAATAAATCCTCCCTCCCCAGCCCACCCAAAGATCCCACTGTATATTTTAAGACAGTGAGCTTAAGAGAAGTCTCCAAAATAACACGTTTAAGGGAAATGCTGTACAAAGCAGCAGATCAATCATGGCTATGAGTAACGGCAATAGAGCGAGAAGGCAGATGGGAGCAAACAGGTCTGGATGCAGTGTCAGTAGGTTAGTTCCTGAACTAAACCTTGCTGCCCTTGGTCCCTCAGCACCCTCCCTTAAACTGAGAATATGGACAATAGCTTGTTCTTTGTCCTCACACTGGCCTTGACTTTGATAAAGTTGTCTGTGTGACAAACGGTTGATTAGAGATGGATCTTTGAGGCCCAGTGCACACAATATACATTCAAAGACGTTTTCCTAGGCCTAGAAATAGCAGCATGGCCTAAGATTTCTCCATCCAGATGATGGAGTAAACAGTTCCTGAAGCGATTTGAGTAAAGAAAGTAAAAGACCACACAGAGAGAAGCATTTTTTAGCATTTCAAAAGAAAATCTAGGTCTACTTCAAAACACATTTGGAGACTCTCACAAACACAAAGCTAATCCATAAAGCATGCACAGAAGCAAGCCAAACCATAATCATAAATCACAGACTGCCATCAGACACCATGGAGGGAACTGACAAACCCACTGATAAGAGGCTCGACTTTGCTCTTATCTCAGTTCCTGAAAACTGTTTGGACAAGACAAATTGAAAGTTTTTATTTCTGACCCCCAAAAGTATACAAAAAGTATGTCAGGAATAAAATTTAAGATCCTGAGAAAACATTTTCTCTTTGTATTAGCATTTATTAATAGGTTTCATTTTATAGCCATATATTAATAGGTTGCTCTATGACATTTCACACAAGTACATAATAGACCTTGATCTTCTTTACGACTTATTGTCCCATTCCTTCCTCCCACTGTTTCCCTTATTCCACCCCTAATACTTTCAACTGTCATTCATTATCTCAATCATTTTCCTCGGTTACTATTGCGGCATGTATATCACTATATGAGAATAACTTGCTGATTAAATGTTTAATCACATATATTTTAATCACATATATACATACACATATATATATATACACCATATACACATACATACATACGGTGACCACTTACTTGGCTTTGGATAACTAATAACGGAGCACGTTCCTGGGGAAAACTGAGTCTCCCTTTCTGAGCAGTCATTGATTGAATGCAGCTCTTCATCCAGGGTGGGTCCCTTCCACATAGGCACTGGTGTTGTTATTCAAGTCTTGCTTATAATCAATACATTTATGCTTCTCCTCACTTAAAAAGAGTAATGCCTCATGTTACAGTTCCACTGGAAACACTGAGGGGACATTTTTAAGAGAAACAATTATGAAAACAAATGTAGCAAGCTAGTTCATTTCAAGTCTATGAAAATAATAGATTTTACACACTCTTTTAAGTCATTGCAGAACAAGTGATATCAAAAACCAATCTTTTACTTTTATCTAAATTTTGTGTAGCTTCTAAGTCAGCTAGGAGTTTTGTGGAAATTATTCTCATTAATAAAGCTGGTAAGAAAAGGAAGATCACATCTGAGAAGGTTTTTCCCAAGGTCACTGAACCAATCAATGGCAAAAGTAAATCTAGGATGCACATTCTTGATTCTCAAGTCTAATTAGTAGACCAATAGCATTTAAATTAACAAAACCCCAAATGGGATTTAAATCTTAATTATAAAACATGTAGAAGTCTGGTAGAGAAGTGAAAATAAAGTTTTCAAAGAATTCACTTCATAGGTTTTAATAAATCTTAAGCTATAATTCAAAGTTGAATATAAAGTCAGATCATTTAAGAAAACAAAGTACTTTAGAAAGGCTAGTCCTCCCAGGCCCTGCAATGGGAATCTGTATAGCCAAGACATATCATGCCTCTGAACTGTAAATACATGCATGAGTGCATTTTTGACATTCTAATAGGACACATTTTGTAAGGATGGGATAACATTGTAGAAAATTCAGCATCCTTTGTGTATTTCTTCTAATATCACATTTGTGCATCCCCAAACATCAATGTAAAAAATGGGACTTCACATTTGCACTTTTATGATAGTCCTTGAAGCCAGGGATAAATTTCAAAATCCATCAACAGCTAAAAAGAAAACTACCTCACTGACATTAAGCATTGGACTCTACTAGAAGAGGCTGGTCTCAGTGTTGGCATCAAGTGCCCTTCCTTCTGTCAAATAACAATCTCATTGTTTGTGATCACAAAAACAACTGATGAAGTTTTTGTGTCACTGAGAAAATGTGTCAATCAACCCACAACCTTACTGTTGGATATACCCGTCACAAGCAATATGAACAGATTAATTTAGAACAAGATTGAAATAACATAACATTAGCTGGCAGAAGCATTCTTCAAATAATATCCAATGGAAACACAAATAAAAATCTGTGCATGAAATGGCATTTTTATATTTGTGCTGGAACAGGGCTAGGTCTTATGAACAAGTGTTCCTGAGTGTTCTGGATGTCTGAGGAGTACCCCAGGAAAGTCATGGGCAGGTATGCTAAGCCAAAGGCAGTCTCTAGAACAAGGAGGGCAATGATGGGCAAGAAAGAAGAAATGCACTTCTGGAAGTTCTCCAAGTTCATTAATCATCTAAGGAACAATCTTTTTCATCATCTTTATTTCTTCTACTGTTAGAGCATTATTAGGTTTGTTGCTTGTTTGTTTTTCACAACTTTCCTCTGAGCCACTACAGATCTGTTTTTCCCTTCACTCTTCCATCCTCCACATTGCAGCCAGATCACATCTCCTACAGTTGGCTTCACTCAGGGGTCCCCCTCTTCAAAATAGTCATTGTTTCTCTGCTCTCCATAACAGTTTTACCCACTAATCAGTATGTGTAAAAAACTTCAAACCAAAAGAAATGGATTTTGTTGTTATCATCTGGGCTGGTAATTTGGTTAGTCTGTTTCTGTAGTAAGCGCCACAATGCACGAGGCATAAGCCCCATTCTCCACTGACATTATCTCACCCTCTGACTATATCTCCCTCATTCTATAATCTACATTTTCTCCTTATCCATAATACTCAGATGGGCAGCCCACACACACAGGCTTTTTGGTCTCCATATTCTGCTTTCTCCATGTATGGTACCCATTTTTCTTTCCTATTCATTCCCTTCATTGCCACAAAGGGTACAAGACCTTCCATTTCACTCTCCCCGCTCTGATTCTCTTATTAAGTCATTGAGCTCCAACCTTTTATTGTCAACCACCAATAAGAGAAGAACAAGTGTTCTTCTCTTTGAAGGTGACTCATCCTTTAAAGAGGAATTTCCAAAACAGAGTATAAACACCCAAAGGAGAAGAAAAGTCAAAAGAAGCATGGGAAAACATGAGTTTCTCATCTCTGCTAAGGTAAGAAACAGCAAAGAACTGAGCAGAAGACAGGGTTCGTATGGCGTCTCCTGAGGTGGGAGGAACAGAACTTTCCAGGGTGAAGCTTTCCAGGTTGGGGCTAAGTGGAATTTCAAGTCCAGAATTTGGGCATTTTACCCTGTAGAACAGGGTCTGTGTCCAGCCTTTAGGGCAGTTACAGTGTTCTGTAGGTAGAACCTGGCATTTGGAAATCCTCAGGGTCAGGGCCTGGCCACTCATGTGCCTCAAAAGGACTTACTGAAACAGATTTATTCATCATTACTAATTAAAGCTTTCAATCACAGATACTCCAATTTCATCAAAAGAAAAACGTTTTGAAACTTTATCTTCTCTATGAAGACAAATTTCTGTCAATACCACGCTGATTATAGCAATAAATATAAAAAATTAAATGATTACTTTAAAGGTGACTATCATCAATATATCTCAGAGCTACTTGTGCATTTGTGTTTATTGTAGCATTTATTCATGAGGGCTAAGTTTATACAACCAACCCAGTAGTCCAACAGCAAGGCTGGATAAGGAAAATGTGGGGGTATGTACCATGGAATGCTTCTCAACTATCAAGAAGAATAAAGTTATGTTTGTTATGAGAAAATAGATGGAACTGGAGGCAATTACATTAAGCAAATTAAGCCATTCTCGGAAAGACAGATACAGGTTTTCTCTCATCTGTGATTCCTAGATTACATATAATCATATAATCATGTATATACATATGTACTAAGTGAATGTAGAAGTAAAATTCTCTAAGTAAATGAAGGGGAGAGTAGTGTAGAGGTGAAAAGGTAGTGGAGAAATAAGACAGGGTGAGTTAAGGTGAGTGGGAGAAACAGAATGGAGTAGGATATGCTCATCATAAAATATATACTGCAAGAAAATTTAGAAGAAAAAATACAAGTGACTTTCAAATGACTAATAAGAAATTAGGAGCTTCCTAAAGAAATGTGACATAATGAGAGCATATGGAAGCTTAATATCTGGAGTTTGTTGCATAATACTATGCAAAATAGTGGTATTATTTTCAAGCCAAAATATTGTAAGTGTATTACCAGTATACATTTTTACAACTGCACTCTAAGAATGTTCTTTTCATGTATTTAAGAGCCTCCAAATACAGGCACTGTAATCATTTGTCTTATATATGTTCACATAACTTCTATATGGTGTATCTTTTGAACATAAGAATAATTTGTTGACAAGTAACACTGGGACAAAATAATATTAGGGGAAACATCCAATAGAACTTTGTAGATGAAGGGTAAAATTGAAAACGAAGAATCTATTAAGGGTTCTAAAGACTGTTTGGCCCTTTGTTGTGGAATATTCCTTTACACTGTGTAAATATATGTCACTGTGACTGGTTTAGTAAAGAAGCTGACTAGACAATAGCTGAGCAGGGAAAGATTGGACAGGAAAGCCAGACTAGGAGAATGCTGGGAGACAGAAGGGCGGAGTCAAGGAGTCACCAACAAACAGGAGAAGCAAGAAGGGTGTGCTGTGCTGAGAGAAGGTACCAAGCAATGTGGCAAAGCACAAATAAGGAATGTGGGTTAATTTAAATGTAAGAGTTAGCTGTTAACAAGCCTGAGCTATTGGCTGAGCACTTATAGTTAATATTAAGCCTCGGTGTCAGTTATTTGAGAGTACCTGCTGAAACATAGAACACGGCCTACAGTCATTTTCTTCTTTAAGGGGTCCTTGGGTAGTATTCAGGGCTTCACACAGGCAGGTCAATGGCTCTAGGACTGAGATACACCCCCAGCCCCAATTCTTTGTGTTTTTGTGATTTAACGTTTTCACTCAGACATGACTGAAAGCAAGAATCAGGCTAAGGAAGGAGACTCGGGGAAGACTATGGAATCGTTACATCACTATGTGACTTATAAATCCCAACCAAAATTTAGAAGGCATTAATCATGATAATATTGCTCATAATCAAGAATTTTAGCAAAGAGAAAGCAGCAAGACATGCAAATAAACTCATATTTGGATTATAAATAACACATATTCACAATTAACATTTTTCTGTCACACACACATATAGAAACCACTTTTTTTCTATGATCTATTGGCAGAAAGTGGCATATTCTACACTGTGGCTGTGGATGTGATGGTCACTAAAAGTAACTGCATACCAAAGCTGTTTCTGGGTCTCATCAGAATGCAGACATGGCAGATTTAAACGTAGCAGAGGCTGCTGTCAAGGTGTCAGAGAAAATAGGTCTGATTGAAAACGGAAAGGATTCAAACTGAGCGAGCAGCTCCCCTCATCTACTGTGTAGTAGTTTAAGCACCAAACACAACAAAAATAAATGCATTGAAACATAAACTAAAATTCACAACTCTATATTAGGAACATATCAAAAATAAAAGAGTCACTGGCCACTACGAGATCTTAGTGGGTCACAACTCTTCTGAAATATTATAAAGACACATTATTAAGAACCCATGATTTTACATGAAATATGTTTCAGAATGATTTGTAACTGACTGCATTTGGGAGTCTCGTTTGTTTTTCTTATTGGTTTGGTTGATTAATTAACAGATAGTCTTGTCATATATCCAGGCTGGCCACTACTTGACTATCCTCCTGCCTCAACTTCCTGAATGCTGGGATGGCAGGTATGTGTTACCATAGCCATCAGCAAGATCCACTTTTATAAAAGCGCTCTAATAGTAAATTCAGGACAAATGGGAACTTTTAAGCTATCATTCTGGAAGCCCAATAGCATATATAATCTTTATACCAATCTCATATTCTTCTTTGCTTTCACTGCCACAAGCCAAGTCCATGTTGTCACAGTCCCCTCACATAGCATTGCTGAACTACTGGCAACAGCCTCCTCACACTCCTTCCTGAGTCCTTCCCTCCAGGCCAGAAACACTAGAGTTTATGGTACATCCTTTTTTATTGGGTGCATCACCGATCAAAACTGCCTTACTCAGTTGCCTAGTTTTCTGTTGGGAGCAATCATTGTTATTTAGAACCTCTTGTAAATATTGTCAGTCTTTTTTAAGAATAGTCCGTCCCCTCCCCAGCTTCCAAATTAATTGAACCTGGGCTCACAGGAGTAGCTGATAGCAATCTACAGTTAGGTTACTCAACCCTCTTCCTTGCCATTAGGCTACTTGGCACTAACACCTCTTCATTCCTGCTGCTTAGCCTCAGTGTACCTGACCAAGAACACTGGTTAGCCGATTACTAGGCACCGACCCCTCCCTTATTGTCCTGCATCCCCTGACCTCATTTACCCTATTTAAGCCTGTACAGAACTTTCATTAAACCGCAGCTTGATCAGAAGGTCTGTCTTGCTGTCCATCTCTCTTGTCTCATTCATTCCAGGTTCCCGTGGGCTCGAACCCGTTGTGCCCTGCTGGCCAGGGCAGTTTTCAAGTACCAACCACAGCACCACCCTTCCACGGAGGCCATTTTCCCTCAGACTGGTTTCCATCTCAGTGATTTTTCTTGTCCTCACATGCAGTGTCCTCTTACTCATGACCTTTCCTTCCACAGATGCTCATTCGTAAAAGTCAAGTTCATCTCCTGTACGAAACCTCTCTGAATTACACTTGTTTTCAATTATCTATCTCTCCCCTCAAATGCACAGTGCCATTTCGGGCTCAGCTATACACTGTATTCTGTGCTGTGGTTGAACTCCATTGCCTTCCTGCTGTCAGCTTCACACTGCAGTGTCTGTCACGCAAGCACTCAAACAGGGGCATGTGAGCGACATCGGAGTACAAGTGTTGAAAGATGCGTCAGAACAGCAGGAATTAATTTTCTCAGGGTTTTGGTAAGTACCTTTTCAACTGCAGCCAAGAGAAATCCAAGTACAAAGGGATTTTAAGAAAATGGGAAAACAGCTATACCACCGGGAAATGTAAGAGATTTCGAGTAATAGCATCAGTTCTTGGCTCATTTCTGAGGAAAGATAACCACAAGCATCACATATCTGACCTTGAATCATGGTTCAGAATGGAAGAAAGATGCTCCCTGATGACACTGGGGGTACAATTTTGCTGTGACTGGATAGACACCCACCCCTAGACCAAAAGACACCTCACTGTGTTGGAGTTTGTGACTGTCCAGTATGAATCCTACTCCTTTGGGGTAGGCACTTAAAGTGCAGTGCTGTCAAAAAATAAGAAAACCTTGGTTCTTATAAATGATGTAGGCTTCCATCAATTCCATCTATTCTCAGAGACATCTACTTTCAATGTATAAAATGGCCATGCTGAAAGTTTGAATAAACTTCAACGTAAGGTGTCACTGTGGTGTCTCCTCATCTTTGGATAAATTTCCATGTATCAAAAGAATCAAGGAGTTTGGAACAGGATTGAGGCAGCTACAGAAGTCATACAGTTTATACCACTTTGTTTCCATGGTCAAGTGAATGATGAGTGAGGCCCTGAAACTTCCGAGCAGCTTCCTCAGCTGGAGCTACATGGTGATGTGTCCTTCTCAGGGTATGGCTAGCTTTCAAGGCCTTTCTGTACATGTGCTTCATGTGTCCATTCACTTTGGCTTTATAAAAACACTCTCCCCCTATCCCCCGTTTTGAATCTCCCCTGAGCTTCCTAAGAAAGCTGGAAGGCACATACAATGTGAACCTATCACATGTGACTACTCAGGCATTGCAATAGAAAGAGTTAAAATCATGACCTGAAATGATCATAAGTACCAAATTCCAAGTCTAGTTTTAGCTCATTTTCAAGGATAAGGCCTTGATTACTTTATGGAAAAAAATTCATAAGACCATATTAGCCAAATGCTTTAAACAAAATGAATATACAGGATTTAAAACACTCAGAAATCTTTTAGCATAATTAGAATCTTGAATGAATTTTATGATCTTTTCTATACCTTTCCAGAATTCATGAAGTTTTACATTGTTCTCAATTTAGTATACAGCTGAGTGCTGCCTGGACTCTGAGCATATGCATGTAGAGAAATCAAATAAATAAAAATGTTTTTCTGAAAATTTCACTTTTAAAATTCCAGAGGAATTTTCCTCGATAAAAGGTTAAAAAATAGAAGTCATTTTCTCCTGTCAAACTTAAAGTTGCAGATTCCAGAGCTGAACTGGCATCTTGAACAAAAATAAGCGTTTCTTTGTGTTCTCCTATTTACAGGTTGATCTTTCAAAACATGTCTACACTGAACAGTCATTTAAGTTTCTGTTAAATTGCAAACAGCAACCTCAGCTCCCTTAAATCACGCCCTCCCCCCCCGCCGTGTTACAGCATTTCTAAAATGCAGCAATTCTCTGGTTAATCTAAGCTTAGCTTTCCCTTACTAGGGTCAACAGTTCTGGGAGCCTCTGGAGGCAGAAGCTGATGCTGTTGTTTAAACACCAGCTTGGATGATGGTGTGACTGAATTCAAGGATGAAGTGGTGAGTCAACACTTCTCAGTTCTAGATGCAAAGATTACTCTATGACCTTATGACCCTTATCCTTAGGAGATAAAGCCTTACTGGCCACACTGGGAAAGGTCTGTTTTATGACATGTGGTTTCCTTTCTGTGTTTGGGTTAAGCCATAGTCACAAATCTTAATGTGAAATGTCACTCCTGCATCTTGGGACAGATGTAGTGATTGGTGCATATAGAAGGAAAATACAAAACTTGACACTTTTAGCTAAAATGGCATCACCATTTGTAATGAATTACTTACAAAAGTAGTCCAATGAGAAATAGGTATGTTGTTTGGCTAAGAAAGTACAGCATGCTTTTCTATTAATAAAAAACATACCATCAGAAGAGTGTATCTGCAGGGTTTGGAAGAGTTAAAAAGACAATGTTAATGTAATGACCCTACCCTACCATTCCAAGCAGAAAAACTTTCCTCTGGCTCCTGTGTTCACTACAAACATGCTCGCTTTTTCTCATGGCTGGACTCCATCCTCTTCTGAACAAATCCACTCAATTAAGAGCTGATTTTTGACTGGGTAGGAAGTTTTTAAGAGATAAGTGTCTAGGGCTAACAAATGACTAGCCCTGGACAATGGAAACACACTCTGCAGACGTGAGCCATCTGGCACATAGCCTTTCAGCTTCGTTTTCTCCCCCTTTTCACGGCACGGCCCACCAGCTCACAGGCTGAACCGTTCCCAGGATGTTATCTTGCGTCCCCAGCACTGTGACTCGTCGTCTAATTTATGCCTCTCCGTGCAGCAACGTGCAGAGGCTTTGTCATCCGCCTTGCTCGCCAAGCAGAGCCAACTGCTGTCTGCTAGGCATTTGGTTAGCACATTATGTACACATAATAAGATGCTGCTCCCTCTACACAGATGCATGAGGCTAAAAAATAGCATTATCATAACATCTTCCAGCTTGGCTATTCTGAGGCTGCTGCACCCCCATATTACAAAGCCTTGCTATTTATACCACCATGCATATGGAAGCCCCAGCCTCCTGCGAGATGACAGTCCAATGTGCGCACACAGACAAAATTATAGGCCCCAAACTTAAACATACACTCATCCCGGCTGCTTATCTTTATTGAATGCAAGCCAAGTTTATGAATATTTTTTAAGTCAAAAAAAAAAACAAAACAATGCTAATTTGATAAAAGATAATAAAGCAACATGAACAAGAATAAGAGCCAATGTCATCCCCAAAGGCCAATCTCCTGGGCCATAGCAGGTGGGGAAGACAGCCAAGCACTGCCTGTGCTGGCCCTGGCTGGGCCATAACTTACGTGTGAGGATGGCTGTGTTCAGGGTCTCATTATTCACAGAGGCTTCCTGTGGTCATGCATCTCTATTGGCACAAAAACTTCTCAAATGATTTTAACATAATCTGTAGGGAAATGAGAACAAAAACACTTTGACTTTTTCAGATGATATGAAGAATTTCTTCTCTAAGTGAATTTCATCTGTTGTGAAGAACTCTGCTTTTAGTAGCCCAACATGGCAGAAGTATCTGTGTTCTCACCGCCTGTCTTCCCAGAAAGCACAAGATACTCGTACATACTGCCACCTCAACTAGCAAAGGCAGAAAGGACAGTCTGCAGGGTAGTGTCTGGTGTATATTCATTCCACCCGAGGGCTACTAGGTTAGGACTACTGAATGTGACAGCCAGGGCTTGGGGGTGGGATGAGGTCTCTCTAGTTGGAGACTAAGTCGTATTTATCTGGGGATGGTCTTCAGAAAAGCAGAACAGGAGGGAGATCCAAAAGATCTGCTTCTTCAATTAATATGCAGAGTTGTGGAATGAATCGCAACTGATAAAGTCAGTGTAGCAACTCCCATGCCAAAGGCTCAGGGAACACTGTGGAAGAGGGCTGTACGAACCAGAGTACCAGGGAGTTTGCTAGGAAATTGCATTTTCTGGAAATGTCAGAAGCTACACACATAAGTTCTCACCATCATGACTGCCTAAACCTGAGCTGAACAAAGACAACAGCAAAAGACATGCTAAGGTTGACAGGTAAAAGCCTAAGTCATCTCGACTGTTACACAAAGAACTACAGGCAGCTAAGGAATGCTGAGGGCAGGAGAAATATTCTTCTCCAGGGAGGAGCACACCAAATGGCTATCCCATACCAAATAGTCAGTCCTGAAAACATACATACAAGGAACATACAAAGTGAGCAGGTGGTTTAGGAGTGTGTGTGTGTGTGTGTGTGTGTGTGTGTGTGTGTGTGTGTGTGGTGTGTGTGAGAGAGAGAGAGAGAGAGAGAGAACAGTTAAATTTTTTAAAAGCCAAGACTATGAAAGAGAACAATGAGAGAGGTGAATGGGAGGGCTTGGAGTAGGGAAAAGGAAGGGAAAACTGATGTAATTATATCATAATCTCAAAACATAAAAGAAATAATTTTTAAAACATTCTGTTGCTAGGTTCTATATATGACTTACTCCTTATTGTACAAACTGTACAAACCTCATAGCTTTGTTGTCAAAAGCAGAAGTAATTCCTCTCCATAAACTGAAAAAGCTAAAATACATCACATATAAACGAAACTACCCACAGGGGGAGGTGATATTCAGACAGGCCCTAGCCTTCCTCTGGCTTCTTGTCACTGTCACAAGTTACCTCACATCTGTTCTGGCCGAATTTTCCACCTCTGAACTTAAACTCTTGGGATAATGAAGAGACAAGCACCTATGGTCATGACCCACAGACTCCAGTGGTCCCCCAGTGGTCTTCCATGGTTATGAGACACCGGAAGGAAGGCTGCCACTAAGAAGGACACTGGATCATTATTTCACTCTTCAGTCAAAGCATGTGCTAGAAGAAATTGCCTCCGCCACTTCTGGGAGGAAGATGAGACACTGTTCTGATGAGGATCCCAGGAAGAAGGCCTGGCTATTGGCCTACCAGCCTGTGTAACATCATTCCACATCAGAGGCTACCACTTTGTAGTCACTTTTCTCCCTTTAGCTAAGAGCTTCTCGGGATTTCTTCAGAAAAACAGAACCAGTGCACTTTCTTTGATTATATAAAAAATTCATCTGTGTCAAGAGCAAAATGAACTAGCCATATAGGCTATCAAAATGGGGACATACAATGTGTGTTTCTTTAGTTGAGTGAAAGAGACAATTGCCCGTTGTCTTGGTAAAGAACTGGGCTCCTGGAATTTGAAAATGATAGATAATTTTTTCAAGCCATAAACTGCATTATGCTATGCTTCATCCATAATTCATATCTTTTCCCAGTTCCCTTAACTTCTTGCAGAATGAGGGAGCAAACAAAATTATCCTTGAAATCAGTAGATATCAAAATTTGCTGCATATTAGAATCACATGAGAGCTTTCAAAATCCCCCAATCAAGCTACATCTCAGATCATCTAAACCAGAGTTTAGTGTGACAGAGGCCTTTGGAGTCCTCAGAGCTTGCTGTGGGGTGGGGGGGAGTTCAGGAAGGAGCACAGATGGAGGGCCCCTACCTGAAGTACATAGATGTCCTCTGTTGCATGTCCCATTTTAAACCCAGGAATTTTGATTTGAAAATAAGAGTAAAAATGTATTTAACAAACATTTCTCGAAATTGGCTTAGCTTTTCTACATTCTCCTTATCGCCTCACTTATATAATCTGCTAGGTGCTAGAACTGATCTGAAGGCCTCCTTGCTGAGCACTAGCTCATGGTACCAGAGGCATCATACAAGCTTCCAAAGAAGGGAAGCACCCAACAGTCCTACCCAGCTATGACACCTATGAAGCACACAACAACCAAATGACATGATAATCCAATGGTGTTATCCATAGGTTCTCTGAATCAGAGGTTCTCAACCTGTGGGTCATGACCACGTTCATGGTGCGGGTTTGTCACCTAAAGCCATCAGAAATTTACATTATTTGCACAGATATTTACATTACAATTCATAACAGTTACAGGTATGGAATAGCAATGAAAATAATTTTATGTTTGAGGGTCACCACACATGAGGAACTGTATTAGAGGGTTTCAGCATTAGGGAAGTTGAGAACCATTGCTCTAATTGGACTTAAGACCTGCTTAACAAGAGGGAAATCATGCTGAGTACTGGAAACAGGATAATGAAGTCATGGGTCTTAGAGGAGAACCCACAAGCTCCATTTTACTAACCAGCATAATAGTTATCCAGCATAACTCCTAGCTACAGTCTAAGTATTTGTCCTTATACCTACAAATAAGTGTAGTAGTCACCCCTCCTCACAAAAACTTCTCTTTAAGCCACATGGAGACCATTACAGAAAACTGCAACCAATTGAAATGCAGAGGTGTGCAACCCAGTCCCAACCAATACATCTACAACATAACTCCTGCACCCAAGGCTCAGAAAACATTCCACAAGACAGGGTTGGGTGATTGTGAGAACTGGAGGAACAGGGAGTTTGCTGTGAGATTGTGTCTCCTGAGAATGTCAGGAGCTACACCTATAAAGTCTCACCAACATGACTGCCTAACCAAGAGCTGAACAAGCGCAAGTGGAGACCTGCTAATGTGGATGGGAAAAGTTCATGAGTACTCAGCCAAGCAACTAAGGAATGCTGAGACCTAGAGAAACAGTCTTCTGCAGGGAAGAGAACATTAGTTGATTACCCAATACCAAATGGCCATACGTATATATTCACAGATATATAAATGCAACAATATTTAACTGTTTGAAAGTCCATTAATCTAAAAGATAGCAAAGAGGACTTGAAAGGAGGAAAGGTGTGGTGGTTTGAAAGAAAATGTCTCCAAAGGGAGTGGCACTATTAGAAGATGTGGCTCTGTTGGGGTAGGTGTGGCCTTGTTAGAGGAAGCATGTCACTGTTGGGGTGGGCTTTGAAGATCTCCTATGCTCAAGCTACACTCAGTGTGGCAGAATCTCACTCTCTGTTGCCTTCTGATCAAGATGTAGAACTCTCAGCTCCTTCTCCAGCACCATATCTGCCTGCATGCCACCATGTCCCACCACAATGATAACGACTGTGCCAACCTCAATTAAATGTTTTCCTTGATAAATGTTTCCATGGTTATGGAATAGAAACCCTGACTAAAAATAAAAGGAAGGGGGAAGTGATTTAATTATATTATAATCTCAAGAAATAAGGAAAAATTGCTCAGCACATTTTATTAAACAAAATAATGCTTTCAAGAATACACAGCACATTTTCCAAATTAAACTACAATTCACACAGAAGTGATTATTACAATCAAAGATTTCCTGATTTATTTCCTGTTTCTACTTATGTACTATTTTTTAAATGTGGCTTTATTTATCCTGTACATCTTGTTTACATATAGGGAAAATTTCATTATTTTTATTATATTTTTTCTATGGTGTTTTTTCACATTCCTGTTTGAAAAGTTCTTTAAACACACACACACACACACACACACACACTAGCATGTGTGTGAACACATGTGTGCATTCCGTGTACATGCCATGGTGCGCACATGGAGGAGAAAGAACAAACTTTTGTAGTTCTCTCTTTCTACCTTTATTTTGTTTGAGGAGTGCAAATTCAGGTCATGGGGCTTAGCATCCAACGTTTTCACCACTGAAACATTTTCCTTTCACATAGTCCTTTTTCAAATGACAATCCCCAACTGAAGCAAGCATATGTAGGTAAGACTGTCAGTTTTATAACCAAGAAATTCCATTTTTTCCACTCAAATGAATAAACATTTTTGAGTAATTGATAGGTTTTAAAACTGATAGTTACTGAGAACTCAAGATCCTCAAATACTGAAGGTCAGATTGTAAATTTCTGTGAGCTCTTGAGAACATAGACTGCTAGAAATGAGTGAGCTTGAGGTGGAGAGATGGCTCTGAGGTTAAGAGAACTTGTTTCTAATCCATGGGATCAGGGTTCAAGTCTCAGCACCTACATGGTAGCCCACAACCATCTGTAATTCCAGTTTCAGGAGATCTGATGTCCTCTCCTAGCCTCTGAGAGAACTAGGTATGCGTGTGCTGCAAAAATCATACACCCATACACATAAAATAAAGAGTTTTTTAAAGACAAGGAATAAATGAGTGAACTTTAATTCCATCCTGATGCTGTCCAAGGGCATCAAGGCCTCAACATCTGCAGATACTGGTGAAAGAGCATTTAACACAACACAGTGTACAAACAGAGAACCGAAAGGGCCAGAAATGATCGGGAAAAGCATCACATGTTGTATCTGTAAATACCCTGAAAACTTCAGCCACAAGAAGGGGATTCGTACCTATTGATTTGGACAGACAAAAACACAGTGTGCTTATTTCTTCCAAAATGTATAGAATATTATGTATAATAACCCAATTTTGTTGTAAAATGCTTCCCATATGTGGAGATTAATGAGGAAAATAGGAAGAGTGCCTTCTGTCTTGACAAGAGTGCTTGCGTTAGCATGGGGACATGGTCAGAGGGCACAGAAAGTTACATTAACAAAGGAAAGAGATGTCTGGTTCTACTTTACTTCTTATACTAAACTTAGGATAAGCAAGCATTGCTCCATAGTTCAAACTTTAAGAGTAAGCAGGGAACATTCCCCTCATTTGTACCTTATTTAGCTGGCACAGGTGAGTCACAATATGGAATTTTCACATTCTAATTGTCATGCAAACAGAGAAACTATTTTTATTTGGAGGTATATGTTGTATCCTCTCCCCACATGCACACACAAACTCCATAGGACGTCAAAAGTATCGGTTTTTTTATCTCAAAGCACATAGTGCTGGTAATTGCTTGTCTTATTTGGCTATTATCAATTGCAGAGAAGGTTTCAAAATACACATCTGTCAATTCCCGTGGAAAAATAAGGAAGAGGGGACCATGCAAGGTAAACAGACCAAGCCATTGTCAGGAACAATCGGAATTCACGGTATCTAAAATTACTCATTAGGTAAAAATGTCCTGGTTCTGTGGAAATCAGAAGTGGAACAAAAAAGAATCCAATTAATATATTTGAATCCTATCTGAAATAGTTCCCTTCCTGCCTAGTTATATGTAATTTCTCATGGAAAACACTAAAATAAGCTTGCTTCCTCCGCATAGCACATCTTTTGTTAGTATTCCTCTGAGGCAAAAAAAAATGCGCCTTAAGAAATGGATGCTGTCTACTTCTGCAAAGAGCAAGTCACACAAAGCTCAAGAGAAAACAGTTTCTCATTCATCTGCTGGCGTTTCAGCTCAGAATAACCCACATTGCCTGGCCCCTGCTGCGTCACCAGCCGGATTCCAGGCCAGCATTAAAGCTAAAGCGTTGGTGGGGAGCCAAACAAGTCACGAGGGGGTCAGCAGATTGTCAAAATCGTATCTCCTTCCTGGGCCACCTCATAAATATGCTAGGACTATGTCTAGAAGAATAAGGGTCACACTGACACCTTTCAAAATGAGTAACTCCATTTGCCGCAGGAAACAGCTGGAGGTGAGGCGTGAAGACGCTGAGCTTATGTACTTGAACACTGCTCATCAGATTTTTGAACTAGGAATGGCAGGGTACTACCAACAACACACAGAGAGGGGTGGAAATTTATTTCTATACAATTTCAGCTTGGGCAGGCAGCCTGGTCTCTAAGGGGACCACTGTTTTTCTCTCAGTATTTTGGAATTCTTTATCCTTCCAGTAAGACATTGTGCTTTGACTCTAGAGACCTGTGAGGTCACTGAGCTCAGACCCAACAGACGGCAGCACAGCAATGCAATAATGCCATCTAAGACAAACAGACATTTGTCTGTATTCTAAGGTGCCCAAGTGTTGCAGATACTCATGGTAATGTTGTCTGGCTCGGAACTTGACCCTCACTGCTTGGATATCTTCCTTGGACAAGTAAAGCTCATTCCTCCTGTATTCCTAGAAAACTGTAGAGAATAGTATGTCGTTACATGGAAGGAAGATAATTTCTGAATAGAATCACAACCAATTAAAGTGTGAAATTTGTTTTTGTATCAGCCCAACAGGCTCATACAGATCTTTTCTTTATTTTCATATTTGGGACTATGGTTACATTATACTCAGTATTGGATCACTGCAGACAATAGGTGAAAACATAAATTTTATTTAGCTTTAAATAAACATGTAGGATATAGTATTGGTGGTATTATTACGTTTATTGTTATTGTAGATCAAAGACACATTGCCCTGAATTCAAATTCATTTAAAGGTTCCTAAAATCATCACAATGAAAAGTTTTTGTGTATACTTGTTGTTCTTTGTTTGTTTGTTTTATGTATTGAAGATTAAACCCAAGATCTTGTACATACTAAGCAAGTGAGACAACTGACCTCCAGCCCTGTCACTTAGTTGTTTGTTAGTATACCTGTTTGTTGAGATAACATCTCACTCCATAGGCCAAGCTGGCCTGAAACTCAATTGGCAGTCCAGGCAGGCCTCAAGCTCACGTCAGTTTTCCTGCCTCAGCCTTCTAGTTGTGGGATTGTTGGCATTAGCCATCATATAGCCTCTGTCTCAAATGTTTGAATTAATCACTTGTAGGAACAGTGTTACTAGAGCAGTGTGTGGCTACAGGGGTTGGCTACTCCATTCTTCTTCTTCATCCTTTTCATAGCATTTTGAATGGGCTCTCCCTGAATATCAAGTGTAACCTTCCAAGCTACATTTTCAAGGAAAAAAGTCCTTTATACTCAGTGTCTCTTGCCAAGTGTGAGAAAATGTCTTACATAATAGAGCTGTAGCATACACAGAGATATAAGGAGCACTTACTTACTATTACCAATGAAGAATTCCTTCAAGTCCATAGTTTTCCCACGAAGCTGAATATTCATATTCATGACTGCAATGTATCTTCAGATTTGAACTAATTGAAAGCGAGTAACTGTGCTCTCCCTGTATCTGATTGTTTCAAACTTGACTTTACAGAGGAAAAATGCAGACATTGTCCTTTCCAAGTTAGAGATTAATTTTCTTTGCTTGAAACAGGGACAAAATGACCATCTAATGTTGGACACTCACAGACAGTGATTCTCAGAACTTTGACCAGTCATGAGTCTCTCTGTATTAGCCACTAGTCACTGCAATAAGAGCCTTCTCTGGCCAAGACTGAAATTAGCACAGGTCTATGGGTTTAAACATAAATATTAAGAAGGTAGTTTGACAACTTAGCCTTCTAGGGAAACATCACCAGTAGTTTCCTCCTTGGGTTCTATGAGCTTGCCAGCGACCCACTACCATGAACATATATGGTCAGCATTAATTGGACTCATGGGCTATAAATAATAACAGTAATTTAAAAGGAGGATATAGAGTCAATAGGGAGATGGGTTGGTGAATCCCAGGGGCAAGTGAGGGGAGGTAGTCTATGGTAGATAAGATCAAAATGCATTGTCTACATGTGTGAAAATTTCAAAGAATAAACTATTATTATTTGAAGTCTGAAATACAAAATCAATATTTCTGCCCTTTCCTGCTTATTGTCCTTGTACAATTACACCCATGCATAGGTCTTCTAAATTTTTCATATCAGTCTTTATTAGTTACTTTTTCTTCTATTCCTTATGTTTATTTGTCTGAAGCTTCTTAGAAAACACTTTATAAGGATATGTGGATCTTAGTCATATGTTCATTCAGTATATATTCTGTACCTATTATGAGCTACCCATTATCCTGTCTTTTTCAGGCACATTCTTCCTTTTTTCGCCACAGTGAATGTTCATAATTAAAAACTTTGGTTTTTAATATCCAGCAAATTTTCCAAATTAGCATCCTACTTTGGGGCCTATGTCTACAAAAAATGAATGTCAGTCAAAATGTTTGTAAAAGGTCTAGCATTTATCTTTCATGTAAGATGATTGGGTGATTCAATCCAGGTTTCTGTCCCTTCTACTTTATTACCTAGTTATTCACTGGTGGTCAAGGCTAACACAGAACACTAATTTCTTCACATTGCTTTTATACATTTTTCTAAGAGGAAGATGTATATGGAAGAAAACATTTTATCTTGGATTTTAAAATAATGAATGCACTGGGCAATGGTGGCACATGCCTCTAATTCCAGCACTCAAGAGACAGAGGAAGACAGATCTTTGTGAGTTTGAGGCCAGCCTGGTTTACAGAGTAAATTCCAGGACAGTCAGGGCTACACAGTGAAACACTGTCTCAATAAATAAATAAACAAACAAACAAACAAACAAATAAATAAATAAATGTATCTGCCAGTGTCTTCAGGAAACAGCACATTCAAGATGAAAATACAAAGATGATATAGATAAAATCCCACAGAACGCATACCTATAGTAGAAAGAAAATCAAGAGTAGGCTCAGTTGAGTTGGGAGTAAAAAGTCAAAATCACAAATGTTAGCCAGTAATGACTAACATAATCTTATAAAAAAAGAGCATTTCAAAATAGGAACATTTTACCACTTCCTATTCCATTAACCTGCACAGCGAGTTCACTGGAGTTTCTAACAGATTATGGATCACATACAGGGAGATTTAAGCATGCTGCTTTTGGAACTCTACTAGCTAGACTGAGTAATGGAATCAGTTAACTAGTTCCGAGGTCATAGAGAAGTGAAGAGACCTGCCTGTGGTGATTTAAATGAAAATGGCCCCCATGTATTCACAGGTAGTGGCATTATTGGAGGTGTGGCCTTGTTGAAGGAAGTATGTAACTGGCTTTGAAGTTACAGAAATTCAAGTCACTACCAATGTCTATCTCTTCCTTCTGCCTATTGATCCACATGTACAACTCACAGCTACCACTCCAGAAACATATCTGCCTACGTGTCATGAAAACAAAGGACTAAACCTCTGAACTATAAGCCAGCCCCAGTTAAATGATTTTTCTTATAAAAGTTGCCATGGTCATAGTGTATCTTCACAACAATAGAAACCACAACTAAGACATAGCCTTACCTCATCTGTGTGGTGGGGTTAGTGAGTCTTGTAGCAGGGTCATTGAGAGAATGAAATGAAACAGCTCATACAGAATGCTGGTAGAATGCTTGCAGGATGAAGATGCTTGATATTAATCATTTCTGTCACTAACATAGTGACAGTAAAAAGACTTCCACACTCAGAATTCAGCTTCTATCTTCAAATACCAATTAATCCAGTAGAAAGGCAAACTCCAAGGAAAAGATACAGAAATGGAACCACTAGTCAATGAAACATAGCAACTTTCTAAGTCTCTCTTGTGAGTTATGAACTTATGTAGCTCACCAGGGTCTGGCTATGGCCTTCTCCAATTCTGTGGGCCTTATGATCTCCATAGAAAGAATTCAGAAGAGAAAGAGAAGACCAAAGCATAGAACTTACGCAGGGTATATTATCCAGCAGTGTATTATTCATTGCCAAGGGGCTAGAGTACACAAGAGGTTTGCTATGTTGCCAAGTATGTGGTCAATTTTTGAGAAGGTTCCATGTGGAGCTGAGAAGAAGGTATATTCTTTTGTGTTTGGATGGATTATTCTATAGATGTCTGTTAAACCCAACTGGGTCATAACATCTATTATGTCCTTCGTATACTTGTTAAGTTTCTTTCTTGTGGTCCTGTCTAGTGGTGAGAGTGGGGTATTGAAGTCTCCCACTACAAGTGTGTGAGGTTTTATATGTGCTTTGAGTTTTAGTAATTTTTCTTTATGAACGTGGATGGCCTTGTATCTGGGGCATAGATGTTCAGAATTGAGACTTCATCGTGGTTGATTTCTCCTGTGATGAGTATGAAGTGGCCTGCTTCATCTCTTTTGATTGATTTTAGTTTAAAGTTTTATTTGTTAGATATTAGGATTGCTATCCGCGATTGTTTCTTGGGTCCATTTGATTGGAAAACCTTTTCCCAACCCTTAACTCTGAAATAATGTCTGTCTTTGAAGCTGAGGTGTGTTTCCTGTATGCAGCAGAAGGATGGATTCTGTCTTTGAATTCATTCTGTTAACCTGTGCTTTTTTATGGACAAGTTAAGACCATTAATATTGAGGGAAATTAATGACCATTGATTGTTCATTCTTGTTTTGAAATAGTTGGTGGTGGTGGAATTGCATGTGGATTTCCACCACTTTTTCTTTTGCCTGTTGGTAAAGTGGGATTATATATTGCCTATTTTTTTCTGGTTGTAGTTAACTTCCTTGGGTTGGATATTTCATTCCAGAATTTTTTGTAGGGCTGGGTTAGTGAATATGTATTGTTTGAATCTGGTTTTGAAATGAAATATCTTGTTTTCTCCATCTATATTGATTGAAAGCTTTGCTGGGTATAGCAGTCTTGGCTAGCATCCATGCTCTCTTAATGTTGGTAGAATATCTGTCCAGGAGAAGTCAGGTGTTATTCTGATAGGTTTGCCTTTATATGTAAGTTGGCCTTTTTCCCTAGCTGCTGTTAATATTCTTTCTTTATTCTGTATGTTTGGGGTCCTCATTATTATGTGTCAAGGGGATTTTCTTGGGGTCTACTCTATTTGGTGTTCTGTAAGCTTCTTGCACCTTCATTGGCACGTCTTTCTTTAGGTTGGGAAAGTTTTCTTCTATTATTTTGTTGAATATGTTTTCTGGCCCTTTGAGGTGGGTTTATTCACCTTCTTCTATACCAATTATTCTTAGGTTTGCTTTTTTCACGGTGTCCCATATTTCCTGGATATTTTGTGTTAGGGATTTGTTGAACTTAAAGTTTTCTTTGGTCGATGAATCTAATTCTCCTAGTGTATCTTCAACACCTGAGATTCTCTCTTCCATCTCTTGTATTCTGTTAGTTATGCTTGCATCTGTGGTTCCTGACCATTTTCCCAGTTTTTCTATTTCAATACTCCTTCAGACTGTGGTTTATTTATTGTTTCTATTTCAGATTTCAGCCCTTGCACTGTTTGAATTGTTTCTTGCAATTTTTGCTTTGTCTTTTGCTCTATTTCTTGAATTTTTTGGATTGTTTTTTCTTCCATCTCTTTAAGGGATTTTCTCATATCCTCTTTGAGGGCCTCTATCATTTCCATGAAGTTGTTTTTTATGTCATTCTCTTCTGGTTCATTTGTGTTGGGGTGTTCCAGTCTTGTTGGTGTATGGTCTCTGGACTCTGGCAGTGTCATATTGGTTTTTTCTATTGCTCCTTGTGTTTTTATATTGTCTCCTTCCCATCCATTCTTGCAGTGGGTTCCAGAGGGTGCCTCTTCCTCTCCTGGTGGGTGTGGGACCAGGGTTCCCTTCTGGTGGGTGTAGGCAAGTCCACTGTTCTGGTAGCTCTCCACTTCCTGGTCTCATGTGTGGAAAAATGGACTAGGATGCTGGGGTGCTTTGTATCCCACTGGGATGGATGGGAGCCTCAGTGGTAGACCCCAGGCACAGGAGCGTGGCCTGGAGACAGGCCCTAATGGTCTTAGTCACGTGGTGGAGCAGGAGGCTAGGGTGCTGGGGTGAGTTTGCTCCTGCCTCTGGGATGGAAGCTGCAGTGGCAGTTCCCAAGCACCTGCAGCCGGTCTAGTCCTAGTTCCGTTGGTGGAGCAGGAAACTATGGTACTTTGACTCCTACCGTGGCCACCGGGATGGAAGCTTAAGTGGCAGAGCATAGGTCCAGGCAGGGGGTCCAGAAATGGGACCTGGTTTACCTGGTCCCTTGGGGGGAGCAGGAGACTAGCGTGCCTTGGTTCCCAACACTGGGATGGAAGCCACAGTGGTAGACTCCAAGCACAGGCACCCGGCCTAGTCCTGTGGTTTTTTCCTGTTGGTAGAGCCGGAGATTAGGCTGCTGGGGTGCCTTGCCTTCTTCCTCTGGGATGGAAGCCCCGTGGCAGCCCCCAAGCACCAGCCGGTCTAGTCCTAGTTCCATGGGTGGAGCAGGGAACTATGGCTCCTGCTGCCTCCACCAGGATGGAAGCCTCAGTGCCCAAAATCCTTTCTTTTTTTTTTTTTTTTATAAAAGAAAGCATTTAATTGGGAACGGCTTACAATTTCAGAGGTTTAGTTATTTGTCATCATGGCAAGAAGCATTGAAGCGTTCAGGCAGAGATGGTGGTGGAAAAGGAGCTGTGTGTTTAGGAACTCTTTCCCGCCAGCCTGGTCCCACAACCATGTCAGCCCCAAATGAACACTCAGAGACTTATATTAATTATGAAACTCTTGGCCAACGACTAGGGCTTCTTATTGGCTCTTTCTGTCTTAATTACTAACCCATTTCTATTAATCTAAGTATTTCCACGTGGTCTTATCTTACCAGAGAAAGGGTCAGAGACATGTTATTCCTCTAGTGTCCTACATGGTGATTGCTATCTGCCTACACCTCCCAGAATCTTCCTCATCTCCTAGACTCACCTATTGGCCACAGTGTTTTATTCATCATTAATACGAGAAACATATGTACAGAAGACATACATAATAATACAGTTATCAAGTAAGAACTATAGTTATAATGTTTAGTCCATTAACATTCAGCAAAATTTAAAGAAAATATTCTATCATCTATCCTATCTTTGTGAGTCTAAAGCCTTATTTGTAACTCATCTTTTATCATAACTAATGAAACTGTAACCATAACTATCTGTCTTCAACTCCATCAAAGGCCACAGATGGATAGTACATAAACTCTAAAATTGGCAGAGACATCTCACTGCCTGGATAGTCACCCGAAGTTCTTCTGTAATATTGGGGCATCCATCTTCAGCCCATAGGCCTCAGTGTATCTGGCAGACTTCTTATCAAAATAGGAAATTTGACACTGTCCACCTGCATTGACAGTTTGTCAGTCATTTATCTGTGTCCATGATTCTTCCATGAAGCAGGAACTCTGTAGCAATGTCCCATCTTGTTTCAGCAGTCACTTTCTTGTGGATCCTGCATGTCCAGTTTATACAGTATACAGTCAAACAGTCCAGGTAAGAACACTTTCTTGCCCAAATGTCAAAGGCAAACTCCATAATGAGTTTCTTTGATTTCCATTTTCCTCTCTGAAGTAATTGGTGTTGCTAGGAGCAGTTGTGTCTCATTGCCAAAATCCTTTCTTAATGGAAGTTTTCAGTGAGATCATTTTAAAAGAAATGTTATACATTAACAATTTTGGTTTGGATGTCATATGTTTAATAAATTAAAGAATATTTTAAAGTCTTAAAATGGTTCATTGTGTATTGTTCATTTTCTTTTAGCCCAGGTTGGCCTCAACACCAGTACATAGCAGAAAACCAACTTGAACTTCTGATCTTTCTGCCTCTACCCTGAAGTGCTAAGAGGAGAGGTATACATGTCTACAACCAGAGCTTCATGCATACTAGACAAGTACTCCACAAATAGAGCCACATTCCCTGTCCTCATTACATATTTTTCAAATCATTTGGCACAGAAGAAAGCATGAAAAGTATATTTATCGTTCACTTGGTGAAGCTCAATTATTTTATAATTATACTAGCATTCTTGAATTCACATGTATAATATCACCTGGTTTTGGTTATTGAGATCAAAGAAGATCTGCTTTTCCAAATGATCCCAGGAGCCCTGCATTGAATCTATTTAAAAAGAAACCCCCTTCTTCTGCCTGCCTGGAAAACTACCATAACGTCTTTGAAAATTGTATGGTTTGTCCCACTAGAAAACTGTGTAGTAATGTAATCATCAGAAATAGTGGTTGTTTTGTGGTCATTGAGAGATACAGGAATGAAAGAAAAGTAGAAATCAAAGACACTGGAAAAAACAAAGTAGATTGCTTTATTTTAAGTGCAGCCTTGCACAAAAGACTTTTGTATTTTATTGCGTTTCTTTAAATTACATTCGTCTTGCACATTCATTTCTTTCTTTCAACAGAATTAAAAAATGAGAAGTGAATTAAATGTAAGAAATTATATAAAGAATGATTTTATTTTAATAGAGTTAGGTTAGTTAATGGTTTTGTCATGTGAAGTTTTTACCATTTAAAATTACATTTTCTTTGGAGTCTTCTCATTATGATTCATTTGGGTATAGAAGAACATTGGTCTGTTTCCCACAAGCTACACTACATTATAAACAGATGTTAATTTAGCACTATTATGACAAGAGCACAGGGTAGTAACAGTGTAGAGAAGTATGCTTTGGTCCTGGTCTTTACAGGCATTAAATTCTGCGGGAAGAGGGAGCTTTGAATATTCATCAAAAGAAAAAGGGAAATGCAAGGAGCTTGATCTGAAGATAAGGAAAATAAGAGAGACAATAAGATCAAGAGGTGCTTGAGGGTTTGAAGAGATGACTCAGTGGGATCTCATGAGAATGTGAGTTCAAATCTCCACTAACTACATTTAAAAAAAAAACCTTCATTACTGTGCTGCCTCTGTTTCCAACACTGAGGGATGGGAGGTGGAGGGAGTGGATTCTAAGAGCTCCCTGGCCAGCAAGCCTAGTCAAATGGGCAAGCTTCAGGTACAGTGAGAGAGTCTGTCCCAAGGGAATAAGGTAAGGAACAATGCAGGAAGATGACTTTGACATATTACTCTGGCCTCACATGCTCAAGCATCGGAATGCACTTACATACTCACATGTATACACTAACTACACACACACACACACACACACACACACACACACACACACACCACATTCTCTTAAACTAAACTTTGACTTTAGTATGAATGACAGGAAGCCCAGCACATGAAATTAATTTGTCTCCTTTATTTCTTACTTGTGTGACTAATACGTTAAGCTTGCTCATAAGGCATTAGATATCTCATATTTCTATTCATCAATCCTTCACCTGTTTTGATAGCTAATTTCATATATCAGTTTATCTGGATTACAATACCCAGATGTTTTGGTCAAAAATCTATTTGCATGTTTCTATGCTTGGGGAAAGGTATCTCACATAAAGTGCATGAGCCTTCTGCAGTAAAATAAAAGATCAAAGAGAACATAAGTCTGGCTACCCCACATCCCAAAGCCAATAGGGATTCTACCAGTGTATGGCCTTTGTGAACTACAGCATCAGTTGTTCTCTGGGCTTCAGCCCACCACCCTCTCAATGGATCTTGAACTTCCCAGCCTCCCTAATGGTGAGAGTAAACTTCCTAAAATAGATCTCTGTATATACATCTCCTTGTTCCTTTCCCCCAGAAAACTTTGAATAATACTGCCGCCATTCAAACTTGACTTGCCTATGGGCACTTGTACACTTCTAGCAGCTAAAAGTAGGGACTTCTAACATCTATTTTTAGATTTAGCCTATAACTATACCCTAATACCAGTCTTTTATGACTGGAACTATTGATAATGTTTAACTTGGGGGGGTCTCTGCTCAGTACATTTTGACTTGTCTTGAACCTAGACCCTCAGATTGTCCCTCAATGACCAAGTTCTGGCAAATAGCCCTACCCTCTTAGTGATATGAGCATTTTTGGGTCAGTCTCCAGGACTAATGATGGGCATCTCCTCATGCCCCTGGAGTTTTTGTTGCTTACCCTAAACCTGGACTTTTCCCACCCTTGGCCTAGAGATATTTATGTTCTGTTTATCCTTTGTTCTCCTAAATGGATCTTCCAGATGTAGAGAATCTTAGCTCTGTTTTCAAATGTTGGCCCAACTTCTATTTTCTAGCAGCTGGACTTCTTCAAACTGTCAGGGCCTCCCTTTATGTGCTAATCAACTCACTACTATCCAAACCAAACTTCTGACTGAGGTAAAGCACCTAAAGTGCCTAGTTTCTGACTCCAATTTTCTCATTTGCACCCCAAATCTACCCTCCTACACAAATGCACGCTGCCTTATACCTAACTTGTCAACATCTTGGGTCCTTCTAACATTCCATAGATGTGATATGAAACCTTCAGAACAAACTTCTTCCATTGCCTGGCAGCAACCTACTGAGGCTTTAAAAGCTACAGAAATGCTATTGTTCTCTAAGATTGTCTATGATTCTCTTGTTTCCAGTGGTGGTGATTCTATCCTGCAGCACTTTGCTTACGTCTCTATTGCAGAGTCTGGGCAGTGGCAGAATTACCCATTCTCACATTGGTTTTATCCAGACTTAAACTCCAAAGGGCATTAGTTCATTCTTATTATTATGGCTCAAGGGACTAGCTCACCCTTTAGAGTTTAATTCACCTTTGATCCAGCTATTGATTTACATTTCTGGGCATTGTTCAGTTTCCTGCATTGTTTGAATAGAAAATTCTTTATGTTTCATCAACTTGTCCATATATCGACCATTAACCTAGAATAAGTGATCATGACATTAAATTACTTTCCTTGCACCAATTTATGTAGGCACTTGTCTACAAAGTAGCTCTCAACTAGATTATAAATGATGCCAATGACTGGTGCTTTATCCTAATACTTATCTGAGTGCCAAAAGTAATGGCAATGAGAAAGAAAATACAAAACAATGCTCCCCCATTTAAAACCTTAAGTTCAAACAATGAAAAACATATGAAGTAATAAAATCTGTAAAAATGTTTTTATTCTCTATTCGCAATGTTGTTTTCATCAGAAAATTTAAGCTTCCAGTCAGAGTAAACCTTGTTTATTAGCATTAGTATCAAAACTTTGTTGCTAGTCTAGAATAGAAAAGATGACTTAAGTGTCATTTCTCCCTCTCAGGCACCTCATTGTGAGGCTAGGTAGCACTATATGAAGACCCAATGATTGACAAACTGACAAAACTCAAACTCTGAATTGGATAACCATGGTAAATGCTGATTTTTCTCACTCTTGTTTTTATTTTTTAATGATTAGGTGTGGTTTTGTTGTTGTTGAAACAAGTTCCCAGAGAAAGTAGAGATAAAATTTTCTAACTCATAGTGAACTATCTATCTACTCTCAGAAAAGAGGGGCTCAAACAAAAACTGCAAAGTTAATGTATTTGTCAGGTAACATTCAATGGTTCTGACAAAGCTGATACTTTACACTAAATAATACTCATTACCAGTTTGCTGAGAATAAGAGTTAGGGGCCATGGCTTCTAAAATCTTTACTTGATATCATAGATAATACCACAATGCTGTCTGTATAGACACTTTGTAAAGACAGTTCTGAAAGAATGATACCTCCCAGATCCATGCACTGCTCTTGAATATGTCCTGGATTGACTCAATAGGATGGGAAAGTAGTAACACTGCATGAATTTGAATATTAGCACAAGGAAACTTGAAGGCTTCAGTCTATAGGCCTAGACTACCAAAGAAGTAGCCAGAACACCCTAAGACAATAAGCTTAGGAGAGTGTATTAATGGACTCAAGTCTACAAACCTAGCCAAGCCCAGTCATCAAGTCATCTTCATTCTGGTTTCACATCTACGCATGGAGGATTGATCTAGACATAGCTCTCAGTCAAAGCTTCAGACGGATCCAGCTTTAGTTTACAACTGAATGTAACCGTACAGAAGACAAATAATAATAATGATGGTTATAATAATGGTGGAGGTGATGATGATGGCAACCAATGACCAGTCAACTGATAGAAGCCTAGGAGACCATCTAAATTGCTATTTTGAGATACTAAGGATAGTGGTGGTTTGCTACTCAGATTACTGGATTACTGGAATGATTTAACTAAGGGGTGTGAATTCAGAAACTAATCTTGATACAAAAATTCCAGTCATACAAAAATTTCCATACAAAAATTCCCAAATTCATCATCCACTAAGATGGGTCTTGGGCATAGCAAAGAAGATACCATCTTTAAATAGGCCTTTCACTTAGATATACCATCAGTTTAATTTTATATACCACCACTTTAATCCGATTTAATTTTACACTATTTTCCCTAGATTCTAAGGAATTCTATTCATTTTATGATTTGGGACACCGCTAACCCTGAGACTTCAGAAAAGCAGCCAGTGAGAGAACCTTCTAGGCTATGAATTAAAGCAATGGGGATAAACTGTTACCCCAGTTCTAGTAGTAGATAGGTCTGTCCCCTATTCTTTTTCCTCCTATAAACAGGTGGTGCTGACAATAGCATGATGATATTGCTAAGGCAAGAGTGAAGATTCCACAAGACAGTGAGTCTATTGAATGTCCCTCTTCCTCTCCCAAGAGCTCATACTCACCCTTAGCTATCAGGGACAGTGCAAGACGGCTCTCCAACAAGTGTCTGTGAGATTAACTCACTACATAAGTACAGTATGTACTAATTAAAAATGACTTTTGCTAATATTCACAATGACAGCTAAAGAGCATATCAGGAAATTCATTATATATATATATGTGTGTGTGTGTGTGTGTGTGTGTGTGTGTGTGTGTGTGTGTGTAATACATACAAATCTTTTAATGCCTAAACCCTGGGGATTTCATTTGGGGATAAAGCATGTAACTTTATAAAACCCAAACAAAATCTTGGTCATTCCATTATTGCTTGAGTCTTGTCCAGGGGTGTTATCTCTCCACCTCATTGCATACAGACTCTGACCAATGAGAACCAAGCCTCATGATCCAATCTGTTACTTTAATGTTACATTTGGTTTTGTCTCCCTTAACATGATATCTCTCTACATCTCCCCCAAATATAGAGATTTTTCTCTAAACTAGGGAGTTTCTAATATCTTTAGCAATGGAGACACCTCCCCAAATGTAATGGCATCTGCAATCCTACATATAAACATTGGAATGAAGGTTCTCTTAATAAATCAGAGATGGAATCCACAGAGATGTTTGCTCCACCTCTCTTGGCACCCTGAGGTTACTCTAAAGAACTATTAAATATCTTGAAATTAATAGCCTAGTTATTAAACAACTATTCCTTTGCAAGCATGGACATTTGTGTGTTTGTGTGTGCACACAGAGGCACCCATGTGAATTGGGGTGTATATGTGTACCTATTTGAAGGTCATAAGTTGATATCAAGTGTTTCCTCAATCATTCTCTACTTTTTGGGTCTTGAAGCACCTGATGCTCACCAATTGGCTAGATTGGTTGACCAGAAACTCCCAGGGATGCATATCTAACCATACCCCAATTATTATATGGGTAATAAGGATGTAAATCCTTATCTTGTGAAGCGAGCCATTTATCTATTGAGCAATCCTCTAGTTGAGGGTAACCCCCGCCCCCCACTCCCACCCCCCACTCCACTCCCTTACCCCCATCCCCGATTTACAGATAACTCCAATAATTGCCATTGAGATTAACACTCAGTTCTAACTCAGGCAATTTGTTTGGGATATATTACAACCTACAGACCTCCTCCGAGTATCTGTGTTCTTGCTACCAGAAGTGACTCCCAGGTCAGAGACTCATGACCCACTCTGCTTCAGCATGAGACTTCTATTCATTTATTTACTTACTTATTTATTTATTTACCTATTTATGTATTTATTTATTCATTCATTAATCTTTTATTAGTTATTTAATCATTTATGTATTTACATCCCAACTGCAATCTTCCCTCCCTTTTTTCCTCCTAAACCCTCACCTTACCTTCCCTCTGTCTCTCCCCTCCTTATCCACTACCCCTTCATTTCTATACAGAAAATGGCAGGCCTCCCATGGATATCAACATGGCATATCAAGTTGTATCATGACTAATCATCTTGCCTTGTATTATGACTGGACAAGGCAGTCCAGTATGAGTAATAGAGTTTCAAAAGCCAATAAAGGAGTCAGAGACAGCCCCTGCTGTTAGGAGTCAAACAAGACCAAGCTACACAACTGTTACATATATGCAGAGGGCCTAGGCCAATCCCATACAGGCTTTCAGGTTGTTGGTTTAATCTCTTTGAGACTCTATGAGCCCAGGTTAGTTGATTCAACCTACAGTCTGTTCTGCCTATAGGTTGTGCTAGGATAAGGTTGTCACAGAGAATGTGGGAGTGGCCAACCAATGACTTGTCCAGCCTGAGACCCATGCCACAAGAGAGAGCCTACCCCTGACACTGCCTGGAGCACCAGGACCCAGAGCTGAATGGCCCAGAGACCTCGGATAGAACCAAACACAACTGGAGGGGGGAAAATCAATGCAATGATGCTAAAAATATTCTGCTGTACTCATAAGTTGGTGCCTAGTCCAATAGTCATTAGAGAGGCTTCATCCAGCAACTGGTGGAAACAGACGCAGAGACCAACAGCCAAACATTAGGCTAAACTCGGGGAAACCTGTTGAAGAGAAGGAGGAAGGATTGTAGGAGCCAGGAGAATCAAGGACATCACAAAACCTTTCTTATTCTACAGATATACAGTCACCCACTACCAGCCAGAGAGCACTGCCTGCTTTTAAATAACTCATGTGGTAAAGCTATGAAAGACAACCTTAGTCTGTTAAGGTCAGCTGATCAGTATCCCTGAACTACAAAAGAATCATGGAAGGCCACCTTGGAATTCTGCCTGATGTGCATTCTATTTCGGCCACTCTCAGTAGCCTAGTACTGGTCCAACTTCCCTACTTTCTTACATCACTGGTGTGCTTGATCAGCAGAAGCATCCGTGGACACTGTGGTCTAGAAAACCAGTTGCTCAGGCATCAGAATTCTGCTCTTATTTAGGCCCAGAGTCTTCACATTCCATTGGAAAATGAGAAGACAGAAACTATTGGAAGATGTTTAAGGGGCTGTATGCTGTGGCCTAAGCCCAAAGTGGCCTACACTGCTCCTACCCTCATTCCCTTGACCAGGATTAGTCATGTAGTTGCAATGGTTTGCAACAGAGTCTGGGAAATGCTGACTGTGTGCCAAAAAGGAAAGGGCAATGGTGAAGACTAGTCTTTGCCTCACTCCTGTTTTCTGTGAAGCCTCTGATAGTGTCTAGTGAACTTCCAGAGGCTGAATGATAGCTTTTATCTGGCTCTCTTACTCCACCAAATGGTACTGTTTTGGATGGCTTAGCTGCAAAATACAAAATTTTTAAAAGATGAGTTTGCCAAGCTACCTCCCTACAGACTCTAATGGCATTCTTTCAACAATTTTAGGTTCTAGGTATCAAGCATTTGTTCCATGAAAATATGTAAGCTTCGTTTTCCCTGTGGGGAAACGCTTATAGTTAATTTGGGATAGTTCCATTTGGCACTGAGAATTTTGAAGTTTAGAAAGTGATGTGAGAAGAAAGGGGAACACACCACCCATGCTCAATTCAAGTATGTAAGGTAGACTCCACCATTTTCATATTATCAAGGAAGTCCCTAATTACCTTTAGGAATGTCCCCTGAACTACTGTCTACAGACTCTTCCTGGTGGAATTAATTTTTCTTTGGGGGAACTTGAAGAAAAGACTTGACTAATTTTGGAAACTTAGAATTCCTTGGCTGTAACAAAGAGAAGCACATTCCACTTTAAAGACTTTAAAGTCACACCTTGAAAATGAAGATGATTCCATTACTACCTATTTTAAGGATGCTGAGAAGGACTAAGGGGTCCTGGAAGCCCTTGAAATGTGCAGGACTCATATATCCAAGGTTATAAACAACCCAGTGTTCACAGCCATGTTTTACAGGATTGTTTTGGTTGTTGCTTATGTAAGAATCCTTTTATACATCAGAGTTCACTGGTTTCCTACTTGCTCTGCTTATTTAGGTTTTTGTTCAAATAGTTGATGCATATATACTCTATATAAGAATTTAATGAATTACCAAAATCTTGGTTGCTTTTTCATTCATACTGCCATTGACATGGAGGGAAGGGAGAAAGCAGGAGGCTAACAGAGTCACAAGGCACATTTCACATCTCCTCAGGTGGAGATGTGAAGGAAAGTAATGAAATTACTCCAACGCATAAGGTGAAGCATTTATCTAATTATTCTTTATCAATAAAAAACCCGAGTCAGATATCAGGGTAAGAACTGAACTAACTGATCAGAGAAGTGGCAGAGAATCAACTAGTGACCTCCAATCTCTCTCCCTTTTTCCTCAATCCAAAATGGGGCTGAGAATATTTCTAAGCTGTTCCCTACTACTACTTCCTGTGTCTCTCTATATGTCCTTAGTTCTCCAGACCTCTATGGCTAATTTTGGTCATCTAGTAGCTAGCTCCACCCTCTGATTCAAAATAAACTTTATTGCCAGTCTTGGAAGTATCAGATTGTGATCAAAATAAAATAATCCACATTTCCCCCTTTTGTCCAAATAAAAAGGGAAGGTTTTTAACTCTAAAACAGTAAACTATATATAATAAGAACAATTATGAGGTAAGAATTGCATTCACAATGTCCAGTTCATTCATAATTGGCAAATTCAAAGAAAATACTCCAGTATGTATCCTATCCTTGGTGAGTACAGAGTTTTGTACCTAATTCACTTTCTATCCTAACTTGTTTTACCAACTCAAAATTATCTTTTTAGACCTCAAAACATTTCTTTAGATAATTCAAGCTTTTATATCTCTCAACATAATATACTTTATACCCCTTTTGTCGGTTTCTTTTCTGAATTTGATAAAAAGGAGAACTGAAACTATAACTATCTAGTCTACAACCCCATCAAAGACTTGAGAAGGATATAACAATCACCTGAGTAAACAGAAAGTGTTAAGCAAACAGCTTTCAAAACTAAAGAAATGACAGAGGCATCTGGCTTCCTAGACAGTCACCCAAGTTTCCTCTACAACATTGGGACATTCATCTTTGGCCTACAGGCCTAGAATATCTGACTGACTTTTCTGTGAAGCAGGAACATTGAAGTATTGTCTTACCTTCTCTTGACAAATTTCAGCAGCTGCCTTCTTTTGTGTCCTGCTTTCCGATTTGGACAGCATACTGTCAGCAGTCAAGGCAAGGTAGTTTCTTGCCTAGTAGCTAACTTTGCCACAATGAAATCAAAGTCCATAAGGAGGTTCTTCAATGCCTATCATACTTTTGTGAATACTGTCTTGAGCAGACAAGCCTCACTGTCATGAAAAGCCATATGTTGCTATGACATCTTAAATGCCATATTCTGTAGGTCTGTGGAGTGTTTAAAGAACACCTATCTATGTATAATATCTCTCTTTAATCTTGAAAACGTACTTAACATGACTACAAGTTTGATTGCTATAGGTGACTAACTACTAACCTGCATTTCTTAATTATTCTAAACAGTTTTCAAAGACTGGAACTTTACACAAGAGTAGAAACATATATACAGCATATTCTAACATAAATAACCTTAAATTTGTATCAATATACTATATCCCCCTTTTTCAGAAAGAGATCTCTGAATACAAACTGTTTTGTTTAGTTTTTTCTTGACCATGACCAGTAACAACTTGCAACCAACCCCCTTAAACCATGGCAAACATTTTAACTCCCCAAATGTCCAAAAACCACCCACTCCACCACTTGAAAATGTGGACATTGTGCTCGCTAAACTTCTTCCAGCATTCTGGGGGGTTGACAGCATCTTTAGGGGACCCTAGGATATTGGGGTAATGGTCAAGCTCTGGGAGATCTAGCTGTATTTTTTTGTTTAGTTTCTGTGAGATGGGAAAGTATATAGTTTATCAGAAGTCCTAGCTAGGAGTAGTCTGTGAGGCTGGACCATCTCATCTGGCAGCTTTGAAGTTGTTTTGGATGCAGAATTTTGAGGAAACTACAACAAAGGCATTCTGAGAGGCTGGATCACCTGAGCTTCTTGTCTTTGTTGGTGTTGGTCCATTTTTGGAGGGGGAAGGAAACACACAAACTGTTAAAAGTAACATATATCTGCATTAACACAAGTGCAGTGTGCACAGGTTATCTAAAGATGATTTTCTGTTGTATGTTTGAACAGGTAAAAGTCATCTGTCACCTTTATAAGTTCGTTTGGACTGCATAACCAAACTGTAAAATAACTCTCTATCCATGCCATATGAAAGGATGGCATGTAATAATAAGTCATGTGGACTCTGTCACCAACAAAATTTATCATGTCTCATCCACTCTCAGAGCTGTTCCCACGTAGAGGGGTCAGCATACACATCGCCTGTCTTGTAGGGTTTTTTTTTCATTTTGTTTTGTTTTTTCTTCATGTCTGTAGTCAAGATTTTCAGGCAGTCTCCCCCTGATCAAATCTGGTCTTTATTAATTTTGAAGAAATCATATTTTTTGTTTCCTATAGAAACAAAAGCAAAATTTCTTCCCTTCTGACTTCCATTTTGAAGTTAAGACATTCTTAAAATATATAGTTTGGTATAATTTAGCAATTTTCATACTCCAATGTTTCTCAGCAGTTACTATTTTTGTTCATTAACATTTAAAAATTTGAAGTCAACAAAACACCATACAGGATCCAGACAGCCTATGCATTTCCCATCTTTACACAGCTTTTTTCTTTTATATTAGTTTACTCTCTTTTAAAAAATTGTTTTATGATTTTAAACTATTTTTATGACTTCTAACCCCATTTTCTTTTCTTTCCTTAATATCTAAGCACATTTTAAAGCATACTGTATCTGTTTAAAGGTTTTTTCAGTCTGGGCCTGACATTTAGCACATCCTTAGCCTTCTCTGACAGTGTGAGTCAAACCTTAATCTGTTAAGTGGCAATTAGGCCCTCCACTGTGTGGCTCTGCTTAGCACATGGTCTGGTGGCTGGCTCCACCCACTTCAGGTCAGTGAGAGTGAAGCCTCATGCTTTTGAGTCCCAGACTGGGGTGGTCTGTCTGCCCCAGATCCAGTCGGCACTTCTGTGTAGTCTCCAGTCACTGAGCACTGTGTCACCTGAGGCTCATAAACCCCATTTAACTGCCCCCATTAATAGCAGGGTCTTTTAAGAGGACCACACCTCTGTATACCACAAGCACTGAGCCTAATCAGAACTTTTTCCCCAGCTTTCTCAGGCCCTGTGTGGATTTACATGCTAGTAGAGTGTAGCCTTCCCTGCCATCCGCCTGGGCCCTGCCACAGTTGTAGTCCCCAAATAACACACAGGCCGCTAATTAATTATGAAGCTGTTGGCCATTTGCTCTGTTTCTTACTGGCTATCTCTGACTTAAGTATTTAACCCACAATTGTTAATCTAAGTATTCCTCTTACCAGAGAAAAGGGCCCGGACCTCTTACTCCTGTGGCGGGCTACACTGTGTCTCTCTCTGTCTCTCTTTCCCAGAATCCTCCTTGTCCTAGTCCTACCTATCTCGCTTCCCTATTGGCCAACAGTGCTTTATTCAAACCAATCAGACACATATTTACAGAATGACATCTCCCAACACATGCTGGCCACCAAATGAAGCATTTATCTAATTATTCTTTATCAAGAACTTGGGACTCAGATATCAGGGTAAGAACCTAATTGGTCAGAGAAGCGGTGAAGAAGCAACCAGTGACCTCCTCTCTCCTTCTCCTCCCTCAATCCAAAAATGGCCAAGAATCTTTCTAAATCCCTCCTTACTACTTCCTGTGTTTCTCTATATGTCCTCAGTCCTCCAAACCTCTATGGCTAATTTTGGTGAGCTAGTGGCTAGCTCCTCCCTCCTATTCAAAGTAAACTTTATTGTTAATGTCAGGAGTGTCAGAGTGCTAGCAAAATATTCCACAAAAATAAGATAGAGATATGATCAAGAAGTCTTTATTTTTATAGTACAAACTCTTCAGACTTTATCTATGGCTTTTTTTATGAGCATCAATGAGTCAATAAAATAAACCTTAAAGTAGACATTTTGGCCATTCTTGATTTATACTCGGTTCTGATCCATGTATTGCAAGCTCTTCTGTATCTCCAAGCTCATAATCCAGAAACTTGGAAAGACCCCAAGAAACAAAATTCTCAAAGGCGCTTTCTCTGAAAGCATCCTTACCATCATTTTCTGTCTGTGTAGGCACTTCTGGCTGGATCAGGATGAGACAGGTATTCTGGCACTCGGGAGCCAGAGAATACTGAGTGTTACACAGCTCAGATGGAAAGGTATTCTGGAGCTCGGGAGCCAAGGACTACCACAGGCCGTAGTAAGCTGCTTACAACCCTGCCTCAGGAAAAGGCTTCCCAGTGTATCGGCTCCACTCCGGCAGGAGAGGTTCTTCCAGCTGGGGATGTTTGCCCAGTGTAGCAGTTTTGCTCCAGCAGGAGGTTTCCCAGGCTTCCCGGGCAAGGTTGTTATAGTTCAGCTCTGTTCCCAGAGTGGAGAGCAGAGTGTAACAAATCTGCTCTGCCAGGGGAAGGTTTCTCCAGCAAAAGTGTTACTTGACACATCTCCAGACCAAAGAACTGTTACAGTGCACCTTCTACATTCTGGCCATAGCGTCAGACGAGAGCTTCAATCAACACTAGAACTTCAATCAAGTGTCTCCTGCCAAACAGAGACTGTCTAATCTACTTAAGATTTTATTACACTAACATTTTATTCTCACAGGTCCCCATGAGATTGTCATCATCCCATCTCAGCAGGAAGTAGTTTTGAGAATTCCACGCCCCCTCTCCCTACTATTGTTATTATAGGATACTTTACACCTGTTAGTGTTAGTTTTCAATTATTTTAGAGTTGAGATTGGAAGGAGGTGTTCAGACTTGGGTGTTTCTATCAGGTAAGTTTAGGTTTAGATGGGATAGATGTTTGAGACATTTTGTTCATTGATACAAGTTAGTTTTGTTTTAAGTTGAAATATCTATTTTAGACTAAAAGGGAAATTGTAAGGGGAAACTTAGGACTCTGCCATTAGCCACGTGGTGCTCTAGAGACACATACGGATGTGGTAACGAAAGGGCGGAACAGCACCGCTAACCACACCCACTTTGGGCATGACTAGAGAAAGGGCAGTGGAACTATGCCAATAGCCAGGCCCACTTTTGGGCGTGGCTAGGGGCACTTACGGAGGAAGGAATAAAAGACTGAACAGCAGAGTGCTCGCTCTCTTTTCTGCTTTTGGTTTGGTAGAGAAAGACTTGACTCATCTGGGTTGCCCATTTTCTCTTGTGAGTAATTTCTACAATAAACAGTCACCTATACCCTCAACAAGTGTGCCATTTATCGTTGCAGCATCCTCCCTGCTTGCTCTGCTCTGCTCTGCTCTGCCCAGCATTGTCTCTGCTCTGCTGCAAAAGAAGAACTTCACCCAAAGCTCATCAAAGGGGTTTATTGGGAGGGAAGAATCCACGGTGTGGCTGCCTTCTGCCAGTGCGGCAGAGGGCAGCCGGGTAGCACAAACAGCCACAAGCTGAAGAGACACAGGGTTTATATAGGACTTCCAGGGTGGTGATTGGTCAGATTTTAATGCTGAACTCAGATTGGCTAGAGTTCCTGCCCGAGGATTGGTTAGTTTGCTGCACAGGGTTAGGGTCAGATTTGGCTCTGGTTTCAGGGCTAAAGTGTGTTTCTTTCTCTGGTCCTTTTTAGCCTTTTGGCTCTAGTTTTAGGGCCATGGTGTATTTCTTTCATTGACTCTGATTCCAGGGAAAAAGTGTGTTTCTTTGGCACTGGTTTCAGGGTCAGGGTGCATTTCTTTGATTCTGGTTGCAGAGCCAAAGTGTGTTTCTTTGACTGGTATCTTTTTCCTATAGTATGTTCATTCCAAACTACTGTTCTTTCTTCAAACCCAACCCATCTAGCTCATTCCATATGAAACAACAGAGAAATGAAAACTCAAGCAGAATCTAGATTCCTTACCACCTATACCAAGCACGTACACAGAAAACAAAACAACAAAACAAAGACACATCTCTATAAAAGGGAATCTTTAAATTTTATGTTTAACTATGTGTCTGTATGTGTGTCTCTGTGTGGCTGTTTGCACATGTGTGTAGGTACCCATGGTTGGATCCCCTGCAGCTAGATTTACAGGTAGTTGTGAGTTGCCTGATATGAGCTCTGGGTTGGGAACTCAGCAGTGTACTCTTGTCTATGAAGTCCCATAAACAGTGAATCTTTTTTATTTTTTATTATTATTTTAATTTTAAATAACTTGTTTCACATGTCAATACCAGTTCCCTCTCACTCCCCTCCTCCCCCACAGCTTCCCACCCTATTGCAACTTTCTTCCACATAGGGGATATCTAGAGTCTGTCATTTCACTCAGGGCAGGGTCCAGGCACTCCCCTAAGAGTCCAGGCTGAGAGAGCATCCCTCTTTGTGTTATGGACACATGAAGTCTGTTTGTATGCCAGGGATGAACACTGATCCACTGACCAGGGCCCCATAGGTTTCCCAGGCCTCCTCACTGACTCTCACATTCAGGGGATCTGGATCAGTCCTATGCTGGCCTCCCAGCTGTCAGTCTGGGGTCCAAGAGCTCTCCCCTGTTCAGATCAGCTGTCTCTGCTGGTTTTGCCAGCCCATTCTTTGACAATTTGCTCACCATTCCTCTCTCTCTGTCACTGGGTTCCTTGGGTTCAGTTTAGTGATTAATTGTGTGTTTGCCTCTGCTTCCATCAGTCACAGGATGAAGGCTCCAGGATGGTTATAGACATCAAGTTCATTATCAGGAATGGCATTTGAGGTGGTCTCTCCACTATTGCTTAGCTTGCCAGTTAGTATCATCCCTTTAGATCACTAGAGGTCTCACTCCCTATGATTCCCTCTTCCCCCTATTCTACGCCCCCACTCAACCTTCCTGTTCCCCCATGACCTACTCTCTCTTCCTCTTCTCCCCCTCTCTTCTTCAAAACAATGAATCTTAAAAAATGTGAAATATAATAGCTCTCATTTCACTGACTCACATTAAACACCTTTGCATTATGTCCAGACTTTGGGTTATGTAATTTTGTTAATGTTAGTTTGGTGTTAAAGTGAATATCTTTGGGTTACCACAGTCAATGATTTACCTTTGAAATATGTGAAAAAGAACTCTGAGCTAACATGCCAGGAAAATTTCATCTCTCCTTTAGCCAGTTTTCCCAATGCAGGTAACTCTACTTGAGACTTGTAGTGAAAAACTTTAAGATCAATAAATAGTTGAGGTCTGTTATTATTAATGATAAAGAAACAACAAATGAAATATATTCATCAAGATGTTCTAGATGTGATGCTTTTTATTTGGTTTAATTTGTTTTCATGGAGTCATCTACAAAAATGATGAAGAGACTTTATCAGGAAGCCTAATAGCATTAGTTATTTGTACATAATGGAAAAATTATTATCTAGCTGTGTCCTCTTTACAAAACAAACCCACAGAGGGCAAGGCCTACCAAAATTCAGGGGCTTCCAAACAAGCTGACTGCCTGTGTTGTAAATTGCCTATTGACCTTGTACTAATAAATGGCTTTTAGTTGACTTCAGGATGCTACATTGTGAGGCATGAGCCCTAGGCTGCCATCAAACCCTTCAAAGTACTGAAGAAGTAGGGCACTCCTACAGACATTAGAAGCCAAAAGTAAATTGCAAGCATTGACCACTCTTGTGTCCATGCTGCTTTCCACAGCAGGAGAATAATTTGATGCTTTTTTCTCTCTATTTCCTTTCTGCAGCACATCTTTTTATTTCCCACCCCTCCCAACAACCAGTTTATTTTTCTTGCTTTGCCCATTTCAATAGGATGAGTTCAAAGTATTTGGACCACTCAACTTGTAGATCAGAGGATGGCAATAAATATACACTTAGTCTGTTTTCAGACACAGTATAAAACATTAAAAAAAACTACAAAACTGAAATGTCAACATCTCCAAATTCCTAGTCTACTGCAAACAATGATGTAGCCTTCAGGGAAGCAAAAGCTGCTTCTGTCTTTGTCTTTGCAAGCACACCACTTTAATGCTTTAAAGTTATCAGTTAAGTCTCCATATGTTTCTACTTTTAGCTCTTGTTAACCACAAGGTGGAGGGTTAAAATTACACGTTTGTGGAAACTATGTTTAGCATATAAATAAACTTCAAAAGTAGTGGGTGAAGTGTGCACTTTGTAAGCTTTCCCACATCAACTTGGGGTTCGCTTGAGTCTGAGGGGGTCACTGAATATAGTATTTACCTGGCTTCTAGGTACAGAGAAGTGGCCTTTTGGGGAATCTGGATAAGAAGGGAAACATCCATCATCAAAGTTCCCCACACAGGTTTTGAAATTGCTAGAAACTGCAGAGGGTCTAATGCACCCACTCTCAATGCAGCTTGAAAGACTGTGAAATACATCTGTGGTCAACCGCAAACCATGAATTTCTCTGCCATCAAAGCCTTCTGAAGCCTACTACTAAGTAGACACAGTTCCCTCCAACATAGCCAGCAATTTACTGGTACCCTCAAACCAGTCCTTATCATGTGGAAGCCTCAAAGCCAAACAGAAAGTTGGTGATTTGACTTTTCAACATTTGAATCATCCAAATAGATGTACAACAATACAGGGCCACTCAGAATGGGGTATGTAAAGTAGTGCCAGGTTGAGAATTGTCACCAGTCTGCCATCAGACCATTACAGACAAAAACTACTGATTTAGAATCTGTTATTGCAATTTTACAGGATAACTTTATGTCAGTTTATTTTAATCAAATGTATTTTATGTCATTTTAGCAATTTATTTTGCTTTTATTCTACCTAATTACTTGCCTCTACTAGAAAATTCTCTACTGGTTTTAATTTGAGAAATATGTTTAGAAGATCCAGTTTCTCTCTTAGTCATGAAAAATAACTTTTGATTTGATAAGAGCAAATTCAGCAAGTTTTGCCCTTCCTAAAATCATTTCATAAGTGCCCATGTGCAACGTTTGTGGCTAGTTTGTGTCTTTGTTCCTTGAATTAATCCCGGTCCTCTGGGAAGTAGAAAACAAGACATGACTAGAAATAAAAGAGATTTGTTGGGGGCAATATCTAAAAGGGGGAAGAAGAATGAAGTGCTGTATGTGAGAGACCATCAAAATCCTGAGCCCTGAGCCCTGAGAAGGAAAAGGGGGGTGATCAGGGAGAAGAGAGGAATAGAGAGAGAGAGGAGCAAAGTAGAGAGTGAGAGGGCCAAAGGCAGGAAGAAAGGTAGTCTTAATGTCGTAATTTAAGAAAAGTGATGCAAGAGAGAGAGAGACTTTTTATTAGGGAAAGGGATCTAAGAAGGGGAAGGGGGAGACTGGCCTCCAGGGACAGGAGCAGCAAGAAAGAGGAAAGAGGGATAGAGAAAGAGAGGAACAGAGAGACACACAGAGAGGAACAGAGAGACGGAGAGAGGGAGAGAAAGAAAGAGAGTTGGGAGGTGGGCAGAGACCTAAAAGGAAGCACAGTGAATATGCACAGGTGGTGCTCTTAGTGACTGCAGCTGAGGGCATGTTCTGTCAGAACCCCAAGGACAAGCCAGTACAGATTCCTAAATACTAACATTCAGAACATATAGTTTCTAGCCAGGCATGATGCTGAGGCTCTGCAGTCTCAGCCCTTAGATGCAGGGGGTTCGGAAGTTCAAGATCATTCTCAGTTACCCAGTGAGGGCTGGAGACATGAAACCTGGTCTCCAAAGAACAAAACAAAAAAGGATGCAGGTCTAAGAAAATTCAAAGAGGGTGGCATAAACTCTGTCCTGAGCCACCAAGAGAGTCCCCAACCTCCCCCTTGTGACATGCAGGTATTAGCTAGGAACAATGCTTAGAAAATGAGACTTGGGCACAAACAGAGCAGAGCAGGTGGGACAATAGCTCAGTTGCACTGTCTGCAGTCAGAAGAGCCGGAGTTTCATGCTCCTGACTGTCACACACCTGCTGATTTCTGCAAGGAGAAGTAGCCTCCTTTCACCTGTGTGAAATGGATCGTTTCAATCTCCATCTTTTCTCTAGTTACTCCTGTGAGCACAATGAAGTGGGAGGCCAAGGACAGTCAGACATGAACTGGTGCAAGTTAACCTACAGACAAGACTTTAGAACAGCAAAGGAAATGTGGATGTTTGCTCTGCAAACAATTTGAAACAAGCCTTTGGTGTTCTGTTCAGACACTACATTGTTGGTTATAAAAACCCAAACCTTAGGTTTAGAACACAAACCTTATTCTACAATTCAACTATACCAGGAAACCTCTAACTCAGAGGGTTTGAGGAATATTACATATTCCATAAAAACATCTAACTTTATTTTTAGTATTTGAGTGTGTCCCTGTTTTCTCAACTAAAACTAGAAGATGCTGTAGAGAGTGAGCTGTAACCAAAGTACCTGCATTATTGAAAACTCAGGGCACATTTACCAATATGCTTTCATGTGTCCCTCTAGACTTAAAATCATGTCTCCATGGCATCCACTAAACAACATGAGTGGGAACAACACTTGTCATTAGAGTAAACATGTCAATGAGCACTCCACAGAAAACCGGATGTGAAGACAGGAGATCTATACTCATTGAGCTCCGAGAAATAACAAAAAGTGACAGGGGCACACGGTTTTGACTTCTGGAGAAAGCAAGAATGTTGCATTAAGATGGGCATTTGTGGCTCTCTATTTATATATGCAAATCTCTAAAGACTGATAAACCTGAAGACAAGGTCACAGCTTCATTGGTAAGAATGGTTGTTTCATTGTAAGCTACCAGGAATGACTTCATTAGGAAGTTATGAAGAGAAAGAAATCTACAGAAGTCTCCTGTGCTGCCACCAGACAGAAGCCCTCTTCATTCTGCTCATGGTTTCCATCACAGGCTGGTAAACTGGAAAGTTCTTATTTCATCATGTTCTAGCCCAAAGGAAAAGATGGCAAGCAGACACAAAATAAGAATTCAGGATTTAACTCACCATGAAAAAATTCAACTTGGTCTAGTTTTTTTTATTTGTTTTGTCTCTGAGCTGTCTTCTGGTGGTCATTAAATGGCAAAATTATCTGCTTGTACCATTTAAATTATAATGAATGCACTGGATCTCAAGGACACAGGCCTGGATCACATTCTGTGACAGTAGCGCACTGTGGACAATGGGTAGAAGTGTCATTACTAGTCTAAACAACATTCCCACACCACTAAAGGAACTTCCCAAGGAGCACATCCAAAATATATTTCAATGACATCTGAAATCAGCCTTCTTTGAAGAAAATCATCCTGGAAAATGGAGCATAGCCAAGGCCATTTTTCTGTCCAGTTTCAGAATGCTCCAGTGTTTTTAAGAGGAGAAATAGTGTGTTACTCAAGTCAATGAAGCATATATCACTAAAACGTCTACATCTTTGTGTGGTATCAGATCTAGCTCTATAAAAAAAAGCAAAATTATGGTGTCTTTTTTATCACGTCTCCTAAAAACAGAGTGTTCCCATGAATTTTAAACCAGTAAAAGAATTCTTTGGATGACCAGAAGTTCACCCCCAAACCTATATTTTCTCAGTCTAATTAGGATAATTGCTTAGTAAATCATCTAGTCCCCTAAATGGATTCCTACTCATTAAATTCTATGACTTGCAACTGTAAACAATGGAGGCACATTCTTAATGGTAAAGACTATGAGATGGGAACCTTTGTACGGGTCTTCACCCTTCACTTTGCTGTGACAGCAAAGGCCCCATTAATGTCATATTGGTCTAAAGAGATGCAGGCTAAGAGCAGTACCCTGCCTCTACGATGCCAGAAAATATACCAAATCTGTCTGTCTTGGATGGTTTGATCAGGCCTTAAGTTCATATGGATTTATTTCCCCGAAGAAAATCATATAGGGTGTATCTTCATCCCAATGACTGTTGAAAGTTCCATCTTCCAGATAATAAAGGGACACTGTTGCAGTGATACGTGGCATAGAACTGGTACTCAGAGTAAAAGAACTGCTTACAAATAGGTTTTATGGGCTGCCAATCATAGCCATGTTCTGCACGTATAAGATCAAAATTTGAATCTTCAAATACTGCCTATAAATGAAGAGGGGAAGATACAAAGTGTTTTTATTCCTTCCAGTTATATTCTTGTCTTTGTTTTCCTTGAGAAACAACTAAGGTTACCTACTTGTAAGACTTTCCTAGCTAAAGAAATCAGAATTATAAGTAGACAACTAAAGTAGTATCAACTCTACATGTGGAATATTTCTTCTTTCAAACATTTGCCAAACTTTAGACACAGAAAAAAGGTTAGCAAAAGTTCCCAAGACAGAGCAGAAGTCCTCAGTAAAATCTTAGTGAATTGAGTCCAACAATGTGGGGAAAAATACATTATAGCCAAGTGACATTTATTGTAAGAGAAGTATAAGACCTTAAAATCATCCTCATTAACAACCTAAAGAAGGGGGTTATATAAGCATATAACATGATTTGTAAAAGGCATTTGGCAAAAAAAACATTTATCGTGATAAGCCTCAACATTCATCATAGAACCTTCTCTTTGCAGTAGATAGCACTTAGCAAAGAGATCCACAACTGGTCAAGGCACAGAAAATAAGAGACTATGGAATGCTCAGTCCTAAACAGGACATCTGTATCACACTCCCTCCCCTCAAGGCTCAGGGAATAGGGCAGGGAGACTTCTCAGAGGCACAGCAGTAGACTACAAGGAAACTGTGTGCTGGACACATAGGGAAGTTGCACGCTTGAATTCACTGCAGTTAACAATAGTGTGTACAAGACCTTCGAAATTTCAAACAAGACCAAATCCTAGAATTGGAAGAGGAGGTGGTCACACAGTCTCACCCATAGCCAAGGAATTATTGATAACTGATAGATGCCAGGAGAGTATAAGTTCATTTTTCTCAAGGAAGCAGCCCCTGGTAAGGCAATTATACTTGATGGGTTAAAAAAAAGAGCGACACAAAGTTGAGTGGGTGTGGAAGTTCCATAGATCTGGAAGAGGGGGTGAAATGATCTAAATACACTGTACAAAATTATCAAAGAATTAAAAAAGGTAAAAAACTGTAAGTATACTGGGAATAGGGGAAATCCTCTCCATCATAAAAACAAAAACCTAAATAAAGACAATAAACTTTCAAAGCATTTGTTTGGTGAAGTCAGCTATAAAATATGGCTCAGAAACAAAAAGATACCAGTTATGGTTTGTTTGGACTACTGAGTTTCCCTTGAGAGAACTTGCAAGATGTTTTAGCTAATAATTTGTGGAAAAAAATTGCACCACCAAGTACTGAAACACACCATGCCATGACTTAGGGGTGTCAATAATTCTTAAGGTTGCAGTAAGTATTTCCTGTGAATATTATCACATAAAATCTTCGGCTGTCATCAGAAGGTAGCCACCCATTTATGAATGCTTTTAATCACTTCTCTTCTGCTGCCCATCAGCCATAGAGTACTACAGCAGTGAGCCTGGCATTTGGAGAAGACAGCAGAACCCATGATTCAATGTCTCTGTTCCCTAAAACCCTCATCTTCACAAATCATTCTATGTAAACGTAAAAGACAAGAACTGTTCTCTGCATCTGGCTAAATGTTTTCCTGTAAGAGGTGCAGTTAGCCAGAGCTACAGTTATGTCTTGGCCCATGAGTCTAAAACTAAGAGCAGTCCTCTGATATGTTCCAGTTCTTTAGCTGTGGGGAAGGTTAAGTGAAGCTATCAGAGAGGGCTCACAGAACAAGTGCAAGGACAGGCTCTGAGGTCTTCCACTCTTCCTCCACTGTGTTTTGCAGGAGTTATCTCACTTAGATACTGCGGTTATCCCAAAACATACACCAGCCTCTCAAATCAGCCATCCTCCAGTATCCATTCAACCCAGGGCAGCAAGTTCATGCTTTTATGAGGTGTTAAGAACCAATCCTGCAGACTCTAGAGGAAGACATTGCTACAGCCACTCGGAATCCCTGCTCCTTGAAGAGTGAGACCAGAGGAAGGAGCAAGTGGAGTGACCCGGAAGGCAGGGTGAGCATCCAGATGCCTTGGTCTGAGATGTCATGGGGGCTGATGTGCTACCTACAACTGCCCTATGGAGAAGAAAGGTGCCTCAAACAAGTCACACACATTCCCAGGTATAGCCTACACCCATGGCTGATTGAGGGTGATATGAGGTCCTAAAGGCCTCATCTTAAATCCAGGGAACTCAAAAACACTATCCTGTCTCAGACATCTTCATCAACTGAGGCCTTCTCTGAGTCTCTGTCATTGACTTCTCTGACTCACCTAGCTCCCCCCCCTTTCCCACACATTGACATCCAATAGACATCCCACTATACAGTTCCTATACTTTATCTTCCTTTCCGAGTCAACCTTGTCCATCTATCCATCCACCAAAGCTTGTAACAGATTACCATAAGAAAAAGTTATATTTTGTATGTTTTTAGTATGTACACATACACATTACACACACACACACACACACACACACACACACACACACATACATATGGAGAAGACAGACAGACAGACTGACAGACAGACAGAGGGGGAAGGAGCAGATATCACTATGGACTCTCTGGACCCATTAAGCTTCCAGCTCTCTTATGTAGATATTTTCGGATCCAAAAAGAATATCAAGAAAATGATCTCAAAGTTGCAGATGTATACATTTATTTGCCAATACAAAGTAGAAATCTAACTGCACAGAGTTCAGCATCTCTGAGCTACATTTATCTTCACGACAGACTGTCTCCTGACAGCAGTTTAAGATTCCAACACAGACAAAAGCCTTCTCACTCTTATTTGCCATCTTTTAGGAGGCAGGACATCACCACCCATATGACAAAGAGGAAATGCTTCCTCCAAGCACCCAAGATGGAACATGAGCCCTAAAGTCTCTTCAGCCAGGTGTTCCGTTGGAAGGGACACACTGTCCTTGGTTTGCTCGGCACTCATCCTGGTGTTCAGTGGTGGTGCGGACGGCAGTTCTCAGCACCACTCCATTCAGTCCCTCTATGGCATGGACTTCAGACAAGTGAAATCCTGGTTCTACTTCTGGTTCTCTAAATTCACATCTTGATTTCAAAAATCTTTCTAGTAGAGAAAAGCAATTTCTAAGAAAGAAACAAAATGTACAGGAAATAATGAAACTCATTCTAGAGGGACTAAATCAACCAGTTTAATTTGGAAAGAGACAGGAGAAGGAGAGACCTCAATAAGAAAGCACTGGAGCCAAGGCTCAGTGGCCGGAAGAAAGTACACCCACCCGAGTCTTCATGGTGGCCCGCTGCCCTGACAGTGGCATTTCAATAAAGGGAGACAGCATGAGGAGGATAAGAGTCTTTGTTTGTAGGAAGTACAAGGAGAGTTAGGGATCAGTGATCCACAAGCATGGGACAAGGGGGCTTTGGCAGAATTAAAGGACGCTATGGGAGCCCCTGAGACCAAATAGGAAGAAGGCATTTAAGTCATAAAAGACCACATTGTGGGGGTGAGAGAAAGTATTTTCCATAAAAGCTCTAAGGAAGAGTGAGGAACTACTTAAACAGAAATTCTTCCTGCATGAGAGATTTTAAATTGTGGCTTGCCCTTCTCTATTATTTAAAGTTTGGAGACTTACTGAGTTAGATAAGTCTTAATAAAATGCTTTATTAAAAGTAAAAATGAATTCCTTTTATATACTAATCAACCACTTCACCATGTCACAAGACTTATGGTCTTTTGGTCACTTACTGCTAAGAAAGACCCTACGACACATGGGGCAGACAGTGAGGAAAGAGGATGATGGCTGGGCCGGTGCTCTGCTTGTGACCTTGGCTGCTACCATCATTCAGAATCCACTCCATCAGTGGAGAGCAGCATCCCTGCTTCCTATGCCATTCCACAGCTCTGAACCTTCACCCTCTCTATACCTCAGCAGACCTCTGTGTCTTCACATACTCCAAGAAAACTTGGTTTTAATTGTGTTGTCTCAGAGACTACAGGAAAATCCACTGTTAATCATCTCTTGGAGAATAAACATATCCCACTTGAAATCCCATTTTCACTTTTTAAAAGACAGTGCTTTCACATAAGTATCACTTCCTTATGTTTTAAAAGAAGATGATTTCTGCTGCGTTCTGGCAGGGTTTGCTAGCACACCCAAAGCAGAACATCTAACATTTATGGAATGCTTGCTGTGTTCCAGACACTGTGCTAAATATCATCATGGCCACGCCTTCAGTGTGGCACAGCTCTCTCCTTCTGTTCAAGATGAAGAAGAGAATATGACCTCAAATGCCCTGGCTGAGCCCTGGTGACTCAGGAATGAAGCAGGGGCTCTAAATTTGAGAATTCAGACAGAGACCGCAGTTTGCAAAATTTTGAGACTCAGAGGCTGTCAGCTCTGCAAAACACCACCATGAACTGGTTCTAATTTATGTCAAAACTTTGGCCTTGATAAATTGGTCAAAGAAACCAATTTACTTTATAGAAGGCTGATGACTTATAGAAACTCAATTTCCAGGTCTTGAATCCTGCAGAATGAAGAAAGCCATTTTCTTCATTCCCTTTGGGTGAAGAAGCTACCTAAAACCCAGCCTACCTCATTGCCCCTACTGTATATAGTCAAATGGACTACAGTCATACATTTCTCCCACATCTGAGACTTAACAGAATGATGCAAAAGGCAGAGAATCCCAAGTTCCCAAATCTCCATCTTCTTGCACATGGTACTGATGCTGGATAGCCTCACTACAATCCCTCTCATTTATTCTCCATCTTTTCAACCCTGTGTTCTGCCTGAGGAGGCTCACACTTGTGGAGTACTTTAGCAGAACCTTTGCCATTTGGCTGGTCAGGTTCATCCACTGGAGGTAGAATTAGGAGACCAAACATGAGAAGAAGGTACAGGTGGTCCATTGTTACCTGCTCCACCATTCCGGGGAGTGTGGTGACCATAACTCTACTGATAGTTATGGTGTCTGTCAGGCAGCCATCTCTACATAGCTCAGGTTCTAGCACCTCCTTCGTCCACCCCTTCAAGCCTAGGAGTGGGAATAGGAAACCCTATTGACACAGGGTTACCCACCATTGCTCACCACTTCTCCTAAGCCACACCCATTCCCACATGGTCTTTTCTTCCCAGTCTTCTCAAACTTCCCAGTCTTAAGGCACTATCTGTTTACCGTCAGAATCCTCACTGATACAACACTGAAAATGTTGGCAAAAGGCTGCAAGCCTCGCCAAAAAACATTAGCAGACTATAAAATAAGCTTAAGATAGAATTGTTAAAATCGCAAGAGATAAACCTTTTATAATGTCCAAGCTTTCTTTGTCAAAATTTTTTTCTAATTTCAAAATTTTTAATTGCGTTCAGATGTTTAAAAAGAAAAGATCAAGTTCTAAATTATTGAGTGAATTACTCACTGACTCAGAATTAGATGGAAAGAGACAAGATTTCTGTCTATATAAATAAAAATATTATTGTCTGTATGGCATATTAAAGGTTGGCTTGTTTGTTATGATTGTTTGAGGTTAGTATTCCTGACTGCTATACTTTTGAGGCCACCCAGCAGCACCAAGGCTCTGCTTTCTCTTTTCTTTCCTACTATCTGAAGTAGAGTAACATGGAAACTCATCTCACTCCAGAAACCTGGTGCCCAGGCCTTGCTTTGCCACCTAACAATATTCACCTTGGTTATACTGTAAAATTTCCCTGAGTCTTAGCTGCTCTTATGGACTAAATGCTTACATCACCCACCCACACCTACTCATGAAGCAAGCCTTGATCCAGACATCATTGTACCATCAGATTAGATATTCGGATGGTGTAAATGAAGGCTAATATGGAATACAGGCCTGCCGACTTTCTTCATTGATTTTCCAGGAAGCCTTCTCTATTTCTGTCACAGTGACTCATATTTATATGTCTGTAGTGGTGGCAATGATGATTAATACTGAGTCCAGCTAAGTACCAGGCACTGTGCTAAGAACTTGATTTGGGTTATCTCATTTCGTTCTCACAGAAGGCCCCAGAGTATACATTATTACTCACAAACTGTAGAGTTCTTCTTGATAAGCTTGTTATGCAGAGAAATTTGTTAAGAAGACAGGGGTAAGGGAAGAGGAAAGGGGATAAATGAAGGAACACCCTACACACTGTGGAAGAAGGCAGAGATGGACTAGGTGGCAACTCCTGAAAGCACAGGGTCTACACTATCACCCTGTGGGACATGGAGACATGTAAGATAAGACTAGAATTGCTGGGTTGTTTTCTCCCACTGGTGTTTTCTCCATTTGACAAGGTGCAGTTGCTCATTATCCCTAGCCTTCGGAGAGCGTTCATCTTCAATAATGTCAGTTGCTGCAGAGTAATGGGAGAGAAAGAAGTAGAATAGATATTGTGTTCCTATGACTTTCCATATTAAGGATATAAAACACACAAAGGGAAATGAATGAAAAAAGAAAATTAGATTGACTCAAACACACCCCAATTTAGAGCATTGTTAATTAACTGTGAAGCTGATTGTGAGGATAGGGCATGAGTGTAACATTTCTCACAGGATGTGAGTCTGAGAAATACCCTTATATAAATGCTGCATCTACCTACTGTCTAATGGAGTAGGTCAGATCATGGCAAATTAGGACTGATAGAATGACCTGGAAGAAAGTTAATATAACTGGGTAAGACATATTTACACTTAGAAATGGCAGTGGAAACTTCAAAAATAGTACACCTAGCATATTTGGTGCTTATGTTTATTTCGCTTATGCATAAGAAACACAAAAAGAGCTAGCTGGTCTGTGTCTAGTGTACCCCTCAATGAAAGCCCTTGCTAGTGTTCTATTAATCTTTTTCCAGTATGACTCCCATGCAATTATGTTTCCAAGATAGCTGCTGAAGCTCCACATATCCTGTCTGTGTTTCAAACAAGAGAAAGAAATAGTAGAAACTTCCCTTTGAGCCTCAGTGACTAAGATTCTGCAATACGAGTATACCCTCCTACCTGTAAAGGACAGTTAAGAAAAAACAGTCTAGCTTAGTATGGCAGAAGGCTAAGAGTTCAGATAGAAATAAAGAAAAAAGTTCCTCTACAAACATTAAGGTTTCTCATAATAGCCTAACCCTGTAGTTTGTGGCCTGAGTCAAATGTTTTGAAGAAGTTGAAACCAAAGTGAAAACTGGTGCCTAATAAGCAAGTTTTCAAAGAGCTCTTGAAAAGCCTCAGGCAGGGGAATTAAGGGCAGAACTTGTTGCACTGTTAATCGCTGCAGTGTCAATCATTGTGAAAATGTGGCCAATCACTGCAGTGTCAATCATTGTGAAAATGTAGTCAATCACTGCAGTGTCATTGTGAAAACGTGGTCAGGAGCAACCAGAACATATTCACACATGGCAGTGCATGACTCACACTAAGTAAGGCATGATGGTGCTGTTTATAGTGTCTGCCTAATCCCTCCCATTCTCACTCTCTTTCTCCTTCCCTGCTCCTGCCATAATTCATCAAGAAAATCTGAGCTTTTTCTGTAATCTCCAGAGAGCTTGGATTCCAGGCACCACCTGAGATTTCTCTTTCAAGAAGACTCTATGGGTGGTGGTGCACCTTTAATCCCAGGACTTGAGAGGCGGAGGTAGGCAGATCTCTGTGAGTTCAAGGCCAGCCTGGTCTACAGAATAACCCTATCTCAAAAGGAAGGAAAGAAAGAAAGGAAGGAAGAAAGAAAGAAAGAGAAAGAAGAAAGAAAGAAAGAAAGAAAGAAAGGAAGGACTCAAACTCTCTCATGTTGGCATTTAGTTCATTTTTAAACTATCTTCATTAATTTTTACTTCCTAGAATATTGGAATATAAAACAAAGTAGTTCATACACAATTTTTATGACTTTTTATGAAGTCATGCTTTACGGCTATGCATACAATTTTTATAAGCATTAATCAAAAATATCAAGCTATCACATAGGTATGCCCTAAAAGCCTGAAGTTTGAGAACTTGGAGGGATCTTGCCAAGAAAGTGTTTTGAGGGGTAGCATTCTGCCCAGTGCATTTGCACTATATGATGTTCAGACTGAGGGTCTGGAGATGAGCATCTAGAGTAACGAGCTCCCCACATAGCTCAGACCAATCAAGACACAATTTGCACTGTGGTCTGTGTAAATTGCTCTCCTAGAGCACACGTCCATAGACCACCCATGCAGTTGCCATGACAACAGGTACAGATGGGTAAGGATGCCCTTCTAAAAGTACCACATGGCAACGACTGAAAACAATTTAACATTTTATTCTCATAAATGTTTTCCATTTTTAAAAATCTCACATATGAATAGAGTTGCTATACTTCGTCACAGCAGAGGAGAAAAAAGCTTCATAAGAGTTCAGTGATATTAATTAGTTGGACATTTATATCATTTGTATATACCCTCTCCAAGTCTCATGGAACATCATGGAACAGGGGATTGGAAGAAATTAAGAAACAACATCAGGGAGAGGTGTGACAAAATGACATCTTCTGGGCATGGCATAGATTTGTACTTGTTACGTCACTGTATAAGATTTCCTCATGGATTGCAGGAGGGCCTACACAGCTCCTCATTATATTAAGTGTATAAAATGTTTATAGGGTCTCACACTTCCTTAGTAGTAGAACCATGGAGTGCCCCAACATGTACTATGACAGTACCCAAACAGACAGGCCCCAGTCTCCCTTGAAGACATAGACATTTCATTCCAAAGTTGTTATTACACATGTCATATCTTCTTTCTTCTTCTGGTTATTCACATAGCACAAAAGCCTCAAGGATAGTGAGTCACTAGTTTATTTAATTATATGGTTAAAAGTAAGAACTACTTTCAGCTCCCCTCATATGCAAAACTTACCTATACTTTCATATAAAAAATGAACTCTTACTCACATTAAATTTATATTGGAGACTTGGAGTCCAGAGATGTGTTTCTTATTAAATGGCAGGCTTAGACCTTGAATGCCTTTTAGAATTCAATACTGGCCTGAACAAAAGCCCACTTATACATACTAAAAGGAATCATTCCTTCCAATTCCTATGGCACTATAAAGAATGATGCAAGATAACGCAGCTTGTCTACATGACAAGGCTTCCCCTAAAATAGGAATCCTAGAATATCTGCTCATGAGACTGGCAGCTGGAAGTCTCTCAGTTGCCTGGAACTGCTATAAATTCAGAAAGAATTTCGTTGCTTGCCTCTCCTCCCTACTTCTGAAGTCTCAATAGCTACTTTGAGACATAAAACTAATAGATCAATGTTTCATGCAGCTTAGTGCACTGATAAGCTTGTGGAACTGTCGTTACTACCATTATGTGCTCAGGGTGTAATTTTCAGAAGAAAGTTTAGGGGTTTGTACTGCTCTGTTTCCTTGCCAATGCTGGTCCAAAGCCCAACCTCTGATACATAGGCTTCTATTAACAAGTAGAAAACAGTGACTCAGAAAATAACTTGAACATGTAGGAGCCACAGAGGAAATTACCATTTTCTACCTTCAGGTTTCTTCTAGAGTGAAATGAAGCATAGTAGTTGACATTGGTCACCTGAAACCACATATCAAGTCTACCTCTCCTGAGCTCAGATTACCCTTGGTTATTCTATATCTTTACACAAAAGAACTTCCAGCCCCCAAGACACCTAAGATTAAGAGGCACCAGACAATCAAGACAGTCATACTAAACGATGAATGGTCTTGGCTACCTGTTATGTTCTCTGTCTCTACTCCTGCACATCCTTATTTTCTGGAAAGTTGCTGCTGACATTTGTTGAACCTCTTACTTGGTAAGTCTGTCAGTGTCAAATGGAACACAGAGCCACAATCACTGAATGTTCCATGTCCTGTCACTCCTCCTCTACCAAGGCCCCCTATCATGCCTGACAATAAACAACTATCTTCAACAGATTACATGGTCCTGCCCCAGAGCTCTGGAGTATGTGCTAAGCTCCCATCAAACCCCACCATTAGTCCCACATATCTACTTCCCCACTGACATCTCTAACAAAGGTCTTCTGTGCACATGGTCAAATAGGCAGGACTGTTACTGCCACCTTGCACCATCCTTATGAATCCTTCTCAAACCTGGAAGCTGCTACATCAAATCAGGTCATGTCCAAGCCCTCAATATTCAACATGCTACCTCCAAAAACCAAGGAAGCCAAGTGAATGCTTGGAAAGCACAAAATGATAATCTGTGCCTATTGAGCAGAGGGCACATGGTTATTGTTATTTGTTCTTGGTTTTGAAAGGGATGTTTTGTCATATGCATGGCAACTACAGTATCACACAGGAATGAAGGTCTGTGAGACACAGCTGAGATAATACATTCTGACCTTTAAAACCCTAGGAAGACACGCTTACAAGACAGGAAAACTTATTTCATGAAGATTTCTAATTGTTATTGTTATTGCCAGCATCTAACAACACACGTCAAAACTGTTCTGAAGGCATTCAAGGAGAGGGGCCTGCTATCCCCTCCCTACTCCATCCCATTCTTTACATGTGATTGTTCTGGATATTCACAAAGGCTCAGCAGGAACAAGGAATGGTCTATCAGGGACAGCCTACCACCCTATAACTCCAGGTGCTTGAGGTACCAAATCTAAGTCTTCACATACTTCACACATGAATACATCCATCCCCTGCATCGCCCTTACCATGAAGCCAGAGGTGGAAGTCTGAGAAGGAAATATGGCATACTTTGTGAAATAGAACAGTGTTTGATATTTTAATGGCTTGTTTCCTGAAGAAGGAAACAAAAAGAATTCTTAAGCAACTAGGAATTAGGAGCTTTGTGAGAATCTGGCACTTGATTCCTATATCATATTTTGAACACTTTCAGAGGAATAACTTTATGTGGGTGGGGTTGCATAGGCTTCCACAGCTCAAGAAGACAGGAGGCATCCAGTCATCTGTGATTGAAGGAGGGATCCTGCACCCTCGCTGTTTACATGCTTATGTAAGAATGCCCCAGTTTCACAGCTGAAGCCAGAAGGAGACTCTGCATCACCACCTCTCCATGGTTGCCTGGCTGCAGGGTATTCCACCCGCTTGTGCATCATGCAGCCTGTGGCCCAGCAGTTCACTGTTATCCTTTGCTGCTAATGAGCAGATCTGTAATAGAGAAAGGTGGAGGGTGCTGCTCCTCCCACCTCAGACTACCCGGCACCTACAGTCTATTCTTCCCTTGCCAAGTCTCAAGGCTCAACCCTTTCTTCCCACTTATTGCCTACCTCTTCATCTCCAACTCGATGCAAGAAAGCCGGACATGACCCCAGCTTGGTCTCCCATGCCCAGAATAGAGTAGAAAGAAGGAAAACAAAAAGGAAAAAGTTTATGGAATTCGAAAGCAGAGGGAAAACGAAGAGGAAAAAAATAGCTGTCTCTGCCTCAACCTGGCTCCTCACCCGTGGCTTAGTTTCTAGACAATCTTACCACTCGCCCTATTGTGGCGTTCTTCTAGTCTGTTCTAAATTCTGAAGCCCCTGTATCTGTCCATCATCTTTCACAGCCAAAGCCTTCCAGAAGCATGCTTCAAAAAACAATAATAACAGTGCCTCTCTCCACACAATAGAGCCAGAGAAGTTCAATATTGTCAGCTCTACCAGAAAGCAGGCGTCAAAGCCTGCGAGGGAGCCCCTTACAGCAAATACAGCAGAAGTGTGTACCCTGAAAATATGAAAAAGAATTTACAGGTATGTCATTGCTAAGATTAACTTGGGGCACAGGAATTATTCATGCATTTCTGACACCATCACATATAATGTTCTGCTCTGACAGAACATGTTTATTCTCAGAGTCCCAACTTACCACATGCACCAAGTATTGAATGTACAAGAACACAGTACCACCTTGCTTATGAAACAATGAATTCCTGAGGCTGAGGAGATCACTCAGTGGGTAAGAGAATTTGTTATGCAAACATGAGGCTCTGAGTTTGGATCCCCAATATCAATGTAAAAAAGCCAGGCACAGCTGCATGTGCGTGGAACCCCAGCATTTGATGGTAGAGACTACTGTGGTGGTTTGCATAAGAATGTCCCCATTTGTTGAAGATGCTTTCTTCTTTCCATTGTATAGCTTCTTTGTCAAAAATCAGGTGTTTGTAGGTGTGTGGTTTTCAATTCAATTCAATTCAATTCAATTCCGTTGATCAGCCTGTCTATTTTTGTGACAATACCAAATCAGGGATGATGAAGCCTCCGGAAGTTCCTTTATTGTACAGGGTTGTTTGGGCTTTCCTGGGTTTTTTGCTTTTCCATATAAAGCTGAGCATTGTTCTTTCAAAGTCTGTGAAGAATTGTGCCGGGATTTTGATGGGGATTGCATTGAATCTATAGATTGCTTTGGGCAAGATTGCCATTTTTACTATGGCGATCCTACCTATCCAAGAGCATGGGAGATCTTTCCATTTTCTGGCATCTTCTTTAACGTCTTTCTTTAAAGACCCAAAGTTCTTGCGACACAGGACTTTCACTTGTTTGGTTAGCATTACCCCAAGATATTTTATATTGTTTGTGGCTATTGTAAAGGACAATATTTCTCTGATTTCTTTCTCAGCACATTTATCATCTGTATATAGTAGGGCTACTGACTTTTTTTTAGTTAATCTTGTATCCTGTCCCTTTGCTGAAAGTGTTTATCAACTGTAGGAGTTCCTTGGTTGAAATTTTTGAATCACTTATGTAAACTATCCTATCATCTGAAAATAGTAAAAGTCTGACTTCTTCTTTTCCAATTTGTATCCTGCTTGATCTCGTTTTATTGTCTTGTTGCTTTAGCTAGAAATTCAAGTACAATTTTTTTTATTCATTCATTTATTTATTTATTAACTATGCCTCTATTTCTTTTATTTTTTCCTTTTATGGGACAGAGTTTCTCTGTGGAAATCCACCTGCCTCTGCCTCTGCCTCTGGAGTAATGGTATTAAAGGCTTGTTCCACCACTCTCAGCCATTATCCTGTATCTTTTTTTCTTCCAAACCTACGTATATGTTTTAAACTGTAAACCTTTACAGCTTTTTCTGCATCTGAATCTGTCTTTTCTGTAAATCTTTTTTCCCTCAATATATGTTTTTATTTGAATTAGAAAAATGAATGATTCACATGTCAATCCCAGCTCCCTCTCCCACCCCTCCTCCCTTGTCTCTCCACCAACCCACCCATCCCCAGTTCAATCCCCACATCATTCCTCAGGGAGGATGAGGCCCTCCTTGGGAGGATCTCCAGAGTCTTTCATTTCATCCAGGGCAGGACCTAGGCCCTTCTCCACGTGTCCAGGCTGAGAGAGCATCCCTCTATGTAGAATGGACTCCCAAAGTTCATTTGTATATCATGGTAAACACTGATCTACTACCCAAGGCCCCGGAGATTTCTGAGGCCTCCTCACTGACACTACATTCAGTGGATCAGTCCCCTGTTGGCCTCTCAGCCATCAGTCTGGGGTTCAAGAGCCCCCCCTTGTCTGGTCAGCTGTCTTTGCTGGTTTCACCAGCACGGTCTTGACCCCTTTGCTCATCACTCCTCCATCTCTGTCACTGGGCTCCAGGAGTTCAGTTCAGTGTTTAGCTGTGGGTATCTGTCTCTGCTTCCATCAGTCACTGGATGAAGGTGGATGTTTGTCTTTTTGTGACTGGGTTACCTCACTCAGAATGGTTTCTTCTAGTACCATCCATTTACCTGCAAATTTCAACATTCCATTGTTTTTTCTGCTGAGTAGTACTCCACTGTGTAAATGTACCACATTTTCTCTATCCGCTCTTCAGTTGTGGGGCATCTAAGTTGCTTCTAGGATCTAGCTATTACATATAATACTGCTGTGAACATAGTGGAACAGACATCCTTGTTGTGTGAATGGGCATCTTTTGGGTATATGCCTAAGAGTGGAATTGCTGGGTTTTGTGGTAGACTGAGTCCCATTTTCCTGAGGAATCTCCATACTAATTTCCAAAGTGGCTGTATGAGATGGCACTCCCACCACCACCAACAGTAAAAGAGTGTTCCCCTTTCTCCACATCCTCTCCAGCATAAACTGTCATTGGAGTTTTTGATTTTAGCCATTCTGACAGGAGGGAGATGGTATCTCAGGGTTGCTTTGATTTGCATTTCCTGGATGGCTAGGGATGTTGATCACTTTCTCAAGTGTCTCTCAAGTGTCTTCCTCTATTGTGAAGTCCCCTACTTTTTAATTGGATCCTGTGGTGTTTTGGAGACTTGCTTCTTGAGTTCTTTGTACATTTTGGAGGTCAGCCCTCTGTCAGATGTGGGGTGGGTGAATGAATATCTTTTCCCAATCTGAGGGATGCCTTTTTGTCTTGCTGACTGTGTCCTTTGCCTTACAGAAGCTTCTCAGTTTCAGGAGGTCCCATTTATTAATTGTCCATCTCAGTGTCTGTGCTACTGCTGTTATGTTCAGGAAGCTGTCTCCTGTACCAATTTGTTCAAGAGTACCTCCCACTTTCTCTTCTAAGAAATTCATTGTGGCTGGATTTATGTTGAGGTCTTTGATCCATTTGGATTTAAGTTTTGTGCATGGCAATAGACATGCATCTATCTGCACTCTTCTACATGCCAATATCCAGTTATGCCAGCACCATTTGTTGAAGATGCTATCTTTTTTCCATTGTATAATTTTAGCTTCTTTGTCGAAAATCAGGTGTTCATAGGTTTGTGGATTAATATCAGGGTTTTCAATTCTATTCCATTGGTCTACCTGTCTATTTTGTGCCAATTCCAAGCTGTTTTGAGGACTATAGCTCTATAATAGAGCTTGAAGTCAGGGATGGTGATGCCTCCAGACGTTGCTTTGCTGAGCAGGTTGTCTTGGTTATCCTGGGTTTTTTGTTTTACCATACAAAGTTGAGAATTGTTCTTTCAAGGTATGTGAATAATTATGCTGGGATTTTGATGGGGATTGCATTCAGTCTGCAGATTGCTTTCTGCAGGATTGCCATGTTTACTACATTGATCCTACCTATCCAAGAGCATGGGAGAGCTTTCCATTTTCTGGTGTCTTCTTTAATTTCTTTTGTGAAGACTCAAAGTTCATGTGATACAGGCCTTTCACATGTTTGGTTAGCACTACCCCAAGGTATTTTATGTTGCTTGTGGCAATTGTAAAGGGTGATGTTTCTCTGATTTCTTTCTCAGCCTTTTTATCATCTGTATAGTAGGGCTACTGATTTTCTTGAGTTGATCTTGTATCCTGCCACTTTGCTGAAGGTGTTTATCAGCTGTAAGAGTTCCCTGGTAGATTTTTTGGGTCACTTATGTAAACTATCATATCATCTGCAAATAGTGAAAGTTTTACCTCTTCCTTTCCAATTTGTATACACTTGATCTCCTTTTGATGTTTTATTGCTCTACTGAAGAGATATGGAGACAGGGAACTGCCTTCTTTTGTTTCTGATTTAAGAGGAATCGTGTTGGGTTTCTCTCCATTTATTTTTATATTGGCGGTTGGTTTACTGTATATTGCTTTTATTATGGAAGCTGGTGTGTAGAAGACTGCAGATAGATCCATATCTATCGCGATGCACAAAACTTATATCCAAATGGATCAAAGACCTCAACATAAATCCAGCCACACTGAACCTTTTAGAAGAAAAAGTGGGAAGTGCCCTTGAACGAATTGGTACAGGAGACTGCTCCCTGAACATAACACCAGTAGCACAGACACTGAGATCAAAATTAATAAATGGGACCTTCTGAAACTGAGAAGCTTCTTTAAGGGAAAGGACAGAGTCAACAAGACAAAAAGGCAGCCCACAGAATGGGAAAAGTTATTAACCAACCTCAAGTCTGACAGATGGCTGACCTCCAAAATATACAAAGAACTCAAGAAGTTGGTCACAAAAACACCAAATAATCCACTTAAAAAATGGGGTACACAGATAATTAGATAATTCTCAATAAAGGAATCTAAAATGGGTGAAAGACACTTAGGAAAGTGCTCAACATCCTTAGCCATTAGGGAAATACAAATCAAAACAACTCTGAGATACCATTTCCCTCCTGTCAGAATGGATAAAATCAAAAACACCAATTACAGTTTATGCTGGAGAGGAAGTGGAGAAAGGAGAAAACTCCTCCACTGCTGATGGGAGTGCAAATTCACACAGCCACTTTGCAGTCAGTATGGCAGCTCCTCAGGAAAATGGGAATCAACGTACTACGAGATCTAGCAATTCCACTCCTAGGCATATACCCAAAAGATGCACATTCATACAACAAGGACATCTGTTCAACCATGTTCATAGCAGCATTATTTGTAATAACCAGAACCTGGAAGCAACCTACATGTCCCTCAACTGAAGAATGTATAAAAAAAATGTGGTACATTTACACAATGGAGTATTACTCAGCAGGGGGAAAAAACAATGGAATCTTGAAATTTGCAGGCAAATGGATGGAACTAGAAGAAACATGAGCAAGGTGACCCAGTCACAAAAAGACAAACATGGTATGTACTCACTCATATGTGTATTTTAGACATAGAGCCACGAATTATCAGCCTACAATCCACACCGCTAGAGAAACTAGGAAACTAGGAGGACCCTAAGAAAGACATACATGGTCTCCTGAGAAAGGGAAAGGGACAAAATCTCCTGAGCAAATTTGGAGCATGTGAGTAGGGGAGAGGGACTTAAGAGAGAGAGAAGGGGAGAAGAGGAGGGGAGAGGAGGATATGAGGCAGCAGGAAGACTGAGTCAGGGGAAGAATAGAGGAGAGCAAGAAAAGAGATAGCATAATAGAGGGAGTCATTATATGTTTAAAGAGAAATCTGGCACTAGGGAAATGTCCAGAGATCAACAAGGATCACCCCAACTAACAATCTAAGCAATAGTGGAGAGGCTGCCTTAAATGCCCTTCCCTGATAATATGACTGATGACTACCTTATATGTTATTCTAGAGCCTTCATCCAGTAGCTGATGGAAGCAGAAGCAGACACCCACACCTAAACACTGGGTTGAACTCCTGGAATCCAGTTGCAGAGAAGAAGGAGTGATGTGCAAAAGGGTCAGGACTAGGCTGGAGAAACCCACAGAAACAGCTGACCTGAACAAGGGGAGCTCATGGACCCCAAACTGATAGCTGGGGAACCAGCATAGGACTGACCCAGACACCCTGATGATGGGTGTCAGTTAGGAAGCCTGGGAAATCTATGGTGCCTCTGGCAGTGGATCAGTATTTATCCCCAGTATATGAATGGACTTGGGGAGCCCATTCCACATGTCAGTCTAGACACATGGTGGAGGGCCTAGGTCCTGCTCCTAATGATATGGGCGACTTTGAAGATTCCCCCATGGAAGGCCTCATCCTCCCTGGGGGACAGAAAGAGGTTGGTGGAGGTCAGGGGAAGAGGGGAGGAAGGGGGAACTGAGATTGGCATGTAAAACAAGCTTGTTTCTAATTTAAATTTTAAAAAAGGAAAAAAAGAATGCCCCCAGGGGCTCATAGAGTTGAATGCTTGCTCACCAGGGAGTGGCACTATTAGGAGGTATGACCTTTTTGAATTAGATGTGGCATTGATGGAGGAAGAGTGACACTGGGGTGGGGTTACATGTTTCAAATGCTCAATCCAAGCTCAGAGCTTCTCTTTTGCCTGCTAATCTGGATGTAGAACTCTCTGCTCCTTCTCTAGCACCATGTCTGCCTGTGTGCCGTATGATCAGTGCCATGACTCTAATGGACTAAACCTCCAAATTGTAAGCAAGCCCCAATTCTTTTCTTTTATGAAAGTTGCCATGGTCATGGTGTTTCTTCACAGCAATAGAACTCTGACTAAGACAAGCAAGCTCTTGGAACTCTCTGGTCAGATAGCCCAGCTGAAACACAAGTTTAAAAATCAATGAGGGGCCCTGTCTCAAAAGAATAAAACATAGAGTGACATATGAAGACACTTGATATCTTCTATCTCCATGTACATGTGTGTAACTCCACAGAGGCACACATTGGCACATACACATATACCACCAACACATCACAAAGACACACACACATAGACGCCTTTCTTAGACTACTCTAATTTGGTTGTTTTATTTCTCTCCATCCCATTCAGAACACATTATCTTTCAAGTGTAACTTTTCTTTTTTCATTATATATATATACATATATATATATGTTACAAAGAGTCTTTATTTCAAAATTTCTGAAATTTCATAATAATATCCTTGATTGTGATTTAAACTTTGTTTTTAGGGTGACCTTATTATAAGACCCTTTGAACTTGAAGGTTAACTCTTATCCACTCTTCTAAATAATGTAAATTACTTCTTTAAACTTTTCCTTTTTTCTTTAAAGACCTTTTTTAATTCTGCATTTTTGTATCATAATCAAGATTAATTGATTCTCTACTCTACTTCTCTTATTACTTTTCTATTTCTTGCACCATCTTCCAACACTGAATTATTTGAATCATCACATATTTTTAATTATGTGTTCTCTCTCATATTAAACATCACTTTTTATTATCTACTATTCCTGTTTCATGGATACAATATCTTATTATATGTGTCCATTGGAAAACACTAATAGAAAATTAGTTATTTTTCTTTTGTTTCTTTTTTCCTGTTTTATTCCTACTATTATTTCAGACAGAATCTCACAGTGCAACCTAGACTGCCCTTGAACTGCTGGTCCTCCTGAATTCTGGGATCATATTGCATGCCATTGCTTGGTTTGTTTTGCTTGCTTTGTATTTTGACATTTTTAGTAGGAGTTTTCCTCTATTACCCACCATCTTACTGTCCACATTTCAGCTCTGGTTATACAAGAGCCAGGTACTGATTCCTTGCAGAGCTCCCTTATGGTATCTTTTTGTTGACCTTATTCTTGGAGATTGGCAGGTTTAGAGTGAACTGACCTTGTCTGGTATCGAATACTTCCTTGACCTCTTTCTTTTCCTTGGCTTGTTCCCCACCTGCATTATGTGTCTGCAATAATGTTTCCTTTATAAACTACCAGCATCCAGGCTATTGTCTCAAGATCTGTTTCTGGAAGAACTGAGCCTACAAAACAAGCAAATCCCCGAAACCAATTTAAGCAGATCGATTATACTTATCCCATCCAAGTTTCTATTCATAGTGCCACTGAAATTGGTACTTAGGTAAATGCATAGATATTTTGCAATAAATGTTAAGAAATAATAGACCATTCCAACAAAGGAGATGAGAAGTAATTTTCTCTTTTATGTAGATATTTGATATTGGTACATAAAACATGTCAAGAGTTTCAAAAATTATGTGCTTCCAAAGAGAAGATGTCATATAAATTTTTCAAAATCAAATTTGTCAACACATAAAAATCAGAGTAATGTATTAAGTAAAAACTTGGCAGGCAGAAATAAATCCTAAGGTATTTGAATAACATATTAGAAAGCTAAAATTCCTCCCCCTCAAAATAAATGCCATAACACTGAACACTGTCAAATATCCAATTTCCTAAATTTGAAATTTCTAAGAATTCTTGTAAAATGCACCTTCTTAAATTCTCTTAATATTGCACCCCCTCATACACACATATACACACTACCACCACCAGGAGCATACATATTCTCATCACTGTGGAACAAAATATAGTTGGGGGGGAGTACCTAAGAATTACAGCCTTGATTTACAGATGACTTAAAGGGATTCTCAATAGTTATTCAGAATTTACTGGGTACAATTCCAGGCATTAAAAAAGAATGGCCCATCACCTGAAGGCCTGGTGTGAGGGAAAGTGATGAGACCATAAGATCAAATGGATGGGAATGAACCACAAATGTGTTCAACTGGGAAAAGATAGGGAAACATGTTTTGCTTATTTTTGAAAGTTACAGAATATACCCAATGAATGGTATCTATAAAGCTAGTCTGGAAAGAAAGTATCTGCTCTCCACAAAGAATGCCTAACAAGTAAAGTAGAAGCTATGGCTCCTGATGTTTCTGGTAGGCTTAGGAGGGCACAGGCCTTGACAGTGACTGCTAGTGCCTGAGGATCCCTCAACATGAATAGGAAAGTTTTTCTGACTAAGGACAAACTGTGTTCCTTTTGTTGATGAAAGTTTCTGCCCCGCAGCTACTCAGTCCCAAATAAACACACAGAGGTTTATGTTAATTATAAATTGTTTGGCTGATGGCTCAAGCTCCTTATTAGCTAGCTCTCTCTTAACTATTAACCCATTTCTATTAATCTGTGTACCTCCATGTGACCATGGCTTACTGATGATACCTGGATCTCTTGCTTTCTCAGTAGCTACATGGCATCTCCTTGAATCTACCTACTACCTTTCTCTATCCCTGTTTGAATTTCCTGCCTGGCTAAATCCTGCCTGTCCATTGGCTTGTGCTATGCCATTTCATAAAATAAAACCCAGAAGTACCATTTCTAAACCTACTTCAGTCTCACCAGCCTGAGCCCAGACCAATTTCATGTCCTACTTCCCCATCTAAGGCCTTCAGCTAATGCCTCAGACATCCATGACCTGCTCCCTCGTCATTCCTCATCCCTTCTGCTGACACTCTGACTCTAATAGCTGTAATGGACTCCCTGCCATCTGGTCCCTGCTTTGTCTCACATTGGTAGTAGATATTAAAGATTGCTGTGAATTTTAGTAAAGGACATCTCAATTCTTCAGCAAGAAACAACTGTTCCCAGAAAAGGTTATTATTGAAATCAGATGAACTGAAACAATGGGAACTGTCTGGAAGGACACAGAGCATTTCATTGAATCCAATGACTCTAGAAGAACTAGAACCTCAAAAGGAGGAAAAGAAGTTCTGCTGTCCAGGTTCATGGGCCCAAGTGCCTTCTTTTTTAGATTCCCCCTGCAGCTAACTTTTCTGGCATTAGTAAACCTTAGCAGCCTCAGACCTGTTTCTATGTGACTTTTCAATTCCACCAACTAAAGGCTGTTGCCTAATCTCAGATTCTTGAAACAGAAAATTTGATATGCTCAGTCTGGTAAAAAATCAACCATGACAACAACAACAACAACAACAACAAAAAAAAAAAACCAATCAAGTAGTATCTGTAGAAGATTCTTTAGCAATGTGGGAAAGATAACCCACTCCACCCCAGGGTGACAGAGAATGGTTTCTACTTTACCCTTTCTCCCAGAAAGCCTGAAAGATGAGTCATTAGGAAACTGTTTTTCATGGTGCTAAAATTTTATATATACTCTAAATTATGTTTTATTGGCATCATGCTTATTGAAAATTTTCTAAACCTATATTTCAAGATTCCCTGCCTTCATAATCAGTATGCTGTGGATACCTAAGCTTTTCTCTTATGACTCATCCATCCTTATTATCACCATGTACTTTGCATTTTGCAGTACAGAGAGCCTCGGATCCTTTAGAAGCTCTCTGGGCTATTTTCACCCACATAAAATGGCATAAATTGTTACATTTGAGGTCATTTGTCTGTTATCATCAGCTTCCTGTTGCTTTCAGCGTACCTATCTGAAAGCCCTTCTCCTCATGTTTAATTTATGACCGTTATGCTCCCTGTGGCTTTTCAAATTAAATCACACAGGCTATTAGTTGCAATCCATTAGTTTGCCAGAACAGTCACTCAGGATACTCAGTTAATGGAGGAAAATATAAAAATACACAAAATATTAAGGTAACTCATCATTCATAAAGCTAGCCCACACAGTGAAATAGAACATTGTTCAAGGTGCACTTCCCAAGTCTTCTGTCCCAGTTAAACTGGTCCATTTGGGGAGGCAGAATCTGAACCCCAGAGGGAGTGTAGTGAAAGTAAACCCCTTCCTGCAGCTACCGTTAAGTGGAAAATTTTGGAAAATGGTCAAATATAGTCTACCATAACTGAACCATGCATTCTACTGGATTTAAATATACAAATAAATTAGTGGGATTGCTTATAATAATATAAATTTTGATTAACTAGAGATACGTGGGGCCTGATTATTCTCTGGTCAACAGGCACCAGGAGGTTCCTGAGACAGATCATCCTGGTAACATTGATTTGGGTGTTTTCAGGTTGTGGCCCATTAATACCTCAAATCTTTGCAAGAAGATCCAGGGGAGATTCCCAGACTAAGGGAGGATCTATGGAACACACAGATGCTTGCTATATGGACAGGCAGGTCTGTCAAGATGGCAAGAGTGCCTTTTTTGACTAAGTCTTCCAACCCTCACAAGCCTCAGAAATAGTTGTGGGACTAAGTAAGATCACATATGTCATCCATGATAGGAATCCCATTTGGTCACTGGATGACTCAGAGTGTAGGGCTGAGTGCCACCCAGAAAAAGACCTATTGTTTCAAACTGAGCTAAACTGAGGGCCTGATGATGGCCAACAGTCAAGAACGGGAGCCTGAACTTAATCTGCCACTGCATCAGGGCCAGAGACAGTCTTGTGAGGCAGATGTGGAAAGGAGGAGGGTCCACCACTGGTAATTTCTTCTATCTTCCTTCCTATCTGTGTTTCTTCTCCTAAACAATAGGAAGGACCATGATTTGTAGCCCTCTCTTTTTTTCTTTTTTATATTTAAGTTAGAAACAGATTTGGCAATAGGGTGGGAGGGTGGGGGGGAAGGGGAGTGCGGGAGGAGGGGAGGGAGAGGGAACTGGGATTGACATGTAAAACAAGCTATTTAAAATTAAAATAAAAAATGATAAAAAAAAATAAACAAGCTTGTTTCACGTGTCAATCCCAGCTCCCTCTCCCTCCTCTCCTCCCCGGCCCTCCCAACCAGGCCCCCCAATCCCCCACCCAATCTCTACTCCAATCCCTAGGGAGGGTAAGGCCCTCCATGGTGGATCTCCAGAGTCTGTCATTTCATCCAGGGCAGAGCCTAGGTCCTCCCCCAAGAGTCCAGGCTGAGAAAGTATCCCTCACTGTGGGATGGGCACTCAAAGTCTATTTGTACGCCAGGGATAAATACTACCCAAGGCCCCATAGATTACCTAGGCCTCCTGACTGACACCCACATTCAGGAGGTCTGGGTCAGTCCCATGCTTTCCACACAGCCATCAATCTGGGGTCCAAACTCCCCCTTGTTCAGATCAACTGTTTCTGTGGGTTAAACCAGCCCAGTCTTAACTCCTTTGCTCATCAGTTCTCCCTTTCTGTCACTGGATTCCAGGAGTTCAGTTCAGTGTTTAGCTGTGGGTGTTATCCTTTAGTTGGTGACACAATTATTCTCAGTTCACATCCCTAAAATTCTAGTCCTTCTATCTTCAAGCTCCTCTTCCATATTTGTTTGGCATATGAGGCAAAGCATTGTAGATGTTTATTAAACCAAAGTTTAGGTATCTTTATTTAAGAGAAGTTTGAGTTAAAAAATTAACAACCTACCTCAAAATTATGAATGAAATTTAACTGTTGAATGTTACAATGCAAAGCAAATATGTAACTAAATAGTTTTTAAATTGGTATCTTATGAGCATAAAGAATATGTTATAAAAGGTGACATGAATCAAAGTGTATTAAGATTGAAATAGTCAATATTGTTAAGCCTAGTAGTGTCTAATCTGTGAACTATGAAAATAGTAACACAAATCATGAGCTATTTTCAATATTTTCACTGGCAGAGTCATTGCTTTTGTATAAGATTGTATCAAATTTGTGTAAGACCAGGTTGTAGAGTAGGACAGTGCTGGTCTCTGTCCATGATAAGAAGCCTATTCACATGCAAAAGTTAGGAAATCTCAGACTTAAACTGAGTAAATTTTACACACAATCAAGCCTGTATTTAAAAATAAGCTGAGATTTAATAAGCTTATCTGTTGGGGGAAGTCCTGTGCATTTGTCAATAAAGTACTATTGAGCCAATAGGAAACCTAGATAGGAGGGACTAGGAGTCGAGGAGGATTCTGGGAAGGAGAAACACAAGAGAGTTCGAGATGTAACGCCATTGGGGTAGGAAGCCCGGAAACCTCTCCGGTAAGAAACATACTTAGATTAACAATTATGGGGTAATTACTTAAGTCAGAGCTAGCCAGTAAGAAACAAGCAAGACCACCAGCTTCATAATTAATACAGCGTCTTGTGTGATTATTTGGGGACTAGAATGCGGCAGAGCCCAGGCGGCTGGCGGGTGATAAACCAAAGCGGCTAGAAAGGAAAGGCTTCTTGTTACAAAATGGTGATCAGGAGTGGGATGATGAATTTCCACGCAGAATGACAAAAGCTTTAAAGGAATTTTAGAAACAGAAGAGCGGAGAGTCGCACAGATTTTTGGTAGCAGCATTTTCTCAGGTGTGCTCTGTTTTGCTAGCTACAAGCAGAGATTCACGCGGCTCGCTTACGGGAGTCTTCCTGACTCGGCATAAAAAGAAAAAAAAAACCAGCAAGGTTGTTTTAAGAGACTCTGCTAACAATTGAAAAGTTGTACGTACAGCTGGAAGTGGCAGCTTTTGCTGGAGGTCAGCATGGACTGAGGCGGTAAGCTGGAGTCACGCTTACGCCCGCCATCTTGACGAAAAACCGGCAGTTTAAAACAGCCTTAGTTTTACAGATAAGACACGTGGCCAGAAAAACTTAAAGATTTACTGTAAAGTCAGACTTGGATAAAGGAAAGCCTCTAAAGGTTTACAGTGTGTTTAAAAATATACGTGAGATTGAGAGAGAAAATGAAACAACAAAGTGGTAAATAAATAAAAAAGCCGACGTTGTGGTGGCACACACAACTGGATTTCCTCCAGAGGCAGAGGCAGGCAGATTTCCAAAGAGAAACCCTGTCTCAGAGAAAAATAAAAGTAAAATAAATAAAGTAATAACAGATAAATAAATAAGCCACGTAAAGATGGAAAATACACAGAGAGTCTGGATACTGTACGCTATTGTGTTTTTCAGTTTTTTCATTGCTAAAGGAACAAATGCTAAAGTACACTTGATTATAAATGCTGCTGAATTAATCCAACTTATATCTTTTGAAAATGCCTTGACTTCAAAATTTAAGTATAAGGATATGTTACTTGGAAAAGGAGATTTTACTTATGTTTCCACAGAAAATGAAAAGCTGAGGATTCCTTCCAGGCTTCTGTGGTTTGACGAACCAAGACCCCCGGAAGCAGTGAACCAGGTGTTCCAACAACTGAAACAGCTAAGATGATGGAGCTTTACAGACCACGAAAATAAGGACTTATACAGGTTTCTGAGTTTTGTCATGATCCCCATGGTATGAACAGCGCCCCCTTCCAGCATGAAGCAGTTTGGAATGAGCGACGTCCTAATTCCCATCTTGTTTATAAATCTTTGTTTTCATTTAAATGGGATTGTTTATAATTGGCTAATGATCACAGCCGATCTCTTGTTAATGGAAAAAAGGGGAATTATGGTATGGGTATGGTTTTTCATTTATTGATACAAATTCAAGGTCAATTTTGTGACATGTATACTTCTCTTGATTAAGTATTGTGCTTATACTGATCTTTTAAAACGTAATGCATAATTGAATACAGACTATAGATAGTTATTGATAATAGAATTTATAGTTAGGTAAGTTAGGTTTTCTAGACATACAGAAATATATTTGAGATAGACAGTCTTCAAACCTCTCAGAGACCTTCAGAACATGGCATTTAAAATGGTTTAGGGTTTTTCTTGACAATGTCTGCTCCTGGCAGCACCAATTACGTCTGAGAGGAAGATGGGCATCGAAGAAACTCGTTATGGAGTTTGCTTTCAACATGGCAAGATTAGCCATTTGGGCAAGAAACTGCTCTTGCCTAGACTGTTTGACTGTTGTTATATAATCTGGACATGCAGGACCCACAGAAAAGTGACTGCTGAACTCAGTCTTACAGGGTTCCTGCTTCACGGAAGAGTCTACCAGACTTTCTACAGGACACAGAAAAATGACTGACAGACTGCCAATACAGATGGACATTTTGAAATTTCCTGCTTTGCTGAGAAGTGTTCCAGACACATTGTGGCCTATGAGCTGAAGATGGATGCCCCAACGTTACAGAGGAACTTCGGGTGACTGTCCAGGCAGTAAGATGTCTCTGTCAATCCTAGTGTTTATATATTATCCTTCTGTGGTCTTTGATGGAGTTGAAGATAGATAGTTATAATTATAGTTTTCCTTAGTTATGATAAGAGATAAACTACATATAGGACTTTGGACTCACAAGAATGAGATAGATGATATTTTCTTTAAATCTTGCTGAATGTTGATAGACAAACTATTGTAACTGTATTCTTACTTGATAACTGTTCTGCTATATATGATTTACTATGTTAAAGTTAAGACCTTTCTTTTTGTTTAAACAGAAAAGAGGAGATGTTGGGGGAAGTCCTGTGCATTTGTCAATAAAGTACTGTTGAGCCAATAGGAAACCTAGATAGGAGGGACTAGGAGTCGAGGAGGATTCTGGGAAGGAGAAACACAAGAGAGTTCGAGATGTAACGCCATTGGGGTAGGAAGCCCGGAAACCTCTCCTGTAAGAGACATACTTAGATTAACAATTATGGGGTAATTACTTAAGTCAGAGCTAGCCAGTAAGAAATAAGCAAGGCCACCAGCTTCATAATTAATACAGTGTCTTGTGTGATTATTTGGGGACTAGAATGCGGCAGAGCCCAGGCGGCTGGCGGGGGATATACCAAAGTGGCTAGCAAAGAAAAAGCTTCTCTTAACACTTATCAAAACATAATTTTTAAAAAAACATTTGAATGAAGGTATTCTACACAAAGAGATAGTGTTTCTCCCAGAAACCATTAAGTTACAAAACAAAACTTCAAGTGCCAAGTGTGAGATAACCTATTTGTGAGTTAATGATCAAGGAAGCTCCAGAGGCTTCCAAAACAACACGGTCTATTGCCATTTCTCTTGGTTGCCCATCAGAACTTGATTATAAGACCCTACTATTGAAGACACATCATATTTTGCCTCTAAAGCATAGAGAAATAAATATAGGTCTGAGTGGGAGTATGCTTCTTGTTAGCTAGCAATCATGGTGACAAAGGGTGCTATGCAGACTGCAAGGAGAGAAAAATTACCCAGTTTACCCTGCAAACTACAATAATAATAACATGCTGGCAAGATGTGTCTGTTGGTACATTAACGGCATGAATATTATAAGGGTAACCTTCCACTTTATGATTGGATTCAAGGCTCATTCCATAGGAGGGAAAACATCCCTGGTACTATAAACATGGTTAAAAGATGGGAACCAGCAAGATCATAAACCCTAGCAGAATAGAGGGGATCTTCTGTTGTTTTGTTAAATGGGCACGTGGCCAAACTGTCTTCTAGATACTTGTGTTTATACCCATCGATTATTAGATTCGCCCTGTTCTCAACCTTCACCACAGAAGCTTCTCACTGCCACTGAGTCTCCCGCTCCATAAACCAGGCTGGTCTCAAACTCACAGAGATCTGCCTGCCTCTGCCTCCCAAGTGATGGGATTAAAGGCGTGCGCCACCAACGCCCAGCTCAGAAGCTTCTCATTGCAATGATGGTGTTTAATATAAAAACTCATAACTAGTCAAATTACTGGAATAAGAGATCAATGTAGTGTTCACCCCTTAATGGGTCATCTATACCACACAGCTCAATTCTCAACACCAAGGAGAAAGAGGCAGAAAAATGGAACAGGCAGAAGATGGAGAGGTGTGGTACAAAGATATATTTTCTGGATATGGTATTGTCATTGGACTCATGAATTCACTGCAAATGTGGTTACCTGAACAAAACTTACACAAAATTGGGCCCACCAGCATTGTGTCATGTAGTGGAAAAGGCTACTAAAGGACTATTTACAGGTGACTGGGGAAGAGAGTTCCATTTTCTTCAGGGATGCAACCACTGGTAACTTGACAGTGCTCCATTAAATAACCTCACACCCATGCAAGCAGCACTAATTAAACTCAGAGGGTCACACACTCATAGAATACAAAAGGGACAGGGACTCATTGAGGAAAAGAAACATTTCAATGGTACTAAGATCAGTGATCATTTAGGCTTCATTTCTAAACTCCTATGTTGGCATAGTCTACAACCCACACATCACACCTTTAAAATCTGGGGCAATGTGAATGCAATGATGACATAGATGAAGTTGGTATATAATTCCTTAATGAACCGTGGGGTAGAATTATTTTAAATGCTAGAATTCACAAGAGAAAATTAACAAAAGAATTTGTTTGAAAGATGTTGGAAGCCTTATCCAGTTTAGTGGCTTTCTATCATGCTTAGTGAACTGGTTTTCAGAGAAAAGTGAAACATCCAAACTTAACAAAGCAGAGCACTGGAAACCCCCTCCTCCTCATGGCAATTGCCTCATACACGCTGTATCTCCTTTCACAACACAGAATATGCTTTTGCAGACACATTCTAGTTTGACTTTCCATCATGTGTGTGTGCACGCGCGCGCGCGCACACACACACACACACACACACGTCTGCCTATTTCATTTGCATTTCATGCCAATTCACTGAAGTCTTAGCTCCTATATCCAGCTGTTGCCCGTTTTCCTCACCTCATTAGCTTCTCTCTGACTCTCAGTACAGAAATGTGAGTGTACAACTTGATTCATTTCTCTTCTCAAAACTTGTATTCAATCACTGATAAGTCCTGACATTTCTGCACCCAAAACACATTTTCCATTCCACTGCTTTCTCTCCTCCTTCACTCCTCCCACCACAACTCAGGTACCAATATGTCCTGTGCAGGAACCCACAATAGCCTTCTATCTAATTTCTATTCATCTCCCTTTCAAGACCTTTAAAATAGACACTAGGAAATACAGCCTCCTAGCTTAGAAAGCGTTTGGCAGTATCTCTTCCCACGGGTTTTACCCTTACTTCAGAGGCGTGGAGATGGAGATTCCTTTGTTGTAGGTTCTACCCTATACATTGTTGGGTGTTGAGCAGCATCCCTGGTCTCTACTATGAGATATAAGTCATATCTCAATCTGCATAGTGAAAAATAAAGAAAAGTCTCACACCTCACTCCTGGTGGAGAACGACAGCTTTATTTGCATGATGAAGCTGTTTTCATGTTGCAAATGTGAATAAGATGATATTCAATTTTCCCAAGCTTATTCCACATTCAATTTTCTCTCAAAATGTCTCAGAAGCCTTTCTAGTCTGCATCTGGCCCACATTGTCCATCTACTCCAATGGTCACCACAACCACCTAGTATTGGGGAATGCGTTTTCATATTTTAGATCTGGCTCTAGGTCTGTGTTTCAGTCAGGAAATTCCACAGATAGCCCAGTCTTAAATAATATTTAAGTTAGGCAAGTTTTAAATTTTCAATAAGAACTCAAAACCTTAAAATGATGTTGTATTAGTATCATAATAGTAAGCATGCAAGAAAAGCAGGATTATAAACCCATGAACAGTAAATTTGATCTGTGACCTGATTTCCTGAGGTCGCATATTTAGTGTGTGGGTGGTTAGCCTCATAATAAAGGCCAGCTATGCAGTGGGACAGAACCATGCTGGGAAATATTAAAGTCAGCATGCTGTATAAAGTTTGCTCTTCCATTTCTTTAAAGAAAATACAAAGTCAGGAAACAGGTTCAAAAAATTTACATATAAACAAATGCTACATTTTAACACAATTGATGTCAAAACATACTATCATATTCCCAGTAATAGCTGCAGGACACCAGTACTTTGAATGCTATGGTGCCAAGTTCAGGTCAGACCACCCATCTTGATTTTAATAAAGGGTAGCTTTAGGACCCTGCTCTGAAAACATGTATCCCCTTCCAAGTGGATCTTATGTTCTCATTCTAGTACCTTTTGTCCTTAGTACCAGGCTTTGGCAAATATGAGGAGCAGGGTGTCCCAACATGATTGAAGCAGTCTATTCTAGATAAGGAAGCTCAGCAAGTCAATGACCGTCACAGATGCTGAGGGCACAGAGAGTCCTTAAAATTTAACCGAAGCAGTAACAAAAGCATTCCCAGAAAAACTAACTGAATGGTTTACATCGGCCTCCGCAATACTTCCAAGATACTGTGGTCTAGTTTATCACCATGGAGCAACGATAACAAAACTCAAACACATGTCCTTCTAAACATGGCCTCTGTTTTGCAGCCTGTAAGAACTTCTAAAGGGAACTCTAATGCATTTTCCACCAACATTTTTTAAGAAGTTCAGCATTCTCACAACCTTTGTGTAAGTACCACACAGCTAGTGTTAAAACTTAAGGTGCCTTTGGTGAGTTTCCAGATTTTACAGAGCTACATTGTACACAATTTATAAACCATTGCTGAAAACACTACCTCATGTTATATGGAGGAAACTGGCTTTCATAGAGCTTAAGTGACGGCCCAAATTGACCCAAGAAGTTAAAATGCAAGCTAACATTAATAATCCAACTGTCCATCTATACCCAGCCTACTGTTTAGTCTAATCTATGGGTAGACATAGCCTGAACTAGAATTTGAAAATAGCTCTTAGAATTTCCCAAGCTGGAACTGTTCACATTTGAGAAAAGAATAGGAAATCTACGTTGATAGACCAGATAGACAAAGAACAGTGAGAAAGGAGTTATAAGGATTAGAAGTCAAATTATAATCCCAAGTAAATATGCTATAACTAGTTACAATTAAGCCTTCTCAAAATTATTTCAGAAAATAATGAGTTGAAGTGAAGCATAACAGAATCTGAGGACAGGAAAATGTTTCTATTAGGTCTGTATTTATTGAGGCCATTTGATCACCATTTGTCTAGAGCCTACAAGAACAAAGTTACATGCTGGGAATATTGAAATGATTAAAAACATTTTGTATCAACATAATCACCACCCACTGAGAAAACAGATGAACAATAAATTCTTGGGCCTTAGTACAACTATGTTTGAAGTGTCAAGGAAGAACAAGAGATAATACTCCACTCTGTTCAAGGTGAAGTTCCAATTAGGGCAGATTTTGACAGTGAAATTCAGTCGCAATGTATAATGCACCCTATAGTGGTAATTTGGCAAATACCTTGTCAAGTATTTTATAGCAGGATGTCAGGTAGATTGGAAAAGCTCTTTAAAATCAGCTCTGTCTCCTTTCTTATGTCTTTTTTTCAAACTGCTTCACTCTGCTTCCATATAGCAGTGAATTCTCATGTGGCGATACCTTGAAAGTGTTGCCTCAGCTGTCACTAATGCTAAGGCTGTCAAGATGGAAAACAGAACTGATTACTTTCATATATGATCCCAAAAGAGTGATTTTTTTAGAAGCAAGAAAAAATACATTACATTCTTCCCAATCAATAGAAAAATACTGTCAAGTATCAAGTTGTTGCAATGAAATAAAAATCTATCTTTCCGATGTTCCATTTGACTTCTAGTCAGTTGAATTATACGACTAACATCTGAATATGAAACTTCTCCCTTCTATTTACACTACATGTGGTGTTATTTCTTCTTGCTCTGTACCCACAACATAGAGACTGGGGATTACAATAAAATTCACAGCATGATACAAGAATTATATCAAACCCTTCTCCCTCCTATCCGTTCCTCTCTAAGTGTTTATTCTCCTTAATGTGCCAGATATCTTCATACAAACCTGGGAAACAGGTGACTATTACAAGATTATCTTACAGAAATGAACCATGGTCTGATTCAGAATTAGACATCAAATTGGTGCTTAAAGTAGAATTAAAACTCAGAAATATTTTTCATAATAGTTTTTTTTCTTTCATGTCAGTTAGCAAAGGGTAATTAACAAACATATTAGACTTAATATACTAGGTTGCCCCAGTCTACGATTGCTAGACTTATCACACAAAAATATTGAGGTTATGGTCACATTCTGACTGCAAATGAATATTGAATAATTTTTAGTATGAATATGTCTCATGTATATTGTTTATCTGATATTCAAATAGTGGGTTTCCTATATTTTATCTGCCAACTCTTCTGCCACAGACACTTAACTCTGCCATTGGTACAAAATCATTCACAGACAATAATTAGTCAGGAGGTACACATTCCAATAATTTTTTATTTACAAAATCATGGGCTGATATACCTAGGGAAGATCATGGTTGGCCAACATCTGCTGTAAGTCTTTGGCTTATTCTTTACTCAAGAATGGCCTGCAGAAAGAAACCAAGTTTATATTATTTTATATATTTGACTCATAGATCATTTGACAAAGTAAACTTTTAATGTCACATCTTTCATAGATCGTGTGAATAACTCATTTTATCAAATTATAACATCAAGCACTTTGGAGTTTTTCCTGTTTTAATTTGTCTATTCAGAAACCTAAAATGACTGACAGAGGGGACATTACAGCTGGGGGAAAGAAGTCTACTGTTTGGAGGTAGAAAATCACTTAAATGCCACTAGGTTATTTTGTTTGATTTGTTGAAATACTGAAATCTGAATGCTAAGTTATGACTGGGATGCCTCCCAAACAGTTGAAAGATTTTTTAAAATGGGCAAATAATAGAAAAGAGAGCATTGCTTGCTCAATTTCTTGCCTTCTGGGGACTCAGTCAGGTTGACTTTTGTTCTTCTCAGCTACTTTGTGCCTTCTATTCTCACTGCACAACCTGAAATGCCTGTTCCCAATGAGGATGCTTCACAGTGGCACAAGGAAGTCTGCCCAATTGTTAAAAGTTCAAATGATATCACAGGTGTGGATAATATTTTGTATCACATATATCAAAATTTAGCCTTTCCCATCAGGGCAGAGCACACCAAATGCAAACCTGAGTACTTCAAAGGTGTAGAGCATGAATAGCACAAGGTAGACAGAGAACATAGATGCATTAGTTACCACTATCTTGGTACTTTATACAGAAAAACTCACAACTGTTTGTAGTCCAGCTTTTAAAGAAGTAGGTAAAGATAGGATCACACTGTCTTAAATCAGTACTATTGCCCTGAGACAGTAAAATAACTTCTCAGGACAAATGCGTGTAGAGAGCAATGTGATACATACAATAAATGATTTGATGGCAGAAACTGAGAAAGGTCCAACCGAATCAGAACCAATGCAGCTCTCTTAGCTAAAAGGACAGTGGATGGTCATTAACAAGGAGTAATTGGAGATTTATATAGAGACTCAACTGTATAGTACCTTGACTTATCCCTAGAGCATGTGTGAATGTCAGTGTTTTCATTACAATATGAACTACCTCATCCTTAACTTTCCCTTTGAATGAATGTATCATATTTCTGTCAAAGGACTTCATTCAGGTGCCACTTTATATAAAAGTTAACTATGGGGTCCCATATGACTAGTTCAGTTAACTTTGTAGTATCTGAAGGTCAACAAAATCAGACAAGCCCATATAAATTTAAAATGTAATTCTTACTGGGTAAATACATAGGTATATATAGATCTTTTCTTCAATGTATTTGACTTTGGAAATAAGTGACAATAAATTTGCCCAACATACACTATGGATTTGGTGTATCATTTTCTATTTAAATTTTGTCTTCATTTTTCTATGCAGAAGATTCTCACTGTTTGCTCCACGAGCAACTAAGTGTTTTTCAGAGAGTTTCATGACATATGAGAAGTACCTTCCACTGCATAAATAAAGAGGAACAAATACTATCCCTACCACAATTCTCTGAAGAGGTTATTTCAAACCACCCTACCAGATCCTGACAGAATTTGTGATATTAAAGGACTGGTACAAAGGTAGATAAGGCCAGCGACTTAAGTATCCACTGGCCTCCAAAGAGATGAAAAGTTCATGTGTCACACATAAATGAAACACCAGTGTGTGACATTTTCTGATCACTGTTTTTGGTCCAGGAATAGGAATAAAAGTGAGTTGACTCAATACAACAGAAGAGAAAAATTACTGTTCTTCCTAATTGGTGATGGAATCCATCATTCATTCATTCATTCATTCTATCATCTGTCTATATCCCAGACTTTGACTTCTTAAAGCCTGTGTTCACATGTTTATATTCCCATATGCAATACTAGTTAGCTCATTTTAATTATCTCTATCTCTAGATCTTTTTCACACAATCACACACGTTTCCCAAAAGTTTTGGAACACCAAAATGTAGTTATATATTACAACATAATAAATTATCCCTAAATTCAGTTGTTCTAAAATAAGAACTGTCATTTCTTAAAGATCCCATGGACATGAAATTCAACACAGCAGAGCCATGATGGCTGCACTCTTCTCTACCATATCTCATAACTGGAACATCACCTGGAAGACTACATGACCAGAAGTTGAACTCCACTGAAATTTTATTCAGTCTAATTGTTGATGCTAGCTATCAGCTGAAAGTTAACTGGGACTATTGTCTATAACATTGCACTTGAATTCTCTAGGCAGCCTGGGAACATTTGGTGTTTTGTTCTCCTTCATATAGTGGTTGGGTTCTAACAGAAAACACTTCTAAAGGTAAATTTTGCACACCAATCACAAGAGACAGACACACTATCAAGTGACCTCTGAGAGAAGCAGAATAGAAGGATGACAAGAACTTGGCCTTGATTACACAGCTGACTTGTCAACCATCCAACCCAACTGCAAGCCTTACCATCTACTATCTACATGGCATAATATATTTAAACCAATTTCTGTTAGCTACCAGAAAACTACCTCAACACACAGCATTTCAACTGTCAATAGCAGGCTAGTAAGAGAAATCATTAGAAACGGGGTGGGGGGACAAAAAAATGACACACGTGCATTGTAGGATAAATGATTCTACAAACTGTATCCAGATATCTTATAACATTCCTCTAGATTTTAGCACAATTGATACCAGGGTGCCATTTTGACCTTAAAACCAAGCACATAGTCCCCAATACCTAGAAAAATGGAAACAAAGACCAAGCCCATCTTCTAGGAAAGTCCCTATGTGTACTAACCTTGCTTTTTTGGCTTCTGTAGGTTCACTTCTTACTGAAGTATGCCAACCAAGTTACGGTTTTGTGCATAAAAGACAAAAGGGTATAAGGCTTGGGGCTACATGATTTGGGTAAGCTCCCTTTGCAGACACTGGCCAGCAATAAAGACTTTCCTTTCAGCTTTAAGAGAGTCCATGTGCTAGTCTCTGGCAGGCTTACCTCACAGCAGCCCGAGCACCCTGAATTCCATACATCCACTGATCTACCTTTTCACCTTATTTTTTAATGAAACATACCTACCTATATGATACAATTTAATTGCCACTGGAACAAGCAATATACTGTTTGAAAGAGTTCATGGTACTGTCACTATGCTTCAGTTATGAAATATCTTTGCCCAATTGTGCCCCAGAGCCAGGGTACTTTGGTGTTGGATTGATGAGATCCTATCTGGATACTGAAGGTCTTAATTATTGAACTAAAATTATTAGATGTAAAATGCTATGCTCCAATTGCTTTCATCTGTTAATATTTTAATTCTGATCCAGGTCGCCACTACATAGCTCCAGATGGATTGTGATATTGAGTATTTGTACTGTCATTTACTTTGCCGGTATGTTTATAAGGATAACAAACTTATGTAATAATCTGAATTGATCCTAAAATTCTGTAATATTCCAAGTAACAATTTAGAGGGAAATTAGATGCTTTCTATAATTTGAATGAGCACCCAAATAAAATATTGATGTTTTTATGTTCCTTTATAGTCATACAAGTTCAAAATACCATTTCAGTTTTAGAAGTAATTTTGTAGATGGTTGGTTCATTATGTTCAGAGATGACGGCTTTAAGTCTATGGGTTTTTATTCATTGTTCATCTTTTTAGCTTTTGAAATTGTTTGACTGCACACCTGTGAGTCAGCATGTACCATATCAGAGAAACTTAAAATTCAAAAGCTAGCTTCTAGGGCTTAAAGAAATTAATGACTTAAAGCAAGTGAAAAATCTTTAAGTTAACTAAGAATCTGGCAGGATGAAAACAGTTTGTTTTTGTTCCACTATGTTATTAAATTATAATGATTTACTAATAACGTGTTGCATAACACCGTTTGTTTTGTTTTGTTTTTCGAGACAGGGTTTCTCTGTGGCTTTGGAGGCTGTCCTGAAATTAGCTCTTGTAGACCAGGCTGGTCTCAAACTCACAGAGACCCACCTGCCTCTGCCTCCCAAGTGCTGGGATTAAAGGCATATGCCACAACCGCCCGGCTAATGATTTATTTATTTTTATTTTATGTGCATTGGTGTTTTACCTGCATGTATGTCTGTGTGAGGATGTCAGATACCCTGGAACTGGGGTTATAGACAGTTGTGAACTGCCATGTGGGTGCTGGAAATTGAACCCAGGTCGTTTGGAAGAGCAGCCAGTGCATTTAACAACTGGGCCATCTTTCCAGGCCCCCATAATACCTTAAAAAAAAGGTGTGCTGTTCAGTAGACGATTGGGCTTACTAGTAATGAGCAACCAAACCCTGGAAGCAAAGAAGCCAGGTCGGCCTTCTTCAAGGACAGGGTAGGAAAACTACCAAGAAACACCTTAATTTCTTAGAGTCAGAGAAAAGGCAACCCGAAAATCAAATGGCATTAAAATGCTTTCAGTGAAACATTGAAAAAAGGAATTAGAGAATGAATTGCATCAAAGTGCTATGATCCCTGAGAATCTTAGGAATTGACTTTCGTAACGTAAAAAAAATAAAAAAGAAATTAGTGGGTAATAAATATCCTTGAATATAGGAGAGTGGGATTTCAACAGCAGCCACTGAATAAGAAGAATGGATTGAACCAATGTTCATCAACAAATCCTTAGAAGCATTCTCTCTCTCTCTCTCTCTCTCTCTCTCTCTCTCTCTCTCTCTCTCTCTCTCTCTGTCTGTCTCTGTCTGTCTCTCTCTCTCTCCGAAGGAGGTTAATGTTCTAGTCCACCCTTGGGTAGGGGTAACTCTAGAAGATTCTGTTATTTTATCCCACATTGTGTGTTATACAACATGTTCATTTTCCATGTCAGCAACTTCTTTCTACCTTTCTTCTTGGAAATGATTTTATCATCTATCCCTCTTTTTCCTTTTCCCTAGAAAAAAGAAATACAACCAGAAAAATAATCTTAATGAAAAAAAACATTCTGAATAGAGTGTTTAGTGTTTCATGGGAATAAACTAAACAAAGATCAAAATAATTAAAAACAATAAAATTATAACAAAATCAGTTTTTCAGCTGAGATGTGTTGTGAAAGAAATTAAGGAAGTAACACCCTTTATGTTGATTGTTAAGAGCTTAATATATCTGTATAGTTTGTAGAGTGATAACCTGAGCTTTCTATATTGACGTGTTCTCAACCAGTCTTTTTATTATTTTATGTTTTCTCGTATGTGTTTCTCATTGTGAACCGTTTAAAAGAAAAAAATTAGAAGGCAAGCAGAACATCTGTCACCAAACAGATGACACGTTTTTACTTCAGACTTATTCTGATTTAAGTTCCCTATAAGTCCTCTGTCTGAGAAATCTTACCCCCTTACCACTTCTTGTCCCAGCCAGGGACCATTCACCTACGCACACACATTGTATCCCACTTTCCTTCTTGCTCTCAGGACTTGGCTTACCCTGTACCCCAGATCAGGAGAGATTGGATTCTGAGGGCTCTTATCTTATTAATGGATTCATGTTTTCATGAGATTATTGGAAGATGGTGGAAATTAGGTGGTGAGGTGTGGAGGACCCATAAATAAAGATAGCGTAATATAAGCTATCTTAATATTCCTACTGTGTTCTTAGAGACTAACACTTAGTTAAGCTTCTATCTCCGTGTCTGCTTATCTTCCTGTAAAGCACATTTTCAAGGCCTGCAGTTCAGACTCCCCCAGCTGCAGACATGTCTCCTTGCAACACATCCTGCCAAGGAGAACTTCTGCTCCCCGGCCCTTCTGCCACCTGCCCTACTTAAGCCCTGTTGATACTTTTAATAAATGAGACTTGATCAGAATCCTGTCTTGTCCCCGTCTCCCACATCTCTTGTTCCCCTCATTATCACTCCCGCCCCTAGGGTCCCCGTTGACTGACCTCGGGGGCCAGGGCCTCTTCCTGTCTCTCTGATTTAGGTTTCTGCTGCCTTACTCCACCACAGTCCGGCCACTGTGATGTCCTGCCCTCAACACAGGCTCATAACAGTGGAGAAAGTCAGCCATAAAACAAAATCACAAACACAAATAAGTACTTCTTAATTTAAATTTTTAACATCAAGTATTTTTTTACAGGACTAAGAAACTGTCTAACACAAATTTATTGCTACCCTATAACTTTGGATGGCCCTGGATGCTACATTAATGACTTAAATATCTGACCCAGAATATCATAAAGGCACCTGCAAGTCTTCAACAATTCAATTTTCTCCTTATCTTTATGTTTCCTATCTTTGCTTCTAAATAAATATAGACTATTTAAGTAATATTTGATAATTGAGTTATTATTATGACATCCAGATGGTTAATTTTCATGCCAGACCTATATTAGTATGCTACGTAACCATTACAAAATTATACCCAGCTGTGCTAACAACTAAGGAAGGTGAGAGACAGCTGAAGTCAGACACTTAGGATTTCTATCCACCCTCTATAACCAACCAGTTCAATAATTAGTGAATGTGTCTCCAAATAGGGAATGGTGTTCATAATTCAATTTTTCCAACTAAATAAGTGATCTCTCCTTTCCACTTAGTGCAGTTGTTTGTCTAAAGATCTAGTTAGTATTCTAACAGTTAAACTTCAATCTCTGACACCTCTTTGAATTTTAAAATCCTTATCTAACATTCTTAGCTTGATTAATTGACAAGGTTACTTGAAGTCATGTTAAGGAACAAGTTCATAGCCTTTGTCTCTTTACAAAGGTTAAAAATGTTGTTTTTCCATCCCTATCCAAGTGCTTTCCTGACTAAAAGGTTGACAGTCTCTTGGCTGGATGTCTGTTACCCCCACGTTGATGAAGAAACGTAACTTTCAAGGGTATAACAAAATAGGTCTGCAAGAATTATGGGCTCGTCAGCAAATGACAAAGATGATAGATGGGATTAAAGAGCCCAAAGCTATTCTATCTTGAGTAAGTTGCTCAAGTTTTAGAAGGATTTTGATGCAGTTCATTTATTAAAAAGGTGATTAGTTGATGCCTGACATATCAATGCCCCTGCTTAGCCTCCACCAAGGGTGAGGATTGTCTTCTTGCTTATCCAGTCTCATCCATCTGCTCTGTTCTTTCAACCCTGATCATGATGGATGGTGATAACTTACGTAAGATGTAATTGTTCATTAGATGACATCTAAGTGCCCATCTTACATTGAGCACTTGTTAAACTAATGCCCTGTTCTCCAATCAACTATAGGAATAAACCAATGCTTTCTTTCCTCATTGTTCTCACATTTTTCCACACACATAATCTAAATTTATAATTTATATAACTCACTCATAAAAAACTAAAAGCTTTCCATAGAAGTCTGAACTCAAAATAGATGAAAATACTGAGGGGATGGCTCCAGTAATTTAAAGCTGGTCTCTGAAATTCTCTTTATCACAGTCATGAAAAGTCAGCATCCCCAAAGGCATCATAAATACAGTCTTTTCAACAAAATCTTACAGCATATTTTAACCTTCTACTGATCACTTACCATCGTGTAAGAGAACACTACAGTATTGCTCTATAATGGCCTAATATTGTAGAACTGCAGAATCTCAGCTATAGCTTTCTCATTCTAGGCAACATAACTTCTCAGCTAGGTCATAAAAGATCCAAAACTAGATATCAATTCTTCCTTCTCTAGCCCAGTGCTCTTTGTACTTTGTGCTGTTTTTACTTTTGTTGTTGTTGTTGTTTGGTTAGCAATATTCCAATCAGACTTAAATACACCAGATTCAATTCTGATTATAAATTCATCAGAAAAAGAAATGAATGAATGGAAAAATTAAACATTAAACTTGGGCCCTAATTGCCAAAAGATTAACATAATTTAAGGTATTACTAGGGCTAGTCATCCTTATTAAAAACATACACAGGCCCCTAGGAAATCCAAGGGAATGCCTGTCTGTGAAAGAATTGTGAGATAATTACTGAGAAATTATCAAGAACTATCGAGTTTCATGACTACCCTTCTATAAGCAAGAGCTTGCAGAAATAAATGAGATAACAGCTTCATAAATATCCTAAAGAGAAGAGATGATTGACAGCTCTTAGAGAAGGGAAAAAAGGATACCTTGAAAATGATATTATGCATTATATGTAATGCCGCCTATGAAATATTCTTAAAATAGAATCAAAGTAAGGCCATAATGTAACTTCACCATTATTTTCTCCCCATCCATATCTCAGAATGTAGAAATTGTCTCACCCTGGCCCAGTAGGCAGAAGCTTCCAGTTTCTCCTTGAAAAAGAACTAGTGCATCCTTCTCTTACCCATGTTCGTGATCTCCACTCAAGAATCCAGTCTCCTTACTCTTCCAGTCAGGTTCTTCTCACAGTACTGGGTGGTGCCATGTGAAAACTAAATTTTGACATTTCCCTTTGATTATAACATCATCGAATTCAGACTAAAAGAAGCCTAGTGCTTCTTGCTCTATATAATCTAAGGAGATCTGAAATCTCTCTGGGTTGCTTTTGAAGGAAAGACACTTACATAAATCAATGTGTAAAGTATAAAGTCAACCTTCCTCCCTAGTTTTCTCTCTCTACAACCCTTCCACTGTTTTGTTTGAACCCCCCTCCATTCTTTCTCCACTTTCTCCCACCCCCTTCTTCCCATTCCCTTTTTCTTATCTTTTAATCCCTTTGGAGTACAGCAGCTCAGTCTATAATTGTAGTTGAGCCATTTTACAACGGTTACAATCAGAGACAACCCTGTAAACACAGTGATTAACTCCGGTATCAGAATTGTTGGGTTCACGGTGGGTTTACAGTGGAATCTTAAGGCTACAAGTAGAAAGGACATTTTCTAATAGAAATGTATTAGATTAATCAATGTCCCTCCTCACCTCTTCTTTGCTCTCTCCTCTCTTTTGTTTTTTGTTTGTTTGTTTGTTTGAGACAGGGTTTCTCTGTGGCTTTGGAGGTTGTCCTGGAACTAGCTCTTGTAGACCAGGCTGGTCGAACTCACAGAGATCCACCTGCCTCTGCCTCCCGAGTACTGGGATTAAAGGCCTGCACCACCACCAACTGCCTGGCTACTCTCTCCTCTCTTTGTTTCATCTTCTAGTCTAGACTTTTCAAGAAAAGCATCATCTGTCATTGGGAACTAAGTGCCTCCTAATCACACTAGTTGACTAATGTGTTTCTGAAGACCTTGTAACTGTAGTTTTAAAATATTATACACCTGGGAGACATTTTAACACAAAATTTACAGACAGCAAAGAAGAGAAGGTGCACGAATAACTGTCCACTTAGTGAGCCATGCAAAGTAATTATAGAAGCACAGAAAATGAGATTTGTACAAGAGATGCTGTGAGACACTGGAGAAGTCAAAGGGAGACTTCTAAACTTAATGAAATGAAGCCTCCCTCTGTGGCAGATACCCATCACATGACACAGGGAAGGAGGCGAGTGGTGGGAAGAAGTCCCATCTCCTTCAGATATTCTGTGTTAACCTTTAGCTATCTCTCCCACCCAGAAGACAACCCTGAAATCCATGTCCAGACTAGAAAGCAATAATCAGAAACAAAAGTGTTAGCTTGAGACAGATAGATTAAAACCATCTTCTTTCTCCTGTAAGTTACTGCATGAAGAAGGTTGGCAAGTTGCTTGACATTTTGGTCCTCCTGTTCCTAATTCACAAAATGGGGGAGAACCCCCGTCTGTTCTTTGTGAGGTACCAAAAAGATGGAAGACAGCACACGATAACTTCCAGTGGTAGTCAATAGACAGTTACCAATATTAACTGATACGATGAAATGATCAGACTACTTGTTTTACATAAACTGAGGCAAAACTGAAGAAATGAAGCAGTTTTCTCACATATGGCAATCGGGACCTGTATCAGTATCTTAGTATGTCCATAATATATATATAGCCTTCTCTCTCCCTCTCCCTCTCCCTCTCCCTCTCTCCCTCTCCCTCTCCTTCTCCTTCTCCCTCTCCCTCTCCCTCTCTCCCTCTCCCTCTCCCTCTCCCTCCCTCCCTCCCTCCCTCCCTCCCTCCCTCCCTCCCTCTCTCTCTCTCTCTCTCTCTCTCTCTCTCTCTCTCTCTCTCTCTCTCAGAAAAGCTGCTCACAGGAAAGCTGAAAAGATCACAGAGAGGTGGTGCCATGTGGGCAATGTAGGAAAAAATATACTGACATTTACACCATCTTTTCATGCTTTTAAAACATGTATGTGTATGTATATACGCATATGTCTGTGTGAGCATATGCCATTTATGTATATGTGAGTGCCCAAAAGAAGGCTTCAGGTCCCTTGGAGCTGGAGTTACAGGTTACAACAACATCAGATGAGGGTGCTGAGATCCTAACTCTTATACTCCTGAAGAGTGGAACTGCTCTTACCTGCTGAGTCATCTTGCCAAACCCTTACTCCATCTTCATCCATCTCTGTGTGTACCAGTTAAATCCTATTATTAATTTCCTGTTATTGATATCACTAATGTTATTAATTTCCCTGTATGTAAAAACTTTAAAACTTCTCCATTTGGCATGACTTTTGAGCTACACTGTTGCCATGACCCAGGATTTGTACAGCATGTGCCTTTAGAGGAAAAGGTAACCAGGCAGACTGAAAATGTGAAATCTGATGCAGAATTATGGGAGACATAAAAAACAAGAATGACACCCAAGGAAGGAGCCAATGCAAACTTAATAGATTAAATACAGTTTTGGCATAGCTCTCATTCTTGAAATGCATTTGCAAATTTGAAATCATTACAAATACATATAAACCTTTTCCAGGATGAATCCCCTACATTGTTGTAATTTTTCCTCTTAAACGTGTTACCATTTCTAATGCTGGTCATCCTCTAAGTTCAGTTCTTGGCTTTGGAATCCAATAGCAGCCAGTTAACCTCATCACTCAATATATGCTCTTCAGTGACAAATATCAAGAAAATAGATCAAGAAATCCTAGGCTACTTGTGGCTTTAATGTCCTATGATAGACATTTTAACATAAGATGTACTCATCACTAATGTGTCAAATGGAAGGAAAGAAAGAAAGGAATGAAGGAAGGAAGGAAGTAAATAGGCAGTATTTTCATTTTTTAAGATCTATGCTCTAATGGAGGTTCTAGTAAAAGATTCTCATTGGTATAAGAAAAATATTGACTATAATAAGTGGATAAATTTTTATTACTTAGACAATATTAGGTTCACAACTAAATTGAGCAGTATACATCTTACACACACACACACACTACCTATACATATGAATAGTTAACCTGCTATCCCTATCCTCCCTCAAAATGGTACATCCATTGTGAAGCTGATGAACCCATATGTCTTGTCAAAATCACCTAAAGTCCACAGTTAACAAATCTATCCTTGTGTTGTACATTCTTTCTATTTGAGAAACTCATATTGATTATCTCTTACCTACCACCATAATAACATATAGAATCTGCCCATTGTTCTAAAATCTTGTGGTTTATTACTTGATACCTCCTGCCCACCTGATAGCTAGCAAATACTTGCTGTTTCCATAGATTTTTCTTTTCTGGAGAACCACATAGCTGGATTTATACAATAGATGCTATTTTCAGGTTGCTTTTGAATCAGTAGTATGCATTTAAGACTCCTCTATTAGTATTATAAATTGCTCATTGTGTTTATTGTTTAACAACATCAAATTACCTGAAATTTTATCTACCAAAGAATGTTTTGGTAATTTCCAAGTTTAGACAAAGTTTTCCATTCCTTCAAGTAAACATCAAAGGTCAAAACTGCTAGATTGTGGTAAGAGTATGTGCTATACATAAGAAAGTGCCCTACTTTCTGTAAAGTAGCAATAATATATTGCATTGTCACCAGCAGGGAGAGTTCTGCACAATGCTGGTTCCCCAGCTTTACAACTAGGGTCTCTGTGCCCTCACTAGGTCAGATCAACTGTTTCTGTGGGTTTCACTGGCATGGTCTTGGCTCCTCTGATCATTCCTCCTTCCTCTCTACAACTAGATTCCAGGAGTATGACTCCATGTTTAGCTGTGAGTGCCTGTTTCTTCTTCTATAGGATAGCAACCAAGGTAGTCATCAAAGGCAGCCTCTCCACTACTGCCTAGATTCTTAGTTGGGGTCATCCTGTAGATCCTTGAACATTTTCCAAGTGCTAGATCTCACTCTAAACCTATACTGGCTCCCTCTATCAAGGGATCTCCTTTCTTGCTCTCTTCTATTCCTCCCCTGTCTCAATCTTCCTGATCCCTCTTATTCTCCTCCCCCTCCTCTTCTCCCCTTTTCTTTTTCCTACCTCCCCCCTCTCTCCTCCAGTGCTCCCAATTTGGTCAGGGGTTCTTGTCCCTTTCCCCTTCTTCGGAGGAACATGTGTTTTTCTGTTGGGGTCCTCCTTGTTTCCTAGTTTCTCTGGTGGTGTGCATCGTAGGCTTGTAGTCCTTTGCTCTATGTCTAGTATACATGTATGAGTGAGTACATAACATGCTTGTCTTTCTGTGATTGGGTTACCTCACTCAGGATTGTTTCTTCCAGTTCCATCCATTTTCTTGAGAATTTCAAGATTTCATTGTTTTTTTTTCCACTGAGTAGTACTCCATTGTGTAAATGTACCACATATTCTTTATCCATTCTTCAGTTGAGGGGCATCTAGATTGCTTCCAGATTCTGGTAATTACTCTATAGATGTCTGTTAATCACAGTAGGGTTATAACTTCTGTTAGTTCTGAAGTTTCTGTCTGGTGGTCCTGTCTAGTGGTGAGAGTGGGGTGTTGATGTCTCCCACTATAATTGTGTGATGTTTTATGTGTGAGCTTTTATAATGTTTCTTTTGCGAATGTGGGTGCCTTCCTATTTGGGGCATAGATGTTCAGAGTTGAGACTTCATCTTGATGGACTTTTCCTGTGATGAATATGAAATGACCTTCTTCATACCTTTTGACTGATTTTAGTTTGAAATCTAATTTGGTAGGTATTAGGATTGCTACGCCAATTCGTTTCTTGGGTTCATTTGATTGGAAAATCTTTTCCCAACCCTTTACTCTGAGGTAAGATCTGTCTTTGACATTGAGATGTGTTTCTTGTATGCAGCAGAAGGATGGATTCTGTCTTCAAATCCATTCTGTTAGCCTGTGTCTTTTATAGGCAAGTTAAGACCATTGACATTGAGGGATATTAATGACCATTGCTTGTTAATTCCTGTTTGTTTTGGATTTGGTGGTGGTGGTAGTATTATGTGTGGGTTTCCCTCTATTACCTTTGTTTTTGTGAGTGTAGTTATCTTCCTTGGGTTGGAGTTTTCCTTCCAGTACTTTCTATAGGGCTGAATCTGTGGATATGTATTGTTTAAATCTGGTTTTGTCATGGAATATCCTGTTTTCTCCATCTATAGTGATTGAAAGCTTTGCTGGGTATAGTAGCTTGGAATGGCATCCATGTCCCCTTAGCATTTGTAGAACATGTATCCAGGACCTTCTGACTCTCCGAGCTTCCATTGAGAAGTCGGGTGTAATTATGATAGGTCTGCCTTTAAATGTTACTTGGCCTTTTTCCTTTACTTTATTTTTTCTTTATTCTCTAAGTTTTGTGTTTTGATTATTATGTGGTGAGGGGACTTCATTTTTGGTCCAATCTATTTGGCGTTCTGTAAGCTTCTTGTACTTTCATAGGCATGTCCTTTTTTAGGTTGTGGAAGTTTTTGTATATGATTTTTGTTGAATGTTTTCTGTACCCTTGAGCTGTATTTATGCACCTTCTTCTATACCTATTATTCTTAGATTTCTCCTTTTCACTGTGTTAGGGATTTGTTGGACTTGAGATTTTCTTTTTGCAATGATTGTGTTTCCTCTAGTGAGTCTTCAACACCTGAGATTCTCTCTTCCATCTCTTGTATTCTATTGGTTATACTTACATCTATAGTTCCTGATCATTTACCCAGCTTTTCTATTTCCAGCTTTCCCTCATTCTGTGTTTTCTTTATTGTTTCTATTTCAGCTTTCAAACCTTGAACTGTTTGAATTGTTTCCTTCATTTGTTTGGTTTTTGTTTCTTGGCTTTCTTTGCATTCGTTAAGGGATTTGTTTATTTCTTGAATTTTTTGTTGTCTTTTCCTTTGTTTCCTGTATTTTTGTTTGTTTTTTCTTCCATTTCTTTAAGGAATTTTCTCATTTCCTCTTTGAGAGTCTGTAATATCTTCATAAAGTTATTTTTAAGGTACTTCTTTTCTGCTTCATCTGCATTGGGATGTTCAGGTCTTGCTGGTACAGAGTCCCTAGATTCTGATGGTGTCATATTGGTCTTTCTGTTGTTGAGTGTGTTCTTATACTGTCGTCTTCCCATCCCTTCTTCCAGTGAGTGCAGGTGGGGTCTCTCTGTCTCCTCACATCTCCTGGTGGCATAGGTGGATCAAGACTTCAGTGTCTGCAACTCTGGATGGTCTGGCCAATCCTAGTGTTCTCCTCACTCAAGCTCAAGAAAAGGGCAGAGTGAGCAGAGGGGGCCAAGACCAAAGTGTGGTCAGACTCCGGGTGCAGGTCCACCACTCTCGGAACAGTCCCAGGACGTTTCAAGAAGGGGGTTGGGGGAAGCCAGGCCCAAGAAGAGCCCACACTCACCTCAAGCAGAGGGCGGAGGCCAGAGAGGGCAGCCAAGACTGAGGTGTGGCCAGACTCTGGGTGGTCAGTCCTACTATATACTTTTGATTTTCTGAAACTTAAATATGATATGCTTTACTGATGCTATTTTTGTTTTTATTTTTGATGAAATTTTTATGATTTGTAGTTTTTGGCATTTGTCCTGCTAGGTGTTTTCTATACTTTTTAGATATGTGACTAGGGAACAGGGATTGATAGTTTTCAATTTGGAATTTTTTTTTGTAGAAGAGAGGCAGTACTTATTGCTTCAAATATTTGGTTTCTTTTTCTTTTCTGGTAGCCCCACTATCCACATCTTACAATGTTAACTGTCCCACTGTTGTTGGATTTTCTGTCTCCAATACGTTCCCTTTTTGCTTTTCAGTTTGTGAAGTTCCAATTGATCAGTCTTCAAATTCAGATTTCTTTTTTTTAGCTATGCCACATGTACCAATAAGCATTGTCTCTTCTGCCATAGTGGTTCTTCCTCCTGCTCCTCCTTCTCCAACTCTTCCCCCTTCTCCCCCTTCTCCCCCATCTCCCCCTCCTTCTCTTCCTTTTCTCCCTCCTCCACCTTCTCCTGCCCCTCCTTCTCCTGCTCCTCTTCCTACTTCTGTTCCTCCTACTCCTCCTTCTCTGTTTCTAATTCTTCTTCCTTGTTCTTTCTGAGGTGTTCCATCTTTATAGCTAAGTTGTTCATCTCTTCTTATGTGCTGTCTACTTTGAGCATTAAAACCCTTAATGTATTATCCTTGTCATTGTAAGCTCCTAGTCTAGGAACTCAAACATCCTTGTTGTGACTGGTTCTACTATCTGCTCTGTCTCTTCAAATTGCAGGGATTGTGTTTTGTTTTAGAGTTTTGGTGTACTGGTTTGCTTTCTGTATTTGGGAGTGTTTCGTTTCTTTTGCCTTTCAGCATACTTTGTCACTTTTATTCCAGTCATGGTAATAAAAATAAGAGCTTTATGCATGCTAGGTAAATGATCTACCACTCACTTTCATCCCTAGCTCTTGAGGTTTTGAGAAACTATCTTGCTAAGTAGCCCAGACTGTACTCAAACTCTCAATTCACATGTTTCTTGATAGCCATATATGATATGCTGCATAACACCTTTATAAGTACAGTAGTAAGGCATGAGAGGAGAACTAACCTGCAGTTTAATGATTCAACCTCAGTCTCTGTGAGGCTACATCTCTGGATAATACACATGTGTCTTGGTCTTTCTGTTTCAGAGAACAGGATAGTGACAACCAGCCGAAGCTGTCTATTTCCCTTCCCTCCAGGTCAGTTCTGCCCTTCTATAACTCAATCATGTTAAAGTCTATAAATACACCCTCTTTGGGAAGCTAGTAACAGCCCTACCCAGCCATGATACCTATAAACCACCACAACAATCATCATGACACAATAGCCCTAAGGAGACTATAGTGGTACACATACCTTGGCAGTAACCAACAACTTTCGAGAAGACCTAAGATCTACTCAACAAGAAAATCATGCCTGGTACTAGAAACCTAACCAGCTACCAAGGGATAGTGAAGTCATGGATCTCAGAGGAGAACCATAACCAATAGATTACTAAACCAACATAATCCCTAGCTACATCCTAAATATTTGTCTTTATATGCACAGAAGTGTAGTCTACCACCCCCTCATCCAAGAAACTTCTCATTGCAACAGAAGATCAGTACAGAAAATCAACCAATCAAAATGCAGAATTAGGGAGCACAGTCCTAAATGGTACATCTGTGAAACAACTCCCGTAACAAGGGCTCTGGGACCACTGGGAAACAGGAGAAGGAAACCCTTTCTAAGAACCAAATGATCAGTGAGTTCGATGTGAGACTATATCTCCTAGGAATGTCAGAAGCTACACCTCAAAGTCTCACCAACATGGCTGCCCAAACACGAGCCGAACAGGACAATAACAAAAGAGGTGTTAAAGTGGAATGGAGAAGTCCAGGGAGACCAGGCAACCAGGGAGTGCTGAAGAGCACTGGTCATCCCTGATACATACAAACAACATTATAAAGATTGAGCAGGATGTATTTATATATTTTGAAATATATGTGTATATACATATTTATATGTATGTAACAATAATTAATGAAACATAAGGCTATGACTTTGAAACAGTGCAAGAGGAGGCATATTAGAGGGTTTGAAAGGAGAAAGGGAGAGGGGTGAAATTGTGTAATTATAATCTCAAAAAACAAAATAAATCATTTTTAAAATACCCTTTTTAGACAGCCTTGTTAGAAAAGCAGAGTGCTCTAATGTATTTCCATTGTTTTTTCTCATTCCCTAGCAACAATTGTTGATACTAGAAGCAATAAGTATATTTTCCTCTGACCTTTCATGACTGCCTGACCTATTACAGGTTTTGATTCTCAGCTTCCCACCCCAGACTGGGCTTCCCACAATGTCAGTTTTCTCCTTTTTCCTGCATCAGCCTTGGTTCTTAAGCAACTCCCCCCTGTGAGTTGCTACATAGGAAAACTATGACACTATAGACTGGTGTCTCTCCAGACCTGAAGGGAGTGACATCTCCCCCAAATGCAAGGAGAGCTGGTTTTCAATGTCTTTTTACTTAGCTGTTGGGGCTAAGTGGCAACATCCATGCTCCACAAATGTAGAACCTGTGCAAAACTGGTAGTCTAACACTGGGGATTTTAATTTAATTTTATCATCCTTCCAGATTATATTAAGTATAGATAAAATAGATTTGAGTCATCTAGAAAAATACGCTGAAAGAAGCCTTGACAGTAAGTTTCTAGAGACTGAAGGTAAGGAATTATTAAACCCAACACACCTCATAAAAGTAGTCTGCTACCCCTCCAAATGAACATTGGATGCTCAAATCTGTGTTTCAAGGGGAGGGGGGATAGTGGCACATACCTTTAATCCCAGATTTGAGGAGGCAGAAGCAGGCAGATCTCTGTGAGTTTGAGACCAGACTGGACAACAGAGTGAGTTCCAGGACAGTCAAGGCAATTACCCTGTCTCGAGAAACAACAACAACAACAAAAAAAAACCCTGTGATTCAGCTGGCATTAGGACTTCTGTTTGGATTTTAGATAAGGAAACTCAATTATAATAGGTAGGTTGACTAATTAATAAACCATGAAAAGATACTAGCTTCTTCAAAGTAATAGATTAAATCAACAACTGGTTAAACCAAAAGAACATGTAATAGGTTAAAAATGAGAAAACACCAGAGAAACAAACCACAAATATTTATAAGACAGATATAAAGGCTTTTGAAATCTAATGTCATTGAGATACCTAGAGTACAATGAGACTGTTTTTGTTTGTCCTACTGTAACAAAATTCCACAGACTTAGTAGTTATCAAGGTTTGAGGCTGGGAGTGTACCTCAGTAGGTAGGGTGCTTGCTGTTATACACAAAGCACTATGTTTAGTCTCCAGCAGAGTATGAGCTAGGCATGGTGGTGCATGCTTGTAATCCTAGACTCAGAAGGATCAAGAGAGTCAGAAGTTCAGGGCTACACTCCCCTACAAGGTGTTTGAGGCCAGGCTATAAGAGATACCTGCATTCTTTCCAGTAAATAAAAGAATGGGGATATAGGTCACAATTCTAGAGTCTGGCAAGTCTGAGATTGAATCCCTTGGTCTGGTTGTCTGGGGGTGGCCAGGAAGGGGCTGCCTTCTGCTTCCAAGACAGCACCATGTGGCTACATGAGCCAGAGGAAAGAAGTACTTTGTCCTCACATGAAGGGCAGAAAGGCAAGGAAGCCTCCACTGCATGCAGCGTCTTTGTTGAGATCCTTAATCCCACTCACATGGACAGAGTCCTCAAAGTCTCATCACCCCTTAGAGGCCCCTAGGGTGTCTTAAGTCCACTGTATTGTCATTGTGTCTCAACACGTGAATTATAGAGAGGACACAGTCAAGCCATGGCAGGCCCTTCACAGAGCGACTTGGCCAGCTCATAGATATGGAGGGAACCTGTGTGTAGGCTGAGGCTAACCATTTAGACAGCTGCTGAAGCAGGCATGACCACCCTAATGAAGCAGAACAAAACTCTTGGTTGTGAGTGAACCCAAAGAGATGAAAGTCACATATTGTTCAATGTCAGACATGGAATGTCCAACAGAAACAAGTTATGACCATCCAAACCAAAGAATATGCAGAATTACCTGAATGTACAGTTTTCAACACCTCACTTTTGTCTCTGTGTCACAGGAAAGGTCAGACCAGGCTGCCTCTGTCTGTGAAAATAGTAGTTAGCAACATGGAGGAGACATATTTCAGACACCTCTAGTATATAAATGTCAAATCAAATTAGACTCATATTTCCCCTAAGTTAAACTATAATTCAATGAGAATTTTATTATGCAAATTGACTGGAAAGCTCCAGTCTCTATAGCTCTGCCAAATACTCGTCATGCAACAATGACAATCACATTGTTCCAATAAGAAAACACTCTACCTTGAAGACAGACCCAGAACTGATATAAAATTCTAATGTATTTATCTCACCTGATACAGTGGTATCTTCAGAGAACACACAGTAAATAAAGCTTGGAAGGGCTGCTGTTCTGTGCCAAGTTCAACAGCCTGAGCTTAAGCAGAAAGCATTTGTCTCTCAAATATGTCTCCCACTCTATAGTTGCCTGTGAACAAAGGGTACGTTTTAGGTTTGTTTCTTTTTTCCATACGAATATTGCCATATAATAACCTTTTGAGATTAACTACCAGTCTCAGAGTGAGAAATTGGATGTGTGTTCCACATTCATCAGAAGGTCTTGATTAATGGAATAAGGTGAGATACTGACGATTGCTTGTTCACCACTCTAATGACTTAGGGGATTAATGCTTAAGCACCCTTATACAATCAATAAATGAGCTGAGCAATTTTCTAGAAGCTTAGAGACACTTTGAAAAAACTTCAAACCTCTAAATACCCATGAAATACACTCATTAACTTTATGAAGTTGCAGAAAAGCTCACTAATACTCTTTAAGCATAGCATTTATTCTAATCTCCACTTTTCCTAAGTGCTGTTCAGATGATACCTAGATGACAGGACACTTCAGAGCCTTTGTTTCCATCAAGCGTTAAAAGAGTCCTTTGAATTACATAACTGCAAATCTAAAAGAGTTTTCGAGCTGACTACAATCTACTTAAAAGAACTTAAGCTGAGTTCAGTCAATGTAACCCTTACTCCCAAGTTATAAGGAAAAATCAAGTCAAATTTCTGCTGCAGGACTATTATGACAACCCTGATGCAAATGAAATAATAGTCAAGGGTGCAATGAGCATCATGTCCCAAACTATTCTTAGAACATAACAGATTGAGAACATCTTCCTGATTCTCAGAGCATCTTTGGATGCTAGAGATTCAGATGACACATACTCTCACCAGACCCCTAATTGCATGGCACCTTTTCCAAAAACCGCAATAAAGGAACATCCAAACCACACTGGAGAGTTCCTGTGGCAACATATGGGCCATTAATACCACTCCTGGACTTCTAGGAGTCTTCACACTCACCAATGACCTTTCTTATTTTGCATCCATTACCAAGGAAATGACAACATCTGTAAGTCTATGTACGATAAATCTGCCAGTCTATAGTAACCTGTGTTTTCCTACTCCTGTGTCTTTTTCTGGGTTATGGGACTCATGAACTTGCCTTTCTTCATTTTCTGGAACTCAAGTTCAACCTTGTAGTTCCTGGTTACAAACTCTGTCCCAGCTTGCTTTGATGACTATTTAGATAGATTCTCTCAAGCACAGCTATGCAATATTACGAACTCATAACTCTGCTCTCTAACCCCGCACAGGAATGGAAGTGCTATATGCAAGGGCTCCACCTACCTTCTGCCAAATTTACTGCCACTCCATTCTGACCAAACAACCCTCCAAGAGACAGACCTACCATAGAACAGAGAAAACTGACACTGAATTTTCCCTAAAACTTTCACTCATGCCCACATTCTGCAATCAGAATCAAATAAAACAAGCAAGATGTGCTTATAAAAGATGAAACCTGAGTTTCACAAGAAGATAAGGTTGGAGGCTTCTATGGACAACCATAATTATTCTAAGCCTGCTCATTGTGTTGAAAGCAGACACCCAAGGAAGGCAAGGGTTGAGAGAGGCTGACAGCCCAAGGCAGCCTTGTTGAAAGCAAACCTCCATCTTGGTCCTGAGTTCCTCAACCATGCTTCTCTGGAATCGCTTCTTCAGTAACTCTATTGTCACTGCCCTTTGATCATGACGTTGGACACTTCAGACCCTGAGCAGCTGTCCACACCAGTCAGATGAACCAACTTCCCATCCTAAGGGTTTTTCATTCCTCTTTCCAGCTCTATTACTTCCTTGGTCTAGCTCCACATGTTCACTTCACGTGTTCCTCCCTGGAGTTTCCCACAACACAAAGCTGGCCGTGTCTTGTCCCACTGTCCCTTGCCTGTGGTTGCCCATGTTCGTATGAATACAGTCTAAACTCTGCTGCAGAGCGAAGCGTGACTCCCTGACCAGCCTCAATGATCTCACCCAGTTTGTGTCTCACCATTCCCTTTCATCTTCGTTCCCTGCAGCCTCCAGGCTGATGCATTGCCTTTGTGCCTTTGACATCACCAGCCAATTCCCTCAGCCTAGAATGACCTTTGCTCAATCCCCACTCATGATTTAAACATTTCATATTTATTCTCCAACACCACCTAGAGACCATCTGCCCCAGGGAATTTGCTCTGTCTCCCAGTGCTAAGGAACTTTCAGAGCCAGTGCCTCTCTCTGACGCTATCACATCAATTGTGAATGACTGTCGGCTTCCATCTCTAAGCCTCTGGGATGGAAGGCATGACTAACTTATCCCTCTCTAAGACCTTGGCACCTGCTGAAGAGACTGGCACACAGCCTCAGGAGTGAAAATGTGTGTTAAATAGATGCCTCCATGGATTTTAAAAAGACAGGACATAGCAAGCAAACATGAGTACAGATTCATAACCAGGGCAAAGCAGAACATTTTCAGGTAAGCACCAGATTGAATGAACTGATGATACAGAACCAGCCTCAAATCTTTGCAGGGATGATTTAGCAAAGCCCAAACTCAATAGTTTAGAATAAAAGAAAGAATCTGAGGTGGTTTGTATTGAAGGAAAGGTATGGAACTTTTAGAAGGGAACACTTAGGAAAGGTTCTTTTCTGCAGACAGAGGGCTCTGAACTCTCTGTATCATCCTTGGCCTAGGTCCTTGGATTTCAAGTTGCAGTTTTATTCTGTGAAACATTCAGAAAGATAAAAGCTGTAACTATATTGCTTTCGAATCTTAATTATCTCTAGAAAAACATATCACAGCGAGGAAAAATGGAGACACAGAAGAGAAAGGAAAGGGCTGCCTTGGTGTTCATGGCCTTTCAAATGTAGAGAGTTCCAACAAAAGCCTGGCACTCCATTTCTAACCCATCTTCTTATTCTCCCTGCCCCTTCTTCATTTCCTCCTTTCTTCCTCTTTTCTTCCTCCCATTCCTCTGAACCTCTGGCCCACAAACACAGCATCAGATTCCATCACACCGCTGAAGGGGCATCTTATAGGTAAGTACTCCATATGAATTTCAGAATCTTCCACCCCTTCTAAGAACCAATCCAAAGCTATTCCTTCAAACATCCTCCAAGGGTTCTATTCTCACTGTCAATCCTAAGCATTTTTAACCAAGGCAGAAATTAGTGCTCAGATAACTGTAAGTATAATTCACTTATGTCATGAAGAAAATAGCAATTATTAATGGTTAGCATATGTTAAAATGTTCCTCTAAATGTCTTCCTTTCAAATAACTTTAAGGGAAGGAGTCAGCTACATATTATCGATGATATCCAATCCAAAATGAAGACTTTTAAAAGAAGTAACAGAAGCTCAAAAGAACATGAGTCATGCTTCATGCTTCATGGTATGATGAGAGTGGAGATGCCAGAAGTCAATAACTTCTGGGCCTTCAGAATCCCAGAAGCAGTCCACTACAGCAAGTAGCAAAAACAAACCTGGAAAATAAATGTGTTATCAAGATGAAAGAGTCAACAGAATCTTCAAATCTACAGAATTCAGACACCGCAGGTCAAAACTGTTTATGAAAATGTATTCATCCTTAGAAGTGTATAATTAATGTAGTGTCACCTTTTCACAGGTTTTTATCTAATGTGTGTGACCTCAAAATTATTGAGTATAGAGAAGTTAATATTAAGAATGGCATAATGTTTAATAAAACATTAGTCATTTAAGTTTACAAACCCAAAAAAAACTGTATGACATCCAATATAAAGGTGGCAAAATATAAGACCAGCTTATATACATAGATATTTTAATTGTAGCTATGTCAAAGGCCTTGTCTAGCAAAGTTCAGGATCACCACAGACCTCTTTCTAAGATTCTTTGTCCCGGTCCCAAGCCATGTCCTCCACCTCACTCCTATTGTGAAATATTTCTTTAACTATGTAAAGGTGTGTTACATTTGTTTATGCTGCAGTTGTTTAACTATGTAAAGCAGTGTTACTTTGCCTGCCTAAGGTACCTGATTGCTCTAATAAAAAGCTGAATGGCCAATAGCTAGGCAGTAGAGAGATGGACAGCACTGGCTAGCACAGAGAATAAGTAAGACAAGGAATCTAGACTCGTGGAAGAGAGAAGAGTAAAAAGGGGAAGAAAGAGAGGGAGATGCCCAGGACCAGCCAATCAGATAGCCACCAGACAGACAGACACAGAGTAGGAAATACAGAATGAAAGAAAGACAAAAACCCTAAGGCAAAATGTAGACAAAGAAAAACAGGTTCAAATAAATGAGCATAAGATAAGGCCAAGCATTCTTAACTAATATTAAGCATCCATGTCTTTATTTGGGAGCTGGCTAGTGGCCCAAAGAAAGCCTGTTCATGACTTATAGTGTATCTGAAAAATGTTATTGAGTGTTGTACATTTTTAAATGTACAAATCAAGCTGGTGAGATAGTGAGATGGCCCACCAGGTAAATATGCTCACTGAACAAATCTAATGACCTGAGTATCAGCCATGGAAACCATGGTGGACAGAAAGAGCTGGCTCCGAAACATACAGGTGTATTTACTATGGAGTTATGGTAGAAGGTAGTTGGAGGTAACTTAGGTGACCATCAGTAGGTCAAAGACCAAGTATATGTATGCTATCAGACTGGTCAAAACAATGACCTAAATGGTAATATAAGCAATTGTGTGTGTTCCAAAAGCACAGTGTTGGGTGAAAAAAGAAAAACAGCAAAATAGATAGCCTGAACTCAGGTCATACACATATTAACATTACATATTTTAAAATATGCTAAGAACACAAATACATTAGAAACAGTTACTTATGGAAATAGGTATTGTGCACAGTGGGAGATAAAGCAATGAGAAACTATTTCAGAATTCTTGCTAGGTATGTGACATTGCTCTAAGCACTTTACATCGGCTGATTAAGTTCTCTCAGTGGTGCTGGGAGACAAGCGCTATTATCACTCCTTTTATCCCAGCTGAAGAACTAGAACACAAAGTGCTTACATAACTTGCTCAAGGTCACACAGAAAGCAATAGAGGCAGAAATGAGTCCTAGACAGACTGGGACAGGAGTCTGTGCTGTCTCTTGGGGGGCCTTCCGAGCAATTCTTCTGATGCTCAGATGTGAGTGACGCCATTCTCTGTCCATGTTCTCAAAAGGAATCAATGGGATGTCTACACATTATCAAGTGCCGATCTCTGGGTAAGGCTGGCCGCATTTAAAGTTGCAACTTCTCACCAAAAAGGTCATCTCTTAGGAAAAATGTTTTCATTTCCACACAGCCCAGACCACTTTAGGTGTGTAAGCAATGTTTGAACACATGTCAGCAGAAGCATGCGGTCTCACGGGTTTGTTCCATTTATCTGAGAAGCTAGGGCATACATGATCTTTAACTGTGTGCCGTCTTGTGCATGAGACTACCGTGGCACCCAGAGATTGGGTCTCATAAATCAAATTAAAGGGCATCCCGTAATGGCCTGTTCTTAGGATATTAGAGAGAGAGAGAGATCAGTGAAATGGGGACACAGAGGCAATGGCAGGCAAAGTGAACAGGGTAGTCACTGGGAGCTGTTGCCCATAAGAATGCACGTGTTGGTTGGTAAATGCTGTTTGAAGAAATGAATGAGAGACAAGAATGAGGGAATTGGGGAAGATGGAAGGAATGATGAGGAAAGGAGGGAAGAAGAGGAAAGGAGGCCGCTGAAGAGTTAACAAAGAAAGGGGACAGAGGAAAGGAAGGGGGAGGAGGAGAGCAATAGCAAAGGAAGAAAGATTAAAATAAAAGAGAAGAAACTGAGATTTTAAAAACAGAGTAATCATTGATTTGACTGTAGCATGCCTTTAACATGCCCTTCAAGGTGGTTGAAGACACTTTCCAGATCTGTTCCTCCGAGAGACACTACCAAAGTGTAAGTTAGATGCTCCTGCAGCAGCTCCATCCCCCTCCTGCTTCATTTACGTTATATTGATAGCTAGTGCTTCTCAATTAACTTAAAGGTTACCAGATGCTCATCTCTGCTAGTCATATGTACTCTGGTCATTCATTGTGAGATACCCAGGCCATTCACCCGTTTGCCTCAATATCTACTGCATATCTCTTGCCTGTGTATTTTACACAGAGCTGCCAGTCACAGCCTTCCTATATTTTCCCACCAAGCTTCTGGATAAGGTTTACTAATAAATAGGAGGTGCTCCTGGTGAGGCAATGGAGAAGTGGGGGAAGCCAGGGTTTTCTCACTCTTTCTCTCACCACAGGTGGCATCCCCAGCACTGGCTCTGCCTCATCCATCATCTCAGCTCCCAACAGGTGCTCCCTCCCCTGATATCTGGTACCAGTCCCTTGAGCTCAACACTTTCCAAGTCATTCACCTTCCCTTGTTTACAGCTCCTGTGTCGTCTGTGTAAATAGATCTCCCAGTCAGTTCCCGCTACTGTACTTCAGGTACCACACAGCTTTTCTACCTAGTTCCCACCTAATACATACAGCCTTGCTCTCCTGTTACAGCTTCTGAGGTAAGCAGAATAATGTCCATCTTATCTACCTCCTAATCCCGGGGATGTATGAACATGCTGTCTCACATGGGAAAATGAACTTCACAGTCATGGGTAAGGTAAATGTCCCTAGATGAGGGGATTGTCTTGGATTATCAATGGGTCCCAGTGTAATCATAAGGCTCCTTATAAAGGAATGGGAGACAGGAAACATGGAGTCAGAGACAGAGTTTTAATGGAGTAGCAGAGGTCAAAATGGCACGATAGCTAGGAGACAAGCCAATGTAACCAGTTCTATAAAACTGCAAAGGCAGTGAGAAAGGAATCTCCCCTAGAGCCTCCAAGACCTCTCAAAACAGTGCTCTTTATTCCATATGAGACAGTCATCTTCCCAAATTACAAGATAATGGGGTCTTTCTTGTCTCTAACCTCCACATTTTGTTCCTTTGTTGTAGCAACAATAAGAAGTTAATATATCCTGAAGAAAAGTCATCTAGTTGGTGCACACAAACTAGGTGCTGGGCGATAGTAAGCTTATTCAGGAAACAGCACAGCAAGAAGAAATCTGCATTGTATCCTAGGCTAGAGATCTGTAAAGGTATCCATCCATCTCCAGGTAATACTCCAGACAAACAATAAGGAAGAATGGCTGTTCACACATGACTGGTGAAACAAAATGTCACAGGCAATAAAGACAAATACAGGTTGAGGATAAAAGCAAACAGTAAAGGGATGAATTTAAATGTGTTTGCCAGCAGGCACTGGCTGTGTGTTTATAGTCTGGATTGTTTCATTATTTTTCCAGAAAATGAAAAGAAAACATACATGGTCAACACTACACATAAAATGAACTTTGGAATTGTATATGCCTCCCCCTAACCTAAAACTGAGGTTTACAGTCTGACTTCTAGACCTAGGCACAAATGGCCAAGACTCAGGCAGCTGCTCTTGGTAGATGATTAGTTGAAGATTTATAAATCACGGGATGTAATCACTACCCAAATTAATGCCATAGACTAAAGGCATCAGGTAACTGATCTACAGACTTAAAATAACCTGACAGCAGGGAACATAATTGCTTATTTATACAAATGCTCTATGCACTCAGGCATTCAGTGTAAATAGATCGTTACAGCCATTTCCAAGACATTACAATCCATTAGGTAAATTAGACATGCTTTACAATCTTAATGATGCAATCACAGGACCAAATATCTCCAGAAGCATTTACCCAGTCCTGCTCTCAGATAACCCTGGCTCTTCATGAGGGCATTCGGCTAATGAAACTATGAAGTGATTTTGTTTGGAGAAGACACAAGGACAGAATCTCATTTTTGTTGCAGAACAATAAGCTGTTCTGCAGAAGCAAACTTGCATGTAAACTCACTACATTGTGATATTTTCAATAACAACATCAGACTAGTCTCTGCTTACTCCACTATTCTTTCCTTTTGAATGCCCAGGGTACATCTCATTTCTCCTTCCTACAACCACAGCTACTTGCTGCCTCATACTGGCCATCCTGGGTTTTCTCCCATCCATTGGTGTCTCTTAACTGGATTATTCTCATCCCTTACTCATATCCTTGGTTTTAGCTTCTTTGCCTTCATTCATTTAATACTCGGGAGAAGAGTCTCCTTCTCTTCAGAAACACAAATAAATATGCTTTGTTCATATTTGTTGGTGTATAATGTTTCACTTACTTATTGGAGAAATCTGAAAGAATTAAATCAGTCCCCTGGCCCTGAGTTTCTTTGTTTCAACATGAATATGTTGTTCAAGGCCAGTTCTTAGAAGCATTCCTTTTCATTCTCAAAAGTGTCTCAGGTTTGGACAAAATTGTATTATTCAAATGTAAGGTAGAGCTAGATGCTACTGGCTTAACACTCGTTCCCATGGTGACAGGGACCTCTCTGACCACAATCAACTACAAGCCCAGGACTCTGGGAAATCTGAAGGACAAACCAACCATCCTGCCCTACTAAGCTCCTGTAGGTCTGAAACACTGCCCTTTAGAATCCCTGAGCCAACTGAGCTAGAAGAGCCCCCTCCCGTGCCAAGCACCTCCACAATTTTGCTGGGATTTGACTTGCCTGTAACGGAATCATTTTTGACCTTGGGAATTTTTCAGTTGCAGCAGCCCCAGAATCAAGAGGCTGTGCATGTGGACAGTTCTTTTTAGTTGTAATATTATGAATAGTTTCTGCACTGAGCTTTGCATCCCTCCAAACCCAACAGCTGTGCACTGTTCAGGGTTAGGGGATGCAATCTGTTCTTGGGAAGCGCTGATGCTAAATGACTCAGACAGAAATCACACTCACCGCCTCGGCCTCATTAGCCCCACCTGTGCAGTCAGGAACCGCAACATACGTGCATTTTAAATAAAACACGCGACCAGAGTCACACCCAGATGCTCAAGAAAGAGTATAAATGGATCCCTCGCTTCTTTCGTGCTCTGGTTTCTCCTGTAGTCCCCAGGCCCTGAGTAGGGCTTGGCTCTTTGTCCTTCATTTCCTTCTCTATCCATCTTTCCTATCTGGAATTTTCCCACTGGGAACAGGGAAGATAGGTGCAGAGCCTACATGTCCTGTCATTCCTGAGGCATCACAACTGGAAGGTTGGTAAACAAAGCAGTCACCTTAAAGGATGTTTTCCATGGATTTCTGCTGTGAATGGTCGCTACTGAACAGATGCAGCTGCCTTTTAGGAAAGGATTGTAAGAAGTGAGTTGGGTGGTCAGTTTGGTGCATCAGCCTGACTGTGCTCTTGACCCCAACTGTTCAATGTAACACCAAATCTAAGCATGCCTCTAAGGCAGTGACTCTCAACCATGGGTCATGACCCCTATAGCAAACCTCTGTCTCCAAAAATATTTACATCACAATGCATAACAGTGGCAAAATTACAGTTGAAAAGTAGCACTGAGAATAATTGTAGGGTTGGGGGTTACCACAACACGAGGAACTGTATTAAAGGGCCCCAGCGTTAGGAAGGTTGAGAACCACTGCTCTGAAGGTATTTGGCAACTGTGATGATAAACATCTGTACCAGCTGCCTGTCGGTAAGGAAGATCATCTGGGCACCATCGTGAAAACTGTCCAACAGCCCTAAGCACAGCACCGGGGCTTCCCCGAAGGAGTTCTGCCTGGGGTATACAGCTTTACATCATACTCCAGCCCTCTCCTGGATTTCTCAACTTGCCCTACTTATACCCACAACCACATAAACCAAGTGTTTGTAACAAAACTCCCACTATATAACTCCCAGTGGTGCATTTCTTTGGTTTAAATGTGGTTCTCAACCTTCCTAATGCTGTGGCCCTTTAATACAATTCCTCATGCTGTATGACCCCCAAACATAAAATTATCTTTATTGCTACTTCATAACTGTAATTTTGCTACTGTTGTGAATCATAATGTAAATACCTGATATGCAGGATGTATTTTCATTGTTACAAACTGACCCAAAGGGATCATGACCCACATGTTGAGAACCACTTGATTTATATTAGGGTTTTGTATTATATTGGTGTTTAGTCATTAAACCCTAATATAATAGCTACAGGAGACCCTTGGCTTTTATTCTTCTTGGTATAGAATTATACAGCAAAAAATAATGAGACAGGTTTCTATTTGACGTGCATTTCAGGCCTAGCGAGGTCCAGGCCTTCTAGAATGCACTTACCAATACTGAAACTGAGCCCCACACCATGTCATGTAGATTAAAAATCTGGAGATGTCGCCTAGGCATGGGTATTCATAAGCTTCCAGATGGCTCTCACATGGGCCAGAGTTGGAACACACTGAATTGGACTGATCAGTTACAGTTGTAACTTCAATGTCAGCTGAAAACACCCTGCCCTAGATACTCTGGATAAGTTATCTGGCAACCAGGTCACCATTTTTTTAAGGCTGTCACCAAGACTCCTACAAAAGTTTAAGAGCAGTTGTGGTCTTGTGGTAAGATTTCCAGATTTAGCCAAGAAACACTGGGACATCTAATTAAATTTGATAAAATAGTCAAACAGAGGAAATTTGAAATTTATGAGGAAATGGTGAATATAGAACATTGAGGACACTCTGACAGACTTAGCACATGGTTCAAGACAAAATTACAAAATACACACACATGCTCTGTGTACACAGGACGCCTGTCAATCCATTCTTCTTTCCCTGAGTTGCTTTGATCTACTCTTTTTAAGATTAAAGCGCTTTTATTAATTTTTTATTTATTTACAAACTGACCCTCATCTCCTTCTGTGCCCTTTCCTCCCCTCACTTCTACCTCCCCAGCTCCTCTTCCGTCTCTATTCAGAAAGGGTCGGCCTCCCATGGGAATCAGTAAAGCATGGCACATCAAGTAGATCTGCTTTTAACCCTGCATGTTCTTACAAGGTTCTATATACAAGAATTTAGAAATATATCTCTCCTGTCCTAAATCTACAAAAACAATAGTTTTGGAGTTTTTGTTTCTTTGGTTTTGTTTTGTTTTGTTTTGTTTTGTTTTTATGAGAGTGGCCGAATTCCTGAGGAGTCTGGGGAATAAAGAAATGTTGTTGCAGCAACAGCCGTTAAAGATCAGTATGAAACACCGTGTTGAACATGGTGGTTACAGCTTCACTGTCACGAAGGTTTTTTTCTCTTCCCTGGTCTTCCCTAAATTCAAGCTCTCATTCATTGCTCATGCAGAATAAATGGTTGAGTAATGCTCCAGTTCCTTCTCCCCCTCTGCCTGAAATGCCTCAGCCTGAATAGAACCAGCCATTCTCAATGGGGGGTTGGGTTCTCCAGCCCCTGGAAAGAAACTACACACCCATCTGAGTGGTCATCCTAAGCCTTTCTGCATTAATGATACTAAGGTTGGAGTCCTCTGAGTTTGACCACTTCTGTTTCTGTACTTCCAGGTTTTCATACAAGATGATAGCTGCTTTTGTTTTACTTGCCTTGCGTGGGTCAATTTGAACTAGATAAACTAATTTCCTAGAACTGCACAGTCCATTAACCTGAGTTGGTACCTAGAAGTTACAATGCTAGTAACTCAGCCTCTGAGTTTCTGGAACTATACAGCTTAGGCTGATCATTGTAATTATCTGGAGCTGTTAAAAGTACAACATCTTATCCTCATCTCACACCTAGAAAATCAAATCCGTGAACAAGATTATTTCTACATTTCACCAAGTTTAGAAAACACTGCACTAAAACCCTTGATGGCCCTGTTAAAATGCAAATGGGGTGTTTCCAACAATGCAAAGTGAACAAGGAGATGAAATGGATATGTACTTCATAGTTCACCTTAAATCTCCAAGCATGATTAATTCTCACCTGCAAGACGGGTGAGCTAGGATGATGTCTAATGGATCTTCCAGGTCCAGGATTCCATGACTCTGCACCAACACTGACTCGTCAGAATCTTGGAAATTTTAAGAGGCCACAGAGTGAGAAGCCAAGTAGAGCCTTGTTGGAAAGGATACTTTAAGTTGAGAGATCTTGCTTTTGTGGAAACTAACAGGCAGTAGGGGTAGGAAGCAGTGATCAAGGACTGATGAGGATCTTTGGTGACATTTGATTGTTGTACTTTGAACCACCCCCATTGTCTTTTCATATAAAAACCATTAGAGTTTAGTATGGTGTTACACACCTATAAACTCAAGATGGGGAAGCCCAAGGCAGGAAAATGCCTAATTTGAGGACACCTGAACTATTTTAAATATCTCTCAAAGACAATTTAGAAGGCTTGTGAACAAACAAGAAAAGCACAGTCTGCAAACATCAGTTTAAAATTAAATTTGCTATATTGATCAAAACAATTTTTAAGTGTGATTTTTAACTGTGGTTTGTGATGACCAATTTTTTTGGTTATATTCAAGGAAGGAAAGAGATCCCTTAAGTCTCTTCTAAGATCTTTTGCTAAATGTCATAATGGGGGAAGACCCAGGGTACATTAGAACACACAAGAGAAGCACTAAAATGTGTTTGGACCGGAAAGAGCCTATAGAGCAGTGGCTTCTGTGATAAAACACAAAATGTGAGTCCAAGCAGTGCTTCTTAGAGTGGCAAGGCAAGGCCACCAGGGGCACTGAGACCTTCTTACAAAGATGTCAGTGAATTCCCACCTTTCACATTGTCACTTATTTAATTGAATATGCCCCCCAAAATGTGGTGATGTGTCAACCTCGGGTGCCTCAAAATGTTACCTTCTTTAAAAACAGGGTCTTCGTGGATATCATTCAAGAGCTGGAGTTATATTGGCAATCAGAATCAGCTTCCCAACAGCTAAGGAAAAAAATTATCTCTCTCAGGGATAACAGGAACATACCTAAACATAATAAGACCAATATACAGCAAACCAACAGCCAACATCAAAAAATCAACATGATTCCTCCCTCTAAAATCAGGAACAAGACAAGATTGTCCCCTCTCTCAATATCTCTTCATTATTGTAGCTAGAGCAATAAGACAACAAAAGAAGATCAAGGGGATACAAATTGGACAGGAAGAAGTCAAACTTTCACTATTTGCAGATGACATGATAGTTTACAAATGAGACAGAAAAACTCTACACAGGAACTCCTACAGCTGATAAACACCTTCAGCAAAGTGGCAATATACAAGACTAACTCAAAAAAAATCAATAGCCCTACTATACACACACAATAAATGGACTGAGGAAGAAATCAGAGAAACATCACTCTTTACAATTGCCACAAAGAGCATTAAATACCTTAGGGTAATACTAGCCAAACAAGTGAAAGACCTGTAGAAAAAGGACTTTGAGTCTTTAAAGAAAGAAATTAAAGAAGATACCAGAAAATGGAAAGATCTCCCATGATCTTGAATAGATAGGTTCAACATAGTAAAAGTGGCAATCTTACCAAAAGCAATCTACAGATTCAATGCAATCCCCATCAAAATCCCAGCACAATTCTTCACAGAACTTGAAAGAACAATTCTTAACTTTATATGGAAAAACAAAAGACCCAGGATAGCCAAAACCACCCTGTACAATAAAGTAACATTTAGAGGCATCAGCATCCCTGACTTCAAGCTCCATTATAGAGCAATAGTCCTGAAAACAGCTTGGTATTAGCACAAAAATAGACAGGTAGATCAACAGAATCGAACTGAACACCCTGATATTAACCCACATGCATATGAACACCTGATTTTTGATAAGGAAGCTAAAATTATACAATGGAAAAAAGAAAGCATCTTCAACAAATGGTGCTGGCATAACTGGATGTTGGCATGTAGAAGTCTGCAGATAGATCCATGTCTATCGTCATGCACAAAATTAAGTCCAAATTGATCAAAGGCCTCAACTACACTGAACCTTTTAATAGAGAAAGTGAGAGGTATCCTCAAACGAATTGATACAGGAGTCGGCTTCCTGACCATAACACCAATAGCATAGACCTTGAGATTGACAATTAATAAATGGGACCTCCTGAAACTGAGAAGTTTCTGTAAGGCAAAGGACACAGTCAACAAGACAAAACAGCATCCCACAGAATGGGAAAAGATACTCATCAAACCCACATCTGAGAGAAGACTGATCTCCAAAATATACAAAGAACTCAAGAAGCTTGTCACCAAAACACAAAACAATCCAATTTAAAAGTGGGTACAGAACGAAATAGAGAATTCTCAATAGAGGAATCTAAAATAATTGAAAGACACTTGAGGAAGTGCGCAACATCCTTAGCCATCAGGAGAATGCAAATCAAAACAACTCTGAGATACCATCTCACTCCTGTCAGAATGGCTAAAATAATAATAATAATAATAAACCCGCCAATGATAGTTTATGCTGGAGAGGATGTGGAGAAAGGGGAACACTCTTCCACTGCTGGTGGAAGTGCAAACTCACACAGTCACTTTGGAAATTAATATGGTGATTCCTCAGAAAAATGGGAATCAGTCTACCACAAGACCCAGAAATTCCACTCTTAGGCATATACCCATAAGATGTACATTCATATAACAAGGACATCTGTTCAACTATGTTCATAGTAGCATTATTTGTAATACCAAGAACCTGGAAGCAACCTAGATGCCCTTCAACTAAAGAATAGATAGAGTAAATGTGGTACATTTACACAATGGAGTACTACTCAGCGGAGGTGGGGGGACAATGGAATCTTGAAATTCGCAGGCAAATTGATGGAACTAGAAGAAACTATCCTGAGTAAGGAAATCCAGTCACAAAAAAAAAACCATGGTATGTACTCACTCATATATGGATTTTAGATATAGAGCAAAGGATTACCGGTGTACAATCCACACTGCCAGAGAAGGTAGGAAACAAGGAGGACCCTAAGAGAGACATACACGGTCCCCCAGAGAAGGGGAAAGGGAAAAGATCTCCTGAGCAAATTGGGAGCTTGGGCAGGTTAGGGGGAGGGAAAGGGAGTTAGGAGAAAGAGAAGGGGAGAAAAAGAGGGGAGAGGAGGACATGAAAGAGCAGGAAGATTAAGTCAGGGGAACAATAGAGGAGAGCAAGAAAAGAAATGGCATAATAGAGGGAGCCATTATAGGTTTAAAGAGAAATCTGGCACTAGGGAAATGTCCAGAGATCTACAAGGATGACCCCAACTAACAATCTAAACAATAATGGAGAGGCTACCTTAAATGACCTTCCCTGATAATGTGACTGATGGCTACCTTATATGCCATCCTAGAGTCTTCATCCAGTAGCTGTTGGAAGTAGAAGCAGACACCCACAGCTAAACACTGAGTTGAACTTCTGGAATCCAGTGACAGAGATGGCGGAGTGATGTGCAAAAGGGTCAAGACCAGACTGGAGAAACCCACATATACAGCTGACCTGAAGAAGGGAGAGCTCCTGGACCCCAGACTGATAGCTGGGAAACCAGCCTACTGATCCAGACCTCCTGAACGTGGGTGTCAGTGAGGAGGCCTGGGCAATCTATGGGGCCTCTTGCAGTGGATCAGTATTTATCCCTAGTATACGAATGCACTTTGGGAGCCCATTCCACATAGAGGGATACTCTCTCAGCCTAGACACATGGAGGAGGGCCTAGGCCCTGCTCAAAATAATGTGACAGACCTTGAAGATCCCCCATGGAAGGCCTCACCCTCCCTGGAGAGCAGAAAGTGGATGGGATAGGGTGCTGGTGGGGGGCAGGGGAGGAGGGGAGGGAGAGGGAACTGGGATTGACATGTAAAACAAGCTTGTTCTAATTTAAATTTTAAAGAAATTTTAAATTTTAAAGAAAAGAAAAATAAAGAATATACTAATCTTGAAATAGAAAAAAAAGAATGATCTCTCCCTGCCACCTTCAGAGAGAGCACAGCCCAGCTGACAAGCGATCTAAAGACTGAGGTAATACTTTCCTGCAGTTTAAGACACTCAGTTTGTAACACAGTTTTAATGGCTCTGAGGAGCTGATATTCCAATTACCTATCTCTTTGAGGCCAGATCTTTTCCATACATCCCAACCAAACAATAATTCCGGACACTGAATTCAAAATCAGATAGGAAACTCTAGTGTCTCACTTGGTATTAGCCAAAAGTTTAATAAGCAGTTAATCTAGGATCTTCTATTCAGCTAAATATTGAAGGTATTTCCAAATTTTAAAGTAATGCCCCTCATCTCTAGCTGGTTCCATCATGTCAAATATAGTCATTTTCATAAAGTATGCTGTCATTTTTAACTCAATTATATCCATAATAATCAATTTTTAAATGCTTACTTATAGATATAACTTCCACCAAACAGAATTTTAGAGGCTCCATGGATAATTCCTATAGTTTAGAAGGGTTTGTTTGTTTGTTTTGCACCGAAAGTTTAAGAGTTTCTAGGATGGAGTAGGACAGGGAAAGAAAGAAGGAAAGACTGTGAAAGACAGAGGAAAATCACATGCAAAGACACAAGACAAATGAGAGCTGTAAGGTTCGTGCGAACAAAACACAGAGTATAGGAAGGCAGAAATGCGAAAGGATCCCAAGGACCTTGAACCAAGTGCTAAGGAATTTAGTTTTCAGCACAGATATACAGACCTGAGCAGGAACACTTGGGGAAAGATTGTCCCAACATAGTAAGAGAGTTGCAGTGAAATGGGAAGGAAATTGATACAAGCGACCAGCTAGAGATTAAGGAGCTGAGAAAACTCAGAACAGCACCAACGGTCATAGGGAATAGGCAGGTCAATAAAGAGATATTATTGAGTTTAATCAGAAGCACATATTGGCTACTACCTGCGGAAGAGGTGGAGAGAATTCTTCCTTAGAGCAACAGCTTCAGACTAGGTCAGCTGAATGGTTGGTCAAACCGTGTAAGCACAGATAGGGAGGGTCCAATTCAGAGAAGGAAATGTGAGGAATGGAATTTTGGAGTAGCATCACTAGAGCACTTGTAGGATAGCCAAAAGGAAGTCACTGTGTGCAGGTCATACTTGGGCCTGGAGACCAAGAGATGAATGTGTGCTGGACATGTATTATGTGGGAAATGTTCACATAGAAATTATGGCAAATTCATGGACTGAAAAAAATTACACACAGAGAATATGGGGAGCACTGTGTATATGATGGACTCAGGTGTAACCACTAGGCCACTGCCACCAAGAGAAAGCAAGAGATAGAAACCAGGATCCCAAGGAAGAAGAAATGACAGACACACAAGAGCTGGGAGATATAGCTGTCACAGAAGCCAAGAGAAGAAAAAATTCTGACCAGAAAGCAGTGTTTAGCAATGTCAATGGGTAGGTTTGGAAATAGATAACTTGAAGACATTTATTCACCTAAAATAAGAAAGAAATGGCTGACCTTGATGGTGGAGATTTCAATTAACAACTTTCACTCACACACTTGTTTACATGCATAGCTCAACTCATGAGAACTCGGAAGTTTTCTTAGAAGAATGTTAACTCTGACCATGTCCTTCGGCAATTCTGTGTCTGAACTACTGAGATGAGAGAACAGCAGGTATGTCCTAAGGGCAAAAGATGGCAACTCAAAATTCAAGTCAGAGGGGGTTGTGGTTGTTTGAATGAGAATGGCCCCCAGAGAATCATGTCTGTTTCCCAGTTAGACCATAGGAAGGATTAGGAGGCATGGCCTTGTTGGAGAAGGTGTATCTCTAGGGATGAGCTTTGAGGTTTCAAAAGTTCACACCAGGCCCAGGCTCACTCTCTTTCCCTCTCTGCCTGATGCCTGTGGATAAGGATACAGACTCCACCTACTCCTACTGCTGCCTGCCTATTACCACACTTTCTGCCATGACGGTTGTGGACTAGCCCTCTGAAACTGTAAGCAAGCCCCTAACTAACTGCTTTCTTTTGTAATTTGCCTTGGTCATGGTGTCTCTTCACAGCCAGAGAACATTGACCAAGACAGGGAGTTGATTGCATTTGTGAGACCATTTCAGCAGAGTACTTCCTGGTACAATCCAGCAGTGACATGGTTACTGGACACACAACACTACCGAGCACTCAAAGTTTGTGTGAGGCTCATTAAAATGGCGTGTGCTGTACATAGGAAAATACACACAGGACTTAGGCAAAAAAAAAAACATAGTTTGAAAAAAGACTTCCAAGCAGCTTTTTATATTGACACTATACTACAATGAAGATACAGTCAGCATAGCCTGGTGCTCAGACCAAGCTTAGAGTTCTTTCTCCCTGTTCTTGTTTCCACACTGTCCCAGTGCTTGCCATGCTAGGCTTTTCTTGTTTGGTTTTGTTTGTTTCCTTTGCTGATAATTGTCACCGCTGATGACGATTTGGAGCTGTGTGCTTCTTTATTTTCATCCATAGAGACAAAAACTGTGGCATCTATTTCTTTTTTAAAAAAGCAAATTAAGTTCTCTACAGTTAACCTCCAAACTCTCTGTGTCGCACCAGCTAGATTTGGCTTACACATACATCCTGGAATCAATTTTTCATTTCTTGAACCACCAATCAGATTCCCTTTTTGAGAGCTGACCATAGAATCTGGCATCTCCTCAAGACCCTAGGTTGCCAGAGAGCAAGATGGATACCTAACAAAACTAAACGGAATTCTGTTAGGAAGAAAGATCAATTCTGCTGGGTAGGCAACTCACAGTGTGAACTGTTTAAATCCAAATAAGGGGTCAACATGGGGGAAACTTTAAAACACAAATTGGAGGATTATATTTCCAACCAAACTTTGAGTCCTGAGCCACAGTCCCTCAACCTCCCCTCAGCCCCAAATTCCCTGGTTTGAGTTCAGGGAAAACCATCTAATTTTAAGTGACCAAAGTAATGGGGTCACTATAAAAACTAAAGCATTGTAAAGACAGATTTTATTTCAAAGCTTAATGCCAGTGACCAAAAGGATCTACCATTTGCTGCCATCTGACCTCCACTGCCTCTACTTATTTGCGCAAATGGCAAAGAATCCAACCATGCTTATTCAGCTCCCCACTCCTCTAGGAGACAAGTTTAGTCTGCCTTTTGGGACCATCTCCGCCTCATCCACACTCTCTCTCTCTCTCTCTCTCTCTCTCTCTCTCTCTCTCTCTCTCTCTCTCTCTCTCTCTCTCTCTCTCTCTCTCTCTGTGTCTCTCTCTCTGTGTCTCTCTGTCTCTGTCTCTGTCTCTGTCTCTGTCTCTGTCTCTCTCTCTCTCTCTCTCTCTCTCTCTCTCTCCCCCTCCCTCCCTCTCTCTCTCTCTCTCTCTCCAAGCCACAGCAGTGACAATGTTCTTGCATGACTATATTTCAGGCTTCATTGACACAGATGAGCCATGATTTAACAGAGGAGAGAGTTTGAAATCTCAGGGCTTTGTTTCTGACTAAGCAGGAGACAAAGATGTCCTTCAATGACTGTTATGTTTGTCACAAAAAGAGCTTGGGTTTGGAAACCCTTGGCAGGCACGACATATTCTAATTCACTCCGCAAGACTCCTTCTGTAGCAGCCCAAAGGTCAAGACGCACAGAAGGAGTTGGAACTCCACAAAATTGTCTCTTCGCTGAGCACAATGAAGCACAAAGAGGGCACAGAGGCAGAGCGAGTAATTAAATGAAACAAATCATGCTGACGCGACGGCAATCGGCCCATGGAATTTTCTACTTGAAGGAGGACTTCAAGACAATCTGGCCCTCTGTAGTAGGAAAATAAGGGCCCACTCCAAAGTTCTTTACATCTTAATCTTCAAAACCTATGAATATGGTGAGAGGGCATTCACACATACTAGCAAAGTAAGGAAATTGAGTTGAGAAATTGTTCTGGGATCATCTGAGTAGGCTCTCCACACAGAGGGCCACCCACAGCTCCTTACTCAGGGGAGCAACTCATCCTGGAGTTTCAAGTCCACAGCTGCATCACATCCTTCTTATAAAGAGTTCTTGTCACTGGTTATTCTTATAAACCTGGCACTGTGCTGTTTTCCAAATGAGGATAGGTTAGAGGACACTGTCCTTGTTTTCCTAGGATTTGGGAATCATATGGGGAATTTTTTTCTTTTTGGATTGGCTCTTGATATTACATATGTAAGTGTAATGCAATGAAATTATTATTAGTTATCAATAAGTTATTTTTATAGGATAATATTTATGCCTTTCTTCCAGTTAATGGATATTTGGTAAATGATTCCATGTATCAATAACTTGTGAGCAGTGCTGTTGGAGACAGGGAAGGGAAAAGACAGCCTCTACCCTTAAAATTATCGCCCTCTAGTTAGGGAAGTGGTTCACAAACACCATCCTGACAGTCTCTACAGAGAGAAGGATGAGGAAAGGGTGTGGAGTGAGTTTTTTGGAAAGGTAGGGAGAATCTGGGAGGAGTTGGGCGAGGGGGAACCAATTAAAAAAAGAAGAAAATAATAGACTTGAACTAGAGGGCAATGCAGAGCCTGGCTCTTTGGTGGTTGAATACTGTGAAAAAGGAAGCGCAAAAACCGCAGTGTGAGGCAGGTACTAGGGAAGGGAGTCATTATAAAACAAGATGATCAGGTGTATTAGCACAAGGTAGCTGAGAGATTACCACAAACACAAAATAATTCATTCCGTCACAATTTTGGAGATCAAAACTCTCAAGTCAAGGTGTTGGAAGAGCTATACTCCTTTTGGCAATGCTAAGGAAGACTGCATTTCTTAGAAAAAACGCTTTCTAGCTTCTGTGGCTTCTTGTATTATTTTTCTTTTGTGGTCCAGCAGTTGTATCCCTGACTTCTACTTCCATCCATCATCTGCTGCATCTCTAGTTCTCTATATTAACAACCCAAAGGGGAGCACCCAGCTCTGGCCAGGCCTGTGACCTCCCCCAAGGGTGCTTTCAGAGGACTCAGAGCTTCTTGGTGCTGGCTGTAAGGGTGTGACTGGGGCTGACTTTCTGTTTGACGAGCAGAAGCTGGGAACCAGAGATCACATGTTAGAGGGAAACAGAGGCAAATGGAAGACTCCAGGCAAATTCAACCCCTAATTGGTCGTAGGAGTACCCCGCATTGTGTAGCCTACCTCTGGACTTGGAAAATTAGACTACTAATTCTCTCCTTAGCCCAGCCGTCAGAGACAGTTGCTAAGCAACCAAGCCCCTGCTTCGTCTATGCTTCATGCTCTCGTATGCTCAGAACTCGGGCATTTCCTGCGCTTCCTGCCCCTGTGCATCACTCACTTGTAGCAGGCTTTCTTTTGGCCCACCAGCAAGTTCCCAAATCAAGACACGGAGACATTATTAGATATGAGTGTTCAACCTTAGCTGAGGTTCTTGCTAGCTCCTATAATTTAACCTGTTTCTCTTCATCTACATTTTGCCTCAGGGCTTTTTATCTTTCTTGCATTTTGTGCGTCCTACTCCATCCCTGTCCGGCTGGCTGGTTGGCAGCTGCCTGGCTGGCTGGCACCAGGTGTCTCCCTCTTTTTCTACCTCTTCTTCTCCCTGTCCTCTCTTTCCTCTCTTCTCCTCTCTCCCCCCTCCCTTCCCTTTCTCTCTCCTCTCCTGCCCACCCCTCGCACTCTCTCACACACACATACACACCTAGATTCTTTCTCCTATTTATCCTTTCTGCCCACCAGCCCTGCCCATCCCTCTACTGCCTAGCTATTGGCCATTCAGCTTTTTATAGACTAATCAGGTAACTTCAGCAGGCAAGGTAAAACAGCGACACATCTTTACATTATTAAACAAATGCAACATACCTTTGCATAGTTAAAGTAATATTCCACAACATAAATAAGTGCAACATATCTATACATGGTTAAAGGGATATTCCACAACACTCATTCCTGCTCTACTTTGCCTGATGTTCTAGGGAAACTTTGCCCACAATTTTCTGGTGTCCCCACTGTCACAGAATGTAAAGAAAAGCATCCACCTGCAATAGACCAGCAGAGGTGGCAAATTTTGCTAAGATATTGGGGTTACTTTTAAGATAGTCAAAGGACTATCCATAATAAAATTCCCTTCGCAATTTTACAACTCTTTATTGTTTTTTTTTTTTTACTTGGATGTTGCATGTCAGATAACATGCTCAGACCAAACATTCACACAGAGGCTCAAAAAGCAAGGCAGGGGGAGAGAATTTCTTGAAAAGATTCTGGTTTGGTCAGCCAATGAGTCACTTATTTTGGCAGGATTGACAAAGCTTCCAACCTTGAGCATCTTTTGTTCCCTGTACTTCCTCTCAATGAACCATAACAAGCAAGGAAACTAATCCAGAATATACCTAAGGGCCCATTGCATGCAAGGTGCTATGTTAACCTCTTCAGGCTCTCAGCAACCCATTACGTAGAACCTTGATCCTCAGACAGACACTACTGTTAAGAGTAAATGACAGCTGCCAACATTTACTGAGAACTTACTAAGGTCTGTGTGTAGTATCTAATTTAAATACAAAAATAACCAGAATAGCAGAGGAATTATCATTACTCATACTTTGTAACTAAAGAAGCAGACAAGAATAAAATTCTATCTTGCTCAAGGATACAGAAAAGGTAAAGGGATTAAGGTTCACAGTGAAATCCTAAAGTTCTGTTTCTAATGGAATTGGCTGACTCACTAGTGATGAATTCTGTTTATGTGGCCTTTAATTCCAGCACTCGGGAGGCAGAGGCAGGCGGATCTCTGTGAGTTCGAGGCCAGGCTGGACCGACAGCCTCCAAAACAATACAGAGAAACCCTGTCTCGTAAAAAAAAAAAAAAAGAAAGAAAAGGAGTAACTTAGGGCAGAGATATTGATTATATAGATAAACATAGAGGATGGAAAGATAACATAACACAAATGTGGAAATGATAAGAGTGGAGGGAAATGAGGGCTCACTGATTAGTATTTGCAACTTTCATAAATTTGAATTATTTCCAAACAAATTATTTAATAAAATGTATTCCTATCTTGGGACATACTTCATTGTTAAATATAAGCTGAGTATGGCTAACACCTGTACCAGTTTGATGGAAGATGGTTAATGTAATTGACGTTTATTTGTCAAGCTTTTGGGTTTTTGTTTTGTTTTGTTTTCCATAGTGTTCATAATTTTACTTCTAGTCATTTGTTGGCTTGTGACTTTTCCCATTTTTTTCTAGAGGGTGGTGATGGGGATGTCTTCAATATATGTTTGTCTTATTGGTTGATGAATAAAACACTGTGGCCAATAGGGCAGCACAATAGGCGGGTCTAGGAGTTAAGGAGGATTTTAAAAAAGGTTGGCAGAGGGAGTCTAAATGTAGGATGCTGGAGGAGTAAGAGGTCCCAGGACCTTTCTCTGGTAAGATATGGCCACGTGGAAATGCATAGATTAGTAGTTATGGATTAGAAATTAAGTCAGGTCGGGTGGTGGTGGCGCACGCCTTTAATCCCAGCACTCGGGAGGCAGAGGCAGGCGGATCTTTGTGCGTTCGAGGCCAGGCTGGACCGACAGCCTCCGAAACAATACAGAGAAACCCTGTCTCGTAAAAAAATAATAAATAAAAATAAAAATAAAAAATAAAAAAAAAAGAAATTAAGTCAGAGCTAACCAATAAGAGGCCCTAGACACTGACCAACAGTTTCATAATTAATATAATGTCTTGTGTGTTACTTGGGGACTGAAGCAGCAACTGGACCCAGGTGACTGTCTGGAAAGAGTATGCATAACAGGGTAATGAAGTAGACCTCACAGGGATGGAGGGTCCTCTTGTAACTGCACATAGCTCATAACTGAGTCCTTCACTGGGAATTCCCTCAATGACAGAACTGTCTTATCAACAGTTACCCTCCTCACAGGGGACAGCCCATGACCTGCGGCTGAATGATTGGTAACACTAAACCTGCTCCCCCTCCAGCATGAATTATGAAACTTAGAAATTCCATCCCAACTTGCAACAAAAGTAGGTAGGTATGACCTCGGTTAGAACCACTCTCTGCCTCGTCATTTTTTTTTTATTTTTATCCAGGTGTCTTTCCATAGAGAACTCACAATCAGCCTTCCACACAGAACACCTCTCAAAATCTGTTTCCTAGGGAACACCACATAGGCTGTGTTTCTTTGGCTTGACACACATTGTCAAGCAAATGACTACACTTTGTATCACTAAAATGTAGAATTCTTGACAATATTGTTTTCAGAAAAGTCAAACTTCTCACTGTCACCTTACCACTCTTCACAGTAATGTCTCATATTACTCATTCCTAATTCTTATATGCTTTTCAAAGTCTTTTCTGTATATCTTCTTGAGTCTCGTGACCTTATTTCTGTAGAGCATGAGCTCTGACACCCAGAACCTATGAGTGTTCAGACCTAAATGTGTCAATCATCAAAGTCTGTAGGCATCAATAGTCTTATTGACTAAGTGAAGATGATATTAGCTTCTATCCCATAAATTTAAGTATGCAGGGTGACTAGATCAATTTAAATATGATGATTTATGCTATTCAGAAAATAGTGTGCAAATTAATTGGAAAGACAGCAAGGGATGTATATGGGGGAGCTTGCAAGGAAGAAAGGGAAGGTAGAAATAATGTAATTATTTCATAATGTCAAAAATTTAAAAAGAATGCTTGACATATAAATGGAATATGAAAGGTTATAAATTAGCTGTTAGAGTATAGGTAGTTAATGACTGACACTTCTGGAGCAGCAGTATATGATTTCATTCAAAGCCCATGCCAATCAAAATGTGTTAGTATGCATAAATACAGAACTACAAATAACTGAAGAGAGATTTGTAGTATACTAAGTTTTCTGGGTATAAGCTTCAACAAATAAGTGAGCATGGCATTATATTTAATTATATTTCATAGTGCTTATGATCATATAATTGTATTTTACTTGGTTATAGTTTATCTGGTCACAGGTCTAGGATATGTGTTGACTTAGAGATACCTTGAGTATTTCCATGTTTCTTACAGAAAACAGAAAGTTGAATACAGTTCCAGGAATTGAGCAATGCTATGAACTTGAAGACTAAGTTTTTGGAAGAGAAACTAAAAGAGCAAATTATAAGTCAAGTGTTGGTGGACATTTCTTCCTTGCCCACCTGTTCCCAAATAACCAACCTGGAGACTTAATATGAATTATAAGTGATTGGTCAATAGCTCAGGCTTGTTACTAGATAACTCTTACATCTTAAATTGACCCATACTCCTTATCTATGCTTTGCCACATGGCTTGGTATCTTTTCTCAGTATGCCATGTCCATCTTGTTTCTTCTGTGTCTGCTTACAACTCCCCCAACTCCACCCTCCTTTGCAGCATCCTCCTAGTCTGGCTCTCCTGCCTAATCTCTTCCTGTTCAGCTATAGGCCAGTCGGTTCTTTATTAACCAGTGAGGTAACACATATTCACAGTATACAGAAGTATTATTCCACAGCAGTAAAGCACTATTTAAAATATGCAAACCATTTTTTGTAAATTATGCCTCTTGTTGTATTTCAAAAATAATTCACACACTTAATGTTCTACAAATGTCTTTAGCAATCCATGGTACACAGAAAAGCAAACACGGATATATCAACTGTTCTAAATTTCAGCTTAATGGATTTTGTTTTGTGGGATTGAGGGGGAACAACGGAATTGTCCTCATTTATTTACAGGTAAATACGTGTCCCTTTAGAATGCTTCAGTGCTTGGTGTGGTTGGTTTGAACTCATAGTCACTAAATTAATGTGTCAGTGTCGCATTAAGGAAAAAAATCAAAGCATTTTCCCTTGGTGTCATTTAACCAAGAACAAGTCCAAATTTGAATTCTCTGCTTCATGGTCCCTGTAGCTTCTATAGCCTTCCTATTTGTCTATTGAATGCGTCTCTTATCTATTTCTGTATAAAGGCTATTATATCAATCGTCAATCTGGCCATGTGTGGGGGGTGTGTATGTGTGTGTGTGTGTGTGTGTGTGTGTGTGTGTGTGTGTGTGTGTGTGTGTGTGTCTGCGTGTATTTGTGTGCTTCTGAGTGTGGCTGTATCTGTGTAGTTTATCCCTAAAAAAGAGCTTTGAACGACACTTATAGAATAGCACAGGAAGCATCCTGAGGAGAAGCAATGAGGGTTACTTCAAGATATCTTTGTAACAGAGTTTTACAAAGAATTAAGTCGCTGATTACAATTGACCCTGACTGACCCAGATACCAGACAGTTTTACAAATATCATTGTTGACCAAGCAATGTCCATATGCTACATTCAGTATATAAGATAGATATTCGTTTTATAAGACAGTTTTCAGACTATGTTTGCTATTATCAGCAAGGAATTATCATAGGACTTATTCATTACTCTAGGTAGGGGTATGGACAAAGCCATAGATTACAGCTTTGCAATAGCTTAGGCTGTAAAAGTTGATTACATTGGAAAGCCAAAGCAAGTGAGGTTAGGTTTGTTGTTCCATTGTTCTCTTAAAGATAGGTTAAACAAACAACTGTGAATACACAGTGGGATAGTAGTAATGAGTGACCTTGGAGTATAATATTAACTCTGGCTGTAAAGTCCACCAAAACTTGAGTCTCTTAGAACGCAAGAGATATTTTCAGCTTAATATGCATCACCACACTTAAGAAGAACCACATTTATATCTAATCTAAACTTGGTTCTAAAGCTCCTGTTTGTATCATTTCATACAGTCAAAGCAAGGCATTTCGAATACCATTTCAAGCCACTATCACTATTAGAAGGAAGGTCTCTAAACACCATTTCTTATCATGCAAACACTAGAACTCTTGTGCAAGTTACTTCCCCTCTCCCCATTTTCCTGGCCCATGTCACATGGATAACAGGAGCCTACCTGATAGAGAACTTGTGAGTGACAGATGTAACACATACACATATGAGGGTCTCAGAACCAGGACTAGAACATAATAAGAACATTATGAGTGTTCCCTATTGTAACTTTAATATTATAATAGTCATCATTGCTATTATTAAATATAAGCCTATTGCATGGACCTGCTATACTCAAAATTACATCATGTGTTTATATTACATGACAGTCCAGTCTTTATGTGTTAGTGAATTCTGACAATTATACTTGTGATTATTTTTTCTCTTTACATAATATTTTGAAAATCTCATACACTGTATTTTGATGATGTTTATGTCCCCCAACTCTTCCCAGAACCACTCCCACCTCCATACCCACCCAAACTCATGTTCTGTCTTTTTTTTTTTTTTTTGGTTTTTTGAGACAGGGTTTCTCTGTATTGCTTTTGGAGGCTGTCCTGGAACTAGCTCTGTAGACCAGGCTGGCCTCGAACTCACAGAGATCCGCCTGCCTCTGCCTCCCGAGTGCTGGGATTAAAGGCGTGCGCCACCAATGCCCGGTATGTTCTGTCTTTTTAAATCCACCATGTTCAATATGTACACTTGGTTTTTTGCCCTCTTCACAGCGTGATAGGATCTGACTATGAGACTACAAAGGCCAAATAAAGTCTCCTAATTCTTCCTGCTCAACAACAAAGAAAATATTTAATTCTGTTTATTCCTAACTAGTGACATTTGTTCAGTTCCTAAGGCTGGAGTGTCTTAAAATTAGAGTTCATTTTAGAGCCTTCCAAATTCCTGGAGGGCAAGCTAAAGTTCTGGGCCTAATGAGACCAAACTTTAAGATAATTACCAGAGCTAGTCATAGGATACTACATTTGAAAGACATTTGTTTTCTAAATATAAAATGCACAGTCTTTTAGATTTTTCACTTTTTCCATGTAAAGGAACATATAAATGAACATAAATAAACCAAAGTCAACCCAGCTTTAAAACTCAATATTCTACTCAGGTAGCAACAATAATTTTAATGTAGCAACACTTGAGGGCAAGGAGTCAGAACCTCCAACAGGTACTTGTAATTGGGTGGTAAACAGGAATTCCGGGAAAGATTGATGGGAAAGAAGAGATGAGCAGTGGCACCTATACAATTACAAGCACTTTTAGCTGTGTCAACCTGTCCCCAGACACAAGCTGAGATATGAGCATCCCTGGCCCCACTCTGTCTGCTATGTGAGGTCCAATGTGAGGCCTGTCCTTTCTAGATCTCCTCCATCTTTCAGAGACGTATTTACCTTTTCCCCACCCAGCACGCACCTACTTTCAAAACCACCTCCCAGCAAAATTAAAATGAAACTCCTATCATTGTCTATATTTTTAATGTATTCACATGTCCTCTAAGCTTTGAGGGGAAGGGGGGTTTCCAAGGACTGAAGGAATCATGGAGCATTCAAGGGAAGCAGAGTTTCAGCTAGGCTCAGGGGACCTAGTGTGTGATATGCTTACTAAAGTTAATAATGCAATGCATGCATGCCTAGAAACTGCTAAAAGTTTGGTTTTCTGTGTCCTACCACAAATAACTGAGAAGTGTGTAAGGTAATTCACATGCTAGCTAGCTTAATTCAGTCATCCTGCAATGTAGAGACATTTCAACTATTTGTCACATATACCATAAGTATATACCATCTGATTTTCCAATCAAAAAGTGGTTCTTTTTAATCAGCCTTTAAAAATTCCAAACAATGTTTCCACCAAGAAGTCCAGAGGATATTTAACTGCCTTTCTAGGTCCTTTCTAGTTTCTAGATTTTATAAACATCTTTGCAAAATACTCATAAACTTTCATAGACCTTTCCAGTGACTGATCTCTATCTTCCATAGATGCCACTCCACTCTCCTTCCATATTTATAAAAGAAGAAAGTCAAGTCACAGAGGAGAATGTGTCTCTTCCAGGCTCTGGAAGGTGCTGGGTCTCTTCTTGTTCTCTGTTTTATTTTGTTGAATAAATTATTTTTGAAATTATAGGTGACACATAGTAAAAAATTACTCAATAACTTCCAATAATTTTCTTACTTTTTTTAAAAATTGAAGCCATACTATGTAGTCCCATCGTAGGCTAGAACTCACCATCCTCCTACCTCAGGATCTCAAGAGAGTAAGTAAGCCATCTCAGTCTTGATGGTATTAAGGTATTACATAACTGATTTGAGATTTCATATTATAAATATTACAAATACAAGGCATTTCTAAAAGGGAACAATGCCAGAAAATAACTAAATATAATGTCACCATAGCAATAAAGATGGGGCATTTCTCCAAACTTTGACAAGCAAGCTGCTTACACTGCTGTCCAGAGAAAGCTGTGGCCCCTGGTGGGAGGAGGGAGGATGGAGGAAGGAGGAGAAAGATCTTACAAGTTGAAGTTGGCAGGTGGGGTAAACACATACTCAGTACCACACACCAGCATCTTGAGTCAACTTTGTGTTTAAAACAGTTATCATAAACCCATGAAGAGGTAATTATTATTGAAACCTCCATTTCACAAATGAGCAAATTGCTATTGAGAGAACAAAGGCAATGGACTCACACTCTTTTTTTTTCCGTCCATTGCATATGTTCTTGGTATGAGTGTTGCTGAGGACTGGTCCTGCTGCACTGAGCATTCATCGGGGGCATCCTCTAGAACCGATCATCATAGTTGGACAGCATTTGCCTACTGCATAGTGAGCCTGCTCTCAGGTGAGCCAATAGCCCAGAGGCTCTTCTACTGCAGCTTCTCTGCTGTGGCCTGGCAGCCAGGTTGATGACGAGCCTGCATCCCTTGACTCAGACTTTCTTTGCATCTTCAACACTTTTGCTCTGACCACTCAGCCCAGCTAAGCATGACTCACACTGTTCAGTCCCCTCTCTGTGTAACAACCACTGATCTTGCCCCCTCCCTCACAACCGTTGACACGGAAGCTCCAAGGCTTTGGTGAGGGCCCTGTCAAGGCTAGAGACATAGCATGAGTGAAGTGCTAGAAAAAGCATGTAGACCAGGTGGCTTCAGACCTTTCCTCTCAAAATGCCCTTTTCATAAAATCTCACCCTTCCTACACACACGCACAGAGTCCAGTTGCCTCCACTACAGATATGGTAATATTCCACCCGTATATCCATTTTGAGCAATTTATAACTCTGAAATTCTAAAAAGAACATGGTTTCTTAAGCATTTCACAGGCACTTATGGGACATCTACTGTATACTAGACACTGTTTTAGCTCTTTCAAATAATAACCTGTTTGATCCTCACTGGGGTACACTGTCTCCCTTTCACAGGGAGGAAAACTGATACAAGAGGTACCCATATAAGATCCCCCATTAAAAAGTAGGAGATGGAGAGTGGATTAGGTGAATCTAACCTTAGCATCCATGTCTCATCCACTCACTACAAAGAGATTTTATGTGGATAGATGAAAACCAACTAACAGTGTGCAAGAGCTCAGAATAAATGTGATCAGGTTGAAAAGATAAAAGAGTGAGCCAACAGAGTGACGTGGGAGTGGGGTAGATCCTCTTGTAAGAAATCAAATATTACTTGGGGTCTTTGGGCTTCTCCATTTTCTCAGTACCAGTATTTTTTTCTCCCCAAGCTCCTCACATCAAAGACATCTCTAGTCCTTACCTCCCGGCTCACAACAAAAGAGTGCCTGTTTATGGCCATGTCTAATCGTCAACAAGCAGAAATTATTATGGATTTACAAATACAGACAATGATTTGATGGTTTTTAATAACTGTTGTTCAATCTAGAACACCCAGACACTTTCCTGGGGTTGGTGAAAAGAAAAAATAACTCAGAAGTTTTATATCTCAAGTATCTATGACACCATTGTTTTGGTGGAGTTTTAGAGGTTTGTTTCTGATTTTTCTTAATTTAGTATTCCAATCATGTGGTTGAGCATTCTGAATAGCGTGCTCTGCACTCATCTGTGGGTCTTTTGTGTGGCGGCCCTACACACATCTCAGTATTATGCATAGATCCTGATTTACTTTGTGATGACTTAGGATAAAGTGGTAATGTTATGGCTGAAGAATTTGTTATAATATTAGACCTTTTGCTAGCCTCAAAAAGGCCAATTGTTCACCGTCCTACATTGCAGCAGCTTCCTCCCTCCCTGAGTTACTTCTGAAGCATTTGACTATCTGGGTGGGCTCCTGGTAATAATTAAATTGCCATCTTCATTAAGTCCTAGAGGAAACCAGCAGCAGAGAGTACCAACTGAATTGCTTAGAGCAACATTTAACAGTCATCAAGAGGGTGACTTGAAGGGCTCTTTTGTGTTCTGTCTCTGTTCTGGCCTTAAAGCTAAAAACATCAGATAATAAAGCATCCTTTGAAACCTGAATACTTTACTGGGTTCTTACTTACAGTAGGATGCTATTATTTTTTGACACTTCATTTCCACAATTGGGCAGTAGTTTTGGAAACTCATTAAAGTCTGCTTCAAGTAGCATGTGATTCAAATGCCAATAATTATCAATGTTTGAATGTTTAGCTATGAATTGCAGTTTGGGGGAGAAAGGAAGAAAGAGACTGGGAAGAAAGTATTATGGAGGCTAGTGGGCCCAGGCAGGACCAGCCCTATCAATGGTCAGTCAAGGAAGTGGGAGGGACTCACTCTGCCCTACCCTTTACTTTTGGCTATCCATCGATTCTGGGAGAGGGGGGAATCACTACCTTAGTTGTATCACTTAGCTGTGCCACCAGGCTCCTACAGATGCCTCTAAACTCAAGGCAATATAGATGGCTTTACTTAATGTTCGTGAGTCACAACACAAAGTGAATAGACATAAACCTAAGAGGGGTTTGTGAGAAGAGGCAAGGGGAAAGAGATGATCAGGAGTTGGGGATGAGAGTGATCAGTATGCAAGCTGAACAAAGGTGAATTTGGAAAATAGGATAATTTTTTTAAATACTAGGAAGATGTTGATTACTGAAAAATGAATATTTTTATTATTTTAATTTTAAATAGCTTGTTTTACATGTCAATACCAGTTCCCTCTCCCTCCCCTCCTCCTGCACCCCCCCACCATCCCCCCCCCCAGCCTCCCACCCTATTGCCAATTGCCAATTCCTTCCACATAGGGGATATCTAGAGTCTGTCATTTCACTCAGGGTAGGGTCCAGGCACTCCCCTAAGAGTCCAGGCTGAGAGAGCATCCCTCTTTGTGTTATGGACACACAATGTCTGTTTGTACGCCAGGGATAAACACTGATCCACTGCTTAGGGCCCCATAGGTAGCCCAGGCCTCCTCACTGACTCTCATATTCGGGGGGTCTAGATCAGTCCCATACTTGCCTCCCAGCTGTCAGTCTGGGGTCCAAGAGTTCTCCCCTGTTCAGATCAGCTGTCTCGGCTAGTTTTGCCAGCCCATTCTTTGCCAATTTGCTCACCGCTCCTCTCTCTCTGTGACTGGGTTCCATGGGTTCAGTTCAGTGTTTAACTGTGGGTGTTTGCCTCTGCTTCCATCAGTCACTGGATAAAGGCTCCAGGATGGTTATAGACATCAAGTTCATTATCAGGAATGGGCATTCAAGGTGGTCTCTCCACTATTGCTTAGCTTGCCAATTGGTGTCATCCCTTTAGATCACTAGAGGTCACACTGGTGCCTGATCTGTCTTCTAATCTATGATTCCCTCTTCCCCCTATTCTACGCCCCCACTCAACCTTCCTGTTCCCCCATGACCTACTCTCTCCTCCTCTTCTACCTCCTCCAAATGTTTGGGATAAAAAAGAAAACAAAATATCTTTAAGCTCTCATCACCTATTTTTTTAAACTAAGAGGTTATATATATTGAGCTGAGTTTTTAAAATAAAAAGATAAGAACAGTGATACAAACAAATAGTAGAACTTGACACCAAGTCCCAGCACTCAAGAACTCAAGAAACTGAGGCAGGAGGATCAAGAGTTTGGGCCAGCTCCAGCTACCCAGAACGTTTTAGGCTACATAGTAAAAATCCTCTCAAAAAGAAAAGAGAGAGAGAAGAAATCTGAGGTTGGCAGTTGGGTGCTGATATGGTAAAGCTAACTTAGGGCTCAGGGACCATTCTGTGATGCTCCTGGTATTAAATCTGATTTCCAGAATGAGGCCAGAAACCAGAGTGAAGAATGAATAAGAAAGCAATGCGGCCTGTCCTTGGAGGCCACTTTGGAAGTCACAACAGACTCACACTTCCAGTCACAGTTCCTTGTCCAAAGTTAGTCCCCTCATCACACCTCAGTCACAAGGAAACAAGAGGCAATAGTTAGCATGTACTTACACTAAGCCCAGCAGAGACTAAATCTGGAACAGCAAGTGGCAACCTCTGCTACTCAGGTCACCGTTCTGGGATACTTAAACATATCGATGATATTTGACATTAGAATACTCGGCTCATGATGAGTAGACAGCATGGCCGAGGAAGGAGCAGCCCCTCTCTCCAACCTGACCCACCCTCTGCAACCTTCCATCCCCCAGCTGCACCGCTGCTGACACTGTCCGCCAGATGAAACCTGACCATTAAGTCAGAGAAGGTCTCTGAATGCAGCTCATGCTTTCACTGTCTGCATTGTTGGCAGGTGTGAATTACAAGATGCTTCCTGGTGAAACAGTCACTAAAATAAGTGACATGTGATGACCGTTACTAGAAGTAACTGTGGTTTCAAGAACAAGCTCACTTCTGCAACTGCTAATGGGATGATCAGGTGACATTCAGCGTCCAAATCGTGCTGACAAGAGAGAGCCAGAGACTGAAGGTCAAATGAGATGCCAGTGCCGGCAGGACTATACTCGCCCTTTTACAAATAGTGTCGCACAGTTGTTATAAAATACTACGAGATAAAAGGAGGAGGAAAAAGCCTCACGTCTCTTACTGCTGCTATCTGGTTGTTAATGTTTCCTAAAGGTGCAGGTGCCTTAGCCTCGAGTGTGGTCCTGTTCACAAGTATTTTAAACATAACAAAGTGAGAAGTATTGGGTGTTTTTAAGTCATGGGGCAGGGGGTGGAGTGGCATGTCATCAAAATGATGCTACACCCTGCTGCCTTCTTCCTCTCACACACATTTCACATGAAAATAATGGGTTTGCATGAATTTTGTTGTTAGTTTCCCAGAGAGGTGCTTCTTGCTTTATTGGTATTTTTCCTTGTCAGGAGCTGCTTTGCCATCCTCAGACACCATGGTTCACCCAGTGGACGGCTTTACTCTTCATTGCATTCTCTGTTTTCAATATAGTTAAAAATCTTTTGGAAATAAAAAAGAAAGAAAGAGAGAGGGAGAAAAAGAGAGAGAGAGAAAGAAAGAAAGAAAGAAAGAAAGAAAGAAAGAAAGAAAGAAAGAAAGAAAGAGAAAGAAGAAAGAAAGAAAGAGAAGGAAGAAAGGAAGGAAGGAAGGAAGAAAAAAGAAAAGAATGTTTTTTGGGGAGGGGAACAGAGGAAACACAGAATGAATGTATATCATTTGACATGGGCACAGCCATGACAAGGACCTCAGACTTATGGAAAATTGACAGATCCTACCCCCATCAGGCTCAGAGAGATGACAATGCCTTCCTCTGGTCTGTGTGCCAATACTGGGGGTATGGGCAAACACTAGAAACCTCAACATCCTCCTGCGTGTTTACACCCTGAGTCTGTTCACCCACAGTTGCTTTCTGAGACCACCTAACTCCTCCTGCCCTCTGTGCTCGACAGTTGGTACAACTCTATCAGACTGCACAACTCCCCCCATTCCAACTTTTCTGTGTGTGTGTCTTCCCTTTCTGCATTTCCTTGCTGTTCCAGTCAGGTTTCCAGGACCAAGCTATATAGGACATGGTATTGTACCATCATCCTTTCTACCATGATGTTCTATCTTACCGCAAGCCCAAAATAACAGAGCCAGCCAACATAGGTAAAGCTCCTAAAACTTTGAGACAAAGTAAAGCATTTTTCCTTAATGATCTCAGATGCATATTACAGTAGATGAAGAGTAAACACTTTCGCAAATAAGGAAATTGAGGTTCAGAAGGTTTTATGATACTCAGTCATGATCATTCATGTAGAAATGGCAGAAATAAAATGAAATCAAACAAACACACTGAACAAAAGAGAGATCCAGTCTATCGTCTGAGAAGAAGAGACCTTTACTAGAGGGACAGAAACAAACAGAGGATACCTAACAGGAAGGGGTTCTGGAGTCACACCTCAGACTTACTCTCTATCCTCTGTCAATCTCCTGTAGGTGCCTACATACAACTGGACACCCAAGGCCAAGGGTGTTCTTGACTTCAGCGAGACAATCTCTCAGAGAAGAAAACAGTTGAAAAGAGAAGACTTCATCCAAAGGGGCAGCAAGTCATGACACAGAATGTAGACTCTCACCTCATTCAAAGACAATTGGGGTGAATAGGACTTTGTTACTTTCATTATAAAAAAAATTCCCTTCCCATTCCTCAGGCACACTTACAAGAGGGAGTCAGGATACCAGATAGGCATCACTGCTCTCTTACTGCCATGGAATGAGAAGTTAGAACTTGGGCAGGCTATGCCTATAGGCATCTGAAACTTGGTCCCAGCCATATAAGGGGGCAGCAAACCACCCATCTAAGCTATGTTAAGATTTCAGAAAACACAGGATTCCACATCACGCCTTCCATGGTTTAAAGAAATTCACATTAAGAACTTTTTCCTTCTACATGAGCAGTGGTTCTGAACCATCCTAAGGCTGTAATCCTTTCATACAGTTCCTCATGTGGTGTTGACCCCAACCATAAACTTATTCTCATTGCTATTTCATGGCTAAAAGTATGCTACTGTTATGAATCGTAATGTAAATATCTGTTTACCCATGGTCTTGGTCAACCCTGTGAAAGGATCATTTGACCCCAAAGGGGTTGTGACCCACAGGTTGAGAACTGCTGTATTTGAGTTACCCGTTCATCAAATGAGAGTCTAGGCAAATCTTTTCATTCTCCTGAGAAATTGAGAATGGCCAGTTGGCAACTTTCTCCTAAAAACAGATCTCTACTAATACATTTGACCCCAGGTGAGCAGGTCCAGAAACCATCCTTTACAAGCAATCTGTTTTCCTTTTTGTTCTTTCGCACAGTAACCATGGCCTTGTTTTACCCTCCCAAAACACTTGAACCCTACCTAATCATTTACTACAAAGGAAAAATAAAAGCCTATTTGAGCTAACCCATTCCTCACAGAAACCTAGGGGCACTTAAATTGTCATAGTAGCTTGTTCATAAACAAACACTATGAATTCATAGCATGAACTGCAACTTAAATTTTTCTTACACTATTCACACAGACATGTAATAAAGAGTCCTCCCTTGTCATGAGGACACAATCTTTCACTAACCACACTTACCACAGTTATTTAACTAATACCCTATCAGGGGGCACTAAGTTCTCTGTCATTCTACCATTATGAACAACACTATATTAGACATATCTGTGACTACATCCCCATCCCCTTCTGAGAGTATACCACTGGACAGATGCTCAGGACAGTTGACAGTCAGAGGACTTACGTATATGTTATTGTAATAGACAGTACAGATTTCATTTTTAAAGTCATCTGTACTCCTCACAAAGTAGGAGGGCCTGCATTCCCTCAAACCTCTCACCAACTCATACTGAAATAATGGACATGAACAAACTGTTGCCATGGAACAGACAAAAAAGGCAGTGTTGAAGGGCCTTAGCTCAGACATCTGCGATTCCGAGTAAAACTGAGCGTTTCTCATTTGTCTGTGTGGCACTTGTGCTTCTGTTCTCTGACTTGCTCCCAGCATTTCCCACTTTTTATATAAGATGTATTTTTCTCATTGGCATGCCAATGTTCTGCATGTCATAGAGCTTAGGCCTCCAGCTATATAGCATATTACAAATGTACACCTTCTCCTAAACTTATTCTTGCCATTCATAATGAGTTTCTTTGTGAATAAAAAAAACCATCGATGTCATGTGATAAAGTATATGTATGATTTTAATTCCCTAAAATTCCAACAGCATGAAATTTGGAAGAACACAACCTCACTCTCCTTGCCCCAGCTTCTGGGAATTCTCTTTGCCCACTTGACTGAAATCTTTTATTCACTGGGTTGAGCATTTGATATATCCATTTAATCTGGAAATGACTTAGCTTTGGAAACATCTTTTGAGTTACTTTAAAACTCCATTCAAGTCTATTGTCTGAGTTCCCACGTTCTGGTTTATCCAGCAGTCTTGGCCCTGTAAACAGATTGGCTCTTCTAATCTATCTTGATTCTCTTGATATAGGGTTACTAAAGAACTGTCAGTCTTGCCTTTCAATTGGTCTACTAGTTTATAATTCTAATTCTTATTTATTTCATATGGGTTTTGTTTGTTTGCTTTAGGCAGAGTCTCACTATAGAGCCCTGGATGCCCTAGAAATCACTACACAGCCTAGACTGGCCTCACATTCATGATGCTCCTGCCTGGGATTACATACCTAACTTTCAAAGTTTGCTTTTATATATTTAATTTCATATGATCTCCCTCCTTTTAAATGCTTTGTTTTTTACAGCTTTTGTTTGTTTCATAATTCTCTGAGGATATTAATGAAAATACATTTAATTTTTTGTTTCCATTGTTTTCACAGTTCCTATTATCTTTGAGTTACTTGCTTCTCTATTTTTTCCTAGATTAGAGTTTTCATATCAGATGCCCTTCTTAACGATCTAGTGACTTTTGCCAGTTACTCCTCTAGAAAGGAGGGGCTATAAACCTATGTAGGTGTTCATTGCAAGGTGTTTTGGCTGCACTGTCATGTTAGGGAAGCTCTTCCACTTTTCCAGCTCTTTTCTGGACTGGGAAACTGCTGAGGCCAAGAGAGCTCAGCAAGTGTTCTGACAGCTTCCATGGTGGGGATAGAGAAGGAGGGAGAACATTGCCAGTCATTGAGGGGGTAAAACCCATGTCACATTTTCCAGCGTGGCGCTTTACCCTCACCTCTACCTGGGCCCCGTGCCCCAACCCGTTTATGCATGTCAGTCAACATGCTTTCAGTCACTGCCAGGGGCAGACAAAGTCTTATTCTGCACTATGGAGGGATTAGGACCTGAGAACCTCCTGCTAATTCATATGTAGGGATTAATTCCCTGTCCCCACCCTGGACTTCTCTACCCTATCACACACCCCATTTCCAACAGCACCTCATGCTGCTAAATACCGGGGCACAAAGCTTCCATGGTGCATGTCTGACTGCATCTTCACTTCTGATGCCAACTTGGCTCTCTGGTTTGCTAGGCCAGTGACCCCTCATCTTTCTGCTTTGCAGTTCCCAAATGTTGTTCCTGGTGTCACTTCCCCAGGTCTATTTCTCATGTGAGTTTATAGCTTCAGGGACTCTTTTTCCTGTAATTACAGTGGCATTTGTGAGAGAAGGCAGGCTAATGAATATGTTCGAGTCACCCACTCTAGCAAGAAGCTTCTCAGCAATAAATTTTAACATACAGATTTGAGCATGCTTCCCTGTCAATATTGGTTGCTAATGACTGTATATGACCTAGCATCTCACACTCTCTACATCTTTGCGTAAAGAGAGGGACAGAAATGGGGAAAGACAAAAATATTAGCATCTTAGCATATCCCTCCTTCATTTCCCATTGTCTCTCATGTTAGACTTATCTGGACTCATGTTTTAGATTTATCATGATACACTAACTTTGCATACCTTCTACACTAATGATGCCTCTCTACATCATCCTCTCTTCCTGCCACACGACAACTATCTAGTATTTCCTGTATTTGCAGAATTGTTATAGGGTCATGCACCCTGTCCTCCTGCAGCTTGAATAATCATGGTGGAGACAGGCTGAGCATGTAGCTAAACAGTTGGGGTAGTTACATTTTCTCTATGAAATAAACCGAAGTAAAGACATATGAGGAAAGAACAGTGTTATTTTAAATAATATGGCTGAGGAAAAGTTTTTTATGGAATTGCATCTGTGCAAAGACCTACATTATAGCAGAGCAGTCTGTGTCAGCAGCTGTGAGCATCATTCTCTCTCAATCCCTCCCACTCTGCTGTACCACTGAGGCAGGAAAACCACACCCCAGGCTTCTTTCTGCTTGTGTGATGACTCCTGTAAGAGGTAGCATGTACAGGGGAGAAGCAGGCCTGTGATACTGAATCCTTACTCTGTACCCCATCACCCCAAAGAAGTCGGTGATTTAGAATGATAGCATGACCTACAGAAAACCCAGTTATAGCACCATCTGGCAAAGGCATCTTGTCAGACTAGGTGCTAGCCACAAGTTGTTAGATATGTTCCTAAACAATGGCCAATAAAAGATGTCCCTGCTCTAGTTAGAATATTGTGACGTGATGAGGTTAGAATGTGTTAATGAGCCAAAGAAAGAAGAGGGTTCATTCTCTCTGTCTTTGGAACTGGTCGGACAGTGGGATTAACTCCCAAGGCAGAAGCTAATCCACCTGGGACAAGTGTTCCATTGACAGAAAATTGCAGCTGGTTTCCTGATCATGTACGGTCTCCCACACATGTAAAGCAATCATCAAGAAGAGTATTAGGCTCCTGACTTAAAATACATGTTTATTTACCAAAGGGTATCAGGGTCATTACTGAACAAAGAGGCAGAAAAATATTGCCTGGAACCTGGGGGCATTTGCTAGAGCATGCTCTACTTTAATCAATGCACTGTAATAAAAGCATGTTGGGTATAATTCAGAATTCCTGATGACCCAAAAAGAAGCCCAACATAATAAAGAGCCCAGACCCTTCAACAAAGACAGGCCATCATGTCATAGACACACACACACAAAGATATCCTGACTTGCTGGGTTCCCAGATGAAAACAAAGAACATGAATGAAAACAGTTGTGCACTCTGACTTCAGCCTCCCAACCAGGTAAAAAAGTGAGGTCAATGGTAATTCCAGATTTCCTTTATGTTGGATATGTCCCTTGGGATAAAATTAGATCTTTTTTTAAGTATACTGTTTGGCCGAAAATAATGAAGGTGGAGAAGGTCATTCTAAAGTATTAAGACAAGAAAGATGTAATTGTGAAAGAAAAGAGAGAGAAAGAAAAGCCAGAGAATCAGAATCAAAATGTCAGTGTTGTAACCTAAAAATATGAAGACATAAATTGGCCCCCAGACTGTAAATTAGTTGATCACTACAGAAAGCAATTTGGCAGCTTTTCAAAAATTTAAACAGAGGCATTGTCTGACCCGGCCACTCTGTTCCTAAATGTGTATCCAAAGGAACTAAAAACAGGCTCTCAAACACTAGCAGGATGTCCATAACGGCATGTTCACATAGCTGTTTAATGAGTGTGGGGTTCAAGTACTAATGGGAAACTTCTGGCTTAATAAAACACGAATGTGACTATACTTAACAATGCTGAACTATATACTTCAAAGCTAAAATGTAAATTTTACAAAAAGGTAAAAATGATTAAAAGCCTATACACTGGTTTAATTCCCCATGTTTAAACTGCTTCCTCATTTTAAGAAGCATCCTAGTAGTAATTTTTTTCATTTAAACATGTCAGTTTTCCATTCACTAAACCCTTATACATACTATCTTACATTAAATTACGTTACTATAGTTAACATTGCATTAACTTTCCTCTGAGTTCCCAATACTGAGGACACTATCATACACCCTTAAAGAAAGGAAAAATACAGATTTGGTGTTGATTTGTGTCTTGGCTAAATCATCTTTGTGTAGCTGCAGAGGCTGTAACTCAATTCTTTAACATGTGTCACCTTCGCCTCACACGGCTTCTCCACCACTGTCTCCTAGTAGTTTCTACAAGGAATAAGGTGCTAGCATCTATGATCTAGTAGTAGTCATGGCAAAACAGTTGCTTCCAAACTGCCAATTTACTCTTAGGTTGGGGGTGGGAAGATGCCACTAATTGTTTCGCCCAAGCTGCAGCAGATCTTTGACTTCAGGAGTCTTGGTATAGCTGGGACAAAGACTCAGAAGTAATTCCAACAGTCTCTCTTAGCCATAAATATGTGTCTGCAGCATAATGGCATCAACTTAATCCCAGTCCCTTTGAGATCATTAAACCAGATCATATGTAGCTCTTCTGTTGTTTGCCTGTGCCTCGTGGTCATTAAGGAAGACACACCTGACCCTCGAAAGTGTCATTAGGAAAGTGTTGTTTCCAGCTGTCTGAGCAGCTAAAACCAGACTACAGAATCACACACACACACACACACACACACACACACACACACACACACACACACACACACACGCTGCAGCTGTTATAACCTTTCTCACACCGCTAAGACTCTACTGTCTTGCTAGGGCGCAGGAGAGGTAGACCAGGAACGCCTTTATAAAGATCTCCTCTGTCATAGTGCCTACACAAAGGAAAGAGACTCCTAGGTTACCAAACTGTGTTTCCAGCCCTTGCAGATCATTTACAGTCTGACTTAGATTATGACATCCTTAGCCATCCCAGAAGGCTGTGGACTAATACCAGGAGTTAGGGCAAGTAATTACATAAAGACCAAGGCCCTCTCTCCCCATCTCAAACTCTCATTGCTAAAGAGCTTGATAGATGTGACTACACCAATGACTCACCCCAGGGCTTCTGCCATATTTAGGATAGGGAACAGTGACCGTTGAGACCCTTGTTAGAAAGCTGGCTAGTGAGTGTTCATCACATCCTGAAACACAGAGGCTACCGTCTTCAGAGAATTTGGATCCCTGCATAAACTCAAAATGCTCTCCGGCAGCACAGTTCAGCCTTCTGTACTCTCAGTACAAAGATGAATGCAGGAGAGACTCTCCCCACTGAGAAGATGAGAACATCCTGGGGTGGGGTCTGCAGTATGTGCATTTGTCTCAGAGTTATTGTGTTTCGATATGATGATAGTCCTATGGGTTCATTCATGACAAGGTTAGCCAGGACAAGGTTATTTCAGCGAAGCCCTGCATCACGCAGCCATCATCTTATGAACTTCCCATGGGACACCCCACCCTAGAGGATGAAGTCACTTGTCACCACAAATGAGAATCTCCCTCTATTAGTAGGGAGGAAGAGGCAGTACTTAGGAACTCTCAGAATTAAAGAATGGAGGAAGACCAAAGCAGCTATCACTTAATGTCTTGACAGTTTCATACGTGTATATAATGCATACTAATTACACTCACCTTCTACCCTTTAATGCCCCCATGCCTATCAACCTACCCCACCCTCCGACTTACAAATCCCTCTGCTGTTTCCGTGTTATTTTGTTAGGCTTTTTTGTTTGTGTCTCTGTGAGCCTAACCAGGACCATCCACATGAGCATGGCTGTAAAACTATGGACCAGAGAGGGTTCCTGAGGATAACAGCAGCTATGTATAAGCTTTGTGTTACTAGGAGTCTTTTTTCTATGAAAAATAATGTTTTGGCTTTCCAATTTTGAGAATTAGGTCATTATCTCCTCTAAGCACAGTTTATGTCTGTGTGTGGCCAGCTTTGGCTGAGTGGGACCTCCTGGGAGGGGTATGCTCTCTCCAGTCACCCCAAGAGAAGGATTAAAGGCTGGAAAGCTCTGGTGGTATGTTTCCCACATGAGCAACAATACAAAAGTTGGAGGTATACAAAAATTCCAGTACCCCTCCCTTGACAGCTACTCAGCAGGCACGCAGGGTGTAAAAGCTCTGCTAGACATCATCTTTCACCAAGGGAACTGGTCCATCAACATCCAGACAACTTCCCACTCCACCCTCTGATTCCAACTTAATGATGGATTCAAAAATAATTCTATTAAATAGCAGCTTCCAAGACGTTGTACTAGAATAATGGATGTTTCATGGAGCCTTCAGTGTAGTACCTTATAAAAAGCAAACATGCTTTGCCTCCAAAAGGGAAACCAATAAATTATAGATGAGAATTGGAGAGCTATTTATCTCCAAGTCTATTTATTCCCCTCTGTGGTGAGTAGAATAATACACCACACACACACACACACACACACACACACACACACACACACACACACACACACACTAGAGTGTCCACTTCTCAATCTCTGGCACTTAGAAATAAGATACTTTACAAAAAGGGATTTTGTAGGCGTAGTTAAAGAAGCCTTGAAATGGAGAGATTTTCCTGGATTATCTGAGGTCAAATGTAATTACAAAAGGGAGGCATAGAGTAGAAAGATAGGGGAGAAATGAAAAAATGAGTATGAAAGCTAAGGTTAAACAATGTAATATCTAAGACAGTGGAAGAAGGGACTTCCAGCCAAGGAGCAAAGACAGCCTCGAGTGACCAAGAAAAGCAAGAAAGCAAATTTCCCATAGTTTCTAGAAGGAATTTCAGCACCACTGACTTCGTACTTTTAGACTTCTGACCTCTAGAACTCTTAGGGATTGCTTTAGGCTGATAAACTTGTGGTGATTTGTCCCAGCAGCATAAGGAAACTGACCTGCTCATTCTCCCTTGCTCAGAATGATGGAGTTGATACCGACAGCAGTTGGGGAGGCTCCTTGCTGCGCCTTCCCACTCTGCACAGCAATGGGAAGCACCGAAAAGACCTGTGAAGTCAGGGGGAAGAGAGAAGCTGGCTGTTCCTTGCCCCTTCCACATCTGGACAATGCTCTCATCAGTGGTTTCTCTGTGTGGTCTCAGTTCCCTACCTACTTTCCTAGGAACAAACACTTGTAAACCACCACTGCCTGCCTCTACTCCTCCAGCCTGGCATTACCTTCTTCTATCTGTCTGTGCAACTTTTCTCATGTGCTCGTTCAAAATGGAGCATATTAAAACCATTTCCTTAATGCACCTGATTTAGCTGGGTATGCTGGCTCACACCTATAATCTCAGCACTTGGGCTCTGAATCAGGGCAATTTTGCTAGGAGTTCAAGGTCAGCCTGAGTAACAAGACCAGTCAGGACTACAAAGAAAGATCCCATCTGAAGAAACCAAAATAAAGAAAAGATTAAAAAATTACCTGGCTTGAGTTGTTTTCTTGGCTCGTATCGAAAGGACTAGCCAAATTTCTGGTGCTAGCTTACATGCATTTTGAGTCCCTGATATTGCTGAGATGAGTCTATGTTTAGAGTCCTCTCCTATCCCTTCCATTCTCAGTAAAGTAATATTAATGGTTTCCCATGGGGATCATGTCTTGTCTCATCTTTCATGCTCTCACCTTGTCAGCATAATAAATTGGATAACTTCTTGATGGCAGCTGAGCTGCAATTTTGTTAGTTTATGCAAATTGGTGTCATTCAGGTGTGAATCAGTCAAACCTTCTGTGACCTAGTGACCTAGAAAAAAATGAGTGACAATGCCTAAGGAAGGACTTTTTTTCTTTCCAACAGCCTAAGTCTCTCTGGCAAATCAAAACACAACCCTGTCGATGTTTGACTGAAGAACCATTCTGGTTGGTATTAGTTAACTTCCTTTCTGCAGGTGAAGAAATTAATGTTTAATTTCAGACAATGCTGAATAGGGTCATCCTCTGAGTCCATGCAACAAACTATTAATTCACAAGTTTTATCTGTTTTCCAAGTTCCAGGGAATGGCAGTCTTTGGTTGTCTTTGGATTTGTAGCACTGATTCCTAGAAATAAAATCTCAGCATCCAAACCCTTCCCTGATGTTATTAGTTTTCCAGGGCTGCCACAGCAATGCCACCGCTGCATAGCTCAGGCAGCAGGAATTTATTCTCTCCTGGAAACTAGAAACCCAAAATCAAGGAGTCTCCAAGGTTTGTTCCTTCTGAAACTGGACTCAGATTCAGTTCCTTGTATTCTCCGTTTGTTCAGCAATCCTAGTGATTGTTGGAGAGGTGTCTTCCAATGTCACCTTGATATTTGCATGGAGTCCATATGCATTTCCCCCACATGTCACTGTTTATGAGAGTGGGCATATTAGATTGGGGCCAATCTTAATGACCTCTTTTAACCTGGTGACCTCTGTAAAGGCCTTGCCTCTAAGTCTGGTCATAGTCTAATGTGTTGGAGCTTAGATTTCAGCATGTAAATTGGGCAGGAAAGAAAACACAATTCAATCCCTACTCCCTACTCTCCAAGGAGGAGTATTGATGGGCACATTTTTAATTCTGACAGAATGAGTTTATGAGCCATAGGCTTTCACTTTTCATGAATTCCATTTCTCTTCTACTAACACCAGAAGCAAAAGTAATTTGACCTATGCCCATCAGTCTTTTCTGTTACCGTAATCAATATCTGATATTTGATTTATTTTGGCCCATAATCTCAGAAGTTTCAGTCCATAGTCAGTCTACATTGCTTAAGGCAGATCGCCATGGTTGGAAGGGCATGTAGTGAAGCATATTCCTTTCCTTTCTCCCAAGCCCAAATTTGAATAGAAAGGCAATTTGCTTAAGTTATCTTACTTTTCACTCTACCTTTAATTTTGTTCACTCTCCCCAAATTTACTGGAGGGAACTTGATTTTGTAATAGTAACAGAAAAAAGAAATGTTAACAAGTTCAATAATAACACTCTTTAGCATAGAGGGTGAAACAGTAAAGCAATGGGTGTAGTTAGTGTGAACAGTAAAGCCACGGGTGTAGTCAGTGTGAACAGAAGAGCCGTGGGTGTAGTCAGTGTGAACAGTAAAGCCGTGGGTGTAGTCAGTGTGAACAGTAAAGCCACGGGTGTAGTCAGTGTGAACAGTAAAGCCGTGGGTGTAGTCAGTGTGAACAGTAAAGCCACGGGTGTAGTCAGTGTGAACAGTAAAGCCGTGGGTGTAGTCAGTGTGAACAGTAAAGCCACGGGTGTAGTCAGTGTGAACAGTAAAGCCGTGGGTGTAGTCAGTGTGAACAGTAAAGCCACGGGTGTAGTCAGTGTGAATAGAAGAGCCATGGGTGTAGTCAGTGTGAACAGTAAAGCCACGGGTGTAGTCAGTGTGAACAGTAAAGCCACGGGTGTAGTCAGTGTGAATAGAAGAGCCATGGGTATAGTCAGTGTGAGGCCAGAAAATCCTCCCATGTTCTAGACAATGATGTATAACACAAATTAACATGCAATGGCCCCCTAGGAAAGCATCTCTATCTTAGTCCTTTTCTATGAAAAATGAAAACGTGAAAGCATATGAATCATTCCTTCCAAGGACACTCTGAGCTGACTGAAAGTTATACTTCTTATTTTCAGAAAAAAAAAACATGATCACAGCTCAAGTGAGCAAGCAAATGGCAAATGTTGGCCTTATTCCATAGAGAGATTATGCACTATTTTCTTTAGCTTTTACATATTCATGTTCATCTGAAGACGTGCAGTTTATATAATGCCTTAAAGAAAGCATGTAATACTTGAACAAATGGGCTCTGATTAAAATGGCCCATGTAATTTTTCTTGGAATTATAAGATGCTTTATAAGAAGTGTAACTGAGAAGTAAAACATCATTTTAGAACAAAGGGCAGAGAGTCGGGATGTCATTCCTCCCTATATACACTTTTAGCTGGCCTCTCAAATACCAAGTATGCAGCTACGTGACTCACCACTCAGACCTCCAACCCAGCTTTATTACGGGGGCAGTGTGACCTGCCTTCACCATGAGCCTTTCACAGACTCTCCCAAGTCGCTGAAACCATTATCTACAGTCTATCAATGCTTAACACCTTAAGTGTACACTTTACTGTTTCTACACTTCTTGATACTTGTACCATATATTAAAGTACAGCCACAAGTTGCCATGCAAAGTCCTTGTTACAACCAAGAACTGAAGAATGGTGAGAATTATTGGCAAAATTCATAAAAACCAATCGTCAGTCCCCTTGAGAAGTGTCAAACTTTTATTAGCCATGCAATAAATTAGTTGATTATTACTCCCTACTAGAGAAGATTTTCTTACTGTCTCAGAGTGAGGGAAAGAGGAAAACACTGGCCTCTTGGAAAGCTAGTCTTTGTGTCTTCTTAGCATATTTAGTCACTCTGAAGGATAAAATATATCAAAATATTTGGTAAAGAAATCTTTCCTTCCTTTTCTAATTTCCCACAGACTTTTACAAACTTCAGCTTTTGAACACACAAATGCATACAAAGCTAAAATTAATAGACAGAAACAACTTTATATTCTACTATATATAGCCTAAACTTCACTTAAAATCATTGACCCAAGCTGAAAATTACAAGGCAGAGCAAAGGATATTTGAGTCTGGGAGAGAACTGGTATTAATACCTACTGTCTCCGGCTCCATGGGAGCAAGTGGGAGCAGAAAACACATCACCTCAGTGCCCTCCCCTCTCCTCACTGCCTTGCCATTCACCTCCGTCTCATCGGGAATGTTCTCATAAGCTCCTTTTCCCTCCAGAACTTTATTGCATGTTAACCTTGAAACTCAACAATGTACTCTAGTCTGTGGGGTTTCTTTGTATTGAAAAACCCATTGATTGACTCGTGTGGCCACCATGGTAATAGAATAAGACTGGAGGAAGCATTCCAGCCATACTGTCCAGTTCTGATCTCAGAGTCACCACAAGCCTTGTCTGAAGAAAGTGTCTTTGTTGTAAGCAGACTGAAAAAATTAAATTTATATTTTCAAATGTTTTATGGTTCTATTTATTTGAAGCCCAACCTATCTGAAACATGGAAAAGCAATCATTTGTTCAAGTAATTAGATAAGTTTCAAATGTTTTGATGAAATAATTAGCTATAAACAAAATAGCAAGTAATAAGTATAGTAAGACAATGTTTCTCTAACTTTGTTTTATTTAAATTCTTTAATTTTTAAGAATTTCATGTGCGAGTGCTGTATTTATAACATTTCTACTTCTCCTTCTCCCCCTCCAAACCACTCCGTGCCTCCCTCACTCACCTTCAAATTCATGACCTCTTCTGTATTATTATTGTTGCATTGTGTGAGTGTGTTTAAGAGAAAGTGTGTGTATATGTGTGTGTGTGGGTGGGTGGGTGGGTGTGTGTGTGGTGTTTAGCAAGGATCTGCAAATGGATCTTTTTATAAGGGTACTGCTTTAAGTAAAGAAAGCACAAAGCAAACCTCATTAATGGGAGGAAAGAAGTCTGCTATTTAAAAAACTACAAAGATAGGTAGTAACTCTGTATTAAAAAATTCCAAATGGAAATGAGAATGATTGAAAAAAGAGAACTAGAATATGGGGACCAGTAGATGCCAATGAAAGTAGCTCTGTCTATCTGGAAAGGAAGACTCATGAAGGAAAAGACCTCAGTTATCAGATAAGAATACTAGAACTTTATTTTTAGAATAAAAAATACAAGCATAAAACCTTGAAAGATGTTGCCCATTGCTGAGCAGAGGTAAGCTGGGATGTAAGCACCATGGCTATATGTAGATTGAAGCCTGGCCTGGACCAGTATTACTGCAGTCTTATTGCTGAGAGTCATCAACAAGGAATGACTCCAGAGTGTGATCTTTGCTTTGCCTCCACTTCAACAAGGGTGGAACATCCATTGAAGGTGTTCATATGGTTAGTCGTTTTCTAGAATGTTTGTTTTCAGCCATTTCAAATAAAGCCATCTGTGAACATATACACATGATGAAATGGTAGGAGAACTAGTTACAAATCACAAGTACACTAGTCCTCATCTGTGCACACCTCCGGAAACTCAGTCTTGTTGCTCACTGAACTCTAATTTCTCTCAGAAACATTCCCAGTTCAAAGGGGGCCAGTAAACAAGCTTATTTTCAGAGAGTCTGGCTGTTCAACTCAAGGACCCTCTCTCTTTCCTTTGGGTTGTTGTATTGATGGGGCAAAGAAAAGAATCACCAATGTGTGGGTTGGTGGGTGGGTAGACAGATGCTTGCATGGATGCTTGCATGGATGGATGCAGATATTTGTCCCTCACTCCAGGCTTAATAGAGTGCTAGTTCCACTAACAAACTTCCTCATGAAATCTGTTCTCCATGAAATCTGTGTCTTGTGTGCCCTCCCCGCATTGCTACTGCTGTGACTTCTGCACAGAATTATTTCCACCTGGGAAACCTGGAGAGTCCCCAGGCTTTCAGTCAGAAACTGTCTGTCTCTACTCTGTGGTCTGCAGCTCCCTGATACACTCACTGCCTAAGTGGTCATGTCTTACCCAGCAAATCTCAGAGCCTGTGTTCCCAGTGAAATTCTTGTTTACTAGTTCACAGTATTACCTGATTTCCCAAGGCCAGTGAGTGTTCCCCCACTCCAGGGTTTTCTCTTTTAGGGGCCAAATGGAAAGTAAAAACTTTCTGAGAGGCACTGGACTGCCTTGGATGAGGAAAGCCGACAACATGTGTATGTGTTCTGAAAGTTTGCTCAAGACAATAACAAAGGGACTCCTGTTTCACACTCCAGGAACCAAGAGAATTATAAAGTAAGTGGGAAGGGCCAATGAACACCCAACACACACACAAGAGAAAGGCAGACAGAGGACAAAGGAATAAAATACTCAATCAGCAATGCTCAAGATGCTGTCTAAAGACTCTAGTGTACACAGAATAATTTTTTAATCGCAGCTCACGTGCACTTAGACATTTCTTTCTCAGAAACAGCAGGCACAGCAGCCTCGAGGATCCCACACACTGCATTGTGTACAGTATCTCTGTCACAGCTGACAAGCATAAACAGTCCTAAAATAGCCCTTTTATTCCCTTTACTGCAAGTAAACACAGCCCACTGACACTGACACTGAAGGCGTTCTCTGCTCCAGTGCTGACTCACTGGAGACCACTTGACTTCTGTGTCTTAGTGTATGCCTGGATAAAAGGGAACAATACCAGCTCACACACTAGACAATGGCTGCCTTCCTGAAGTGTCCACTCCACAGCAGGGGGATTGGTGCTTTAAATTATCACATGAAGTGATGGGTTTTGTTATAATATTTTTATACATATATTTTATTTATCCGTCCTCCAAGCCCTGAACCCTGACTCTGTGGCTTTCTCCATGATGCACCTTCTGCTTTCTGGTCACATGCATTGAAATTCCCTCTTTTTTTCTTCTGACTTATGATCTCTTCTTGTGCTCTCATGGTTTCCTTTCTAGTTTTCACACACACACACACACACACACACACACGGTTAAATCTGGGCTCTGCACCTGAAATCGTATACACAACATCTGTCTTGATGAACCTCCCTTCTTTCACTTAACATGATTTCCAGCTCCATCAGTTTTCTTGCCACTGTTATTGTTCTTGGATGAATAAAACAGCATTGCATATATGTATCGCACTTCCTCTACCCATCCTGCTACTGATGGGCAGCTAAGCTGGTTCCATTTCTTAGCTACTATTAATTGTAGCAATATGGAAGGATGTGCCAGCTTACCTGGGGAGGTGTTGACTACTTCACTCAGCTACCCTTCATTCAATGCATTCATGCCAACTTACTAGCATTTCATCACCCTACTTTACAGACAAAGAAGCCAAAATGTGAGTCTAAATCAGTCTCTGGAAAACATCACAAATGGCAAGGCAAAGGCTTAAATTGAGAATAGTCTAGCTACAAAGTTGCGTTGCCACGCTTCCCTCTGTGGAGACAGATGATCGACATGTTCCTACCAGCTAATTAAATTCCTGAATAAAGGGCTCTCACAGTGACAAACCACAGATATGAAGCCCGCATGCACACGGGGGTCCTGCTCTCTTATAAGACATCTCTAACCTGCCTGTGATCTTACTCTTCTGGGCACCACACGATAAACTCTGACGCCATTTTTATCTTCTCCCAATGTTCACAAGGCTTATGGGACTGTCTCTTTGTGACCACCATATACATTTTAAGTGCTTGGGAGGATGTAGTTGGTAATGCAAGGCCTGGTCACTTCCTTTTCCACAACTTTATGTTAAAAGGACGTTGGCCATAATGTAGTGTTTGAGGCACATAGTAACATCCCAAAACGAAACAACAACCAGCTACCTAAGCACTGCCATCCCAAGGCCAGCTTTACAATCGTACAGTCACTTTAGTTTTAGGAAAAGTTAAAAACGAAGCTTTTTTTCCCCTTATCATTTTTAAAGATGTTTTATCTCATAAATGGAATAAAATCACACAACTTTCTCCACAGGCATATTTGTTGACTTGGGAAATGATTCCTGGGTTTTGATTCTCAACATGGAGACTCTCCTTCCGAGGCACTATTGGAGGGTTCCTCTGCAGTAACCCACTTTTACAGACTAACTCAGCTTCTCAAAGCCCTCTAGATGGAGATGCATTGCCAACACCAGAGTTTGAGGGTTAGGATTGGAAAGCAAGCAGAACACTGTTTGCTTCTTCACATGTTTGGGTAACAAAAGCCAGCTATAAAAACAAGCCAGCAAAATAAAGCTTAACTGACCAAATGTGTACTTTTTGCTAGGCCATTATGCTTGATGCTTGCATATAAGAACTGGTTTTGACCCAGTAGTAGTTATTTGGAGGAAGGTCCACTCCCAAGGAAACTTCATAATGACCAGAGAGCCCATGAAGGAGATACTGCTGCTTTGAGATTAGGGTCAAAAGCAGAGTGCTAGTGTCTTGTTGCTTCCTAAGGTGTCTCTACCTAACCTCAAGAGCTACCACTAAACTTGTCTTGCGGTCTTTACCAGCTTAGGACTTAGGGAAAGGAAAAAACACAGCCCAGTTGTGTAACTTCTACTTAGAGTTAAAATACCAGAAGCAGAGAAAGGGAACTAGGGATGGAACAGAATACGTGTGTGTGTCTTTTGTCTTATCATCTCTTCCTTTTGGTTGATGGTGTATTTCTTTCACGGAGTTCTGAATGATAGAAGAGTATCATTTCTTTCCTTTGTTCCTTCCTTCTTTCCATATTAACCATGTACCTAAAAGTTCTCTATCTGTTGACATGATGAGAGATGGATGAAAAAAGGGTGAGAGAAAGAACTCGATTTTGGCTCTGGGAAACAAGATCAAAGTGCACAGATGATTCATGTAGGGAGTTTTGACCTCGCTGTGCAGGTCTATGGAGAAATGTGGGTTTGAATCCCACCCAGAATCCAGAGATCAAGGAGAAGCTGCCTTTCTTCAACCCCTCCTCCCTCGCTTGTTCCTGAGCTAATTGAGACCATGCCTGCCTTAGAGACGCTAACTGAATGTGAACTCTCAGTGGTCGTGACTCACTCTCCATGTAATCGTTAGCTGCCTCATGTTCAGTGAGAAAGAACAACTTCAAGTCTGCATACGTCTGCTCTACACCACAGAGATACACCCATCAGCCTGAGTGGTCCTGTCTCACCCTGGGCACTTGACAGCCAGCCTTCAGCACCACCTTTGTATTATCTCTCTATTCAGAACCTGGGTTACTGCCATGGGAGCATTAATTTCCTGCTGTATGGTACACATAATGTGTTATTATCTACAATTGTCACTCTCCTTCCATAGACTATGAATTAGGAATGACTTTCATTAAATCACCTATGTGTGTGAATTTCACAGGACATTAAAATCCCAGCAGCCAACAACTTCACCCCACACTAAAGAAGATTTCCTCTTTGTGCCTATGTAATTGATGGTCTGTCCCAGGCAGGTGACTACTTCATCATCATAATGTACATGATTTTCTTCTTGGGTTCTACAATAATATTCTTCCTTTTAAGTAAGAGAAACCCATTATTTAGTTGCTCCCAGCATGGCTCCCAGTTAAGGACGATGTCTCCTAGTTTCTACATGAACATGTGATTTAAATTCCACACTTAAATGTGAACAGAAATCAATTCCACACCTTCCTCATGTCCTAGAGGTACGTGTGTGTGTGTGTGTGTGTGTGTGTGTGTGTGTGTGTGTGTGTGTGGTTTGCTTTGCTTTGCTTTGGTTTGGTTTGAAAGGAAATCTCACTATGTAGCCTGGCTGGCCTGGAACCACTATATAGATCAGTCTGACTTTGAACTCAAAGAGATAGCCCTGCCTCTGCCTCATCAATGTTTGGGATAAAAGGTGTATGCCATCATATCCAGCTCTTACCCAGGTATTTTTAAGGTATATCTAAAACATTTTGGAGATTCATATTGCAAACAGAAAGACAATAACATTTTAAAACATCATAAACCAGCTAACCATAATTGATATTTATAAAACACTATACCTAATAACAACTAACTTAATGCTTATGAAATATTCATCAGTATTTACCACTTCTGATTTAGCTATAAAATAAATCACAATGAATTCAAAAAGTAGTCATTATATAGAGTATGAAGTTGGACTATTAGAAAACTTAATGAAAATAATATATCTGGAAATTTTATCCAAATCTTTTTAAATTAAGTAGCCATTTATAATGAATGAGACAGGTAAGAGATTAGAACTTTGGTTGAACTGAATAAAAACAAAATGCAACACAATGTCAAGGTTTGTAAGATGCAGCTACAGGGGTGATTAGAGGAACACACCTGTGCTTAAATACAAGAAGAGAAAAGTCTAAACTCCGTGACCTACCTCACCATACATCACAACTCAGGGAGCTAGAAAAGAAAGAGCAAATTAAATGGAAATTAAGAGAAAGGAAGGAAAGGAAAGAAATAGAAATAATTTCATGATATAGCAAGCAAACAGTAGAGAAATATCAATAAAATCAAGAGCTGGCTCTTCAAAGTAAATAAATTTTATTAGCTCCTTTTCAGATTTACCTATGTATATCCATATATAGAGAGATTTTAAATTTTTATGCATATGCATATATATGTGTAAGTTTTATTGCCACTATCAGAAATGAGACCGATTTTATCCAAAGTAAAAGAGGTGCATAAGGAATATTAGGAGCAATTTTTTATTTTGTTTTTCTTTTGTGTTCATTTTTTAATAGGATCTCACTGTATAGCTCTGACTAGCCTGGAACTCACTATGTAGATGAGGTTAACTTAGAACTCAAAGATCCACCTGTCTTTACCTCGTGATTGTTGAAATTAGAGGCATGTGCCACATGCTTGGTCCTTATGAACAATTTTTAATGATGAAGTGAATAGCATAAGCCATTGTGGCAGTTCACACATTATTAGCACTCGGGAGGCTATGGCAGGAGGATTTTTATGAGTTTGAGACCATCCTGGGTGAGATGCTATCTGAAAACAAGCAAAACAACACAAATTAAAAGTCTTCAGCATAAATGGGATGGGAATTTTTCCTTAAAAATCAAGGGATAGAGCAAAGAGGGACATTCAGCAGTCACCTCCTGATTAAACATCAATTTGAACAGCAATTCACACAAAAAGTCTCTTGCAAAAAGTTGGGGAGCCACATGAAAGACCACACAGGCTTTGGTTTAACAGTAAGAGAAGCTACAGTGAAGAAGGCAGGCAGGAAAGCTGCTTGGATTACTCCTCTGCCTATTTCAAGAGGTCCTGAGACCTGCCACAGCACTGTTGGCAATATCCAAGATATAAAAATGATGAATAAATAAATAAAATATGGGGGGTGTGTATTACTGGTCATAAGAAAAGATAAAATCCTATCATTTGCAACAATAGAGACAGAACTTGGAATCACTACATTAAGGGAAATAAACCAGGCATAGCAAGATAAATACTGCATGATCCCACTCTTGTGTGGAATAGTTTTAAAGTCAGTGTGCAGAATAGTGGTTACTAGAGGTTAGGGGGTTATGTGGAGGTGGCAGACCAGAGAATGTTCATCCAATGGATCCTAAGCAGTAGGTCGAAGGAGGAATAATTTCTAGTAAGTGGGTATGTATAGCAACAGTAATTGACTGCATATTTCAAAAGAGCCAGAAGAAAGAACTATGGATGCTTTTATTGACCATCACAGGAATAGAAATAAAAACCATAGAGTGTTACTACAGAATTACTGTACTGACTAGCTAAAAGCTAACAGCAGCCAGCATCAGTGATTTTGTGGAACCCTTAGGATTCTCATGCAAGGCTGACAAGGCTGTGGAGTATTTGATCCACCATTGAAAATGGTTCAACAGTCTCCCATGTTACTAAATGTTATAGTCTTCTCTCAGTGCTGTAATAGAATGCCACAAATGATACATTTATAAAGAAAACATTACCTCTCACAGCCCCAGAGGTCAGGAAATGTTAGGTTAAAGTTCAAGCCTCTTGATGCCTGGTGAGGGCTCCCTTCTGAATCTGCACATGGCAGAAGGAGGAGAGCAAAATGACTTCCTGTTCTTCATATGGCATGAAAGCGGAAGAGAGGCAAATTGTGTCGATGGGGGCTGTAATCTATCCATAATAGCATGGAAACTACTGGAGAGTAGACCAACACTGGGGATTAATTTTCTAGCACATTGCCTGTAGCACATTTAGATTACAGAACCACATGATCTAGCAATATCGATTTTTGTCTACCCAAATGAAAACATATTCAACAAACACACTTACTTTTATGCACTGTTTGTAGCCATTGTAGTCACAAAAGCCCAAATAACGCTATGCCCATCGACAGAGAGAAATACAAATAAGCAGTGGCAGATTCACAACATGGAATTCCATATAGCAGCAAAGGGGGTTGAATTACTGGTTGACACAAGATAAATGAGCCTAAAAGAACATACTGAGCAAAAGAAACCAGACACAAAAGAGTATTCACGGTACATTATAACTTGAAGTGGATAGAACTGAGTATGGGGCATGTTCACATTTGCAATTGATATCACTAGGCTCCAGCCTGAAAGTAAGTACCTGCTGGGATTCACTTCTCTGAAATCCTGGCACAATCCAAACAATAGGAATGGAAAGCATGCCAGTAGGGATCTATGCCAAAAATGAATGATGCTTTCTGCAAAAGACTTCAGGGAACTTCCAGGAATAGCGATAATAATCAGTGTCTCAAATGGAGTGGCAGTTACATGTGTATAGATAATGGCCCAAACTCATTTTTATGTCTTTATAAGAGGTACATTTTGCTTTCTGTAAATTATACCTCAATGAAAGACATGGCTCATACTCTACTTCCTGCCATCTGTCCTCCCGTGAGCTAGATTATGACAAGGTAAGTACCAACTACAGGCATGCTTAGTTTCAATTGTGAACTTTACACAATTGAACAACCTAGGAAGAGATCCTCAGTGGAGGATTGTCTGAATCAAGCTGGCCTGTCCAACTGGTTGTTTTGATTGCCTTAATTGATGTAGAACAGTGTAGCACCATTCCCTAGGCATGGGGTCCTGAACTGTATAAGAATGGAGATACCAAGCTAAGCACATGCACACCAAGAAGGCATAAATCAGCCTCTTGGAGGTAGTAGCAGTACATTCTTTCGAGGTGATGTATGCCTTCTCTATTATAGGACCTATTAAACAAATGTATTGAAGCCATTTCATAGTTTCCTGCAATAATAAAGAAGAATGTTGTTGTCATTGTTGTTATTGTAAAAATTAATACAAGGCATCATTGTATAGTTCACCTTGAACTCATGATCCTCCTACCTAACGCAGTTTCCCTAGTGCTTAGAATACAGACATATACCACCAACAGGAAAAATATTTTTTAAGGAATTAATGGCAAGTGATTGTCAGGAAACCAGCATGAGAATGAAGAACTATCAGAAAAGTAATTATGATATTGGAAAGCTTATTTATGGAATCCATATAACACCAAAGCAGTCAATCAGATCAAAGAAAAAATGTAATTATCCTATCTCTTATTTTATTCAGCCTTTCACTGCTGTCACAAAATACCTTAGACAACTCCTTAGTTCAAGAACTTAGTCTCACAATTTAACAGGTGTTAGCCTATTGCAGAACACCACAGAGAAGGGCAGCATGGAAACACTGCTCAACACGGCAGGAGGAAACAAAAGAAGCAACAGGAAGGGGCCAGAGCCAAAAGCAACCTCCAAAATCACAACTTCAGTGACAGTTTCCTCTCCAACCAGTCCCCACTTTCCACGGGACTACCACATTCCTACAGTTTATTCAAATTTTGAATCTATTAAAGGATTAAATCACTGATTAGGTCAGAGTTTCTATGATCTAATCACTTCTAGAAATGTAGTAATCACAGCCAGAGGTGTGTATTGCAAATCTCCCAGATGTCTCTTAACTGACCAAGATGACAATCAAGATTTAACCATCACACTGCCCAGCATACACATAATTAAAGCATTCAACTTTGAATTCAATTTGTTGACACTATTCTTACTGGCATAAAATTTCATTTATGTTTGAGACATGGAGAAAAAGCATAAAGATGATAGAAGTTTCTCCAAATAGTTTAATTGTAGTAGCTTTAGTGACACAAACTCTTCTCAAAATAAATAAATAAATAATGAATGAATGAATGGAAGGAGAGGTGAGGGTGTGGTTTTGAACCAGAAACTGTTGAATGGCTCATTTTGTTCACTGGCCACTTTTGTGTGCAAAGCCTCACCCTAAGTTCTAAATAAATGAAAACCAACAGGATGAATTCACTCTTAACAAACAATAACACTGTGCCCAGTTTTAACAAGAAAACAGCAACACACAGCCAGAGAAGATACCCTTTCATCCCCAGTTTTATTTCCTCATTTTTTTCTCTGAGAACTTAGAAAAAATGATAAGAAACAAAATACCCACACTGGTTTCTTAGAGACATTCCAATGTGCTCACAGGACCAGCTCCCTGCGACAGTCTCCTCATTTATAGGGTAAAAACCACATGCAGTGAATGCAATATCTAGGCAACCACTAGCAAGATTCCATGTCATTTTTAGCCAAAAAATGGAAGGAAAATATGCTGTTAACACTCCTCTATACAGTGAACACCTCTCCAGCTTCTTCCTGGATTTTTCTCTCAAATTTCTCAAAGTCATAACACAGAGAAGGAATTAAACTCCTTGCAATGAGGTATGTGTGTGACCATAGCTCAATGACTCCTCCACAGTCCTAAAACAGCACCTACTACCAGGATAGTCTTTGTCCTTTACTCCTGTTCCTGTTGGGGAGCTGTGTGTATACTCTGTACTAAACAGACACAGTTAAAGAAGGAACGTAGGCTGCCACCCCCTCTTTTGTTTCTCTGCCCTTTCACACATTGTTTTGTTTCTAATTCCCATAGAAGAGAAACTGTTAATTTAACTATCTTAGTCCAGGTCCTGAATTGAAAAAGAAGCTACAGAGAGTAACTGTGGCTCCCCAGAGTGGGAGTCTACCAAGTCTTCCAGCCTCTAGGAAGCTTCTCAGGCTGGGTAACCCCAGGACTCACTACCTTCTCTCACTGGGGCAGGCAGCCTTACTGTCCTTCTGTTTTCTCCCACATAGATCACTTCTTCCATTATAAGTCACCTGCTCGTGATTATGGAGCTTCCAGACTCAAAAGTAACAACGTAGAAAGCCTCACTTAGGCCTGGAGCTTAGGCAATATTCAAGTCTTAGAAAATGAGATGACTATGTGCTTACCAATATTTTCCAAAGTCGTATCTCGATATCTGCTTGCTATTTGTTTCTACTGTGTGATCCTTAGGGGAAAGATCCAACCGCCAACCTCCACCCTCACTCCCCAAAAGTAGTAATGGTTAGACATTCTGGACACAGTCCTGGACGCTGAAGAAGCAGGGCCAACCTCTTTTTTCCTCCATCCCACATTGACCCAACAATGAGCATAGCCATGATATTGTTATTGACACAATACCTATAATCCTCAATTTTCACATATACTGCCTTATTTGAGTTTCTTACAACTCTATGACACTGATGCAACAGAGACTACCAACTCCAGAATAGCAAACCCAAAGCAAGGAAGAATGCATTGGCTCATATAGTGAGTAGGTCAAGGCTCTCCCTGCAGATATGATCAGAGCTATTCAGTGTTCATTTGTTTCCAAAGAGCAGAAGTGCAACTACGCTCAGAAAATGTGTACACAGAACATTCTGTGATAACTGTCATATATGTGAATGTGCAACCCTACAATGACAAAGACCTAGAGAGTTTAAAACATAGGTATCATTTTTGATCTGCTGCAATTTTAATAGGTATCACCATTTTTGCAAATATATTCAGGATTAAAATTCTCAACTCCCAGAGGTTAACTTAAATTCCCTTCCCCTATAATGAGATTTATAACTACCTTAAATGCCATCCTAGAGCCTTCACCCAGTAGCTGATAGAAACAAAAGCAGAGATTCACAGCTTAACACTGAGCTGAACTCCTGGAATCCAATTGTAAAGAGGGAGGTGTGATGAGCAAAGGAGTCAAGACCATGCTGGGGAAACCCACAGAAACAGCTGACCTGAGCAAGTGGGAGCTCATGGACCCCAGCCTGACAACTGAGGAACCAGCATAGAACCGAACCAGGCCCCCTGAACATGGGTGCCAGTTAGGAAGCTTGGGCAGTCTATGGGGCCAGTGGCCATAGTATATGAATGGGCTTTGGGAGCCCATTCCCTATGGAGGGATACTCTCTCAACCTAGATACACAAGGAGGGGCCTAGGTCCTGCCCCAAATGATGTGACAGACTTTGATGATCCCCCATGGGAGGCCTCACCCTCTCTGAGAACTGGATTGGGGTTAGGATGGGGAGATGGTTGAGGGGAATGGGAGGGTGGGAGGGAGAGGGAACTGGGATTGGTATGTAAAATAAGATTGTTTTAATTTAAATAAAAAATTAATAAAATAAAATGAAAATTCTCCACTCTGTTTCTTGGAAATTTGTGCAGTTGTGAGAATCCTTGTGGTCCCATCCTCCTGATGTTAAGTTTCATTTACTTTAGAACTCTACCAGGCTTTCCTGTCTCCAGAAAGTAATTGCAAATATTGCCATGTATGGTAAGATGACCTCAGTCTCCTCTTTGTTGCCATAAAATAAGCAGCACACATGCTTTCAAAAGGAAAAGATTTTGTTATTCATAGTACAGAAGCTTATCTGCTAATTTTGTCTCTGCCCTGGTACTCCTGGTACTCTCCAAAGTATTACCTCTAAACTGGAACTGCAGAATTGAAACTGAAGTGTGTTCAAAGCTACCAAAGCGTGACAAATAGTAATGGGGGTTACCAAGAATCTTCTTCAGGACAAATAGGCACGTGAGCCCTGAGCTCTAATTAACACTTTAGGACACCAGCAAGCCCCTGTTGTGATCAAAGTGATTCTAGCTCAAAAAATAAAAAAAAAAAACCTACTATGGTCGATAACAGCAACAGTTGAAAAAAAAGCCACAGCAACAGTCCACATGCCAAGTACAGAAAGACTGACTGCAGGGATGGAGCAGATAGATCATGGCAACCGCAGGCCATGGAATGGAACTTCAGTCAATGGAGTGAAATCAAATCAAGTCGGCTCCCATAGGGAGACTGTCTGCCAAGTTCCCAGGAACAGCCACCGCTGGGGAGCCCCAGGATGAGAGGAGCAGAGTAAGTGCTGACAGGCCATGAGGTCTGGGCAGGCAGGCAGACACTGTCCTAATGCACAGAGCATGTGTCCCGCTCGCTCATGGCTGTCATTTGGCTAAAGGATCTAAAAGCAATTTGCATATGCTGGAGTCTGAAAAGACGTTTTTCAGCCAACATCTAGGTCTACAGACAAAGGCATAAAATGAATTCCATGGGATCTCCATGAACTGCAGACACCACTGCATCATTTCATCAGCTGTGAAGCTTAGTTGCTTCCAGCAGACAAGGGCACTCTGAGTCTGGAGACCTTGGCCAAGTCACCTGACCCCGAAGCAAGCTGACTTCCATCTGCTTTACAGCGGTAACAAGATTACCTTGCTCGCTTTTGGGCTCTATTGCATGTGCTGATTGCCCCACCATTCACACAGCATGTACCAGCCACTGACGGCAAGAATGAGGCAAAGCACAGGGGACGAAGTGAACAAATAGTCCTGCCCTGTAGAACTTACATCTAGCAGAGAGGAGAGAAGATCCAGGAAGATGAGCGAAATGCAGAGTGTGTAAAGGGCTGTGGGAATTATGGTGACCTCGGGGAAGGAGAATCCTCAATGATAAGGAGGCAAAGAAAAACAAGGTTGAAAATGTTTCATCGATGCATATTCCCAGGATGGACTCCATTCTTCGTGCTGATCTGCTCTCAGAATGAACTTAGAATGAATTATCTGAAAGGCCATGCATCAGTACCATGTATTATACAAGATTAATCAAAATGCCTTACTCAGATCTTAGTTTTCCGTTGGGGGAACAGTGAGAAGCGTGGTCATTGCAGTAAGATCATAGAATCTGAGCTGGCACTTTGAGGCTCTAGTCTCTGTGTTCAGTGAGGTGATTGGTTATTTATTTACCAAAGTGAGTGTTTTGTTTGTTGATTTGTTTTCATGAAGCCCAGAACATCTGAGGAATGAGGCAGATGATACAAAAATCAGAAATTAAATTAGAAAGGGAGAAAGGTTTCCATCAGCACTACTTCTAATGAGAAAAGGAAGCTCTCAAAAGAGACTTGGGGAGTGAGAGAGAAGTAATTTGCCAAGTGAAAGATGAGAGGCAAACCAGAAGAGAGGGCACGCGGGGTCAGACTGAGAGGGATGGGTGACGACTCAAACAAGTCATTTCCTTGGCTGGCACCAAAGCATCGAAGAGACTGACAGTGTGCAGTGAAATGCAGACTGCGAGCCACAGCCAGGAGCAGGGTCAACCTGAGGATGCAGGGCCGAAAAGTCCGAGAGCAAGGAAGTCCTGTTACCCCAGCTACACAAGATTCTCGGATTGGAAACAACGCCGAGGAGACCAAGCTGACATCCTCTCAGTTCTAAGGGTGTTCTGCTCCAATTTCCTAGTTGTTCTTAATATATTTGTAACCAGAAAGGAAATATAACTAAACATACATGTTGTTCATATATATAACATATACCATGTGATGCCAGAAGTAAACAAGAAAGCTATAACTAAGAATTTAAGTGAAGTCATTGCCCCAAGGTCATGGTCCAGTGCTCATCTCTATTTAGATACTGCATATAGGAGGAGTGTTCATCAGCCAGTTGCTGGGGGAGTTCTTGTACTATGGAAGATGAATGATACAGAAACAATGTCACAGGAGGAGAACTAAAACCAGTGGCAGAACCAGGGAAAAGAGGGATTTTGCTCCAACATCAGTATCATAGTTAGATGAGGGGAGCAGATGACAAGGAATCGTATTTTAAAGCCAGTAATTTTTCAAAACTGAGAACAAGGCTATGTGTAAACAGATAGAGAGTCTAACTTTCTGTAATAGAAGAACCTAGAAGTCTACCTTCTTAGAGATCCCCCAGGCCATAGAGCAGCTACCCTATGGCACAATCTGGGGAATCCTGGGCTCAGAAGAAGTTGATAGAATGCAATTTCAAAACTATTGACATTATATCATACCTACCAATTACGATTTTAACTTGCTTCATGGGAGTTCATATAAATGCACATGTAACATAACCTAAGTGTCATTTACAGTCTCTATTTAATATTAAAATGGGGGGAATTCATAGGCTAGGGATATAACTCTGTGGTAGAGCACTTGCTTAGCCTGTGTGGTAGGGGGTCTCACCCTTGGCAAAGGAGGTATTGGCAGCCAAATGGTTACTTAGGGAAGAGACACACTCTCCTTTGGAGATATGGGTGTTGGGGTTGCAAATGGTCCAGTGAATGCCCCCCAGCAGTACTATACATATAGGCATCAATAATTGAACCCAAGTGGCTATTTATAACACAAAATGGAGGCCATTAAGTTACAGGAGAGATACGGCACTAGGGAGAGTTGGAGGGAGGTAACGATGGATGAACCTAATCAAAATATATAAATGTATAAAGTTTTAAAGAATAAATAAAAAAGCATTATTTTAAAAACTTCCCTGTATAAAGTTTGAAATTTCAAAGTTGAAGTCCGATATCCATAATTTATCAAGGGTTCTCTGAACATGATTAGAGTCATCCAACTTTAAATTGGTGTTCTGAGGACACCACACACTGAGATCATACAGAGTGGCTTAGTTGACATACCCCATGTCTGTATGTGTTGCTTAAACAATATCATCCCCTATTCAGAGCATTGCTTGGAGGACACACCAAAATGAAATCCAGTGGCTAGGTTATCTGAAAGTTCGTGAATAGCTTTGGCAAAGTGAAAAAAGCTGGAGACCCAAAGCAAATCCAGAGCCAAAAGAATTGGCTACCTAGTTACACCACTCACTAATCATTTACTTTTGTCCAAGGCTGGTCTTGAACTCCTGAACAACTTATATGAAGAGCTGAGCCTACAACATAAACCACTACACCTGACTTATTTTGTTTTCAATTTTTCTAATTGGCTTTTGCTTTTTTCACTTTGATATTTACATGGAGCTCTCTTAACAGCAAAACCTTGGGTGACATCTGCACGTACCGTTTTCTTTGAACTGTGGTGTAAACAGCCCACTAACATATTATAGAGCTATACTGTGTTTGCTAGGAAAAAGTAAGGACAGAGATGATAAATGACCTACAGGGGGCTCCAAATAAGCCCGGGTTTCTGTTATAATTCAATACTAATGCATAAATGGAAGGGAAATCATACTTATTTGTCCATTTTATTTGCCTCTTATGGCTTAAAGAAAATAGGAAGTGCAGGCTACATCAGTGCTTTCTGAGAAGACATGTCAGGGTGGGGAAAGGGTCTAATTAATGGTTCTTTTCTTTTTCTCCTGTGTAATCCAGCCTGATATGAAACCAGAAGTTCTCTTGCACCAGTCTCCTAAGTGCTGAAGTTACAGGTTTGTTCACTGTACCCAGAAACAGTGAGTAGAACTTTGCGGTTTAGTTCTTAGAACAAATGAAATGTTCTCTCCACACATTTACCCATTTGAACATATAAATAGTGAGGTAGACATGGCAGAACAGGAAAGGGAGGGGAGAGCAGTGCTCAAGTAGAAGGCTCATGAGTTCAAGACTAGCCTGCACCACGAAGCAAGACCCTATCTCAAAAACACGAATTATGAGTTGTGTAATTAAATATACCGATGAGATCTGGTTGAGAAGGTGGATACTGCTTTCTTGAGGCTGTGGTTGAGAGCCTATGTCTCTCAAGCTCTCCAGTGTTCCTCTTTTCCTCACCCAGGCAGCCTCCCTCCCTTACCGCTGATGTTGAGACTCTAAACAAAGGATAGGCAAGCCATTCTGTGACTGTTTGAGGAACTGGAAACTGAGCAGTATGGGCTTGGGGTGAGGGGAGCAGGGAGCTCGTCTTCCTCCCTTCCTAACGAAATCCCTCACAGGGAAATCCCCTTTCCATTAAATTAAAACCAGAAATGGTAGGGCTTACATTTTAAAACTTCAAACCATTGTCTTCGGTTTCTGTGAAACTGGATAGCACTTTCAAACGCTCCGGGAACTTCACCAGCTGGTTCAACTCCTTCGGAGCTCAGAGGTTTTGCAGCATTGGCTGGCTCCCATCCCAGCACGGAAAATGACAAAAGCCCATTTTGAAGGTGGGTTACCACGATGATGTATGGCCTCTGGAGAGTTGCAGGGAGCGAACAGAAAGGGGCCTGTGGGGCTCCCCAAACAGGGTGGGTTTGGAGTGCGGGCCTGGAGCTTCTTAAATTTTCTTTACTAAGACATGGCTAAAAGGGAGGGGTTGTCTGGTTCTCAGGGAGCTGGAATGACAGGTCTGCTGGAGGCTTAGCTCAAGGGCTCCCTGGGCAGTTGCATGAAGGAAGGAAAACCAAACCGCCCCTTCATACAGACAAATTGTTGCTGCTCTCCTATGTGTGGCTTCCCATGGGACCTTTAAAGAAATCTCTGGAAATGATAGAGGGGAAAATACCACATCTTTACTTCTCCAGAATAAGGAATAGCTGATCTCTTTGTTTAAACATATTCCCAAGGCTCCCTTTCCCACTGGCCCCCTCAAAAAAAAAGGGGTAAAATAAAACTTAGTCTTCACTGTAAGTCTTCCTCCTGTGTCTGCCTGGTGCCTTGAACCTTTGCGGCTGTCTAGACTTTGCAGTCTTGATCTCCGTGGATTTCTCCTGAACTTTATGTTCAGAACATACACACAAGGTCACCCAGAAACAAGAAAGTAGGAGAAAGTTGTTTTGAGTCATTGTAACTCAGGAGTGGTGTATCAACCAGAGCCTTCCAGGAGATTGCCTCCCTGGACAGACTCCACAAAGCCTGCATGGAATGCACTGATGGGGATGGGAAAAGGAAAAGTCATCAAAACAGTCTTGAGACAAAGAAATGGTCCAGAACTCGCTCCCTGTAAGATTCCTTTTATGACTTAGGAGTCCAGTTTTAACAAGAGCCCTGCTTAGTCAGACGGGGTGGGCAGGGTTCATTTCCCATCGCTCTCTTGTCTTCCACCATCAGTATCTGATCACCCTGACATGTCATTGACAAAACGTAAGCTGATTTAGCCAGAACTCTGCACTCCTGGTATTTCCTACTAATAATTTCCCATTGATTATGCCCACCTTGCCCCTTGGCTATAACTTCCTGCTTACACAGGTTGATTGTTGAAAGCAGCTAAGAGAGATCTCTTTACCTGTCACCATGGTCCTAAATGAAAAATACATTGACTCTCTACTCTCCAGACATGGTTTTCCTTTCACAAGCCTACCCCTTCTGTAAGATTTGCAACTAGGAAACTAGACGACTTCATGAATGGACAATACCAATTGTTTATTCACAGAATGGAAGGAAACTTGTCAAGAATGGATGGATTTCAGGGACTCAACACAGAAAAGGTTTTGTAGATTGAGAATTGCTTATTAACAATTGGTTAACTAGTGAGAAGCAATCATAAGATACCAGACACTGAATTTAACATAGATGCGTAAGATACAGGTGCTCGGTAAGGACCCTCAGAACCAGGAGCCTCCCAAGCTCTGATGTCCCTGCAAGTTCTCTGGGAGAACTTCAGTTCTGAGTACTCTCCCTGAGAAATACAGGACCATCATCCTCCATGTTATGCTATTCTCCATATCTAGACCTTAAATACAGTTCCAACAGATCTACAGAGACAGCATGGCTAGATGGTCCTGACCCTGGGGATCATTTTCCACAGTCCTTGCTTTACGGATGGCAGGAGATGAAGTTCCCCAATGTTCGCTACTCCCTCCCGAGGTAATGTTTTCTATACAGACAAGTGTTGAATGACAATTGCAAAGTAAGTTCAGAAGAGACAAAAGCAAAGGGAACGAGCTCAATTCCAAAATACCTTCAAGAAATAAGAAAATTTAATGAAAGGAAATAAGTTAGTAAGCCATTTCTCACCTTAAGAAACCCAAGTTATTGGATTAAAATCTATCACTTTCAACTGTTGTAACTCTACTGTTAAACCCTAACCTTTTTATCAGTGTAGTCTTCAACTCAAAAAAGACTATATTTATGGTTAATAGGAAACTGAGGAGAAGACACTTGAGGTAATAATTTCTAAAACAGGACATCAGGTTCACCCAAATGACATTCAGAACACTATAACTAAACCACTGAGAGCCTGCTGCATGGTGGGCAGTGTTTAAGTCCTTTAAACGAATTCATGCATTTAATCCTCACCACAGCTTACTTACTAAGTCTTAATAGTAACTATATTTCACAGTTAAGGGATGTGAGTTCAGAGAGACACATAAGTAGATGGAAATTTCACAGCCAGGATTCCTGCCCAGGCAGGTTAACTGACTACTCACCCACGTGGCTACTGTATTACATTGAAATCCAAAGGAGCCTGCAGATATGAAACTAAAAATTCTCTCTGCAGAGGAAAGTACATGAGTCTGGGCCGGGGGTCAAAAGATATGACAAGATCAAAGGTTCTTATTTTGTAAAAACACAGATAACTATGAAAAAGATTTGATGTTTGTGAATCTAACATAAAATTCCAGGAAGTGCGTGTCTAAACAGACAGTTTATGGATTAGAAAAGGATTAGGAAATGAAGTCCTAAATTCTGAGTGCCAGCTCATACTCATTAAGACCAAACCTTACCTTCTGACACTGTCACTAAATAGCAGATCAAAGAAAATATAGAAACAGACAGTACCTGGGTTCAGTGACACATTGGCATTGCCTATCTGGTTTGTTTTATTTTGGGGTGTGTGTGTTATATATACATTTCTGTGTGTGAATGCATATGTATGTTGGAGGGTGTGTGTGTGAGCATCCATGTAGAGGCCAGAAGACAGCCTTGGCTGTTGTCTTGTCAGGCACCACCCACCTTTTTTTTGAGACAGCTCTTACTAGCTTGGAACTTAGCCTAATAGGCTAAGCTGGCTGGTCAGTGAGCGGGAGGAATCTACATGTCACCACCACCACCCCCACCATCACCACCCCCAGTGCTGGGATTATAAGAATGCATCACCTGCCATCTTTTCAACTCAATAAACACCTCATTGACTGAACAATCTAGCAATGTTCATCTTAGTATTCTGAAAATTGTAATAAATAATGAAAACAGTTCCCAAAGCATGTTAACTAGTGGGTGATCACTAAATTAGAAGGAGGTGGCACATGACTTCCCTTGAGTCCTGTTGTGTTTCTAGCTGTGATTAGGATAAAACATAATTTGCGAAGTCTGTAGATATCACAATTGGAGAATTTGCATTTTAGTATAACTTTTTACCAGGCCAGAGTAATCTATTCAAACTTGTGAATAAAAACTTAATGGAACAAAATTTTTAATAGCATTCAAGTTTTTAAAGGGCAGCTGAAAACATACAGCATAAAGAATTGGCTTCATCCTGGTGAGGATTTAATTCAGTGATCAAATGCTTGCCTAGGGACCTAAGATTCTGTATTCAAACTCCAATACAAAAACAGAAAAGGATTTGCATCAAAAACTGTTCATATGAAAAAGACCTCAGGGTTTGAGTAGATGGCAATTTAAAATAGGCTTCCTGAACTAAAAGAAATGCAGCTGGCATTTCCTATGTGTTCAGCCTGTGCACCCAGCACAGGATTTTCTGTGACGTGGGATGTATTCGAGATGTGTGTTGGAACGTATACAGAGGAGACAAGTCCGCACTACAGAGGGGCTTTAAGGCCTATCAGAAGACAGAATCCATAGGACCTGCAATCCAACTTCTGTAAACTCACTGTTATCGCCATCTGACCTTCCTCTTCTGTAGGCCATCTTGGGTAATGACACCATCTGTCTCACAGGCTGGAAAGCTAAGTAACTCCCACACAACCTCTCCCAGTCTTGAAAACTGAACCCTCAGTCCTGCCAATCTCTCTAATAAAGTCAACCATTCTTTTTTCTCCATTTACCTTGATTCAGTTGGCTTTCTATGACTCTTATTTGCACTATTACAAATTCAAGTCTCTTTTCTTCAGCTTCTCATCTTTTCAATCACTTTCCTTGTTATATGTGATGTGACTTCCTGAAATGTCAGATATGAAGCTGTTCCTTTATTATGTATAAGGTAAAGTCCAGGCTCTCTATAGTGACCTTTAAAGTCATGATGAACTTCAGTGCTGTCGCAAGTTTCTGCATCATCTTCTTCACACACACCAAAGGCTCTGCACTGTTCATGGATTCAACCAGAATCAGTTCTACCATTAGGGGAGTGAGTATGGATAATGGGTGTCAACCACATAAACTGCGGTTTTTTTCTTTGCATTGATGTTTTGCCGGCATGTATGTCTGTATGAGGGTGTCAGATCCCCTGGAATTTGGACTACAGACACCTGTGAGCTGCAATGTAGGTACTGGGAATCTAAGATCAGTCAGTGCTCTTAGCTATTGAACTATCTCTCCCGCTCCCAACACAGAATGTCTTAAACCATTGTCTGTTGTAGTTACCCCCCTGTGTGGCCACCCAAATGTACCATCCATTCATCTTCTGTAAGGAGGGTAGTTGACTAAGTCTCCTGTTACTACTATCCCTTCAAGTTTATTGCCTCCTTCATGCACAGGCCACAGTCCTTGAGACCTGCTCTTAGCCCCAACAGAAAGAGACTGAGCCTAAGGGAAGGAGTGTTCTCTAATAAGCAACTTTGTCTTAAGGTCTCCCCATCAGCCTTCACAAAACTTTCTTGTAATGCAATATGAAATTCTTCATACCCTATCTCCTTTGTAACTTTTTCCTTCCTGGGTGGAAGAATTGCATTATGGGTGAGGCTCCCTCTGCCTCCTACCTCATCCTCCTGGCATTTCTTTATGTAAATATTTGCAGCTTGATATCTGCTTCTTGTCAGAATGTCTACACCATCTCCACATGTCGCATAGTTTTACTTTCTCTGTATTTCCTCCAATGTCTCCTAATCAAATTCTTTTCCCACCATGTTGACATTTTATCTTAGATTCTAAGGCTTAGAAAAGTTTGAAAAGGTGTCATTCATTCAAAATGTGCTTGAGAAGAAAAAACTGTTCTCTGAACGTGGTTAGGAAGAGCATGCTATGTCTCACCTCAGTGCTCTTCTTTCTACTGGAATACCTGTAGTCCATTCATTGTCCTGTGGCTAGACCCACAGCATCTTCTCTGTGAAACCTGCTTGAACTGCCTAAGAATATTAAACTGTAACTAACACAACATTGAGACTCCTTGGTTCCTACTATATCACCTGTTCTCAAACCATCTTTGGAAGATATCTTTCTGCTTGTTTTCTTTTTTATTGATATATTCTGATCATGGTTTCCCCTCTCCCAACTCCTCCCAAATCATCCCTACCTTTCCACCTATCCAATTCCATTCCTTCTTTCTTTCTTAATACTAAGTCTTGACCTATGGCTTGACATACAGTGAATTCCAAGACCTGTTAAGTGGAACACATTTTTTTTATCCTACAAAGACTAAGACTCAATTGTCTGAAGCAGTCTTACTAATTATATCAGGTATTGTCTCAAGCACACTAAATAATGAATTCTACATGATTTATGGAAAGATAGCAGTTAGAGGGCATAGAAAGCCTTCATTAAACAAGAGTATAACTGATTACTTCCCCTGTCCCCAACATGAAAGTGCTATGCTTATTGCATAAGCCATGACAGCACCATGGATCTGTCCAACCTACCAAGCCTTTAGGACCAGTATCCTGGGTCTTAGAACAAAACACAAGTAAAAAAGGTGTTTTTAAAGGAGTACTTGTAGCAATGGCCCAAAAAGGTAATTTTTGTTTGCTGAAACGTCTTGGGGGAAGAAAAGTAGTTTACAAGTATCAACTTGTCCTCTATACTCCCCAACACTAATTATAAAACACAAATTCCAAATTCCAGTTTTAGGGCATTTCTACACACACACGCACACACACACAGAGAGAGAGAGAGAGAGAGAGAGAGAGAGAGAGAGAGAGAGAGAGAGAGAGAGAGAGAGAGATGTAGTTGATTGCTGAAAACTTACTACATAAAGGAAAACATGTTCTGAGGCTAAAACATAGATAAGCAGTAGAGAGAGAAATGGTTTTCATAATGCAGACAAGGTTCTAACTAACCTCAAAGCATAGATGAAATCCTACCAGTTGTTTGTTTACAAGGCAGACAACCCAACTGAAAAGTGGGCAGACACTAACACGTAAAAGATTATGGAACACTAGTGATTTTAAACATAAAAAGATGGTTGGCCTCACTCATAATAAGAGAAATACAAGATAAAACAACTAGAGCTAATCACCATTTCCATGGATTAGACTGGCAAATAAATAAGAACTTACAGATGCCCCGTGTTATTAAGGTGTAGAAACATAGCCTTGCATCATATCTAATTACTGCAATTTAATAATAATTAGTAACATCCTACTGATGTACTTTCAGAGACTCACAAAACAATAGATATAGCATTATTCACTGGAGCACAATTATTAGAAGAAATAATTAAATCTAAAATAAATATCATAAGTAGGAGAATATAGAACTATTCAATAATTTTTAAAATAGGCCTCAAACCCAGAATAGTGAAAGAATATTGAAGAGAAATCAGTTTCCAAGACTGACACTTCCTGACCTTAAACCTTATTATAAATTCCCATAATCAAGACACTGTGGTTTTGGCAAAAGACTAGACAAATAAATCAATGCAACAGAATAGGGAAGCCAGAAATAGACTTACGTAAATGCAATCAGCTCATCTTTGACAACAGAGCAAACACAATGAAGCAAAGAAATGACAGCTGCCTCCACAATGCTGCTGGGACAACTGGACAGGCATGAAAATCTGAATCCAGGCAAAGGGCCTTGCTTAAACCCATCACAAAATTAACTCAAAACGGGGAGCAATTTTACTTATTTGTTTTGTGTGTGCGCACACATGCGTGTGTGTGTGTGTGTGTGTGTGTGCGCGCGCGTGCGTGCGTGCACAGAAGTGAAGGTCAGAGACAATGTCCCTCTCTCCTGCTACCTATGGGAACTGGGGTAGAACTTAGGTCATTCACACCTGAGCAAGTGCACCTATTCCTACTGAGAAATCTCCAAAATGGATATTATTATTATTATACTATTATAGAGCAAATTGGAGGATACAAAATTTCTAGTAAATAACATATTAAAACATCTCGTTGAACTTAGATATGATGACTACTTTTTAGAGACAGGCCCGGAGACTCAGTCAAAAGAAGAGATAGATATCAAGCCGGACCTCATTAAAATTAAAACTTTATGTGCCATAAAAGACATATCAAGTATATGAGAAGATCAAAAAGTAGGAGAAAATATTTTTAAAAGATGCATCGGGTAAAGGAATATTATGCGAAGAATTCTTAAATATCAACAAGAAGAAAAAAGCTTAATTAAAAACTGAGCAAGACACTGCACTAACCAAGATATGCAGCAATAAACAGACAAAAAAACTACTCGTGTCTATTGTCATTAGGAACCTGAAAGCTAAGACAATGAGACCAAATTCCAAGGCATGACATCAAATGCTGATAGGTATATGGATCCAAACAAGCTTATCTATTTCTATGGGGAGTGCAAAACATCACGGTCACTTGGAAAGATACAAAACTAAACATATTCTTCCTTTATGGTCCAGGAAATTGCACTCGTCTGGCCTTTGGTAAATGTGTTAAAAACTAGTCCACACAAAATCTTGCCCAAAGGTATTTACCCCAACTGAATAATCATGAATAAATCATTCCTAACTTCCAAAACTTGAAAACTACCAAGATTCCCACTGGAAAATAAGTGGGTAAATTAGCTGAAAAACATCCAGATAATGAAAGATTATTCAGCAGAAAAAAGAAATGATCTATCAGGTCATGCATGAGAACACACAGAAGAAATTTACATGTCCATTAATAAGGACAAGAAACCAAACTGAAATGACCATGTGTTGTATGAGTCCAGCTATAAGGAATTCTAAAAAAGGCAAAACTATGGAGACAATAAAATAATAAGTTGTTACCAGGGGTTGAGGGGATAGACAGTTATGGATTGAACATGAAAGATTTCTAGAGAAAATATTCTCATGATACTTTAATGATAGATACATGCCATCTTGTGTTTTACAAACCCCAAGAGGTGTACACCGAGACTGAACCTGAACCCAAATATAACTATGGGATTTGAGTGACAATTAATTATGTGTCCACACAGGCCCACTGATAGAAAAAGCTACTACTCTGAGACTGGGTGTTAACAGTAGAGTAAGTTGCTCTAAAAAGGAAAGTATTTCAAGGTTTAAATTATTTTTTAAGGATCCAGGTATGGTGGCACACATCTGTAATCTCAACATTCAGGAGGCAGAAACAGGGGTGTCACAAGGTAGAGGCCAGCCAACAATACATAGCTAAACCCAGTCTCAAGAAGTAGGGAGGGCCTGGTAATTAATTGCATGTCAGCTTGACTGGACCATGAGATGTTCTGATATTTGGCCAAACATTATTCTACTTCTATCCATGAGAATGCTTCTGAGTGGATCCTCCCACTCTTCATAAAGTCACATGCTATACCTTGAGTCTTCAATGAGCACCCAAGAACCATATGCTGACGGCTTGGCCTGAAGTGCTACTGGGAAGTGATGGAACCTTCACAAGGTAGGGCCTAATGGAAGGAAGTTACATCACGGGGAAGTTCCCTTGAAGCGTAATACTGGGAGTCTGACCCCACCTTTCTCCCGTTTTTTTGTTTGTTTGTTTTGTTTAGTAAAATGCCCAACAGAAACAACTTAAAGGAAAGGCGATTATTTTGGCTCACAGTTTTAGAGGAGTGAGTCCATCCTAGCAAAGAAGACACTGCAACAGGACTAGTTGTTCTGTGACAGCAAGGCTAGGCTCCTTACATGTCACCAGTCGGGAAGCAGACAGCTCACCAGGACAGACCTGCTTGACCTAACAACTTTCTTCCTTCACCTTAACTCTACGCAACCCCTAAAACAGTGCCACCAGCTGGTGACCAGGTAGCCAATCACATGAGACTGTGGTGGATAATTACATTCAAATCATAACAATCTCGTCACAGAATATGCTGAGAGTCAATTGCTAATTGTCCCTAGACAGGTAACCTAATGAGAAGCTGTCAATTTGTTTCTTCTCCTGCAAAATAAGAATAATGACTCCATGGGAATGACCTGGGCCCTCTGCATACATGTGACAGCTGTGTAGCTTGGTCCTCTTGTGGGACTCCTAACCGTGAGAGCAGGGGCTGTCTCTAACTTTTTTGCTGGCTTTGGGGATCCTATTCCTCATACTGAGTCACCTTGTCCAGTCTTAATATGAGGGTAGGTACTTAGTCTTAGGGCAACCTGATATGTCATGTTTTGTTGATATCCATGGGAAGCCTGCCCTTTTCTGAATAAAAAGGAGGAGGGGTGGTTGGGGAGAGGGCAGGGGAAGTTGGGGGGTGACTACTAGAAGGACAGGAGGGAGTGGAAACTGTGGTCAGGATGTAAAAATAAATAAGAAATAATAATGACTTCTTTCTCTTTAGGTGATGAGGACTAAATGAGAAAATATACAGAAAGGTATATGTTTTGCTAGGGAATTCTTCTTCCTGTCTCCATGAGGAAATGTCAAGGCTTTAAGGCACTTTACATACAGGAAGTTAGTGATTGCTCAATTCAAACTAGCCCTACAAGACATCAGCTGAACTATAATGCACATGCCTTCTCTTAATGTTCCCAGGAACTAGCAGAAAAGGTGGTCCCTCTGTGCCATGAATGTCAGCAGAAGGGAGTAGGAAGAGGTTCCAATGCCAGACCAGTTTTAGCATTGAGGGATCACTTAGGCAGACTACCAAAGGAGTTTGACATCCATTTTTTTTTTAAAAAAATCCTACTTATCCTTTCTTTCCAGTGAAAACTCAATCCTCAATCTCCAGTTTCCAAAAAATGTTAGAATAAAAACCACCCTGGATAGCACTGCCCGGTGCCCAAGCAGAGCTCCAGCCTACCACGCCTGGACTGATTTTAATTTTCTTAGTAACTCTAAGCTGGGTGTTTTACTTCCCCCCCCCCCCCCCGTTGACTAATGCATGAGTTGAAGTCCAGCCAGGTTGGTCTGTCCCAGGTCACAGAGCCCGTATGGCAGACAGGGAACTAACAGAATCCAAGTGTTTAATCACCAGACTAAACTGTCCTCCAAAGCCCTGACCCACTACAGCCCGAGGGTGGCAGAAAGAGGGAGGCAATGTTTGAAGTCAGGAAGGAAGAGCCCGTCCCTTATCCCTCTTCTCAACCCTACCTTTAATGTAAGCCTTTTAATTCCAGCTCTGCCAATCCGCTAATCTCTGCGTCTAGTCTCTATGAATCCTTGATTTCTTAACTCTGATACCTTTATTTTTGGATGTTTTACTTGGGTCTCCTTTGCCAAGCCTTTCTCCCTCTTTTTTTTTTTTTAGTCACTTTATGTACCTAACTCACATACAAAAACCCCATGAGGCTTGTTTAAGGAAGACAACCAAATATTTGCCCAGTCCCAAACTTAATGCATCTCTGTGAATTTCTTTGTAGTTACAGTTGTCATTCTGAAGCTGTGGGTCTCTGAAGAGGGTTTTACACATTCACTATCAACCACATTTCATGTTGCCCGTTGCCCATGTTTACACTTATTTGGCTGTTTGGCCACACATCTTTGTGTATGTGCACGTGTGTGTGTGATGGGGTGCACAGGAGCCACAGTGAGCATGCAGGGCTGAGAGGAGTCAGTTTTCCCTTCCCCATGTAGGGTACCACAACCCAACCCAGGTCCTCAGTTGGGATGACAAGCACCCTTACTCATTAAGCCACCTCACTGGCCTACTTTTTCCCACTTCTCCATCCCTCTATCCTTGCTTCTCCTAGATCACTGTTCCAGATTCAGTTTCCAAGTACCTATTCCTGACTTCTACTCTAATTTAATAGATCTGTTTGCTCCTGCCAGTCACACTGTTGGGTTTCTAATCTTCCCAATGGCCTTGGAGGCAACTCTGATTGGAACAGCTTTTCTTCTCCCCAGTACCATGCAAAGCCTGCTTCCCCTCCTTGATAATGTTTTCTTCCACTGCTTACTTCAGCAAGGATGTGTCTCCCATTATGACACACCTTCTTCAAACATCCATTAAATAACTTCTCCTTTATGTAATGCCCCAGCTCACATAACACAATGCAGTGTAGACAATCAGAGCCCGATCAGCTTAACTAAATACTACATTAACACGGTGTTCTGCCAAGCATTCCAGTGATATCAGCCATGGCCACTCAATCTCCTTTGGGTTGATTAAAGACAAACTATAAAATTTGCACAGCCTAAGAGTCTAGGAAGAAGGGATCAGTTTGTAAAGTCTTTACCACACAGCTTGAGGACCTGAGTTCCATCCCCAAAATCCACATCAAAAAAGTGGGTGCAACAGTACTCACTTACAATCTCAGCCCTGGGAAGGTAGAGGCAGAGACAGGGCATATCAGAGGCTCACTGGCTAGCCAGTATAGCTGAACTGGTGAGCTCCAGGTTCAGTGAGAGACTCAATCTCAAGAAAACAAAATGGACAGAAACTGGGAGACACTTGACATTGACCTCTGGCATCCACAGACACGCTCACACATAAGCATGTTCCCGGATTCTCGCGTACACATACGCACTTACACAGGCTAGTGATTGTGACTACCTTAAGCGAGGGTAAAGTAACTATCTTGCCTGTACTCCTGGGAGAAGAGAGCAATTCCTCACACAGAGGCACACAAAGAAACCAGTGTTGGGGAGAAAATTAATGGAGGAAGAAGAAGAATCAAGAGGGATGCTCTGGTAAGGTAAAATCTGGAGGACTGCACTTGAGGCAAACTTAAGAGAAGCAATTCCTACCCTAAGGGTTATTCTAAAATAGAACATAGATATAAATTAATTCTAAGCACACAATGAAAATGTATTTCCATAAATTTAATAGTCTTAAACGTCTATTGCATGTTATAACAGAGTTAATGATACCAGGTTTGGGGATTTTTCTCTTACACGACTTTATTTAGTCTGACCTACTAAACAGATACTTGAACAACTCTAGAATTTGTTTGTATTGTTTTTAGCTTGTTTTGCCAATCATTTTGAACTAAGAAGAGTTTTCTTTTTTACATTAAAAGGGAGTCAAAATGATTAAATGTGAAGTCCACTGCTGTGCTCCAAAATTCAGTAGACCATTGCTAACGCACTGAAGTCAGGAAGCAATCACGAGCCGGGCTCTTTATAGAATGTCTTTCCTCCTCGGGAAACTTCAAAGCCCTTTGCTGACGCTTGGGCTCTGCAGCTGCCAGGAAAGAAATGTGGCTCCACTTACCTCAAAGGGGGTCAGAGCACATGGGGGACCTGCTGGGCCCACAGCAGACACGCCGCCCCCATGCCCACGCTGCCTCCACTCCATCAGAGACCACCCCAGGAACCTGAGGTGGGGGATAGGAAATCGAAAAGGTGCAGCAGTGCCAAACCTCTCCCAGGCCCTCCCCCCAGATAAGCCCCATAGGAGCAGGAGTGGCCAGATGTGATGATGTGACTCTGTGATCCTATCACTTGTCAAGATGGAAAGTAGGGCAGGCTGTTATGCCGCAATGCACAGACAGGAGATGTGTCTAGCTAATCCTAGCAAGGGTTTGACAAGAACGCAGTTCTGGCATAAACAGAAAAGGCAGATACAAACTAGGCATCACCCTGGTGGCTCCCTGAAGAGAGATGAGAAAGAGCAAGATAGGAAATCAAGACTGGAGTCCCAGCCCTGAGTCTGGCTGGGGTGCTGGATCCGCTTGATTTCAAGTGCAGACAGAGACAGAGACAGAGACAGAGAGAGACAGAGACAGAGAGACAGGAAGACAGAGACAGAGACAGAGAGAGAGACAGAGACAGAAAGACAGGAAGACAGACAGAAAGACAGGAAGACAGAGACAGAGAGACAGGAAGACAGAGACAGAGAGAGACAGAGGCAGAGACAGAGAGACAGGAAGACAGAGACAGAGAGAGACAGAGGCAGAGACAGAGAGACAGGAAGACAGAGACAGAGAAACAGGAAGACAGAGACAGAGAGAGAGACAGAGGCAGAGACAGAGAGACAGGAAGACAGAGACAGAGAGACAGGAAGACAGAGACCGAGAGGGCTACACGAACTCCTTGGCCATGTCAGGTTTGCACTCTGCTTCATTCTCGTCACCTTGCTTATTCCTCTCTTGAAGAACTTCAGTGCCATTTATTCCATTCTATACAGCTCCCACAGACTCATGAGAGGTCAAGTGGCAAGCTGTGGAGCTGGGATTTGTATCCATGTCTTTCTAAGTTTGAAACCAGATGACTATTTTTTATTATACCAGATTGGGTTCCTTTTTCAGACACTCAGGCCCCTTAAACCATGTGAGCTCTAAAATCCTATGATGACTCTCGCTCTCGTTCTGTGTAATTATCATACTTGGCTTCTAGTAGAAAAGAAGTCCACACAGTCTATGAATATTGGCAGAGAGGCTAATAAAATGTAAAAGCACAGTAAGCTAGATACTGTAATAAAATTTTGATTAAAATAGGTGGCTTCCCCAAATATCCTGGACATTTCAACAAGTAGGAGCTATAAGGGAGCCTAAGACTATATAATTTCCTGAATTATTTTGTAAGAACGAGTACATTGTTGACCTACAAATCAATATAATCTTTTAAAGTCTATAAAAATTATTTTAAATAAGCAGATGGGATATTCATAGCAAAATTATTTGTAATAGCCAGAACCTGAAAGCAACCTAGATGCCCCTCAACTGAAGAGTTGATAGAGAAAATGTGGTACATTTACACAGTGGAGTACTATTCAGTGGAAAAAATAATGGAATCTTGAAATTTGCAGGCAAATGGATGGCATTAGAAGAAACCATCCTGAGTAAGGTAGCATGTGCTCACTCATACATGGATTTTAGACATGGATCAGGGGAATGCCAGCCTACAATCTCACTGCCAGAGAGTCTGGGAAACAGAACCTTCAACCAATGACTGATGAAAGTAGAGGTAAACACCCACAGCTAAACACTGAGCTGAACTCAAGGAACCCAGTGACAGAGAGGGAGGACTGATGAGCATAGGGGTCAAGACTGGGATGGTTTAACCCCCCAGAAACAGCTAACCTGACAAGGGTTAGCTCTTGAACCCCAGACTGATGGCTGGGAATCTAGCATGGGACTGACCCAGACCCCTTGAATGTGGGTGTCGGTGAGGAGGCCTAGGCCCTAGGTCTATGGGGCCTTGGGTAGTAGATCAGTATTTATCCCTGGCCTACAAATGGACTTTGGGTGCCCATCCTACAATGAGACATGCTGTCTCAGCCTGGACTCTTGAGGGAGGGCCTAGGCCCTACCCTGCATGAAATGACAGACTATGGGCATCCCCCATGGAGAGCCTCACTCTCCCTGGGGAAAGAAATGGGGATTGGGGGGAGGGAAGGAGGGACTGGTGGGAGGGCATGGGAGGAGGGGAGGGAGAGGTAGCTGGGATTGACATGTGAAGCAACCTTGTTTCTAATTTAAATTTTAAAAATAAAAAAAGACTTAAAAAAAAGAAGCAATGGTGTATGACTAGGTATTCCGATAATATCACAAATGTTTGCAAGTGTGTGGTATATATGTTATATGCATGTAAAATAGATAGCAGATGATAGGTAGATAGAAGATAGATAGATAGATGATAGATGATTGATAGATAGATAGATAGATAGATAGATAGATAGATAGATAGATAGATAGGGAATAGATGAAATTCCACTCAGTCTCTGAGATCATCTTGCTTTTTATGCCCACAGCATTTGGCAGGGTTCATAAGCCCCCCCCCCCCCATTCTTTGATGGGTAGAGGAAAGAGATATTATTTCATGTATCTCAAGGTGGCTGTGAAGTAACAATGTAGGCAAGAATGACCTGGAACCCCTGATCTTCCTGTCTCTACCTTCTAGGTACTGGGATTGCAGATGTTCACTACCGAGCTTGCCTTAATTCTTTTGTTCTTTAAATATGGTTCCTGATCCTATGCCTGAGCTTTACACTCTCAGTACTGGTACCTACTCCCAGGTCTCCTCGATAGCTCCTCCTGTTGCTTCTGACTTCTAAGTAATGGAGTGCACCAGAGCGGTCCTCTAGCCACAATATCTGGCTTATCTCCTCTGAAGAGATGGTTTTATAAGATATCTATACACTAGGTCCCAAGATGTGTGACTCCAATTCACCCTCCCCTCTAAGCTCCCGGTTTACACATCTAATTGTCTTCTTGACGTCTCCTGTTGGAGTCCAGCAGGTATTTCAAACTCAGCACATCTAAGATATCATTCCCAACAAACCAAATGCCCTCTGCATCTTTTTTTCATGCAAAACTCCAAAACATCATTCTATTCATCCTCCTACACCCTATTCTCACCCGTCCACCTCATCCTTCTCCCTTCTCCCAAACACTTCAAGCTTGTTCCTGCCCCAGGACTTTACTCTGTCTCTTTCTTCTCCTGGAACATGACTCCATGAGATGCTCATAAAACAATCCCTTCAGGTAACACAGGTCTTTTTCACATGGAACTCCTCAGAGGGGCTGTCTGCAGGAGCTATCCAATTTCATTCTCTGGTCCCAAGATCACCTTAACCGCAGATCTGTCTGCCTTATCTGTCTGCCTTTATCTCACATAGTATTGTTTTAACTGTTGTTACATGGACTAGTGCTTGTCTGTGTACATTTATCCATAAGTATATTTGTTTGACCACTGACATGTTATTGTGGACCCCCTTTTCTATAAGTGACCTTCGGGGGTCCTTGCCAATTGTTTGCCAGTGTGTTCCAGTGCTTACCAAAGAGCCTGGAACACAGCAGGCACTGGGAAGTATGTGAACTGCATAACTGAGTCTTCTGTGATGCCCTAGTGTTCTTCTGACTCCCGTTTATCTTTGGTATCTGCCTAAGAACCTCTATAGAGCTCACGGGATATACAGTCCTTATCTACTTGTTTGTGTCCCTTCTATACCAGCTACCACTCCACTGTTAGTTAATTGCTATGTTGCTACCTTTTAACACAACTCTTCAATTCCCACAAACACAACCTATCCACTCACAGTAGAAAGAGAACTGGCTCGACGTTCCTCCCAAGAGTACAGTCTGGTTCAGCTCTAGGGAGAATGTTTTCCTCATCTCCGTCTCCTCCTGGCTCCTGCTCATCTCGGCCCAGGATACACCCCAGTACAGGGCAGCAGCGGCAGTAGCCGCATGTCACTTCCTGTCAGGTGTTGTGAATCAGTTTATGTCTAGTGCTGTGTAAGTGATGTAGTCACAGAAGAAAGAAGATGGGGAAACAAGCATGACATCACTCCTTGTCTGGAGATGAAGTAGAAGGCTCTACCACTGTCACTGTGTGGACAGGATTGTGTCCTGTCCACTAAAGATATGGACCACAGACCAGTAGGGTCATATACGTTGACCTGAGAGAGTAGAGAGTGTATTGTGTGGTCAAGACCAGTGAAAGTTAATGTAGAAAGTACTGTAGAAAGACTGTATGTCTACAATTTCCAGGGCCAATATACAGAAACAGAATTAAAGTCATATTGGCTTGGTCTAGAAATAGCCAATGAACCATGCTCACAGACCTTTATTTAAAACAAATCAACAGTAAAAGCTTAAAGATCATGCCTGACTATTATTAAAATATGTAAAACTTTGAAGGAGGAATATCATAAATGAGTTTAGAAAGGTACTTGTAAGTTTTTCCTTCTAAAACACATTAAACCAGAAAGAACAGTGTTCCTAGTGGAGGCAGAGGCCTTCCGGGTAGATGGCTTTCATAAATGACTGACAGCAACAGTACTTTCCTGTGCTTTACAGGAGCTGTATTTACATAATTGCATAGTGATTCAGAACTGACCTCATTCCTGCAAACAGGCAACAGATGGCACTGAGTTGTTCTGCGTCGGGAAGAAGCATAATGGAAACCATTTGCAACAGCAGAGCCACCAGAATGGTTTTCAGGCTCCATGGGCTCTGTGCTCATTTGTTAGCTGTTACGATCACTCCTTTTGAGAAATGTGACCAGGATTGTGTGGCCAGGTTCCTAAAACTGTCCTTCATTGGTTTTATTTACCTAGACTTGGCCCAGGAGGAGCAGAACAGTTTCTATAATCATTGTGGCTCACACAATCGAATGTTCTTTGTTCCTTACACTGTTTCCACTTGGATCAGTCCTGGCTGTAAATGTGTAGCTGTCCTCTGACAGTATCACACAGAGGAGTTTCTTGTTGACCTGGGATTCATCTGGAGCAGCCCAACTCTCAGCTTATGTTCATGAAGGAATGGTAAATGCAAAAGTCTGGTAATTCATGGACTATCAGGATGAGAACATAAATTGTTGTAGGAATGAAAATAGTGTCTTCCTACATCAAATATACAATGAACATTAACAAAGGGAACCACTGTTTTCTAAGTGAACATATGCCTTTCTCTTAAAGCAGTCAGTGTCCAAGGCAACACAAATGGGTGATTTTTTTTCTGAGATCTGCTACATTTCCCTCCAGAGAAATCATCTTGGATCTTTCCATAGCAAACGGTGATTTTTTTCTGAGATCTGCTACATTTCCCTCCAGAGAAATCATCTTGGATCTTTCCATAGCAAACAGGTTAAAAATAACCAGCACTGTTTGGTTCCCAGGCAACTCTTTCATGTACCTACTGTGTGTCAGGCATTTACCCTGAGCTCTAAGAATAGGCTACCTGACTTTCCATGAAAGGAAAAGGGCATGCTGCACCTCTGATTCTACTGCAAGACCCTGCACACAAAGCAACATTCTCATCCTCTGCCTCATTATGGGACACCTGTGTCACCAGTCAATACAGTCACTTTCACTGGCCTTTCCCACACACTCCCTCATCTCAGGCCCATGCATATGACCCCAGTGGTCTACAGACACATTGCAGTCTGCTCTGCTCTTGACAACACCCCACTAGTCTCTGCCCTGACCCCAGAGTCAAGTTCCAGCAAAGGCCAGAATAGAGTTTTCCCACATTATCTTAAAGACTTTCTGTTTGTCTAGCCTCTGCTGACACCTAGACTCCCTGTTGCACCCCTATTCACCTACAGAAGACATGCAAACCACACCGGCTAACACCCCCTTCATTAGCATGTCTATTTCTCTGGCAAGTCTATACTTTTTGCCTGCATTTTACCTAACTAAAAGGGATGAGACTAAAGGGAAAAAATAAACAGAATATACTGCAGGTTGAGTCCATAGAAAAGTGTCACTACTCAACCATTCTTGCTAGCTCCATATAGTTCAACCTAAAAGTAGAAAGGAGCTTTTTAAAGAATCAGCTAAAGGAGCTAGAGAGATGGCTCAGCAGTTAAAGGTACTGTCTGTTCTTTCAGAGGCCATGGGTTCAATTCCATGCACACGAAATAAAAATAAATATTTTTAAAAGAAAGAATCAACTAAAGAAATGAAGGGTGATAGCACATGGCTGTAACTTCAGCACTCAGGGCACAGAGAGATAGGGGAATGAAGAGTTTCAGGTCTTCCTGCACAAGCTTGAAAGACCTTGCCTCAAAAAAAAAAAAAAACAAGCACTTGTGCTGCAGGATATTTGATAAAAACCATGTAAAGATGTGTTGCTATTTTACCTTGCCTGCCTAAGCCATCTGATTGGTTTAATAAATATCTGAATGGCCAATAGCTAGGCAGAAAAGGTTAGGCAGGATTTCTGGGGGAAAGGGAGGAACTTGGGAAGAATCTAGGTGTACAAGAGATACCAATAAGAGTTGGACATACAGAATGGAAGAGAGGTAAAAAGTCACATGGCAGAACATCAATTAATAGAAACAGGTTTAATTTAAGTTATACGAGCTAATTAGGAATAAGCCTAAGCTAAAGGCCAAGCTTTCATAATTAGTAATAAGTCTCCACGTCATTATTGGGCAACTGGCAGTCCCAAAGAAAGAAGTCTGACAAGAAAGACTACACACTTGGGTATGTAAGCACAGTGATAGTATGCTTGCATGGAGTCCCTGTTTGGATGTAAAATGCCCCCAAAGACGCTCATGTTTGAAAGTTTGGTCCCCAGATGGTAGGGCCCTTTAAGAGTGCTGAAGGACCTTTGGGAGAAGGAGCACTGCAGGGCGAAGTATGTCATTGGAAAGAGACTTTGATGTTCCCCTTACTTGCCGCTGTGAATCTTCTCCCTTCCCTGCCTATTGCCTCGTCTTCCTCCCGTGCTGAATTCTAAACTTCGGGAACGCTAAGCCAAAACCAACCTTTCATCTCTTGGGTTGTTTTGGTCGTGATACCTTATCACAGCAACAGAAAAGAAACCGACACAACCAGAATGCCAAAGGCCCTAGCCTCTATCTCCAGCACAGAGAGAGGGGCCAGCCAGGGAGGAAAGGACAATCCAGTCAGACTGTCGTGACTGCCCCTTTCCTCAGCAAACCTGTTATTATGGGGATCTGCCTCTACATCCCTAACAACTGACCACAAACAAATTGTGGAACACAAGCCATTCGTAAGCTGAGTACTGCCTACAAAGGATGCTCTCTCTTGGATAAGACAGGTTGGTGGACTGTGTTTGTTGGAATTACTGGATAAAGAAACCACATAAAGCTGACTTCATGTCTCCAGATATCCCTCTCAGCCTTCTGGCTCCAAAACATAATCGCAATCTGAGCTTGTCGGGGAATGAGCCAGGCCTGCTCAAGGGAAAATGGAACCATGACTTTAATCAAACGCAGAAGGCCACAGGCCTCAACCTGGAAACACTAGAAAGCCTGATTCCCAAGGAGATCGCTAGAGGGTGCTATGAAAAGCAGGCTGCAGCCAGGCCTGCCTGCTGGAATAACCTGTGAAAGGTTTGTAATGTCAGCCAGCACTAAGTCCCTAGTTCTTTCTTTACCATGTCCCTACAGTCGCAAGACTGCCTGTAGCTCACTGCAGCCTTGCTTGGCCTAACTGCACAGAGGAACTTTCGGAACAAGACTCCAGCTTGATTTAGTAGCTTGTCCTCAAAATAGTCATGCCTTTGCATTTGCTGTGTTCTAGAAGGAGTGCTCTCCTCTAAACTCTGCTCACAACCTACGTTTTCAGGGAAACTTCTCCCTTAGTGACATAGTACACATGACCTGCTCCTTCCCCTCAAGGCAGAGTCCCACACAGGCAAGCTTGGCACACTACAGAAAGGAACCCAGCTGTGTGTTAGAGGCAGAAGTCATGACCCCAGACACGGGGTTCTTTCTGCCAAGGGGACCCTCCTTGTCTTTCTTTACACAGAGCCAATGTGGGGTAGCAGGAGCTCTGACAATGACAGTTGACTTGTATCTGTTCCAAGGGTTATTAGCTGAACTTACAGGCTCTAACCAATCTCACTGCCGAAATATGGATAAATGTTATACTTATACACTGGACAGAGAATCCTGCACTTAGCCTGCAAGCACACATTTTGCTCCTAAAACTGTTTATATCATAAAGAAAAGATATATATTAATCAATGTAGCAGCAGAAAGCTTGTACCCTGTCCTCCCAAATTCATTCACTGACGAAAGCAGAGCAGAGCATAACAGCTCTCTTGTTTCGCTATCTTTGTTTCCCATGTTCTGAGCAAGATCGCACAGGAATTACGGAACAGTTAGCAAATGGTGTATAAATGACCAAAAGCCAAATGACAGTTCCATGGCCAGAGCAGGCTAGCCCTAGCTGAGCCAGACTGCTTGAGTTCTGGAACAATAACCGGGGAGTCACGTTGCATCCCTGGCACTGTCCCCAGCTCTCTAGTGACCTTCGCTGGCTCTCACATCCGCGGCTTCCCAGAGCATACACACAGGGCTTTGTGACCTGCACTGCAGTGTAAGACAGAGGCCACTAAGCCAAGTGACTGCTGGGAGGGCTCCTGCAACATGCATCTCCTAGGACCTCTCTGGAGCCCACGAGCTAGATTGTTCCATTGTCAACCTTTGATGTCACAGGAACCGTGGGAGGAAAAAAATGGGCTGTAGAAAAAAAAACTCATTCTCCAGTGCCACAGATGCTGTTGACAACTTGATCCAACAGCCTTAGAAATTCAAGCAGCATCTGTCTGTCTTCAAAGGACGGACCAACCCCATCCATCCAAATTCACTTCTTCTCTGCTCTCCCAATGCCATCCCCATGCCAGGCTCATTCAGTGTTGAGCCATGTCATAGCCTGTGTGTCCTAATGTGACTCTGTCAATATTGTTTAGGTTCAGGGAAAGAAGACCCAAGCTATCTCGTTTAGACTCCAGGCTCTAACCTTCATCTTTTCACCATAGATACACTTATCCAGGCATCCTCGGTGCATGTCAAAGCTTGAATTGGTTGCTTGTTTAGAGAAGCATGTGCTTTCTCTAAAACCGGAGGTGCTCCTGAATGGAAACAGACACAGAACACACCTAGGCAATGTGTCTCACACCAGATTTGGGATCTGGTCTCACATCTTTTTCCTGCTCCAAGCCACTTCCCTGGAATGCTCTAAGAATGCCTGGGACAGATCAAAAGCAAGCTCCTGCCTTGCTGTGGAGTTTTAGTGATGCCCTCATGCTCTTGGATTCATCTAATCTATGTAATAGTTCCTCCAGTTTTGGGGGCCCCTTCTTCAATGGAAGGGGAACTGGGAAGGAGACTCCTTGTGGGGTTGTTCTATGAAGAACCAATCTCTAGCTTTACTTTTAAGCCCATTTTCCCCTTGCTCAGCCAGAGGGGGCACAAGCTGCCTTTAGACCTGCTCACATACAAACATGAAACCCCGTTTAAAGACTAAGATGTAGAACAGACTGGTCCCTAAAATCCCATGAGAATTCTGTATTTTTTTCTATCTACTGAACATTTTTTCAGGTATAGTTTTTTCCCTCCTTGCTTATTAAGATCAAAAGCAATCAAAACTAAATGAACCATATATCTGTGCTTATTATTGATAAGAAACAATACTTCAAAATATCTATCTTGTTTCAGGATGGCGTCTGTCACATCTTTACTTTATCTTTGTCTTTTCAAAGTCATTAGTTTTTTGATTCCTTTGGTTGGTGGGTGGGTGGGTGGGTGGGTTGGTTGGGTTGGTTTGGTTTGGTTTCTCCCTTTTTTTGTTTTGTTTCCATCCATTAAAAATATCTCAAAGGGGTCTAAGGAGCTAGCTAAGGAGATAAGAGCACTTTGTTCAATTCCTAACATCTACGTGGCAACTAGCATCTGTCTACAACTCTAGTTCTGGAATATATGATGCCCTCTTCTGGCCCCCTCAGGTACTACACATAAGCAGTGCACATATATGCAGGCAAAACACCCACAGACACACAGACACACACACTATATATATATATATATATATGTGTGTATATATATATGATCTACCCACATCATATATATAGTATGTATGTACAGTGTATGTGCATATATATGTGTGTGTGTGTGTGTGTGTGTGTATATATGTATGTGTGCATATGTGTATAGATAGATGATAGATAGATAGATAGATAGATGTGCCAGGAACAGTGGTAAATGACTTTAATCCTACTACTCTAGAGACAGAGGCAAATGCATCTCTGTAAATATGAGACCAGGCTAATCAAAATAACAAGTTTCAGGATAGACAGAGTTACATAATGTGACCCTGTCTCACAATACAAATAAACAACAACAACAAATCTCCCAAGCAAACTGAGTAGTTGAATATATTTAAAGTATAAGTATGTATGCTTTGATTTACCTATGTCTACAAAAGTTAAATGAATAGTATTGCAGGAGCCACCTTAGGAGATGGGCAAGGCAACAAAATACACTGATTCTCAACCAAGAGTCGTTTTTCTCCCTTCCTGAGACACTTAGCAATGTTTGAAGATGTTTGTAATTGTCACAACAGAAAGAGGATACTACATCTAGATGGTTTAGATCAGGGATCCTAAAATGCAGAGATCACCTATCACAAAGAAATACCCAGACCCAAATATCAACAATGGCAGCATTAAGAAAGCCTGGTCTATAAATACAAATGGTCCTGGATATACAAAGCCATCCTGGATATACAAAATCATTAATAAATAATAGAGTCGCTGCACCGGTGATCACGTAAATAGTACATTAAAGGTACTATATACATTTGAGAGCAAAGACTAAGGAGCCAGGACTTAACAGCTGCTCCCTTTATGACAGATTTGCCTAGCAACAGAAAGGACTAGTTAGGTGCTAAAGGATGATGCTGCCATCTAGGGGATGAGATGAGAAGAGAATTTCTCCCAAAGGCTGGGCTGTACTCCAAGAGAACAAGCTGCAAGATCTCTAGCCACACATTTCCCTTTCACAACACTGAAATGAGAAGGAAAAAAATCACTTATCTCTAGTCCATGTGTATGGTATGAAACTAAGAGTCTATGTTTCTGATAAGGACACCAAGCATTTAATTTTATTCTCATGCTTAATTGCAGTGCAGGGGGTCAACCAGTGGCCCCAAAATCCTTTCCTCCAGATCATAGTCAGGCCACTTATAAATCACGATGGCCCATTTTCTTTTCTCAAACTGCGAGGTTAGAAAACTTAAATCAACTCACATGAAGTGCGTACAAAGACCCAAGATGGGGCTGGAGAGATGGCTCAGCAGTTAAAAGCATTTGCTCTTGCAGGACCCACAGAGTGGTCCACAACCTTCTATAGCTCTAGATTCAGGGCATCTGATGCTCCTTGCTAACCTCCTTGGACGTCAATCATGCATGCAGTGCACAGACATACATGAACACAAATACTCAGACACATGTAGTAAAACAAATAATCTAAAAACAGGAAGAAAAGAAGACCCAGGACTTGAAAGACAGGTTTCCAAACAAACATAATGTGACCCGGACACACACACAAACACACAGACATACATATGCACAGAAACACACATACACACTTGCACACAGATAGACACATACATACCCACAGACAAACACACACACACACACACACACACACACACACACACACACAGGTACCACACACCTACAAAAGTAACTGCTGAAAAGAGCCAAGAACTTTGAGACGCGTGAAAATGTTTGGTTTTTCTGTTTCTTCTCCAGTCTCTGGAGAAGCTGTGCTCAGACTAAAGGCGAGACAGACCCATGGAGGCTGGCTTTTCATCCTATGTATGGTCATCCTTAGGCTCCTGCATGGCTGAAAACACTGGCCATGATTGATTATCTCCCACCACCATAGCTGAAAAGTTTCCACCTCTATCACAGGGCCTCCCAGACATCCTAAAGAAATAAAAAACTTACCTGAGATTCATAACTCACTTCAAAACAAGTCTGAACTTGTTTATGCTTCAGAAAAAAAATAAAGTTGAAGACATTCTATTGTGACTTACCTATAAAACCTTTAGACCCTAGACCATAATTCAGTTCGCTGTTGGAGTAAATAAAATGCTTCTTCCTCATTTCTGTTTCAGTGAAACATCCCCACCGCCATCCACCCCTGACATCCTGCAGTGATACAATACCACATCCAGGCCTTACTTCATTAGAGAAGGAAAGCCTTGCAGGAAACTACCATCAACACAGAAGAAGAAAGCCTCATAAAAAAGACATGATTCCACTACAGAAAGAATATCTGATGATCCACATTGCCACTTTTACAGCTCATGGACTATAAATAGATCGATGGAAAGATATTGATTGGATAAACAAGAGATGAATCGATAAATGTAGAGAGATAAGCAAGACGCAAAATTTTCATTGAATTCAAGCATGTAAGTTTGCTGCATGCCAATTCTAAGTACAGAAATGTAGGCAACACTACATATTACCAGGGAAAGCCCTTTCCTAAGAAAATGCATGGTACTTTTCGGGAACACACTCTCTTACTAACGTTTATATTATATTAAGTATTAATGTGTTGAGATGAAAACACGTCTTCACATCCCACTAAGTTGTAGTGAGAGTCAAGCAAAAGGAGGCTAGAGATAGCTCCTAACAGTTCTTAAAATGGCCCTATACATACAATAATCTGTCACTGTTAGTGTCAAATGTAGTCAAATGAATCACAGGAATCCCTTTAAAGAAATATTTTATTTATCCTAGGAGGATAGATGCTTATTCCTTCAAATATCACATATTATGGCCACCAACTATTCAACCTCAAAATACGTGGACCTTTGCAAAGATATCAAGCTAGAACTGTTGGAAGCTTCCTTCTTGCTAGCTAGTCCTCACGGTGCTGGAAGGTTCTATGCAAGCTACAGGAAGATAACTGTGGACAGTCTCACTTAGTCAGCACTATGTTCAACAACACCACCTAGATACACAGGATGATGCAACGGCGCAATAGTAGCACTGTCTATTATTTTATCTTTTGTCTTTCTTATTTTCTGGATCTTGTGGCCTTGTTTCTTGACACACCCTCTGGTTTCTCTGTAACAACAAGGTTAATTCTAACAAAGAGTGAAATGGAAGATTAGATTTGAGTCCTTCAGTGTTTGTCTGGGAAAGTTTTATTACTCCCTCATCCTCTTTGTGAGGGTGACAGGCCCAATATTGTTGTCCTGGTTGACACTGACGTGGAGAAGACTAAGGACACTCTGATTCAGTTCTTGTTGTAACTGTGGAGACTGCTGCTTAAAACCTGGAGGTATATTCCTACTCTTCCCTTCCCTCTCCCCTTTTTCTTCTCTCCAGTCCTAAACCCTCACAATAATGCAGGCTGTGTTAGTTTAGTGACTCTTCCACTGATCTCTGAGTCTACCAGTCCAGTCCAGGGGCTTCGCTCACATCCGAAGATTTTCTCAATTCTCTGCTTTCACACTACCCCTCCACTTATTTCTCCTCTATAATTTCTATCAGTCAGATAGTTCGTCTTCTAGGTTAACCCTTTAATTTTTAAGAAATATGACTTTTGTTTATCATTTTGTTATGTTTTCTGGTGTATTTTTGATAATGTGTAAGCTCCACACACACACACAACCTGCTAAGCAATGACAGTCAATTTGTCCAGAAACCTGTCAGCTCAGACTTCCCAGACTGAAGCCCCAGAGATCTAAAATGTCATCTTTGACTTATCTGCTTTTTATCCTTGCATTTATTTCATTTTCCTTTTTCTGACACCACTGGGTTTCTACTCTGTCTCTCTCTCTCTCTCTCTCTCTCTCTCTCTCTCTCTCTCTCTCTCTCTCTCTCTCTCTCTTTCTCTCTCTCTCTCTCTCTCTCTTCTCTCTCTCTCTCTCTCTCATCCTGAGCTTTTTCTGAGACACTGAAGTAAGAACATTTGCCATGGGCCTCCCTCATCACAACTGAGGCTCTGTTTCCTGAAGTCAGCTTAGTAACCATATGTGTGCCTCTCTCTTTCCTGCTATAAAGGTGTTGAGGCTATGATGTCTTCCTCTGCTCTCCTTGTTCTGGTTTTTAATGGCCTTTTATTTCCCAACTGTGAAGTTTAGTGGTGCTCTGAGAGAATGTCAGGCAAGCAGATGCACTAAATCAGCCAGCGTTAAAGAGTTCTCTCACTTAATTTCATAAATGAGCAAATGGATGACTACAGAATCTAAGAGACAAGACAAAAGCTTAGTAAATAATAATAATAATAACAACAACAACAATAAAGGAACCTTCTATAGTCCAGTGTTCTGTACTCATGCTACCTCCATGGTTAGGTCTGGCATCTCCCATATGATGGGATCAAGTCTTACTGTCTTGGTTAAGATTTCTATGGCAACACTTACAAAGGAAAACAATTCATTGGAGCTGGCTTACAATTTCATCGTGGTGGATTATGTACAGACAGACACAGTGCTACAGGCAGCAGTGTAGCTTTAGCAAAGGAGACCTCACAGCCCACCCCCACAGTGGCGCACTTCCTCTAACAAGGACACACCTTCTCCATACCTCCGAATAGTGCCACTGCCTGTGGGGGCCATTTTCTCTCCAACCACCTCCCTTACCCTCAGTTGATAGTATTATAGTCCCTCTGTAGAGCAGTTTAGAGTGCAGTCACAAGGTCTGGTCCAGCCTTGACAGCTAACATGATTGGCTTATGCAAGGAGCACTCTAGACTGGACAAGAGGGTGTATTATATTTCTCAGCTCATCTCTAACTAAACCATAATCCACAAAGAATTGTGAATGTTGCCAACTTTCATACATAAGCCAAAAACTAATCAATCTGTTTAAAATTTTAACTGCATGGGAAATTCCTGAGCTACAATCTAAGGCAAACTCATAAGCTACAGGGTGTGGCCAGGATGGGCAAGTAAATGACCCTCAAGCTAGTGGCAAACATCTATTTATAACTAGGTGCTTCAGTACTTGGTTTGTGGTGATGCATGGTTCAGCTGCTATTCCTACCCTCTACTAGTAACCATCATTAACTATGCAGAACGCTTGGTCCCAGTCACTTACACGAAACTGTCACAGACTGGCACATCTTCTCCCAGGCCTTTTTCCAGGACACCTAGCATTACCACACAATCCAGGAGGCATCAAAGGAACGTGGAAGGGGGGGGTGCTGTAGACACCAACAGAACACCCCACGCCTCTGAATAAGAAAGCACTGCACCCAGGTAAGTAAGACGTCACGTCTTGTTTCTTCACACAGACCTGTCTGCATCAGTGTCTTCCCCAAAACAACTACCTTCTGCAGAATGAAGTTACCTGTAACACAATAGTATGAGCAACCCTACCTGCCTTGTAGAACTCAAGCACTCAAGTGAGATGGGGGCAGGTTTGCTTCAGAGTCTTTCGTAGTTCCCATCCCTTCCCCACCTTTCCTTTCCCTGTGGCTAACCAGAGATTCCTGCCTCGTGCACAGGGTCTGCTCAGCCCCCCTCAGCCCCTCCCAAGAGTGTGTGCTCACTGCTTTTCACCTGGCACAGTGAGGAGGCCCCCTGGTGAGTAATGGGGAAAACTAAGATTGCTAACAGTTAATGAACTCTTGCTCTTGCCATATGTTTGGACAGACACTTTATAGGCATCTCATGTCAACCCAAGACAACTTCATGAGACAGAAAAAAAATAGTATCTTCCATTTATGGCAGCAGAAACCAAGACCTTGGGAAGTTCTGGATGACTCAGTGTGCAAGTATAACAAGTTTGGGACAAATCTCATTTTCCCAGATTCAGAAGTTGTCTTCCAACCACCATGATCACTATTTGATCTAACCAAAGCAGAGAACCTTCGATTTATGGGACAGAAAATTAGAGGCCCAAGACATTTTAAGGTGTGTGGTTTAGAAGTCCAGTGACAGTAGTGTTCAGAAGTTAGGGCTGAGAAAAGAAATATTTATCAAACAACACTGGAGATTGTGGATCCTATTCCAACAGGACTCAGCCCAACCAAGGACTGCTAGCACCTTAGTCCCTTTCTCCACCCACAGAGATAAGTAGGCCCGGGCCTGTTTCCAGGCGACCTTCCAGTGCTCTGCACACAACTAGCCTAGGCCAGGGGACTGCTCACTGTAGCTCTCAGCCCAGTGGGAGTCAATTCACCCAGAGACTGCCAGCATCCTGGTCCCTTTCTCTGCCCACGGGACTAGGTAGGCCTGGGCCTGTCTCAGGCCCACCCTGTGGGCAACCAGCTGTGACCTGTTTCCAGCCTGCCTTCTGGTGCCATGGTGAGTAGAACCACTGGAGACCAGGGGACTGTGCACTGTGGATCCCATCCCGACAGAGTCCAGCCTACCTAAAGACTGCCAAGGCCCTGGCACTAGAACCATCTCCATCCACACAAGAGGAAAGACACCAGAATATTGGACCTGCTTGTTCCTACCTGAAGGAAACCATGGTCATATACCCACCAGGAGAGGAAGAGACTTGTTCTGCACGCACGAGAAGAAGTGATGGGAAGGAGACAATTTAAAAACACACCCAGCAATAGAAAAACCAATATGACACCACCAAAGTCTAGAGACTCTACAACAGCAAGACCTGAACACGCCAAGGGAGATGAAGCAGAAGAGAATGACCTTAAAAACAACTTCATGAAAATGACAGAGGCCCTCCCTCAAATATTATATGAGAAAATCCCTTAAAGAAATGGAAGAAAAATGAAATCAAAAAATCCAACAAATACAGGTAAGGGGTACAAAGAGAAAGCAAAAATTGCAAGACACAATTCAAACAGTACAAGTGCTGAAACCTAAAATAGAGACAATTAAAAAAAACAGTCTGAAGAATGGTGGATATAGAAAAGCTGGGCAAATGGTCAGGTACTACACATGCAAGCATAACCAACAGAATACAAGAGATGGAAGAAATAACCTCAGGTGGTAAAGATACAGTAGGAGAAATAGATTCGTTGACCAAAGAAAATCTTAAGTCCAACAAATCCCAAACACAAAATATCCAGGAAATATGGGACACCATGAAAAGACCAAACCTAAGAATAATAGGTATAGAAGAAGGTGAAGAAAACCATCTCAAAGGGGCAGAAAACATATTCTACAAAATAATAGAAGAAAACTTTCCCAAACTAAAGAAAGACATGCTAATGAAAGTACAAGAGGCTTACAGAACACCAAATAGAGTAGACCACAAAAAAGTCCCCTCGCCACATAATAATCAAGACCTCCAAAATATGGACTAAAGATAGAATATTAAGATCAGCTAAAGAAAAAGGCCAAGTAATATACAAAGGCAACCCTATCAGAATTACACCTGATTTCTCCATGGAAACTCTGAAAGTCAGAAGGTCCTGGATAGATATTCTACCAACAATAAGAGACCATGGATGCCAGCCCAGACTACAATACCCAGCAAAGCTTTCAATCACTACAGATGGAGTAAACAAGATATCCTATGACAAAAGCAGATTCAAACAATATGTATTCATGAATCCAGACATACAGAAAGTTCTGGAAGGAAAACTCCAACCCATGGAAGTTAACTGCAACCAGAAAGACATAGGCAATAGATAATCCCACTTTACCAACAGCCAAAAGGAAAAAGGAATGAAAATCCACACACAATTCCAACAAAAACAACAACTCCGAAACAAACAAAAATGAGCAATCAATGGTCATTAATATCCCTCAGTATTAATGGTCTTAATTCGCCCATAAAAAGAAACAGTCTAGCATAATGGATTTGAAGACAGAATCTATCCTCCTGCTGCATACAAGAAACACACCTCAGATTCAAAGACAGACATTACCTCAGAGTTAAGGGTTGGGAAAAGATTTTCCAATAAAATGGACCCAAGAAACAAGCAGGGGTAGCAATCCTAATATCTAACAAATTAGAATTTAAACTAAAATCAATCAAAAGATATGAAGGAGGTCATTTGATACTCATCACAGGAGAAATCTACCAAGATGAAGTCTCAATCCTGAACATCTATGCCCAATAAAAAGGCATTCATGTTCATAAAAGAAGCATTGTTAAAACTCAAATCACACATAAAATCTCACACATTTATAGTAGGAGACTTCAATGCTCCACTCTCACCACTAGACAGGACCACCAGACAGAAACTTAACAAAGAAGCAAAAGAACTAATAGAAGTTATGACCCACAAACATCTATAGAACATTCCATCCAAACACAAAAGAATATACCTTCTTCTCAGCGTCACATGGAACCTTCTCAAAAATGGACAACATACTCAGCAACATATCTAACCTCAACAGGTACAAAAAAAATTGGAATAACTCCATGTATCTTATCAGACCACCATGCATTAAAGTTAGAATTCAACAACAACACAAATTACAGAAACCCTACAAACTCATGGAAATTGAATAATGCATAATTGCACCATTCCTGGGTCAAAGAAGAAATAAAAAAAGAAATTAAAGACTTCCTAGAATTCAATGAGAATGAAGACACAACATACCCAAACCTATGGGACACTTTGAAAGCAGTACTAAGAAGAAAGTTCATAGCACTAAGCGCCCACATGAAGAAACTGGAGAATAGTTATACTAGAGAATTAACAGCACAGCTGAAAGCTCTAGAACACAAAGCAGCAAACTCACCCCAGAGGAGTAGACACCAGAAATAATCAAATTGAGAACTGAAATCAATAAAGTAGAAACTATGAAAACAATACAAAGAATCAATGTAACAAAAAGAGTTGGTTCTTTGAGAAAATCAACAAGATAGACAAACCTTTATTCAAACTTACCAAATGACAGAGTTTGAACATGCAAATTAACAAAATCAGAAATGAAAAGGGGGACATAACAAAGGACCCTGAGGAAATCCAGAGAATCATCAGATCATACTTTGAAAACCTGTACTCCACAAAATTGGAAAATCTAAAGGAAACAGACAATTTTCTGGATAGCTATCACTTACCAAAATTAAATCAAGAAAAGATAAGCAATTTAAATAGAACTATAACCTCTAAGGAATAGAAGCAGTCATCAAAAGTCTCCCAACCAAAAAAAGCCCAGGCCCAGATGGCCTCAGTGTAGAATTCTACCAGAAATTCAAAGAACAGCTTATGCCAATTCTCCTCAAAGTTTTCCACGCAATAGAAACAGAAGGGTCTTTGCCAAAAATTTTTAATGAGGCTTCAATAACCTTGATCCTCAAGCCACACAAAGACACAACTAAGAAAGAGAACTACAGACCAGTATCCCTAACGAACATTGATGCAAAAATACTCAATAAAACACTGGCAAATCAGATCCAAGAATACATCAGAAAACTCATTCACCATGATCAAGTAGGTTTCATCCAGGGATGCAGGGATGGTTCAACATACGAAAATCCATCAATGTAATTCATCATATAAACAAGCTGAGAAACAAAAATCACATGACTATCACACTAGATGCAGAAAAAGCCCTTGACAAAATCTAACACCCCTTCATGATAAAGGTCTTGGAGAGATTCTGAATAACAGGACATACCTAAACATAATAAAAGCTATATACAGCAAACCAACAGCCAACCTAAATGGACAGAAATTCAACACGATTCCTCTAAAATCAAGAACAAGACAAGGCTGTCCATTCTCTCCATATCTCTTCAATATTGTACTTGAAGTTCTAGCTAGAACAATAAGACAACAAATGGAGATCAAGGGGATACAAATTGGAAAGGAAGGGGGTCAAACTTTCACTATTTGCAGATGATATGATAGTTTACACAACTGATCCAAAATACCAGGGAACTCCTACAGCTGATAAATAATACCTTCAGCAAAGTGGCAGGATGCAACATGAACTCAAAAAAAAAATCAGTAGCTCTACTATACTCAGACAACAAAAGGGCTGAGAAAGAAATCAGAGAAACATTACCCTTTACAGTTGCCACAAACAATATAAAATACATTGGGGTAATGCTAAACAAACAAGTGAAAGACCTGTATAACAAGACTTTTGGGTCTTTAAAGAAAGAAATTAAAGAAGACACCAGAAAATGAAAAGATCTTTCATGCTCTTGGATAGGTAAGATCAACATACTAAAAATAGTAATCTTGCCAAAAACAATCTACAGATTCAATGCAACCTCCATTAAAATCCCAGCACAATTCTTTCACAGACCTTGAAAGAATAATTATCAACTTTATATGGAAAAACAAAAGACCCAGGATAGCCAAAACAACCCTGTTCAATGAAGCAACATCCAAAGGCATCAGCATCCCTGACTTCAAACTATAGTCTTGAAAACAGCTTGGTATTGGCACAAAAACAGACAGGTAGGCCAATGGAATCGAATTAAACACCCCGATATTAACCTATACAAGTATGAACACCTGATCTTTGAAAAAGAAGCTAAAATTATACAATGGAAAAAAGAAAACATCTTTAATGAATGGTGATGGCATAACTGGATGATGGCATGTAGAAGACTGCGAATAGATCCATGTCTATCACCATGCACAAAATTCAATATGTTAAGTTAGAGCTTATTTCAGCATAATTCCAATATTGGAGTGTTAACATAACCCAACCAATCAACCATCTGTTTCAAAATAAATAATGGAGGTACAGATCAGCAGTCAGAAATGTCAGAAATAATGTGTGAGGGTAATACAAAGATTCTAGCAGTGGAGATGTGTGCATAAATAACATAAAACAGAGAGAACTATGACAGAGATATCATCTAGGTGCTTTGGGACTTCCAAGATGCTTCTTCCTAGTGAAACTAGAGATGGCTGTATGTCGGAGCTGTGGAGCATCCAAAGTGGGATTTCGATGATGGATCAAACATCAGAGAATAGAGAAAGAGTGAGGGAGGATATGGGGGAGTAAACAAGGCTCTGAGGAACAGGCTGTCTTAGGAATGCAATTAGTCTGGGAGGGAAATGTAGATGTTTCTTAGAGGAGAAAGCATAGTAAAATGCCAGGCAGAGGAAGTAGGTTGGAGCCAGATAATGGAAGGCCTTGAAGTCTATTCAGGCAGCTGAGACTTTGTTCTGTAGATAATTTGAGGTCATCAGAAGCCTGATCACATATGACTCACAGGCCAAACTTATTTATACATTTCCACATATAAATATATGATTTTATGGAGATTTGCCTCTTATCTCTTCCCAGTCCTCCACTTTGTTGGGTAGCCTGTCCTGGGACTGATATCCCTAACATCCTTTGCTGTTGTATTCAACATTTCTTATTAACCCTTTATCTAACCTGAAGCTTTTTTTCTCCTTCCTCAGCTCACATCTGAAAGCATCATCAGCATCAAAGCTATCAACAAAAGAATTCTTCCTCTTTGATATTAATCCTAAAAGTCTATTTCTGATACTCTCCTCCTTTGACCCAGATCCCATTTGCAATAACAAAAGGAAGACTCTGCCTGAATGCTTTTACCAAGGCTTTCCTTTGGAGACTTCTCATATTATACCATCTTTGGGTGCTTTCCTTCAAAGGGCTCAGCTTCAGAGAAAATGGATCTGAAGAAGTAAAAATGTATCCCCTAGAGACAACCTTTCTGCTTAAGACAGGAAAGTGCCAAATGTGAAGATGCTATTTCAGAGCCTGCCCAACTCTCTTTCAGCTCGGCCAATGAGAGAGAGAGAGAGAGAGAGAGAGAGAGAGAGAGAGAGAGAGAGAGAGAGAGAGAGAGAGAGAGAGAGAGAGAGAGAGAGAGAGAAAATTCAAGGAGTCAAACCTCTGTAGTTTGTCCCCTAGCTGGCAACAGAAAGAGTTCTCCAGAAACAGAGCCAAATTTAATTATATTCTTAGAAATTTAGTTGTTAGCTAAAATTGTTGCTTTTGTGACATGAACCCATCCTCAGTAAAATAAAGAAAAATAGAACTTCTTTCCTTTCTGTTTGACTGTTTGACTATCACTGAATTACTATATCTCTTTTTAATTCTTAGAGACTAAATGTGACATCTGGGCATTTTTTATATATAATTTAAAAACTCAACTACTTAGTAATTTGTATCTTGTTCTTTTAAACATCAAGTTATCCCCCAAACAAAAGCTCCTCTCCACTTATCGTTCCCACCTCCATCCTTCCCTTGACCACATGATCCTCTTTAGCTTCACAGGCCACATTCAACTCAAAAGCTTCATGAATGAATGCTGGGAGCAATGCAGCAAGGGCTTGGGACAAAGGAGAAAGAGAACACTTACTCCCATTGTTGCTTGATTTTCTAATTTTTAAGAGAAGTGGGAACTCAGAAATTTTGTACATATTCAAAATTCAAAATGTTTTAGAATATTGTGTTGGCCCAAGTAGTCCTGTAGGAGCCCCCATCTGTAGGCTGAGCCCTCAGCCATGACCTGACTGCAGAGAAAGACCCAGAATCCACACCACATGCTGGTATTGTCTTCTTGTACTGTGTTTTTCCTGTCTCCTGACATAACTAAAGGAAAGAATACCTCCATCAGGTAGGTCCACTCCCTCTGTGAGTTCTGTTCCCTTCTCTCCTGAGCCACCTGCCCACTCATCTTTCCCTGTTAACAGATTAATGCTGCCTTAATATAAACAAATGAGAACTAAGAAAACCCTCAGAAGTTTTAACAGTTCCAGATACCTGAAACAGCCCCACAACCACCATGTTTCCTGAAGTCTCAGGAAAATCAAATTCTTACAAAAGCAAACAACAAAGAAAGGAAATACCACAAGTATACACTATGTCATTTTATGTAAACCAATGTTTTCCCCCGGAAGCCTCCAAATTAGACAGCCTCCAAAACTGAATTAGGTTTCTCATTCTGCATGGTCTGTCTTCTGTGTCCTTCACCCAGGACAGTACATTTCCATAGCATCATAGCACTCTATACAAAGAGAAAGACTCTATGTTCTGCCACCCCTAGTACTGTTTTGTTGATTATAACTACACTTGGGCTACTGATTGATCTACATAAAAATGTGCAAGAAATCTACATAAAAATGTATAAGACTCATGTGTAACACATAAGCAGTCGCCAAGGCAACCAGGTTCACTAGAAAGAAAAATAAGTACAGACCACTAGTCACCACAGATGTATAATTTCTGGCTTTGGTGTTTTATAACAGACTATATTGATTAAATTCACCTCTAAGAGCCCAAGAGCCCTGCTCATCAAGCTCAGGAGACATGCGCATGCACAAAATGGAAGACCTTCTCCAACCCTGCAGGATATGACTCACTGTACACTGTGTGCTCTTCAGCTCCCAGTCAAGTTATCCCTCACTGTTTCAAATTCTCCCTTCACCTTACACCTTGGGGCTACCTTCAGTAGTATGTGGATCTCACCAGTAATGGATGGACTTTTACAGCTATGGATCTTTCCCATTGCATAATCTTCCTTCCCACTTGTTCTCCTTTTTCCTTAGAACCCAAACATCTTCAAAGGTTCTACACAAAGAAATCTATTCCCCATCTTAATGCCTTTACATACAGATCAACTGAAATGGTCAAATGCTGCTCAATGACTTACTATAAAATAGAGTAAGAAATGACACCATAAACTCCATATCAGGCTCTTTTAAACAATGGGGAACCCCACTGTGCTGCAGATTGAGAGCTGGTACTGTTCACAGAAAATGGGTAGTCCAGCTTGGGGGCCAGAGACTATGGTTGACTGTGCTATGGAAACCATGCTTAAGTCGTTTTCCTTCCAAACACAAGCACTTTCCTCCCACCAGAGCCAGGCTTCGTTTGTCGTAAGGTTTGCTGTATTTAATTTTTTTCCATTTGACCTTTTTAAAAACAAAGTTCTAGGCTGGGTGGTGGTAGCGCATGCCTTTAATCCCAGCACTTGGGAGGCAGAGGCAGGCGGATCTCTGTGAGTTCGAGGCCGGGCTGGACCGATAGCCTCCAAAACAATACAGAGAAACCCTGTCTCGTAAAAACCAAAAAAAGAAAAAAGAAAAAACAAAGTTCTATATGTTAAAGAAAATCAGAATATCATATAAATGTAATCTAATTATTATTGTTGGATTTATCATCTATAGGAAATTATCAAAGTCATGTGCTAAAGGTGTCTCCAGAGTGTATGTTTACAGTTCATATGTTCATATGATGTCATGCTAAATCCATTTGATCAACATGAAATGTAAACAAGAGAGAGCATTTAGCCACAAATAATGAGACTTGTAACTTGAAAAAGTGGGTCAGCTATAGGTCAATTAATGAATAGATGAGTATGTAATAAAAAGTTCACTCTGGTTTCCCATCCTTGTTTCTGTTAGACCCTTTGTACATCTTCACAAAGAGCAAGTACAGTGGAAAGAAACTTTCCAAGCTATCAATATGCACACAAAACTCACCAAGGAAAGAGAGTGTAGGGCCAAAGAAAGGATAGAGTGAGAGAGGAAGACAGCTGACCTCAAAATTCTAAGCTGGTGGTGGCCAAAGACCTCATTAAAACTCCCAGCCTCAGTAGTTCAGTTAAAGAGATGAGTGTACATAGGAGTTAATCATCAGGTACAGCCTCCCCGGGCTCCCCCATCACAGCTCATGCAATGCAGGGACTGCAGCATGAGGTCCTAGAGTCCTGAGTGCCTCTTCCTGTCTGTTAAGGTCCAGACACAACCTCCTCTGAGCCCTGTATAAAGACCTAGTTCCCAATAGTTCTCATGTCTGTGCCATCGTCTTCAGTACTGGCAGCCTCTCTGTCCTTCATGTGAGACATCCACAGGTCACCTTCCTTGGGCCTCTCCTTCCTCTTGCCCCAAGCACAGGTTCATTCCACCTCTGTATCTCCCTGGGTTCCTTCTCCACACGTATCTGCCACATTGTACTCCTGTGCATCTGAAAGGGACAGCCAGAATATTTGACAACAGCTCAGCAATAGCAGGGCCCTGTCAGAGCACACACTACCACTCCATGCAAGGGTGGAGTGGTCACCTATCGACATGAGGGAAGGTGTCTACCTAACAAAGTATTAGCAATGCCAAGGGCATGGGGAGAGCCTAGTCAGTGTTCATTGATGGAATAAATGAGCCTTAGGAAACTCCTCAAAGAAAATTGCTTCCTGTTTACAGTGACATTGCTTTCCCATTACCACAGCTCCCTGACCATAGTCTGGATTTGTATATCACACTCAGTAAAATGCAGTATGTGAGTGTATAATATATAATGAATAATATGCACATATATATTATTTTAATTGTAAAGGTCCTTATAGGTAAACAAAAATCTATAAACTTTAGGTAATTACAAACGTAGTGCCAGTGGGAACAGCTGGGAATAGCATTCCCCTAGAAACCCATCTTCCCATATTTCACTCACGCAAATTCAAGCTACCTTTTCCAAATTTAACCAGCCCAAGAGATGACACTGTTTGTGAGAATACTGTGATCTTGTTTCCTCTGTTGAGACAGGATCTCTCGGTGTAGCCCTGGCTGCCTGGAATTCAGTCCTTTTGCCTCAGCCTCCTGAGTGCTAGGATACAGGCATACACAACCACCTGGCTCAAACAGCTGTTGAATTAGGCTATGCCCTCTTGTGTTACTGGGAGTTAATTAAAATGCCAAAGCCTTGTTTTGAGAGCACATAAGCATGGACATTTTCTCTGAGGACACCAAAAGCTAAAATAGAAGCTGCCTACCACATCACACAGCAGCCTCACTCTCGGGGCTGTGCTGTAACATCACAACCTTCATTTAAGGGCAATTCTAAGGGCGGCTCCAAAATAAATCTAGGTATGAGGTGCACCTGGTACCATACATAATTCTCAGCTGACATTCTACTGGCATGACTTTGTATTATACACCAGACTGAAATTCATAATTCATAATGGAGCCTTTGCTAAATACAACGTATATCTTGTTCACTTTTAGGGTGGACATACAGTAAGTGTGTCATGGAGAAACACCAAATATTGCAATGATGAAAAGCTTTGTTGTACTACATGAAAAGGAAGTTCATATAGCCATTCAGGATAGGGCTCAGTTCTTCAGGGCACAGAGAAGGGATTCTTCAGTTATAAAAAGATTAAAAGGAAGGTGGTGGTATCCAAAGCAAGACCTTAAGTCTCGTGCTCAGACACACTTCCTGGCCGTGCCTGATTTTCAACAGGAAAGATTTAAAGACACCCAAAGAAAGGTAATTCTACCTCAAACTGAGCAACCAGAAAAGAAGGCCAGAAACTCACAACATGCCATTGTCACAACTATCCATGATGTTTACTAGGTAAAGAAACAGGCTGGCTCTCATGGGTTTTGAACCCAAAGGTCTATTTCTACTCAGCAATAAGGGGTTGTTGTCTTTACTTAAGAAGTGAGATAGGGTGGGGATGTGAAAGAATGAATGAATGAAATTAAAGGCGACTCTGGAGAGGTCAAATATGAAGATGAAAAATCTCTTTGCTTTAGAAGTTCTGACAAAGAAGACTACTTCCTGACACACGTAGGACAAGAACTCATGGGCTTTCTCAACTGATGGCCGCTCGGTTCCTCATGTCCTGTGATCCATCATGATATGCATTTACCTAGTTGTCTGTGTTTCCACACAAACCACTAAATTCAAACCAACTTCCTCCAAAGTGGTCAGGATAATAAATCTTTAAATGAAAAGAAAGTAACACTTTCAGGTTTTTAAAAACATCAACATTCACTCAAATGTATAACCTAAATTTTTCTTATCAATTTGTTTATTTTTTATATAATCCAAACCTTTTATAAAATAACAATTGCAAATAAAGTTGTTATAATTCTCATTTTAACTAATAAATCACTCAAAAACATTGGCATTTTGCCTCTGTGCAGTTGACATCGACTCAGGAAACCTATGAACAATGCCAGTGCATAGTAATAAATTCTGGTATTAGAACATATAAATTATAAAATGTGGTTATTAGACATTTATGTCAGAAAATGTATAGAGGTTTACTTTATTGACCACTCTCTTGCTTGCTAAAGAAAAAGGCCAAGTAACATACAAAGGCAGACCTATCCGAATTACACCTGACTTCTCAATGGAAATGATGAAAGCCAGAAGATCCTGGACAGATGTCCTACAAACGCTAAGGGAACAAGGATGCCAGCCCAGACTACTATATCCAGCAAAGCTCTCAATTACCATAGATGGAGAAAACAAAATATTCCATGACAAAGCCAGATTTAAACAATACGTATCCATGAATCCAGCTCTATACAGAAAATGCTAGAAGGAAAACCTAGAGCCAAGGAAGATAACTACATTCACAAAGACACGGGCAATATATAATCATACTTTACAAAACACCAAAAGAAAAAGGGAGGAGAAACTACACAAAATAACTTCACTAACAATAAATCAAGCACAAACAAGGATCACCAATCAATGGTCATTAATATCCCTCAATGTCAACGGCCTCAACTTGCCTATAAAAAGACACAGACTAGCAGAATGGATACGAAGACAGAACCCTTCCTTCTGCTGCATACAAGAAACACATCTCAACATCAAAGACAGACGTTATCTCAGAGTAAAGGGTTGGGAAAAGATCTTCCAATCAAACGGTCCCAAGAAACAAGCGGGTGTAGCAATCCTAATATCTAACAAATTAGACTTCAAATTAAAATCAATCAAAAGAGATGAAGAAGGACACTTCATATTCATCAAAGGAAAAATACATCAAGACGAAGTCTCAATTTTAAACATCTACACCCCAAATACAAAGGCACCTACATTCGTGAAAGAAACATTACTAAAGCTCAAAATGCACATAAAATCTCACACACTAATAGTAGGAGACTTCAACACTCCGCTCTCACCACTAGACAGGACCTCCAGACAGAAACTTAACAAAGAAACAAAAGAACTAATAGAAGTTATGACCCAACTGGGTTTAACAGACATCTATAGAACATTCCACCCAAATACAAAGGGATATACCTTTTTCTCGGCACCACATGGAACCTTCTCTAAAATTGACCACATAATAGGAAACATAGCAAATCTCCACAGACACAAAAAAATTGGAATAACCCCCTGCATCTTATCAGACCACCATGCATTAACATTAGAATTCAACAATAATACAAATCGCAGAAACCCTACAAACTCATGGAGATTGAACAATGCACAATTGCACCATCCCTGGGTAAAGGAACAAATAAAAAAAGAAATTAAAGACTTCCTCGATTTCAATGAGAATGAAGACACAACATACACAAACTTATGGGACACTTTGAAAGCAGTGCTGAGAGGAAAGTTTATAGCACTAAGTGCCCACATGAAAAAAACTGGAGAACAGTCATACTAGAGAATTAATAGCACAGCTGAATGTTCTACAACAAAAAGAAGCAAACTCCCCCAGGAGGAGCAGACGCCAGGAAATAATCAAATAGAGGGCTGAAATCAATCAAGTAGAAACCAGAAAAACACTGAGAAGAATCAATGAAACAAAGAGTTGGTTCTTTGAGAAAATCAACAAAATAGATAGACCCCTGTCCAAACTAACCAAAAGACAGAAGGAGAGCATGCTAATTAAAAAAATCAGGGATGAAAAAGGGGACATAACAACAGACTCTGAGGAAATCCAGAGAATCATCAGGGCATACTTTGAAAATATGTACTCCACAAAATTTGAAAATTTAAAGGAAATGGACAATTTCCTGGATAGATATCACTTGCCAAAACTAAATCAAGAACAGATAAACAATCTAAACAGACCTATAACCCCTAATGAAATAGAAGCAGTCATCAAAAGTCTCCCAAACAAAAAAAGCCCAGGCCCAGATGGCTTCAGTGCAGAATTCTACCAGAAATTCAAAGAAGAGCTAATTCCAATACTCCTCAAAGTATTCCACACAATAGAAGCAGGAGGCTCACTGCCAAACTCTTTCTACAAGGCTACAATTACCTTGATACCCAAGCCACACAAAGACACAACTAAGAAAGAGAACTATAGACCAATTTCCCTCATGAACATTGATGCAAAAATACTCAATAAAATACTCGCAAACCGGATTCAAGAACACATCAGAAAAATCATCCATCATGATCAAGTAGGCTTCATCCCAGGAATGCAGGGATGGTTCAACATTAGAAAATCTATCAATGTAATCCACCATATTAACAATCTGCGAAAGAAAAACCACATGATCATCTCACTAGATGCTGAAAAAGCCTTTGACAAAATCCAGCACCCCTTCATGATAAAGGTCCTAGAGAGATCAGGGATAACAGGAACGTACCTGAATATAATAAAAGCAATATACAGTAAACCAACAGCTAACATCAAACTAAATGGAGAGAAACTCAAAGAAATTCCTCTAAAATCAGGAACAAGACAAGGCTGTCCACTCTTTCCATATCTCTTCAATATTGTACTTGAAGTTCTAGCTACAGCAATAAGACAACAAAAGGAGATAAAGGGGATATAAATAGGAAAAGAAGAAGTCAAACTTTCACTATTTGCAGATGATATGATAGTTTACATAAGTGACCCAAAAAACTCTGCAAGGTTACTCCTAGAGCTGATAAACACCTTCAGCAATGTGGCAGGATACAAGGTAAACTCAAAAAAAAATCAATGGCCCTATTATATACAGATGACGAAGTGACTGAGAAAGAAATCAGAGAAACATCACCCTTTACAATAGCCAAAAACAGCATCAAATATCTGGGGATAATGTTAACCAAGGAAATTAAAGACCTGTATATCAAGAACTTTGTGTCTTTAAAGAAAGAAATCAAAGAAGATACCAGAAAATGGAAAGATCTCCCATGCTCTTGGATTGGTAGGATCAACATAATAAAAATGGCAATCTTGCCAAAAGCAGTCTACAGATTCAATGCAATCCCTATCAAAATTCCATCACAATTCTTCAAGGAACTGGAAAGAACATTAATCAACTTTATATGGAAAAACAAAAGGCCCAGGATAGCTAAAACATGCCTATACAATAAAGGAACTTCAGGAGGCATCACCATACCTGACTTCAAGCTCTATTATAGAGCTATAGTCCTGAAAACAGCTTGGTATTGGCACAAAAATGGGCAGGTAGACCAATGGAACAGAATCGAAAGCTCTGATTTTAACCCACACACCTATGAACACTTGATTTTTGACAAAGAAGCGAAAACTGTACAATGGAAAAAAGAAAGCATCTTCAACAAATGGTGCTGGCATAACTGGGTACTGGTATGCAGAAGACTGCAGATAGATCCATGTTTATCGCCTTGTATAAAACTTAAGTCCAAATGGATCAAAGATCTCAACATAAATCCAGCCACACTGAAACTTTTAGAAGAGAAAGTGGGAGATACTCTTCAACGAGTTGGTACAGGAGACCACTTCCTAAACATAACACCAGTGGCACAGGCACTGAGATCGACAATTAACAAATGGGACCTTCTGAAACTAAAAAGCTTCTGTAAGGCAAAGGACACAGTCAAAAAGACAAAAAGGCAGGCCACAGAATGGGAAAAGATATTCACTAACCCTACATCTGACAGAGGGCTAATCTCCAAAATTTACAAAGAACTCAAGAAACAAGTCTCCAAAACACCAAAGGATCCAATTAAAAGGTGGGGTACAGAGCTAAATAGAGAATTCTCAGTAGAGGAGGCTAAAATGGCCAAGAGACACTTAAGAAAGTGCTCAACATCCTTAGCCATCAGGGAAATGCAAATCAAAACAACTCTGAGATACCATCTTACTCCTGTCAGAATGGCTAAAATCAAAAACACCGAAGACAATTTATGCTGGAGAGGATGTGAAGAGAGGGGAACACTCCTCCACTGCTGGTGGGAGTGCTGACTCATACAGCCTCTTTGGAAATCAGTATGGAGATTCCTCAGGAAAATGGGAATTAATCTACCATTAGACCCAGCAATTCCACTCTTAGGCATATATCCAAATGAGGCAAATTCATACAACAAGGGCATCTGCTCCACTATGTTCATAGCAGCATTATTTGTAATAGCCAGAACCTGGAAGCAACCTAGATGCCCCTCAACTGAAGAGTGGATAGAGAAAATGTGGTACATTTACACAATGGAGTATTACTCAGCAGAAAAAAACAATGGAATCTTGAAATTCACAGGGAAATGGATAGCACTGGAAGAAACCATCCTGAGTGAGGTAACCCAGTCGCAAAAAGACAAACATGGTATGTACTCACTCATATATGGATTTTAGACATGGATCAGGATAGTGCCAGTCTGCACTTCCACTGATAGTCTGGGAAACAGGAAAGAACCTAAAAGATATGCATATATGCATAGTACCCAAGAAAAGAGGATTGAGACAAGATCCTCTGAATGGATGGGGAACATGGCGAGGGGTGGGGGAGAGGGGGAGCTGGGAAGAAGAGAGGGGATGAAGAGGAAGAGAGTTGGTCATGGGGGAACAGGAAGTTGAGTGGGTGGGGGTAGAATAGGGTGAAGAGGGAATCATAGGATAGAAGACAGATCAGGCACCAGAGTGACCTCGAGTGATCTAAAGGGATAACACCAATTGGCAAGCTAAGCAATAGTGGCGAGACCACCTCGAATGCCCATTCCTGATAATGAACTTGATGTCTATAACCATCCGGGAGCCTTCATCCTGTGACTGATGGAAGCAGAGGCAAACACACAATTAATCACTGAACTGAACCCAAGGAACCCAGTGACAGAGAGAGAGGAGTGATGAGCAAATTGGCAAAGAATGGGCTGGCAAAACCAGCAGAGACAGCTGATCTGAACAGGGGAGAACTCTTGGACCCCAGACCGACAGTGGGGAGGCCAGCATGGGACTGATCTGGACCCCCCAATGTGAGTGTCAGCGAGAAGGCCTGAACAACCTATGGGGCCCTGAGCTGTGGATCAGTGTCTATCCCTGGTATACAAATAGTCTTCGTGTGCCTATAGCACAAAGAGGGATGCTCTCTCAGCCTGGACTCTTAGGGGAGTAAAATGACAGACTCTAGATATCCCCTATGTGGAAGGATTTGGCAATAGGGTGGGAGGGTGGGGGGGAAGGGGAGTGCGGGAGGAGGGGAGGGAGAGGGAACTGGGATTGACATGTGAAACAAGCTATTTAAAATTAAAATAAAAAATGATTAAAAAAAACATCAACATTCACTCAAATGTATAACCTAAATTTTTCTTATCAATTTGTTTATTTTTTATATAATCCAAACCTTTTATAAAATAACAATTGCAAATAAAGTTGTTATAATTCTCATTTTAACTAATAAATCACTCAAAAACATTGGCATTTTGCCTCTGTGCAGTTGACATCGACTCAGGAAACCTATGAACAATGCCAGTGCATAGTAATAAATTCTGGTATTAGAACATATAAATTATAAAATGTGGTTATTAGACATTTATGTCAGAAAATGTATAGAGGTTTACTTTATTGACCACTCTCTTGCTTTTACTTGAGTCTGGCTGATTTGAAATCAATTAAACAGTTCGACATTTTTCAAGTCACAAGTACATTCTGATTAAAGCCTTTAGGCTACCCATGGCCAACCATTATTTTTGTTCATTAAAATAGCTTCTGTCATTGATGACATCTTGTAATAATCGGACAGAAAATCTTGTAAAAGTAAAGACAAAAATCAGATTTTTCATATGAACAATATATTAAAGCTGAAAAGTCAAAGCTAAATGGGTTCAGAGTGTAATCTCGAGAGAGGCGGTCCTTCCAGCAGGATCACTCTTCCCATCTCTAGCTCTCTTTAATCTTGTGGTTACGGTCCCCATTGCATCATGTAGTTATCTAGGGACTGTCAGCTGTGTGTGGGTTGCCTAATTATAGTACCCTGAGATTTAGCCACTTGGTAGCCAGTTTTCTCTTTATGAAAGAAGGCCTAGTAACCATTTCTGTAATTATCATCATTATTAATACCTCAAAGGTAGACCCACCAATAAATGCTGGGAACTGGTGGGGTAGGACATGGGTGGGGCCAGTATGTTCCTTTAAATACTGTGATCAAGGTACAGGCTTCCTTCTCTGGAGACAGTTCTGAAGTGTCCTCTGATTATCCATTCTTTCTTGCACATCATAGTCTAGAACTTACTTACCTCTATTCAACTTCTGTTCACCTATCTGGAAGATCCTTGCCAGCAGCTATGGTTGATGATGAGCTGTCTGCCTTGGTAGTAGATAATGGGTCAGGGATGTGCAAGGCAGGATTTGGGGGTGACGATGCACCCCGGGCTGTGTTCCCCTCCATGGTGGGACGTCCCCGACACCAGGGGGTCATGGTTGGCATGGGCCAGAAGGACTGTTATGTGGGAGATGAGGCCCAGAGCAAGCGAGGCATCTTGACCCTGAAGTATCCTATCGAACATGGAGTTGTCACCAACTGGGATGATATGGAGAAGATCTGGTACCACACTTTCTACAACGAGCTGCGTGTAGCACCAGATGAGCATCCTATTCTTCTCACTGAGGCACCGCTCAACCCCAAGATCAACCGGGAAAAGATGACTCAGATAATGTTCGAGGCTTTCAACACGCCTGCCATGTACGTAGCTATCCAAGCTGTGCTGTCCCTCTATGCTTCAGGGAGGACTACGGGTATCGTCATGGATTCTGGGGATGGGGTCACTCACACCGTGCCCATCTATGAAGGCTATGCTCTGCCCCATGCCATTCTACGACTGGATCTGGCAGGCAGAGACCTGACTGATTATCTCATGAAGATCCTGACAGAACGAGGCTATAACTTCACCACCACGGCTGAACGGGAAATTGTGCGGGATGTCAAGGAGAAGCTGTGCTACGTAGCCCTGGACTTTGAGCAGGAGATGGTCAGTGCGTCTGCTTCATCCTCACTTGAAAGGAGCTATGAGCTTCCTGACGGGCAGGTGATCACCATTGGGAATGAACGCTTCCGGTGTCCAGAAGCCATTTTCCAGCCTTCCTTTCTGGGCATCGAGTCCAGTGGAATACATGAGACAACGTTCAACTCCATCATGAAGTGTGATGTGGATATTCGCAAGGATTTATATGCCAACACTGTGCTGTCTGGAGGCAGCACCATGTACCCTGGCATTGCCGACAGGATGCAGAAGGAAATTGTAACCTTGGCACCAAGCACCATGAAAATCAAGATCATAGCTCCCCCAGAACGCAAGTATTCTGTTTGGATTGGGGGCTCCATCCTAGCCAGCCTGTCCACATTCCAGCAGATGTGGATCAGTAAGCAGGAATACGATGAAGCTGGTCCTCCTATTGTACATAGAAAATGCTTCTGAATGGGCTTCCGCGTCTCTTTTTCTAGGTCACAATGACGGTACCCATCTTGCCCAATCAAGGAAAGGTAAATAGTTTATTTCCTCTTGAGTGTACAAGCTAGCAAATCCATGTCTCCACCCATGTATCCTGGGCTATGACACAGCTAACCACACCGTGATTTCTATCAGCTGAGGGAGTTCTGATAACATGTTCTATTATCTATGCCTGTAGGGCTCAAAGAAATACAGACTTGCTTACATAAAAATATGTTTCAAGGAATAAAGCTATGAGGAATACAATTTCATTGTGGAAAAACTACAATTTCCAAGCTTTAAATCTAGTTCTTGCTAAAATGCTCAACAAAACTCTATACAAGCCTAGTTTAGCAACTAGGTCTTATTAAATCTTTTTATTTGTTTACCTATTTCTACAAAGATATAATGAATTTTACAGGTCAGTCATTCTCTATATCCACATATGCATCAGGGGAGTAAAATATTACTTCTTAGATTATAATAATGCATTTGGCTGACTGAGCAACTTATGTGAATTTCTTTACTTTCCAACAGTCGACATTTTTAGTAGCTCTGTATTTCAAATAATTGCCTTATTAAATAAGCATAAGTAAATAGTCAACATTTTATTAGTGTATATAAGTCAAGTAAATTTTCAACTCAAGGTACAGCTCCGTTGGTCAAGCATATCTTAATGCCTCGGTTGTTGGTCTTCATCGTACTCATGAAACAGCAAGCCTACATATGATCCCTTGGTTTGTTTGTCTGTTTGTTTTTACATAGAACGATATTGTTATATGGAGCTAATTTTGTTCTGCTACAGGGTGACAGAAATGATTTTACTTGCATTTCTTAGCATAATAACATGTTTTGAGTAATATCTGTTGGCTTTGATTTTGGATATTTCCATTATGCAAGGATACAGCTCCAGGTTCTTTGTAAGCAATAAATCTTAGTAGAAGTTCAGTAACCTCAAGTGTATTCTTAGAAAGATTTTGTTGTAGCTCTTCTTTATTACATCCAGCAACTGGAAATACGTGTTCATGCACATGTCGCTGAGGCAGTAGCTTCTCCAAAAAAAGCTGTGTTTCTTCCTACAATGTTTGAGATGCTTTAATGAGCCCAGTGGTGATTTAACCATTAATTTTAGGTGTGACCATGTCTTCTTCCATCTATGTTGTGATGTCTGGTTATTCATGTATCAGGGTTATTTGTATTTTTCATGTTTTTATCTAAAAATGTAAAATATTTATTTGCTTGTGAAGATACTTTCAGATACTTGGGAGGGGGAAAGTTTGGAAACTTCTTGTGTCTAAACATCTGAATTGGAATCTGTCACCAATTTTGAATACAATGAAACTTGCCACATAACTTGATTATTTCTTGTTTCCTTTATCAGTTAATGCAATTTTTAATCTGCAAAGGCACTTTATTTTCCAAGAGTTGCTTTTCATTTCATTATAATAAAATTACGTCATACTTGTATTTGGGATCTCCTGTTATTTCCCCTCACTCCTTCCCAAGAAACAGAAGAGTGGCTCAGAGGACCATGCTCCCTACTCATGACCTGCTCATCCCATGTTACTCATCCTCATCTTGTTCCTCCTACGTTTGGCTGTGTAAAGTTTGAAGTCACTTTTTTAAGAGCTGGTCAGATAAGTTTATAAATTCCTCATAATATTAAGGTTTAGTGGATGACCCAGCATTCAGTAATTAAGTTAGAGATAATAACAGCATAATAACATCCTGGATTTGTTGCTATGACGCTTCTCATTACAGAGTGAGGCATTCTCACAAACATTCTGACCTACATTCTGAATTACTAGAAAGAAGAAAAAAAAACACCTATGCCTCCACCCATGGAAAACTTATGGGATAGATGAGGTGAACTCTCGGGAAAGTAAACTACAGAATTCTAACATTAGATGGGCGTGTTACTCCTGTAAAGCAAACAGAAATTTCAACCTCAGGTCATTGGATATGCTATTCATGTACATGGATTGCTTGGCTGATGAGTTCAGTTGGGGCTCAGCCTATCTCAAGCTTTACAATTTAGAATCAATGTCATGTGCTTAACTACTATAATTGGACTGTTATTCAGCAGTGGTTCACTAGCCTGGCTCATCAACCGCATTACTCAGATAACCTTTTACAAATATAGATTCCCAAGCCTGAGACTCAAAAATCCTGACTCAGATCTAGGGTGAAGACATGGGGTCCCAGTGTGCAACCAAATAGAAAAATCACATTAGTTTGGAAACTTCTTGTGTCTAAACATCTGAATTGGAAACTAACCAATTTTGATTAGGATAGAGTAAGATTAAGAACTTAAAGCACATTACAGATCCAAAGATGAAGAAAGGGTTTGAACGTCATGGCAAATGGCTTTGCCCTTCCCCTATGCTACATCCTGAGTAACAACTACAACCAGTGCTGTTGGTTTCCCCAGGGAGTAATTCCCCCAATCATAGGGAATATTTTTCTGAAAACATGTCTGATCCAAAGCTTCTCTGACATGTAGATATGCTCATTTAAAATACTGAGATAAAATAGTCCTGGGCTAGAGTTTAACTTGTGACTTAGATACACAATTCAAAGTTCTCTAATACAAAAGGGCCCAGGTGTGAGGACTGCTGTTCCCACATGAACCAAGTACAATTCTTTGGGCATTCTCTTCTAAACTAAGCACTAGTCATATTGTTGCTAAGATTTTTGAAGGGGTGGGGGGCAATGGAAGGAAGAGGGATTGGGAGAAGGAAGAAGTGAGAAAAGACAGAGGGTATGGAAAAGACAGAAAGCTGTAGAGTCTAGGGAAGAAAAGAGGGGAGGGAGAAGGACCTCATTCGCTGAATGCTGTGGTACATTTAGCTCTTTTAATGCATTTACATTCTTGCTAATAATTTTCTCTGCCTGTTTTTCAACCCCCAATTATCCTAGAGTTGAGAGTTTCAGGTGTCCAGCTCTGTACTAACTCAAGACACTGAAAATCTTTGGGGTGGTTATTGTAGCCTCCTTCTAGTTTACAAAACATTCCTTTGGAAGCTGTTTGAAGCTAAGAACTAAACATGTGGCCTTCCCAGTACTGCTTCCAGATGTTGATGAATACAGTCGGAATGATTTTGAGGGCACACACTCATACACACATCAGTAGAGCAACTTTATCAAAATCCACCGATAATTTAACACTTCCCTTTTAAATATGAAAGGAACTGTCTGAACTATAATTATCATTTTTTAAGCTATCCCCATAAATGGCGAAAATTCTACTGCTTTCTTGAGTTACCTGCCTTGTTTGGCAGCCTATTAAAAACCTGCAATCCTAATCACTAATGACTTTAAGTTATAAATGGAGGTGTCAATATGATGCAATAGTAGATGTTTTATCTAGACAATACACCCTCATCCCTATTTCCAACTCCTGTCTATCATCATTTATCTCTTCTTTAAGTACTGACAATTTGAATACTTGAAACTCTTAATTGATCACTGGACAGCATGTAAAGTAAAATCCATGTGATTCTCTCTAGCATTAGGAATAAGACCTTTGGCACCACATAATCCATGTGACACCATATCTGATGAAGAAGGAGAGAGACAATCAGGATGAGGATTAGAGTTCTCACTCAGATAAGCTCTATGCTTTTCTTGGCTATGTTATAGCTTGGGGGTAAAGCTACAAAGGTAGGCATCAACACTGAATCTTAACTTCTTAGTCCCATTCCTCTGCATTGCATGTTCCCTGTGACCTCGTCAGATAGTCATCACAGGGCATTTGCAGCCACTCTTCCACTCTATGGTGGGGAAAAAAGTAATAGATTACTCATAAATAATTAATGTGACTACGTTTTCATGATTTTATTTTTTATTACTAAAATGGGGCGATGGGTTAAATTTGGCCAATAGGCAATTGTTTAAAGAAAGAAACTGTTTCCATGTCATCATTTAATTCATTTAATTTAGAGTCTGCTTATTACACACTATTTTTACCATGGCAACTGAACACCTGAGAGGAAAAAACAGCCTATGGGAGGAAAAGTCTATTTTGGCTCATAATTTGAGCGAGTAGTGTCCATTATGGTAGGGAAGGCACCATGGAAACCATGGTGGCAGAAGTGTGCCACAAGGACCAGGAAATGAGGAGAGGTGCTCAGCTGGCTTCCTTATTCCCCCTTTTATTCAAGCCAGGAACCCAGCCCCAGGCTGTGCAATGGTGGTACCCATGTTCAGAGCTACTGTTCCCTCTTCAGTTAACCAGCACCACACAGAAACTTAGAGGCATACTTGCCAGGTGAGTCTAAGCCCAGCAAGTTGACAGAAAAGGTTAGCCATCATTAGCCATTTTAGCTCTTCTTACTGACTAGAAACAGATGTAGTGCAAATGCTACTGGCTTAAATAACTGAATCTGACAGCAAAGGGAAACTAAGTTTGCTAATTTTTCACAGCAACAGATGTATGGACAAGGCCTACAAGATGCTTTGCACTATGTCTGGGACAACTGTGTTTAGAAGTAACGTTATCCAAAGACATTATACTTCTATGTAGATGAAACACTAAGGTTCAGTGCTTCCTTGGTGAGGTATGTCAAACACACCACCACTATAAGACTATAAGACCTAAGTACATGAAAACTAAATTTAAAATGAGAACAATTACGAGTGACATCATAGGGAACATCTCTGAGAAAAATCAACCAAGTAATATGCAGTTTTGCTGGTGATTAGTGGAGAGAGACTTGGGGGTGGGTCTCTTTATTGTCTATGTGCTGCATATTCAAAACCTACCTCTGAATCTCCCAATAGTGATCTTTAGGTGTTCCTACCACTCCCAAAACACTAAAATGTGGTTTTTGCTAGAAGTCTGGGCACCTTGCTCCCAATAAGACTTGAGAAAATATAGGGATATAGAAAACTGTAAGTGCAGCCTGGACTCTTGGGGGAGGGCCTAGGCCCTGCCCTGGATGAAATGACAGTCACTGGAGATTCACCATGGAGGGCCTCACCCTCCCTGGACATCGGAGTAGAGATTGGGTGGGGGTTTGAGGGACCTGGTGGGGAGGGCGGGGGAGGGAAGGAGGGAAAGGGAAAGAAACAAGCTTGTTTCTAACTTAAATAAAAAAATTAAATTAAATTACAAAAGAAAACTATAAGTGATCCAACAGCTGGCCTAAGCTATAACTCCTGGGTCACTGGAAAGCTTCTGGAAAGAGCAGAGTTGCACATTTAAGAGAATATCACAACTGTCCTCATTCTGGATGTAGCAACTAATGTTTAGCATTCCTAAAAGCCACAGTATTGACCAGGTGTAAACAACAGGTTGTTTAGGATCAGTAGCCTGTGTGGGGGCAGCAGAGTGTGAAAGTGGGGTTTCTAGACAAAGCCAGCCCAGGTGAGATGAAAAATGAGACACAAGATGCTTTCTATTCAGACCCTAGATGGCTGGAGGGAGCAGATACATCAGGCTAGGGAAGAGATAGTCTCACTGATGTGGGGGGGGGGGAGCGGGGCGGGGTATGAAAGGGAAAAAAAGCATTAGTTCAAGGGTGAGTGTGATCCAGGGCAACATGTCACTTACATGCCTGAAAAGAGTTGAGGTCTATGTGAACAGCATGAGCAGGCTATTTTATCTTTGGTAACCTCACAACAATTGTGTGATTGGCCTCACTCATCCCCATGAGGACTCACAGCATTGGACAATTTACCGGTAGGTACGTTGGTCAGCAGACCCAAATACAGACTTTCAGATGAGGAACTGTTATGTTCAGCATGGTTCTACAAATGGGCCTGACTGAGACAATGCAGGAATAAAGAAATGACAAAACACAGAGGAACGCACCGAAAGAAAAGCCAGGGTCAGGTAGACAGCTGTCTGTTGAAGAAGCCTCAGCATTCAGAAGCTCATGAAACAGAGAGGCACTTCAGCACATGGCTGAACAAGGAGGCAGGGTTATTGCACACAGACAAACAAGGAGGCAGGGTTATTACACACAAATAAACAAGGAGGCATGGTTATTACACACAGATAAGGATGCAGATTTAATTTATCTCACTAGGAACACTCTCTGTAGGGACAGTCTTCAGGCCATAAACACCCAGGATGAGAAAGCAATGGTGGACATTTTCTGCACACACTACTACATCATACAGCGGAGGAAGGCTTTGACATTTTCCTCAGAGCGGCACCCCAAGGGATAGGGGAGGCTTTGCCATTTCCTTCTGAGTCTGAGGTTCTAGGGTCCTTGGCATGGCTGTGTGCATGTAACAACATACATCTACTCAGGGCTTCACTCACTCAGGGCTTCTTCACTCCCCACAAGGAGCTAGCCCTGGAGGGAATCGACTGGCTGAGGGACACATGATCCCAGTGACTCCACCAGGCATATGGAACAGAACTTCAGTTGGAAGTGAACATTTGCTTGGAACTTTTAAAGTTTCAAGCTTACACATTGGCAGAGTGTGTTCTCTTTGAAAATACAATGTGAGAAATTTTTGACATTTAAAATGTTTGATTTCCATATCCAGTAATATTAGGGCTTTCAGATTTAGAAAGGAAACATGTGCTTTAAAACATGCTGGAATAACAGATCCTACTGAGGAGTATAATTCTGTAATGTGGTGTGTGTCTACTCCCATAATTCATCCACCAAAGGAAAATCTGAAGCATTTCCACTGATTCTTTTAACACGATGACTTCTACTCTTCAGAACTAATCAACCGTAGTAACTTATTTTAGCTACATTTTTAGAAAATAAAATATATTAAGAAGTACATCTACATGATGGAGTATTATTCAGCAGTAAAAAACAGTATCATGAAATTTGCAGACAAATGGATGGAACTGGAAAAAAATCATCCTGAGTAAAGTAACCCAGTCCCAGAAGGAGAAACATGGCACATACTCACTCATAAGTAGACATTAGCTATAGATCGAAGGATAACAAGTCTGCAATCTACAAACCCAGAGAAGCTAGATAACAAGGAGGGCCCAAAGAGAGATACATGGATTCCCAGGAAAAAGGAAATAGAAAAGATCTCCTGGGTAAACTGGGGGTAGTGGTGGAGTGGGGTGGGTTTTGAAATGGAGGTATGAGAATATGAGGGGTCATGTGGGCAGGTTGAGGGCAGGTCAGATAGGGCGAAGAGATGTCATGATTGGGGGAGGGAGGCATTTGTGGGCTAGGGAGAGACTTGGTGCCAGGGAAACTCCCAGGAATCCACAAGGATGACCCCAGCTAGCACTCCTAGCAATGGTAGAGAGGGTGTCTGAAGGGGTCTTCCCCTGTAATCAGATGACTACCCTAATTGTCATCATAGACCCTTCATCCAGTAACTAGCTGTTGGAAGCAGATGCAGAGATCCACAGCCAAGCACTGGGCCAAGCCCCAGGAGTTTTTGAAGAGACAGAAGAAGGATTGTATGAGCCAGAGGGTTCAAGGTCTTGACAGGGGAACTCACAGAGACAGCTGACTTCATGGGCTCCTGCAAGCCCACTGACTCTAGACAAACATCTAAGAAGTTTCCATGGGACCGACCTAGGCTCTCTACATGTGTGTGACATCTGTATAGCTTTGTCTGTCTGTGGGACTCCTAGCAGTGGGGTCAGGATCTGTCCCTGGTGCTTGAGCTGGCTTTTGGGAACCCATTCACCATGCTGGGTTGACTTGCTCAGCCTTGATGCAGAGGGAGGAGCTTGGTCCTGCCTCAATTAAGTGTGCCATGCTTTGTTGACTCCCATGGGAGACCTGCCCCTTTCTGAATGGAAATGGAGGAGTGGATGGGGAAGAGGAAATGGGAGGAGGGAAGAGGAGGAGAGGGGGGAGGGAGCTCTGTGGTTGGTATGTAAAATAAATAAAAAATGATAATTAAAAAAAGAAGCACTCTTATGTACACTGTTTCTAGAAAAAAGTAATTGGACTAACTCAAGTAAAACTTCAGAAAAGTGAAAAAACTAGTCCTGTTCCTCAGAGCACACAGAAAAGTGGGCCCTGCACTCTGCCTGAACAGCACACCAGAGCTGACCCCATTGGCATGCACAGGTGAGCCAACCCAGAGGCCATGACAGCAGGAGAGCTGACCCTGCTGTCCCCCAAGGCCCTGTATGCCCCCTACCTCACTAAGGCCCTGTACCTCATCTGGGCAAAACAGTAGAGCTGGCCCTGGTGTTGTGAGTGTGGGTGACTCACATCTGAGTTGCTGGGAGCTGGAGAATGGCCGGTTTCTTGCTGCAGGCTCATTGGATAAGCTAGCCTAGGCAGTGCTGAAGGGCTAGCCCAGGTAGTGACCATCAGGAAAGCCGTCGGGCTGACCAACCCAGCTACCACCCAGGCCCAGAACCAGGTCTATGAGTTGGCCCACCTCAGCATCCACCCAATCTATAAACGATTGGAGGAGGTGAAGGGGACAAACCCATATATCCAAAACAACAGGACAACAACAGGAGGAGTCCTATGAGGGCCCAGCATCAATAGTGTAGCAGAAACCAGAGGCCTCCAGCCAGACCAATGACCCATTGCAATGAATACTTACAAGTAAAGATAAAGGAATAAAGGGTAAACTGTATGTGTGAGATTCAACAGGTCACACTACAGCTTCTACAAGACTCTTCTTTTTTGTTGTTGTTGTTGTTGATTTTGTTGTTGTTGTTGTTTCTTTGTTTTGATTTGATTTTTGTTGTTTGATTTTGGTTTTTCTTTTAAATTTGGTTTTGTTTTGGGAGGAGGTTGCATGGGCAGAGGGTGGGTATGAGGAGATCAATGGGATTGGAATGCCTCATGTGAACTCCACAAAGAATCAAGAAAGGTTAGGGAAAAAAAAACTCAGAAAAAGGTTAACCCTTCACAGCTAAGCTTTAATTCAACAGAGTTCTTTAAAATGGAAGGAAAACTAGCTTTCAGAAAATTACATAAAATAGGTTGGCATATATGAAATTCTTCATTTTAAATGGATATTGGCAAACCAGCTCAACATTCTGTATAGTTCTTCAAAAATGTCGTCTTCATTACTAGATTTTGAGCGAATCTTCTGGCTTCTTATATTTATTAAATATTTTCCTGGAAATCAGAGAGAAATCTGGAAACCCATTTGTCACTGACCCCAGCTAATACATACACCTGTTCACTCCACCAAGATGTCCCGTGTCCTCGAGAGCAACAACGAAAGGAGAAACAGAAATGAATCTACAGTGTGTGGCAGGCCTAGGAACCTTCCGGCATTATAAGAGCATCTGTTACCTTGCTTTTCCTGTTCCCAGAAACGGCCTTCCTGGCTTTGGGCCCTCTCCAGCCGATTGCCACACCCCTCCAAGCCACACCCCTCCAAGCCACACCCCTCCAAGCCAGGCTCTGTCCTCATGGCTCCACCGAGGCCCTGCTTCCTCTTTCACCTAAAAGGCTGTAATTGCTCTGGGTCACACCAGGATAGCATGGGATAATCTCCTCAGGCTGATTCAGGCTTGCTGAGAAGTGGGAAGCAGCACCCCCACCTCCACAACTCCCCTCCCCCACCCGTAAGAGCCAGGCCCAGGACTCCACTCAGAACCTTGATTTTAGAAGGTTCTTGCTGAACTGCTTAAACCACAAACACCACAACAGGGAGCTTTGTTGTTCTGTTTTGTTTGGGGAGGGAGGCATCACAAAAGGACATTTCCAGAAAGTTTCCCGATTGAATAAAGAAAATTAAAGGAAAAGGAAGTAGGGAATGAAGCAAAGGGGCCCCGGAGGAGATCCCCAGTGACTCAGAGCTCACACGTGTGTCTGTGGTGAGTGGCGGGAGGAGAAGAAAGGTCACAGCCTCTGCCCTGGCCTTTTGCTTGAAGCTGAGGAAAAGTAAAAGACTTGCTACCCATGTCTCAGCAAGTTGATTCTTGTTCTTCCGCTTCATTGGTATCACTTTGGAAAGTTCTCAGAACCGCTTAAAAATCTAGATTTCTCCATATGAATGTATTATGGGAGCTTGTCTTGGCTCCGCTGTCCAAATCCTGAGTTCACATGGCTCCAGTGACATCCTAGGCATAGACCCAGCTTCCACCTCACCAAGGAAAAGTATATTCAACTCATGAAAGTGGGGCTGCTCACTGGGGAAGTACACTTCTGCGCTTTCCAGGGAACTGGCTTCCAGGCTAAGGAGAGAGGTGCCAGGGGTCCTCAGCGGGCAGCCTGCCAGACATTGGACATTATTTGGCTATGGGTCTGAAATATTTAGACACACAGGATGTGCACCTCCAGCTGTCCTTGAGTGTTAGGACCAGAGCTGCAGGCAGAGTTCTCCCTGCCATCACCAGATCCATTACTGAAGGGACATCAGTGAACCAGTTAGGGTAGAAGGTAGCACTCTTTCTACAGGCTTAGAGAGACACAGACCTAGCCACAGGCCAATGCCAGAGACTAAATATCTCCCAAGCAAATCAAGAGGTCTTTGGGTCTAAAATAGAAACAGAGTTAGTTGCCTTGAGAATCAATTTTGCAAACGCTGCTCTGAAGGTAACGGAAAACAGACTCGGAATTCTGTGATAAAGGAAATGGGAATGACATCAGTGGACACTACCCGTAAGCACTCAATTCAATCCCCTTCCATGCCGCAAGGCCAGTCATCCTCTTCTTGGGGTGTGGTGGCCTGGGTAGTTGCAGTGGGCATTTGGGACAAGCATGTGTGATTAAGACCTGGGATATTGGAATGAGGCTGCCTTGGGAACTCTTGTCTGCAGCTGCCTTAAGCCTCTGTCAGTGCCTGTGCCTTGAGATCTGACCTTCATCGGGGAGGCTGACCACCCACGATTCCCTGTCCCAACCTTCTCCCACATTTCTAATATAAGACTCTTGTTTCAGAAAATCTGCGGCGCTGATGTAGTAAAATGGTCTTTTAAGGCAATACCGAACAATCAGGGGGAGCAAAGCCAGTCTCAAAGAACCATGACAATGGGAAAATCCCAAATGCTCAGCCAAGAAAAAGAATGAACACATGTGGCAAGGAAGAATGGGGAGAGAAGGCGGGGACACACCCTACACAGCCTGTGTCTGGGCTATAGTCATCTGTCTGGCAGCTGCAATCAAGGGGACTATAGAGGGTCTCAGCCCCTCCTCTGTCACGCTGGGATGCCTCGGATGCACACCCTCTTTTGTCTCTGCCGATCAGCCACATCTCTTTCCCAAACCCATAATGCAAATATTTTGACATTTCTGCTATGATCAGATGTACAAACGGTACACATGGCACATCACAGAAACATAAATAAATAAATTAAATAAATTAAAATAAATAAATACACGGAAGTCCAGAGATTAAAAATAAAATCAACCTCTGCCTACAGGAACCGGTTTTGGAACAATCAACACACAGCATTCCTTGCTTCCCCCTCAAAGCCCTCAGGCCCATCCAAAAGGTCAGGGAGACACAGACAAGGTAGTTTGAAACCGTTGCCTTTCCTAAACAATAGAATCTTTGTACAGTTAGTACTTGGCTTTCTGGAGAGCTTTGTGATACCACATCTCCCCGCTGGCTTCTGAGTGCAGCTTTATTTAATTCAAAGACACAGTTTTAGAATGCAAACAGTGGTCTCTCGGTCACCCAGCCTCTTCTTCAGCAGGAAGTGGAGGGGGTGACAAGGGGTCATTACCCATAAGACACTTCACTCTCCCAGTGCCTTGACTTCCTTCTCCAAGTCTTCCTAAGAGGCCTTCTCCCACAACACTCCTTTAGCTACTGCTGTGGTTTGCAAGTTGAGTTCATAATTTTCTCAAAAAAAATCTTTTCCCCCTCGCTAGAGTTTAGCTTCAGAGTAAAGCCACACATCTGTCGACCTATCCCCACCATGTGTTCCCCAGCCCAAGGCCCTTCTGGTTCTGGGTTTGTCTCTGTCTCACAGAGAGCCTGCACTTCCTGGGAATGGAGGGTTTCCATATAGTGGGTAGGCTGCCTGCACAGAGGTGAAAGCTAGGAGTAGACCCAGAGCCTTACCAGCCAGAATCCAGACCCTAGCTATGTTCTCAACTTCAAAATAACTTCCTGTGTTCACATCTAAACCCGGAAGTGGGAATAATAGGAATAATACTATCTACTTCAGAGCATAGTTTACAGAGACATAAGAATATATTTGCTTTGGTTTGGGTAGTGGTGAGAGAGAGAGAGAGAGAGAGAGAGAGAGAGAGAGAGAGAGAGAGAGAGAGAGAGAGAGAGAGAGAGAGAGAGAGGGAGAGGGAGAGGGAGAGGGAGAGAGACAGAGAGAGAGACAGAGAGACAGAGAGAGAGACAGAGAGACAGAGAGAGAGACAGAGAGAGAGACAGAGAGAGAGACAGAGAGAGAGACAGAGAGAGAGAGAGAGCAAAACCAGCTGCATTCCTGGAGAGATTTCACAGCTATCTATGATTCTGGGGGTTGATCCCAAAGCCTTGCAAATGCTAAGCAAAAGCCTTGCAAATGCTAAGCAAAAGCCTTGCAAATGCTAAGCAGGCACGCTACCTCTGAGCTATACATCCCAGACACTGTCTTGTTACTTCCTTTTTGGGAGGGAGTGGTGTCTGCTTGTGTAAAATACAATGAAATATTTACCAAAAAACAACACCTTAACAAATTTGAAACTGCCACCCAGTGAGGAGGGATAGAGGGGAGGGGAAGGAAGAGACAGGGAAGGAAGGGAAGGGGAGGAGACTAAACAAGACAGAGGAGAAGAGAAGAGAGGAGAGGGACCATGGTGTTGGGAGTGGAGAGTTATTCAAGGGAGCCTTAAAGTCCCAATCTGAGAAAAATCAGAGCAAGGCCAGGAAGAGCAGAGGAGGAAAGACAGGCACCACAGTCCTGCAAAAGCAGAGAGCAAGCCACTGAGAGTCAAACAAAACCTCAAAACACTTTGGTTAAGAGGGTGTCACTCTGACTTCTTCTCAGTGACCTGGTCTTTGTGACCCCCACTGAGTGAGTCCAGATGAGTCACACAGAGTGGGGTGGAGAAGACAGGGTTTATTGCAAGGGTGAGGGTACACAGTGGCCGAAAGACCCACCTGCATGGTTAGGCTGTATAGTATTAAGGACTCTAAAACAGCTTTCTCGAAGAGTTCCTGTTGGGATGATTAGCATGCCCACTTGCATGAACTCTGAGGGAGGAGACAATGGCACGTCTTTGTTCTGGCTGGATAGTAATCATATGCTCTTCTGTGTGGTTTAGAAGGTCGGGTCTCTGCCAAGGGCCAAAATATGAAGCTCAGTTCCCATTCCACTGACCAGTAATCAGAGTCCTGATTTTATAAGCTGCTGATTGTAGAAGAGGGGGTCATACTCAGTGACATTCAAGCCTGCTACCATCTAACTAGCTACCTAACAGTTTGGCCAAAAAATATAAATGTACTGTGTTCCTACTACAGGGAAGGGGAGGAGAAAAAGGAATACAAGAGGGGAAGATATTTGGGGAGGGGGCTAAGGGTTCTGTCTGCCTTACAGGGCCTCTAGTCCCCACCCCAACTTCATGTAGGTGCCTGTATAGATTGTATAGATACAGGCATTGGGCTAACAAGATGGCTCAGTGGATAAAAGCACAAGCTGCCTGAGTTTTTATCTCTAGACCCATATAGTGGAAGGAGAAAACTGACTTTTAGAAGTTTTTCTCTGATCTCCACCCCACCTCTCTCTCTCTCTCTCTCTCTCTCTCTCTCACGCACACACACACACACACACACACACACACACACACACACACACACACACACACACACACACAGAGTAAATGAAAAAGAACATAGATACATGTGTCTCTATGGATTCTTCCCAGACTCTCCACAAGCCATCTCTTGCTTACCTTTAACTGTTGGCATTGAAGTTGCTGGCAGCTATCATTTGATTGTGCTCCTCCACACATCCTCTTCAGAAGGGGAAAAGAAAGGCTCATCAGAGAGGGTTCAGGCCCCTAATCTGTCCTGCCCCCAGTCTCCACTGTTGACTTTAACAGAATCCTAGTAATGGTAAGAGTTAAAGTATGACTACTTGTGACAACATTTTCCTTGGCAAATTTGGAGTTATTTAGGCCCTACATGGCTTTCTAATTATCAAAAGAAGTACCTAGTGGTTTTTTTTTTTTTTTGGTTTTTTTTTTTTTTGAGACAGGGTTTCTCTGTGGCTTTGGAGACCTAGTGGTTTTTTAAGTTGTAGCCCAAGCTAGCCTTGAACCTGTGATCCTCCTGTCTCCACTTTCTGGTACAAAAATGATAGCCCCCAATCCCATGTCATGCATATATTTGAAAATCAGAAATTGGAGTGAGAGGCCACCAGGTGTATGGTTTCTGCACCAAATATTTGGTAAGCTAGTTTCAAGGGGTGGTGAACCTTGTTCAGTGGGGACTCACTTTCTATGAAAAGAGGAGGAGAAGGTTTTGTTGCATGGACCTAAGAAGCATCAAAAGAGTAAGAGGGTGCTGAACTTCACAACTCACCCCAGCTATCAAAATTCAAAATTGGGGCAATGTACCTATGGAGCTCACAACAGCGTGATGCCTATACGGAGCACACAACAGAGCGATGTGTATTCGGAGCACACAACAGAGGGATGTGTATACGGAACACACAACAAAGGGATGTATACATTGAGCACACAACAGAGGGATGTGTATACGGAACACACAACAAAGGGATGTGTACATTGAGCACACAACAGAGGGATGTGTATACAGAGCACACAACAGAGCGATGTGTATACAGAACACACAACAAAGGGATGTGTACATTGAGCACACAACAGAGGGATGTGTATACAGAGCACACAACAGAGGGATGTGTATACGGAGCACACAACAGAGGGATGTGTATACGGAGCACACAACAGAGGGATGTGTACATTGAGCACACAACAGAGGGATGTGTACATTGAGCACACAACAGAGGGATGTGTACATTGAGCACACAACAGAGGGATATGTACATTGAGCACACAACAGAGGGATGTGTACATTGAGCACACAACAGAGGGATGTGTACATTGAGCACACAACAGAGTGTTGTGTATATGGAGCACACAATAGAGTTTTGTTGTTCTTGTTACTTAGCTCTGGTTTTGCCCCCAAAATGTTGTTCAAAAGTAATTGCTCTCTGACAATCAAGAAAACCCAATTTAAACATTCCTGGGTTAGTAGGTGCTTAGCAACAAGTGTTATTTTTCTCTCCTCTTCCTCCATGTCCCCTGTGTGTACAGGAAACAGCTTAATATTTCTTTTCCTTTTGCAGTTCTGTGGATCAAACCAAAAGCCTTGTGTAGACTAGGCTATACCTACCACCTACCACCTACCACCCTGCCACAAGGCTGTATCCCAACTCGGGTATAAGCACCATTATCCCCCCAGTTCCAGAGGGCTCCAAGAGGGAAGAGGAAGGAAGGGAGGAAGCCTAAATCAGCCTCAGGTGTTTGAAGTCTTAGCCCAAGCCAATACATGACCTCTCTCAGGCTCCAACTGTTGATTCAGTTACCCTGATGTCTTCACAACTACTTGATTCAGTTACCCTGATGTCTTCACAACTACTCTTCGTTTCTTCTGTCAGTTCCACAAACATCAGTTAGCTCATTATTTAGCTCATAATGCATGTACCATATAAGTCCTCAAGGACAGCAAACTGCTTCTTTCCCTGTAGGGGTCACTAGTTAAGGCAAGGCACATGCAAAAGACACTGGGAACCCAGAGTCACTATGTCCAGTCCCAAAGGAAGAATAAAGATGACAGAAGGATGAGACAAAGTAACAAAATGCTAGGGTGGGGGACATGACATTCAAGATGACCTTGATGAGCAGGTGTGGAAACCTGGAGGACACCCTAATACATGGGGACCTAACATCACCTCTGCCCCATAGCTGCCATCCCCACATATCTGACAAAGCCTCTTGTGTTTTACTAGATTTTAACATGCCTACACTTCAAACCTTCTTCCTAAAATAAATAAACCTTGTACGAATCAGAAACAGAATATAAGTCACATATCTAAAGATACCCAAGGCACCTCCAGACTCCACCTCTCCTATGTCTTTTTCTTCTTGCCCACTTCTCTCCCTGCTTTCCTCCTCCATTCTTCTCTCCCTCCCTCCCTTCCTTCTTTTCCGTTCTTGTTTCAAAACGTTTCAGGGCAAATTAATTGCCAAGCCAGATCATGAACTTGGAAGTTAGAAACCCAAGCCAAGACTTGCCCCATACCAGCAATGTGACTTTTAACCACTCATGTGGCCAATATTGTATATTCCAGGGCTGGGGCTCTACATAATCATGATTACACACACCACACGATGAGAGTGACGGAGGTGTGCTGTGGACACCACCCTATCGGTTCCTTCCACAGTGACAGTGACAGGGGTGTGCTGTGGACACCACCCTATCGGTTCCTTCCACAGTGACAGTGACAGGGGTGTGCTGTGGACACCACCCTATCAGCCCCTTCCACAGTGACAGTGACAGGGGTGTGCTGTGGACACCACCCTATGGGTTCCTTCTACCTTCACACCTGGAATGCTATTCTGTCTGCCCTTTCCCTAACCACGACCTTTACTCGTACTTGACAATGAGCCCCAAGAAAACACCACCAAGAGATAATAGATGGTTCTTCCACTGGGACCCACTCTAAGTAAAAGATCTACTTTCTGTTTCTGGGTTTTGCAGGATGATTTTGCTCCTCTTACTGAGAGAACATTTTGTTTTTAACGAGTTTGCTTATGCTCTGGATCTGTTTATATTTGTACAATCATTGGTCTGTCTCTTGTTCCTATTTACTCATCTTCCTGAAATCAATCTAACTTAAGTGACTGTCACGTGTGCTCATAGGGCTGCAGCCCAAATCCCGTTTCAGTTTGCTTGTTCAGTACCCGGATGGGAGCATGAAGGAAAAATCACTCAACCAACACAGCAAGTAAACTCTAATTCAATCCTCTTGGAAAGCTTCCTTTCTTTATCACAGGCCCCAGTCCTGACATACTGAGGGAGAGCATAACAGTCGTCTCCACTTTTACACCAGAAAGCCAAGCACAGACTGGTGCAAGACTCATCCTGTGTGTTTCTCTCTGTCTTCCTTCTTCAGTCCTGCCTTGACTTTCCTACCATATGTTCCATTCTTGTGTCTAAACTTCCCTCTCAGAGCAGAATGCTACATAGCATGGTGAGAACATGAACTTGAAATGTAAAAGCTGCATACTCAGGTGTTAAAAGACCCTGGAGTTGAGTTCCCATACATTTCCCCAGAGAATAAAGCAAGAAGCTCAGCACAGGATCAGAAAGACCTGGTTCCTGCCCACTTCATCATCCTCCAGGACATTTGTGGGCATAGACAAGTAAGTGGGTCGACTTTTTGCACTCCATTAGGTTTATAGTCTTTTAAATTATCTTACGACACCTTCAATTGATAGGACGTGACTCACATGAGAAGAAATAGCAAACAAATGTTATTGTTAAATGGGATTCTTTTCAATACACTCCATTTTTTGTTCTTTCTTGACTTTATGGGAAGCCAAGGAGCTGCAAACCATGCGTAACTAACACAGATGTCTTTATCCTAGGCTTTGGCCACTACTGAACCTGAGCTCTTGGTGTGTACCCCAGTGGTGGTTTCTCCTCACAAAGCGAGAGAAGTCAGTAAATGGGGAGAATTCGCAGGCTCAAAAATAGAGATGAGCAGCACGCCTACTGCATTGTGCCCTGTGCTAACGTCCTCATGAATCAAACTCACCTCTGAAAACACAGTAGAAAGGTCAGAGGAGATATGGTGGAGTTCAAATCACAGACAACGGTGATTGGGTAATGTATCTTGGAAGACTCGCCACTCCAAAAACTTGCTTATTTTGGATAGCAATTGTCAATTCATCTAGTGTACCCTGCACAGATTCCAATGAAAACAAAGCAAATATTCAGTACAATACACACTGGGGAAGGAATTCTGCTCCTCCGTGAAAAATAAGTAGGACCATATCACAGTAAGGACACGTGCTTGTGGGAACACTGATTGTCTTGGATCAAAAGTCTGAAGTCTTCGAATTCCCTGGGAAGTCTCTGAGACCATGAAATCTTCTAGCATGGTGTGATAAGAAATTCTACCAAGAAGCATTGGTGTCTTGGCTTACTTCAGGCATGTAGATCATTGATTCCATTCACTGGTTTCCCTATCCCCTTACTTAATCTGTCCTGACCATCTCGGCTTCCATCCAGCAGTTTATCAGAATCTCCCACTGACATGTGCAGAAAACATTTGTCTTCTCTTGGGTTGCCTCCAGTGTCCAATGGGACTGGGTGCTCTCAACTGTCTCCCCAGACATGTTTACAACTACAATGGAACACAGAACCCTCCTCTCAGCTGCAAGCCCAGTCCACTGCCACCACCCAAATCTGAAGCCCCTACATCTCTCACCTGTTCTTGCCTGCTTGGAACCTCTACGTCTAACGTCTCCCTGTCAGATGAATCCCCTTCTCCCTTGTGATTAAACTTCTTTTTATCCCTCTAAATCTGTTTATTTACCCCACCACCACCACTTGCCTTCTACATCTCATCAGGCTTAATTTGTTTTCTATCTCTTTTTTTAATTTAAGTTAGAAACAAGCTCATTTCACATATCAATCCCAGCTCTCTCTCCCTCTCCCTCCCCTCTTTCTCATGCCTCCCCACCAGGCCCCCAGGCCCCCACCCAATCTCCACTCCAATCCCTCCATGGTGGATCTCCCAGGTCTGTCATTTCATCCAGGGCAGGGCCTAGGCCCTCCCACAAGAGTCCAGGCTGAGAGAGCATCCCTCATTGTGGGATGGGCACTCAAAGTCTATTTGTACGCCAGGGATAAATACTTTAAACCCAAGGTCCATAGATTGCCTAGGCCTCCTGTGATTAAACTTCTTAACCTCTGCTCACTGTATCATTGAGCTGTACAGGGTACAATGCCAATGGAGCTGAAACCATTAGACTTCTGGCCTGCAGACCTGTGAGATAGCCCTGTTTAGGACTGTTTGTTACAGCAGCTTCAAGAAACAAAATCAATACCAGGTCCACTGTGTTTTCTTCCCTCAGCCTCTGATACTCACTGTCTCATCTCTCATTTCTTTTATAGTTTTCCTTTCCTGTAGTAGTTCTTTGGTCCTTCTATACCAGCAGCTGGCTCCCTTATGGGCTTTGTACCCTTACGCTAGGTCTACCATATCTCTGTAAAACATATTTGCATTTCAAAGGCATCTGCACAGGATTCTCTCAGTGTTTTTAAGGGTAATGCCTCACTTTTATACCTTAATTCAGATACCTTCAGCATCCTGCAGCAGGAAGGTTACCCCTTTTTTCTTGTCACTTCTTCAGACTACAGCCCATCATCACCCCACTCCTGTCACCTCCACCTGAATCTTGAGTGTGACTCATTAGGGCTTTCTAGAGGATTGGTAATCTCAAGACTCCCGGAGAACCAATTCGCAGTGGGTTCTGGATCATTCAAAGCTACCTGGTACACACTGGAGCCTCACCCATCTTTTTCAAGCAAGAAGAACAGCCAAGACCGTTCAAAAACAAACCAAGTGTTGCAATTTAAGAAAAGTAGCAATCCAGAGAAAGATGCCATAAGGCAGGGTTCAAGCAGAGGGTTTTTTTTAATTAGGGAAAGGGATCATAAAAGGGGGGAAATGGGAGTGGGGAGATAGGCCTCTGGACACAGGAGCAGCAGGAGAGAGGAGAGATGAAAAAGGAGGAGAGAAAGGAAAGAGGGGGAAGAGAGGGGGAGAGATCAGAACAGATAGAGGAAGGGAGGGAGGGAGGGAGAGAGAGAGGAAGAGAGAGAGAGAGAGAGGGAGAGAGGGATGGGAGGTGGGCAGGGCTCTTTTAAAAGGGAATATAGTGAATGAGCACAGGTGGTGCTCTTAGTGACTGCAGCTGAGGGTATATCCTGTCAGAACCCCAAGGACAGGCCGGTACAGATGCCTGAATACTAACTCCAAGTGCTTCTGAATTCTTTCTTTGTTCATTAATTACGTGCACTGGGGATCCACTACAAAGCATTATGCTAGACGCTCAGAGGAAAATGCAAGAAGCTGGAAATGGATCCATCACAGCTATGTGTGAATTTGCTTGTGCTGAGTAGGATGGATGGAGATGCACGAATACCATAAGGGCTATAGAGGAAATGCTAGGAAAAAAAAGCCCTTCTCCTGATCCAAAAGTAGATTCCAGTATGAAGAAAGGTTTTCAAGTCTCAACTCCAAATGTGGTAGACAGAACAATAGCAGCAAAAGATGTTGATTTTCTTAAACCCCAAACTTATGAATAGTTACTTTATGTGGTGAAGCCATCTTTAAAGGTGTAATTAAGTGAAGATCTGGAGCTGGGAATCTTGGGTCATCTGGATGAGCTCAAATCAACTACAAGGGTCCTTATACAGCAAAGAGGATCTACAAAGAAAGAGCTGTGGTGATGGAAGCAGTCAGAGAAAGAGCTATGAAGACACCACAATCAATGCTGTCCTTGAACACACAGGAAGGGAAAGCCATGGAGGACAGGAGGCCTTGAGAAGTAGAAAAAGTCAGGAAATCAGAAGAACCTGAATCTTCCAACAAAGGCTAGCCCTGGTGTTCCATGAGGATTTTGACTCACAGAAATATAAGATAGTTAAGTTTGTTTGAGACTGTTATATTCATGGTAACTTGTTACGGCAGCAACAGAAAACTGATACCTCTTTTCAGGGGACAGTTAGACACACTAATTAGCAAATCTGCTCTTCCAACCTACACAACTAAGAACCAGCCCTAGTGTTGGGCCTAACAATGATAGAATCTGTAAGAACTCTCAAATTATTCCAAGCTCTAAGGAGTGAGAATAGGTTCCCTATGACAGATACATACCAGGCAGAATATATGCCAATCCACACAGAGCCACCATGGAAACAAGGTCTGGCCACAGCATGTTCATAATAAAGAGCTGTAATTTGCTAAATGCCTAACGCTGTTAGGTACACCCTGTATGCCAGGTCTAATGTCTCCAATTACCATATAAGTTGAACAGAAATGTCACTGCATCAATCACCAATTAAGAAAACCCCCCAAACTTGCCTACAACACAATCTTATGAAGACATTTTGTCAACTGAGGTTCCCTCCTCTAGTAACTCCTGTGTCAAGTTGACATAAAACCAGTCAGCATAGATAGGTTTTTCCATGTCAGTTAGCCTAATCAAGATATGATCTCATGGGCCAGAGACAACCCCTTTCAGTGATGCCTAGTGGCCTGTCTCATGGGTGATTCTAGATCCTGTCAAATTGAAAATCAAATCAACCATCATGGTCACATACATGTTCGGCCTGTGTTTTCCAATGTTAAAATTCACTTTTTTTTCTCCATGCACCACTGATGCTTTAGGAGCACCTGAAATGTATCCATGTATCACGCCAGGACCCAGGCTCGCTGTCCTGTGTGGCTGGTGAGTAACAGCTCAGCTTCATGGACTGCCGCTCCCAATGGAATAACCCAAGACTTCCAACCTCCTCTCGGTCTCCCCAGCTATTTTTACTGAGATCTGGAGGTTGTCTCCTGAGAACTCAAAGAATGTCCTCACCGTTTTTCCCCAAAAGTAGCATCCTAGCCACCCCAGAAGGTCCCAGGAAGAAAATTACCCAGTCAGATGGACTTGTTGGTGACATGCTCGTTGACAGCATGATGCCTGGGCATGGGTTGCTCTCAGCCCTCCTCTGGGGAATACAATGATCTTTTTGTCCCACCCAAATTCATGTGTTGAAATCTAATCATCAAAGTGATGGTAGGAAACTGAGGATTAAACTCATTGGTAGAGTGGGTGCCTAGCATACTGAGGCCCTTGGTTCAAGCTTCAGTACCATATACACACAGAGAGAGGGGGTGGTAGCAAGCAGTGGGGTTTGTGGGCGGTGATTTAACCATTGGGGATGGAACTGGGGTTCTTATGAAAGAAGATGCATAGAGACATCTTACTTCACATGCTGTCACATGATGACACAGTAAGCAAGTACCATCTATGAACGAAAAGTCAGCCCCCACCGCACAATGAATCTACTAGCATCTTAATTGTGTACTTCGCAGGCTCTAGAACTACAAGGGGAAATAAGATGCTGTTGTTATATAAACTAGCAGGATTACTGGATCCTGTTATAGCAACCTGAGCAAATGAAGACAGAAGCCTCGCTGGCAGTATACAAGCCCAGGCTGTGCTGGAATCTATGCACAATGAGAACAAGCAGTGCCTCTTGGTTCTAGGCCTTCAGCTTACGCCAATACCATGGAACTTTCTTCCTCACCAAGCAACTCAACATCTGCCTGTGGTCCTCTGTCTATCAGAAGCTTGTCACGTGTGTTCCTTGCAATTTGCCTCTGCCCTCCTCTTCATGGTACTCACCAGCTAGCCCAATGAATCACAAGAAACCCTGAGATATTTGGATTATCTGAGTCAGAGCAAACTAGGGTATGCTCAAATAGTCATGCAATATATACCATAGTCACATCTGGTCTTCACAGTATCTCTCATGAGTGTGACATCATTCCTTTTTGTCACAGATGAAACATTAAGACTTGAAAAGGATCCGGGAAATGCAAATCAAAACAACTCTGAGATACCATCTCACTCCTGTCAGAATGGCTAAAATCAAAAGCTCCAATGACAGCTTGTGCTGGAGAGGATGTGGAGAAAGGGGGACATTCCTCCACTGCTAGTGGGAGTACCAACTTGTGCAGCCACTTTGGAGATTCCTCAGGAAAATGGGACTCAGTCTACCACAAGACCCAGCAATCCCACTCTTAGGCATATACCCAAAAGATGCACATTCATACAACAAGGACTTCTGTTCCACTATGTTCATAGCAGCATTATTTGTAATAGCCAGAACCTGGAAGCAACTGGTTGGGTGGGGGCAGGAACTGAGATTGACGTGTGAAACAAGCTTATTTCTAACTTAAATTAAGACAAAAAGAAGAAAAAAAGACTTGAAAAGGTAAACAGCTTCTCCAAGGATGCTAATGACCAGAAGATTCAGGACTGAGCCTGGGGCTTTGTTGTTATTGGAGTGTTAGGGTGAAGCCCCTCATAAGGAAAGCTTTGAAACTTGGAAACTAAGTTTCAACCTAGGTCTGAAACAGAGCAACAGAGACTCTGAGGCAGCATGTCCATCTCCTCCAGGGAATCTGATTCTTCCTTCCTTCTTCTCAGAACAGTAAGTATGGCAGAGTCTGTAGGACAGGTAGATACCTAGGGAGAGGGAGACACAGAGTCCCAGGTGTAGAAACCAGCTGTACATATGGAAGGAATATGAAGGGAGAAGTTTTGCCCTCATCACATGACATCAGCCACAGGGCCATCTTCCTCTCCCAACGTGCAGCCTAGATGTTAGGCCTCAGAAAGGACCTGAGCTCAACTGAGCAAAGAACCTTTGAACAAGAAAGAAAGAAAAAAGAATAAAAACTGTGAAAGAGGGTTTTATAAACTAGAAATAATAATAATGAATTATCTTTGCAGTCAGGTCTGTTTTCCATGTTCATTAAAATAGAATACAGCAAAGATAATAAACATATAAAGAACTAAGTTCTTTCTCCAGAGTGTGCCAACTTCCTCCAAATGCAGCTCCATGTGGTGAAGCTTATAAAAGGCCTTTCTGTAAACCCAAGGCTCCTTCAAGAAAATCACTTCCCAAGCCACTAGGGCTGTGGCCTGGCCAGGAGTCTCTGCCCCTGCAGTCAGAGACAAGACTGTGGTCCTGTGGAAGAGAGGAAGGAAATTGTTTTGTTTGGGGCTTGCGGGGTACTTTTTTAGCCACAGGGTAGGAACAAGTACTCAGGGCAACTCAATCTCTTATAATATAGACATCATACAAAATTTTAAAAAATACAATTTTAAAGCCAGTGCTGAATTTGAACATTGGGTTCAAATGTGTAACTTAGGAGAACAGAGTGTTACCTCTGCGGCACCTGTGGGATTGTCACCGGGAGTATGCTTACACTCCAAAAGTCCCACCCGGGGATCTCTCCTAGCCCAGGAGGCTGAGTGGACCCTAGAATGAATGCCCAGTAGAGCTCAATTCACTCTCCCAAGCCCTGTGCCAAGTGCCTAGGAAATCCATGGCAGATTGTAGGGGCGTAGCAAGTACTTAATGAATGAGTGCAGACCTTAGCAAACCAACTCATAATCCTTATCCTATTTCCCTATAACTCAAAAACCAGCCTAGAATCCTACACTCATAGTGACTGGGAGGAAACTCGGTTTTTATTTCATTCTAACAGCACTTGTGAGCTCTTGCGATCAGTCTTAAGAAGTGTGTGCAGCCCCTCAAGGACCTGTAAGCTAGAGCCAAGCAGCAAGAGCACAGAGAGAAAGGCAAAAATAAAATGGGGGGAAGCGTTCTGAGACCACAGTTCCCTTGGATTGAGACGAGCTTTCCTCTCACTCACAATTTTGGGAATCCAGTTGCTTTGAGGTACCATTCCCACATGGAGGAATCAAATGTTCAACCACTGCTGATCCCGGCATCCTGAGCAGGGTCCCCACTGTCTTTGAAGTACTAAGTGAGTGGTTTTTAGTGCAGCAACGCTGGCAGAATCACTTCATTGAAGAGCTCCAAGTGATACGGATACTCCCAGAGAAGCCCAGACGTGATGGCCACATCAACACCTAGTAAATCTTCACCCAGATGTAGTCAGCCTCGGCTGGCCAGTCTTTCCTTTGAGATGGATGTCGCCGCACCCCCAGACTTTTGTGACACTTCTCAACCTTATCTGGCAGCTTTCCAGAGCTTTCCTCTACCACCTAACACATCCACACCGGAGAGAAGTTCAAAACCATGAGACTGCCTCTCAATCAGACATCGTGGAACTTCTGGGTGGGAATTCATTCAGCCAGTAGCTTTTGGGATACTAGCCCTTAGGGCGTGGTCTGATGCTGCATGGACTGATAAGCTCAGAGAAGCATGCTCGCTCTCTTCGGTGGTAGTCGGAGATCTGATCGCAGTTTCCAGTGCCCCCAGAGCGGAAGACCGAGGCGGCTCTCTGCCTTATTAATATTTGTGAGTGTTTCCCCAATAAATATCCCTTTATTTCGGGCTCTGGCAGACTCAATTACCCTAACGCCTATACCTCTCCCCTGCCCAGAATGCCAGCTCACCACCTCTTTTCTTCTCTGATGCATAGCACATGGCAAAAAGAAAAAGATTAAGATGAAGTCATCCATACACTGAATTGTCTGAGCTGTGTTGCAGATCCATGTCTTTGGCTATCCATTTGGAATACTAAAGATGATGATTATGATGGTGATGATGACGATGACAACAATAAGAATATATTGAGTGGTTGTTGTGAGAAATAAATGGATTCTGCAAATTCCAATTACAATGTATTCCCTCAGGATGTCAGGTTTCTCCCCACTGTCTCCCTAGTCCTCTGGCTCCCTCAAAGCATTATCTTAAAATGTGAGACCCTGAGCCAAATAGGGGGGTGGCTGCAACGGTAGGTAGGCCCGAAAGGATCCAGACAAAATGACTGTACTTGTTCCAGTCACCACACTGGAGTAGTCTTCTCTTCTCGTGCAAAGATAAGTAAGGAGAAAATAAAATTTAACAATTTGTGGACCATGAAAGAATTCTATGTCATGAGAGAAAGAGTAGGTGTGATTTCTTAAGGATTTATTTATTTTGACTTCATGCGTGTGGCTATTTTGCCTGCATGAAAGCCTGTGTACTATACGCATGCCTGGTGCCTGCAGAAGTCAGAAGAGGGCATCGGATGCACTGGGAGAGGAGCTACAGAGAGTAGGGAGCCACTATGCAGGTGCTGGGAATTGAACCCAGGTCCTCCGCAAGAGCGCCAGTGCTCTTAACCTCTCAGTCATCTCTCCACCCCCAGAGTAGACATTTTTTTAACAGACAAAAATATTGGGGGGAAAGATTTATCTACTACTTTTTAAAACTGAGTCTTTTCTATATTTCATGACAAAATTAATACAAAATCTTGGCTTTAACACACAAAAGGTAACTGGGTATTACAGTTTACTCGGGATATCAAGTGTTGTCATTAGCTTAAGGACAGACTGGGCTATACAATGAAGGCCAGGCCAAGAGGAGGAGACAAAGAGGAGAAGATTGAGTAGAAGGGGAGGGAGAAGAAGATAGGATAGCATTTTTAAAGTACTACAGCAGAGTTTAAAAATCAATCTTTAAAATAATAAACTTAAGAATACTTGGGCCAGGCAATGGTGGCACACACCTTTAAACCCAGTCCTCCAGAGGCAGAAGCAGGCAGATGTCTGTGAGGTTGAGACCAGACTGGTCTATAGAGTGAGTTCTAGGACAGCTTCCAAAGCCATAGAGAAAAACCAAAAAAAAATCTCTATTATAGAGCTATAGTCCTGAAAACAGCTTGGTATTGGCACAAAAATAGACAGGTCGATCAATGGAATAGAATTGAACACCCTGAGATTAATCCACAAATTTATGAACACCCAATTTTTGACAAAGAAGCTAAAATTATACAATGGAAAAATGATAGCATCTTGAACAAATGGTGCCGGTATAACTGGATATTGGCATGTAAAAGACCGCAGATAGATCCATGTCTATCACCATGCACAAAACTTAAGTCCAAATGGATCAAAGACCTCAACATAAATCTAGCCACACTGAACCTGTTAGAAGAGAGTGGGAGGTATCCTTGAACAAATTGGTACAGGAGACAGCTTCCGGAACATAACTCCAGTAGCACAAACACTGAGATTGACAATTAATAAATGGGACCTCCTGAAACTGAGAAGCTTCTGTAAGGCAAAGGACACAGTCAGAAAGACAAAAAGACAACACACAGATTGGGAAAAGATATTCACTAACCCCACATCTGACAGAGGGTTGATCTCCAAAATTTACAAAGAACTCAAGAAGCAAGTCTCCAAAACACCAAAGGATCCAATTAAAAAGTGAGGGACTGCACTAAATAGAGGATTCTCAATAGAGGAGTCTAAAATGGTTGAGAGACACTTGAGAAAGTGCTCAACATCCTTAGCTATCAGGGAAATGCAAGTTAAAACAACTCTGAGATACCATTTTACTCCTGTCAGAATGGCTAAAATCAAAAACACCAGTGACAGCTTATGCTGGAGAGGATGTGGAGAAAGTTGAACACTCGTCCATTGCTGGTGGGAGTGCCAACTTGTGCAGCCACTTTGGAAATCAGTATGGATATTCCTCAGGAAAATGGGAGTCAGTCTACCATAAGACCCAGCAATCCCACTCTTAGGCATATACCCAAAAGATGCACATTCATACAACAAGGATGTCTGTTCTACTATGTCCATGGTGGGGTGGGGAGGCTGTTGGAGGGGCAAGGGAGGAGGAATGGGAGAGGGAGCTGGGATTGACATGTGAAGCATGCATGTTTCTAATTTAAATAAAAACATACATTGAGAGAGAGAAAAAAAAAAGAATACTTGGGCCTGTGAAACAGTTCACTGAGTAATGGTGCTTGCAGCCAAGCCTGAAGAGCTGAATTCAATCCCCCAGGACCCACATAGTAGAAGAAAAACAATTTCTGTAAGTTCTTCTCTGATATCCATACTTGCACCCTGGCATGCACATGTATGCAAACATACACACACACACACACACACACACACACAGATAGAGAGAGAGGATAAATGTGATTTTTAAATGTTTAAATTTTTAAAGTGCTGAAAACTAGGCTTGGGGTGTTGCTCAGTGGTACAGTACATGCTGGCATTCCCCAGTTTCAATCCCAGCACTTCAAAGTTAATTAATTACACAATTTTTAAAAAAAGAACGTAGAAAACTAAACCATGTAAAATAAAAATAAGATCATTTCACCCAGAATCACATGAAAATGTCTGTATGAATGACAAAAGCAGTCCAGTACATGGGTGGGTGCTCAATACTCTTTCACAGAAGAACAGAGAAGTAATATTGCAGAGTGATCCTAAAGTAGGAAATTCAAGGGACAGAATTATTCTTATTCTTCGGCATGATCTCGACTAATAGACTATGGTGAGAAAAGACCTCTAGGGCTAGGTTCTAGCCCCGCAGTCCACCTGGGTATGGCAGCCCTGGAGACTGAAACACAACGATCATAAATCAGGACAGCCTGGGTTGCAGAGCAAGATCCTGTCTCAAACACCCAAAACTGAAGAAAAAGCCACAATTTTCTGTTAGAGCACTCTCTTGGAACCCTACCACCATGCCAGGAGAAAGTCAAGCAGCCAAACAGAGAGGCCATGGGTACATGTTCTGACTGATTTCTGTAACAGGGGTCCCAGGCTTCCCACACATCAGATGATACACACTTGAGCGAGCCTTCAGCCCTAGCCCTCGAGTCACCTACAGCCTTCAAACAAACCCGAGTGAAGCAATATGAGATATCCTCACCAAGGCCTGACTGAACATGCAAGTTCATAAGCAAAGTGACTGTTGCTGTTCTGAGCCACCAAGTTTGGGGATTTTATTATGTAACAACAGACAACTTGAATACCAACCAATGACTCCCTAGCTAAAAAGAGAGAGGATGTGGTTAACAGCAGTTACTTGCTGTGGCTGCCCAGGAACTGAGATGTGGTGGGGGCAGGGAAAACAGAAGGTTCAGACTCTATCCTCCCTTCACAGCATCATGAAATTGCTCTGGACCCTGGGGAGACTGAATCTTCAGAGTGTGTTTCCAAAATACCACTGTGTTTATCTAAGACACCCTCTAGCAATCGGCTGAGGATCTAAGCAGCTTTTGGAAAAACCTCTTATGCGCACTCCCATGCAAGATGCTACAGCTCTTCCTGTGGTGGAAGAGGGCATCTTTCCTTGTTTACAGCTTGACTTCAAGAGTTTTTCCCAGGGGTCACCAGGGAAGGTTTAGGTAAACCATCTTGGAACTGTGGTAATTACAATCCCCAAGGTGATGTGGGAGAAGAAAGTCGGAGATTATCACAGGGCCAGACTCCATTCTCTTAGCCCCTGATGTCCTTCTACTCCTTGTAGTCTGAAAACCTTGCTTCAGGTGCTCCTGGGGTAGCTGGCTTTCCACCTACCTGGGGCTGTCTCACCAGCAGAGCCATGGGCAGCCTCAGGAGAGCCACTAGACAGACACTCTCCTAGGTCCTTCAGATTGCCTTCAGGCTAGTTCCTCTCTGATTTACTCTCTGGGAAACCCTGAGCATCTGCAGGAGGCACAGTGGTATCCTGTGGCAGGTCTGGAGGTAGGTACTGGGTAAGGAGAAGGGAAAGAGAATCCCTTAACCCTCCCCCAAAGACTTCACCCTAGAAAACAATATGGAATATCTAAAACTAAGAATAGAGCACCATAAAAAAAAAAAAAGAATAGAGCACCATATGCCTCAGTAGTCTCACTAGTGACTATAGTTTTGTGATATTAATTTCAGATGTGTCACATTTGTCTATGCTATGGAATACTTACTTAATGATGCAAGGATGTGTTGCATTCTTTTATGTTGCATTTGTTTAACGCTGTAAAGCTGTGTTACCTTGTCTGCCTAAAACACAGGATTGGTCTAATAAAGAATTGAACAGTCAATAGCTAGGCAGGAGAGGAATAGGCAGGGTTGCCAGTCAGAGAAAATAAATAGAAGGAGAAAAAGAAAGGGAAGAGGGAGAAAAGGAGGAGAGAGGAATGCTAGGGGCCAACCACACAGTCAGACACATAGGAAGAAGGAAAGAAAGGTATATAAAAATAAAAGAAGGTAAAAGCCCAGAGGCAAAAGGTTGACAGGATAATTTAAGTTGAGAAAAGCTGGTTAGAAACAAGATAAGGCTGGGCATTTATAAGTAATAACAAATCTCTGTGTGATTATTTGGGAGCTGGGTGGCAGGTCCCCAAAGAGCAAAGAAAAAAATTGCACTATACAGCCAAAGAAAATAAAATCAGGGTATCAGAGAGATTCCCACATCCCTTTGGTTACTGTAGCACCATTCAGAATAGCCAAATATAAAGCCAACCAAGATGCCCACCAGTGCACAAGTGAATAAAACAAAATGTGGTATAGGTGCATAATGGGTACTATTCATCCACTAAAGAGGAAATGTTGTCATTGTGTCAAGGTAGAGCTGAATGCCTTCATGTTAAGTTTAGTAAGCCAGACACAAAAGGACACATGCTGTATGTTCTCATTTGTAGACATTTTTAAAATCCATGATATAACAGAGAGCAAAACATTGACAACCGAGACTGGGAATGGAAAAGAGAAGGGGACAAGGGGTTTCGGACGAGGACACCAAAGCATAACTAAGTAGAAACTAACAGTTCTGATCACCATGGCTTAAACCTATGATGTAGTACAAAATAACAAGAGACCTTTGAAGGTCAGCACATTGAGATGGTTCATGTTTGAATAGACAGAAATGCTAGCTGCCTTGATTTGCTCCTTATACGTTGTGTGCTTGTATTGAACTGTTAAGTTATACTTCACAAACATACAAACACTATGTGTCAAAACAAACAAATCCCAAGGTCTGATGATGCACAGATGTGATCCTAGAATTCAGGAAGCAGAAGAAAGAGGATCAGGAGTTCAAGGTCAGCCTGGGATACTTAGCCAGACTCTGTCTCAAAAATTGACCAACGAATAATAGTCTCCAACTTACTGACAGTTGGATCTATGATTTTTTTTCAATTGTGCAGTGGTGTGAAAATAGTATGCATCTGTAAAAACTGTATAGCTGTGAAAAATGCATAACTACTAACTCATCATGCTCAGAAGACATGGGAGATCTGAGAATGGGTCAGAAGAACCCAAACAGTACCCAAATATAGAGGAAAAAAGTAATAAAAATATCTGATAGGAGCAGTAGCACAGAATCACTGTGTGCTTGGAGCAAACACATAACTCCCTTCACTCCAATCTACAAAACAGGAAGCACTTGACTAGCACAAGCTAAATGTGAAAATAAAATAAGATCCTACAGTCAAAGGGAAAAGTATATTAGTTGGGGTTGCATGAGATGGACATTTGCTTGGCTCACACATTTCCACATGCCAAAGGGAGGCGGTCATGGGCAGCTGTGCCTTGACAGTGTCACCAGGGTCCAAATGTGTGTTTCTCTATAAGACTCAGCACAAGCTTCCTTCCTCAAGGCTGTCTCATTGCCATTCATTTTTTATTAGCATGTATGAAGTACACAAAATAGTGAGTTGTGTGATGATACATAAGGACATGTCTATGACATGTCTATAATATACATCGGATGTATTTACCCATCTCTGTTCTCTCTCTAGTGCCCTGAATGAAGTTTATATTATAATCTAAGATGGTTGCCACAACACCAGCCATGTCGTCTATTTTCCCAGGAAAATAAAAGGATGGAGGAACAGAGAAGTCTGCATTCACTGACCATTCTTCCTTTGAAAATGCTTTCCCAGAATTCTCACCCAACAGCTTCTTAATGTTTCGTTGGCTAGAACCAAATCACATGGCAACTTCCAGCAGCGAAGCCATTAGTGAGTGATCTCGTTACTGATCACATAGCCATCCAAATGACATCAGAGTTCCAGCACTAAATCAAAAGAAGTCCCGGATGCTAGTTAGACAACCAGCAATCTGATCATGGAAAGGAATTAAATTTTATTAGGCACCAGCTCCCTGCCAGATCCTCCTCATAAATTTCCCACTTAATCCAAATAATAAGCCAGAAAGAGTTCAAAGCCATCATTACATTTACAGATAAGGAAATGGGATCAAAGAGCATACACAGTATTACCCCTCATATTTAAGCCAGACCTAACTTTAAAAATCGGAACTCTCTCTACACACTGTTTTCTCTAAGGAAAAAGTCCTTTGTGACCATTTCCAGCGCTGCATATGTCTTTAAATCCCCTGTTGTGCTGAGGTGCTTGGGCAATTTCCCTCGAGAGAACAAGGAACTGACTTAGGTTAGTCTGTGAAGTCTGTGACATTGAAACTGCAGGCCGTTTCAGTTGGTGGAGCAGGAGCAGTGTCAGCACACAGAGGTCCTCGTGACAGACATGTCAGTGTTTGCAAAGCATTTCCTGGCCTCACTCACCAGCAGTTAGGATAAACAGATGCCAAAGGCCATTTCTGCAGAGAGCTGTCCCTGGCTGAGCACTCCAGCCTGCGCGCTCCAACCCCTGCCCTGCAGCCGTCACTGTTAATGACGGAGGAAAAAGGGGGGGGTGCTCTTCCTGTTTCCTCCCTGGTTTATTCCGAAAGGACAGGACAGTGTGGCCGCAAACACAAAGGAGCTTTGTCCAAATCCGGCAGTTCTACTGGCACCTGGGTCCATTCCAGAAATCCAAGTGTTGGAAGGCAAAAGAGGCTCAAAGCAAGGAAGGAAACAGAAACATCCCTTCGGCTGCAAACAAGCTTCTCTGTAATGAAGACCCTTGCAGTTTGCTCCCCTCCCTACGGAGAAGCCAGTTCTGATCCGCACGGAGGCATCAATGGCTATTGTAACACTTGTTGGCACAAGGTGGCCTCCTCAGGTTGATGAAGAGTCCCGGCACACTTGCTCCTGACAGCCATCATTTCCTTTAGAAGACCAAGCCTGCTGGGTGGTGGTGGTGACCACACATTTACCCGCACTCGGGAGACAGAGGCAGGTGGAACTCTGAGTTCGAGGCCAGCCTGGTCTAAGAGCAAGTCCCACGACAGCCAATCCTGCACAGAGAAACCTTGTCAGAAAAGAAAGGAGGGAGAGGGGGAGGAGGAGGGGGGAGAAGAGTACTGAGCTATTCATCTCTCTTCACAGATGTCACACATCCCCTGTGTTCTTTCCTCGGAGCCAATGTCAACGGGAATGGGGACTGCACAGCACCAGGATGGCTGGGAGAGGCCACTCTCATCTTATACACAGTTCCTTTGGATTCTAGCTAAGTTTTTAACACACTTCAACTCCCTCCACTCAGCACCAGCCAGTGGCTTACAACAGCCTGTTACCCTAACTCCACGGAATCCAACTGGATGGTGCTGAGGGGTGGGAACTGAGGTTTTCATGGCCATGGTGAGCTCACCTTGTGTGCTTTCTTCTAAGAAGGCTGGTGTGATCCCCGTTAGCCCAAGTGGCAGCTTTGGAAGACAAGAATATAACTTGTTTGTGAGAACACAAGGTGTTTCTTGATGCTGATTAGAGTCAGTGTTCGGAAGAATGATGGCACCCACTGTCTACAGCATTGCTGTATGAATGCTATACCAGTTTTGAGAATTTCACACTGAAAGCCAGTCTTCCAATTCATTAACAGGATGTATTTATCAAAAAGGAAAGGTAGAAGGGTCCCTATCTCACACCATGCTGTTTGATTTACAGTAGTCAGTCACAGGGAATATGATTCTCTATCCCTACGCTTGCCTTGAACCCAACGAGTGTGAGCATGAGCCACAGGGTTTCATTAAAACCTGTTCATTCATGTACATAGAGAATCTAAGAACTGAGGAGGGGCATGAGGGCTCCAGCTAGGTTCTGGCACCAGTCATGAGGACACTTTGGGCTTCCAGTCCCTGTAGAACATTCAGTTTAACACTTAGTAAATGAGGAAATCAGAAGCTTGGTTCACCAACAGGGAGCCAGCAGGTAATGGTTTTATCAGCATTGCCTAAGAATGAATGCAGAAGGAACTCTGTGGTCCTTTGCATCACAATTTCTCGCCAGGAGAACTGTTTGTAGGCCAGCAAGATGACTCAGCAGGTAAAGATGCTTGCCACCAAACCTGAGTCCTATCCCTTCACACCCACATGGTGTGAAGAGAAAACCAGTTTGTTCAAAATGCCCCCCGACTCCCACATAACTGCCATGGCATGTATACACCAGAACACATGCACACACACACACACACACACACACACACACACACACACACACCACCAGGGAATGAACATAAGAAATTTAATTTAAAAAGAAAAATTGTTTCTCACAAAGAAGGAAAAAAAACTCCACAGACCTCCAGTTAGGGAAATTCCTGCACTCCAGAGCTCACATGATCACATTTTTCAGTGATTAGCACACTGTTTCTCAGATAGGTGTTATTTACATTATAGAAACTGGTTCCAGAATCAATATGGATTGTTAATACTTTATCTCACCCCAGAAAGGAAAAACAATGAAGAATGTTGTAAGCTGTGCCTGGGAGGTAAGAGGTGCACACGTTCAAGTCCAATAGAAAATGAGCACAGTCCTGGGACAGACCCAGCAGACCTCACTTAGAGAAGCCAGCTCTCCCAACATGAGGAAGCCTGTCAGAGAAAGGGCACAGTAGGGAGGTCAACTGGGAAACGGTTTTTGTTTCCTTGCTGTCTGCTTGCATCCCACCTAGGAAAGCCATCAGGAAGCTAGGACCCATTCAAATTTGTGTGAGTCTGTGGCCTTCCATGAGAGAATAGATATGGTCCTGGCTGAGTTGTAAACTGTCGTCTTTAAGTTATAGATGACACACGGAATCATACAAAGGAAGAACGACCCACAGCAGACATAAACCGTATGAAATGAGTATGGATCTAAAGCTACTGAAGTCAGGTAGTAAAAACAGGCACAGCAGCAAAGTGGATCAGTCCAGTCCAACACACCAGCCTCGCCACTGAAGCAGGAAGCTGGCAAGACAGAATCATGGAGCGGGGGTCTGAAAAGAAGAGTTTTCCCGTTGTATTTAGGGGACGAAGGGGGACAAAAAACACTGAACTTGAGTGAATGGGCAAATGATTTTTAGCAGAAATGAAGAAATCTGAAAGGTGCCAGGAGAAATCCAAGTTAGACCTAGGTATCCAAGTCACGCTATCCAGCAGAGACTGGAGACTCAAGGCAAGTGCACCTTGGCATTCTGAGCAATCCACACAAAAGGGACACCCACCAAGGCATCAGCATCAGGGTCCATGTGAGCATGACTTTAAGGACAAGGGAAAAGCCAATCACACATACCAGTGGTGTCAGGTCAGAGGCTCACACTTTGTCCAGGAATGCCAGAAGGGACAGGTGACCTCACAGTCACAGGGCAATTGCCAAACAGCCCTCTGGTCCTCCATTTCAATAATCTGCTATCAGGGCTGATTAGACATGAATGTCTGAAACACGCCTGGATTTTCTCACTGAAAAGAGTAATAGAAACACAAGTCATTGTGATAAGCAACACATGCATATGAAACAAAGGTTGGCCAGTGCAGTTCCAGAAGTGAAGGTTGATCTTTACGGGAAATGACTCAAACGTCCCCATGGACCTATTGAAACTCATGTTTCACAGACTTGAGTACAATAGGCCATCAGCATGAATTTGAGACACAGGAAACTTGATTATGAACGTAGCTCTGCCATTCTCTTTAGGGAACCCAGGACTAGCCCCTGAGCTTCTGGGGTCCATTTTCTTAGCCGAGGAAAGACACAAAATCTCCCCAACCTGCCACACAGGGGCTTGGGGGAGATGAAGCTGCTTTCTGAGTTGGAGGACTCTGTGATCCATATTTTCTCCTTTGGTTAGATCACTGGGGCAAATAAAGTTGCATCATCAGTGGTCTCAGAAACCTGAAATGGAAACTAATTTAAGCATTCTGCACCATTATTTTGCATTGAAGTTATATGGAAGTCTACTGTGTGAAACACAGAAAAAAATCACATAGTTACAAGCTAGAGAGCTGCTACTGCTATTCTTTGGGGGGGCATGGGGGACCACACATCTCTCACTTTTAATTAGTTTACTGTATCCATCTGCTCTTAACTCTAGTTAAAAACAGTTGTACAAACACCAGTGAAATATTAGAGGAATCACAGAGGTTGGAAAAAATCTCAGACCTTCCCTCTGGGCAGAACACTTTAAAAGATTAAAGTCTGGTCACAAGACATAAGAAAATCAATTTGGTATTGACCTGGAAGCTTCCTCCCTAGTAGTTAGCTTTCATAGTCTGGAAAGGTGCTATTGCAGGATGCTGGTACCAGAGAGTCATGAACATCCTTACCCAGTTGTGAAACCTGTGAGCTACAGTAACAGCTGATGTAACAAGATACGTCCATGGGTACAATAGTGGCACAAATGCTTTAGGATTAACCAACCACTTTCTGCTTGAATTTAAAGCCTGCACCCAGAAAAGGCATACCTGGTTCTGTAAACCTGGCCAACAACCCATATTTGGGGAGTTCATGCCAAAAGTAAGCTTTCTGGTATTTTTTCTAAATGGACATAATAGCTAACTTCTTTCTGGATCAGTATCTCTCATTGTAGCTCTCAGACTTCATCAGAGAATTTTCTGTGTGTGTGGAATGAATGATGATTAGCATAGAAACTCACACTGGTCAGAGTGCAGAGAATGTCAGTGGAGTGCTCAGCCACAACAACAACAAAATGACATCTGCATCACACCTCTCCCCTCAAGTTTCAAGGACTATCAAGGAAGAGAGAATAGAAAGATTACAAGGACTGGAGTTCTGGAAGGTCTTCCAGACTCTGGTAATGGCCCTATACCCATGAATATGTGGGCAGCAAAACTGGACTGAGCAGGTTAGTAAAAAGATAATGGGGGGGGGGGACACAAAGTGGGAGGGTGAATGTGGGACTGGATCTAGGAGGAATCAGGAGGGAATGAGAGGGAATGAATATGCTCAAAATACATTATATGCATGCATAGAATTATGACTTAATAAAATGTTATTTTAAAAAATATTTCAACTTTTCCACTCAAATTTTGGTACTATAAAACATATTTCCACAAGGAGAAATCTGATTTCTTTTTCTTTCTTTCTTTTTTTTCTTTTTTTTGGGGGGGGGGGACAGGGTTTCTCTGTATTGCTTTGGAAGCTGTCCTGGAACTAGCTCTGTAGACCAGTTGGCCTCGAACTCACAGAGATCTGTCTGTCCCTGCCTCCCAAGTGCTGGGATTGAAGGCATGCGCCACCAATGCCCGGCTCTGATTTCTTTCTTATAATAATATTTTGTATTTATTCCACACATGTATACAATGTATTCTGATCCTATCCATCCTCAACTCCTACCCACTACACCAGATTTCCCCTCCCAAAACATCTTCCTCCCACATTGACGTACACGTGAGTGTGTAGTCATTTACTGAGCATTTGACAGCATGTCCATTAGCAACAACAACAGAAACACGCTTTCTTAATAGGGTTATTTGGTGACTGGAAAAAAAGAAAATAGAAAAACCAACACTTCTTTAAGGTTTAAAGAGTTGATAGCTTTTGTATGTGGAGAAACTTGAAGGTAGAAATCGGGCTAGAACAATATTCTTCTTCCCACAGAAAATTCTCTACTTCATAAACCCACTTCCTTGGTTGAGTTGAAATACCATAAGCAAATAGAAAAGACTGTGACCTCCAGACTGGGCTTCTGAGACTATGACCACACAAATCTGCACAGTCACATTTGGTTCACAGGACAGAGAGGAAATGGTCTACTCTTGACCTTTTCAGAGACCCTCCAGCTAGATGTTTCCTAGTGCGTCTTCTCTATGTTCCACCACAAGTAAACTGCCTTCCTATCCCCTCCAAATAACACTTCAGAATTCAGAAAAGTAAATCATTTACTCCAGAACATCTAGGGGTTAACCAGTAAAGCTTGCATTTATATCCAGATGTGTCCAGTCCAAGGATTATTATTTAGCACCTCATGTTCAGCCTGGCTCTTTTTGTATGACAAGAACATGACAAGATAGTGTAAGCCCACTTCTTCCTTCTCTCTCCATGTGAACAACGAAACAGCTCCATGGGACTCCCTGTCTCATGAGATGGTGTGAAGCCCTCTGTGTGCTGGATGGCCCATGATCCCAAGGATAACATGGTGGAAGTTCATCACTATGCAGTACAGATGTCTCCTGCTTCCAGCAGAGTATGGACTCAACAAAAGTATAGGCCAACACCCACCTTCTTCCCAAAGTTCATCACCTGCTAACCTTACCGTTGTTCTTCTTGCTGGCTTTTTGCTGTATTATCATTATTATCATCATCATTATTTTCCAAGCTCATGGATAGCCAATGTTTCCCATTGGGTCTACTCATAAAATGACCTCACAGTTGTTTTGGCTAAGACTGCTTGTATTTACTACCTAATTCTACCTATTTCTTTATGCCCAGAGGCCTCGGCACCAGAAGGCTTTTACAAGCCTAATAAACAATTGCGTGCAATATTCATTGCAATCCATTCCTGTTACATCAGGTGCCATTAAAATCAAGAGGAAAAAAGAGAAGGCTAATTCCTTTCACAGAGCATGTATCCTATGCTATGACGTGCTTCATACTGGGCAAAAGAGTCAAGTGGATTTGGACTTTTTAAGACTTTTCTCCCCCAGCTCCAATAAAGCCTCTCTAACATAAAAACTCTTTGAAGGTTTCTTTCCCACTTATTGGTTATGTGAGCCTTTTTCAATACAAGTGTGAGTCCGGACTCATGCTGCTAAAACACCGAAGAAAAAGTTCCTCTCTCTTAATGGAGCACAGCGTTTCCCAGCCACAGTCAAAAAGCACACTTGAGCAACTGCCTTGGCACCTCTTCTGTCTGATTCCACACAGTCAAGTTCCACACTTTCCCTCCATCAGTTTGTCTCCAAAAGAGAACTTCTGCTCAGCCTTTCCTTAGTCTCTTTCCTTAACAGAGAATTTGATAAAAGTATGGAAGCCAGTGCTTATCTACTGATGTTCTGCTCTCTGGCTTGCACACAAAGTGCCTGATTTCTCTTTTGTAGCCTTGCAAACACAGCAAGGTACATACTATTAGTGATATCCCAGATGGAGAAATTGAGTCACACACTGCTGTAAAGCGTGCAGTCCAGTCATGGGTAGGCATAGCAGACATGCCCTAACACAGCCTTCCTCTTCCTTGAGTTAGTGATAGAACCATCAGCTTTTAGCTGGGTACGTGATCACCAAGGAAAAAGCTGTGCCCAGCTTCTCCTGTAGCTATATGTGACCCTATACCGAGCTTTGCATGCAAGTGTTTCTGAGAAGATGCACACACTGCTTCTAGGACGAGCCTATGGGGAGTGGGAGGCCTTCCTTCATCCTTTCTTCTTGTTACTGGCTAGAATGTGTTCATGATGATAGTAGCAGGGTAGACATCTAGGACTACAAAGGGATCATGGAAATCCTTTACAACAGTGCAACAAGATGAAAGACAGTTGGGTGCCTGCAGGCTTGTATGGCATAAAATGATTATAACTCTGGACTGCCTGTCCTGACATTAGCAGGAAAAAGAACACGACAGAAATGAAAGAAAAAAGCTTCTTCCTGTGTAACCTTCCACTCTTTTAACTTCTGTAACAGTCAAACTTAACAAGTAATTTTAACTGGCAGATAGTTTGATTCCTGTACACACACCACTGGAGATAAACAACTATATGGAAAAGTGAACTCACTAAGTGAGGTGAAAGATGACCTAGAAAATCAAAAGTCTTAGGAAACCTGGGTGAAACATCTGGGGTGTGACATGGCCATTTGATTTGTTAATTTATATGGAAACTAATTTTTCTAAGTCTTCTTGGCTGGAGAAGCAACTACATTAATGCCCACACAACACACATTTTAAAATGAATGTCCTAGCCTCTTAATGTAATCTTCACTAAGAAGCAACAGCAGAGGAAAGAAATCAGAGAGGTGGAAATATCATTTTGATGCTATACCTTGGAGGCTGTCCTGTTCAAGTACCAAATCCTTTATTTAAGACCTATGGTCCTTCCATTCACTGATGCAGCCTCATCAGAGGCTCATACCTTCTCTCCTCGGTCTGGGTTGGAATTCACCAGGGCCCAGCAGCACTGATGCACACCAGATGAACAAGACCACCTCGACTTTGCCTGCTCAAGCTGGAGAACATACAAGAAAGTCCCTTCCGAGGCTTGGTCTACTCCGTGACCAGGCTCTGCACCAGAAACTTGGTAAAGACCTAAGAACTCCAGATGGGAAACATGCTTCTTGACCGTACACAATGTGACCAGCTGCTGCAGGCTCCTATTGCCATGATTTCCCACCATGATGGACTGAACCCTCCAGCCATGAGCTAAAATAAAAACCTTAACCCACCCCCGTACAAAAACCAGACACCATTCTCTTGTAGTATCTTCCACACCGTTTATTTCCCAAACCCATTTTCAGTTCAGCCAAAGTTTGCTTTCTTCCTCTCTCTCTCTCTCTCTCTCTCTCTCTCTCTCTCTCTCTCTCTCTCTCTCTCTCTCTCTCTCTCTCTCTCTCTCTCTCTCTCTCTCCCTGTCTCTCTGTCTCTGTCTCTCTGTCTCTGTCTCTCTCTGGTGTGTGTGTGTGTGTGTGTGTGTGTGTGTGTGTGTTTTCTAAGTCTTAGCTCTAACTCTCTCGCTGCTGTCACATCAACATTCAGCTTTCTGTGACAACGTCCCTATCTATTTGGTTCTTTTCCCACTCACATTCATTCTTATCTCAAAATTCCCCCTCTATGCCCCAGAGAGCAATTTTCAGTAGTGCCAAGAATATTCTGTTTGGACCTCTTCCCTTTAAAACATTTCACTTTTTTTCCTATCGTTGTGTAAATCCTTGAGGCTATGGATACCTGAACTAACCTCCCACCAAAAACAAAAAAGTATAAATGTTATGGAAATAAATCTGTAACTATGAAAAAGAGGTCAAGTAGCCAGCTTTGTTGAAAGCTGTTTCTTAACATTACAAAAATCTTCTATTAGCATCTTTGGCTCCCTGATATTATCTTAAAGTAGATCACTGAGGCCTGGGGAAATGACTCAATGTTGAAGGACTTGCTACATGAGCAAGAAGACCTAAGTTTGGAGTCACATGAACACTAAATGTGCACAACAGCCTGCTCGTAATCCCAGCTTTGGTAGGCCGAGGCAGAGAATACTGGGGAAGCTCTCTCATGAAACTAGCTAGATTTGAACCGCAAGCTCTGGGCTTGACTGAGAGACCCTGCATCAAACAATAAAATTGAAGAGTGATCAAGGAACATGCTCAATATCAATCTTGTGTCTTCACATGTGTGAGTGTACATGTGCATGTGCACCTGTATACACATGTAAACACACATGTGCATACCACACACACACACACACACACACACACACACACACACATAGAAAGAAGATGAAAATTGAATTGATTTTCGTAAGAACTCTCTAGACAACAGACAAAGAAAACTTGGGTTCTCAGGATGTCAATAGTTAAACAAAAGGGATGTTAATTGGCCTTTCCTACCATGGCAAGGAAAAGAGATATCATGTAGGATAAGTTCCCCCAAAGACATACAAACTCATAATATCTAGGTGTGTGTGTGTGTGTGTGAGAGAGAGAGAGAGAGAGAGAGAGAGAGAGAGAGAGAGAGAGAGAGAGAGTTTTGTGAGATATATTCATGTATGACGGAATCCCATGAAAACCCTGGGCATGATAAAAAACAGTAATGATTTGGTAAGAGAAGGAAGCTAACTATTGAGAACATGTACATTTTCTTTTCCTCTTTTTATTATTATTATGCTTTCCTTTTTCCAACTTTTTTGGAAGTGATTGTGTAACCGATTTTGTTTTCTTTTGTTTGGGGGACAGAGTCTCATGCAAACCAGGCTGGACTCAAACCTCTGACCTCTAACAAGCGCCAAGACTACAAATGTACCACCACACTCAGTTCTGGTGACTTTCTTGGAAAGAAGGAACTTTTTCCGGTTTTTCTTTCAATAATACAGAACGAAACCATAAGAAAAAATGCTTTATGTATGTTAAGAGTCCAGTTAAATTTATTTATCAGACATTCTCATGGTATTTTGTTTCTATAAATACATTTATATTCATTATATGGATTGTCCTCATTTATATTAATCTGAATTTTGGGGGGTTCAGTTAATGAGGATATTTCTTAATTCTACCTACAACAAAAGGCTGGAAGTTCTTTTCCCATCTCACTCCCTAGTGCTTTGAAAGTTGGGCATTGGATAGCATGGCTACCCACCAGCCCTTTGCTGGGGCTATAGATAGTTCCATGTGAGGCTACTGAAATGAAAATTTTACCTCAGGGAACTTGGAGGTTGCCAGGAGCCACATGACTTTGGAACTGTATATGTTTGAGGTTTATTTTTGGTTTTGCTTATTTGCTTACTTGATAATATTTAGACAAAACTGAAAAAGTCAAGTGCTGGGTACGTAGCTGGACTGGAGGGATGTTTTCCCAGCATGCATGGAGGCCTGGGTTCAATCCCCAGCACAGAATTAATAGAATATAGCAGTGCCATTAAAGCACTGAAGAGGAACAGGAGTGAGGGTCACAAGCTCAGAGTTGTCCTCAACCACACAGTGAATCTAAGGCCAGTCTGGGTCTCATGCGACCCTAAATAAATAAATCCCCAAAAGAAAATGAAAGAGGAAGATTAACAAAGGAGAGTAGAAAACAACTGTTTGAAACAAAGTGGAGGCTACTTCCAAGTCCATTCTATGCACATGTGCACTTGAGGTCTTGGTCCTTCCATCTTCTTGACTTTAATTAAATTATGTCATATGAGACTCTATTTCTAGATGAAAGCAGATGCAGAGATCCACAACTAACCAATGGGCCAAGCTCCTGGAGTACAATCAAAGTGAGGGAGGAGCAAAAATATGAACAAAGGAGTCAAGACCATGATGGGGAAACTTGCAGAATCAGCTGACCTGAGCTAGTGAGTGATCACTGACTCAGGTCTGACAAATGGGGAACCTGCATAAGACCAAACTAGACTCCTTTAATATAGGTGACAATTGTGTGACTGGGACAATATATGAGGCCACTGGCAGTGGGTCCAAGACTAACACTAATGCACAGACTGACTTAGTGGAGCGCTTTATGTATGGAGAGATACCACGCCCAGCCTAGAGACAGGGATGTGGGGGTAGAGAGGTGCCTTGGTCCTGCCTCAACTCTGATGGGGCAGACTTAGTAGACTTCCTAGGAGAGGCCTTACCCTCTCCGTGGAGCAGATGGGAGGAGAGGGGAGTGGAGGAAGTAGAAAGAACGGAAGGAAGGGGAACTGGGATTGGAATGTAAAAAATAAATTAATTTTAAAAAGAGGAAAAAAAGAGTCTGTATCTTTGGACAGACACAAGATTTCATTATTCACAGAAAAGCAATAAAAGTATTGCTGCATCCTATGAAATCCAAATATACTATCATCATAGTTGAGCCAAACAGTCTAGACCACTTATCATCAGAACCCAGTCAAAGAAACTCCTGGAAGGAATAACCTCTTCACATGGCTTCAGTTCCAACTCTGCTCTCAACACCCTCGCTCTCTCCACTCTCATCTGCAGTTTTATTTCCTTTGCTAGCTTTCTCCAAGGCTTCCCCCACATCCAGTTTTTTAATATGCAATGCTTCTACCTGGAACACTCTCATAATCCTTATTTGAACTTCTTTCATGTTTCAGATCTCATACCAGTGTCACTTCCTTCAGGAAGATCCTCCCAGGCCCTTTGCACATGGGCTAGCTGATGTACACTAAAACACAATTTGGTTTAATAACAGATCGACACAAGGCAGCCCACACAGGCTGACAGTCAAAGTTAGCCACACAAGCACAAATAGCAACCATTACGAAGTCCAAGATCAAGGAACCTTTTCAATCCTTAACATTAAAATCAAGTATCCATTAAGAAAATTAGGCCATAAAAAAATCAAACAAGAAATGAAGTTTCAACCACCACCACACCAAAAACAAGAACAACAAAAAATGATCAGCCAAAACTCACTATAAGGAAAGCCCAAGAAGCTATATGTGAAGTATTTTGAATTGTTCTTGGTTGACTTCCAAAACACCATGTAGGAGGCTTGGATGATGGATTGAAAATAGAAAATGTGTGCGCAAGACTTGGATCAGAAAGAAAGGCAAGTAAGTGAAACCTTTGGAGAAACAATTTTCAGAAGGACTAGAAGGGGCTTATATGGGTTCAAACTACTGAAATGGAAATAGAAGAAAGGTCTAAAATAAGATGGCGGCTGACTTAGTGAGCAGTCATCACATGCCTGGCAATGTGGCTCATCAAAAGCATCACTTCATTTAGTCCCTCCCACTAGGTGGGCACCCTTAGGCTCTCATTTAGAAAAGAGGAGACTCAGGTTTGAAATAGTGAAGAAATTTCCCCCAAATCATCATAGTATGACAACTGGTATTCAAAGCCGTATTTTGGGAGCACAAATTCTTAAACTCACTAGACCATAAATTACCCAAATCAAAACCTTTTGCCCTGCTTCTACCATCTGTACATGAATGTCTTCCCCTTTAGTGTCATTGTCGACCATTAGCGACACTGTGACCATTCTCTGAGGTGTCCGGGTAAAAATGTCAGACTACATTTAAGTTGGGTTCTGCATAGCAGTTGCAGGATGTTTCACAGATAAAATACAGAGAAGAACTTCAGAGAGAGATAAATCAGTGCTGCCATATACAAGCTTTCTGTCAAGGTTCAAAAGGATAATACAACTGTAGGCAGGCACTTTGTCACTAAGATATATCTATAACAATAGGATGATACAACTATAAGGCATATATATAGTATATAATATCTATGTTATATTATATAATTGTATAATATAAATATAATATGTATTAATTCCGCATACATGGCACTATGCTTTCATGTGCTCATATACAAAATCTCAGAAAATGATCTAGCTGAACACATCCCAGCGCTAACAGAATGATTTACAGGAGGAGAGTGGAATTAGGAGTGGGGATGGAGGGCAGCTATTCTTTCTTCAACTACACTCTAGAACATCCATCATTTTTACATGCCAGTTAGGCCATGGTTTCACTTAGAAAAGAAGCCATCCAGGCCATAGGAGACATTCTAGTACAGCTACGACAGGTAGCTCCCCTCTCCCCCATCTCCATTATTGGGGAGTCTTCTGGTACTTCCCAGTGGGTGCTAAATCCCATCTGTGAGTATTTACTTCAATTTCTATTGATGTCTCCCTCCTATGTTTTCTTCAATGCATTACTACTTCTTTGACTGTAACCACTAAGACCACATTTAATTTGACCACAATAAACATTATTGCTTAACGGTTCCTAGAACACTTCAGAGCACTACTGTCTCTTGGACCACAAGAACTTAAACAAGGCCCCAAGGATGCGTGTCCTCAGATGGGTGTCCTATACCAATGGTGAAAATTGTTCTGTCTAGCTCATTGACTTTAATCTGTATCATGAGACCCCAAATCATCGATAGCTCCTATGTCCCCTCTTTTCAGAACTAAGGACACAACCAAGTTTCCCAATTCAGTTAAAATGTTTTGTGAGGCAGAAAAGTAATGAAAGATGTTCTTGGAATGTCACCTACCCTATGGGAACAGCAGCCCTGGAAAAGTGGCCTTTGAGCCTCGCCAGCTGGGGTCTGCATGGCCAGCCTGGTCCTTAGGGTTCAGGCTCACACTCTCAGGAGGCTGGCAAAGGAGTTTCCCTCTGCATCCCACTGCACCTGTGGGCTTCCTGTTTCACTGGTGTGATGCAGGGCTTCTGGAAGGAAGACAAATAGCAGTGGGGCTCATCTCAGATAGGGGACTTAGGTGGGGTCAGCCTATTAGAGATTGTCCATAAAGCATGGAGACACCACGTAAAATGTCTGCTACAGTGGCTAATGCCCAGTGAGTATGAAATATGTTTGTAAATGACAGAAGACTTGTTTTCACTCATTTTTTAAGAACGTGCTCCCCATTAGAACCCTGGTGTTTCTGTGATCTCTTTTCTCATTGACCCCACTTCTCCCAACCATCTACCTTAACTGTCAAGTGTCACCTGATATCAGTTGTCACATTGCATGAATGCAGGATAGGCTGGGATCGGTCTCCATAATTAGTAGAGGCCAGGACTGTCTCTCCCTGCCAAAGAAGAAAGGCCACTGACTGAATCATAACCATCTTGAACTGTTCTCCCCTAAAAGTGTTTTTCTCATTGCTCTTACCATTTATTAAAATCCACTTAGAAAGGCACTGACAAGGGACAGTGAAGCTTATGGGTACAGTACAGGCCCTTGGCTATCCTTCCCTAGGCAATAAGTGCATTCTCTCCTCCATTCGTTTACAAAAGTGTTTGCCACATCTATGGTCCAGAATTTATTTTAAATTTGTTTCCCTTTGATATCCTCTACACATTCCTCCCTCCATTAAAGATGGACATCCTTCTGTGGAGCAGTAAAGGGACATCTGCTAGCAAGCATCAATGACAGAATGCTAACATCTTGTTTATCAAACTGTGTCGGCATCAATGGCATAGTAACATAAGAAGTCTTCAAGTCATCTACTTTGAGACGCGTTTCTGTCAGAAATCACACTGGGAACTTCCAGGTCAAAACAAACCAGCATTCCCCTAGATATCTGGAATGCCAAGTGTGCAAAGCAGCCTTGTGGTAATCCAGGAGTCGGGTAGTCTCCTTGTCACCACTTCTGGTAAACAGAATCATCTGTGCTTTCCAGCTAACGTGTAAGTTCTGTGTAGCTTGAGGGTAACCCTAACGCACAACTCACATGTCTGGCAAGCATAACAAAATTTGTTTTCAGAACTGGGACCTGGTCCTCATATCCACATTTAATGCAGCATTCCCATGGCCTGCAGGTCCTCTGGCACCATGGCTAGTCCTTTAGAGCTAGAGGACCAAGAACAGAATATGCAAAGTTTTTCAGTTGACGAAAGGCAGAAGAAGGTAAGCGAAGAGTCTCCATGCTCTATATCTAAACGTGGCATAATTTTGTTTCCAGTAACTACGACCAGAATTCTTCCATCACACCTCCATCTCCTAATGGAGGTGGGGATCCTGAAATTATAACCCAGATTGATGCATAATTTTCCACTCTCCCACTGTCATGAAGATAGGTTTATCTCCATTCCATTCCGTTCATTCTAAAATCTCAGTTGTGTCTTTCAGTGACAGACTCCTCTACCTCTCTACTGAGGAGTGAAGTCAGGAGGAAGGAGTAGCTACTGTACTTCCATTCCTTGACTCACTGGAAGTCATGGTTTTGTGCTCTTCTTCCTATTCTTAAGATAGAAAAAGACTGGCATGAAGACCCAAACAGGATCTTTGTCCTTTTCCAGCAAAGGTGCTACTGGAGCATATGTGGTTAAGGGCAGGAGAGAGAGAGAGAGAGAGAGAAAGAGAGAGAGAGAGAAAGAGAGAGAGAGAGCCTATCTGTGTGGTACTGAGATTATATGTAACAATCCTGGTGTGCATATGAGCTGAGAAAAATACAAACATAACTCTGAAGGTGCTGGAGAGTCAATGTTTCTGGATGAAATTATGCTGCATGCTATGGGCATTTAAGAAATGCATGACATTCCCCAATTCAATTTGGTTAATTCTAATTAGATACACACACACACACACAACACACACACACACACACACACACTTGTGTGCTGAGTATCCCATTGCTCACAGTATTGTCTTCATGTGACATTAAAAACAGAAGACAAACCATGAGTCTGACCTCATGCAAAATATAATTGGGTTATTTGGGAGAACTGAAGGCACTAGTAATAACATGGCATTTGCAAGGGTGAAATCTGCAAGTGGGCTATGCACATTGCTCACTTGCAAGCAACAAAACAACGAAAAGTGTCATTAGTACCAATCAAGATGAAACTAATAGACTCAGAAGTGTTCACTCCTGAGAAATATTTTTAAATGAAGAAAAATAAAGAGCTCCCAGAAAAAAAATGGCTTCTGGTTAACATGTCTTCCAGAGGACTGCTCAGGAGACATAATAATGGAATCTTTTTTTATTCTTCTGGCATTATTCAATTGTAAGCTAAAAATACACCTTGAATGATTCATTGACAATGATGAGGAACATGAATCTAAATTTACATAGGATGATAATAGGATGTTGGGGAAGGGGCCTTTGGGGGGCTGAAAGGCAAACAAGACAGCATCAGATAGAACCCTTTAGAAGAACTATGGAGAAAGAAGAACTGGAAAGTAATATTTTCCTTCCAGGAAGACACTCTGGGCTCTGATTCTTGGCTTCCAATACCAACAAGTTGGCACAGTGCAGAGTTAGCTATAAATGTCAGGGTGCTGAATGCTTTCTGGCCATGAGGCTTTTGTTACCATGGCAACAACTGCCTTCTATTTTCCATAAGGTGGTTAATAATTAGATTGGGGAAAACGATCAAATTTTGTCCCAGACTTGACTCCAACCTACTCCTGCTGCTGCCATCTTGGTTGCTATTACTGGAAAATCAGTCTCCCAGGAACTGATAAATCCAGGAAAAGACACCAGGTCTTCAGAGTCTCCTCTGATATCCAAGAAAAGCTCTCCATCCCAAACATCTGAACAGGAGCAGTAGCACAGATCTCTGTGCATTTGAGGTCAGGCTGGTCAATGTAGGGAATTCCAAGCCAGCCAACATTACAGAGTGACACAAAACAAAATTAGATTCCAAACATCTGTTCAGGATCTTGGTATGTGTCTATAATATCTCACTAATCAAACCACATTGCCTGTTCTGAGTGAGTGTGCTTCATCAACCAAACCAGAAGTCAAGAAAAGCATGCTGTGTTCTTATCGGAGGCTCCTAGCTCCAAATCTTTGGATAGGAATATATATCCAGGAGAAACTACAGAAACCAGAAAAGTAAAAAGGAATCATGGCTGGGTTTGAGAATGAGCAACAGAGAGGGGAAGAGCAAGGTAGAAGTGAACCGCTGGTGGGATGGGAAAGATGGAGGGCTCTAATTAGAGAGGGGGAAAGATATAAATACAGAAGAAGAAGAGAAGAGGATAAAATGACACTGATGAGGTCTGACAAAATCATAAGGAAACAATCACAGATAGTGCTTTTACTAATTAAGCCATCTCCTCAACCCTAGGACTCTTCTTCTCTTTGATATTTTTAGAATCTTTCTAAAAGCTCCATTGAGAAATCAGTTGCCTAACCTAGACACTTCTAGTGCAACAAAGAAATTTATGTAATTCCAAAAACCACTATAGCTTCAGTACAAGAAAGAATGAGCCACTCTTATTCAAACTAGGAATGGTATAGTGTTTCCTCAAAAAAAAAAAAGGAAAGGAAAGAAGGAAGGAAGGGAGGAAGGAAAGAAAGAAAGACAAGTTAACAGAGCCATAGGCTGGAGAGATGGCTTTGAAAAACATCTGCCACACAAGCAGCATGACCTGAATTCAGATTCCCCCACACCCACATCAGAGCAGGTCATACCACTGCACATCTGCAACCACAGCACTGGAGAAGAAGGCACAATGACAAGAGGATCTGCAGAGCTTGTTGGCCATCTGGTCTAGGCAACACATGAGTTCTAACTTCAGTGAGAGACCTTGTGGAGAGCAACAGAGGAAGAGTCAGACTCTGGCCTCATGCACACACACTCACATGAACTTACCCATACACTACACATGCATACATACAAATAAATAGTTTTAAAATTAAATAGAATCATCATATAATACAGCAATTGCATGTCCAGATATGAATTTAAACAACTAAAAGCATGAGCTTGAACTGATAAGTTGCACACTAAAACTCATAGCAGAATGATCTACAAGAGGCAAACCCCAAGAACCTCTGGTAAATGAAAGATATGTTAGGGTTTGTCTTACTGTGTAGAGACACCATGGCCATGACAACTCTTATAAGGAAAACATTTCATTGTGGCTGGCTTACAGTTCAGAGGTTTAATCCATTGTCATGGTGGGAAGCATGACGGCACACATGGCAGACATAGCACTGGAGAATGAGCCAAGTGTTCTACATCTGAATTGGCAGGGAACAGGAAGAGAAGATCCTAGCTTGAGCTTCTGAAATCTCGAAGCCCATCTCCAGTGACACACTTCCTCCAACAAAGACAAACCTACTCCAAGAACGCAGCTCCTAACAATGCCTTCCCTGGTGACCAAGTATTCAAATACATGAGTCTATGGGGGCATTCTTATTAAAACTACCACAAAGTGGTGGACAATATGTGATACAGTCATACAGGAAAATTCTTTAGCCTCAAGAAGGAATGGAATTCAGGCACGTGCCACATGAATGAACCTTGGAGATGATACTAAGAGAATTAAACCAGACACAAAAGCAAATGCTATATGATTCAACTAGACTGAAGTACTTGGAATAGTCACATTCATAAAGACAAAAATTAGAGTGAACTGGGTGTGGTAGTGTATACCTATAAATCCCAATACTTATGAGGTAGAGGCAGGAGGACCAGGAGTTCAAGGGTAGCCTCAGCTACAGAACAAGTTTCAGACTAGCCTGGGTTCCATAACACCCTATAAAATAATCATATACATGGTTAGTGGAGACAAAAGAACAAATAATGAAGAATTACTTAATTGATACAAATCTTTGGAAAGTAAAAATATTCTGGAGATGGATGGTGCTACTGGTTTTACAACACTATGTATATTTAATATCATTGAACTATGCATCTTAGAATGGTTAGCACAATAAATTTTGTTAGACATATTCTACCACAGATGTTTCAGTGGCTGTACAAGCTAAACCAGGAGTATTATGAGCATCTTCAGACCTTCCAGCTCCTGCTGTGTGTCCCAGATGTCTTCTAGAGTAAGTCTAAATGCTTAAAGCTAAGTTAGTCTTGCTGTCACTCTGGACCTAATCATGATTTCCGGTGAAATAAGAAAAAGACAACTTCTCAGCCATGATATTCCAGCCAAATTAGCGTGCCAGATCAGCAAATAAACACTCAGATTTGGGCTGTAGGTATATAAAAATATTTGTTTTAGTGTAAGTATGACCTAAACACTGCATGGGAAATTAATCCTAAAATATATTAACTTCAATTCAAATATAACTGGACATCTTGAGTTTTATCTGTCAACCCTAATACCAAGTAAAATGGTTTCCAGTAAGGGGAACATTATAATCATCATCATCATCACCATCATCATCATCATCATATCTCTCTCTCTGTCTCTCTCTCTCTCTGTCTCTCTCTCTCACATACTCAATTATTAAATAAAATTTTCATTAGGTGAGAATTTCTTATATTCATAAAATATATTTTGATTATAATCATCTTGCCCCCCAACTTTTTCCCTAGCTCCTTCCATATCCACCCCCACCTTCCTAACCCCTCCTAATCTTATGTCCTCCTTTTCTTTTTAATAACCCCTGAAGTCCAGTTTGTGTTGATCATATGCTTTTGGGTGTGTGGTCACTGGAGGGTGATTCATCTACTAGGGCTTATAACTTAAAAAAAAAACTGACTCTCTCCCACAGAACTCATCAACTGTCACTTGTTCCTCAGCTAAGGACAGGAATTCAAGAGCCCTTTTCCAATCTATTCTGAAATGTTGACAGGCTTGGTCTTGTGCAAGTCTTGTGCAGGGAGTCACAGCAGCTGTAACTTCATGAGTGTAAAGGTCCTGTCATGCCCAGGAGATACAGTTTCACTCCAGTCCTGCCTGGCGTCTGGCTCTTACCATCTTTTCAACCTTTTTCTCAATGATCCCCTCCATGATGATGTAGGCACATACCCAACCGTGGCTGGACACTCCACAGACACTTTTCTATGTATTTGACCAGTGATAAGATTATATGTTAACCTCTGTCCATTGCACAAAGTTTTTTTCTATTTTTTATTTAAATTAGAACAAGATTGTTTCACGTGTCAATCCCAGTTCCCTCTCCCTCCTCTCCTCCCCTGCCCCCCACTAACTCCCTATCCCATCCCCTTTCTGTTCCCCAGGGAGGGTGAAGCCTTCCATGGGGGACCTTCAGAGTCTGTCACATCCTTTGGAGCAGGGTCTAGGCCCTCCCCCATATGTCTAGGCTGAGAGAGTATCACTCTATGTGGAATGGGCTCCCAAAGTCCATTCGTATGCTAGGGATAAATACTGATCCACTACCAGAGGCCACATAGATTGCCAAGGCCTCCTCACTGACACCCATGTTCAGGTGCTGGATCAGTCCTATACTGGCTTCCCAGCTATCAGTCTGATGTCCATGAGCAACACCTTGTTCAGGTCAGCTGTTTCTGTGAGTCCCTCCAGCCTAGTCTTGACACTTTGTTCATCATTCCTCCCTCTCTGCAACTGGATTCCAGGAGTTGGGTGTCTGCTTTTACTTCCATCAACTACTGGATGAAGGTTCTAGGATGGCATTTAAGGTAGTCGTCAATCTCATTATAGGGAGAGGGGATTTAAGGTAGCCTCTCCACTATTGCTTAGATTGTTAGTTGGTGTCATCTTGTAGATCTCTGGACATTTCCCTAGTGCCAGATTTCTCTTTAAACCTATAATGGCTCCCTCTATTATGGCATATCTTTTCTTGCTCTCCTCTATTCTTTCCCTGACTCAACCTTCCTGCTCCCTCATATCCTCCTCTCCTCTTCTCCCCTTCTCTTTCTCCTAACTCCCTCTCCCTTCCCCCTGTGCCCCCAATTTGCTCAGGAGATCTTGTCCCTTTCCCCTTCTCCAGGGGACCATGTATGTCTCCCCTAGGGTCCTTGTTTCCTAGTTTCTCTGGCAGTGTGGATTGTAATCCTTTGATCTATGTCTAAAATCCATATATGAGTGAGTACATAGCATGTTTGTCATTTTGTGACTGGGTTACCTCGTTCAGGGTGGTTTCTTCTTCCATCCATTTGCCTGAAAATTTCAAGATTCCATAGTTATTTTCCACTGAGTAGTACTCCATTTTGGGGGGGGGTGTTCAAGGCAGGGATTCTCTGTGACTTTGGAGGCTGTCCTGGAGCTAGCTCTTGTAGACAAGACTGGTCTGGAACTCACAGAGATCCCCCGGTCTCTGCCTCCCAATGCACAAAGAAACTTATGTGGTCTGAGAGCAGCACGAACTGTGAGTACAGACATGTGAATACTAGGGACATTGTCCTTGCCTTAGAAAGGGAATGAAAAACCTGAAACAGCTGAAGTCTACCACAGTCGGATTAAAGTCATACTGTTACCAAAGTACCTAAGGAAGAGAGAAGAAAACAAAATGCTTGTCTGGTCCCAGGCCTTGTCCTCCACTGCACAACGACCAATATGTCTCCCAAGACCTATACTGCAGCCCTTTTCCTCAAGCCTGGGGTTAAGCAATATTCCATTCTAGCCATTAGCTTAGCTCTCAGTGGAGTCTGGAGCTGGCAGAGCCTGCTGCATTGTATCTGTCCTCCCTAATTGCTCGATAGATTTAGAGTCATTGCACTGAAAGCTATTTACCCTATCAGTTGGAGCTCTCTTATCTAAGTCTGTCTGATTCCTAGCAATGGGGAGGCCATTTTAAAACAATTACTGCTAAGTCTGTAAATACTCTCCCCAGAGATATTAAATACGTAATACAATTATCAATAAACATTATGACAAGGACACAATAGTCTCCATTTTATACCTAATGAACAAGGGGTGAATTAGAATGATGTACAATGACACATATGAATGAAAATGCCATAATAAAACCCGTTATTTTGTATACTCACTTTCAAAAGAACTTATTTTCTTTGATTCTTTTTTTCATTTATTCACTGTGGGGAGGAGAGGGCTTGTCACAGTACCCATGTGAGCTCAGAGGACAACTTTCAAGAGTCAGTTCTTTCTTCTACCGAGGGTTCTGGGGACAGAACTCTGGTCATCAGGCTTTACAGTGTGTGCTTTTACACACTAAGCCACTGTGGCCATTGGGGGTTCAGTGACTTCACTTCCTGAGCAAAACCTAATAATGTTTCCTCTCTACTTGGAGAAGTAGGAATTTAAAAATCTCTTGAGTGATATTCAAGGTTCATCTTCCATCTTCTCTTCCTCCTCCTCCTTCTCATGCTGGGCATTAGACTCAAGGACTCACATACACTGAGCACATATACTACAAATGAGCTAGAGCCCCACCCCATCACACGTCACTCTTTCTCTCTTTTCCCGTGTCACAGGCCCACACATGTTATACTGATGCCACACAAACCCTTGTATCCTCCACAATTGTTCATGAAACTTCTGTTCATTGCCATTCCTTCTTGGAAGGAACACAAACTTGAACCAGGGCAAGGGAATGCAAATATGTGTGTGTGGCATTGGCCAGATCATGTTTGCCTTTGTTTCTGCCCCTTTAAAATTGGGGCAAAAATCACATATACTTCCTGAAAGTCTTGCCGAGTCTAAAAAAGAATACATTAAGAGCTCACAGTGCTTAACACACTCATTCTAGCTTCAATTGCTGTTACTCTTGCTAATTTACCATATCTTTATCCTGTACTCAATTTGCAAGCATCTGACAAATGGCATCTCCCTATGGAAATTTCCTCAATTGCCTAAATGGCGCTATCTCTGGCTCTCCCCTTTACCTCTTGCTCAAGTTATCTCATTCTCATTCTGTTCCTCATTTTAATTATCTCCTTGTAGGTGTATCCTCCAAAGTCACACACACACACACACACACACACACACACACACACACACGCGCGCGCGCACACACACATTCACTAACAGATACACACACACTCACACACACTCACACACACTTACACTCACACACACACACAAAACCCTACTCCTCCTGACTTAGCCAAAGTCAGGCAGGGTTTCTATTGCTGTGAGAAGACACCATGATCACAGGAAATCATGAAGGAACACATTTAATTGGGGCTGGCTTGTAGTTCAGAGGTTTAGTCCACTATCATCACGGTGGCATACAAAGGCACACAGGAGGCAGGAAGGCAGACATGGTGCCGGAGAAGGAGCTTAGAGTCCATATCCAGAATCTCAGCCAGCAGGAAGACAAAGTAAGCCTCTGGGCCTGGTGTGAGTGTCTGAAACTTCAAAGCCCATCCCCAGTGACACACTTCCTCCAAAAAGGCCACGCCTATTCCAACAAGGCCACACCTCCAAATAATGCCATACCCTGTGAGCCTATGAGGGCGACTTTCATTCAAACCGCCACATTTCCCAAGCCCATGGGATGCCACCTTCTGTTTATGCAGGGTCTTTGGAGGCTCTGGCTGAACATGTCAGATCAGAGCTGATGATAACACAGAACCTGGGTTCCTGTTCACTGTGGCTCTCAGTTGTGCTTGAGGGTACACAGGAGCTTCTCATCTTGATTCCAGTCCTGTTTCTATGGTAACAATGAGTTCTCCCTCGTTCCTCACTCTTGGAATTCATCCCTAACTACACTAACCTCTCCATATTTTTTAAGTGTTTTCCTAATTCCCTGAAAATCAGTTTTCCCTCAAGTTTCTCTTAAAAATCACTAAGGCCCAATTTAAAAATGACAACATAGCTCTTTCTCTCACTCTCTCTCTCTCTCTCTCTCTCTCTCTCTCTCTCTCTCTCACACACACACACACACACACACACACAAACACATACATAATTTAAATAATATTTAAAAAGATGATTTTCAACAGATTATACACTTGAGTCTGTTGAGAGCTCCCAAATTTGTAAAGTGAATATCATCTAAAAAAATCACAGGGTCTGGAGATATCGCTCAGCAGTTAAGAGCATTGGATATTTTTCCAGAGAGCCCAGAATTGATTCCCACCGTCTACAGGGCGGCTCACAGCTATCTGTGACTCCAGTCCCAGGGGATCATACTCTTTCTGAACTCCTCATTCACCAGGCACTCCTAGAATGCACAGAAATACAAGAAAGTAAAACATTCATAATTTTTAAAAGAACAACAAGAAATTTTACAATCCCCCCCAAAAAAATTCATAACTTGAGTCTGTGGGTAAAATATTTTAGACATCAAAAGTCACACAATTGGGTCACTTCCCATTATGATACAGTAGCCAGAAAAACTAATAAACTAGAGCTCAAAAGACATTCCCACATTTTGAATGAAGTTGGTGGAAACTCCACTGTGGTTTTGTGTGGAGACCCTATCCTTCGCCGTCAACTTTGTTCAAGCAAACCCTTAGGAGGATAAATTCAAGCGGACCCTCAGAGTTTCACCCAAATGTCTTTTCCCTTTCTCAAGCAGGTTCACTTTCAAAATCAGCTAAATTTACAGGAAGTTGAAAAATCATTGTTTACTCCACATTTTGCAGGGGTGTGCATACAAATATTTACTGGACATGAAAACTCAACACCCTAGCACAAACCATTTGGCTTCAGGAAATTGAATATACAAAGAGCAGTAGACATGTCTATGACATTCTCCAAGTTCCACACTGGGAGCCCAGGCATACCCTGGAGAGCTGGGCTGAGTAGAGATGGGCAGTGCTTGGAAGAAGTGTGTTTTCGTTGCTCAGTTCTGTTTCTATAGTCCCACTCTAGCATAGAGGAAAACATTAGCCTCTAACGTGAAGCCCGGTTAAAAATAGAAAGTAAATGAATAACTTGTCTTTGAGATATCCTGAGGTGAACTTCGATCCTATCCAAAATGTTATTGTGAAATCTTCTTTTTTAACTAAAATGAGTGAATCATTAAGTACGGCATCGGAACCACCACAGCACCACAGTCTGGGCAGAAAGGTCTCTGCACTTCCCAGAAGACAGAGAATATTGGACCGAAAGTGCCCTGGACTGGTGTTTCTCTGGGTGTGCAATTTGTTCTGTAGTGACTGACGGTTCACAGAATGGCAGAATTCCAAAATGCAATCATTTCATTTTAATTTTTTTTAAAGTAGCAACTTTGAGGTAAGAACCCAGATCACCTCTTCCTTCACTAAGCCAACATGAACATCTAATTTTCAGAACCATGAGATGGTAAATTCATATTGTTTTAAACATTTGAATCTATGATGATTTTTAACAGTATGATAAAGATAAGGGATAGGGCCTTAGAAGTCAGTAGGAAAGCAACTGCCTGGTATATGCAAGGATATGAGTCTGATCACAACACTACAGAATAAATAAAAAGGATAAATCCATCCTGTTACTAAGTACTCTACTTTCATCTGTCTTGTTTGGAAATAAATTTCCCCTCCCATCACCTAAACACCCATCCTTCTGAGTGTCAGTTGTTAATACGAACCGCTTACAAAGTGTAATACCAATTGCAGCCTTGTAAAGCCATAGATCATGCCTCTGAATCAATAGCTGATACCAAACATGCCACCATGTTCATGTATCCATGGGTGTATTCTCTGCCCTGAACTGCCCCACAGCTAAGGAAGAGGTTACAAATCCTATCATCATCATCATTATCACAATAGCAATAATAATAATAATGAATATTCTGACCTGCAGGTAGATCTTGAGTTGATCACATAAGGAATGGCTCAAATCTGCCTCATTACTTTTTACAGTCATGGTCCTTTTGACCTCACATCCCACTTGAAAGCCATCCTGCCATGAATTCATTTTTAAAGCACTGGTTAGAAACAAGTGAAGTGAGAGTTTGGAAAAATCCATACCATCAAATAGATAAAAATAGCAGTGGAAAAGAACAGCCCAAGCTGTGGGCAAGAGACTCCAGAGAGAACAGTAGAGGAACACAATCCCATTTCGCCACCACAGCCCCGGGAGAGAGAGTGATCCGGCCCTGGGGTACAGCCCAGGCCCACAGTTCCTCAATCTGTGTTTGCAACTTTGAAGAACAGGGCTTTCCTTGGCTTGAAAAGGCCTTAAAATAGGTAATAAGTTCCCATAATTCTAACCATAGCCTCTCCTAAACACTATTCCCACATCCAGATCTCTGTCTCAGCTTGCCTTCTTCTTCAGCCTCCACTGGAACATGACTAGGCCATTACCCTCCTCTAGTACCTCCCGGCTTTTTCTTTGAAGCTATCGCTCTTTGGACATCTGCCTGATGTCTGGCTTGTACTCACACTCAACATCCAATGTGCATTTTAATTCCCAAGTCTTTTACAAATGTAAAATTTACATTAACGACTAGAGGCAACTTTTGGGGACTACCCTTGTCTCTTCTAGAAAGGAATCACTCCCTTTGTGGAGAATAGGATGCTAACCTCAAGTGTTCCAAATCTGCTGATGACATCCATCTTGCCTGTCAGGTAGGGTAAGAGTGAAATGCTGAGGAAAAGGAGCCAAGGCCTGAGGAAGGGCAAGAGTAGGGAGGGAGGTATGGAGGGGGGAAATGAGGGAGGGAAGGAGAGGAGAGTGGGAGGAGGGATAAATGTGGAGTATTAGGGAGACCGCAGACTCTGTCAACATTGTTCACATGCTTGAAGCACGTGCCTGTAACCATTTCTATTCTGTTTTTTTTTTTTTTTTCTCTAGGGATTGGGTTTTAGGAGGTTTCTGAGGTTTGTTTGTTGCTTTTTTTTTCCTTTGGTTTTTTGAGACAGGCTATCTCTGTGTAGCTTTGGAGCCTGTCCTGGAACTCACTCTGTAGACAGGCTGAACTCACAGAGACCAGGCACACCTGCCTTTGTCTCCTGAGTGCTAGGATTAAAGGTATGTGCCTCCACCCCCAGGCTGTTGCTTTTTTTTTTTTTTAATTAATAAATTCCCTCTTAAGCTTGGCCCCAGTTACGTTCAGTTCTTGACTACCCCCTCCATTCAAGAAAATTACAGCTACTTTTTATTTCATTTTCTTCTTCATTTTGGTAGTCATGCAACTACAATGAATGAATGAAGCAATATAGCCTCATAGTGGTTTTCTATTAATTACACAAATCTATCTGATGTAATAAATCATAAGTCTAATATTTCTCTAAGTTTTGTTTCCTTCATTCTGATTTTTGCTTAATTGCTTTGTTTATGTGTTATTACCCACAATTCATCGACTTCTAGAAAACATTAACTTACCTACTAGGGGAACTAACATAGTCCAGGACTGGGCAGTGGCTTAGCAGGTGAAGCACTTAACATGCAAGACGATGGATAACCTGAGTTCAGATCCCAGTACCCACAGAAATGCTGCCCCATTTGTAATCTCCCTGCGGGAGGCAGAGATGAATCCCCTGAACAAGACAGCTAGCTAGATGTGAGCTCTTAAATTAAGTGAGACTACTCACCTCAATATACAATGTGGACAGCAATTAAGGAAGACTCGCAACATTCACCTCTAGTGTCCACACACAGGCACACACAGGCACAGACACCTATATATACAGGTGCACATACACACATACTCAGACACAGGAAAATATACATTCACACACATGCACACACACACACACTCACATACACTCACACATACATCCACACAAGCACACACACACACACACACACTTGCCCACACATGCAAACATATACACACTCTACACATACATATACATGCCACCACCCCCCAAAAAAGAAAGAAATATATCTCATTTTAAAATTAAAACATTCGGTTTCCAGCCTGCCTTCCTGAACCCTGCTCCTGAGGACTATGGACTGCTCACTGGGGAACCCACCCCAACAAACAAGCACATCCAAAGTCTGCCAGCATCCTAGTCCCACCTCCACCCATGGGAGGAGGTAAGCATGGGCCTGTTTCCAGTTCACCTTCAGGTGCCCTACTCGGAGCCTCCTGAGGCTTGGGGCCTGAAAACAGGGGAACCCATCCCAGTAGAACAACTCATCTAGGGTCTGCCAACATCCCAGTACTAGTTTTGCCTCCATCACCAGGAAGAGGAGAGCCATCAGAATGTAGGCCCTGCTTGCACCCACAGGAAGAGAACCTTGGACCTTACCCAACAGAAGAGGAAGAGACCCCACCTGCACCCATTGGGAGAAGGAATGGGAAGACAACAATATAAAAACACATTCAGCAACAGAAAAACCAATATGATGCAACCAGAGTCTAGGGACTCTATACCAGCAGGACCTGAATATCCCAATGCAGATGAAGCAGAAGAGAACAACCTTAAAAATGACTTCATGAAAATGATAGAGGCCCTCAAAGAGGATATGAGAAAAATCCCTTAAAGAAATGGAAAAAAAGCAAACAAAAAATACAACAAATCTCTTAAATAAAGCAAGGAAAGCCAAGGGGGGAAAAACAATCAAACAGATGAAGGAAACAATTCAAATAGTTCAAGACCTGAAAACTGAAATAGAGACAGTAAAGAAAACACAAACTGAGGGAATGCTGGAAATAGAAAAGCTGGATAAATGATCAGGAACTACAGATGCAAGCATACCCAACAGAATACAAGTGATGGAAGAGAGAATTTCGGGTGTTGAAGATACACTAGGAGAAATAGATCCATCAACCAAAGAAAAGCTTAAGTCCAACAAAACCCTAACACAAAATATCCAGGAAATATGGGACACCACAAAATGACCAAACCTAAGAATAATAGGTATAGAAGAAGATGAAGAAACCCACCTCAAAAGGCCAGAAAACATATTCAACAAAATAATAGAAGAAAACTTTCCCAACCTAGATAAAGACATGCCAATAAAAGTACTAGAAGCTTACAGAACACCAAATCAAGTGGACCACAAAAAAGTCCCCTTGCCACATAATAATCAAAATCCCAAATATACACAATAAAGAAAGAATATAAGAATAGCTAAGGAAAAAGGCCAAGTAACATATAAAGGCAAACCTATCAGAATTACACCTGACTTCTCCATGGAAACTCTGAAAGCCTGGATAGATATTCCACCAAGAGACCACGGATACCAGCCCAGACTACTATACTCAAAAAAGCTTTCAATCACTATAGATAGAGAAAACAAGATATTCCGTGACAAAATCAGATTTAAACAATATATATCCACTAATCCATCCCTACAGAAAGTTCTGGAAGGAAAACTTCAATGCAAGAAAGTTAACTGCACTCACAAAATCATAGGCAACAGATAATCCCACTTCACCAATAGTCAAGAGAAAAAAGGGGGGGTGAAAAATAACAACAACAAATCCAAAACAAAAAGAATTAACAATCACTGGTCACTAATATCCATCAATATTAATGGTCTTAACTTTCCTATAAAAAGACACAGGCTAACAGAATGGATATGAAGACAGAATCCTTCCTCTGCTGCACACAAGTAACATGTCTCAACTTCAAAGACAGGTGGTAACTCAGAGTTAAGAGTTGGGAAAAGATTTTCAAATCAAATGGACACAAGAAACAAGCAGGTATAGCAATCCTAATAACTAACAAATTAGACTTTAAACTAAAATCAATTAAAAGGGATGAAGGAGGTCATTTCATATTCATCACAGGAGAAATCCATCAGATGAAGTCTCAGTTCTGAACATCTATGCGCCAAATACAAAGACATCCACATTCGTAACAGAAACATTGCAAAACGCAAATCACACATAAAATCTGACACACTTATAGTGGGAGACCTCAACACCCCACTCTCACTATTAGACAGAAACTTAACAAAGAAATAAAGGAACTAATAGAAGTTATGACCCAATTGGGTTTAACAGATATCAATAGAACATTCCATCCAAAAACAAAAGAATATACATTCTTCTCAGAGCCACATGGGACCTTTTCTAAAATCAACCACATACTAGGTAATATAGCGAACCTCAATAGGTAAAAAAATAAATGAATAAATAAATAAATAAAATGGAATAACACCCTGTATCTTATCAGACCAATATGCTTTAAAGTTAGAATTGAACAACAACACAAATTGCAGAAACCTTACAAACTCATGGAAATTGAACAATGTGCAATTACACTATTCCTGGGTCAAGAAAGAAAGAAATTAAAGACTTCCTAGAATTCAATGAGAATGAAGATACAACATACCCAAACTTATAGGACATTTTGGAATCAGTGCTAAGAGGAAAGTTCATAGCACTGAGTGCCCACATGATGAAACTGGAAAATAGTCACATTAGAGAACTAACAGCACAACTGAAAGCTCTAGAACAAAAAAAGAAAACTGGCCCCAGAGGAGTAGACATCAGGAAATAATCAAATTGAGGGCTGAAATCAATAAAGTCGAAACAAAGAAAGCAATACAAAGAGTCAATGTAACAAAGAGTTGGTCCTTTGAGAAAATCAACAAGATAGATAAACCTTTATCCAAACTTACCAAAAGGCAGAAAGAGAACATGAAAATTAACAAAATCAGAAATTAAAAGGGAGACATAACAACGGACACTGAGGAAATTCAGAGAATCATCAGGTCATAGTTTGAAAAAAACCTGTAATCAAGAAAATTTGAAAATCTAAAGGAATGGACATGTTTCTGGATAGATATAGCTTACCAAATTAAATCAAGAGAAGATAAGCAATTTAAATAGACCTAAAACCCCTAATGAAATAGAAGCAGCCATCAAAAGTCTCCCAACCCAAAAAAGCTCAGGGGCAGATGGCTTCAGTACAGAATTCTACCAGAAATCCAAAGAACAGCTTATACCAATTCTCCTCAAAGTATTACACACAATAGAAGCAGAATGGTCATTACCAAATTCTTTTTACAAGGTTACAATTACCTTAGTACCCAAGACACAAAGACACAACTAAGAAAGAGCACTACAGACCAGTATCCTCATGAACATTGATGCAAAAATACTCAATAAAATACTGGCAAATCAGATCCAAGAAAAATCATTCACCATGATCAAGTAGGTTTCATCCCAGGGATGCAGGGATGGCTCAACATATGCAAATCCATCAATATAATCCACCATATAAACAAACTGCAAAAGAAAAATCACATGATCATCTCACTAATGCTTAAAAAGTCTTTGACAATATCCAACACCCCTTCATGTTAAAGGTCTTGGAGATATCAGGGATGACAGAAACATACCTAAACATAATAAAAGCAATATATAGCAAATCAATAGCCAACATCAAACCAAATGGACAGAAACTCAACACTATTCCTCTGAAATCAGGAAAAAGACAAGGCTGTTCACTCTCTCCATACCTCTTCAATATTGTACTGGAAGTCCTAGCTAGAGCAATAAGACAACAAAAGGAGATCAAGGGGATACAAATTGGAAAGGAAGAGGTTAAACTTTCATTATTTGCAGATGATATGATAGTTTACATAAGTGACCTGAAAAATTCTACACGGGAACTCTTACAGCTGATAAACACCTTCATAAAAGCAGCAGGATACAAGATTAACTAAAAAAATCAGTAGCCCTACTATATACAGATGATAAATGAGCTGAGAAAGAAATCAGAGAAACATCACCCTTTACAATTGCCACAAACAACATAAAATATCTTGGGGTAACGTTAACCAGACAAGTGAAAGGCCTGTATAACAAGAACTTTGAGTCTTTAAAGAAAGAAATTAAAGAAGATACCAGAAAATAAAAAGATCTCCCATGCTCTTGATAGGTAGGATCAAAATAGTAAAAATGTCAATCTTGCCAAAAGCAATCTACAAATTCAATGCAATTCCCATCAAAATACCGACACAATTCTTCACAGACCTTGAAAGAGCAATGATCAATTTTGTATGGAAAAACAAAAGACCCAGGATAGCCAAAACAACCCTGTTCAACAAGGCAATGTCCGGAAGCATCACCATCCCTGACTTCAAGCTCTATTATAGAGCTATAGTCCTGAAAACACCTTGGTATTGGCACAAAGATAGACAGGTAGACCAATGGAATCTAATTGAGAACCCTGATAGGGACCTACACACCTATGAACACCTGATTTTTGACAAAGAAGCTAAAGTTATACAATAAAAAAAAGAAATTATCTTCAACAAATGGTGCTGACATAACTGGATGCTGAAGACTGCAGATAGATCCATATATATCACCATGCACAGAACTTAAGTCCAAATGGATAAATGACTTCAACATAAATTCAACCAAGTTGAACCTCTTAGAACAGAAAGTGGGAGGTACACTCAAACAAATTGGTACAGAAGACCACTTCCTGAAAAATAGCACCAGTAGCACAGACCCTGAGACTGACAATTAATAAATGGGACCTACTGAAACTCAGAAGCTTCTGTAATGCTAAGGACACAATCAACAAGACAAAATGGCAGCCCACAGAACGGGAAAAGATATTCACCAACCCCACATCTGACAAAGGGGTAATCTCCAGAATTTATGAAACACTCAAGAAGCTAGTCTCCAAAACACCAAATGATCCAATCAAAGAGTGGGGTACAAAACTAAATAGAGAATTCTTAGTAGAGGAATCTAAAATGCCTGAGAGACACTTAAGAAAGAGCTCAACATCCTTAACCATCCAGGAAATGCAAATTAAAAAAACTCTGAGATACCATCTTACTCCTGTCAGAATGGCTAAAATCAAAAACACCAATGACAGCTTATGTAGGAGAGGATGTGAAAAAAGGGGAAGACGCAAACTTGTGCAGCCACTTTGGAAATCAGTATGGAGATTCCTCAGGAAAATGGGAATCAGTCTACCACAAGACCCAGCAATTCCACTCTTAGGCATATATCCAAAAGATGCCCATTCATACAACAAGATGTCTGTTCCACTATGTTCATAGTAGCACTATTTGTAATAGCCAGAACCTGGAAGCACCCTCGATGTCCCTCAACTGAAGAATGCATAGAGAAAATGTGGTACATTTACACAATGGAGTACTACTCAGTGGAAAAAAATGGAATCATGAAATTTGCAGGCAAATGGATGGAACTAGAAAAAACCATCCTGAGTGAGGTAACCCAGTCACAAAACAACAAACATGGTATGTATCCACTCATATATGGATTTTAGACATAGAGCAAAGGATTACTGTGGGAACACCAGACCTTGAGCAGAGACCCACTTCCCCTTCTGCCTGGGAGTAGGCAGCTGTAAGACAATGTTTACTAAAAACAATACAATGCCTGGGGGCATTAAGTTCCTGGAAAAGGCCTGCCCGCAGAAACCACCCTGACCTCGACCTTGTCCAAAGACTAACCACCTCTTCTGCCACGCCCAGATCAGTTTCTGGGGTCAGAGGAGAACCAGCCAGGGGAGAGGAGAGAGCAGAAGCTTCTCTGGTGGGAGCCTTTCTTAGGAAGTTTTCTTGAACCTTTTTGGGGCCTGCTTAAAGTTTTCTTTACATCGTAGAACAAGTCTCTGTGTTGTCAATCCCCGACACCCTCCGCACGTTCTCGGACACAGGCCGCGCAGCAGACTCGACAGATTACCAGCCTACAATTCACACTGCCAGAGACACCAGGAAGCAAGAAGGACCCTAAGAGAGATATTCATGGTCCCCTGGAGGAGAAACAAACAAGATCTTCTGAGCATGGGGGGAGGGCAGAGGGAGTTAGGAGAAAGAGAAGGGGAGAAGAGGACATGAGAGAGCAGGAAGATTGAGTCAGGGGAACAATAAAGGAGAGAAAGATAAGAGATACCATAATAGAGGAACCCATTATAGGTTTAAAGAGAAATCTGGCACTAGGGAAATGTCCAGAGATTTACAAGGATGACCCCAACTAACAATCTAAGCAATAGTGGAGAGGCTACCTTAAATACCCTCTCCTGATAATGAGATTGATGACTACCTTATGTGCCATCCTAGAGCCTTCATCCAGTAGCTGATGGAAGCAGAAGCAGACACCCACAGCTAAACACTGAGCTAAACTCCTGGAATCCAGTTGCAGAGGGGGGAGGAGTGATAAGCAAAGATGACAAGTCCAGGCTGGAAAAACCCACAGAAACAGCTGGCCTGAACAAGGAGCAACTCTTGGAAACCAGACTGATAGCTGGGAAACCAGTATAGGACTGATCCAGACACCCTGAACATGGGTGTCAGTGAGGAGGCCTTGGCAATCTATGGGGCCTCTTATATTTATCCCTAGTATACGAATGGACTTTGGCCCACTCCACATAGAGGGATACTCTCTCAGCCTAGACACTCGGGGAAGGGCCTAGGCCCTTCTCCAAATGATATGACAGACTTTGAAGATCCCCTATGGAAGGCCTCACCCTCCCTGGGGACCAGAAAGGGGATGGGATATGGGGTCAGTGGGGACAGGGGAGGATGGGAGGGAGAGGAAACTGGGACTGACATGTAAAACAAGCTTGTTTCTAATTTAAAGAAAAAAACGAAAAGAATTTTTTTTTAAAAACTGATAGCTGTAGAGAGAGATCTTAAGTACCTGTACCTCTGACCTCACCCATTTGGGCATGGTCACAGGTGCATAGTAGGGACAGTAGATAAAAAGTTGGGGGAGAAGATATGTGCTCTCTTGGGGTTCTGGTCGGGTATTGGAGAGTAGCAGAGCGCTGACCTTAGTTTCTCAGCTTCTCATGTAAGAGACTGCTCCCTATTAAAATATCATATGACATCCCTTCCCTGTGTACCTTGTGTAGTTTAATATTCCCCAATAGCTAACTTATAAATTAATTAATTAATTTAAACATTCAGTTGTGTGATGATGGTGCATACCTTTAATCCTACCACTTGGAAGGCAGAGGCAGGCTGATCTGAGTTTGAGACCAGTCTGGTCTACATAACCAGGACAGCCAGGGTTGGACAGAGAAACACCTGTCTTAAAAAGCAAACAAAACAAAAAACTCATCTGAACTTACTTCAGTTTCTAATAATACATTCTTAGTGATTTCATGTTTTCCCTCAACCAATCTGTATTATAAATAAACTCACAAGTTCTTAAATTGTATCTAGACCTCTCAAATGATATTGAGCATTAGCTTACTTGTTTCCTTTTTTCAATGGATTTTATTTTTTAAAGGAGAATGTTCTAAACAACAAAAACATAAAGGCAAGGGCTGGATAGATTCAGTGGTTATGAGTACCGGCTGTTCTTGAAGAGGACCTAGATTTGGTTCTCAGTGCTCATAAGGTGGCTCCAACCATTCCTAAATCCGGTTCTAGGGAATCTGATGCTTTCATCTGACCTCCACGGGCACCAGGACACATGTGGAGTACACACAGGCAGCCAAAACACACATACACGTAAAATAAATCTTTTAAAAAAAACATTTAAACGTAAAAGCACCAAATGACTCCCAAAGATACAGGTATGCCAAGATTGAAAATGCTGCCTGTAGGAGTTGGAGAGATGGCTCAATGGTTAAGAGCACTGGCTGCTCTTCCAGAGGACCCAGGTTCAGTTCCCAGCATCTTCATGTCAGCTCACTGCTCTCTGTAACTCCAGTGGTAAGGGATCTGACTCTCACACAGTTACAACAGCAATGCACAGAGGACGTTCTCACTGAGGTGCAGTCTTCCTTCCAGTCTCCCTTCCCATAGGTCAGCTCCTAGGAGACCCTGCCAGGAGGAAGAGAGGTAAGAGCCACCACATAACACTTACTTCCTCCTCCCACCACCTCCCAAGTGCAGGGTCCCTTCAGGGTTGGTGGTCCTTCGGCCAAAGGTGACACCTTTACTGGTCCCTATAGTTGTACTGGTCTCTATATTTCTGAGCTTGTAAGCTGTTCCTTTATCTTCCCCATGCCTCAGAAAATGATGGTCCCCTGATGTCACTTTTGGTTTTGGTTTTGGTTTTTGTTGGTTTGTTTCTTTGTCTGTTTGAGACAGAGTTCCCAGGCTGGCCTAGAACTCACAGAGGTACACTTGCCTCTGTCTCTTCTTCCTGAGTGTTGGAATTATAAGCTGTTGTCCTCTTGCCCAGTTTCCCAGCTCCCACATTTGAGTGGACAGCCTAACTCCTTGGTGACTCCCTACAATTCCTGCATTTAACTCACCTCAGATATAATCTGTGTGTTCCATGACCATGACCCAGCTAGTCTTGGTTTAGATTTCATCCCTTCGGGGAAGCAGACCCTTCACTATGTCACAGGAATAACACTGAATCCTGACTATGTAACTTACAGAACTCGTCATGGTTTTTAATTGTATTGATTTCTACCCCCATCTTTTTTCCTCTCCCCAGGCTACAAGCTTCTTGAAGGCAAAAAAGGAGAGAGAGTCTGCATTTTCTCACTTGTAGCTACAGTAATAATTCAGGGTATCCTACACCACCATGAATAGCTTGGCTATTGTAGCTAGTATTAAATTCTTGATTGTTCCATTATTGCTTATGTTCTGGTTATAGTTTTCCCTTAAAGAGAATGAAAGCACTGACTACATCTCTCTCAGCTGTATCACTTCCCTGCATGCAATCTGATTAGCAAACGCTTGCAGCACTAAATGGAAGGTCTGCAGGGAGCCGTCCACTCAGTTAATAGGATGGTCGTTGACAGTATTCACTTTGGCTCAGACTTTGGAAAAACACATAAGATCAGATGTGGTCTAAGCATAACAGATGAACTGTCTTGGGGGAAGAGTTGCGATTCTTCGAGTTACATTTATTTTCCTTTAGGATGTGAAATTCTTTTCTCTTTTGTCAATGCATATGGACTAAATTAAATTGAAAAGATTGCATTACCTTATTCTGCAATTCCATAACATCTTTCCCCCAAATTAATATTCTCCGTTATTTTTAAATGTCATTTTGGATGTGTGTGTGTGTGAGAGAGACAGAGAGACAGAGACAGAGACAGAGACAGAGAGAGAAAGAAATAATATGAAAATGACCATATCCTGAAAGAAACTGTTAAAGATCTGAGTCAGAGCTTGCAATGAAGGACAGTGAAAGGCTGCAAAACTTACAAGCTTTTTCCTGCTGAGCTCATTAGAGACCAAAGCAGAAGCAAGTGCTAGGAGACAAATCATTTCAAAGGGTGTCTTCAGCAAGCAGTTTGCATGTTCTCGCTCTAACAACATCATGCATTGAGACAGCATTCCCCCTTATAAGACATGATATATACAAGATCTCAATTACAGCTCAAGTAATCCCAAACTACTAATGAGTACACAGATTCCAGGAAAAGGTGAAGATTGATAACTTGACCCAAAGAAGTGTTCAACTGAACTAATGAACATGAATGAAATATTTGTAGACAAAATTTTGCTCAGTGTTTATCACACTCAGTGTTTATCATCTATATATCTTCAGACGAGAACCTTAAACACTGGGGACATGGCTCAGTGGTGGAGCACATGCCTAAAATGCTTATGGCCAGAGGTTCGATCCTCAGTACATACTGCAGGAAGGCACCTTGAATAGATGTTTTCACAAATGCCAATACTGTGCTTGTATATTTACAGGCACACAGATTCAAATTTTATCCACTGGTATTACAGCGCTATTTAAAATGGCAATGGTCTTTTTTCAATATAACTATAATAAATCTAGACACTTGTATCCAAATGGAAAGTCGTATGACTTATGGTACTGTTATTCATCTTCATTTTTCCTTCTACTTGTACTATGTGATGGAATCCCAGGCAGATGAGGGCTAAGTGACCAAGTGATGGGAAATGGAGTCCAATTCTGTGCCAAAATGATACCCTCTGGTTTCTTCTGCACTGTCTGCTTTGGATCATAGATCTGAGAAGGGAAGGCTGAGGCAAGAATTCAGCTCATCTGAACACTGCATACAGGCCTGCTGCTCCACTTGGAGGGTTCCACAATCATACCAGAAGCATTTCAAAACACTCAAAACAAAACAACTGAAATGAGAGGCGTGAACAGTGCTCATGAGTGCATATCCAAAGGAAAATATTCCCATGGTGGACATGGCTTCCTAGATGTTTCTCTACTGATAAAGTACTCAGGGACCTTGACATTTCTGTGAGTTAACACCTAGGAAGAATGCCCCCTTTTGTCATCAATTTCCCCAGAAAGTGCCTGGTGTTAAGGCCCAGAGGTGGGATTTCTAAGGTAGAGGTGGGAAATCATATCATCAAACATGCTAACTTTGATAGTCTTCATCCCCATTAGACTAGGATAAGATCTATCTGCCAGAAGGTTCATTGCAGCCTACACTCTGGGATCTCAGGTTTCTCCTCATCTCCAACCACATTTCTTTTTTTTTCTCTTCTTTTTTTTTTATTTAAGTTAGAAACAAGCTTGTTTCACATGTCAATCCCAGCTCCCTCTCCCTCCCTTACTCCCCCACCCTCCCTACCATGGTCCCCCAGTCCCCCACCCAATCTCCACTCCAATCCCTCCATGGTGGATCTCCAGAGTCTGTCATTTCATCCAGGGCAGGGCCTAGGCCCTCCCACAAGAGTCCATCCCTCATTGTCCGATGGGCACTCAAAGTCTATTTGTACACCAGGGATAAATACTACCTAAGGCCCCCAAAATTACCTAGGTCTCCTCACCGACATCCACATTCAGGGGGTCTGGGTCAGTCCCATGCTTTCCACACAGCCATCAATCTGGAGTCCAAGAGCTCCCCCTTGTTCAGGTCAACTGTTTCTGTGAGTTAAACCAGCCCAGTCTTAACCCCTTTGCTCATCAGTTACCTTTTTCTGGCACTGGATTCCAGGAGTTCAGTTCAGTGTTTAGCCGTGGGTGTCTGCCTCTGCTTCCATCAGTCGCTGGATGAAGGTTCTGTTTCCCAGACTCTCTGGCAGTGGGATTGTATGCTGGCACTCCCCTGATTCATGTCTAAAATCCATATATGAGAACATACTACGTTTCTCTTTTTATGATTGGGTTACCTCACTCAGGATGGTTTCCTAGTGTCATCCATTTGCCTACAAATTTCATGATTCCACTGTATTTTTCCCCACCGAATAGTACTCCATTGTGTAAATGTACCACATTTTCTCTATGCACTCTTCAGTTGAGGGACATCTAGGTTGCTTCCAAGTTCTGGCTATTACAAATAATGCTGCTATGGACATAGTGGAATGGACATCCTTGTTGTATGAATGGGCATCTTTTGGGTATATGCCTAAGAGTGGGATTGCTGGGTCTTGTGGTAGACTGATTCCCATTTTCCTGAGGAATATCCATACTGATTTCCAAAGTTGCTGTATGAGTCGGCAGTCCCACCAGCAGTGGAGGAGTGTTCAACTTTCTCCATAACCTCTCCAGAATAAATTGTCATTGGAGTTTTTGATTTTAGCCATTCTGACAGGAGTAAGATGGTACCTCAGAGATTTTTTTTTATTTGCATTTCCCGCATAGCTAGGGATGTTGAGCACTTTCTTAAATGTCTCTCAGCCACTTTAAACTCCTCTACTGAGAATTCTCTATTTAGTTCTGTACCCCACTTTTTGATTGGATCCTTTGGTGTTTTGGAGACTTGCTTCTTGAGTTCTTTGTAAATTTTGGAGATCAGCCCTCTGTCAGATGTAGAGTTAGTGAATATCTTTTCCCAATCTGTGTGTTGCCTTTTTGTCTTGCTGACTGTGTCCTTTGCCTTACAGAAGCTTCTCAGTTTCAGGAGGTCCCATTTATTAATTGTCGATCTTAGTGTCTGTGCTATTTCAGGAAGTTGTCTCCTGTACCAATTAGTTCAGGGTACCTCCCACTTTCTCTTCTAAGAGGTTCAGTGTGGCTGGATTTATGTTGAGGTCTTTGATCCATTTGGACTTAAGTTTTGTGCATGGCAATAGACATGGATCTATCTGCAGTCTTCTACATGTCAGCTCCAGTTATGCCAACACCATTTGTTGAAGATGCTTTCTTTTTTCCATTGTATAATTTTAGCTTCTTTGTCAAAGATCAGGTGTTCATATGTGTATGGGTTAATGGCAAGGTGTTCAATTCAATTTCATTGGTCTATCTGTATATTTTTGTGCCATTCGCTCTGTAATACACCTTGAAGTTAGGGATGGTGATGCCTCCGGATGTTGCCTTGTTGAACAGGGTTGTTTTGGCTCTCCTGGGTCTTTTGTTTTTCCATATAAAGTTGATTATTGTTCTTTGAAGGTCTGTGAAGAATTGTGCTGGGATTTTAATGAGTATTGCAATAAATCTGTATATTGCTTTTGGTAAGATTGCCATTTTTACTATGTTGATCCTGCCTATCCAAGAGCATAGGAGATCTTTCCATTTTCTTTAATTTCTTTCTTTAAAGACTCAAAGTTCTTGTGATGCAGGTCTTTCCCTTGTTTGGTTAGCATTACCCCAAGGTATTTTATGTTGTTTGTGACTATTGTAAAGGGCGATGTTTCTCTGATTTCTTTCTCAGCCTTTTTATCGTCTGTATATAGAAAGGCTACTGATTTTCTTGAGTTGATCTTGTATCCTGCTACTTTTCTGAAGGTACTTATCAGCTGTAGAAGTTCCCTGGTATAGTTTTTTGGGTCACTTATGTAAACTATCATGTCATCTGCAAATAGTGAAAGCTTGACCTCTTCCTTTCCAATTTGTATTCCCTTGATCTCCTTTTGTTGTCATACTTCTCTAGCTACAACTTCAAGGAGAGTATTGAAAAGGTATGGAGAGAATGGCCAGCCTTGTCTTTTTCCTGATTTTAGGGGAATCACATTGAGTTTCTGTCCATTTAGTTTGATGTTGGCTATTGGTTTGCTGTATATAGCTTTTATTACGTTAAGGTAAGTTCCACATTTCAATTTTCTCCAAATTACTAACTAAATGCCAGACTAATAGGCACCAGCAAAGGAGGAAACTCATAGTCTACCTATGAAAAAGCAAATGGACTAATGGCTCAATAAACAGGCTTCTTTATTGAGTGAGGTAAAAATAAGTTGAATGACAAGTACAAGTTAGGAAGAGATTTAATGGAATTGCCTCCTGAAGCCCTAATTACAGCAGGCTAGGTCAGGAGATGCTTTAAAGGGTGGAAGCCCGCAGTGACTCTGAAGAGGCATTTAGCTCTCTCATGCCTCTCACCAGTCTCTCAAAGTCCCTGTTCCTTACCTATAAAGTAAGAATAACTCAGGATATCATTTGTCTGGCACATGTGGGTTCAATTTCTCAGCACCAAAGAAACCTTGGGAATTTGTTTAAATGTAATATTATAAATATATTATATTATTCAATATATGTTATAATACATTATTTGATGTATTATAATATATTATATATTATATAATAGTCCATGCATACTAGCATCACAAATAAATTATATAATATATGTAATTATATTAAATATATAAACATTAACCAATATATAGCCATATATGTATTAGTTTATGTTTATATATTTTAATGTAAATGGATACTATATATTATATATATGTTATGTACTACATATAAATATGTTATATATGTGTGTGTATATATAAAATAAAGTCTCATTACAAGATATTCAAGTTCAGTTGCTCTTGAGCAGGTATTTTATTTTCTAGGCATACAGTTATCAAATTTCTTCTCATAACATACAGTATGAGTACATACAGTTTTTATTCTTAAATTTTTAACTCTATAACTCTTCTTTAGTTGATAAATATTGTGGGCTGTGGAATGAATATAAACTAAATATAAACTAAAGACACATTTGGACAATATACAGAGGGAGAAATTTTTAATATTTCATTTAATAGCTTTTATTTTTAAAAATATACTCAAAGAAGATAATTCAAAGACCAGATACTCATGAATGAATTATTCCTGTGGGAGAAATGAAACCTTGAAAATTATTTTTTAAAAAATATATAAGTAATGGTAACCTCATAAAATAAGATATCATAAAGCATTTAGAATTATTAGTGTGACTAAATTGCAATGATTTATTCTTTATAACATTTAATTACCAGTGTCATATAAAAATAGTATGAACTTTTATGTATCTACACATATATACCAATTACCCCATCCACTCATCTCTGGTACCCTAGCATCCCACCAGAACAGGACTGGAGAACAAGGCCCCCTGATGCCCACAAACAAGATGATCTGATTGATCCTCATTCTTTATCTTTTTATTATTCTTTGACATCCTTTAGCCTAAACCTCATAAAGTGATCCCAGAGGAATGATGCAGCCAAAGGTTCCACCAACTGTTTTAATATGCTTGCTGATTTATGTGTGCATATAAGGCATGGGGGCTATTTGTCTTGCTGGATGTCCAGCACTGACAATTTGGTGATCAGGGTTAATAGATAGTAACCCAGAATACGAGAACATGGTAAGGGAAGTGGTTGGGGTGTTGACTGTATTGCTGGCCAAAAATCAAAACCTGACTAGCCTACAGTGAAGACCTCAAAACTGGGTCAAGGTAACCCTTAAGCAATGACATGTCAACATCCGATAGTACTTCCACACTGAAGATCCTTAAAAGCCACAAATGGGGAGAGAATGCAGCCGTATTTAAGATCCCTTCAGTTGCATCTCTATCCATTCCATTCATAAACCAAGTCTGTTCTTCTCAAAATACTTTAAGATTCCTCTCCAAGCTTCTACTTAGTTTCTCTTGCTTCCTTTCTTCAGTGGCTATTGGGTTGAGTATAAGGGAATTAAAGGTCTGACCTATGTCCTACTGGAAATTTAGAAAGACTAAGGGCTCTCTTGAAATCAGATTGAACTATTTACAGACTACTTGTGGACACTGAGCAAAAGAAAATGCAGACAGCTATATAAATTCTACATGGAGAAACCTTGCAACACAGGAAGTTATCCAAGTTAATTCTCAAAGAAACTTAACAAACATAACAACCTTAATGTGTTTGTATCTGAATACACAGCAAAACACATCAAAATATGTAATAGAACTTCAAAGATGAGATGATTTGTAGTAAGAGATCTAACCAGCCGCACCTGTGGCGCTGACCACACCCATTTGGGCGTGATCACAGGCACATAGGTGAGCCTGTGGGATTTTGGTCTGGGGTCCAGGACAAGCTTTCTCTCTACTGCTTCCAGTTGGGTCACGGAGAGCAGCTGGGTGTGGATCCTTGGAGCTGGAACTTGTGGGTCATCCATTTCTCATGTAAGTGACTTTTCTCCAAAGAAAATTAACCTATATTTATCCTAGTCCTGTGTATCTTAATCTTTCCATCTACATGGCCAGAGACCTCGACCCTCCTCTATCAGAAATGGACAGATCCAGCAGACAGAAAATGAATAAGAACACAACTGAATTTTTCATCTTCAACCAACTGGATGTAATGGACATCTGCAGACTACTCATCCATCAACAAGACGTCTTCTTCACAAGTGTAGATGACACATTCACCGAGACAGGTGACAATCTATAGCATTAACCTCAGTAACAAGTTAAAAAGAGTAGAAATTATAAAATGCCTGTTCACAGACCATGGTGAAATTAAACTAGAAATAAATAACAGAAAAACAACTAGAAAATCCCTAAATTCACAAAGATTGAACACATTTCCTAATAAAACATGAGTCAGAGAGGAAGGGAAAACTAACACTAAGAGTCATTCAAGGAATCATATATGATAGGAAAACCTACTACTATAGAAGCTTCTTAAAATACATACATATATATGGTATATATATTATATGTATATACATATTCAAAAGAAATCTAAATGGAGTCACCAAGTAATAATGGAGACAGTATTCCAACTAGGTATCTTTTGTCACCAAGTATAGCCTCCAGTACTAGAAATGGGTTACATCAAATTGAGTTGCTAGCCAACAACAGCCAAATAACTCTTCAAAGATGTAACTAAAATAATAAGCCAATAGCCAGGCTAGAGAGAAAATAAGACAGAACAAAAAATGGTTACATGAGCAGCTGGGCTATAGCCCACTGGTAGGCACAAAGCCCTGGTTTCATCATCCAGCTCTGGATAAAATTAGCATCAGAAACAAAAGACATCACTGAAGACCCTGTGGACACAAAGAGGAGGATGATACACTGTAAGCAACTTCATGCTCACAAATTTGATAACCTAGATGAAATAGTTCAACTCCTTGAAGCACATAATCTATACGCAAAAGAAGAAATGGACAGTCAAAAAAGTTCTCTCTATCCAGGAAATTAAACCATTCATTAATACCTTACAAAACAGAAAATATCAGATTCATGTGGGTCCACTTGTAAATTCTGCCAAGCATTTAAGGAGGAAATTTTACCAACCTTATTCATCCTCTTCAGAAGGCAGAAGATCTTAAGTCACTTTATACTGTCATCACTAAAGCTATAAGAAAAAAACTAAAATCCAAACATCTCTCGCAAATATAGATGCAAAATCTTCAAATATGAGCAACATGAATCTCATGCTGTACAAGGATTACATATATATATATATATACATACACACATATATACATACACACACATCACACATACACACACATACACACACACACAGTTCTTTAGAAAACTCTGACCCCTGACTAATACAACTGCCATCTTTCTAAATGAAAATTTTTCACATGAAAACCAGTATTTTCTCTTGAAAACATAAGTTCTGGCAACATTGTACTTGAGGTTAGTGGTAATTGCTCTCCTTAAATGTAGAAAGCCACCGTGTTTGGATGTAAATGAAGACAAAGACAGCAGCTCATTCTTACAAGGAGAATGGCATTTATTTTAACAAGAGTGGAGCCTTAAATACCAAAGGCAAGTAGGGTGGAAGACCCGCCAAGGTCAGAAGCCTACGTGCCCAGTGCCCTCCAGCAATGGGTGGGCCAAAAACATGAATTAGCATTTAGACATTAAGGATGGACAGAAAACAGGAACTTGCACGCAGGCCTTACTGGGAGGAGGGGACAGAGGTGTATTCCTAAAAAGCTAGTCACAAGAGGGTCAACAGACCCCCATGGGGGAAGGGTACAACACTTAAATGAGGTGTTTGTGCCAAATGATGTGGTGATTTTTTTGTTTGTGATCTAACAAATAAAGCTTGCCTGAAGATCATCGTGTAAAGCTAGCTACACTAGTTAGTCATAGAGGCTAGGCAGTAGTGACCACACCTTTAATCCCAGCCTTCAGGAGACAGAGGCAGATAGATCTCTGTTAATTCAAGGCCACCCTGAGCTGCTCAAAATCTAAAAGAGAGACAGAGCTCACACAAAGGTAAACTCAGCACTTGGGATCCTATGCCTTTCCCAGCACTAGAGAGGAATATAATTCGGGGGGAGTCAGGAGCTCAGTGCAGTGTGAGGTTTTGTGGAGACTGATGCAGTCTGGAGATGCAGTCTGAGGACAGGATGGTCCTTTCAGTCTACGCATTGGTAGAAGTAAGAACCCTCTCGGGCTTGGCTGGTTTGCTTCTCTGATTGTTACCTTTAACCCCAATATCTGCCTCTGGGCTTTTATTTTTAATACCAATTAGAATGCATGCTACATTGTGATGATGGTGCAAAGCCTATAACCCCAGCACTCCTCAGGCAGAGGCAGGCAGATCTCTGTGTTCAAGGCCAGCCTGGTCTATAGAATGAGTTCCAGGAAAGTGAGGGTTACACAGAGAAACCTTATTTCAAAAAGAAAAAACAAGTGTTTGTGTTTCAGTCATTTGTACAAGGCACCTGGTCACCATGCCATCTGGGTTCCATCCCCACTTATCTGCGTCACCCAAGACACTATGTGGACTCACCCACTGAGTTGTAGCTCATCTTCTTCTATGGTTGGAGTGTGAGATGAGAAGACAGCCTTCCCTCATGCACCACACTCTAAACACTTTTCATCCACTCTCTAAAAGCACCTTCCAATGCCCTGCCGCTATAGTATACTTTTGACACACATGTCCAGCCCTAGAGATCATAAGCTTGCTGCTCATTGGCCTTGGTAGCCCCGCTAAAGAAGTCCCTCCCATGAGCACAGTGAACTTATGCATATTGGTGTCACACTTGCAATCATTTGTTATAATCATATAATAGGACTCTATCTACCAACCCAACTTGAGATATTGTGTACCTGTATTTTGTGAGACAGTCTCATTCTGTAGCCCAGGCTAGCCCAGAATTACTTCCAGTAGTACTCCTGTCTCAACTTTTTAAGAATTGTTGGTTCTTTCTGCCTTTATACTCTAACTTCCTTCGTGTGTTTTCTTTGATCCTGAAGGTTGGCTGTGAAAGTCCCAGACACTACAAACAGTGTCTTTGTTTTTAGTTTTTAAGATGGGAAGGAATTGGTTTTTGGTTTGGTTTTTCTAGACAGGGTTTCTCTGTGGCTTTAGATGCTGCCCTGAAACTAGCTCTTGTAGACAGGCTGGTCTCAAACTCACAGAGATCCGCCTGCCTCTGCCTCCCAAGTGCTGGGATTAAAGGTGTGTACCACCATCGCCTGACGGGAAGGGATTGTTTTAAAGGCCTTTTGTTATGAAGCCTTTTCTTCCCCAACCCATTCCCATCAAAGGAAACCATCCGCTGCAAGCCACGTATTACACCTCCTTCAGCTCCTTTATGTTGCTTATCAAAACTGGGTTGTATGGAAATACTGACCAATCACTGGCCAAGGAGAACAGGATTCTCTTGCCAGGCTCCAGTACTTCAATCTTATGTACCTTACAGAAGACCAATGATCACCAGATCAATCTGCTCTCCTCTGCTTGCTCCCTGGATAAATCTGTGCTCAGGAAAGAGGGAGGCAGAGGAAGGACACGGCTCTCCTAGGCAGTGTACAGTGACTGCCTCGTGCTATGGTGAAGTCTGAATGCCCATCGAGTGCATTGGATGCTGTTGGCAGAGGCAGAGCACACAAGTCTTGTCCATGTCTTGCTCTTTCTCTTAGCTTCACAGCCTCCTTCCCCATCTCCTCCTAACACACACACACACAGACACACACACACACACACACACACACACACACACACTGCCCACATGTGTGCAATCACAGATGGAAAAAGGGCCAAGAGAATCTGATCATCCCCTGGGCCAAAAGAAAGATCCTTGGGAGAAAGCTGGCCCTCAGGTTCCCCATGACCCACAGGCAAAGTCTCCCGGGAGGGTCCCTTTCGGCTCTGCACTGGGCTGGGAGTTGCAGCGGCCCCTGTGAAGCCCAGCAGCCCCTCTCCATCTTCAAGCATCTTCCCTGGACCAGGAAGTTAGCTGTGGCTACACATCAATGGGCTGAAGAAACGTTAGGAGCCATTCAGGGGAAGCCGTCCGACTCATCACACCCATCTTAACAGATATATTTGTGTTTAGACCAGCAAGATTGACAACCATTTGGCTGGAAGAAATGAAGCTTTTTCCTACCACAGTTCTCACAGTTACAAACATCATCTACAGCCAGCAGGTACAGAAACAACCCATTCAGTGTTCAGGTTTCCTAATCTGTGCGCTATTCCCCCACTCCCCAGGGGGAGGGGGTACAAACACACTCACCAGAATCCCAAGAAATCCAAAAAACCTCCACAAAACCTGGCTCTTTAAAATGCAGCGGGGAGGGGACAGTGGGAACATCAAACTTCAAACCACACACTAGCTGCCATCTGGTTCTGCATGGATGCTGAGGGTGAATCATCAATGAGAAATTGCTTTGGTATAAAAGCTAACCACAAAGACTCCACCAAATAAACAGTTTTAAATAAAAGAATTCATGTGCGTTAGTCCCTTCTCTGGCATCACCTTCTGGAAATCATGAAATATAACTCATTAGTATTAGCATAGAACAACTGATGTTCCAGAGTGCAATTGCACTGGAAAACCTGTTACCTAGCACAGTATTCTCCATCTCTCAGGGCTTGGAAGCCAGGCTGGGTAATGGCACAGTGTTCTTTGCCATGCTGTCCTTATCTAATTAGATTTTGCTTGAAAACTGCATTGGATCATTTCCCCCCTCTACAAAGGTCATGACCCACTTTATTGCCACTGCTTTCACCAGAGCTGTACCAAAGATCCTGGCTCCCGGAATCTCCCTCCCAAGAGGTCACAGCACTTCCATGGCTTTTTGACTGTCCACTACTGTCTACTGCATTAATAGTCCATGTCCCACATAACTATCTTTCCCTGTATTGGAGACCCTCTCCTGAGTGGCCCCCGCACCTTGCCTAGGCAACACAGTAGAGCTGGCCCTGATGGTCAGGGTCTGGAGGAACTGCCCTTGCCCCTTACTCATTGCTGCAAGGGGTGAACTGGCCAGGGGCAATGCTGAGGAGCTCAATCTGATGGGCAGGGTGGGAAGAGCTGGCAGTCTGACACACACAATGACACAGACCCAGAAGCAGGGTTGAGTTGGCCCGCCCCAATGTCTACCCAATCTATGATCCGAGGGAGCATGTGAAGTTGAAGGAGCATATCCTTCAGACGCAGAGCTGCAGGATCTCTATGACACAGGGCAACAGCAGGATGTCCAAGATGAGTCCCAGTGAGGGTCCAGCATTGCTAGTGTAACAGAAACCAGAGGCCTTGAAGCAGACGGATGACTCTTTGCAAAGAACACTTGCAAGTAAAGATACATGGACAAAGGGGTTTACTGTGTGACTCACTGTGCCACACTACAGCTCCCATGACTAGATTTTCCTTTTTTTTTTCTCACTCTCTTTTAAAATTTACTTTACTTTGGGGGGTTTGCAAGGGCAGAGGGAGGATACAAAGGGATCAGAAATGAATGGGATCAAAATGCATGATGTGAAAGACACAAAAAAATAAAAGAGAGAGAGAGAGAGAGAGAGAGAGAGAGAGAGAGAGAGAGAGAGAGAGAGAGAGAGACTCTCCTTTCAACTTCTAATAACTGGCTTCCCCACCAGCGTTTCTTTTCTAACCTATGTGAATTACATAAAACAGAACTTCCTTGTGTTGGGCTGAGGAAGCAGCTCAGTTGGTTGAGCGCTTGCCTGGCGTGCACAGAGTCGAGTTCAGACTCCAGCACTGCACAAACTAGGCATGGCTAAACACTATGATCCCAGCACTCAGGAGGTGGAAGCAGGAAGGCCAAGGTCATCCTCGACTACACAGCAAGTTCAAAGCCAGCCTGAGCTACATGAGAAGGTCTCGAAGGAGGAAAAATAAAAGAGAAAGGAATGAAGAGGCAAAGTTATTTGTAATGACAAAACTCAGACAATCAGAAAAGAGAGATGAAGCAAATGGTGGAGAGGGAATGCAGGTTTAGAAGATGACAACAGTTTCCGTTAGTTACTAGGCGGCATACATTATACTAAGCAACTGTCATGTATTAACGTATCACTAAACCACCGCATGAGACAGGGACTACTTAGTATGAGACAGGGACTTCTTAGTATGAGACAGGGACTTCTTAGTATGAGACAGGGACTTCTTAGTATGAGACAGGGACTTCTTAGTATGAGACAGGGACTTCTTAGTATGAGACAGGGACTTCTTAGTGAGCCCACTGATGCAGATGAGAACACGGAGAGCTAGGGAGTGCAGCAGAGCCACCAGTCAATGCCCTCTTCCCCGGCTGCTCTTAAGAATACTGGATTGTGGGTGAAGGGTTCCTGCTATAGTCATGCCTTTTGTCGTGTGAATTTTCATTTCTTCCTAATACAGATGGAATTGTGCTTGTCTACCCCTGAGTTTAAAGCTTGACCTTGTGGTTTACTTTTGTCAGTGAGATGCAAACAGATTTGAGAAATTTAACTGTTTAGTAGTATATGTGACCCAAAAAAGCCATGTTCAGTTGGAAGTCGAAAATGTAATCTTACTTACAAATAGAGTCTTATAAATGTAAATTTGTTGTAAGCATACATAAAGAATCTCCTAAATCCAGCAGACAGCCCTTATCAAAGGTGAGCAGCAGAAAAGGCCAGGGAGGAGAGGTACAGACTGGAGTGATGCTGCCACAAACCAAGGACATATACAGCTAGCAGCCTAGCACAGTCAAGGGAGAAGAGTCAAGGAAGGGTTCTCTGCACTGTTTGTTCAGAGGGACCGTGGCCTGCTGACGGGAGCAAGCTTTCTCATCGGATTTTCTTTGGGCCACTAACCCACAAATAATGACACGTAGACTTACTATTAATTATGAAAGCCTGACCTTAGCTTAGGCTTGTCCCCAGCTAGTTCTTAAAACTCAAACTAACCTGCTTCTGCTAATCTACTTTCTGCCAAGTGTCTCAGTTACCTCTACTCTGTACCACATGTCTGACATGTTCTGCGTCTCTCTGGCATTCAGCCTTTCTTCTGCCCAGAGTTCTCTCTCTCTCTGCCCAGAAGTCCCACCTAGTCTCTCCTGGATAGCTATTGGCCATTTAGCATTTCAACAAGTCAATCAAAAGATGCCTTGTGTGGAGACACATCTTTATAGTGTAAAATGTTTCTCAACAGCTGACACCTTGGTTTTTTACTTACTACTAGAGAGTTTTGGAAGAATATGTTCCTCTTGTTTTAAGTCACTGTGTTTATAGCATTTTGCTATGGCAGCCCTAAGAAGCTGCCACATCCTTCCATCTCTAGGAGAAAGACTTCCTCCAGGTAGCTGTCAAACCCACATTTGGAAAGTAGCTAGCAACCACGATGGAGCCCAGTCAGTTTGAGAAGAGCCATATAGCCCTGCTCCATCAGTCAGGCTGTCATCAACCCATGGAGCTACAAGGGTGATGACAAATTCCCACTGTTTTTAGTTTGTTTGTGTTAGGACAGCCTATGCAGTGGCACTGCTGTTCTTATAGCTAACAAATATTGTCCCAGCAGCCTCTGAAGTTGTATGAGGCTAAGTGGGCTAAATCCCAGATAATACAGCCTGAGGCACTGTGATACAGGCCACATGAGCTCTAACCCTGAAACTCCCATGGGCAAGCCCATGTTCTTTCCTCATCCACAGTCTTGGGATCCACATCTAGGTAGGAAAGCCTGGATCCCGGCTGTCTGACTTCAACATCAGCCCATTATCAGTTAAACGGTGCTTCTGTGTATGTTGTAAGGCCTCTGGGAAGTTGAAGGAGGATGCCTCAGGGCTGTGCTCACCTGACACTTGCCATCAGAGAAGTGACTGAATTAGCCATGCTGGATGAGGTGCACTGGAGAGGCAGGACCTCAAGAAAACCCAGAGACAACAGAAATTAGCAGCACCCAAGAGATCAGCTAGCCAGGGAGCTAGAGAATGGAGACGGCATTCGCCCTGTAAGAGGCGCTCTTTAAAGACTTGCACACACCTCACATACTCCTCCAACTTTCCTGTGATGATTACTGATTGTATCACCAGTGTAAGGAAGGAACTGGGCCCACAGAAGCTGAAGGACTTGCCCAAGAGCACACAGTTGGTAATGGTTGGAGCCAGAACCCAATCTCAGGCAACCTGGATACAAGGTTCTGGTGCTAAAGGTGCATGTTCCCGTGTGAGCAAAGAAGAACCAGAGAGCACGTGGGGGGGGGGACAATAGTGAACTGGTGAGGTCACAAACCTGTGATCCCAGCACTCGACAGGATGAGGCAGGAGGACTGCCATGAGTTCAAGACCAGTTACATACTGAGCTCCAGGCCAAACAGTGCTATATAGCAAGACCCTGTATAAAAGAAAAGAAAAAAACAGTGTCATTATCTATAATACATTTTAACGTGATAAAAGTCAGAATAAACCTGAAATTTTCACCAACACAATATAGAGAAAGAAAACATATGTGTGGCATCTGTTACTGACCCAGTACTTAAAATGCGTCCTTAAGTATGGGCAATCTCATTGATGTTATCTTTAGCAGCAGCCCATTTCTGTTCTGGCTTTGGCAGAAAGTCACCCACATAAAGGACTTCCAGGGGAGGTTCTGCTAGGCTGTGTTATGGGGGCAATGTGACCTGCAGCTCTGCAGTTGGCCAGATGTTAACCCCAAGCCACATTGTTAAAGCTAAGTGACCTAAGCAAGTGACTAAGCTTCTAAAGAATGCCATCCCCTCATCAGTAAAATGTAGATTATAACATTTCCTACCATTAAAAAAATTTAGGCACACACACACATGTATATGCATAAATATACACACTATATTCAAACTCACATATACATGCACACATACATACATACATTTATACACACATATAAACACATGCACACACACATACAACCCAGCAACCCAGCACAAAAACTATGCTCAGCAAATATAAGCCTCTCTTCCTTTTAAATATTGTTATTAAAATTCATTGTAATTAGTTGACCAACAATATAAACCTCTACAGTTACAAAAAAAACAAAATGTCCATTTGTATTTAAGGTTGTCCTTTGACAGTTCCATGCGTGTGTGCAATGGGTTCTAATGATTCTCACATTCCCCCTACCCTCCTCTTCCCTATAAAACCCTCTTCCATATTCACGTTTTCTTTTGATACCCAATGAATTTAACCAAAGCAAACTTCTTCTATCCCACTTTTGTTTATAAGATTCATCAACTCTCTCTCAGAATCACTGTTAATGCTAAACAGATCTCTTCATCTCTTGTTGCTACCTCCTGTAGCCCATTTTTGAAAATTAATTTGCCAATTAATCTTCCCAGATCACACCCCCTCTCAGTGACTTTAATCACGCAACCGTATCCAGTGGCTCCACATTGACTCCAAACTTTCCCCTCCACACACTGCCTTGTCTTTCATTCATTCGTCTTCCTTAAATGTTTCCTATTATGGAATGTGTGTGGAATAACACACAGCATGTGCATTCATCCTGCATATATTCAAACGTGGAAGATGTAGTCTTTGCTTTCAGTTAGTTCACATCATGTGAATGAACCAATAAGATCTCAGATTAATTGTGATAAAGAAGCACTGTGAGATGTAACACGGAAGAGACAGTAGACAAGTGCCTCAAAGATGAGAGGAGCCAAGGTGGGAAGGAAAGTGAAGCTTGTGAAGAAGGTGTGCCTCTTAATTGATTAATTAGTCTGATGTTTCCTGTCTTCCTCTCTGCATCCTGGTCCTCGGTGATATAAACAGAGCGCTCTACAAGCCCTACTCACAGAGATGGACTGAGTCTCTGAAATGGTGAGCCTAGATAAATCTTCCTTTATGTTGTTTGTCAGTCCTTTCGGTAACAGTAACAATAAAAGTAGATTCTAATGCACATCCCCCTTCTCCATCTTCCCCACTCCCGTGCACCTTCCACGTTTTGACTCAAGCACGCTTTCTTCATGTGCATCACTTTCCTTCCCACCTTGGCTCCACCCAAGTAAATGCATGAGCTCCTGCCATTCTCAAAGCAATTGTTTAATGTCTCTTCTATGGCATATAGAACAATGTGCCTTTATCATAATTAATTCGACATTTTATTGATCTATTCATATGAAACGAATTGAAAGCAAAAACTGTGTCTTCCATGTTTTAATATATGCAGGATGCATGGCATGCACTGTTTATTATAAATGAATATTTGGAAACATAGCATGGCAGCATATACTTCTAATCCCTTCTTGGAGGTAGAAAGGCTAGGAGTTCAAGGTTATCCTCTGCTACACAGCAAGTTCAACACCATCCTGGGCTATGTGAGACTCTGTCTCAAACAGATATATAAACAGTTTTCTGATCAAGTTTAATGTGAATAAATTATTCCCCCTATTAAGGAACTTCCTATAGTGAAAAACATATCTAACTTATGGATATCCCATAGCATTTAGTCAGTGTTCCATGCAATGACAAATACCTAATAAGCATTTGTGAAATGAGTGTGGTAAGTGCACAGGTAAAAGAACTGATGGATGGGGGAGATAAGAATGAACAGTTAGATGAGATGTATACACTCATGCATAGTTTCTTGGTTCTTCTAGTCATTGATCTATTGTCTAACAAACTTCGAAAGGAGCGATACTCAGCAATAACATTGCTGGAAAGCAGAATGTATAGGAATTACATATCATAATTTCTCTACTGAACCTTTGGGAAATTCAGAATATACACCCCAATTCTGCTCACCTCCCAGCCTCTCCATATCCTTCCCTATACCCTGCAGTAGCCCCCAAGCAAAAATCTAACAAAAAACAAACAAAAACAAAAGAACAAAAACAACACCAAAAAAACCTATTCAATACTTCATCTTTCCTGCCTCTCCAACACCTCTTCATTCATCTTGGTAGCATTGGGAGACTGGATGTGTTACAGGTATATCCTTTTGTCCAGTCAGTCAGCTTAACCTGCAAATGTTCATTGCAATGAGTCATTGATCTTGTTCAAGGCCTCTGGTTTCTGGTATACCATCATCACTGGATCTTCACCGAAATTCCTGTCAGATATTCAGTGGCCACCCAAGTTGTAGAGATTCTCCAGTCATCATTCCACAGGACCAGTCCCTTTGAAAGCTCCAGCAGGTCCTAGATGGGGTAGATGTAAGGGTAGGCCAACATCAGACTTGGCTGTGAGCCTGGGTGGTAGTAGTATTAGTCAGTCCACGCCACTGAGGCTATCCCTCTTCAGATGAGGGGCCTAGTGAGGTCCCCTACACCCATGGCCTCAGGGTCAGGTCTCCCTTGTCCATGGGAAGGGGTGGGGGCCATCTCTCCCAGGATGGAGTGGGGACAGCTCTCCCATGAGGGTATGGGCCAACTCTTTTTCTGCAGTGTTCAGTGAGTGGTAAAGCCAGGAATCCCAGGGCCAGCAAAGGGTGGGCCAGTTCAATATGGTGCTCTGATTCTATCATGCATGGTTCCCATGGTCCCTTGATGTGACACAGGCTACAGACATCAACACAGACCCCAGATACAGCAAAACCATGGACCCAGACATGGCCCTCTGCAACAGACTGGGCCTGGATGACATCCTGGCTCTGGAAGCACAGTCCACTCAGATCGGGATGGCTTCGATGGTGGCACAGCCCCTGAACACTAACAAGGCCACAAGTTATGACCCCAATTCTGGGCTTCTGTAACACCTTTGGTGGAAATGCAGACCCTAGCTGTGGTGTAACCATGGACCCAGACATGGTCCTTGGCATCAGACAGGACTGGATATCATCACTGCCTCAAGTGGCAGTGCAGGCCACTCAGATCAGCATGGCCCCAGAGGCAGTGTGACCCTTGCACACTAACGTAGCCCCAGATCTCAGGTGTCCATGTGGTCTTCGATGGTAACAGGAACCTTGGACATCAACATTGACCCTAGCTACAATAGGGCCACGGACTCAGCCATGACCCTCAGCTGCAGCTCTGGCCCAGACATCATCATAGCATTGGGTAGTAGTGCAGGCCACTCAGACCTGCATGACCCCAGTTACAGCATGTACCTCAGTCACTAACATGAACTCAGGTAGCTGACCTGATCCTGGGCATCCACAGGGCCCTTACAGGCAACATGGGCCACAGACTTCCAGCTATAGTAGGACCACAACTTTTCTTTCTTTTATTTGCTCATTATTTTGTTCTTTATCTTTAAAAATATTTTAAAAACAAATTCTTGTCAGCTAACCCAGGCTAACCTCAAATCTAATCACCCTGCCTTGGCCTTTCAAGATATGTTCTACCATGGCCAGCTTTACTGACTCACTTTCGACAATGTGGTCACACATAAACCTCACTGTCCTCCCCGGAAGATTAACAAGCTGCTGGGCAAGGGATGCTTTTTCAGCAATGTGGATGTGATGCTTCTGACCACTAAGGACAAAGAGGGGGAGCAGCTGGGCCACGGTGACCTGCCTAGCCATTATCTGGATGAGACCACAATTTCTACTCACAGGGTCTGACCTAGCAAAGCAGTTACTAGAATCTACTAAAAAAATACAATTGATGCTAATTGCTACTTTGTTAGGGGTTATCATCAACTAATATATGCTCATATCAACAGCAGCAGGGTATATTTTAAAACACTACAACAAAGTGTTTTCCACTGTTCCAAGGTTAACAAATGTATCTGCTATTAGGTGTGTCTATTGGAGCAATTAGTGTGGACTTAATAAGCCTTTAGAATAGTCCAAATTGTCAAAAGCTCAATATAATCTCACCATTACTATACTGTATTGTGCGTAATTATTTTGGTGAAGTTGCCACCCAGTGTCTCACATGGTGTTATAAAGGAGGAGTCCCTGTAGCCACAGTGTTTGTTGATCTAAAGCTGAGAACTATCAATAAAGTGCCTGTTTTTCTACTAATAAAATTGCTTTTAGAATTCCATCTCAAATCCTTGAAACAACTCTACAAGTTGGAGATCATTATTTTTGTTGGTAATGACATCATTATTATTTTACAGGCTTAGAAGCTGTGCTGTTATCTTCCTTTAAGCCATGGCAGCTAATAAGTAATTAATACAAGTCAGTATTCTCTACTGTTTTCATTGCAAATCTTCCAGGCTTCCCCCATTTCCTACTAGGCTAATGGGCCTGCAAATCCTGGTGTCTAAGGACTCTGCTGGGGACTGTGACCTTCTGCAGTCTCCAAAATGCCAAAGCTTATCAGTATGCTCAGTCTAGCTCCAATATATGCGCACAGCCCAGTTAATGTCTACTTAACAAAGGGATTCTTTCTTCAGTATCTAAATTGCTCACCCTGAGGACTTTGATCAAGTTCTGAGATTGAGGAATGTTTAGAAGGATATATGCACATCTCTGCCACACATATGTATGCATCCCTCTGTGTATAGTGTGTCAATTCATCTCTCTCAACTAATTACCCCAAAGCCCTTACAGGGCTTAATCAGGATTTAATCGCTATGAGATGTCAAACTATAATTTAGAGATCTCTGATGTTCATGAACCCACAATTACTTTCCACTGACTGAACTAGAGTCAATAGTCACATTAAACCCTCTGTTTCATCAACAGTGCACCTGCAACTTGAATTCTACATCGAATCTCTGATTCCATCAACATGTCTCAAGAGCATGGCGGAAAGCACACCTGCAACCTGAATTCCCTCATCTGTACTGCAGACTTTTTGAAAAGCATTAATGAATGTCAGTGACATAAAGTGTAGAGATTATAGGATTCTTTCTTCCCCGTAAAAACACTATCTGCTGGCTAGGGACCAGCAGCATGTCATTAGCTGGGACTGCTAAGTAGCGGCACTGCTAATCATTTAAGACAGAGGTGCCAGGAGGGACTAGACCCAAGCCTTTACAGGTTCTTTGAAATGTGTTCACCCTCAAAGTTCATTTATTTACTATCACAAATTACGAACTGCACTCAAGCATTGAGAACTGCAAGTAGATCTGTGTGGAAATGCAAGGCTAATAGCTCTCAGTCTCTCTGTTCTGATAGATGAATGTATGAAATTAACCTGTAGACTTAATAACTAGGAAATTTGATGGATGAAGTAAAGATTAGGGGTAGATGCTTCTAGAACAATGTTGTCTGAAAGAAATAATAATGTGTGAGGAGGCCTAGGCAATCAGTGGGGCCTTGGGTTGTAGATCAGTATTTATCCCTGGCATACAAATGGACTTTGGGTGTCCATCCCACAATGAGAGATGTTCTCCCAGCCTGGAGTCTTGGGGGAGGGCCTAAGCCCTGCCCGGAACAAAATGACAGACTCTGGAGATCCCCCATGGAGGGCCTCACCCTCCCTGGGGAATGGAGTGAGGATGGGGGGACCTGGGAGGGGGAGGCAGGGAGGAAGAGGGAGCTGGCATTGACATGTGAAGAAAACTTGTTTCTAATTTAAATAAAGAGAAATTATATTGTAATATATATGACAACAAATGTCTTAAAATAAGACTTAGCGGCTGCTGTTTTTGAGTATTTTCCATACTGTGATTTCTTTGCATTAGTGATTGCCCTTTGACAAGCTTAGGTGTATTTTATTCTCATGCTTACTTTAAAAAATACCACTGTGTACTTATTTTTACTTTTAACATGTAATGTTTTAAAACAAACAACTTTTGGATTTATTTTACATGTATGACCATTTTGCCTGCTTGTATGTCCATGAATCATGTGCACCCAGCACCTATAAAGGTCAGAGTGGGAATTGAGTCCCCTGAAACTGGACTATTGGAACATTGTCATCCAACATGTGGGTGATTGGAATCAAACCAGGGTCTTCTGGAAGAACAGCTAGTGATCTTAACCACTGAGACATCTTCCCAGATTCCATTAAATGTGGCCAGCATATTTAAATAAATAAAATTTTACATGGGAAAAAAAGAAATAATAATGTAGGTCATCAAGATAATTCTTAATTTTCTAAGAGCCCCCAATGAAATGCAATAAGTTTTAGCAATATAAGAATATCCACATGAATAGTACTTAATGTATAGTCGGTGCAAAATTATCAAGGCAGTTCACATTTTCCTTAGCTCTGGGTCTTTGAAATCCAGTCTGCATGTGATACATGCATCTCAGCTTGAACTAATCATACCAGTGTGCAAAGGTTCTGTGTTGGAATGGTTCCCATACTGAGCCATGAGGAAGGAAAGGTTCCATGAAAAGACCATTGAGTGAGTCAGAGAGCTTTGGTGTTGTCTACCTCAGAAAGACATTCAAAAATGGAAAGAGGGGCTAAGGCAAGAACACTGTTCAGCTTCAAAAATCACTATCTGGTGTCAAGAGCTCTCATTTCTGCTTCTTTTCTATGCCAAGCTAGCTTCTCATCCCAGCTATCTCCACAAGGTAGAGCTAACTGTCGGAAGCTTCTGAATCATGACACCCAGCATCACTACAAAATCTAGGAAGTTTTCCATGGATTCTGCATGAAAAACGAGTCTAAGCAAGCACTCTTGTTGGTCCATCCATAGGACAGGAAGAGCAGGGTACTTTACTTGGAGTCCCATACCAACCTGCTCACTGCTTATTTGTTCCTAAGAGTCAACCCTGGAACCTTGCTGCTGAAATGGAATAAAGATTGCTCCCAAAGAAAGGGACCATGTGTCGTCCAAAAGAATGAGAGAAGGCACATGGTAGGCCAAGAACACTGTGCACTGTCTCACAGAGATTGTCTCACAGGGTTAGTTTCTGCTCAAGCAGCCTTCCACACATCCAGTCAGGAATTGCCAGAAGTCACGAAAGGCCCGCTGCCTACACTCCAAGACATAACTGGAGAGATGGGTCTTGGATCCAGTTTTCCAAGCTCAGGATTCAGCCTTCTTGTTACCATATGGTGATTTTCAGTGACAGTACCACACCCCACAGTCTTTCTGTGATTAACTTTATAAGGGCATTTCTGTTTGTCATGATGACTAGGGAGTGCTGTGGAACTTTAATGAACAAGGATCAGGAAAGCAAGGATCCTCAAATGTTTTCAATCCCCTCCAAACCAAGAATTTCCCCAGGTCACCATGACTCCTGACTATAAATGAAAGAAAAGAAAGCATGCTTCTAATTATCTGTGCATAGAACTTAACTATTTTACATGTAAATGATCACACTGTTTTCATATACACTGAACTTTCTAGGAATAAGACCACCACCTATATTCAGGGGCATACACTTCCCCTCAATTCACTTGTTCACCATTGCAGGAAATCATGTCACCAATAGCAACTACTTTCACAGTACTTGAGTCACCAACGTGTACCCTGTGTATAGCATTCTTTATGTTGCTGGACACATTTCACTCTGAACATTAGTGCATGTGTGTATATACTGTGTGCATGGTGGGAGGAACAGGTCATGCTAGGACTTTCAGCAACTGATACAGATGGTTGGAGGAAATTTTAAGAAGCCTTCAAGTAAACTTAGTCGCAGAGTCCCCTGGGCAATGCCCCCTCAGCCAGGTGCCCTGGTACAGTGCCCAGACTAGACAGGAAGGTGCTGGATTTCTGTAGTCTGTAGTCCAACTGCATATTCTCTAAGGTGCCAACAGCATCCAGTTGAATGTCACCTGCTTCTCTTAAGTAGGTGTATTCGTTATTGGCATCTGTTTCTTTCCATAAGGCTTAGCACAGCTGTGCCTGAGCACCCATATGCTTGCTTCACTTTATCTCAAGCTTGTCTTTTCCATTTCTTCTTTTCATAACAAAAACGCCAATAGACTTGTTCTTTTTTAGTCATGGCTGTTGGCCTTCAATGATCTACAAATTTCATTTCCATTTAATAAAAGAGACATAAAGTATTGGGAAAGTAGACATTGATGCAGTCTAGAACCTCAGTATAATGCCAAGATCCTGGGTGAAAAATCTGGAGAAAGAAAGAAGGAATCAGTATAAACAAGCTGGTCCATACTGGTAGGTGCTTCGCCCTGGGCAGAACAAACCCAAAGAAGGAAAGTCAAGGACAGACTGTGCAAATATGCCATCTTCCCCAGCCTTCATATCTGTCCCCTTCTCTTCCCTTCCACTCCATAGTTCTGCTTCTCCTCTTCTCTGCCTTCCCAAAGCTGAGGGAAGCAGGAGACACCTAGAGACAGCAAGCCTACAAAGAACACCTGCATACAAGTATTTTAGGGCTCCTGAACACAAGCTTCTCACTGGCTCAATCCCTGAATGATGACAACCAGTACAGAGAAGCCCATGCCAAATCCACCAAACAAGAGGAAACACCATGAGAGTTTAAAGCATTTCTTAAAAGAATCATGAAGGCTAAATGGAAATATTGACATATACCAGATATACCAGAACACAAAAAAAAGGAATTCATTCCATTTTATATGCCCCACATTACAACGTTTTTTACAAATAAATGACTATAGACGGAAACTTGGCAAGGCAAAGACAGGATGTTTTCAAAAGGCAGAAATAACTACTGTGATAATATAATAAGATTGATTGTTTTTCTCTTTAATAGTTTTTGGCTCCTAAATGTTTTCCCTCCCCTGGTACCCAAGTCCTTAAAAAAATCCATCTGTTTGACTTTCTTTACTTCCTCACCAACTCTTCCTTCTTCTGTCGATTTATTTCCAGACTTTCAGAATCAAATGAATCTTTTTCCCAGTTGAACTCTTTGGTTCAACTTCTCTGCCAACAAACAATGTTAGCAATCAATATTTCAATTAATCATTTGTTGCCTATAAATCTCCCTCAAAATGGTAATATCAGTCAGACCCATGTGTCTGATGTCAAAATAAATTGCTCAATTTTAAAAGTTGGCTACAAGTTTTCTTTAAAATATCAAAGATTAATGTTATGGCTTGAATGTAAAATGTCCCCAGTGGACTCCTGTTTGGATACTTGGTTCACCAACTGATAGTGCTGTTTCAGCAGGCTGTGGAATCTGGGGGAAATAAGCTACTAGGAAGCGGCTTTGAGGTTTATACACAGGACCACCTTCTATACAACCCCTGCTTCTCAATTCACAGGGATGAAGCAGGAACTCTGTGTGTCATGCATTTCCCACTGCTTTCCCCACTGCAACAGATGATATTCCTCTCAAACCATAAGTCCAACAAGTTCTACCTCTTAAATTAGGGATAAGAAAGTAACTAACACAAGTACAAAACACAGACACTGAGTATATGCATCTTGAGTGAGGATAGCAGAGTGATTTTTAACATACATAAGATGACTTTTGAAAAAATTTATAATTCTTTGAGAATTTCATATGATGTATTTTGATCATTTTACCCCCATCCCCCACTCCTCCCAGATCTACTCCCACATCTCTACACATCTAACTTTGTGTCCTCTGTCCCTACCCACACAACTTTGGTCTCTGTCTCTCTCCCTCCCTCCCTCCCTCCCTCCCTCCCTCCCTCCCTCCCTCCCTCCCTCCCTCCCTCCTCTCTCTCTCTCTCTCTCTCTCTCTCTCTCTCTCTCTCTCTCTCTCTGTATGTCTTCTATATCTCCTTCTCCCCTTTTAAAGAGCCATGAAGTCCAATTTGCATTGCCCAACTACTCTCGGGTGTGGGCCCTGCCCTGAGTGTGGTCAGTATGCCAGGTGTCATACTATTGAAGAAAAGCCTCTCCCTCCACCAGCTGCTATCAGATGTCAATAGCTCTTCATCTAGGAGTTGATTTCAAGTGTTCCTCCATCCATCTGTGCTGGGGTTTTGTCAAGCTTGAGCTTGCACAGGGCTTTGGCATGTTGTCACAAGTGCTGCAAGCTCGTGTGTGCCATTGCCCTGTGGTGTTCAGAAAAGCAAAAACTGTCTCCTTGAAGTCATCCAGCACCTCTGCCTCTTACAGTCTTTCTGGTCATCTTTCTGCATAGATGCTTGAGCCTTGAGGGGAGGGATTAGGTGCCTTCTTTTGCTAAGCCTTCCCTTGCCCGCCACAGCTCCAGCTGTTGGGTTGATGGAAAAGCAACCCATCAGAGATGCAAATGGTTTTCCTCAGGTTCTCTGCTGACCCACAACTAAACCATTCATACAAATGCTGGAAGTTTCAGGCATTATATAATGCAGGCAGATGTCTCCACTTGAGGGCTTGAGTTTACATTTGTTTTCTTTGTTCTGTTTTAGTCCTTGAGAACAATATAGATTTCCCACCTGTGTTCCATGTCTGATTTTTGGCTCTTCAGCTATGTCAAGTCAAGACCTCCATCCCCTGGTGCCCTCTAGTTCCAGTGTCTAGGAGAGGTAACATCACACAGACACTAAACAACCATGGAGTAATGGACCAACACTCATAATTATTTGAATGTAAGAGCTTCATTTACCTGATTTTATATTTAGGACATGTAACAGTCATATACTAATAAATATCAGTTTTTCTCCCAGCCATGTTGTAAAAATTACTGAATTTCTCTATATCCTGGATTTGGGACTGGGTACTTTTGCTTCCCTCAAATAATTCACAGGCTAGTGATAAAGAAAGCAAGTTGGCAAGCTTTGTACTCTAATGATAAAAGACATAGCAACAAATCACAAAGTGCTTTAAAAATACAGACCACATAGGAGATTTAGTGAAGTGCTCTTTGGGGGAAGTTTTTTGTTGGTTTGTTCATTTGTTTGTTTTGTTTTTTAAACATACTAACTGGAGGAGAGAGAAAAATCAGGGAAGCCTTCCATAGTCAATTGAGAAAATAAGTTGTAGCAACAAGAGTTACATTAGTACAACTATGAGGAGGATATTATGCATAGCTAGCTTCCTTATATACATCATTTCTTTTATCTTTATCACAATGCAGACAGAGTCTCTATGTTACTAGTGAGACGTAGTTTTTCATGAGCAAGAGTACTGATTGGGAATACAAAGCCAGTGTTTTCCTGTGTGTAGACACTATTCCCTATGATCTCCCAACTTGTGTGTCAGCTTTGAATTCATTGGACATAGTCTAGAATTATTAACAAGCAAATACCATTGCCAAATAGTATATAGAAGGGGAAGAAGTGAAATCATGGAAAAATCAATGTTATGATACAAAACGTTTTAAAGTGCAAACACAATCCATGTATTATTTACATAACCATAAATATAGAGAAAATATAAAGAAAAACAATTCAAGCTAGTGACTTATGGGCAAATATATTGGACAAAGAAAAACAGGTATAAATTGGGTTTGTCCATGAGAATTACAAAACATTATAAACTATTGATGCTGTTCTTAGCCATCCCCCAGAGGTGGAAGAGGGTGCTGAGGGTGCCATGCACTTTGGACCCAGGGCCCAGAGGACCTAAACTGGATCTGACCTGAAAGTCTCCTTTCTGTGGACTAGATTTCATGATACCAGAAGACTATGTATATTTTCAAAGGAAGGAAGCAACCAATAGTCCAAGCCAGCTATGATGTCTATGAACCACAGTAAGTGACCATCATGGTACAAAATCTCTAAGGGTGTAGGCACGCATACCTTGACAATTGGATTTTAGGCCCACTCAACAAGAGGAAATTCATGCCTGGTACTGAAAATGTAGTCAACTACCCAGGGCTAGTGAAGTTGTGAATCTTACAGGAGAACCTACAACCACCGCTTTACTAGCCCAGCATAATCCCTAACAACATTCTAAATATTTTCCCTTGAACCCACAAGTTAAGTATAGTTTTCACACCTCACCAAGGAAACATCTCTTTGTATCACACAGAGACCATTACAGAAAACTACAGCCAATCAAAATGTAGTTATGGGGCCCAGTCCCAGTGAATACACCTATAAAACAACTCCTGCACCTAAGGCTTGGGGAACATTTCCAAAGAGAAGGCAGAACGATTGTAAGGAACACAGAATCAGGGAGTGGCCAATGAGATTGTGTCTCCTACAAATCTCAGAGAAGCAGGAAGTCTCACCAACATGACTGCCTAAACATGACCCAAACAGGGATGGCACCAATGAACATTTTAACATGTAAGGGGAAGTGCTCAGGGGGTCTCAGCCTTAGGCATTGCACTATGGGCAGTGAAGGAATGATAAATATGGAAAACTGTTTTCCCTAAGGAGGAGCACACCAATTGATTATCCACATCAAATGGTCAGCCCTGGAAACATATACATGCAAGTAACATACAGACTAAGCTATATATATATATATATGTATGTAATGAGAATTTAAGAAAAAGAGGCCATTGTTTTAAAAGAGAGCAAGGGGGTACAAGGAAAGGCCTGGAGGAAGGAAAGTGAAAGGGGAAATAACATAATTACATTATAATCTCAAAAAATAAAAAAGTATAGTTAAAAACAAGATGAGGAGCTGGGCAGTGGTACACACCTTTAATCCCAGTACTCAGGATGCAGAGACAGGAGATCTCAGTGAGTCTGAGGCTAACCTGGTCTACAGAGAGTTCCAGGACAGCCAAGGCTACACAGAGAAACCCTATCTCAGAAAACAACAAAAAAAATAAACAAATAAAAAATAATGATGCTTATCAGCAGAAGTTGTTACACTAAACAGTCCATGGAGGCAATTTCGCTACTCATTACATTATTAGTATTAGCTAGTATGTATGCCAAAGTCTGCAACTTTTTAATAAGCCAGTAAGTTGCTCACCTCAAGAAAAACAATATTCCCCTTACCCCAAGGCTTATGTATCACTTACTGAAAGTTACTCTTACCTACATGGCCATCAAGTAAAATCATCCCCCACAAAAGCTCTTGTGACTTTGAGCCTGACTAACCCAGTGAGGGTGTCCAGTGTTATCCATTATGAAGAAATGGCTGTGCTGGAAGCACTGAAGCCAACACCAATTACCAGGGAAAGCCTGGCTGGTTGTTCATACCATCACAAGGCACTTAAGAGGGAATATGAACTTTCAGAGTCTCCCAACTGCAGACAGGCCAAATGGTACCCTTGGTTTCTGTTTTGTTTTGTTTATTAAACTCATTTAGCCATCTGTAGAAATTACTCTGGGAACATGGGCATTATTTTATTGAGCCCTTTGTTCTCTGGCTTTAATAAATTAATGAGGTATTAGCCAAATTCACACACGATAAAGCAGTGTTCATCACTATAACCATTTAGGTGCATCTGTTCCCCACTCCTGCAGCAGCCTGCTGTGCCAAACCACAGTCTATGATTCTATGATTCCCTCATCTTCCCAGGTCCCACTACCCCCCCCCTCGCCCTGTTCCCCATCCATTCAGAGGATCTTGTCTCCATCCTCTTCTCTTGGGTACTATGCATATATGCATATCTTTTAGGTTCTTTCCTGTTTCCCAGACTCTCTATCTGTGGAAGTGCAGACTGGCACTATCCTGATCCATATTTAAAATCCATATATGAGTGAGTACATACCATGTTTGTCTTTTTGCGACTGGGTTACCTCACTCAGGATGGTTTCTTCCAGTGCTATCCATTTCCCTGCGAATTTCAAGATTCCATTGTTTTTTTCTGCTGAGTAATACTCCATTGTGTAAATGTACCACATTTTCTCTATCCACTCTTCAGTTGAGGGGCATCTAGGTTGCTTCCAGGTTCTGGCTATTACAAACAATGCTGCTATGAACATAGTGGAGCAGATGCCCTTGTTGTATGAACCTGCCTCATTTGGATAAATGCCTAAGAGTGGAATTGCTGGGTCTAGTGGTAGATTAATTCCCATTTTCCTGAGGAATCTCCATACTGATTTCCAAAGAGGCTGTATGAGTCGGCATTCCCACCAGCAATGGAGGAGTGATCCTCTCTCTCCACATCCTCTCCAGCATAAATTGTCTTCGGTGTTTTTGATTCTAGCCATTCTGACAGGAGTAAGATGGTATCTCAGAGTTGTTTTGATTTGCATTTCCCTGATGGCTAAGGATGTTGAGCACTTTCTTAAGTGTCTCTTGGCCATTTTAGCCTCCTCTACTGAGAATTCTCTATTTAGCTCTGTACCCCACCTTTCAAGTGGATCCTTTGGTGTTTTGGAGACTTGTTTCTTGAGTTCTTTGTAAATTTTGGAGATTAGCCCTCTGTCAGATGTAGGGTTAGTGAATATCTTTTCCCATTCTGTGGCCTGCCTTTTTGTCTTTTTGATTGTGTCCTTTGCCTTACAAAAGCTTTTTAGTTTCAGAAGGTCCCATTTGTTAATTGTTGATCTCAGTGCCTGTGCCACTGGTGTTATGTTTAGGAAGTGGTCTCCTGTACCAACTCGTTGAAGAGTATCTCCCACTTTCTCTTCTAAAAGTTTCAGTGTGGCTGGATGTATGTTGAGATCTTTGATCCATTTGGACTTAAGTTTTGTACAAGGCGATAAACATGGATCTATCTGCAGTCTTCTGCATACCATTACCCAGTTATGCCAGCACCATTTGTTGAAGATGCTTTCTTTTTTCCACTGTACAGTTTTAGCTTCTTTGTCAAAAATCAGGTGTTCATAGGTGTGTGGGTTAAAATTAGGGCTTTCGATTCGGTTCCATTGGTCTACCTGCCTATTTTTGTGCCAATACCAAGCTGTTTTCAGGACTATAGCTCTATAATAGAGCTTGAAATCAGGTATGGTGATGCCTCCTGAAGTTCCTTTATTGTATAGGGATGTTTTGGCTATCCTGGGCCTTTTGTTTTTCCATATAAAGTTGATTAATGATCTTTCCAGGTCCTTGAAGAATTGTGATGGAATTTTGATAGGGATTGCATTGAATCTATAGACTGCTTTTGGCAAGATTGCCATTTTTATTATGTTGATCCTACCAATCCAAGAGCATGGGAGATCTTTCCATTTTCTGGTATCTTCTTTGATTTCTTTCTTCAAAGACACAAAGTTTTTGATATACAGGTCTTTCACTTCCTTGGTTAACATTATCCCCAGATATTTGATGCTGTTTTTGGCTATTGTAAAAGGTGATGTTTCTCTGATTTCTTTCTCAGTCACTTCATCATCTGTATATAATAGGGCCACTGATTTTTTTGAGTTTACCTTGTATCCTGCCACTTTGCTGAAGCTGTTTATCAGCTCTAGGAGTAACCTTGCGGAGTTTTTTGGGTCACATATGTAAACTATCATATCATCTGCAAATAATGAAAGCTTGACTTCTTCTTTTCCTATTTGTATCCCCTTTATCTCCTTTTGTTGTCTTATTGCTGTAGCTAGAACTTCAAGTACAATATTGAAGAGATATGGAGAGAGTGGACAGCCTTGTCTTGTTCCTGATTTTAGAGGAATTGCTTTGAGTTTCTCTCCATTTAGTTTGATGTTAGCTGTTGGTTTACTGTATATTGCTTTTATTATGTTCAGGTACGTTCCTGTTATCCCTGATCTCTCTAGGACCTTTATCATGAAGGGGTGCTGGATTTTGTCAAAGGCTTTTTCAGCATCTAGTGAGATAATCATGTGGTTTTTCTTTCGCAGATTGTTAATATGGTGGATTACATTGATAGATTTTCTAATGTTGAACCATCCCTGCATTCCTGGAATGAAGCCTACTTGATCATGGTGGATGATTTTTCTGATGTGTTCTTGAATCCGGTTTGCAAGTATTTTATTGAGTATTTTTGCATCAATGTTCATGAGGGAAATTGGTCTATAGTTCTCTTTCTTAGTTGTGTCTTTGTGTGGCTTGGGTATCAAGGTAATTGTAGCCTCATAGAAAGAGTTTGGCAGTGAGCCTCCTGCTTCTATAGTGTGGAATACTTTGACGAGTATTGGAATGAGCTCTTCTTTGAATTTCTGGTAGAATTCTGCACTGAAGCCATCTGGGCCTGGGCTTTTTTTGTTTGGGAGACTTTTGATGACTGCTTCTATTTCATTAGGGGTTATAGGTCTGTTTAGATTATTTATCTGTTCTTGATTTAGTTTTGGCAAGTGATATCTATCCAGGAAATTGTCCATTTCCTTTAAATTTTCAAATTTTGTGGAGTACAGATTTTCAAAGTATGCCCTGATGATTCTCTTGATTTCCTCAGAGTCCGTTGTTATGTCCCCTTTCTCATCCCTGATTTTGTTAATTAGCATGTTCTCTCTCTGTCTTTTGGTTAGTTTGGACAGAGGTTTGTCTATTTTGTTGATTTTCTCAAAGAACCAACTCTTTGTTTCATTGATTCTTCTCAATGTTTTCCTGGTTTCTACTTGATTGATTTCAGCCCTCAATTTGATTATTTCCTGGCGTCTGCTCCTCCTGGGGGAGTTTGCTTCTTTTTGTTCTAGAACATTCAGCTGTGCTATTAATTCTCTAGTATGACTGTTCTCCAGTTTTTTCATGTGGGCACTTAGTGCTATAAACTTTCCTCTCAGCACTGCTTTCAAAGTGTCCCATAAGTTTGTGTATGTTGTGTCTTCATTCTCATTGAAATCGAGGAAGTCTTTAATTTCTTTTTTTATTTGTTCCTTTACCCAGGGATGGTGCAATTGTGCATTGTTCAATCTCCATGAGTTTGTAGGGTTTCTGCGATTTGTGTTATTGTTGAATTCTAATGTTAATGCATGGTGGTCTGATAAGATGCAGGGGGTTATTCCAATTTTTTTGTATCTGTGGAGATTTGCTATGTTTCCTATTATGTGGTCAATTTTAGAGAAGGTTCCATGTGGTGCCGAGAAGAAGGTATATCCCTTTGTATTTGGGTGGAATGTTCTATAGATGTCTGTTAAACCCAGTTGGGTCATAACTTCTATTAATTCTTTTGTTTCTTTGTTAAGTTTCTGTCTGGAGGTCCTATCTAGCGGTGAGAGCGGAGTGTTGAAGTCTCCTACTATTAGTGTGTGAGATTTTATGTGCATTTTGAGCTTTAGTAATGTTTCTTTCACGAATGTAGGTGCCTTTGTATTTGGGGCGTAGATATTTAAAATCGAGACTTCGTCTTGATGTATTTTTCCTTTGATGAATATGAAGTGCCCTTCTTCATCTCTTTTGATTGATTTTAATTTGAAGTCTAATTTGTTAGATATTAGGATTGCTACGCCCGCTTGTTTCTTGGGGCCGTTTGATTGGAAGATCTTTTCCCAGCCCTTTACTCTGAGATAACGTCTGTCTTTGGTGTTGAGATGTGTTTCTTGTATGCAGCAGAAGGAAGGGTTCTGTCTTCGTATCCATTCTGCTAGTCTGTGTCTTTTTATAGGTAAGTTGAGGCCATTGACATTGAGGGATATTAATGACCATTGATTGGTGATCCTTGTTTGCGCTTGATTTATTGTTAGTGAAGTTATTTTGTGTAGTTTCTCCTCCCTTTTTCTTTTAGTGTTTTGTAAAGTATGATTCTATATTGCCTGTGTCTTTGTGAATGTAGTTATCTTCCTTGGCTCTAGGTTTTCCTTCTAGCATTTTCTGTAGAGCTGGATTCATGGATACGTATTGTTTAAATCTGGCTTTGTCATGGAATATTTTGTTTTCTCCATCTATGGTAATTGAGAGCTTTGCTGGATATAGTAGTCTGGGCTGGCATCCTTGTTCCCTTAGCGTTTGTAGGACATCTGACCAGGATCTTCTGGCTTTCATCGTTTCCATTGAGAAGTCAGGTGTAATTCGGATTGGTCTGCCTTTGTATGTTACTTGGCCTTTTTCTTTAGCTGCTCTTAATATTTTCTCTTTGCTCTGTAGGTTTGATGTTTTGATTATTATATGGCGAGGTGACTTCTTCTTCTGGTCAAGCCTATTTGGTGTTCTGTAAGATTCTTGTACTTTCATAGGCATATCTTTCTTTAGGTTAGGGAAGTTTTCTTCTATGATTTTGTTGAATATGTTTTCTGTACCTTTAAGTTGAAGTTCTTCACCTTCTTCTATACCTATTATTCTCAGGTTTGGCTTCTTCACGGTGTCCCATATTTCCTGGATATTTTGTGTTAAGGATTTGTTGGTTTTGAGATTTTCTTTGGTTGACGATGCTATGTCCTCTAATGAGTCTTCAACACCTGAGATTCTCTCTTCTATCTCTTGTATTCTATTGGTGATGCTTGCATCTGTGATTCCAGACCGTTTACCGAGCTTTTCTATTTCCAGCATCCCTTCATTCTGTGTTTTCTTTATCGTTTCTATTTCAGCTTTCAATCCTTCAACTGTTTGAGCTGTTTCCTTAATTTTCTTGGTTGTTTTTTCTTGGTGCTCTTTAGATTCTTTGAGAGATTTGTTTATTTCTTGAATTTTTCCCCCATTTCATGGATTTTTTTGTTTGTTTTTTCTTCTATTTCTTTAAGGGATTTCCTCGTTTCTTCCTTGAGGCTCTCCATCATCTTCATGAAATAATTTTTAAGGTCTGTCTCCTCTTCTTCATCTATGTAGTGCTTTTCAGGTCTTGCTGGTGTTGGATCCCTGGATTCTGGTGGGGTCGTGTTGGTGTTTCTATTGCTGAGTGATCTCTTATTCTGTCTTCTTCCCATCTCTTCTTCCAGTGGGTGCTGGTGGGGGCTTTCTGTCTCCACTGGTCTCCTTCTTTACTGCAGCTGAAGCTGAAGCTGGCCTCGCTGGGGTTGGGGTCTTGGAGGGGCTGATCTCTTTCCTGTGTGGGTGGCTCTTCTGAAGCTGGGCTCGCTGGGTTGGGGTCTTGGAGGAGCTGATCTCTTTCCTGTGTGGGCGGCTCTTCTGGAAGCCGGGAGCGGCCCCGAAGATGGAGGGGGATGGGTGATGGGCGGGTGGTCCCAGCCAGAGACCCAATCTCACCTGAAGCTGGGCTCGCTGGGTTGGGGTCTTGGAGGAGCTGATCTCTTTCCTGTGTGGGCGGCTCTTCTGGAAGCCGGGAGCGGCCCCGAAGATGGAGGGGGATGGGTGATGGGCGGGTGGTCCCAGCCAGAGACCCAATCTCACCTGAAGCTGGGCTCGCTGGGTTGGGGTCTTGGAGGAGCTGATCTCTTTCCTGTGTGGGCGGCTCTTCTGGAAGCCGGGAGCGGCCCCGAAGATGGAGGGGGATGGGTGGTGGGCGGGTGGTCCCAGCCGGGGACCCAATCTCACCTGAAGCTGGGCTCACTGGGTTGGGGTCTTGGAGGAGCTGATCTCTTTCCTGTGTGGGCGGCTCTTCTGGAAGCCGGGAGCGGCCCCGAAGATGGAGGGGGATGGGTGGTGGGCGGGTGGTCCCAGCCAGAGACCCAATCTCACCTGAAGCTGGACTCGCTGGGTTGGGGTCTTGGGGAGCTGATCTCTTTCCTGTGTGGGCGGCTCTTCTGGAAGCCGGGAGCGGCCCCGAAGATGGAGGGGGATGGGTGATGGGCGGGTGGTCCCAGCCAGGGACCCAATCTCACCTGAAGCTGGGCTCGCTGGGTTGGGGTCTTGGAGGAGCTGATCTCTTTCCTGTGTGGGCGGCTCTTCTGGAAGCCGGGAGCGGCCCCGAAGATGGAGGGGGATGGGTGGTGGGCGGGTGGTCCCAGCCAGAGACCCAATCTCACCTGAAGCTGGGCTCGCTGGGTTGGGGTCTTGGAGGAGCTGATCTCTTTCCTGTGTGGGCGGCTCTTCTGGAAGCCGGGAGCGGCCCCGAAGATGGAGGGGGATGGGTGATGGGCGGGTGGTCCCAGCCGGGGACCCAATCTCACCTGAAGCTGGGCTGGCTGGGTTGGGGTCTTGGAGGAGCTGATCTCTTTCCTGTGTGGGCGGCTCTTCTGGAAGCCGGGAGCGGCCCCGAAGATGGAGGGGGATGGGTGGTGGGCGGGTGGTCCCAGCCAGAGACCCAATCTCACCTGAAGCTGGACTCGCTGGGTTGGGGTCTTGGGGAGCTGATCTCTTTCCTGTGTCTCAGGCACCAGAGTGACCTCGAGTGATCTAAAGGTATAACATCAATTGGCAAGCTAAGCAATAGTGGAAGGACCACCTCGAATGCCCATTCCTGATAATGAACTTGATGTCTATAACTATCCGGGAGCCTTCATCCTGGGACTGATGGAAGCAGAGGCAAACACACAACTAAGCACTGAACTGAACCCAAGGAACCCAGTGACAGAGAGAGAGGAGTGATGAGCAAATTGGCAAGGAATGGGCTGGCAAAACCAGCAGAGACGGCTGATCTGAACAGGGGAGTGCTCTTGGACCCCAGACCGACAGTGGGGAGGCCAGAATGGGACTGATCTGGACCCCCAAATGTGAGTGTCAGTGAGAAGGCCTGGGCAACCTATGGGGCTCTGAGCTGTGGATCAGTGTCTATCCCTGGTATACAATCTGTCTTCATGTGCCTATGGCACAAAGAGAGATGCTCTCTCAGCCTGGACTCTAAGGGGAGTGCCTTGACCCTACCAAGAGTGAAATGATAGACTCTAGACATCCCCTATGTGGAGGGATTTGGCAATAGGGTGGGAGGGAGGGTGGAAGGGGAGTGCGGGAGGAGGGGAGGGAGAGGGAACTGGGATTGACATGTGAAACAAGCTATTTAAAATTAAAATAAAAAAAAAATAAATACAAAAAAAAAAAAAAAAATGAAAAAAAAAAAAAAAAAAAAAACCACAGTCTATCACACACTCAAATGTTTTGTCTAAACCTTGTACACCAAGAGAGACTCTTTAAGGACCTATAATTTTGTCACCTGAATATAATAATCATGTTTGTTTTGCCGTAAATTTCTAAGAGAAAAGAGAGAAGGAACTTGAAAAGAAAGATTCTGAACAAACATCTTACAGTAAAAAGAGAAATAGGTTTATTCTGGTTACCTCAACAATACCCAGAAAGCAAAGAACTTTCTTAATGGTCCATGGAAAAAAATGTTAAATAAAAAACATTCCTGGGTTCTAGTGGAGAGAAGATTTCTCAAATTAGGTTAATCAAGTTCTAGTTGATTCTAAAGGCTCCCATCTTCTTAGAGAAGGCTGCTACATCCCAGGAGACAGACCTTCCTGAGATTTGGACATAGCTATCCCACTGAATTCTCCCTCAGTACCACATAGACTGTTTTCTTTCTTACTTTTATTCACTGAATTTGATGCATACTCACTGACATCAAGACACAACACCATTTGGACTGGTGGATGTAAGCCCTTGTAGATTGATTTGCATCAAATTATCCATATAATCAGCATTAACATCAAGAACCATTTTAGCCTGGTGGTGGTAGCACATGCTTTTAATTCCAGCACTCAGGAGGCAGAAACAGGCAGATCTCTGTGAGGTCGAAGCCAGCCTGGTCTACAAAGCTACACAGAGAAACCTTGTCTCAAGAAGTTAAAAAAAGAACTCATTTTAACAGCAAGCCTTTTGAAATGATATCACAGGTAAGATAAACTAGTTTTTATACACCCCAGGACCACCTGCCCACGGTGAGCTGGGCCCTCCCACAGCAATTACCAGTCAAGAAAATATATCAAAGGCTTGCCCACCAGCCAACCAGGTAGAGGTGCTTTCTCAGTTGACGAACCCTTTTTCAAAATGACTCTAACTTCTGTCAAGTTAGCATAAAACTAGTCAAGACAGCCTCTTACCCCCGCAAACTCCTCAGAGAAGGTTTGGTCAAGGCCAATGTGTTCTACTTTGCCAAATCCCAAGTGTGAGTTTAGACTCCTCACAGTACTCCTCCCCATTCTTTCTCTCCCTCCTACCTTCCTCTAATGAAGCAGTAAATGTCAGTCCTTCTAATAAAACCCTTGTGGTCAAAGCCATTGGCATCCACTTTGTCACATTAAGTTGTCAGCATGCTCTGTGTTTGTCCTCACTGTCTTCATGTGTGACATTACTTACTTCACCCATTGCTGGGACAAAATCCCTGACAGAAGAAACACCTTAAAAGCAGGAGAGTTTCATGTCTTCATCACAGGAAGTAAAGTGTGGCAGAACGAGTGACCACAGGAGCACATGACAGCATTCTGTATCTGGTATCCCATCCAGGACGTAGACACAACACAGGCCAGAACTAGAGGTGTTTGTCCCCTCCGAAGCCATACACCTAATTAACTATACCTAATTACCTATGTCTACCAGCTTGGCCCACATCTCATGGGTTCCACCAGCTCTCAAAATAATGCGACCAGCAAGTGTTCAAACCCATGAGTCTATGTGGGACATTTCATATTTACAACATAATGTAAGCTTTGCATGCCTGCCATACTATCCACACCCCCCAGACATATTCCTAGCTCGCAGTCCAATTCTTCTTTCTCTCATCATTTAGTGCTAAGTAATGCCTCAGGACTCTGTGCAGCCTCTCCCATTAGCGAAGACCACTCCATAACTGTCTCTATCCAATAGGACATTAAGTGCTGCATATTCAGATGACATCCAACCTCTTTCCTGAGTTGTGAACTTTATCTCTGCATTTATTTCTTTGCCTTTTAAAAATAAACTAAAAGGAAAAGCACTGATTTGGGCTCATAGTTCCAGTCTGTCATAGCAGGGAACTCACAGAGGCTAGAGGGACCAGGTCATCACATCATCTCCATAATGAAGAAGAGAAAGTAATAAACTCATTCATGCTTCTCAGCTTCCTTTCTCCACTTACACAGTCCAGGGTCCAGCCAAGGAATGGTGCCACCCATGGTAGACAGGTCTACCAACCCCAGGCAACACAATCAAGATGAGCCCCTACAAGATACTCCGATGGGCCCATCTCCCAGGTAATGGAAATTCTGTCAATGAGCGCTAACCATCACAATATCCAATGGCCTACTTACCATCTCCTTCTGTATGAATAGTAGGCATTTTGAATATTGCCCAAAATTTCCTTTTCAGCTCCTCTACCTACTCTTATGCCAAGCTTCTTCTAGTGAATAAATCACTCAGTTTGGATCCCATACCAAGTCTAATGACCTGTAGTAGAGAGCTCTACCAAAGACAAAATTTCTCAGCCAGAAAAGAAGTGGGAAAGCCTGCTGAGCAAGCCAAAAGACAATCTCTAAGCTCCCTATTATCCCAGCCTTCCACTACCCTGTCCAGACAACAGACCTCCTGCCTCCAAGAAAAGAATGAGGATATTTTTCCCAGACCTGCACCAATGTTCATCTTCTTTCCTTCAAGGAAAATTGAGCTTTCCACCTGCACCCTCGCTGTATACCCTCATGTCCCTTCACTAATACTAATCCATCAGTCATCCCTTTTGCTGCCTTACAGTCTTTTCCTCCCAACTGACACTACTCCATTCACACATGGATATGTCCAACCTTCACAGTCTTTTCCTCCCAACTGACACTACTCCATTCGCACGCATGGATATGTCCAACCTTCACCAAAATTAAAGTTTCAACTCTTAGCTTCTATTTGTCTTTTCCTCTTCCCAGTCAGATGTCTCGAGCTATACCTCATTTCCTCGCCACCTGCTTTGCTCCAGTAACCTGGCCTCCTGGTGACTTGAAACATGCAAAGCACTCTCTCCAATCCTGTGCCAGTGACTCATACCCAAACTATTTTGTAATCATTACTTGCTCTCCTCTTCACAAAATATGAACCCTTGGCACCCAGAATGTGAGCCGTCCTAAAGCAAATAGAATTGTTGCATTCTCAAAAACAACAGGATGATCCCACCTGACAAGTCAGCCCTGGGATAGAGAAGAAGTTCTCCAATTTCCCCAGGGATTCGCTAAGACAAAAATATAAACTGCTTACCTTTTATTAACTTAATACTAAGTATTAATAATAGAAATAACTCAAAATAACTAACAAGCTAAAAATATACATACAAAAAAGAAAAACTGGCCGGGCATTGGTGGAACACATCTTTAATCCCAGCACTCAGGAGGCAGAGTTAGGCAGATCTCTGTGAGTTCAATGCAAGCCTGGTCTACAGAGTATGTTCCAGGACAGCTTCCAAAACAATACAGAGAAACCCTGTCTCACAAAAAAAAAGAAGAAGAAGAAGAAGAAAAAGAAAAAAACTGTGACTGGTTTTTCTGAACTTGATTAAAGAATCATATTTTGTTGACATCTGAAGAGTAACTATCTAAATATTAATCAAAAAGATATTAAACTAGCCACAACTACAATTATACATGATACAAGCTTGATGGACCCAGCTGACCACATTTGCATCTGTAGCATTCAACTAGGAAGACTGGACTTGGATGACACAATGTTCACCAAGTAAAACAACACAACAGTTACAAACTGGAAAGTTAGTCTCATGAAATTTCTATAATAAAGAATTGCACCAAATAAAATGATTTTAGCAAAAAGCATAATAATGGGAAGTAAAAGATTATCTTAATTGTTCTGAAAATACAATTGATGACACTGAACTAGCTTTATGTAATTAGTTCCATAAAATATGCTGTCATAAAATTTTCCTGAAGTTAGGCTAGTATTATGTAGACTGATGAATTCATAAGCCCACTAATATATTTTATATTCATGAATATACTTCATGCACAAAAGCATACATCTCTAGAGTCTGGTTAGCAGGATAAAAGAATCCGCTCGATTAAAACTTGATTAGGACTGGGACATCCTCTCTTCCCAGCGTTTTCTTGATCTCCAAGCCCTGCCTGCTGCTTCACTTCCCTAGATTGTCTGAGGAATGCGAGCTGCTCAAGGTCAAAGTAGTTTTAGCCACCTTTGAATCCACAGTGCCTACACCTAGCACTTAGGACTAGCTCAACAACCATCTAACAGCGAATTCACTAAGCCAACATTTGACTAAGGCTTCTCATGGCCACTGCCTATATGGATTCCCTAGGGCTCTTGCCATGCAAACTCCAAGGCCCCATTTCCAGAAATTTCTAAATCACTAATTAGAACTTGATGTAGTTTTAATGAGCATTCCAAAAATACATTTTTAAAAAATATGTTTAGAAAGAATAATAATAACCCAGAAGTATCTGCCATATGTTTCAGCTAGCAAATGCATTTAGCTGTCCAAATGGAAGCTTTACAAGCAAGAAGCCAATGATTCCTCAGCACGAAGATGTTGGGGCCATTGTGGCTGAAATTCTCTGAGCTTCCCATTTGCTTATCACCTGTGGTTGATAGATGCCTGCCGTAGTTGTAGATGTCACATGCATATTCAAAGTAAGAAAAGAAGGAAGCGTGCCACTTGAGATTCATCCCTTGACAGAGAGCAAAAATTGCCCTAGGAATCTGTCCTGGACTTTCTCTTCCATCTCATTGGCTACAACTGTATGAATTGGCTAAAACTGTGTGGGTAGCTTGTCCAGAGCGACTCAGCTGGCCATCTCGGGCTACAAGGCTACCTGGAAGAAAAGAATGCTAGCTAGCAATTCTTTCCAGCTTCTTCACTGATAAGCTTGAGGGGGTTGGGAATGAAGGGTTATTGCTTTAGCCAAACATCTGCCACATGATCGCTCCCACCAATTCCTTATCTATCCAGCTCACCAAATAACCCTCACAACAATTCTATGAGGTAGGAATTGTTATCGTACAGAAAAAGAAACTGAAGCACAAATAGAGTAAATAGCTTTCCCAGACTCCCTCAATCAAACCCAGGTAGTTTATGCTAGAGTGCATGCCCTTCCCCTCTCCATTTCAGGGCTTTAGAAACAAGCGGTAGAGGCTGACTGTCTAGTCGCCAGCACAGGTGCTATCAGCCTTTATTGCGCTATAACACCTGCTAGTGAAACAGACCTTCAAATATCACCTTTATCTTTATTCCTCCCTTTCAGTGTAGCCCCAGGATGGTATAACATTTTTAATGCACATTAAAATTCAGGACTTGTCCTGCTGCCTGGTTTATTTTGGGTCTGGTTATCCTTCATCCTACACCTTGGCACATGAACTCTGCCCAAATTGCAAGCATGCGAGGATCTGCAAATGAGGTCCCAAGACAACAGTAGGCATTTTCTTATTTTAGATCTGTTTTCCAAGCTGAAGCATATATTCAAATTCTGTAGCATGGATCCCCTAAAGTCCCTCAAGTCACTAAACCTATTTATCCTAACTAAGATGTGTTCAGGAAGTTCAAGCATCCAAAAAAAGATGGCTTTTCCCTGGAGCTGTGCATATAGAGATAAAAAGAAAGTAAGGCAAAATGAAAAAAAAATAAGAGTCAGCTCCTGCAGAGAACCTGGAAGCTTTCCCTAACCAAACCTAAGCGTCACTGTCTCCAAACAACCTCTCTGCTGCAGAGATCCTCATATTAAGAATCAGTAACGCATACCATTGTTTCCTGACATTGAAAGTGAAGAGTTGCCACCCATTTTTAAATTAGGCATAGCTGTGGGCTCCTGGTGTTATCAGAAAAGGAACCTAGCTTCACCTCTGTTGCTGTGATAAAACACACTGACCAAAAGCAACATAAAGAAGGAACAGGTTTGTTTCAGCTCACACTTCCAGATCACAGATCATCATGAGAAAGCCAAGGGAGCAACTCAAAGCAGGAAGTTAAAAGCAGGCCTGTTTGCTATTACACACAGCATTACCTCTGACCTTATAGCAGGGAGAGTGGAGGATGGTATTTGAACAAGCCAGCTTATACTCAACCATCATTCTCCTGTAGTTCATCCCTGTCTAGGGATGAATGATACTGCCCACAGCGGCCTGGGCCCTTCTACATCAAGTAACAATCAAGACAATCTCCCACAAACATACCCACAGGCCAACCTTATCTAGGCAATTTCTCAACTGGGGCCCTCCTCTCAGATGACTCCAGGCTTAACTGAATTGGCAGTTGATGTTAATGCCATACATGGCTAATCCGTTCTCAGCATCCAATAAACAGGACCGCCTAGACTGTGGTATCACACAACTGTCTGCCCTATACTATTGATTTGCAAAGAGAGTTGATATAGAACTTTCTACAGAAATTTAAAAATGACACATCTGATTGCTTTATCGGTGGATTGCAGTTTTTTAATGTGACTAATTTAGGTATAATGTTTACTTCATCAGTCTCAATAGAATGAACAGAGTATTTAGCTTTAGTGTGCAGTAGATTGAAAAGGAGAGTTTGTCCTTCAGCTCAGGACGATAAATAATGTGCTACATCAGAAGAACCGACACATATAATACTATGACACTGTGGATAGTGAGCCTTGATTAGAGGGACTAATTCTAAGATTGGGGATGTAAGAATTCACATTTCCATCATACAAGATGGCTCTCTTCAACTTCTAACTCTCAAGTTCCACCATGCTTGTTGTATTCTAGAAAACTTTGCCAAGTGCTTATAAGAGGAAGAAGTTTTCCCAGTTCTAATTTAGAAGTAGTGGAAGAAAGGAAATAACCTCTTGAACATGAAAGCAAATTTCAGATCCTCAAGCATAAGCCTGGCAGCGGGGAGACTATAGATAGAAGGCAAAACCCGATTATGATTAAGTGTCGACTTAACACCAGAAGTGAGCCAGAAGGAAAGAGCAGGCTCTCCAGGAGTTCCTGCTTCCTCAACAGAATTATTCCCAGGAGCCTTCCAGCCAAAAGGAGCTATTTTCTTCATAATGACATAGAGGTTATCCATGCAGATCTTGAGGTAAAGTCACCTTGCTTTGAACCCTCCGGCTCCAGCATGTATTCACTGCATGTGTGTGTGATCTTGAGGAAATCACCTAAGCCTGCGACTCCATCTTCTCGACTGAAACAATAGAGATCATGCATTTATTATAGTACTTATGATGGTGACCTTATTATTAACTGATTGAATTGAGAAAGACCTACATTAGTGAAGCACACCTCGGGATGTATCTCCAAGGGCAATTACAAAGAAGATTAACTAAAGAGGAGATGGTAACCCCCAATGTGGGTGGCATCATCCCCTAGGCTAAAGACCCTGAAGGAATAAGTGAGAGAAAGGAGAAAGCCCATAATTGTGGCCACTGTCTTCCTGATCCCTGACTACAATGAATGGAGCTATTCTAGGATATCACATCTTTCCCACTGTGTAGACTGAAGCTGCTGACACTGAGAGAGAAGTCTTGTCTTCCCTTGAGTTGCTCTCTCAACAGAAAGTCTAACATGGTGGTGGTGGTGTTCTTTTGCTTCAAATGTTAGCATAAAGCTTGAAGGGGATCCTGCGTGGGGGAACCATGGCAAATTCCATGACTGGCGAGGGTGACAGAGATGGGTAACAAACATGCCAGGCAGACAGAGCGTGAGTGAGAAGTTTTATTAGAAAGGGGAGGGAGCAACTGAAGAATGGATAGAGAAAATGTGGTACATTTACACAATGGAGTACTACTCAGCAAAAAAAAAAAAAACAATGGAATCTTGAAGACAAATGCAGGCAAATGGATGGCACTAGAAGAAACCATCCTGAGTGAGATAACCCAGTCACAAAAAGACAAACATGGTATGTACTCACTCATATATGGATTTTAGACAAGAATCAGGGGAGTGCCAGTCTAAAATCCCACTGCCAGAGAGTCCAGGAAACAGTGAGTACCCTAAGAGAGATATGCATGGTACCCCCAGAGAAGGTGGAATGAGGCAAGATCTCCTGAGCAGAACGGGAGCATGGGGGGGAGGGGAGCCAGGAAAAAGAGAGGGGGAGAAGAGGAGGGGAGAGGAGGACATGACGGAGCAGGAGGGTTGAGTTGGGGGAAGTATAGAGGAGAGTAGGATGAGAAATACCATAATAGAGGGAGTCAGTCTTGGTTTGAGGGGAGATCTGGCACTAGTGAGATCTCCAGAGATCTACAAGGATGACACCAATTGGCAAACTATGCAGTAGTGGAGAGACTACTTTAAATGCCCCTCCCTGATAAGGATTTTGACAACTATCTTCTTACATACCATCCTAGAACCTTCATCCAGTGACAGACGGAAGCAGGGGCAGACACCCACAGCTCAACACTGAACTGAACTCCTGGAACCAAGTGACAGAGAGGGAAGAGTGATGAGCAAAGGGGTCAAGACTGGTCTGGTGAAACCCAGAAACAGCTGACCTGAACAAGGGGGAGATCTTGGACCTCAGACTGATGGCTGAGAGGCCAGCATGCAACTGAATGTGGTGTCAGTGAGGAGACCTAGGCAATCTATGGGGCTTTGAGTAGTAGATCAGTATTTATCCCTGGCATACAAATGGACTTTGGGTGCCCATCACACAATGAGGGATGCTTTCTCAATCTGGACATTTGGGGGAGGGCCTTGGCCCTCCCCAGAACGAAATGACAGACTCTAGAGATCCCCCATGGAGGGCCCTACCTTCCCTGGGGAATGGAGTGGGGATTGGGTTGGGGTCTGGGGAGGCTGGTGGGCTGGAGCGGGCATGGAGGGGAGGGAGAGGGATCTGGAACTGACATGGGAAGCAAGCTTGTTTCTAATTTAAATATATAATAAAAAAGTGTTTCAAAAAAAAGAAAGGGGAGGGAGGAGAAGGAAAGAGAAAAGAGATAAAGAGACGCAGAGACAGAGAGAGGACAGAAGGGAAGAGGGGGACAGAAGCAGAAAGAGAGGAGAGCAGAAAGAGAGTAGAAAAGCTGGAAAGAGAGAGGAAAGAGCAGAAAGAGAGCATAAGTGGACAGGGCCTGTCATTTTAAAGGGGTCCTTCGCACCTGTGTGCAGACTATGCTCATGGAACCCTGGGCTGACCAGATACTGCCTGAGTGCATTCTGACAAGTGACAGGGGCAGGCCAGCATAATGCCTGAATCCTTACAGTTGGTGTGAGGACTGAAGAAAATAGAATACGAGTGCTCTTAGAAATCATGTAAGACTCAGGATTTCATTGTTTTTTCTCTTCGGTTGAGGGGCATCTAGGTTGCTTCCAAGTTCTGGCTATTACAAATAATGCTGCTATGAACATAGTACTATTCAGCAGAAAAAAACAATGGAATCCTGAGTTTTGCAGGTAAATGGATGACACTAGAAGAAACCATCCTGAGTGAGGTAACGCAGTCACAAAAAGAGAAACATGTCATGTACTCTCTCATATATGGATTTTAGACATAGATCTGGGGAGTGCCAGCCTACAATCCCATGGTCAGAGAGTCTGGGAAACAGAACCTTCATTCAGTGGCTGATGGAAGAAGAGGCAGACTCCCATAGCTAAGTACTGAGCTGAACTCAAGAAAGCCAGTAACAGAGAGGGAGGACTGATGACCAAAGGAGTTAAGACTGGGCTGGTTTAACCCCAGAAACAGCTGACCTGACAAGGGTTAACTCTTGAATCCCAGGCTGATGCCTGGGAATCCAACATGGGACTGATCAAGACCCCCTGAATGGGGGTGTCAGTGAGGAGGCCTAGGTAATCTATTGAGCCTTGGGCAGTAGATCAGTATTCATCCCAAGTATACACATGGACTTTGGACTCCCATCCAACAATGTGAGATGAACTCTCACCCTGAACTCTTGGGGGAGGGTCTAGGCCCTGCCCTGGATGAAATGACAGACTATGGACACCCCCATGGAGGGCTTCACCCTCCCTGGGGAAATGAGGGGATAATGGGGGAGTTGGGGGGAAGGCACAGGAGGGGGGGAGGGAAAGGGAGAGGGACCTGGAACTGACTTGTGAACCAACCATGTTTCTAATCTAAGTTTAAACTTAAAAAGAAAAAAAAAAGAAATCATGTAAGAAGTTATATACTACTGTTCAGCATTGCCACTAGTGGGAAAGAGCTCATAGGGAGAACACCTTTTAACTACTCATCTCAAGTAGTTTGAAAATCTAAACTCTTTCATGTTTGAGAAGTTAAAAGTGGCCATTTCAACCCCTAAAAGGAAAGCTACAATCAGTGGTTAATATGTTTTCATAAAGCCCATTTTTTCATTTTTAGTTTTCGTTTTGTTTTGAGACAGGGTCTCACCATTAGTCGTAGCTACCCTAGAGCCCACTATTTAGAGCAGGCTGTCATTATAAGTAAGTGCCATTATTCATTTATCAGCTTCTTGGAAGCCCAGTTCTCAGCAGCATTTCTACTACCTTGCTTATTAAACTCTACTGGGGAGAGAGAAGATACAAGTTTGTGTTTATAACTTCATAGAAGGTAAATATGAGCAAATTACATTATATAGAAAAGATATAAAGAAAGCCAACTCAAGCTAGTGATTTCTGGGGAAGCATATGGGGTAAAGAAGATAATAGGTATCAATTGGGTTTGTCCATGAGAATCACAAAACATTATAAGCTATTGCTGTTGCACTTGGTCATCCCCCTGAAGTAGAAAAGTAAGTCACTGTTGCTGAAGGCACAATGCACTTTGGACACAGGACCCAAAGGACCCAAACTGGATCTAACCTGAAAGCCTCATTGTACCAGAAGGCACAATGTATGATTCCAAAGGAAGGAAGAAACCAATAGTCCTAGCCAGCAATGATATCTATGAACTATAACAAGTGACATAAACAGATATGAAAGTGTCATAATAAACCCATATATAGAATTAATGTATGCTAGTAAATAACTTAAAATCTGAAAGACGGTATTCCCAAAGAACACAAGAATAATAACAATGGCTCTCCCCTGTCAAGACCAGGCTGGAGAAACCCACAGGAACAGATGACCTGAACAAGGGGGAGCTCTTGGACCCCAGACTGATAGCTGGGAAACCAGCATAGGACTGACCCAGATCCCCTGAGTGTGGGTATCAGTTAGGAGGCCTGGACAATCTATGGGGCCTCTGGCAGTGGATCAGTATTTAGCCCTAGTATACGAATGGACTTTGGGAGCCCATTCCACATAGAGGGAAGGACCTAGGCTCTGCTCCAAATGATATGACAGACTTTGAAGATCCCCCATGGAAGGCCTCACCCTCCCTGGGGAGCAGAAAGGGGATGGGTTGGGGGTTAGTCAGGGGCAGGGCAGAATGGAGGGAGAGGAAACTGGGATTGACATGTAAAACAAGCTTGTTTCTAATTTACATTTAAAAAGGAAAAACAAGAATAATAACAATGGTAGCATACCCAGGTTATATGTTGCTAGAGACAAGGGAAGAAGACTTGGTTTTCACTGTTTTATCTTTTGTAGCTTTTCAAATTTCAAACCAAACACGTACTGCATATACATTAAAGATTCCATTACCAACTTTTAAAAGGCTATGAACACTGGAGAAGAGGCAGTGTAAGTAAAGGATACTCTACTGGGCCCTGGGAGATGGGGGCTGCATCACTTATGTGCTATGAGATCATGGCGAGACACTTAATATCTCCTTGGATTTCATGGCTGTAAAATAAAGAAATTAATGCCTCCCCAACCGCCACCTCACTGGGTTTATGTGAGGGTCAAGTGAGATTCCAGTGTCATTTTCCAAACACAAACAGAAGATATCATTATTGTTCCTGGAAGCCCTGCTGCTGAAACTAGACTCCTTGGTTGTTTTGACTCCCAGAATCATAGAAGAACACTGAAAAGTTTGACTTCAAGATGAAAGATACAGGAGATGATGTCCCTGTTTCAAGTCAAACCCTTCTTTACACTCTTCTGCTCTTCTTATGTCTCAGCCCATCACCATAGAGCACAGTGCCTTTGAGAAGTGGCCAGACCTGTGGTGCCCATCTTGCCATGAATAACAACAATTTAATGTCATTTCTCCTATATTCTACACCAAATGAGATGGGTTCCAGACGCAGGCATGTGCAATGTGCCACTTAGGATAAGGGTAAAAGATTCCCACTCCTGACTTCTTTCTAAATACAAACGTAGTCTGGGGAAACTTTTCAAGGTCAAAAGGAATGCCTCATTGCCAGTAGGCTCTGTCTAGAGACAGAGAAGTCAAGATGTGTGGGGAAAAACAAAACCAGGAACAATTTTGGACTATGCAAACCTTGACACCTCACCCCCCCCATGCAGTTAGCTCACTCCAAATAAATGTCTGTCTTAACACTCCCAAACAAGTCTTGATGAATAAAAGGTGGCACATGCCTAAAATCCCAGTACTTGGGAAGTGGAGGCAAGAGGATCAGAACCTTGAGGCCATCCTTGGCTATATAGGGAATTTAAGGATAGTCAAGGCTACATGAGATGATGTCTCAAAAATGTGTGTGTGTGTGTGTGTGTGAGTGAGTGTGTGTGAGAGAGAGAGAGAGAGAGAGAGAGAGAGAGAGAGAGAGAGAGAGAGAGAGAGAGAGAGAGAGAGAGAGAGAGTCTGGTATAAGTTGGTACCTGAGAGGCTCACCTAGGAATATTTTCTATAAATTCCTACCTAACGATACTGTAAGAAGGTATTTGACTTTTATAGTCTTTGCCTTTGTAAGAATAGACTAATATTCACTCAGTGTTTATTGTGAATTGGGCTCTTTTAGATATGTAATATTGTTATCAGTTGAAACTTACAGAAAAGCCATTCAGCCCTGTTGTGCAGTTAAGATGTCTAAGATTCTGAGAGGCCTGTGGGAACCTGCTTTCGGTTTTCCATCAAGGGCTGGACCCAGGTTTCCAGACACTAGATTCTATGCTCCTTCTCTCATCTTGATGCTCCCAAAACTGGGTTTTCCTTGGAGGACCCTCCAGCATCATAGGTTGTGGTGAGTCATTCAGCTAAAGACAATAGCAAGGCTACAGATAAGATATTTGAAGCTAAAGTATAAGATTTTTCAAAACTTTCAAACAGGCCAAAGACAGTATGTGTAAGAGTAAACTCCACCTCACTCTGCCACATCAGCTCCAGGGATGACTGTGGCCCCTCCTTGGGTCACAACACACAGTTATACAGGTTGCACACCACTTCCTAGTTACCGAGCTAGGGACCCTGCAGGTATCACACTCTCAACAGCTGTCCACAACTGTCTACTCATTTTTGACTGTCATCTGCATCTATGACTACAATATGCTAAAATCTAACTCTGTTAGACAAGATAAACTCACTGTGGTCCATACTGGGAAAATGTGTACTATTATCAAGGTCACCGGCAAGAGGGAAAAACATAGATTTTAACACTAACTTCAACCTAAAATTTACCTCTAATTTTGTTATTCTTGGAAGAGTTGGGAAAAAATGAAGATTAAAAGACATACAAATGATGGCACTCAATGATTTTATGCAGATGCACACTAAAACCAACAACACACTTTCTGAACATTCCTTTTCACAGACCCAGAATCTCAAATTCACTGCTGGCCTACAAAGGGCCAAAGAATTAGATCATCAATGTTTTCATTTGGCTCCTGGAAACCAGGCCCACCTATAGAAGGGGCAGAACGTGAGTGGAGCCTGCCAACGCTTTCCCATGAGAGAAAGGACATCGCCACCTGATACCTGTGACCAGTTGGGATCTCAGGGAAAATAAGTGGCACACTTTAAAGAAATATGTATATAAAGAACTGAAGAAACATGGGTGTTTTTAAAAATGACCCATTCAAAAAAAATGGACCTGGGATCTGAACTGGGAGTTCTCAAAAGAAGAAAAAAGTTCGTCATCCTTGGCACTAGGGGAAATGCAAATCAGACAACTCTGAGTTTTCATCTTACCTGACTCAGAATAGCAAAGATCAACAAATCCTGGAGGGTATGTGGGGAAAGGGAACCCTCATTCACTATTACGGTATTACAAACGGGTCCTGCCACTCTAGAAATCAGGGTGCAGAATCCTCAAGAATCTAAAAATAGATATACCATGTGACCCAACTATACCATTCCTTGGCATATGCCCAAAGGACTCGACATCCTACCCCAGAGATGCTTGCTCGGCCATGTTCACTGCTGCGCTAGTCACAATAGCTAGGAAATGGAAACAGCCCAGTTGACAAATAGATAGTGGAAATGTGGTACATGTATACTTGGGATGCTTTTCAGCTGAAAAAAAAAACAATGAAATCATGAGCTTTGCAGGTAAATGGGTGGAACTAGAAAAGATCATATTCAGTGAAGAAACCCAGACTCAGAAAGACAAACATCACATTTTCTGTCTCATCTGATCTCTTCCTCTGCATCTTCATATATTAATACATAACCGGGAGTAACAGCAGAAACCAGAAAAGTTAAAAGGGACCATTGCAGGGATAGGAGGAGCAATAGATACCGGAATATCAGTGGACAAGTGATCTGAAGGGGTAAATGGGGAAAATGGAGAGGACTCTAATTAGGGAAGGGAATGGGAGGTGTATACGGAAGGAGGGAGGGGGACAAAGTAACAATAGATGTCTAAAAAGTTATAAGGAATCATACTATTAACTACCTAAAACATATATAATATTCACAATTCAGTATATGTAATATATGTTATATATTAGTCCCATTGACTGCCTCCCAGAAGTGGTAGGTTAGTTGCTAAAGACACCATACACGTTAGACACAGGGCCCAATGCCCCAAACTGGATCTGAACCGAAAGCTTCCTCCCGGAGGACTAATATTCCTGATAACAGAAAGTACCAGATAAGCTTCTAAAAGAGACAAGTAACCAACAGTCCTGCCCAGCTATGATGTCTATGAACCACAGCAACCACCAGCATGGCACAATAACTTTTTTTAGATTTATTTATTTATTACATATACAGTATTCTGCATACATACTGGGAGAGGGCACCAGATTGAATTGTAGATGGCTGTGAGCCACCATATGGTTACTGGGAATTGAACTCAGGACCAATGGAAGAGCAATCAGTGCTCTTAATCTCTGAGCCACTTCTCCAGCCCTGGCACAATAACTTTTAAGGCAGTAGTGGCATTCATAGCTTATAGTTCATATTGACTGAGTTCATTTGGGCTGTAACCAACAGCTCTCTAATTGGACTTAAAACCCATTCAACAAGAGGGAATTTATTCCTGGTACTGGAAACATAACCAATTATCCAGGGCTAGTGAAGTCGTGAATCTTGGAGGGGAACCTACAACCACTTTGCTATACCCCTAACTACGTTCTAAATATTTGTCCTTATACCCACAGATAAGTGTAGTTTTTACCCCTCATCAAAGAAATCTCTCTTTGCAGCAGAACAAGGCAATTACATAAAGCTACAACCAATCAAAATGCAGAGTTATGACCAAATACAGGCCAAGGTAATCTATGGGGCCTTGAATAGTATTTATCCCTGGCATACAAATGGACTTTGGCTGCCCATCCCACAATGAGGGATGCTCTCTCAGCCTGGACTCATGGGGGGAAGACCTAGGCCCTGCCCTGGATGAAATGACAGACTCTGGAGATCCTCCATAGAGGGTCTCACCCTCCCTGGGGATCGGAGTGGAGACTGGGTGGGGGACTAAGGGGCCTGGTGGAGGAGTGGGGGAGGAGGGGAGAGAGAAGGAGCTAGGATTGACATGTGAATCAAGCTTGTTTCTAACTTAAATAAAAAATAAAGGGAGAAAAAAAAAAGGCCAAATCCCACCTGACACATGTACAACACCACTCCTGTACCTGAGGCTCAGGGACCACTGTGGAGAAGGGCAGAAAGATTTTAGGAGCCAGAAGAACAAGGAGTTTTCTGTGAGACTGTCTCCTAAAATGTTAGAAGCACACCCATGAAGTCTCACCAACACAGCCACCTACACATGACTGAAACAACACCAGTAGCCATGATAACATGAAAAGAGAAAGTTCAGGAAACCTCAGCCCTAGACAAGGAAATACAGGCAATTAAGGGATGCTGAGAGCAGAAGAAAAAGTCTCCCCCAGGGAGGAGCATACCAATTAGTTATCAAATACCAAATGGTCAGCCCAGAAAGCACACACATACAAGAAACATTATACAGACTGAACAGGTGTGTGTGTGTGTGTGTGTCTGTGTGTCTGTGTGTCTGTGTGTCTGTCTGTGTGTGTGTTTGTGTGTGTCTGTGTCTGTATGTGTCTGTGTCTGTGTGTGTGTCTGTGTGTGTCTGTGTAACAAAGAAAAAGAGACTGGATTTAAAGAGGGCAAGAGGTGAGAGGGGTGCATGGGAGGATATGTGGGAGGAAAGAAAATGGGGGAAATTATGCAATTATATATCAAAAAATAAAGACTGGGCTGAAGAGATGACTTGGTGGTTAAGAGCACTGGCTACTCTCCAAAGGACCTGGGTTCAATTCCCAGCACCAATACGGCAGCTCGTAACTCTCTGTAACTACAGCTCCAGGGGATCCAACACCCTCACACAGATATACATGCAGGCAAAACACCAATGCATATTTAAAAAATAAATTTAAAAGACTACTTTTTTGAGAGGCTTTAAGAGAATTTAATTGTAATGCTATGAATGTGGAGACCCATCAGAAAAGCATGGCAATCGTGGCTTAATAGTAGAGGAACTATTATGAAATGGGACAAAGCAGAACAGGGAGGAGCTGTCATAACCTAAAGGGAGAGTGCAGAGATAAACTTGGGAAGCATGGTGAACTTCAACAGAGGGGTACAGCAGTCTACCAGGAAGAAGCCAAGGATGACCCTTCACCCCATTCTTTCTCTCTCTTATCCTCACCTGGGGCCTCCTCTTCATTGGGCAAGTTCAACCAAGGCACCAGACATGGAAATGTTTTGTGTGGTACAGAGAGCAGGTGATATAGGGAAGATGGAGGAAGGGGGTATTAAGGACCAGTTGACAAAAGAGAATACAGAGCAACATCTACAGAGCTACAGCACACATCCGTAAAGCAACATCTGCCACTTAAGAGTCTCCCATCTGCCACTTAAGAGTCTCTCCATCTGCCTGAACTATTTCCATCTTTGGGTACATGACCTGTTAGTAGACGTTTAGTTCTTATTTAAGTTTCTTCTTCTTCTTCTTCTTCTTCTTCTTCTTCTTCTTCTTCTTCTTCTTCTTCTTCTTCTTCTTCCTCTTCTTCTTCTTCAATCTTAAAGATGGAGTTCTAAATCTGTCTTCACAAATGTAGTCCACGCTAAAAGCATTTCTTCATCAACACATGGGATCCTAGAAAGAACATATTCAAAAGCAAATTTTCCTTTGAAATACACACACAAAAAAAGGTCATGCTTCTCACTTGGGAAAGTATATATGTGTAATTACTCTCAACTCTTTTTAAAGTGCATGTAATGGATCCATAGCCTACAACTGAGAGGATGAGTCTTGCTAAAAAAAAAAACCCTTCACCAATCGACTAGTAGAGCCAAGTAGTATTAGCCATTGGGAGACTGAAGGAAAAACAGTGGTGAACTATGAGTCATGTGGATATACTTCATAAAACTATTTGACTGTGCCCTAATTTCTTTCTGGAAACATATTTTATGGTCTATTCTCAGCTAGTCCTCCAAAACTGGAGGGCCCATAATAGTGAGAGCCTTCTGTGGGCAGAAGTCTGCTCTCCACTCTTTGCTAGCCACTCAGGAGCTAAATGGCTGATGGGCACCTGATAAGCCTCCAGAGACAAAGTAACTCACTCAGCTTCAAAATCAAAACCCTGAGAGTCAATGAGATCATAGGAAGAGAGCTGAGAGCCATGTCCTCCACCAGTGTAGAGAGGAGAGCTAAGACAGTGCTTCATTCTCTGCAAACTTGCCAGAGAGGGAGGTCTGGAGTCAATAAACTCACTGGGGAGCAGGAAATATAGGTTAGAAAATTCCATATCTTCAAAGATTCTAAGGCTATGCCAGTCTTCTAAGTACTGCTGAGAACTACAAAACACTGCCAATCGGTGGCACAACTCCTTGTTTCTTTGAAATTTCTGATTTAGTTTATGACATCTGAAGATTCCCGCTGTAACTGGTTGCATCGCTTGTCTTATTGGGGACACTTCTTTGTCACTCCTAGCCCAGTGCCAGCCTCACAAGGGCATCTTTCTTTCCCATAAAGTCCTTTACAACTGTGGGGCTGTCTGCAATCTGCCAGGGTGGATGTTTAGTTTCCTGACCTCAAAACCCGCTTGTTACTGTCTCGTGCCTCTGTGCACATAATTGCTTCATTCCAGAACTGAATCACTATGTAAACATTTGGAGAATACTGTAAACAAGGATTAGAACTAACAATGAACATAATTAAAATGAGGGATTTAAAACATTGGCCAGCAATGACTGAGTTTACACATGCAGATAACTTCATTGATAGCAAATGAAATATCACCCTTTGAAAAAGAAAGCTCATCCTGATTTCAAGAATGCTTAAATATGCATGTGGGTGGGTCAACTTCTGAGCATTGGAATATGACTGTGTGCATTACTTTTCTCATAACTGTGACAAAATATTTGACTGAAACAAGTGAAATGAGGAAGAATTTATTTGGGCTCATGTTCTCAGGGGATGACCGTCCATCATGTTGGAGAAGCATGGGTACTCCAATGGCAGGAAGATGTGGCTCCTCATATCCTCGCAGGTCAGGGAACAAAGAATGAGGCCCAAAGCAGAGTTAGTCTATCACCCCCAAGTCTCTCCAACACTGCCCTATGCTCACCACCCAAAGGTTCCACAACTTCCTAAAACAGAGCTACCAGCTAGGGACAAATGCAAGAACCCATGGGAGGCATTTCACATGCAAACCACAACAATGACACATTTTGATTTGCTCTTAGATTTAACTCCATAACCCTACAGCAAGGATACATTTTTAAACTTTTTCATAGTATATGGGAAAGGTCCTACAAGAAATACATGGTACATACACTGCAAAAATGACTAGTATGACTAACTGACAAAAGTAAAGAAACCATTTATCAAGATGTGGGCAATTAAAGGAACACCCTGAAAGTGCTTCTGGGCTAGTAACAATAGAAAACTTCTGCAAACCTTTAGCCTGAGGAAATAGGAGGAAAGAAGGCTGTGTGGACTCAAAGAACCCTGCAATGCAGACAGTCATCTTGACTGGAGCCTCAAGCTGTGGCGGAGCAACACTGCCACCTCCCAGGAGATGGAGAGAAATAGAGCAGAAAGGTGCGTATGCAGGTTGCCCTGACTGTCTGTCATGAATCTCCTGGCTGGGATCTTCCATTCAGCATTCACAAAAGCTGCAGTCCATGGAGGTGAGACACTCAGGACAGAAAGCACACAGTGACGAAATATAGAGAATTATTGATAGGTGCTCAGCCCTAAATAGCATCTATGTTAACTCCACCGACACCAAGGCTCAAGGAGCATTATGGATGAGGAGACAGAAAGAATGTAAGAGCTGGAGAATGGGGAAGAAAACTGTGAAATGTCTTCTGGCCAGGACAACTAATGTAATCATGCCCTCGTGGCAGCTGTAGTTGCCTTCACAAGACCTAGCTAGTCAAAATTCCAGCATGGATGGGGTAGAAAATATCTAGACCTCACCCATTCAAGAAGTGCTTATTGGAACTGGGTGGTTTCTGCATGGGGAAAATCATTCATTATTTTTAAGATGTGGCCACTGGCAGGTTTCCCATGCTCCAGTGGGTAGCCCCACACCCATCTGTGTGTGTGTATGTGTGTGTGTGTGTGTGTTTGCAAATATGCATACATGTAGAGCCCTAACCATATTTAATGAGTTATCAAGGAGAGAAAGATGAAGTTAGAATGGGCATGTTGAGGGGGCATGGAGGGGACAGTGTGGAAATAGAGATAGATACAGTCTTTTTGTTTTTTAATTTTATTTTCCAGTTTAAATTTAGATAAGAAACAAGGTTGCTTCACAAGTCATTTCCAGGTCCCTCTCCCATTCCCTCCCTTCCTCCCGTGCCCTTCCCCCCCCCCCCCCGTTATCCCCTCATTTCTCCAGGGAGGGTGAGGCCCTCCATGGGGGTGTGCATAGTGTGTCATTTCATATAGGGCAGGGCCTAGACCCTTCCCCAAGAGTTCAGGGTGAGAGTGCATCTCACATTGTTCTATTGGAGTCCAAAGTCCGTGTGTATACTTGGGATGGGTACTGATCTGCTGCCCAAGGCTCAATAGATTCCCTAGGCCTCCTCACTGACACCCAGATTCAGGGGGGTATTGATCAGTCCCATGCTGGATTCCCAGGCTAATGCCTGGGATTCAAGAGTTAACCTTTGTCTGGTCAGCTGTTCTCACATTTCATTGGATATATATGTGAAATTTCTCAAAAATAAAGGAATTTTGAATCAGGCATGTTAGAATGAAATAGGCTTAGAGCTTCCAAGACAGTTTTGCATGAAGACTGGTAACAACAATAGCCAACATGCCCCGAACACATTCAGTGATGAACACTGGGCTAAGTCCTCTATAATCACTCTTTGTACTCTGTGCTCCCAACTTGCAGAGGGTCAGAAATAGCAGCACATATTAATTTACTTTAACATTTAACAGTTTCATGCATTTATATAGTGAATTATAGTCATTTCACACACACACACACACACACACACACACACACACACACACACACACTCCTCTCCCCCTTCTCCTCCAAGAACCCTTATTCTCCACAAACCCTGTTCCTACTTTCATGTATTCACCTGAATGAGGTCCACTGAGTTTAGAGTTTCTTGCCCAAATTTGGATGGGAGGTTAATATTTGCTGGAACAAGAGCAACTTGTCAATGACTACACCACTGAAGAAAATGACATCCATTCCTCTATGGCCATTAATTGCCCATAGTTTTGGGGTGGAGCCCTCTACAATGAAATGTTGAGGAGCACAACCTTCTACAGATCTTAGGCAGATAACCACAACTGCTATGGATTTACGAGTACAACAGCTATGCCATAGAGAAGGTATAAAAATGGACAAAGAAATAAGAGCGACTGATCAGCAGTATATCCATACCATTATTTTGTGTCAGCTAAAAATAAAATAAACTTACTTTTAAATTAAGTAAAACAAGATGCATTATACCATTTTCCTGCCTACATGCTTTCTAATATATCACATGAAAGAAACTCTGAAATGCCCACCAGGGCCTACCCACCTCATCCTGACCTGGCTCTGGAACAGCTCATTCGCTCTCTCTGACACCAGCACACTGGGCTTCCTCCAGTGTTCCCAGCTCATTTCCTCATCACCTCGACACATGTTGCTCGCACTACCCAGACTGAATGCCCTTTCCCCACTTAAGGTCAAGCACTTTTCCATGTTTGGTCAGCTCACCCATTGCCTCCTCAGAGACCTCTTCTGACTCCTCACCCAAAGCAGATTCATCTCCCAACACTGCGTCCTCTACCTTTTCTTTTTCTCTCCACAGCCCTTATTTGATTCCTCAGCAGTTTCGAATAGGGTATGTTGGTATCTGTGTGAGTGTGTGTGTGTGTGTGTGTGTCTGTGTGTCTGTGTCTGTGTGTGTATATGTGTGTGTCTGTGTCTGTGTGTGTCTGTGTCTGTATGTGTCTGTGTCTGTATGTGTCTGTGTGTGTGTGTGTGTCTGTGTGTATGTGTCTGTGTGTGTATATGTGTGTGTCTGTGTCTGTATGTGTCTGTGTCTGTATGTGTCTGTGTCTGTATGTGTCTGTGTCTGTATGTGTCTGTGTCTGTATGTGTATGTATGTGTCTGTGTTTGTATGTGTCTGTGTATATGTGTGTGTGTCTGTATGTGTCTGTGTCTGTATGTGTCTGTGTCTGTATGTGTATGTATGTGTCTGTGTCTGTATGTGTCTGTGTCTGTATGTGTATGTATGTGTCTGTGTTTGTATGTGTCTGTGTATATGTGTGTGTGTCTGTATGTGTCTGTGTCTGTATGTGTCTGTGTCTGTATGTGTCTGTGTCTGTATGTGTCTGTGTCTGTATGTGTATGTATGTGTCTGTGTATATGTGTGTGTGTCTGTGTTTGTATGTGTCTGTGTCTGTGTGTGTCTGTGTCTGTGTATATGTGTGTGTCTGTGTCTGTATGTGTATGTGTCTGTGTATATGTGTGTGTCTGTGTCTGTATATGTCTGTGTCTGTATGTGTCTGTGTATATGTGTGTGTGTGTCTGTGTCTGTATGTGTCTGTGTCTGTATGTGTATGTATGTGTCTGTGAATATGTGTGTGTCTGTGTGTGTATGTATGTGTCTGTGAATATGTGTGTGTCTGTGTGTGTATATGTCTGTGTCTGTGTGTGTATGTGTCTGTGTGTGTATATGTCTGTGTCTGTATGTGTATGTGTCTGTGTGTGTATATGTCTGTGTCTGTATGTGTATGTGTGTGTGTGTCTGTGTATGTGTGTGTGTGTATGGCTGACTTTTACAAGACTCATGAAAATCATGTCTGAGTTACCTCTCCCATCATCACTTGCCCAGCCCCTAGATGTCCTTTGTCATTTTTGTTAAAAATTGTCTATTCTTTTGTTTTTTATTGTACTATTTCCCCACAAAAATCAAAGTTCCTCTGCTTTTCTGGTAAGTTGACGATAGAACCAGCCCAAAGTCCTGGGGTCACTGAACATGCAGTATTTGTGACTCATCTATGTTTCTTCAGGGCCTCCCTCTTCCCCATTCCTCAGGACTGCCTCTAAGAAGTCACCTGGTCTCTCAAGGAAGCAGGACCCAAATGTTGCAGTATGCCTTTGTGTATGGACAGTCACTCTTCTGTCTCCAGTATCCCCAACTCAAGTCATCTGAATTGATTGAAAAGACATGTCTCTGAGCTTTTTCTCCAATCCCAGTCTGGCTACACAGAATCTAGTCCTGTTTATGTGTAGGCAAGAAGGTAGTTCCTACCAACACTGGAGAGACGTGGACAAAGACAGCATCACTACCCCAAGTGTTGGTTCAAGTCCTGTGTCAGCTCTCCCTGTCCTTTTCAGTTGAATCAAGGAAAGGAAAGGCTGCATAAGGGTAAACACAGCATCCTCTCCCCCTAGGAAAGGTGTTGCCTTCATCTTGAGTAACTTGCAGGAGCCTCCCTGTATGTTGTTTCTCTAGTTCTGCTTCCTGCTTTTCTGTGCCTTCCTCCCTAACTCTGCTTTCTGCCAGGGAGTTTGTTCCACATGAGCATATGTGCGTGTCTTTTAATACACAACTTTGGCTGTGTTCCCAGCAAAGGAGGAAGAAGTTTTGTGGCCAAACTAATTCAGCAAGCTTCAATTATTCATAGGATACTTATTAGGTGGGAAGAAAGGAATGGCTCCACCATTTGTTATTACTTCGTGATCTGTCATGAGGGAGTTACCTATCCTCAAAGACAAGCGTGTTTAATCACAAAAGTTTGAAAGCAATTTTTCAAAAGCACTTATGCTACATGGCCCAGATAAAAAATTAATAATAATAAGGTATTTGAGTCTGGGGTGATGACAGGAAGAGAAGTAACAACAGGCACGCCATCCCCTGAGTTCTCATGGTCCCAAGAGCTCCAGTTATACATACAGAACCCCAAGTCCATGGTCAGCTGTTATGCATTCTTTGTGTGATAATCAGGCAAGTGCAGTCACAGGAGCAATCCAGGAGTACAAAGTTCATTACACTCCTAAGTCTTTGTCTTAGTAAGGGTTTCTATTGCTGCAATGAAACACCATGACCAAAAAGCAAGTTATGGGGAAGGGTTTATTTGGCGTACACTTCCACATTGCTATTCACCACTGAAGGAAGTCAGGACAGAAACTCAAACAGGACAGGAAGCTGGAGGCAGGAGCTGGTACAGAGCAGCAGATGGCTTGCTCCTCATGACTTGCTCAGCCTGCTTTCTTACAGAACCCAGGACCACCAGCACAGGAGTAGCACCACACACAGTGGGCTGGGCCCTCTACCATTGATGACTCCTTGAGAAAATGCTTCACAGCTGGATCTCTCTGAGGCTCCTTCCTCTCTGATGACTGTAGCTTGTGTCAGGTTGACACACAAAACCAGCCAGTACAGTCCTCCATACAAGAGGCACAGCAGGCCACATGGGCTTATGCAAAGTGACTTTAACATGATCAGGAGGCAGGGGACAGAGGAAGTAAATTTAAGACAGAGCCTTCTTGGGGCTCTCCATAACAGAGACAAATTGGTGCAGAGTGAGCAGTGACCACTGCTAGTTTGAAAATGTTCACCAAGTTTTGTATTTAGACAGACAGTGTCTAGTTGCCTGCTTCATGGCTGTGGGGTGAGTAAGACCGAGGGATATTGCACCTTGACGTAGATGGGTTACATACATGAGATATAGCTGTGGATGATAGTTTGTAGATCAAGGCATACTCTGTTGGGCTCTTTGCTAAGGCTAAGAATCAGTAACCCTAGGAGGGGCAGTTTCTCTTAAGCCTGAAAGGACTTTTAAGACAGCAAACAATTATAATAGAAAATTTTAAATACCTACAGCCATGTGATGGTTACTTTTCTGTGTCAACTTCACTAGGCTATGAATTGACCAGAGAACGAATTAAGCATGTTTCTATCTGTGTCTAGATGTGATCATTTGAATTGGTGGGCTGAGTAAGTCAGATGGCCCTCGACAACATGTTCATCCAATCTTCTGAGGGCTACAAAATGAGACCCTGTCTCAAAAAAGAATAAAAAGAAAGAAAGAAGAAAGGTGGAGGACCCTGAGATTGATTAGCTGGTAAGGCAGGAAGAGTGCTCTTCCAGGCTCAGTTCAATCTTCAGAACCTACAGTAGGAGAGAACTGACTCCTGAATTGTTCTCTGGCTTACACACACACACACACACACACACACACACACACACACGCGCGCGCGCGCATGCACGCACGCACGCACGCATGCACACATACATACATACATTAATAATAAATAATAAAGTTAATAGAGGGAGAAGAAGAAGCTACTGAACTGCTTGAGCAAAGACATCAATCTTCTAGCACTCTTTGTACTTAGGCCTTCAGATCCCAACACTCACATCTATGCTGCCCATTATTGAGCTCTCAGACTTTAGAACTGCACCAGTGATAATCTGTTCTGCAACTTTCATTCTATGGTACATAATAAGACTTCCTGACTTCCCAAACCATGTAATTCAATACCATAGGTGGGTAGATATATATATATATATATAGAGAGAGAGATAGATAGATAGATGATAGATAGATAGATAGATGATAGATAGATAGATAGATAGATAGATAGATGATAGATAGATAGATAGATGATAGATAGATAGATAGATAGATAGATAGATAGATAGATAGATAGATAGATAGATGAGAGACAGAGACAGAGACAGAGAGAGAGAGGAGACATAGATATAAAGTTAGTGTATTGTCCTGTTTCTCTGGAGCACTCTGTCCTATGCAATATTTTGGTGGACAGAGGACAGGACATATCCATACAACAATTGCACTAGATATTCTCTTGTCAAGGAAGTGGCCTCTGAGGCTGGAGAGATGTCTCATCAGTTAAAAGCATATACCACTTGCTCTTAAAGAGACATGACTTTGGTTTCCAGCAGCCACATCATGCAAACCTCACCTGCCTATAACCCCAGTTCCAGGAAATCTTATGCTCTACTCTAGTCTCCGAGGTACCTGCACTCATGTACATTTACACACACACACACACACACACACACACACACACACACACACACACAATTCAAAGTATAATATTTAAAGATTTTTAAAACCAAAAAGAAATTGAGAGCCGGGCATTGGTGGCACACGCCTTTAATCCCAGCACTCAGAGGGTAGAGGCAGGAGGATCTCTGTGAGTTCGAGACCACCCTGGTCTACACGAGCTAGTTCCAGGACAGCCTCCAAAGCCACAGAGAAACCCTGTCTCAAAAAAAAAACAAAAAAAAACAAAAAAAGAAAGAAATTGAGCTTAGACAGTTCTTAGTAGAGAAAGACAGTGAGGTGCCCAGGGTCTGTAAAGAACCCCCATTCACACTCTCAGAAATCACCCTAATTAAGCTTACAGTTCATGAAAATTTTAAAGAAAAAGCAGGAGTACATCTGTTAGTCAGTCATCAAAAGGCAAATGAAGGATATAGCTAAAGAGACGAAGTCATTGGAACTAGGAATAGGGAAGGGACTAGTACTGGTACCCACTATAAACTACTGTTTTATTTTTAAATCTTGTACATATGCTTTAATTAAAAGAAAATTAAAAAATATTTCCTTTCCATTAAAGAAAAGAAAAGAACCCTCTAGAGTCAGGGCATAGATTCATCCTGTTTTAGAACGTGATTATCCACAATTTCTAAGCCAGCTCTATTAATCTACTGAAATAGGAGGGTGGGAGAGATGTACCTCTGGAGCCGTCATGCTTTTCTCTCCTCAGAACCTAAATTGTTTCATCTTTAGCAAGTAGGGCCTGAAGTTACTGAGTCTGTCCCCTGGAGAAGCAGCCAGATGATGAGCTAGCCATCCATCAGCTGGCTCTTCAATACCAAGAGAACACAGTCACCAAGGGATTTGGAGTTACTGGCATTCAGAGACTAGCATGAGCCCCAGGCTGACTGCAGACACCTGAGAAAATGTAAACTGTAAATAAAGACAGATATTGACTCTGAAAGGGCTGACAGAGAAGCCCACCTATCGCTTAAAGTTTATAAAACCAGAGGATTAAAAGTCGAGTGGCCATGAGAAGCTAGAGATGGGAAGTGGGCTATGGTGGTTTGAATGAGAAATATCTCCCATAGACTCCGGTGTTTGGACCGAGGTTCTCAGTTGGAGGTGCTGTTTGGGGAGATGCACAGCCTTGTTGGAGGAAGTTCATCACTGGGGATGGACTTTGAGAGTACACGGCCTCACCTCAGTTTTATTTCCACTTAATGTTTTCTGGTGAAACTATGATTTCTAAGCCTTCTGCTCTTGTCACCATGCCTGTTGCTTAATGCCAGACCCCCACTGGCCATTTTGGACTCCCCCTTTAGAACCATAAGTCCAAATAAACTCATCTCTATGTAAGTTCCTTCTGGTCACGATGTTTTATCATAGCAACAGAAAAGTAACTAATGCAGAGGCAACAACGAAAAGGAAGAAAGACTGTCTTGCAGGCCACAAAAATGCCATAAAGTGATAAAAATTAAAAGTATCCCTGGATTACTAAGGTTTTAAAAAAGCATTTCTTTCCCCTGATTCTTGTCAATCAAACATTTGATGTACTCCAAAGAATACAAGAACTGAGGGTACAACTCAGTAGGAAAGTACTTGCCTAACATACACAAAGCCCTGGTACACAAGACCCTGGCTCCATCTATAATACCACAAAAAAAGAACAGTAAACAAATGCCTGAGGTGAAATGGAGCAGCCCCTGTGGCCTCACAAGTGGCCCTGAGGATGATATTCACGCAATGGCAAGCACAACCCTTGTCCATAGATGCATGCTGAAAAATCTAGTTTCCCACCTCCCCTCGTCTACCTTTCCTGTGCCCCCACATCGGTCTTTGTCCTCACCAACTTCTGGTTAACCCGCCAGTACCATATTCAACAGCACAGAAGCTCGCTTATGAATTGAAGGTGGAACCCCAAAATTCTTATGTTGAAGCCCAAATCCCCAATGTCTCAGTCTTCCAACACCCAGAACAATGAGAAATACTGTTTATGGCTTAAGCATCTTTTTATGTCATCTGAGGTGAGATATCCTCAGACCTCCTTGTGGGGGGGAGACCTCTGATCTAAAATAGGGGAGGGGCTTCAATGCAATTTTTCTAAGACACAGAGATTAGCAACATGTCATCCTATAGTGAATAAAATAGTTGAAATTCTGTAATTCCCAGAACACCATAACTGTAGGCTTACAATCCAAATGCCCAAGACCTCACACTGCCCAGACACCTGCTCCCTAAGTGCACTTGCCCACCTTCAACAGAAATCACCCAGGAGCCTGTTAGGAAAATCAGACTTTGGCCCACCAAGCCTGCCACATGGAAATCCCAAGCCTGTATTTTCACAGGCTCCCCAGACAGTGATAGGTAGAACCACCGACACTCTGATCCCACCACCCCATCTCTTCCTTGATGCCTTACTACAAGCTAAAGCCCAGAAGGCCACATAGAACCCACTCTAACCCTTTACACTCAGATCATGGTCTGCGCCCCACTGCATCCCATCATGTGTGAACTTTGTAGGAATGCAGATAGGTTCTCAAGCCGCAGCCCTACCATCTCCAAGTATATTTGTCCATCAAGCTGCTGTTAGGAAGTAACACTGTACCCCTGTGGTCTCAGGCCATCCCTAAAACTCTAGTGAATGTCTCTAGCATCTGTGAAACAGTAACTACTTCAAAATCAAATCAAGCTCTTTGGAGAAACCCAGAAAAAAGCCAAGTGAGGTGTAAGACGATTCCTGTTGGAGACTTCTCTGAGATGGGAATCCAACCATGGACAGTTGAGCCATCTTGCCAGCCCTGCTCCGCCCTCTCTTGCTAGTTCCCCCTACCCACAAATAATTCTTCTTTCTGCTTTCATGCCATGCATATTCCTAGCCTTTCTTTTCTCCTTGTTAGAATGTAGACTTGATACACAGAGCTTAAGGCACCGAAGTACATGGCATTTGCTGAGAAGAATTGACCCCTGTCCATGTCATGATACATATCTCAGAATGTATTAAATTTCTATTTTGTTCATTTGCTTGATCTCTGGTTTTCTTTTACCAGTTGCTAGCTGACATTTATCCCTTTTATCCTACAACATGCTTCAGGAACCATGATCTGAGTGACTCAGAGAGACTGAGTACTTTAACCACAAGCAAAAGAGCCTGGGTATCAGTCCTGCTCTAGCTGACTCCAGGCAGGTAATAAATAGATGGACATGTAAGGGGACACAGGAACAAATTTTCTTCTCCAGGGGGTCATGGGACCTTTATGTTGCCATAGATACTTGAGAAAGGAATTCAATGAAACTCTTATCAAGGTTCCTTGGTGCTTATACCAGGAGCTCTAACTTGCATTTCTGTTATTGCAACTTAGGGAACAAAGTCTCTCTGCACCACCCTTAAATGGGAAAAGAAACATGGAACCACTTGCTGCAGACAGCACTCGACTCCCTTGTCATCCACCGCTCAATGCCTTATTTATCCAGTGCTCAACTCCGCGGACATCTGCAGCACAGACTTATCTGAGGTCATACTAGCTGTAAGTCACCGTGGTGGACTGGGGACAGGAAAGCTCCCCTAAAGCTGTTTCCAATTAGTGTGTTTGGCTCTGAAACCAAACCCCTGACTTGAGGCAAGAAGCCAATTATTTCTAAGCAAGGTTGAGCCTTGACCTTGAAAACATTTGGGGATTAGACAATTCAGTGAAACAGAAAAAAATGTTTTGGCTGGATTTGTGGTTTATTTTATTTCATTTATTTCCTTTGGGTAACTACCTCCCTCCTGCTACCCTTCAAACTCTAACATGGCTTTCCGTCACATACATGTGAATACAGTGATGCAGGATAAAGTCTGAAAATGATTCTAATTCACACTCCCATCCCATGCCCAGGACACAAAACACAGACTGAAGAATGGTGCATTTCCTGACACAATGTAGATCTTGAATGCGTTTACCAAAACGGACTTCTTTAGTTTTATGCTTTATGTTTCCATCGTCTCACAGGTACCATACCACTAAACAAGTGTTTTTGCACTAGGAGGTGTCACACTGGTATTGTGCTTCAATAACAAAAAGCTCAAAGTCAGATCTTTGATAAAAGTTAGTTAAAGTAGTCAGTAGTTAAAAGCACTAAAGCCCTGCCATTAATCTCGGTATCTGAGAGGTAGAGGCGGTGGATCTCTGTGAGTCCAAGGCCGGACTGTCCTACAGAGTGAATACCAGGTCAGCTAGGGCTATACAATGAGATGATGTCTCTCTCAAAAACAAACTGAACTCAGTAGCTAAAGGCCCCTGTCACCACACCTGGTCACTTGAGTGCAATCCCCACAACCCACATGGTAGAAGGAAGGAAGACCTCTGACCTCTACACATGCACTATGGCTTACATGTGTGTTTGTATGTACATGTATGTGTGTCTATGTGCTAAATAAACAAATGAAATTTACAAATTTTTAATATTTATCTATTTTATATACTGACTGTAGTTTCCCCTCCCTCCTCTTCTCATAGTACCTAACCTCACCTCCCTCCCCCCCCAATCCACTCCTCCTCCTTTCTATTCAGAAAAGGGCAGGCCTCCCATGGATATCAACAAAACATGGCATATCAAGTTGCAGTAAAACTAAGCACCTCCCCTTGTATTAAGTCTGGACAAGGCAAGCCAGTATGAGAAAGAGGTTCCCAAAAGCCAGCAAAAGAGTCAGAGACAGTCACTGCTCCCACTGTTAAGAGTCCAACAAGAGGATCAAGCTACACAAATGTTCTAATTTTAGAAGAACTCTAAGTTGGGAGGTCCAAGGTCAGTGGACTCCTATGCACCAGCCTACAGCAGAAAGCAGAGAGTCAAGAGAACACGCAGGAGAAAGGGGCTGTCCAAATGTGAGCTCTAGTCCTTCCAAAATCTACACCAGTCCATTTATGAAGGCACAGCCCTTGAGACCCAAGCACCTCCCAAGGGTCTCCTTTTCAGTGCTCTTATTCTGGAGGAGATGGTTCCAATGCATGGTTTTGGGGGACACATTCCAAATTGAGCACTAGGGATTATGACTATTATTATTTTTATGTTCTAAATTTGCTACAAATTAGCAATTATAAAGAGAGTTGTCAGAAAGTTTGTCCAGAAGTTGCTCTCCTTGGAAGCACAAGGTCATCCTTATATGAGGATGTATACATCCTTACACGTTGTTATACATCCTTGGATACCCTTATACATCCTTGTGCACATTTGTCTCTGTGGTGATCATCTGCAGTTACATATGGACACAGAAGCTGTTGAAGAAACAACTTCAGCTCACACTGCACATCCATGATGTCAGGGGCAGCGCTCACAATAGCTGTGATACAGAGCCGACTAGATGTCCATGAACAAATGAATGAATAGGGAAAACACGTTGCATATACACAGCTGGGATGAAAAATGAGGAACATATATGCAACTGGTAATCTTAATGTCAGGAGTAGAAAACCAGGCTCAGAAAGGCAAACCCTGAGAGTTTACTCCTATATGCAGAATAAAATTTTAAACGTGTGTGTGTGTGTGTGTGTGTGTGTGTGTGTGTGTGTGTGTGTAAGTCATGGAACTAGAAAAGAGATAGCAAAAGGAGAGGAAGAGATCTTTAATGAAACACATTCAAAGAGACAATAGAGTCTGACTATTGTAAGAGAGGGAATGAGCCAGAGGTGGGAGGGGACATGGAGCCATGGCATGGGGGCAGGGGGGAGATGAGAAAGGAGAGCAAAGTATAATATTACATACATCATACATGAAAATCCATAATGAACCCATTACCTTACATGTTAACCTTAAATTTCAGTTTTAAGATCTCCCTTTAACTAAAGCCAAACATGAAGCCATGACTATCTGTGCCAGGAGCAACTGAAGACTGGCATTTCCCCAGGGCTGTGGCTTGGGTGAAACGGGAGAAATCTGTGGGACACCTTGTAAATGGGGTGGGAAACCAGGGTACTGGCTAACCAGGAGTCGTCTCCTTCCCACACATGAGCAAGAGCGGCTGCATTTCTCACACGTTTGCTTCCGTCACCATTCCCCTGGCAGCTAGCGAAACATTTTCATCCGAAAGGGCTTTTCCAGAGACAGGAGCTAAGGTGTTGCAGAGCATCCCCCCAGAGACAGGAAACAGCAGGAACTGAGCAGCCAACACCCAGCATCCGAGGACCCTGAACTGGAAGTCACCTCCCTGAGCCAGCCCTACCTCAACCTTGGAGCCAGCTGGCTTGGAGAGGACATTGAACTTGACTTCCCCTGCTTCAGAACGGGGGGGGGGGGGGGGTGAGCACACAGACTGCTAACAATCTAGCAACCTGCACGAGAAGCCTGCAGGTGGAATTCCATGCCCATTCTTCTTCAATGGGAACAACTAGGGTTGTTCTCTTAGAGGCTAACCTTTGCTATACAATTCATATGCACTTAACAGTACGTCCACCTGCAAAAAGAATAAGAAGTTTTTGCCGGGCGGTGGTGGCGCACACCTTTAATCCCAGCACTCGGGAGGCAGAGGCAGGCGGATCTCTGTGAGTTCGAGGCTGGGCTGGACCGACAGCCTCCAAAACAATACAGACAAACCCTGTCTCGTAAAAAAAAAAAAAAAAAAAAAAAAAAAAAAAAGAATAAGAAGTTTTACCTATCTCTTTTTTTATAATTCTGAAGTTAAGCACAGAAGAAACGGGGGGGGGGGGGTCCATTCATCTGGTGTACTATTTTTTTTAATCCATGTCTCCTAACATCCTGTTGGACCTATGCTGCTAAGAAAGTCTCTTACACATTTGGGGTTGGGAGAAGGGGGCCCCAAGAAGGGAGGCTGGGGGGAAGCTTGTGATGAATTTGAGCAGGAAATGTCTTTGACAAATGAAGCCTCTCTTCCCTTGCCTAATTCTGAAATGCCTCTGGCTTGAACGTTCGCCACATGCTCATAGCTGTTATTTATGTATACCACGCAAATTCTAAACAAAGAGCTCCACTCTCGGCCCCCACATTCACAGCCTGGAAGAGCAAGGCAATGTTCCACTGGAGGAATATACAGGAGTCTGGGACAGAAAGAGCCCACAGGTCACTGTATAAAGCATGATTGGCAGTAACAGTAGCACTGTATGGATGGTGTTGGGCCCATCAGTCAGCTTGGGAAGAGGCCCACTGTTTGTTCCCAGAAAGCCACAACATTCGCACTGGTATTCCTTTGCTAGGGTGGATATAAGAAAGCACTTTAGACTGAGTGACTTAAATAGCAGACAGGTGGCCTCACAGTTTGAGGCTGAAGATCGAAGCAGAGATCGTGGCAAGGTTAATTCCTTCTGGTGACTTTGAGAAAGAGTCTTTTCTGTCTTCTGGAGTCTGGTGGCTTGGCGGTCATCATTGTTGTCCCTGCACCATCACCCTGAAATGACCTTTTTGTTCATGCAGTGTCCTCCCCGTGGGTATGAGCCTACATCCATTTCCCCTTTTCATCAGCCCTCTGTGTATCAGACTAGGTCCAAAACTAAGAGTCTAACCATAGTATTCCAAATAAGTCCCTATTTACCAGTCCTGGAGATTAGGACTTGAGCCTGTGGGTTAGCAGGGAGAGGCAAAGAAGACCCATCGCACTGTCAGTATAAAACTTTCTAACAGAGGCCAACAAAATGGCTCAGTGGGTAAACATGCTTGCTACCAAGCCTGATGAGATTAGTTTGATCCCAGATTCCATAGCGGATAGGAAAAAACTAACCATAAGTTGGTCCTCTGGCCTCCCCATGCATGCAGCGCACGCACGCGCGCACACACACACACACACACACACACACACACACGCACACACACACACACACACGCACACACACACACACACGCACACGCGCACACACACACACACACACACACGCACACACACACACACACACAGACGCACATGCACACTATATAAATGAATATAACTTCCTGACAACAGGACTGGTAACTTTGCACATGAGACCCTGCCTTGAAGATTAACAGGCAGACCAGTGAGATGTGTCAACAGGTGATGCCTCCTGCCACCATGCCTGCTGACCTGAGTCTGATCACTGGTACCTGTGTGGTGGAGGAGAGAATCAGTTCCCACAAGTTGTCCCCTGACACCCACACGGGCCCTTTCATGTACATGTGCCCACACACACAAAATAAAATTTCAATGTAAATAAAAAATAAAATTAATTAACTAATTAATTAAGCTTTGGCCGTCCTGTGCAGTTTTCTGAACCATGGATGCCCCCAGGGAAGACCAGGCCTGGAGAGTCCTCTATAGAGGTAAGGAAGGAAGCCATTCAAGACAGGCCAAGCACACTAGTTCCCACCTTTCTGGTCCCTTCTCTCTCAGGAACTGAATGGCAAAACCTTATCCAACTAGATGCAAGCATTGGTAGATCACTCCAGTCAGACTCCTGAGAGACGACCCAGTCCTCTCCCTGAGCTCTGAAGGAGGCTTCCACAAGTCAAAAGGTGAAAGCAAGTCGGGTCTGCACTGCCCAGCTTATTCCATCCTGGTCCCCCCACTCCCATGGCATCCTAACCTTTGACCCCGGCTCTTCACAGCTCTCACCAAAATCGCTTCAACTCACTTTCATGTCAGAGGAACCACAGCAGTGGTCCTCAGTCTGTGTGGGTCGAGACCCCTTGGGGCTCAAGTGACCCTTTCACGGGAGTTGCTTAAGACCATTAGAAAACACAGATAATTACATTGCCATTCATAACAGTAGTTAAAAAAAACTACAGTTATGAAGTAGCAATAAAATAATTTTATGGTTGGGGTCACCACAACATGAGGAACTGCATTAAAGGGCTGGACAAGTTGAGAACCACTGAACTGCAAGGTTTGTCTTCATACACACCAGCTCCCTGCTCCACAAAAGTTCTGTTTTGCCCAATTTGGACCATGTATCACAAGATCATATTTACCCAACAGAAGGACAGACTTGTGGTCATCTCAGGGGACACACTTTCCAGGACACATAGGACCCTCAAAAATACAGGCCATCCTTACAAGGACAAAACCCTTTGTAACTGAAGCTGAATCAGCTCAGGGACACTGGGGCTTTGATGCATGTATATTGGCTTTAGGATACCCGCTTCCCACAGCAAAAACTGCTAAATTTACACCCTAACTCATGAATTTTGCAGCTTCCCCTTTAAGGTGGCAGATGTTTATTGGCAAATAAAGTGTCACCATCCACCTGAAACTGTCCTATGTGCTCCTTGCAAACATTAAGCTGTTCAAATCCACACAGCCATTTGGGGCAAGTGCACATACTTTCCTCCTCACTTCACCAGCGAACATAGTGCACAAGAGGCCAAGCAGCTTGCCCAAGCACACCCAACCTGTGAGTGCCAGGGCCGAGCTCTGAGCTTTTGAGGTTAATAGTCTGGATACTGAACTGCTGCATGGAAGACCAACTGGGACTTTTCATGGGTTGATAGGGCAAAAAGTACTAGGAAATGACGGGCAGCTGCAGATGAACTGGGACCCAGAGGACAAAACTCCCCCGTGTTTCCCTGTGAACTAGCCCCAGCATTTAAACACAAGCCTAGCCAGAGAATGAACTAATTGTGCTGCACACTGGTCCTGCAGCTGAGTGCAGACTATCAAAAAAGATGTGCCTGTTCCTATCGAGACAGCATGGACTCCCTGGAGATGCCGGTGAAGCTGTACTGTCTCCTAAGAGCCTTCGCTCTGCCTGCGCTTCTGTAGATGGGAATTATAAGTGGCAAGCAAGCAATAGCCCTGCACAATTTCTCAGAGCGTGAGATTTCCACCTGTGGGGAGAAGACTACTATCTAAACCTCCTGCACTTCACGCACAGCTGTCACAGACCCTGATACACAGTCTCAGGGGCTCAGAGCAGGGAGGACGCTGATACCAGCTTCTTTGGCTTTCAAGTTAGTCCTTCCCTCTTGGGAAGGAAGCTGGTCATCACCCCTCACCCCTTGGAAAGCACTCAGAAGCCCTCCCCCTCCTTAGACAAACCTGGACTACAGCATCTGTCAAATGCCTGCCCCCCCCCATAGTTGTTGCTGCTCTGCAAATGCAGGGAAGGCCGTGAGTACAGCTGCTCACTAAATTAAACTTAACAACTTTGTTTACTCTAGCAGGTTCCTGGTAAACTGTGTGGAGGCTCAAGGGGCTTGTCCTGTTTACATTAGCGTGACATGTTCTAGTTGGGGGCTCCCAGAGCAAGGCAGAGGCTGAGCTCCCCAAATGCCAGCTGCTTTGCAGAGCTTTGTGTTTTGACAAACGGTGTTTATGTAAGAAACCACTGTTGATGTGATCTTTCTATCAACTCTGAGCTTGTGACGTAGATGGACGTGGCTCTATTTCAGGATAAGCCAGGCCTCCTGAAAGAGAAGAATCACCCATACGTACAAAGACTAGAGTTCCCCATAGGTCACACTCCACACACTGTGTGACCTTCATGAGTTTTGGTCTCTGTGTCAGCACTATTAGCATTTGGACTGGGTAACTAGCATCTGAAGCATCCTGACCCTTCCCCAACTAAGTGCTAAGGAAACCCTCTCCAAGTTATAACAAATATTAAATGCTATTAACTGTCCCCTGGAGGAGTGGACAGTCACACACTCACCACCCACCTGCACTAAGAACCAACATTCAAAGTTAAAAGAACATAATTCTCTTGCTGCCGAGCATTGGTGGCACATGCCTTTAATCCCAGCACTCGGGAGGCAGAGGCAGGTGGATCTCTGTGAGTTCAAGGCCAGCCTGGTCTACAGAGCAAGTTCCAGGACAGCCTCCAAAACAATACAGAGAAACCCTGTCTCAAAAAAAAAAAAACATAATTCTTTAAAAGACCAGCAAAGACATAGACCTAGTGTATGCTGAGCAGGGTGGCCTGGTGTGCTCCCTTACCTGTACCTCAGAAAGTCCATACCAGGTGACCTGGTGCTCCCTTATTTGTATTTTCAGAAAATCCATACTGGTCCTGCTGTTGAAATCTGGAGATATGACTCTCTAAAAGACCTTAAGGAACATTCCCAGAAACATCAAAAGCAGCCAAGAAGGATGAGTATATGCCCTCCATGTAGTCTGCTCCCCAGGGTCTTTTTAAAATGCCCATCCTCTTAACCTTAAGAAGCAGGAAACTTGATGCGCTGTGATACGGACGGATTGTAAAGACATTACACTCAGCGCAGCGAGCCAGGTGCAAAAGACAAACACGACGTGATCCCACTCTTGCGCAGTGCCTCGAGGCAGCCAAATCACAGCCGCAAACGATGGAGTGGAGCGTCCCAGGAGGAGGCAGCAGACTAATGGGGAATTGTTGCTCACTGGATATATAATTTCAGTAGTGCAAGATGGAAAGAGTTCTGGAGGGCAGATGTATGGTGATGTCATGTTCACAGCATTGCTAAGCTGTACACAAAAAAATGGTGAAAATGGTAAGTTTTATGTTATGTGTTTTTAATTGCAACAAAAAAAAATGCTACTGATAAAGAAAGCCGGGAACAAAAACAGCAGGGGAAACTATCCCTGTGCTCAAAGGCCTAAAGGGTCATCGAGGTACAGGCCTGGCCTCTCCCTCTGTCCTCACCTCCCAGGCTGAATCCTAACAGTGAACTGAATCCACCCAGTGCCCAAACGGAGAAGCAAACAGCTTTTCCTCACTAAGAGTCACGTGTTTCTCCAATGAGTGCTTTTAGAGTGTTTTAAAAAATGTACATCTAAAACCATCTTCTCTATCCCTATTTTAGCCAGATTTCTGAAGTTCTGACTTTTTAAAGTCGATGATCAGGCCCTAAAGAATTAAAGTGATATGCTAAGAAATTCCCACCTGGGGCCTACTAACCCCATACACACCAGAACATCAGTAGCATTGAGGCGTGGGTGAGGCAGAGGGAGGTCACAGAAAGGAGATGGAGACTGAACTGGGGGCCATTAAGAGTCTGATTCTTTCCAGAAGTTTCCGTGATGACCAGGAAAGGACTCTCACACCTTAAAATTTGGTGACTAAAGAAACCATCCTGAGTGAGGTAACCCAGTCAGAAAAAGAGAAACATGGCATGTACTCTCTCATATATGGATTTTAGACATAATCTGGGGAGTGCCAGCCTACAATCTCATGGCCAGAAAGTCTGGGCAAGAGAACCTTCATTCAGTGGTCGATGGAAGAAGAGGCAGACTCCCATGGCTAAGCACTGAGCTGAACTCAAGAAAGCCAGTAACAGAGAGGGAGGACTAATGACCAAAGGAGTTAAGACTGGGCTGGTTTAACCCCCAGAAACAGCTGACCTGACAAGGGTCAGCTCTTGAATCCCAGACTGATGCCTGGGAATCCAACATGGGACTGATCAAGACCCCTTGAATGTGGGTGTCAGCGAGGAGGCCTAGGTAATCTATTGAGCCTTAGGCAGTAGATCAGTACCCATCCCGAGTATACACACGGACTTTGGGCACCCATCCAACAATGAGAGATGCTCTCTTACCCTGGACTCTTGGGGGAGGGTCTAGGCCCTGCCCTTGATGAAATGAGACTATGGACACCCCCATGGATGGCCTCACCCTCCCTGGAGTAATGAGGGGATATTGGAGGGGTTGGTGGGAGGGCACGGGAGGAGGGGAGGGAAAGGGAGAGGGACCTGGAATTGACATGTGAAGCAACCTTGTTTCTTATCTAAATTTAAATTTAAAAATAAAAAATAAAAATTTGGTGACTAATGATCCACCTGTAGCATCCTGTTCTCAACAAAGTAGAAACCAATGTTAACAATCACAAACAAGTCATATGCTCTTCTGTGGTTTTCAAAATACTTACACAGATTGTGGGCTCATTTCCTCTGGTGTCGTACTTGTTAGGGCCAAGAGCTGCTGCCAGTGAGCACCCAGCTTGCCTTCCTCACTACCCTGGCCTCCTCCATGCTGCTGCCCAATTAATGCCCGTCTGTGTTTTATCTAACTGGTAACCGTATCTCCAAACTGCACTCCAAATGAGGCAAGCATGTGCAATGGTTTTCTTTAAGCTATAAAGAATGACGTTATACCATTTGCAGAAAATTGATACAACTGTAAATAATCACATTAAGCTAATTAGGCCAGTCACAAAAAGACAAATACTGTTTTCTCTCATTTGTGCTTCCTAGATTTTATAAATATAATAAAATCATATATATGGCATGAAAGTAGAACTGTGTAGGAGGACAAAGGGGACAAACAGAAGAGGGAGAGAAGGGAGAAAAACAGTTCCAGAGTACAAGGAGGAAATATGCTCAACATACAGTAGATACATATATGAAAGCCTGAAAAATTAAAAAGTGTCTGCATATAATGTACAACATATAGGTATAATTTATAGCATATATACTATTGTGATATTTAATGGCATGCATATAATACAGGATAGCATACATATATAATAATATATGATACACATAAAGTAATATATAAATATACTATATAAGAAAAATGCTAAAGATATCAGTATAGCTTATTTTTCTTGAAAACAATATAGCTTTCCATGCATTTCAATGTTAATAAAATCAACATGATCCTATCAGTTAAGTATGATGAGTCTATGTTTTACCTGAAAGATTCTGTGTAGCCCTGACTGCCCTGACAGTCATTGAGTAGACCAGGCTGGCCTTGAACTCACAGAGATCCACCTGCCTCTGCCTCCCATGTGCTGGTATTAAAGGCATGTATCACCACACCTGACTTGAAACACTATTAATAAATCAATGATGCAACCACAGTTTCCTCAAGTCTATCTAATCATCTGAGAGGTCACCTGACCCCAGGATATTCCCATAATCAGACAGGGTGCCCCAAAGTACTCATGCAAATGATGAGTTGTAAGGGCACTTCCTGGTGATCTAGGGCAAGGCCAACTGTCTACCCCACAGCTGTCTCCTATATAATAACAGCTTGAGAATACAGACTGATCCTAAAAGCCACAGATTTTTTTTTACTGAAACATGCATATTTCACTTATTTCCATGTTGCAACATCTGAAAAACTAGTTTGCATTAAAAGTGTAGATTACTGACTCTCAAAGTGTATCTAAACCAAATATGAAAAGAATCAGAATTCTCCAAAGTAAAAGGAAATTTTTCTATCTTTCCAGGTATGGTAGCACATGCCTTTAATCCCAACACTCAGGCAGCGGAGGAAGGCAGATCTCCATGAGTTCAGGATAGCCCACAATGTGGATTCCAGAACAATCCAGGCTGTGTAGAGAGATCCTGTCTCAAGAAGACATTTAAAAATTCTATCTTTACTTTCTAAGAAATTAAAAAGCAGATATCCAATAGTATAGTTTATAATTTCAAAGTAGGCTAATCCGAATTAAACTAGATGTTCTAAGTCATGGACCTGACATCCATCTTCTCCATACTACAGCAATCTCAATGCCATGCTAGACTTTCACATTCAGCTGCAAATTTTAAAATACATAAGAATGGACCACACTGCTAATCTTAAAAGATTTATTTTTAGTTTTAATTATCTGCATACTTGTAGTTATGTGCACATAAATACAGGTACCCATGGAAACCAGAAGCATTGGCCCTAGGAGCTGGGGTTACAGATTGGAACCCTGGGAGACGGGGTTACAGATGGCCTTTAGTGGCCTGACAGGATGCTGAGACTCAAACTCAAATCCTCTGGAAGAGAAGCACAAGCTCTCAGTCAGTGAGCCCCCTTCCAGCCCAGCTGAGTTGCCTTTGATGTAGGAGTTGGCAGCAGGAATAGCGTCCCTTTAGCCAACATGGAAACATCAGCAAAGACCTATTCTGTAATATATCAGATTCACTCCCCTCCTGCCTCATTCTCCTGCATGGTGGGATTCCAGACATGTGCTAGTATTCTTGCTGGTAGGAATACATTTTTGTTTTGCCATTACATTTTTCTGGAAGTGAGGGTTACCTGGGTTTATTTGTTGCTGTTTTTTTTTTCTAGACAGAGTCTTACTACGTAATCTTGGTTGGCCTGGAACTCAGTGTATAGAGTAAGCTGGCCTTATATTCATAGAGATCCACCTGCCTCAGTCTCCTGAGTGCTAGGATTAGAGGCATAAGGGTCCCTCCCCAGCCATTTTTAAGTCTTATTAAAATTTCCTTTTATGTTAATTTATATCATTACATTCTAAAATAGTATGCTGTAATTTGTGTTATTACATACATTTCCTTTGGTGCTTTTGGACCTGTCATTACTGTGTCTCGTGAGTTCACAAGCCCTCCCAACCTTAGCGAGTTCTGCAACCTTCCTGTTGGCAGACCTGGCAGACCTAAGGCAAGCCTATTTGCTGACATCGAGGGTTAACTTGGTGACAAGACACAGAAATACCCTTGTGTACTGAAAGCAATATACAGATTTAACACAATCCCCATTAAAATTTGAGCACAGCCAGGCGGTGGTGGCGCATGCCTTTAATCCCAGCACTCGGGAGGCAAAGGAAGGCGGATCTCTGTGAGTTCGAGGCTGGGCTGGACCGATAGCCTCCAAAACAATACAGAGAAACTCTGCCTCGTAAAAACCAAAAAAAAAAAAAAAATCGAGCACAATTCTTCACAGACCTTGAAAGAACAATTCTCAACTTTATATGGAAAAACAAAAGACCCAGGATAGCCAAAACAACCCTGTTCAACAAGGCAACATCCAGAGGCATCACCATCCCTGACTTCAAGCTCTATTATAGAGCTATATTCCTCAAAACAGCACAAAAATAGACAGATAGACCAATGGAATAGAATTGAACACCCCAACATTAACCCATACAGGTATGAACACCTGATCTTTGACAAAGAAGCTAAAGCTATACAATGGAAAAAAATAAAGAATATTCAACAAATTGTGCTGGCATAACTGGAGGCTGACATGTAGAAGACTGCAGATAGATACATGTCTATCACCATGTAAAAAACTTAAGTCCAAATGTATCAAAGACCTCAACATAAATCCAGCCACACTGAACCTCTTAGAAGAGAAAGTGGGAGGTACCCTTGAAGGAATTGGTACAGAAGACTGCTTCCTGAACCTAACACCCGTAGCACAGACACTGAGATCAACAATTAATAAATGGGACCTCCTGAAACTGAGAAGTTTCTGTAAGGCAAAGGACACAGTCAGCAAGATAAAAAAGGCAACACACAGATTGGGAAAAAATACTCACTAACCCCACGTCTGACAGAGGGCTGACCTCCAAAATTTACAAAGAACTCAAGAAGCAAGTCTCCAAAACACCAAAGGATCCAATCAAAAAGTGGGGTACAGAACTAAATAGAGAATTCTCAGCAGAGGAGTCTAAAATGGTTGAGAGACACTTAAGAAAGTGCTCAACATCCCCAGCCATCCAGGAAATGCAAATCAAAACAACTCTGAGATATCTACCTTACTCCTGTCAGAATGACTAAAATCAAAAGCACCAATGACAGCTTATACTGAAGAGGATGTGGAGAAGGGGAACACTCCTCCACTGCTGGTGGGAGTGCCAACTCATACAGCCACTTTGGAAATCAGTATGGATATTCCTCAGGAAAATGGGAATCAGTCTACCACAAGACCCAGCAATTCCACTCTTTAGGCATATACCCAAAAGATGCACATTCATACAACAAGGATGTCTGTTCCACTATGTTCATAGCAGCATTATTTGTAATAGCCAGGACCTGGAAGCAACCTAGATGCCTCTCAACTGAAGAGTGGATAGAGAAAATGTGGTATATTCACACAACAGAGTACTATTCAGATGGAAAAAACAATAGAATCTTGAAATTTGCAGGCAAATGGATGGCACTAGAAGAAACCATCCTGAGTGAGGTAACCCAGTCACAAAAAGAGAAACATGGTATGGTATGTACTCACTCATATATGGATTTTAGACATGAATCAGGGGAGTGCCAGAATACAATCCCACTGCCAGAGAGTCTGGGAAACAGAACCTTCATCCAGCGACTGATGGAAGCAGAGGCAGATACCCACAGCTAAACACTGAACTGAACTCTTGGAATCCAGTGACAGAAAGGGAGAACTGATGAGCAAAGGAGTTAAGACTGGGCTGGCTTAACCCACAGAAACAGTTGACCTGAACACGGGGGAGTTCTTGGACTCCAGATTGATGGCTGTGTAGAAAGCATGGGACTGACTCAGACCCCCTGAATGTGGGTGTCAGTGAGAAGGCCTAGGTAATCTATGGGACCTTGGGTAGTATTTATCCCTGGCGTACAAATAGACGTTGAGTGCCCATGCCACAATATGGGAGGCTCTCTCAGTCAGGACTCTTGTGGGAGGACCTAGGCCCTGCCCTGGATGAAATGACAGACTCTGGAGATCCACCATAGAGGGCCTCCCTCACTCTCCCTGAGGATCGGAGTGGAGATTGGGTGGGGGACTGGGGAGCCTGGTGGAAAGGGTGAGGGAGGAGGGGAAGGAGGGGAAGCTGGGATTGACATGCAAAACAAGCTTGTTTCTAACTTAGATTTTTTAAAAAAGGAAGAGAAAAAAACAAAAAAGAAATACCATTGTGTGCTTAAGTTTTCTGCTGCAAACAGCTACAAGATTGATGGCACCAGGCGTCAGTAACACTGTTTTCCATGAGGTAATTTGAAATTCTTGATTATTTTAGGCGTGGGAAGGTCAGATTACCATGCTGCTCTTCATCCTGTTGTGACAGGGCTGTGGTTTACAGAGGACATGCAGACTCCTGATGACGGCTGTGGGAGGTTGGAGAGCACAATCAGGAAGGGTATGGAAAAGCCATTATAGTTTGTAAGGGGTTTCCCCCATAGAAACCTTGGTCAAATCTGAGTGCTTTGAGCTGGTCCTATTCCTAAAAGGGCAACATCTGTTATGAAATCCATGGATCACGCTAGAAGGCTTTGAGTCATATGTCGCATCTTCCTTATTACGGTCACCAAGATGTAGCAACCTCTTTGTTACTGTCACCAAGATCCTAGAGGGTGTGTGTTCCACGGAAGAAGTGTTTATGCTTCGGTAGCATCTGCTTGCGATTTCCTGTAGTCACTTTATAAGGAAAGGGACCTGGGTGTGAAAATCAAAACTCTGTGAGGCCAAAAAGTGATCCATCAAACCCAGAAAGTTCTATAGAGGCTACGTTGCAGGCTTCGTCAGAGGAAAAGTGAGAAGGTGGTACTCGGGGCCACCCACCTCGCTTTGCCCAGACCAGCTCCACTTTCAGGAGCTCCTCCCACAGGCTTCCCATTGAAAGTTCTGCTCTGTGAAATGGTCTGGTTATCCACACACAGCTGGTGCACTGTTCTCCATATCATTTCAGCAACGGATCCCCATTCCCAAACCTGGAGTCTCTAATGCCATCCAGTCAAAAGACTAAGAAAATAAAGAAACAGAATGAATCTCCTGACTCAAGAAACTTACATTGTAATGGATCCAACAAAATGCAAAGAAAAAAATCACTGCCCTGTATTCTAGAGGGATCTATAAGATAAATTTGAAGCAAAACACACTCTTCACTCGAAATATTTTCAGTGGGTGTGGGTTGTTGGAAACCGCAGGAAGGGATACAAGCTGCTTCAGGCAGACATGAGGTACAGTGCAGCCTGGAGCAGGAAGACGGCCAAGGTGGAGGTCAGACCTGACAGAACCAGGAGCTGGGTGAAGGGTACCATAACATGAGCTTCTGATGATGACATCAGAGATGCTGCACTCCCTCAGTGCAGGAACAATGCACTGATGGCTGTCACAGCCCCGAGCTTAGCAGCACCAATAGCAAAAAAAAAAAAGGCAGTTTGGAGGTGGGAGCTGTTGAACTGATACGTTATTGCTCAAGGGTGGATTAGCATTAGCTACTTCGGAGTTTTAAGCACCCTTTAAGCATCTCTCCATCCATCATCAAGTGGGCTGAATCTAAGAGCAAAAAGACAGCTTGGAACATTCCAGGCAAAAGAACCAGCAAGTGTGGAGAATGACCGGCCTGTCTTCCCAATTAGAACCCTTTCCATCATACCATATTACGCCATCCGGGTCATCTTTCACCATTTCTGTGAGTGAAGCAGCCAGATCACTGACCCAGACAGACTAGTTGATTGTCTTCCACGGATACCATAGCAAACCTTTAACAACAGAAATGTATTGTCTCAGTTCTGCTGAGCTGCAAGTCTTAGAAGGTGTCGGCGGGGCCATGGTTCCTTGGCATGTAGCTGTATCATTCCAACAGGCTGTTTGCACAGGGCATTCTCCATGTGCAGCTGTGTCCACATCATGTCTATATAAGGACACCAGTCACAGTGGCTTAGGGCCCCCCACCCACACCAGGTTAACTTCATCCCCCCAAAATTATATCCATCATCAATGAATTTCCATTCTGAGGTGCTTGGAATTAGAAATTCAACATATCTTCCCAGAGACACAATGCAACCCTCAGCACTGAGCTTGCAGTACAAACTGTGAAAAGAAAACCTTTTCCTCATGGGGCTTGCTCATCCACCTTGCCCACCAGACTAGACAGTAGACTCCGGTACAATCTAATACGGAAAGCAAATATAGCTCAATGCTTACAGGAGTGAAAAACAGTGAGCCCTCCTAATGCAAACGGCTTGTATTCATCTGAAACTCCGCTGTGATCTATGCCTCTGAAATCCACAGCTTTCACTGCTCCATAAACATCAGATTCCACAATTTGCCTCATTATACAAGACCATACAGCACTTCATGCAAACATAAAATTGGCAACTCAGTCCTTAAACCATATGTTTTAATCAGTTTTCAGCTAATCAGGCAAAGCGTTTGTGTGTCTGCTATTTGGGGACTACTTCCACATCTCCCAAAGATTGTAAATGTTCTTATTTGAGGCACACTGTACCCAAGAGGGTAACAAAATATAAGCCATCACTGTGCAGCTCCGCTACCATGAGGATACGCTCTCCACAGGTGAGGAAGTAAACACAGACATGGCAATTAGGAACGAAAGCTAGCAATGAAGAGAGAACTCAAGGCAAAGGCAGAGTGAGGGAAAGCCGAATTCCACGCAGACAGCGTTTAGCTCCAGTGCATATTAATTTAACTTTATCTAAATATTTAGAGGTATGCAAGGAGATAAGTTATCCTCTAGCCGGGAGTTGAATTAATTATGAACTTGGCTCAGAACGAGTTACTAAGGGTTCTGATAAAATCAACTGACCTTGAATTCTCCTGATACAAAGAATTCTGAACTTCCAGGTGACTTTTTGTTTCCCCTGTGCCTTAGTTTGCTTTCTCTGATGCTGTGACAAAGCACTAACTACAAGCGACCTGGAGAGAAAGGAGTTTATTTCATCATACATGGGACAATCTATCATCAGGGAAAAGCAGAGCTATGCAGACACCTGGAGGCAGAAGCCACACAGAGACCATGTGGGAATGTTGTTTACAGAATTGCTGCCATGGCTTGCTCAGCCTACTTTCTTACATAGCCCATGATCACCTAGCCAGGGATGGCAATGCCCACAGTGGGTTCAGCTCTCCCACATCAGTCAACAGTTGAGAAACTGCCCCACAGATATGCCCACAAACCAACTCGATAAGAAGCAGTTCCTCACTGAGATTCCATCTTCCCGTATATTCACATCAGGTTGACAAAAACTAACAACGGCACTCTGCAAATGATGACTACTACATAAGCAAAGAGCATCTCGAATGCAATGATCTGGGAACTTTTGGACACACCTGAAGGTCAGGGCACCTTCATCCACCAACAGGGTCATTTGAGAAAAAAAAATGCTGCTTCTTTTTACACAATCCTGAATTTTTTTGTTTTGTTTTGTTTTGTTTTGTTTTTCGAGACAGGGTTTCTCTGTATTGCTTTGGAGGCTGTCCTGGAACTCACTCTAGAGACCAGGGTGGCCTCAAACTCACAGAGATCTGCCTGCCTCTGCCTCCCAAGTGCTGCATTAAAGGCATGAGCCACCAACGCCCAGCTAATCCTGATTTTTTTTAACAACAATTAAGACTTCAAGATTCAACCAAGCAAACTGGGCATGGTAGTGCACGCCTTTGATCCCAGCACTAGGGAAGCAGAGGCAAGGTGATCCCTGTGAGTTCAAGGCCAGCCTGGTCTACAGAGCAAGTTTCAGTACAATCATGGCTACACAGAGAAACCACGTCTTGAAAAACATTCAAAAAAGCAATCCTCCACTAAGTTGTAGAGTTCCTTTCCAAGGCCCTGGGCATAACTTACTGACCAGGTTAGGATACATGAAATAGTTCTTTTCCATTACTTTCATAGCCCTTGATAACATAGAGTGACCTGTAGTCTCCTTTCCACTCTCCCACTGGAACCGTTCAGCATCTGGTGTGACTCACTAAGTGTCCCAATGTATATTTCAAAGTTAACAGTCCGTTTCTTTATTCATCCCGCCAATGCCTCGCATCTCCTTATAGAATGCAGTGACACACACTGCGTCTCCTTTCTTTCTTCACTTCCACTAGGATGGCAGGCATGTAGCAGCCATCTAAGACCCTCATTTCTAACCTAGCATCTCAGCAGACCGGAAGGACCCTCTCTGCATCGGAGACTACAAGGTTGTGAATACAGGTCCTACCCACAAGACCAGTCAGCAAGTGCCACACAAAGGCTTTGCCTGTCCCCCTTCCACGCATATGGGAGTTCTTTCCCTCCTCCCAGCTGCAGATCTCCTGCGGGTATTTATTTAGACACACTCAACTAGAGCCTGGGGTCTTATGTGGCCACTACTTCAGACTCTGAAGACTTTTTCCCCTCTTATTTTTTTTATTTTGGTGGGGCTTTTTTTTAACTTATTTCCCTGATCATTTTGATAGCAACTTGACTCCATGTGTGCTGGCTAGTTTTATACCAACTTGACAAAAGCTAGAGCCACTTGGGAGGAGAGAGCCTCGACTGAGAAATCAGGCCGAGGGCAAACCTTATTGTTCTTAATTAGTGATCAATGAGGGATGGCCAGCCCGTCGTGGGTGGGACCACCCCTGGGCAGGTGGTGCTGGGTTCTATAAGAAAGCAGACTGAGCAAGCAAGCCAGTAAGCAGCATGCCTCCATGTTCTCTGCATCAGCTCCTGCCTCCAGGTTCCAGCCCTGCTTGAGTTCCCACCCGCACTGCTTTTGATAATGAACTGTGAGCAAAATAAACTCTTTCCTCCCCAAGCTGCCTTTGGTCATGTTTCGTCACAGCAATAGTAACCCTAACTGAGGCAGCACACTTCACTTCTGTGATTAAATTAGACTAAATATACAACTCTAAGTTCTAGTAGTCTTCAGTTAGGGCTGGTCACTACCGCTGCTTGTTGCAAAGAGAGTGTGCTCATTTCTCAAGGCCAAAGTAAAGAATCGTCCTCAAGAGGGAATATCTCAACGGCAGTTACAGGACCGGGAACCCTCCTCTTTCATGACCGGGACAAGAAGAAACTACTGGGGGTTCTGTGATTCTGACTGAGTGGCAGAGGCACCCAGTGCACTATGGGAAAACGACAATGCAGCAGGAGGGGGAGGGATGAGAGAGAGCAATGGCAGGTGAGTAGGATAAAAACACACCACACATAGATGAAACTGTCAAAACTAAGCAAACACTATCGAAAGCAATAAAGGGCTAGGTGTGTAGCTCAGTGGCAGAGTTCTAACCTGCTGTGTATGACGCTTTGGGTTCAATTCCCAGCACAAGAGAGGGGGAAAGAAACAACAACAAAATCTATATTATTTAAACTATGAATATTACATAAGTGTGACTCACTGTACTGAGCATCTGGTTAATGTGAAAAGCCAAGGTGGGTGTATTATAATGTCCCACCCCCAAGAGACCAGAGTAGGCTGGAGATAATCTGAGTGTGCTCCTCAGTCCAGCAATGCCACCTGGGAACTTGCATGAAATGTAAATTCCAGGCTCCAGCCCACATGTACTCAGCCCAGGAGGGACCAATAGTCCACCTGTAACACCCTCTGCTCTGACCCCATGGCATGCTAAAACTTGAAAGTGGAAGCCAGCGGAAGAAACACTTGCAAGGATTTAAAAATAGCCACCCATGGTCTACAGCATGAGGCAGCATGAGAGTGTGTGCTCGTGTGAGAGCCCAGCTCAGGTCTGGAGAGGACACAGTGTGAGAGTGTGTGCTTGTGTGAGCCCCAGCTCAGGCCTGGAGAGGACACAGTGTGAGAGTGTGTGCTTGTGTGAGCCCCACCTCAGGTCTGGAGAGGACACAGTGTGAGAGTGTGTGCTTGTGTGAGCCCCAGCTCAGGCCTGGAGAGGACACAGTGTGAGAGTGTGTGCTTGTGTGAGAGCCCCAGCTCAGGTCTGGAGAGGACACAGTGTGAGAGTGTGTGCTCTGTGTGTGAGCCCAGCTCAGGTCTGAAGAGGACACAGTGTGAGACTGTGTGCTTGTGTGAGCCCCACCTCAGGTCTGGAGAGGACACAGTGTGAGAGTGTGTGCTTGTGTGAGAGCCCCAGCTCAGGTCTGGAGAGGACACAGTGTTAGAGTGTGTGCTCGTGGGTGAGCCCCAGCAGGTCCTTTCTCCACATCTGACAGGGTGACAGTTTAGGCACCACGGTGAGACTGTCATAGTGAATGGCTAAGATGCACTGTTCTCACCTGACTTTTATTTTGCCTGTGTGACACAGGACCCCAGCATCACAGGCCCTCAGTCGGGCTTCCTGTGTTACAGCAAGGCTCTGGGCAGTTAAGGGGTTTCTGGTGAACTCAGAGTTGACTTGTGATGGGCTTAGGGGCAGAGAAAGCAACCAGAAGTTTTTCCCTGTGGAAACAAACAGAAGCCAACCCCCACAGACCTTCTCCCAAATTCTATTACCACTTACGGCAGACTAGAGAATTCTGAAGACAACCTTTAAAGTCAGATGAAGCACACAAAAAATATTTTCATAAAAGGATCAAATGGCTAGTGAGAGAGTGAGGAGTTACTTGGCAGAGATCTAGTAAAAATTGGAAATTCAGAGACATGAGACCCACAACTGGGGCTGTTGTTGTCCCTGACAGGCAGACAAAAGGCAGAGCAGAGCTTCTGACATTTTATGAGAATAACAGGAAGAAAAGGTAGTCTAAGTCCAGAGCCTCCAGGGAGGTAGCAGCAGTGCTGGGGTTAGCTTCCCGAGAGCTGGAAATGAGCATAGACTACACTTCAACCTGCTCTTGCCTGCAGGCCTCTGTTTCTCAGTTCAATTAACATGATACTGGATTCTATGTCCAAACACCTCCAGGCAAATCGTGTTTCCAAATTTTTCAAATCCAGTGTACAGCACATGGGCACATAGTGAAGTCAGACCTCAGTAAGTGTGGCGACACGGGCACAGAGCAGGAGAATGATAAAGTCAAGGCCAACCTAGACTACACAACACATTCTAGACTAGCCTGAGTCAAGTAAGAGCTCATTAGAAAAATATACAAAATAATATGATTACAAGCAGGCATCAAGGAGACAGGGAATGTGAACAAGCAAAAATGATAAAATGTGTAGTGACGTAGTCCAGATGATGACATTCCCAGATAAGACTTTGAAATTATGATCACTGTGTTCAAAGAGATCAAAACAAACTGAATAATTCACCAAGGAGTTAGAAAAGACAGACAGTAATAATACAGCCTTTGGAGAGAAAACTGTGAAATTCAGAAACTGGAGAATACGATGATCAAAATAAACACCAGAAGGACATGGTGGACTAGGAGATCTGTCAGAAGAAACAGAATGAACAAAATGAATAAAAAGGATGCAATGTAGAAGGACTACACAAATATATCAAAGACAAAGTGAAAACACCAAACGAGATTGGCAGGACGCCCAGAAAACTGGAAAGAGAGTAGCCCAGACACAGACCCGTCCTCAAGTGATTTCCCTTCTCAGTCAGACAAGGTGATCATTTTTATGACAGTCTTGGAAGTGACCCTACACACCATAGCAGACCTTGTGGCATACATTATGACTGAAGGAAGGTAAAATGGAACATTTACCTACTTCAGAAAAGGACTTTTCAGTCAGTACGACTAAAGTGATTCAATATTTAAATCCTTCCCTTTTGCCTATGTCAAAACACAAATTCAACACCAGCGGTAAGTTGCTACATCGTTCAAACAGAAAAATTAGCTGGCCACTAATCCCAGCCCTCAGGAGGCAGAGGCAGGTGGACCTCTGTGAGGAGGAGGCCAGCCTCATGTATGGAGTAAGTTCCAGGATTGCCAGAGCTGCTACACAGAGAAAGCCTGTCTCAAGGGGTCCAGAGTAGGGACAGGAATATCTTTTGCCCACTGTCCTCACAATAAGGCTTAGGTCTGGGCACTTTGCTAAAATTTTGACAGAAGCAAAAGAAACTATAGAGTGCCCTGACACATCTGCGTCATAAAGCTGTTCAGAGTGGCAGTGTGGCCATGGCTTCCAATTGCTCAGTCAGGACTCTCAACCAGGAACGTAGGAAGGCCAGAGCCCTGGCTGGGGCAGGAGCCCTGGGGAAACAGGCCCATCGGCATTTGCAGTGGACACCCAACTCCGCAGGCTGAGTTCCCATTGCCGGTGTGGCTTCCTAAGTCAACAGCAGACGGAAGCCAGCAACGTTCAAGTAAGACACTCATGAATTCCCGCCCAAAAGTAAGAGCTCCGTGCTGTCGCTAACTGCTCCTTCCTTACAGTGGCTTGTTTATTCCTGTAGGTTCACAGAGAGACCAGGAGCAGTTCAGCCTGAAGGACAGAAGGAGACACTGAAACACAGCACCACACAGCCTCATGTCGTGCTCAAATCAAGGCACCCTCAGAAACCACTCTCACACCAGAGGCAGGGGAGGAACGGGTTCACTATGTGAACAGAAACTTCTCACCTCGTGGCTGGGTTTTAGGAAAACTCCAATGTAAGCGTAAGGCCAGGTGGATAGAGTAGTGTTAAAACAGGCATTCTTAGCCTGCTTGTGCTGAGGATTTTTACCTTCCTTAGAATGCCAGCACTACAAGTGACCCTAAAGAGCTTTCTGTTTCCTCTGAGTCAGGATGGCAGACTCCTCGGGAGCCATCCTCTGTGTGTGTGTGTGTGTGTGTGTGTGTGTGTGTGTGTGTGTGTGTGTGTGTGTGTGTGTGTGACCTTCCCTCCCTCCCCCAACTCCTCCTCTCCCCTGCTTCCTTAGAAGGCCGGTCCCAGTCCCAAGTAAACACAGTGGAAGCTCTTTATCTCAGAAGCCCAGTTTACATTGCAGGGAAGGTAAACACTGTAATGGGGCAGTGAGGTTCTTTGAACCACAGGGAACAACATTTAGCGACTAAGATGAACACTTCCTGAGAGCAGCAGCTTTGGGTGAGGTGGAGAACAGAAGTGTTGCAGTCCTCAGAAAGTGAAAGAAAATCCAAAGAGCTCATTCCATGGTCACAAACTCCCACTAACCCTGCCAGGTGCTGCCAGGAGAATCTCTGGCTTGCAGTGGAAGTAAGGCAATGAGGCTGTGTTAAGTGGCATTGCTCTTCACGACATGGAAGTAAGGCAATGAGGCTGTGTTAAGTGGCCTTGCTCTTCACGACATGGAAGTAAGGCAATGAGGCTGTGTTAAGTGGCCTTGCTCTTCACGACATGGAAGTAAGGCAATGAGGCTGTGTTAAGTGGCCTTGCTCTTCACGATCACACAGTGCTTTATGGACATATTACCTCACTGAATCCTAATCTTCAGCCCAGGGAACAAGCAGTGAGCTTCTATGATCCCCTTCGAAGAGTGGCAGTTACTGGAGACAGGAAATGAAACGCCTTGCCAACTCCCCTTACCAAGATCAGCCTGCCAGCAGATGACAGTTGCTGGCACTGGGACATCCATTCTTTCCAGGACACCAGCCACTCACCCACTTGAGTAAATCTCACCCATTTCTCAGCTCTCATATCCTGCAGGTGGGATTCATTTTGTCATATACAGTCAAATCACTGATGTTTAGAAAATAAGGAATAATGTCAGTATAACCTAACCAAGTTCACGTTACTATATAGCTGTGATATACTCTGTGTGTGTGTGTGTGTGTGTGTGCATGTGTGGGTGCGCGCACGCTCACACACCCTGCCTAGTTTAAATAATCTTCTTGGAAATTTATTACTGTTCCAGAATTCAAAACTTTTGATACATTGTTGGTACATGATACATGGATGGATCGATTGATGAACAGTGAATACTAGCAATGATCTAACATAGATATCCATGTCCTGTGAAGCAAACTAAAGTTACACTTCTCCTCTGCCACAAAAATCAAGCATGTACCACAGACCTACAGCACCAAATGTGTGACTCTGTAAGAGAAGGTGAAGATCTACTTAAAATCAGACTCAGGGGCACAATTTTGCTTAATAAGCAACACCTAGAGTGACTTTACTTTCTGAATGAGGCAAAAAAGAGGTTATGGGTCTCACTCAAGGTTGGACAACTCAAGAGAGTCCTCCGCCATAACCCAGCACTCCAGGCTCTATAGGCGCCTCCGCTAGAAGCTCTTACCAGAGAACACCGCCCAACACCAAAGCCGTGTCCAAAATAGAAAGCTGCACTGCTGCCAGCAATGACTACATTTGACCATCTTACACAGCCAAGGGTAGCACAGCTTTTCTCCCACAATCTGGATGGGGGATTGGAAGAGTTAACTGAAAGGATATCCTGGGTTATCAATCCCGTCTTATGCAGATGAAAGAGGGTTAGAATAAAACGTGTAAAAAGTAAAGCCAAACACAGTCTAGCTTTTTGAGATCCTTTCAAGACACTACAGGGTCATTGCTATGAGCATGCTCCCATGACCCCCAGGGTCTATCACCTGAGGGAAGGAAGGGTCTTGGTAGACTCCGAGAGACACAGAAGGGAGAGAGGAAGGAAGGGTCTTGGTAGACTCTGCATTAACAGAGAGACTCAGAAGGAAGAGAGGCTGCCTATCCCTAGAAGACATGGTGTGGCCTCAGAGTACCAAAGCTCGCGGTCTCTGGAGAAGAAGTGAGAGAGATCCCTGAAGGAATCAGTGTGACTACAGCAAGTGAAGTCATGAGAAAATCATGTTGCCATGGAGATGATGTGGAGTAAAACACAAAGATTTGAGTGAGATCTGTAGGCAGAAGCATTTACAAAATCAGGGCACCCCTTTCTAGGAACTGGTTTGCAGACACCATTTCTTCAGGAAGTCTTGGAGTTGCAATGAATATTTTGCCAGCAGTGTTTTGCTGCCCCCTGGTGTTCAGTTTATTTTTACAAAGGAGTCTAACAAAACTGAACTAGTTTGTCCTTTCTGTGCCTGCCAGTCTCCCAGAAGTTAATCATTTCTTGACTGTCATTGCAATCACCAGATTAAATCATGAACTATGTTCCGTTAAAGAAAAGTTTTGTTGTTGTTGTTGAGTCAGGATCTTACTGTGTATCTCAGCCCAGCCTTGAACTCACAATCTTCCTACCTCAGTCTTCCAAACGCTGGAACTGGCATGCGCCACCATGCCTGGTACACATGGATATTTGTATGAAAATGTAACATACACATTTAAGTGAACACTGCTAGCAATAATAACTGTGTCCCTCCAAACAAAGCAAGAATGAAAGGTTTTGAATTCTTTCACCAAAAAAGACAACTGTTTCAGAAAAATATCACATAAAATAGATATTTATCAAGACATCGTGTGGTGCTGAAAATATGTAAAATGTGCATGCCAATTTAAAAATAATACCTTTTAAAATCTAACAATTGCATGACAACTTCGTAGCACATGAATGTCCTTCCTGCGTAGAGAATTTTAGATGTGTGCGATGTATGCATTCTTGAGATCCCATGCTAGCCTCTCTGCAATTAATAACCCTGTTATGCACTTCAAGAGAAAATTTTACAAACATGCTTTCTTCCTCCTTTAGCTACCACCCACGAAGCTGAGCTACAAGGTGATTCCCACAAGTAGGAAGGAAACGTGAAGGACTGTGTGATAAAGGCAGACTACAAGTCGCTATTTGGGTTACTCTGATATGGTCTCTCTAAGAAGAGGGACAAGTCCTCAGTGCCCTGTGGCTTCCAAACCATAGCAGTCATCTAAAGACTAGTGGTTTATGTATAGAGCCTTGGCCCCAGAGCTTCTGAAAAGGTAGCAGCAAGAAATATTATAAAAAAGATTCCTGAGCCAGGCAATGGTGGCGCACGCCTTTAATCCCAGCACTAGGGAGGTAGTGTCAGGTGGATCTCTATGAGTTCGAGGCCAACCTGGTCTAAGAAGCAAGTTCCAGAACAGCCAGAACTGTTATACAGAGAAACCAAGGAGAGAAGAGAAGAGGAGAGAAAAGGAGAGGAGAGGAGAGGAGAGGACAGGACAGGACAGGACAGGACAGGACAGGACAGGACAGGACAGGACAGGACTCCATTGTTGGTGGGAGTGCAAACTTGTACAGCTACTTTGGAAATCAGTATGGTCATTTCTCAGAAAATTGGGAATCAATCTACCTCAAGACCCAGAAATATCCCTCTTGGGCATATACCCAAAGGATGCACAATCATGTCACAAGGACACTTGATCAAATATGTTCAAAGCAGAATTATTTGTAATAGCCAGAACCTGGAAGCAACCTAGATATCCATCAACCAAAGCATGGACAAAGAAAATGTGGTACATCTACACAATGGAGTATTACTCAGTGGTTAAAAAAATGACATCTTGAAATTTGCAGGCAAATGAATGGAACTAGGGAAAAAACCATCCTGAGTGAGGTAACTAAGACCCAGAAAGACAAATACAATATGTATTCACTCATAAGTGGATATTAGATGTAAAGCAACCAGACTACAGTCCACAACCGCAGAGAAGCTAGGTAAAAAGGAGGGCCCTAAGAGGGACACACATGGAGGGCCCCAGGAAGGGACAATAGTTAAGGTCTCCTGGGTAAACTGGGATGGGGGTAGAAGGGAGGGGATGGAGAATGGGATCATGAGGGATCAAGAAGACTGAGTAAGGAATGGAGGGGGAGACCAATGAAAGACATATCTTGATAGAGGGAGCCATTATGGGCTTAGGGAGAAACCTGGTGCCAGAGAAATTCTCAGGAATCCACAAGGATGACTTCAACTAAGACTACTGGAAATAGTGGAGAGAGTGCCTAAATGGGCCTTCCCCTGTAATCAGATTAGTGACCACCCTAATTGTCATCATAGAGCCTACATCCAGTAACGGATGGAAGCAGATACAACGACCCACAGCCAAGCACTGGGCTGAGTTCCTGGAGTTCAGTTGAAGAGAGGGAAGAGGGGTTAAGACCATGATGGGGGAAACCTCAGAAACAGCTGACCTGAACTAGTAGGAGCTCACAGACTATGGACTGGCAGCTGGGGAACCTGCATGGGACGGAACTAGACCCTCTGAGTGTGGGTGACAGTTGTGTGCCTTGGTCTGTTGAGGGGGCGGGGCCTGGCAGTAGCACCAGGACCTGTGCATGAGCTGACTTCTTGGGGCCCATTCCCTATGGTGGGATACTTGCTCAGCCTTAATGGGGGTGGGGGGGACTCAACTATGAGAAAGTTAAAGAAGTGAGGGCGGAGACTGCAAGCCCAGCCTCATCTACCATAACGTACATAGGAACTTCTGCCGTACCTGTTCTTGCTATCACCGTCAGCCACCAGTAGCCAGCGCTCTGGCCGATAAACACATATAAATGATTCACGCACCCCTCTGAGAAACAAAGATGGGACTCCTGGAGTCCTATTGAAAAGGGTTTGGGTTTTCACTCATAGAGGTACCATCTTTTTTGGCATTATTATATTTGTCACATGAAATCTCTGTCAGGATTTTAAAAAACTGCCTTACAAAGGTGGGCATTAGCTAAAAGCTAAAGACACAGTGGGAAAGAAAACTGTCTTCACTAAGACCCTTCAGTACCTTTTTAAATGTGAACTTTGTTGTCAAATTACTTACAAAATACTTAGTGGTTTTCCCATCAGTGACCAAAATTACTGGTTCATACATGATGATGTCTTCTGAGTCATTCTGTAGTTTTGTATGCAAAAGGATTTTCCTTCTCAACTCGTGGGATTCCTGCAACTGACTTGCCTGTGCAATTAGATGCATAAATTAACCTCTCTCGCTTCAGAAAAATCAAACTTGTGATAACTTCTTGGATACAAAGTTTAATGATAGAGTGCCATCAGTAGCTCTTTGGCCCCCTCTGCTGGTCATTGATATATATGTTTTTCTTTGGGGGATTTTTGTTTTGTGTTTTATTGTTGTTTTCAAAAATACCCCAGTCTAAGAAGCTAATTTGAAGCTAGCAAATTCATTAGTTGAAATTTCTGAAAGAAGACAGATAGAAGATAGATATATGGATAGATAGATAGATAGATACATAGATACATAGATACATAGATAGATACATAGATAGACAGACAGACATAGATATAAATGTTCCCGTTAACTCTTCAGACACTTGATATTTGCTGCCATGTCAGAAAAGGAATTGTCTCTTTCTATTTCTGTGAATCTAAAAGGTCTCTTTTTTCTCAATAAATAATTGCGCAAAGCTCCAAGATGTGTCTCTCTGAATGCTTCACCTATATATTGAATACCAAACAAAAATTGGCTTATGACCTTTGCTTGCTTTTCAGGTACATCCAAGGGGCTGTACAGACAGAAACCCTTGGGGATTCATGAGTACTTACAGTGTAAAGAACTGGGGGCTGGGCAGTTGTGGCACACTGTGTTCAGGAGGCAGAGGCAGGCGGATGTCTGAGGTTCAGGCAAGTCAGGGCTACACAGACAAACCTTATCTTGAAACCCAGTCACTCACTCCCTCCCCCCCCTCCAAAAAAAGACAGTCTAAAGCTACCTTCTCCAACTCCTGCTCAGCAGAGGACACTCCTGACAAAGAACGAGGACTGGTTATAACCTCCCTACCTGCTGTCTCTCATGTATCTGGGGGCACAGGTAGCTTCAAGGTACCCTACAGATTCTCAGTTTGGAATTGTGTACACTATACATTGGTCTTTGAAGCTAAAAGATTATTTTATTCTTTCTGTGGATTTTTTTTAATATCCTCCATCCAGGCATGTATCCTAGGACCCATGAAGCTGAGGCAAAACAATCATGAATTTGAAAACAACCTGGCTACAGTGAGGCTAACTCAGTGGGTAAAATTCTGGATGTGCCAGCAGTTTGAACCCCCACCATCCACATAGAAAGCCAGGCGTGGTAGCACAAATTTGTAAGCCCCAGTACTGGGGGATAGAGGCTGGGGGATCCCAGGATTTGCTGGCCAGCTAGTCTAGTCAATCACTGAGTTCCAGGTTCAACAAGAGACCCTGAGTGATGGTTTGAATGACATGCACCACACACATACACACACACCAACATAGGCTCATATATTTGAATGATTGATCCTTAATTGGTGGAACTGTTTTGGGAAGGATTAGGAAGCATGTTGGAGGAGTTATGACACTGGGGGTGGGCTTTGAGGTTTCAAAAACCCACCCCATGCCCATTCTCTCACTCTCCCTCTTCTTCACCCCCTCCCTCCAACTTGATGATAAGACGCAACTGTGACAGCACCATGCCTGCCTGCCTGCTGCCATGCTTCCCACTATGATGGTTGTCTTAGGGTTTCTGTTGCTGTGAAGCGACATTATGACCACAGCAACTCTTATAAAGAAGACATTTAGTTGGGGTAGCTTGCTTACAGTTCAGAAGTTCAGTCATTATCATCATGGTGGGACATGGCTGCATGCAGGAAGACATGGTGTTGGAGAAGTAGCTGAGATTCCTACATCTTACAGGTAACAGGAAGTGGTCTGGGACACTGGGAGGTAGCTTGAGCATATATGAGACCTCAAAGCCCACCTCCATAGTGACACTCTCGCTCCAACAAGACCACACCCACTCAACAAGGACACACCTCCTAATAGTGCCACTTCCTTTGGGGGCCATTTTCTTTCAACCACCACATTCCACTCCCTGACCCACAAAGGCTTGTAGCCATATCATAAAGTAAACATGAATTTAGTCCCACTTCAAAAGTTCCCATAGTCTATCACAGTCTCAACAATGTTTAAAAGTCCAAATTTCAAAGTCTCTTCTGAGATATATGCAATCTTTGAACTATAATCCTCCACTAAAAAATCAAAAATTAAAAAAAATCTACTTCCAATATATAATGACATTATATATATTACCATTCTAAAGTGTAGGGAAGGGAGCATAACAAGAAAATACTGGACCAAAGCAAGACCAAAAACCAGATGGGCAAACTCCAAACTCTGCATCTCTGTGTCTGATGTCAAAACACTCTTCAGAGCCCCAGCTCCTTTCAGCTTTGTTGACTGCAACACACTTCTTTCTCTTGAGCTGGTTCCAGTCCCTATTAGCAGCTTTCCTCAGTAAGTATCCCACAACTCTGTCATCTCCAGCATCTTAGAAACTCCAGGGCAACCCAGGCTTCAACTTTGTAGCTTCATGCAATGGCCTCCCTGGGCTTCCATTCAGGGACACCTCTGACACATGCCTGGCCTCAGCAGCTTACCTTAGTTGTGGAAGGAGATTCCATAACCCCTTTCTTCTATTCTTAACTCTAACGTCAGAACCACAATGGCTGAAGCTGCCAAGTTCTACTGTTTTCTGAGACTGGAACATGACCCCCACATTCAAATACATCTTCACTAATTTTCTGTTTTCCATGATTTCCTTCACTACCTAAACATGGTTTCCTTCAGATCCTAAACTGGATCTGAAGACCAGTCTGGCCTCAAACTCACATATCCACCAGCCTCTGACATCTGAGTGCTGGGATTAAAGGTGTGTACCACCATACCCAGCTCTAAGTTTTTCTTTAGGTCCTTTTCACAAGTTGGAAACTTAACAGGTTGGGATCGTTCTCTGAAGTCACCACTCCCTTTATTCCATTTCTTAATCTATTTGATCACCTTGAAAACAAGACTTAGCTCCATTCCACTTTTTGGTACTCCCTAAATTTAATATTTTGTAATTTACCCTACTCAGCTTGTTCCTTTTCATTAAATATCTTTATCAGAGTTAACACTAATAAACACAAGACAGAGTCTATACTAGGCTGTTTGGAGATTTCCTCTGCCAATAAAATTAATCCAAAACTCTCCACTTTTAGCCTCAGGCAGACTCTTCAGACAAGTTCAAAAGGCAGCCACATTCTTCACAAAAATATTGCAAGAATAAGCTCTAGGCCACATATTAATATTCTTTTCTGGAACCTCTTGAGTCAGTTCAGCAAATCACATTCAGCATCATTGTTTTCCATGCTCCTACTAGTATAGCCCATTAAGCAGCACTTACAGTGTTCAACTGTCTTTTTAATTCACAGTCCCAACATCCATATTCCTTCAAACAAAAACATGGTCGGGCCTATCACAACAATACCCTAGTCCCTGCTTACCAACTTCTATCTTATGGTTTCTATCACTGTGAAGAGACACCATGACCACAGCAACTCTTAGAAAGGAAAACATTTCATTAGTGTAGCTCACTTACAGTTCAGAGGTTCCGTCTATTATAATGGCAGGGAGCATGGTAGTGTACATGGGGCTAGAGAAATAGCTGAGAGTCCTACATCTTGCAGGCAATAGAAAGTGGTCTGGGACACTGGGAGGTAGCTTGAGCATATATGAGACCTCAAAGCCCACCTCCACAGGGACACATCCTTCAACAAGTGCCATTCCCTTTGGGGTCCATTTTCTTTCTGGGACTTACCCTGTGAAACTGTAAGCCAGCCTCCAATTAAATACTTTATTTAGTAAGTTGCCTTGGTCAGGGTATCTCTTCACAGCAACAGAACAGTAACCAAGACACTCTGCCTCAAAAAAAAAATGTGGGAACTGTTAGAGGAAGACAGCTGGCATTGGCCTCTACCCCCTCAGGTACACATATGGAACATGCACCTGCATGTATGCACACACATACAAGTAAAATAATAATCTAAAGAGATCCTTTGAAATATGAAATATAAGTTTATATAGCTTCTTTTAAAAGCCATTCCATAAAAATAAAGGCATGTCTATAGTTTTTAAAATCACTTTAAAATGTTTATTCTCTATGACTCAGAATTAACATTTTATGACTGTGACTCTTCTTTTAAAAAGGAGAGGCTGGTAAGATGGTTCAGAGGGCAAAGGTGCCTACATAAGCTTGATGGCCTGAGTTCAATCCTTGGGACCTTCTTGGTGGAAAGAGAGAACTAACTCATACAAGTTGTCCTCTGACCTCCACGCATTCACAATGTTGCACACATCACACAGACACACACCTATACACAAACACACAAATAAGTAAACAAGTATCTATTTTAAAATTGTGAAGCTTTGGAGTAGAAAAGTATATCATAGAAGAATCCTTACAATGTGGTTTCATACATTGTTAAATGCATAAATTCTCTCTATGAACACATACATCCATATAAATGAACAGAAAACACATGAAGGCTACATGTTACGTGAGAACAAGACAGAGATAGGAATAAAACTAGGGATTTCATTCAAAGGGTTCGGCTTTGCCTGTTTTAGTCGGTGTTCTATTACTGTGAGGCGACATCATGACCATGGAAAGTTTCATGAGAGAGGGTGTTTCATTGGGGACTGCTTGCAGTTTTAGAAGTTCAGTGAGTTGTCATGGTGGGGAGCATGGTGGCATGCAGCAGACATGGCGCTACAGAGGAAGCTGAGTCCCACATCTGGATCTGCAGGCAGCAGGAAGACAGGGACACTGGGACGGCTTGAAATGCCTGCAGGTTGGGCGGAGTGCTCCAGCTCTCTCCATTTTGAGAAGCTGTCACCCATGCTGGGTTTGGGCCTGGGAGCAGCTATCGTTGAGTCATTTCTGTCCCTGTAAGTTACTTCACCCATACTCCTGTCAGTAACCCACTAAAACTCATTGGTTCACTTTGGTGGTATCTGCACTTTGGTCCTGTTGAGATCCCTGTCTGGGCTGAGTAGACATGTAGGTTATATCTCCCCAGGGAAAGTTCTGTCACATAATAACCCCCATAAACAAAGCAGACAAATGTATGATGAAAAGGCTTTTAGTTAAATATGGCTATTTTGAGAAAATGAAAATGAAGTGTTTTAGCCCATATTTAAGGTAATGAATGTCTAAATAAAGAATTGGGGCAGGGTATGTATTGGCTAAATTGTGATCAAGTTTATTATTATGTGTTGAGGAATATTATTTTAAGGTGTGTGGCTTTTGTTTCTGCTGCATTTGTTTAGCTCAGTGAAGCTGTGGTTCTTTGCCTGTCTGAAACACCTGTTGGTCCTAATAAAGAGCTGAATGGCCAATAGCAAGGCAGGAGCAGGGAGAGAGCGGCTGGCAGGGATAAAGGGTAAATGGAAGGGGAGCAACCAGAGAACAAGGAGAGGAGGACATCAGGGGCCAGCCACCCAGTCACCCAACAGCCATGAAAAAGAAGGAAAGTAAGATATACAGAAGATAAAAGCCCAGAGGGAAAAGTAGATGGGTTAACTAAAGTTAAGAAAAGCTGGCTAGTCAGCTGGGTAGTCGCAAGCAATAATAAGACTCATGTGATTTATTTGGGAGCTGGGTGGTGGGCCCCTCAAAAAGTGCCTCATCTTTCCTCTGCTCTTGTCCTCTATAATTGAGTCACAAAAGGCAGGTGCAGAAACCCACAGGGCTGCTAAGCTTCCTGCATTTGAAGGCAATTTAGCAAAAGTTAGTAGAATGTATGCTTCAAGAATCTGGTTTCCAGCCGGGTGTTGGTGGCGCACGCCTTTAATCCCAGCACTCGGGAGGCAGAGGCGGGCAGATCTCTGTGAGTTCGAGGCCAGCCTGGTCTACCGAGTGAGTTCCAGGACAGGCTCCAAAACAATACAGAGAAACCCTGCCTCGAAAAACCAAAATAATAATCTGGTTACAATGGCCATCTTTCACATCTGGAGCACCATCTCATCAAGTGACAGTTGGACAGGTGTTTTTGAGATCTGATAAAGAGGAGGTTGAGTTATGAATACATTTAACCTAGGTTAGGTGTGAGTGGAATACAGTTGTTACTAATGTGAATTTACTTTATGAAATTCACTGGCTTTTCCACATATGGGTCAATTACCACAAGCAAGTTCTTCCTGCTTCCCTAGGTTAGTTAAGTTATAGAGTTGGAATCCAGACTAATTTTTCCAGTTGTAATATCAATGACATTAACATTCCCCATGATGTTCACCATTTTCCACCTCCCTTCCTGGCTCCAATATTCTTTTCCACCTTCCTGGCTACTTCAGTCTTTGACTCTTCCAGCTAACACCTCTGGGAGGCTCCCTGGCAGCTTTCATTCGCCCAGACTTTTTGTTGTTATTGTTAATATCTTGCTGATCTTAGTTGTGACAACAATTTAAAGAAAACAACTTATAATATGCCATTTCAGCAAGAATAGAGACAAACTGGTGAAAGAGTATTGTCTTATTCATTGTTCTTTTGCTGTGAAGACCCCAGCACCAAGGCAACTCTTAATAAGAGGAAGCATTTAACTGGGGCTGCCTTACAGTTGCAGAGGTTTAGTCCATTATCATGGCAGGGAGCATGGCAGCAGACAGGCAAGGGCCAGAACAGTAGCTGAGAACTACATCCTGATCCATGGGCATTGAGTGAAACAAGGCCTAGTGTGAGCTTCTGGAAACCTCCAAGCCCACTCCCAATGACCCACTTCCTACATCAAGGACACTCCTACTGCAACAAAGTTGCACCTCCTAATACTTCTAATCCTTCTCAAATAATGTCACTCCTGGGTCACTATGCATTCAAACATATGAGCCTTTGGGAGCCATTCTTACTCAAACTACAAGTGTCATTCCTTCTGAGACTGTCATTGGACTAGGGAAAAAAATGGAATTACCTAAAATCAGAAGCTCATTTGTATGTAGAATGTACTTGGTGGAATTTTTTTCTCAAATGTAAGAATTTTAGAAATTTATAAGCTGTAAAACTGGAAGATATTGGGGTTCGAGGGATGACTCAGAAGAGCACTGGCTACTCTTCCAGAGGTTCTGAGTTCAATTCCCAGCAACCACACGGTGGCTCACAACCATCTATAACAGGATCTGATGCCCTTTTCTGGCATGCAGGCATATATTTGGACAGAGCACTAGTACCTGTATATATATATCTATATATATGTATATATATCAGAGAAAAAACTTAAACTGGAGGATACTCTTATAAACTATCAATAATAAAAAAGACAAATTACAATATGAGGGAAATGGACTGTCTTGGGAGGGGGTAAGACACTAATGCCTGGGATTACAGGCCTGTGCTATCAGCCAGTCAAAAAAAAGTATATTAATTAAAAAATAAAAGCAAGAGGGCTATAGAAATGGCTCAATGTTTAAGAAACTTGATGCTCTTACAGAAGATCCAGATGTGGTTGCCAGCACCCATATGGCAGTTCACAACTCACCTGTACTCAGCTGTAGTTCGAGTCCAAGGGGATCTGATACTCTTCTGGCTTCTGTGTCACTAGGCATGAGTGTGCTACACATTTGCACTCATACACATAAATAAGACAGGAAAAATTAACTCAGATGTGGTGGAGTGCTGTCCCCTGGACATAACATGCCGGTTATACTCATGAATGAATTCGTAGCAGCTATGGTTACCTGCCCATGATCAAGCTAGCAAGGTCAACGTGTCAGCAGGCAGCCCTAATTAGACTTGGTGGGAGGAGGAAAAGGAGACAGGTGTAGAAGGGGAAGAGGAAAAATAATGAAGGCGGGAAGGAGCTGTGTTGAGGGAATTAGGGGAAGAGTAAGAGAGGAGACAGTGGTGGGTATGATCAATTTACATTATATGCATGTGCAAAATTGTCAAAGAATAAATAAGAGGTATTCTTTTAAAAAGATGTGAGCCAGGTGTGGCAGCATACTTTTACTTTCCAGCACAGAGAAGGCACAGGCAGATGCACCTGGAGTTCAATGCCAATCTGATCTGTATAGCAAGTTCCAGGCAGCTCTAGGACAGCCAAGGCTACCTAAAAAGACCCTGAGAAGAGGAAGAGATAGGGCAAGAGAGAAAGAAAGGTTGAAAGAGGGGTAAAGAAGAGAGAAACTGTTTACCAGGATAGGTGAGATGACTTAGCAGGTAAAGCAGAAGCTTGAAACCCAGTCTGCTCACCAGAATCCATAGAAAGGGAGAGAACTGATCCAACAAGATGTCCTCAGGCCTTCACACATGTACTGTGGCCCGTGTAACCCCCCCCACACACACACATACAATGCACATACCGTACACATATACCATAATAATGTCTTTTAAATAAACATTTTTCCCTTCCCAGGGTTAGTATATAGCCCTGGCTGGTCTTGAACTCACAGAGATCCACTTTCCCCCCTCGATTGTTGAAATTAAAGGTATTCGAAATCATGTCTGAAAAATCTTTTTTAATGTAATTGTTCTATTTGGCTTTTTTTTTAATTGTCTTTGAGACAGTATCTCACAATGTTGTACAGGCTCATCTTCAACTCCTGGGCTTAAGGAATCTTTCCACTTAATGAAAACTAAAGTCTGGGTATGGTGGCACATGCCTGCAATTTCAGTATTTGAGGGGTACAGAATCCAGGCTGGTCCAGCTACATAGCTAGCCAGAGGCCAATATGGGCTGCATAAAACCCTGCCTCAAGAAGCAAAAAGCCCAGCAGAAGAGTAGCCACATGACAGGTGCACTTCATCTCATCAGATATTCAGTCGGAGAACCGCAATTCTTCCAACCGTCCCCTTCAGTACTTTGGTGAACTCCAGGGCCGCTGCCCTGAACTGGCCATCCCTAGAGCAAGTAGTTCTCTGCATAGTTATCCCTTGCTATCTAGTCATGAGGGATTGGCTTAAGGGTTCCTGAAGATACCAAAGTCCAGACCCTCAGAACCCTTATATAACTGTGTAAACTACACACATCCTCCCAAATATTTAACATACACTCTACATGCTGATTATACCAACACAGCATGAATGTCATATAAATTGACATACTGTATTATTTAAATAATGGTAAGAAAGAAGGCTGTGCATATTCTGATAGCCACATTTTTTTTCAGATATTTTCAAGTCATACTGACTATACTGAACATCAGGACTGAGTTATCTGAAAGTTCAATATACCTGTAGCATGCTCTCAAATTTGCCAAATTCCGAACAGTAATAGGGACAAGAACCCACGTTATCCTACACTTATGAGTTCCATGTAAATAGTTTCCTTCACTTACAGTTTGAAGTTCATGAACCCACAAATTGACACAAAAGTTTATGTATTTTGAATGAGGCATAACAAAAAAGTAAATAGAAACTGGAAAACGGTGCTTACATTCTAAATGAGATAAATATCTGCTCTCAAAAGAAAGGCAGTCATGAGGAATAAAATGGCACATGAATAGGATGAAAGGCCCAAACTAGCTCAAGAACCCTGACAAGTATGGAACCCACTCTTCTTAGCCAGGGCACTAACTGCGATAGTACAAGTCACCAACTTTTCCTGAGGAATAAGAAATGCACAAATACTGTACACTTATCAAGAAGCTTATTGTGAAACTATCTCATAATCAATAGAGCTATTTTAACTTGTGTCAAAACAAAAGATGATGTGGAGATAGAGTTCATATAGTTTATTGCATAGTGTAGAAAAGCCTTATTAATACAAAATAGCAACACAAGTCTAAGGTATGCTCAAAATTTAATAAAGCATACAGTAGTCTTTATGGGATGTTTTGCAACATTATGCCACTTGAGGGCACCAGAGCTCCATGCTTTCCATCAACTTACAACCCCAGCCCCCGAATTCTGTTGGGCATCTGTAAACCTGACATTGGGCAGGTGAAAGCCAAGAGTGTTAAAGGTCATCCTAGTCTATGTAGCAAGTTTGAGACAAACTGACCGACAGGCAGGCAGGTGCGCATGCGCACGCGCACGCACGCACACGTGCGTGCACACACACACACACACACACACGAGAGAGAGAGAGAGAGAGAGAGAGAGAGAGAGAGAGAGAGAGAGAGAGAGAGAGAGAGAGAGAGAGAGAGAGAGGGGGGGGGACAGAGAGGGGGGACAGAGAGAGGGAGAGAGACAGAGTTCATTTGTGAGAGTTCACACCCTTTCAGTAAGCACTGTTATCTTAAGGGCAAAAAGTAATTTTTTTTTTCGTTTTTTCAAGACAGGGTCTCACTATGTAACTCTAACAGTCCTGGAACTCATTGTGTAGACCAGGCTGGCCTCAAACTAACAAGATGATTCACCTGTCTCTATTCCCAAGAGCTGAGATTAAAGATGTACACCACTACAGGCAAATTATTATATTGTTACTATTATTACTGTTATATTATTGAGATCATTGTGTAAGGGTATTGTTGATGAACTTTTTTTTTAATGAATCCCAGGCTAGCCTTAACCTCAACATACAGCCGAGGATGACCATGGACTTTGAGTCTCCTGTTTCATTCCCCTCAAGAGCTGGGACTATAGGAATGTCCATGGATGGAACAGGACTTCATACAAGTTACATCAACTTCTTTAGTACTCTCCTCCATCTCAGTGTTCAGAAAGTCTTCCATGGTTAAATTGCTTCTCTTGATGACTTTACTTGAGTCATGTGTGAAGGGAGCAATTTCAAGTTTTGAGCAAGAATACAGACTTGGAAATAAAGGTGCTCAAAGATAAATGGAAGGCACTTTTTTTTTTTTAAAGACAGGGTTTCTCTGTATTGTTTTGGAGGCTGCCCTGGAACTCGCTCTGTAGACCAGGCTGGCCTCAAACTCACAGAGATCTGCCTGCCTCTGCCTCCCAAGTACTGGGATTAAAGGTGTTCGCCACCAACGCCCGGCAAATGGAAGGTACATTAAGTACAGCATTTCAGTCTTAACACTGATGACTCCTTGCTGTATGTGGCTCACCGACCTTGTCCCTCTCCTTTTCCTGTTTGTTCTCATGTAACCAATGCTGGCCTCTACCTCTCAAATGCTAGGATTACAATACACCACACCTGCTTATAATTTTTCTACACCATGAATTCTCCTAAACCCAAAAGTGCTATGTAATATGCCTTTGCAGACACTTCTTTTGCCTACAAGTTCCTTCCATTCTTGCATCCCCTTAACATTATTCATTAAACCCCAGAATGCTGTAACATAGTAAACTATTTTCTCAATGTCATGCATTACCTAACTAATGCTGTGACTGAAAATATATTTATCTATGACTTTCCTTGACTATAAAAAGTATTTCAACTTCCAGGTGGAACATGTAACCTATGCTTTTGTATCCCCAGACCATGAATACGCTATTTTGTTCCCTATAAAACATCTACTGCAAAAAGCCAGGAAATTATCTCGAAGCAGGGTGTAGTGGCATATGCCCTTAAGTCCCAGCACTCTGAATGCAGAGGCAGGCAGATTTCTGTGACCTCAGAGTTCAGGCTAGCTGGAGTTACATGGTAAGACTGTGTCTTAAAATAAAAATCTCCCTTTTGGAGAATGGAAAAGTCTGTCCTTTAAAATCGTCCTCCACATTCCACCAGTTTTCTCATTTTCTCAGGAAATCTTGATTTTTGTTATGCTGAATTTCACTAATTTAGAATGGAATATATTTAATCTTTGGTAAGTACAGCATTACAGATGCTTTATAAACAGGAAAAGTTTCCTTAAAAGCTTAAGGAAGATTTTAAAAAAGCACAAGCAATGGTGTAAAGATTTAAAAACACACTTAAACTTATCATTTTTAAGTTTCCAGAGGCCTAAGTTATAAGATTTCCAACAGGGACCAGCAGCCTACTGTCCACAATTAGACTCTCCCCTGGAACTGACACACAGGCCCAGCTGCTTTGGAGATAGTGGCACAGTTGAATACACTGCCAAGAGATTCAGACTTCAAGAAAGCTACTAAACCAAATAAATACCTATTTAACTCACCATGCTAACTCTCTTTAGAGACTGGAGAAACTATTAACATGGCAGTAAGGTACTGGGTTATGGGGGCATACAGCCAGAATCTCCATACTTTAGATGCCAAGACAGGAGGGTAGCTGTAAGTTCAAATCCACTCTGAGCAAAGCCAGTTTTGGGTTACTGTGCTAAAATAAAAATAAAAATTGAAAACTCCTGGGGACTAGACGGATGACTAAGTTAAGAGTGCTTGCTGTTCCTGTACAGAACTTGACTTGGTTCCCAGCACCCACCAGACAGCTCACAACCACTTGAAGCTTAAGCTCCAGGGGATCAGAAACAGTCACCTGGTCTCTGCAGACACCCTCATGATATGAGCATGAATACATTCATACACACACACACACACACACACACACACACACTTAGAAAACCGAGCAACACACTCTGCCTACTAAGAAACAACACACTAGAATCCAATCTTATTTTTTATAGAGAGAGTAAGCCTCAACACCTGGCACCTACAACCTAATTTTCTCAAAATATGCAAGTCACCCAGACCTGGTAAGCTTCAGATACCAAAGTATCCACTACCAATGGATTCTCCAGCTATTTATCCTTATACCTTTAGCATTCCAGAAAGCAATGAACCTTCAAAGAAATGAGTTGGCAAGTCAAACCAAACTTACCTTATTTCCACAAAGTTAGAAGTGGTATAACTAACAGACAATAGCTTCATTTCTAAGTATGGAAACCTAATCTCTCAATTATATCTCCACCACCACCCCTAAACACACAAACACACACAAAATGGTTTTACCATTGAAGCCCAATGATCACACTTTGTCAAAATGGCCAATCTGAATAAAATGACTGAATAAAATCAAACTGCCAACTTACAACTGAACATGTCAAATAAATGAAGCAAAAATGACAGCTATTTTAACTTACTGAGAACTCAAGATACTTCATAGCATTACAATAGTTGTCTATTTAAAATGTAATTTTAAATGCAGAACAAGGTTGTATGCAAAACAACAGTTCTGCTGGTGCACAGCTTTAACCCCAGTACCGAAGAGGCAGAGGCAGATGGATCTCTGTGACTTCGAGTTCCAGGACAGCCAGCAATGCACAGAGAAACCCTGTCTCTGTTTCAAACAGCTTGAATTTATGAAGTGCTTACCATGGCTTAGCAGTCAAACCATGTACGTGAAATGATTCTTCTTATTCTCACAATAACAGAGATTCATGTCTAGAGTTAGGTATCGGGATTAAAGTCACAACTCTTAAGGGGCAAAGCTTAAAACTAGGTGGACTTGTGTGTCCACAATTTAGGAGTCCTAGCAAAAGCTTAATTAAAACCAGCAGCCCTCAGAGGTGAGAGTGGGCCCTTCTCAGGTCACTTCTGCTCGCCCATTCTGGGGTCTCCTAGCCTGGGGACTACAGGCAGATCGGCTCACCCTGGTGACCAAGCAACTGCAAGTCTGCTGGCATCACTGGGCTAGTCCCGCTCCCACCCACAGGGCAAGGGAGTGCCTCAGCCCCACCTGCACCCACAGTGAGACCCATCAGAGTACTGGACCTGCTTGCATCCATTGGGAGAGAACCTTGGACCTGTACCCACCAGGAGGGGAAGAGACTTCACCTGGACCCACTAAGAAGGGATGGAAAAATGACAATAGAAAAACCAATATGACACCACCAGTGTCAAGAGGCTCTACACCAGCATACCTGAACATTGCAACAAAGATGAAGCAGAAGAGAACAACCTTAAAAACAACTTCATGAAGATGATAGAGACCCTAAGAGAGGAAAGGGGAAAATCCCTTACAGAAATGAAAGAAAAGAAATCAAAAATTACAAGAAAATTCAAACAGTGCAAGGGTTGAAAGCTGATACAGAGACAATTAAAAAAAATTCTGAGCGAATGCTGGAATTAGGAAATGTGTAAACGATTAGGAATTACAGATGCAAGCATAACCAACAGAATACAAATGATGGAAGAGAAAATCTCAGGTGTTGAAGATACACTAGGAGATTCATCGACCAAAGAAACACAAAATATCCAGGAAATATGGGACACCGTGAAAAGGTCAAACCTAAGAAAAATACGTATAGGTGAAGAAACCCATCTCAATGATACAGAAAACATATTCAACAATATCATAGACGAAAACTTTCCCAACCTAAAGAAAGACATTCCAGTGCAAGTATAAGAAGCTTACAGAATACCAAAAAGAGTGAACCACTAAAAAGAGTTCCCTCGTAACATAATAATCAAAACACCAAACATACAGAATACAGAAAGACTATTAAGAGCAGCAAAGGAAAAAGGTCAAGTAACATATAAAGGCAAACCTATCAGAATTACACCTGACTTCTCCATGGAAACTCTGAAAGCCAGAAGGTCCTGGATAGTTATTTTACCAACACTAAGAGACCACGGATGGCCAGGCATTGGTGGCACACACCTTTAATCAAGCATTTGTGAGGCAGAGGCAGGTGAATCTCTGTGAGTTCGAGACCAGCCTGGTCTACCTACCTAGCGAGTTCCAGGACAGGCTCCAAAACAATACAGAGAAACCCTGTCTCGAAAAACCAAAAGAAAACAAAAAAACAAAAAGAGACCACGTATGCCAGCCCAAACTACCATACCCAGCAAAGCTTTCAGTCACTATAGATGGAGAAAACAAGATATTCCATGACAAAACCAGATTTAAACAATACATATCCACTAATCCAGCAAAGCACTGGAAAGAAAACTCCAACCTAAGCAAGTTAGCTACACTCACAAAAACACAGGCAATAGATAACCCCACTTTACCAAAGCCAAAAGAAAAAAATGGGGTAAATTCACACACAATACCACCAAGACTAAAAATCCAAAACACAAGAATTAACACTCAAGGGTCCTTAATTTCCCTCAATATTAATGTTCTTAACTATAAAAAGACACAGGCTAACAGAATGGATATGAAGACAGAATCCATCCCTCTGCTGCATAGAAGAAACACACCTCAACTTTAAAGGCAGACATTACCTGAGAACTAAGGGTTGGGAAGGATTTTCCAATCAAATGGGCCCAAGAAACAAGCTGGTGTAGCTATCCTAATATCTAACAAAGTAGACTTCAAACTACAACCAATCAAAAGAGATGAAGAAGGTCATTTCATATTATGACAGGAAAAATCCATCAGGAATAAGTCCCAATTCTGAACATCTATGCCCTAAAAAGAGGCACATAAGACCTCACAGTTATAGTGGGAGACTTCAACACCCCACTATCATCACTAGACAGGACCACCAGATAGAAACTTAACAAAGGAACTAACGTAAGTTATGACCCAATTGGGTTTAACAGACATCCATAGAACATTCCATCCAAACACAAAAGAATATACCTTCTTCTCAGCATCACATGGAACCTTCTCTAAAATGGACCAAAACTTGGCAACATAGCAAACCTGAACATGTACAAAAAATTTGGAATAACCCCCTGTATCTTATGAGACCATCATGCTTTAAAGTTAGAATTCAACAACACAAATTGCAGAAATGCTACAAACTCATGGAAATTGAACAACACGGAATTGCACCATTCCTGGGTCAAGGAAATTAAAGACTTCCTAAAATTCAATGAAAATGGACACACAACATACCCTAACTTATGGGGCACTTCGAAAGCAATACTAAGAGGAAAGTTCATAGCACTAAGTACTCACATGAAGAAACTGGAGAATATAGTTACACTAAAGAATTAACAGCACAGTTGGGTGGTGGTGGCGCATGCCTTTAATCCCAAGCACTCGGGAGGCAGATCTCTGTGAGTTCAAGACCAGCCTGGTCTACAAGCACTAGTTCCAGGACAGTCTCCAAAGCCGCAGAGAAACCCTATCTTGAGGGGAAAAAAATAGAATTAACAGCACAACTGAAAGCTATAGAACAAAAAGAAGCAAACTGACCTTGGAGAAGTAGACACCAGGAAATAATCAAACTGAGTACTGAAATCAATAAAGTACAGGAGATCAATTACTGAACACATCACCAGTAGCACAGACACTGAGATCGACAATAAATGGAACCTCCTGAAACTGAGAAGCTTTTGTAAGACAAAGGACACAATCAACAAGATAAAATGGCAGCCCACAGAACGGGAAAAGATATTCACCAACCCCACATCTGACAGAGAGCTGATCTCCAAAATTTACAAAGAACTCAAGAAGCAAGTCTCCAAAGCACCAAATAAGCCAATGAAAAAGTGGAGTACAGAATTAGAGAATTCTCAATAGAGGAATCTAAAATGGCTGAAAGACACTTAAGAAAATGCTCAACATCCTTAGCTATCAGGGAAAAATGCAAATCAAAACAACTGAAATAACATCTTACTCTTGTCAGAATGGCTAAAATCAAAACACCAATGACAGTTTATGCTGGAGAGGATGTGGAGAAAGGGGAACACTCCTCCACTGCTGATGGGAGTGCCAACTAGACATTTTGGAAATCAGTATGAAGATTCCTCAGGAAAATAGGAATCAGTCTAGCACAAAACCCAGCATATAACTCTTAGGCATATAACCAAAAAACAAACATTCATACAAGGAACTACGTTCATAGCAGCATTATTTGTTAATAGCCAGAACCTGGAAGCAACCTAGACGCCCCAGAAGTGAAGAATGGATAGAGAAAATGTAGTAATTTACACAATGGAGTACACTACTCAGTGGAATGTTAAAATTTGCAGGCAAATGGATGGAAATAGAACCATCCTGCTTGAGATAACCTAGTCACATACATATATGAGCAAAGGATTACCAGCCTACAATCCACACCCCCAGAAAAACTAGGAAACAAGGACCCTAAGAGAGACATACATGGTCCCCTGAGGAAGAGAAAGCGACGAGATCTCCTGAACTAATTGGGAACATGGTGGGAGAGGGAGCTAGGAGAAAGAGAATGGGAGAAGAGAAAGATAAGAGATACCATAATAGAGGGAGTCATTATAGGTTTAAAGAGAAGTATGGCACTAGGAAAATGCCCCGAGATCTACAAGGATGATACCAACTAACAATCTAAGCAATAGTGGAGAGGCTACCTTATATGCCATCCCAGAGCCTTCAACCAGTAGCTGATGGAAACAGAAGCAGACACCCACTGCTAAACACTTGTATTGAACTCCTGGAATCCAGTTGTAGAGAGGAGTGATAAGCATAGGGGTCGGGACCAGGCTGGTGAAACCCACAGAAAACAGTTGACCTGAACAAGGAGAAGCTCATAGTCCCCAAACTTATAGCAGGGAAGCCAGCATAGGATTGATCCAGACCCCCTGAACGTGGGTGTCAGTTAGGAGGCCTGGGCAATCTATGGGTCCTCTGGTAGTGGATCACTGTTTATCCATAGTATATGATTGGACTTTAGGAGTCCATTCCACAGAGGGATACTCTCTCAGCCTAGACACACGGGGGAAGAGCCTAGATCCTGCTCCAAATAATATGACAGACTTTGAAAATACCCCATGGAAGACTTCACCCTCCCTGGGGAGCAGAAAGAGGATGGGATAGGAGGTTAGTGGGGAACAGGGGAGAAAGAGGAAACTGGGATTGACATGTAAAACAAGTTTCTAATTTAAATTAAAAAATAGAAAAAAATAAAATGGTCTAAGTATATTACAAACATTTTGGTAGATGTTAGATATGCCCATATTTTACTATTACTATATGCATGTATCATAATTATGAAATTGGGCATATGTCGCTTAGTATACATCAATTAGATTCAGCAAAACTATTGTAAAATAAATTGAATTTTCAAAAAAAAATCAACAGCTCAAGTCACAATCATCTAATAAAGTTGAGAGGGATGACACAACCATTAACTGTTAAACTAGTCAGTATACCACCATGCATGGTTTTGAGAACTACTACTAAAGTACTCTTATACATCCTAACAGTCAGAGATCTGTTGTATAGAACACATCATGGTAGTGTCCTAATGCCATCCTGACAAATTAATCATTTCTACAGACTATACCTCCACAGAGAATCACAGACACTGTGGTTACCTACATAAGGACTATAAAGATATATAGGCCCATCAATACCCAGTAATGGTAGAGGGAGGGGTTTCTACCCTTCCCTAATTACACATAAACCCTAAACTAAGAGTTGATAGGAGAGCAAGAGACTTTTCAGTGTTGTAGCTACTGATAGGGTGGCTACAGTGAACAACGCTTCAGTAAACAGTAACAAATTCACTGATCAAAAAAAAAAAAAATCCAGCCAGGCATTGGTGGCTCACGCCTTTAATCCCAGCAATCGGGAGGCAGAGGCAGGTGGATCTCTGTGAGTCTGAGGCCAGCTTGGTTTACAGAGTGAGTCCAGGACAGCCTCCAAAGCAATACAGAGAAACCCTGTCTCGAAAAAAAAAAAAATCAAAAAAAAAAAAAAACCAACACAAATCCCACAATAAATAAATAAAGCCAGATGAAAGTCAATAGATAAAAGTGTTATTTGGAAAGTGACACTAAGAAAACTAAGAGGGAATATCAGGAGGAGAAGGGAAAATGACCAAAATATTCTTATGTTCATGAAAGAAACGTCATAATAAAATCAATTATGTATAATATATTCCAAAAAAAAAGTACTCATTATTACCCAGTAAATAAACAAAACCATAATAAAACCTGTTAAACTAGGCTCAGTACTGAACTACACATTCTCAAATGTTGAACTAAGAACTCTAGGTTAAAACAATCAGAACTCTCCTTGGAAACCATAGCTACGGTTAAATCCCAATACTCTACTTAACACTTGGAAACATTAAGCAGGAAAAAGAAATTCAGGCTCTTCACCACTTGGGTCTTTTGCTACTGCTTCAAAAGTCCTCTGTCGATCCCCTTTTCCCATTGCCATCGTGAATTCAGGAAATCCTAACTGCCCCAAAATCAAGCATCCAGTTCCCAACTGCTGGTACTTTTAATTACCATAAATATATCAGACTCAAGCATATTAAGTATCAACTCAAACATAACCAAACTGTTTTAATACACTAGTTTTATGTTAAAATTTAGACTGCTGGGAGGTTATGGCTCTTAAACTTCAATTCTCTTGACTAGTATTATTAGGCTATTATATAAACATTCATTTAAAATTTAGGGATATGCCAAATGATCTCTTTATGACTTAAAAAAATGGCTTCCCAATAATATAAAGTCTGGGAGATGAATAACACTGTGATAGAACACCATCCAAATATCCTCAGTGAGAAAAAGGGAAGCCATACATACTACTCCTCTGATCACTAAACACCTTGAATCAAAGCTGATTCCCATTCCCAGAAATCCAGACAGCCACACGAGTGACTGTGTAAACTGTTAAATCACTGTGGATCACAGAATGCAACTCTTCTAGAGAATACAACAAAAGGAAGACTTTCCGATGTAGGAGGCCTGGAAGACCTTGACACGAAGCCAGAAAAAGGCTGTATAAAGCAAAGTGTGACAATCTCACATATAAATACAAATACAAAGAGCTTTAATAAAATACTAACAAAACAAATGTAACACTTAAAAAATGATGCATCAAGATAAAGTTGGGTTTCCTTAATGACAAGGAATGTTGATAAACTTAAACTATAGATTCACTGCATACAGTGGCAGGTATTTTTAATCCCAGCACTCAGAATGCTGAGGCCGAAGGATCATGACCTTGAGCCAGGACTATGCTACATCATGAAATCTGGAAACCTTTAAAATAAGATGGTTTCCAACATCAGAACTTCTTTGGATATTCCATAAATTTCTTCAAAACTTCATAAAAAGCAGTTAAGATATAATTTTAAAAAGTGAGATTTGTATATTTTCAAATAAAACTAGTTTTTAAGTAAATTTAATATACTTATGGAAATTAAATTCATTCTAAATCATCTTAAATTCAAACAAGATACATTTTTAAGAAGCTACTCTAAATCATTAAAGATTTTGCTCATTAATTACAACTTATATACAAGAAATGTGGGAGTGAGGAGTCAAAGAACTTACAAAGAATAAGTCCCAAAAAATTTGGGGCAATGTATTAAGGTTCACTACCTAGGTCATGGTGGCTGTATGCTGTTATGGCAATAAAATACTTGTTTTGCAGAAAATGAAATGAGTTTGAAGTATTCAAATTGTGTGTCCCCCAAAAACCATGAGCTAATTCTGTTCAATAATTGCACACTAGATCTGCAATTTAACCAATCTGCATTTTGTAGACCCTCCTTTCAATATGACCCAAACTTTTATTAGGATCCCATTATTTAGATAGCAAGTTAAAATTGCTAACTATAAACATGTGCTTCCATCCCCTTAATAATCAAATGTGTTCATGCTGTCACTTGATGAACTACATATGATGTAACTCACCATATTTATATAAAATAGTAATTCTATTAAAGTATAATAAACATTAGCTAAATGCTGTCTAGATGGGATTAAGGCAAAAGAACTGCCTGCATAAAGATGCCCCAAAACAATTAATCACTATCCTTTTATGCAAATAATAGCACAATCCAAAGATACTCAATATTACACGGGCGGCTTTGCTATACTATTCCTTAAGTATTCTTGTGGCTGACACATTTAACTTCTCTTTTTTAAAGAGATATTTAATACTTTGTTAAACAGTCTCAAAATTTTTATGGAGGTAAAAATGTAGGGTTTTTCTGGTTTAAATTCTCTATTACCTCAGTCTCCATGGGAACCAAAACAAGAAAAAAATAAACCCTAGATTCTTGTAAAAGCTGGGGACTGACACAGAAAAAAACAAAAAGACCAGTCTAGCATAACACTTGTTGTCTACGACTTCTCTCTTTACAGTAAGAATATACTGGGGCTGGAGAGATGGCTCTGCAGAGTTCTCAAGTTCACTATCTAGACCCATACCAATATATCAGGTAGCTTACAACTTCAGCTCCAAAGGATCTGACATCCCTCTGTCCTCCTCATACTCAGACATATATACATACACATACATACATAAATAAATAAATAAATAAATAAATAAATAAATAAATAAATAAATGAACGTATTTTTAAAAATAGAATGTATGGATATGAATGGGGTTGGGATAGAACAACAAAAGCAAATGAGGGTAAAACAACATTTGAAAATTGGTTACAAATACACAGAACCATGATAGTCGAATATACCATCAAAACAAATGATTATAAATTTTCCTTGTAAATAGTCAACATTCATTCAGTAGCTTTGTGAATTTGATAAAATTTTAAGCTTTCTTTTTCTAACCTCAAAGGAATTGCATTTTTAATGAACTATAAAGAAATTTATACAGCATGTTGTACTTGGAGACCGATACCTTTAACACTACAGAGAACAACAATATTCTGAAAATCGTTTATTTTCCATGTCGGGGACAGATTCAGTCAGTGTGATCAGGTTTTCTGCATGTGTAATAATTTATCAAAATAAGTTTTCCCACAAGTCTTCCAAATCAGCTCTGAAAGCCCTGACCTGACAATACACCAGATACAGCTCCTAACAAGCACCTCCTAAAGCTTGGAAGAACACCTGGAATGTCTCCTCTCTCATCCACTGCTCTAGGAAGGGCTAAAGAGCAATTTGTTTTGATAGGTGACTTAAATACAAGACTTGAGTTCAAGAAGTTAATGTTTTAGTGCACTTTGCTCCAGTTTTAGCCAACATGCTACATTTTCCTTTTTGCTGTTTTGTTTTAGGGAGAAGTGGGGTAAGAAGTGCACAAGAAGAGTTGAAGATATCCACTGTTTGAAAATGGTGACTCTGCAAGCAAACTGTAAGCTGCCTTTTACCTCAAGACCTGAACATTTTAAGACAGAAGCTTTGCAAAACATTACACAATTTTTTATTATTAAATGAGAAAATCTCATTTGTTACATCGTCACATTGCTAGTCAGAGAAATGCTGCAGTGATGAAGAAAGTCAATGTTGGATCAACCAAAGTCCTCATTTCTACAACAAAGAAATAATGTTCAACACAGCCCAACACAACATTCTTGGTTTCTTCATATTGAAGTCCCCCAATAAAATCATCTTCTAATGGGGTAGTTCACTACATAAATTATAGTTCTTCATTTTTACAATTCACCCCAAACTGCATGAGAGATGTATCACACTAAAATTTCTAAAGCTGTTAGGAAATCCTTCACACATCGTCGTCATCTGATGTGTCACTGCTACTTGTCTCAGTGTCATCATTCTCAATTGTGGGTTTGAAAGTGCTGTTTTTCCAGGGTCCAAACTTGAAGTCACAGATCAGGCCATTTTTCAAAATACCATTTTTCCTCAGCCCATTCTTCTGTAACTAAAATGTCAAAAACAAGCAAGTTAATTTTGCCCCAAGAGTTAATACTATAAATGATAAGCATAGCTACAATTATAATAAATTTTCATTGCATTTTACCCTGAAAATTCCAGATAAGTTATACTATGGCCCCAAAAGCTATTTGGATAGTCATGGGTAGTTACTGTAACAAAATAATTTCTATCAAGCTGGCCTGTTAATCCCAACATCTGAGAGGCAGGAAGATCTTAAGCGACAAGGTGATCCCTAAGCTACACAAAAGAATTCCAGGCCAGTGTGACTACACAGCAAGATCTTGTTACAAAACCAAACAAAATGGAAAACCAAAATCTATTCTTTGAGAACATTCCGAATCTATTTCTTAATTGTCTATAAGCCCGTGCATCCATCCCTCAGTAACATCTAACTTAACATTTTAAAGCCTTTTCTTAAAATCAGCTCTTCTCTCCTTCCACACTACTTAGCACTTTAGCTTTTCTCCAGTGTAGGCTGCAATACTAATTGCTGCAACATATTCCCAACTTATGAGCACAAGTCTACTCTTAAGAACTACACCTTTTAAAAAACTCTAATGAACCTAATAAAGACACAACTTCCTGATATGACATTCAAAGCTCTTCATATTCTGAATTCAGTTAACTTTCTTCAACATACCCCTTTACCACGATTAAAGGTAAGTAGGGCGAGTAATTCAGAAAACTTGAGCTCTACTGTAGTTTTATCATCTATTCAGCAGCATTACTAAACCTACATCATACAATGGCTTAAGAAAGCGCTTAACATGATACCTAGTAGGAATTATGAGCTAACGTTAACAATACGTTGTGAAGTCACACTTTAACTCAAGACCTTTAAGTTTTCCACCCAATTCTTTCTGCTACTATGATCCCTAACAAAATCTCTTATTTTTGCCTGATTTAAAACTTGTTTCAACAATGTCATTCTTTCATCTTATCTGTCAAAGGTCAATTCAATTCCATGTCCTTAATCAAATTTTCCTAGGTCTAGTTATTATCTCCACATTAACCACTAAGGAGTAAATTCTAAGAGGAAAATTCTTAATTTTACATTTCTCTACCTCCCTACTCATTTCATCTCTGGTCCTCACTTGCAACACTTAGAATTATTATAACAATCTGCTTTACATGAGAACTTATATACTCTCACTAAACTGTTAGCAAGAAAAAGGAATTCAACTCTGGATTTGTAAACATATCTAAACAGTCGGTACATGTTTGCTGGAGAGGTAGATTGTTATAATAATCGTAAACATATCTAAACAGTCGGTACATGTTTGCTGGAGAGGTAGAATTTAAAGGCAGAACCATTAAGATCCAACTATATTATCAGGTACAATGCAAACCTTTTTAAAAGCATCTTTAATGATTTCTTTGGTACCTAAATATCAAATGTTTTATAACACTCAATATAAATATATCCATGCCTTTATTATTAGTTCAGAATATATAGACTTTATATATGCCACTAGTTTTCCAATATACAGTGTACAAAAATAATACCTTTGTGACAGGTATTTTTATTATCAATAAGGTTTTACCTATATGCCTCAAACATCACACGGTTTTAAAGTAATATTGTTTTCCTTGAAATAGTGTTATAGCTATGGTGCTCAACACTTTTTGAATAACACCTTTCTTTAAACTCAAAAGAAATCATTCAAGCTGGGGATAGCTTAGTGGTAGAACACTTGCTTAATAGCATACACTCCAGAAAAGCTAATTGCTATGGACAGAAAGCAGATTGGTAAATGGACACCAGGGTCATAACTGGGAATAAAGACCACTGAATACAAAGGTAAATGAAAAACTCTGGATGGAGATAGAACTTCTCAATTATGATCAGTTTATTCAACTGAGTAAAAAAAAACAATTTAATTCAACCATTTAAAGTGAAATTTTATACATAAACTATGCACATGTCCAACAAAACTACTATTATCTATAGCCATCAACTTCACAATCATGTTAAAACCATGGTGCATTAATAAAGTTTGAACTTAAAAAAATTGGGAAGAAATAATAATAGTAAAACTATTGCAGAAAACAAAATTCCGACAACATTGCTCCCCCCTTCTAGTAAAAAAGGGCAGACAAGAAAAGGTAAAGGCTAGATAGGGGTAAGGTATATGATCAAATTCACTACATACATGTATAAAATCTCACAATGAAAGCATTAGTTCGTTCAATTATACATTACTAGAAAAGGCTTTAGGACAAAAGAAAATTCATATTAAAATTTACAAGGAATATAAAAAAGAGCCAAAAAACAATCATTTGGAACAAAGTTAGAGAGCCATACTTTCTTACTCTCCAAACTTACCACAAAAATACAGTAATCAAAACAATACAGAGATGTAAAGTAAATCTAGCCAGCTACCTAGTGATCCCCAGCACTACATGAACTAAGCAGGCATGGTCCAACTCGTCTGCGATTTAGTCTATCACATCTGAGGAGCCTGGCTACAGAGGAAAAGGCAGCCAGTGCTAAAGATACTGTCTTAAAAAGAAAATGATTCTTAAACTGACACAGACCAAAGAAATGGAGAGCCCTGAAAGAAACCCCTTTGTTTATACATGTTTAGCTTGGGTATTTGTTGTTTTAAATTCATATTACATTTAGAGTGAGTGTGCATGCATGCTAGATCAAAGACAGCCTGCAAGAATTGGTTTGGTTGTCTCCTTCCATCAAAGGGTCCTGAGGATCAAATTCAAGTTATCCTTAAGTTTCTTCCTCTTGTGTGCTGCCTCACATTAAACCAAACAGTAATTTAATATCCACATAAAAATGGACCTTTACGTACACAAAAATAGACAGAAAAATCTAAACAATAAGATCCAAAACCTACAATCTGTCCACCCTGAAAGAATTGCTGGGGCAACAGTGGGTGTAGAACTTATAGGAGTGTTTTGATTACTGTATTTTTGTGGTAAGTTTGGAGAGTCAGAAAGGATGACCCCCTAACTTTGTTCCAAACGATTGTTCCAAACCATGCCACAAGAGGGAGCCCAAGTCCGACACTGCCGAGATGGCCAAGAACCAGAGGAACAATAGCCCAAAGACAGAACCAAACACAACTGGCCAAAAAAAGGAGGGAGAGGGGCCCGCAATGAAATAATTCCTAATGATACTCTGCTATATTCATGAATCAGTACTAGTCCAATTGTCAACGGGGTTTCTGATGCAGATATCCAAAGCCAAACATTAGACAGAGCCAGGGGATCCTCCCAGAAGAGGGGGAAGAAGAATTATAGGAGCTAGAGAAGATGAGGACACCACAAGAACACAGCACACTGAATCAAGGCTCATAGGGGCTCACAGAAACTAAACGGACAAACACGGAACCTCTACAGTTGTTGTACTGACTCTCTTGCTTGTGCTTGGGACCCTTTTCCTCCAACTGGATTGCCACATCCAGCTGTGCTATGAGGGTTTGCGACCAGTCTTATTGCTTGTTAGGCTAAGTGGCTATGTTCAGTGGGAAGCATGCTCTTGCCCTTACCCTCTCCTCCCTCTCAAAGAGAAAATAGGGGAGAAGTTGATCTGGGGTTGAGGTGAGGGACTAGAAGGAGTGGAGGAAGAAGAAACTGCGGTTGAGATGTAATGTATTATAGAAGAATAAAAGTGTGTGTGTGTGTGTGTGTGTGTGGCCGGGCGGTGGTGGCGCACGCCTTTAATCCCAGCACTCGGGAGGCAGAGGCAGGCGGATCTCTGTGAGTTCGAGGCCAGGCTGGACCGACAGCCTCCAAAAAAGAGAAACCCTGTTTCGTAAAAACCAAAAAAAAAAAAAAAAAAAAGAAAGTGTGTGTGTGAGAGAGAGAGAGATGGAGGGGGGAAGAGAGAATTATGTTTACAGACAAAGATAGAAGGGAGCGGGGGGGGGGAGCATGGCAAAGTTATATGACACATGCATTAACATGGGTTGGCTCTAGATATGATCTCCAAGCATGGAATGAAAGAAGCGAGCACAAAGGATTTGAACAGACATTACCCAAAGAAGTTATACAAATGGCTAATCTATGGAAAAATGATCAAACTTCACTAACTGTGGTAGATCGAGTAAGAGTAATACCCTCAGGCTCATTAAAACCTATACCATTCCCAGTTCTTTCTCCATTCCTCTCCTCTTTCTGCCTCCCACTTTATGAGTTAAACTCTGAGTGACAATTCCAGTGCAGCCATGCCTACCTGCTACCATGCTTCCACTATACAGATCATGAACTCTAACCAACTGAAACTTTAAGTCCCAAATAAACTCTCCCTTCTTGAGTGTCCTTGATCAAGGTGTCTTAACATGCAATAAAAAAGTAACTAAGACACTAATCATTAGAGGAATGCAAATCAAAACCACTGAGTTAGCAACTTATACTACATAAGAGAAAAGACACAATAAGAAAGTAACAAGTATCAACAATGATGTAAAGAAACTGGAGCTCTTATGTGTAAACTGTTGGCAGGTAGGAAATATAAAGTGGTATATACTCCATGGGAAAATAGCATAAGGGTCTTGCTAAAACCTTCTTTAAATTACACTTATTTATAAAAGATTTATTTTCAAAGTATGTGCATATGTGAGTATCTTCGTGTCTGTTTGTACACCATGTACATGCCTAGTACCCAGAGGCTAAAAGAAGTAATTACTGAATGCCCAATTTTGGGAACTCAACATGGGTTTTCTACAAGAAGTTCTAAACACTGAACCATTATCTCCAGTCCCCACCTATATTCATATATGGGCTCAGTTCTCTCCTTCCCTGTGGGTCCTGGGAATCCTACTCAAGTCATCAGGCTTTATGGCAAGCACCTTTAACCACTCCTAAAATTTGTTTTCTAGGTTTTTGTTGCTTTAAAATGACTATCATTCTTTTTTTTTTAAGCATCCCAATCATTTTTCCCTTCAACCTCTACTTCCAAGTCCCTCCCCCTCCCTCTTCTGTTTCTACTCAGAAAAGTGCAGGACTTCCATGGTTATTTTTCAAACGTGACATATTAAGTTGCCATATTAAGGCTGGTCAAAGCAACCGAGTGTGAGAAAGAGGGTCCCAAAGGAAAAAGAATGCATCTTCAACAAATGGTGCTGGTCTAACTGAATGTCTGCATGTAAAAGAATGCAAAAAGTTCCGTATCTATCACCTTGTACAAAACTCAAGTCCAAGTGGATCAAAAACCTTAACATAAATACACTGAGCCTGGTAGAAGAGAAAGTGGGGAATAATTTTGAACACACTAGCAAATAGTGTAGGCACTAAGACCAACAATAAATAAATGGGATTTCATGAAACTGAAAAGCTTTTGCAAGACAAAGGACATGTCAATCGGACAAAATAAGAGAAAACAAAACATCTGACAGATTGCAAATTTCTAAAACATGTAAAGAACTCAAGAAACTAGACATCAATAAATCATTTTTGGGGGCAAAGATCTAAATAAAGAATTCTCAACAGAGGAATCTCAAATGTCCAAGAAATACTTAAAGAATTGTTCAACATCCTTAAGAATTGTTCAACATCCTTAGTCATCGGGAGAAATGCAAATCAGAATGACTGAGATTCCATCCTATACCTGTCAGAATGGCTAGGATCAAAAACATGCTGCTCCAGATATTGAGCAAGGGGTAAGAGGAACACTCCTCCACTGCTGGTAGAACTGCAACCTGTACAGTACAGCCACTTTGGAAATCAATATGGGGATTTCTCAGAAAATGGGGAATCAATCAACCTATATAATGAAAAAAATCAAGTTTACTCTTCTTTCCAAATTTTTTAAAATAAAATACTTCCATTGTAGGAAAGCTAAGAAAAGACTAACAGAGAAGTAACCATTTTGATTTGTTGTGCAAGTACACTGATCATGAGGCAGTAACTTTAAAGTTTCTGCTTCATTTAAGGACACTCATCTTATAATTCAATGTTGTTTTATTAAATTATACTTCTTAAATAATTCTGTTACATCTTTCAACTTCTTTACATATCAAGGTGTTATCGATTTCAGACTTTTTTTTTCAAAGTCTCAAAGAATATATTAGTACTCACGAGCCCTGAAAAGTATCTAACATGCTATTCATAAAGAGAAAGAATTAGGGTCATTTAAGTAAAACGACTTGTTTATTTCATAGCTATACCACTCTCAAGCATATACCCAAAGAATGATACTCCATCACACAAAAAGGATACTTGCTCAACTATCAAAACTTTTATTTTCAGCATGTGTAAAAGATTTGCTTTATGTGGTATTATGCTGCTTTTTTATCTGTGTGAGGGTGCCAGATTGCCTAGAACTGGAGTAACAGACAGCTGTAAGCTGCCATGTGGTGCTAGAAATTGAACCAAAGTCCTCTGGAATAATAGCCAGTGCTCCTCACTGTTCAGTCACCTCTCCAGCACTGCAAATCATGTGCATTTTCAGGACCAAAGTCAGGTTTGCCAGGTTTGGTGTTAAGTGCCGTGATCTGCTAAGCTATCACCACCTGGACCCAATTTTTGTTCAGTAGCATATTCTACTGTAGACACACACACACACCCAAATTGAAACAAAAAAAACCTTCTACATTTATTTTAATAGCAGAAGTTTAACAGATGAATAGATAAACAATATATTACATGCAAACAATTAAAAACTACTCAGCCTCATCACAGGAAGTGCTATATATACACAAACTTGAAGTTCTAATGCCAGGAGAAGACCATCACAAAAAGACAAATAGTGTATGATTACATTGACATGAGGCATGGAAACCCATCATGTTTATATAGACAGAAAGCAGAATAGTAGTTTCCAGGACTAAAGAATCAGAAAGTTATCGTTTAGTGGTATACACCCCTACCCACCCACTGTGGAGATGGGTAGTGGTAATGATTGTCAAACAATATGAATGCCACTGGGCTGAATGTGAGGGGTGAGAGAAATGGTTAAATTAGTACATTTTATGTGGTATGTTCTTAAGCAAATTTTAGGAAAATACAAAATTTACTTTTACAAGAACTAGTTTTTAAAATCTATAATAGATTTAGAAAAATAACTTTCTGATGCTCTATCAAATATTTCATAGTACTCTTTCGGAAAGGAAAGTATACAAACCTACAAGATGGTTTTGAATATTAAATGATCTTTTTGGAAAGGATCAAAAGCCAAAGTTAATTAAAACTTGTCACCCATGTCAAATCAATAACAAAATTAAAGGTCTGGGTAACAAAAAATAAGTGCTTTTTCGTCTAGACACTAAGTCACTGACAACTTGTCTCAAAGGGGGACTGTGGTATAAAGGCTAGTAAATTCCTAAACAAATACAATTACTAGGCTGCCTCTACCACCACAGTGTTTAGCCTATAATTTGGTTGTTCGCCTTAAGGAAGGGTTGTTTTACAAGTGAATCAAACGGCTCAAGTCTCCTTACCTGTTCACTAATAACTTGGAACTCTCTCATTTCATCCTCAGTTAGGGGAGCACATGTCTCATCATTTTCACTGTCTTCCTGCCAGCCCATCTCCTTTAATAGTCTGGAAAGGAGGAACGTAAATTTCATTTAGAGCTTCACCTGGGTAATGCAATTATTCCCTTTATACTGTGTACAAGAAAACATGATCCACAATCCTCAAAATACAAATGACTTCGTAAAAATGAGTAAGCCATATTTGGTGGTAAATAAAAATGAACTGCTTAATCTTCAAGGTCAAGGTTACCTAGGCTGGAAACTTGCAATAAGAGTAAAAAAAAAAGGGGGGGGGGGAGAGTTAAAAACAGAAAGTAGCAAATTCTTGTACTAAAAGTAATAGCAATGCCACTTTTGCTTTCTCTTCAATACCACCACAATCCAACCTATTCTTGACTCCCCATTAGGTTTTTCTACTTGGAAAGGAAAGGCTGCATAAGCTTGCCCTATCTTATAATTTACAATCTATTCTTCTACCAATGTCTTTTTTTGTTTGTTTTATTTGTTTTTTGTTTTTGTTTTTTTTGTTTTTGTTTTTGTTTTTCGAGACAGGGTTTCTCTGTATTGTTTTGGAGGCTGTCCTGGAACTCACTCGGGAGACCAGGCTGGCCTCCAACTCACAGTGATCCACCTGTCTCTGCCTCCCGAGTGCTGGGATTAAAGGCGTGCACCACCAACGCCCGGCTTTTTTTTTTTTTTGGACCAATATGTCTTAGTAGAAAACTATCCTCAGTATACAATTCAACAATCTGGAGGCATTATGTTCTACAGTAATATAAAAACACTATTTCCAAATTCAACCTAGAACTATATATAATTAAAAAAATAACAGCTTCTCTTTCCAAATTTTTTTAAGAAAATACTTTCATTTTTAGGAAAACAGCCAAGAAAGGCTGAGAGAGAACCATTTTGATTTGTTGGACTAGCGTGCTTCACATAAAGCAGTAACTTTGAAGTGTCTATGTTTTAAAGGACGTTTATCTTTAATAAATTCTTAAAAAATATACTCCTTAAATATTTCCGTTACTTATATTTGCATATATTTCAACTTGTATCTATTACATATCAAGGTGTTAATTGATTTCAGGCATTTCAAAGACTATAATAGTATTCAAGAAGCCGGGCGTTGGTGGCACACGCCTTTAATCCCAGCACTGGGGGAGGCAGAGGCAGGCGGATCTCTGTGAGTTCGAGGCCAGCCTGGTCTACAACGTGAGTTCCAGGACACTCTCCAAAGCTACAGAGAAACCCTGGCTCGAAAGACCAAAAAAAAAAAAAAAAGTATTCAAGAGCCCTGAAAAATATCTAACATCCTATTCATATTTTACAGAGGAAGAATTAGATTCATTTAAGTAAAAATAATTTGCTTACTATGCAGCAAAGGAGAAAGAAAATTTTAGTATTCTGCCTCCAGAATTAGTATGTTCCATACTGAACTTTTGCCTCAAAATCAACAGAGTTAGGTCAGCATTAATTATTTCTTTGATCCCTATTCACTGCCTTTTCTGGTACGCTGTCTTGACTATAACATAGATAGCTGCCCTTAGAAAGGCCCTGAGGCCGGGCTGGACCGACAGCCTCCAAAACAATACAGAGAAGCCCTGTCTCGTAAAACCAAAAAAAAGAAAACAAAAAACAAAAAACAAAAAGAAATGGCATATTTCTACTTAGCCTAATCATTCAGTATCATCTAATTCAAAGCATATAAACTAAGACATTAAAACTTACTACTTTTGCTATGACCATTTTTCTTTCTTTTACTTATAAGAACTGACAAACACTGTGATGCCTTATGTTAAACAACATTAAAAGAAAATGGAGACAGGAACAAGTATTCTTAACTCTCTAGCTGATAGATACACATGATTAGTTAATATCAAAACAAGAGTTACCTTTACAAACTATTGCTCATTACTAATAATGCATCTTCGATCAGGTTATATGGACTTATGAATTGCAGAGAAAATTAAGTGAAAATTGAGGCTATGAAATCTTTTTTCCCCACATGAAATCATATTTTCATAAACAAACCTGAAATCTAAAGTACTTTAAACTAAAGGACATATAAGTTTGTGTACTTAGAGAAAACAATATTTTATGGGCTTGCAATGTAGGACTCAGTGTTGGAACCTTTCCTAGCAGAACAAATTCAATCCTCAACTTCCCCACAAAAAGAGGTTAAGAATGACTATAACTTATTTGCTCTAGGATTAGATTTCCTAGATTGAAACGTTAACTACACAAGTTACTGGCTTGGCTCCTCTGTGAGACAGAAATGCAGTCAATGAAAGACAGAGTATGTTTAATTTAAAAAAAAAAAAACCCTAGCTATGCATATATATATACATTTATTCATTTATGTGTGTGCGCACATATTTATACAAATATAAGTTTTAATTAATCCAAAGGGGCACTTTTCATTCACCCTTCACATACTGTGATGACACACAATACAGTATTACTAACGTGTAACTTGCACCCGTGTAAAGGCTGTTCTACATTAATAACTAGATGGGCTTAGTTTTTATAAATTTCTATCCAGGGTTATCTAGGATGTTCACATTTTGCTATTAATAGTATTTACAAAGATTCTCATTTTCAATCTCCAAACAATCTTCCTATGAATATAGTTCATAAACCTCACTGTGCACTAGTCATTATTTTCGTTTCTTTAGGTATAATCTAATGAATTGTGGTAAAAGTCGTATAATGTAAGAGAGTCCCTAAGAATGAAATACTTGCTTAATATTAAGGCTCACAAAAAAAAAAAAAAACCTTATACCTGAATGATTGTAATTGTGTTGTTTGTTAACCCTTAAGTGGGGAAGAAAGAAGTTCAGCAGTTAAAGAGCACTAGCTACTCTTCTAGAAAAGCAGGTTCCAATTCCCAGCATCCACATGGCAGCTCACAACCATCTCTCTAACTACATTCAATTCCAGGTTATCCAATGCCCTCTTCTATACACATGCTGGTACAGACAAATGTAAGCAAACACTTAACACATAAATCTTAAAAATGAACGTTAAGTCATACATTCATACACTATACTACTGAGCAATAAAAAAATAAGGACCAAATTACTAACATAACAGGAATGACAATAAGCTTAATGAAAGCCAGCATGAACTGGCCAGTCAAATCAATATAGAAAACAGATCAGTGATTATGTAAACCAGGGTGAAAAGATTAAACCACAATGGAAACACAACTATGAATGTAATAATAATTGTCTGCCCATTTAAAAGCAAGTCAAACTTATTTTTAATAAACATGTTAAAAGCAAACCAATTAGGGCCAGGGATGATGGCACATATCTTTATTGCCAGCACTCAAGAGTCTGTGCCAGGCATAGTTCAAGGTCAGACTGGCAAAGATTATATATGGTAAGGTCCAGTGTCAAAAAATGATGAGTTCAGAATATAGCACTTGAGAAACTAGATCCAGTACCCAGGATCAAAAAAAATATAAGTCTAGCAGTCACTTGATAAAATCATAGCAGCATTATTTGTAATAGCCAGAACTTGGAAGCAACCTAAATGTCCCTCAACCGAAGAGTGGATAGAGAAAATGTGGTACATTTACACAATGGAGTACTATTCAGCAGAAAAAAACAATGGAATCCTGAGATTTGCAGGCAAATGGATGACACTAGAAGAAACCATCCTGATTGAGGTAACCCAGTCACAAAAAGAGAAACATGGCATGTACTCTCTCATATATGGATTTTAGACATAGATCTGGGGAGTGCCAGCCTACAATCCCATGGCCAAAGAGTCTGGGAAACAGAAACTTCATTTAGTGGCTGATGGAAGAAGAGGCAGACTCCCTCAGTTAAGTACTGAGCTGAACTCAAGAAAGCCAGTAACAGAGAGGGAGGACTGATGACCAAAGGGATTAAGACTGGGCTGGTTTAACCTCCAGAAACAGCTGACCTAACAAAGGTTAACTTTTGAATCCCAGGCATCAGCCTGGGAATCCAGCATGGGACTGATCAAGACCCCCTGAATGTGAGGGTCAGTGAGGAGGCCTAGGCAATCTATTGAGCCTTAGGCAGCAGATCAGTACCCATCCCGAGTATACACACGGACTTTGGACTCCCATCCAACAATGTGAGGTGCACTCTCACCCTGAACTCTTGGGGAAGGGTCTAGACCCTGCCCTATATGAAATGACAGACTATGGACACCGCCATGGAGTGCCACACCCTCCCTGGGGGAATGAGGGGATAATGGGGGGGGGGGGGGTAGGGGGAGGGAACAGGAGGAGGGGAGGGAAAGGGAGAGGGACCTGGAACTGACTTGTGAAGCAACCTTGTTTCTTATCTAAATTTAAACTGAAAAAAAAAAATCTTGAACACAAATAATGCCATTTAAAAAGCAAAAATAAGTACTAACCTGTGTTCTGCCTCAAGTGAACTGGAAAGAACATCAGTTTGTGGAAAGGTTGACGAACGAATGATCTGTTGAGAAATCACCGAAGCATTGCCATTCTCTTGTGGAATTTCATTTTCATCAAAGTTTCTGTTTATATCTCTTTCTTGGTGAGTACTATTGCTGTTATGCAAATTAAATGAGTCGTCGTCCTGATTTTTAGGGAGTTTAAAAATAAAGAGTTCTAAAGAACAATTTACTGACAATTAACAGAACCTATCTAGATTCTCATGAAAAAATACATAAATCTATAATATTCATCATTAAATTTCAAAGGCAGTCTCACAAAAATATGTAAGGCCAAAAAGATAAAGACAAAGGAAAAGAAAAAAGAATAATTATGCAGCTGGTGCTTGCTATAGTCCCTGCTGGACTCAGCCTTTCATCCATCCTCCTGCCTCAGCCAACAGAGTACTGCAATTATAGGCATGTACCACAGTGCCCAGTAAAAAGATTAAAAAGAACTGTGTCCAGGCATGGTCTTGCACATCTGTAATTTCAGTATCTGGCTGTGACGGTAAGGTCAAGAATCATAAACAAATGTTCGCCTGAACTACTTAAGACCTTCTCTTCCCAAAAAAGAACAAGACAACAAAATCCATGTGTTTGTGCACAGAAAATGAAAAACACAAAATGAGAAGTTTATTTGGGGGAAAAAAAGCTAGCTAGCGCTCTTTATAAGGAGATGACTTTATAACCACAATTCCAAAATAGGTTTATGGAGGGCTTATTTACAACTCTGTGGATATAAAAGCACTCCTAAGGATGGAGGCCACCAACCTGTCTCAAGAGAAAGGAGAAGAAACCATGGAGATCATCAATAGAGAGGGAATCAAAGTTTTCATTAGAGTTATCAATGTTCTTAGTATTTACCCACAATTATATGTAATGTCAAATAAAAAATCAGTGCAATTTCAATTACCTTCTCTGAGCCAGCATGGCTTTCATCTTCATGTTCTTCTTCTACTCTGTCCCTTTTCAATGCTTTTAAAAATTCACTCTTCTTATCACTGCGCATTCGTGTCAGTTTAGTTAAACGAGGCTGCTGATTAAGTTTGTCAACAGGCGAGGAAGAATTTGAACGATTACACTAATGGGAAATTCAGAAATACTAGTCATCATGTAGCTAGATAATCAATGTCAAAAAAACGCTCACAATTATCACAACATTTTGTCATATACTTTTATAAGGTGAAACTGATTCCCAACTATAGCTCACAGTAAACTTCTAACAATGTACATTTTTCTTTGCCAGTAAATAGGTTAGCTCAAGAACATTCTTGTTCCAGAGGTAATAAAGATCAGATAACAAACAGAACTTAAAACATAACATCAGGATAATACTGACTTTAAGTATTTATTTACACAGCACATATAAAAAGCAATTTTTCTGGCCATGCTACAGAGTACAAGGGTTCTGAAACACCTCCAATAAAATTTTATAATCACTTATGTAAATAGAATTTGTCATTTCATTGGATTTCCCCAGAGATTTCTGTGAGGAAAGAAGGGGGAAAGGATACTGACTTTTCGGTTTTGTTTTCTCTTGATGCTTAAGTAGGAGAACACAAACATAATCTGAATGTTAGAACTGTCTGATAACAACTTTTAGTTCACAGAAATCATAAGGCTTAACTGCTGATATTTAAGTATGTATTAGAATTAACTAAAGAACAATAAACCATTTATAAATAATGGTCCCATTTTTAACTCAAAAATTCTGCAAATGGGGACATAAATTATATATGGTTTCCATATTCTAATATGGAACTTAAACCACTTTTTAGTCCAACAATAGTTGACCCTAGATTAGTTAAGGAACTCCCTACTCTTGAGTTTCAAGAAACTACATTATTTGTGCTACCACTTACTCACATATACTTTTTTTTCCTCTTCTCTAGTTTATTGTTACTAATGAAATGTCCATCACTCCCAAAACAAGACTGTACAAATACTCATTCATGGCCAAGATTTAATCTTACAGTGAAACTCGCATCAAATAAACTTCAAATAAAACATAGCTTTAACATGTTGTTTGCATTAAATTCACTGAAAAAAAATCTCATCTTTAACATATTACTAAGAGGATTTGTCAAGTGGACATCATAGGAACTAACTCCAGACTAACCTGGGCCACACAGTAATGCCAGTCTTTTACTTTTAAATACAATACATTCCTCAACCAGGTGGTGGCAGCACACACCTTTAATTGGGGGAGAGGAGTGTATAGCTCTCTACAAGTTCTAGAACAGCCAGGGCTAAACAGTGAAACACTGTTGCAGGGTGAGGGTGGATGGTGTGTATTACATTCCTCAAGAAATGTTCAGTGGCATACCTCCTTCACTGAATTTGTTGATGGACTAATACTCTTGGCTGTTGACTTAAAGGTATTAAAGTTGCCGACACCATATGTAGATTCATGAGGAAAAGTCCCAACTTTGTTTTCTTTAGTTTGGCTTTTCCATTGTGTAGGCTAAAAAAAAAAAAAACACAAGAACCAGTAGTTACCAAAAACAAAGAATAAGTGAGCAAAGTGAGCACACTAAACAATGACTACATATGGCTTATAAAAGTTATTTTACACTATTTTCATCATCTCTCCATGGCTCTTTGACCTTCATAACTTTTTATTGCTGGTTTTTTTTTCCTCGTTGTTGTTTTGTAGAGACAGCATTTATCTACACTGCCCTCCTTATCAAGCCCCTCAGTGTTAGGATTACAGGTGTATACCACAACACATGGCTCTCTATCACTTTCTACAAATAAAATCGAGGCTTAATATACAATAAAAACACTAAATCTGGGGCTGAAGAGATGGCTCACAACAGCTCTTGCAGACGATCCAAGTTCAGCTCCCAAATAGCAAAGTCAGGTGGCTCACAATCATCTGTAAACCTCTAGCCTGTTCAGGCACCTGCATACACCCACGCACAAACATACCCATAAACATAATTTAAAAATAATAACGGGACCCCAGGTATGTTGGCTTACGCCTTTAATCCCAGCACTCTGGAAGCAGAAACAAGTGGATCTCTGTAAATTTGAGGTCAGGCTGCTCTATACAGGAAGTCTAAACCACCAGAGTTTCATAGATATCCTGTCTCAAGAACACGAAAACAATGACATGATAAAGAAAACTGGCAAGATGACTCAGTGAACAAAGGCATCTGCCTCCAAACCTAAGTGCAATCCCTGTAGTCTAAAGGTAAAAGACCTCCACCTGCACACTGTACCTCATCTACACACACACACACAAGCACACACAAAATAATGTGATTTTTATATACAATAAATTTTTAAAATCGAAATCACTGTTACTTAGGAAATTTAGAAATTTCTTTTTAGTCTTACAATAAAACTCATGAGCATTTCAAAACTTAAAACTGAGCACCAAGTAAACTTTAACACAATGTACCAAGCAAATAAATCCTAGTACATCCAATACAGCAAATTATAAAAATTCTCTACTCCTAAAGTAAAATACAGAGGAACAAAAACAAAAACAAAAAAAAATTGTGTGTGTGTGATGTAACTGAGTGTGGGGTGCCACCTCACAAATGAAACATCTAAACATATTTGGCTTAAATACAAGGACTTACTTTTGCAGGTGGAACAGCAGGTTTGGGGATTAAGCCTTTATAAACACTCGGACCAGTTCCATTCTTAACTGGCTGTGACTGAAGGTTTCCTGCTACTGGGAATCCAGATAGCTGTAAGTCTTTTGTATTACCTTTCTTAATGACCAGCATTCTTGGAGCTCTAGATTTAGGATTCGGGGGATAGTCTGCATATAAATAAAGCACAAACATATATTACATACAATTTCAAATTTTAGGATAAAGGACCCCACCAAAACCTTAACTGCATTTTAAAAAAATAATATCAGCTGGTTTGGGGTGAAATAATCTAACTAAAGCCAAATTCCAGCTTATGAAATAAAGCTAAAATATGAACTCATAAATTTTAAGAGTTTGGGCAATGCCTATTAATGCATATGACAGGCTAAAATAAGTAACTGAAAAACAAGAATTAAAATCTATACATTTTTCACTTACTAAAAAAAGACCTTTAAAATTTTTTATTCCAATCTAACAGTTCTAGTTTTCCCTTAAGCCAGTCTTTAAAAAGCCATAAATTCCAATTCTTTTTCAATCCTTTCATTATATTAACCAATTTGTAATCAATGAGCAAGGACCCACAATCCCAATACTTCTAAGTATCTATAAGATCAACTATTAGTAAAAAAATAAAAATTGCTGTCATAATACAAATACATTCAAATATTTACAGTACACATAATTATAACTTAAGGCATCATGTGAGGTTAGGACAATCAACTCAATCAGTTTTATACAGCCAGTCCTGGGAATAACTGCTAAATGAAGACCTTTTCAAGACTACTGTACTCGCTACAGATATGAAACATAATCAAACAGGTATTACACATACTCATCATTGTCACAATGAAGTATATCCTTCATCCCTTACAAAATTCTGAAAGCAGTTACATAATTAGAAATTTTATAATACTTAACTCAGATCAAAATCTCTGAAAAACTCTAAATTTAAGTTATTTCAGGATATTAATGACATACTTTATGAACTGATAAGCTGGCTAAATGTTTGTGCTGATACCCTGGGGTTCCAAACTTCCAACTTCCTACTAGAACATCTTAACAAAACCATACCTAATCCTAGGGAAACCTGGAAAGATTCAGTTCACCTAAGACATCAAACTCTCCAAAAGACAAAACTGATTTATCATCTACTGCCATGCTGACAAGAATGAGGACTTAGAACAAAATGAAAAGAGGGTTATCACACCAAAATCTAAGTATGTGTTGAGTTACTAGAGAAAATACGTAATAATTTTGGTGCCAAAGTAAAGTATGTCATCAATGTATAGTTTTACTGAAGATATTATTATACAGTGAAGTCAAGGAAACCAAAAGCAGGAATGTAGATCTCAAATAGAGAACAATGAACACTAGAACTCTACTGTTCTAATCATTTTTAGTACAAATATAGTAAAAATTAATAAAAAACCTAAGCTCTTAGCTGTATATGGCAGCTAAGGCAGGAAGAAAGTGAATTTGAGGCCTGCTTGTTCTAAAACTGAGACCCGGTTTGATTCCTCCTCACAAAAAGGTCTTGGAGCCAGTCATGATGGCACTATAGTTCTAGCACTTAAAAATAGGAGATGGGGATTGCCTGTGCCTAGAAGAACCAAAATGGTTCATCTCACAACAGGGGGAAGAGAAACCCTGGTTATACAGTGGTTAGGATTCAGTGTCTTCAAAAAAGGAAGGGGGAAGTCAAAATGAATATAAGGCATATCTTTAGCCTTTACATAACACCAAGGAATCTGAGGTATAACTGATGTATACAAAACACAAAAGTTAATAACTTTAAAGGTATTATCGCAAACATCAGGCTCTGAAACAGAAACATTTCAATCCGTACACCACAATAAATATGACTAATGACTTCTGGTTCAATATGGCTAAGCAACTAAATTCATCTTCCTTCCCTCATAGATTCTTCTATACTAAATTATTGTAATGGGCTAGGAAACCAAATAACACGTGTAGAAGTAGAGATGTCAGCAAAGGAATGATCAATACACATTTTGAGATGAAGATGTAAAGGGAAAAGTTTTTTTAGAATGTGCACAGCTGAGAATGATCTAATCTGCCCTTCAGACTCTCAGAAGCAATGGAATGAAATTAAAATATCAAAATATGGTAGAAACAGAAGAGTTTTTTCCAGGGAAAATTATATACGTCACAATCTATGTGTTTTAACAGCAGAAAAATGGGTTTGACACAAGTTGAAGACATATGAAGATATACAATTTTTTTATACATTAAACTCTGAATTTTAAAAGTAGAAACAAGAGGCCAGGCATTGGTAGTACATGAAGCCTTTAATCCAGGCAGGCAGATCTCTATGGTAGTTTGAGGCCAGCCTGGTCTACAGGAGTTCGAGGACAGGCTCCAAAGCCAAAGCAATACAGAGAAATCCTGCCTCCAAAAAAAAAAAAATAGAAACAAGGTGTTTATGGTGGTGCATGTCTGAAAACCCAGGATTTAAGAAGGTTCTCATCGGCCAGCATCACATACTGAGACCCTAACTGGAAAAAGACTTGTGGGATAAGAACAGTAGGAGGCAGAGAAGACAGAGAATAAATAGTTTCTTTGAGCCTCAAGTAGATTCTGACTACAAATTTCACCTTTCCTAATATTGGACTCCTTGAAGCAAGAAATATTCTGGCTTGTTTCTTCAGTGAGGTCCTCAGTGCAAAGAATGATGGGATGCCCTACAAAGAAGAAAGGTGAAGCCTAAGCAATTACTCTCAGAAGAATAAGAAGACAAAGTAAGAGATGATCAAATACCAAAAGAAAGATGACAGGGAATTAAGAGTGAAGAGAAGCAAATACCGTGTCGTGCTTTAAGCATTTAAAGTATCATGATGCAGGAAAATAGATTTTGTGCATGATTGTCAAATTCTAACTTCCAAGTAGCTTATTGTACAACTTTATAGAAGTTGGTTTTTCACTTATAAGAAGCAGTCTTCTCTCATAATCATTATAAATTTTTGATATTTAAGCTGGGCGGTGGTGACACGCGCCTTTATAATCCCAGCACTCGGGAGGCAGAGGCAGGCGGGGGAGAGAGAGAGAGAGAGAGAGAGAGAGAGAGAGAGAGAGAGAGAGAGAGAGAGAGAGAGAGAGAGAGAGAGAGAGAGAGAGAGAGAGAGAGAGAGAGAGAGAGAGAGAGAGAGAGAGAGAGAGAGAGAGAGAGAGAGAGAGAGAGAGAGAGAGAGAGAGAGAGAGAGAGAGAGAGAGAGAGAGAGAGAGAGAGAGAGAGAGAGAGAGAGAGAGAGAGAGAGAGAGAGAGAGAGGAGAGAGAGAGAGAGATCCTGTCTCGTAAACCAAAAAATAATAAATAAATTTTTGATATTTAAATAACTTACTCAAAATATATAGAAAAGGCATATGCTACTTTCAACACAGTAACAACTTATACAAGTATGCTTTTCCTAGAACTTAGCATTAACATATAAGAGAAAAAAAGAAAAAAGAGAAACCTCTAAAGACATGTATATCCTATTAAAGCTATTCTATGCAAATTTGCCCAGTTAAGAAAATTTTCTTGAGGCCAGTGAGATGGCTCAGTAGGTAAGGACACTTGTCACCACCTGACAAACTGAGTTCAATCCCCAAGGATCCACATGTTGGAAAGAGTGAAGTGACTTCCACAAGTTGTCCTCTGATCTCTACAAAATGCTACTGCCATTTGTGAACATGCAATCACACAACAATAAATACAATTGTTTAAGGAAGTTTTCTTAAGGATTGGAGAAACGGTTCAGAGGGTCAGAATGTTCATTGTGCAACCATAAAGACGAAGTTCAAACCGTAACACCTACATAAAAGCTAGTGTAGCCCCATTCGTGCCTGTAATCCCAGCTTTGTACGGAGCAGAGATAGCAGAGCCATTGGTTCTTGTTGACTGCCAGCTTTGCTCCAGGTTTAGTGAGATAGCACATCTCAAACAAATAATGTGAATGAAGAACTGACAAAGCAGGAAACCCAACATTCTCTTCTGGCCTCGGTGGCCGACTCTGGGCCAAACCTAGTCTACAAAGTGAAGACCCTGTGTCAAACAGTCCCATAGAAAAAGGGTTGCTCTTACTGCAATAATGACCTGTAAGTAATGGAATGAAAGACAGGCAAACTAATTTGTACACTTCATTTATTTACATTCATTTTATACTACTTTATTATTTGTCTCTAGATTATTTCCCATTTCTTATACATACATCTTTGTAAGTATGCAAAGTTTTAGATTCAAATACTATCTCAGATCTTTTGTCAACTGTTAATTAACTCCATTCAAGAACTGTAACAGCAAATGTATTTTAAATTTTCATAGTATTATTTCCTTCTAGCCTCCGAAATAACTCATCTTACAATAAGTGACTTTTCATTGTTGTCTTGTCATGTATGCCCTTATTTCTACCTACCAATACAAGAATTAGTTTTAAAACATTAAAATCAAAGTTACTGGTAGGGTGAAAACTGGCTTGATTTTTTTCAGAGAAAAATTAGAAATAATGCTACAAATAATAAAAGGACTCAGGTAGGAAGATTGAAAATTTGATGGCAACCTGGCTACAGAGCTTAAGCACCTCAATTCACTGATTCAATCTCTTTTTCTGTCTCTCACTACAGTTTTCAGTTACCTAATGAGCTAAAATTATTTGTAAAAAACCAGACACTGAATTTTGCTATTTGAGTAATCTGAGTTACTCAAGTTAACACTCTTTACATTCATATCAACAGACACAGTGCCTTCCTTTCCTTATGAGATTTCCTGCTTATTCATGTACATTTAAAGGTATTTTACAAGCCGTGTGTAACATGCCTGTAATTCCAAGCTTGACAAATAAGGCAGGAAGACCAGAATTCAAGCTCAAGAACCTGCCTCAAGATGGATGGAGGGAGGCTTTGCAAATATAAACATCTCCTATGATATGGAACTGAATGCCTTTCTTTGAATTTTATCCTTCTTTCTGTTTGTGCTTTCTGGGTATTAGGATTATAATTGTGTACCACCACACCCACCTAAGCAAGTCATGTCCTTGGCTGAAGATTTGTTTTCCTCATACTCCATTAATTTCTCCTACTCAGTCTTAAACTGTTGTCTTCCCATTTTCTTATGATGCTACAATTTTTTCTGTTTTTACACAAGACCATATATTAAAGGAATGTTTTTCAATACTCAAGCATAACGATCTACCACAATATTGTTAACCCAGAAAGAACTGAGCCCAGAATGGTATCTCCTCCCCCCCCCACACACACACACTCACACACAAGCCCTACCTCCCTCACTGGTTTTCAATACATTATATTTCATTTAGTGCAATTTCATTTCTCATTTGCTTCAAACTAGCTATGTTACAGTCCTCTATCTAACAAAAAATTGGGGGAGAAGAGTTGATAGTGGGGAACTGGTCACTAATATGTTTTGGTTTAGAAGGCTAAACAAAAGTATTTTAATCATGTACTTATACTAAAAGACACTATTTAACAGCTATGAATATCAGAAGGTCATCATATTATCAAATACAAACAAACATAAATGCTGACCAGAAGACTGTATTAATTAAAACATTGCTCTTTCATGACTTCGTATATTAAGCATTGTAAAGGTGATATGCATATAGCATAGTCTATTAGTACTTCTGAAAATTTCCAAATCTATAGCCACTGTGTCCTTGATTTCTTACATAAACACTCAACTTTCTTTCTCATTATTCAACATCCAAATAAAAAAGCAACACAATTTAAAAATTCTCAGTTAAATACTGCCAAGATTCTTGAATTACTATTTTAACATTATGCTGTTAAGAAGACAGAGATTACTTAATAGTAATTAATCTTTTGTACCAAATAGCTTTGATCCTGATTAAGACAAAAACAGCATAGAAGTCCTAGGTATACAAAGCTTGGATGAAGGAATTCCCAATAAAGCCAGCTAAATCCTAACTAAAAACAAACTTAGGTAATAACTTTATTCTAAATGGCTTAATTAATTTCCCTCAAGTTATTTTTTAAATTGGAGTATTATGTTAAGAATAGGACCATGTAAGATTGACAAAGTCATTGTTTGGGAAACAAACTTTTTTCTTTTAGACATACTAAATTTTTGTTAGTAAATTTTGCTTACCTGGAAGTATCACTAGAAAAGGTCTACTGAAGTCTTTTCTAAAACCCTCTCATCTTCCTCAGGAACATAGACAGCTATTCTAATTGTTGCTATGAGGAAAGCATACTTGGGAACCCGGGTGTAAAATGAGAAAGGAATAGTGAGGTGGGATACAATGAAGAGTTTCACTGTACTCCTATGGGAAGTACTAGAAATTTAACAATTAACCATTCCACAATTAACCTTTTGTTTTGTTTTTAATGCAGACACATATCTTATTTTACCTAAACAAATAGTTTGCCTCCCATTTATGTATCTTTTCAACTAGTATTCAAAATCCTTAAATCAACTCTGAAACAGCAGAACCAAATCTTCATAATAATACATTTTAGTCTAGTTTCCAAAACTGTCTTTGTCTTTAGATGATTTCTAAAATTGAGTCAACCAAGGACAGTACCACATTAGTATCTTATAGTTTATATGACAAATGCTGACATTCCTGATTTTTAAAATTGACTTTCATTCCACTAAAATCCAAATCATCCCTAATTTCTTAAAGATTCTATTTAACACTTTTCAGGAGATTCTATATTCTTATGCAATCAGTTGTTCCCAGAAAAACTGAATAATAAGGAAACATACCTAAGAGAGGAGCTTGGGAGATTTTTTTGGTTGGGTATGTGTGTGTCTGGGCGTGTAGGCCTGGGGAGAGTGGTAGAAATACTAATTTGCAATACAGAAAAAACAATGCCATTCACATGGTTCTAACAAAAAATGTCTGACCACCCCATCCCCCACCCTCAAAAGCCATTAAATCAAAAGGGAGATCAAAAGAAAAATAAAATAATTCCCCAATTTCACCCCATAAATATAATTAAGACCAGCATAGGAAGTGGCAAAGTTTAAAATAATGCCATTATCATTAGCACTAGCAAGCAAGCCACAATCCTTTTGTTTAGTAGGTTGTTGGTTTTCAATTAAAAACTTACAAATGAACATGTGTACAAGTTTTAAAATGGATAGCACTTTTAAATTGGTATCAAATTTTCAGAATATTTTATTTTTCAGAAATATTATAAAATTTCCATTATTTTAAACTTCACTTAAATCTTTTAAAAACTTTCTAAGTTATACTATGAGTGCAGTTTCTTCTGTAAGATATTATCAAATTAAACTCAACAGCTTTAAAGGGAGTTATTTACCAGAATCTTTCATTAAACTTTAAAAAGTCAAATCACTTTCAAATATAGACTAATCAAAGGAAAATCTATACAATTAGTTTAACAGTCTACATATAACCATTTTCATACAGAAAAAGGTTAATTTCATGTTACAATGACTATAAGTACTTGTGTTCCCAGAGAGCCAAATTTCAATTAAAACAAAACTAAAAATTTAAACTATTGAGTTATTTGAAATTATCAAGGCTGCTCTCAAAACTGCATTAACCTAGAATCATTCTCAAAAAGAACAATACTTAATCTCACTTGCATGTGTAAATTAAGTATTTAAAATCAAATGTATAACCCCAAATTCCTTCCTTTTAAAGGTATTACTTCAGCAGCTTAGCAAATCAAATGCAATTAAAGACTGTTACTATATCCTATTTTACACTTTTTTTAAAAAGGCAACCTACAAATGCAAATATATTCTGTCCCTCAAAAAAAAAATATGAAAAACATTACTTACCCCATACACCCGCAGCTAAAGATTTATTCTGATTTGGTTCTCTCTCGTATTCAGGATTTAAAGATGGCTGAAAGAAAATTAAATTTAAAAATGTAACAAGGATGTAAGTGTTTCCCATTATCAAAGGTCCTTTAAAACAATCACATGATCACACATCTTTTCACTGAGGAACATGGTACAATCAGCTCTTAGTTATAATAACTAATTCTGCATAAACTTTGCTTTCGGTTTTCTCTGCTAACCATCAAAATGTCTACTGTTTATTCTCACTGCTAGTTGGAGACAGAATCTGTATCTTCATTTAACTATCTGAAGAACATCTGGATTAAAGTGGACAAAGCAGACACAAGGGTAGGAATGCAGCATAATGGTAAAGTGCCAGTCTGATACATACCAAACCCTGAGCTGTTAAGTAATTAACACTACCTACTAAAAGACAAAAATTCCACACAGCAGGAAGACTGGCCCCTATAATAGCTGCGACTGAGAAAGAATAAGGAACCACCACTTTAGTCAAGTAGTTCAAAGCAGAGCAAGACAGCAGCAAATGGAAAATCCCAGTCAGAAGTATAATGCTTTCTGCATTATATAGTTATGACCAAAGAGATGAAAATTAGACTCTTTACCAATTCTAGGAGTGCTTCTTCTAACAGACCCATTCTCAGCACTAGGGAGGATGAGGAAGAGAATATGGAATGCCATCCCAAGTACATGAGACTAAGGACAGTCTGGGCTACGTGAAAGCATGTCTCAAAGAAACAACAGAAAGAACTAAATAGGACTGTATGCTAGTTGACTTTTTCTGTAACTTGCATAAATAAAGCAAAAAAGAAACAGAAACAAACATACAGTTCCAAAGTAAAGCACGAAATTTATTTAAAGGGTTGCTAAGGATTATTCAAGAGAGATATAAGCATTAATGGTACTCAAAATCTAATCTAGGTAGATGTTTAGACTCTAGAATCCTAAGACAGTTTCTTTAGAGTAACTTTACAATTTAACAGGTTACTTATCTTGTTACCTGGCAACAGAGTATCCACCAAGTACAAGTACTTTAATTATGCACAGAAATTAGCATGGAACTAACATTACTATAAAGCCCCATAAGAATATATATGCACAACCATATAACTAATCCCCTCAAGGAAAAAAACTAAATAGAATTAAGTCTATTTGGTGGCTATATATGATTTTCTTAATTATATGATGGTATTAAGTGTGCTATTATAAACTGTGTAATTCATACATAACATAGTATATATACAATGTATATATATATGTATATATATAGAGAGAGAGAGAGACATATAAGTCTATATTCCAAGTCTAAAGCTACAATAACTGATTACTACTATCTTAAGACTAGAGTTGAGGGAACAATAAAATAGCAATTAAGAGTGGTGTGGGGCTTTTTTTGGGCGGGGGTGATAAAACAGGTTCTCTGTATCCCTGGCTGGCCTCAAACTCAGATCAGCCTGTACCTGCAACCACACCAGACAGCCATTAGTTTTATTAGGAGCTTACTATGTAAATGGTCAGGGCTGGTCATTAAGTATTGGATAAACTAATGGTACAGATAACATTACATGTATTTATATATTTAGGAGCTCTCCTTCTCTCCCTCTCCCTCTCATGCATGCATAACAGAAAGATCATGAATTTGAGAAAGAGAAGGCAGTTTACATGGGAGTATGAATAGGGGAAACGTTATACTTTTATTATAATCACAAAAATAAAATATATATTTTAAAAAGAAAGAGCTTACGATGGGCTTACTACATGTTTAATTCACTACATTCTTCAATGCTCCATGAGAGTATACTATTACCCCCAATTTGCTAAGGTACAGAAATGTCCAATGTTACTTGATAATAATACCTAAAACAAACTATTTACTCCCTTTTATTTAACCACTCCCCTCCTCTAAATCCAATCTGCCAAATACTTTCCCATGAACTACCTGAAATACGGCCAAAAGATAGCCAATTACCTTATGTTCAATTTTCAAAGTTCCCAAACAAATCATTACTGTCTTGCCTTTAGTCTTTCACTAGAATAATTTAGAAACCAAAATCTTTTACACTAAACTCATTCTTTCTTCCTCCCAGGTTTTGTCTTAGTTTTTTTTTTTTTTTTTTTTTTTTTGGTGCTGAGAATTGAACCCAGGACCTCACACATACAAAGCACATGTCCTAGCTCTGAGTAACACACTCCCAGTTTCTTAGTGCTGACAAGGTTTGTTCTTCTGATCATGTAAGTCCCAGATTCAATGATACAAATAAGCTTCTCTCGACTTCCCTAACCTACTGTCACTTCCTCTTTGAATTTTCTGCAAAAACATCTGATGTTGAGTCTTCTCATTAGTAACAGCACAATGAGAACACAATATTCTGCCTATCATATTAAACTATATATTCTGCATACCATGCACAGCAATAGATTAACACAGCCACTCAAATACATACTAAGAAAATGGTAACATATAAAGTGCTGATTTTCTCTACTTGCACAAAATATGAATTTTAAATTATCATGAATAAATCAGAGCCAAAGGTATATATCTATATAAACCTAGCACTTAGGAAGTGAAGGCAACGGGATCAGGAGTTAATTACATAGTACGTTTGGGGACAGTCTAGGCAACACAAGACCTTAACTCAAAACAAACAACAGCAAAATCCAAATTAAGGGTGTTTACTGGGTCATTTTTCTATAACTTAAGAAACAAAGTGTTTAGAGAAGACATACATACTGAGATTAAGGAACAAGAAAAGAAGAAAACTCAGGAGGATCACATGAGCATGTAAGTTCCAAACAAGCCTGGGCAGAATACTAAAACCTTGTCTCAATCTATCAATCAGCAAAATACCTTTTCAAGATTCTGTGTGCATGAGGCATTTGTAAATAATCCACTAAACTCATTAGGCTACTAGTTCTGAGGGAAAGTATTCAATTTTCCATAAGGAATGAAAACAACATAAATATGCCAAAAGATTCTAGAAGGAATGGGCAGGGACTTGGAGGAACGGAACTGCTTTAAGGCAGAGTTGGTGACCAAACAGATCTCTTTTGAATGGCCAGAGCCCAGGAGATAAAGGCCTGTAGTCAAACCTGAATTCTATCAACTGGACACACACTGTAGAAAGAGAACCAACTCCCTGAAGCTATCCTCTCGAGGCTGTGTGAAGTAGCTAATGCTTTTCATCTCAGCACTTGGAAGGTAGAGACAGGCACTGTGAGTCCAAAGCCAGTCTGGTCTATACTGTGGGTTCTAGGGCAGCAAGAACTAGATGGTGAGACCCTATCTCAAAACATTAGCACTAAGAATAATGTTTTAGCACACTCTACGCTTTCTTTCATTAATTCCACAGCAAAATATTATTTTTCCCTGGAGTTTGTTTGTAGGCCAGGTTGGCCTTGATTAAGAGATTCACCTGCGCCGGGCGTTGGTGGCGCACGCCTTTAATCCCAGCACTCGGGAGGCAGAGGCAGGTGGATCTCTGAGTTCGAGGCCAGCCTGATCTACAGAGCGAGTGCCACAAAACAATACAGAGAAACCCTGTCTCAAAAAACCAAAGAGATTCACCTGCCTCTCAAGTGTTGGAATTAAAAGCATGTGCCACCAACTGCCAGGTTTGTATTTGCCTTATTTATTATATTAGTGGTCATAATACCCTAGAAAATTAACGGAAAGGAGGAAATGTTTATTTTAGTGTGCATGGTTTCTGAAAGCTCAGTTCACTGGAGTAGGAAAGTCACTGTGCAACCGAAAAATTCACATCACAAGAGCAGGAAACAAAAAGGCGGAGGGATTCCTTTTTATTCTATTTTTACCCTAAGCCCATGCTGCCCACATTCCTAATGAGTCTTGCCCCTTTTAAAATCCTCTCCTACTTCGAGCCTGGTCTACATGGCAAGTTCCAGGAAGTACAGAGCTACATAGCAAGACCCAGTCTCAATAAAACAAGTTACTGCGACCTCCACAAACTCACTGTGGCCTGCACCAACACACATACAACCACACATAAAATTAAAAGGTAATAAAAAGTACACATTTATAAGGAATTACACATTCCTTATAAAATAGGATGTTTAAAATAAAGTAGACAGAACCAGGCATAGTGACTTCATGCTTGACTTTAACTCATCCTAGGCTGAAGCATGAAACCCTGACTCAGATAAAACAACCACAACTGGACAAGCACCTGTTAGAATGACCCTACAGAAAATTACCTGTACTCATATAAAAAGAACAACAACAAAACCTAGGAGTGCCTTGATACTGAAATGGCACTTACAGAAACATTTGTATTAAAATTATGAGACACTTACAAAATCCTCTGCCTCAAACTGTCTGCGTTCTCTTTTGTCTTCTTTCCTCCCAGTTTCATTGTCAGGGATGCTGTTTTCATGGAGTCCTTGGCCTTTTCCAGAATGGAAAATACTGCTACGAGAACGGGAATTTCCACCATGGTATCCCCCCTCGATGATTTATGTTTTCTGTACCATTTCTGCCATGCGTACGCCATCCATTTTTTTTCTTTCCTCCCAAAATTACCTTTATTTGATAACAGTAAAGTAATATAAATTCAAAGACAGTTATACTTAATGACTGAATAGCAACCAAAACATCCTAAAAATAATATTATGAATTCTATCGTTCCTTAGCAAGTTTTACCTCCGTTAGGACGTCCAATACCAGAATCAAAGCCATCTGAAGAGTTGTGTCGTCGACGACTCACATCATAACGATTTTCTGTCCATGAAAAATTTTCAGAATGCTTCTCAAAATTCAGTGATGACTGAAACAAATTATACAAACACATTTATTAAGCCTAAATTTAACTTTAATGCCAACAGCACACCAACTTGTTTCTAGGAGTTTAAATGGCTAAAAATACATGTAATTATTTCCAAGCTACTGAAATATGTATAAAATTAACTACATTGTTAGTCTCTTTCCTTCTGCTTTACCAAAACAAAAACAACAAAAAAACCATACCTTTCTGAAAGAATTCAAGAACTGCACTTACTTTTCCAATAGTAGTAATAGCAATAGTAGCAATAAAATATCCCAAGAAAAAGCAAGTTAAAATATGATGTTTTAACAAAATATAAAAATATGTACTATAATCTATTTAATGTAAACATTTTCATTCTGTTTTCTTCTTACATCAAGAAAACAACGTCAAAGCAGAGTGGTGGTAGGGGCACATTCCTGTAATCCCAGCACTTGGGAGGCAGAGGCAAGGGATCTCTGAGTTAAAGGTCAGTCTGGTCTACAGAGTGAGTTCTAGGACAGCCAAAAAGATACATAGAAAAACCCTGTTGCTAACCAAAAAAACAAAGCAAAAGAAGAAAAGAGAAGAAAAACTATTAAGTGTGAAAGATTTTTACGTTTCCTAGACTCTTCATGAAATAGTTAAGCAAAAAGGAGGAAAAAATAGAGTATTTCAAAAATTAGAACTACAAAGTACAAGCTATGTACAATGTTTATTTAATAATACATATGTGAATGATATAATCAATCAAAATTCTCAACAATTAAATTTTTTTACTTTAATCAAGGGATTTGTGTGTCAACAAAAGGAAAAAAGTAGAGTAGTGCCACTTCTTTCTTTCTCTTGTTTTTGAGACAAGGTCTCAGTATGTATCCTTTGTGGGCAAAGAAGCCTAACTGACCAGGCTGGCCATAAGAGGAAAGGGCCTCCTTTAAAAAAGGAAAGGAAAATCCATAAAATGAGAGACATAATGAGCTATTTAAAACAAAAAAGGGGGGGATAACTAACATGGAAAAGTAAGCAGGGGTTACAAAAAGCTATTCCTAGATATGAAGAGCTAAAAGAAATAGGAAGAAAACTGGAGTGTTAAAGTGACCTAGTTCCATTAGAGTCCAGATGTGTCCCAAGTCCCAGATGCTAAACACAAGGGCTGCAGGACTGCCCTTATGGTTTGGGACTAGCTGTGGTCTGATTTTCCCTTGGTATGCCTATGCTCCAATTCCTCTCTTTTAAAATGGAAATGTTTACTCTGTGTTATTATATACTGAGCATGAAACTTGTCTATTTTAAAGGGAGAGTGCCCTGAGTCTCAGAAAAGACAGTGGATTTCTTAATAGTTTGGGGACTGAAAGACTATGGGAATTCTGCAAAGTGAAACAAATGCATTTTGCATTTGCATCAAGGTTCAGAAGGGGAATGTTGTGCATGACTATGTTTAGACACTTAAATCTCCAGTTGGTGGCACTGTTTGGAAGGTTAAGGAAACTTAAGGAGGTAAGCCTTCCTGGGGGGGGGGGGAGGGGTACAAACCCACTTCAGATTTCATAGCAGCACTCTACTTCACTCTTCATTGTTTCCTGTCTGCCCGTGGAATACTATCTGCCTGTCTCCAACTACTACTGCCATGAGAGAATGACTCACACAGACCATAAACCAAAATAAAGAAGAGAAATGCAAGAATAAAATAGTACTTTTGTACATCAAATGAAACTGAAAAAAATTAGTGACACAAAATAAATGTGGCATTCTGTATATGGCTGGTAAGGGTATACACGGTATACACAGATAAGACATGCCTACATAATTACGACGAATTGGCCAGCTGTCATATTCAAACAACACAATCCAATATTTTTACAATTAATGCAAACATGACACTAACCTATAAGTAATACCTAACTAGTTTAGAGAGTGGAGGTATTAAATGCATGACCAACCAAATTTCCTTGACACCTATCAGGTAATATAGGAATTTAAAAATTCTGACAAGCACTCTCTGTTTTCTTTTAGTGTTCTTACTTCTATCTAAATTCCTACTTCTATTAGGGTTAAATACTCATTTTTAAGGGACAAAGGAAACCAATATTTTACAGGCTACAAAGTTTGAAATCTGATCATGCTTTATCATAAAGTGAAAGTGTAGTCTAGAAGCAGGTACACAATCTCTAGGTCCCAACATTATCATGACTGTTTGTGCAACTTCAATATTCACTAAGACTCTCAGAACAAATTATCATCAGTTATTATTCTGTGATCACACATATCTAAACAAAAGAAAGGGGGATCAGTTAGAGAAACTACTAGCATTTTATGGATAAAATAAAACCAAATCATAGGCATTAAGCCAGGCAGATTTCTGTGAGCTCAAGGACAGCCTGGTCTACAAAGTGAGTTCCAGAATAGCCAACACTACACAGAGAAACCCTGTCTCTCAGGAAAAATAAATAAATAAAAGAAACCAACAGTATGTGAAGCATCACATATTTATAATGCCAGCACATGAGAGATGAATGCAGGATGATCAAGAGTCAAAGTCAGTCAGGGATTGGAAGATCCTATCTCAATCATTCAATCAAAAAGACAAGGAAGGTCTTCTTTGTGTTTGTTTCTGGACATGAACTTTTCTGCTATACATAAAAAGGACACTCTTAGCCAGGCATTGATTGGTGGCACATGCCTTTAATCCCAGCACTTGGGCAGGTAGATCTCTGTGAGTTCAAGACCAGCCTGGCCTACCAAGCAAGTTCCAGGACAGCCTCTAAAACAACAGAGAAACCCTGTCTTGAAATTAAAAAAAAAAAAAAAGGACACTCTTTCATTGTGTAATCCTCGACTGATGTCTCTCGGGGTTGTTTTTTATTATTATTCATTATTATTAAGAGGGTGGGGGGTGGGGACACAACCTCTTATGGCAAGGTTCTCTCCTTCCACTTTCATGGTGGTTCCAGGGATTGAGCTCATACTTCCGTATCAAGTACTTTTCTCCAACCACTGAGCACTCTTATCTCTACCATCACATTCATGTTTCTTTCTAAGTGATCTAAGACCACAATCAGAAAAGTAATTTCAATAAAAATAGTAACATTGTGTGCTAACTTTAAAAAAAATTAATGAGCCGAAAGCCGGCTGTGTGGTTAAGAGCATAAAAACTGCTATGCCAAAATGCAAGAATTTGATTCCCAACTCCTAAGTGCCTATTGTGAAACCTCCAAGAGATCCAATGCTTCTGGCCTCTGTCAGAACCTGCACTCATGTCCACATACACTAACATGGACACAGACACATGAACACACAATCTTTTTGGAGTTCCAATGTGGGGAAAACTTCAAAGTAAAAAAGGCTAAAAAAAAAAAAAAAGACACAAGTGATAGTACAAAATGGAGGTATGAAAGTCATCATCAGCTACACATTAAGTTTAAGGCCAGCCTAAGCTACACAAGATACCTTCATTTTATGGATGGGTGGGTGGGCAGATGGGGAAGGGGAGGGGAGGAGGGACAGGAGGGGGAGACACCGCAGCAATACACAAAAATAGCTACCTGACTTTTGAAGTACATTCACAGATTAATGCACTGAAGTTTTAGATGGCAATATTCAGTATAGCAAAAAAATAAACTATAAACAAGCCAATTGTGATGATGTACACCTTTAATGCCAGCAGCTGGGAAACTGAGGCAGGAGAATTGGAAGTTTGAAGTCAGAGTAAATTAAATGTCAAAGCCATATCCAAAAGAAACAAAACAAAGCTGCAAACGATTTAAATATCCAACAATGGATGAATTGTGGTAAAACTATATTATTTAAAATACTGATAAATGATATATTGTAGATCAATCTAAAGAAGTTTTTAAATGAAATTTTAAGTCATTGGTCAAAATTCACTTGATGTCATTCCATTTCAGTGAAATATCTAACAAAAGAAAAAACAGAGAAAGCAGCTTAATGCTTGGTCTGAAGAAATAAGAACTGACCAAAAAAAATTAATATTCTCTAAGGAAGAATAAACATCAATAAGCCTTCATTTTAAAAGACTTAGAGTCGTTAAATTCTGAGACCATGCCACTGACAATACCATCTCATGACCTTTGCTGACAGAACACCTCTGACATGAGTTATAATGGCAGCATAGACTTTCCAATGATCTGAAAGATTCTTTTGCAAAAGCAGAACTCTAGCCTTGAAGATAGCCTATGGTTAGCTAAACAGGGCAAAAGGCTTCGCATTGTCCCTCACTATCTTTACATTTGAATTGCTTCTCTGTTCAACTATGTGTGCAGACATATTGGTCATTTAAGGAATGTTTGTCCTGAATTGACTATACATTAGATTGGCACAATGAAACCCCCTCATCTGCTCAGATTAATGAGGAGGAAAGTAACCAAACCATCTGCAATGTTCACAGGGGCATCATAACTGTGTTTGTGTATGTTCTGGCTGCCAGGTTTCATAGTACCCCATCCCAAACCACCTGGGTGAAGCTTCAAGGTTTCCAGTCAATACTTTGTTTTTCATCTTACCTAAGGACAGAAGGGGTTTGACACAGTAATTTAACATAGTGGTCATATCCAAACAATTTCCTGGTGTGTAGACTTTCTTTTTTTTTTTAAGATTTATTTATTTATTACATATACAGTGTTCTGTCTACATGCCAGAAGAGGTCACCAGATTGACTTGTAGATAGTTGTGAACCACCATGTGGTTGCTGGGAATTGAACTCAGGACCTCTGGAAGAGCAGTCAGTGCTCTTAACCTCTGAGCCATCTCTCCAGCCCCCGTGTGTAGACTTTCTAAACAAATCTTTTTACATTTCCCCCCCCCACAACTTGTTTTGGACCAGTCAGTAAACAGACAGTTTTGAACTTCTGATTCTGTCTCCACCCTAAATAACAATGAGTAGCCACGATATCCCATTTGTGTGGTATGGGAAGCTCAACCAGAACGTTATTACATGCTAAAAAGTACTCTATGTATCAACTGAGCTACATCTCCAACCCATATGTAATTATTTTAAATGAATACAATATCCCAGCACTAGCAAGGCAGAGGGATTTGAATTCCAGGACAGCAAGGGCTAAAGAGACCCCATCTCAGGGGAGGGGAAAAAAAAATCCAAAGAACGGAACAAAAACCTATTGGACACATACCTTATCATCATTTACAAGCCCCCCCCCCCAAAGAAAAAGTCCTTAAAACAAGTGTCTATTATGTAATGTATTTGCATATGGGAATCATGGAATCAATTTCTTAATCCTTCTTTCCCTCCCCCAAAGATTATTCTAGATCCAAGTACTGGAACTATGATGTGAAAAATAGCACCAAATATTGGGTTACTTTAAGCATCCTTGAATAGGTAATACATGACACTAAAGCCTGTCTTGTTTGTCCAGAAGGAGGAGTGTATCACCTATACATCTCCACCATCCAACACTTTTCCAGAGTTTGGTGAATTCTGGCCTCCTGCTGCTGCTAAGAATATTGGCAGTAGCCTTAATTACATGTTGTACAAGGCAACAAACGTTTAACAAAATGGGACACAATTCTAAAATTCAGGATCCATCAAAGGTATGTAGGGCTGGAGAGTAGAAGTTGGGAGAAGCAATTTATCATGTGCCCATCCTGTGAATCACCAACAAAAATATTTATGTGCCAAAAATGAAATGCTTTACTGCTTTTTTCACGGACCATTTCTTACAGTCATGTTTCGGAGAATGAACATGAAGAGTTAAATAGCAAACTCCTCTGAAACACAGAATAGGGTTTTTTGTTTTGTTTTGGGGTTTTTGGTTTTCAGACAGAAAGATTCCTCTGTGTAGCCCTGGCTGTCCTGGAACTCACAGAGATCTGTCTGCCTCTGTCTTCCAAGTGTTAGGATTAATGGTGTGCACCACCACCCACCCGGCAAAACAGGTTTAATAAAAATGTAGCTGATTCCCTAAACCCGGTGCAAAGGAAGCATCTACCTCAGTTCTCCCCTCTTGCTGTTAATAGCCAAAAGCCTTAGGAAGCATGATGAATCAGTGCCTCTAACACTCATTTTTACTATTTGCTAAAATCATTGGTCACACACTTGTTTCTAACCTAAGGATCTTTATGTCTTCTCCTAAAATCCCAAAGCAGAAGGCAGGTTTATTTCTTTCAAGAATATAGGGGAAAAACTTTCAAAGCCTCCTAAAAAGCTGTCAGTGCGGTAAAATCTAAGTAAGAATCGTAAGACTGAAAAGAGACACAGAAAGTTGATATTCAAGAATATGATTATTCATATTAAAAAATTCAAGATGGACTAAATCATAAGTTAGTGACAGCAAAACGCTTGCTTATTAGCATTTTATAGGCCCTGGATTCAATATGGAGTCACAATAAATAAGAAAAGCAACACTCACAACAAAGTTGCTAGATAGAAGACTTATGAGATATATTATTACTAAATCCATAATTTAAAAAAACTATTTAAAATAATATAGAACTATAATTTATCTAGCAAAATACATGCAAGAATGAAAAGGTAATTTAACTTTAAAAACATTAAGATAACATACAAGACCAGATAGGTTTCTATATATATCTCTGCAACCCATACTAAGTAACACAGACAAAAATAAAGTATAACCCCAATGTCTAAGAAACAAGGTAGGAAATGGACTGTAAAGAAGTAAATAGTAAGGACATGTTGATTATATAGATAATATTCTATTTCCAAAATGAGGCAAAAATATTTAGGATATGACCACATAGGTGATTATAAGCTTTCACATTCATTTCATAAAAACCTTTTGTATAATATATTCAGAACAGGACTGGGTGTTAGCCATTTATAAACAGAGTACTTTTCAAACTCCAGAACCACCCCTTCTGAAAGGACAAATTTTGTTTTGTTTTGTTGAATCACAATTTCTCTGTGTAGCCTGGCTGTCCTGGAACTCATTCTGTAGAACAGGCTGGACTTGAACTCAAGAGATCCGCTGCCTCTGCCTCCTGAGTGCTGGGATTAAAGGTGTGCGCCACCACCCCTTGGCCAAAAAGGATAAGGGGGGGGGCAAATCTTAAAGTGAAGTATATACAGGAACTTACGCAGCTCTACTAGTTTAGGAGAAATTATTTCTCTTCTCCCAACCTGTTTCCCTATTTATAAAAGGAACTCTACAGAATACCTAAACATTGAAAAATACCTTTCAGCAGCCCAAGACTGCTCTCTAAAAGAGACCATACTGGGTTTAACACACAGAAACAGTTGACCTGAACAAGGGGGACCTCTTGGACCCCAGACTGGTGGCTGTGTAGAAAGCATGGAACTGATCCAAACCCCCTGAATGTGAGTGTCAGTGAGGCAGCCTAGGTAATCTATGGGGTCTTGGGTAGTATTTATCGCTGGCATACAAATGGACTTTGACTGCCCGCCCCACAATGAGGGATGCTCTCAGCCTGGACTGTTGGGGGAGCCCTGCCCTGAATGAAATGACAGACTCTGGAGATCCCCCATGGAGGGCCTCACCCTCCCTGGGGATCAGAGTGGAGATTGGGTGGGGGGTGGGGGACGGGGGACGGGGGGGGGCCTGGTTGGGGGAGGGAGGAGCTGGGATTGACATGTGAAGCAAGCTTGTTTCTAACTTAAATTAAAAAGGGGGGAAAAGAGAGACCATACTGTAGAACACAAAACAAGTCCTAATAAATATAAGAAAAATCAAAATAGACTAAAACTAGAAATAAAACCAACTTTTAAGAACACACATTCTTGGTGACTGGACAATACTACTAAAGGATGAATAGCTCATTCGAACTAGGAACTGGGGGTATAACTCAGTAGAGTACTTCCTGTCACCTTATATGATCCCTAATATGCCCAAAATGGACACAATAAAGCATGTTCATAGTCCCAGGACAGACAGAGAAAGTAGAAGAAAGAAGGCCAGAAAATAAATATCATCTCCTCAGCTACCAAGAGAATGAAGCCATTCTGTCTTCAAAAACAAAGTTTTTTTTCTATTTTCTCTGACAACTATAGGATACCTCAATAAAAGTTTATACAAAACACCAAAAAAGTCTACATAGCACGTATGTCCCACAAAGATACTTCAATGAACTCTACCAGTCTGACTGAATTTTGGGATCTGCTTCTTCTACAAAAAAAATGCAATTAGAATGTATTTTCAATACAAGTTTATACTGCTTAAATTGTTTTTAAAACCACTGCTTTTTAATTGTTGCCATGAAAGAACAAATGACCAGGCTGACCCAGTGTAACAGACCATACTAGAAGAACCATACCCACATGTTAAGAGAAAACAAATCTACAATGCACAAGGTCAAGAAAACAAACACCTGCACACATACACCAGGGAATCTTTATGATCTCAGAGGCCAACCTGGTCTACAGAGTGAGTTCCAGGACAGCAAGGACTGTTTCACAGAAAAACCTTGTCACGAAAGAAGAAAACGAAAACACACACACACACACACACACACACACACACACACACACACACACACACAAATAGAAGAACCATAAAAGTTATGTACTAGTGTACAAAGGCAAATGAAACTTAATTAGATCTGTGCAAATGCAAAAACACTATGTAAATTGCCCTAAGGCTCAGGCATAATCAGATGCATGTAGTTTATATTTTCACCACATGATGGGGCTAAAATACTTACGCATCTCAGAAAAGCATGTAAGTGCAGTCATAACATTATCATCCTTAATTCATCTATCTATCCATCATTCCAAACAAAAGCTGAGAACAATCATTATGCTGAACTAAAGAATGCAATAATAAATTAATGTTTGCTCCATTTATTTAAGACAAGATTAAAAGCAAAGACACGCATGATACAAAGTAAAGAACAAGCAGTTAATTACAAACAGAAATCGAAGACTGGCGATTTTAAGATGAAAAAATAAGCTGAGATGTTATAATTTAAAAAAAGAAAAGAAAGAAATCACTAGGGCCAGGAGTGCTAGCACAGGCAGAGGCAAGCAAATCTCTCTTGAGTTCAAGGCCCAAGGCCAGCCTGGTCTACACAGTAAGTTCCAAAACAGCCAGGGCTCCAAAAATAATACTAATATTAATAGTAACAATTACTATATCATATGTATACACACTTATTATATATCTCACATCCCAAAATGAATAAACTTGTAGGTGTCTCTTTTGGGCACCGGTTCTCAACCTGTCGATCAAAACCCCTTTGTCAAACCTCTATGCCCAAAAATATTTACAATATAATTCATAACATTGGCACAATTACAGTTATAAAGTAGCAGTGAAATTTTATGGTTGGGGGTCACCACAACATGAGGAACTGTATTAAAGGGTCCCTTTAGGAAGTTTGAGAATGACTACTTTATGGTAAGACTAAAAAAAAATCTCAAAAGAATTCAGATTGACAACCACTGGAGAAGCAACAAGTTTGGTTACAAAATTTGGAGCTGTAAACTCAGTTATTAAAGAGGTGAATAAGAAGGATCACACAAATTCAACGGCTAGCTGAACTGAAGGCAATGTTTGATGCTAGCCTGGGCAACGTGGTGAGGTTCTGTCCCAAAATAAAGAGCAAGGTGCAGTGTCACACACCTGTAAAACACACCTGGAAATCCCGTAACTTGGAGCTGGAAGAAGCAGGTTCAAAAGTTCTAGGGTCATACTCCACCACCCAGAGACTTTAAGGTCAGTCTTGGACTACATAAGACCCTATCTTTCTCTTAAAACACTTGAGTGAGTGAGCAGTGGGTGGGTGGTAAAAAGCACCACCTCAGTGGCAGAGTTCATCATGATGAACCACTCACTATTAATGATACTCTACATTCTAGAAAAATACTAAGAGTTTACAGTACTCTAACAGTCTTCAGCCCTTATCGTGGGTTATTAATGTTTAAATACTGATAAGCTTACAAACTTTTGTTACAGCAACTTCATTTTTCAAATAGTTTTCAGCAATATGCTTATGTTAGTCTTAAGACTCTTTTACAAATAGAATAAGCTTATGTTACTTTACACAAAATGGAGGACACACAAGGGTAAGCAAGAAATCCCTATGCATAGACTCCAAAATTGGCCTTGGAATGTGAGAGAGGTTGCCTATAAATTGGATAGATTAGAGCAACTAGAGGTCTGAGAAAGGCTGGCACAAATTGTAGTTAACTATGTATGGGGAACCAAGCAGGAAAACAGTAACAAAAATTAATCTAAATTGGATGTGATAGAACACACCTATAATCCCAGCACTTGGGAAGCAGATGGGAGAAAAAAATACAGGAGACCTTGGCTTAAGAAATGAAAGCTGGGGGGGCGGGGAGCGCTGGAGAGATGGCTCAGCAGTGAACAGCATCTGCTGCTATTCTAGAGGACCTGGGTTTAACTCCCAGCACCCATTTGGCAGTTCACACCTGTAACTCCAGTTCCAGGGTTTCTGACACCCTCATAAATATACATGCAGGCAAAACACCAATGAGCATAAAACAAATTGTATGTCTATGTGTGTGTATACATGTGCACACATACACATATAAAAGATGAAAATTTTGCCAGTCATTGGTATCTTTAATGCCAGCACGAGGCAAAGGCAGGTGGATGGATTTCTGTGAGTTCTAGGCCAGCCTGATCTACAGAGCCAGTTCTAGGGAAGCCAAAACTACACAAAGAAACCTGTCTCAAAAGGTTAAGAAATGAAAAAAATTTTAAATAAGTCTTGGCAGCTCCAGTGAGTCTCCTTTCCTAACAATTTCAAGTCTTCTTGTTAATAGTCTTACAGTCTACAAAATGGTATTTTTAATCATTTTCTCTAATTTCAAAATTAACTGTATGCCAAGAACATAGAATAAGTATGGGTTCTAGCCTGGTTTCACATTAATTAACGTTAGAAAAAAAAAAAAAAAGAAGCAGTTAACCTTCCCAAAAAAAAACTGTACAAGAAAGTAAAGCTTAGATGATCACTAAGATTCATCTTCAAACTAAATTCTATTGTCTAGAGAATATTTTAAGGGAACAAATTTCCAAACTAAAATCATTCTCACTTTAACTACTTTTAATAAACTGAATACCTAAAAGGAATACATGGCTACCTCACAATGGTTAACGCTCAATGATCAATCAAGACTCATTGAATTCCTCTACTCCACAGAAGAAACGAAGGAGAATATAGCTATTAAGCCAGATGGACTGTTTCTAGTTACCTTCTCTATAATCTAGAATGCTTAAAATTAATTTGAAAATATTCTTCATTCTTTCTTTCTGAGTGGGACTTAAAGAGTACATCTTAGATATGTCAAAATAGGTAAAACATGGTATCCTTAGAATAACTTGAAATACAAAGGACAGTAGAACACAAATTATTAGACTTGATCTCCACTATGAGTATATTTACTACATGAAGTCCCTGTACCTAGCCACAGACCTTTGAAATCCCTAAGTGGTAGGAGTTCCTTTTCTTACTCATTATGAGCTCCTTTAATAACTCTAGAGTTTAATGTTAATATAATTAAGATGTCCCATAAGCCAGCCTAGGAAAGTTCTGAAAGGCCTTCCCAATAACATCTATATCTTTTACAAGGCTGGCAAAACAAGTATTTCTCTGAGTTCTATAAGCCATCCTAGAAAATTCATCTAAGAAGGAGGTTTATGGGGGTTCTGTTTAATAACCAGTTAGTCAGAGAGTATGTGGTGGCACCAGCCAGTAACTCCATTAGAAGGAAGAAACATGATGAAAACTCAAAGCCACCCTGGATGAGTAAGATGGACTCAACAAATCAACCAACCAAACAACAGTTCAAAAATTTAATATAGATGGCCTAGACATATTAGTATTATCTTGAATTAGGGCAGCTTACGAGGCTGATTCTCTCCACCTATGTGAACTAGGCAGATAATATCAGATTGGATTATAGGCTACCCAATTGGTGAGCACTGAAAAATTGCCTACTGTATAGGAAAAAGAAAAAACTGGTCAGAGATGTTTTGTACTGAAAGTAGAAAGGAACCAAAGGGGTATATTTTTCCTACTCCCTTTTTAACACAAGAGGAGAGGAAGGGAAGGGAACAGAATGGGCGGAAGAGATGAGAAGGGAGAACAGCAAAAAGGAAGAACAGAAAGGGGTGATGGTCTGTGCCTATAATCTCTGGACTTGGTAGTTTAATTCCTAACACTCCAGAGAATTTTCTTATCATATTTTGAAAAGATGCTACTTCCAAAGCCAGTTAAATCTCCAGTGATAACAAACACACCATTTTATTAAATGTTAGTGAGTTGTGTAAATTTGTCATATTCCCAAAATGATACGCCATGATTCAAAATCTTGCTTAGTTAAAAAAAAACTCTTCAAGGTGATTGAAAAAATAGAAAAGTAAAGCCAGTAATCAGAAAAGTACAGACACTCTTATGAATCTAATATGTTTGAGTCAGTCTCTCCATTTTCTATGTGCCTTTAGGACAAATTTTAGAGACATTGCATGTGCATTTTTCTAACACTTTTTTTAACCAATTTCTCCACTGTTTCATGACAATCTGCAACACGTTAGCCGCCGCCACCTACTCTCCAGTCCCTCTGTAACTGCAGACAGGGATTCTGTCCAACTGCAACTGAAGAGGGTATATTCCAAGTGATAGTCATGAAACCAGGGTTCTTTTTCTCTACACAACTGAATGGTCTATTTCAGGTTTTTCATCCAAGAATACTAAGGTCCATTTCACTTGGTTCAGCTCCCTACTTAATAGATTTTTTACAATGGTAAGAAACCATGCTCAAAGGAACTCTTCAAAACACAGCATGAGAAAGTTTAAGATTAAAGGGCCCTCAGAAACTGGAGATTTTTAATGAGAGGTGTGAGAGTAAGACACATGAGGACAGTGGCTACTCCCAACAAATAGCAGAAAGTAAACCAATGAGGCAGCAAGCACAGAAACAACTAAGAGCCTTCTTTCTGGGGGTCAGAACAAACCTCAGAGACTGGCCTCAGAGCATTGTTGAAAAACAATACAGCCACTCGGGAGGCAGACGCAGGCGGATCTCTGTGAGTTCGAGGCCAGCCTGATCTACAGAGCGAGTGCCAGGACAGCCTCCAAAACTACACAGAGAAACCCTGTCTCGAAAAACCAAAAATAAAAAAACAACAATACAGCAACCAACCAGCAATTAATGGAGACTAGTAGAGTTGTGATATCAAATGAGGCTGACAGCTATATACAGAGTCATCACTGCCCATGTCCTTTACTCTGGAATACAGTCACTCTACTTTCCCCATCAAAGCATGAGGTAAATAATTGAAATTCATGGAACAAGAAGTGAGAATAAGTCTAAAATATAAAATTCATGAAATTAGGATCAAATTAAATATTTGGCAAAGTACTCTGCAATCTTTACCTTAATATGCAAGCTGTCATTACTATTTAGCAGTAAAATAATAAAAACTATTTTTAAAAGGTAAGATAAGAAGTAAGTATCTGACTGGTCTGATTTAAAATGTATGAACTCTCGACACTACAAAAACCACCTTGAACAAAGACAACATAGAAGCTGTGTTTACTTTTCTCCTTATACTGTGAGTTAAATTCAGGGAAGTGTTCTACCAGGAAGCCACACCCAACCCCAGTCCAATTCTTCACATTTGGTTAAATTTGTGTACAACTTAAGCAAAAATCAAGGCAGAAAAGCACAAAGATTTGGGAGGGAGAGGAGTACCTTTGTTGATGATGGTGGAGTAGGAAAATTAAGCCAGGCTGGAGCAAAGTCATGCTGCGCCATTTAGGTCCAGTCTCTCCAACTCAATGAAACAAGGCTTCAACACCTCATGGCAAGTCCCTGTCACATAAAAATGGAAGAAATTAGATCTGTGATTTCTGGCCAAATTTATTTCCTTAAGCTATATCTCCTTTAAATTACAATCAGCTGGGCATAGTGATGCACGCCTTTCAGCCCAGCACCCAAAGTCAGCCTGATTAACATAGCAAGTTCTGTAACAGCTGTGGCTATAGAGACCCTGTCCCAAAAGAAAGGAAAAAAAAACTAAATTACAGTGACCAAATTGTAAGATTCCATTTGCTACTGCTAAATTGTAATTATAGGAGACCATTGTTTTAAATTACGTTCCTGACAGACCAAACTAAATTCAAAACAAAGTTTCCCATACTTAAGTTCCACATCACCAATCTCAAAGTTACTTATTGTCCAAAATTTTTTAAAAGGGAAGAAAAAAAATCAAGGAAGGTAATAGCCAACTTTTCTAAACAGACCAGTTTCAAAACACATGCTGTTCCTTCACTTTCATCATTGCCCAAAAAAAGTAACCTGAAGTAACCTGTTTGTTATTAACCAATTGATTGTCTATTACTGTTTATCTATTCCCTCTTTAAAAAATTAATTTTCAAAGTATCAAACTGTTTCTTCTGTTTCCTTCTTCAACTCTTGTATCTATAAAACCTATTTACATTCAATCCATTAGAACATGTCCTTTATTTTATAGAAAAAGATTTCCCAAAATTTCTATAAGAGCAAATAAGGCCCAGTAAGTTCTGTAAAATTGTAAATTCCTCTGAAGTGCAACAAGTACACTTAATTACAAAGGCTTCTCTACAGCTCCATGATATATTCTTATCCACACCCCAAAAAGAATTTTGAATATCATTAACTGCCAATTTTCAGAAAACGCAAAACAATTACAGGAATAGCTGGGTGGTGGTGATGCACACCTTTGATTCCAACAGAGAAGGCAGAGGCAGGCAGATCTCTGAGAGTTCAAGGCCAGCCTGGTCTAAGGATAGCTAGGGCTGTTTACATAGAGAAACCCTGTCTTGGGGGGGGGGGGGGGACTAGATATTTCTCCTAAAATCTATACTCAATACACATATAAAAATGCCCTCAGCATCACTAGAAAAAAGGCCATTAGAGAAATTAAGTCAAAACTACCATAAGACACCAGTTCACATCCATTAGGATAGCTTATCTTTTTTAAGTAGCAAAAAAATAATAAGTGGTATTGAAGATAGTAAGAAATTGGAGCCCTTATATGTTACTGTTATGAAGATAAAATTGTACCATTATAAACTACAATTTGGCAATCCTTCAAAAAGGTAAAATACACAATTACCTTATTATCCATAGTATCTTTATTCAGTATGCTCAAAGAACTGAAAATCATATTTTAAAATGTGTATACCAATGTTTACATCAGCACTATCACAATCATCAAACGGTAGAATCATACCAAATGTCCATAAACACACAAAATAAGCTAAATGTGGCATACATTTCTTGTTTAACTTCTTACAATGTATTGTTTCTTATTTTATGTGCATTTTCTCCTGCATGTATGTTTTTTTTTTTTAGAGTAACAGATCCCCTGGAAATGGAGTTACACAGTTGTGAGCTGCCTTATGGGTTCTGGGAATGGAACGCAGGTCCTCTGGAAGAGCAGCCAGAGCTCTTAACCAGCTCCCAAAATTTTCTTTTAGCAAGAAAAACTCATTGTATAATTTCATGTAAGTACATCATGGATGTCAATAAAACCGTGCTTCTAAAATGTTAATTACATATATGACCTGGATCAAAATAAATGACAAGAACACTATAAACCTAGACATATGCACACATATTGTGTATGAGAATAGCTTATCTATGCAATTTTAAGTACTCCCCCATCCAGAATTTATTAATTGCAGTTCTGAAGTAAAACAGCCTCACAAATAGTACCTTAATAAACAGATCAATGTGAACATCACTAATAATGATCAATTTGACAACCTGTACCATAGGGCAGAAGGCAATAAACAAAACCAAGTTTCTCTCCTTATTCTACCCACAAAGATGCCTACCTTCTATATAAACATAAGAAAAGTCAACTTAGACAAGCGGGATGGTTCAACCAAGGGCACTTGCTGCCAACCCGGACAACCTAAATTCAAATTCTAGAACCCACATGGTAGAAGCAAAGAGTTTACTCTCAAACTCTGGTCTGGATATCAAAAAGGCATGCAAGTTCCACCTCCACCACATCTACAAAACGTCAATCAACTCAATCAAGGTTTGGGAGAGGTTTTTTTTTTTAAAGACAAAATAACTAGTTCAAAAACCCCTTCAAAAATATGATGTTACAAAGCTGGAAAGAGAGCTCAGTGGGTAAAAAAGTGTAATGAAATGAGTCCAATCCCCAGGGCCCACAATAATTAAAGCAGAGAACAGAGACCTCCAGTTGTGCTCTGACCTCCCCATGTTCACCATGATACATATGTGCATGAACAAAATAAAAGAGTAAAACTTAATTTAAAAAATTCAAAGCAGGAATCAGGGTACAAAATTGTGTGTGTGTGTGTGTGTGTGTGTGTATTTACAACTACTCCAGCTGTTAAACATGTGCTCAGGCACAGGTGTGTAGGTATATTCACATGCATGTAGAAACCAGAAGACTTTCTCAACCATTCTCAATGTCTCAGCAAGGTTTGAACCTGAATCTCATGAATTCAGGTAGTCACCAAAACCAGACTGCTCCTGGGAATAATGTCTCTACCAGTGAAATTATAGTTGGACCTCCACAACCACTCACAGATATGGTTTTTTGAGGATGAAATGTGATCTTGTAACTGCTTTGTGTCTGATTGCTCCAGTTCAGCCACCTTGTCTTCAAGCTCAGATACTTTTCTTCTCCTTCACTCATTTCTATTCTATTGCACAAACTTTTCTATTGACTTATGTTTTTCATTAACAGTATTTCAGATTTTTTCCTCTAATATTTCTATCTCTTTAAAAACCAACCCCTCAGGGCTGGAGAGATGGCTCAGAGGTTAAGAGCACTGGCTGAGTTCAATTCCCAGCACCCACATGGTAGCTCACAACCATCTGTAATGAGATCTGGTGCCCTCTTCTGGCAGAACACTGTATGCATAGTAAATAAAATAAACATTAAAAAAAAAACCAATCCCTCTTTCCTATTTCCCATAGCCTCCCTTTCTTATTGAGTTCTCCTGTGTTTCCAATCAAGATCTTTCTTTCTTCTTTCATCTCTTTAAACACACTAAAAAAAAAATCATCCTTTTTAATTATCTGCCTGGAAGTCCATCTAACTCACTCTTGCTAGATGTCATCGCTGTATGATTAGTAATTTGGGATCAAGGATATGTTTCCTTAGGGTGTGTGTGTGTGTGTGTGTGTGTGTGTGTGTGTGTGTGTGTGTGTGTGTGTTTGTGTGTTTCTTACGTTACTGTTTGAGACTTATGCATCTAGGTTTGTTTCACTGCCTGACATTTTGCCAGCTATACTCTTTCAGTCAATACATTTGTACTTCAAATGGTACTTGGGTACAACAAAGTTTAAGAACATAGTTCAGAAATTCGGCAGTCCCATGTTGCCCTACAGGTCCTTTTTTTTTTTTTTTTTTTTTTGGGTTTTTTGAGACAGGGTTTCTCTGTGGCTTTGGAGGCTGTCCTGGAACTCGCTTGGTAGTCCAGGCTGGTCTCCAACTTACAGAGATCCGCCTGCCTCTGCCTCCCGAGTGCTGGGATTAAAGGTGTGCGCCACCAACGCCCGGCCCCCTACAGGTCCCTATATTATCCAAAAGTAGAATATTAACCGTGAGAACAACCACAACTGCTAGATATTACCACTATGCAAATATCATGCTTGCCTGTTAACAACAGTGGCCCTTTTGACCTCAAATGCTGTTAAGTGTTTAACCAATCAAGGATAGTATGGTGTATAATGGGATTTTAGTTGCTAAGATGGGGTTGGGAAAGAAGTAGAATGGATAGAGATAGGGTACTGAACTGATTTTGGGGGGGAAAAAATCAAGGCAAGTAACTGGGATACTACTAAAGAGTGTTAAAGCTATGGATGGTTGTAATTAAGAGGTTAAAAGACAGCAGAACAGTGGTAAGCTCAAGCCTTTAATTGCAGCACTCCAGAGGCAGAGGCAGGTGGATCTGAGTTCCAGGACAGTCAGAGCTAAAAACCTATCCTCAGTTTACCTCTTAGCAGAATCTTTACTTCTGTGGGGGAAAAAATCATAAAAGAAAGTACAAAATTGTTACTTGGGTTTCTTTGGGGGGGGGGACAGGTGGTTGAGACAGGGTTGCTCTGTGTAATAGCAGTTGGCTGTCTGGCTGTCCGTGGAATTCACTCTATAGACCAGGCTGGCCTCGAACTCACAGAGATCCACCTGCCTCTGCCTCCCAAGAAATTGATACTTGTTAAGGGTTGCATAAATGTTCTACCCTCTAAAACATTACATTCTGGAAACAGAATGTTTTTAAGAAGACTACTAAAGAACAATATGTAAAATATACATACAACAGAAACACACACCTAAAAAACTTTTACAGGACTAAAGCTATAGCTTAAGTTGGGAATACAGTTCAGGCTGAGCTAACATTTAACCTTAGTAGTACTATGTATACATGTATACATACCATGTGAGATCTTGATTTCAACTAGCCACACACACACACACACACACACACAATCATAATAAGAACTGATATGGAGCTAAAGAGATGATGTCTCCATAGTTAAGAGCACTAAGTACTCTTCCAGAGGACCCAGGACCCACAAGTGGGCACCTGACAGCTACCTGCAGCCAAAGTACTCTGACTTCCACCAGCATTCACACTTGTGGCAAATATTCACACAAATGCACACATACACATGAATAAAACAAATGATTATATTTTTAATTAATTCAGTTCCAAGAAATAACATTACTCACGCTTTGGTTCCGAGACAAGGTCTAGTTTATCACAGTCTGGCCTCAAATTAGCTAAGTGACCATGACCTTGATGAATTCCTGATCTTCCTCCCTTCGCTTCCCAAGTATTGCAATTATTCTTGTACCACCACAGCCAGGTTATTTGATGAAGATCATCCTGAAATCTCAGACTTGGCATATGGTGGGCAAGCACACTACCAACTGAGCCACATCCCCAGACCCTAGTTAATGTACACAATTTTAAAGGTGAAGCCTCATGAACTTCCTCCCTTCTAAGTATACACATACATATACGTGTGTGTTTGTGTGTGTGTGTGTGTATACACATACATACATGCATAAGTAACAAAGAAAAGGAGCCCATGAACTTGAAGGGACAATGGTGGAAGGGTGTGAGTGGGAGGGTTCAGTGTGAAGAGAAAGAGGGAAATGACATAATTATAATCACAAAACATAAAAAATTTAAGTCCACAAATTTATAATTACTGGGTTTACTCAAAAAATTGAAGCAGGCTAATATTCAACAAATCCATATACAGGGGGACTTTTTGTGTTTTAAGGGTTGGTAAATTTCAAACTAGAATTGTCTGCAAACAGGATGGACTAATTGGGACAAAATTTAATTCAAATTAACACATTCATTGAATGGCCAACATAAACAATTGGGGCTTAGCAGTGAAAGATACACGGCACAACTGAGCAGTCAGTCCTGACTTTAACAACAAGCTAATAAATAACTGTAAAACTAGGTTGAAGACAGAGATCCTTTCAAGAAACTTTAAAGTACAATTTTTCTCACAAGTATTTACTATTAGAAAAGTGCCAGCAGGGTTCAGTGGTCACATGTTCTGTAATTTCAGCACTCAGGATGCTAAAGCAAGAATACTGCTAAATTTCATGGCCTCTCTGAGATACAGAGCACAGCTGCCTGAGAAAGCCAAAAAGCAATCAGGAATGGTGTCACCTATCTAATCTAAGCACTTTTGAAGTGAAGCAAATGATTACAAATTCAATACATTTACTGCTGCATTGAGAATTATAGGCCAACCTTAGCTATGTCAGATCCTCTATCAAAAAAAAAAAAAAACACACAAAACATCAACATTGTAAAGGGAAGGATAAAGGGGGGAGAAGAAATAGAATTATAAAAAAGGGCAGTGGAGGACACACCTTTAGTCCCAGCACTCAGGAAGCAGCGGAGGCTGATCTTATTAAAGTTCAAGGCCAGTCTGGTCTACAGAGCAAGTTCCAAGGTAATCAGGGCTACACAGAGAAACCCTGTCTGGAAAAAACAAAATTTTTTAAAAGTAGTCTATCTCTGAACTAGTCAATAACTGTCAGAACCTGGAAAATAGACGCCCCCCAGAAGGATAAGGCTGTGGCTCAATGGTAGTGCTGTGCTTGCCTAGCATGCCCCCCCAGCCCCAGGTTCAATCTCCAGAACTACTAAGCAAAAAAAAAAAAAAAAAAAAGCCACTGACTTGCAGTAGTTTTGGGTTTTTGGTTTTTGTTTTGGGGGGTACTGTTGAGACAAGGTTTGGCCTGGTTGGCCTAAACTTGCTACGTAGAGTAGGCTGACCTTCAACTCTGCTACCAAGGTGCTGAGTTTTCAATCCTGTGTGCCACCACACCCAGCATACCAAATTGCTAGTGGACCTAAACCCCAAATGGTACATAACCATCTAACTGAATGTGGGGGTGGAAAAACCTGACATCAGTAAAAGAATTAAAAGGATTCTCAATGTTGGGCAATCAAAACTAATTCATAATCACAAATTTAATAACTCTTTTGCTCTGACAGTATTGACCCATACTGCATCAAGCACATTCACAATAGCTCTGGTTCTAAAAGAAACATTCACTTCACTCTGCCTGTGCAGTTACATCTCACACATACTGCACACACAGATGAACAATGAAAGATGACTGAAACACCTCAAATTCAAAATTATACTATGTTATCAAATGCAGTGCTTTTACTTTTACTATATATACAACATTTCTGCTTTTAAAAATAATGGTTTAGCCTGGAGATGGTGGTGCACGCCTTTAATCCCAGCACTCAGGAGGGAGAGGGATGAGTTCAAGACCAGCCTGGTCTACACAGTGAGTTCCTAAGACTTCAACCCTTTAACACAAATTCCTCATGTTGTGGTGACTCCCAACCAAAAAATTATTTTCTTGCATTTCACAACTGTAATTTTGCTGTTATGAATCTTAATATAAATATTTTTAAAGACAGGGGTTTGTCAAAGGGGTTGCAACCCACAGGTTGAGAACCACCATTCTTGGTTGCTATAAACATTCTATACATTTTTAGTCTGATAAAAAGCTACAATTGTACACATGAAAGAGTATGTTATCAAATGCAGTGCTTTTACTTTTACTATATATACAACATTTCTGCTTTTAAAAATAATGGTTTAGCCTGGAGATGGTGGTGCACGCCTTTAATCCCAGCACTTGAGAGGCAGAGGCAGGCGGATCTCTGTAAGTTGGAGGCCAGCCTGGTCTACAGAGCTACACAAAGAAATGTTGTTTATATTCTAGACTGATCATACTTATGACATTACATATTTAAATGTGTCACTTTATTTTAAATTACTTTCATTTACCTTTACTACGAGTATATATTATTTTGATCTAATATGAAAGAGGGTATTTTGCTTCAAAAGAGACAGTTCATTGTGTACCTAGTGTGCACTATCACAGCTTTTAAGGGAAGACTTCACCCTGATTTGAGCCATACCCTTGCATTATGATGAACTGAAGGTTTTTCTTATTTGACATGGTTTTTAATCACTACAAAAGTCTAACATGACTTTTTAAAAGGCATTAAAGAGTTACAGTATAGGTCAGTGGTATATGCTTCCTTAGGTGCTCTTTTTGTCTTGCCCTAGGCTCTATCGCCAGCTCCAAAATTACATGAAGTATTGTAACACCTCTACACCTAAAACTTGGGAAACTGATGCGTACAAGTTCTGGGCTAGCCTCAGCTATAAAGTGTAACCCTGTCTCAGAGGGAAAGGATGAAGAGAGGGGATGGGGGAGAGGGAAGGGGGGAAGAAAGGAGAGGAAAAGAGAGAAAAGAAGAGAGAAAGGAGGAGTGAAAGGGGAGGTTTCCACCACTGTATCACAACTTCTAGTGGGCAGGATAACTAAGGGATAAGAGCCACTACTAGGACATTGTTTCAACTGGAACAGAAATTACACTTGGCAGAAATTGGTCCCCAGCACCACCTCAAGAGAAAGGAAAAGAAGAAAACAAAAGCTAATTCAAATTCTGGTTTTGTCACCTATTCTCTTAAATGAATTATTTAATCTTAGACTGAATTTCTTTGTATGACTGATTTTAGATACCTCATTTTAGTTATTGTTCACAAGGACCCTAAGAATTAGTTGAACTGGAAAGATGACTTACAAGTTAAGAGTACTTACTGCCCTTACACAGAGGACTTGGGTTTGATTCCCAGAACCCCTGTGTTCATGAATAATGATTATCAACCTGCAAACTGTTATCATATTCACCTAGGAAAATAAAAATTTGCTGCCCAAGATGAAAGTATCTTCTAATTTTGCTTTTCTCATTAACACCTTAAAAACTAACTGTAAGCCTTGATACAGAAATACATGGGCTTGGAAGAAAAACTAGTTGTACAGCTTGGCATGGTGTCTAAAAACCCTGTGCCTATATTTTCTCAACTGTAAAGTGAGAGTACGCAGGCCTTCCCACACAGGTGTCTACAGGACTAAAATTTAAAAGGTTTGGAATAGCCTAGGACATGCTATGAACTTCAATAAACAGTACTTACTAGTTATTAAAAAATAAACAGTACTTATCAGTCATTAAGATTTATTCATTGCTGAAGGTGATTTCAGCATCCACACGAGGCAAGAAATCAGAGTTCAAGGTCAGCCGGAGTTATAGTCAGCCTGAGATATATGCTAAGATCCTATCTCAAATGCTTCACTATGATCAAGGTTACTATCTAAAATATGACTGTCTTATAAACAACTAAGTTTTGGGTTTTTTTTTTTTTGAGACAGGATTTCTCTGTATTGCTTTGGAGGCTGTCCTGGAACTCGCTCTGTAGACCAGGCTGGCCTTGAACTCACAGAGATCCACCTGCCTCTGCCTCCCAGTGCTGGGACTAAAGGCATGCACCACCAACAAGTTTTAATGGGCAAATATACCAGGTGTGGTAAAATATACCTGTAATCTCAGCACTAGGGTGCTAAGCAGGATTAAAAATTCCAAACCAGACTAGGCTACAAAGCAAGGGAGGGAAGGATGACACTGGCTGTCTTCCTCACATTTAAATATTTCTCTGAAGATATACACAGGACCCAGTTAGTATAAGGCAATACTCCTTTAGTCATTAGAAAAAGCATATCAAAACTAGTGTTTATGAACTAGACTACAGGCTAGAGACATATGGTGGGTAACAGCCCTTGCTTCTGCAAAGGACAGATTACCAGCATCCACATCAGGTACCCACAACTGCCTGTAACTCCAGCTCCATGGGATCTAATACCTTTGGCCTCTGGCATGCACTTAAACACAAAGTTTTTTTTAAGGGGTGAAGAGATTATCAGATTAAGAGCACTAGATGCTCTTTTAGAAGACCTGTTCGCTCAGTTCCCAGCACCCACACGACAGTTCACAAGTGCCTGTAACTGTAGTTCCAGGAGATCCAATATCCTCTTTTCATCAGGCACAAACATGGTCCTCATACAAATATACAGGCAAAACTCACACATAAAAAATACAAATCTTTTTTTTTTTTTTTTTTTTTTTTTGGTTTTTACGAGACAGGGTTTCTCTGTATTGTTTCGGAGGCTATCGGTCCAGCCTGGCCCCGAACGCACAAAGATCCGCCTGCCTCTGCCTCCAGAGTGCTGGGATTAAAGGCGTGCGCCACCACCGCCTGGCCAAATCTTTCCTTTTAATTCATTTACTATGCTAACTGAAAAACCAATGAAAAGCATAAACAATAAACAGGACTAGGGTTATAACTAGGCAATAAATTGCTTGTCTAGAATGTGAAATCTCTAGGTTTTTCCCTTAAAAAAAAACAAAACCTGACTTCCACAAGTCATACAGGAGCTGGAAAGTTATTAAGCCTACCGAATCCATATAAATATAGAATATACTCTCCCCAAAACTATGTAACACCCACACTACTTTTGTGGGACAAAGATTTTTTTTTTTTGGTTTTACGAGACAGGGTTTCTCTGTATTGTTTTGGAGGCTGTCAGTCCAGCCCTGCCTCGAACTCAGAGATCCGCCTGCCTCTGCCTCCCGAGTGCTGGGATTAAAGGCGTGCACCACCACCGCCCCGCGGGACAAAGATTTTTTACTATGTGAAAACCCACCCATACTTTATAAATAGGTCCATAAATTTTTTCTTCAAAAATATGGGTTGGATTCCTTTTTATTTTGTCTTAATTTTATAAACCTAGAGACATGCAACTAAAAAGACGGAAAGTGACTGAACCTTGGTAATTAAAGATATTACACCTTTCCTTCATCTCAGATCACCTGTTCTAGGAGATTGAAGTGAATTATGGTTCTAGCTGGCAGCAACAGATATTTAATGAAAAGACCTAAAGGAAGTCAGAACATCAGCTAAGCTGCTCCTGATATATTTCAGGGAGGTTTCTGAGACTTTTTAAAAGAATAAGGACAATACAGAGAAACCCTGTCTCGTAAAACACAACCAAAATAAAAAATAAAAAAAAGAATAAGGAGAAAAGCAAAGAAATAATAATTTTAAAAAACCAACCTAAGAGTAGGATAGCAAATGAAAATTTGAAATGGGGAAACAAAGCTTTGTAGCCTACGAAATTAAAGATACAATTTCAGCTTGGCATAAATGAGATTCAGGCAAAAAATAACAGGCAAAATTAACAAAAACAAGAGACAGAATAGTTTAAGAAACCATAAATAAACACTGGTTTGACACACAAACTGAATTAAGTAAACTCTTAGTATTACATATAATTTTATATTATCAACTTGGCAATTAATATTTCTCAGTTTAATGAAAAAAACTAAGGTAAAAAAGATTAGGGTAAATATACAATATCACAATTCCTTTAACCTCTAATTTACCATTTTCTTATATCATAACTGCATCTAAATAAACTACTAGAAATCTCATCAGGGCCAGTGAAAAAGCTTCCCAGGTATAGTCACTTGCTGCAAAGCCTAAACTGGATAGCTAAGATCCACTTATGGAAGAAGAGACCCAGTTTCTGAAGCTATCCTCTGACTTCTACATGAATACATATGTGTACACAACACATGTATGTATGTGGTTTTCATTATAAGTGACAATACAGACAAAGCCAACGATAGAGGCACAGACCCATAATTCCTTTAACTGAGGAGGCAGAAGCAAGAGGATCATTACAAGACCAGTCTGAGCTGCACAGCAAACTCCAGGCCAGCAGAGGTTAAACATTGAGATAGTGAGATGCCATTTCACAAACATACACAAAAGAATCAAGACAATATGGTCAAAGCACAGGATCATCTGACCTATACTCAAATATCTCTCGTTTATTTCACTTTCAAACTAAACTGTGCCATTTTTCAATCTTTCTCCTTAAATGTTGTTTTTTTCCTTCTGTTGTGCTTCAAGGTAGATTTAAAAACAAAACCTATGTAGTAATTTCAGATCAAAACCATAGAGAAAGTAAAGCACAACAAATATTTAGATCCACATTTGTAAGAGACTATGGTTAAAGCCAGATTTTAATTTGTAACCAAGCAAAGTTATCATCCAAATATCTACCAACAAATAGCAAAACTAAACAGCAGCTTCTCTTCCCTTAACTTCCCCAACCTCAGCCGGGCGTTGGTGGCACACGCCTTTAATCCCAGCACTCGGGAGGCAGAGGCAGGCGGATCTCTGTGAGTTTGAGACCAGCCTGGACTACCAAGCGAGTTCCAGGACAGCCTCCAAAGCCAGAGAAACCCTGTCTCGAAAAACCAAAAAAAAAAAAAAAAAAAAAAACTTCCCCAACCTCTATTAATATAATCAGGGTGAACTGGTGGGGGGGGGGGGATGTTCAACTAGAATGAATTAAAAGTGGTATCCACAAGATAGTAAATCAAAGCATTGAGCGTACAGACCATGCTGGGTAGAGCTAGCATGAATGAGTTTAAAGCATTATTAAGAGTGTGCATGGGGGTATGGATGGGGTTTGCACGCTTTTAATCCCAGCACTGGGAAGGCACAGACAGATGACTCTCTGCGAGTTCAAGGACAGCCTAGTCTACTGACTGAGTTTCTGGACAGCCTCCAAAGCTAGAGAAATCCTATCTTGAAAAAAAAAAACAAATCAAAACAAAAAAGAATGTAGGTTTCCAAGATAGTGGACCGAACACTTTTAATACCAGATCTCGGAACCTGACAGCCTGGTCTCCAGAGCTAGTTCCAGGAGGGGCTCCAAAGCTACAGAAAATCTCCACTTGGCTGAGAATACTACTCAGGGCTAGAGCTTGTCTAGCATGAAAGAGACCCATCCCCAATACATAAAATAGGGGCAGGGAATTGAAGAGTATGAGTTCGAGACCAGCCTAGTCTACAAAAAGTTAGTTCCAGGACAGCCTCCAAAGCCACAGAGAAACCCTGTCTCAAGAGTATGAGCTTGGTTAGAGCACTTGGATTCTAATTCTAAGCAAGCAACTCTGTTCCAGCCTCAACTTTCCTAAATATTAATTTCCTTACTTACACCTCTATAATTACACTACTTTCCTCATAGTATTAAGAATGGATATCGTTCCCAGCAGTGGCAGGTGGATCCCTAGGAGTTGGAGGCCAGTCTGGCCTACAGAGTGAGTTCCAAAACAGCCAAGGCTAAACAGAGAAACCCAGTCTCAAAAAAGCAAAGAAATCACGTAAAAGTAGACAGCAAAACACAGCACCATAATCTATAACTGTAATCATCAAAACACCTCATTTAGAACATGAGTAATAGAAACTGGAAGAGTGGGGTGAGGGAGAATTGGTCCAAGCAGTGCTCCAGTTACTGAGGAGTGATACTATAAAGTTCAATTTCCAGAAAGTAAAATATTGAAAAACTGTCAAAATCAGATGGGATGGAGATGCAGCTTAATTGACAGAATGATTGCTTTAACTTGCACCGTCATAGGTTCAAACCTGTGGGAGTAGAGAGGCATACCTGTAATTCCAGCCCTGGAAGATGCAGAGGCAAGCAATCAGAAGTTTAAAGTCATTTTTGGCTTTGAAGCCACCCTGGACTACATGGGGCTGGAGAGATAACTCTGGGATTAAGAGCACTGGCTACTCTTCCAGAGGACCTCAATTTGGTTTCCAGCACCCACTTTAGATGGCCTCACAACTGCCTATGATTCCAACCCCTCTTCTGGCCTTAACATTTTCTGATGTTCATGTGGGTTTTTTGCTTGTTTTGCTTGGGGGTTTATTTTGTTTCTTTTGTTTGTTTGTTTGTTTAGTTGTTTTATTTTTTGAAACAGGGTTTCTCTGTCTAACAGCCCTAGCTGTCCTGGAACTAGCTCTGTAGACCAGGCTGTCCTCCTGCCTCTGTCTCCTAAATGCTGGGATTAAAGGCATTCTTTTTGTTTGTCATGACTAGGTTTCTATATGTAGTCCTGGAATCCTGGTGGCCTTGAACTCAAAATAGATCACCTGCCTCTGCTGGGATTAAAGGAGTGCACTACCAAGTCCAGCCACAGTACTCAGTTGTTGACCAATTCCTGTAAACAAAGTTCACAACAGACCACCAAAGAGTCAAGTGCTCAAAACTGGTTCCTGAAGTAATTTACCCTGATACTGTTGCTTGGAAATACTGGAAATTTCAAAATCACAAGAAATCAAATGTGAGCCAGGCTGTGGTGGCGTACGCCTTTAATCCCAGCACTCGGGAGGCAGAGGCAGGCAGACTTCTATGAGTTCAAGACCAGCCTGTGGTTCTCTATGAATAAAAATCAGGTGATAACAATTTAATTTCTGCTGGGATTTTTGTTTGTTTTGTTCCCACACACGCAATACTTTAGTTTGACTGGTCTGAAACTTATATTGTAGACCAGACCTACCTCTGCCTCCTGAATGCTGAGATAACAAAAGGCTCACAATCACCACATCAGACCAAATTCGATTAAAGGTACATATTTTTATACAAAAAAACTTCAAGAGCCAATTAATAGGAACGCATGGAATACAGGCTCTTGGATCCCAAGTGATTGATGAACGTCCTCATCAATTTATTAAAATACTGCATAAAAAGGCCTGGTGTGTCAGCACACAGGTGAATTTTAGCACTGAGATTTAAGTCAGAAAGACCTCAAGTTTCAGGCCACCCTCAATGGTTAGCTGTCTCAATTTTCTTTTAATTTTTAAGAACTACTAAAGATCTTCTAACACAGAAAACACATATAATCCAGTTTGTTAGAATTTAGGGAATTGAACTTTTAATCCCAACTTCAGAGCAGAAAATGTTAAGCATGAATATCCAAATAAACATTCATTTAGTCTACTGCTTCCTTTTTTTTTTCTCTCTGAGACAGGGTTCCTTTGTGTAGCTTTGGCTGTCCTAGAACTAGCTCTATAGACCAGGCTGGCCTCAAACCAAAGGATCCTCTGCCTCTGAGCACTAAGATTAAGGACATACACCACCACCAGCCAGTTAAGATTCCTGCTTCTTTTGCTTTAAAGGAACTAACAGAATTCAACAGGTTAGTACGGGGAGAAAACTACTTATAAATAAATGAACAACTTACTAAAAGTTAGCAAATCTTTGGAAGAGTGTTGAAAAACTACAATCTTCTACCTCAGAACAGGTTATTAGGTGCAATAAATTAAATGCAGCCATATTAATCACTTACTAAATTGTGCGAAATTTTTTAAAAATATACTCCAGAATGCCAACACACTGAAAAAACTACATAATAGCAAATCTTACATTTGTTAAAAGAATTAAAAAACTGCCAGACGTTGGTGGCGCACGCCTTTAATCCCAGCACTCGGGAGGCAGAGGCAGGTGGATCTCTGTGAGTTCGAGGCCAGCCTGGTCTACAGAGTGAGTTCCAGGACAGCCTCCAAAGCCACAGAGAAACCTTGTCTCGAAAAACCAAAAAAAAAAAAAAAAAAAAAAAAAAAAAAAGAATTAAAAAACTATGAACTTAATTAAGTCAGCACAACATTCCTGGGGGAGGGGACTATGTAATCATTATGCTAGTTTAAAGGTTTAAGCCAACTTGCTCAGTTTCTCTGCTTCTTTCCCAAAAATGTTTAGAAAACTGAAGAGTGGAAAACACAAATTGCTTCAATAAATTGTTAATGTCTGTAATGGGTTAAAATAATAGGAATAGTTGTGCCTTAAAACAAGCTATTTCGCCGGGCGTTGGTGGCGCATGCCTTTAATCCCAGCACTCGGGAGGCAGAGGCAGGTGGATCTCTGTGAGTTCGAGGCCAGCCTGGTCTACAGAGTGAGTTCCAGGACAGCCTCCAAAACAATACAGAGAAACCCTGTCTCGAAAAACCAAAAAAAAAAAAAAAAAAAAAAAAGCTATTTCATAAGATTTAAAACCAAGTTTGCGTGATTTTGTTTTACCTTACTCTAAACTAGATCACTAAACTGTGTGTGTAGTAATGCTATCTAAACTCACAATTGGGAATTAAACTAGGAATCAAGGCACGAGACATTAAAAATGTACAACCAACCAGATACTGTATGTGTATTTTTGTAGGTTTTTATTATTCTGTTATTCAGTCTAAAAGAATACTGACCAGATGCATCTGTCTTTAACTTTAAAATCACAAAAACTTTTCACTTAAAACTGTAGTAAGTTTGAAACATTTAAATCTCTATTTCCATATAGCTAATGTCTATTTTCAAACTATCCAGAAACTGAATCTAAAGCAAATTTTTTCAAGAAACTGAAAGATTTAAGAATAACACAGGATCAATTTGACTCATATTACAGTTTACAAATGAATATCTAATTTGCTCACCATTAGAGTACTTACAAATTCCAAGAGGACTGCACAGGAAGGTGTTGGTTTTTTCTCTACAAGCTTTATGTTTTCCAGTTTGTTTTTTTATTTTGTATCCTCTGAAATATCCAAGTTCTTTGAAGATACTTAACCTATGACTATTTGACATAGAGTTATTTGAAGTCAGCTACCCATATTTGTTTTGAAGTTTTCATATGGCTGTATCCAGAATTAGCCAAGTTCCTTGGATTCGAGAGCAAGGTCTTCTTTACTATTCCATGTATCTGTCACTGTACTTATCCACTCCAGATGAAATATCCAATTTAGGTGCAAAAAGCAGAAACAAAAAGAAAATGTCACATCTGAAGATTACTTCTAAACATCAGCATGTACAGAGGTACAAACAGCTATCTCAATACTACCATGCTGGTGTGAAACTGGAACATCTTACATTCACAAGTAAATAAAAGATAAAAAGAAAAACACTGGATTCTTTCAATGTCTTCATTTAGAAAAGCTGTCCCATCGTAATATGAAAAGAGCTGAAGTCAAAAACTACTAAAACTTTCAATAAAGGTAAAAAGAACTGCCAGAAACTTCAGCAATATTTCAACAGTAATTTGAAACTACTCAGTACACAAACCAAACATATCTTACAGTTTTGGCTGAAGAACCAACAGGAAAGGGGGGAAAGAGACAAAAATAACACCAGATGAAATACTTTAACCACTTATATAATCCGTTTGAACCAAAATACTGAAGAAATGACTGGATCTTTTTGTAGCTCGTTGAATTTTTTCACTACTATCAATTCACTTCGGAGATGATTCTTGTCAATTTTAATAAAACTTCTGGGGCAAAATTACCCAAAAAAACAAAAACAAAAAACAAAACTGTAATTCCAAAATGGCCTCTTGAAATACCCGGGGCCTTTTAAACAAAACCTAGAAGATGATCTTCATATCTGTATAATTCAACCACCTGTAAGTTATAAAAAAAAAAGTAAATCACAATTTTGATTTTTTAAATAAAAATCAACCCCCACTTTGGGAAAAAAAAAATCAACCTCTGTTGCCAACTCGTGTAAAGTCCTAAAAAGAGCTAGTTAAAGAGCCTTTTCCTAAACCTCGGCAAAAGCCTACTGAATGAAAAGGACTTCCAAGTCGAGGGGCAGAGAACGGTGGGTGACGGAATCATTGAGCAAAGTTCCGATCTGAACTGGGAACTGGGTGCAGGCAGAGCACTGGAGGTTATGTACAAAACTTCAAAACTTTCTGAGCGAGTATCAAAGCTATGAAATTGCCACACCATCTTGCAATTGATGTTCCCTGATTCAGTCCCATGTGCCAAAGGAAAACAAATGGACAGGTGGTGCAGCCACGGAGCGTTAGTAAACGCACCTCCGAGAATGAGAGGCAAACAGGGCATGACGCTCCTTCCAAAAGGCAGTGCCAGAGAGAACGGGGCACCGGGAGTTCCCCTCTAAGGCTAGCCTGGAAGGTGGTAGGGGAGCGTGGCAAAGAGATCCCCAAGATTCGCCTGCGGGGCGACTTCCCAGCCTTGGAGAGCAGCCGTGGGAGAAAGGTGCAAATCCCCACTTTCTTCAATTAAGCAAACAGGTCTCGGTCCAGACTCCAGGTGTGGGAGATGATACGGGACCGCACTCGGACACCGCGTTAGGGACGGTGTTCTCCCCGAAAACCCGCAGGTGCCGTCGGACCCGGAGCCCACACGACTTGGGAGCGCAGGGAGAGCTCACTCGCCTCGGCGGGCAACTGCCACGGCGCCGGGCGGCCGGGCGGGCGCGGCGGGGAGGACGAAGCGCCGCCGAGCAGACAGCGGCAGGCCCCAACTCGGCCGCGACTCCCCCGGCCCCCGGGCCGGCTACCTGGAGCCCGGGAAGGCGCGTGCCGGGGCCTGAGGCAGCCGCCGCCGCGGGCGCCCCGGCCGCTCCCGGCCTCCGCCGAGCGCCCCCCCACGGCCCCCGAGGCCCGCCGCCCACCTCTCCCCGCCGCCGCCTCCTCCGCCTCCGCTCCGCCGGGCTGAGTCAACGCCGAGGGCGGGCGCCCCGCGCCCCACGCCGCCCCCCGGCCGCCCGCAGCCTCACGCCTCGCGCCACCAACGCCGCTCCCGACCCCTCCAGCCCCAACGCCGACACGGGCACCCCCCCTCGTCCCCGGAACTCCGCTCCGGGGCCCAGGGGACCGCGTTACCTTCTGCCCCACCAGAGGTGCCCCTGGCCTGGGGGTGCCGCTGCGCTCGATCCCGGGAGGAGGTTTTCGGTACTTTGAATAATCCCCTTTTGCCGCTTTTCCCTCCCCCACAACCAGTCTCAGTCCCAAAATGGCGCCGACCCGATCCGCAATGTTCTGGGCCAAGTCTCGCGAGATCGTGGAAGGTGGCGAGGCGGGGAAGGAACTAGAGAGGTTGAGAAGTAAGAGAAGGAAGGCGGGGCGAGGGGGAAAGAGGAGGAAGAAAGGGTGTGGAAGGAGCCGTGCAAACGAACCCACTGGGCGGGGCAGCAGGAGGAGGGCCTCCACTACAGAACCTTCTGGCCCAAGTAACCGCTCACGCCCCGGTCAAAGAAGCTCCGCCCTCTACGTCGGGCGCCTGGGGGAGGGGGAGGGGCGTGGCCAGCTCTGGGGGCGGGGCTTTGAGGAAGACCCGGAGGCTGAGGCGCGCGGGGGCGGGGGGGGAGGGAGGCGGAGGCGCGGCGCGGTGACGTCAGGAGCAGCTGGAGCCGGGGATTACCCCCTGCTGCTGACGTGAGGACGGTGAACAATCCCGAACGTTCGGTGGAAGGGGGAATTCCCGGCCGTTCCCCGAGGAGCGCCCCCCTCTCCAGCCGCGGGCCCTCCCCGAGCTCGGGACGGTGGGGTGGGGAGGGCGCGAGCGAGCAGGCTCGCTGGGTGCGCGGCGCCCCTGCGCCTGCCGGACGCCGGAACCCGGAACGGCCGCGGGGAGCCCCGCTCGCTCGGCCACAAGCTCGCCCCTCGCTCGGCACGGGCACTCACGCGGCGTGGGCGGAGCCGGCCCTGCCAGTGCCCGCGTGATTGGGCGCCGCGGTCGCGTGCCGGGCGGAGCGTGCCAGACGTTAACACGCGGAAGCCTGTTTAGGGACGCGAGCCTTGGCCGGAGCCCGGCTTTCCCGGGAGTGCTAGCGGGCTGCTAGGTGGCGTCGCGCTGGTACTCGTGTTTTCTAACAGTTTCAGTAGGTGGCTCTTTCCAGCAGAGTTGTCCTGGGAATCTCATAGCACAAACCATTGTTTTAAGTAAATAAATAAGTAGGTAGATGGGCAGACTCCAAAAGTACAGAAAAACCATGTCTCAAAAAGGAAAAAAATTAAAAGGTTATGGTATTAAGCTTGCCTAAACATGGTACCTGACGGTTCACTTTGAAAAAGGTGACGTAGGCATTCCAAGAGAGGAAACGTTTTTAAAAGAAACGGGGACGGGAGGGGCGTCTTAACGAGGGAAAATAAATATCTGCTCCTACCGTCGCCCAGGGGAGCGTCATATCTCAGAAACTAAGTCTTTATATGCATTATGGGGTTTGTAGTCTGGTGCAGTGCTCCCAAAAGTTTGCCGAAAGACATCTGCAATGTAAACTCACCCTAATTTGCACTTCAACCTTGTTATTCATCGTGGAGATTTCCACCTTAGGCAATTAATAAATGTCCCCTGCATATACAGGGAAAGGATTTAAAACTTACTGGATTCTGTTTTAGTATTGTACCAATGTCTAAGGTGTGTTTCCCTCGTTTTTTCACGTAAGGAAACCGGTTTTATATTAATCTCTGAACCTTGGCTGCTCAACCTGACTACCAAGTTTAAGCTTCAGTTTGTTTTTAGGTGGGTTTGTATAGGGGTAGTCGGGGTTGCAGGAAGGCAAGAATTTTTGTTGCTCTATCTAACCTCAAAGGAGTTAGGTACCGAGGGATAACCTGAATACCTATCCTCCTGCCTTTGCTTCCCAGATGCTGGAATCACAGCCATGCCCTACCACACCCAGCCTTGTTTGGTTCTTTTTTTTTTTTTTTTTTTGGTTTTTCAAGACAGGGTTTCTCTGTGGCTTTGGAGGCTGTCTTGGAACTCGCTCTGTAGACCAGGCTGGCCTCGAACTCACAGAGATCCGCATGCCTCTGCCTCCCAAGTGCTGGGATTAAAGGCGTGCACCACCACCGCCCGGCCTTGTTTAGTTCTTAATCCAAACTATTTCCACCACACCAGGCTTGTGTCCGTGTAAGTAATGTATATATTGAAGGAGAACTTGGGTTGCTTTCGATTTTTTTAAGCTAGGATCTCACTATGTAGCCCAGGCTGGCCTGGAATTTTCCTTATCCCTTCAAAGCCACAACACCTGGCTTTATGTTTCTGGTTCTGGATAGAATAGAAAAAGGTGGAAATTGTGGGGATATGAGAAGAAAAAGGAGCCCCTCTCATTGAGAGCCAAAAATTCAATGCGAGGAATAACACTTGCCTTGAAGATTGCCTTTTTGAGGGGGGGGAGGGTTCGAGACATGGTTTCTCTGGGATTAAAGGCGTGCGCCAATGCCCGGCTTGAAGATTACCTTTTTATAGAAAACTATCCCAAGAAAGTTAAATATCCTGGAGTCAGCTGGGTGATGTTGGCATATGCCTTAATTCCAACACTGGGGAGGCGGAAGCAGGCTTGGTCTACAGACTTGAGTTCCTGGACAGTCAGGGCCATACAGAGAAGCCCTGTCTCCACAAACTAAAAAAGAAAAACACAACAGTAATGGGTCACACCTATACTCCCAGCCCTTTGTGAGCAGATCACTATGAGTCCAAAGCTAGCCTGGTCAACATAGTTAAATTCCAGGCCTGCCAGGACTGCAAATAAGACCCTGCCTCAGACTTAAGCGAAGAAAGTTAAAATAGCCATGAACTATGAATGTGTAAGGACTCAGTGCTTGTAATGTTGAGTGTGATCTTACTCCTTTCCCAGATATTTTCTGAAAATTTGAAATAAATCTTTTGTTTACACCGATAACACCCTAACTTCCCTTACAACTATAGCGATTTGGGGTTTTAACTTTTCAACTGTAACTGCCCAGTGCATCTCAAGAACCACTCTGGACTGAGCGGTGGGGGCGCAGCCTTTAATCCCAGAACTCTGGAGGCAGGGGCAGAAGGATCTCTGGGAGCTCGAGGCCAGCCTGGTCTACAGAGCGAGTGCCAAAACAGGCTCCAAAGCTACACAGAGAAACCCTGTCTCGAAAAACAAACAAAAAAAAAACACTCTGTGATCTTATTTAAATTCCTTATCAAGTCTTTAAGCTTAAGCTCAAAACACAATAATGTGACCACCTTTGGCAAGACCACACCCTTGCTCTTGGGTGTGTTTTTTCTTTCTCTGAGCCCTCTCTTTTTACCCACCCCTGTGAGCAAATCTATACAAAAATAAATAGAAGTGTACTCTAACTCCACTTCATATTGGCTTGTCCTGAAACTGTGGAGTGAAGCCCACGTGCCAGCATTACCCGAAAGGGAGTCCCTGCACACAGCTACTCAGGCTGCTATTGCAGTACAGGCTGTGTCTTGGTCAGTTTGCCCCTGCAGCGCTGGGCGAGATTCAAGTTTTAACATGCGAGATTGATGGTGCACATCTGGAGTTCAAGGCTGTAAGACCCTGTTTCAAAGCATCAAAATGATAAAAAAGAGTTGCAGATGTTTAAGGGAAAACAAAGTACTTTTCTAGATGTCAGACTAACAAAAGCTTTTTAAATTATTCTTTCTACCCACTAAGAGCATGTCTAATCACAGAAAAAGAGAAAAAAATTAGATACAAGGACCTGTTACCAGTTACACCAGACTTGCCATTGTTTTCTTTTGCTTTTTTAATGAAGTCTACACAAGGCACATCACATACTAGACTGATCTATAAATGAACATAACATTATACCATCTGTAGGGCCACAAAATGTTTTTTCCTCTACTCACAGGCTTTTTTTTTGTTTGCTTGTTTGTTTGTTTGTTTGTTTTATGAAACAGTATTTCTCTGTATTGTTTTGGAGGCTGTCCTGGAACTCGCTCTGTAGACCAGGCTGGCCTCAAACACAAAGATCCACCTGCCTCTGCCCCCCAAGTACTGGGATTAAAGGTGTGCGCCACCAATGTCCTGCGGTTTAGAGAAAGACCTCCAGGAAGGTAAAGTGTAAATCTAAGCAGCTGCCTGGAAGAAAATGGAACTGATAAGGAAAACAGGCATGGTTTTTCAATTAAACCAACATGGAGGTCAAACACATGGTGGAGAGGAAACACCAAAGAAAATCAGAAAGCTCAAAGAACCAGAAAAGGCATGGCTCATAGGAAGAGTTCTAGGGGGTAGGGATTCTGGGAAGTAAAGAGTAGTATCTCATTAAAGAGGTAAGTGTCCCACCTGTGTCTTCAGCGTGGTTAAACTGAGTCCATCCTATTGGTTGTCTCACTCTCCAGTGACGGTCTAGCTGAATTAACATGTTTTGAGTAGTTTAAAATGTTAGGCCTCCAGTGAGGCCAGAGATTCTTTACCAGAATCTTTCTTTTTTTATTGTTGGTTTGGTTGGTTGGTTGGTTGGGTTTGTTTTTGGTTTGTTGTTATTTATTTTGTTTTGATTTTTTTGAGACAGAGTTTGCCTGTGTAGCTCTGGCTGTCCTGGAACTAACTTTGTAGCCCATGCTGGCATCAAACTCATAAGAGATCCGACTGCCTCTGCCTACTGAGTGTTGGTATTAAAGGCATGCGGCCGTGCACCACCAACATCCAACCTAGAACCTTTCTTCTTGGCCATAAAAAACTAATTATCTTAATGGCCTTTACAGTCACTGTGTCAATATGATCCCCAGCCCCACAAAAAAAAGAAAGAAAAATAGGGCTTTTTGCATTATACATTGTTGTGCATATATTTGAATATATGTGGTATACTATTTTATATAATTAATGCTTAAAACCTAATTGCCATGCTGGCAATTGAAATGGCTTAGCAGATAAGAAGCCAATTCCTACAGGTTGTCTTCTAAGCAACACACAAATTCTCTCACTCCTGCACACACACCACAATAAATAAGTAATTAAATGTCTCAAAGTGCGCAACAAGTAAAAGGAATAGAATATGTATTTGTTATAAATATTTATATGGGAAACCTTTTAAAGACCTTGAAATCTGGCATTCCTCTTCTGTGTTCTCGTTGTGAAGTCCTTGTCTACCTTCATATGTAGACGTGGTTAAAAAAAAGGGGGCCATGGAAACTGGGTCCCCTCCAGGAGCAGCAAGGGATCCTAAGCTCCAGCCGTCCATCTCTCCAGCTCCTAATTGCTGAGTTTTTACCTGTCTTTATTACGTGGACTCAAAGACCTTTAGAAACAGTATTACCTCTCAGAGTTATCCACAGCAACCAATACAGTTTCAGCCACGAATTCCCCAGGAATGTTTGTTGAATGCATGGCTTCCCACTGTGAAGATTAACTTTAATTGCCAACTTGATTGAACTGAAGACCGCCTACAAGATTAATGAAGCACACCTCTGGGGTGTCTGTAAGGGCAATTAGGGAGATCAAGAGGGCTCTGGCCTAATGAATGGATTAACCATTGGTGGTTTTATGAATAGGGCAAGCGCTATTCTTGGGAGGTGGTGAAGGTGGGAGTGGGGACGCGTCCCTGTGTGCCACATTTGCCCTAGCCTTCTCCTGTCTCCCCTGCTTTGCTTCCCAGCCACTATGATGAGCTGCTGTGCCTGCACCCTTCAGTGGTGAAATTACAAGCCCAAATAAAAGTTTCCCTTTTCCTGCCCAGCACTGGTAACAGCAGAAACTATCACACCCGCCCTTCATCTTTGTGTTGACTGCATACTATCTGTCCTTGGGATTTCTTTTGCCCTTGAACTCAAGAATTGTCTCCTTTCTTTGCCTGCTCTCATTCTCAAAGTCTTGCTATCTTCAAAGACCCAGCTGAAGCAACACCACGTGAGATAAAGCTTGACTGCCCTCTGAAATGAGGCATGTTTTATCTGTCCTCTTTTGCAACCTTTCCTGATAGACAAGACTCTGGGACAGTGTTCTTTTATTTTTACTTTTTTTTAATCTCTTGCTTTCCCCCCTTTTTTTTTTTTGTGGAGATAAGATCTTGCTATATAGCTGTGACTATCCTTCACAATCCTGCCTCCGCCTCCGAAGTGCTGCAATTGTAGACATGTTTCATTATGGCCAGCTTTGGAGGACATTGTTCTGTTCACTCCCTTGCCCTGCCACAGTAGAATTCAATAAAATCAGTGTTCAACCCATAGTAGAATTCAATAAAATGAAATTGTGATCTTACTAGGCAATCCAGAGTGCCAGGATTGTAAGCATGACCCCCACCCCCTGTTTCTGACTAATAAGTTGAGTTTTATTACTTATCGAGACTTGGAGCACCCTTAGTATGGTATTACCAGTCAGGTGACAGAAGCAGTGGTACCCACACAGCTCCTGTTCTATCATTAGCAGACAGTCACTGCCAAGATACAATACAAAGACCTTTCCCCATCCTATCACTATTGGAGGTTCTACCTCTCCACAGTTATTCAAATTGAAGCTCAAATGCCTTACTTGGAGAAAAATTAGAAACACAGTTTCTCCTTGGTGTAGTTGCATCCCTTTTCCTGACTGGAAAGTTTCACAGGTTTGTGCTGCTGGTTTCTGAGTCTCACCCCTCAAAGGACCTCACAAGTGAAGAATCATGCTTTGTCCAGTCCAGCATCCATCCCCAGCACCTAGCCCAAGGCTGGTCTGGAGTGAGCAATACTCTAAGGAGTGAATGGTTGGCCAGGCAGTGGTGGCACACTTTTAATCCCAGCACTCGGGAGGCAGAGACAGGCAGATCTCTGTGAGTTCAAGGCCAACGTTGTCTACAGAGCAAGTGTCAGGACAGGCTTCAAGGATACAGAGAAATCCCGTCTCGGAAAAAAAAGTGAATGGCTAGTAAATGTTATTATTTATTTAGCAGTTCTGGGGGTTGATGCTAGGCAAACACTTTAGTACTAATTTGTATTCCAAACCCAAGATAAGAGTTTTTTTTTTAAGAAAATGATTTCAGGAATGAGGTGTTGTGGTTTAGGGGTTTTGTTTTAACTATCATTGTTAGGAGGCTAGAGAGATGGCTCAGTGGTTAAGAGCACTGACTGAACTTCTAGAGGATCTGGGTTCAATTCCCAGCACCCACATGGCAGCTCACAGCTCTGTAATTCCAGGTACAGGGGATCTAATGCTTTCTTCTTGCTCCACTGTCCACACATGCCGGCATAATACGCAAAACATAAAGGAGAAAATACAATTTCCCTAGGTCTTTGGATTTTCATTTCTGAAAGCTCCTATCATATGAAATTTGGTTCAATAATTGTTATTTTTTTAAAATAAATTTTAAAATTTATTACTTGAAATTTTCATAAATATATACAATGTATATTTACCATATCTACTTCCAAATCCCTCCCTCCACTGCCCACCAGGCCTACCTAACCCATCTCCCCAAATTCAACTCTTTTTTTTTTTAAATAATCCACTGAGTCAGATCAGTGGGGGCCCATATGAGCATGGGTGTGGGGTAATCCCCTGTGGTATAGGCAAACTACCAGTGGTCACTGCTCCAGAGAAAAGTGAATCTCCCTTGCCCAGCAGCCAGCAGCTGCCAATAGCCCTCTCAGGGTTAACAGAGGGTAACTCATCTGTTACGATGGTTAACGCTGAGAGTTGGGACCACAGGTGTGACTCAGGTGGTTAGGTTCAATTCCCAGTACCACAAAGAAGTGGGCACCTGCTTGTGATCCTAGCACTTGGGAAGTGGAGAAGGCAGGAGGATTCAGGGTTGGCCTTAAACGAAACCCTGTCTAAAAATGAATAAAAGGTTAATTTTCAGCTTAATAGTTTCTAAAATTGCCTTTTAAAAATGCTTTGGAGTCTGACAGTGGTGACACATGTCTTTAATCCCAGCACTCAGGAGGCAGAGGCAGGGGGATCTCTGTGGGTTTGAGACCAGCCTGGTCTACTGAGTGAGTTCCAAGACAGCCTCCAAAGCTATACAGAGAAAGCCCGTCTCAAAAAACCAAAAAAAGAAAAAAAAAAGCTTCATACTTTTATGAACGAGAGAGAAAGTGTCAAAGTACATGTGTGAAGGTCAGAGGATAACCATCTTCAGAGAGCAAGCTAGGCTACCAGACTTGTGCAGCAAGCATTTCTCCAGTATGAGCCACTCACCAGCTGCCGTCATTTCCTGCTGGGACCATTGGAATCCGCTGTCTACCTCTTGTAACATGTACTACATAGTTCTGTATGCCCACTGCACTGTGAGCTATACCACACCAGAACTTCTCATTCCCCTGTACCTTCTACTTCTGTGAGATCAGCTTCCATAGCTCCCATAGGGAGAGATGTCACATGTCTTTCTGTGAGCTATACCACACCAGAACTTCTCATTCCCCTGTACCTTCTACTTCTGTGAGATCAGCTTCCATAGCTCCCATAGGGAGAGATGTCACATGTCTTTCTGTGAGCTATACCACACCAGAACTTCTCATTCCCCTATACCTTCTACTTCTGTGAGATCAGCTTCCATAGCTTCCCATAAGGGAGAGATGTCACATGTCTTTCTGTGACTGGCCTGTTTCACTTGGTCCGATGGTCTCCAACCCTGTTGCAGTAAGTGACAGGACTTTGTTCCTCTCGGCTGAATTGTATTGCATTGTATATGTGACAAGTTTTCTTTATCCACTCATCCGTTGATTGACACTTAGGCTGCTTCAGTTTCTGGCCATTGTGAATCACACTTCAGTAAACACATATATGCTAGTGCTTCTTCAGCATACTGATTTCATTCCTACTGGATGTATATCCTGGAGGAGAATTACTAGATATATGGCTGTTCTGTTTCTAGACTTGTGTTGTGTTTTGGTGTGGTCTGTTTTTCAGACAAGGTTTCCAGTGGTCCAGCCTAGCCTTGAACTGACTGAGCAGTGAAGGAGATGCTCATGCTCCAGACCCTCCTGTTGGCACCTCCCAGGAACTGGGGCTATGGGCTGGAAACTCTGCTCGTCTCTTTCAGTTCCTTAGACTTCCATTTTCCAGAATAATGGTACTCATTTCCATTATCATCAAAAGAGTATGAGAGGGCTGCGGAGTTGGCTCAGCAGATGAGAGAATACTCACTGCTCTCGCAGAGGATGCGGTTTGTTGCCCAGCGCACACACGGTGCCTCACAACCATCCAACCTTCCATAGCCCCAGTTTCAGGTCACCTGACATCATCTTCTGACCTCCAAGAACACATGCACACACATGCAAGCAGGCAAAACACTGCTACACGTACAAAAAAAAGTCAGTACATCTACAAAAAGAATACAGTATCAGAGTTCCCCCCCCCAGAATTTATTATTTATTTACTTCCTTTTGCTGGGATGCTGAGGATGGAACACAGGGCCTGGAGTGTTTGAACTAGTAGTGCTGTACTGCTGAGCTACAACGGGAATCCTGTTCCCCTCCCCCACACCTCTCCAGGACCATTCCTTTAATTTCGAATTTCACTCTCAGATGAGGTGGGGAAAGGAGCCACATGTTACGGCACCGAGTGAGTCTGTGGCTCTTCAGCGAAAGCAACAGGGTGTATGTTGTCGTTATTGAGGTGCCCGATGACAATAACAGGCTGAACACTGCTGCTGGAGGCTGGAATCTCCTGGCCAATGGCAGGAAGCAAGTGTGGACTTGCCTGTGGGGCGAGGATCCTCCATGATGAGCGAAAGCGATAGGCCGATTCCCGCTCCCCAAACAGAATGAGGCTTCCACAGACCTGGGTCTGGTACACAGGACCATCACAGAGGAGACCTGGGAGGTCACTGTCCTTGGGTGTGCCCAGGATCTGTGCAGAGTGTCTCCCCAAGGTCAAAGCAAGGGCTCCGCTGCTGGGTTTCCCTGTCTCGTGGGCATGTGGAAACAAGCACCCCTTTATGCCCCTTTGACAGAGGCTCTGGGAAACAGTTCTAGATGCCCTGCGGCTCTTTCCCCCTTCGGGGAGACTTCATGCTCAGCTTCTGTACTATCCTGCAGAACAGCCCTGTTTCCCAACTACTCCCAAGCTAATCAAAGGGCCTGGGCCGCCTTCTGTTCTGCTCCGCCTCATCTATGCAGCGGGTTACGCTGTCCAATTTGGCATGCTGCATCTTCACTCCTGAGGGGCACTTGCTGTGGAAATGGATGCCCCAGAATCTCTAGAATGTGTCCCTTCACTCCTCTGGCCTTCTGGAAGTCTTTCTCTTTTGAGAGAGGGTCTCACTCTATAGCCCAGGCTAGCCTTGGACTCATAAAACTCATGCCTTAGCTTCCAAACTGCTGGGTTTAGGATTATATGCACGAGCCACCATATCCAGCAGCCTTTTATTTTTGTTTTGTTTTGGTTTGGTTTTTCCAGACAGGGTTTCTCTGTGTTGTTTTGGAGGCTGTCCTGGAACTCGGTCTGTAGACCAGGCTGGCCTCGAACTCACAGAGACGCGCCTGCCTCTGCCTCCCGAGTGCTGGGATTAAAGGCGTGCGCCACCAACGCCCCACTTTGCTTGTGTGTTGTACGTCAGGCTGGGCTCCAGCTGCCTGCATAGCAGAGTATAACCTTGAGCTCCTAGTCCTCCCTTCAGCTCTGGAACACTGTTGTTGGCCACCAGGACAAGCTACTGGGTTACCTTTGTTGTTTTGAACAAGACCCCACTATGTGATCCAGGCTGGCCTACAACCCAGAACCCTGCTCTAATGATGGATTACACGTGTGTGTCCCCTTTGCCCAGTTAATATGTTACTACTTTTTCACTTCAATGGACTCATCTGAAGTACACACAGCTGTAGCAAGAGTGTGGACTTGGAAGCAGATAACCCTGAGCTTGAGTTTTGGCTCAGTTCAGTTCAGACTTAGATGTTGTTGCTGTGCTAGCTGTCAGGGATACAGAAATGATGGTCCCACACTCCAAATGACTAGAGCCCAAGAAGTGAATGGACATAACATCTATTCTGTTCACTACTGTATCCTCTCATACCCAAATACAGGGGCCATTCAATTAATACCACATTTTCTGAGTAAAGGAATTTGAAGGTTTTGCTAAAGTGCTGTGGTAAGGGTTATCAGAGTTTTTAAGAGGAAGCCAATAAAGTTGAGGCGGGCAGTTTGAAAAGAATTCCAGGAGGAAGGGCCTTCCCCTTAGAGGTTGTTGCACAACCAAGGATGCAAAGATAAAAACAAATAGAGCAAAGGCCTTCCCAGGATGAAAAGAGAAGCGATTGCCCACAGCAAGGTTTCTGACCTCCCGGAACCAAGACTGGAGGCCAGAGATCATCTCCTGAGCTGACTCTGCCGGGGAGATTAGCCGCTTAGCCTTGTGCTTTGGATTCCTACTTTAGGAAGGGCTTTCTTGTGATCCTCTGAAAAGAGATAAGGAGGAGAAAGAATGTAAGAGTTTCAGTAAACAAGGTGAAAAACAATCCAAGCTGGGACCATATCTCCATTTCTCCTAAAAACCATAATTTTCTTTGAAGAATGTTACCATACATACTCTTTCTTTTTTTTTTAAATTATCAATTACTTACTGTAGTGTGTATCCTTGGCATGATATGTGGGGTGGAGCATAATATGGCTTTTGCCTTTTAAAAGTGTGTGTGTATGTGTGTGTGTGTGTGTGTGTGTGTGTGTGTGTGTGTGTGTGTGTGATACAGGTGTGCATGAACCGCAGCAAAGTGTGAAGGTCAGTAGACAACTGTGTGCAGTAGAGTTTTCTTCCTCCTTTGTGAATGAATGTTCTGGGGACAGGTCTCTGGTGAGCCGGCTTCTGAAGCATCATCACCCACACTGAGCCATCTCATTGACCCCAAACTGATGCTTCTCCTTGGAACATAGTCCTCTCCCATTCTCTACTACCAGTTTATAACCGTTTAAGTCTTAGCTCTCGTGGCTCACATTCCAGCTCCATGGGTAGTGGCTCTGATTGATCAGAGCTCACAAATAAAAGTTATGTGTAAACATATTTACTTGAGATTTGCCTCACTGACTGGACTCTGGGTTTCATCAGGAGTGGCACTGGTAAATGAGTAAAAAGCCAGGGAAGGTGGAGCAATATGAACTCAATTACAAGTAGCTTGTAAGAGCTGGGCACAGTGGCACACTTGGGAGGGGCATGCATAAGGGGTCAGGAGTTCAAGGTCACAGTCAGCTATAAATCAAATTCCGGACAAGCCTAGAGAATATGAATCTCTATCAAAAATGGGGCACGGAGGGGGGGGGGAGGGGGCTGGGTGCAGTGGTCCAGCCTTTGATTCCAGCGTTCTGGAGTCAGAGGCAGGTAGATCTCCATAAGTTGAAGGCTAGCCTGGTCTATACAATGAGTTCCAGGTTGTCAGGACTACACAGTGAGACCCTGTATCAAAAAAAGGGCTGTAGAGATAGCTCATCAGGTTAAGGCACTAGCCACCTGAGCTTGAGCCCTGAAACACGAGTGAAGGGGAAAGGAGAGAGCCAGATCCTCAAGTTGTCCTCTGTCCTCCACACCCGAGCATGTCAGCTTCTTGAGAGCACGCACGCGCGCACACACGCGCGCACACACACACACTATGTACATGCAAATACAGTAACAGTAAATAAAATAAAATAAAAAAAGTCCAGGCAGATTTGCTCATATAATCCCAGCACTTAGGAGGAAGAATCAGGTAGAACCCTGTGAGTTCAGGGTCAGCCTGGGTTACATAGTGAAAGACTCTGTCACTCTCAAAAAAAAAAAAAAAGCTAGACTGTTTAATGAACATTTGGAAGGCTCTTGATTGCCAGCCATGCACCCCCACAAAAAAATAGTATGTAGAATTTTCTGAATGTTATATTTAAATGTTCATGGAACGGAACTAAAACATATTTTTTTTAATGTCCCTAGTTGAAGTCCCTGGGTGAATCTGGTGGCTTTCCCAGGGTTAGGTATCTGAAACAGGTTACATGGAATATGCAAATCAAGAGTCCAGTTTTGAATATGCAGTGAGTTTGAATTTCATACCACAAAGTCAAAGGGACAAGAAACAAGATTCAACTAGAGTCTCACAGTACCCCAAGTACCAGTAAATCTCTGTCAGTTTGGCAGCTAACCTAAGGCTTTTCCCTAATATCCAGCTCTCACAATTTAGGAAAGAACTGGTTTTGAGCCACTTACTGATTTTGGAATCTGCTAGAGTCTTTCTCTGTTTTGATGCCAATACTGGCCCAAGAAAGCTATGCAGTTGAATCATCCCTAAGTGGCTCATGTCCCAGAAACCACTGTTTCAGAAGAGATGCCCAGTGAGAGGTTGCTGAAGCAAGAAAGAAAGAGAAACCAGGTGTGGTGGCACATGCCTTTAATCCCAGCACTCAAGAGGCAGAGGCAGGTGGATCTCTGTGAATTCAAAGACTACATCAAATTCCAGGACAGCCAGGACTACATAGACCCTGTCTCAAAAGAAAGAAAAAGACCTGAAGGGAAAGATTCTCCATAGATAGTGATCAGGAAAAGGAAAGGAGAACAGATAGACAAGACTCCGACCTGCTTCTGGGATTAAAGGTGTGCACCACTACCGCCCCGTGACCTGTTGTTTCTGAGTAAGGGAAAGAACGTTAAGTTAATTTCAATAGGAAGGGCAAGATGCTTCAGTAGATAAATAGGAAAGAGGCATGACCAAACTTAAATATTTAATTAAAACACTTTGAATATAGATGGGAGAGTAAGTTAAAAAGGTTGAGCCTGGAAGTTGACAGTTTTAAGGAAGGCAAGAGACTTGGGGCAGCGGGCCGGGGCTGGGAATGTAGCTTAGCAAGTAGAATGCTTATCTAAGTCTGTGAAGCTCTGGGGCTGGTCCCAGCGCTGTAAAAACCACAACTTGACAGGAGGAGCAGGAAGATCAGAAGGTCCAGACCATCCTCTGCTACATAGCAAATCTGTTTATTAATCTTACAAAAATCATTACATTTATTTATTTATCTAGTGTGTTAGGCAAGCATGCAACCACTGCACTACAGAAACTACACTATTCTGGGATGAGCACACATGTACATGTGTGAAGGTCAAAGGACAACTTTAAGGAATTGGTTCTCTCCTATCACGTGGGTCCTGGGGCAACAGGCTTGGCAGCAAGTGCCTTTATCATCTTACCAGGACACAATAAACTTTCTTTCATCTGAAATAAAAATCTGGCTAAAGATAGCAATAGCATAAACAAAGAGAAAACCCTTTTTTTTTTTTTTTTTGGTTTTTCGAGACAGGGTTTCTCTGTGGCTTTGGAGGCTGTCCTGGAACTCGCTTGGTAGTCCAGGCTGGTCTCAAACTCACAGAGATCCGCCTGCCTCTGCCTCCCAAGTGCTGGGATTAAAGGCGTGTGCCACCAACGGCCGGCTGAGAAAACCCTTTTCTATATGCCAATATATTGTAAAATTGAGATTACAGGCCGGGCGTTGGTGGCGCACGCCTTTGATCCCAGCACTCGGGAGGCAGAGGCAGGTGGATCTCTGTGAGTTCGAGGCCAGCCTGGTCTACAGAGCGAGTTCCAGGACAGCCTCCAAAGCCACAGAGAAACCCTGTCTCGGAAAAAAAAATTGAGATTAAAGTATAACGTGTGTGTGTGTGTGTGTGTGTGTGTGTGTGTGTGTGTGTGTGTATACACTCCTGTGTGCGATTAGCAGGCATGAGCGTGTGTGGAGGCCAGACAACAGTTTTGGGCATCGGTTCTCACTTTAAACCTCGTTTGAGACAGGTTTTTATTATTTTTCCTATGTGTAACCAGGTCCTAAGCATCTGAAGTTGCCCCTGTCCCTGAGTCCCATCTGGGATTGCAGCTGCTTATGCTCCCAATACCCATCCTGCTGTCTCGCCTAATTTTTTTTTTTTTTTTTTTTTTTTTTTTTGGTTTTTCAAGACAGGGTTTCTCTGTATTGTTTTGGAGCCTGTCCTGGAACTCGCTAGGTAGACCAGGCTTGGTCTCGAACTCACAGAGATCCACCTGCCTCTGCCTCCCGAGTGCTGGGATTAAAGGCATGCGTCCCCACCGCCCGGCTGTTACTTGCTTTATTTGCCGTACTTCCAGACACTTTTGAGTTTCAAAATTGATAAGATCAGGAACTGAATTCAACCAAAATAATGCCATTACTTATCGGCGATGTTGATTAAAGGCTTGAGAAAGCAGTAGGAAGCACAAGGAGACTGAAATGGTCGCATCGTCCGTGAATTTCCAGTATCTCATTTCTCGGTTCAGGGAGTAATTAGGCACTGCCTCTCACAGGACTCAGAGTTACCGCGGACGTCAGTGTTCACCCCAGGGGTGACTGAGGTTGTACAGCTATTTCATACCTAATTATTTGTGTTTCTTCTTCCTCTTTTATTCCCTTTTCTCTCTAGTTTTCTCTTCCCAAGCCATACCATTATTGAAGCAAAGTCTAACATCTGTATCACAGAGCACATAGAGAGAATGGTGCCTCTACAACCCTGTCAAGATTCTAAGTAAAGGAAATACATTAGAGGTTCCGATTAGAAATAAAAACATGAACTCTCTCTATCCCTTCTCCTCTCTTTCTCTCCCTTCCTCTTCTCTCGGTCTCCTTTCCTCTTCTCTCTCCCTTCCTCCTCTTCTCCCAACCCCCCCCCCCATAGTATCAAACCCAGGGCTTCACATTCGCTAAGCAAGCTCTCTACCACTAAGTTGCACCCTCAGAACAGCTGGAGGTAATTTGCAGGGAGCCTGTGCCTCATTCTGTGATTATGTGTGTACCACGTGCCTGACTTTAGAATATGTTTTTTTTCCTTTTTGTTTTGTTTGTTTTTTCGAGACAGGGTTTCTCTGTATTGTTTTGTAGGTCATCCTAGAACTTGCTCTGTAGACCAGGCTAGCCTCGAACTCACAGAGATCCACCTGCCTCTGCCTCCCGAGTGTTGGGATTAAAGGTATGCCCCACCAATGCCCGGCTAGAATGTTTTTAAGGATTTTTTTTTACCCTGTGTGTGTGTGTGTGTGTGTGTGTGTGTGTGTGTGTGTGTGTACGTGTACACCTGGATGGATATGTTGGAGTTGCAGACAGTTGTGAGCTGTCTGACTGTGTGCTAGGAACAGAACCCAGAACGTCTGGAAGGACAGAAAGAAAGTCCTCTTGACAGCTGAGACATCTTCCTAGGCTCTAGCATGCTAGTTTCTTGAGGAGTTCATTCTGAGTTGTAAGTGGGACTTACTACATCTGACTGCTCGTACCCACCCTGATTCAGATGTGGAAAGGGGCATTAGAACAGCTAACCAAAATAGGACACCCCCACAGCACCACTGTGGTTTGGAGGCACATGACTTGGACTACACCAATCAAAACTTTTTCTATGGCTTTGCCGTATAGGCCATCGAGGAGTCATTTTTTTGCTACCAAAAGAAATAGTCACTAAAGTAGCAAAAACATCTGGAAATTTCTTTCTGCCATTGTGCAATTCTCAGATTGAGTCTTAACATCTTCTGAGCAACTGAACGGAGTCCTCCCGAAGCAGGGACCTCTGGACTTCACAGTGATCCAAGCAAACAAAGTCTGCTCAGGGCTTTGCTGTTTGTGTTGAGTTTCTGTCACCCTCATTCCAGGGAGTGCCTGTGAACACAGAGCTTCTGTTTGAAGGTGACTGACGCCGTGCAATGTTTTCTTTCCTCCGTGACATCCAAAGTGAACCCAGGAAGACCTTGAGCCTTTGGTAAAGGATCCGGTCACCTGAGACAACGGAAGGTGTGAGCAACTCCTCTGGTATTTCTCTCCTTTTGTGTCAGCTGCATGGCTACCTGAAGGAAGCCAATTCACTTATTCTGTGTGTAAAGCAGGGTGCCTTTTGTGGAAAGTAAATTGAAAAGGAAACAATTTCTCCTCGACAATTTTCCCCGTCTTCTAGGGCACACACACAGGCTCTTTCACTTTAGCGGAGTGGAGGGGATCTGAGTGAGACCCCTGGAAATCTCCCTGTACCTCACCCCCTTCTCTGCTGCACAGGACAAATTCAACAGGTCTTCCAGAAGTGGAAAACGAATCGGTGAAAACAACAGCTGCTTTGATGGCCAAAGACGTTGTGGGTTAAAGACTGAAAGGAGAGCAAGAATGGGCAATTAAAACGGGAGGATTAGGAGGAGAAACCTAAGCCCCAAGAATCTTCTTCAGTCTCTCTGTGCTGTTTTTTGCTTTAACTTAATTTACAGATGGTTCACTTGGTGATGTTATAGATATTCATCTACCCATTACACTGACTGACGGCCTACTCTGCCATAGGGGCCAGAGTAAATACTGGGAATTCAACAGGGAGTTAAAGGTATTCACATCTCAGATCATCAATTCTAGGGGAGAAACAGGTAACTATTAAATATCAACAGTAGTATTCTGATGATGGCTGGAATGAGAAGTGCCTCCCATGGGCTCACATCTTCAAACCCTTGGTCCCTGTTTGGGTAGGTTATGGAACCTTTCTGGTGTGCAGCCTTGCTGGAAGGAGAGTGTCCCCGGGTCAGTCTTTGAGTGCCTATGGCTTTCTCCTCTCTGTCTCCTACGCTGGTTGATATCTGATCTCAGATTCCTGCAATGTCCCCCCACCCCCTTACAGACTCTACCCCTGGAACCATAAGCAAAAATAAACTTTCTTTCTTTCTTTTTGTTCTCGTTTTGTTTTTCAAGACAGGTTTTCTCTGTGGCTTTGGAGGCTGTCCTGGAATTCACTCTGTAGACCAGGCTGGTCTCAAACTCACAGAGATCCACCTGCCTCTGCTTCCTGAGTGCTGGGATTAAAGGTGTAAACTTTCTTTCTTAAATTGCTTCTGGTTATGATACTTTTACCCCAGCAATAGAAACATAACTAATATACAGATCGTCTCCCCTCTATCCACACATTCTTGGCAATTAAGAAGAAACAACACCGAAACATCCTTAAATCAATGCAAAGGGTATAACAGAACAACTCAGAGAGCTCCACATTTATTTCTGGAGCTTTGTTTGTTTGTTTGTTTTTCGAGACAGGGTTTCTCTGTATTGTTTTGGAGCCGTCCTGGAACTCACTCGGTAGACCAGGCTGGCCTCGAACTCACAGAGATCCGCCTGCCTCTGCCTCCCGAGTACTGGGATTAAAGGCGTGCACCACCAACGCCCGGATCTTTTGCTTTTTAGAGACAGGTTTTCTTTATGTAACAGTCCTAGCTGTCCTGAAGCTAGCTCTGTAGACCAGGCTGGCCTCGAACTCACAGAGATCCGCCTGCCTCTGCCTCCCAAGTGCTGGGATCAAAGGCGTGCACCACCACCATCTGGCTCTGAATTTGTTTTCTTTCTTTCTTTCTTTCTTTCTTTCTTTCTTTCTTTCTTTCTTTTTTTTTGTTGTTTGAGATGGGGTTTCTCTGTATTGTTTTGGAGGCTGTCCTGGAACTCCCTCTGTAGGCCAGGCTGGTCTCGAACTCACAGAGATCCGACTGCTTCTGTCTCCCGAGTGCTGGGATTAAAGGCGTGCGCCAACAACGCCGGCTTCAACTTGCTTTCTTTTTTTTTTTTTAATTTATTTTTCAGTTTAAATTTAGATAAGAAACAAGGTTGCTTCACAAGTCAGTTCCAGGTCCCTCTTCCTTCAACTTGCTTTCTTATAGAACCCAGGACCACCAACTCAGGGATGGCACCACCCACCATAGACTTGACCCTTCCCCACTGATTACTAATTACAGCTGGATCTCTGGTAGCAGTTCCTTGGCTGCTGGCTCTAGCTCATGTCAAGATGACAAACAAAACCAGGCAGCTGAGCAGTACCACACAACTGACTCAAAAGAGATATTAGGACTAGGAAGTCTCCACATGGGAAAGTATCTAGACAACACTCCCTAGAAAAGAACCGAGAGAGATGGCTCTTGCAGAGATCCTGAGTTCAATTCCTAGCAACTACATTGTGGCCTGCAGGGGTTCATGCAGACAGAACACGGTAGACATCATAAATAAAAAAGCTGGGCATGAGCTGGGCGTTGGTGGCGCACGCCTTTAATCCCAGCACTTGGGAGGCAGAGGCAGGCGGATCACTGTGAGTTCGAGGCCAGCCTGGTCTACCGAGCGAGTTCCAGGACAGCCTCCAAAGCCACAGGGAAACTCTGTCTCGAAAAAAAACCAAAAAAAAACCCAACCAAACAAAAAAAAAGCTGGGCGTGGCGGTGCGCACCTTTAATCCCAGCACTTGGGAGGCAGAGGCAGGCGGATCACTGTGAGTTCGAGGCCAGCCTGGTCTACCGAGCGAGTTCCAGGACAGCCTCCAAAGCCACAGGGAAACTCTGTCTCGAAAAAAAACCAAAAAAAACCCAACCAAACAAAAAAAAGCTGGGCATGGCGGTGCGCACCTTTAATCCCAGCACTTGGGAGGCAGAGACAAGCAGATCTTATGAGTTCTAGGCTAACCTGTCTACAGAGCGAGTGCCAGGACAGGCTCCAAAGATATACAGAGAAACCCTGTGTGGAAGAAAAAAAAAAGGAAAAAGAAAGAATCTGGAGGGCATTGGAAGCAGACTACAGCTCTGTGAAGCTTTATGTCTCTTCTCACTATTCTCTCTCTCTCTCTCTCTCTGCATTCCCCTCCCCAGTGAAACATTGGGAGCCAATATGACCTTGAAATTGGGAGTGGGACAGAAAAATAGGCAAAGATCTCTTTCCTTTATCAAGCTTTAAAGGCCTGAAGCAGGTGGTGCATGTCTTTAATCCTAGCACTCAGGAGGCAGAGGCAGACGGATCTGTGAGGTCAGGGCCAGCTTGGTCTACAGAGGGAGTTCCAGGACAGCTAGGGCTACACAAAGAAACTCTATCTTGAAAAAACAAAAAAGACTGCAACAGAATGTCTGGACTCAAAAAAAGAGAGAAAGAAAGAAAGAAAGAGAGAAAGAAAAAGAAAGAAAGAAGGAAGGAAGGAAGGAAAGAAAGAAAGAAGGAAGGAAGGAAAGAAAGGAAGAGGGGAGACTGGGAGACAGTGAGCATCTGAATACAGATCACCCACCTGACAGATTTTACTCCCAAACTGTCTAAACGTGGCAGCAAATACTGTGGACTATACCCAGTTGACTGTCGCAGTAGGACAGGAGCCATTCTACACAGGGGTTTAAATAGATACAATAAGGAAGAGTAAAGTTGACCTCATATTCTACTTAGTTTTCCTGAGTGAGGCTACAGTACAATTAAGCATGGGCTGCTTAGATCCTGAATAAAAGGAGGTGTTCCTGGGGTATAGATCAACCAGCAAAGTGCTTGCCCACCATTAGTGAAGCCCCTGAGTTCCATTCCCAGAATCCTCTACGCAGGTCACAGTGGCACTCAGCAGGTGGAGAGAAGACGAAAAGAACTTTAAGGTAACCCAGGTTAAATGTCTCTATCTTGAGTTCAAGGACAGTATCAAGGTGATGCATGAGATCTTGCCTAAAAAAAAAAAAAACCAACAAAAAAACCAAAAGCAAAGACAAACAAGTCATTTTGTTTTGTTTGTTTCTTTGCTTCCTTTGTAAAACAGTGTCTCACAGACTGGCCTGAAACTCAAAATCCTCCTGCCTCAGTCTCCAGAGTGTGGGGATTTACAGGTATATACCACTCACTAGGCTGGCTCAAAACATTCTTTCTCTGGATCCGTGGATCTCAAGTCTACAGATCTAACGCTCCCTTTAATGCCCATTCTGTGTTTTCTCCTTTACTATGATAGACCAGAGGTGACTGGTAAACTCAGTTAACGTGCAAGAGTGCTTAGCCAGTTTCATCAGAAAGCACATGGGATGGTCAGACATCTTGAAATCATTGAAAAACAGCAGATGCAAAGCTGAGTGTATTATACTGACCCACAATATAACTGCTTATCTGATTAAGTGTATATGAGGAGGGCACATGCCATGGTACAGAGGGCAGTTTGTAAGAATTGGTCTATCCTTCCTCTATCTAGGTCCCAGGGATTAAATTCAAGTAGTCAGGCTTGGTGGTAGGTGTCTTTGCACACTAAACCATCTGGACAGACCCCTAAATCTATCTATCTATCTATCTATCTATCTATCTATCTATCTATCTATCTATTTTGGTTTTTCAAGACAGTGTTTCTCTGTATTGTTTGAAGGCTGTCCTGGAACCCACTCTGTAGACCAGGCTGGTCTCAAACTCACAGAGATCTGCCTGCCTCTGCCTCCCTAGTGCTGGGACTAAAGGCATGCGCCACCAACACCCAGCTCTTTTATTTATTTATTGGCTTGCTTTTTGAGACAGGGTTTATCCGAGTAGCCCTGACTTTCCCGGAATTCACTCTTGTAGACCAGACTGGCCTTGAGCTCACAGATATCCACCTGCCCTTGCCTCTGCCTCTGCCTCTGCCTCTTGAGTGCTGAGATCAAAGGTGTGTGCCTCCGTGGCCACCTCCTCCGCCACCACCACCTGCACCCACATTCTTTTGTATAAAGATGTCTGGCCTAATTCTAGGGTCACAAATAAAAGCAAAATAGAGGGGCTGGAGATTTAAGAGCACTGACTGCTCTTTCAGAGAACTTGAGTTCAATTCCCAGCACCCATATGGAGGCTCACAATTGTCTGTAACTTCAGAATCTGACACCCTCACACATACATGCAGACAAAAACACTGGTGCACATAAAAAGATTAAGATAAATATTTTTTATAAAAAGCAAAATAGGTCTTTATATTAAAACTTTCTTTTTGAGTACATGTATGTCTCTGTGTGTTTGGAAGGCAAACCCAGGGTGGCATTCATGTATGCAAGCAGCCAACCAAGCACTTTACCATGAGATATACTCCAGTCTTTAATATTGATAACCATGTGACTAAGACAGCTCAGTAGAGGTACACTTGCTTAACAGGCCCAGGTCTGGTCCCCAGTACTACAAGAAATAAACAAAACTTAATAGCTAAAACTAGACCGTCTTAGCTAAGGATGGCGGTACACATCTGCTAACACCTGCTCCTTGCTGGGCCGTGGTGGCGCGAGACTAGATGGATGGATCTCTGGTCTACTGACCAAGTTCCAGGCAGCCTCCAAAGAGATAGAGAAACCCTGTTTTGAAAAAAAAGAAAGATAAAAAAGATGTATTTTATTAAGCTGGGTAGTGGTGGCAAAAGCATTTAATCCCAGCATTCTGGAGGCAAAGGCAGTCGGATCTCTGTGAGTGCAAGGCCAGCCTGGTCTACAGAGCGAGTTCCAGGATAGCCAGGACTATTTCACAGAGAAACTCTGTCTCGAAAAATCTGGAGGGGAGGGGGGACAAAAAACAAAAAACAAAAACTAAAGGTGTGCACCACCACAGCCCGTATCTGTCACTTTTTAATTCCTCCCTCCCTCCCTCCCTCCCTCCCTCCCTCCCTCCCTCCCTTCCTTCCTTCCCTTTCCTTTCCTTTTTGTAATAGATTTCTTTGCAGTTGTTTTCCACACATAACTTGTTTTTGTTGATTCTTTCCTCATCCCCTTGTACCCTTCTAGTCTTTTCCATTTAAAGTCAGTGTGGGTGGCCACGTCAGGGGAGTCCCAGTCAACAATGGAACTTATGGAGTTCTATTCACCAAAAGCAAAGCTAAATCTTGGAGAGGCAAAGCCCCACCCCTGAGGGGGATTGTCTCCAGAAAGCCCCCTGCTTCTGACCTGCTTCCTCCTGCTTGCTGCTGCTGCCTTTGTCCCTGCTGTGTTAGGCATGGTGTGATTACTCTGTGAAAGGATCTAGGATAGTGTGACTGTTTTATGAGAAAATCCCAGTCCTCACTGGGCAATTTACTTGCAGATCATAATGAAGATGATTTTCATAGAGCAATGAAGATTAGTTAGATTTGTGATTTAATTGAACTTTCTGAATTAGCCAAAAGATACAGGTGGTTAAGACAGTAAAAAATGACTAGGGAAAATGGTTTAAGTTATTCTGCCAATTGCTCCAATAAGAGATACAAAAGCCGTGGTGGCACACACCTGTAATCCCAGCACTGGGGACACAGAGGCAAGTGGATCTCAGTGAGTTCGAAGCCAGCCTGGTCTACAGAGTGAATTCCAGGACAGGTGGAGCTAGTATAGAGCAACTGTGTCTTGAAAAAGAACAAACAAACAAACAAAAAGAAACAGAGATACAAAAAAGGCAAAAATAGTCTAGAAGTTACCTTCCCCTTAGTTAGATATAAGATTTACAGAAGATGGAAAATGAGAACAAGGAAGTTTCATGAATTATAAATGCATGAATTCTGCCTGTGGAAATACAGGCGGATGATCAAAGGAAGCAATTATGTCCCTACACCCCAGGTTAGGCCTGAGTTCCTTGGTCATGTAGCTTACAGAATTAATCACAGATTTTGGTATGCACCCTGAAAAAAAACGAAGTTGTGAAAAGAAATTAAATGATCCTATTGTGTGTAAAGAAAAATAGATGGTTAGCTAGACCACTCGAGTAAAGTTTTTAGGAATCTGCTACTCTGAAACCGCAAACAGCTGCCTGCCAATACAAAACAACTGGCTGAACTATACTTGGCTTGCTTAAAACTTTGTTAATCAGTAATAAAAGAATCATTGCTTTGGGGTGAAGATGTTGTGGTAGGAAAATTAATACAAAGAAAAATGTTTAACCACTTGTGGGCTTCTAGGAAAAGCATCTACCTTGTGAACCTAAGGTTGGTTCTTCCTGCATAAAGATTCTAATTTGTTTTTGAAAAGTATGTTAATTGTGGTTTTATTAATCCACTCTTCTTTGGTTTTTTGAGATAGGGTTTCTCTGTATTGCATTGGAGCCTGTCCTGGTACTCTGAAGACCAGGCTGGCCTAGAACTCATAGAGATCCGACTGCCTCTGCCTCTGGAGTTCTGGAATTAAAGGCGTGTACCACCAACACCCGGCTAATCCACTTTATTTTTAGTCGTGTGTATGTGTGTGTGCCTACATGCAGATGCATGTGGGTGTCTATGGAAGCTAGAAGAATGTGTCAGAGCCACCTGACATGGATGATAGGACTTGAACTTCAATCTTCTCCGAGAGCAGCAAGTGTTCTTACCTGCTGAGCCATCTCTCCGACCCGTAGACAACCCGTTTGCTATATTTATTAATGGTTAAGGAATACCACCTATATGGTGTGTTTTTAATGTCTTTCTTTCTGAAGAAAGCGGCTGTAAAGGCCTACTATGGAAGAGCTCCTCTGGTCAAGAAGAAACCATCTCTGGCAGGGCTGGTGCTCTGTCCTAAGAGGCCCCCCAGATGGCTGAGCTGGTGACAAAGTCCTAAACAGAAGGACTTTGCTTGGGTAAACAAAAGGATTGTTATTGGACAAACAGAGGCCTAAGGTGGGTTTCTGTTTACTACAAGCCTTCCTTAATCCAAACTCAAAGGTCAGCTACCTTGGGGAAGAATTTCTAGGCCCAGGTCAGTCCAAAAACCCTGAATCAGCTCAAAGACCCCCATCCTGTTGACTGTCATAAAAATCCATTTGCCTGTCTGCCATTTTGATCTTCTCCCTGCTTCCCTCCCATAACCTTGACAGCTTGACCCCCCCAATTAAATAAACTTTTTACTCTTGGAGTGGTTCAATTTGGTGGTTTCACTGGACCTAGCTTAAAGCTGGGGACCTAATAGTTTAGTTGGACAAGTCAGTGCCCTGGCTCAGGGACTACCCCTTAGAATGCCACACTAAAGAGACTGGAGCAATGATTAGCCTTGTAATGAGATAATGTGCTTTTCTGTTCAATGGTGTAACTCCTACTCCATGCCAGGAGGTTCTGTTGGCTCTGCCCACCTTTCTAGGGCCTGGCTCAGGAAGGGATAACTTTCCATTCCCTTCTCTCTTGTCTTTTTCTTTCAAATGCTGGCATACCTCAGTGTGCTGTCTCTGGGCCTGTTTTTTAATACTACTTGACTAATGCCCTCCCATGTGGCCGCTTGTCTGCCTGGTGACTGACCTCCATATCAGGTTAACTGGAGCAGCACTTTTTCTCTTTCCCAACTCCCTCCTCCAGGCAGCTGCTAGGGCACAGCTTGCCTACTCTATTAAAGCTCTAATAAGATTGCTTCCTTCGCCCGGTGGTGGTGGTGGCGCAGGCCTTTAACCCCAGCACTCGGGAGGCAGAGGCAGGTGGATCTCTATGAGTTCAAGACACGCTTGGTCTATAAGAGCGAGGGACAGCCTCCAAAGCCAGAGAGAAACTCTGCCTCCAAACAAACATATAAAAAAGATTGCTTTCTTCTAAGTCTGCTATTCTTTTATTAATGATGCCATGGCCAGGCATGAAGGTACGCGCCTTTAATCTGAACATTAGGAGGCGCAGGCAGTTAGATCTGCATGAGTTTGAGGTCAGCCTGGTTTACATAGTAAGTCCTAGGACATCCAGGGCTAATGATACACTTTGCCCCCACATCCCCCACATTTATTTATTTATTTATTTATTTTTGTTTTTGAAGGTAGTAGTAGAAGAGATTGAGACAAGGTCTCAAGGAGCCCAGGAAGACCTTGAAATCCTGATCTTCCTGCCTCCACCCCCCAACTGTACCCAACACTTTTAATTTCTTCACATTTTTAGAAAAGGCAATTTAACTGACAGGGCCGAGTGTTATCTGTTCCTTAGTTGTGGCTGCTGTTCTGCGGTTTTTGTTTCTGTTTTTAAGATAAGGTCTCTTTCCAGGCTGTTCTTGAATTGACTTTGTAGCCAAGCCTGGCCTCGAGCCCTTAGCCTCCTACCTCAGCTTTGGATAGCCTGGGTCCACTGATGTGCACACCTGGCTGTTATCTGTTTTTATTGAATCTACTTTATTATCTGAAAGGCCTTAGCATTGATTCCCTCCTCAAACATTCCTTGTGGGTAAAAATAACTACAACATTTATGAGATAGAAAAAAAATGAATGTGCCATGACAGTGAATGCCTGTAATCCCTGTCGGTCGGAGTCCGAGACAGGTCAATCGGTAGTTTGAGTCTAGTCTAGTTACAGGACCCTGTCTCCAAACACAGACAAACAAAAGCCCAGAGAGATACAAAACAATAGACAAAGTAGCCCTGCCTGGATCCCACAGAAACAATATAGTAAAGAGCAACCCCCGAGACACCAGCCTTGAACACTGGGCCTTTGGGACTCGGGTGGCTGATAACAGGGATGGCTGGCGTAGGGACTAACCCCAGAAGAGGGCAACCAAGAGCTGCAGGCACTGTTGAGAAAAGCCACAGACCAGTCAGTCAGTCAGTCAGTCAGTCAGTCAGTCAGTCATCAGTCAGTCATCAGTCAGTCAGTCAGTCGTCAGTCAGTCAGTCAGTCAGTCAGTCAGTCATGGTTATGGGAAGGCTGCTTGCCCATGGGGACAGTCCTACAGAGACCAGTGTGGGGACTGAAGAGATCAGACTTGGCTAGGGAGGGAATGGAAGTTATCGAGGAAGCCAGGCAGCAGCAACCCAGTGAGCAACCCGGCCAGGCTCCGGCAAGATTAAGGGGAACTCAATATGCTAAACCACTGGTGAGTGCCAAGGTGAGGGTCTGTGAGTGTGTGTGTGTGTGTGTGTGTGTGTGTGTGTGTGTGTGTGTGTGTATTCATTCCAGAACTGACCCTTCTCCCCACCCACCCAAACTTAATTCTCTCTCCCTGTTTCAAAACAAACAAACACACAAAACACATACCAAGAAAAGAAAAGAAAATTGGAACAAGCTGGGCGTTGGTGGTGCACGCCTTTAGTCCCAGCACTCGGGAGGCAGAGGCAGGCGGATCTCTGTGAGTTCGAGACCAGCCTGGACTACCAAGCGAGTTCCAGGACAGCCTCCAAAGCCACAGAGAAACCCTGTCTCGAAAAACAAAAAAAAAAAAAAAAAAAAAAAAGAAAATTGGAACAAATAAGCAAAAGACCAATAAGAGAAAAAAAAAACAACAAAAGCAAAAAATCTACATACAACAAAAAGTCTAGAACAACAACAAAGAAGCATGGAGTTCATTTTGTGTTGGCCATCCTCTGCCAGGCACTGCAGAAAATTTAACACCTCCCCTCCTTGCCCCGACAGCCTGTGCTCTTAACTGTGGAGCCATCTCTACGGTGCCACACCCAATTTCCATTTATTTATGTGGGAGGGGCACACACATGCCTTGGTGTGTGTGTGTGTGTGTGTGTGTGTGCTCTCACACTCCTACTCCAGCACATTTACGTGTGTGAGTGTATATGACGATTACTGGAAAGGTGACTTAACAGTTAAGAGGCTGCTCTTCCAGGGATCTGATGCTCTGTTCTGACCTGTGCAGGCACCAGGCAAGCAACTGGCACACAGACATACTCATACAAATAAAAGTTTTAAAAAATTGAAAAAGAAAAAAAGAAAGCAATGCCTGTAACTCCCGTTTCAAGGGATCCAGTGCCTTCCTTGGCTTCCATGGGCACCAGGCATGCAAATGCTGCCCAGAAACACATGCAGGCAAAACACCCATACACATAAAATAAAATTAAATCTAAATTAAAAAGAAAACCCCCAGGGCAATAAGCTGTAAATCTCAGCAGCTGCTCAAAGGAGGGAACTGGAAATAAAGAGAAATTGGCATGGCGTTTGAATTAAGCAGGAATGGAGGTCAGCCGCATGGTGTGGAGGCAGAACCTTAGAGAAGGAATAAAGACGCCCAGGGTTAGGGAAAGCACGCTTCAGCTCTGGCCAGCATCTGGAAGAAAAGGACAACCAGGAAAGGTGCTGTTTGTCAGGACCTAGAAAGACAGACCGAGCAGAAGCTCGTGGTGGTTTCGGAGAGATTGCACTAGGGGTGGGAATTCTGGGAAAGAGAAGCAGATTATCCCATTAAAAGGCTAACTGTTGCTCCCACCTCTGTAACATAACTTCAGGTGGACCTGACTTCCTGACAGGTGGTCCTTGGGACACCTGGATTAACTTTTAAGAGAGGAGACAATGGCATGTCACCTAGAGGCAGATTGCAATCTCTACTGTAACACAGACAGCCACGATGCACTGTGTCACCACAGGCCCAGAGAGATGGGACCAAGCAACCATGGACTGAAGCCTCTGAAACAGTAATCCAAAATGAGTCCTTTCTCTTTACACTGGCTCATAGAACAGAAGCATCCACGTACCCTCCGCCCCAGTGTTTGCTTTGGATATGCCGCGCTCCTCACAAACCGGATTTGTCTAAGTTTGAAGCCCCCAGACGGAAACTACCACGTTACTCCAGACACCTGATCTACAAATGGAAACCCATGCCCTAGATGCCCTGCTCTCCAGTTTGCATTCTTCATGGTAGCTTCCTATAAATCTCACTTTGCCTGTCTTGTACATTGAAGAGGGAGAGGTAGGGGTGTGTGTGTGTGTGTGTGTGTGTGTGTGTGTGTTGGGAATACAACCTAGGCCTTCACAAATACTTTGCTATTGAGTCCCACCCCAGCCCATCAGACTGAAGCTGTCAATCAGAAAGCTGGCAATCACAATGGCTTTTGAAGGAGTGTGTATAGAGACTGAGAAACAAAAGCTTTTTTGTCTTGTTGAACATTTGTATGGATTTGAATACACAAACCTGGATCTGGACTTTAGGTTGGAAATGAACTCCAATAAGAGCTACTATAGGGTTTTGTTTTGTTTTTGAGCTACTATGTTTTATATAGGAAATAGGAACTTGTATTTGAAGGATACAGCATACACAAGACTGTAGATTTGATCCCCAGAACCACAATTAAAAAAAAACTAATAATAATAAAAAGGGAGTTTGGGGCCAGTGAGTTAGCTGAGTGGGTAAAGGTACTTTTTTAATGAACTGAAGAGAAGAGATGACTCTGGCTCAGAGCTCACACTGACCTGAGTTCGGTTCCTAGCACCTGTCAGGTGGCTCACAACCGCCTATAATTCAGCAATATGAGATCTGATGTCCCCTTCTGGATTTCGCTGGTACCAGGACTCACACATGCATATACCTCACTCCCACACATATGCGCACGTAATTAGAAGTAGAATCTAAGTCAGGCATTGGTGGCACACACCTTAATCTCAGGAGGCAGGGACAGGAGGATCTCTGTGAGTTTGAGGCCAGTCGCAACACCACCACCAAAAAAAAAAAAAAAAAAAAAAGAATGGAATCTAAAAAAAACCTTTAAAGAAAACGCTTTAAAAATAATTGTTGGTGTTCACGATGTGTCCATAAGTGAGGGCATGCCTGTCATGACTGTACCACAGTGTGTGTGTGTGTGGAGGTCATGTAATGAAGTATCATGGCCACGGGGACTTATAAAAGAAAGTGTTTACTTGGTTTACAGTTTCAGAGGGTTAGAATCTATGAAGGCAGAGAAAGTGCATGGCAGCCGCAACAGCTGAGATCTCAAACCCTGACCCACAAGTAGGAGGCAGGGAGCTAAGTGGGAATGCTGTTGGCTTTGGGAACCTCAAGACCGACCCACCCTCAGTGACACACTCCTCCAACAAGGCCACACCTCCTAATCCTTCCCCAACGGTTCTACCACCTGAGGACCAAGCAGTCAAACATCCGAGCCTTGGAGGGATGCTCCTCATTTAAACCAGCACGTCTCCTTCCACCATAGGTCCCAGGGGGCAACCTGGGCCATCGGGGCTGTACCTGCTAAACCGTCCTGCCAGCCACAGCTTTCCCTTTCTTCAGTTTGGATTTCTTTCTTTCTTTTTTTTTTTTGGTTTTTTGAGACAAGGTTTCTCTGTGGCTTTGGAGGCTGTCCTGGAACTCACTCTGTAGACCAGGCTGGCCTCAAACTCACAGAGATCTGCCTGCCTCTGCCTCCCGAGTGCTGGATTAAAGGCGTGTGCCACCAACGCCCGGCCTCAGTTTGGATTTCTTGCTTAGGTGAACCCATCTTCAAGTCTGCATGTTTGAGCACCTTATCAAAACCCTCGTAGAGCTTAGTGTCACCTTGGCTTTGGGCACACTCCAACACTGCTTTGTCTCATAAAAGCAAGGGCCACCAGGCTGCTACTGTTGCACTGGCTGGCTTCCGCCGCCTCCAGGTAAATGAGAGCAGGCTTTGCAGGCTCAGCATCAATACTTCCATAGAAACCTCCAGCCATCGCATGACCCAGTGTGTGTCCCAGTGCAAAGCCCACGGCTAGCACTTGCAGCTGGGCCATCTGGTCTGACTGCTGGCAGGCTACAATTAATGGGTGAACCAAGCACAGAGGTGGGGCTACCATGGGCTCGAGCCTGGGTGCAGCTCTAATTTCAGAGGTTCAGGGGCCTTCGTGGGACCTGAGGGAAGTGTATACACATGCCAGAGAGAATTACACAAGAATAGTCCCTCAAGATCACAGTAGTGGTGAGCCACAGGCTAAGCCAGGTGTTCATTACTGCAGGGATGGCTATGTAAAATGTGAGGTGGGTGTGCTGTGGAGTGCTATGCAGACACACACACACACACACACACACACACACACACACACGGGGGGGGGGGAGGGAGAGGCCGAGGGAAAAGGAAGAAACTAGCATGCACAGGTACATATTCTGAGAGCCATGTGTCCATGGAACATACAGTAGATATCATTTCTCTAACTTAAAATATCTAAAAACAGAATACTAAAATACGTGTAATCTCAGCACTCAGAAGGTGGCAACAGTACGCTCTGGAGTTCAGGGTTACCATCAACTTGTTTGGGGCCACCTTGGGTTACATGAGGTATCAAAATACCAAGCAATAAAACAAAAACTCTGTATGTTTCACAAGTCTGTATAACCACCATTTAAAAATTATACTTTTTTTTTGTTTTTTTGAGACAGGGTTTCTCTGTATTGTTTTGGAGGCTGTCCTGGAACTCACTCTGTAGACCAGGCTGGCCTCGAACTCACAGAGATCTGCCTGCCTCTGCCTCCCGAGTGCTGGGATTAAAGGTGTGCGCCACCAACTCTCGACTTAAAAATTACATTTTTTAAATTGATTGTATGTATGTATATTACCTTGAGCTTACGTGTGGTCAGAAGATAATCTGAGGGGATCAGTTCTCATCTTCCAACACATAGGTCCTCGGGATTGAACTCAGGTGTCTGACCCTCACTAGCAGAGGCTCAGTGTACAAACATTTATGACACATGCCAAACTCGTCTGAGTAAGGATAAGAAAACAGGATTAGAGCGTGGTTATCCTTTATACAGAACACAGAAGTTCTCCCAGTATCTACTCAGAGAAACTGAAAAAACAAACAAACATAAAAACCAAAAAATTTAAACAAACCAATAACGGTCATTACATAGCTAGCTAGCCAGTAAGCGATGGATTGTGAGATATCATTAACTGCATTTTCAACAGCTGAGATCCAGCGTGAAAGGAGAGACTAACTGACGAAGCATATGCTGTCTGTCCTTCAGCATCAGACACCATGAAAAGATGATAAAAGGAATGGATAACTGCAGCAATAATGCAAAACCAAACCAAATGGAAACCTAAGGACATGGGCATGGTGGTGCACTCATACCAGCGGTCCCAACACTTGAGAGGTAGAGGTAGGAGGACCAGAAGTTCAAGGTCGTTCTCAGTGAAATAGCAAGAAGGAGGCCATCTTGGACTACTTGAGACCCTACTTCAAAAAATAAAAAATAAAAAAATAAGGAGCCAGAGAGATGGCTCAGAGGTTAAGAGCACTTGATCTCGGTTCCCAGCACTGAGGTCAGGCAGCTCACAGTCACTGGTAACTCCAATTATAGTTGGATTTTCTTCTATTCTAGACACACCCTTCTTTTAGAATGCCAAAACAAAAGAGTTGTGTTTTCTACTCTTCGGGGGACCCCCCACTACCCAGTTCCCAAATCATGACACAGAGACTTATTCTTACTTGTAAATTCTCTGCCTTAGCTTGACTTGTTTCTAGCCAGTTTTTCTTAAATTATCTACTCTGTCTTTTGCCTCTGGGATTTTATCTTTCTCTATTTCTGTACACCTTTCTTCACTTCTTTCTGCATGGCTTGCTGTGCAGATGGGTGGCTGGCCCCTGCTGTCCTCCTCTCCTTGCCTTTTCTCTCTCTGCCTGCCAGCCCCGCCTATCTTTTCTCCTGTCTTGCTATTAGCTATTCAGCTCTTTATTAGGCCAATCAGGTATCTTAGACAAGCAAAATAACACAGCTTCACAGAGCTAAACAAATTCAACATGAAAGAATGCAACACATCTTTACATCATTAAACAAATGTTCCACATCTTAAAATAACATTCCACGATATCCAACTTCTCTGCCCTCTGAGGGCACATGCACCAACATGCACATGCCCATACCAACACACACGTGCATAGAATTTTAAATAACAAGAATTATTAAAATAATAGCAAATACATAATGATAATAGTACATGGACTCTTTCTTCTGGATTTGGCCTGATGTTTAAAAACGTAAAACAAAACCAAACAGAAAACTTGCCAGGCATGCTGGCACACACCTTTAAACTTGAGAGGCCATCCTAATATACAAAGTGAGTTTCAGGACAGTTAGAGAAGCCCTGTCTCAAAAAACCAAAAAATAAAACCACCACCACCAAAACACACACACACACACACACACACACACACACACACACACACACACACACACACACACACACACACTTTACAAAGAATATATATATATTTTAAACTCATACATTTGAAGTCTGAAAGCCCAATGGTCACAGTGCAGTGCCAGGCAGAACTGCCCCTTGACTGTGTCACTATAGCTGGTGGCAATGCTGCATTGCCATGGTGAGTGCTGTGACCAATGCCATATTCAGTTAATGTGGCAAACAGAAGTCAGAGAAAGCTATGACCCTTGGACCAATAAATTATAGCAAAAGTATCCTGTAGATTCCAGAGCTCAAACCTCAAAGGCCCAGCAGCTTCCACGCAAGGGAGCCCTAATCTTCTGTGTAAGCAATCTAGCTACCCCACTGGAAAAACCAGTTGGAAAGAGGCGGAACCAGCCAGTGCCCAGGTGTTCCGGTCAGTCCAGCTGTGAGTAAACCAGGATCATGCAGCTCCAGTTGCTGAGTCTGCTCATGCCTGCAGCCTCCTAGGAACCCCAAGCTGAGTGGAACAACCCAATGGAGGCCAGCCCAGAACACAGAATTGTGAGTAAACACACTGTTTGGAGTCACTAGGTTTACAGGAAATTTTTCACGTAGTCCTCTATAATTAAGACTCCACTCATGAATCTGTGAGGCAGGAATCATTTCTGGTCCTGGCTTACACCAAGCTTCACAATAGTTAAGTACTATGCCCACGGTCACAGGAGCTGTCAATCACTGAGCAGGATTTGAATCCAGCTGTGTCCTACTCTAGACAATTAGCTCTCAACTCTGAGAAGCCATCTGGCCCTGAAAAGGCAATTCAATACCCAGTATCCATCCAGAATGCGCTAGTTGATAGAAAAGAATCCTGTGATGCTTCTAACAAATTCAGGTCTCCAGAAGACATATCAGAAACATATCTAAATCTGTGATTCACGTTGGTTAGCAGAATCATGCATGGTGGGGGCGCTATTTTAACTCAAATGTAAGAAAGAGTGTTTAATTCATATGTAGGTTTTCTGGTTTGGTTTGGTTTTTTTTTGAGAGAGTGTCTCCCTTATGGAGCCCTGGCTGGCTTGGAACTCAAGAATATCCACCTGCCTTTGCCTCCAGAGTGCTGGGGTTAATGGCATGTGCCACCACACTTGGCTTTGTCTGCCTGTCTGTCTATTTTTCTACCTGTCTATCTGTCTATTTTAAGTGTTAACAGGGCCTGACCTCCAAAGGACATCTTCAGTATCTCCAGTGTCAAAATATGATCCCTATAGCATGCTGATGAGGAGTGAGCTTACTGTTTAATGCAGAGGAACACCAGCCACGCTAAAGTGAGCATTTCAAAGTCTGGCCTGACCCTGAGGAGGAGTGTGGGCTTCCTGGAGACCCAAGGAAGGCTCTCAGGCGCCCCAAGACCTTCATTTGAACTCAACCTTGAATGCAAGGGCTCTGATGGCATCTAGGGTGCTTCTGAGAGCCTCCCCCAAGAGGGAAGAGATCTTTAAGTTTGAGATCTGGGATTTCATTTTAAAGACCTATATTTTTTAGTGACCCAAAGTTTACATGCCTTTGTTGTCACAATTAAAAGAGACAGTCCCGGTGTGTCTTAGGAGATCCATTTGGTTGCTTTCTTGTGTTGGCATTTTAAATTATTCTTGGCTCCCTGCTGTGTTTTAAATATATTGCTCCCCACCTCAGTGCTGTATGGGATGCATTCATCTGTGGTTTCCACAGAGTACATGGCTTTACCATCTTTATTCTAAATAGAAAAGGCAGCGTCAAATGCATAGGACAGCTCTGTTATTAGCTCATGGCCTGTTTACCACTGTGCATTTAACTTTGCCTGCAGTTGCTATGCAATCATGAGGGGCTGAGAGTTCAGATACCAGGACTGGGCATCCGACAAATGGCTGTAATGCTGTTTCAGAGAGGGGCAGACACGGGAGGAGCACTGGGACTCCCTGGCTTCCAGCTTAGCTGAGAAAATGTCACCCCAAGCTCAGGTCATACCTCAATTGAGAAAATATCTCCACAAGATCATGTTGTAAGCAAGCCCGTAGGGCGTTTTCTTGATTAGTGATTGATGGGAGAGGGCCCAGCCCATTGGGAGTGGTGCCATTCCTGGCATGGTGGTCATGGGTTCTCTAAGAAAGAGATTGAGCAAGCCATGTAAAGCAAGCAATAAGCAGCAGTCTTCCATGGCCTCTGCATCAGCTGCTGCCTCCAGGTCCTGTCCTGTGTGAGTTCCTATCCTGACTTCCTCCAGTGATGAACAGTGATGTGGAAGTGTCAGCCTAATAAACTTTTTCCTCCCCAATGGCTTTTTGGTCATGCTGTTTCATGACAGTGGAAACCATAACTAAGACAGCCCGCTGTGTTCTTGACAGCACACCCCTCCACGATCTGCACTTTCACTTTGCTCCGAGTAAAACTAACTTGCTCTTTTAGGAACTCTGTGTGAGCCCTTGCTTTCAGGTCTTCTATGAACGTGTGCCCCAGGTCCCTGATAGCAGCATCCTTGCTTCCACTTCCATGGAAGGAGCAAAGGGAGAGCTCAGAGAGTAGTCAGCTTATGTCTTAGAATTAGCTGAGCTGCTGGAAGTTTCTTAGTTTCACCAAATTGCCATTCAGTACTGCTTAGTGGTCTGTGCTTTTAAAAAATTATTAGCTGGGCGGTGGTGGCGCACACCTTTAATCCCAGCACTTGGGAGGCAGAGGCAGGCGGATCTCTGTGAGTTCGAGACCAGCCTGGTCTACAAGAGCTAATTCCAGGACAACCTCCAAAGCCACAGAGAAACCCTGTCTCAAAAAAAAAAACCAAAAAATTTTAAGCATATATTAATTATATATAATGGGTGTCATTATCTTCACACATGTATATAATTTTTTCGGTTGTTTTGTTTTCCCTGGAAACGGGGTTTCTTTTCTTCTCTTTCTTCCTTCCTTGTTTTGTTTTGAGACAGGTTTTCTCTGCTTAGCTTTGGAGTCTCTTGTAGACCAGGCTGGCCTCGAACTCACAGAGATCTGCCTGCCTCTGCCTCCCGGGTGCCGGGTCTAAAGGTGTGTGCCCTTTAAACTACCCCGGCATGTGTCTTTTATCACAGTATCTTCCCATTACTCTCTTTTGTCTCCTTCATCTTTTTTCTTCCCTGATAATCATCTTTCTAGCTTCATATCTTTTTAAAAAATTGTCCTGCTGGGTTCCTTAAGGTTGTTTGCATGTCATGGGTGATGGGTTGTCTGCAGCAGTCGGGGCATTTTTCAGTTGCTACACTACTGAAGAAAATGTCCCTCCCTGCACCCTCAGCCCTTACCTGACCACAGCAGGTACAGACCCGATCTCTTGAATCCCTTCACTCCATGACACAATGGCAGTGGTGCCATCTTGTGCAGGCCTTCAGTGGGTAGTCACAGACATGTGGTTACCAGAAAACAGTATTTCACAGGGCTCTTCTTCCATTTCTTCTGCCCCGTTATGCTGCTCCCTGAGCCTCCAAGGGGATGACACAGATCTCCCGTTTACGGCTGAGTGTTCAACAGTCGCTTGTTCTCATCATTGTGGCCAGTGACGTATGTTTTCTTAAATATGAAATGTCTTTAAGCTTTCCTGATATTTAATTACTAGTAACTAATGCAAATATTTAAAATACTTCGTGCAGGGCTGGCAAGATGGCTCACAGGGTGAAGGGGACAGCTGTGCAAGCCTGAACGGGTGTAAAAGCGGGAAGAGAACTGACTCCTCGAAGCTGCCCTCTGACCTCTACACCAGTGCCACACTGTTAATGTGTATGCACACACAGACAGACGCAAACAGACCCAGACAAGACATGGACCCACACACACAGATCTTTAAAAAGTAAATAATGCAAAGATGAGCAGAGTCTAGGTGATTGTGCCCAGTTTCTCATATATTCTCACATAGTGGAATTGTTATAATAAAAAGAGGGGGCTGGAGAGGTCTAGCGGTTGAGAGCACTTGTTTCCCTTGCCGAGAACCCGGGTTTGGTTCCCGGCACCCACATAATGGCTCAAAACCGTGTATAACTCTAGCTCCAGGGGACCTGATAACTCATGACCTCTGCAGGCACCAGGAATGCATGTGGTACATGCAGGCAAAATACTCATACACATAAAATGAATAAACGTAAAAAAATGAATAAAGGTGAGGGAGACGGTCCCGTGGGCAAAGTGTCTGGCACAAAGCAGAGGACCCAAGTCTGGATCACCGGAACCCAAGTAAAAAGCCAGGTAGGTAATGTTAGAACGGGTTGCAATGTTTGACAAGTGACTGCTAATTGTCTTACTGGGAAAAACTACTCTGACACTGAGCCCATGAGGCTTGGGCCTAGGATGCAGACATACTTGTCTTCTTGGGGACTAACATGGGTACTGTGCTATCATATCTGAGCAGTATAAATGGCACACCCATTTATGTAAAATGGGGGCTTGTAAAATTCAGATAGATGCCTGTGCCTTTGATAGATGCGTGCCGTTTTTATAGATGGGTGTGTCTTCTAAAACCATCGAATGCCTCTCGTTCCAATTTCACATTCACTCTGCGGTTAACTTCTTTTTTTTTTTTTTTGAGACAGGGTTTCCCTGTGGCTTTGGAGGCTGTCCTGGAACTCGCTCGGTAGACCAGGCTGGTCTCGAACTCACAGTGATCCGCCTGCCTCTGCCTCCCGAGTGCTGGGATTAAAGGCGTGCGCCACCAACACCCGGCTGCGGTTAACTTCTGATTTTACTCATACACACGTATTTTTTCAAGACCCAGTGCACTCTGACAAGACAGTGTTAATGCCTTCTCCATTTGGAAGTTATATTTGTCACTGAAGATCGGCACTTTGGGATGGAAAGGCATCTCAGCAGTTAAGAGCATATGCTGATCTCCCAGAGGTCCTGAGTTTGGCCTCCAGTACCCCCATCAGACCGCTCACGACTGTCTGTAACTCGGCTTCAGAGACTCTGACTCCACAGACACTCGAGTGTACATAGTCATATACACATACTTACACATAATGAAATTAAAGCTTAAAAAAGAAAATAGGTGTCTTGGGAGTCTGCTATGATCTAAAGGTCTGTGGAGAAACTACGTTTGTCTTAAGAAGCCTGCAGATTATTGTCTTTGGTTGCCCAGAGCATCACGATTCTGGAGAAAGAGAATATTGTAGGTTGAGAACTCAAATCCTCTTGGGTTTTTTCCCAGCCTTTAAATGGCAATTTACCTTAGCTTTTGTGTGTGTTCTAATACTCACCTGATATTAGGTAAACCTATTCTGCTGTAAAGGCAAAGGGACAATTTCCCTTTTCCCTCCTGAAAAGTCACCATGATGAACTGACAATAGACAAAATTAATAAGAAGAAAATTACATTCAGTATCCCCTTGAGTGAGTGTTCACCAGTATACTCTTCTTAATGAGGCAGGGTCGGTGGAATGCAGGCAGACTTTTGAAAATAAGATTTATTTTTATTTTTAAAGCCTGTGTGTGTGTGTGTGTGTGTGTGTGTGCACGCGCGTGAGCATGTGCTTGTGTGTGTATCAGATCCCCTGGAGGTTGGGTTCCAAGCAGCTATGAGCCCACTATGTGTGTGCTGGCAACTGAACTCAGGTCCTCTAGAAGGGCAGTATTTGACGTGCAGCGCCAAGCCATTGCTGCAGCCTACATGTGGGCTGTTGTTTTGAGGGATTTCAGCGGTTATGAGGGAAAAGACCACCAGGGGACAGACAGTAGTCACAATCACTACCGCTGTGCATTTGTAAGGGTGTTCTGATGAACTGGGAACTCAGAGGAGTCTGTCAGGCATGGTGACATGTCTCAGTCGTCTGAGATAGATCACGGACTGTGCTTTCTCTGGCAGATCCAGGCATAAAGGCAGAAAAAAGCAGTATGATGGCTCACAGCTGTAATACCAACACTCCAAAATGCTAGGGGGTGATAATCACTATGAGTTCAAGGCTAGCCTTGGCTACTGTGTAAGAGCTTGTTTTCAAAGAAAGGCAGGAAGAAATAAAGATAGGGGTGCATCTTTTGTATTTGAACATGCACAATATATTGGCAAATATGTTCCCTGCATATATGTGAAAGAGAAAGAAACCAGCCGGGCGCAGGTGGGGCAGGGAAAGGGGCCAGGCAGACCTCCGTCCTAAGACTAACTTCTCTGCCTCAGCACACCAGAGAGTTAGAAGAAGCCCGCGCTAAAGTCACTGCTATGGAATGAATTTCTCTCCCACAAGACTTATGTATCTGGGTGTGAAGGCACTAGCCTGTAATCCCAGCATTTACATAGAGCCTGGAGAATTAGGGTTAGGATTTCAAGGCTAGCCCAGCTACACATCAAGTTTGAGGGCGCCCTGGGCTACTCGAAACCTTGTTTCAAAAGACAAAAACAAAACCCCCAAAGTAGGGCTGGTAATGTAGATCAGTTGGTAGATGTTTGCCACGCATGCACAAAGCCCTGGGTTCCATCCTATCAACCGATAACCCATGTGGTGTCACACCCCACTAATCGCAGCACTGGGGAGGCAGAGGCAGGCGGATCTCTCTGAGTTCGAGGCCAGCCTGGTCTACAGAGCTAGTTCCAGGACAGCCAAGGCTGCACAAAGAAACCCTGTCTTGAAAAACCAAAAGGCACACACAAAAAGATTAATAATAATAATAAAAATAGAGTTCTGGGTCACTCTCAGCTATGTATTGAGAGTTGTAGTCAGTTTGAGACCCTGTCTCAATAAAACAAAATAAAACACACAAATAAATAAAACTTGTAAATTGAAGTACTAGCTGGAAACCAGAGTTTTAGAGCAGTGATTAAGTTGAAGTGACGTCATTAGGACAGGTTCTAATCCAACATGGATGATGTCCTTATTAGCCGAGGAACTTTGGACACAGATGTAGAGGTGATATACAGACAGATAAAAGGCGGTCTACAAGCCAAAGGCAGGCGTCTCTGAAGGAGAAGCTCGCCTTGCTGAGCTCAGCCTTCCGGCATCCAGAACTGTGAAAAGTCCTGCTCTGTTGTCTAAGTTGTCAGTGTTAAAGGTTGAGTTAAAAGGGCAAGGTTGGGAACATGGGGTGGGGGTGCGGGCGGATAAACACGAGCGTTTACAGCTGGGAAGGAGATAGCCGAGCCTCCCAGATAAGAGCAAGGACAGAGCTCCTGGAAAAACAACGATGCTGTTCTCTGCAGATGGACCCTCACTGAAGACCTCGGAAGGCACCTTTGACCCTGCTCCTAGTCAGTTCTTCTTCTTCTTCTTCTTCATCTCCTCCTCCTCCTCCTCCTCGTCCTCCTTTTTCTTCTTCTTCTTTTTGTTTTTCGAGACAGGGTTTCTCTGTATTGTTTTGGAGGCTGTAGGTCTCTCTGTAGACCAAGCTGGCCTCAAACTCACAGAGACCCGCCTGCCTCTGCCGCCCGAGTGCTGGGATTAAAGTTGTGCACCACCAATGCCTGGCTTCCTAGTCAGCTTCTAAATTTGAAGGGGATATTGCTCATCTATTTTTTTTTTTTTTTTTTTGGTTTTTCAAGACAGGGTTTCTCTGTATTGTCTTGGAAGCTGTCCTGGAACTCAATTTGTAGACCAGGCTGGCCTCGAACTCACAGACATCCACCTGCCTCTGCCTCCCGAGTGCTGGGACTAAAGGTGTGCACCACCAACGCCTGGCTCTATACACATTATTACATCCAGTGATGCTCCTTACAGCAGAATGAGCTGTGGGTAGGAAAGCCCTCATCTGTTTGAGGGAGAAGATCACCATGGCCTCAGCGATAGGCAGCCTGAGGACTTAGACTAGGCTCTGCTCAATCTGACCGCCCTTCTCCAGGGTCGTCTTTCCATTTGCCTCCTCTGGCCTCCTGAGAAGTAATCATGACGGGCTGGGGAAGTGGCTCAGTAGGTAAGGCCACTCGCTCGGCACACAGGAGGACCTGAGCTACAATTTCCAGTGCTTGTGTCAAAAAAGCCAAGCATGACCTGGCAGTGATGGCACACGCCTTTGATCCCAGCACTGGAGGGGGGGGGGAGCGGCGGGAAGAGGGGAGCAGAGACAGGCGGATCTCTGTGAGTTCAAGGCCAGCCTGGTCTACAGAGTGAGATCCAGGACAGCCTCCAAAGCCACAGAGAAACCCTATCTTGAAAAAAACAAAACAAACAAACAAACAAAAAAAGTCAAGCATGGCCTGACGTGCCTGTGTCTCTAGTGCTGGGCATGGGGCTGAGGGAGAAAGGCAGATGTTAACTAAGCTTCTGTGGCCAGTCAGTTTAACTGAAGGTTTAGGTTTAATGAAAGAGCCTGTCTCAAGTGACTAGAGCGAGGTGTGACAGAGCAGGACACTTGTCCTTAGGAGGCCAAGGGTTAACACACCCAGACATGGTGCATGCGTGCGCGCACACACGCAGGCAAAATAAATGTTGGCCGTTTGCTCGCTCTGCCTGTGCCTTGGTGTGAATCCTCTTCTGGGTTATGAGAACCTAGATTGCCGCTCAGGTTGGAATCAGGGAGCACAGGAGGAGACTTCTCTCCTCATCCATAGCAAAGTGACCCAGCTCTATAGGGTTTTATAGCAATGGGTACATTTTTTTAAAAGAGTTTCATTTAAGATTTATTTATTACATATACAGTGTCTTGCCAGCATGTACACCAGCAGGCCAGAAGAGGGCACCAGATCCCAATATACATGGTTGTGAGCTTCCGAGTGGTTGCTGGGAATTGCTCAAGACCTCTGGAAGAGCAGCCAGTGCTCTTAACCTCTGAGCCATGTCTCCAGCCCGCAATGTGTAAAACAATTCTTCCGTAACAGAAGAAAATGGCTGGACCTGGTAGTGCATGCTCCAGCGTTCAGGAGGCAGAGGCAGGTGGATCTTCGGGAGTTTGAGGTCAGCCTGGTCTACAGAGCGAGTGCCAGGACAGTCAGAGAATCATAGTGAGGCCCTGTCCAAAAAAAAAAAAAGGAAAAGAAGAAAATGGTTCACTCTGAGCAAAGTACAAGTGAACGTGGCCCCAGCGCATAGCTTCCAGTTACCCTTATTGACAAGTGTCACTGGGAAGATGTTATGTGATTGTCATATGAAAAAAAAAAATCGTAGATCAATATTCTTACCAGGTTACTTGGGGAAGGCATTAGACAGGTGGGCTACAGCTACAGATGACATCTTTTTTTGTGGGCTTTATTTACTTTCGAAGGTTTTTTTTAGATTTTAAATTTTATGTTTATGAGTTCTAGTCCGCATGTATATCTGCACACTATGTGCATATGGTCCCTGAGGAGGCCAGAGGAAGGTGTCAGAGCCCCTGGGACTGAAGTTATAGAAGGTTGTGAACTCGGCGCTGCCTACCAGACCCCGGGCCATCTGCGAGAGCAGGGTGTGTCCTAAACCGCTGACCCATCTCCCGAGCCCCACCTTACAGCGTTTTAGCTTTGGAGTTGGTGGAGAGTACAGACACTAACCTAAGTGAAATCTGAGAAGTTTGTATAATAGACAGGAGACTTAGAGCTTACATGAAAGTTAAAGTAAATGGCTATTTTAAAGGGTCTGTGATATCCCAAGATAATTTTGGTTTTCAGCCTACAATACTCCATTTCTCTATAGCAATGGTATTCAGTCTGTGTATTGGACATTTACATTATGTTTCCTAGCAGAAGCAAAATTACAGTTACAAAGTAGCGATAAAAAAAAAAAAACAACACGAGGAACTGTATTAAAGGGTCACAACACTAGGAAGGTTGAGAACCACAGCTCTACAGCCTTGGTGCCCTGCTAAGATCCTACTCTATCTGCATGGGTTTCAGTGTGAACTCAGCTTATTCCCAGAGTTCACCTTTGCTGTAGCAGCCTGAGCTAACTCGGGCATCGAACGTCCAGTCCTGTCACACCCTCTGTCCGTCCTTGCTTTGGTCTACTCTTCCATGGTCCTTCTTGCAGGGGCCTATGCTAAACCTAAGTTAAATGTTTCCTTCTGCTTCAGGGATGAGCTGCATCTTACATTTGTGTTTCCTGCCCCCCCATCTCAGAATAATTTAATAGGGATTGGGGTGGGGTGTCCTTTGACTTGACGAGTGAAATGTAGTAAGGCTTAGGAGAGGCAGTGATGGGACCTTTCTTAGATTTTGAAAACTAAATGAGTTACATTTAAGGAACCGCTATCGGGGACAGTCACGTTCTGCCTGGAGCTGCTATGGGGGACAGTCATGTTCCACCTAGATCGTGGGTCGGGAATGAGGACCTTAGGCGCCTCTCCAATCCTCCCGACTGCCAGGAACTCTGAGGGCCCATCTCTTTGTGACCTCGGTACTGGAAAAAACCGCCTCTCCCAAGTCCCTGTCCTTGGGGGCTGGCCTGCAGCCAGAGACTGACAAATGTTGGAAGATAAAGTCCAGGCTCCTTGTCCTCAGCTTTGACGACTCTGGAGTTGATCTGCCTGAAGGACAGACAGCTCCTGGTGTCAGCTGAGGCCCCGGCTGGGTCTGCTTGGCAGGTCCTTGTCCCAACCCTGTCTCCCTCAGGTGTTAGTCCTGAGAGCGCTCGACAACAAAGACCCTGCTGCTAACTTCTGTCAGGGGTTGTTTTTGGAAAACTCAGTCTGGAAAGGGTTTTATATCAATTAACTACCGTTTTCTTCTACATTTACAGCTGTTCATTCAAACAACAGAAGAAATGTGTCAAAGACACATTAATTATGTTTATTTTGTAATATAAATTCAGTGAAAGAATAAGGAAGGGGACACATGGTAGTGTGGGAGGTGGGAAAATAGGTAGTAATTACTGAATTGTGAAGGAATATAAATTAGTGCCATGAATTTAAAATCGAGTTCATTCTATTTTGATTACAATAAATAACTTGGTGCATTTGTGAGGATTTTAGTGAATTATCGTGGTGCCAGGGAAGGTTTGCAAACTGGTCTGGTGTTTTTTATGTGCATTTGTTTGTTTGTTTGTTTTTGATACCAACTTTGAACACGGAACCTCATACAGGCTGAGTCCACACTGCATCTCAAGCCATGACTGTGTGCGTGGGCTGTCTCTCAGGGGGTGCCGAGTCAAAAGCCTCTTGTGAGGTGGGCCGAGTATCCCCCTTTCAGTAGCTCCCTAAATGTGTCTCAGGGAGATAAGGAGATAATGAGGTGACCTCCCCACCCAGCAAGCAGAAAGTCACACGGGGCGGGCAGGATGCTTTGTCTTCATTTCACTTTTAACAGAAAGCAGAAAGTGACATCCCAAACAGAAGTGTTCTGGTGGAAACTCCACCCCAGCCCCATACACCCAAAGAGTCTGGAATGTTCTGGTGTAAGCTCCACCCCAACCTCCCCCTCTAATCTCTCTCCAAACCCTGCTGCTTCTCAGAAGGCCCCCCAAATGACGACCCCTCCCCCAGAGATGCTCAAGACCACTCCCACAGGGTATTTAAACTGCCCCCAGAAAACAGACCTGTGGTTTTCTGTTCTTTCTTTCCGTCTCCTCTGGGGGTGGAGGGAAGGCTGGAGGGCCATCCAGGAGTGTTGCGCCCATTAAATGTGGGCTCTTTCTTTCCTTCTTTCTTTCTTTTTTTGTTTTTGTTTCTGTTTGTTTGTTTTTTTGAGACAGGGTTTCTCTGTATTGCTTTGGAGGATGTCCTGGAACTCACTCTGTAGACCAGACTGGTCTTGAACTCACAGAGATCTTCCTGCCTCTGTCTCATAAGTGCTGGGATTAAAGGTGTAGGCCATCACCACTCAGTTTAAATGTGGGCTTTTTCTAATTCGGTTTGATTTGTTCTGATTTGGATTGCTGCACTGGTGGAGAGGCAGGAACTTCTCAAGAAGGACTAAGGAGAGAGTGGGGAACAGGCTAACCATGAGCAGGAAGGTGACAGAGCCTCAGCAGGGTGGACGACCGCCAAGTTCCTTCTTTCTTTTTCTCTTTTCTTTTCTTCTTCTTTTTTTTCCGTGTGTGGTTTTTCAAGACAGGGTTTCTCTCTGTAGCCCTGGAACTCACTCTGTAGGCCAGGATGGCCTTAAACTCAAGAGTTCTGCCTGCTTCTGTCTCCCAAGCACTAGGGTTAATTAAAGGCACAGGCCACCACGCCCAGGCTTGGAAGTTACTTTTTGTTAACATTCAAGAGTGCAGATCAGGTTCAGTCCTCAAGGACAGTTTCCTCAAGCACTTGACACTCAAGTTACATTTCTCTCTGTGTGTGGGCTTCCACACATCTATAACTTTATAGATAGTACGATATAGAAATAAGATTTACTTTATTATTATTTATTGTTTTGTTATTTTTGGAGACTGGGTTTCTCTGTGTAACTCTTGATGCCCTGGAACTCATCTCTGTAGACCAGGCTGGCCTGGAACTCTGCCTCCCAAATGCTGGGATTAAAGGTGTGCCCCACCACTGTGCAGCTAACTTTTTTTAAAAATGTGTTTGTGTAGTATATGTCATATGTAGGTGCCCACAGAGACCAGAAGAGGGCGACAGATCCCTTGGAGCAGGACTAACAGTGTTAGTCGCCCAACCTAGGTATTGGAATCAAACTCAGGTTTCCTGGAAGAGCAGCAATGCTGGTAAGCACTTCTCTGATTGTGCCCCTTCGAATATGTTCACAGTCTTGTAAAATGGCTCAAGAGAAACCAAAGCTGTACAGACACAGCTTAGTGGAGAGTTTATACCTTGGTTAGATTCCATAACTGAATAGTTGCTTTTTTGTTTTGTTTTGTTTTTGTTTTTCCAGACAGGGTATTGTTTTGGAGGCTGTCCTGGAACTCATTCTGTAGACCAGGCTGGCTTCCAACTCACAGAGATCCTCCTGCCTCTGCCTCCCGAGTGAAGGTGTGTGCCACCAACGCCTGGCTTGCATGGTTGCTTTTTGTTACTAAAATTCAATCAGCTTAAATTCCAATTTTGATTGATTGTGTGTGTAAGAGATTGTGTATGCGTGGTGCATGTGGGTGTGTGCGTGCCTGCAGGTGTGCATACCTGTGCCTGTCTACACACTCAGAGAGGCCAAAGGAGGATGCTGGATGTCCTGCTCATCCCTCTCTCCATCACATCTTATAAGGGTCTCTCCCTGAATCTGGGGCTGACAGGTGGCTAGCAATTCTTAGTGGTCCCCCTGTCTCTGTTCCTCACAGGACCGGGGTAACAGGTGTGCGTGATCATGACCAGCTTTTCATAGTTGTTGGCATCTGAACTCAGACCCTCAAGCTTGTATGGAAAGAACTTTTACCTCTTGAGATATCTCTTCAGTGCTCCATACTTACACACGGTCATGGAACCTGCCATTTCCTCTGACTGAGACAGTTTTCCCATTTGCTGAATTCATTTATTCTCCAAACCTTAGGCTGCCTTTCTGTCTCAGGGGAGCCCTCCCTAACCACACAAGCATTTTATCATGCAGTCAGAATTCTTTGCTTAGCAGGTGCCCCACATCTACAGCACAGCACTTGGGATGGATTCAAAGGCAGGAGGATCGGGAGTTCAGTATCAGCCTCAGCTACATAGTGAGCTCAAAACCAGTCTAGGTGACGTGAGACCCTGTTCCAAAACCAGACAAACACAAAACCTAAAATGAAAGAAAGGATTCTTTTTTTTTTTTTTTTTTTTTTTTTAGTTTTTCGAGACAAGGTTTCTCTGTGGCTTTGGAGGCTGTCCTGGAACTCACTCTGTAGACCAGGCTTGGCCTCGAACTCACAGAGATCCGCCTGCCTCTGCCTCTGAGTGCTGGGATTAAAGGCGTGCACCACCAACGCCCGGCTGAAAGAAAGGATTCTTTTCTCTTTCATTTCTAAGAGAGAAAAAGAAAGTCAAACGGCTCTAACAAAAGAGAACAGTTAACCCAACTAAAATGCTCACGGATCACTGCATGAGTGGGGTCTTTACATGACTATTCTTTGGGATCTGTGTTTTCTGCATCTCCCATGGGCTGAGTTTTAGTCTCAGGTATATGCTTTTATGTGAGGGCTGCTAGATGTCCCCAGGGCATTCTTTTAGCTTAGTCACTACACATGGTCTTTCCTTTCCTTTCTTTCTTTCTTTCTTTCTTTCTTTCTTTCTTTCTTTCTTTCTTTCTTTCTTTCTTCCTTCCTTCCTTTCTTTGTTGTTGTTTATTGTTTTTCTTTTTTGGTTAGAGACAGGGTCTTTCTGTGTAACTTTGAAGCCTGTCCCAGAACTTACTCTGTAGACCAGGGTGGCCTGGAACTCACTCTGTAAACCAGACTGTCCTGGAACTCACAGAGATCCACCTGCCTCTACCTTCTAGGTACTGGAATTAAAGGCATGTGCCACCACCATCATCCAGCAATTTTTTTTTAATTTTTAGAGGCAAGGTTTTAAGTAGCCCAGCCCAGAATGGCCTAGAACTTGCTGCATATTAGAAGTTAACCTTGAACTCCTGGTCTTCCTGTCTCCAACTACTAAGTGCTGGGACTACAGGTGACCACCACCATTTGTGGCCAGCCTTAGCCATTCAATTAGAGAATCTTAACACTTCTGTGGCCTCTCTCTCTCTCTCTCTCTCTCTCTCTCTCTCTCTCTCTCTCTCTCTCTCTCTCTCTCTCTCTCTCTCTCTCTCTCTCTTTCTCTCTCTCTCTCTCTCCCTCTCTCTCTCTCATTGGCCTGGCTTGAAGAATATGGAGTTTTCATGACCACTGCTGTGACCATGAGAAAGTACTCCCATTAGTAGGTCATGTGACCAGCAGTGACTTCAGTGGGGTCAGCCTCTCTGTACTGCATAGACTCAGAAATGTGGTCCCAAGAAAATACTGAAGCAAGATTTCCAGCAGAGGGAATGCTAAAATAGATGTCCACCTTTGGGGACCTCTGTGATGTAGCCTCATAGCACCATAGCTTTAATTAATTAAAATTAGTATAATTGTCTTAGTTGGGTTTCTGTTGCATCCACGAAACACCATAACCGAAAAACAACTGGGGAGGAAAGGGCTTATTTGGCTTATGCTTCCACATCACTGTTTATCACTGAAGGAGGTCAGGACAGGAACTCACACAGGGAGGAACCTGGAGGCGGGAGCTGGTGCAGAGGCCACGCTTACTGGCTTGCTCAGCCTGATTTCTTACAGAACCCAGGACCACCAGCTTAGGGATGGCACAACCCACCATCGGCTGGGCCCTCCCTCATTAATCGCTAATTGAGAAAATGCCTTACAGCTTGATCTCATGAAAGCATTTCTTCAATTGAGGCTCCTTCCTCTCTGATGACTCTAGCTTGTTTCAAATTGACACACAAAGCCAGCCATTACAATAATATATAGTATGTTATTAATATATGATGTTATTAATTAATATGTAATGACGAGAAACATTTCAAAAAACTCAAATTCTACAGGATTTTAGTGGAGCAAAAAATATGATGGCTGGGCTGGCCAGATGGCTCACTGGGTAAAGTCATTTGCTGCCAAGATGGGCGACATGAATTCAAACCTCAGGGCCCACAGGGGGGACTAGTCAACGTCCACAAGTTTTCCTCTAGTTTCTGCTCACAACTTGTGGCATACATACGCATACATACTTTCAACACACAAATACACACAGAGGTTTGCATGTGTGGGCGTAAGTATATACAAACAAACAAATAATAAATAAATAACAGATACATGTAAAACCTTTAAAAAGAAGTAGAGACTGGAAGTAAATTCTTGTTTTTGGCTTCTGCCCATCTCTCTCCCTTGCAGTCACTAACAAGGTGATCTACAAGGCTCATTGTGATGTAGGAATTTTCTCTACAAAGGGCCAGAAGTGAGGTCCTATGGAATGAAATGTATGGATATTTGCATAGTTACAAATGAAGGAGTGTTTGAGTCGGGGGAATCAACTAGGAACATCTTCTGCCCTGGGGAGTAGTAGATAGCTACTTTCCTAGCAACTGAGCGAAAGCACTTTCTGTTGTTTATTAAATTCTTAAACTATGCCAGACCCTCTGGGTTTGTTATCTGACTGAATCCTCAAGAGCCCCATGAAACCACGCATTGTTTCTACTTCACCAATGTGGGAAGTAAATCTTAAGCCAATTCATTAACTGTCTGCAATGAATTAGGAACAGTCAACCTGAATGAATATTGAAGTTCAAATCTAATTCCCAAATCGCCGTGACAAGCAACAACCTCAAAGACACCCAATCACAGCTCATTCATTAGTCAGCAAATGTTTATCTCGTGCCCACTGGAAGTAGGTGGTCACTGCACAGTGACGTCGGGGGGGAGGGGGGGGCATCAGGCAGTTCACCTTTACCCGAGCACCAGCACATTCTTTACTCCACCAAAGTCCTGTAGAGTGTGAGTTATTAACTTATTATAGAATATGTTTTATTATGACAGTTTCACAGACAGATCGTGTTTATCCCTCCCCATCTCCCTCTCTTTACCCTTTTCCACTCCAATAATGTTCTTTTTCTTCCCAAAGCCTCTTTTTCTTTAACCTTCAGCACCAAGTTCACGTTGCTGAATTATTTCTAAGACTTATTACTGTTTGGTGGTTTATTGGAGGTTTTACTTATTTACTAATTCCTGCCAATGTCATTCATACACATAATATAATTTGATCATGATCACTCCCATTATCTCCTTTAAATGGAAGGATACACATCAAACACTTTAAATTTTTGTGAGCCACCACGAGGTGCTGGTAATCAAACCAAGTCCTCTGGATGGCGGTGCCCTTCTTTTGTTTTTTTGTCTTTTTGACACAGGGTTTCTCTGTGTGGCCCTGGCTGTCCTGGAACTAGTTCTGTTAACCAAATTGGTCTCAAATTCACCGAGATCCACCTGCTTGTGCCTCCTGGAGTGCTGGGATTAAAGGTGTCGCCATCACTGCCCAGCAAGATCTGTGCTCTTAGCCATGGAGTCATTTCTCCTGCCCCACCCCCAAGTGTTATTCCCGTTTTCCACTCACCAAACTCTTTCCTATATGCTTCCTACTTCCGTGTGTGTCTTGGTGGTTCCCCCTGGATTTAATTGGAGGTGTTTGAGTGCCCTAACCAGCAGGGCACAACGGGGCCGGCCCACGAGAACCTGGAATGAACGAGACAAGAAACACGAGAGATGGCCAGCAGGACAACATGGCTGATCCAGCTACGTTTAATGAGTGAGTTCTGTACAGGCTTAAATAGGGGAAATGAGGTAGGGGGGTGGGACAGGAGACTGCAGGACAGTGAGGGAGGGGTTGTTGCCTAGTAACCAGGCCTCTGAAGGTAAGCAGGTAACAGGTGTTGGCAAGGTCAAAGGGTCGCAGAGGGAGGGGGTTAAGTGATCTAATTGTGGAATGTTTCCTTCTTGTCATCGGCTATTTCCTGTTAACCCAAGTTCTAGTCATTAGGAAGCTGGGTAGGGGACGGACTATCCTTTAAGAAGATTGACAATATTTACAAGAGGTTCTAAATAACAATGATCGCTCCCAACATTTGAGTGACAGTATTGGTAGGTATTATTTATTTGTGCAAGGGCAATTTACCGATGGCAATGCCACTTAGAAATATGTCTTACATTTGTATATGCGTAAACAAGTAAGTTTTAAAATAATCTCTGGGCTGAGTGAGTCAAAGCTAAGGATGCCATTCTGGGTAACCCTGGCTGTGCTGTAAACTGCCCCCAGGGAATTATGAAGCTATCTGCTTCCTCCCCAAGTGTCTATGTGATTCAGGGGTTGGTGTCTGAATGGTGTCCTTATGGCCCTCATAGGCCTAAAGGAAGTGGCACTATTAGGAGGTGTGGCCTCGTTGGAGGACGTGTGTCCCTGGGAATGGGCTTTGTGGTTTCAGAAGCTCAAGCCAGACCCAGTGTCTTTCCCTTACTGCTGCCTGTGGATCTGGATGTAGAACTCTCAGCAACCTCTCCAACACCATGCTTCTCGACATGACATTAATGGACTAAACCCCTGAATCTGAAAGCCAGCCCCAAATAAACATTTTCCTTTGTAAGAGGTGCCATATTCATGCTGTCTCATGACAGCTAGAGAACACTGACTAAGACATAGCGGTAAGAAACTAGTAAAACTACATGTTGAAGATGAGAAGGCGAGACCCTTTATAGGGCTGTAAGGGGTTCGAGCACTGTCAACAGAAAATGTAGCACATCAGACCTCAGAGAGGAGGACAACTGATAGAAGCTAGTGTCTCAGTCACCATTCTATTGCTGTGAAGAGACACCATGGCCACGGCAACTCTTATAAAAAGAGAAAGCCTTTAGTCGGGGTTTGTTTGCAGTTCCAGATGTTTAGTTCACTAGCAGCATGGAGGCCCGCAGGCAGACATGATAGCTGAGAGTTCTACACCTGGGTCTGGAGGCAGCAAGAAGATAGAGTCACTGGGCCTGACCTGGCCTTTTAAAATCTGAAAGTTCACCCCCTCACTGCCCCCAACCCCTGACATGCTTCCTCCAACAAGGCCACACCTACTCCAACAAGGCCTTCTAATCCTTTCAAATAGTCCCACTACATAAGCCTGTGGAGGCCATTCCTACTCAAACCACCACAGCCAGACTGTCAAGGATGGCAATTAACCATAGTATGAAACAAAAATAAAACTCTATTAAAAATTTTCATAATGTCCTATCTGAAACCAGGTGTGCTGGCATATGCCTGCCATCCCAGCACTCTTCAGGGAGAATCAGGAAGACGAGGAGTTCAAAGTTAGACTACATAAAAAGTTAGAGCCCAATCTGGGATACAGGAGACCATGTCTCAAAAGCCAAAACCAAAAAGTCCTATATTAGGAAGCAGCCAGGCAGTACACACCTTTAATCCCAGCACTTAGGAGGAAGCAGCCTCTGCTTGGGGAAGCCAGAGAAAAGAGTTTGGCTAAGGTTTTAAAGGTCACAGGACATCTGGGATAAACTTGAAGTGATGTTTTTCATTTGCTTCGTGGTTAAGAGTGAATCCAGAGGAAGCAACTTAACAAGCTAAGACAGGGAGACATAAACTGGCTAGGGCTGGCTGTGCAGGCCTGTAACCCCAGCACTCAAGAGGTAGAGGCAGAAGGAGGATCGGCACAAGTTCAAGATCAGACTCATCCACGGAGTTAGTGTGTGTGTGTGTGTGTGTGTGTGTGTGTGTGTGTGTGTGTGTGTGTGTGTGTGTGAGATCATCATGCATTCCGGTTATTTCATACATTTTTTTTCCTGCTAATAGGGAAAAGCCTTGAACTTGCTGAACAACTGCTTCTCCAATGAACTACCTCCAGAAAGGGGCTTTCTGCAAAACCTTTGGCACCGTAACTGATGTTGACTGGACACCGGACTTTAGATCCTAATTGCTTTGCCTTGAATGGCCCCCCACAGCACCTCTCTGTGTTGGGCACTGGATGAAAGGGACCTTTGAGCACACTGCCTGATGTTGACAAGTAGGCCCTGAATTCTCAGTCACTAGTTAATGTGTCACCAATGTTGCCAGTGCTTATAGATACCCAAATGCCTGCCTTTTGCTTGGTTTTCACTAGATTCCTCTTTCATTGTTATTGTTGTTTGTTTTTCTGGGTGCTGGGGATAGTGCCTCATACATGCTGATCACATTTTACCTAACACTGCCAGCTATTTTATTATGTGGTTTTTGTTTGTTTGTTTTCAAGACAGGGTTTCTCTGTATAGCCCTGGCTGTTCTCCCTCAGGCTGGCCTTTAACTCACAGAGATTCACTTGCCTCTGCCTCTTAAATGCTGGGATTAAAAGTGTGCACCACCACTGCCTGGTTTATTTATTTATGTATTTATTTATCTTTGTTTTTTGAGACAGGGTTTCCCTGTGTAGCTTTGGAGCCTGGGCTGGAACTAGCTCTTTGTAGGCCAGGCTGGTCTCAAACTCACAAGGATCTGCCTGCCTCTGCCTCCGGAATGCTGGGATTAAAGGTGTGTGTCACCATCAACCCACTGCCTGGTTTATTACTTGTTTTTAATTCCTTCCTTCCTTTCATCCCCTTTCTTACTTTCTATCTTTTCTTTTCTTTTTTTGAGACAAGACCTCATGTAGCCGAGGCTGGCTTCCAACTCACAAGTATGTAGTCAAGGACTGACCAACTGATTTTCTTGATCCTCCTGCCTTGCCTCCCCCTCCCAAGTACTGGGATTATAGGCCTAAATCACTTCATCCAGTTTACGTGGTGCTGGGAATTGGACCACAGACTTCATGAATACCAGGCAAAAATACTCTATCAACAAAGCTACACATCCAGTTCTAGTCTTACTTTGTCAATTTTTTTGTTGTTATTGAAATTTTGAGAGTGAGTGTAAAGATCAAAGACCATATTTATCCATGCAATTTTCTTCTTCTTCTTCTTCTTCTTCTTCTTCTTCTTCTTCTTCTTCTTCTTCTTCTTCTTCTTCTTCTTCTTCTTCTTCTTCTTCTTCTTCTTCTTCTTCTCCTTCTCCTTCTCCTTCTCCTTCTCCTTCTCCTCCTCCTCCTCCTCCTCCTCCTCCTCCTCCTCCTCCTCCTCCTCCTCCTTCTTCTTCTTCTTCTCCTCCTTCTCCTTCTTCTTCTTTTCCCTCCTCCTCCTCCTGCTCTCTCTCTCTCTCTCTCTCTCTTTCTTTCTTTTGAGACAATATCTTTCCATGTAGCACTGGTTGTGCTTGAATTCACAGAGATCCTCCTGCCTCTGCCTCCTGAGTGCTGTGCTGGGATTAAAGGTGTGTGCCACTACATCTATCTCTAATAATTTTTTATTAACCGGAAAGCAAAATGCAAATATAAGTAGAGACATGCTCAATATGAGTGCTTTAAAATATTTCATTCTTTTTGAAAAAAGGAAAACAAAAATCACAACAAAAGAAAAAGATTTATTTTATGTGTGTGGTAGTTTTGCCTGCATGTATGGATATGCACTGTATTATGTGCCTGTTGTACAAGGTTGGGAGCTGCCATGTGGATGTTTTGGAACCAAACCTGGATCCTCTGCAAGGGCAGCCAGCGCTCTTAACCACTGAGCAGTCTCTCCAGTTCCACCTTATAAATTCTATTTTAAACATCATGTCATTCTTTGCAGTAGTTCTTGCAAGAGAAGACAGGGAACTAAAGGACACACTTCAAAGTGAATTCAAGTTCAAGGAAAGTTTGGGCTGCAGGAAACCATCTTTCACCCCTCCTCCACAGGAAAGTCCTAAGCCTGGAGACCTACTAATTCCTGGACAGACCTGGTTATCCTACGATGGGCAGACCCTTGGTGGTGTGAGTCTGAAGCCCACTGGGTGGGTAGAGCAAGTGATGGAGAGAGCAGGAGTGACAACCCAGAGAGAAGGAAAGGTGAGAAGCCTTGGAAGCCTGGGCGCACGGCTGAGACCCAGAGGGTACCACGCTCCGAGCAGCCAGTTTGCCTGATGATTTACCCACCACTCTCTCTGAATTACGTTTGTGCCACTGTGAGCTGTTCATAAACCTGGGCTTGGAGGAACAGAAATGAAATCAAATTCCTTATCCGTGTAGGTGGTTATGAGCATTCCTTCAGCCCATGAGTTCCTTACCAGACTCAGAATTAATCTGGGAAATTTAATTTCTTTCTTAGAATCTCTCATTTTTCATTTTATTCTTTATGGCCCATTCCCCCATCTGCTTCTGATCATCAGTTCTCAACTCTGTCTGCTTTCCTGGAATGGCCTCTTTTGTGATAGGCCTGTTTTCTGCACCATAAAGTTCACCAGAGAGGATCTTAGCATAAGTAAAATGGGAATTTGAAGGCTTCACTAATTATTCTTTATCAATAAAAAAAAAATCAGGAGTCAGACATGGAGTAAGAGCCCGAAAGAGCAGAGAAGCAGGGGAACAGCCACCAGTTGCCTCCTACCTCGTTTGTTCCTTCCTCCAATAGGGCCAAGATCCTCTCTCCACCCTGCCTTACTACTTCCTGTCTCCTCTCTGGCTACAGTCCTCCAAGTCTCTATGGTTAATTTTGGTCAGCTAGTGGCTAGCTCCACCACCTGATTCCAAGCAAGCTTTATTAGTCTGAACACAATAAAAATATACAATATTATATAACAAATACAATATCAAATTTAAAAGTTTGCTCAGGCAGGGCTGATAAAATAGTTCAGTGGGTAAAGGCACCAAGCCTAATAACCTGAGTTTGATCTCTAGGACCCACCTACTTCCTCAAATTGTGCTTGCATGTGCACAAACACACACACACACACACACACACACACACACACACACACACACAGAGTGATATCTTCTTTGTACCCTAGGGCAGAGCTGCGGAGGGTGTCAGGATGAAAGCTTCAAGAAGCCCCCGCTTTATTCTTACCCCGGCTGGTTATATTCCCTGACACCAGTGTCAGGGTGCCGGGTCAGGAAGAGGCGGTTAGTCATTGGAAAAGGTCAAGGTCAGGGTATTCCCAGGGGCGAGCCCTTATTAGGAACTTATTTCTTACGGGCACCATATTGTTTTTAGTAAACATGTCTTCCCTGTGGTTGGTTACAGCTGCCTGCTCCCAGGCTGATGGGGAAGTGGGCTTCTGGCCAACATCTGTTGTTCCCACATCTGGAAGTCCATACAGACAGACAGGAAGTGATATGGATGGGCAGAGAAAGGAATATAAGGTGGGAGGAGACAGGAGCTCAGCCTCTTTTTCAGATGAGAAGTTTTGCAAGATAAGAGGTGGCTGTGGCTTGCTCCTTTGTCTCTCTGATCTTTCAGCATTTACCTCGATATCTGGTTCCAGGTTTTTATTATTAAGACCAATTAGAATTTGTGCTACACAAACACACACACACACACACACACACAATATGGTTTTTTTTTTTTTTTTTTTTTTTTTGGAGACAGGGTTTCTCTGTATTGTTTTGGAGCCTGTCCTGGAACTCACTCTGTAGACCTCGAACTCAGAGATATGCCTGCCTCTGTCTCCTGAGTGCTGGGATTAAAGGCGTGTGCCACCAACACCCGGCCCCAAAAAATATGTTTAAGAAATTGTTCCACTCTGGGCCTTATTAAAAAAAATCATAGGAACTATGCTTTTTCTCTATTATTTTCCCCCCAAAAGGGAGCATACTAGATTCAGATCTCAGCTAATCTACAGATCCACTCTGTTAATGTGTTGTATAGTTTTCTCACCTAATTGCTAAGTGGCCCTTGGTCTGCCAAATGTGTTTTAATTTGGGAAGTCAAGCATAAGGAGTTACAGATCTGACAGGGCCTCAGAGGTTGTTATGTACTGCATTGCCACCCAGGGCCGCTCCTGCCTTGCTTCTATACTGAGCCTTCCTGAAGACAGCAGATGAGAAACGTGACCCATCCACACGGTATTGGAATGCCTTGTGTTTCCCCTGCAGCAGTCCAAGCTTGCTTGAGTCTTACTGCTTCGAAGTGAGTTGTCCAGGTCTCACGACCACCCTCACTTTGAAAATGCAGAGTTGGGCATACAGACATGACTTGGCCAATGTTGCAAGATAAGCCAACGGAGGCAACAGCAGAAATAAACTGTATCCCTACCTGACAGGCTGACAGGATAATAGACTCCCTATCCCCTCAGGAGACTGGGTCCCATCCATATAGGATCATGTTGGAGGAGACTGTGTAGAGGACACTCTGGGAGGTCTCTAGCTTGGGTGACATTGTATGTCACACCTGAGTGTGTGTGTGTGTGTGACAGAGTGTGTGTGAGTGTGAGTGTGTGAGTGTGTGAGTGTGTGTGAGAGTGTGTGAGTGTGTGAGTGTGTGAGTGTGTGTGAGTGAGTGTGAGTGTGTGAGTGTGTGAGTGTGTGTGAGTGTGTGCGTGAGTGTGTGTGAGTGTGTGAGTGTGTGAGTGAGTGTGTGTGTGTGAGTGTGTGTGAGTGTGTGAGTGAGTGTGTGTGTGAGTGTGTGTGTGAGTGTGTGTGTGTGTGTGTGTGGTATAAGTGTCTATGCCTGTGCGCACTCTGCACCTTTTTCTCTGCACAGGAAATAAGATGGAGACAGTAAGCACCAACAGTCTTCCTGCTTCCACCCCTCAGGGTACTGGATTTACAAGTGTTCAGTCACATCTGGCTTTTTACTCAGAGCCTGGGGTTTTGAACTGAGATCTCAATGATTGTGCAGGAAGTGCTCTTACCCACAGTGGGGGTTTCAAAGACAACAGCTTCCATAAGCCCATGTTTGATGGAACTGTTTAAGAAGGATTAGGAGGTGTGGCCTTGTTGGAGGGGGTGTGTCACTGGGAGTAGGTTTTGAGGTTTCAAAAGCCCATATCATTCCCAGTCACCCCCTGCTCCTCTTCCTTGGGGCTTGCGGATCAGGTGTGAGCTCTCAGATACTTCTCCAGTACCATGCCTGCTTGCTGGCCGTCATACTCCTTGTGGTGATAGTCACTGTCTTAGTTATGATTTCTGTTGCTGTGAAGAGGCACTATGACTGTGGTAACCCTAATAAAGGAAAACATATAATTGGGTCTGGTTTACAGTTTCAAAGGTCTAATCCATTATAGTCATGGTGGGAAGCTTGGTGGCATGCAGGCAGACATAGTTCTGGGGAAGGAGTTAGAGTTCTACACCTGAATCCACAGGCAATAGGAAGACACAGTGAACCACTAACTTGCCTGGCTTGAGCATCTGAGACCACAAAGCCCACCCCCAACAAGTCTATACCGACTCCAACAAGGTCGCACCCGCTAACAGTGCCACTCCCTGTGGGCCTATGGGGGCCTTTTCTTTCATGCCACCATGGTCAGGTGTGGAGAGCTGCACCATTAAAGATGGTGCGGGCTTTCGCCTACCACCCTCCCGACGGTGAGTGCTCTCTGTGATAAACAACTCCTTATTTGGTCAAGGCTGGATATCAGGCTTGCTTCCTTGTATGTGGACCTATCTGCTGTCGTCAAGTGGCGTGCTGGGGTTGGCTATGCCTAGGCCATATAAGCTGTGGGCTGGCTTTCCCCGGGGAGAAGAAGACTGTTTCAAGGTTCCTGAATAAACTGCTTGGAGAAGAGTTCCCGAGTCGCGTCTTCCTTGCTGGTCAAGGTGGTCGCGACAGTCAGGGGCTCATGTCTGAAACTATAAGCCCCATAAACTCTCCTATAGGTGGCCCTGGTCTTTGTGCCTCATCACAGCAATAGAAAAGTAACTCAGACACCCACTAAGCAATTGTTCCAGCTCAGAACACCTGAATTGTGTCTGTCTTTGGCTTTTTGAGACAGGGTTTCTCTTTGTAACTGGCTGTCCTAGAATTGGCTCTGTAGATCAGGCTAGCCTCAGTGCTGTTATTAAAGCTGTGTGCCACCACACCTGGCATCACACCTGAATTTTGAACAGCAGCTTTGCTGACTTCCTTGTCATTGTTTTTTTCTTGTATTGGTATTTGTTTTGTGTTACCGCGTCAGAGCCTCACTCACGTCCCTGCCTCAGCCTCTCAAGTGCTGAGTTACAGGCAGATATCGCAACATTTGCCATCGTTGTGGAGAATTCTACCTCATGTCTTAAAAACCTAGGGAACCTGATATGGTGGTTCATGTTTATTATCCCAACATAGAGAATGCTGAGACAGGAGGACCATGGCTTGTGCAAGACCAACTCAGGCTATGTAGTGAGTTCAAGGCCATTCTGGGGCGTAAAGACACCTCGTTCTCTTGCTGGTTGGATTTGCAACACAATCAGAAAGCCCACATAAAGTTATTCTGGTTAGCAATTCCAGCTAGCTCTCAGTCAAAAGTGGGCAAACTATTGAGTCAGCAGATGAATGAGGGGTGGGTATGGGTGTGGGTGGACTGTCCTGACTGGCCTCAGCCCTGAACTACGAGGACGGTGGTGAACCCATCCTTGTTGGAGTCACACTTTCAGCTCTGCCCTTGCAGACCCAAGGAAGCAGAAAACGTCTCAAGATTCCTCACCCATAGCATCTGGGTGCCTATTCTAACACTGGCTACAGCAGGCCACTCAGAGTGGTCTGTGACGTAGCAGAACATGATTGAGTGCTCTGAGGACTTAGGACTCTCCACTTTTACATGGCCAAAGCCCCAGACAAAAGATCCCCTTAGAGTGAAACCACTCAGGCACAGCTCAGTCCTAGAGGCAGAGTTTCCTGGACTGACACTCTCTCCTAGGATATCAAGCCGACACCTCCCTACCTCAGGGAAGAGACTCGGACTGTCAGTGGTCTCCAGAGCCTGCAGTTTCTTAAAAAATTCATTACACTGATTTAATGGGCATGGATGGGCCTAGTAGCAGAGTACCCATTGGCCACAGACGGGCATGGGAGCCCAGATCAGACTGTAAGAATTAGTTCTCTCAGCCAACCAGGTGCATGTGACTGAGCATGTGGCTCAGGTCAGCAGGCTTAGCAGGGTCCTTACCTGCAGGGCCATAGGACTCTGTGGGCAGTCTTTTTTTCTTTTTTTGTAAATCATTTTAATTTACAAATTAAAATGGTGGTGGCTCAAGGCCAGCCTGATCTACATAACAAATTTCTGGACAGTTAAGACTTTAAACACAACAAAAAGCATTATCTTGCAAAGGCTTTCATTGGAATTTCTCCTATTATTAATGACTTTGCCTATATTTTTATATGTCATTGCCCTTTGGATAGTCTTTTTTTTTTTTTTGGTTTTTTCGAGACAGGGTTTCTCTGTGGCTTTGGAGGCTGTCCTGGAACTCGCTTGGTAGTCCAGCCTGGTCTCGAACTCACAGAGATCCGCCTGCCTCTGCCTCCCGAGTGCTGGGATTAAAGGCGTGCGCCACCAACGCCCGGCATGGATAGTCCTTTTTGAGACAAGAAGAGCTTCTTTAAACCTCCTGCCCAGCTTTTCACCAAGATACTTGTTTTCTTTTTTTTTGAGACAGGGTTTCTCTGTGTAGCTCTGGCTGTCCTGGAACTGTGTAGACCAGGCTGGCCTCAGACTCAGAGATCTGCCTGCCTCTGCTCCTCTACGTGTGCCCAGAGACACCTGTGGACCATTTTCTTGAAGTTATATATGCGTGAAGAGTTTGGAAGTCACCATGAGGACCCACAAACAAGTAAAGCTATTCAGACTGAATTCAGTGACTTCTCAGCTCTAGAAGAAGGGGTAACAGAAGGAGCCAGGCTCATTCTTCCTCATGAGCTATTTATTGGTGGTTAATGGTTGCCAGGAAACGGCGACATTTTCTTTGCCAGTGTAGCCACGGGTAAGGTAACCATGCTACTGTAAAAAACCCTCACCCGTGCTACTTCAAGCAACCTTAGTGAGACTCATTGGGTCACCAGAATAAAAAAAGACCTAAAGGCAGAAGGAGGACTATTTGGAAAGAGGAAGGGGGTCAGCAGAAATGGAAGGGGACAAGAGAGATGGGGTAAATATGATCAAAATTCATGCATGAAAAAGCCACAAAGAAACCCACCATTATATATAATTAACATACGGCAATAAAAATGTAAAATTAAAAAAGAGCAATGTAGCAGAAATGAATTGTAGGGAAACTACAAAAAAAGTATAAGCTTGCAATGGCATGTTTAACCAGACATAAAGAATAACAAAAATATTTGAGAATAAAATGACTAAGGATACCCCTACATTCATGCCAGACACCAAACCATAGACTTGGGAAGCTCAGAGCACATTAAAGAGAGGTCGCAGCCTTAGGAAAGTTGAGAAACACTGGTCTAGAGCGTTCTCTTAAGCACACAGCTTTGAATACCCTTGTGCTTTTCCCCCTGCAGAAGTTATGTTTGTGGGTAACCCAGCTGACCCTTCATGGTCAATGACAGTTTGTTCCAGTAGACTTATTTTCTTTATGGTATAGAAGGTATCAAAGCTAGGACCTCACAGTGCTATCTAAGAGCCCTGTCACTGTTACATCCCCAACCCTACACAGACTCATGAATTCGATCGTATTTGAAACCAACCACTTCTCCAAGGAGCCCCAGCTGCTTCTAGCGAGGAAAGACATTCAGAAGATTTCTCTGGCCACTAGGGTTCTCATTGCTCTGTGCTGCTCTCCAGGGAGCTGAATGGACAAGGACCTGACCTCCTTTCCTGACTCAGACCTGGAGAGAGTCCCTTTAGTGTACCAATTTTTAAAAACAAAACCGAAGAGAAAAACAACAAAGCTCCCTCTGGTTGTTCAAAAGTGACTATATAGGAAGAAAGAAGCAAGGGGGGAAGTGACATAGTTAGTCTAGCAGATCCCTGCTAGAAAAACCAATCAAGTCTGAATGAGACCAGCCTGAAGACAGAAGAACTAACCAAGGCATGCTGGGATAGAGATGCTCATGTGAAGAGGGCCTCCTGTGTCTGTCAACCTCTGCACTTCTTGGGATCTCTGTTTCTCCAGAGTGTGCCAATATGGGGACCAAGCTGTAGGAAAAATGATCATGGATGCAAAATTTAGAAATAAATGTTTATTTCCAACAGTTACATCATTAAAAGGTAGAGGAGATTTGCTCACTAGCTGACTGATGGTGCTGTGTCTTATTGAGGCAGGCTCATGTTGTAGTTGAAGTTGGCCTGGAACTCCAGATTCTTCTGCTTCTGCAGCCCCAGGTACTGGGATTAGAGACAGGCACTGCCATGTACAGCAGCCTGGATTCCTAACAAACCCAGGGGTCTGGCTTCTCTTCCCCCAGGAGCAAGGCTTAAGTTCCCAGCTGAGCTGGGTAGTTGAGGTCTCAGAACTGTCAGTTAGAGGGAAGGGCTCTCCTGGCCCATAAGGAAAAGTAAAATTTGTAATACAAGGAGAGAACACAGTGGGCTTATTCATAGTAATACTATTTAAGGATTTAAAAAATGTTACTTTGAGCCAGGAGGCAGAGGCAAGTGGATCTCTGTAAGTTCGAGACCAGCCTGGTCTAGAGAATGAGTTTCAGGACAGGCTCCAAAGCTGTCTTGAAAAACCAAAAACCAACCAACCAAACAAACAAAACCAAAGTTACTTTGAGGAGGAGGCGACACGTGGATTTGAATGGGCTCCTTGCTCCCTGTTAGCCCTGTGAAAGCTTAAGGATTCACCATTTTGTGGCAACCTCAGATATCTTTTTGTTACTACTACATCTGGTGTCTTTCATTGGGGAGCATTTGACATACCTATGGGAACCTGAGGTGAAGAATTGTCCCTGCATCTTGGTCTGAGGCATCTACACATTGCCTGTCTCCCAAGACTTCCTGACTGCATGGCTTCCCTTTCTCCTTTGTCCCCATGAACAGGAAGACCAGTTTAGGCCACATGAATAAGCCGGGAAACCCGGGGTCTAGAAAGCAGCAAGGAAGCATTTCAACCTCTTGATCACCAGTCTTAGACTTGCCTCACACCACACTCAGATCCCCCCCAAGGCTTGTCTTCCCTGCTTGTCTACAGAATCCCCTGATTAACTCACAAGTGACTGGCTCTACGCCCAGCAGAAGCCTCACTCCCAGAAACAGGGACTCACCCTCAGGCACTTGAGTCATTAGCAAGGTGAACCCGGGAGTTAACCTCCACTGGTTCATATTCCAGCTTGATCCCCTGTGGGCTACGTGACTTTGGGCAAGCATGTAACTCATTGTGTGTGTGAGTTTAAAGATTTATGTATGTGCATAAGTGTGTGTCTGTGCACATGTTAGCCATGCATATGGGTACCCTCAGAGGCCACAAGAGGGCATTGGGGCGGCGGGGGGCGGCGGGGGGGGCGCGGCTGGATATATATCAGTGGTTGAGTGTGGTCAAACATGGGTTCTGGGACCCAACTCAGCCCCTCTGGAAGATGCTTTAACTGCCAAGCCACCTTTCCAACCCCACATGTGCATTTTAGGGTACTCGTCTCCAAAGTGGAGAATGTAGCTATTCCCTACCTTGTAAAATTGCTGTGAGAATTGAGCCAAGCACTATGAAAAATTCTTGGCATGGTATTTGAAGTTCTGGTATACAGGGAGTGATCAGCAAGGGGAATCTCTCAAGACAAAGGAATCTTCTGACCCAGAAACAGTCCAAGCGGGGAGGACTGAGAAACGTCCAGCCTCGGTCCTTATCACCCCAAGTGCGGCTTCAGCACTGTGTTTTGTTTTTTGTTGAAATCAAGGATCTTTTTGTCTCCAGGAAAGACAACTCGATTACTTGGTTTTATTTTTCAGAAATCCCTGAACAGGCAGGTGAGGAGCTTTTGAACCTATGAGGTAGAGGACAGCCTGAGAAACACAGGTGGACTCAGCCCCCACCATCCCGACAACAACAAATCTTCAAGGGTCCAAACCAGTCACAATACAATTCCATCAACCAGACGGCATTATTAGCAGAGGCCCCTTGTGCTTCCTTGGTACGATTTTCCTTGTGACAATTTCTTTAGGCTTATCCTCCTTGTTCCCCATGGCCCAATGTGTTCTTCCTCCACAGCTCCTAACATCAGGAAGGGAGGCCTCACCCGCTCTGTCACCTGGTGGCCTCTCACACTCAGAACTCTGCCTTTTCTCTGGTCTCTCACTCACATCCCTTTGTTTTCAGTACCATTTTCTCTGTGACGTCAGAGCAGTGGCTTCTCAGATCATTGGGCCATCTTGCTTCTCAAATCAGCTGGCCTTTGCCACAAAGAGGCCATTATTTTAGCAGATAGTGACGGCCCAAATCTCACTAAGGTTGAGAAGAAAACAGAAAAGACAGTGAATGAATGGCTGGTCAGAAAAGAGAACACACAGAGAAAAGAGAATTTCCATAGTGATGAGCAATAACATTCCTGGATATAAACACAAGGATGGTCCAGGTGCCTGGGAACGCAAGAGAAGACAGGGGGGCAAGACTACAGTGGTGAGAGATTTGTAAGCTTTTATGCATCATCATAAAATATTTAAGATAACTACATATTATGTTCTGCATGGACAAATCAACAATATTTAGGTAACATCTTGTATAACACAAAGGGGAAAAAAACAACAACAATTAAAGCAGTAACGACCCCGCCACTGCATCGTGAATGCTGAGCTTATATAGGCACGAACTGCCACACCTGGCTTCAAAATGAGACTCCAAAGAATTTATTTGGTTAAGAGCTGGGCTGTAGGCTACTAGGTGGTGGCGCATGCCTTTAATTCCAGGACTCGGGAGGCAGAGGCAGACAGATCTCTGTGAGTTCAAGGCCAGCCTGATCTACAGAGGGAGTTCCAGTATAGCCAGGACAGTTACACAGAGAAACCCTGTCTAGAAAAACCAAAACCAAAACCAAAAGTAGTGTGGTTAGGCATGGTGGTTCAAGTTCATAAAATCCTAGCACTGGAGAGGTGGGATAAGTGTCTCAGGAGCCCTATTCATACACAGGGAGAGGTTGAAGTTACCCTGTACTATGTGAGAGCTTATCTTAAAAAACAAATCAAGGGACTAGAGAATGGCTCAGGGGTTAATATCACTTGCAGAGTTTGGTTTCTGCACGCACGCATGCATATGTGTGCGTGAACACATACAAATAAATACAATACAAATCTTTAATAAATAAAAGCAATAAAAACAGACAAAAAAAAGTGATAGTGGCCCACGGCTGCAGTCACAGCTACTTAGGAAGCTGAAGCTTGGAGTTCAAGGCCACCCGGACAGCATATAAAATGCTGTTCTGTTGTGGAATGTTTGTACACTGTGTGAAAGTGTGTTGCTGTGCCTGGTATAGTGAAAAATCAAATGGCCAATAGCTAGGCAGGAAGTAGTTAGGTAGGACTTCTAGGGACAGAGAGGACTCTGGTAAGAATAAAGCTGGAGCCACCAGCCAGACTTGGAGGAAGCAGCATAGGCAGTATGGAGAGGTGAGGTAAGGAGCCATGAGACAGAACATAGATTCAAATAAATGAGTTAGGCCTTAGCTAAGGCCGAGCTTTCATAATTAGTAAGTCTCCACGTTGTTAGCCCCAAAGAAAATTCTGACTACACTCTCCCTCAATAAAAATTGCCTTAACAGTTCCTTTTAATTGACTTGCATCTTTTATGCCCCAAACGAAAATTTGAAATAGTTTTCTTCTAACATCGAGACACACTGGGGGCAGACGGACATCAGGCATCCCGGCTCACACAGAGAGCAAAATCTCACTCCTCCGGAGAGCATCATGTCCTCTGCTCCGTAATTACAGTGTTCTCACTCAGCCTCTGACTCCTTACCTTGCTAGAACTGCGTAGTGGAGCCCTGCCTCAAAAGGGCAAGAAATGGCAAGAAAAGAAGGATAAAGTTGGATTTCTTTTGCTTGTTTTTCCTTGTTGGATCTTTCTAGGAACTCCTGAACCCGAATTCCGGCTCAATGTTTCTCTCCTGGTGATACCATTGTACCATAAATTTTGGTGTCCGTCAGCACTAGGCTGGATTTGCTAACTTTGTCTCCGCGTTGCCGATGTCTTCACTCTATCTACTTGTTTAGGTTTATCATGCTTGTCATCAGTTGGTTTACTGGAAATAATCCATCTGTGTAATGTCCTTGCCAGTAGTTAAAAAAATAGATTTTATTATTGCTATAATGTGAACACACATGCAGAAGTCAGAAGACAACTTTGTGGAACTAGTTTTCTCCTTTGCAGCTACGTGGGTTCAAGTCCTTGGGCCTGCTTAGCAAGTGCCTTTATCCGCTAAGCCGTCTTGCTAGCCTCCTTCCAGGGGTTTAATATTTCACAACTGTTTCAGGCTGGATGTGGCAGCACAAGCCTGTAATTCCAGCACTTGGGAATGGAGGCAGGAGGATCGCGAGTTCAAAGCTATACTTAGCTACATAGGAAGTCTGAGGCTGCTGTTTTCTGGAAGAGAGTCTGTCTCAGGAGACAACAATGAAAAAGATGTAGAGCCTACTGCAAGGTAGCTAAAGAGTGAGTTTTTAAAAAAAGATCAAGCCTGGCCCTGAACTTATCTGGCTTTGTGCCTCACCATTCTGTTAGTCTCTCCCTTTCTCTTGTTCTCCCAGATGACACACTGGGACCTATTGATTCAGCAAAGGGACTCTCACCAGAAGCCAAGCAGACTTTGGGATCTTAGATCTTACATGTGGTCCCCTACCACCAAGATACTGCTATCTATCTATCTATCTATCTATCTATCTATCTATCTATCTATCTATCTATCTATTATCTACCTATAGTCAGAATTTCCTTGTGTAGCCTCAAAAATCATGAGATAGCCCAAACATGGCCTTCAATTCACAAACCCCCTTCCTCTGCCTTCCTTGGGATGGGATTACAGGCATGTACCACCATGTGATTAATTTTATATACGATCATACTTATCATATAGGCTCTTTTCCTCCAGTCCACCCAGATAGCCAGCTATAGTGGCTGTTATCCTTGGTAGCATATGTCAGCTGGAAAAGAAGTCATTGGGAATTCGGGACTTTTATTTCAATAAATGATTAACTGAAATGTTCTTTTTTCCTTTCTTTCCTACCCCACCTCTTTTCAGTGCTGTGGATTGTTACCAAGCTCTACCGCTGAGAAACAACCATTTTCTCACTTACACCAATGTATGTGTTCCTGCGCATGACTGTGTGCAGGCAGACCGAGAGGTAAATAGGAAGTGTCTTCCCCAACCACCCTCCACCTTAATTTTTTTGAGACAGGTATTTTCCCTGAACCTGGAGGCCTTCTGTCTCCCTAGCAGTGGTGTGTGTGTGTGTGTGTGTGTGTGTGTGTGTGTGTGTGTGTACAGATGAGTACAGGTACCCGGGAGCTGGAGTTACAGGTGGTCGTGAGCTGCCCAGTGTTGGCAGTAAGAAGGGTGCCCATATCCATGCCTAATTTTGTTTTTCATGTGAGTGTAAGGGAGAGGACTCAGGTCCTCATGCTTATACAGCAAGCATTTACTGGCTGAACCATCTTCCCAGCCTTCTCATTTTACATTGTTTCTTATTCTGAATCATGTCTTGATAAGCTGCCCTGAATGGCTTTGAATGCGCTCCATAGTTCAGGCAGGCCTTGAATTTTCCATCCTCCTGCTTTAGCCTTCAAATGGCTCATATTGTTAGGCCTGCATCGCCAGGCTCAGTTTTCTGTCCTCATTTTATTCTAGGAGCCTGCACAGTTTACAAGCTACTAATGATGGGGATGATGAATTATCCGAACATAATCAATACTATTTAGCTCTTCTCTTTTCTGTAAGTTCCTATTTCTAATTCTTTTATGTGTTAGGAATATATATCTTCCGATTTCAATAGAAGTTATTCTTTCTTTAGGAAAAAACTCCATATCATTTGCTTTAATTTCATTAAAATGAAATTCAAACCCATTCAAATGGTAATTTCATCATTGAAATGTATAGTTGTAACCGAGAATTTTACATTGTATGATCTAAGGATAATCAAAACGAATAGAGGCATGGTTAAATCAAAGTGAGTTTTCAAAACACACAACACAGGGACTAAATGGGGTAGTTTAATACTGCCTAATATAATACTCAATAAAAACACACAACACAGGGACTAAATGGGGTAGTTTAATACTGCCTAATATAATACTCAATATCCATGGAGTACTTCCTTCAATTTCTTCAGACATAGCTATTATTCTGTGTATTCTGAATAAAGAACTTATCTCAGATGTTATCGCAAGCCAATTTCAACACCTGGAGAGTCTTCCCATATGCACATTTTCAAAGTCCTGCATTCATTTGCTCCTTGTATAATCAGTGGTAAAGTGCCTATTAGGTGCCTAGTTCATCACTAGGAAGCAAAAGCGAGTGGGAGACTCCTCACTCACAGTCCTTTCAAAGAGCATCCTTGCATTTAGCAAAAAGAGAGGACATGTTTGATGTGACTGTGTGAGCTGAGCTAGCTAAACTGAAGTAATCTGATTTATATTTTTAAAGTTATGCTTAAACTATATAAAAATGTATTATCAGATTGGGTATTGTACGATGTTTTGACACATTTTATGTTGCACAATGCTTAAGTGATATTAAACCTGGAACATGTTTCTACTGGAAGAGGAAGTACAGGTGAAATAAGAATGTAAAATAGCGACCGTTGTCAAGGCTAGGTAGAAGGCTCATTATTTAAAAAAGTTCACAATAAAATCATTTTAGATAATGAATAAGCAACAGATTGGGCAATGAAAATGGAATTATCTTGAATCCTCAAATGGCACACTCTTCTTACTTTCTAGTTCAGACTGCTTGATAATATAGAACAATATACACAGACACACATGTGGTTCAGACATGCATGTGGTTTAGACACTCATGTGGTACAGACACGCATGTAGTACAGACACCCATGTGGTATAGAGACACAGACACCCATGTGGTACAGACACACATGTGGTACATAGACACACATGTGGTAGAGACATGCATGTGGTACAGACACGCATGTAGTACACAGACACCCATGTGGTACACAGACACGCATGTGGTACATAGACACGCATGTAGTACAGACACACATGTGGTTCAGACATGTACATGGTACACAGACAGACACACATGTGGTTCACACACGCATGTGGTTCAGACATGCACATGGTACACAGACACCCATGTGGTACAGACACGCATGTGGTTCAGACATGCACATGGTACACAGACATGCATGTGGTATAGACACACATGTGGTACAGACACCCATGTGGTACACAGACACGCATGTGGTACAGACACACATGTGGTTCCGACATGCACATGGACACAGACAAACACACATGTGGTTCAGACATGCACATGGTACACAGACATGCATGTAGTACAGACACACATGAGGTTCAGACACACATGTGGTTCAAACATGCACATGGTACACAGGCAGGAATGGTGGTACACTCTTGGGCATGCAGTGCACAAACACATATGTGGGACGTAAAGATACACGTAGGCGAAACACCCATACACGTAAAAAACCCAAGCGTGAAGATGCTCACACTGCTCTACAGGAGCACATCCCAGAAGAAGACATCCGCCCCTCAGACTGGAGCCACACAGAGCTGTGAGCTGCCGTGTGGGTGCTGAGAGCTGAGGCCATGTTCTCTGCAAAAGTAGGCCGTGATTTTAACTGCTGAGCCTTTTTTCCAGCCCCTTCATACTAGTTTTATAAGTCTAGTACAATCATCAAATTTTGAGAAATAAAACCGAGAACTATAATTCCATTTATAGGTTCAAAAATTCAACATTAGTCACTATCAAGGCAAATATACCAGTATATCTAAACAAATCATGAAAAGTAAATGTTATTAGATACACTATCATAAAATGTTTTCCCTAAAATTAATTTTAAGCATTAACATAATACCCACATATGCTTTATTTTGCTTTTAATGCTATCTTAAGATTTGAATGGGAGAATAGAGATACAGAAGGATAGAGAAAAGCACAAACGCTAGGCATGGCTGGATGTCCTCGTGCACTTGGGAGACTGAGGAAGGAGGAGGACTTGAATTCTTGAATTTAAGATCAGCTTGGGCAACACAGGAAAAGTCTGTGTCCAAGAAATGAAGAGAAAAGAATGAGAGAGAGTCTGAAGGGATGTACTTAGCCGTATACTATAAGGGATAACAATATGTGGCAAATACACATTCAAATTGATGAGAAAAGACTGTTGTTTAATAAATAGGATTGATTCTACTACAGAAAGATGAAAATGAGTCCTCTATATATCTATAAATATTTCTGTTTAATTTTTTATTAGATTCATTCATTTTATTTTAGGTGTGGGTGTTTTATTGCTTACCCGCCTGTGCACCGCGTATGTGCTTGGTGCCCATAGGGGCTAGAAGAGGGATTGGATCAAAAGAATCCCTAACTGGAATTAGGGATGGCTGAGAATTACCCCGTCAGTGCTGGGAATCAAACCTGGGTCCTCTACAAGAGCAAGTAATCTTAACCGCTGAGCAATCTCTCCATCCCCTGAGTCCTATACTTTATAATATTAAAAAAATAAATTCTAGTTGGGTCCAACACATGGTTACGGATAATAAAGTAGCCAACAGCTCACTCAACTGAAGAATAAAGTGTAGCTGTCTACATGAGGATGGGAGGGACCTTGGCCAAGACTGGAAGCCAGGAAAATGTCTCATCGTGTAGCCCAAGCTGACCTCAAACTTGTGCCTTAGTTTTCCAAGTGCTTGGATTGTAGGAGAGTGCTATCATGCCTGGATGGAACGAAAATGATTTGTTTGCTCTGCGCCAGAATCTCACTGCATAGCATGGGTTGATCTTGAATTCCCACCAGTCATGTAAAAAGCTAGACATAGGCAAGCATGCCCGTAACTCCAGCTCAGGTGGCAGGTAGCAGACAGGGGAGCATCTGGGAGCTCCCTGGCCGGTCAGCCTAACTGAACCAGTGAGCACCAGGTTCAGTGAAGAGACCCTGTCTTTAAAGTCAGGTGGAGATTGATGAACACAGGCACCTGAAGCTGCTAGGTGGCATGGTGGCACATGCCTTTAATCCCAGCACTCATGGGGTGAAGGGTAGGGAGTGGGGAGCATAGGACCTCTGAGTTCGAGGCCAGCCTGGTCTACAGGGTGAGGTCCAGGACAGCCAGGGTTACACAGAGAAACTCTGTCATGCACACACAGGCAGGTGGGCTCACCTACCCCCTATGCACATGAACTTGAATTCATATAGCACACACAACCAAAATAGAAAATCCAGACATTATCTAAGAACATCTAAAGAACTATTAGGCTTCAATTAAATAAGAAAAAGACCTGCCAGGTGTTGGTGGCATATGCCTTTAATCCCAGCACTCGGGAGGCAGAGGCAGGCACATCTCTGTGAGTTCAAGGCCAGCCTAGTCTACAGAGAGAGTTCCAGGACAGCTCCAAAGCTACAGAGAAACCCTGACTCAGAAAGAGAGAGAGAGAGAGAGAGAGAGAGAGAGAGAGAGAGAGAGAGAGAGAGAGACCTTATATATAATAAGTGGTGGCATGATCGATTAACCTAAAGAAAATTAAATTAACCCCATCAAAAGACACATAAACTGAAGGAAGTCAGGGCACTCAAGGCAGGAATTGGCAAGCAGAAACTGAGGCAGACACCACAGAGGAAGGCTCTGGAATTGCTCAGCCTGATTTTTATGCAACCCAGGAGCACCTATCCAGGGGTGGCACTTCCCACAGAGGACTGGGCACTCCCACATCCGTCTTGTTTTTTTGTTTTGGTTTCTGGGACAGGATTTCTCTGTGTAGTCCTGGCTGTCCTGGAACTCGCTTTGCTCAAGACCAGGCTGGCCTTGAACTCACTGAGATCCGCCTGCCTCTGCCTCCCGAGTGCTGGGATTAAAGGCGTGCGCCACCAATGCCTGGCTCCACATGTACCATTAAGAAAATGCCCCCCACAGGCCAAAATATGGAGGCAGCTCTTTATTTGAAGTTCCCTCTTCCCAGATGTCAAGTTGACAAACACTAATCAGTCCAGTGAGAATGAGGCTGGCCCCAGTCTGAGGCTGCAGGCAGCTTGGTGAGGAAGGTGAGGAGGGAGACTGGGCTCAGATGTCTTGCTCTCCTTAATTCTTTATCTTCTGTCAGTGTGTGTAGGATCCTGACACTTATATGAAGATCAGAGGGCAACTTGAGGGGAATCTACTCTCTTTTTCCTCCGTGCGGGTTCTGGAGATCAAGATCAGGGCTTTAGGCTTAGTTACAATTCCCTTGTCCTCTGAGACACTTTTCTGGCCTCTTTCCCCTTTTTGATTTGGTCTGAGACCCCAGAACACTGAATGGCGCTGCCCACATTCAGTGGGTCTCCTGTCCTCTATGAACCCTCTCTGGAAATACTCTCACAGAAGCCCCTAGAGCTGTCTCCTCAGCGAATTCCAAATGCAGTCAGGCCGGCAGTAAATACAAATCACCATGAAGGGTGAGCCCTTTCTCCTGGCTTTTCTATCTCAGGCCAGCGACCTGCGTCCCTAGGCTTGTGGTGCCCATCCTAACCTTGACTCAATCAGTGGGCTGGTAATGTCTCCTTACACCTTCTCTCTGGCATTGATATTTTGTCTTCTCCTTCCACATTTGAGGTCTGGTGACTGCACCGGGTCCACTCAGATCATACAGAATAATCACCAAAGTCAACTTCATCTGCATCCTTCATCCCCCACTTTTTCTTTCTTTCTTTTTTTTTTTTTTTTTTTTTTGGTTTTTACGAGACAGGGTTTCTCTGTATTGTTCTGGAGGCTATCGGTCCAGCCCGGCCTCGAACTCACAGAGATCTGCCTGCCTCTGCCTCCCGAGTGCTGGGATTAAAGGCGTGCGCCACCACCGCCCGGCTTTCATCCCCCACTTAATGACGTGATAAAGCACGATGCCAGGTCCCAGGATTTGGGGCCCTAATAGGTTCCTCGCACCACATACAAGGGAAAAGCTCAGCATGGTGTTTCATGCTTGCAGTTCTAGCATGGAGGGAGAGGAAGCAGAGGAGTGCACATCTTAGGGGACCATTATCCTACGGAGGTGGCTAGCTACTATGCTAAAGGGTTAGTTTCTTTCTCTTTTATTTTGAATCTGGCCTCCAAGGATACCTGTACACACATATTACACACACACACACACACACACACACACACACACACACATTAAAACTTTAAATGAAAAATATTGATGGTGATGTGTTTTGTAATAACAAAATTTAGCACTCGGCTTGCTCAGGTAACTGCAAAGGAAAATGACTGAGCATGTCCACATAAGGGAATAATAATTGTCTATTAAGAAGAACCAGATATCTGCATGTGGTGGTACACAACTTCAATCCCAAGACTTAATAGGCGAGGGGTGGGGGGTGGGGGTGTGGGGTTGAATCTTCGTGAGTTCAAGCCCACCCTGATCTACCTAGTGAGTTCCAGGGCAGTGATGGCGTGTATGTGGGGGAGAAACAAGCAAAACTAGCTAGAGTTACATGTATGGTTCTGAAGAGCTGTCTGGTAGCTTGATAGACATGAGTGATGTTATTCCATTTATCGTAAATGCATACACATATACACAAGGAGAAGGAAAGGCCCGACAGACACATGTACCTGTGTTGGTTACCACCAGAGAAGAGGAATGATATCCGTTATTTGACAATGTGGAGATTTCTGAGATGTTCTGCTTTGCAGGTGCTGAAGAAAGTTCCAGAGCTGGGAGGGCGTGGGAGACACAGATGGCTGTATTGAAGCTCAGGGCTTGGGGAATCTGTGTCTTCAAAGGAAGAGCTGTTAGGCTGTTCACACACTGAGGGCCAGGAGCTGCAGCTGCAGGATGGGAGCTCTTGCAGTGATACTCATGGGATCCGTTAGCCAACCGGAAACCATCAAAGATCCTAACAGGAAGCCAGAGGCGGGGCCTCAGTCCCAGCTTCAGGTCGGAGCTGGGATTTGACAAGGGTTTAATAACCATCACAAAAGTTTGTATGGAATGAGGAGACATGAAGAGAAGCATCATTAGTGCTCAAGCCAATCTGTTAATGTCGAAGGGATCTGTGCTGTGCTTTTAGGGTAAAAAAACTGACTTGGTGACTGCAGGCATAGCGTTTCCCATGAAGACTGGGAATTTATAAGAGAAAAAAACCTCAGCTGGGGGGACATAGCTGTTTGGTAGAGCACTTGCCTAGCAGCATGCGACTCTGGGTTTGAGCCACAGACCACATTAAAGAAGATGCCGCCAGGGCAGCTCAGGTTGTAATCCCAGCATCTGGAAGTGGAGGCAAGAGGATCAGAAATTCTAGGTCATCCTCAAGCGCATGGTGAGTTCGAGAACAGCCTGGGCTACCTGAGACCCTGCCTGGAAAACAAACAAAACAATAAAAACAAAAACAAAACCAGGAGCTCTTTCGCAGTGTTTGATGGGTTGCAGTGTGTGTACACACGTCATGGAGACGCCATCTTTAAACAACCACACAAGGAAACCGAGAAGAAAAACTAAGGTAGCAATACGCACACTCACCCCGAGGCTGCAGAGGTCTGGGGTCAGAATGGGTCTTGCACAGCAATGTGTACAGCTGAGGGTCTGCACTGTTTTTAAAATGTTTCTGTAACTTCTCTGTAAAGTTGGAGGAGCAGTACATGAAACTTCGTTTTCCCCTTCCTTTCCCTTTGTATAATTGGTGTGTGTGTTTTGTGGGCAGGATCTTGCATAGCTCAGGCTGGCTTCAAACTTAGAACGTAACTGAGGTTGACCTTGAACTCCTGATCATCTTGCCTTTTCCTCCCAAGTGCTAAGATTACAGATGTACATCATCACATTTGGCTCGTGTGTGTGTGTGTGTGTGTGTGTGTGTGTGTGTGTGTGTGTGAGACACAAAAAACCCACTGGAAAATTCTCATATAACAATCATGTTTTTAAAAAAAAATCGCAGCCCACAAAGGAAAGAAAATAAATATCCTTTTCTCAACCACAAGAGAACCGACAACTACTTTACACTTACTGAGTTAATTACAATAAGATCAGTTATAGTTTTAAGAAAATTGAAACTGAAACTTCCATAACAACAAAGAAACAAGATTTCTCAAGACATCAAGGAAAACAAGAGTTAACTATCTGAAGAGGAAGAGTTATACAATATTAAATCATTGTAGTTACAGATCAACATGTACCTGAAACTTTAAAATCATACTAGCCAGAATCCAGTTCAAGACGGTAAGGAGCACAAATTTGTCAAGGATGGAACCTTCACCCAAGCCTGACTGTTTTCACTTTAGCATGTTAGAGACAGCCATAGTCAAGCATCCGTGCTTCATGTAATGGACAGCTCACCACTCTGTAAACTTAGAATGTCAGTGTGGACATTGCAACCTCCCAGCATTCTGGCTCCTGAACTCCTGGTTTCTGATATAACTGCAGCTGGGACCGAGTCTGGGTCAAGCTACCCGAGGCTTGTGGTTTTTTGTTTGTTTTGTTTTTTAGTTTTTCGAGATAAGGTTTCTCTGTGGCTTTGGAGGCTATCCTGGAACTAGCTCTTGTAGACCAGGATGGCCTTGAACTCACAGAGATCTGCCTGCCTCTGCCTCCCAAGTGCTGGGATTAAAGGCAGAAGATTAAACTGACCATCCTTTGGTCATAAAAACAGTTAAGGGTTTGGGGCCATACAGAAGCATATGGTGCCTTCAAGAAGATGCTGAAGGGGTGACGTGCATTACGGTCGGAGTCTGTGCCCTGGTACCTCATCCGTCACCCTCGAATGCCTCAGCAGACCAACTGTCTCCTTAATACAAGAAACAGTGAAAAGCAGGGCAAGGATTTTTGTTTCATCTTAACAACATTGGGCAGAAGAACAAATAAAGGTGTGCAGCGAACCCCCAAAAGTCCAGTGAACCCCATTCCATCTTCTAGAGTTTCAGGTTCAATAGAAGGCAAGCTATGCACCACTAAGCTTGAAGCAGTCCTGGTCAAGGTGTGGTTCCCTCGTGTTGGGTCCAACATAGTCCCAGCTCCAGTCTCTCTGAGAAGTTGTCAGAACTTCGAGAAATCTCTTTCTGAGCCAGTTCCTCTTGTGGCTAGTGCCAGGCTTCAGGCTTTACCTTCTTTTAGCATGAGGCTTCTAGGGAAATTCCAATTTCTTAGGTTTTATTGCTTTAGTAATCTGGTAGCCAAAGGGAGGGGCACAAGCGTCTCTCTTCAGGCCGCTTATGGAAGGTTCTCCTCCACAGACATGAAAGAAGAGGGCTTCTCTTCTCTGAGATCCCAGCAGGACAGGTATGTGTCCCTTCCTGGTGGCTTAACTAACTAACTAACTAACTAACTAACTAACTAACTAACTAACTAACTAATATGTGGGACAGAGTCTGTAGACTAGGCTGGCCTTGAACTCACAAGACATCCATCTGCCTCTGCCTCCAGGGTGTGCCCCCATGCCTAGCCATGGCTGGTTATTTGCTGTTGTTTGGTGTTTTTTTCTCTTTTCTTGTCAGTGGAGCAGGAAACGGTACATGCTAAGTTAGCACTCTACCTTCTAAATATGCTGTGGTGCAGTAGCGTCCTTTCCCAAGTCAGGAGAGATCCCTAGAGTCAGAGGGTTGAGGGTGGGAGTTTCAAGTAGCTTCCATGAGAAACAAGAAAAAAAATCTAGTGAAACATATACACCAAAAGAGATGGGAGGAATAACAACTGAAGACAGAGACTACTATTACATTGTGTGTGTGTGTGTGTGTGTGTGAGTACACATGTATGTTCATGTGTGCGTGTTCATGTTCAGGTGCTTGTGCACATCTGTGTATGTGTGTGTGGAGGCCAGCAGTTGATGATGAGTGTCTTCCTGTATCACTCCCTACCATGTTTTTGTTTTTGTTTTTTTTGAGATAAGGTTTCTCTGTGTAGCCTTAGCTCTTGGAATTGACTCTGTAGACCAGGATGACCTTGAACTCACAGAGATCCACCTGTCTCTGCCTCCTGAGTACTGGGGTTACAGGTGCAAGCCACTATGCTCATGTTTTTTTATGATTCTGGGGATCTGAACTCAGGGCCTCAAGCTTCGGCAACAAGCACTTTCCAACCGAACCAGCTCTCCAGGCCCCAATTTTACATTTGGGACAGCATCTCATGTAGCCCAGGCTAGCCTATAACCCATTACATAGTTAAGAATGACCTTGTACTTTGGCTTTCTTCATCCACCACCCAGGGCTGGGCTTACAGGCAAGTACCACCAAACCCAGTCTATGGGGTGCTCGGGATGAAAACTGGGACTTTGTGCATGTTAGGTAAACACTGTAGAAAACAACCCACAGTTACGGGATTTCTCCGAACTCTTGGAGCAGCAGGAGTGCAGGGATGTCAAACGGATGGAAGGAGCTGGGCTGAGGTGGGAAGCAGAGGGGCAAACACAGTGAAGTCAGGGGAAGACAATCCCAGAATAAAGCAGGATCGGGGGCCAGCCTGGGCTACACAGGAGCCTGCCAGAGCCAACACACACCTCTGGTGGCACTGATAGAGGCTCAGTAATGAAATGGGTGAAACAGCAAGGGGGTGAGAGTTAGAGGGAACCTCTGGACCGTCACCCAGTGGGCGAAGCACTCAGGTAGCTCAAAGGCCAAGTGCAGGACTCAGATGTGGGAGTTGCAGAAGGCTGTGGCCAGAGAGCAACTTTCTGGAATCCAGTACCAGAGGTGGAGTCACAAATAAGCAAAGGTCCCAGGTGTGCCTAGGGGAGGATGCAGCTGATATGGAATAAAGGTCACAGCACATTACGCCAACACACACCACGGATGTTGGATGGCTTACACATGTGAGCTTAAGTCACTTGGGCTGGTGACAAATATCAAAGAAAAAGAACCCAGGAGGATTGTTCTGGGTTCAAGGACAGCCTGGGCTATAGAGCAAGGCCCCCATCTCCAAACACCGACAATTTAAACAACAAAACAAGCAGGACAAAAAGCAGGGAGTGGTGGCACACAGCGCGAATCCTAGCACTAGGCAGGACAGAGGCAGGAAGATAGTTGCAACTTCCAGGCCAACAGTGAGGGAGGAAGTGAAGGTCAGGAAGGAGGGAGGGGGGGACAAGGGAGGGAAGGAGTCTCCTAGTGGGATCCGCAAAATCTTACAGTCACCACCAGATCCCTGGTTCTGTCAAAGCTTCCCATCTGGCTTACTTAGGAAGCAATAACACCTTGTGTTCTCCCTATTCCTATTTGGAGGTTGGATTCTTTTTCTTTTGAAGCTACTACAAGTGATGTCTAAAATCTAACTTTTGATTTGAATATTTAAAAGAGAGACTCAGGAAAACCAGGATCAATCATCACCCCCCCCCCCCCCCACTCTCCACCCCCAGTCTCCAGAAACAGCAATTCTACAGGGGAAAGCTGTCTGACTTGGGTCTCTCAAAACTATAGTCTGATTTTTAAACAGGTTTGAAGTCCAGGAAGTATGATTAGGAAAATACTACAACTATCT